>NC_084827.1:19090000-21490000 GCF_033115175.1 Lepus europaeus
ACTGCCCAGGGCCTTCCTGCCCATCCCATGAGCCCCTGGGCTGTGGTCGGTGGGAAAAGTCAGCGAGCAGAGCACTGGGCATCACTGTTGTGCTCTCTGAGCCAGCGGCCTGGACTGCACGCTCCACGCCCGCCTCCAAGCCTACCAGGTGTGTTCAGCGCCGCCAAACTGTGCCAAAAAACCGTGAAGGCGGGCTATTTTGAAAACCATAATTTGTATACTTATTTAAGAGTTAGAGAGAGAGCGCGCTACAAGCAGAGACAGGGAGTGTCCATCCACCGGTTCACTCCCCAAACGCTCACAGTATCCAGGGCTGGGCTGGGGAACAAGAATTCAGTGCAGGTCTCTGACGTGCAGGGGGTCAGTGACTCGAGTCCCTGCTGCTACCTGCCACGGTCAGTAATGGCAGAGCGCCGGAGTCAGGAGAGGAGACAGGAAGGCGACCTAGGTCCTCCAGTGTGGGAACACCTGCCCCGAGATGGAGATAGATATATATATATAATATTTATATTTATATGTAAATTATTTTTATATTTATATATAAATATATTTTATATATTATATTTATGTTTAGGATTTATTTATTTATTTGACAGGCAGAAGAGGAGCAGCCAGTGTTTGAACCAGCATCCATATGGGATGCCAGTGCCGCAGGCAGGGGCTTAGCCCCGGCCCCTCAGGATATACATTTTAAGTTGTATACACCTGTTTTACCACAATTTACGACAAAAGCAAAAACACAACCACGTGTAGAAAATACTGTCCCGTTTTTCAGAAATAGACAAAGGCTCAACTGCCGGAAACTACCCAGGCAAGAAGTCTTTTTCCCCCTTGGATTTTTATGTTTGTGTGTCCTCTTTACTTGAAAAGCGGACAGACAGAGATCTCCCTGCTGGCTCACTCCAAACACTCGCCACACCCAGGGCGGAGCCAGGCCAGGAACACATTCCAGGTCTCCTGTGGGAGCCATCCCCAGCTGCCCCTCCACACGCACATTAGCAGGAAGTTGCAGTGGGGAGTGGGGCCAGGACCCCAACCCCGGCACGTGGGGATGCAGGGCTCCCAGGAGCTTCTGAACCACTGTGCTAAAAGGCTGCACCTGAGGTGGGTGTCTGCACCAGCTGTGGACTCAGGTTCTCCTCTTAAAGCCACAGACTTCCAGGAGCAAGGTCAGAGCCGAGTGAAACCGGCAGTCAGCGGCCCGAGGGGCTGTGGCTTTTGTTAGCGTCTCACGCTGTTGCCTGCTGCCAGCCGGGTGCTCCCGGAGAGCAAACCGTGTGCCACGTGTGGGCCCCATTGTACGACTTTTGCATGGTAGTGCATGCCAGGCTGGGAGCCGTGCTGTGAGGCAGGTGGCCGTTGTCAGCTGGCTAACGGGTACAAAGCGTTAAAAGGTACTTCAGAGGACTGGATTATCCTATTCGCCAATTTCCACCCAAGAGAGTGGGGGAGTATTATTTATAGTAGATAACAACTAGAAACTCCTCAACGTCCCCACCAGGGGATATGAGAGCCATGGGATGTCTGGACAGCAAGGATCACGACAACCATAGCCACGTTGACTGAGTGCCTGCTGTGCCCTTCATATGTGCTACCTCCTTCACCTTACAACGCAGGTCCTCATAGGAGCCCATTTTACAGGTCTGCAGACCAAGGCTCGGAAGGTTTTCTAAAATGGTTTTGGAGCCCAGCACCATCAAACTTCGGGCCCCAAGCTCTCACCTGGTACGTTATGCTGCTTCTGAAGACTGGAAGACATAAAGAATTGTGCAGAAGCTACCAGGATGGGGCAGGGGTTTGGCCACTTGGGACACCTGCATCCCACGTTGGAGTGCCCTGGTTGGAGTCCCAGCTTTGCCCCCAATTCCATCTTTCTGCTAATAAGCACCCCGGGAAGCAGCAGGTGATGGCTCGCTGCCTTCTGCATGGGAGACCCGGCCTGAGTTGTCAGCTCTTGGCTTCAGCCTGACCCAGCCCCGGCTGTAGCCAGCTTTTGGGGAGTGTACCAGCAGGTGGATGATCCCTCTCTTTGTCTCTGCCTCTTTGCCTTTCTGCCTTTCAAATAAATAAATTAAATTTAAAAAAATCCACTAGGATGACAACCACATAAAACCTGAGGCCATGGGAGACAAGTCGGAACACCGAAGCTACACTGCAGTATAGTTGCAGTGAGAGTGAGGGTTTTTATCCAATCCCATAGAAAGTTCTGGAGCTGGGATGGTCCCTTAGAGTTATAGCACTGAGGCCAGGGACCCTGCACACACATATTCACTGGGTCCGAAGTGGAATGCCGGCCAGCCCACTCTGGCTGAGGACATTTCCAGATAGGGACATTGGCCACTTCCTGTGGTGGGGGCCATCAACACTTCCATCCTAAAGAGGGAAGTGGGGGCAGGGCTTTAGCCTAGCGATGAAGATGAAGCTCCTGATTCCAGCCTCCTGCTAGGGCAGACCCTGGGAGGCGGCTGGTGCTGGCTCGAGTGGTTGGGTCTCTGTCACTTGTGGGGAGACCTGGATGGAGTCCCTGGCTTGCTCCTTTGGTCCCATCCCCTCTCCTGGCCATCGTGGGCAATGAGAACCAGCAGACAGACTCCGTCTCTCAAATAAATACACATTTTAAAAATAAAATAGGGGCAGGATGTACACCCACTGCAGTCATAATCATTTTTAAAGAGTATGAAATAAACCAAATGTTTATTGAAGATTTGATAAATAAGTAGTGATACATTCGGGCCAAAGCATATGAAGCAGCTGTTAAAAACTCAGTCTGTTACTGACATGCTGTGGTAGGTAAGACACCTTCTTTGCTGAAAAAAAAAAAGATGAATTACAAATCTCATCACTGCATTATTCCACTTCTATCTTTAAAATACAGGGGTGGGCTTCTGCCTGGCGGTGAAGAAGCGGCTGTCCCACGTCAGAGGACCTGGCGTTGACGCTTGTTCCTGCTTCTGACTCCAGATTCCTGCTGACGTAGCCCTCGGGAGGCAGTGGTGATGGCTCAAGTGGCTGGATCTCTGCCTCCCACGTGGGAGGCCGGGATCCTGTTTCTGGCTCCCAGTTTCATCCTGGCAGGGGGCCACTGCAGACATCTGGGGAGCGAAGCAGGGCATGGGAGCTCTCTCTGCCTCTCAAATGAATAATTTTTTTAAATTTTATTTTTGACAGGCAGAGTGGACAGTGAGAGAGAGAGACAGAGAGAAAGGTCTTCCTTTGCCGTTGGTTCACCCTCCAATGGCTGCTGTGGCCAGCGCGCTGCAGCCGGCGCACCACGCTGATCCGAAGCCAGGAGCCAGGTGCTTCTCCTGGTCTCCCATGGGGTGCAGGGCCCAAGCATTTGGGCCACCCTCCACTGCACTCCCGGGCCATAGCAGAGAGCTGGCCTGGAAAAGGGGCAACCAGGACAGAATCCGGTGCCCCAACCGAGACTAGAACCCGGTGTGCCGGCGCCGCAAGGCAGAGGATTAGCCTGTTAAGCCACGGCGCCAGCTTCAAATAAATAATTTTTAAAAATAAATAACATGGGCTGGCGCCGTTACTCACTAGGCTAATCCTCTGCCTGCAGCGCCAGTACCCGGGGTTCTAGTCCCAGCTGGGGCTCCAGATTCTGTCATGGTTGCTCCTCTTTCAGTCCAGCTCTCTGCTGTGGCCCGGGAAGGCAGTGGAGGATGGCCCAAGTCCTTGGGCCCTGCACCCCATGGGAGACCAGGAGAAGTACCTGGCTCCTGGCTTCAGATTGGCACAGCGCCAGTCGCAGTGGCCATTTGGAGGGTGGGTAATGGAAGGAAGACCTCCCTCTCTGTCTCTCTCTCACTGTCTAACTCTGCCTGTCAAAAAAATAACATATATACTTTAAAATATATATGAATAATCTAAAAATACCTACTGTAGCCTAAACTTATATATTTAATTATTTTGGCATTAATTCTTTTTTTAAGATTTATTTATTTATTTGAAAGCCAGAGTTACATAGAGAGAGAAGGAGAGGCAGAGAGAGAGGTCTTCCATGTGCTGGCTCACTCCCCAACTGGCAGCAATGGCCGGAGCTATGCCAATCCAAATCCAGGAGCCAGGAGCTTCTTCCAGGTCCCCAATGTGGGTGCAGGGGCCCAAGGACTTGGGCCATCATCTACTGCTTTCCCAGGCCATAGCAGAGAGCTGGATTGGAAGTGAAGTAGCCGGGACTTGAACCAGCACCCATATGGGTGCCAGCACTACAGGCAGTGGCTTTACCAGATACGCCACAGCATAGGGTCCAAGCAGTCATTCATTTTTAATTGACACCTAGTACTTTCACATATGTATGAAGTCCAGGGTAAGAGTTCCACCCATGGATATATTTTATGATGATCAGATTAGGGAAGTGAGCATATGCATCCCTCAAACATGTGTTTTGCTGCTATAAGAACATCCAAATCTCTTCTAAACTTTTTTTTTAAAAGATCTATTTATTTATTTGAAAGGCAGAAATATGGAGAAAGACAGACAGAAGGAGAGGTCTTCCATCAGCCGGTTCACTCCCCAAATGGCTGTAACAGCTGGAGCTGTGCGAATCCAAAGCCAGAATCCAAGAATTTCTTCTGGGTCTCCCACGTGGGTGCAGGGGCTCAAGTGCTTGAGCCATTTTCCCTTGCTTTCCCAAGTGCATTAGCAGGGGGCTGGATCAGAAGTGGAGCTGCTGAGACTCAAACCTGCGCCCATACTGGATGCTGGTGCTGCAAGTGAGGCTTAATCATCTACACCACAGCGCCAGCCCCTCTTGTAAACTTTTTTTTTTTTTAAGATTTATTTATTCATTTGAAAGGCAGAGTTACACAGAGAGAGGAGGGGCAGAGAGAGAGAGAGGGAGGTCTTCCATCTGATGGTTCACTCCCCAACTGGCCACAACGGTCGGAGCTGTGCCGATCCGTAGATAGGAACCAGGAGCCTCCTCCAGGTCTCCCATGTGGGTGCAGGGGCCCAAGGCCTTGACATTCCTCTACTGCTTTCCTAGGCCACAGCAGAGAGCTGGATTGGAAGTGGAGCAGCCAGGTCTCAAACCACCGCCCACATGGGATGCCGGCGCCTCAGGCCAGGGCGTCAACCCCGCCGTGCATCAGCGCTGACTCCTCTTGTAAACTTCAAATACTGATTATCTCGAGGGAGAGGATTATACTAGAAATGAACAATAAACAGTACTTTTATTAAAATAATCCTGACAGTAAACTTTTCTGGAAAAAACATGAAAGTCCCAGCCAAATGGGCCCAGGTAACAGCTGTTCAAATTTAAGTCAAGAAAATGACCTTTTTCCAGGAACTGAACCCAAAGCAGAAACTACCACTGGCTGTTTGCCAGGCAAGGATGTGGCTGCTAACTCTTCTCTGGCCTTGGGACATTGCCCTGCAGGAATGAAACCAGACAGGTCCCAAGAAGGCGGTATAGCGACAGGATGATCTGAGTCACGTGGGGCAAAACAGATACTTAAAAACAAGAGAAGATACATGCTGGAGATAGAGCCTTGGGAAACTCACCACGGGGAGCCCAGGAGACCAACAGAGACTGGGCAGGTCCACGTGGAAAGAGCGAACAAGGAAGGGAAGTGGAGGAGGCAGGGCCCGGGGAGACCGGCGCCAGGCCCCAGCAGACCAGGTTAGATGGGAAATCGCGGGTGCACGGAGCTGCAAATAGCAGCCGGAGGGGGAGCTTGGCGAACTACTTGTGACGGTCCACGCAGGGGATAAAAAGAAGGAATAGAGGAAGAAATGGAGAAATCGGGCACCTCCTGCCCATCTCTGTCTTCCCCCCACCCCAAACAGCCGGACCTGCAGCCGGCTCGGAGAAGCCATGTTGTTTGCTTACATTTTCAAACGTCAGCAGGGGACTGCCGCCTTTGACGCCTGCCTGTGCACGAGCCCATCAATTGTGGGGGCCGCTTCACCGCACCCCCCACGCGGGAACCAGGACCACAGCACTGCAGAAGGATTTCTTCCCCACCACGCAAGCTGCACAACGAGGAGGGGTCCTGAATATCGAGAACTCAGCTGGGCCCCCGCAGGCAGGGCTGCATGCTTCCACTTGCAATGCAGACACATAGCCGCTCCTAACAGAGGAAATCACCACAAGAAAATTTCCACAGATTAGAGGTGCAGTTTGTTAAGCAGGGTGACATAATCCTGAACACACCAGACTAACACTGGGGTGTCCCACAACTGTGAGGAAAAGGACAGGCCACACCAACAGAAGGGAACAACCTCCTCTAACCAAAAATCCAAAGGAAAGAGACAAAGCTGGACACCTCTTCCACCCCAGAATGCTGAACAGAGCACCCAGGCCACATCCAGCACACACCTCTCAGAACTCACTAAAAGTATAGATGTCCCACTAAATCACAAAGACACAAATTAAAGAGAAAGCACCCAGACCAAAAAAAAGGAAAAAAAAATACACAAATGCTGAAAAACAAAAGAAAAACCCTAAATAAGAATAAGGAAGACACTATGAGCCCCCCAAAGGAACCCTACAACTCCTCAATAATAGATGGTAAAGATGAAGAGATTGAGGATATGCCAGAAACAGAATTCAGAAAATTGTCAGATTACTTAGAAGCAATCAGAAGCAAATTCATGATCGAAATGAAAAGTGCTCCCAAGAAATTGAGAAATTAAAGTCAGAATGAAATACTAGAAATGAAGAATTCCATAGATCAAATAAAAATGCAGTGGAAAGCCTTAACAACAGAATAGGTGAGACAGAAGAGAGAATATCAGAACTAGAAGACAAATTTCTGGAAATATTACAGTCAGACCAAAAAAAAAGAAATTAGAAACTAAAAAACACAGTTAGAGATCTACAAGATACTATCAAATGACCCAATATAAGGATTCCAGGAGTTCCGGAAGGCATGGAAAGAGAAAAAGGATTAGAAGGCTTTCTTAATGAAATAATAACAGAAAACTTCCCTAATCTGGAGAAAGAGACATACAAGTATAGGAAATACACAGAACTCCCAATAGACATGACCAGAAAAGATTTTCACCATGACATATTGTAGTAAAACATAAAGAAAAGATCTTAAAATGTGCAAGCGAGAAACACCAAATCACATTCAGAGGAAACCCAATTAAACTCACTGCAGACTTCTCATCAAAACCCTATAGGCAACGAGAGAATGGTGAGATATATTCCAAGTCTTAAGAGAAAAAAACCTGTCAAGCCAGAATACTGTACCCTACAAAGCTCTCAATTATGAATGAAGGAGAAATAAGGATCTTCCACAACAAGTAGAAATTGAAGGAATTTGTAACTACTTGCCCAGCCCTACAAAAGATGCTCAAGGATGTGCAAAACACAGAAACAGGACATCACTACAAATGAAGATGATTGCAGAAAGTGACCTAGTAAAAATATAAAAAAAAAAATACAAAAATACAAAATTAGGACTATTTATGGAAACATGGCAGGGCAAAGTCGGTACTTAACAATAGTCATCCTGAATGTAAATGGTCTCCATTCCCCAGTTAAAAGACACAGACTGGCTGAATGGATTAAAAAAGAAAACCCATTCATTTGATGCCTAAAAGAAACACATCTCACCAACAAAGATGCATGCAGACTAAAAGTGAAAGGATGGGAAAAGATAATCCATGCTAACAGAAACCAAAAAAGAGCTGGTGTAGCCATCCTAATATCAGACAAAATAGACTTTAACACAAAAACCAACTTTTTAAAGATTTATTTATTTGAAAGTCAGAGTTACACACAGAGAGGAGAGGCAAAGAGAGTGAGAGAGGTCTTCCATCCAATGGTTCACTCCCCAATTAGCCTCAATGGCCAGAGCTTCGCTGATCTGAAGCCAGGAGCCAGAAGCTTTTTCTGGGTTTCCCACATGGGTGCAGGGGCCCAAGGACTTGGGCCATCATCCACTGCTTTCCCAGCCATAGCAGAGAGCTGGATTGTAAGAGGAGCAGCTGGGACTCGAACCAGTGCCATATGGGATGCTGGCACTTCAGGCCAGGGTGTTAACCTGCTGTGCCACCACACTGGCCCCCACAAAAACTATTAAAAGAGAAAGAACTACACTATATAATGATTAAAGAATCCATTCAACAGGAAGATGTGACTATTATATAAATGTATATGCACCTAATTACAAGGCACCTGGCAATCTAAAAGAAATGTTAATGGATTTAAAGGGAGAAATAGACTCAAATACAGTAGTAATGAGGGACTTCAATACCCCACTTTCAGTAATGGACAGATCAATCAGACAGAAAACCAACAAGGAAACAACAGAGTTAATCTACACTATATAACAAATAGACCTAGCAGATATCTACAGAGCCTTCAACCCTAAAACCACAGAATATACATTTTTCTCACCAGTGCATGGCACTTTCTCCAGGATTGACCACATGCTAGGCCATAAAGCAAGTCTCAGAAAATTCAAAAAAATCAAAATCATATGGTGCATCTTAGACTACAATACAATGAAGCTGGAAATCAGCAACTCAGTAATTTCTAGAACATACACAAACACATGGGGACTGAACAACATGCTCCTGAATGAACAGAAGGTCAACGAAGAAATCAAAAGAGAAATCAAATAATTTCAAGAAACAAATGAAGATGACAATACAACATATCAAAACTTATGGGATACAGCAAAAGCAGTGTTAAGAGGAAAAGTTTATAGCAATTAGTGCCTACATCAAGAAATTGGAAAGGCACCAAATAAATGAACTATCAACGCACCTCAAAAATCTAGAAAAACAACAGCAAACCAAACCCAAAACTAGTAGAAGAAAAGAAATAATTAAAATTAGAGAAGAAATCAACAAAATCAAAACAAAAATAATCCCAAAAGATCAGCAAAACAAAGAGCTGGTTTTTTAAAAAAGTAAACAAAATTGACACACTATTGGCCCAACTAACCAAAAAAGGAAAGAGAAGACCCAAACCAATAAAGTTAGAGATGAAAAAAGAAATGTGAAAACAGACACCACAGAAATAAAAAGAATTATCAAAAACTACTACAAAGAGCTGTATGCCAACAAACTGGGAAACCTAGAAGAAATGGACAGATTCCTGGACACATACAACCTACCTAAATTGAGCCATGAAGACATAGAAAACCTAAAAAGACCCATTACCAAGATGGAAATTGAATCAGTGAGAAAGACCCTTCCAACAAAGAAAAGCCCAGGACCAAATGGCTTCACCGCAGAATTCTACCAGACATTTAAAAAAGAATTAACTTCAATTCTTCTCAAGTTATTCAAAACAATTGAAAGGGAGGGAATCTTCCCAAATTCTTTCTATGAAACCAGCATCACCTAAATTCCTAAACCAAGAAAAGACACAACACAACAGAGAAAGAGAACTACAGACCAATTTCTCTGATGAACATAGAGGCAAAAATCCTCAACAAAAGTCTGGTCAATCGAATCCAACAACACATCAGAAAGATCATTCACCCAGACCAAGTGGGATTTATCCCTCATATGCAGGGAGGGATCAGCATTCACAAATCAATCAGTGTGATACATCACATTAACATAATGAAGAAAAAAACCATCTGACTATCTCAATAGATGCAGAGAAAGCATTTGATAAAATACAACACCCATGGGGCCAGTGCCATGGCTCGTTTGGCTAATCCTCTGTCTACGGTGCTGACATCCCATTTGGGCTCCAGGTTCTAGTCCCAGTTGCTCCTTTTCCAGTCCAGTTCTCTGCTGTGGCCTGGGAGGGAAGTGGAGGATGGCCCAGGTGCTTGGGCGCCTGCACCCACATGGGGGACCAGGAGGAAGTACCTGGCTCCTGGCTTAAGAGCGGCACAGCACTGGCTGTAGCAGCCATTTAGGGGGTGAACCAACAGAAGGAAGACTGTTCTCTCTGTCTCTCTCACTGTCTAACTCTGCCTGTCAAAAAAAAAAAAAAAAAAACCACCCTTTCATGATGATAACTGTAAACAAATTGAGTTTAGATGGAACATTCCTCAATACAACCAAGGCAATTTATGACAAACTTACAGCCAGTGTCCTTTTGAATGGTGAAAAGTTGGAAGCATTCCCACTGAGATCCAGAACCAAAGATGCCCACTGTCACCATTGCTATTCAATATAGTCCTGGAAGTTTTAGCCAGAACCATTAGGCAAGAAAAAGAAATTGAAGGGATACAAATTGGGAAAGATGAAGTCAAACTATCCCTATTTGCAGATGACATGATTCTATATAGAGAGGATCCAAAAGACTCCACCAAGAGACTATTGGAACACATAGAAGAGTTTGGTGAAGTAGCAGGATATAAAGTCAGTACACAAAAATCAACAGCCTTTGTATACACAGACGATGCAACAGCTGTGAAAGAACTTCTAAGATCAATCCCATTCACAATAGCTACCAAAAAAAAAAAAAAATCAAATACCTTGGAATAAATTTAACCAAGATGTCAAAGATCTCTACAATGAGAATTACAAAACTTTAAAGAAAGAAATAGAAAAAGATACAAAAAATGGAAAAAACTTCCATGTTCATGGATTAGAAGAATCAGTATCATCTAAATGTCCATACTACCAAAAGCAATTTACAGATTCAATGCAATACCAGTCAAAATACTAAAGACATTCTTCTCAAATCTGGAAAAAATGATGCTGAAATTCATTTGGAAACACAGGAGACCTCGAATAGCTGAAGAAATTTTATACAACAAAAACAAAGCCAAAGGCATCACAATACCAGATTTCAAGACATACTACAAGGCAATTATAATCAAAACATCCTAGTACTGTTACAAAAACAGATAGATAGACCAATGGAACAGAATAGAAATGCCAGAAATCAATCCAAGCATCTACAACTAACTTATATTCAATCAAGGAGCCAAAACCAATCCCTGGAGCAAGGACAGTCTCTTCAACAAATGGTGCTGGGAAAACTGGATTTCCACATGCAGAAGTATGAAGCAGGACCCCCTACCTTACACCTTACCCAAAAATCCACTCAAAATGAATTAAAGACCTAAATCTATGACATGATGTCATCAAATTCTTAGAGAGCATTGGGGGAAACCCTGCAAGACATTGGCACAGGAAAAGAGTTCCTGGAAAAGACCTCAGAGGCACAGGCAATCAAAGCCAAAATTAACAAATGGGATTACATCAAATTGAGAAACTTCTGTATTGCAAAAGAAACAGTCAGGAAAGTGAAGAGGCTACCAACAGAATAGGAAAACTTATCTGCAAACTATGCAACTGATAAAGAATTAACAACCAGAATGTATAAAGAGATCAAGAAACTCCACAACAAAACAAATTACCCAGTTAAGAAATGGGCAAAGGACTTAAACAGACATTTTTCAAAAGAGAAAATTCAAATGGTCAACAGACACATGAAAAAATGCTCAGGGTCACTAGCAATCAGGAAAATGCAAATCAAAACCACAATGAGGTTCTACCTCATCCCAGTTAGAGTGACTTTCCTACAGAAATCAACAAACAACAATTGCTCGTGAGGATGTGGGGAAAGATACCCTAATCCACTGTTGGTGGGATTGTAAACTGGTAAAGCCACTATGGAAGACAGTTTGAAGATACCTCAGAAATCTGAATATAGTCCTACCATATGACCTAGCCATCCCACTCCTGGAAATTTACTCAAGGGAAATGAAATCAGAATATGAAAGAGTTACCTGTACCCCATGTTTATTGCAGCTCAATTCACAATAGTTAAGACATAGAATCAACCTAAATGTTCATCAGAAGACTGCGATAAAGAAATCATGGGATATGTACTCCATGCAATATTACACAGTGGTAAAAAAATGAAATCTGGTCATTTGCAACAAAATGGATGAATCTGGAAAACATCATCTTTAGTGAAATAAGCCAGTCCCAAAGGGACAAAAACATATGTTCTCCCTGATCTGTAATAACTAACAGAGCACCTAAAAGGAAATCTGTAAAAGTGAAATTGATACTTTGAGAAGCAATGACTTGAATAGTCTTTATTTTGACTGTTGAGGAACAGTTTTTAAAGATTTTTTAATAATTTTTCTTTCTTAATACCATTGATTGAACTCCTTACTTAACATCGAATTAATCATATGCTTATTAAATCAATTGAAAATAGATACCAGTAAAAAATAAGAGTGATAATAAGAGAGGGAGGAGCTGTATAGTTCTGCATACATTCCTACTTCTAAGAGTACAGCTAAAAGCTTGCCATGGGACTCCAAATCCCATTAAGCTGGGTAGTAATAATGCCATCTTAAGTGTGTTAAAGTGATCATATTGTTAAATTTATCATATAGATAGGATAAGTGTTAAAGGGATCATATAAATAAGATCAAGCCTCGGCCGGCGCCGAGGCTCACTAGGCTAATCCTCCGCCTTGCGGCACCAGCACACCGGGTTCTAGTCCTGGTTGGGGCGCCAGATTCTGTCCCGGTTGCCCCTCTTCCAGGCCAGCTCTCTGCTGTGGCCAGGGAGTGCAGTGGAGGATGGCCCAAGTGCTCGGGCCCTGCACCCCATGGGAGACCAGGAGAAGCACCTGGCTCCTGGCTTCGGATCAGCGTAGTGCGCTGGCCGCAGCGCGCCAGCCGCAGCGGCCATTGGAGGGTGAACCAACGGCAAAGGAAGACCTTTTTCTCTGTCTCTCTCTCTCACTGTCCACTCTGCCTGTCCAAAAATAAATAAATAAATAAAATAATAATAATAATAAAAAGATCAAGTCTCTGCTAATAAAAATAGATAGAATTAAAAAGGAGAGAATGTTCCAACATGGGAAGCAGTCCACACAGCAGACACATAGAATGGCAATTGCTCTTAACAACACTCAGACCTCAGAATCAGCCCTTAAGGCATTCTGGTCTGGCTGAAAAGCCCGTGAGAGCATTTCAGGCATGGAAAGCCAAGACACTGTGGCAAAAAAAAAAAAAAAAAAAAAAAAAAAAAAAAAATCCTACATGAAGAATCTCTGTGAGTGAGAGTGAGAGCCCAGTGGAAAGAAGGAGCTGTCAAAGAAGGATGTACCTTTCTCTGAAGGGAGGAGAGAATTTCCACACTTCCACTTTGCTTGTGGTCTTGTCTATATACTGATGGAGTTTATGGGTTCAAAAGGCTTCCATAGCCTAGACAGCTCATGTCAAGAGCCTTGAGTGATTGCTGACGTTATACATAAGAATGTTAATTGTTAAATTAACAACAGGAGTCACTGTGCACTTACTCCCCTTGCAGGACCTCTGTCCTCAATGAGTTGTACTATGAGAATTAACTGTAAAACTTGTTCTCAAACAGCTTTTTATATTGTGTGTGTGTGTGTGCGTGCATAAATTATCTTCAGGCAGTCACTTCTAACGGTGGCAGAGCCTCTGGGCTCCTCAGGGAGCCACCTAGCACTTAGTGTCGGGATGGGGAAAGGGGTGGGTGAGGAGAGAGAGGAAAATGGGTGACGTTGCCACTGGAAGCCCTGGGCCAGAGCGCCCTGGCAGCTGCATGTGTGGGGCCATGGCGGCTGTGATCCAGCAGGCCATGGGGTGGAGGTGGAGGCTGTAGGGGCTGCTGGGGAGCATGGTCCCAGGTGCCCCGGGAGCCGTGTGGAGCTCAGGGAGGAAGGGGGTGGGGCAGCCGCACATCTCCATCTTCTCTCACCCACTGCTCTGTCCTTCCAGGACTCAAATGCTCTTTGGGTGACCCCAAAGCCAGCTGCGTGGTGACTGCTCTCACATCACATGTCCTGCTTGATCCAAGGACCTGCGTGTCTCAAGACAGTTGGTACGAAGAAGTTTAATCCACTTCCGATCTGGCTCCCTGCTAACGCTCCTGGGAAAGCAGTGGAAGATGGCCTAAGTCCTTGGGCCCCTGCACTTGTGTGGGAGACCTGGAAGAAGCTCTTGGCCCCTGGCTTCAGAATGGCACAGCTCCAGTTGTTGTGGCCATTTGGGGAGTGAATAATCAGCGGATGGAAGACCTCTCTTCTTTTCTCTCCCTCTCTGTAATTCTGCCTTTTAAATAGATATATGTTAAAAAAAGGAAAAAAAGTTTAATGGTTTTGAAATCCTTTGCTTTATCTCCTGACATTTCAGTAAGAGCTGTTAAACTCTTAAAGGATAATTTCAACGGCTGCAAAATTTTGAAGAGGGGTAAGAACATTTTAAAACATTTTTTTCTCCTACGTTGGCAAAATTTCTCCATGAGGACGACTACCCAGAACTCGGGTAGAACACCATTCAAAAATCTTCATCGGCCATTACTTGTAGCCATTTAAAACTGATTAGCCATGCTTTCAAAAGTGACGCTGGTGCAGCCTCGTTGGTTCTGTCCACAGCAGGCAGCCACTGGCCACATGAGGCCTTCAGCACTTGACCTGGGCTCGGTCCGCGCCAAGCCGTGCTCTACCTGCGAAATGCGCACCAGATTTCGAAGACTGTAAGAATTCAAGACTGTAAAACTATCTCATTAATACGTTTTATATAGATGACATGTTGAAAGCATAACGGTGTGGATATATTAGGTAACATAAAATATATCATAAAAAAATTGTTTTCAAGTTATGTTCATGGAAACAAGCTCAGGTTACTCGTTAAAAACTTGAAGAAATTTTATTTGGAAAAAATGCATACAAATTCAGCATTTAATATGTTCTCTAATGACTAGATTTTCATTTTATAATTCTTTCACAGGATGAAAATGTAGTGACTCGTTATGTCAAGCTCCATTGGACCCCAGCCCGTTTGTTGAATGTGCCGGAGAAACATGGCCATTTCCTGTAAGCGAGATGACGCGAAGAAGTTCATAAGGCACACCGGGGCTTCTCCAAGGCTTGGGAAAAGCGGTTTGGAGCGTCCGTCATGCGCCTGTCCCTCCAGGGTGGTGCCCATCGGGCGCTGCACCATGTGGGCGGCGATCGCTGTGCAGGACGCTCTCGGATGTCACACCGAGGGCCCCTCGCCCCCGAAGTCTCGGGCATCTCCTGAGCCCTGGAGCAGGCATGGGACAGGGAGAGGTGGCGGGGCCCTTGGCTTTTGGGGGTGGGGGTTAAGTTTAGGGAAAGCCCCGGCCTGGCTCCTTATCGGATGCTTCCACTTCACAGGGCGCTCTCAGTCCTCTCCTCCCATAACCTCCCCAAGCCCTCGCCCAGCTGCCCAGCTATGGGGCGCCCGTTTCCCATCGCTCATACGTCCGCCCAGAACACGGAGGCCCCGCGAGCAGGGTGCTTGTACACACGGTGATTTCTTACACTCGGGATTCCAGCCCTTGTCACACGCCAGCCGAATGCCAGGGCTGACTCTCTGCTTCCAGCCACACGCCCCCTGGGCTGAGCCCCGGACACCCCATAAGCGGCCTCTGCAGCGTGGGGAGCCACCTGCGTGCCGCCCACTTGTGGAATGCAAAAGTCGTTGACATTTTCAGCTCTTCTGAGGTCAGGAACTGGGCCTGGTAGAACCAGGAGACATCGTCAGGGAGATCTGAGCGGCTGGGAGTGGGCACGAGGTCCCTGCTGAGCGGGCCACCTTCTGGAAATGAAAAGGAACAATATGGGATCTGTTCGCGGGAATATTGCTTTCCAAATTCTGTGTGGCCTTGGGCTGCTCTGTGATGTAATTTTACCATAATTTTTCTCCAGCTTTGCCCAAATATATCTATATAATTATGCCTGGAGCCAATGGGACACGTGTGTAGGTGGTATGGATGCTATAAAAACCACGTCAAGGGGCAGGCATTTGGCATAGTAGTTAAGATGCTGTTTGGGATGCCTGCACCCAGTATCAGAGGGCCTGGGTTCGAGTCCCTGTTCTGGCCCGTCACCACCCCACTTCCTGCTAGTGTGCACCCTGGAAGGCAGCAGATGATGGTTCATGCGCTGGGTCCACACCATCCACATAGGAGACCCGGATGCAGTTCCTGGCTCCTGGCTTTGGCCTGGTTACGCCCTGGTTGCTGTGGGCACTTGGAGAGTGAACCAGCAGATAGAAGATCCCTGTCTGTCTCCATTTCTCAAAATAAAATGAAAACAAAGAAATAAGAATTCTGAAAAAACTGTCTGCCCCTGACATACTCCGCAACTGGGGCCCCACGAGGTGCATCACACTGACAGCGTGTGAATTCCACTCACAGTGTAGTTCTGGTTGTCCCGGTGAGGGTGTTTCTAAAAGAGCCTAGCATTTGAATCAAGGGACCGAGCCAAGGGGATGTGCCCTCACCGGGGCAGGTGGGCGCCAGTCCACCCACCAAGGGCGCAGACAGAACCAAAAGGTGGAGAAAGGGCAGCCCCCCACCCCGGTCTGCTGGAACGGGGACAGCCGGGATGTCACGGTGCCCGGATGATGGACCCGCGGACTCCAGGCCTTGGCCCCTCTCCCTGCTTCCTCTGGCCTTTGGTCCTGCCCTGCGGTACATCTCAGGCTTTCCAGGGGCTCTGTCTGCAGGGGCGCACGGGCAGATCTGTTGGCTTCCATAAGCACGTGCGCCCATTCCCATAATACACCTCTGATCTTTCCCGGTATCCACAGCGCGAGCTGGCGCTGGAGCTCTCTGCTGACTAATCCCGACAGCGGCCCAGAGGGATGTTCACGCATGTCCGCAAAGAGAGCGGCGCGAGTGATGGGAAGGAGAGGATCCCCAGCTGGAGCATTTGGCCCCTTTCTTTTCTTGTAATAAATTTTTTAAAAATATTTATTTATTTGAAAGACAGAGTTAGGAGCTGGCGCTGTGGCATAGCGTGTAAAGCCCCCGCCTGCAGTGTCGACATCCCATATGGATCCCAGTTCAAAATCCGACAGCTCTACTTCTGATCCAGCTCTCTGCTGTGGCCTGGGAAAGCAGTAGAAGATGGCCCAGGTCCTTGGGCCCCTGCACCCACGTGGGAGACCTGGAAGAAGCTCCTGGCTCCTGGCTTTGGATCGGCGCAGCTCCGGCCGTTGCAGCCATCTGGGGAGTGAACCATCAGATGGAAGACCTCTCTCTCTCTCTCTCTGCCTCTCCTTCTCTCTCTGTGTAACTCTGGCTTTCAAATAAATAAATAAATATTTTTAAAAAAGAGAAAGAGTTATAAAGAGAGAGGGAGACAGAGAGAGAAAGGTCTTCCATCTGCTGTTTGCTCCCCAAATGGCCAAAACGGCCAGAACTGAGCTGACCCAAAGCCAGGAACCAGGAGCTTCTTCCAGGTCTCCCATGCGGGTGCAGGGGCCCAAGGAGTCAGGCATCGTCTACTGCTTTCCCAGGCCATAGCAGAGAGCTGGATTGGAAGAGGAATAGCTGGGACTCAAACTGTTGCCCATGTGGGATGCTGGTGCTGCAGGCCAGGGCTTTAACCCGCTGTGCCACAGCGCTGGCCCCTTGGCATCTTTCTTAAAGCACAGGGGGTCCCTGTGCACTGATAAGGAAACGACCCCACAACATACTGTGACACACAACTAAGCTCGCTGTGGGACCATTTTTAGAAAAGTGGATCTCCGTGGCACAGAGAACCGGCTGCAGGACACACACAGAACTGTCCACGGTGGATTCCCCTGAGGCTTGAAGCGCAGAGAGGAGTGAGGGGAGCGGGCTAGTCTTTCCTGAGTTACTTTATTCCTTACCATGAGTGTGTGTTGCTTTCGTATTAAAAAAAAAAAAAAAAGTAATATGGAAAAAAGTAACATTTTCAACCATTTTTAATGATATGGGAAAAGATTGTAACAAGTAAAAAAAAATTAGGGCATGAAATTGTGTATACAGTGACCTCAGCTACAGAAAAATGCGTGTAAAATCCAGGACGGAAATCCATCAAAATGTTAATGGGGGCTGCTTCTGGGTGGCGGGGTTTTAGGAGCCGGGCCCCCTGTGCTCTTACTTTCTAAATGAGCCTTATTCTTTTTCCAATTCGCAGTTCTGCCAAGGGGCAGCCCATTGGTGCCACCCCAGCAGCTGTGGCTGGCATGGGTGCAGCTCCAGGTTGTCGGTGCCATGCTGGGTGCTTCCTGGCCCATATTCTTCTGCTTCTTCTTCTTTAAAGATATATCCATTTATTTGAAAGTCAGAGTTATACAGAGAGGAAGAGACAGAGAGAGGTCCTCCATCTGCTGTTCACTCCCCAAATGGCCGCAACAGCTGGAGCTGGGCCGATCCGAAGCCAGGAGCCAGGAGCTTCCTCTGGGTTTCCCATGTGGGTGGCAGGGGCCCAAGCACTTGGGCCATCTTCCACTGCTATCCTAGGTGCATTCGCAGAGAGCTACATCGGAGTGGGGCAGTTGGGACCTGAACACACACCCATATGGGATGCAGGCGCCCCATGCTGGCCTCTCCTGGTTTCTTTTCTGATTAGAGGAAAAGAGAGGGGCAAGAGAAGGGAGATTGTCCTGGCGAAGAGGGCGAGAGCCTTTGTGCAGGTGAGCGCAGCAGTCCCCCCGGGTGCGTGTGCGTGTGCACGTGTGTGCGTGTGTGTGCATCCTGCAGGGCACTGGGCGCTGTCAGGGAAACGGGGAGGAGGTCCCTGTGGCTCTAAGAGTGACTGGGCCCCAAGGGCCACCATGGAGCTTGGGCAGAGCTGTGCGGAGGTGCAGGGTGGGAGAGGAAGGCACCACAGCACTTTAGAGTGGGCTGCCGAGGGCTCCTGCAGGGTCTTCCTGCAGGCGCTGGTCTATTTATTAACTTTTATTTAAAATCAGAAAAAGAGAGATACACGAAGAGAGAACTTCATCCACTGGTTCACTCTGAAATGCTCACTATGGCTGAAGTCCGGGACTGGAACTCTGGTCCCCTAGCAGACTGCCTGGCTTCAGCCCTGGCTGCTCGGCTTCAGATCCAGCTTCCTGCTAACGTGTACTTGGGAGGCAGCAGATGGGGGCCCAAGTACATGGGTCCCTGCCGCCCACATGGGAGACTTGCATTGAATTTGGGTCCTGCCTTGAGTCTGGCCCAGCCCTGCCTGCTGTGGGTGTCTGGGGAGTGATCCAGCAAATGGAACACCTCCATCTTTCTGTGTGTCACTTTCTCTGTCTCTGTCTCCCTGACTTTTACAATACAATTAATTAGTTTATAAAGACCTAGTTATTTATTTGAAAGGCAGAGTTACAGAGAGGCAGAAGCAGAGAGAGAGAGAGAGCGCTTCTATCTGCTGGTTCACTCCTCAAATGGCCAAGTCAGCTGGAGCAATGCCAATCTGAAGCCAGGAGCCAGGAGCTTCTTCTAGATCTCCCACGCAGGTGCAGGGGCCCAAGGACCCATCCCGGAACCGGGGCTTTCCCTGCAGAGCGGCCACACAAACGACTTTGGCTGGAGCAGGAGCGGCAGCACCGGGTTGGGAGAGGCTGCACTGGAGAGCCTGGAGAAAGCGATGGGCCTGACCCTGAGCGGATTCTGCAGGCCCGGGAAGGGTGTGGCCAGGTGTGCACTGCAGGAGCCTCATGGTGGAGGCCACAGGCCCAGGGACAGGAGGAAATGGGGGCATTCTGGCTGAGCCCAAGGGCAGAGGAAGCCCTGGGCAACCTCGCCCAGGGGGGTGTTTTTGCAGACTTTGTGGAATCCTGCACTTTAGGGGCATCGTGCTTGGGCTGAGGGTGCCGCAGGCTGACTGGACTCAGGCGCCGATGATTCAATCCCCACTCAACCCCGAAGGTCAAAGGTCAGGCTCCTGCTAGGGTTGTGCAGTGCCGCCCAGGCACTCCATGGTGGGTGGTTATGGCAGGTGAGGGCTAACGCTCAGACTGCCTCCTCCTCCCTCTTTGTCCCCTTTTTATTTGTTATTATCACTTAAAAATTATCTATCTATTTTACTTGAAAGGCAGAGAGAGAGAGAGCCTCCATCTGCTGGTTCACTCCCCAAATGCCCACAACAGCCAGTGTTGGGCCAAGCCTAAGCCAGGAGCCCAGAACCGAGTCTCCAGGCGGGTGGCAGAGCCCCAAGGACACGAGCCATGATCACCTGCTGGCAGGAAGCTGGAACCGGCAACAGAACCAGGACTTGAACCCAGGCATTCGGGCACGGGAGGTCGGGTCCTGAGTGGCGCTTCACTTCCGCACTGGACGCCTTCCCCTTTGCTGTTTTAAAATGACCTCAGGATCTTGTTTTATTCAGGTATGGGGAAGCCAAGAGATCAGAAGACATGGTTGGTACTCACAGGAGGTGGTGGTGCACCAGCCTTGAGGGGCCACGTGGGGGCGCGCCAGGGAGGGCGAGCAGGTTGGCCGGGAGGGGCGGCCAAGGGCGTCTTTCCTGTAGCTCTCCCAGCAGGGCACGGGCAAGGCAGGGCGGCAAGCTGAGGGGGCGGAGGGCAGAGCCCAGGAGCCTGCTCGCCGGAGGCAGATGGGTAGGGAGGAGCCAGGGTTGGAGAGTTTGCACGTGAAAGGCGTGCTCCCAGCCAGCTCGCTTTAGGGTCAGCTAACCCTGGGAGGACCAGTGTCGCTCTGCGCCGAGATGTCAAAGCGTCACAGAACCCAGAAAACAAAAACCGGCCCCCGCAGGAGCCCCGCCCCCGCAGGAGCCCTGCCCAGGGGGCCTGCAAGGCCAACGCTGCTTCCAGGTCGCCTCAGCAGCTCGTCGGCTGCTGTCTCCCTCTGCTCCATCGGTGGCTGCTGGGTAACCCTGGCCAAGTCCCTCCCCTCCAGCGAGAAAATCGCTGGAGAATGAAGGGTGCCCAAGTCCAGAAGCTTCTCTACTTAGGCTCTGGCTCTGTGACTCTCACCTCCGAGAACCCTCGGAGAGGGCGAGGAGGGTCCTGGCTCCACCGCCGACCGTCGGATGCCCGCGCCTAAGCCCTGCTCAGTTCGCTGTGGACAGCAGGAGAAACAGCCAGCCTGAGCGGACATATCAGGACGCAGCGGGGGGACCCTGGGTCAAGGCCGACTCACTTCCTATAGGCAGAAGCCACCACTCAACCCCCGGAAGTGAAGAGGGGAGCCCGGGACTCGGCACTCGCCCCTGGGTGAGCAGCACGCGGTGGAGGTGCGTGCACCAGCACCTGCCGGGCTCCGACCCTGAAGTAAGGGCACCCAGGAAACGCGCACGAAGACGCTGTTTGGGGGCGGACATTGGGCGCAGTGGCTTCCGTTGCTGCTTGGGATGCCTGCGTCCCGTATCAGAGCGCCTACTTGGCTCTCAGCTGCTCAGCTTCCTATTCGGCTTCCTGCTAGGAGGCGACTCCAGTACGTGGGCCCCTGCCACCCGCATGGGAGACCCGGATGGAATTGCCGGCTCTGGGTTTCAGTCTGGCCCAGCCCTGGCTGTTGTGGGCATTTGGGGAGTGAACCAGCAGATGGACGATGGAGAATGGACTATTGATTGACTAGTGGACATTCTTTAAAACAAGCTGGTTTTTTCCGGTCATCTTGTATCTACAGATTTCACGAAAGCTACAAATTTGGATTTCATCTTTTTTTTTTTTTTAAGATTTATTTATTTGAAAGAGTTACACAGAGAGAGAAGGAGAGGCAGAGAGAGAGAGAGAGAGATCTTCCATCCACTGGTTCACTCCCCAATTGGCCGCAATGGCCGGAGCTGCACCTATTTGGTGCCAGGAGCCGGGAGCCAGGAGCCTCCTCCAGTTTCCCACGCGGGTGCAGGGGTCCAAGCACTTGGGCCATCTTCCACTGCTTTCCCAGGCCACAGCAGAGAGCTGGATCGGAAGTGGAGCAGCCAGGTCTCGAACCACCGCCCACATGGGATGCGGGCACTGCAGGCAGCAGCTTTACCCGCTGTGCCACAGAACTGGCTCCTGGAGCTCATCTCCTTTAAAACTCCCGCGCCCCGCCTACGCCCAGCACAGAGACGTCACTGCACCATTTTCGGATGAGAGAGTAGCATCTCACCCCCGTGATTTCCCAGGATTCTGTGGCCAGCACCCTCTGGGCACCCCTGACTCGTGTTGCCCACCCGCCCCGGGCTGTGTTGGAGCAGTGGAGGGAAGGCCTCCCACACGCCTCTCGAGCTGCGCGCTCTCAATTCCAGTTGTCGTAGTAACATCTTCAAGCCGCCCCGGTGCCTTTTAGATATTTTGGTGCTGCTGGACCGGCCGTTACCATGAGAACGGGCGTGGTTTTAAACAGAGAAGAGTTCCGTGGGGGCTCAGTCTCCGTGAAGAACAAGCCCGCCCCCGCCGGCAGCCTTGGCAGAGCTCAGAGGGGTCCACAGTGCGGGGGCCGGAGACCCCGACATGGTACTGGATTTGCGCTTTGCGATTTATGTGAAAGAACAGGGGCTTTCGTGTTTCTTTTGAGATTCAGTTGTTCAGTGAGTCGATTTAAATGCGTGAGCCACTTGCACCTGTGAGGACAAGTCTGTTCCTGTGCCACGGAACACTGCTCACTGCCTGAGCTGGGATTGGCTCTCCTCCCCCACCCCAGCCTGCGGGCCCCGGGAGGGGGTGCAGCGCCGTCCCATGGTGCTGTTCCCCCAGGCGCGTGTGTCCCTTCTTTCCCGCAGAGCCGGGTGTGCGACGACTGCAAGTTCAAGGGCTGCACCATCCTCCCTGCTAGCTGATTTGATTCAGGCTTCCACCGAGAATTCCAGAGTTGTCACAGAGTTTGTGTGCGGGGACACACTGGCGGGCAGGAAGACGCCAAAGCCGCCGCGGCCCGAGTGGCAGGCTGTGTCAGTCACAGGTCTCTAATGAGTCAGCTGGGGGGGACTAACCTGAGCTGGGCGTTTACCACGTGCTGGGGGCGGGGCTAGACACAAGGCAGTGCCCTCTCACTGGGATAGCTAGAAGACAGAGCCACCAGCCTCACCATCCATCCCTCCAGTGGGGCCAGATTTGATGACAAGCATCTCGCCCTCCAACCCGCGACTTCACTCTCAGCCAAGCACACCGCCGCTGGACAAAGGCCTCCCAGATTCTCAGCCCTTTGGATGAATTTCCTGCGTTGGCCGAAACCTGAAGGCAGCTGACTGTAGCGAAGCTTGGGCTTAAAGTTTTAGTTAAGTACTTGTGAGGCAGAGAGACAGACAGAGAACTTCCACCTGCTTCACCGAAATGCTGGCCGGGCTCGGGCTGGAGCCAGGAGCCAGGAGCCAGGAGCCAGGAGCCAGGAGCCAGGAGCCCACTCCAGGTCTTCCACATGGATGGCAGGGACCCACAGCTACTACGCCATCGTGTTCCGCCTCCCAGGATCTGCATTAGCAGGAAACTGGGCATCGAGAGTGGAACTCGGATGCGGGCGTCCCCGCTGGTGTGTGAACCCCTCAGCCAAAGCCTGCCCTGGGGTCCTGTTTTCGGCCGGTCCTTCCCTGAGTGCTGACCCCTGTGCCATGCCCACCAGTGCCTTGGCTCAACGAATGTAATATTAGCATCTGAAGACCATGAAGCCCCAAGTAAAAACGCTTGTAATTCCACAAACATGCAGTTCAACATCTGAAAATACCCTTTATCCAAGACCACGGGAATGTTTTTTTAAAGAATGTTTATAGTGGGGCCGGTGCTGTGGTGCAGTGGGTTAAAGCCCTGGCCTGCAGTGCCGGCATCCCATACGGACGCTGGTTCGAGTCCTGGCTGCTCCGCTTCTGATCCAGCTCCCTGCTCATGCACCTGGAAAAGCATCGGAGGATAATCCAAGTGCTTGCACCCATGTGGGAGACCCGGATGATGCTCCTGGCTTTGGCCAGGCCCAGCCTGGTCATTGTAGCCATCTGGGGAGTGAGCCAGCAGATGGAGGAGCTCTCTCTGTCTCTCCTTCTCTCTCTAACTCTGCCTTTCAAGTAAACAAATATTAGAAAAAAAGTTAAGTGAAAAAGAGAACATAATTTTTATTACTATATTTTGTGCTATATAAATATGTTATATACTTTATTTCGTACTACAATAATATGTAAATTCACTGTTTGCAAATAACCTAGAAAGACTGGGAAAAATATGGAAAAGAGCAGGAGCCAGGGACAGGCACTGGGCTTAGCTATGCAGCTGCTGATTAGGAGCGCACATCCCGTATCTGGGTACCTGGGCTCCAATCCTGGCCCCTTCCCCAAGTCCAGCTTCTTGCTAATACACACCTGGGGAGGAGGGCTGATGGCTCAAGTACTTGGCCTGCTACCTGCACGACCAACCTGGGTTGAGTTCCTGGCTCCTAGCTTTGGCCTGGCCCAGTATCTCTCTCTTTCTCTGTCTCTCCCCCTCTCTCTGTAACTTAGCCTTTCAAACAAATAAATGAATCTTTAAAAAGTTTACAAACAAACGAAGGATGGGAGTAGGGGCTGGTGTTGTGGTGTAGCCGGTTAAGCTTCTGCCTGCGGTGCCTGCATCCCATATGGGCACCAATTCGAGTCCTGGCTGCTCCACTTCTGATCCAGCTCGTGCCTGGGAAAGCAGCGGAAGATGGCCCAAGCGCTAGGGATCCTGCACCCACATGGGAGACCCTAAGGGAGATCCCAGCCTTTGCCATTGCAGCCAACTGGGGAGTGAACCAATGGGTGGAAGACCTCTCTCTCTGTCTCTCTCCTATCTGTAATGCTGCCTTTCAAACAAACAAACAAACAAACAAATCTTTACAAAAATAAATAACGCATGAAAGTCTGAGTCATGGTCATTACCTTACTGGTGTCTAATCGATGTGAGGTGTTCAGTCAATGTTGTTGGATAAATTTTGTATTTTTCATTTATTTAAAGCAATTTTTAAAGATGTTGTTTTATTCAAAAGTTTCAAAATGAGAGAGAGGGGGAGACAGAGAGAGAGAGAGAGAGAAAGAGAGAGAGTGTGAGAGATCTTTTATTCACTGATTGATTCCCCAGATGGTCCCAATGGCCAGGGCTGGGCCAAGCCTAAACCAGGAGCCTAGAACTCCACCTGGGTCTCCCATATGGGTGCAAGGGGCCAAGCACTTGGGCCATCTTCCACTGCTTTCCCAGGTGCACTAGCAGGGAGCTGGATCCCATATGGGATGCTGGTGTTGCAGGAGGTAGCTTAACCCACTGAGCCACAACACTGGCTCCATGTTAAGAGTTTTTAAAAGATCTTAAGAGGGGCCGGCACTGTGACACAGTGGGTTAAAGCCCTGGTGAAGCGCCGGCATCCCATATGGGTGCTGGTTCTTGTCCTGGCTGCTCCACTTCTGATCCAGCTCTCATCTGTGGTCTGGGAAAGCAGTAGAAGATAGCCCAAGTCCTTGGGCCCCTGCATCCACATGGGAGACCCAAAACAAACTTCTGGCTCCTGGCTTCAGTTCGGTGCAGCTCTGGCCATTGCAGCCATCTGGGGAGTGAACCAGTGGATGGAAGACCTCTCTCTTTGTATCTACCTCTCTCTGTAACTCTGTCTTTCAAATAAATAAAATAAATCTTTAAAAAAAAAAAAAAGATTCCAAGAGTATCTGGATCCAGCTCCCTGCTGATGGCCTGAGAAAGCAGTGGAAGATGGCCTAAGTTCTTGGCCCCTGCACCCTCGTGGGAGACCTGGAAGAAGCTCCTGCCTCCTGCCTGGCCCTAGCCATTGTAGCCATCGGGGAAGTGAAGCAGAAGATGGAAGCTCTCTCTCTCTCTCTGTAACTCAGATTTACAGAGAGAGAGCAAGAGCGAGCGAGCACCTGGATCTACAGGTTAAGCAGCATAACTACCCAGGCTGCCATGACCAAGTAGCACAGACAGCGGCTCCCCGGCAGGAACTTACCTCGCACAATTCTCAAGGTATAAGGTGCCAGGAAGTAGAGGGCTCTCGTCTTGGCTTGCAGGTGGCCACCTCCCTGCCGTGTGTGCACCCAACCTTCACCTTCGCAGGGTGTGAGCAGGGAAGGGGAACAGAGGGAGCGCCCCAGCAGGCAGAGGCCACGCCCTCATGACCTCATCTAAGCCTAATCCCCTCCCCCAAAGGCCCCGCCCCAAACACCATGGGCTGGGTTCATCCTCTGCTGCGGCAGAGGGGGACCACGACCGCTCACTCAACAGCAGAAATTCAGGTGCCCCAAGTCTCGTGTACCAGATAGGGGCTGGAGAGTGAGGGAGGCGGGAGCCCCGTGCAGGAGCTGTGGGTGTTCCTGTCCCTCCACGGAGCCCAGAAAGGGCTGGGGTCACCTCCCGGCCACTGAGGAGGCAGTGGGAGACCTCTGGAGAGCTGGTGGGTGGTACTTGCATATCAATGTCTCTGGCTCGTTCTAGAACCTTGGTAGGAGGTCCCAGCCCTCTCCGGGACCCGGGGCCACTTAGGGGACTATCAGGCCCGGTGACACTGTGCTGATGACGCTCTGAGGGGAAAACCCGGGGAGCCCCACACCCAGCAACGTCCCAGAGACACATGGGGGGAGGAGTGGGGGGGGGGACCGAGGGCCCATAGCCATTTCCGTGACAACTCCAGTCTGATTCTCAGGTCTTTCCGCAGGTGCCCGCCTGCTCTGCCCGGTGCACCCTTTATTTGAAAGGCAGAGTTAGAGAGACGGAAAAGCAGAAAGAGGTCTTCCATCCACTGGTCCGCTCCCCAGACAGCCACAACAGCCATGGCTGGGCCAGGAGCTTCTTCCTGGTCTCCCACATGGGTGCAGGGGTCCAAGCACTTGGGCCATCTTCCACTGCTTTCCCAGGCCACAGCAGAGAGCTGGATCGGAAGTGGAGCAGCCGGGACTCGAACAGGCACCCGTATGGGATGCCGGCACTACAGGCAGTGGCTTTACCCACTGTACCACAGCGCCTCTGTCATTACGCTTGGCCACTGGGCTTCCTGAAGCTCTCACATCTGAATTCTTTTTCGCGTGAAGACAAGGACATAGGATTTCTGTCGGGTGCAGCGGCTCTGCCCAGGCACCGTGGTGAACAGACCTTGTCACTCAGCGAGGGAGCAGTCAGAGACGGAAACGGGGGGAAGGGGGGCTTGATGCACAAGGCAAGGTGCACTGGGCAGAGGGGCGCTCTGCCCTCCCACACCTGCCCTCCTCACTGCCCCTTGGGGCCTGCGGCAGCTGCACCTGCAAACTCCTCCTGTGCCCTCGCTGGACAGTGGCTTCCACCCAGCCCATTTGGTGGTGGCTTCACACACACACACACACACACACAGCTCAGCTGCCACTGTGGGTGCTGGAGGCAGCTCAGTCCCCTTACAGAACAGGAGCCCAAGGCTGCGTGTGTCACCCCCGGTCACCCAGAGGCAGGGGTGAAGGCCAGAGAGAGAGAAGACGTCCAGGGGTGCTGACAGTTCCGCTCCCAAGGCCAAGGATGGACCGGTTGGAGGAGCCTCCAGTTGTTTGTGGCAAACATGACCGTGGCCGGGATGACAACGACTGGGTGTCCCAGCAGCCAGACCAGGAGGCCCAGGGAGATGCAGTCCGAGGAACGCCAGTGCCTGGGTTTGCCCTGGGGGTCTCGCCTCCCAGTGACCGCTGCGAGCCAACAGCACCTTGACACTGTGGGGTGGGGCTGGGGCGGTCCCCAGTGTAACAGACCCAGGTGCAGGGTTGGGGGCAGGCAGGCGATTGGAACCAGCAGGGTCCGAGCAGTGAATGGCGGGCAAGGCGGCTGTGGCTGTGGCTGTGACCCCGCCTGTGGGGAAGGAGCGGCTGGCCCGTGGAGACAGAGGCACGGGCGTGGCTCAGAGACTGCAAGGCCAACTGGGCAGGGGCAGAGGGTACTGGCTTGTCTGCCTCCCAAGGGACATGAACCAGCACCCATAAAGGATGCCAGCTAGGCAGGCTTAGCCTTCTGCATAGCAGCACTGGCCCCCCGCCCTGATTTCCTGATGTGAATGTTTGGTGTGTGGACATCGATGTGGTTTTGTACATATTACACGTGTAATATACACTTACACAAAGGGCGTGCATCTACATGTAGGACAGAATGTGAGTTCGTGAGTCTCAGTCAATGGTTTTCAATGGGGGATGATCTTTTTCCTCTTGGGAGACAACTGGCAATATCCAGAGACGGTTTTGTTGTCACAGCCAAGGGCGCACTGCCAGCAGTGTGGTGGCAGGAGGCCAGCAGAACCCACAGCGGGGACCCCGCTAACCCTCTCGTCACCCACAGGAAAGCTCCTGTGACAAGCACCCATCCAGCCCCGGATGTCAAGGGCAAGGAGGCAGAGCCCTCTGGTCTGGTCAAAGACCTTGATACTACTGTACTGTCAACCTCTCTGTAGGTTTGAAATGGTTCAGAATGCAAAGTCAGAGGCCGGTGTTGTGGTGCCTCGAGTTGAGCCATGGCTTGCGATGCCAGCATCCCATATCAGAGCTGGTTCCAGGCCCGGCTGCTCCACTTCCAATCCAGCTCCCTACTGATGTGTCTGGGATAGCAGTGGAAGATGGCCCAAGTGTCTGGGCCCTGCACCCATGTGGGAGACCCAGAAGAACCTCCTGGCTTCAGCCTGGCCCAGCTCTGGCCATTGTGGCCATTTGGGGAGTGAACCAGCAGTTGGAAGACGGAGCTCGCTCGCCCTCTCTCTCTCCTCTCTCTCTATATATATTTCTGCCTTTCAAATAAATAAATAAATATTAAAAAATTAAAAACTGCATAAGCAGCAGTGGCTATGAAACTGGCATTAGGACAGAAAGCTCCTCCTCCTCCAAGGTTAACAACTCCCGGGGAAGGAAGCTGTCGGTCGGTCATTGGCTAAGGTGCTTTCTGTTGCTGTGTATACGCATTCTAAGAGGGTAGATAATAAGATCCCAGCTAATCTGAGGCAGCAAAGGCTGAGAAGTGGACCTCCTTATACCTCCTTAACCCCTAGAGAGAAATCAGGAGCCGAGAGGCTGAGGACCAATTTATGAAACTGCTGCAGGTGGCTGGGATCAGCCCCCGCGGTCACGCTTCCAGAGCAGCCATGCAGCAGCAGGTGCGTCAGCAAACAGCTCAGGAGAAAGGAGCTTGAAAGGGGCTGGTGCTGTGGCACAGTGGGTTAAAGCCCTGGCCTGAAGCGCTGGCATCCTATGTGGGTGCCGGTTCGAGTCCCCGCTCCTCCACTTCCAATCCAGCTCTCTGCTATGGCCTGGGAAAGCAGTAGAAGATGGCTCAAGTCCTTGCGCCCCTGCACCCACATGGGAGACCCAGAGGAGGCTCCTGGCTTCAGATGGGTGCAGTTCCAGTTGTTGTGGCCAACTGGGGAGTGAACCAGCAGATGGAAGACCTCTTTCTCTGTCTCAACCTCTCTCTGTAACTCTGTCTTTCAAATAAATAAAATAAATCTTAAAAAAAGAGAAAGGAGCTTGAAAAAGTGACATTGCGCTGCTTGGACCAAGTAGGCCAGGGAGAGTCTTGCTGGCACACACTCTAGCTAAATGCCCGGATGCTGCTTTTGCTACCTGTGACTGCACGACTCTGGCTCAGGCTGCACGTGTAGGTGAAGATGCTGAATCTGGGGTTGCCAGACTCCGCCAAGACGCCACCCGTCAGGCAGAAAAGGTACCAGGAATTGTCTTTCTGGACTAAGTAGCTCAGACCGGCAGCATGCCAGGCACTCAACAGTTCCGGGATGTAGGCGGAGAGGGCGCTGGGCAAGGCTTAGCAAGACTCCTAGAAGATCTGATGGTCAACGCTCCAGGAGAGAAGTCACGAGAGCTCCGTGGAGACACAGTGGAAGCTGATCCAGCAAGCACCCTGCTGGCTGCATGTGGTGCCTTCAGTGGTTTAGATAGAATTAGCAGCAAGGGGGAAAGTGAAGAGTGGCTTAGATTTGGGATACCATCTCCCCTGGGAAAAGGCCGAAGAGCCGCAGCTGCCGCGGGCCTTGCGAATGAAGTGGGGAGTGACACGGACCACGGCATTGCAGAAAAAGATGGACTGTTGCATCACACGGAGGCCGGAGAGCTCTCCGAGTTTGGCTAGCTTCCTGAGGGTGTGGGACGGTTGCCTGTGGTAGTGCGCCCGGCCTCGGGGAGAGAACAGTTGCAGGCGGGCCACCTGAGCCACGTAATGCTGTCACTCCAAGGCACCAGGCTCTGTCCAGCATGGAGAAGTGTGAACCAGGTTCTCCTGAGGATGCTCTGCAAGCTACAGCCAGGCGGGCACTAGAGCAAAAAACAGGTGCACGGGGCTTTCGGTCTGTGATGGAAAAGCTGGAGCTAGAGCCAATGTCTGACGTCCCTAATTCTGACATTGTGTGTGTGGAGGTTGACAAGGAAGCAGCAGAAGGAGAAAAGAAACCAGGGTACATTCAGGCTCAAAGGAAAGAATCCCCTGGAGAGGAGGGATGGTCTCGCCAGGCGGATGCTGCCGCCAGCTGAGCAGTTAGACCCCCATCCTGTCCACTAAGCTCCGCCTTCCTTCATTCAGGATCCTACCTGTTTCTACAGTCTGACATCCAAGGCATTGGATCTGTCCTTCGTATCACACATGGTCAGAAGCCTTTAGGGTAAGAATCAGATGGTGTATATTATGGTAACATCACGTTGACTTATACAGAGAACATTACATGGACTTTAATGACACCATGTTAGAGATACAGTGTGCACTGCTGGCGCTGGCGCTGGGGCATAGTGGGCTAAGCCTCTGTCTGTGGCACTGGCATCCCATATGAGCACTGGTTCTAGTCCCAGCTGCTCCTCTTTTGCTCTAGCTCTCTGCTATGGCCTGGGAAAGCAGTGGAAAATGGACCAAGTACTTTGGGCCCTGCACCTGTGTAGGAGACCCAGAAGAAGCTCCTGGCTCCTGGCTTTGAATGGGCCCAGCTCCAGCCGTTGCAGCCATTTCGGGAGTGAACCAGTGGATGGAAGACCTCTCTCTCTGTCTCTCTCTCTCTCTCTGGAACCCTGTCTCTCAAATAAATAAATCTCTTTTTAAAAAAGCTTTTAGGCCGGCGCTGCGGCTCAATAGGCTAATCCTCCGCCTTGCGGCGCCGGCACATCGGCTTCTAGTCCCGGTTGGGGCGCCGGATTCTATCCCGGTTGCCCCTTTTCCAGGCCAGCTCTCTGCTATGGCCAGGGAGTGCAGTGGAGGATGGCCCAAGTCCTTGGGTCCTGCACCCCATGGGAGACCAGGAGAAGCACCTGGCTCCTGCCATCGGATCAGCGCGGTGCGCCGGCCGCAGCGTGCCAGCCGCGACAGCCATTGGAGGGTGAACCAACGACAAAAGGAAGACCTTTCTCTCTGTCTCTCTCTCTCACTGTCCACTCTACCTGTCAAAAAATAAATAAATAAATAAAAGCTTTTATTTGGGCCATCTTCCACTGCCTTCCCAGGCCATAGCAGAAAGCTGGAACAGAAGAGGGGCAGCGCCCATATAGGATGCCCACGCTGCAGGTGGAGGCTATGCCCACTATGCCACAGCGCCAGTCCCATAAATCTTTTTTTGTTAAAAAAAAAAAAGTACATTGTTTTAGTTCCATTTTCTAAAAATCTGCTTTAGCAAAATTCTTAGGAGTTCTTTGAAACAGTGCAGATATTGCAAGAACTGTGGATTTTACAATAATGTCACTCTACAGATGGGAAAATAAATTCTTTAGAATTGAATATTGAGATACTATCCTTAGTGTTACCTTTTTCTACCTACATTTACTTCCTGAAAATAACAGAATTTTACGCAGCTTACAATAAGTAGGATGTTTCTAAATAGCGAAAAGTTGCAGAGAGCAATGCCCTCTCAGATCATCAGAACTACATCCTGATGATCCGTTTGGCTGTACTCCTAGTCTCGCGTGCTGAGGCGTGACACTAACTTCCCGACTGGTCCTGATGAAAAGGCCATCCTCCTGCTGACTCAGCTGATTTATTTGCCGTCTTTGCTCCATTTCAGTATCACATTTAGTGAGTAGACGGAGTGGAAGTCTGGCTTACATCTGCAGAACAAAACCATCCATCCATGAATTCTATAAAAGCATGATGTATCCATCAGAGTAACAAGAAAGCGCCAAGCCAAATAGTGCAATGCTGTGCACTTGCCTGCCCTGTGTGTGTGGGTATGTGTGTGTGTGTGTGTGCTGGCCATTTGTCTAACTCTTCGGCTTCATAGAATGTTAAAGGAAGTACGGAGGCTGGCACTGTGGCTCAGTAGGTTAATCCTCCGCCTGCAGTACCGGCATCCCATATGGGCACCGGTTTAAGTCCCGGCTACTCCACCTCCGATCCAGCTCTCTGCTATGGCCTGGGAAAGCAATAGAAGATGGCCCAAGTCCTTGGGCCCCTGTACTCGTGTGGGAGACCCGGAAGAGGCTCCTGACTCCTGACTTCAGATCAGTGCAGCTCCAGCCAATGCAGCCATTTGGGAAATGAACCAGTGGATGGAAGACCTCTCTCTGTCTCTTCCTCTCACTGTCTGTAACTCTCAAATAAATAAATAAAATATTTTCTTTTAAAGATAGAGTTTTGGGTTTTCCTTTCTCTTAGGAAATGAACTTTAAGCTACTACCACATTCCAAATCGTGTTGCTGAAATGTTGCGCTTCCTGTGATGTAATCAGACGATGGGAGGTCCCAGGGATGCACTTTGGCTGAGTTTCTTCAGCCTGCTTGGAGTGGCATGCAACAGAAAGCAGGTGCCGCCGTCGTCTCCTTAGTAACGGTTCCCTCTCCTCTGCAAGTCTTTCCTGCGGTAGCCGCGTTCACTCCCTTCCTCTCGCAGCACCGGTGTCCTGCTGTGCAGCCGGGGCTGGAGCGGTTTCTGAATCCCTAAGGGTGATCCTCCGGAAACGCACGGGGAGACCCTGCGTGCCAGCCACTTGCATCGGGGCCGCGGAGTCGCTCTCTTTTGAGTGAACACAGCTGAATGTAAGTGCCATTTGCATTTTGGAACTTACGTTTGGCACGTGAAGAAAACACAAGGACGAAAGGAAAAGAGAGGAAGACACAGAGCCCCACGCTGCCAAGCACAGGCCCAGGCCTCGCTGCCGCCGCCGACGCACCGACGCCCTTCCTGGGTCTCCTGTGGTGCCAGGTGTCCCCTGTGGACATCTTTAAAGGGAGAATCAGGGGCCCAAGCACGTAAGCGTCACCTGCTGCCTCCCAGATGCACCAGCAGGGAGCTGGATTTGAAACAGCAAGGGCTCAAAACCAAGCACTCGGGCATGGACTGCCCCCGTCCCAATGGCTCCATCACAGCGCGTGCGCGCTCTGCCCAGAGCATATATTGTTGAAACTGCAGGAATGGACTTGACCACAATTCAGGAATATGGCAAACAAGAAATAAAAAAAGAAAAGAAAAACTAGGAGAGGAACGGGGTGACGGGTCACTGAAGGGTGGCCGGCAGCAATGGAAAACCACGTGGGCGCCAGCGCCCTGGGCGCCGGCCAGGTGTCCACGGAGCCCTGCCGGTCAGGGCTGCAGCGAGAACGTGCAACGACCTGCCCGGGGATGCCAAAGCGCTCGGCGGCGAAACGGCACGTTGAGAAACCCTCGACTTCAATTGCCCAGGCCCGGACACGCCGCGCCCCGCGAGCTCCGTGCACCTGTCAGCTCGAGCCGCAGGAGCCATCCGAGCGCCCCCAGGGCGGGAGCTAAGCGCAGCCCCGCGCCCAGCAGCCCGGCACGCGCGGGAAGACGCGTACTCACCGCGCACAGCAGGTGGCGGACCCCCGCCCGTCAGTGGCCACTCTTGTTGGCTCGTCAGAGGCTGGAAGGTTGTCCAGCGCTGGGGCCCACTTCCCTGGATCTGCCTGGGGCCCTCAGTAAAATGCGTCTACACCTGTGCCTTTATATAAAGGTCTCCCCGAGTCAGAAGAAAGATAAGAAATGGTTGGTTTGCTTTGGGACTTATCTGATGAGGGGGTGGACAAAACAAGGCAAAATGCTCCAGGTGCATACCTACGCGGTTGTGCTGTGCCTGGCTCCTTTTGTGTTTGGACGATTTCACAAGCAATTGTGTTACAGCACCACGGACTTGTTTCTGTTTTCTTGGCTCTGCCTGGGTTTCCTGAGCTGCGTGAGGCGGTACGGGGCTGAGATCTGGGTGCAGAGGCGCGGGGGCCAAGCCGTGCAGGTGAAATGACTTAGCATCCGCTGCCCCAGGACTGGGGCTGGGGGTGCATTTGGGGGCGCTAAGGTGTCCTGGGAGCCTCTGGGGCAGGAAAGATCGGCGGCGGGGCGGGGTGTGTGTGTGTGTGTGGAGGTTGCTGTGGGAAACCGCTGCTGTGCTCAACGCCTCCCGTCCAGATAAAGAACACCTGGAGCCAGGATGCCAGGTGGAAAGGAGCCTGGGGGTGCGAGGGGGCTCAAAGCACCTGTGCAAGGGATGGAGCCGCTTCTAGTAGCCTCAAAACCAGCCTAGTGTTTTACACCACAAAGTCCTGCCCGTACCCTGATAACCTATAGGTGGTCCGAGCCCCGTCCCAGGAAGGTGTCCTACGTGAAGCCTCTCTGCCCAGGGCCAAGCGGGCTACCCAGTCTGGTATCACCGAGTAATTAACCCTCGGGAGGATTTTACATGTTCACACCCAGAAGAGAGTGGGGAAGAAGAGAAATGGGGCGGAACAGCCTCCACCCCTGGATGAGCCCCGTCTCCGCCCAGTCACCTGCCTGGCTGTCGGGTGTGTTCTCTCCATTCCATTTCAAAACCTTGGCGCCCTTCTGAATGGCTGGGTGCTCTGAGTCCCTCGGAAGAGCTGCCCTGGCCTGGTGGATGCCCCACCCCATTAGCCCCTGCTGCCTCGCTCACCGCCACTCTGTCTCATGCCTGAATTCTTATGTGAAGACAAGAAACTACCCACCCACCTCTGCTCACAGGGACATCCAGCCACCTGCTAAGGCTGCGGTCCTCGGTGGGTACAAAGGTGACAGTGGGGGGCAGGGAGGGCGGTGCTGTGGCATAGCAGGTAAAGCTGTGTGCCTACGATGCCAGTGTCCCATGTGGGCGCAGGTTCTAGTCCCGGCTGCTCCACTACTGATCCAGCTCCCTGCTAATGGCCTGGGAAAAGTAGTGGAACATGGCCCGAGCCCTTGGGTCCCTGCCACACACATGGGGGATCCAAATGAAGCTCCCGGCTTTGGCCTGGCTCAGCCCTGGCTATTGAGGCCTTTTGGGGGGTGAACCAGCAGATGGGAAATCCCTTTTAAACTGATAAATCTTCAATAGTAGAAAAGGAACGTGGCAGTGGTTGCACTTGAAACAAGACACCTAGGCGCTCATGGACACGGCCCCTGCAGGGAAACTGCCCCACCTTGGCCACAAGTGCCCCGTGGATCAGCCAGGCATGTGCTGCAGCGGTTAGGCCAGGCCCTGGGCCCTCCGCCTCCGCCTCTCTGTCTGGGTTCCTGCCATGGCGGTCACCCTCACCTCCTCTACCTGCCAGTCCTTTGAGACCTTGTCCAGCTGTCGTCAGCCCGGGATGACTCGTAGGCCACACACTCACCCTCTCCAGGGGTGCAATGCAGCGAGGTTTAGCATCTTCACAGACCCGTGTAGTCATCCCACTAATTCCAGGGTGTTCTCACGACCCCAAAAAGGACCTCCCTACCCATTAGCAGGCACTTCCCACTTCCCGCTGGCACCCCTACCTGCTTCCTGTCTCTGGATTTGCCTGCCGGGGCACCCCAGACGAACGGACGTGTACAGCACGTGGCCTTCGGGGCTGCTTCCTTCACAGCACGTCCTCTGGCTGCATCCACGCTGCCTTTCTGTGTCCGGATCCTAATCCCGCTGTGTAGACGCGCCACATTTCACCTGCTGTTGTGAACCTCCGTCCTCAGTCCTCGGCTGTGGTGAACGCGCGCGTGGCGGTTGGCGTGACCGGGCCGGCAGTGCTCCCGGCACACGGCTTGACAGACCTCTGCGTTCCTCCCTTTGGGGAGCTGTGGGTCCGTTCGCTCCAGCAGCCGCACGTTCTCCGTTCCCAGCAGCAGCGCAGGAGGCTTGCAGCCTCTCCGTGCTCCCGCGGGTGGTTCTATGTCATCAGTTTTCTAAAGGGCACTTGCATTCTCCCCTGTTCTCCAGCCACAAACAGGTCTGATTTGAACACGTCTGGGCCCCAAGCGAGTGGAACTAAAGAGGGTGCTGGCTTGCTCCCATCACGGCTCCTGGAGGAGGGGCCTATGCTGGAGTGGACGGCCGTGGTGCACCGTGGACGCGCCTGTGTCTGGCTCTCTGCTCTCCACGACATCCCTCCCCTGCAGAGCCACCATCCACCGTCTGACACCAGACCAGTGTGGCCTCCTATCCCACACCAGGAAACCCCCGCTCTCCAAGCTGCCTAAGCAACTCCTCTTGGGCACGTTAGAGTGACAAAAAGCTAATCAACACACACACTGCCAAGCCTCCCTCCTCGGGGGACATGCTGCCTGTCCCTGTGGTCACAGTCCCCTTCTCTGCCACGCTGCCAGGTCCTGCTCCCGTCTTTGCTTTTCTCACAAAAAGCCCCCACAGCCTCATGGCAAGGACCTTCGTCTCAACCCTTGCCTCCTCCAGGCAGCCCTCACGGCCTCGACGTGGCTCCTTTCCCCAGGCTTCTCTGAGCCCCCAACCCCAGGGAGAATGGGGATCCAGGCGATTTGGGTTTAGGGGAAATAAAAACGGCCAGGTTTAAGGATCCATGTTCTCGTCAGATGCCCCAGCCTCCACTTGGTCACCTTTGGCAGTCACTCGGGGAAGGTGCCTTGTCAGAGCTGGAACAGAAATTCCCCGCCTCGGGCAGGGTGGGCTCTGCCCAGTGGCCTCCTTTACAGTGACCGTCCTGCTGCTCTGGCACCGCGCATAACAGATGCCCAGTAAATGTGCTGAGATGAGGGGATGTGGGTGGGCATTTGGTGCAGTGGTAAGATGCCCCTGGAGACACCCGCACCCTCTATCAGAGTGCCTGGGTCCAAGTCCTGGCTCTGCTCCTTATCAGCACACATTAGCCTGTGTGTCTGAGAGGCTAAAGGAAAATGGGAAATTTTTTTGAAGAAAATGGGAATTTTTAAAATGGGTGTGTCTGGGGGCTGGCGCTGTGACATACTGGGTAAAGCCGCTGCCTGCAGTACCCGCATCCCATATGCGCACCGGTTCAAGTCCTGACTGTTCCACTTCCAAACCAGCTCTCTGCTGTGGCCTGGGAAAGCAGTGGAGGATGGCCCAAGTCCATGGGTCCCTGCACTTGCGTGGGAGACCTGGAGCAAGCACCTGACTCCTGGCTTTGGATTAGCCCAGCTCTGGCCATTGTGGCCATTTGGGGAGTGAACCAGCGGATGGAAGACACCCCCACACTGTTTGCTTGTGTGTGTGTGTGTGTGTGTGTAACTCTGCCTTCCAAATAAATAAATCTTTAAAAAAAATTGGGTGTTTCCATCAGGGGAATGATGGAACGTGGAGAAGCCAGCCTGACCAGCAACTACTAAAGTATCGCCCTTGTTCAATCATCGCATTAGCTGGGTCCAGCCTCTCCCACCCCGCACCAAGGGGCTATGCAGTCCTGAAACTGCGCACAGAAGGTCCCAGGAGTTGTTCCTGAACTCCAGCTCAGGAAAGCAAGGTGCACACTCCCCATCTCCATCTTTCCTGCCAGCAGCCGACAGGCACCGAAACCACCTGGAGCCCCCCAGCCGCCTCTGAACCAGGTGGGAGGATGCTGCCTGCTTCAACACCCGCGGACAGAGAGAAAAGGCCTCCTTTGCCGCCGCACCCACTTGCGGGCACCTCTGACAACTGGCTCAGGGCTCACGCTGAACCGGCAGATGGGCAAGGAGACAGACGCATTTGCAACAAGCTCACGGGGCTCCGAGCAGCCCTCTTGTCTGGTACCAGTCTTCTCGTAGCCTCCTGTTTCTTTCCCTGCCATCCGTGGAGTCCTGGGTCCTGGGGTGCAGCGGCCCTTAGCTTTGTGAAGCCCGATTCCCCCTGCAGCAACCTGCAGTGCAACCCGGTCAACCAGGACACTGCCAGGACACTGCCGCATCGGGGCTGTGCAGAGAAGCCTCTGCAGCTCAGGACTGGTGGCTCCACCGGTGCCGTGCTAGCCGGGCCTGGGGGACAGCGAGCAGGGCCAGAGGACAGAGCAGGAGGCAGGGACAGAGGCGCGGAGGCGGTGCCTGCACTGCAGTGTCTCCTTCCAAGTTTCCTCCGTGGGACTGAGGGCACAGAAGGGCAGCTTCTCCTCACGGGGCTGGGGAGACCCTGGAGGATCAGCTGATGCCTGCCAAGATGGAAAGGAAGTCGGCAGAAGGTGGGAAGAAATCTAAGCGTGGACAAACAGCAGGACAGAGCAGGATGGAAAGGAGGGGGCGGGTGCCAGCCTGCGCCCTGCACCCCAGCACTGCCTGCCGTGGGCCAGCTCTTGTTACCTGTGCGCACGCCCGGCAAGGTCAGCGCAGTGGCGGTGGCTCAGTCCCCATGGGAGCCCAGGGAAAACCCAGGTCAGAGTCAGACCGCTAAGAAGAAACTTACAGACATAAAATAGCTATTCTTTTTAAAATTTATTTATTTTAGTGAGAGAGAGAGAGAGAGAGAGAGAGAGAGAGAGAGAGAGAATCAGTCTCCTATTTGCTGGTTCACTCTCCAAATGCCCACAATAGCCAGGGCTGGGCCAGGGAAAAGCCAGGAGGCAGGAGCTCCATCCAGGTCTGCCACCGTCTGGGTGGCAAGGACTCGACGACTTGAGCCATCGCCTGCTGAATCCCAGGGTGTGCACTAGCAGGAAGCTGGAATGGGGAGCAGAGCCCAGGCACTCCACCGTGAGATGTGGAGCCACAAGTCACACCTTGTTTGGAAAGGCAGAGATACAGAGAGGAGGAGAGAAGACTTCCATCCATCGGTTCACTCCCCAAATGGCCACAATGGTCAGGGCTGGGCCAGGCTGAAGCCAGGAGCCGGGAGCTTCTTCCGGGTCTCTCACGTGGGTGCAGGGGCCCAAGCACTTGGGTCATCCTCCACTGCTCTCCTGGGTGCATTAGCAGGGAACCGGATCAGAAGTGGAGCAGCTGGGACTTGAACCTATGCCTCCATGGGATGCTGCCACGGCAGGCAGTGGCCCCATCCACCACACCACAATGCCAGCCCTCAGAAGTCACATCTTAATGGCTGGGCCAAATGCCCACTACCCCCAAAATACTGCTAATGTTTATTTATTTATTTTCATCTACTTGAAAGGCAAAGCAAGAGTGAGAGCAAGAGAGATCTTCCACCCGCTGGCTTACTTTTTAAATGCTTGCAACAGCCAGGGCTGGGCCGGGCCAAAGCCAGCGACCAAGGACTCTATCTGGGTCTCCTCTGTGGGCATCAAGGGCCCAAGCACAGCTCTCAGCTGCTGACCCGCAGGAAGCAGTCAGGACTCGGACCGGCACTCCGATATGGGACGTGGACATCCCAAGTGGCGGCTTACCTGCTGCGCCACAATGCTGCCCGCTCCTCCCTGCCAAAATACTTTTACAAGGGGAAAACCAGAGTGCCCGAGAGAGGGATGTTGATAGGCAATCTCGGGCTTTTTGCATTGTCTTCTCTAAATAACCAACCTCTTTACAAAAAGAAAAAAACTCACACAAACTAGAACTTCTGTCTTTGAGAGCAAGGTTTAATTCTCACCCAAAATTATGATAATAATGTTTTAAAGTACTGCCAATTGCACTACACTATGCAGGACTGTTTTTCAGACTCTTTTCCCCCTTAGCTTCTGAAGCGCCAGTGACTAACCATACCAGGCTCAGCTGAAGAAGTCATTCCTACCGCAGAGGTGTTTAGCTGGCATTTCAAGTCGTCTTCAGCAAAGTCTATTCTGCTTGCAGTCATTGGAACGTCCCGACTCCTCGTGCCCACGTCCTGTTCTCTGTAGCAGGCACGAGCCGCGAGCTCTGTCACGTCTTTTTCTTCCCTTTGGGAGCACCTGGCCAGCGGAAGCCTCGCAGGTGCAGGCAGTCGGCGACGTTGTGGGCGATGTAGTACAGGTTCAACATGGCGGCGGGGCTGAGGATGTCCACTTCGGTCTTCTTCTGCTTCTTCCCTCGAGACCTGCCCCGGGCTTTCTCTTTCTTCCCTTTACCTGGCTTTCAGAGACAAGTACAAACATGGGGAGGGGCGGGATTAGTTTCCAGAACTTTGGCATTTTTTTCAACACTTCCCTTATTGAACTTCAGAAGAAAAACTCCTAGGGTGGGCGACTGGCACAGCAGTTAAGACACTGCTTGAGACGGCCACATCCCATATTGGACAGCCTGGGTTCCAATTCCAACCCCACTTCCCGTTCCAGCTGCCTGCTGATGTGCACTCTGGGAGGCAGTGGGTGATGGCCAAGTAGTTGGGTCCCTGCCACCCAACTAGGAGACTTGGATGGAGTTCTGAGCTCCTGGTTTTGGCCTAGCCCTGACCCAGTGTAGCAAGCATTTGGGTGATAAACCAGTGGATGGAAGGTCTCTGTCCATCTATCTCACTCTTGCTGGCAAATAAACTTCTAAAACTAAGAAATAATCCCCAAATAAATCAAAATAGGAACAATGAAAAAACTGTCATGAAATGCGAGATGTCATACATACTATAAAGCAACAGGGGCTAGTGCTGTGGCGTAGCAGGTAAAACTACCACCTGCATTACCAGCACCCCATATGGCCGCTGGTTTGAGTCCCAGCTGTGCCACTTCCAATTCAGCTCTCTGCTATGGACTGGGAAAGCTGTAGAAGATGGCCCAAATCCTTGGGCTCCTGAACCCGCATGGAGACCTGGAAGAAGCTCCTGGCTTCAGACTGGCCCAGCTCCAGCCATTGCAGCCATTTGGGAAGTGAACCATCGGATGGAAGACCTTTCTCTCTCTCTCTCTCTCTCTCTCTCTCTCTCTCTCTGCCCCTCTGTAACTCTTTCAAATAAATTAATCTTAAAGAAAACAAAGCGACAAATGTTTAGTAAGTAGATTAAGAAAGACTCATCCTAACTCCATGTGTGGTCTTTGTTTGCATTCTGGTTTGAACAAGCTACAAAAAACCATTTTTGAGCAATCAGGGAAATCTGATAATAAAATCAACACGGCATCGGGTCACGGAAGCAAACGTGCCGGTGCCTCTGCGGTGCACGGTGACGTCTGGAGGAATGAAGTGGAAGGCGGCCCGAGGTTTGCTGTAGCCCTTTCTGTCCCATCGTGCTGTGCAGGGCTGCTGTGCAGACTGAAGCTGCGTGATAAATAAACCACTTAGGGGAACTCTGAAATACATACGGTGTTGTTGGACTAGCTGAACTGCAGACTTGGGACTTGTTAAAATACTGCAGCCTCCCCACCTCAATAAAGGGTAGATGAACCGATGCAGCAAAAGCTGGCTAATTCCTGAGAGAAACGAAGAATGGGATTCCTTTATTATTCTACTTTTGGGTATGTTTGGAAATTTTCATAATAAAATCACATTGAAAATAAATGAGGTAATCAGGAGGTAAATATATATACATATATATGTAGGCATCTATTATGCACGTAGTCTCTACCTCATTAAGCAGTCAGGAAGTTTTTTCTTGTTTTTTTTTTTTTTTTTAAAGACAGAGAGCTCCCATGTGCTGGTTCGCTCCCCAAACGCCCACACAGCTAGAGTTCGGTCAGGCCAAAGTCAGGAGCCAGGAATTCAGTCTTGGCTGGCAGGGACCCAACTACTTGAGCATCACTAGCAGGAACTTGGAATCAGCAGTTGAACTCAAGCACTCCCATAAGGGACGTGGGCATCCAACTATCATCTCCAGTGCCATGTCAAACACCTGTCCTGAGTTTTGTTTTCTTTAAGATTTATTTACTTATTTGAAAGGCACACACAGAGAGACACACAGACCATCCATCTGCTGGTTCAATCCCTAAATGACCGCCAACAGCTGGGGCCGGACCAGGACAAAGCTGGGAGCCAGAAACTCATTCTGGGTCTCCCATGTGGGTGGAAGGAGCATCCTCTGCTGCTTTCCTAGGCACATGAGCAGGGAGCTGGACTGGAAGCAGAGCAGGCGGGACGTGACAAGGCTTTCCAACATGGCATGCCAGCATTGCAAGCGGCACCACATCTGCCCCCAATGATGTTCCAGTGGCACGTGAACGAGACACTGAGCACAGCCACTGACAAGAGCAAACACTCAGCCACTACTGCCATCACCTTCGTCACCTCCACGCCTCAGAGCTGCACCTAGGGCCGGAGGTACGAGCTCCGTCTCTAAAATGGAAAAGCGGAGGCTCAGCGAGGCTAGCCACCAAGTGCGAGCGAGGTCCGCGGTCCGCGGGCGCAGCCAGGGCCTGTGCTCGCTGTGACCACACTGCTGGGCAGTGTCCTTTGGGAGCAACGATGGATCCTATCCGAACTCGGAACTCAACCATTTCCAAGGTTCTGCCAGACCTCCAGGAAACAGCGGAACTCCTCCATGTCCTTCAGGCTGCACATACAGAGGACGGAGGGCAGCGCGTCAGTACACAGTGGCTCCTCCAGGCAAGGGAAGGGCACTAGCAACGAGCAAGGCCAACATTTGCGTAAAACAGAGGTGCTGCTCGCACTTCACTTCAAAAGCCTCCCAAGCTGCACAGAAAAGTAAACAACAAAACACATTTACAAACATCAAAACACATGTCTGCAAGCTGAGAGGAGGGAATGAAGATGAAAAGTATCGTGATGTGCAGGCCTGGCTTCTCTGAGAAAACCGAAATGAAGATCTGCGGGCAGCCCCGCAACCGCACTGTCCTGAGGGACCAGCCCGGCCGTGTGGGCTGCGCTAGGCCGCCGGCTCCTAAGCATTCTGGGCCTTGGCTTTCTTTTATGACGTCATCCTTTTTTGGCTGGCAACCACACTCGACTTAATTGTATTAACTGCAAGAAAATGTGTGTGTGTACATGTACACATGTGCTGTAATTTCTAAAACCCTTGAAAACTAAAATTCACATAAAAGTTTGACATTTTCATTCAAAGTTCTCATCTTTTGGAGAAATTGGCAAACAGGGGCCAGCATTGTGGCACAGAGGGTAAAATTACTGCCTGCAACACTGGCATCCACGTGGGTGCTGGTTCAAGTCCTGGCTGCTCCACTTCTGATCCAGCTCTCTGCTAATGCACCTGGGAAGGCAGCAGAGGATGGCCCGTGTGCACGTGGGAGAACCAAAAGCAGCTCCAGGCTCTTGGCTTTGGCCTGGCCAGCCCTGGCTGCTGTGGCCATTTGGGGAATAACCACAGATGGCAGATCTCTCTCTTATCTCTCTCCCTCCCTCTCTCTGCCTCTCAAATAAAAATAAATCTTAAAAAAGGAAGAAATTGGCAAAGTGTAAAATGCACATGGAACTACAAAGGACTTTGAAGAACAAAGCTGGAGGACGGATGCGATTTTTAAGAATTATGACAAAGCTGCACTATAAAGATGGCATAGTGGTGGTGTCCAGATAAACAAACGGATCAACAGAATACAATAAAGAATTCAGAAACAGATCCACACATGTAAGAACAACTGATTTTCAATCAATATGCCAAAGCAATTTGGTGGAGCAAGGATAATCTTTTCAACATATGGTGCTGCAATAGTGAATATCCATCTGCAAAAAAAAAAGAACTTTAATCTATGGTTACCATAGACAAAAATTACCTCAAAATCAGTCACAGACCCAAACACAACACCAAAACTATAACACTTTTTTTTTTCCCAAGGTTTATTTGATAGAGTTAGAGAAGTAGAGACAGAGAGAGAGTCTTCCGGGTCCCCAAGATGGCCACAATGGCTGGGCTGGGCCAGGTTGAAACCAGGAGCTTCTTCCAGTCTCCCACATAGGTGCAGGGGCCCAAGCACTTGGGTCACTCTCCTCTGCTTTCCCAGGTGCATTAGCAGGGAGCTGGATCAGAAGTGGAACCGCCAGGACACCAACCAGCGCTTGTACAGGATGCCAACGTCGCAGGCAGAGGTCCAACCTACTATGCCACAATGCCAGCGCCCATTTGGATTTTTATAACACCATTTGCGTGCCATACAAAATTACCAACTTAAAAATTAGCCGCTAAAGATTTTGAGTTTCGAGTCCCTCCCTTAGCAGGACCAGAACAAATGATTTCACTGGCCTTATACTGGCCACGGGACAGGCATTCCCAAGCCCATGACAAACTTACCAGTGCAGAGCTCACCACTAGAACCCTCTGGCTCCCCAAGGAAGACACGTGGCGCCAGCTGCAGGCATTCCTCTGCCTTCAGGCTCACCAACACCCCCTGCACAGCCCTCGCTCCTCCTGCACACCGTGCCATACTCAAGGGGACATGATCTGTGTCTTTGGTCTCTGCTCAAACTGCACCTCTTTAGAGGTGTGAGCTGCTGGTTAGGCCGCTGGTTGGGATGTTCTCACTCCACACTGCAGTGCTGGGTTTCACTCCTGCCTGGGTGCACCTTGGAAGTCTGCATGTGATGGCGTCATTGGTGGGGTTCCTGCCACCCACAGGGAGAAGCCAGACTGAGGTCACAGCTCCTGGCTTCACCCTGGATGTTGCCAACATAACGGGGAGTGAATAGGAGATTTCTGTCTCTCAGACAAATAAAATAAATTCTAAAAAACTTTAATCTTCTTTTGGAAAAACCTCCTTGGTACAGTGTCTACACTGTCTATAATTAGGATGACCACGTAAGTTACTGTGCAAAGCAAGATACTAGAGGAAGACAGAGAGGAGGTGGGGGCCGTATCAGGATTGGGGAGGCGCAGACGATCCCCACCCCCAGTAGTGTCACTTTATTATTTTCATTTGAGACACACACAGAGAAACAAGAAGCGCTCATTGTCTCGGCCACTTCCCAAACATCTGCCAATGGGAACTCAATCCAGGTCTCCCACATAAGCAGCAAGAATGCAACCACTTGAGCCATCGCTGCCACCTCTGGGGTCTGGAGTCAGGAGCGGGGCTGGGAATTGAACTTGGGTACTTCAATATGCAGGTGTCTTAACCGGCTGGCCAAATGCCCAGCACCGCTGACTGCTTCCTATAAACGCTTTTCATGATTTAATAGTAACTGTCCGTGTGTTTACTGCTTGTTCCCTCAGCAGAGGTTTTGTCTGAGTGTACCACTGAATTCCTGGGCCTAGGCCAATATCTGGCACAATGCAAGGATACACAAATATTTACCGAATGAATGAATACATTGCAAATCAGATGGGATGCAGGAATAGCATTTAAAAGCAAACGTGGATTTCTGCTTTTCTGCATGTCAAAAGGCCTCCCTCAGTCATTCAACACACCCCCAACCTGCGGGGCAGGCACTGATGGAAAGCAAAGCGGATGTGGGTTCCTGTCCTCAAGAAGTCCAATGGGGGACAAGGACACCAGCCCCGGGTCACACAGTGACTCCCCACCCTCGCTGTGAAGGGGCTGGGCAGGGGTGACCTCTGGGACACCAGGAAGGATTTCCGGAGCAGCCTGGGCCTGAGGGTACAGCATGCCAGGCAGAGCACTCTCAGACTGGAGGAACAGTAAAGGCAAAGGGACCAAAAAAACCAAACAGGGCCATGGTGACCAGGTCAAAGGCAGGCAGGGAGCGGCTCTGGCTCCCAGGCTCTGAGTATGTCACCTCTCTCCAAGCACAGGGGAAGCCACTGGCTTAGAGAGCTCCGAAAACCACTCCGCTTCAGTACCCAGGGCAATGGAAGCAGACAGCAGGAGCAGCCTGCGGGGTAACCCAGGAGCACTCTCAACTACAATTAAGAGACAACATTGGGCCAGCGCTGAGGCTTAGGAGCTGCTGCCTGAGGCGCTGGGTTGAGTCCTGGCTGCTCCATTTCCCATCCAGCTCCCTGCTAATGTGCCTGGGAAAAGCAGAGGAAGATGGCCACGTGCTTGGGCTCCTGCACCCACTAGGAGACCCACAAGAAGCTCCTGGCTCCACTCAGCCCAGCTCCCACCCTTGCGGCCATCTGGGGAGTGAACCAGTGGACTGAAGACCGACCTCTCTCTCTCTCCCCTTCTCCCTCTCTGTAACTCAGCCTTTGAAATAAGTAAATCTTTTTTTTTTTTTTTTAAAAGACACTTACATGGTGCATACAATACAGCTGGCACACTGCAAGGAACGCTGAGACTACAATACACAGCTGTACAAGCACAGCATGACCACAGCCAGGAGCAAGGCTTTCCAGGCAAAGGGTGCTTCCTGAGCCAGAAGGCACCTGCACTCCTGAGCCAGGTCTTAACAGATCATGATGGGACAGGTGCAGGGTGACAGGGCAGGCCCAGGACACAGAGGAAGTGTGGAGTGTGGGCTCCAGGGGTTTTAAGACAGGATAGCGTGGCAGATAAAGCTCAGGGGTCAAGGTCCCTTTAAGAAGGGATCAAGAGAGGCCAGCATCCCATATGGGCGCCGGTTCAAGACCCAGCTGTTCCACTTCCGATCCGGCTCTCTGCTATGGCCTGGGAAAGCAGTGGAAGATGGCCCAAGTCCTTGGGCCTCTGCACCCATGTGGGAGACCTGGAAGAAGCTCCTGGCTTCGAATTAGCGCAGCTCTGGCTGTTGTGGCCAATTGGGGAGTGAATCAGCGGATGGAAGACCTCTCTCTCCTTCGCTGTGTAACTCTGACTTTCAAATCAATCAACCAATCTTTAAAAAGAAAGGATCAAGTTTAGCAGACCTCGGGGGCTCCAGGAGGACCCCGGGCAGGGGTTGCGAGGTCAGAGCAAGGGTCAAGGGGGTCAGGTGTGCCCACGACGAGGGCCGGGGGGCAGGGGTGTCTGCCACAGCGGGCAGCGACGGGTGGCAGCGGGGCTCACGGAGCAACCGGCGCGGGGACCAGGGCCTCAGCAGCCGCCAGCGCCCGGGCCACTCGCTGTTGCCGAGGCCCGGGACCCCCGTGGCTGGACTTCCTTTCTTGCCCACTCAGACACGGTTTCTGGGGGTGGGAGCTGCTCCACGGACCCACGGCACTAAAACCAAGCCCCTCAGCCAGGGAGGGCTCAGCCCGATTTCGGCGGCCGCCGCCCCCTGCGGCAGGCGCACAGCGCCAGGGCTGCCACCGCGGCTCCGGGTCTCCGGGCCCAGACCCCCGCCCGGGGAGCGGCGCGGACCCGGGGAAGCCGCGTCTCCGAAGGCAGCCCGGGCCTGGCCGGCGGAGCGAGCGCCTCGCCAGTTCCCAACCGGGCGGGCGGTAATTACCATGGTCATTCCCTTCTCAGTCGGGGAGGCGAGCGGGGCATCGGATCCCAACCCGGAAACTCGCCGGACGCCCAACTTCACATCCCCCGGGGGCGGCGCCGCGGCGCGCTTCGGCCGTGTGTCGGGCCTCCTCCGCGCTCCCGGCCGAACCGCCGCCGGCTGGGGTCGCGCCGCGCCTCCCAGGAGTCCGGCGCCGCGCGGCGGGGCAGAGGCGCTCGGGGGAGCCGGGCCGGCTCACGGGGCTTCCCAGCCACAGAGCCGTCCGCTCGAGCCGCCGCGCTAGCCCGGCGCCCGGCACGCGCATGCGCCACACGGACCGCGCGGGCTGCTGGGGCGGGGCGGGGCGGGGCCTCGGGGCGGGGCCGGCGCACAAACGCCCAGCGGCCCCGCGCGCGGGAGGTGGGGTGGTGGTGGTGCCGGTTGCCGGGCAACCGGGCCGGCCCGGGACGCGTCTGGGCGCTCAGTAGCCTCGACTGCAAGAGAGAGGGCGGGCGTGGCCCCGCGCCCTGCAGACCGTGGGGAGCTCCGCGGGCACTGCGTGACTTCTTTGGAAACCAAGACTGAGTCTGAGGGTCCAATTGAGGCTGACATGCGGTGACGTTTGTAAAAGCGGCCCTGGAGTTGGGGCTGGGTGTCCTACACCCCGGATGGAGTGAGGTTGCACAGTGGGTGCGGTTCTGCTTCCAGCCTCTCTCCACAGTTTGCGGGCGCGACCCTCATTTTTCACTCACTGGACTGCGTGGGTCTCTCTCTTCATCCCTGGCTGGGACAGCCCACCCTCCCTGCGTCCACTTCTCTGGGTCAGCTCTCCCAGGTTAACCCCTGTTGGATGACTCCCCAGTCTGGCCCAGCCCTGCTTTTCCTGAGCTCTTGTGCAGGCTGATTTAAAGTTGATCATCCTGCCTGGCCCGTGAATGATGGCTTCGGCAGAAAAAAGGTTCTGCCAGCCCCGGCTTGGGGAAAACTTGTAGGTGCTGAACAAGTGCTCCGTGGCAAGCAGTGGCATCAGGTGCAGGCTGGCTCCCTCAAGGTAAAAACGGTGGAGCAGGAAGAACCACCCCAAAGGTCCCTCGTTATAAAACGTCCCTTTTTCTGTGGTCACTATCAACCTATCATGCTGTTCTTATTTGCTAACCAGTGTTGGGTTTCCTCCCCTTCCTAGGTACCTATCCACAGCAGGTGTGTGACCCCCGGGGGACTGCAGCCTGCAAGCCAGGGTGTGCTTGGTGCCAGCATTGTGGAAGGCAGGTTGCTTCGGTGTTTCGCTCTCAGTCTGCTGGGGTCCGGGAGCTGCCCCTGGCTGCCCTGAGCAGAGGGATGGGGGATGGGGATGGGGGCGGTGACAGAAGCCCTTCCCCCAGCATGCTCCGTGTCTCATCGGACTTGACTTCCAAGACGCACGTTCAAAGATGAAGTTACCGAGAATTTCCATGCTGTGAACTTAGACCGCTAGGCTGCAGATCCCAGCCCTTCGGAGAGTAGGACCCTGGGTGGCCGCCTGGGACACACCTGCCCACGGAGCTGGCCCTGCCCGGGTATGGATATTGGTCGGGGCTCACTGAACTGTACTCTGCAGGGGTGAGCAGTTACTACATACAATTTGTGTCTCAGTACGGTTGGTGTGTAGACAGCTCTACAGGAGGCGTTGGGTCTGTGGATAAGAAGTCAGTTAAGATACTTGCGTCTCACACCTGAGGGCCTGGGTTCCAGCCCCAGCTCCACCTTCCTGCTAGTACAGGCCCTAGGAGGCAGGGACGGTGGCTCAAGGAGATGGATGGTCCTTGGATTGTATTTTTTGGCTTCTGGCTTTGGCCCAGCTCTTGTGAGCATCTCAGGAGTGAGACAGATGGGAGCTCTCTCTGTCCTCTGTGTCTCTGACTCTCAAATAGATAAGTAGATATGAGGCTGATTCGTAATGTCTCTCTCTCACTGGCCCCGCGTGGTTTATTTTTGCCACACTTCTGTGCGTCTGGGATTTGTGCTTTTGTGCCTCCCGGCTTTTGCACCCCCGTTTGGCTGGTATGCCATCTCCTCCCTGCCTCTCAGAAACTTCGGCAACCTTTGAGTCCAGGCAGCACGTGTGCCACCTTGGTGAGCTTGCTAACCACCAGCACTGCTTTGTGGCCACTCAGCTGCGTCCCTGGATGCACGCAGGGGTTGAGGTGCCGCGGGGAACACCCACATCCCGTGTCTGAGTGCCTGGGTTGTAGTCCTGGCTCTGCTTCTGAGTCCAGCGTCCTGCTGTGATACATGCTCTGCTCACAGCCCCAGAAAGTGGGTTCCTGCCGGCCACATGGGAGACCTGGAGGAGTTCCAGGCTCCTGGCTTTGACCTGGCCCAGTCCCCGCTGTTAGGGCACTTATTCGGGGAGTGAACCAGAGGACAGGAGATCTCTACATCTCTGTCTTTCAAATAAAGACAAGTAAACAAATCAACAAAGAATAGACCGCACCTCGGCCTCTGGCATGGCGGTTGTCTGTCCTACAGTTGGACACAGTGGGTATTTACTGGTCTGCTTGACAGTGGGCAGCCTTGCTCGGGCTCTTGCGTGCCACAGCAGCAATGGCAGATGTTAATGGAGCAGCTTTCCTGATTCGGAGGGAAGTGTGACCCCCTGCATTCTGCCGAGCCTGGCGACTCCATGCTTTTTGACCTCTGAGCTTAAGTTAAGCAGTGCTATGGTACAGCGGGTTAAGCTGCTACCTGTGATGCCGGCATCCCACATGAGTGAAGGTTTGAGTCCTGGCTGCTCTGCTTCCAGTCCAGGTCTCTGCTAATGGCCTAGGAAAGCAGTGGAAGATGGTCCAGGTGCTTGGGTCCCTGCCACCTACATGGGAGACTCGGGTAGAGTTCCTGTCTCTTGGCTTCAGCCTCGCCATTGCAGCCATTTGAGGAGCAAGCTGGCAGATGGAAGATTCTTTTCTCTCTCTCTCTCTCTCTCTCTCAGTGCCTTTCAAATAAATAGTTTTTGTAAGAAAATTCATGCAGAAGGAGTGGATGAGAGCAGTACTGGGTCTCCCCACTTTTTTATTTTAAATTTATTTTTATTTGTTTGAAAGAGTTACACAGAGAGAGGAGAGGCAGAGAGAGAAAGGGGTCTTCTATCAGCTGGTTCACTCCCCAGTTGGGCTGCACTGATCTGGAGCCAGGAACCAGGGTGCAGGGGCCCAAGCACTTAGGCCATCTTCTACTGCTTTCCCAGGCCATAGCAGAGAGCTGGATCAGAAGTAGAGCAGCTGGGACCCTAACTGGTGCCCATATGGGATGCCGGCACTGCAGGCAGCAGCTTTACCCGCTACACCACAGTGCTGGCCCCTCCCCACGTGTTTCTGAGACACTGCTTGCTGCTTGCTCATCCCAACTGCACTTAGTCATCACCTGCCTGTCTGCCTCCTGCAGCCCTGTGACCTCCCCAGTGTCCCCTCACATGGGGATGGCTCACCCAGCAATGGCAGCGACGACTTCTGTTGGGATGACACCGTGTCTGTGGTGAGGGCAGCCTCCACCTGCACTCCAGCCCTCAGCTCCGATCATTTCCCACTGTCCACGGGACCACTGCCCTGCCCGGCTGCCACTCAGCTGCTCAGCCAGGTCTGGGCCAGGCCACAGCCGGGAGCCGGATCGGAGACGGAGTACTGGGGACTAGCACCAGTTCTGCGTCATGGATGCGGGCACTGTAGGCAGTGACTTACCCCACTGCACTGGGCACCTGTGCCCTCATCCTCATGGAGCAGCCTCACAGCTGTGGCGCTCACGTGGACAGCTTGCTGAGCACCGGCACACATCATGTTGGCTCCACATCACTGCTACCTGCTCAGTAGTTTCTGTTGTATTCTGCAATTTGCACACGGGGTCAGAGAGGGTCAATGACCTGCCAGGTTCACCCGGGCATTGCCAGAGCACCCTCTATCTGTCCGTCTGTCTGTCCAGTCTTTGCTTTAACCGCTAAGTCTTCAGGTGGGGGTTCTGGACTGAAGGCCAGCAGGTGAGGGTTCAAGCCCAGCCTCACTGCCTGTTCAGCAGTTTTCAACAATTCTGCGAATGTCGTGTTTTTGCTGGGAAGGTGTTGGGACCCAGGCATGTGAGACTGCTTTGCAGACTCGAAATGCCCCGTGAGCCTGGCTGTAAGGACAGGGAGCCTAGGAAAGCATACTTTGCCACTGGCCGGGGAGACATCAGATGGATGATCCAATGGCGATCCAAACAAGTCCAGTGGCAAGACTGTCCTCCACTGACCAGAGGGAGCATCAGCCTTTGCACCAGAGAAGCCTCCGCAGTGGCGCCAGGGAGGCGAGCAGGGCTGCGGGGGTGTGGACCGAAAGGCAGGCCTCACCATGGCACGCCCGCGGCACAGGTTACAGCCAGAATCCGAAGGTAACATCAGTGACCGTGTGTGCATTTTCTTTTAAAGATCCATTTATCTATTTTGAAAGCGTTACGGAGAGGGAGCTCTTCCATCCTCTGGTTCATTTCCTGAATGGCCGCAACGGCCAGCGCTGGGCCAAGCCAAAGCCAGGAGCCAGGAACTTCCTCTGGTCTCCCACGTGGGTGCAAGGGCCCAAGCACTTGTGCCATCCTCTGCTGCTTTTCCCAGGTGCATTAGCAGGGAGCTGGATTGGAAGAGGAGCAGCCGGGACTGGAACTGGTGCCCATATGGGCTGCCAGCATTGCAGGGGGTGGCTTTACCTGCTACACCACAATGCCAGCCTTGCATTTTTTGTTAAAAGATCCCTTGGTACCACAAGAACTGAACAAATCTTCCTGTGTAAACTCCAAGATGTTAAATTTAGATAACTATTCAACCTCACATTGGAATAGCACTAGTTCATTTTTGTCTATTTATGAACACCCATCCTTATGTCTTCTTTATAAATAGTACTGCTAACTGTGCTGGTCTTTAAAAAAAATTACCAGAATTGGAGGATACGTTCTTAGAATATCCAGACTTAGAATATTCTATCACTATGTTTCTTAGAAGTTACACTTAAAAATTCCTATTTCCTCCCTTCCATTTCAGGTCCCTCCCTCCCTCCGTGCTGCCTTTGGATTTCAGGCTTGATCTCTGAAGTCTTACATTAATGATTTTTTTTTTTTTGACAGGCAGAGTGGACAGTGAGAGAGAGAGACAGAGAGAAAGGTCTTCCTTTGCCGTTGGTTCACCCTCCAATGGCCGCCGCGGTTGGCGCGCTGCAGCCAGCGCACCGCACTGATCCGATGGCAGGAGCCAGGTGCTTCTCCTGGTCTCCCATGGGGTGCAGGGCCCAAGCACTTGGGCCATCCTCCACTGCACTCCCTGGCCACAGCAGAGAGCTGGCCTGGAAGAGGGGCAACCAGGACAGAATGCGGTGCCCTGACCGGGAGCAGAACCCGGTGTACCAGCGCCGCAAGGCGGAGGATTAGCCTATTGAGCCGTGGCGCCGGCCTGAAGTCTTACATTAATGATTAATGTTAATGGTGCGGGCGTTAAGGGTGGAGACTTGGGAGGTGGGCCCAGTGGGAGGTCTCAGGGAGTTCTGGAGGGAGGGTTGGTTCTGAAGGCTGAGCTGAGCCCAGCTGCTCTCTCTGCTCTCCCATCCCCCCTGTGAGCCCTTCTCTGCCCCCATGGCAATGTGCACTGCCCTCAGCACACAGCAGGCCAGGGGGGCTGTGCTCTTGGACTGTGAACCTCCACAACTACGAGCAGAAATACACCATCTGCTTTATAAATGAGCTTCTCCCAGGGATTGCAGTTGTAGCAACAAGGGAAGCTGACTAATATGCTCCTGCGTCTCTTCTCTTTGCTTCATTGAGTGCAACAATACATGTTTCAGGAAAGCCCTGGCTATGAGAACCGACTGCCGAGGGTAGAGGACTGGTGAGGCTATAGGAAAAGACCAAGAAATCCAGAGTCCCACAGAGAGCAGCTGATTAGGGACTTAACAGACAGGGGCACGTCTGGGGTGGCTGAAAGACAAGGGGATCCCTGCACCTTGAGGCAGGAGAAAAATGGTTTAATAGACAAACGTGGCCTGTGGCAGGGGTAGGAGTTTGCCCTAATGGTTAAGACACTGCTTGGGACACTCACCTTCAAAAGCAGAGCGCCTGAGTTCAGGCCCCAGCTCCTCTCCCATTTCCAGCTTCCTGCTAAATGCACACTGGGAGGCAGCCCATGATGGCTCAAGCACTTGGGATCTTGAGTTCTGAGCGCCAGGCTTCAGCCTTACCCAGCCCCCCGTGTTGTAGTCATTTAGGGAGTGAACCAGTGGATGGGTCCTCGCACTTTCTCTCTGTGTGTGCTTCTCAAAAAAAAAAAAGTGCGAGTGTGTGTATATGTGTGTATACCTTTCAAGTGGCCAGTGGCTAACTGGAAAGCACCTGGACTTTCTCAAGAAATACATGGGCATATGTGTGCACAGCAGGTTTTGCCACCACCCAGGATGCCCACATCCCACACTGGATTGCCTGGTTTGAGTCCTGGCTGCTCCACTTCCAGTCCAGCTCCCTGCGAATGCACCTGGAATGGGAAGTGGAACAACCAGGACTCAAACCAGCACCCATATGGGATGCCGGCACTGCAGGCAGCTTTACCCGCTATGCCACAGCACCAGCCCCTAGCACACATATTACAGCGCTATGTAATGATTCTTTTTTTTTTTTTTTTTTTTGGACAGGCAGAGTGGACAGTGAGAGAGAGAGACAGAGAGAAAGGTCTTCCTTTGCCGTTGGTTCACCCTCCAATGGCCGCCGCGGCTGGCGTGCTGCGGCCGGCGCACCATGCTGATCCGATGGCAGGAGCCAGGTGCTTCTCCTGGTCTCCCATGGGGTGCAGGGCCCAAGCACTTGGGCCATCCTCCACTGCCTTCCCGGGCCACAGCAGAGAGCTGGCCTGGAAGAGGGGCAACCGGGACAGAATCCAGTGCCCCGACCGGGACTAGAACCCGGTGTGCCGGCGCCGCAAGGCGGAGGATTAGTCTAGTGAGCCACGGCGCCGGCCTTGTAATGATTCATTTTTAAAAGATTTATTTATTTGAAAGGCAGAGTTACGGAGAAAAAGAAAGGGGTATCTTCCATCCATTGGTTCACTCCTCAAATGGCCACAAATGGCCAGGCCAAAGTCAGGGCTAGGAATTGCAGCCTCACCTCTCACATGGGTGGCAGGGGCCCAAACACTCGGGACGTCATTGCCACTTTCCCAGGTGCATTAACAGGGAGCTGGATCTGAGGTGAGACAGCCGGGACTCTAGCTGGCACTCCTAGGCGGTGGCTTTAGCTGCTGTGCCACCACACTAGCCCCATAATGACTCATTTTACCATCACAACCAAATAAGGAGAGGAGTGGTTTCATCCCCATTTTACAGATGGGGAACCTGCGGCGTAGGGAGATTAAATAATGTGTCACACATGTCACAGCTCATAGAGGCGGAGCATGATACAGTCACCAAGATGCCACTATGTGGCACTGCCTGTCTGGGTACAAAGACATCTGTGGCAAAGACAGAATGTCACAGGCATCCATGTGCGGGATCTTTGTCCTGCCGGCTCCGTTAGGCGTTTGGACAAAAAGTTTCAGAGTGTTCAGAGCCGCGTTTCCGTCTGGAGGCAGGGGACAGATGGCCCTGCCGTCTGTAGGAAGGAAGTCTGTCACCAGAGGGGTGTGAGCAGAAGAAGTGGGATGACTTTTGGACTCTTGGGATTCCTTAAACGGTATTGGCTGTTCTCTTCCCTACGAAATAAAAGCAAAAGTTTCAACTCCTGGCTTGTGGAAAGTCCAGCCGGGACACGTGCCCGTGTCCCCGCTGCAGCCTTGGGTGCTGCCGTGCGTGCGGGGCTGGGCGTGTGAGCGCAGCAGAGCTGCGGGGGCGGTGGTGTTTCTGGCAGCTGTGTGCGGTTGCCAGGGGCCCTGGGGGCCCTGGGGGGCCCTGGGGGCTCCCCCCTCCGCCAGCCCCACCACAGCACACACGCCCCACTCTTCCCAGCTAACTGAAAAATATTTGAAGGCAGCATTAGGGGAGGTTTATTTAATTATTAAGTAATTACCATATTTTACATTATTAAATGATTATAATAATAATTTATGGTTAATAAGAGAAGATTAATATGGAAAAAATCTCCAAGATTAATTATAAAAGCAAATACAGAAGAATTGATTACATTCCTGGTGATATAAAAAATATGTTGGTAGGGAGTACATGGGTGAGTATTATGGGAATTTTCTGAAAGAGTTAAAAACAATATGTCAGAGCAGGTGTTTGGCACGGTGTTAAATGCCACTTGGGATACCCACATCGTGTACTGGGTTTGAGTCCTGGCTTTACTTCCCATGCCGGCCTCCCACAAATCTGCACCCTGGGAGGCAGCAGGGAATGGCTCAAGTACTTGGGTCCCTACCACCCATGTGGGAAACCTGGGTAGGATTCTGGGCTCCTGGCTTTGGCCTGACCCAGCGCTGTCCATTGTGGGCATCTGAGGAGTGAACCAGTAGATGGGAAATCAGTCAATCTCTCTCTCCTCCTCTCTCCCTACCCTCCTTTCTCTCTCTCTGCTTTTGAAATAAATAAAAATATATTAAAAAATATGTTGACAGTGATTACTTCTGGAAATGAGGTAGGAATCTGGGTGGGAAGAAATTCCATTTCTTGTTGTGTACTCTTGTATTTCTGAATTTTTTTTTTTTTTAAATTTTTGACAGGCAGAGTGGACAGTGAGAGAGAGAGAGAAAGGTCTTCCTTTGCCGTTGGTTCACCCTCCAATGGCTGCCGCGAACGGCGCACCGCGCTGATCCAAAGCCAGGAGCCACGTGCTTCTCCTGGTCTCCCATGGGGTGCAGGGCCCAAGCACTTGGGCCATCCTCCACTGCACTCCCGGGCCACAGCAGAGAGCTGGAAGAGGGGCAACCGGGACAGAATCCGGCACCCGGACCGGGACTAGAACCTGGTGTGCCAGCGCCGCAAGGCGGAGGATTAGCCTGTTGAGCCACGGCGCCAGCCATATTTCTGAAATTTTTATATGCACCATAAGGACACCACCCATATAGGACACAGATGTCCCAAGTGCCTCCCTATCACTAGGCCAAGTGTCCACGCCCTCAGACCTCTTTCACAGGGGCACTAATGGCATTCACAAGGGCTCTGCCCTCATGACCCCAGTTCCCCCACCCAGGTGCTATCATATCCCAAAGACCCTACCTGTTAATGCCATTACCCTCCGAGAGGACAGGATTTCAATATATGAATTGGTGTGGACATAAACTTTCAGCCCATTGTAACATATTTCCATAGAAAAATTCATTTCCAAATATTGTTTGAAAGAGAATTTAAGAACAGCCACACATCTGGGGTGAGTGTTGTGCAGCGTTGGGTTAAGCTGCTGCTTGGGATGCCTGAATCCCATATTGGAGCGCCTGGGATGGAGTCCTGCCTCTGCTTCCAGTCCAACTTCCTACTAATGCACACCCTGGGACGCAGCAGACGATGGCTCAAGTGTTGGAGCCCCTGCCACCCAAGTGGGAGACCCAGATGCAGTTCCTGGCTCCTGGATTCAGCCTGGCCCAGCCCTGGATGCTCTGAGCATTTGGGGAGTGAACCAGCAGAGCAAAGACCTGTTTGTGTCTGAGTCTCTCTGCCTGTCTCTGTCACTCTGCCTTTCAAATAAAGTTTAAAAACATAAGAAAAATATAGCCAAGCATTGAAAGTTTCCATAGCAGGATTTTTTTTTTTTTTTTGACAGGCAGAGTGGACAGTGAGAGAGAGAGACAGAGAGAAAGGTCTTCCTTTGCCATTGGTTCACCCTCCGATGGCCGCTGCGGCCAGCGCACCGCGCTGATCCGAAGCCAGGAGCCAGGTGCTTCTGCTGGTCTCCCATGGGGTGCAGGGCCCAAGCACTTGGGCCATCCTCCACTGCACTCCCTGGCCACAGCAGAGAGCTGGCCTGGAAGAGGAGCAACTGGGACAGAATCCGGCGCCCCGACCGGGACTAGAACCCGGTGTGCCGGCGCCGCAAGGCGGAGGATTAGCCTAGTGAGCCGTGGCGCCGGCTCCATAGCAGGAATTCTAATGGAACACTAGAGACTACTGAGGCTTCAGCAGTCGAAAATGAGGAAACACGTATGTGCTGTAAGAGTCACGGCTTCCAAACGCCATCTTTTAGGCCTTCCCCATGCTAGAATTTCTAGCCTCACTTGCACGCTGTTACATTGCTTTGTCAACGTATACAGAGTTTTGATCACCTTGGTTCTATTTTACATTTCCTAAACTTGGATTGTGAAATTGCCAGCAGTTAAGCCAGTCAGTGTTGAGTGGGGAGATTACAAGGGAGGTAAATTATTCTCTTCACTTGCCTTTTATTAGTTTAGAGAAAATGAGAGCGCAGGAGGATACTCAGAAAGAGGCAAAGGTTATATTTAATGCAAGGATAATAAAATGATGCTGTAGCCATTTTTAATCTAAAATGTATTTTTGATGTTTCTCATGTTGAAACACTAATTACATGCAAGACTGCCTGGGGCTGGTGTTGTGAAGTAACGGATTAAGCTGCTGCCTGTGATGCCGGCAGCCTATATGGGTGTTGGTTTCGATCCTGTCTGCTCCACTTCCAATCCAGCTCCTTGCTAATGTGCCTGAGAAAGCAGCAGCAGATGGCCCAAGTGTTTGTGCCCCTGCACCCTCCTGGGATACCCGGATGAAGCTCCTGGTTCCTTGCTTCGGCCTGGCCCTGTCCCAGCTCTGTCCCACCTGTTGCAGCCATCTGCGAGGTGAACCAGTGGATGGAGGATTTCTCTTATCTCCCCCTCCCTCTGCTCCGTAACTCTACCTTCTAAGTCAATAAAATAAATCTTCAAAGAATGTTAAATGCAGCTTCCATAGAACCTATTGTGTCACAAATGTTGTTTATAGTAAATTCTGCAACAGTTTATAAAATATTCTATCATAGAAAGGATTCTCTTACCAGAAAAGTCTGGCCCGGAACTATAATATCGGTAGAACAGATTTCATCAGCTGAGCCCAGTATTTCTGGAATCATGGCGAGACTTTGTCTTGCACACGTATTGCTTTTCTTCCACGAGAAGCCAGAGGGTGGCACGGTTCAGACTCGCCCCACCTGACATGAAGGTGGGTGCTGGGTTCATCAGTGACATCGTTGCTAAGGTCAAGGTCATGAGTTCGTTGGATACCTATGTGAACCAAGCATCGTTTTTGTTCTAAATCACAGCTGCATTTTTAACCTCAGCTGGATTTCTTGTAATGTGGGTCATCTTTACAAAGGACTAGAGGAAAGAATTCAGACTCACCACAGCCACTAGCAGGAGAAACAGAATCCAGGAAAACGCTTGTCCATAGCATTGTCTTCCTATAGCAATGAGTCTCGTCAGGTGGAAGAGCTGGGGGATCTGTGACCAAGGAGGGTCAAGAAAACCACAGGCTGGGGGGCCAGTGCTGTGGCGCAGTGGGTTAATGCCCTGGCCTGAAGCTCTGGCATCCCATATGGGTGCCAGTTCTAGTCCGGGCTGCTCCTCTTCCGATCCAGCTCTCTGCTACAGCCTGGGAAAGCAGTAGAAGATGGCCCAAGTCCTTAGGCCCCTGCACCCATGTGGGAGACCCGGAAGAAACTCCTGGCTCCTGGCTTTGGATCGGCACAGCTCCGGCCATTGTGGCCAATTGGGGAATGAACCATCGGATGGAAGACCTCTCTCTCTCTGCCTCTCCTCTCTCTGTGTAACTCTGACTTTCAAATAAATAAATAAATCTTTAAAAAAAAAAAAAGGCCGGCGCCGCAGCTCACTAGGCTAATCCTCCGCTTTGCAGCACCGGTACACCGGGTTCTAGTCCTGGTCGGGGCACCGATCCTGTCCCGGTTGCCCCTCTTCCAGGCCAGCTCTCTGCTGTGGCCAGGGAGTGCAGTGGAGGATGGCCCAAGTGCTTGGGCCCTGCACCCCATGGGAGACCAGGAGAAGCACCTGGCTCCTGCCATCGGATCAGCGTGGTGCGCCGGTGGCAGCGGCCATTGGAGGGTGAACCAACGGCAAAGGAAGACCTTTCTCTCTGTCTGTCTCTCTCTCTCTCTCTCTCTCTCACTGTCCACTCTGCCTGTCAAAAAATAAAAAAAGAAAAAGAAAAAAAAAAAAAAGAAAACCACAGGCCGGTGCAGTGGTGCAGTGGTGCCATGGGTTAAGCTGCTGCCTGCAACACCAGCATCCCACCTGATGCCAGTTAGTCCCAGCTGCTCCGCTTCTGATTTGGCTCCCTGCTGAATCTCCTGAAAAGTAATGGAAGAGGCCCAAGTGCTTGGGCCCCTGCCAGCCACATGGGAGAGTTGGATGGAGTTCTGGGTTCCTGGCTTCAGCCTGGTCCAGCCCTGGTAGCCATCTGGGAGTAAACCAACAAATAGATCTCTCTCCCTCTCCTCTGTAACTCTACCTTGCAAATAACTTTTACAAACCTTAAAAAAAAAAAAAAGCCATAATTGGAGATCTCAGTATAAAGCGCTGAAGTGGACAGTTTTCAGATGCTCACTGGCATTTCAAATGCTGTGGGAATTCTTAACAATCTCTCGAAAGTTCCACCCCCGATCTCAAGAGCTCCCAGGGAAGCTGCTGTGACTCAGTCTACCATGTGTCTACTTACAACTGCCTGCATAGGATAATGGTTCCTTTTCCCCACTCCTATCTCCTGAATCCCTTCTGTTGGTAAACTTTAACCTGGAATCATGCCAGGCAGGGGATTCTGGGAAATGTAGTTCCAGGCTGGTACAATGCAGACCCCAGAAGGGAATGGTGGTGACTCAGAAGTGCCAGTCTAACATCTATATTGAAGCTCTTCACCCATAATTAACTTCTGAATAAATACATTATTATATAACTGATAGATGCTATGTTTTTTCATGATTATTATTTTTTAAACCTTTTTTAAAGGTTTATTTATTTAATTGAAAAGCAGAGTTACAGAGGGAGAGAGAGAGAGAGAAGGGCGGGGGAGGGTCTTCCATGGGTTCATGGCCAGAGCTGGGCTGATCCAAAGCCAGGAGCCTGGAGCTTCTGTGTCTCCCACATAGGTGTAGGGACCCAAGACTTGGGCTATCTCCTATTGCTTTTCTAGGCCATAGCAGAGAGCTAGATTGGAAGTGGAGCAGTCAGGACTCAAACCAGTGCCCATATGGGATGCCAGCGCTGTAGGCAGTGGCTTTACCGGCTATGCCACAGCACCAGCCCCATTTTTTTCATAATTATTAACTGCTCATTTGTAACAGTAGAATACAGGCTTGCTGCCTTCCCGTAGGTGGAAGTACCAGTATCAACTTGTCCATGTGAGATGCTCAGGCCAACTACATGTGAGCTGTACCACGTCTGAACAGGAGCTAAAAACTCGTTTGTATGATGTGGTCTCTTGCTCATACCTTTGACCATGGGAGCAAATAGGGTCTACTCCATCAGTCAGCTTCCGGCCGAGAGCCCAGGAGAAGACCTTCTAGAACCGAGCCGGGTCATGTCTGGTGACAGATCCCAGTGAGGAAGCCATGTTTGTTGTTATAAGCCATTGAAATGTCAGGGTTGTTTGTTGCCAGAACACAACTGAAGTTGATGCCAACAGCACTAAAACATGTGCTATTGGCTTAGGGGCCGGAGCCCTAGTGAGAAAACTTAGAGCAGGCTGCAGAGTTGGCACCCCTGTTACACAATGACAAACACTGGGTTTGTGATAACCTGAAAAGCAGAAAATGGCCTTAAAGTGGATGAAGAGGCCGGCGCCGCAGCTCAATAGGCTAATCCTCCACCTGCGGCACCGGCACACCGGGTTCTAGTCCCAGTCGGGGCACCGGATTCTGTCCCGGTTGCCCCTCTTCCAGGCCAGCTCTCTGCTGTGGCCCGGGAGTGCAGTGGAGGATGGCCCAAGTGCTTGGGCCCTGCACCCCATGGGAGACCAGGAGAAGCACCTGGCTCCTACCTTCGGATCAGCGTGGTGCACCGGCCGCGGCGGCCATTGGAGGGTGAACCAACAGCAAAGGAAGACCTTTCTCTCTGTCTCTCTCTCTCACTGTCCACTCTGCCTGTCAAAAAAAAAAAAAAAAAAAGTGGATGAAGAAGTTTATTTTTTAAATTTTTCATTTTATTTAAAAGGCAGACAGTGATCTCCCATCTCCTAGTTCATTCCCCAAATTCCCATAACACCCAGGGCTGGGCCAGGCCAAAGTTAGGAACCTGGAACTCCTTCCAGGTCTCCCATCTGGGTGACAGGGACCCAAGTACTTCGCAGAGTGTGCGCTAGTGGGACGCTGGATTAGAAGCAGAGGAGCCTCTGGGACCTGAACCAGTGTGGGAGGTGCCAGATGCCACCCTGGGTAGAGAAACTTTAAGGCAGAATGTTAGTAATGTGAGTTGGGTACTATTATCCAGCAACATTAAAAAAAAAAAAATACTACCAGCATGGGATGGCTTAGAAAAGAATTGGCCTATTCTTGAAGCAAGGATGGAAGGGAAGAGAGAATCCATAAATTTCAGGACTTACAAGGTTGAAAGTTGCAGCTATCCTTCTCTAGTTTATGAGAAAACATTTAAAAATGGTTTGAACCAAGAAAGCTGTTTGACATTGTCTTAAGGAATTGACACTTCTTACCAAGATCTCTGATTGGATTCTGTGGGCCTCAGTAAACTCAAGTTGGACAAAAAGGTTCAAGGAGAAGAGTCCAAGGGAATGGTCCTACAGACGGCTGATAAACCTAGGGCACCTGCACCTACGTCTGCAGCGGCACGCAGAAGTTACGGGTGTGACTACTGGGAAATGGGCCAACTGGAATTAAGTAATCTTTAAAAGCTTCTGAAAGTCATATCGCTGAAGCGAATGTCCAACTGAAGGAGAATGATTATGCAAAATATCAATGACTTTGGGGACCCTGGATTCCTTAAAAAGAAAAAAGACTAAAGATGCTGTTCAGTTACCATGAACACAGTGGAGGCCAGCACCAATGACGACTTCAGGGATGGTCAAGGATGTGAGAAAAGGAAGCCCTTGTCTGCCCCCAGAGGAGAGCAACAAACGTTGGGGAGCTCCTTCTAGGAGGCAGACAGACAACTCCCACCGGAGTAACAGGAGCTCACAGCTGCTGTGGCGCAGTGATTGCTGGGGCCTTCCTTCTTCCCCTTTTAGGGGACTCTGTCCCCACGCTGATGGTCTCCCTGCTCCATCACTGCATTTTGGGAGGTCAGTGGGGAGGGAGGTGTAGGCAACTTGTTTTCTTATTTATTTACCTTTTTTTTTTTTTGACAGGCAGAGTGGATAGTGTGAGAGAGAGACAGAGAGAAGGGTCTTCCTTTTGCCGTTGGTTTACCCTCCAATGGCCGCTGCGGCCAGCGCATCTCGCTGATCCGAAGCCAGGAGCCAGGTGCTTTTCCTGGTCTCCCTTGCGGGTGCAGGGCCCGAGCACTTGGGCCATCCTCCACTGCCTTCCTGGGCCATAGCAGAGAGCTGGCCTGGAAGAGGGGCAACCGGGACAGAATCCGGCGCCCCGACCGGGACTAGAACCTGGTGTGCCGGCGCCGCAAGGTGGAGGATTAGCCTGTTAAGCCACGGCGCTGGCCACCTTTAAAAAAAAAAAAATTTGTTTACTTATTTGAAAGGCAGTTACAGAGAGAAGGAGGGAGAGAGAGAGAGATCCTCCATCTGCTGGTTCACTCACCAAATGGCCAGGCCAGACTGAAGCCAGGAACCCAGAACTCCATCCAGGTCTCCTACACGGGTAGGACGTGGGCCATCTTCTGCTGCCTTCCCAGGTGCACTGGCAGGGAGCTGGATCAGAAGCTGAGCAGCTACTCAGATGGGATGCAGGTGTCGCAGGTGGAGGCTTAACTTTGCATCACAACATTGGCCCCTCTTATTTCTCTTTAAAAACAGTTTTATTCAGATATCATGGATATAAAAATTTATATACATTTAATTGGTATACATTTAAGGTATACAACGTAATGTTCTGATATACAAGGTTACTTAAAAATTAATGGAAAATGAAATTAAGATTATTTTGGCACAAAATTTTTGAAACTCATGCTTATAGGTGGTCTTCAAAGAGTTCATGAAAAGTGCACATTATGAAAGATCTATTCATGCATTTCACTTTTTTTTTTTGCACCAAAACAAACTTACCTTTTGATCCCATTTGTCCATAAACTTTAAAATACCTTCTGTATATACACTGTGAAAGGATCACAGTGTAGCTAATTAACATTTTGTGGCTGTTTTTAGGTTTACAAGTTTCAGTTTCGAGAGGCACCACATCTACTCATCTAGACCTGGTGAGATCCTGGACTTGAGGTCTCGCCTGAAGCCTGGACAAGACTTCTGGAATCTTCTCTGAAGAGGGGCTATGTACTTTAGGTATAGGATAGGAGCAGATATTATAACCAAATCACTTTCTCAGTCTCATTCCATCCTATACTTGCTGCCCTGTAGGTAGAATGTGTTTCTTTGGCCCAATATTCATCTTTGCCACATGAGTTGCTTTTGACCAGTGGAATATGGACAGTTTGATTTATGCCATATCCAAGCGGGAGCTTTAGCTGGGCTTGCCTCGTAGGTGTTGTTTCTTACTTTTGCCCTTTTCTATGAAAATAGTGTGTCCCAAGCAGGAGCTATTCTATCAGCCCAGCGGTGGAAGCAGAGTGTTGGAGCAGAGCGAACCCAGCAAGCCATGCTGAGTGGGGCAGACCTGCAGCAGCCTTCTAGACTCGAGAGCAAGGCGTCAGCATTGGTCAGAAATCATGGGATTGAGTCGTTTGTGTTAGTCTACCCCAGGGAACAGTCAGGGTAGACAATGCAAGGGTTTCCATAATTACCGCCTATGAATGTTCTTCCTTTTTATAGGTAGTATGACTTCAATTGTCTTGCATTAAAAAAAAAAAAACAAAAAAACTTTAGAGACCAAATTTCTATTTCCAGATTATTTTTCTTTTTATTAAAGTGCTTCAGTAGATAACAGTGTTATCAATCAACATAAACTTTTGCTGAAATATTCACAAGTAAAAATCTTCTCTTTACAAATCACTCATGTGTTCTACATAGGAACAGCAATCACCATTGGAAGTCAGTTGACATGAATTTATCCCTGACCACACAGATGGGCTCCCAGACTGGAGATTCAGCTTGGCTACCTTAGCATACAGGGCTGGGCAGCAGGTCCCGAGAGCCAGGCCCAGCGAGCCTGGGGAAACTCGCTGTGATTTGAAGCTAATCATTCGTCCTTGGTGCTTTAGTGGCTATACATGCACTGAGAATTAACCTTCCCTCACGCAGGAGTTGTAAGTAACGAACGGTGGGTGACATGTGAGACCTTAGCATGCCTCTGTGCCTCCGAGGACATACTTGTGCATGCTTTTAAAAGGGCAACGTATCCCTGACACAAAGTGAATGAACTACAGGTTGCTCTCTCCTTGACAACTTGTCTTTCCATGCGAGTTATATTAAAATCATATTGGGCTGGTCCTGGGTGAATAAAATCCACAGAAGCTATGCTCAGTAAATTATTTTGATTACAGGGGAGACTTCATCCTGCCTACGGAGAATTTACAGTTTCTTTTAAGAAGTTCATCCATTGCATGCTTACATTCCTCAGGACTTTTCTATAAAAACGGAAACCCTGCTATCTGCAAACACAAAGAGGTAAAACCCAGTTTAATTGTGATATGTTGATACAGCTCCTGCAGATATCGCCAGAGTCCTACCATGGCTTCCTAACGAGACTGTGGCTGACAAAGGGAAGGGTGAATAAGCCAGCTTGGACTAGACCTCCAGAGTGTGCTCCCGGTGCCGTCATAAAGAGATCAGCGGTGTCTGCCCTTGGGGTGGCGTTAAAGGAGCGTGAAGATCTAGATGACAATGGTGGGGACACAGAGCAGTAAGATATCCTGGCTGAGTCAGGGACTTTCCTACGAGCCTGTTTCGCTGGGGGGGGAGGATGTGACTCCGCTGTGGAAGAGAGAAGTACAGAGAGGCTGATGCATCAACCCTTCCATCTGCAGTGAAAAGTACAATACGTGTAGGTAGGAGCAGGATTGCTACATCTCCACATGACACGTTGAAACTGCTAGCAGTAAAAAGGGGGAAAAAAAACACTAATCAACATTGGAGGAGAAGAAAAATGGCCAGCTGTGATGCTCTTGCTGTTCTTTTCAATTAAAAATAAATCAATCATGGGCACAAATGGACACGACAGCTCAATAAATAAAACCCCCTGTAGTCAGCTTGTCATTAAAAAAAATGACTTGGATGAAAAGGATAATTTTCTGCAGTGTGTGCGGCCATTTTAAGACTGAAGTAGTTTGAGAAAAACAAGAAGCATCCTTAGAGAGGGGCTGATTGTTTCGTGCTGATTGTGGCCCTTTAAAAATGGCAGTGTACTTCATGCCCTATACAAGGTACGCAAGGGAGTAATTTTCATATTGAACACAGATCTCTTTGGAAATAAAGGGAAAAAACCCTCTACATACACTTTTGTGTAACATGCGGCATTTAGGGAACTGAAAGTCATCATCCTCCACAAAGAAGGTGCAGGTGCTCCAAAGTCATCTTAGAGCTAACGATTTTAGAAAGAAGTGTCTCAGATTTTAAAATGTAAAATACACTTCACCTCAAAGTTGGTTTTACCGCACTTCTGACGAGTCCTAGGAATCCAGGGTGAGCAGGAAAACGTGTGCCTATTGTGTGACCTGCACCTGCTCCCTCCCTGTGATGAATGCCATGGGCCCGACGTCTTCACCAACGTCTCCTTCTGGGAGCCAGCAGAGGCTAGCCCTGGGTCTAGCTAAGACTCAGGTGGGCAGAGGTCCCACCAAAGAACCGGCAAGGATTGATCCACCCAGAGATTTCCAAAGTCAACTGGGCAGCCAACCGAACCCTTGGGCAAGTCAGACAGCAGCCTCACACCATCTCTAGGTCTCCAAGTTCCCATACTAGCCCTGAACTACACTTCATGTCCCTGGGCTGGGCCAGGTCTCCCAGAACAAGCAGTCCTGGAGCTGGAAACAGAGGCTGAGTGGGCAGGGTAGACAGAGCACCATTTATTGGAGCCAACCTCCATCTAGTAGATGCTTTGTTGACAAGGGCTCAGTGATTCTGGAGTAGCTCCTCCCAACAGATGGGCTGTGAAAACACCTCTCTCTCCAGCCAGAGCTCGTAGGAATAGTGGAAATCTTCAGGCAGATCCAGCCTCTGCCCTAGCACGCTCTGCAAACAATTATCCACAGGTGAAAATTCAGAGTCCTGGGGTCTGTCATACCGGCGGCTGTTAAAAGCCTCGATGTTGGCCCGCAGGGTGCACTCTTCTGCTTGGAAGTCCCATGGCCTCGCGTCGATGTCTGTGTCGGGAAGAGAGGGAGAAAAAGATGTCCACAGTCAGGACAGCACGCCCCTGCAGAGAGCAAGGTCTGCGGCACTCCATGAGCAATATACAAAGTATACAGCAGGCTGACAATTAAGTTTAAAAAATACACATGATGGGCCGGTGCCGCGGCTCACTAGGCTAATCCTCTGCCTTGCGGCGCCAGCACACCGGGTTCTAGTCCTGGTCGGGGCGCCGGATTCTATCCTGGTTGCCCCTCTTCCAGGCCAGCTCTCTGCTGTGGCCAGGGAGTGCAGTGGAGGATGGCCCAAGTGCTTGGGCCCTGCACCCCTTGGGAGACCAGGAGAAGCACCTGGCTCCTGCCATCGGATCAGCATGGTGCGCCGGCCGCAGCGGCCATTGGAGGGTGAACCAATGGCAAAAGGAAGACCTTTCTCTCTGTTTCTCTCTCTCTCACTATCCACTCTGCCTGTCAAAAAAAAAAAAAAAAAAAAAAGATGATGAGGTGAAGGCTTTCCTGGAGGTAGAAAACAGATCATCTGCTTTGCTTCTACTCAGACACTGTTTCAGGGTTAGAGACACAGTCTCCACACCCTTCACGTCCTCACTCAGTGCTTTATCATCACGTACTGCAGTTTGGTTGGGGCTCAGAGTGGCAGCAACAACAGATGTGCCATTTGCAAGATAAAACCTTTAAGAATTTAAACAGCTAATTGAGCTGTAAGCCTTATAGTAGAAGTTACATCCTGGCTTATTCTTTTTTTTTTTTTTTTTTAATTTTTGACAGGCAGAGTGGACAGTGAGAGAGAGAGAGACAGAGAGAAAGGTCTTCCTTTTGCCGTTGGTTCACCCTCCAATGGCCACCGCGGTAGCGCGCTGCGGCCGGCGCACCGCGCTGTTCCGATGGCAGGAGCCAGGTGCTTCTCCTGGTCTCCCATGGGGTGCAGAGCCCAAACACTTGGGCCATCCTCCACTGCACTCCCTGGCCACAGCAGAGAGCTGGCCTGGAAGAGGGGCAACCGGGACAGGATCGGTGCCCCGACCGGGACTAGAACCCGGTGTGCCGGCACCGCAAGGCGGAGGATTAGCCTGTTGAGCCACGGCGCCGGCCATCCTGGCTTATTCTATACCAATCACAAGTTCCTTTGATTCTCTAAACTCCTTACTGCAGTATCCTCTAAAATTTAAACACAAAATCCATCAGAAATAGTCATTAGTCATCTCACTAAAGGTTTTAAATATCATTATAGGAATAATGGCCAAATCCCTGTATGCCAAATATAAAACAATAAAAAAAAATCCAAAATAAGTTTTTTCCAATTGTGGTCAATCTTTTTTTAAAATTTAAAAAAATTTTTTGACAGGCAGAGTTAGATAGCGAGAGAGAGAGACAGAGAGAAAAGTCTTCTTTCCATTGGTTCACCCCCCAAATGGCCGCTACAGCCGGCGCTGCGCCCATCTGGAGCCAGGTGCTTCTCCTGGTCTCCCATGTGGGTGCAGGGGCCCAAGCACTTGGGCCATCCTCCACTGCCCTCCCGGGCCGCAGCAGAGAGCTGGACTGGAAGAGGAGCAACCAGGACAGAATCCGGCGCCCCAACCAGGACTAGAACCCAGAGTGTCAGTGCCGCAGGCAGAGGATTAGCCTAGTGAGCCGCAGCGCTGGCCAATTGTGATCAATCTTGGCATAGTTCTGGTGGTTCAACCAGACATTCCACCTGCTGATGTGAAGCACATGTGGTTCGACCACCACCTAGGGTATACCGTAGACAAAAAGGCTTAACCTCAACTTGTCAAACCTCTAAATCTAACTTCCAGTTTATAGGTGATATCATGGACAGCACACCACAAATGGAATAATGGGAGTAACACCACAAAGAAGCAAGCAGACAAATCCAGAAGGGGGATATCCTGCAGGATAACTGGCTTATTTCTTCACTTAGATGTAGCTTGTGGTCCTAAATGGGATTCAGACCCGGGAAAAACAACTACAAAGATCATTATGGGGGGCAGGCACCTGGTCCAGTGGTCTAAGTCACTGCTGGGACCCCTGTATCCTGTGCTGAGTGTCAGCGACTCTGCTTCCAGTCCAGCTTCCTACTGATGCACACCCGGGAGGCAGCAGGGGATGGCCCAAGTCCCCATGAGTCCCCCGCCTCCCATGTAGGAGATCTGGATTGGGTGCCAGGCTCCTGACTTTGGCCTGGCCCAGCCCTGGCTGTTGTGGGCATTTGGGGAGTGAACCAGTAGATGGAAGATCTCTCTCTTTCTGTGTCTGTCTTTCAAATAAAATGAAAATAAATAAATAAAAATGTTAAAATGAACCTTTAAAATGAAAATCATTTTGTGACAAATGGGAAATGTTGAATATGGGCTTGATTATTAAATAAAATGAAAATGTACTGACATAGAAAGGAGCAGATAATGTTAGCTGAGAAGATCATAAAATAGCATATATAGGGCTGGCGTTGTGGTCTAGCAGGTTAAGCCATAGCCTGTGATGCTGGCATCCCATATAAATGCTAATTAGAGTCCTAGCTATTCTACTTCTTATCTGGCTCCCTGGGAGCCCACAGCTTCTTCCTGGTCTCCCACATGGATGCAGGAACCCAATAATTGGGTCATCTTCTGCTGCTTCCCCAGAAACATTAGCAGAGAGCTGGATCAGAAGTGGAACAGCTGGGTCTTGAACTGGCACCTATATGTGATGCCAGCATTGCAGGTAGAGGCTTAGTCTGCTATGCCAAAATTCCGGCCCCTGACTTTCAAATAAACAAATCAATTAAAAAAAAACCCAGCATATGTAATTTGCCTTCAATTTAATGAAATACGCATACATACATACATACATACATATATATATATAAAGATCTAGAAGAATATACAATGCTAACAGTGGCAATCTTTGGGTGGCACAAATATGTAAGTATGATAATACAGTAAAATATTTGCTTACATTTCTATTTCTTTGTAACAAGAATTATTTTATTATTCCTTTAAGAATTTTATTTTTCATTTTATTTGAAAGGCAGAGAGACAGAGAGAAAGACCTTTTGAATGCTGGTTTATTCCCCAAATGCCTGCAACAGCCAGGGTAGGGTCAGGCCAAAGCCTGGAGCCCAGAACTCAATTTGGGTCTTTCACATGGGTAGCAGGGACTCAGGTTCTTGAGCCATCACACTGCTTCCAAGGATGCATTAGCAGGAAGCAGGATGGAAAGCAGAGGAGCCAGGACTCAAATCAAGCACTTCAATATGGGAAGTGGGCGTTCCAGTGACTTCAACTGCTCTCCAAACGCCTGTCCCAACCTCAAATTATTCTAATTTAAAAAATCTTTTGGAGAAAGCTTTCACTTTTGGAAAGGTGATAATCACCTCTCAATTTACTTGTTTTATAAAATGGATTTTTGTAGTTTACATGGGATAAGATACATGCTAGAATTTGGGGTATTGTCTTAAAGTTTGGTGTATCAGAACCTGACCCCTATAAACACATATTTTCTTACCCAAATTAATGGTAAGAGTTCATGCCAAAAGAGTAGAGAGAAACGTTGATTTAGTCTTGTTTAAACTTTGGGCATCAGGCCGGCACTGTGGCATAGTGGATAAAGCCGCTGCCTGCAATGCTGGCATCCCATATGGGCTCCAGTTCAAGTCCTGGTTGCTCCACTTCCAACCCAGCTCTCTGCTGATGAGCCTGGAAAAGCGGCAGAGGATGGCCCAAGTACCTCAGTCCCTGCCACCAATGTGGGAGACCAGGAAGAAGCTCCTGGCTCCTGGGTTGGCCTGGCCTGGCCCTGGCCATTGTGGCCATTTAGGGAGTGAACCAGCAGATGGAAGACCTCTCTGTCTCTCTCTCTCTCTCTCTCTGTGACTCTGCTTCTCAAATAAATAAATCAATCTTTAAAAAACAAACCATAAACTGTGGGTGAGCCTCAGCAGTGGTGAGTGCGAGGACGCTCCCCATCCCCTGGGTGAGCCCTGGCAGCGGCCAGCGCGAGGACGCTCCCCGTCCCCCGGGTGAGCCCCGGCAGCGGCCAGCGCGAGGACGCTCCCCGTCCCCTGGGTGAGCCCCGGCAGCGGCCAGCGCGAGGACACTCACCGTTCCCGTAGGCCCAGTCGTCATTCAAGCGGTGGCGCACTTTCTGGTAGATGGCCGACATGGTCTTCATGTTGCTCTTTCTCCACTGGCGCCCCAGGTACTTGGTCTGGATCTTCAGCAGCTTCAGGACGTACAGCTGCAGCATGGCCTGCTTCACTTTGAGGGCCCGCTTTAAGATCGGGGCCGATTTGAACACCACCAGCATCTGCCCATTGAGAGACGGGCAAGATGGTGGTGAGGAAGGGCAAAATCCAAGTCAGACCTGTCTAACCGCGGAACCCCCTACAGTCCACGCTCTGCTTAGATTTTGTCTTCAAGGACACAGAGTCATTCTTTTACTTATGTCAAAATTCAAAGTTTCGAATATTCCAAGTGCATGGTGTAAAGTGCAGAAGAAATTCTGTTAGCCACACATCCCACTTCTACTGTTACCCACAGTTTCTTCTGGAAATATTCTAGGCATGCATATATAACATTTTGTCTTTTTACCTAAAGATCCCCAACCGCACATCCTGTCCCATATCTTGTTTTTTAGTTAAAAATATTTACTGAAAATTATTCACATCAGTATAGGACGGCCTCATTCTTTTTAATGGTTGCAGGATATTCTATTGTAAGGATGTTTCACTGTCTAACTACTTAGTCCCTTATTAATATGGGCATTTAAGTTGTCAATCTTTCATCATTGCAAGTAATGTTGTGATGGATAAACTTAAACTTGCATCATTTGGGATACGTGACTGGAATCCAAACAGCACTGCGGACCCCGCCACCAGAGCTGCCTGAGGGAAAAGAAGTGGACTGGTGCCTGCTGCTCCAGGGGAGGCGCTCGGAACCGGGAGGTGTGAGGTCTGTGCAGCGTGCGGTAGCTGTCTATGGAGTCTGGGAAGCAGGCAGTTCACACGGATTTATGCCTGATTTAAACGTGCTCCGAAGGCCCGCTCACCATGGTCCTGGAATGTTTCCATTTGGTCAGCTTATTGAGGAGCCTCAGGAGGTTGATGCAGGAGAAGAGGTTCCTCCAGCAGAACTGGTTGTTGTCTCCAGCCTCCTGGAATAAGGAACATCCAGAATGATCTCAGCACTCACAGGGCTTCCACTCCCACGGAAGCCTGGGAGTCACTGTCGGTCAGGTTAGGTGAAGCCTTTCACGGTGCAGTGCTACCCCCTCACCTTTCTTACAGAGTTCTCAATCCTGTGGTGACCCACTCAGCTGCCAACCTTGGAGACTCTAGCTAGATGCAAGTACTGGTTAGAGAGATGACACATGAAGTTGAGTCCAGCAGCTTTCTTAGGTAGCTGACTGCTTTAGGACCGGAAAAGAGATGATAGACTGTTCCCCCATAAACTCTGCACCTATATAAGCTTACGTTTGTAATTGCTAGGAGTTAAGTCCCATTCTGGAGCTTTTAAACTAGGTTGGATGGATCTAATATTAATTACATTTGATTTTTTATCAGCTCCACCCTCCCCTTATCAAACCATATTGCAGTCAGATGCTTAATTATCCAGTTTGGAAGGAAAATGGGTGAAAGGTTCACTCTAACCAGATGTTTTTCTTGCATATTTCCTGATAGCTTGTGAGCACCTAACTAGAGATAAAAGATCGATGTCAGATTAGAAACAGGTATTTGTTTTTTAGAAATATTTTTCAGAGACAAAAATAAAAGTCCTCATGTGACTTAGGGACCTTTAAATATATTTGGGTGTCAGAAGCTATATAAATCAATGAGCATGCATGATGGCCAAGTTGAAATCTTAGAAATTCCTCACATCTGTACTGTGATAGGAGAACGTAGGCGTGGGAGACGTGTCAAAGTGAGCTGTTGTCTGGTGAATGGAAAATTACCTCCTCCTCCCCTAACTTAATCTGAAGAGGGCAAGAGAGGCACACATCTAATGTAGAATAAATATACAAGATTTTTTTTAAGGTATGAGGCTTTCCAAATATCCAATACCAAGGGCCAAAAAGATTCAGGGGAAACTTTCTAGAAAAATAATTCAGAAATAACATTCTCCTTCCTATGGTGAACATTCATCACTGTGCTTTGAACCACGTGCCTGCTTCTGAGGGAAGCTTCATGGGAGCTGGCACACTGGCCAGGCTGGCGGCCGCAACAGGTCAGGCTCTAGAGCGGTTACATCTTAGGTGGTGAGGGGTCTTGGATTTCTAAGAAACAGGAGAGAGACGCTATGTGGGATAGGGAAGTACATTTCCACGGTGGGCTTCCTTGATTCTGATTTCTAACATGGCAGTGGCACCAACGTGTGCGTTCCTCAGCCCCTCAAAGAACAAATGGGAGTGGTGGCGCGGGCTGCAGCAGCTCTGGCAGCACCGCGACACCTGCCTCCGGCCTCAGCCCTCGCTGCACGGTCTCGGGCAAGTTACTTCCTTTGCTTTCCTGTAAGAATTTGAACTGCACAATCTTTTAACATTTCTTCAGCTCTCACCATTCTATAATTCTGCGATTCCTTGGACTTCTTCCAACTGAAAAGAACTACCTCATTCTTTTTATTTTTTTTTAATTTATTTTTAAAGATTTATTTTATTTATTTTAAAGAGTTACAAAGTCAGGTAGAGACAGAGAGAGAGGTCTTCTATCCGCTAGTTCACTCCCCAAATGGCCACAATGGCTGGAACTGTGCTGATCCAAAGCCAGGAGCTTCTTCCAGGTCTCCCACACGAGTACAGGGGCCCAAGTACTTGGGCCATCTTCTATTGCTATAGAAGAGAGCTGGATCGGAAGAGGAGCACTGGGACTAGAACCAGCGCCCATATGGGATGCTGGCGTTTCAAGCCATGGCTTTAACCTGCTATGACACTGCGCCGGCCCCTCTCCATTCCTTTTTTTTTTTTTTTTCCCCACAGGCAGAGTGGATAGTGAGAGAGAGACAGAGAGAAAGGTCTTCCTTTGCCGTTGGTTCACCCTCCAATGGCCGCTGCGGCCGGCACATCGCGCTGATCCGAAGCTAGGAGCCAGGTGCTTCTCCTGGCCTCCCATGCGGGTGCAGGGCCCAGGGACTTGGGCCATCCTCCACTGCCTTCCCGGGCCATAGCAGAGAGCTGGCCTGGAAGAGGGGCAACCGGGATAGAATCCGGCACCCCAACTGGGACTAGAACCCGGTGTGCTGACGCCGTTAGGTGGAGGATTAACCTGTTGAGCCACAGCGCTGGCCCTCTTTTTTTTTTTTTTTTTTTTTTTTTTTGACAGGCAGAGTGGACAGAGAGAGAGAGAGAGAAAGGTCTTCCTCTTACTGTTGGTTCACCCTCCAAAGGCCACTGTGGCTGGCATGCTGCAGCCGGCGCACGGTGCTGATCCGAAGGCAGGAACCAGGTGCTTCTCCTGGTCTCCCATGGGGTGCAGGGCCCAAGCACTTGGGCCATCCTCCACTGCACTCCCGGGCCACAGCAGAGAGCTGAGCTGGCCTGGAAAAGGGGCAACCGGGACAGAATCCGGTACCCCGACCAGGACTAGAACCCGGTGTGCCGGCGCTGCTAGGCAGAGGATTAGCCTAGTGAGCCACGGCGCCGGCCCCTCTCCATTTCTTCTGCTAACACTTCCCTGATGACTGTAAGTGGCTCTGCAGCTGCCTGGAGCTGTCACCGACGGCACACACACTGGCCAGAGGCACTCTGAGGACAGCCAAGCCCTGGCTCATTCTGTCTCCTTTGTGGCAGTAGCAGGCTCTTCATGGAGCACTGATCCAGCCTCTGCCTGTTTCCAACCCAACACGTAATCATTTTCCCAGCAGGCCCTTGGCTCCACAGTACCTGTTCCAATGTCACCTTTCTCTATTTTTGTTTCTTTAGGTGGGGGTGGGGGTGGGGAGGGAGCAAGACTCAACATTGCTCCCCTAGGTGGAGATAAATTTTGTGAACAGCAGCACACGGTCATATTCTGTTGTTCCCAGTAATTCACATCAGCCGAAGCAAGACTGCTACTTACTTTCTCCCAGCTAAATCTAAACAAGAAAATATGTGCCCATGTTCTACCATCATGATATTGTTTTGCGACATACCTAGGATCTAAAGATTCAGCTCAAGGACTATATCCTACCCACTGAGAGTGTCTCAAAGATATTACAAGGACTCTGCTTCCAAAAGTCCACCCACAGGGTCAGCTTTGTGGTACAGTGGATTAAGCTGCTGCCTGCATTGCTGTCATCCCACATGGGCATTGGTTTGAGATCCAGTTGCTCCACTTCTGATCCAGCTCCCTGCTAATGTACCTGGGAAGTCAGTGAATGATGGCCCAAGTGTTTGGACCCCTGTATCCATGGGGGAGACTCAGATGGGGTTCCTGGCTTCTGTCTTGAGACTAGCCCAGCCCTGGCTGTTGTGGCCATCTGGGGAGTAAATCAGTGTACAGATGTCTTTCTCTCTCTTTCTGTCTCCCTCTAGCACTCTTTCAAATTAAAAAAAAAAAAACAAAAAACCTCTGAGGCCAGTGCTGTGGCATAGTGGGTAAAGCCACTGTCTGCAGTGCTGGCATCCCATATGGGCCCCGGTTCAAGCCCCTGCTGTTCCACTTCCAATCCAGCTCCCTGCTAATGTGCCTGGGAAAGCAGTAGAAGATGGCCCAAGTCCTTGGGCCCCTGCACCCATGGAGGAGACCTGGAAGAAGCTCCTGACCCCTGGCTTTGGATTGGCCCAACTCTGGCTGTTGGAGCCATCTGGGGAGAGAACCAGCAGATGGAAGATCTCTCTCTCTCTGCCTCTCCTTCTCTCTCTGTGTGTAACTCTGACTTTCAAATTAATTAATTAATTAATTAATCTTTTAAAAGAAAGATCATAAACCATAAGTTAAATAATGCCTGAAAGGAATGTTACAGTCCTTAATACTTAAATATAATAACCACATTTCAGAAAGAAAACTAAAAGAAAGACAACAAAAACCTTCTGAGATGTCTGGAAATATCCAAATTAGAAGTTATATAACTGGGCTGGTGTCATGGTGTCATGGGTAAAGCTGCCAGCTACAGCACTGCCAACCCATATGGGTGCTGGTTCAAGTCCTGGCTGCTCCATTTCCAATCCAGCTCCTTGCTAATGACCTGGGAAACCAGAAGGTGGCCCAGGTGCTTGGGTCCCCACCACCCACAAGGGAGACCTAGATGAAGCTCCTGGATCCTGGCTCTGGCCTGGCTCACTCTTGACCACTGCAGCCATTTGGGGAGTGAACCAGCAGATGGAAGACCTCTCTCTCTCTGCTTCTGCCTCTCCTTCTGTGTAACTCTGGCTTTCAAATAGATAAATAAATAAATCTTTTTTAAAAAGAAGCTATAAAAGCTGGCGCCGCGGCTCAATAGGCTAATCCTCCGCCTAGCGGCGCCGGCACACCGGGTTCTAGTCCCAGTCGGGGCGCCGGATTCTGTCCCGGTTGCCCCTCTTCCAGGCCAGCTCTCTGCTGTGGCCAGGGAGTGCAGTGGAGGATGGCCCAAGTGCTTGGGCCCTGCACCCCATGGGAGACCAGGAGAAGCACCTGGTTCCTGCCATCCGATCAGCGCGGTGCGCCGGCCGCAGCGCGCCTACCGCAGCGGCCATTGGAGGGTGAACCAACGGCAAAAGGAAGACCTTTCTCTCTGTCTCTCTCTCTCTCACTGTCCACTCTGCCTGTCAAAAATAAAAAAAATAAAAAAAAGAAGCTATAAAACTAAATTTAGTAAGGTTAGATGAAAGGATTTGGTATAAATTTAAATGAAACCAATAGATTTTTATATTTCTTTCTTTCTTTTTTTTTTTTTTGACAGGCAGAGTGGACAGTGAGAGAGAAACAGAGAGAAAGGTCTTCCTTTTCCATTGGTTCACCCCCCAAATGGCCGCTGCGGCCAGCACGCTACAGCCGGTGCACCACACTGATCCGAAGCCAGGAGCCAGGTGCTTCTCCTGGTCTCCCATGTGGGTGCAGGACCCAAGGACTTGGGCCATCCTCCACTGCACTCCTGGGCCACAGCAGAGAGCTGGCCTGGAAGAGGGGCAACCGGGACAGAATCCGGCGCCCCGACTGGGACTAGAACCTGGTGTGCTGGCTCGCAGGTTGAGGATTAGCCTATTGAGCTATGGCAGCACCGGCATAGATTTATTTATTTCTGAACATAATGAACAATTTTGTCATGACCTATCTTTTTAAAATGATACTTTCACTTGTCTAGGATTACAAGGAAATGACAAACGTTTATTTTCGAATGGTCAGTCATGCAGGTTCTGACTCACTGCTGAGTCTACCCAGCTCTAAGGCTTTGATCATCACTTCACTGCTCTACCTGTTTCCTTATCAGTAACAGCTGGGATGGGGCAAGGTATGAACTAAGACACCTCTGGCTCTGATGCGTCATAATTCCATAAATACCACCTTCCCATTGCTTCATCTTCTCTTTTCAAAGGTTTATTTATTTACTTGAAAAGCAGAGTTACAGACAAAGGGAGAGACAGAGAGAGATCATCTATCTGCTGGCTCACTCTCCAAATGGCCACAACAGCCAGGGCTAGGCCAGGTTGAAGCCAGGAGCCTGGAACTCCATCTGGGTCTCCCACACCATGCAGGGGCCCAAGCACTTGGGCCATCTTCCGTTGCCTTTCCAGGTGTACTAGCAGGGAGCTGGATGGGAGGCAGGGCAGCTGGGATTTGAACCGGCACTCCGATATGGGATGCTGGTGTCACAGGCAGCGGCTTAACCTGCTGTGCCACAACACCAGTTCCCAGACCACCCCACCTTCATCTTAATTTGCTTATAAACAGCTTGGGCACCCACACTGTCCAAGATATGCCTTCCTTTGTTTGTGTTACTTGTGTAGGGAAAAATAAAAAATAAAAACATGCATTTTGACTTTTGGATTGGGTTTGCAGCAGTGACAATAAATTTACAGGGACTGGCATGGTGGCATAGTAGGTTAAGCCTCCACTTGCCATACCGGTATCCCATATGGGCACTGGTTCAAGTCCCAGCTGCTCTACTTCAGGTCAAGTTCCCTGCTGATGGCTTGGGAAAGCAGTGGAAGACAGCCCAAGTCATTGGGCCTCTGCACCCACGTGGGAGACCCAGAAGAAGCTCCTGGCTCCTGGCTTTGGATTGGTCCAGCTCCAGCCACTGTGGGAGCTGTTTGGGGAGTGAACCAGTGGATGGAAGACCTCCTCTCTGCCTCTCCTTCTCTGTCTGTTATGCTTCTTCTCAAATAAATAAGTAAATAAATTTTTAAAAACAGAACAAAACAAAACATCTTTGTCTCTCCCTTTCCCTATAATTCTATCTCACAAATAAATAAATAAATCTTTAAAAAAAATTTACAAAGAATTTTCCATGTGTTTTTTTGCCCAAATCTGTGTAAGAAAGAGGAAAGGAGGATGAAGTATAATCTGTGAGATCTGCATGATTTCTCTTTGGGGATAACAGGCCCATATAGAAAGCAGACCTACAACTCTACCCTCATTTCACTATACTCTAAAGCAGTGGTTTCTAAGCATTTTTACTGCACATATCTATCATAAGATAATTTTTGTGTGCGTCCCCAAACACATATATATTTACTTATAAATGCTCCATTGTAATCACTGTAAATACGAGAATGCTTCTGAAAATTCATGGAAAATGGAATAAGTTGGGGGCCAATGCTGTGGTTCAGTTAGGCTAAGCCTCCGCCTGTGGCATCCCTTATGGGTTCCGGTTCAAGTCCTGGCTGCTCCGCTTCCGATCCAGTTCTCTGCTAACGGCCTGGGAGAGCAGCAGAGAATGGCCCAAAAGCTTGGGCCCCTGAACCTACATGGGAGACCCAGAAGGGGCTCTTGGCTCCTGGCTTTGGATTGGCCCAGCTCTGGCTGTTGTGGCCTTTTTGGGAGTGAACCAGTGGATGGAAGACCTCCTCTCTGCCTCTCCTTCTCTGTCTGTAATGCTTCTTCTCAAATAAATAAATAAATAAATCTTTAAAAACAGAACAAAACCAAAAAAACCCCACATAAGTTGGGGCAGCCATTTGGTGCAGTGGTTAAGTCACTGATTGGGCCTTGCCTACGTCGAGCCTAGCCACTGCTGATGTGCATCCTGGGGGGCAGCAGATGGTGGCTCAAGCACTTGGGTTCCTATCACCCAAGTGGAACACCTGGATGGAGTTCCTGGCTTTGGCCTGACCCAACACTCATCTTTCTCTGATTCTGTCTCTCTGTCTTTCAAACAAAACAAAATTTTTTTTTAAAAAAGGTAAGTTTATATTTTGGTACAAATAATTTTTGAAATTCATATCTAGTTTTTTACAGTACACATTTTTCTACTTTTTGAAGGCCCCTCTCATGAATATAAAAAGCTAAAAATATATTAATACACATAAAATATCTCACATTTTCCATCCCTAATGCAATACTTTGCACACTCTATGTTGCATGCTAACCCTCCTACAATACAATACATGCTGGATCATATCCACGGCTTTTTTTTTTTTTTTCATCGTTGTTTATTCATTTAAAAGGGAGAGAGACAGAGAGACAGAGATCTCCTATCTGCTGCTTCACTCCCTAAATGACCACAACTGAGTCTGAGGCAGGCCAAAGCCAGGAGACAGGAACTCAATTTTGGTCTCCCACGCAATGTCAGGAACCCAAAATACTGGAGCCATCACCTGCTGCCTCCCAGGGTGCACATTAGCGGGAACTTGGAATCAGGAGTGGAACCAAGGCACTCTGACACAGGACTCAGGTGTCCCCAGCAACATCTTAACCGCTAGGGCAAACGTCCACCCCATCCACTACCTTCCAGCAAGCTCCTTCTGCAGACCATGCCTAACTCCCACACAATCATACCTTCACTGTGTTTCATTTAAACTTGGAACTTAAGTCTGACTGCTTCCTAGCTTGGTGGGTTGAATTTGAATACAGATGTTTGGAGATCTGGAAATTTTAAGCCTTCTTACACAGGTGAGGATGATCTAAACCATTCTGAGAAAAATGGGAAGACTTTAGAAATTAATATGCCATTAATTTTGTCCTTATTTCATGTCCATCATGTCATGTGGTTAATGTTCTAAATACAGCCGAATTGAATTCAGCTCAAATTAAGAAAAGTGAGAAAATACGAGTACGAAACAAGATTACTTCAGCCCAGCAATTTCACTTCTAGGAATCTATTACAAGGAAGTACTCTGGGATAAAGTCAAGGTTCATGTGCAAGGATGTTCATTTTGGAGTTACACAGGGAAAACTGAAACAAATATCCAACATTAGTAGAACAGAATCATTTTTAAAAAATCAAGTAGCAGGGGGCCAGCTTTGTGGCATAGGGGGTGTTAAGCCAATGCCTGCAACACTGGCATCCCATATGGGAGTGTCAATTTAAGTTCCAACTGCTCAACTTCTGATCCAGCTCCTTGTTAATGTGCCTGGAAATCAGCAGAAGATGGCCTAAATGCCTGGGCTCCTGCCACCCATATGGGAGACCCAGTGGAGTTCTGAGCTCCTGACTTTGGCCTGGTCCAGCCACAGCCATTGTGGCCATTTGAGGATTGAACCAGCAGATGGAAGCTCTCTCTCTGCCACTCTTTCAAATAAATAAATAAATCTTTCAAAACGATCAAGTAGTAGAATGTTATGTGTAGGGGCCGGCACTGTGGCGTAGTGGGTAAAGCTGCCACCTGCAGTGCCGGCATCCCGGATGGGTGCCGATTCCAGTGCCAGCTGCTCCACTTCCGATCCAGCTCTCTGCTATGGCCTGGGAAAGCAGTAGAAGATGACCCAAGTCTTGGCCGGCACCGCGGCTCAATAGGCTAATCCTCCACCTGTGGCGCCAGCACACTGGGTTCTAGTCCCAGTTGGGGTGCCGGATTCTGTACCGTTTGCCCCTCTTCCAGGCCAGCTCTCTGCTGTGGCCCGGGAGTGCAGTGGAGGATGGCCCAAGTGCTTGGGCCCTGCACCCGCATGGGAGACCAGGAGAAGCACCTGGCTCCTGCCTTCCGAGCGTGGCGCGCCGGCCGCGGTAGCCATTGGAGGGTGAACCAACGGCAAAGGAAGACTTTTCTCTCTGTCTCTCTCTCTCACTGTCCACTCTGCCTGTAAAAAAAAAAAAAAAGAAGATGACCTAAGTCCTTAGGCCCCTGCACATGTGTGGGAGATCTGGAAGAGGCTCCTGGCTTCAGATCGGCACAGCTCCAGCTGTTGCGGCCAACTGGGGAGTGAACCATCGGATGGAAGACTCTCTCTCTTTCTGCCTCTCCTCTCTCTGTGTGACTCTGACTTTTAAATAAATAAATAAAAGCAAAAACTAAACTCTACAAAAAAATGCTCTCAAGAATGCTTAATAATTCAAGTCCCAGCTGCTCCATTTCTAATCCAGCTCCCTGCTAATGCACCTGGGAAAGCAGCAGAGGATGGCCCAAGTCCTTAGGACCCTGTACCCACATGGGAGACACGGAGACCTGGCTCCTAGCTTCATCCTCTCCTAGGCCCAGTCATTGCTGCCATTTGGGGAGTGAATCAGTGGATGAAAGATCTCTCTCTCTCTCTGTCTCTCTGTTCTTTCTCTCTGTAACTTTCAAATAAATAAATAAATCTTTAAAAAATGCTCAATAAAATCATATTGTGAATATTTAAATTTTACTATCTCAAGTGAAACATAAATATATAAGGTCCTTATTTTGTTAAATAACATGTATTTACATGTATATTATATAAATAAATGAATAAAGAAGTATATAGTAAATGTAACAACATTATCAGTAGTTACACATAGGTAACTTAATTAGGTTATCTTTATCTTCTTCCCATATGTTTCCATATTTCCTCAATTTTATGCAATAAGTGTATTAATTTTATAGTCAGTTAAAAAAAAAAACCACACTTGAAATGTTAAAGAAAATTCTATACACTTAAAAATAGCCAGCATGTTTCCTATACTTAAAATTTGTTAAGCCTGAAAAAAAGATAAATCTTATGCATTTAAACGTAAGTCTTTTTCTGAGCACAGAACTCATCAGTTTAGACAAACAATTCTTCTACTGCGGACCCGTGTGGAGTAAACTTGCCAGTTACTGAAGCCCTTACATCAGGGAAGCACTTACATTCTAAATTCAAGCCACAAAACCGTCTGCGGTTACCAAAGCAAGCCACCAGGTGCCACCGTTGCTTTACAGAAGGAAGTGAAATACCTAGCAGAGTGTTTTTGTTTGCTTTTTAAAAAATACTCTTGGATATTAAAGTCTTCTCACAAGGCCTAATAATCATTTTGATAATTTTATGTTCAAATCACCAAAATTCTATGGAAAACGGGGTGAAAATAGAGTTGCTATCAATTTCTGTATATGAACTGATAGAGTTGGAATTGAGAATGGAGAACACTTTATATTAAGGAATAGACTCAGGCCATGAAAGCTGACTGGAGGTCCTGAAACACCTGCTGGTAGGATTTCACAGCTACTGCGTACTGCTGTTTTTGTGGAGAACACATTCTTCCGCTCAGCTCTGAATGTAGCTCAGGGGTGCATGTCTCTACCCTGATTCTGCTGCTTGCAACCGTAAGGTCTCGGAAGTGACTTAAGTTCTCCAGTTATACAACAGTAACACCAACCTCACAGGGTTGTCTTAAAGACTGAACAGCCTCATGTACATAAACAGGGTTAGGTAACGTACTACCTCTCTGTAGGAGCAAAACACGTCCAACTTCTTGGGCTGCTTAGACCACTTCTAAATGAGGGTGGGAAAGGAGTGCCAGATTGGATCCTTAGGACAAGAATCTCAGGACACAGTCTTGGAGCTTGTCACCTACGAGGGGTGGACCGTGACAAGCCATTTCATCCACTGGGCACTTTGCTATAAGGGGGGGGATGGGTCACATGGCTCCTAAGTCCCCTGTAGACAAGAATCCTCTGGGCCTATAAATTCTGTACCCCAGAAGGTATTATTCTTATTTTATTTTTATAGAATATTATTTTCTAACTCAACATTTTGCAGGTATTAAGTTGGGGGTGGAGGATCACAGCACCCATGGGAGCATCATTCGGTCATTTAGAATACACTGGACTCTTCAGTGTACCGGACTACATGTTAGACTGTGGGGCTATAAAAGCCAAGATGATGCTCTTCCTTCAAGGAGTCTACAGCCAAACTAGAAACACACAGACAAATAATTAAAATGCAGCAGGAAGAGGGTAGGGCTAGGGTATATCTTAGGAGCTGTGGCAATACATGATAAAGTACACACCTTATCTTCTATATGCTGTGAGTCAGTTCCATGGAATTCAGAATAACTCCGAGGGCCTATTCTGACTTGCCTAGAACTGTTTTCAGAGTGAGGAACATTCTGGGTCATTCTGTGGTTGTCTTTTCTTTTGCCTCACAGAGATTTCAGGTAAGGTATTTTCTGAAGTACGCACTCCTGGGTTTTATAACCTACATTATAATGAGAGGCAAATTGCTTATAGCACAGCAGGCAGAAGACGCACTGTGCAAGGCCAGAAGAGAGTCCTCCCAGGAGCATATGTTCACACTCAGTTTGCCGCAGGATGTCTCTAAATTCCTTCTGCTCCTCAGTGCTTCTCACTGACCCTTTCTTCATCCACTGCAAAACGCTATGCTCAGCTTTTCTCCACTCTTTCTCAACTGGGTCAGCAGCGCTGCACCCTTGCCAGTATGCTTTCCTTGATCCGAGATTCCCAAACCAGGGCCTATGGGGCTGGAGAAGAACTGAAAGAGCAAACGGCAGCTTGGCCACTTGGCAGTTTCAAAGGCCACCAGATCCCCGTGTGCTTACCAGGCTCTCAGTAGTAAGCTCCGGCAAATCCTGGATGGTGCAGCAAGGGTAATCCAGGACGGAGATGCTGCAAGATGCAGATGAGGACACGCTTTAGGTGCACGGCAGCTGCAGGAACAGGCTGGCGTGCAAAGGGCAGGGGTGGCTTCTCTCCAGCAGGCGCCAGCTCTTTCCCACCTAGCAAGGTGGCTTCAGCTGACAAGGGTTCTGTGCCAGCTTCCTCTCCTCACGGACGCGAGAGGAACTAAGGGGTCCCTTCAGTCTGGGCCCCATCTGGCCGACTCAAGAGTCAGAGCAGAACAGCCTCTTTTCTTTTTAGCTCTTCTTTTTTTCTAAAAATATCCTCTTATTTATTTATTGCAAAGGTAGAATGATAGAGGGAGAGAGACAGAAAGAAAGGGAGGGGGGAGAAGGAGAGAGAGAGAGAGAGAGAGAGAGAGAGAGAGAGAGAGAGAAAACAGGAGAGAGGGAGAGAGAGAGAAATCTCTCTCATGCACTGGTTCACTCCCCCAAAATGCCTGCAACAGCCAGGAGCCAGGTACTCCATCAATGTCTCCCATGTGAGTGGTGGGAAATCAAGTACTTGAGCCATCATCTGCTGCCCCCCAGGCTTGTTATCAGGAAGCTAGATGGGAAGGCGAGGGTAGGACTTGATCCCACGCACTCCCAATACGGGATGTGGGTGTCCCAAGCAAAGCTGGCGCACCACAGTGCCCACCCCTCCCCGCTCCTTAAAGACATGCAAACTTGAGTGCCTTTGTGTTTCTGAATTCAAGTGTACACACACACAAGTGTAACTGTGCTCCTAGGGACGCTGGCCACTTAATAACAATCTGAGGAGGTGGGGATGAAATGAAGACCTCTCCTGTGTCTCACCAGATCTTTCTAAAAGCCAGGAGGCCTGGGCAATGGCCACAGAAGTTGCTACTAAAGGAAGCTTGCGAGAGGGGCAGCTTCCCGCAGCAGGTCAAGGACGGTAACAGCATCTGCCCCCAACTGACAGCGTGGCAGCTGCAAGGGAGCTGCGGGCTCTGCGGTAAACCAAGGGAAGCAGGCGTGAGTCAGGAGGGCAAATAAGGCCCAGCATGATTCCCAGGGCAGAGTCAAAGGAAAGACAGCCCTCTTTGTTTCTGCATCTCCCTTCTTCATTGGTATAAAGTAGCATTTGACTACCTAATCTCTAATGGACCTGTTGGTTCCAACATTTCATAAGACTTTAAACACCATCATATCTGAGCATCATTGGAATCGGATAAAAGGATGTGGTAAAGACAAGTATGGGACTCCTTGGAGTCTATTTCAAAAGTCACAACTTCCATACAAGCAAAAGGCAGCAAATTTACTTGGTTGTACATGTTTACTTTTATCCTAGAAACCTCTACCAAGATAATCTGAGGAAACCAGGGTAGGAGAGGGATCAGCTGGGGAGAGGGCAGTGGGTCCACATGTGACGTTGCTCATCTTGACTCACCCTCCCGGATTCTCGCAGAGTTGTCAGTTCCACACTGCCTCATTAGGAAAGACTCTCTCGGCTGGCTGAGCCACCTATCTACTCACCTCTCACTGACAAAGCCACAAGGCCAAGTAGGTCCCGGTGATGAGAATATAGGGCAGGAAATCCAAGATGGACTTATTCTAATTCCTTAGTGTACTGAATCCTGGTCTAAGGGATCAGAAAAGAAATGTACGAGCATCTAGAGTATCCAGACTGCAGGAGCATGAGGAAATTGTGCAATAATGAGCTGTGGGTGTTCCAAGCTCCCAGGGATCATTCCAAAGTAAAACTTACGGGTGGTGCATAAGAGAATCATCTTGCACAGGACAACCTTAGCAAAAGCTGAAATCTGTCCCTACCGCTCTTCTAGCTCAAATCACTTACTGGACTGTCTTCCCCTTGGCACAGGAACAGTATTCCCTTCCTATACCGCACTCCTCCAACCACAGTGATTAATCCAGGTGTTCACCTCTAACCCTAGGAATCTGCAACAGGGAATGAGAGTTAATTCAGTCTCTGAATGACATGTTCAGCTCATGTGGGCGTAAATCACCAAGCGGCCCAAGAGGAAAACAAAACAGACTGTCAGTAAGAGGACAGAGGCCTGTGTCCACAGGTGGAGATGGAAGGCTTCTGGGATCCTCCCACAAAAGACCAAGGTTCCTCAAGATAGTGTCATATTTCCTTCTAACAAACTCTCTGTTCTGCATGACTCTGGCCCCCTGGTTTTGGTTACATATGACAACTGTTGACTGTGCCTGTGTGCACTTGTGGCCCTGAGGTAGCCCAACCTTCACTTTTACTTGCCCTGGTAACCTAACTTGCATGTGGTAAGTGCCATTTTTTAAGAAGATCAGTGTACAGGCCTCCATGTAGTTAGGAAAAAAACTCACCCTCCAATGCTTTCCCCCAAGACAGAGAGTTTAAATCAGGCCCATATCTACTATAATCTTAACTAACACTTATAACAAAATTCTAGGATGCAGTCAGCAGGGGTATTCTAATTTTAAAGATGAAGATGCAGTGGCTGAGAGAAACAAAGTTCCCTGATTCACATTACAAAGGCAGATGAATGGAGGTCTCATGACTTTGGGTTCTGTGAGGGTGTGTGTGTGTGGGTGTGTGTGTGTATGTGTGGTGTGTTGTAAACTATATAATAAAGCCGGCGCCGCGGCTCAATAGGCTAATCCTCCACCTGCAGCGCCGGCACCCCAGGTTCTAGTCCTGGTCGGGGCGCCGGATTCTGTCCTGGTTGCTCCTCTTCCTGCCCAGCTCTCTGCTGTGGACCGGGAGTGCAGTGGAGGATGGCCCAAGTCCTTGGGCCCTGCACCCGCATGGGAGACCAGGAGAAGCACCTGGCTCCTGGCTTTGGATCAGCGTGGTGCGCTGGCCGCAGCACGCTGGCTGCAGCGGCCATTGGAGGGTGAACCAACGGTAAAGGAAGACCTTTCTCTCTGTCTCTCTCTCTCTCACTGTCCACTCTGCCTGTCAAAAAAAATTTTTAAAAATAAACTGTATGATAAACAGGACTCTGTGGAATTTCACGCAGTACTGAGATTGTGAGGTGACATCTTATAGTCCTCCTCTCTCTAGTCACTCCAAGTATGAGATCAGCCCTATTACTTCTACCTTAGGAATTTTCCCTTTGGAAAAGAATTCTGGCAAATTACTGACTAACACGCTTCTAGTTCTTGTGGACATAGAAAACTTAAGAAGCAGGATCTCTCGGGGTCGGCACTGTGGCGTAGTGGGTAAAGCTGCCACGTGCAGTGCCAATATCCCATATGGGTGCCGGTTCAAGTCCTGGCTGCTCCTCTTCTGATCCAGCTCCCTGCTAAGGCCTGGGAAAGCAGTAGGAGATGGCTCAAATGCTTGAACCTCTGGAGAGCTGGGAAAAGCTCCTGGCTCCTGGCTTCGGATTGGCTCAGCTCTGGCCATTGCAGACATTTGGGAGTGAACCAGTGGATGGAAGACTTCTCTCTCTCTCTCCCTCTCTGCCTCTGCTTGTCTTAACTCTGCCTTTCAAATAAATAAATAAATCTTTAAAAAAGATCAGGATCTCTCTGCAATCCCCAAATCCCTGCTTAGCTTAAAGAGTGGAAAGCAATTTGTGTTCCCAGAGCAGCCTGTGTTCTGATCCTTTCTCTGATGCTTACTTAAGGGGTCTCATTAGCATGTTAATCTGGAGCAAGTCAATTAACTCCTCTGAATGCATTTCCTAATTGGAAAAATGAGAATAAAACTTAGAGTAATACTTCTTAGCACTGCTGAGGAGATTAAATGAAATAGTAAATGTGAAAATACCTTATTTTTAACCTATAAATTTATCTACCTAAATATGGGTCTCCTATTAATCTTCGTCACAAATTTTTTGTAACACCTTACAGTTTACAAAGCAGTGTAGCTGCTCCAACTTATGATTTATATTAAGATCAAAGTTGACCAGAAAAGTAGGCCATTTCACAAAAAGCAACTGAACTTTTTACCACAGGCCTGAAATTTGGTCACTGCAGCTTCATTTCTTCCCCCTGCTCTTCATTTCAAGTTTATTAAAACTTTTTTAGTAGTACAAATGATTCAGGATAGATTATCAAAAGATCAACTCAACAAAGTCTACATTTTCTTAAAAAAGAAGAGAAGGGTGCAAGCATAGAACAATCCAAGCTTCATTTCTTTAAGTCATGACATTTTTCAGTTTTCAAAAATTTTAAATTCAAATACCTCTGCAAAGAGGCAAACCATATACCCCCATTAGCTAACACTTGAAGGAAATTAGACTTCAACAGTGACAGCTCTTGGGGCAGGTGTTTGGTGCGATGGGTAAGTCGCCTGCATCCCATATCAGAGTGCCTAGGTTTGGGCCCTGGCTCCTTCACTTCTAACCCAGTTTCCTGATGATGTGTGCTCTGGAAGGCAACAGAAAGTGGTCCAAGTACTTGGGTCCCTGCCACCCATGAGGGAGACCAGGATTGGCTTGTGGGCTCCCGACTTTGGCTGGGCCCAGCCTGGGCTATTGCAGGCATTTGGGGAGTAAATCAATAAATGGAAGATCTCTTCTGTCTGTCTCTCCATCTTTCAAATGAAGTGAAAATAAAGAAAAATTAATTAAAAAAAAAAGTGATACTCTGATACAGGAGGGACAAGGTACACTAAAAGAACAGACAGGCTAAGACAATGTAACTAATCTAACAGCCTCAAAACAGCCCATTGAAACAAACCAGTCCAGAGTCCATACCTGTTTTTGGCAGTGATATAGGACAAGATATTTTGATTGAAGAACTTCAGGATCAACGGGATGCAGTTGGCAAATACCAAATGTTGTGATACATATTCAAACTGAATTAAAACAAAGCAGAAAGCGCTGTTTACTTGGAGAAGAACAAAGTGTGTATGTAAAAATGAGAGGAAGTATAAATCTAATTTCCATTCCTAAGAAAAATCTAGTATCCCCTTGTGTTATCAGCTTTCCCGAGGAAATGGGAACAGTCATCTTCAGCTGCGGTAGAAGACAACCTGATGTGTATGTTGCAAGCTCCTGACCAAAAATGCAAAACAAGTGAGCAAGCCAGAAAAACGCACTCCAAGGAAATAGAAAGCATTGCTGTGAGATTGGCTCCTGAGCTCAACAGGAAAGGAGAGCTCCCTGAGGGAGCTTTTCCATTCCAAATCTCCAGCTCATGTTCCCACTGTGATTGCTACAGCAGCGACAGGTGCAGCTCACTCCTGGCATCTGCTGCCATCACTCAGGAGGGAGATGGCACAGAGTAACCAAGTGAACCACTGGAATGTGGGCTCCAGCTGGAGTCTGGCTGGCACACCACATTTTCCCTAGTACTTAGAATCCTGTCAGGAACTATTTTAATGAATGAGCAAACAGCAGCTTTTTAGCTAACAGACCCTGTACTGACAAGTTCAAGATGCTTTCTGGTGGGCTAAACACCAGAACAGGGGGGTCACATTTTGCTTTCTTGAATCCAGATGGGATTTGTGTCCAGGAAGAGCTAGCGGGGCAGGTGGTCTTGCGGATGGTGTCGTGGGGTTATGTCACCCGGGTTTTGCCCGTGGTACCCTGAGGAGCATCACAGTTACTTCCAGCTCCAGAACGTAGACTGCTGAGACAATCCAGAAACGGGGTTGAACAGGCAGAGAACGGGTGCTTTGCACCCTCAGGCTCCTCCCCACAGCAGCGTGCTAGCCGCCTCTGCCTCTGGGTGTGTGGTCAGAGGCAGGCAGTCAGCTTGTACCATGACCACTTCCTTCTTCTACCCTGAAGTTGACCCAGGGTATTTTCCAAAGCCCCAGACAGAGGAGCCAATACAAACCGACCATCAAGTGATGGAAGACTTTTCTGTTTGAGATGTGCCCGAGCTCTGTCAGGATTCACTGCACTGACACACATCGGCAAGACCCATTAAGCTGCTTATCCATGTGGCTTCCACCCACATCCTGTCCACCAGGAGAAGCAGACATGAACATGCATCCATAGTTCTCCGTTCGCTTTCCCCTGTGAATGATGTCTCCTGCTAGTCCCAGCAAACACAGGCAGAAGTGTGACACCCAGGACATCCTAACAAGTCCAAAGATGTCTCTGAATGTGTTCAAGTGGAGAGATACTCTGCGTGTATGGGGCTAGGGCCTTGGCCATGAGCCTCCGGGGGTCCCCCTGCACTCTGAAGACCTGCCCTTCTACTGGCAAGCTAGGTTCTGACTTCTTGGGAGGAAAATGGCATGGCGCTTCTGACAAGAACAGAAAGCTTCCTCTGCTCCCTGCAGTCTCCCCTGCACCAGAGGCATCCCTTTGCCACCTGCACCTTGTCCCCTTGTCCCACAGGACCAAGTCCAAACTCCTTAGCATGGCAAACAACGTCTTCACAGGAAAACAGGCTCTTTAGTTTTTTTCGTTTTTTTACTTCATCCAGAAAACAGGGATAACGTAAGACCTACCTCATGGAGATGAGAGAGCACAGAAGGGCTCAGTAATTGTGTGCTATCAGAAATACCTTGATCTGTTCCTTGCCACTGACTACCAGGCCGTTCCCGTCTCTCCCTGTGCCAGGCAGAACTCCAGAAACAGTTCATTGCCGTCTGCAAAGGCACTTTGCTCTCTCCCCTCTGGACTTCCATGTAACTAGCTTTTCTGCTTGACATGCTTCCTGGTCTCCTCCCCTGAAACTCCCACATCCTGGCTAGTATCTGTTTCTCTAGGACTCTGGTTAGAAGTCTTCTCTGCTTCAAGCTAGCTTCGGTGTTTCTAGCATGGGGAAGAATTGTGGTGCAGTGGCTTAAGCTGCTGTTTGTAATGCCTGCAGCCCATGTTGGAGTGCTGGTTCAGGACCTGGCTACTCCACTGCCAATCCAGCTCCCTGGTAATGTGTTTGGGAAGCTCTCCATGCCAGAGAGATCTGGGTGGAGTTCTGGGCCTCTGGCTTTGGCCTGGGCCGGCCCCAACTGCATCACAGCATTTATCACTCAATAATTGTATAATTGGTTATTTATGTACTTGTATCCTTTACAAGACATCAGGCCCTTAAGAGCCAGCACTGTATCTTATTCAGAATTATATCTCAAATGTCAGAAAAGTGCTTCACACACAGAAAAGTGAGGTCAACATACTTTCCCGCCCTTTCTTTTTTTGTAGAATGTTAGAATTCTGTCTGGCCTGGGCATATTCCCAAGAAGTCGAGATCCCTACTCATAACGCTGGGCTAACACACAAAGAACATGGACATCTATACCTTTCTACATGTAGCTTCCTACCACCACTCCATGCCCCCAGCTCAAGCTTCTAGAAAGAAAAGACTGAAAGATGCTCGGTGGACTTCACGGGCCCTGCATTCCTCCCTGAGAGACGGGGAGAACACCTGAGACCCAGGGAGTATTTCTGGTTGCTTACCTGGTAGATGTGGTTGAGCTTGAAGTGTTTGAGAAGTAGGAGGAGCAGGGCAGAGATACTCTTGACAATGATCTCTTTGTGTCTGTTCACATCAATGCCCAGCTTCATGCTCTGTACAACAGTGATGCTGCAGTGGGGAGAGGAGGCATCGGTGGAGAGGGTGATCTTAAAGGGAGGCCCACGACGACCCACGTCCTTGGGTCAGAAGCAGTACATATGGGAGGAACCTGAACTTCTGTGCTAGGGAAACCTTCAGAGTTCCCACCTACAAGCCTGTCTGGAGAAAACCTCCACTGGTCTCTGTTGCTCTCTCTCTCCTCGGGGAAGCTCGTGCCTTGGCAGTGTCCACCCACATCCCTGGGCTGCCAGTCACTGGCATGGAGGTCACCCTCCAGGCCCTCAGTCCTCAGCTAAAAAGAGCACAGCAGAGAGGCCTGCCGGGCAGTAGGAGGTCTCTCTGGGGATGATCCCGTGAGCGCTAACAAGGAGGGGTGGGGACAGAGGCCCTGCAGAAAAGACAGCTAGTGCCCGGTGGAAGCACTCACGGCATCTCCTCGGGCAGGACGTCTGCCAGGATATTGATAGAGTCTGTCTTAGCCTTGGAGGTGGGGGCTGCGGCCAGCAGAATCTTAAGCAGAGCGATCTGGGAAGCAGAAAAGGAGGCGGTGGTTCTTCCCCACCTCACCAGCCCCATGGAAAGCGTTTTCAAGCCTTTTCCTATGTTCTTCCCTTGGGGATCAAATCTTCCCAGCACCCAGAAGGGCAAACAGGTGCCCAGTCCTGAGAGGCCTGCCTGTTGGGCTAGGGAGGGAGCCACCAGGGAGTTGATAGGCTGTTCTGCTTCAAGACTGCTCTATCCAAAGGGGAGGTTGCACAAAAACAGGGAGGGGTAAGCTCAACTCCTTCCGCCACCCTGACCGGCAGCACTGCCCCCGCTTTCAGCATGAGGCTACGTAGGCCTTGGTGGCCCTGGCAGATCTCAGAGGAACTCTGCACTTACCTAGGAGGAGGGCCCCCAACTCAGCCCTTACAAGGCTCACCTTGTTGTCCACCCCTCCCAAAGAAAGCGGAGGGAGAACAGCTCCTTCAGAGGGGCCCTGGGGAAAGCTCAGAATGCCTTGTCGGGGGGCGAAATCTCAGGGAAAAAGCTCAAAGGGCGGAGAGCCCAGCTTGACACGGCTCCCGGCTGTGTGCCCCTGGCAGTGGAGGAGGGCTGCGGTGGCCCAGCTGTCTCCTTACCATGTACTGGGGGAGGCTGTACAGCATGCCCTGGTAGAGGATTTCACACGGCGTCTCTGGAACCACCTCTTCCCCCTGTGGCAGAAACATACGGTTTGCATAGGCCACTTCCAGGTCGTGAGGGGTGGCGTGGAGAGAGCACGGGGCTGAGTCAGACCTAGGTTTTCCCCCTAGAGCTGTTAATGGCTCACTGTATGACCTCGGAAAGGTCACCTTCCTCTCTAAGTCCTAATTTCTTCTTCAGTAGGATCAGCAGGCTGGTCAGCATGGCCTTTCTTGGCTCTTCTGGGCCTCACAATGTATCATTCTGGTTTTCCCACTCCCTGGCATGAGTCCAGAACTCCTTTCAGGAGTCACAACTTCCTCCCAAGAGTTGGCTCAGAATACTGCTTTGCTGGACAGACACACATGCACAGAAGGACCACCCTGGACACGCATGGGCTCAACTAGGGTTACAGGTATGCCTGGGATATTGGAACAGATGCTGCACACAGAGGTACTTTCCGCGGTGTCAACCTGGGGAGCCAAGAGCTATAGAACGCTTTGTAATCCAGGAAGAAGAGGTAGGTGGCTCAATAATGAGGGCTCATAAGGGTCTTACAACCCAGAGAGGCAGGAAGGAGTATTCACAGGGAAGCTTTTAGGTGGAAGCAAACTATTTTCTTCTCTCCATTAGCCCCTACAACAGCACTTTCTTTTTCTGATGAGTCCCCTCATGCACAACTGTGTCCATTTTTTCCCCTCAGTTTTACTTATTAATCTGAGAGGCAGAGATATAGAGACACAAAGAGACAGAGAGAGAGAGCTTCCACTCACTGGTTCACTCCCAAATGCCTGCAGGAGGCAGGGCTGATACAGACTGAAGCCCGGAGCTAGGAGCCCAGAACTCAATCTGGGTCTCCTGTGTGAATGGCAGAGGACTTGAGCCAAAGTTTCTGCCTCCCAAGGTGCACAGTGGCAGGAAGCTGGAATCAGGAGCAGAGTTGGGTACTGAGCCCAGGAACCCCAACTGGCGTCTTAATTGCTATGCCAAACACCTGCACTGAAACACTTAGTGTTTATGTCGCAGTCTCCTGGATTTGCTCCCACTCTATTGAGTGTTTTTCTTACTCTTCATTTCTGGCTCCTTTTCTAACTCATCCCACTCTCAACACATTGGCTTGTCCCAGGGCTTTGTCATGGGTTCCATGCTCTTCTCTGTCTCTGGTCCTTCCTTGAGTCACCGCAGCTGGTTCTATGGCTAGTCACATGGTCTGTAAGTCAGTGACCTCAAATTTATTTCCAGAAACAGCCTCCTCCCTAGGACTCCAGACCTATATATCTAATTGCCTGGCAGCTTCTCTTGGATAGCTAACAGGCACCTAAAGCTTAGTATGATGAAAACAGAACTCTTAGTATTCCTCCCCATCTTGGCAAAGGGTACTTTCTTTAGATTCCTCTCTTTGCCTCTCTGTCTATATCTAATTGAACTTCAAGTCTTGTCAGCTAGATCTCTAAAATACAGCCCAAGTTCACTCACTTTTCTCCATGTTCATAAATACTTCCCTGGTGCTGGTCACCATCATCTCTCACCTGGACCATTTTAAGAGCTGCCTATCTGGTGTCCCTGCTTCTTCTCTTTTCTGGTCCTATCTTTACATGGCAGCCAGTGGGTTTTTGTTTTTGTTGTTCTCTTGTTTTCTAAAGATTTATTTATTTATTTTTAAAGTGGAGTTAAAGAGAGGGAGAGGCAGAGACACAGAGAGAAAGAAGTCTTCCATCAGCAGGTTCACTCCCCAAATGGTAGCAACAGCCAGAGCTGGGCCAGACCAAATCCAGGAGCCAGGAGCTTCATGTGGGCCTCCCAAGTGGGTGTAGGGACCCAAGCACTTGGGCCATCCTCTGCTGATTTTCCCAGGTGCATTAGTAGGGAGCTGGATGGGAAGTGGAACAGTTGGGACTCGAACTGGCACCCATATAGGATGGTGGCACTGGAAGTGGTGGCTTAACCCACTATGCCACAGCACCGGCCCCTGAGCCAATAGTTTTGAAAAACATAAATTAGAGTAGGAGTTTAGCCTAGTGAGTAAGACATTGCTCAAGATATCTGCATCTCACATCGGAGTACCTGAGTCAGATTCTTGGTTCTGGCTCTTGATCCAGCTTCCTGCTAACACAGATCCTGGGAGGCAGCAGTGATAACTCAGTATTTGGGTTCCTGTCACTCACATGGGAGATGTGGATTAAGTTCCAGGCTCCAGCCTCAGCCCTGGCCTGGCCCTGGCCATGGAGCTTGAACCAGCAGATGGGAGTTATATTTCTCTCTTTATCTCAAATAATTAAACTTCTTAAATAATAATAAAAACATAAATCAGATCATGTTGCTTCCCTGCTTAAAACCCCAAAGGCTTTCCTGTGTACCAGGATTCAATTCTGAGTTTCCCCACTTTTGCTTACAGGTCCTGTGTAAACTCTCAGGCGACCTCCTTGACTCCGTCTCCACAACCCCACCCCTCAGCTCTGTTCTCCAGATACTCTGTCCTTGTGCCCCCCCTCTGTTCCCGCTGCTCTCCCGCTGTTCCCTCTGCTTGGAAGGCTCTTTCTTCCGGTGGTCCTACGTCTGGCTTCTTCTCGCATTTCAGATCGTGCTGCAAAGTCGCCTTCTCAGAGGTCTAGCTACTCTGAGTGCCCGACCTAAGGTAGCCTACGGATGCCATTGTGTCGTCCTATTTACATGGCATTCATTGTACTTAGCATTAACTGATAGTCTTCGGGTTGCCTATTTGTTCACCATCTTTCTTCCCTAACTTTAATATTTTGTGGAAGCCAGGACCTTGTCTTGCTTGGCTCTCAGGCAGAGCCAATACACTGAATGAGCACATGCACACAGCTCTGGGGCAGCGCCAGACAGAGTTCCTCCTGCTGTCCTCCTGTGCAGGAGCCCAAGGCTCACCAAAGACATGGGGCATTTCTCCAGCTCCTCTTCGTTCTTGATCTGCACGTCTGCGATGGAGATATACTTGTGCTGGGGAAGACGAGAAGATCAACAAGGGCTTAGGGCCTCAGCCACACGTGCACCAGGCCTTACTTAACTTCATCACCAACAAGAAAACGTTCAGATTATGGTTTGCTGCCCCAAACAGACATGAACTCTTTGAGGACAGGAGTCCTATTTACCCCCTGCATGAGCACTGAGTAAAGAGCTTCCCTCACAATGTTGCTGTTTATTTCCTGTTTCCATAATTATTGAACAGCAGCAAATACCCAAGCATTTACCTTCACACAAAGTAGAAACCAACCACAGGCCCACGTCCCTGCCCTAAGAGAATATTTATTTATCTGAGAGGCAGAAAAACAGAGATAGACAGAGCTCCTCCATCTGTTGGGTCACTCCTCAAGTGCCTGAACTAGCCAGAGGGTAGAAGCTGGGAGTTTGGACCCCAATCCAGTTCTCCCATGTGGGTGGCAGGGGCCCCACTATTTGAGCCATCACTGCTGCCTGCTGGTGTCTGCATTAGCCGGAAGCTGGAGTCAGGTGCGGAGGTAGGTCTCGAAGATTGAATGCCCAGCCCTGCCCTGAGGGTTCTGATGCAGGTCTGTGTATGTGTGGTGTGATAAACCCATACTTTGTATCCACACACACAGTGGTTGTCTAGGAAATGTCTGCGCAATCTGGGCCTTGGGGAGTTTGTGGGCCTTTGAGAGAGACAGGTGGAGGGAAAGGAAGTCAGGAGGCAGGAAGAGAAAGAGAAGGATGGGAAGGCAGAAAGGGAATGAGAAGAAAGGAGAAGTCCATCTGTCTGAATGTGAGAAACTGGGTAGTTAGGGAGAGGTTTTATTTTTCCGGTTTGGCCAGAAGGCCTGCAGGGGAAATTGTAGGAGGTACAGAATGAATCTGTCAGGAGAGTCCCACCCAGTTCCCAGGACCCCTGACAATCTGACTCATCTTGATGGCTCCCTAGCCCCGAGAGCCCGACTGGTCACCTGTTTAAGGGTCTTCACACTCTCATGGATGGGTCTGGGTAATCCAACCAAGGTATCCGTGTCCCTGTGAAAGGCCAGACACACCAGATCATGAGCTTTCAAAGTGTGGAGAACTACTCATACCCTCTGGGGTGACACGGGCCATGCCACTTTCAGCATCTACACCCTGGTATTCTGCAAGTTTCTGGGTCCCCAATCATTGCTTCAGGACACAGAAAGAACCATGGCACACTGAAGTGTTTATGAAAACTAGGAGATTCACTTAGTCTGGGAATGGTAGGTTCCTACTTAAAAGGAGTGTAGCCCAATGATAGTTAAATCCCAGGAACACAACCCTCTCGGTTCTGTAGTGGCCAGTGGGAAGGACTCATGAGGGCTGAGAAATGGGAGAAGACCGGGCAGTTCCCACTCTGTGCCTTATTCACAGAATTTTACCCCATTAGAGCAGGAAGGGCCCCTAAGGACCTTCTAATCCAACAACCTCGGGTCAGGAGGATATTGAAGCCCCAAAGGGAAATTTCTTATGCTCAAGGTCTTACATCTGGCTCAGAACACAAAAGTTCTTTGAGGAAACTGAAAGGAACCCAAGGAAAAAATTCCATGGAAAGAACCTGAAGTACTCACTGGGAGTCGCCCATTGTCCGGCTGCTCTGGGCCGCAGTATGACTCCCAGGCAACCTGCCTCACTCCACACTACCTGGTCCCCTGGCCCCAGGAACCACTCCACAGCCAGTCCCGACCATCAGTCACTTACTGCCCCAGGGTGAATCCGATGAACTTGTTCCTGCTCATCTCCAAGAAGTGCTCGATGTCCTTCTGTCTGAGAGGGTGATGGAGAGGTCAGCCCCGAGAAGGGAAGAAAGCACACCTTAGAGCCTCGCTGGGCTCCTGTGCCTCCAGTTGGAAGACTGGAGCCGTGGGAGAGATGGCAGTTAAAGAGGGAACTTCAAACACAGGGGTCTGACTGCCATGTTAGTGAGCCCTGAATACAGATCGCTCTGCCCTGGGCCTATTCCACTTACCTGACCTTTGGGGCCCAGGGAAGGCCCTTGGGAAAGGCCACCCGTTCAGCAGAGAGGGGCGCTTGTGAGGGTGGCGGTGGTACCAGAGGGTCCTGTTCCAGCAAGTCTAACTCTCCATCGCCAGCAGGCTCCTCTTCCTCCTCTGTGGCTGGTTCCTCGTTCTTGAAGAGATCCCTTTCATTGTAGATGTCCAGGCTGTCCTGCTTCGTGAGGAGTTGCTGTGGGGTGGGAGGGAGAGCAGAGACCTCACCCTAGGCATCCTGATAAGGAGCCATCCCCTACCACAGGCTTCCAGGCTCTAGGGAGCATGAAGTCAGAACCCAGCTCCTGTGAGACAAGCCCATTCCCCCATGTCAACCCTACTGTCCCCGCTGGGCCCAACCCCAGGACAAGCAGTCTCAGGCAACCACGCCAAAGGCCAGGGAGCAGAGCACAGGTGATCCCTGAAGTCATAGTTGCTTGGCTGTCAGAAGGCACTGATGCCTCTTTTTTTGCTCGCACTTTCCTTCCTAATTATGCTCTGCTTAGGTGAACATTCAATTAGTTTGCCTTCTGTGAGCATACGCCAGCTGGCTGGCTGAGGAACAGGACAGAAGCTTGCTGCTAGGCAAGCGAGTTTGGAATTTTAAATCTTATCACAGAAAGAAAAAAAAGATTGGACAGAAATAGGCCAAAAAGTTAACAGTGACTGTCGCTGGTTGTTAAGATTGTGGGTGATTTCTCTTTTCTCCTTTCATCACATTTTTTATATTTGGTCCAAATTTTCTACAGTGAGTAAGCATTACTTTATAAAACAAAAAAATAAAGGTTAAAAACATCACACTGCAGACATGCAAACTGGATTACTGAGCGTGACTGTCTGGACCTGCCGACTGTAGTTGGAGAACTCAGGTCAGGCAGGGGAGTTCATGGGAGTGTGGCCAGGTCTCACTGTAACTTGTCATTCGGATCTTTTTAGGACTGCAGACTGAACCTAGAACCCTAACCAGCCACTTCTCAGATAGGAGCCTGTGGTCCCAGAGCCAGAGAAGAGAAAACCTTCTAGCTGCCAAGAAATTGGTAAAGTGCCTCACCCAGGCACATGGATTCATGGGAGTCCTATTCAGGACCCAGGGTTTTACCCTAACTGTTATTCAGGATGTTAAGCACTCTAGGGACTGAGGCCCGGGCCCGTGATGCTGCAGCAAAACAAGGATATAGGATTTGATATCACAGTGTTCCATCAGGACAGCCCAGGAACCTGTCAGGACAGGGGGATGGAGGCTGAAGTACAGACCTTAGGGCTTCAGGATGGTCCCAGGGCCAGCCTGGAGCAGGGTGAGCCACATCATCCTCTGTTCTTTCCCACCACACCCAGAGTAGCCCCTAATCTTGATTTGGGACCAGCCAGCGTCACAACACCACTGTCTGCTCTAGTCCATACCCTTCGAGAGCCACGGCGGCCTCGCAGCTTGGAGGGTGGTGGCGCCAGCTGCGACTCCCCCAGGTCGAGCGTGTAAGAGGGCGGGGAGGCGGCGCGCATGCTCTTCACCACCTGGATGCTGTCCTCAGCCATCGGAGGCAAGCCCAGTTCTGCCCGCTTCTGCACTTTGAGGGCCTGAAGATGCTCAAATCCACCAAGGGTGAACTAAGGATGGAACAGGAAAGGGGCAGAGAAGGGAGAGGAAGGGGAAGGAAGTCAGAGACTGCAAGGTCAGGGAAACATGGATGGAGAGAAAGTGACAACTTCCGGCCCCCTCCCCCTTAATACGGTAGTAACACAGGAAGGGCACATGTGACGGTGCCCAGTCTGAGGGGCACAGGGGCCGGGATGAAGCATTGTTTGCTGATTCAGGGGTGGAAATGTCACCAGAAGTTAGAAAAGGGACCCCTGGGAGCCTCCAGTGACAAAACAGGAAACTGTCTCCCTCTTTAAGGGGAACATCCAGACCTCCAGATGCTATAGCCCCAGAGTCGCTCGGCTTCCCCTGCAGTCAGGAGGCAGTTCCCCCCGCAAAGCCTGCCTGGGGGTGTGGTGTTGGGCCAGCCCTGAGGGATGGCAGCCAGAGAGGATGGAGCAGGCCGAGTAATAAGTAACAAAGCTGCAACCATATACCTCAAAGGACTTCATTTTTAAAAAGTCCATTATTTATCTGCACGGAGGGCAGGTACTAATGCCAACATTTTACAGCTGGAGAAACGGAAGCACAAAGAGTCACCAGTTTTCTCCGTATTAGCAGAGTCCAGATCTGCCAACTTTCAGCCAGTGTTCTTTCCGCAGAATATCAACTTCGCCAGGAGGAGGCGCCACTGACACCACAACTCATGGCACCTCCCGTCTGTCCGACAGAAACAGGTAACTGCAGACACAGGGCTTGTGAGGTCTCTAAGACAGCCCCGTTATCTCAGCCGCCAGCAGCTGGCTGACAGCTGCGGCAGCACAGGGCTGCTGGGCGGGAGTGGGGAGGCTCAGCCACTCACCATGACCACCTTCCAAAGCAGAAGCAGGACCTTCTTTATGGGGAAGTGGGGGGCCAGGCCGCTGCAGAACTTGGTAACCATGGAGAAGAGCAGAAGGGCAAAAGGCTCCTCATTATGCACAGAGAAGCCTGGAGGGCGTGGAAAGAAGCCAGAGAGCAAGTGAGGGTGAGGGAGCTGGCGGCGTGTCCCCGTGTCCCTGACTCCACGGAGGAGGCACTCACCTCCCCTGCAGAACTCCAGGCACTGGGCCCTAAGACTGAAGCTTAGTGAGCCCCTGGACAGAAGCTCCTCAAAGGGCAGGAAGGGAGGCAAGATGGCTTAGCCCCAGACCCAGGTGATGCTTGGGGGCGGATGCCAAAAAAGAGCAACAGTACTGAAGAAGGTGCTTTCTGGCTGAGGGACTCAATGACTTTTGTGGACTACACCTCACTCTCCCATAGTAATCCATGTATTTGTGGTCTACACCTCCCTTTCCCATAGTGATACATGTATTTGTGGTCTACACCTCCATTTCCCATAGTGATACGTGTATTTTAAACATCCTATAGGTCTTCATGTCCTATTCCTGTCACGTGACCATATCAACTTATATTTGTAAAGAGATTGGTTTTCAAGGTGATTCAACTCAATTTTTCCAGGTGGGATTTGTGATGGAATGAGAGAGATGGATATCCCCATTTATAACCAAGGAATACAGAAGTTATGACTGGGTCTAGCTCATAGACACGGGGAGGTAACCAAGCCCTGCTCTCCTGCCTGACACACAGTATCTCTGTCCTAAAAGAAAGGACATTAATTTAAAAAGAAAGAGAGAGAGAGAGAGAGACAACTGCCAGTCTCTTGCAGATACTCTGTTCTCCCTCCACCACCGGCACCCATCCTCTCCCTTCTTCAAGTGCCACTTCTTACTCAGCTCAGTGCGGAAGGCCTCCCGAGCTGTCCTCCACCCGTAGGAGTCTGTCTCTCGTTCCACGCGGATATTTTCCACCATTAGGTACATGACACTCAGCAGCACCCTGGGATTGCAGAAGGATCACAAGTTTCCCAAGGCAAACCCCACGCCACAGTCAGAAACCTCAGGGGTGGTCTCTGTGGGAGCCCAACCCAGTGAAACAAACTAGAGGGTGATCTGGGTGGTCTGGGTCATCTGGGGTTTGAAGAAAGGGGAACTCAGTGCCAGTCACCCCCCCACCCCAAGCCCACAGTCAGTCCCACTCACCGGAGCTCTGTGCTGTCTGCTATGGAGACGGCTGGTTTTCGAAGGGCACTGCTACAGGCCTGGCTGTTGCTGCCATGGAAGAGGGAGAAGGAAGAGGGGAAGGACAGGAACCCATTAGGACTTTTTCTTCTTTGTGCTGCAGACCGGCCATCCTCTGGCTACGCAGCCACCAAGGAAACTGTCCCAAGGTGAAGGAGTCCACAGGACTCCCCCACCATCTCAGCAAGCTCTCCACTGTGGTGAAGAAGGCAACGGCAGGCTCTGTGGGATCTATTCCTCTTGAAAGCCCATCACGCCTTTACCATGTGGGACACCAAACAGATGCTAAGTAGCATCTGACAAACAATAAGCATCTAAACATTGTGTGAGAGGCATGAGACAAAATGAGGGGGCACTGTAGTGGTAGCGACAGATAAGGCTAACTCTAGGGCTATATATATATATAACCAATGAGGGAAAGAATTGGGCACAATGGCAAAAATTGGTCCTGTCCCTTTTGGGTCATGCTGACAGGCAGAAGAGTTTTTTTTCATGGATTGCAGAGTGAGGCTGAGCTGAGAAGGTGTGTGGATGAAAAAGAACCACCCAGGATAGGGCCCTTGAAACCCGGGACTGAAGCTACAAGTGGGTTAGAGCTGGGAGGAGCCCAACCTCAGGCAGGCAGGGCAGAGTATCAGGGCACATGGGCTGCATGGAGGAGGAGCAAGCCATGAGCTTCAGGTTGAGATATGAGTAGATCCAGCTCTCCAGGGCTTCTTCACAGTGAGGGAACCCGTGCAGGACATGAGGTCCCTGCGAGGAAGGGTACAGTCTAGGCCAGCCCTCCCCATATGCTTCTCACTCGATTTCCACGTGCAGTAGCTCCAGGAAGGTCGAGAAGGTCCCCATCTGATAGAGCAGGAAGCAGTTGTACCTGGACCAGTGTAGCACATCCACCTCTGAATCACATTCCCCAAAAGTGCCTAAAGGACCAGACAGTTGCCATAGGGGTTGGGGGAAGGCAGGCACCCCAAGTACCCCAGTTCTTTCTACCCATGATCTTAAGACTTTTGTCTAATGCCCAGATCAATAATTAAGCTGAGAGAGAAGGGCCGGGCCCTTGAGAAATTCCTCGAATGAGTCAGGGAGAGGAGAGGCAATCTCCAGGGTTAGGTCCAAGGTACTCATCAATGAGTCTTAAATTTGGGTTCCTCCAGAATTGAATCCTGGGATAAAGATTCAAGTGCAAGTAGTTTATTTGGGAATTGAACCCAGGAATCGCCAATAGAGAAGTAGGGAAGTGAGGCGGGGGAAGAAGGCAGTCAGTGGAGTTCATCCTAGGGAAGACTGGAAATAGTATAAAGCACACGACTCGGGTCATCCCTTCCGAGAGGACCGAGGTCGTCACACTATTCATCCAGTTACTCCTGCCAGTTATTGGATGAGGGCTGCTTAACTAGTTTCCTGTACTTCCGGTTGCTCTGTGTGGGCTGGGCACTGGCAGTTGGAAGCTGGCCAGAGCACCAGATCTAAGAGACATGGGTGAGCAATGCCTTATTTGCCAGTCTTCCTCCACCCAGTGTCCACCTTCTTTCTTTTCCACCTGTTTTCTTCTTTTACAAAATTTTAAGCTCCCAGCTGGTAGGTTCTGCTGGCAATCCTCACATCTATGATCTCAGGCCTTATTTTCACTATTCCAGCGAGGTTATCTCATTTCCCTTTCTTACGCCTGGCTAGCAGCTCTCTGCTGGCAGATTTCTCCAATTAGTCTCATTTAATTCTGATCATCTTCACACTGCTCACCGCATCTACTCCTGCTGCCATGTTGGCTTGAACCTTCACAGTGCCAATGAGAAACACCACAGAGGGTCCATGTGTGAGGTGAGGCGGTGACACTCCCCTGCCTGCCCTCAGTGTAGGGCCCTCAGTGTAGCGGCCAGGCCACAGCTGATGAAAGACGTCTCTACGCTCAGCTGATGGTACTCAGGCAGCTTTGGCCGCAGTGACCCTCTTGCTGCTCCTCACGTAGGATTATGGCCCCTAAAAGAAATCCTGACCCGCTTGGTAAGATAAAGGCAGATCCCAAGGGATCCAGGACAGCATCCAACACCATCTCCCATCTTCTCATCAGCACAGGTGAGTCCTAGTGCAGGATGAGAGCTGTCCTTCAGAGGCAGGGGACTGGCTTTCCCAGCACTGGCTGCCTCATCCCAGCTCTGACAATGCCACTTCCCTCCCCGGCTTCCTCCCCTCTCAAGCTAGCAAGGTGGTTCACTCACCCTGAGCCAGGTAGAGGACAGCTCGGGCCACCTTCAGTCGCCGCTCCCTACTGACCACCTCCAGCCGGTCCAGGAGTCCCATCACATAAGCCTTTTGGGCATCTTCTTCCAACTCCAGCCATTCCTTGTTTTGCACTGGGGACAGAACACAACACACATCCAGTGCCAGCTCCTGCCACCCTTTCCTGGAAAGGCTCCTGATAGCACACCCGCCTCTGATCTCAGGCCCCAACAAATTCTTTCTAAAAGCTGTAAGAACAGAATAGGAATGGGAAAAGGATCCAAAACACTGTAGCCTGAATCCATTCTGTAGCTTCCTCTTGTTCAACATTCCCTCCGTGCTCCACATACAGCTTATACTGCTTTGTCTCTGCCTCTCCTCAAGGAGTTCCCTCTGTCCCCTGACATGTCCAGTGCCCAGTCACCCTTGCAGGCCTGATACAAATGACCTCTTTCTTATTCTCACAGGCCTAATGCAAAGTTGCCTCTTTCCTACTCATGCCCCTGGCAAAATCTCTGCTCCCGAGACACCTTTTCCACTTTTCTAGGGTGCTTACCACTTTCCTCTGGGCCTCGGCCAGTGTTGTGATGGGCACATCTCCTTTCTGCTGTCAGGCTACTGAGCCTGTGGACAAGCTGCACTTTGTATTCTCTGATACAGAGCAGATACCAACCACACATTTGTTGAATTAAAAACTGAATTGCCACTGCCCAACTAGGGCAACAGATGTCTGCGTGTGAAATTGCGACTGAGCGTGGGGCAGAGTTGGAGGCAGGGGTTGAGCATTCAAGTCAAGAACTAGGCTTGGCACCAGGACCTGTCAGGCAGCAGGGGACCGACCCAGCTCTGTCACAATAGCCCTCTGCTCTCCTGGCCCCGTATACTAGGGGCTCAGATCAGGTTTCTCTTGCTTCTACCCTTGGTCTCTACACTTGAGATGCAATGACTCCTGTGTCCTATGTGCAAGAAGGGAAGGGCATATGGTTTAAGTGGCTGAAGGATCCTACTTTGTTTTTGCGTTTTACTAGATCATACTGGGACACTGTAGAGGCAAAAATCAAGCCCCCATAAGTAAGGGTCTCGGATCACCTTGAGTCCTGAAATCTTCTTCGAAGCACCTCCTGTTCGTGGTGAATTCCATGTTCTCAGTGTAGCTATACAATTCTGTGGCAGGAAAGACAGAACAGAGTCACGTTCAGGAGACCCCAGAAGGAAGGGCCTGGGGTGGAGAGGGCGGCATGAAAGAGTTGAAGCTTCTAATGCATTCCTGTGTCCAACTCAGCCAGCTTCCTCCCCTTCAGAACAGTTAAAAATAGCCACTTGTGTCCCTGGGTGATTAAACCATCAAACCTGTCCTCCTCCTGCCAGCTGGCTCCTGCAGTGGAGAAGGGAGGCTTCAGCATTCGGGGAGCGCCAGGAGGAGAGGTGGGGCACAGAGGGCTTGATGTCATCGCTCCTGTTTCTCAGGGCTGCGACCCCTTCTGCTCTGTTAAAGCAGACTGGGATTATCTTATCTCCAGGGAACGGGAGTGCAAAACAACCCCTGAAATTCGGTGGTAAGATCCTTGTGCTATTTAGCAAGTCAGGGCAAAGGCTAAAGAGTCCGTTCTAGATACTCTTCAGGGTTGGAGTCGGTTCATTCTCTCCCTGCTGAATTTCCATGAAGGGCATAAGAGTTTAGGCTTGTGCCCACAGCTGCCCACTCAGAGAGCAGCTGTGGTTGCTATACGGCTGCTGTGCACCGGAAAGCCTAACTTGGCCGATAGCAGCCTCTCAACACAAAATGCAGAAAGCTGATAAGAAACAAACAAAAAAGCCCTTTCCTACACACACAGAGAGAGAAAGAGAGAGAGAGAGAGAGATCTCAGAACATTATGTCTGTACCCTCATATTTCAGATTTTTAAGAGTTGAAATCAATAATCCAATAGGTGATATATTTCATACAGATCTCTATTTCCCCCGTGCCCTAAGACTTTTCCAAAAATGTAACCAGGTCACAGACAGCTCCCAAAACAAGGGAAATTCACTTATGTTCCAGCCAGCTGTCTCATGGTGGAGAAAAACCCTTTTCTGAGAGTCAGGGTTTTTGGGTTCTGAGTTCCAGAATCTTGGGAGCGTTCAGAAACAAATTTCTCTGAATCTTAAATACTTCAGTCATAGTGGAGAATGTGAACATGTATGTTTTAAGAGAGAACACAGGGGCCGGTGCTGTGGCATAGCAAGTAAGGCCACCACCTGTAGTGTCAGCATCCCATATGGGCACTGGTTCGATCCCAGCTGTTCCACTTCTGACCTAGCTCCCTTCTAATGCGCCTGGGAAAGAAGCAGAGACAGCCCAAGTCCTTGTGCCCCTGCACCCATGTGGGAGACCCAAAGGAGGCTCCTGACTTACGATTGGCCCAGTTTCAACTGATGGAGCAGCCATTTGGGGAATGAACCTCTCTCTCTGTCTCTCTCTGCCTCTGTCTCTCTGCAACTGTGCCTTTCAAATAAATAAATAAATCTAAAAAAAAAAAAAAAAATAGTAGAGCACAAATCCAGTCAGAAAAGTGAGCTAGGGCTCTTGGATACTGAACTTTGGTTTTGTTCTTTTTATTTGTCTTTTAAATTTTGGATTGTGAATTTTCAGATATGGGTAAGTACAGAATACATAAGACACCTCTGTATCTACCCAGACTGAACAATGTTTTTATCATACTTGCTCGCTGGCCTATTTTCTTCCTTTCTCTAGAGGGAACCGCTCTAATGAGATCAGTGGGTATCCCTCACATGCCCATTTTTATATTTTTACTACATATGTCTATGCCTGTAAACAACACATGATGTTTTTCACTTTTTTTTTTATTTAAAAAAAGATGTATTCAATTATTTACTTGAAAGCTAGAGTTACACCAACGGCAAAAGGAAGATCTTTCTCTCTGTCTCTCTCTCTCACTGTCCACTCTGCCTGTCAAAAAAATAAAATAAAATAAAAATAAAAAAATAAATAAATAAATAAAAAGAAAGGTAGAGTTACAGAGAGACAGAGGCAGAGAGAGAGAGAGGGGTCTTCCATCTGCTGCTTCACTCCTCAAATGGCCACAATGGCTGGAGCTGAGCCGATCCGAGCCAGGAGCCAGGAGTTTATTCTAGGTCTCCCACACAGGTGCAGGAGCCCAAGGACTTAGGCCAACTTCCATTGCTGTTATTCACTTCTAAAAACTTTTATCCAGGACCAGCGCTGTAGCATAGCAGGTAAAGCTGCCGCCTGTAGTGCTGGAATCGCATAAGGGCATCAATTTGAGTCCTGGCTGCTCCACTTCAGATCCAGTTCTCTGTTATGGCCTGGGAAAGCAATTGAAGATGGTCCAAGTCCTTGGGCCTCTGTACCCACGCAGGAGACCTAGAAGAAGCTCCTGGCTCCTGGCTTCGGATGGGCCCAGCTCCAGCCATTGCGGCCATCTAGGGAGTGAATCAGTGGAGGGAAGACCTCTCTCTCTTTCTGTCTCTCTCTCTCTCTGCCTTTCTGTAACTCTCTGCCTCTCAAATAAATAAATAAATCTTAAAAAAACAAAAACAACAAAAAAAAACCTTTTATCCAAACAGCATCACATTGTGTAACTTCTTTTGTCCCTGCTTCTTCCTCCAACTTGGTTTTTAGCATTTATTGACATTGAAGCATGTAGATACAGATCAGATATTTTAATGGCTACACCGTAATCTACTACACTGATATATTATAGTTGTTCCATTCTCCTACTGACAGGTATTCCAGGTTGTTTTTAATTTTCCTAATTATCAACAGGGCCTCAACAAACATCTTTGTACATTTTCTTGTACCCAATTGTAAGGTTCTTTAGAGTGTACATCTAGGAGGACTGTTAGGTCATAAACTATGCAGTCTTCAGTCTATTTATTTATTTATTTGAGAGGTAGAGTTATAGATACAGAGAGGGAGAGACAGACAGAGGGATTTTCCATCTGCTGGTTCACTCCCCGAATGGCCAAAATAGCTGGAGCTAGGCCAATCCAAAGCCAGGAACCAGTAGCTTCTTCTGGATCTCCCACGAGGATGCAGGGGCCAAAGCACTTGGGCCATCTTCTACTGCTTTCCCAGGCCATAGCAGAGAGCTGGATTGGAAGCAGAGCAGCCAGGACTCAAACCAACGCCCTTATGGGATGCTAGCACTGCAGGCAGCAGCTTTACTCACTACGCCACAGTGCTGGATGCTCATCTCCCGTCTAAGAATACACACGTATATGCTCATATTCTAGGTTCTTTTTTTTTTTTTTCAAGTTATTTCATTTGAAAGGCAGAGTTACAGAGAGAGAGAGAGACAGAGAGAGACAGAGATAGAGAGAGATCTTTCATCCTCTAGTTCACTCCCCAAAATGGCCACAAGGCCAGGCTGAAGCCAGGAGTCAGGAGCTTCTTCTGGGTCTCCCATGTGGGTGCAGGGGCCCAAGCACTTGGTCCATCTTCCACTGTTTTCCCAGACACATTAGCAGGGAGCTAGATTGGAATTGGAGCAGCTAGGAATTGAACTGGTGCCCATATAGGATGTTAGCATTGCAAGCGGCAATTTAACCTGCTATGCCACAACACCAACCCTCTATATTCCAGATTCTAATCCTGGTTGGTTATTAAACTTAGCTCTCTATTCCTCTGTCACTCATCATAAAATTTATTCCCTGTGCTTATTCAAAAGAACTTCTTTAAAAATGTTCCTCTTTTCTCTGGAAAAGCATGTCTCAAAGTGTCACTTCCATGTGACAGAATATTTAACTTTCACACCGTCTCCACCCAAAACTCGTTTATTAATAACTGGTACTCATAGCACGTGTAACACGTAGGCCCTGAATGTACTGAGATCACATTTACCCTAAGCTAAAAATCCAGACAGAGAGAAGCAGCCCAGCACCGAAAGAATGGGACCACTCAGCACCAGCTACGAACACCCAAGCAGGTCACTACTATGATGGATGCGGGTGACAAGTCCAGCTTTGCTCAGTTGGCTGGCTGGCTATAGAATTTCTCCTCAGACATTGTTGAGAGTTTAATAACGTACAGGTATTAGGGAAATAAAGAGAAGCAAAGGAGAGAGAGACGGAACGAGATAGCGAGAAGGTGGCAGAAAGAGGGGGCATGTAAAAATATGGGTGACAGGAAGACAGAGGAGGAATGAAAAGAAAAGTAATTTTTAGAATGTACAAAAAGTTATTAATAAAGAGAGGTGAGCATAAAAGAGGGAAAGAATGAAAGAAAGAATATCATAGGGGCTGGCGTTGTGACACAGCAGGTAAAGCCACTGCCTGTGATGTCAGCATCACATATGGGTGCTGGTTCATGTCCCGGCTGCTCTACTTCTAATCCAGCTCCCTGCTAGTGGCCTATGAAAGGCAGGGAAAAGATGGCCCAAGTGTTTAGGTCCCTGCCACCCATATAGGAGACCCAGAAGAAACTCCTGGCTTCGGCCTGGGCTAGCCCCAGTGGCTGTTGTGACCATCTGGGGAGTGAACCAGTGGACAGATCTCTCTCTCTCTCTCTGTGTCCCTGTCTCTTCTTCTCTCTCTGTAACTCTGCCTTTCAAATAAATAAACTTTTTTAAAAAAGAAGAATATCATAGCCAAGGAGAATTCGCAGAAGGAAATGTGAATGCGAACAAAGAGATATTTCCCACTGGAGGATGGTGTAAAGAAAAACAGCCTTTATTCAGCGGCCACCTGCTATGGGCCCTTTCCGCTCCTCCTGGCCGTCTCCCCCTGGGACCCGTCGACCTCATACCTGCCAGTTCCGCTGCATGTCCATCTGTATCGCCGTACTCAAACTCCAGAGTGGGGCAGTCCACAGAGCCCTGTAAGAGACAGGTTCCCGGTGACTGGAGCAGGTGCGGGAAAGCAGCCGTCCGGGGCAGGTTACATCCTCACTTCATCTTCTTCCCCTCTTGGAGGCCGAGGCTAGATCAGGGCAGGAGGCAGGTGGGAAAGTCCCACCTGGGCCTTTCACCCAAGAGAGACCCTCCTGCAAGCCAGAACTTGAGACTCGGTGCAGGGAGAGGCTGTGGATTCCTACACTGTAATCAGAAGGTCTGGGTAAAGAGCAGGATTATGCATGGAAATGCAACTATAATTTGTGCCTATATCCCATCTATATAAACACAGATGAGAGGAATATCTATCTGATCTCCAGAAGTGATGGACAAAAAAAAAAAAAATAGAGGATAACTGGACGTTAGCATCACACGTGTCGTTCACCCGATGCATGCCTTGGGACAAGTCTCATGCTGTGGATCACAGTTCTTCACCCATAACGAGGTTCTCCAGCTCTAGTTCTCTACAACTTAAGGATTGTCGAATATGGTAGCAGCGTTTCCCCTCCATGTTGTGATGATGGCCAGATTTCCCAAGATGCTGTATGTATAATTCTGTTAAAATATTTACATATAATCCCACCCACTAACCTCTTCAAGCACTTTGGATATTCCCTTCCACTATACTTTAATATATCTGAATTTTAAAATCTGAACCTCAGCTCTAACACGTATCAATAATCACAGGCAAGTTACGCTTTCTGTGCCTAAGCACGGTATAAGAAATCTATCTGCAGGGCTCACGTTGTGGCACTGCACCTTATGTTGCTACTTGCGACACTGACATTCCATGCTGAAGTGCTAGTTCTAGTCCTGGTTGCACTTCTTCAAATCCAACTGAGCCTGGGAAGGCAGCATTAGATGACCCCAGTACTTGGGCCCCTGTCACCCATGTGGAAGTCCCGAATGGAGTTCCAGGCTCTTGGCTTTGGCCTGGCCTAACCTGGCTGCTGTGGCCATTTGGTGAGTAAAGCAGAGGATGGAAAATTTCTCTCTCTTTCTCTCTCTGTTTCCCACCAACTTCTGTTACTCCCCCACCCCTGCCATCGTTCTTTCAAATAGATATTTTTTAAAAAGAAATATATTTGGGAACAGGTGGGATGTTAAGACATCCATGACGCACACTGGAGTGCCTGGGTTCAATACCTGGCTCCACTCCTGCATCCTGCAGACCCGGGGAGGCAGCAAGTCATTGGGTTCCTCTCACCCACGTGAAAGACCTGGATTGAGCTCCCAGCTTGGCTTTGGCCCAAGCTGGAATGATGGGAGTTCTCTATTGGTCTGTCTCTCTGCCTTTCAAAGACAAAAAAAACCCCACACAACTAAAAAATAAGCAAAAAATGAAATATATTTGGTTGTTGCCCCTAGTTCCTGGCAACAGGCTCCTATAAACCCTTAGAACTTCCTGAGTGACAGGAGTGTCTGCTATTTATAATGAGCCCCTGCCAACCGTATCAGAACTCATACAAGTAAGGTGACTCATTTTGGCCCTTAGATAGTTTCAAGGGAAGAGCTGGTTAGGTCAGAAAGACTCAGTGTCTACTCTGAGAGTATTCAGAACCACCCCCAGGAAGGGAGAAGGAAGACCAGAGATTGACTCCAGCAATGTGGCCAATGGTTTAATTGTGCCTAGGTAATGAAACCCCCTATGAAAACTCAGAAATGAGGAGGCTTTCGCAGCTGTTGGATTGGTGAGCAAACAGATGTGCTAGGAGGGTGGTGCCCAAACAGGGTAGGGAAGCTATGCACCACCTCAGCCCCAAGCTTTGTCCTAAGCACGTCTTCCAATGTGATGTTTCTGAGCTATATCCTTCATAATATAATCACAAGCACATACCTGTTTGAGGTCTGTGAGTCTTTCTAGAGAATTATCAAACCTGAGAAGAGTAATGTAACTCTTAAATTTGTAGCTGGCCAGTGGAAGTGTGCCAAACCTGTAGACCCTACCTGTGGCTGACACCTAAAGTGGGGGCAGCCTTATGGGAATGAACCATTAACTTGTCTGTGCTAAACCTGGGAAGTTAGTGTCAGAATTGAATTGAATTGAGGCCGGCGCTGTGGCTTAACAGGCTAATCCTCCGCCTTGCGGTGCCGGCACACCGGGTTCTAGTCCCGGTCGGGGTGCCGGATTCTGTCCCAGTTGCCCCTCTTCCAGGCCAGCCCTCTGCTATGGCCCGGGAAGGCAGTGGAGGATGGCCCAAGTGCTTGGGCCCTGCACCTGCATGGGAGACCAGGAGAAGCACCTGGCTCCTGGCTTCAGATCAGCGCGATGTGCCGGCCGCAGTGGCCATTGGAGGGTGAACCAACGGCAAAGGAAGACCTTTCTCTTTGTCTCTCTCTCTCACTATCCACTCCGCCTGTCAAAAAAAAAAAAAAAAAAAAGAATTGAATTGAATTGTAGGACGCCCAATGGATGTCAGAGAATTGTTGGAAAATGACGTGTTCAGTTTTCTCATCCGCAAGATAAAGATAATAGGATTTACTTTGTAGGGTCATTATAAGGACTAAATGAATTGATAACGGAAAGGTACTTAGCATCACCCAGCACTACGTGGGTGGTACTCACAATTTTAATGCTATATTATAAGGGCATTATTTTCATATTATGATTATCAATTGAAATGGTTGTATAAGTATAGATAGCTATTGGTTTACTTATCCAGTTCCCTATTGTTGGACATTTAAGTTGTTTTCAATTTTTCTTTATTGTTTGTATGAAAGCCATAAAATACCTACATTTTTTATACTGAGTCTCTTTCCCAAGAATAGAATTTTTTTAAAAGATTTATTTATCTATTTGAAAGTCAGAATTATATATAGAGAGGAAGAAATAGAGAGAGTGAGAGATCTCTTCCATCTGCTAGTTCACTCCCCAAATGGTTGCAACGGCCAGCACTGGGCCAGGCCAGGAGTCAGAAGCTTCTTCCAGGTCTCCCATGAGTGTAGCAGGGACCCAAACACCTCGCCTTCTTCCACTGCTTTTCTCAGGCACATTAGCAGGGAGCTGGACTAAAAGTAGAGCAGCCAGGACACAAACTGGCACCCATATGGAATGCCAGTATCGCAGGCAGCGGCTGTATCCGCTATGTCATGACACTGGGCCCCATAATAGAATTTTATAAAGGGAATTAATGCATCAAATCTTATGAATATTTTTATGGTTCTCCATACGTGATAAATTTTTCCCAAAGAAAGATTTCCAAATTTTTGTATTACAAGAACTAATGGGAGGGCCTGTGCTGGGGCATAGCGGGTAAAGCTACCACCTGCAGTGCCGGCATCCCACATGAGTGCCGGTTCAAGACTTGGCTGCTCCACTTCTGATCCAGCTCTCTGGTATGGCCTGGGAAAGCAGTGGAAGATGGCCCAAGTCCTTGGGCCCCTGAACCTGCATGGGAGACCCAGAAGTTCCTGGCTCCTGGCTTCGGATTGGTGCAACTCCGGGCATTGCGGCCAATTGGGAAGTGAGCCAGCGGGTGGAAGACCCCCCCCACCACCACCTTTCCTTCTCTCTCTGTGTAATTCTGACTCTCAAATAAATAATAAATAAATCTTTAAAAAAATAAAAAGAACTAGTAGGGGCAAAAAGGTGTGTGTGTGGTGGTGACATAGGTTGCTGGTGTTTTATTTTGATAAATATGGGCTTAAAAAATCTTTTTTGAAAAAATGCTTTTAAAAAAGTTAATACCTCCATTAGGAAGGACAGAATCCATGAATAAACAATAATCACTAAAAAGGGTTTTCAAGCTTTCTGGAAAAATAATACAATTTACTTCATAACCTTGCCCCTGCCCTCCCTCCACAAACCAGAACAAAATTTAACAAAAAGTTTAATACTACATGTGATGCACTGATAATTTCCTATTATTCTGTGTCTTAAAAAAAGTGATGATCCCCTTTCACAGGTTGCCCCCTGCAGTTTGAAAACCCCTTTTTTAAACTGTATAATCCTTTAAACTTCACATATTGAATTAAAGTTTAGAAATTCAATTCAATGCCCTACATTTTCCTCATTTTGTCACAGTCCAGTCAACACTTTGCCAAGGAGGAGATCTGACTAAACGATGTTTGAGGTGAACCCTTTCGGTAAGTCCACAACTATTCTGTTTTCCTTTTCCACTTCGTGTATCCACACACCAAGCCATCAGAGGAAAGGTCGACAGTGCCCCACAAATGCAGTGAGGCACAGGGAGGCTCCCCTGACCCATGCCAACAGCAATCCTCTTCTAGCCATTCTCGAGCGGCCCTAGGGAGGAAAGAAAGCCTTGCCCCATGAGGACTGTCTTCCACAGGAGAGCAGAGAGAGAGGGGAGGAAAAGCAGATCTGGCGCTTGGGTACCACGCTGACGGGGGCTGCGCTGACAGGTAGCAGCAGCTCCCCTGCCGCAGTGGCAGGTGGAGGGAAGCCAGCCTTTCCAGCCAGCCTTTCGGTAGGCAATGAGCCCGGATAGAGCGGCTCACTGCAGCCGCTCACGTCCGAGCACGGAGAGCCCAGCTGCAGACAGCCGGCAGGTAGGAGTCTCCGGACACTGAGCTCATTGGCAAAAGCCAAGCGCTGTCAGAGCCTTTTCCTGAAGGATCTGCCAGAGAGGAAGCAGGCCCTCTACCTCTTCCTGGGAAGGGCTTAGACAAGGCACAGAACACACTACTCTGAAACGATTTTTAAAAATTTTTTATTTATTTATTTGAATGCTCTCTGTGTTTCCACCCCTACTAGAATGTTAGCTCCACAAGGGCAAAGACTTCTTACTGATGTTATCTCCTGCACCTAAAAGTGTCCCCCACATTGAATGAATGAATGACTCACCCCTCCCACTGCCCACCCCCCCTCACACCTCTACAAAGAAAAATCTGAGCAAGAACAATGTATCCGGGGGAAGAAGGCACACGGTGCCCTAAAGACCAGGTTCATGGGGAGGGGGTGGGGGGTGATGTGGATAGGAACTTGCAAGGTAGTGACTTGGGGACGATCTTCTCACCTCCTCCATTTCTTTAAAAAAAAAAAAAAAAGATTCTCTGTCTGCATCAAAATGGAAAGCATGCATGAAATCACCTGGAAACAGGGAGACGCTATTGAGATGGTAAACTGGCCCGGGATGTCAGACACCTGGCTTCCAGCACCAGCTCAGCCACTTGATGGTGATGGCGGCAGTGGCAAAGTCCTAAGCGCTGCTCTGTACTGACCGATGGATTTGCAGGCAGTGGGCCTGCACCCTGCTGAACACTGCATACCGAATGATCTCCCTTTGACTTGTCACAACGTTCTGAATAAGCAGTGTTAGCCCCATTTCACGGATGCGGAACCTGGAGCCCCGAGAGGTTTGCTAATTTTCCCAAAGCCACACAGATGATACATGGTAGGGCTGCGATGCAAACCCCGGCCTGACTGACCCCAGAGCTCTGGCGCTCTTGGCCACTCCCTGCTCTCGGGAAAGGCAGGGCCCCACGGTCTGTGCTGACCCTCCAACATCCCCCGTGTGCGGGCTCTGCCCTGGGGTCGCAGAGGGAAGCCCGCTGGGCGACCGTGTGGGGGAGTGCTAAGAACTGGCTCCTTGCATCTAGTTGGGATTTCCCTTTTCAGAAGCGGAGGAAACGGGCCAGATACTCGCACTCCTATCTGTCTACTGGGGTAGTTCCATGCCGCCGGCCCCGCCGGAATTCTGTCTCGCTTCACCTCGACGCCCGCGGGAGGCGCTCCCTAGCCGGCCTCGGCCCACGCGCGGGCACGGGATCGGGATCGGGATCGGGATCGGGATCGGGAGGGGGAGCAAAGAGGAGAAGAGCGGGTCCGCCGCAGCAGCCCGCAGCGGGAGCGCGGCCGCCCGCTCCCCGCCCCTCAGGCCGGTCCCTTACCCTCCCCTACCCACTGGGATCTGCACCCCTGCCCCAAGGGGCTGCGGCGGTCCAGCGAGAAGAATATTAGAAAGTGTCCGGTACGCTCGATACCGCGCTCCATCGGCGCTCCCGCCGGCAGGGGTCAAAGGGTAAACGGCTCCCGGCCCGCAGCTGGACACCGGCGGAGAGGGGCCGGGGCTGCAGAGCCGGGAGTCCGGCCGTGGGGAGCCCCGCGGGCGCCCGCTCCCCTGAGCGCGCCAAGGGCTCCCGGGCCGAGGCCGAATCACCTCTGCGCCGCTTGCCACCCGGGAGTCTCCCAACCAAAGCGCTCCGGGCTCCTCACCTCCGACTCCCGCCGCTGGCTTCGGAACGCCTCCCGGCCCTTGGCCGCTGCCTGCTTCCCTTTGCCGCCACCGTTGCAGTTGCCGTTAGCTGGCGGGGCGGGGGTCCCGGGGGCCGCGGGGTCCTCCATGCGGCTGCCGGTCAGCGGCTCCCCTCAGCGGCTCGGCTCGCTCTGCCCGGAGCGACCCGGCTGCCGCGCGCCCGGAGCCAAGCCCCGCCCCCGCCGTCGCTATTGGCTGCGGCTGCGCTCTACGGTCCCGCCTCGTGATGCGATTGGCTGCTCGACCGGTCGGAGCGGGACGAGGAGGAGGTGGGGGCTCATTCAAGGGATTTTTTTTTTTTTTTTTTTCTTGAGTCCTGCGGCGTTGCTGGTAGCCAGAGATCCCTACGTTGGCTACAGCTTCCACTTCCCGAACTCTTGCTTGGTGTCCCTCTGTCCTCACACCTCTCAAATCGCGACCTTTCCCCCAGAGCTTCAGCCTCTGCCGCCTCCTCCCTTGCGCGCTCCCTTTTCCCGTGGCCACAGACCTGGACCCTCTGCCATTAGTGGCGGAGACACCACAGGAAACGCGAGACTCGCCTTCTGCAGAGCCGAGATGTCTGAAGAAAACGCACCCCCACCCCCGGAATGGGCGGCTCGGGTTGAGGGGTGGGACGGGGACGTTTGCATTTCACTGAAATTGAAGATTCCCTTGAGGAACCTCCTGGTCCGCCCCTGTCAGCGGCGGCGGACACCGTGCCGAGACCCCCGCCCTCCCCGGCCCCGAGGCCTTTCCTCCTTTCTCTAAGACCCCAGGGGCTCAGTGTTACCGGGGGGCTAAGGAGGCTCTGTGGTCTGCCCGGCCCTGAAGCTGTCTAGAAGGCGGCGAGGGAGCAGGAGTCAGGCAGTGCAGCGGGGTTGCGGGCGATGGGTGGGCCCTGACTGCCGCTCACAGCCCGGCGCCTTTAGGAAGCGATGGGGGGCCAGGGGTTCGAGCTGCGCGTTGAGCCCAGCGTGGCGCTAGGCGCTTTCCGAATAGCACCGGTGAGAATACCGCCCCCCACCCCGGACACCCCAGAAGCTACTCCGTGCAGTTCCCAAGGTGTCAGGCTGTCTTAGCTCAGCATCTGTTCTCTATCTGGAGGAGAGATTCCAGTTATCACCTCTCTGCTCCTGGCATAGGGTCCTGTTCAACCCACTTGAGCTGTGTTGGTGTCACGCCAATTCTGCCCGGACCCCGAGTCCTAGCATTTCTCACTAATACCCCCCAAAGCCACAGGGTCCCAAAGGACACCCCCTTCCCACATCTTAGGAACAACTCTGACCTCTCAGACTCTCCCTCCGCTAGTTAGTAGGTGACAGATCAAGGCAGGTTTGAGAGAGAGAGAGACAAACTCCTTGGAGCTTTCTGGGTTTGTTTTTCTCTTGTTGCCCAACATCTCCTGACTGTACCAAGACATCTGCCCTTGCCTCCCCCATTCCCATCTCTACCCCAACCTGGATATAAGCTCCCAAAGAGTAAGAGCCATTTTCATTATCAATGTTTAACCATATTGATATTTGGGGATGAAACTTTTTTTTTTTTTTTATTGTGAGGAGCACTGTCCTGTGTATTGTAGGATGTTTAGCAGAACCCCTGGGCTCTCCTTACTAGATGCCAGCAGTACCCTTCCTCTAATTGTGACAAGCCAAAATGTCTCTAGATATTGCAAAACATCCCCTAAGGAGCAAAATCTCTGGTTACGATCCACTGGTTAACAGAATTGAACTGGCAAGAATTTCCAAGAAAGTCCTTGGCTCCAGGCCTACACTATTTGACTCTGGAGATTTTTTTTTTTTTTCAGGGTATAATTTGTTAAACACTTAATAATTTTCACTCCGCTTTAACATTCACAACCCACGCTTAACTCGTCACTGCTTGTGTGGTAAGCCTGCCACTGCACAGCCTATTGGGGGTTCTTAATAAAAAGAATGCATTCTTCCACCTCTCTTCCTCCCTTCCAAGCAGAGAGCTCTAGGACTAAGAGGCCCAGAAGTCCATATTCCTTTGTGAGCCTAGCCAGTCAGCAGGGTCCCCAACAGCACTGGCGGCCCAGAGTGGCCCAGTTTGGAGGCTTTGCTTCTTCTCCTGCCTATCCCTAGGGCAAAGGACAGAGACTGATTCGAAGGAGGGCTGGGGACAGTCCTCAAGTTCCCGCTGGGTTCTGTAACATCAGTGCTGAGCCTAGAGCTCCATCTGGCTTTACTTAGAGAGAAGGGATTTGAAAAATTAGTGCTACAGAGAGCACAAAGATTCAACACGAGGGCAATTCCTGACCTTTTCCACACCCCAGTGGAGAGGAAGACAGTAAAGATCACACAGCTATCTGCTCATTATGAGCCCAGATGTCCAGCGTTTGTCCTAAGGAGGGAGATACCTGGAAACAAATGGAAGAAATAATGAGAAACTGTAAATTAATTGGAAATTTTGAAAATGCAGGCCATGAGATTGAAAAATAATTTCTTTTAGCTTATTTGTCAACAAAGGAGTGACAGGCATCAGTACCACCGCCCACAGAAGCACCCGTAAGTATACCTGGAAACTAATTAGTCAGGGCTGATCTTCAAGTATTTCCATTCTACAGAGATAGTGCTGGTGCTGTTATTTTAACTGTACTTTCAAACTGACACTACCAGGTTGCTGGCAAGAGAGTTTGAGGTATAAATGGGTAAAATTACAAGGATAAACACACTTCTTTAAGCACTCCACATTAATTCAGACAGCAGATACATGATCAAATAGATAGCACACACACTGAGAAAGCTTAAAAATAAGATGCCTGAGGTGGGTGATAGGGCAGAGTGGGTTAAGCCTCTACTTGGGATGCCCACATCCCATATCAGAGTAGTTGGGATTGATGTGCACCTGAGGGGACAGCAGATGATTGCTCAAGTACCTGGGTCCCTGAAATCCACACAGGAGACCTAGATGGAATTCCTGGCTTATAGCTTCAGCCTGGCCTAACTCTGGCTGTTGCAGGCATTTAGGGATTGAATCAGCAGATGGAAAATCTGTGTCATCTTGCCTTTCAAATAAAAAAAAAAAAAAAAAAAAAGAGGCCGGCGCCGTGGCTCAACAGGCTAATCCTCCGCCTTGCGGCGCCGGCACACCGGGTTCTAGTCCCGGTCGGGGCACCGGTCCTGTCCCGGTTGCCCCTCTTCCAGGCCAGCTCTCTGCTGTGGCCAGGGAGTGCAGTGGAGGATGGCCCAAGTGCTTGGGTCCTGCACCCCATGGGAGACCAGGAGAAGCACCTGGCTCCTGCCATCGGAACAGCGCGGTGCGCCGGCCGCAGCGCGCTACCGCGGCGGCCATTGGAGGGTGAACCAACGGCAAAGGAAGACCTTTCTCTCTGTCTGTCTCTCTCTCTCTCACTGTCCACTCTGCCTGTCAAAAATATAAAAAAAAAAAAAAAAAAAGAGAGAGAGAGAGAGATGCAGGAAGTTTTTGGAGGCTATTAGGCAGCTAAGACAATAGAGTAAAGATAGAACACCTCCTTTTCCCATAAAGGGCGCATGTGGGTGTAATGATACAATGGAAGCTGGAGGGCCCTAGGCTGACAAGGAATTTATGTTCATGCAGTAAGCAGTGTGTGCCAGGCTCTGTACATAGCATTAAAAAAAAATAGAGCAAGTTACTTAACTCTTACCTAGGAGATAAGCATTGTCCATTTCATGGGCAAGAAAACCGAGACTCTGATTATATTTGAGTAATTTACCTAAGTTACACAACGTATAAATGCCAGAGCTGGATTCCAATCCAAATCAACCTGACTCAGAGTCTACAGTACTGTGGACTCTTCCCTCAATACTGGCAGCTGGAGAAACCTGCACAGCAGTGGACAGCCTGGGTCAGGAAGTAAGACCCAGACACTTAAGATTCCATCCTTGGAAAAAGAGGAGCCAGGCCCTGCTGTAGGGGAGCACTTCCTGTCAGCTGACTCCTGGGCTTCATAATAAGTGACTGCATTCTCTTTCTAACCAAGGGAGCACCAGCTGGCAGCGTTAACAACGGCCTAGACTCTCTATTGATAGTCCTGGTGCAGGGGCCCAAGCACTTGGGCCATCTTCTACTGCTTTCCCAGGCCGCAGCAGAGAGCTGGATCGGAAGTGGAGCAGCCGGGTCTCAAACCGGCGTCCATATGGGATGCCATTGCTTCAGGCCAGGGCGTTAACCTGCTGTGCCATAATGCTGGCCCCAGAAAAGGCAGATTCTTACATACAGCCAGGGTGTGTGTGTACGGTGGGGCAGGTAGGGAGTGCTGACAAGATACTGATTAGTAGGCTGCCGCCGTGGCTTAACAGGCTAATCCTCCGCCTTGCGGCGCCGGCACACTGGGTTCTAGTCCCGGTTGGGGCTCTGGATTCTATCCCGGTTGCCCCTCTTCCAGGCCAGCTCTCTGCTGTGGCCCGGGAGTGCAGTGGAGGATGGCCCAAGTCCTTGGGCCCTGCACCTGCATGGGAGACCAGGAGAAGCACCTGGCTCCTGGCTTCGGATCAGCACGATGTGCCGGCCGCAGCGGCCATTGGAGGGTGAACCAACGGCAAAAAGGAAGACCTTTCTCTCTGTCTCTCTCTCTCTCACTATCCACTCTGCCTGTCAAGAAAAAAAAAAAAAAAAAAAAAGATACTGATTAGTAGAGTGAGCAACATGGAATAAGGTTCTCAAGACTAAGTTCATTAAAACATGCCTAGTGGTAAATGCTTCAGCTTTTTACACCCCTGTCCTGTAGCAGGTTCACTATCTTGCCACCCAGAGATCTCTCTCACCTCAGTTCCCAGTCTGCAGAAGCAAAGAATACTCTCAGGACAAAAATCCACGTTAAGAATATTTTATTTGTCTTTTGAGATTACATAGTCATTATTGCTGATCTAATACAATCACTTAGACATAAAGATTTCCAAGAGCTTCTCAAAAATTCCTTAGCGATTTTACTCCTTTCAGTAAGATGACATTGAACACTAGATGATTATTTTTAATATATATATTTATGTATGTATATATAGCTTAGAACTTGTCACATATAATTTGCTGGTGTTACCTATTTTCCTTCTGTAATTTTCCTTTATTTAAAAAGCTTAATGCAATAATGCATCTTGATTTTTTTTTTTAAACCATGACAAAGTTAATTTTGAGAAAACCACAGGAGCAGCGATTTCTGATCTGTTCAGAGAAAAGCCAAGCAGCACAAAAGCTTTGCAGGAGTCTGTGGCCATGGGGAGCCGTGCTCACATGGGGAGGGGGCAAGAGGGCATAGGGAAGGGAAACTAGGTATAGATATGTTTTTAATGAGAAAAAGAAAACAATATTCCCATCATGAAGGCAAAAAAGACCTTGAAAAGTAGCACAAATTCACTGTAGAGAAAATAGCATCCCCACAGGCCAGGGCCGCATACAAAAAGATAATTAGCCTTCTTTCCATGCCTACACCTAGACAAGATGCACCTAAGGTGAGAGGCTGGAGACACCTGCTCTGATTCCAAGGGTACAGGGAATAATGACCTGATTCCAACACCAAGATAGAACCCAAATACCCAGGAGACCTGGGCCTCCATATTAAGGGCTGATGACAATGGGTCCTCTGAGAGAGGGGAAGAGAGGTCATCTGAAACTCAGATGCAGATACCTCACCGCGGGCAGCAACGCTGGCAGCCCAACTTAGAAGCCAGTACGGCTCCTTTTTCAGAACAGTTCTCTTCACCAAAGCAAGGCAGAATGTACTCTAAGTACCAGCACACAGTGAGCTCCATAGAGAGCAAGGCTTTGCTGAGAAACAGCAGGTTCTGATTTTTGGTCTAAGAATACAATAGGCTAGGGTCCAGATACGTGCCTAATGGAATCTGCTCTGGATAGAAGATGAGGTATGAAGAGCTGAATCTTTTGTGAAAGGGATCCAATTAACACACACATCGGACTGGGTAGGCAAAAGGAAGAACTGGCAGAGCGGCCTGGCAGATTTTTCAGCATTTAAAATCTTCCTCATAAAAAGGGATATAGCCATAGCCACGTGTGTGGCCTGTCTCCCATACTTCTGAGGCACGCGGCCTCTGAAGAGCCAGACTCTCGGGGCTGAGCCTGTGAGATACACACTGAGGCCAACAGCCGTTTACCCGAGTTGCACCTCCCTACCTCCAGAAGTAAGGTCACTTCCAGACGAGCTCTGAGGGTCTGTGTGAAGACTGGGGACGGGGAGACGGTGGAGGTATGGGAGGGAGTCTGGAAGGAAAGGCAATGGTGATCCTGAGTGAACTGGGGTTTCCTTCAGTCTCCTTGGTCTTGGGACGTTGAGGCAGATCAGCTTAGGGAAAAAAAAAGCAGGGCGAGGGGGAGAACCAGCAAACATGAGAGTGTTAAATGGAGATGGTGGAGGGGAGAGGGACTTACTTAATTCAAGATTCTAAGGGCCACTCCAGTGGAGCCTTTGTGGACCAGCAGGTCCACCTCCAAAAGGAATCTAACTCTTGGAGTGGAACATAACATTTCATGCTGCTCTCCTGATTTCTTTTTTAAATGCTAGAGTTACTTAGGAAACTACCTCTGAGATTCATAATCTTTATATGGAAGAGTTCAGATTATAAAAGATACAGCAGAGAAGAAAGACTGCAAATGCAGGCTCAAACTACAGATCTCGGCTTTATCAATGGCAATGGTCAAAGAGATGACTGTCTGATGAGGCTCCAATTAGCTTTGATCATCTGGAAACAGGTTAGTGTCATCTCTGTGTCCCTCAGCCAGTTGAGCTGCAGAGAAGGGAGCTTCCTGGGAAACAGCAGTAAATTGACAATGTCAGGAAGTAACCTATGGTTCCCAGTGGAGCTGGTCCCACTTCCTGAGCAGAGGTTGGTGGGGTTAGAAATGTCTGCTGGACACCAGAGCTGTTGAGTAAATACTGGAGGCACATCGCTCTTAGAACAAGACAGCATTAAAATGAAAGTCAATGTTCAAGGAGAGGAAAGGAATCTGAAATAAGGAAGCAGACCCCAAGGAGGCACGGGCAGAGGTGAGTTCTTGGTAGAGCTTGTCAAAGTCATACACTCCCTCCTTACTGGCCCTGCTATAAAGAAGGCAGTGACAGCGACGGTCAAGGCTAGGAACCCAGGCTGTGTTCATTTAGTGGCTTCCAAAAGGTTTCACCTGGGGAAGGGTCAAAGCTGAGAAAGGCAGCTGCTGAAATGTATTCCAGAAAACCCCAGGGAACAAGGAGTCTGGAATCCCTGGACTAACTCCTGAGCCTGGACAAGAGGAAAAATGGCCATTGCTGAGGATTCCGAGTCAGTGGGGGTGGGGGGATGTGAATGATGCACTAGGAACCTCACCCCATTTCTTTCCTTCCTCAGCCTGTCTGGTGCAGCTTCCGTGGCCCTGGGGCAGTAACCACACTCTGGGCCAAGGCTACAGGCACAGGTTCTAGATTTTAATAAATAAATAACCTAACACATAAGGTGAGCACGGCAGGAAGCTCTGATGGGAGAAGCAGCTTCTGGATTCTTTCCTGTGTAGTGGTGGAGAAAAGGCTTGGAGTTCTTCGATTCCTTAAAACTTCTTCTGGCTTGAGTTACAGGAACTTAATACCTGGAAGGAAAAAGAAAGATGAGACTGTGACACTATCCGCTAGCGGGGCTGCTGGGCCATGAAGAGCCTAAAGGTCTAACGGGGGGGCAGGGACTTTTCTGGAGAGCATGCTGAAGGGAGACAACTGTGGCTCTTTCCCATCAGTGAAAAAGGCCAGTATTTCTTCGGGTGGAGAACACTATTGTTTGCAGGAGGCTCCAAAGAGTCCTTTATGGGGGCTGGGGGGCTGGGGGGTTGGGGGCAGGGAGCAATGAGGAGGATTGGGTTTACTTGTCTGAGTTCATGTAAATGTACATGGTGGGGAGAAAAAGATCCACTCCTGAGTGGGAGCTCTTCCCTGTCTAGGCTCTCCTGGTTTCTGGGGGGCCCAAGTCACCTGTAGTAATTAGGCTTGAAGGGCCCATTCTTGTTGAGTCCAAGATACTTGGCCTGTTCATCTGTCAGCTCTGTCAGGTGGGCATCAAAGGTGGGCAGGTGCAGGCTTGCCACATACTCATCTGGAACAGATCACAGAACCCTGCATGAGCATCCACGCCTACTATTTGGCTATTCTCCCCAAGCTAGGCCTTAAAACACTGGTAGATACCTTTAAATTCCTGAAGCTGAATGAAATATGCTCAACATTTGCTCACTGGCCTTCAATTCTTCCCTTTCTCCCTTCCTTTCATTTGAGAGGCAGAGAGACAGAGTGAGCAAGCTCCCATTTGGTTCTCTTCCCCAGATGCCCACAATGGCAGAGACTGCTCTGGGCCAAAGCCGGGAGCTGAGAACTCCATCCAGGTCTCCCATGAGGGTGGCAGGAACCCTATTCCCTGAGCCATCACCATAGTCTCTCAGGGTGGGCATTGGTGGGAAGATGGAGTCAGGAGACAGAGGCCATGCTGAACCCAGGCATTCCAATATGGGACACTGGCTTGAAAGCCTGCATCTTAACTGACAGGCCAAATGCTCACCCTTGGCCCGCAATTCTTAGGAATGTTTGCTTTCACTTTTATACTTTGTGCCTTAAAAAAAAAATAAAAATAAAAAAGACTTAGGTGGCAGAGTAACAGAGAGAGAGGGAGAGACAGAGAAGGATCTTCCATTCATTTGTTCACTCCCCAGATGGCTGCAAGCCCTGGCTGAAGCCAGGAGCCTGGAACTCAATCTGGGTCTCTCCTGTGGAAGGCAGGGGCCCAAGCACTTGGGCCATCTTCTGCTTCTTTCCCAGGCACATTGGCAGGGAGCTGGATTGTAGGTGGAGCAGCCAGGACTCAAACCAGTGCTCACATGGGATACAGGCCTCACAGGCTGGGGCGTAACCCTCTGCACTACAATGGCAGCTCCAAAACATCTGTTGCTTACTAACTCTTTCAGCCTTGATCCTTTCCTGCTCCTCAGAAAAGTGACGGAGAGAGAGAGAAGCACTAGGTCTATCAGAAAGAACGGGACAGAAGCAGAACTCTGTATCTTAGGTCGTTCAGCAAAACTAACAGCTGGGGGAACTGGAAGAGATAAATAATAAGGATACTACTATTTGCTTTTAGTACTCTTAGTTCTGTGTTTCTGTTATATTTTATTATCTGAATACACTACACTTGATTATGATTTTATGTCATTTCCTTTAAAAAGTTTGTGGAAAAACAGAATTAGAAGATAACATAAGGGGGCAGGCATTTGGCTTAGCAGTTAAGATGCCACTTGAGATACCGGCATCCCATACTGGAATGCCTGGGTTCAATACCCATCTCCTGCTCCTGACTCAAGTTCCTGCTAATGCAGACCCTGAGGTGCAGTCGTGATGGTTAAGTAATTGGGTCCATGTCACCCACATGGGTACCCTGGATTGAGTTCCCAGTTCCTGGCTTCAGGAGGGCCCAGCCTTGGCTATAGTGGGCATTTGGGGAGTGGACCAGCAAATGGGAGCTCAAGCTCTCCCTCTCATAAAAAAAAAAAAAAAAGATATGGACTGTTCTATTTCTTTTATAGTCGTCTTTCAAAGTGACTATTAAAAGTTAAAGGGGGGGCTGGTGCTGTGGCATAGTGGGTAAAGCCTCCACCTACAGTGCCAGCATTACCGGTTTGAGTCCTAGCTATTCCACTTCCAATCCAGCTCTCTGCTACGGCCTGGGAAAGCAGTGGAGGATGGCCCAAGTCCTGGGGCCCCTGTACCCGCGTGGGAGACCTGGAAAAGCTCCTGGTTTTGGATCAGCACAGCTCCGGCCATTGCGACCAACTGGGGAGTGAACCAGCAGATAGAAGACCTCTTTCTCTCTCTCTCTCTCTGCCTCTCCTTCTCTCTCTGTATAACTCTGCCTTTCAAATAAATAAACAAATCTTAAAAAAAAAAAAAAAAAAAAAAAAAAAGGTTAAAGGGGACTTCCAAACAGCAGCTCTACACCTAGTGCGAAAGCACATGAAAACCTGAAGCTGATTTACTCCCTGATCTTTGCCTGAGGAGATTACAAACATACTGTGTCAGTTCAGATGCCTGGGGCAGGCTCTTTAAAAATTTAATACCGCTTAAGGTTTCCCTTATACCAAACATCATGTAACTAAACTCTTAACAGGAGCCATTCAGTCTCTCCGTGGGTCTGAAGCAGCGGGGCTAGCCTTGGAGGTCTAGCTCCAAGTCCTGTCTGAGACAGGTGGGGGCCCAGACCGGTATGCCAGAGGTCACAAGGCAGCAGATGATTCCTTTCTTTTAGGAGATTTTTTTTTTTTTCCCTGTGATATTCTTGCAGACAAGACACTTAGAGAAAATCCTTACTATTCACAGGCAGGGTAAATGAAATTACAGAAAATATCACATTTACACTTGGGAGACCCATATAGAAAACAGGAAAAATTATCTAGCAATGGAACCTAGGAATCCTAGTTCCTACTTTATAAAATAAAGATATCCAGGGTGAGCACTGTGGGACAGTGGGCTAAGCCAGCACTTGGGATGCTGGCATTCCATATCAGAGTGCCTGATTCAAGTCCCAGCTACTCTACTTCTGATCCAGCTTCCTACTAATGCATTTGGGAGGCAGAGCAAGTGTTTGGGCCCCTGCCACCTACCTGGGAGCCCCAGATAGAGTTTCTGACTCCTGGTTTTGGCTTGGGCCAGCTCTGGTTACTGCTGGCATTTGGGGAGTGAATCAGTGGATGAAAGAATCACTATGTTCCTAACGTACTTATGAAATGCATGAAGTTTGTATCCCTTAAATAAAAGGTTTATAAAGAAAAAGCAAACAAACAAAAGAACTCTGTCACTCCCTCTGCCTCTATTACTCTGTCTTTCAAATAAAATAAATTTTTTAAAAAAGATAAAGGGGCCAGCTCTGTGTGTAGTGGGTTGGAACACCACCTGCAGCACCGGCATCCCATGTGGGCGCTGGTTAGAGTCCTGGCTGCTCCACTTCAGATCCAGCTCCCTGCTAACACCCCTGGGAAAGCAGAAGATGATCCAAGTGCTTGGGCCTCTGTACCCACGTGGGAGAACTGGATGCAATTCTTGGCTCCTGGCTTCAGCCTGGCCCAGTGTTGGCCATTGTGGCCATTTGGGGAGTGAACCAGTGGATGGAAGATCTCTCTCTCTCTCTCTCTCTCACTGTAATTCTGACTTTTGAATAAATAAATAAATCTTTTTAAAAAAGGAAAAATAAATGAAGACACCTTTTCTCCCCCTATCTGTAAGAAAGTTAATATTCCCAAACTTCCTTCAGCCTCTGACCCTGAACCACTTTGGCAAGGATGAGGATGGAAGAGCACATGCTTACCCATCTTCTTGGGCAGTAGGTAGACATCTTGCTTATAGCGACCCTCAGGAGCATTGTAAAGCTCTATCAAGGCAAGAGCCTAGAAAAACAGAGAGATGATGTTGACGTGCTGTTCACACAACCCACCCCACACCAAGTGACACCCAGCTGATCCCAGGACCCTCTTCAGCCCTCTGCGGGCCCACTCTGGAGGCCTTACCTGGGTAGTCGCAGTGATTGAGAGCACAAATGTAGGCACTGTGGAGCAGCTTAGGTTCAGCAGACGGCCCTAGTGTTCAAAGGTGAAGACACAAAGGGGTTAGGACAAAGTCACTGGGCTCTGAAGAGTCAGGGGGGAGTAAGACCAGCACTTCCAAATACCTTCCAGCTAACACTGAGAGATAAAACGCAGGTGTCTGATAAATAGGAATTAACTGATTGACATGTGAATGAAACCCTGAAAAGTCTGGAAAATCTGATGAAGGTAGTAGCCAAACAATTTCTGGAATTACAAAAAAAAGAACAGAGATGGTCACATGATACTGCCTCATACCGTCCTTTCCTAGGAAACTTAATTTAAAGATTTATTTATTTACTTGAGAGGCACAATTACAGAGAGAGAGAGAGAGACAGAGACAGAGACACAGACAGAGGGAGAGGTCTTCCATCTACTGGTTCACTCCCCAAATGGTGGCAACGGCCGGAGCTGCACTGATCCGAAGCCAGGAGCCAGAAGCTTTTTCACCAATATGGGACGCCAGCACCACAGGCAGATGCTTAACCTACTATGCCACAGTGCTGGCCCCTTGATCAACTTTTTGATTAAATATATAGCAAAAAACACTTGCAGTGGTTGCTTTTGTCACTATTACTAGGAAGTAGAACCTCCCAGGGCAACTAGGAATAAAGTCATCATCAGACAGTAGGCTGACCCACAACTTTAACAAACTGCCTGTTTGTGAAGAAGTAATTCTGTCTCTTCACAGATGCCCTGAGGTACGTGAGAAGGTGTGATACAAGGAAAAGATGAAGAGGACACACAAACCTAACTTTATGGGCTCCTAGATACAGTGGGCCCCCCCTTTTTTTTTTTTTAAGATTTATTTATTTATTTGAAAGGCAGAGTTACAGAGAGAGGAGAAACAGAGAGAGAGATCAATCTTCCATCTGCTGGTTCATTCCCAAATGGCTACAATAGCTGGGGTTGAGCCAGCTCAAAGCCAGGATCCTGGAATTCCATCCGGGTCTCCCACGTGGGTGCAGAGGCCCAAGCTTGGGCAATCTTTGCTGCTTTCCCAGGTGCATTAGCAGGAAGCTGGATTGGAAGTGGAGTAGCTGGGACTTGAACCGGTGCTCAAAGGCAGTGGCCCTACCTGCTACACCACAATGCAAGTCCCAAAATGTGTCCTTTACATTTTCATATTAAATATCTTTAATATAAAAGACAAAATTGACTCAGAAAAACAGGAAACATTATTATTCTCCTTGTTACTTTGCTTTCTTTCCCTGGAGTCCTGTCAGGAGTCTAGGACTAGGAAGAGGAGCTTTTAAGGGAGAAAAATGGTCAGACACTGACGTGGAAGGTCAGTTAGGACCAAAGTCAGGGCCAAACGTGAGCCAGGAGAAGCCAACATGGGAAACAACAGCCAAGCCGCTGGTGTACAGCTAGGTGCTTCTGCACACGAGGCTCAGTTAGGGGAAAGGACACTCAAAACCAGGGAGTCTGTCACCAAAGACATGACTTTCCCAGAGCTTGCCTGAGATGGTCTGAGTTAGCGGTCAGGAATATCTACGTGGTGCTTACTGATTAAACCATCCCATAAATAGCAGTATCTCTTTGTAAGCATCACTCAAAGTGGCAATGATTCTATCTGTTAATTCCTTCCACAGTTACAGTCATTATCTGACTCAACCTGTAGCATGACATGGAGAGACAAGATAATTGGTGAAAAGTGGGGAACCAAAATAGTTCCTTAATTGCGGAATGAAAAGATCTTTCACAATTAGAAGTCGAGTCCTTTGGCAAAGTAGTTAAACTTATGCTTCAGACAAAGAGTTGAAAGGATGAAGGTGCACGAGGAGGAGGGGCTGCAGTCTTTCTTGTCAGGGGAGTATCTGTTCCCAGGCCCGGTCTCACCTCTGCCAGCAGTACTATCCTCTTGCCATCAGGCCATATCACGTGGTCCACTTGGGATCTCACCCGCTCCCAGGTCAGTTCTGGGGTCCGCAGGCTCGCCTGGAACACAGCAAGCACAGCATCAGCTGTGGGAGGTCCCGTGTCGGGCACAGACACTGAAGGGAGCCATTGCAAACCGCAAGTTGAAAGGAGCAACCAACATGCCGGATGAATACCTGCCCTGGGTTGGTTAGGACTGTTCCATTTCGGGGAATTTAATCTTAGGCCCAGCCAGGGAGGGATCACTCAGGATGTCATTCCACAACACATACTGTACGCCCACACTTTTGCACAGTAAAAGGTGCTATGGGAAAGACAAAAGAAACCAAAGGCATGGCTTCTGCCTTCAGAAAGCTTGCACTTTAGTTGGAGACACAAAACAACACATAGGTGAGAGGAAGGTACTTACAAAGCAACATGCAGACAAGTGCAAATGAAAACAGTGCAAACTGAACACATGAAGTGCCGAAGAGACGCAGAGAAAAAGGAGGATCAGAGCTGAGTGGGATTAGTTAAGTAGGCCAAATGTCCTAAACACAGCATGCTGGGCCCAGGGTTCTGCCCTCACAGCCCAAAGTCCCAGGTTCCACCTTCGCAACAACGGTGGTTCACCTAAAGTTAACAGAAGCTTTGTGACCTAAGTGCAAATGTGCGGTTGCCTTTTAAAGAAATGTTTAATGGTAAAGCTCCCAACGGCTCACCCTCCTTCCATTTCTGTATATTGTACATTCAGAGAATAAGAGAAAAAACGTTAAGTTTATTGACAGCAGCAGTCAAATTAACAGTCACTTAAGACAACTTCCTTCCTCCAACAGGTGATGCCTGAACTACCAGTGGCTCATTTGATAAAAGCAGGAAGTTCTGCCCAACAGTTTTCAGACAAATAAAGAGAAACACTTTCAGTTATGACAATAATCACACACTGAGTACATATCACATTCTAGACATGGCGGTAAAGGACATGGCTATAGATTAGACTGTGTATTCATTTATGACTGTGAGCTATTTATGGACAGGGTAGTAGCAGTATCTTCATTTTTATATCCCTGAGATCTATCTAACCATAAGAGTGGGGGTGTTCAATTAAGGTTTAAAAATTCATGGTCTCCACCCCCAAGGAAGTATCAATCTAGTGGGAAAGACAGACATGTAATTAAAGTTCAGTGTACTTAGAACTGTACTGATGGTCTGGGCCATTTCTTTATTGGTTATACGGGAAACAAAAATTTCCTGAGATGTTAAGTTTCATAAACTGGCTCAATATTTCTCTAGAGGGCAATCTGGCAGTAGTTAGCAAAACTATATACATACCTCAACTCTGAAGAATTAATTTCATATTTAGGGCTCTAGCCTATAGAAACACTTGCTCAATTCAGAAATTTAAGTGTCTACAAATGTGTAACCCAGTGTTTTGTAACAATAAACTATGCAAATTAACAAAGTATGTAAATCAGCAAGGGAATGAATGGCTAAGTAAATCAGGATAGTTCCATAAACAATATTATATAACTCTAAAGACAGAAGCAGATTTATTTATATGTGTTAATATGCAAACCATTCATTATTGTTAAATAATAAAAACCAAGTTGCAGAACAATATAGTATAACCTCAATTTTATAAATTTTTTACCTCTTATTGTAAGCCTATTTACATTATTTGAATTTCTAAACTAAGCAAGTATAACTTTAAAATTAGAATTTTGAAAGAGATTTTATAAACAAACACTGTAAATAAAGTTAGAAATAATTTAAGCAAACAGATTATTTTGAGAAGTTAAGGATATACGAAATAAATCTTGGGACTGGCATTGTGGCGTAGCGGGTTAAGCAGCCCCCTGCAACACCAGCATCCCATAGGGATGCTGCTCCACCTCCAATCTAGCTCCCTGCTAATGGCCTAGGAAGGCAGTGGAAGATGGCCTGAGTGTCTGGGCCCCTGCTCCCATGTGGGAGACCAGACAGAGTTCCAGGCTGCTGGCTTTGGCCTGGCCCAGCTCCAGTTATTGTGGCCATTTGGGGAGTAAACCAGCAGATGAAAGATCTCTGTCTCTGTCTCTCCCTCTCTCTAACTCTGCCTTTCAAATAAATAAATAACTCTAAAAAACAGAAACATTCTTTGCCTCTATCATCATAGAGAGTAACAGCTAATAAACTCAAAACATACTCCTTGGTGATGCTAACATTTTTCACTGAGATGATGAGACTTTAAAAGTATTTCACAGGGCCTGCGCTGTGGTGCAGTGGGTCAACGCCCTGGCCTGAAGCGCCGGCATCCCATATGGGCTCAGTTCAAGACCTGGCTGCTCCACTTCCTGTCCAGCTCTCTGCTGTGGCCTGGGAAAGCAGTAGAAGATGGCCCAAGTCTTTGGGCCCTGCACCTTCGTGGGAGACCTGGAGGAGGTTCCCGGCTCCTGGCTTCGGATTGGCGCAGCTCTGGCCGTTGTGGCCAATTGGGGAGTGAACCAACGGATGGAAGACCTCTCTCTCTCTCTTTCTCTCTGCCTCTCCTCTCTCTGTGTAATTGTGACTTTCAGGTAAAATAAATAAATCTTTTAAAAAAAGGTATTTCACACTTTTCAATATTTGAGACCCATAATCTTCCAGGGGACAAGCTCTCTTGGTGATTGGGAACAAAGAGCTGATACCATGATAAGGAGAGTCTCCAGTCAGGAAATATTCCTTAGGAAAAAAGATCTAGGGGACTCAGGAAAGGAAACTTTTTTTTTTTTTAATTAATTAATTTATTTGAAAGGCAGAGTTACAGAGGCAGAGGCGAAAGGGAAAGAGGTCTTCCATTGCTGGTTCACTCCCCAGTTGGCCCCAACAGCCGGAGCTTGGTCGATCCAAAGCCAGGAGCCAGGAGCTTGTTCCAGGTCTCCCATGTAGGTGCAGGGGCCCAAGGACTTGGGCCATCTTCTGCTGCTTTCCCAGACCATAGCAGAGAGCTGGATTGGAAGTGGAGCAGCCTGGACTCAAACCGGTGCCCATATGGGATGCTGGCACCACAGGCAGAGGATTAGCCTACTGCACCACAGTGCCAGCCCCCAATAACCTATTAAGGTCTCCAGAGCAGTTACACTCCTTGAGAAAAGGGATTCCTAGCCCACAGCAGGCACAGCTTGACAAGAATCTCTATTAAAGACATCTGAGGGTTGGCGCTGTGGCCTGGGAAAGCAGTAGAAGATGGCCCAAGTCCTTAGGCCCCTGTATCTGCTTGGGAGACCCGGAAGAAGCTCCTGGCTCCTGGCTTCAGATTGGCCCACCTCTGGCTGTTGTGGCCACCTGGGGAGTGAACCAGTGGATGGAAGACCTCTCTCTCTTTCTCTCTCTGCCTCTCTAACTCTGCCTTTCAAATAAATAAATAAATCTTTTTTTTTTTTTTTTAACAGGCAGAGTGGATAGTGAAAGAGAGAGACAGAGAGAAAGGTCTTCCTTTGCCGTTGGTTCGCCCTCCAATGGCCGCCATGGCCAGCGCGCTGCTGCCGGTGCACCACGCTGACCCGAAGGCAGGAGCCAGGTGCTTCTCCTGGTCTCCCATGGGGTGCAGGGCCCAAGGACCTGGGCCATCCTCCACTGCACTCCCGGGCCACAGCAGAGAGCTGGCCTGGAAGAGGGGCAACCGGGACAGAATCCGGCGCCCTGACCGGGACAAAACCCGGTGTGCTGGCGCCACAAGGCAGAGGATTAGCCTATTGAGCCACAGTGCCGGCCAATAAATCTTTAAAAAAAAAAAAAAAAGACATCCAATTGCCTTCACCGTGGATTTACCATCACCAAGCACTCTACCAGGAAAGCAGGTCTATCTGCACACCACCATCCCAATTAGGTGTACACCCTGTGGCAAACCAGCCAGTTCTTACTCGTGCCCACATCAGTCTTACGTGATTCTGAACAGCGCACGCCAGTTTCCTGAGAGAGAACAACCGTGACTGTAGTCCTGTAAAGTATAGTGTTGACAGCAAGTCTCAGCTGAATTGTCTTTGGCTGGATAAAAAACTTCCAAAGCATGTGTTCCTGAGGGCTACCCACTGGAACTGTGAAGCCCACAGTCACGCAGGCCTTCTGTGTGAAGCAGGTTTGCTTTCAAGAGAAAGGAAACGCAGACATGGACGTGGGCCAAAAAGCAGCTCAGAGCACGATCCCTGTCACAGGGTCCCCAGACAGTCACAGCCTTCATATTTCTCAGAAAAAAATGAAACGTTCTAAATGATCGACTCTTGATGAACTGTTCCCTCCCCAAAATTCAGCAGGTAATAGCTTAAGGCTAAGCAAAACTATACATTCTTGTATTTAAAAAAAAAAATCCTTAAATGTTTGATTACTAAAAGTATCTGAATAAACACCATCAAGTCAATTCTCCTACATAGTTTTACTGAGTTGATCTTACGGTTCTCTGTTTTCCCCTCTCAGTCTGCATCCAATCCATTTGGCAAGTGCCACCGGTCACAACGTATCACTTCCTATCATTTCCACTGCTCACCCATCTCATTCAAGTCCCTGCCTTCCAGGGTCAGAAATACTGAGAGTGTCCTGTTTTCCTTAGCACTCCTCAAGCTCCAGAAGCGTCTCTTTTATATAAAAGCAAGAGTCATTTCAAAATACATAAGTCAGATTTTGTCACTCATCTGTTCAAAACCTTCTTTCACACTCAGAATAAAATCTAAAGTCCTATTGTGGCCCATAAGGCTCCACATAACCCACTACCTCATCCTTGAACTGCCCCGTGTCCTCACCCCCTTGCCCATCCTGTTCCTGTTGCAATGGCTTCCAACACACTGAGCACGTTTCTACTTCTGGGTCCTGTACTCTGTTTCTCTGAATGAGATGCACAGAAGGTTTGCTCCTTAATTCCATTTTATTATCTCTTTAAAGAGACTGTCTTTGACCATTCCAATTCAAACAATATGCCTACTATTTTTCTTCACCAGGAAGCATTGACTGGCAAGAACTGTCTACTCATTCGCTTGTCTCCCACACTAGACTATGAGCTCCATGAAAGCCAGGATGTTGTCTCCTGCTTCTTCAATCAGTTAGTCTTCAGAACAGAGCAAAGCAAGTATTCAGTATAAATTTGCTAAATGGTGAATGAATATCCCTGTTTCAATTACTAGTTGAGTCTGCTATTTCTTTAAGTTTCATTTTATATGCCCTGTGACACTATCTTCAAAGCTAAATAATTAAACTTTTAAAAAAAATTTTTTTTAAAGATTTATTTATTTTACCTGAAAGTCACAGTTACACAGAGAGAGGAGAGGCAGAGAGAAAGAGAGAGACAGACAGAGGTTTTCCGTCTGCTGGTTCACTCCCCAGATGGCCGCAACGGCCGGAGCTGTGTTGATCCAAAGCCAGGAGCCAGGAGCTTCTTCCGGGTCTCCCACATGGGTGCAGGGGTCCAAGGACTTGGGCCATCTTCTACTGCTTTCCCAGGCCGTAGCAGAGAGCTGGATTGGAAGTGGAGCAGCTGGGTCTCAAACCGGCACCCGCTTTGGATGCCGGCACTGCAGGTGGTGGCCCCACCTGCTACGCCACAGCGCTGGCCCCTAACTTTCTTCTTTTTTTAAAAAAATGTATTTATTTATTTGAAAGGCAGAGTTAGAGAGGCAGAGCACAGAGAGAGAATCTTCCATCCACTGGTTCACTCCCCAAATGGCCTCAACAGTCAGAGCTGGGCTGATCTGGAGCCAGGAACCAGGAGCTTCTTTCAGGTCTTCCACAAATGTGCAGGGACCCAAGGACTTGGGCCATCCTCTGCTGCTTTTCTAGGCACATTAGCAGGGAGCTGGGATGGAAGTGGAGCAGCTGGGACTTCAAATGGCACCCATATGAGATGCTGGCACTGCAGGTGGCAGCTGTACCCACTATGCCACAGTGCCAGCTCCAATAATTTAACTTTCTAAAAGCTCTTCTGGGGCAGGCATTTGGCCTAGCAGTTAAGATATCCATATTCCCTATCCAAGCGCCTGGGTTTGATGCCCAGCTCTGACTCCAAATTCCAGCTTCCTGCTTATGCAGACCCCGGGGCCTAGCAGAAATGGCTCAGGTGATCAAGTCCTTACCACCCACGTGACAGACCTGGAATGTGTTTTCTGCTCTCAGCTTTGGCCTTGCCCAGTCCCAACCATTGCAGATATTTGGGATGTCAACCAGCACAAATGGGAGCACTCTTTATTTCTCTCTCAAAAGAAAGAAAGGAAAGTAGGGAGGGAGGGAGGAAGGAAAGGAGGGAGGGAAGGAAAGAAAACCCCTTCTGAGCGTTCCGCTCCCTTCTGGACCATTTAGCTAAGGCCTATACCTTCTTCTTGGAACACAAAGATTAGTGAGAGATAGCCCTCAGCTCACATCAGTGACAGAACCTGGCAATACCAGGTCTCATCTCAACACCGCAGCCAGGGAGACCTTTTTTAAAATAAGTCAGATTGTTATAAACCCTACAATGGCTCCCTGCGTCTCTGGGAATATAAGTGGGAGTCCTTTTGATAGGCTACAGAGTTACAAGGCCCTGTAAGATCTGGCCCCTTACCTCTCTGACTTCATCTTCCACTATGCCCTCCCACATGCCCACTCTACTCCAAGCACATTGGCCTCACTGCTCCTCAAACACACTTAGTACACGCCTGCTGTCGTCTCATGTACCGGCCGTCCTCTCTGCTTGAATGTTCTTCACCTAAGAATCCACACAGCTAATTCCTTCACATCTCATCAAACATCACCATCTTAATAAGGCTCACAGCTTGATCCCTCTATTTAAAATCACACCCCCAAGCTCACTTCCTCTGATCCATGCTCTATTTTTTTCTTTTTCCTATGGTACTTCACTTTCCAACATACTATACATTTTTACTTATTTATTATGCTTATTGTCTTCTTATTACTAAAATATCAGCTCCGTGAGGGCAGGAATCTTTGCCTGCTTTGTTGACTGGACTCCAAGTATCTGGAAGAGCACCTGGCATATAGCATTCACACACAAAAACACATGTGATTGAAGATAAAGAGTCTTCCGGCCTGTATGCTGAGAGAATTCTTATGTCTGTCTGGGCCACCTTTGAAAGACAGGTCACCGTCACAATCTGAAGTTAAAGTTAGTCTACAAGTCAGGAGGTGATAATAATATAATACATGGGGAAACAAAACAGAGACCAGGAGTAAAAAAGCCTGAATTTTGCACTTCCATTTTATTTTGAATCAACCATATGGCTGACAGTACACTTTACTTCCTTGTTTCCGAACTGAAAATTAAGAATAAGGGATGGGGCGTTTTGTGTAGCAGCTAAGACACCATTTGGGAGCCCACGTCCTGTATCAGAGGGCCTGGGTTCAAGTCCCAGCTTTACTCCTAACTCTAGCTTCCTGATGATATGTACCCCAGGAAGCAGCAGGTAATGGCTCCAGTAGTGGGGTCCCTGTCACCCATGTGGGAGACCCAGACTGAATTTCCAGCTCCTGATTTTGGCCAGGACCAGTCCTGGCTATTGTGGTCATTTGGGGGAGTAAACCAATAGATAGAAGATCCCTTTAAGTCTATCTGTCCATCTCTCTCTCTCTGTCTTTCTGCTTTTCAAATAAATTAATAAAAATTAAAAAGAGTCAGCACTGTGGCATAGCAGGTGAAGCCACTGCCGACAGTGCTGGCATTCCATATGGGCACCAGTTCAAGTCCCAGCTGCTCCACTTCTGATCCAGCTCACTGCTATGGCCTGGGAAAGGCATAGAAGATGGCCCAAGTCCTTGGGCCCAACCACATGGGAGACATGGAAGAGGCTCCTGGCTTTGATCAGTACAACTCTGGCCATTGCAGCCAGCTGGGAAGTGAACCAGTTGATGGAAGACCTCCCTCTTTTTCTCTGCCTCTGCTACTCTGTGACTCTGCCTTTCAAATAAATAAATAAATCTTTTTTTTTTTTTTTTTTTTTTGACAGGTAGAGTGGATAGTGAGAGAGAGACAGAGAGAAAGGGCTTCCTTTGCCAGTTCACCCTCCAATGGCCGCTGCGGCCGGCACATCGCGCTGATCCGAAGCCAGGAGCCAGGTGCTTCTCCTGGTCTCCCATGCGGGTGCAGGGCCCAAGCACTTGGGCCATCCTCCACTGCCTTTCTGGGCCATAGCAGAGAGCTGGCCTGGAAGAGGGGCAACCGGGATAGAATACGGCGCCCCAACCGGGACTAGAACCCGGTGTGCCGGCGCCGCAAGGCGGAGGATTAGCCTGTTAAGCCATGGCGCTGGCTCAATAAATCTTTAAAAAATGTAAAAAAATAAGAATAAGAACAATGTCTTATTGGAGTGGTCAAGAGGATGAAATCGGATAAAGTAAAAAAACCAAAGGTACATGACTGCATGTGGAGTCCTTTTTATTTCAGAGCTTTTTGAGGGTTTAGAAGGGAAAAGTCCTTCCCTCTTCCTCTACTTTGAAGATTTTTCATTAAGGTCCAAGGCATTGCAAAAATATTTCCCTTTAGGCGTCTGCCATTTGGGGGCTCTATAAACAGATTAATGCAGGAAAGGACAATCATGTGCTAGACAATTTTAGAAATATTATTATCTTTTATCATTTAACAAAGGGACAGTATAACACATAAATGAAACCTAAGTGCACATAAGAAAAAAAAAACCTTACCAACTAAATTACTCATTGTGTGCAAAAATACCTTGGTAAGAGAGTAACGGAGCCATGCCACTCAGACATTCCACAAATAGACACTCCAAGGTAGATACAGGCTCTGGGATGGCTAGTGACGCTGCTCACTCTTCTTGGAAAGTTTGTTTCTCGGGAAGGAGAGAAAATAAAACCCCAAATAATGAGTCACTTGATCTTACCACGTCAATCTCTGTGTTGGAATGTCCCATGTTACAAACGATGCAGCTGTTCTTCATACGGTCCAAATGTTCTCTGGTTACCACGTTCTTGTTACCTTATAAAAAGAAGAGGGGCAGGTGTTTGGCTGTGGCTAGGACATCTGGTATGCAGTGCCTACTCTGTTCTTTATTCTAGCTTCCTGCTAATGCACACCCTCAGAGGCAGCAGGTGGTAATCCAAGGCATTAGGTCTCTGGCACCTACATGAGAGACCTAGACATAAGTTCTCTGCTCTCAGCTTCAGCCCTGGCCCAGCCTTAGCCATTGGGAGCATTTGGGGGGTGAACCAGCAGATGAGAGCTCTGTGCCTCTCAAATAAGTTTTTAAAAAAATTTTTTTAAAGATTTATTTATTTATTTGAAAGGCAGAGTTACAGAGAGGCAGAGGCAGAGAGAGGTCTTCAATCCACTGGTTCACTCCCCAGATGGTCACAATAGCCAAAGCTGTGCCAATCTGAAGCCAGGAGTCAGGAACTTCTTCCCGGTCTCCCATGTGTGTGCAGGGGCCCAATGACTTGGACAATCTTCCACTGCTTTCCCAGGCCATAGCAGAGAGCTGGACTGGAAGTAGAGCAGCCGGGACTCAAACCGAGCACATATGGGATGCCGGCACTGCAGGCGGTGGCTTCCCCTGCTAAAAAAAAAAAATTTAAGGACAAAGAAAAGATGCTTAACATTATTAGTTATTAGGGCAATGGAATTAAAACCACACTGAGATGGCATTTTACACTCACTAACCAAAAAGGCAGACAACAGCAACTGTTAGTGAGGATGTGGAGAAATCAGAACCTACACGCATTGTTGGTGGGACTGTAAAATGGTATAGTCACTTTGGAAAGCATTTTGGAAATTCCTCAGAGTATTCAAATTAGAGTTACCATATAATCCAATAATTCTATTCTGAGATATATATACAAGAGGACTGAACTATATATCTATACAAAAACTTGTATACAGGGACCAGCTCTGTGGCGCAGCAGGTTAAAGCCCTGGCCTGCATCGCCAGCATCCCATATGGGCACTGATTCAAGTTCCAGCTGTTCCACTTCTGATCCAGCTCGCTGTTGTGGTCTGGGAAAGCAGCAGCAGATGACCCAAGTCCTTGGACCCCTGTACCCACATGGGAGACCCAGAAGCAGATCTCAGCTCCTGGCTTCAGATAAGCTAAACTCCAGCCATTACAGCCATTTGGGGAGTGAACCAGCAGATGGAAGACCTTTCTCTCTCTCTCTCTGTGTCTACCTCTCTCTGTAACTCTGTCAAATAAATAAAATAAATCTTAAAAAAAAACATTTGTATACGATGTTCATAGTAGTATTCATAAAAGCTCAAAATTGAAACCTAAAAATATAAATAAAATCCAGTATACCCATATAATGAAATACGATTGAGCAATAAAAAGGAATGAAGTACTGGTACATGCTGCCACATGGATGCCCTTGAAAATATCATGCTAAGTAAAAGAAGCCAGTCACAAAAGACCACAGTTGGCGTCTTAACAGCCTGCAGTTAAGACGGGTGCATCCCACATTGGAATATCTGGGCTCCTTACCCATCTCCATACCTGACTCTAGTTTCCTGCTAATATAGACCTCAGGAGACAGCAGTGATGGCTCAGGTGACTGGGTTTTTGTCATCCACGTGGAGATACAGAATGAGTTCCAGGCTTTGGTCCCTGTTCTGGGACTGTTACAGGCACTTGGGGGGAGTGAACCATGGATGGGAGCTCTTTCTCTCTACTTCCCAAATAAATTAAAAACTTTTAGAAGACCAGAGATGTATGATTCCACTTACATGAAATGTCCAGAATAGAGAAATCTAGAGCCAGACAGACTTGTGGTTGCCTGTGGCTGGGGAAAGGTGGGGGAGGGAACAAGGAGAGACTGCTAATGGTATGGGTTTTTTTTTTTTTTTTTTGAATGATGAAAATGCTCTGCAATTGGATAATGGGAAGTTACACAACTTACTAAAAGCCACTGGATTACAATATTTTAAAAGGGTAAAGTTTATAAATTTGAATTAAATCTCACTAAAAGTTAGATTGTGATATACAATCCTGTGAATTTATTAGTAAAGAAACACTAAATTATATACTTTAACTGGGTAAAATATAGATATGTGAATTACATCTCTTTTTTTAAAAAGGTTTATTATTTTTTTGAAAGGCAGAGTTTCAGAGGTAGATGAAGATACAGAGAGAGAGAGGAGGCCGGCACTGTGGCACAGCATGTTAAAGCCCTGGCCTGAAGCGCCAGCATCCTATATGGGCACTGGTTCCGGTCCTGGCTGCTCCTCTTCTGATCCAGCTTTCTGCTGTGGCCTGGGAAAGCAGTGGAAGATGGCCCAAGTCCTTGGGCCCCTGTGCCCACATGGGAGATCCGGGTAGGCTCCTGGCTCCTGGCTTCAGATTGGTGCAGCTCTAGCCGTTGTGGCCATTTGGGGAATGAACCAGCGGATGGAGGACCTCTCTCACTGTGTCTACCTCTCTCTGTAACTACGTCTTTCAAATAAATAAAATAAATTTAAAAAAAAAGGGGGGGGGGGGAGAGATCCTCCATCTGCTGATTCACTTCCCAAGGGGCCGCAATACCCAGGGCTGGGCCAGGCTGAAACCAGGAGCCAGAAGCTTCTTCCAGGTCTCCCATGTGCAGGGCAGGGGCCCAGGCATTTGGACCATCTTCTGCTGCATTCCCAGGCCATTAGCAGGGAGTTGGATCAGAAGTGCTGGGACTCGAACAGGCACCCACACAGGATGCCGGATTCATAGGTGGCAGCGTCAGCCCTATGAATTACATCATAATATGGTGATTTTTTTAAAAAAAGGATGCAAAGCAAGAACAGCTTCTTATGGTCCCTCTTCTCTGCCTCCAATGCTCCCTGAGGAGAGGCTACAAATATTATCTTCATTCTTAAATATTTTGATCTTCCCTCTCTAAAATAGGATTATAGGGGCGGGCGTTTGGCCTAGTAGTTGAGCTGCTGGTGGGGATGCCTACATCCCAGATCAGAGTGCCTGGTTTGAATCCTGGCTTGACTTCCAATTCCACTTTCCTGTTTTTGCTGACCCTGGGAGGCAGCAGGTGATGGCTCAAGAAGTTGGGTCCTTGCCACCTAAATGGGAGACCTGGATTGAGTTCCTAGCTCCCAGATTTGGTATGGCCCAGCCTCAGCTGTTACAGTCATTTGAGCAGTGAACTACTACATAGAAACTCTGTCTCTCAAAATATTATGGCCTGGGAAAGCAGTAGAAGATGGCCCAAGTGTTTGGGTTCCTGCACCCGTGTGGGAGACCCCAAAGAAGCTCCTGGCTTCTGGCTTCAGATTGGCCCAGCTCCGCCTATTGCGGTCATTTGGGGAGTGAAACAACAGACAGAAGATCTCTCTCTCTGCCTCTGCCTCTCTGTAATTCTGCCTTTCAAATAAATAAATAAATCCTTAAAAAAACTAGCTCTTTGGGAATAAACATCTTTCTTTCTTATTTATTTATTTAGCAGAGTTTAGACAGTGAGAGAGAGAGAGAGAGAAACAGAGAGAAAGATCCTCATTTCTATTGGTTCACCGCCCAAATGGCTGCTACGGCTGGTGCACTGTGCCAATCTGAAGCCAGGAGCCATGTGCTTCCTCCTGGTCTCCCATGCGCGTGCAGGGCCCAAGCACTTGGACCATCTTCCACCACCTTCCCGGGCCACAACAGAGAGCTGGCCTGGAAGAGGGGCAACCGGGACAGAATCCGGCGCCCCATCTGGGACTAGAACCCGGTGTGCCAGTGCTGCAGGCGGAGGATTAGCTTAGTGAGCCGTGGCGCTGGTCTCCTACTTTCTTTAGCTAGGAGAAATTTTGCTCTAGCCTTGCTTTAATTATAGTGACTATACAGAAATATACTTCACTTTTGGAGGTAAGATAAAAACTCAAATGTATAAATATAAGATCTGGCTTCCCAAATAAATTTCTATAAATGAATTTTTATCTTTAGTTATTTCCTAGTAGTTGAGGATGAATGGAGATATAACAGTTGTTAAGGTGGAGAAGTTTTGCTGTAGGATGATCTAATAGCATACTTTTGGGTCACAGCTCTAGAAAGATAGAAAGAATGTGAAAAAGATGAACAAGTTTTATTTTTTAAAGATTTGTTTATTTATTTCTTTGACAGGCAGAGAGAGAGAGAGAGAGAGAGAGAGAGAATCATCCGTCTGCTGCTTCACTTCCTAAATGCTGCAATTGCTGGGGTGGGTCCAGGACAAATCCAGGAGTCTGGAATTCCTTCTGGATCTCCCAGTGTGTGGCAGGGGCTCAAGTCTTCAGGCCATCCTCTTTGCTGCTTTCCCAGTTAAAACAACAGGGAACTGGATAGAAAGCAGAGCAGCTGGGACTCAAACCTGTACTCTGATACAGGAATGCCTGTAGCAGCTAAACCTGCTGTGCCACAATGCTGGCACCAACCAGTTTTATAGACTCCCATCTCTTGGGCTTTTGGAATCTGGTTTTGTTATTACATTTCTAAACATCTTTCACTTGCTCTATGCAAGTATCCCCATGTGCTTGTTGTCTTAAAATGTCACATCTTACCTGTACAGGTAATAACAATGTCCACTTGTCGGATGACCTCGTTTAATTTCACCAGTCGAAATCCATCCATACTGTAGAGACAAAGCATAATCAGTTAATCTAAACAGACAGCAGCAGAGCATTCTGGAACTTACACTGTACTGTGTTGGGGCAGCTGATCCAAACCACCTCCTTGGATTATACAAGACAGAAATAGAAGGTTCCTTCTCATTTCTGGAACTTATTTCTTCCTGGTAACAGTGGGCCAGGGGTTACCATGAGATTCACCAATGAAGTTTCTAGAAAGTGCCACTTTGCCACTGATGTTATTATCCCATTGAAACTGCTCTCTCCAAGATCATCAATGATTTCCTGAATGCCAAAAAATATTTCTTAGGCTCTCTTTTTTTTTTTTTTTTTTTTTTTTTTTGACAGGCAGAGTGGATAGTGAGAGAGAGAGACAGAGAGAAAGGTCTTCCTTTTTTGCCGTTGGATCACCCTCCAATGGCTGCTGCAGACGGCGCATCTCGCTGATCTGAAGCCAGGAGCCAGGTGCTTCTCCTGGTCTCCCTTGCGGGTGCAGGGCCCAAGGACTTGGGCCATTCTCCACTGCCTTCCAGGGCCATAGCAGAGAGCTGGCCAGGAAGAGGGGCAACCGGGATAGAATCCGGCGCCCCAACCAGGACTAGAACCCGGTGTGCCGGCGCCGCAAGGCAGAGGATTAGCCTGTTAAGCCACGGCACCGGCTCTTAGGCTCTTTTATTACTAATTTCTACTGCTACATTAAAAATTATCTGTCTTATCATGGAGTCCAAGACGCCATGATACTTTCTTTTCTCGGTTTCCCTACTACTTTTTTGATTATCTCTTCATCAGCCAGCCTTTAAATACTGGTACTCCATAGGGTTCTGCCCTTGACTCTTCTCTATTCTTTTGGTACTCATGCCTTCCCAAACGACCATCTTTATATCTTTACTTTAGATATCTCTGAAACTTCATAGCCAAGGATCAGATTATCCTCCAGATAGCTCTCATGAATGTTCCACTTACTGTGTTTGAAAATAAACTCATAACCCCAACTATTTCCTCTATATTTTATACTTTAATAGCATCATGGTTTACCCAGCTTTATGAGCTAAATAAACTAGAATATCCTTGTCTACTGCCTTTCCCTAATTGAAGCTGTCACCAAATCTGGTTGATATATTTTCCTTAATTCCTTTCAAGGTCCTTGAGTCTGTTCCTTCCTCTCCATCCATGGTGGCCTAGCTGAAGTTCAGGCTGTATTACTTCTTGCCTACATTACTATAGTAGCCCTTGGCACAGTCTCACTGCCTCTAGACTTAACATCTCTCAAAATCATTTTGCAGAGTGATTTCTCTAAATGTAACTTGGATCATGTCACTTCCTTGTTAAAAATACTCCAGTGAGACTGCCTGTTTTCAGGACCAAACCTAAATACCTACACTGATATATGACTTTACTGACATAACGATTTTTATGGCTCCTACCTTCAGATATTGCCATTTTCTCAAATTTATCCTAACTGCCAGTTACATTAAAATATGTCCATCTTCTTCAATTTCTGTGCTGTCTCCTTCATTGGAGACTATGCACATGTTCCCTATACCTGGAATATACTTCCAAGCTAAGAAAACACTTATATAAGTTTCAGGACTCAGCTCTACTGACGTTTCTCTCTTGCATGCCCCCTTGCTACAAAAGCATGTGCTATTTACCCCTACAGCAGCACTTACTGCACTGCACCGTGGTTATCTGTCCATGTGCTTCTCAAAGTAGAACATGGTCTCATTCATCTACTCATCTTACTTATCCTTAGCACACAGTTCGGTACTGAATTCAGAGTAAGTGATGGGCCCACTTCTAAGATAAATTGAATGGTGCTGTTACCAGTATTAAAGCACATTCTGGTTTCTATAATGAACCCCGAGAGTACTAGAAGGGTCATGGTTCCCCTCCTGTGCTGGAGCCCTGAGTCAGAGAAAGCAAGCAACTCCACTGGGGAAGTCCGTGCACTGAAGGATGGATGTACCAGGAGTGGTAGAGCAGGGGGAAGTGGAAACAGGCAAGCTTTATGTCATGCCTCCTTCTATCCTGGGGACCCTCTTCCAGAAGGGGTAATCACAGAGACAGGGTGGTGTATCCAGGCTACTTGGACTCTGCATCAGTTTCCAAGGACAGTGGTATTTCCCATAATGCTGAGTATGGCAAGAGGCAATGTTAACAACAGCTACCATTCAGCGAGCATCTATTATGGGACAGCATATCTCTATCTTATATAATTTTGTATTTATTCTTTAGTACATAATGATTTTATTGAACAAACATAAGCTTATCAAGTAGGTATGATTATCCACATTTTACAGGTGAGAAAGCACCTACGTTTTTTACCTCTTAACTTTGGAATCACTTTAATCTTAAGAATTATAAAAACAGTACAAATAATTTCCATAAATCCTTTACTCAGAGTTAGCATTTTGGAGAGGAATCCCACAGAAGCATGCTTTTCAGTGTATCACAACAGCCAAGTGTCTCCACACTAGCCTATTTCTTTCTTGACCATAGTTTTGAAAGGGACAAAGATTACATATTATGAAGGCAAGGGGCTAATTATTCTCTGGCTCAATGTAGCCCCTGTTGTTTCCACAGGAATCCTAAATTTTAGCTTCTCTGGTGCACTCTGTCTTCTCAGAGCAGAGTTCCTTGACCTTTGAAAGATGGAGCGTGAAGTTACGGCAGCCTTTCTGAAGATCTAGGCCCTCTGGGATAAGATGTGGCATTAACCAGGTCATTCTTTGGCGGCAGCTCCAAGACAGCATATGAGACTCGGGGTTTGCTTACCAGGCCTGCAGGGCACAGATGGGGTCTATCTCAGTCACGTACACAATGGAACCCATGGCTTTCAGGGCAGCACAGCACCCCTTCCCCACCTGAGGAGGGGGAGAGAACCACATGGTAGGGAAAGTCAACAGGGACACAGTTTCTCAGTTTCTGGGAAAGTGCACTCTGCTTTTTCAACCCCTAAAAGGAATGTCATTTAATAGATTCATGACTGGAAAAAAACAAATAAATGAATGCATCCCTGGCCCTAGCTTAGCACAGTCATGTGCATAACAACACCCACATTCACGATTTATATTCAAAACACAAGCTAAAAGAACATCACAAACAGTGGTACTGGAACAAGTCAGAAAATCAACCTAAGGAAAAATGGCAAACATACAAAGGGAAAAAGAAATACTACACTTTAACCAGAAGGCCTCTACATGTTATTTTTTCCCATCTAAAGGTAAACAAATATACTTACGGCTAAGCAAATGAAAAACTCTAGAATATTCCAGCAAAATAAACTTCAAAGTCTAATAACTGAAAAGTTAAACTTTACCTCTCCATAGCCACAGACCACCACTTGCTTTCCACCAAACATCATGTCTGTTGTCCTTTTAAGCCTATGAGGAGAGAAAATTTAAATCAGAAAAATCATCTCCTTTTTCCCTTGAGGCTTCAGTTTGGTCTCTTTGTTTTCATGGGTTTGTTTGTTTAGTTTTTATTTTTAAAGAAAGCTTGGTTTCTATCCTGGAGAAGTTATTTAATGATCAAAAAGGAAGGATGAATAAAATATATACGAGGGGCAGGTGTCCTGGCATAGCAGGTTAATGCCACTTGGGAAACGTGCATTCCGTATCAGAGAACTGATTGCAGTCCTGGCTGCGCTGATTCGGATCTAGCTCCTGCTAATGTGCCTGGGACAGAACATGACAACTCAAGTTCTTGTGTCCCTGCCGTCCATGTGGAGTTCTAGGTTCCTGGCTTTGACCTGACCCAACCCCGGCTGTTGTGGCCATTGGGGGAGTGAGCTACAAGATGGAAGGTCGTTCTCTCCCTCTGTCACTCTTTCAATTAAATAAATAAATAATTTTCTCACTCCATGCTGTTTAATCAACTCTATTTATATATGAAAGTATTTTTTTTTTCTTTTCCCCTTTTCTTGGGAGTGGTTCAGAAGGGAAGAAGTAGATAACACAGTAACTACTAAACATAAAAGCAATTTACATTCATCATATAACATTTGGAAATAAAAGAAAAGATACAGTGAAGGAAAGATGTAATTTTAATTTTGGGAGTGGTAGTGATTTTAATTTAGGGACAGGTAAAAACGCTAGCTTACTGGTAATAGTATCTACTAGCTCATCGTAGAAGACGATAGTGATTAGTGACTAACACATTCAGTGGTGTCACACTGGCCACCGGGTCCCATGGCAATGCACCAGGAGGAGCAGTTCTTCACAGGGCAGCTCTGATACTGGCACTGATAACCCAAGAGTGAGTTTGTTGGGCTTGGTTCCTTCTCAGACATAGTCTGCCTCTTTGTGCCTGGTTTTCTGGGAAGCTGATCTTTACAGTTCCCAGGGGTTCTTGAAAGAACTTGCAGGAACAGTTACTGGTGTCTCTTTAGATGCAATCAATCTCCCTTCTCTAGAAACCCCTAGCAAGGCAAGAGACTTTTCAACTAAAATCTAGTCCATTCTGAGAGAGATGGTTCCCGCAAATATTTGTGGGTATTGCTACTCACTTGTCCATCTGCTCACCTCACCTGTTAAAAAGATTCTATAAACGTCTTAAAGGCAAAGCAGGTATCATGCCTTTTTAATGATTTGGCCACTTTACCAATAGGAACTAATATAACTGCATGTATCTCTATGACTCTTGTTAAACATAATTAAGGGCAGACACAATTGTTGATTGAAAAGATAAAGTTTGGCTGGGCTTGGCAGAAGGGTCCTGGAATGGCTGACAGAGCAAGAAGAATCCAGAGAACCCGTTCCTAAACCTCTTCTGCTTTGACTACCCTCACGTCTCTTCCCGAGGAGACGTGGCTACACATGTCTGTGCCGGAGAAAGGAAAGGTTAATACTCCCACCCTGCAAACTGATAGCTGGGCTGACCGGCCTGAATGGATTCCAATGAGGCAGTGATTTCCCTGCGATCATAGGGACCCAGATGGGTTTCAATGTTCAAGGATAAAGGTTAGGGAAGATCTCGGCCAACGAAGGCAACAGGGGTTGTAAGCTCTCTGGGAGTATCTAACAGTCATGCCTAGTTTCTTAATTCTTCCAACCGTCGGGCCCTCGAGAAGAGCTTCTGAATACTATCTATTTTATGATCTGAAAAGTGTATCCGTGTTCCTTTGAGATTATTGGAATATGCCTAGTGGTGGATGAGTAAATATTTTTAATGAAACATACCCAGATTACTATTGATTTGAAAGATCAAAGTATTCATCCCAATAACCCTTACATGTGGACAGAACTAGAGACTGTCTTCAACGGAATGAAAATTTACTAAGACATAGTTTGTATGATAAAATACTATTGACTCTATAGCAGTAATAACTAACAGTTATTAGAATTTGCATTGAATGTGCCCAAATCAAAAGGATTGTACAGCAAAAAGCTTTTCCTAAGATCTAACTCAACTCTGGAACTTACCAACAGAGTTCTGGAAAGAAGGCAAGGAACTAACACTGGGCAACTTACCTAATTTTCTTTCTTTTTGTAAATTTATTTCTTTATTTTAATTTTTCTTCCATTTTCTTAAAAAAGGTCTTTTTTATTTTCTTTCTTCCTTTTCATTTTTCTTCTCTTTTTGTTTCTTTCTAATACAAATGGTATCACCACCAGTCTACCGCCTGAGGTTCAGGATGGTTAGCAATGTGGTCCACAGGCCCTTTCTTCACTTTTCTGTATTTTATTCATTTATTTTTATTTACTTGAAAGGTAGAGAGACAGAGAGACACAGAAATTTCAAAAGATCTTCCATCTGCTGTTTCACTCCCCAAGTGTCTACAACAGCAAGGGCTGAGCCAGGCAGAAGCCAGGAACCGGAACCCCATCCAGGTTTTCCATGTGAGTGGCAGGGACCCAAGTACTTGAGTCATCATCTGCCACCTCCCAGGATGTGCATTGGCAGGAAGCTGGACTGGAAGCAGAGGTGGGACTCAAATTCAGGCATTCTGATATGTGACATGGGCATCCCAAGTAGAGTCTTAACTGCTATGCCACAACACCAGCTCCTCCCCACCTTTAAAGATTTATTTATTTGAAAGTCAGGACTATTGTGCACTGAAATGCTTAACTGTGTCTGAAAGCACAAGGTGATACTCACTTTTGATGGTCTTCCCATTTGTCCGGGTTTTTGCCTCTGACATCTGTCATCAGTATTTAGAGAACCCATGTAACAGGTATAAATAACGTTTGAAAAAACTTAATAGCTTTGCTATAGTCACCGTTGTTCCAGAGCACTGTCAGATCCATTCTGATGACCAGAAGTGGTTACAAAAAACAAAAACCAACCAACCATGGGAAAGAAATCTTAGGTGAAAAAAGCATCTCATTGTAGGCAGCCTTGCCTCATATCTTGCTGGGCCATATTTGTTTCCTGGTACTCATGTATTTTTTTCCCAGATCTCTTTCCCTAAGTTGCTGTTATAAAGTATTCTGCTGAGTGTGGATGCCGTTGTACACATAAGCAGATCTGGAGTCTGAAGTAGCTAAAGCAGCTATAAAACTGAGAAATACTTTCATAGCTGCAGAAACCATGATAGGTAGAGGACTTTGCTTTTGGTTTTAAAGAGAACAGATTTAATTACAAAGAAAATTCCAGTGATTGTGCAGAAATACTGGTTTCTACACCATTCTAAAGAAAAATGAGGGTTTTTGGAGTAGAAAAAGTTATAAAAGTTGGGATCTTAAATTGTAAAAAAAAAAAAAAAAACAAAACTATTGAGTGTCAAAGTTCTAAAAGCAGAACTCATTTGTGCAATGAACATAAGGAAAGACTACTGTATAGTTTTTTTGTTTGTTTGTTTTCTTTTAAATGAAGAAAGGCTTTGCTTAAGGGTTGCATACTTTTATTGGAGTAAATCTGAATGATCCTACTCCTTTGGAGTAAAACTAATGCTTACCAGTTTCCAATTGTATTTAGCTTCTGGTTGGAATTTGAAAAAAAAAATGAAAACCTAAATAAAATAGGTGAAAGTTCCCTGACTATTCAGGTGAATACACACACACACACACACACACAAAACAAACAAACAAACAAACAAACAAAAAAAAACAAAAAGAAAGTCAGACTTACACAGAAAAAGTGAGAGATAGAGACAGAGACACACACACAGAGAGAGAGACAGAGAGACAGAGAGACAGAGAGAAAATTTCCATCCGCTGGTTCACTCCTCAAATGGCCACAATGGATGGCCTGGGGTTGGGGTAGGCCAAAGCTAGGAGCCAGGAGCTTCTTCCAGGTCTCCCATGTAGGGTGCAGGAGCCCAAGCAATTGGACCATCTTCTACTACTTTCCCAGACACATTAGCAGGGAGCTGGATCAGAGGTGGAGCAGCCAGGACCTAAACCAGTGCCCATACGGGATACCAATGTTGTATGTGGCAGCTTTGTTAACTATGCCACAATGCCAGCCCCTAGTCTCCCTTTTCAACTTTTCCATTAAACAAACTTAATGGTTTCACTTAAAAATTTGTAAAGTCTTCCTAATAAGAATGAAGGAATGTCAGACCACTTGTGTGGAAACAGAAACTGGGTACTGGAAGAACACAGTATAGATTTTCTCAGACTTGAAAAGCTCGAGATGTCTCTGGGAACTTATTGTTTACCAGCAGTTTCTCGGTGGCCAGAGAATGATCTGATAGTGACAGCCCAACATATGACCTGGAATAGGATCACCAGGAACTTTTTCCAAACCATCAAAGATACTTAACTTGTTTACACTATCTTTAGTTAATGACTCACAGGCCTGGTCGAGTCACAAAGAAAGAACTCTGCTCACCAATAGTGAAATGGATTTTCTTATAAGACTCACGGCAGTAACAGCTCTGGGTATAAAGTATCAGGGTGATAGGGGCTTGGTGCAGTGGTTAAGATGCTGCCTGAGACACCTGCGTCCCATGCGGTTCCTGGGGCTGAGTCCACTTCTGCTTCTGATTCCAGCTTCCTGCTGGTCCGCACCCTGGGAGGCAGCAGCAGATGATGGTTTAATGTGCTTAAGTCCCTGCACCCCTGTGGGAGACTTGGAAGAGGCTCTAGTTCCTGGTTTCAGCCCGGTCCAGCCTTGGCTATTGCAGGCATTGGGGTAGCAAACTAGCAGATGAAAACAATCCATCAATTTCTCTCACTCTTGTCTGCTGTTCAAGTAAGTAAACAATTTAAAAGTAAAATAAAATATTGGATGTAATGTAGTGATATATCCAGAGGTGCTACACAAATCATTTCCAGAAATTACCAAAACCAATGAATATAAAATTAGAATCTCAACTCAATAATTCAAGTTCATCTCAAAGATAATAAACATTACCCATCAAGAATCGATTCACGGCAACAGTAGAGGTTGTCAAATTTCTGTTTGGTGACTGAGTCATTGACATTCATGGCTGGAACACACAGCTTCCCAGCTTTGGACAGTTGGTATAGCCTGAGGATGAGGGAAAGTCAACATAAAATAATGAGACTCTATAATCTACCACTGATTTAAAATCAAATCCAGGAAATGCTGATTGGCATGTTGAGAGCATAATACAAGAATAGTTTTTATCCTATTAGTTGGATATTGAGACATAAAGACTATCTTCCTTGAGCTTGTATACAGCTTTTCAATAAAGATTTCAATCAAAATTCATGGGGGGAGGGTGAGGACATCTGGTGCAGGGGTTAGGATGCCACTTGAGACATCAGCATCCCAGATTGGATGGAGAGCCTGGGTTCGAGTCCCAGCTCTGTTTCTGATTCCAGCTTCCTGCTAACAAATGTCCTGAGGCAGTAGGTAATGGCCCAAGTGCTTGGGTCCCTGCCACTCATGTGGAGGCCTAGGTGGAGTTTCTGGCTTCTGGCTTCCACCCGGCTCAGCCACACATGCTGCAAGCATACGGGGAGTGAACCAGAGAATCGAAGATCTTTTTCGGTCTGTCTCTGTATCTCCCTGCCTTTCAAATAAAATTAAAATAAGTAATAAGCAAAAGTCTTGTAGGGAAAATTCTTGACCCTCCTCTAAATTTTATGGCTCTAAATATAAAATGTTAAATAGCATATTAAATTTATTCCCCTTTTCAATTACAAAAAGAGTAACTTTAAATATTATCTTAAAAATCATTCATAATTCTACTATTCTAACATAATAATTTTAACTTTCAAATAGTCTCAAATTTATAACATATATATATATATATGTATATATATATATTTAAACTTAGTCAAAGATCAGAATTATGTGTTTGGAGCCAGTGTTGTGGCTCAGTGCGTTAAGCCATTACCTTCAATGCTGGTACCCTATATGGATGCCAGTTTGAGTCCCAGCTACTCCACTTGTGATCCAGTTCCCTGCTAATGCACCTAGGAAAGCTGCAAATGATAGGCCAAGTGCTTGGATCCCTGCCACCCTTGTGGGAGACCTGAATGGAGTTCCAGACTACTGGCTTTGGCCTGGCCCAGACCCAACCACTGTGGCCATCTGGGGAAGAGAAACAGCATATGGATGATATTTCTCTCTCTCTCTTCCTCTCTTTTACTCTGCCTTTCAAATAAATAAAAAATCTTTAGGAAAAAGATTTTATGGGGCCAGCACTGTGGCACAGCAGGTAAAGTCACTGCCTGCAGTGCCAGCATCCCATATGGGAGCTGGTTCGAGTCCCGGCTGCTCCACTTCCTATCCAGCTCTCTGCTATGGCCTGGGAAAGCGGAACACAGTCCAAACCCTTGGGCCCTTGAACCCCTGTGGGAGACCCAGAAGAAGCTCTTGGCTTCTAGCTTCAGATTGGCGCAGTTCTGACTGTTGCAGTCAACTGGGGAGTGAACCAGCGGATGGGAGACCTCTCTCTCTCTCTCTTTCTCTCTCTCTCTCTCTCTCTCTCTCTCTCTCTTTCTGCCTCTTCTTATCTCTCTGTGTAACTCTTTCAAGTAAAATTAAAAAAATCTCTAAAAAAAAGAAAAAGAATAAGATTTTATGTGTTTTATTCAAAATTCATCATTTTTTTGAGTTTGAAGGCATACTATGAGCCACAGTTTTGTATATACAAAAAGATCACAATACACTGAAACAGTGATGGTACTTATTCCCTAAAACTTTATCTAATACTTTCAGTTCTTATTTCTTTTTAACTGGGACTCAAACCGATATGGGATATTAGTATTGCAGATGGTGGCTTAATCTGCTACACTACAACACTGGCTGGCACTTTGAGTTCCTTAGGAGTGAATAACAACAAACAGAAGTGACTCCAGCTTTCCTCAGGGAATTATTATTCGAGAAACAGAATCCCAAGTCCTCGCTCTCTGTAAGAGTGCAGCTCTCTGAGGGGCACAGGTGTTGTCTGTTTTGTATACTGCTAGACTCCAGCACACAGAACAGTTCCTGGCTTATTGGAGAAGTTCACCAAGCATTTGCTGGACAAAGAAATTCATCCAAAAGAATAAGCAGTCATTGTTTCACAAGGACTAGAAAGGATGAGGATCCCACTGGCTCCCCCACTCGTCCCCCTCTTATTATTTTAGATTTATTACTGGTGTTATTAATTTAAAAACAAGTGTGCAGGCTCAGATATTGTCACCTTATAGCTGGTTCTGGTTTTTACTATACTGTGTTCTACACGTTTGTGATCACAAGATTGCATGAAGCCAAGTATGGCCATGTCAAACCTTACCTGTGGACTCCAGTAACACTCTCCTCGACTATGCCCTTGATTTTCTTAAACATGTTGGGATACTTTTTATAAATCCAGTGAGTAAGATCCCCGCCATCATCCAAGATCTGGAACAGTAAGCATCAATAACGTCACTCATTTTGTGACAGTCCAAGGTTTCAGTGCTTCTCTGGGTTTTACATCCCAATTTCTAAAGATCAACTTTCAGATATCTCAAATCTATATGGTTAAACAAAATTACTTAAAATGAGTGCTAATGCAATACTCTGCCAAACAGTCATTATACTAACATAAATGACAACGAGGGGTGAAAAGTCAAAGTTAATTCCCGCACCTAAATGATCTTCACACATGACATACTACCATGAGGTTGCTTCAGAAAGTTCACAGAAAAATGAAATTAAAAGTTATATTTAGGGGCTGGCATTGTGGTGTAGCAGGTCAAGCTGCCACCTGCAATGCTGACATCCCATAAAGACACTCGTTTATGTTCCAGCTGTTCCACTTCTAATCCAGCTCCCTGCCTGGGAAAGCAGTGGGAGATGGCCCAAGTGATTGGGCCCCTGCACTCACTTGGGAGAAGCTGGAAGAAGCTTCTGCCTTCAGCTTGGCCCAGCCCTGGCTGTTGCAGTCATGTGGGTTGTGAACCAGTAGGTAGAAGATCTGTCTCTCACTAACTCACTTTGTAACTCTGCCTTTCAAATAAATAAATAAATCTTTAATAAAAAGGAGTTAAGTTTACTTTGGTGCAAAAAAGAAACTGAAACATATGCATCGTTTTTCCTAATACACATTTCATTAACTTTCTGAAGGCCATGCATGTGCATGGGTTTCAAGATTTTTTTTCCACTGGGACTGCATTGTGGTGCAGTAGGTTAAGTGGCTACCTGCAGCACCAGGCCTGTTAGAGTCCCGGCTGCCCCACTTCCAATCCAGCTCCCTGTTAATGGCCTGGGAAAGCAACAGAAGATAGCCCAAGTGCTTGGGCCTCTGCACCCACATGGGAGACCCAGAAGAAGATCCTGGTTCCTGGTTTCAGCCTGGCCCTGTCCAGGCTGTTGTGGCCACAAGGGGAGTGAACCAGTGGATGGAAGATCTCTTTCTCTCTCACTGTCTCTCTCTGAAACTCTGCCTTTCAAAAAAAAAAAAAAAATCCTCAAAAAACATTTTTTCACCAAAACAAACATTTTTTAATTCCATTTTCCATGAACGTAGGGAAGTACCTTCATAGATCAAAATACACAGCAATGCAATGAGGTTTGTTAGGGACTGATAGCTTCAGTGGTTGTCTAGACCACCGGTTTAGAAAGCCTGAGCTTGATACTACAGATTTCTACTGGTTAAATTTGGGAATTTAAATACGTTAGGTCAGGCTTAAACAAAAGAGCAGATAGTTAATTTCCTTCTCAGAACAATGGCTTATAAAATTGTATTCATGAATCCTGTACCCCTCCCAAACTACAGGCACTCTCTCACCCAAGAATCAGGCAGCACTGAAGGGTTTTGCCCAATACAACCTCACACCCTCCATAAACCAAATTAAAAATAACCAGGGAACCGTGCAGCATGTAGGTGTGCAAGCCTCTGAACAGCTCATCACTCTTTCAGGTTGGGATTAAGGATAAACACGACGCCATGTCCACTGGGGCTTTCATCAGCAGGGAAAGTTTCTGAATTATAGATAAGCTTGAGACCAGCTTCAGATACTCCCAGGCAGTAAGCTGTGCACTGCAGCCTTTCACTGGGCGGTCAGAAGTGTTCAGCAGGCAGGACTTTCCAAACTGTTAGACCCATCTTCTTGGAAAATTCCCACGAAAATGACTTGCCCTCTCCTGGCATGTCCCCTTTTGCAATCCCATCAATTATCAACTCTACTAAAAATGCCAAAAATGCCATCTTGGATCCTAGGGTACACAAAATCCTCAACCTCATGTCTACCACCTGACTTTTTTTTTTTTTTTCCTTCTGTTCCTGCTGTGATCTATTTTCTCTGACTCAATCAAATCTTGAGAGCAAGGACCCATGGTAGACTTTATTAAAACTCTTACAGCACAAATCTCAAGAACATATGCAATAAGAAAGTGAAAGACTCAGAATCTGAGTTTCTCTGTCCCTCAGTGCACACATAGAATCCTTCACGGAACCCTCCCTTGCAGCTTCTGATCCGTAGCCACAAAAAAAACAATTGGAAACTGTGTTGTCAGTCTCACTATCTTTGACCATTTTTTCCTTGTAACAAAGATACTTGATTATAGGCAAGCAACTGCTATACCTAATATTTAATGATTGTAGTCTGTCGTTCTCACCATGCAATTCTACTGCAGGAAATTTTTGTCATCGGGGAATCTTCCTGAGGTTAGCAGGTAAGGAAAAGTACTGGATCTCAACAGGATTCAAAGAGGTATGCACCCTATTTTCTGGGGTGACAACTGTTTTTTTTTACTTGTCTTATTCTTCTCATTAGCCTTTCCAGCAGTTTGTGCTGGCTCCATGGTTTGCAAAAGCTCTCGGTACAATCCCATGTCCTCCCTGTGTTCATGACTATAAAATTAACATTTTCTTCCCAAGAAAATCCCCCTCCTCCAGCATATCTTCTTTAGAGTCTGTCAGTTATACTTCTTCCTGTCACTGCTGAAGCATTGTAATGAGCTGACTCATCGTGGAGCCACTGTCATCACCCTCCCCCACCACCCCACTGGGATAGGAAGGTTTTAACCCAGCTTCCTCAATCCTGCACTTGGTGCAATGCGACCTGGATCCCAGAATTCAGAAGGAGGTTGCTTCTCTGCCATGTCCCAGGCCAGGCCTGCTCTGCAGTCTTTAACAGCCAGCGACAGAGCTTCAACGATTCTTTTTCCAGCTGATTCCATAATTTGTCTCCTCTTATTACCATGCAGAAATCTTTGCAAAGTAGGAGTGCCACACACTTTGTGTAGTTTTACGCTTCTCTGAAAATCTAATGTGCTACCATATCAGCCTTCAAGACTGCTCATTTTAAAAAGAAAACAAAAGATAAAAATGATGCAAAAACAGTAAACCCAAAACATTGCTCATATTTTTAATGTGACAAATAAAGAGAAGAAATATGAATGTAGAACCTCTTTAGGATTACTATAAATTCAGAAATTGATTTTAGAGAGAACTGGTTTTTGTTTGGCCTTTTGTCTGTTGGTGTGTGTGTATGTGTGTGTGAGTTTGGCTGTTGTTGGGAGGGGTGAATTTTGAGCAGCGTTTTAATGAATATGAATGCTTTCAACATCAGTATCAGCAGTTAATACAATCTGAGGTTATAAGAGGTTCACAAATCTTGGGGTAGCCTAAGCACAAGCATCCAGGTTTGCTGGAAACCCAAGTATATCAAATATAAATGGAGCCATTTTCTTTCCTTCTTGGGAAACACTCTCCTAGGCCATATCCGCCTCCCACGGTGACCCCTGGCCCCTTCAGAGCTGGGTTAGCAGAAATGTGACCCACCATGTTTGGCTGCCAGCCCTCCACATTCACACATCTATCAATGCACCACCAAAAGTCATCTTCTGACTCTCCTTTCCAGGCAAAGACAGGAAATCCTAAGAAACAAAAATAAAGAGAAATCATTAAAGACTAAGAAAAGGGCTGATTCCCAAATTTGGCAAGAAGCTGCTCCTCAATTTCAGACTTGCTCATTTTGTATTTTCCTTGCATTGACTTTCTAAACATTTATTTATTTATTTATTTGAAAGGAAGAGTTACAGAGAGGCAGAGGCAAAGGCAGAGAGATCTCCCAATCGTTGGTTCACTCCCCAAATGGCCCCAATGGCCGGAGCTGCACCCATTCCAGTCAGGAGCCAGGCGCTTCCTCCAGGTCTCCCACGTGGGTGCAGGGCCACAGCAGAGAGCTGGATCAGAAGTGGAGCAGCCAGGACTTGAACTGGCAGCCATATGGGATGCCGGCCCTGCAGGCAGCGGCTTTACCTTCTATGCCACAGCACTGGCCCCTGGATTGACTTTATTGATTAGCATCACATTCAACCCTTTACACATTCCTTTGTCTTTGCTGGCAATTCTGCTCTGCTTAGCCCAAAAGGGCCAAGCAAAATGGACAGAGCGTGACTTGGGACTGGTGTTGTGGCATACTAGATTAAGTCACTGTCTGCAATGCCAGCATCCCATATGGGCACCAGTTTGTGTCCTGGTTGCTCCACTTCTGATCCAGGGCCTTGCTAATGTGCCTGGGAAAGCAGTGGAAGATGGCCCAACCTTGCATCTCTAATACCCATGTGGGAGATTTGGATGGAGTTCCAGGCTCCTGGCTTGGGCCTGGCCCAGCCCTAGCCATTGCAGCCATTTAGGGGAGTGAACCATGCGATGGAAGATCTTTGTCTCTCCTTCTCTTTTTCTGTAACTCTGAATTTCAAATAAATATTTATTGGGCCATCTTTTGCTGCTCTTCCCAGGCCACTAGCAGGCAGTTGGATCAGAAATGGAGCAGCTGGGACCTGAACCAGCACCTATAAGGGATGTTGCATCGCAGGTAGCAGCTCAACCCTCTACACCATGACACACCAGCCCCTAAATAAATCTCCAAATAATAATAATAATAATAATAATAATAATAATAAAATAAAGGGAAAAAGAAGAAATCAGAAATAAGTACTTCTTGATCTAGTTAAACTGGCATTCCTGCCATTTCCATATTCATTTAATGACACTTTGATTTTTCTTGCTCCTATACTTCGGTCATTCTATTCTCTCCATTAAGAAAACTCTTAGACTATTCTCTATCTGCTAAGATGTTGCCACACTTCATAGCTCAGTTACATGTCATGGTCCTTATGATACCTTATTAAACCAGTGGAAAGACAAATCTCAAGGAATCAGAACTTTTCTAAGCACCATTTTAATATATTGAATATGATCTGTCATGGCATTTGTCTCATTATTTATTTTACATGTATGTTATGTTCTCAACTAAAATATAAAATTCCAAGGGTAAAGATATTATCTCATTCTTCCTTAGCTCTCTTAAAGTAGGTCTATAAGCATTTGTCGAAAAGAGAAAACAGGAAATGAATGTATCTGTACAAGTGATTGTTACAGATTTAATATTTAAAGTATTTTATTTTATTTTTTTAAAAAAGATCTATTTATTTTATTTGAAAGGTATTCAAATTGGGGTTCAAACCCCAAATAGTGGCAATGGATAGAGCTGGGCTGATCCAAAGTCAGGAGCCAGGAAGTTCCTCTGGGCTCCCATGTGGGTGCAGGGGCTCACGGACTCGGGCCATCTTCTACTGCTTTCCAGACCATAGCAGAGAGCTGGATCGGAAGTGGGGTGGCCAGGACTCAAACCAGCCCCCAAATGGGATGTGGGCACTGCAGGCAGTGGCTTTTCCCGCTATGACACAGCACTGGCCCCTTAAAATACTTCTATCACAGAGACATCAGTAAAATTTTATAAGTGAATGAATGAATATAAATGAAAGAACAAATGAAATGTTGAGAGTATTAGCAAAAAGAGCACAACATACTCTATAGGGTTTTGCCGGTATGCTACAGAAGGTTTGAAGCAAGTGTTTGGTACCCTGATCTGTGCTGGGCTGCCAGAGAGTGAGGTAAGAAGCTGGCAAAGTCCAACTTTCTCTATTTCTCTTGTCCTTCAAGTCTCAGTGGATGTTGCAATCAAATATTAATCTGTCAGGTCAAGTCCTCTTTACTGCTGAAGCAGAAACACCAAACATTAAATCAGGGCAAACTATGTGCCGGAAAATCAGCAGGGCCGTGAAATTGTAGCTCAGGTATTTGCTTCTTTAATCCGTATTACCTTAGACAGTGAGTAGTGTTCAAAGAGTAGAAGTGCTACTTTTTGTCAGTCAAAGCAAAAGATTAACTAGTAACGGAATATTAGACATAGATAGATGTTGACCAACTGTAAAAAACAACAAAGTTAACCAGATCATACTCGACATCAGCCCAAGAAAACAAACTCCTCAAGAATCGAGATCCAGGACTGGCACTGTGGCACAGCAGCCTGCGGCACCACCACTCCATATTGGAGTGCCTGGTTAGAGTCCCAGTTGCTCCACTTCCCATCTAGCTCCCTGCTAATGCACTTGAGAAGCAGAGGCCTGCTTTCAAACACACGCTCCCTAACACGGCGAGCACCTAGGCCTCATTTTAAATGTGTTTTAATCCTATCAACCCTATAAAATAGGTATTATTTCCATTTTTTAAATTAGAAAAACCCCAAAACTCAGAGAAGTAATATGCCCGAAGGTTCTAGACCTGGTCAGACACTAGACAACACAGGGTCTGCCAGCTAAACGACTGCGCATGCTTAAAAGTTGAGTCGTATACACAGCCCAGAGGCTAAGCCTCAAAACAGGGAAAAACAAGAAACGCTGCGAACTAGCTCCCTGCTAATGCACCTAGGAGAGCAGCAGAAGAGGGCTCCAGTACCTGGGTCCCTGCCACCCATGTGGGAGTCCTGGATGGAGTTCCAGGCTCCTGGCTTTGGCCTGGCCCAATCCTGGCCATTGCAGTCATTCAAAGAGTAAACCAGCTGATGGAAAAATCTCCTTCTCTGACATTCCCTCTCTGTCATTCTGCTTTTTTAGATAAATAAAATAAGTCTGAAAAAAAACCAACCTACCAACCAAATAAATAAACCAAAACACAGGGATCCAGGGGCAGGCATGTGCAGGGGATATGTGCATCCCATATAGGAGTGCCTGGTTAGAGTCCTGGCCACTCTGCTTCCAATCCAGTTTCCCAATAACGTGCACCCTGGGAGGCAGCAGATGATGGCTCCAGTACTTGGATCCCTGCCAGCCATGTGGGAGATCTAGATTGAGTTCAGTTTCCTAGCTTCATCCTGGCTCAGCACTGGTTGTTGTAGACATTAGAGGAGTAAACCAGGGGTGGAGGGGCTGGCGCTATGGAACAGTGGGTAAAGCTACCACCTGCAGTGCCGGCATCCCATATAGGTGTCGGTTCAAGTCCCGGCTCTTCCACTTCTGATTCAGCTCTCTGCTGCGGCCTGTGAAAGCAGTGGAAGATGGCACAAGTCCTTGGGCCTCTGAACCCATGTGGGAGACCTGGAATAAGCTCCTGGCTTCTGGCTTCAGATCAGCACAGCTCCAGCCATTGCAGCCATTTGGGGAATGAACCAGTGGATAGAATATATCTTTCTCTTTCTCTCTGTTTCTGCCTCTCTAGAAGTCTGCCTTTCAAACAAATAAGTAAATCTTAAAAAACAAACAACAATGGCCGGCACCGCGGCTCATTAGGCTAATCCTCCGCCTTGCGGCGCCGGCACACCATGTTCTAGTCCCGGTCAGGGCGCCGGTTCTGTCCCGGCTGCCCCTCTTCCAGGCCAGCTCTCTGCTGTGGCCAGGGAGTGTAGTGGAGGATGGCTCAAGTGCTTGGGCCCTGCACCCCATGAGAGACCAGGATAGGCACCTGGCTCCTGCCATCTGATCAGCGCGGTGCGCCGGCCGCAGCGCACCAGCCGCGGCGGCCATTGGAGGGTGAACCAACGGCAAAGGAAGACCTTTCTCTCTGTCTCTCTCTCACTGTCCACTCTGCCTGTCAAAAAAAACAAAAACAAAAACAAAAACAAAAACAAAACAAAAAAACACAACAACAATAAAACCCAGAGGGTAGAAAATCTCTGTCCCTCTGCCTTTCAAATAAAATGAAAATAAATAAAAATTTTTAAAATAAAGAATAGAGATCTATTTCTTCTTCTTTTTTAAAGACTTATTTATTTACTTATTTGAAAGTCAGAGTTACAGAGAGAGAGGGGAAGACAGAGGGAGATCTTCCATCTGCTGATTCACTCCCCAGATGGCTACAATGGCCAGCATTGGGCTAGACCAAAGCCAGGAGTCAGGAGCTTCTTCCAGGTCTCCCCTTTGGGTGACAGTGGCCTAAGCACTTGGGCCATCTTCTGCTGCTTTTCCCAGGCCACAAGCAGGGAGCTGTATTAGAAGCAGAGCAGCTGGGACACAAACCTGTGCCCATATGGGATGCCGGCACTGTAGGCAGCAGCTTTACCTGCTATGCCACACTGGCCCGAGATCCATTTCTTCTAAGATGGCTCCTTTAGACTATCAATCTCCCATAAAGATTTATATTGAAAAAATACAACTTTTTGGAGACTTACTTTAGCTGAGGACATAAAGAACATGCAAAAGATCTTACCACTTTCTGCTAGAGCAGCAGCCACTTCGTTGAGAGTGGAGTAGATGTTGCAGGCAGCCCATCGACACTGTGCCCCTAGAGCACCCAGGGTTTCCATAAGCACCTGTGTTAAACAGAAAGAAAGAGGGGGATAAGCAAGCCTGGTCCAGACAACTGGTCAAGAAGATTAAGTTCACGTGTGTGACAATGAGAGGGTACTTCAGAAATAACTCAGATGAGTGCTTTTCAAACCGCGCTCTGCAAAGCTTCTTCAGTATTCCGATGGAGGGCAAGGGCTGGGGAGGCATGGGACGGGGCTCCAGCTAAGCTCTACAGTTAACATAGTGGGCTTTCCTGCAAGATTTAATTAAACCAAGGATTTCTGAGGCAGTTAGGATATGGAAAGAGAAGCTTCTACTTTAACAATAAGACAAAGCTAGATAATCTACAAAGCACTCTTTCTGAAACTGACTTTGAAATAATGAACTAGATCCTAAAAACAAACAAAAAAAGGAAGCAATGGTTCCACACAAATAAAAATGAATGGATGAATAATTTGATCAATGGGGCCAGTGTTGTAGTGCAGCAGGCTAAGCTGCTGCCTGCCACGCTGGCATCCCATACAGGAGCGCCAGTTTGAGTCCTGGCTGCTCCACTTCTGATCCAGCTGCCTGCACCTGAGACAGCAGCAGAAGACGACCCAAGTGCTTGGGCTCGAGCTATCCACGTGGGAGACCCAGATGGAGTTCCAGGCTCCTGGCTTCAGGCTGGCCTAGTCTTAGCTGTTGTGCCAAGTTGGGGAGTGAACCAGCAGATGGAAGACCTCTTTCCTTGTCTCTCCTTCACTCTCTCTCTCTCACTCTTTCAAATAAAAGAAAATTTTTAATGATTTATTTTTTATTTATTTGAAAGGCAGAGTTACAGAGAGAGAGAGAGAGAGGAAGAAACAGAGATCTTCCGTCCACTGGTTCACTCTCCAAATACCCACAATGGCTGGGGCTGGACCAGGCCAAAGCCAGGAGTCAGGACCTTCATCCAGGTCTCCCATGTGGGTGCAGAGGCCTAAGGACTTGGGCCATTTTCCACTGTTTTCCCAGGCACATTAGCAGGGAGATGAATTGGAAGTAGAATAGCAGCTGGGACTTGAAACAGTGCCCATATGGGATGCCAGGGTCGCAGGAGGTGGCTTAACTCATTATGCCACAACTCTGACCCCCCCAAAATGAATTTTTATGAAGAACAGAATATTTGTAGTTTGTTAGAATTTCTTCACCAAAAAGCTTATTAACCTCAAAGGTGAAAAATACTTTTAAAGTCGAAAGCCTGGTAGACACCATGTCAATCAAGGGATCAAAAACAACATAAATAGTCATGGGACAAGAAGAAATCACATGCTAATAGGGTTCAGTGAGAAAAATGCAGCACCACTTCTCTGACAACCCTATCACAGACATACAGTCTAAATCTAATACTGAGGAAGCATTAGAATAATTCAGATTGAAGACATTATGCAAAAGAAGTCAACTGTAGTCAAAGACTGAGAAACTGTTCCAGATCAAAAAAGACTAACACAACGTGGCAATTAAGTATGACATAACAATGGACTGGATTCCTTTTTTATAAAAAAAAAATACTATTGGGACAGCTGGCGAAACTCAAATTAGATCTAAGGATTAAATGGTCATAATAAATCAATGCTAATTTTGATAGCTATACTATGTGCTTGTTTGTAGAAAATGTACAGGGGTCAGCGCTGTGGCCTAGCAGGTAAAACCACCGCCCTGATGGCTGGCTTCCCTTATGGGCGCCAGTTTGTGCCTTATGGGACGCCAGCTGCTCCACTTCTGATTCAGCGGCCTCCTAATTTTCCTGGAAAAAGCAGTGGAAGATGGCCCAAGTGTTTGGGCCCCTGCCACCCACGTGGGAGACCTCGATGAAGCTCCTGGCTGAGGCCTAGCCCAGCCCTGGCCGTTGTGGTCACCTGGGGAGTGAACCAGCGGATGAATGATTTATGTGTCTTTCCCTCTCACTCTGTAACTCTGAATTTCAAATAAATGGATAGATCTTTAAAAAAATAATAATATAAAGAAATAAAAAAGAAAAGAAGTAACTGGGGGTTGCTATGGTTGGAATGCATGTGCCTCCCAAAATTCATTTTGAAACCTAATGGCCAAGGCGATGATGTTGAGGTGAGGCCTTTGGGAGGGGAACAGTTTGTGAGTTTGCCCTTGTGAATGGGATTAGTGCCCTTGTACAAGAGCCCTGAGGGAGCCTGCCTGCCCCTTTTATCCATGAGGACCAGCCCCTCACCAGACATGGGACCTACAGGGGTCTTCACCTGGGACTTCCCAGCCTCCAGAGCGGTAAGCAATTCGTTTCTATTGCTTATAAATCACCAAGTTCAAAGTACTGTGTTACTGCAGCAAGAACGAACTAAGGCAGGGATAAAAATGTATTGGGCTGGCGATTATCCTCAATGTGCAGAAAAAGTCACCTGCAGTTGCACCTTTTTGTAAATCTGCATTATTTCAAATTTTTAATTATTGTAAAAGTTTCCTATCTTCTTATTTGTTCCCAATTTACTTGTTGTTGTTGTTGTTTTGACAGGCAGAGTTAGACAGTGAATGAAAGAGAGACAGAGAGTAAAGGTCTTCCTTTTTCCGTTGGTTCACCCTCCAATGGCCGCTATGGCTGGAGTGCTGTGCCGATCCGAAGCCAGGAGCCAGGTGCTTCTCCTGGTCTCCCATGCCGGTGCAGGGCCCAGGGACTTGGGCCATCCTCCACTGGGCCACAGCAGAGAGCTGGCCTGGAAGAGGGGCAACCTGGACTAGAACCCGGGGTGCCGGCGCTGCAGGCGGAAGATTAGCCAAGTGAGCCACAGCGCCGGCCCCAATTTACTTAAAAAAAAAAAAAAAGATTTTATTTAGTTATTTGAGAGGCAGAGTTAGAGAGAGAGAGAGAGAGAGAGAGAGAGAGAAAGATCTTCCATCCGCTGGTTCACTCCCCAAATGGCCACAATGGCTACAGCTGGGCTGATCTGAAGCCAGGAGCTTCTTTGAGGTCTCCCACGTGGAGCCCAAGCACTTGAGCCATCCTCCACTGCTTTCCCAGGCCATAGCAGAGAGCTGGATGAAAATAGGAGCAACTGGGACATGAACAGGTGTCCATTTGGGATGCCGGCGCTACAGGCAGCGGCTTAGCCTACCACAGCACCGGCCCCCCAATTTACTTTTTTTTTTTTTAAAAAAAAGTTATTTTATTTATTTGAAAGACGGAGTTACAGAGAGACGTAGAGACAGAGAGAGAGGTCTTCCATCTGCTGGTTCACTCCCCAGATGACTGCAACGGCCGGAGCTGCGCCGATCTGAAGCCAGGAACCAGGAGCTTCTTCCCGGTCTCCCATGAAGGTGCGGGGCCCAAGGACTTGAGCCATCTTCTACTGCTTTCCCAGGCCATAGCAGAGAACTGGATCGGAAGAGGAGCAGCCGGGACTAGAACCGGCGCCCATATGGGATGCTGGTGCTTCAGGCCAGGCCTTTAAACCCACTACGCCATAGTGCCGGCCCCTCCCCCAATTTACTTTTAAAAAAAATTATTTTATTTGGGGTAGGCACTGTGGCATATGGGTAAAGCTGCTGCCTGCGATGGCAGCCTGCCATATGGGTGCCACTTTGTGTCCCGGCTGCTCTGCTTCTGATCCAGCTCCCTGCTAATTAAAGGGCATATTGCTCCTTCCTCCCTGCCTTGCCCCACCCGTGTCTTCCCTTTTTGTTGAGACCCTTGGTGCAGCAACCAAGCTCAACCTCCCCCAGACTCCTTGCAAAGCAACTGGCAAAACAGATAAGCTGCAAAAGGCAGTTTGTGAAAGAGGAAAGTTCCCAGGGGCTTCTAAGAGCCCCATACTCCCTACTGCCCGCCAGCTACAAGCCCCCTCACCCCCACCAGTGGCAGCAGATTGTCTCTCCAGCCATATAAAAATCCAGCCCCATGTGCGCCGCACAGGCTCTTTGCAAGAACAGACTGTTGCCCCTCTTTGCTTCAATAATGCAACCTGTCTGTGGAGGTCAGCACTGTCTCTTTTTTCTATCTCTTTTCTGGGGGTACAAAAGGCCAGAACCCCGAGCTATTCCAAACCTAAAGCTAGTGGCCTGGGAAGAGCAGCAGCAGATGGTCCAAATGTTTGGGGTCGTATCACCCATGTGGGAGACCTGGTTGAGTTCCTGGTTCCTGGCTTCAGCTTGGCCCAGCTCTGGCTGTTGCGGCCATCAGGGGAGTGAACCAGCAAATGGAAAATTTCTCTCTCTGCGTCACTCTTTCAAATAAATAAGTAAATCTTTAAAATTATTTATTTATTTGAAAGGCAGAGTGACAGAAAGCAAGAGAAAGAGATCTTCCATCCATTGGTTCATTCCTCAAATGCCCACCATAGTTGGGGCTTGACCAGGCTGAAGCCATGAACCTGAAATACCATCTGGTTCTCCCACATGGGTGCTTGGGCCCAAGCAATTAGGCCATTTTCCACTGCTTTCCCAGGCACATTAGCAGGGAGCTGAATCAGAAGCAGAGCAGCTGGGAACACAATCAGCACTCACATGGAATGCCTGCATCGCAGGTGGTGACTTAACTTGCTGGGCCACAACGCCAGCCCCCTGGTTTATTCTTACATCAACATATAAGATGTATATAGGATCCTTTTTAAGGAGGCAGTGTGTCCTCCTACTGCTTTAATTTAAAATGATTTTATTTATTTTTAAAGGTTTTAAATAAAACTTAAGAACGAGACAGAGATTGATTGATTGATTCCATCCACTGGTTCACTTCGCAGATGCCTGAAATGGGTCGCACTGGGCCAGGGTCAGGCTGAAATCGGGAGGCAGGAACTCAACCAGAGCCTCTCACACGCGTGGCAAGAACTCAGTTGCTTGAGTCATCACGGCTGCCTCCCAGGATCTGCGCGAGTAGTAATTTGGAGTCAGGAGCCAGAGCTGGGTATCAGACTCAGGTACTCCAATGTGGGAAGTGGGCATCTTAACCAGCAAGCCAAACATCCACCTTTATGAGCTATTTTTTTTTTTTTTGACAGGCAGAGTGGACAGTGAGAGAGAGAGACAGAGAGAAAGGTCTTCCTTTACCATTGGTTCACCCTCCAATGGTCAGCGCGGCCGGCGCGCCGCGGCCAGTGCACCGCACTGATCCGAAGCCAGGAGCCAGGTGCTTCTCCTGGTCTCCCATGTGGGTGCAGGGTCCAAGGACTTGGGCCATCCTCCACTGCCTTCCCGGGCCACAGCAGAGAGTTGGCCTGGAAGAGGAGCAACCGGGACAGAATCCGACACCCCAACCGGGACTAGAACCCGGTGTGCCGGTGCCGCAGGCGGAGGATTAGCCTTATTGAGCTGCGGCGCCGGCCACAATATGAGCTATTTTAATAGGAATAAATCTTTCATTCACAGCTTACCTTAAGATGTACTAACAGCAGTTAACTCAAGGTACTAATAATTTTTCTTTGTATTTTAAAATATTTTTTTCACTTAATAAAAATTTGAATTAAAAATATGTTCTAAAAACTCCACTGATTTAGGCTAAGTAATTATCCAAGACCACATAGTTAAACAGTAGAACTATTCATAAATTGTTTTTTCTCATGTGTATTAATTTCTAGCCCACGTTATCTTTTAGTTTCTAGTCCTACTGTTTCCCTCTTATCTTATTTCTCATTTTAAAGAGTTTCTGAATTCTGACATCCAGAATTCCTAATCTGTCAAGCAGGAGAATGACACTCAGGGTGGGCAGCAAGCACAGCCATCAAGAAGTTGCTAGGGGCGTCTGCACCACATACTGCACTGCTTGGGTTTGAATCCCAGCTCTGCTTCTCCTTTGGCTTCCCACTGATGCACATCCTGGGAGGCAGCAGGTGCTGGCTTAGTTACAGGGGTCCCTGTCACCCACCTGGGAGACCTGAACTGGCCTCTGGGCTCCAAGTGTCAGCCTGGTCCAGCGCTGGTTCTTCTTCTTCTTCTTCTTTTTTTTTTTTTTTTAAGATTTATTTCATTTATTTGAAAGACAGAGTTACACAGAAAGGTAGAGCCAGATAGAAAGAGGCCTTCCATCTGCTAGTTCGCTCCCCAAATGGCCACAATGGCCAGAGCTGAACTGATCCAAAGCCAGGAGCCAGGAGCTTCCTCCAGGCCTCCCTCATAGGTGCAGGGGCCCAAAGACTTGGGCCATCTTCTACTGTTTTCCCAGGCCATAGCAGAGAGCTGGACTGGAAGAGGAGCATCTGGGACTACAACTGGTGCCCATATGGGATGCCGGCGCTACAGGCTGGGGCTTTAACCCACAGTGCTACAGCATTGGCCCCCAGCAGTGGTTCTTGTAGGCGTTTGTGGAGTAAACCAGCAGATAGAAAATCTGTGTGTGTTTCTCTAAAAAAACATTTTTTTTTAAATAAAAAAGAATGATGGTTAAACAGGAGCAAAGGCAAGCAGGAGTAGGGGGAGGATAGAGCTTAGAGGCTGGTTTAACCTGACTTCAGATCATTACCATTTAGAAGTAGTAATGGAATCAGGTCAGAAGGACTATGGAAACACATTAAAAATATATAAATAGACTCATGTCTATTAGAAACACGGCAGGAAACCATTTATTATGATAGTTATTTCTGGAGTATAGGGTTATAGGAGGCTGTCTTTCTGTATTATAAATGGTGATAATGTTTGAATATTATAAACTGAATTTGTTTGGTAGTCAGAGAAATAGAGATTAAAAGATGACAAAGCAAAATTCCTTTATCCTTTAGAGAAAAAGAAAAATTTAGGGTAGAAACAGTAAGATATTATTAAAAGTGATAAATTGATTGTGATGAATCCATATAGGACAAAGAAAAAAGACAGAGAAGGGACCCCGGAGGGAGGTCATGTTTAGTGAGCCTGGGGTTTTTCAAAAACAAACTAGATATAATGCAGCAACCTGAGACAGTGGGGAAGCACTTACTATTTTAAGCCATCACGCCAAGGTCTCATGTCCCTGACCGAAGAGGCCCAAAAAAGGCTTCAGGAGTGTTTCTGCCTTGATTCATTAGACTGTATCTCCAAAAATAGACAGCTTTTCAATTGTTACATTAATTGCGGGCAGTCGACATACTCTTTTCCTCAGAGAATTTATAGTCTCACAGTGGATTTGCTAGGGGAGCTGCCTGCGTGCTGATGAATCACTACGGTCCTCACTCGGGAACGTGACCACGAAAGCACAGTTGTGCTCCAGGAGAGCCAACCCTGGGACAGCTGGTCCAGCCGTACAGATGACCCACATCCGATGAGTCCCATAAGACTCCAGACCATGCCTCAATATGCTGACGAGCCTGTAGTGGTCTTGTTACAGCTGGCAACTCGGCACCTATCATGAGGATGGCCCAAAGGAGGAGACTTGGGAATGGCGGGGCATTTCTGGCTGTCACAACAATCGGGAGGGGCAAGCTGCTGGCTTGTAGGGCAAGATCGCGGACCTGCACATTTTCAAAGTACAGGGCCGTTTTACAACAAAAACTTGTGCCACAGCTGGTCTTAATTTTTAAATGTTCCAATGAAAGTTTACATGGGTGAAAAACCTATTTGGAATTACCTGAGATTACCTTCCATGTTAACAAAAAGTATTTTTGATTTTAATATAAAATACCAACTTCTTTCCAGGATTACAACAACTGTGCCAATCAGGAAAAAACTCATACTTTCTAGTGTTTAGAGATTTATAAAAAGTTGTTCGCTTCAGAAAATCATATAATTTGGCAAGGTTGCTCTGATGCTTGGAAACTAATGACGCATTTCTGTTTAACTACATTTGTAGTTAGTACATTTGTGGGAGTATAAAGATCTGATACATTATTTTATTAAAAATTACCTTCCCTTAATTCCTCCTTCATATTTCTCTTAAGGTTTTATATTGATTTTTAAGAAACATTATATGTACCTTGATATATTATATCTGAATTTCATTTCAGGATAATTCAGGGGCACTGTAACATTCTTTGGATTAGACACTCAATCTGATGAGGTCGAAGACAATGACGGTGAGGCCAGTGTCCTTGCTGGGACTGGCGGAACACAAGCACGTGATCCACTTCTGCTCAATCACATGCAACGCAGACTTCTCGAAAAGGTTTCTTTGCTCTTCAAAGAGGGGACGAAATAGTCCCCTTTCCTTTGCAGGTCAACCTGTGATAACTAGAATAGCTGTAACCATCCATCAGCCTGAGGATGAAGTAAGCACCCCAAGGAGGCAACACCAACAGAAACCCAGGGGGATAAAATTGGAGCTCTGAGATCCTGCATCTGAAATCCACCTTCCTGTTGGACTTTCAGCCACCTTACTTAATGAATGTCTGTATGTGTAAGTCACGTGGAACCAGGTTTCCTCTCGTTTGTAACTGAAAGCAGTGTAATACCCAAGACTGCCTTGTGGAAATGTCACTGGAAGGGAAGATAAGGAGAAGCAATTTGGTTTAATAGAGAAAACACGAGCCTGTGTGTCTTGCTACATTGAGGTTCAAATCTTGATTCTGTGACTTATAACCTGTATAACCTTGGACAAATTACTTTAACTCTGAGCCTCGGCTTCCTCATGTATAAAATGGAAACAGGAATACCTACTTCGTGGGCCATTATGAGGATTAATGAAGTAAAACTTGTTAAGTTCTTAACTTGGTGCTTGGCATGTGGTGAGCCTCAGTAGCTGGTAGCAATCATTAACTAGTGTTGTTATAAGGAGAAAGGAAAAAGACTCACAGCAGTTTGAGCAGTGATGTGTGTGCAACCCACAATTTTGGCTCCAGCCAAGGGCTTTTCTCCTTGAGCTCTCTTTCTCAAAGCCATCAGTGCGGGCATTTCTGAAAAAAAATCCAATATACACCACAATATTAGAGGGAATGGGCTAAGAGATAAAAGAATAAACAGAAAAATCTACTCTCAAGATCCTTCCCCTGATAAGGTTCTCTGTTAGATGAGGTGTCTCAGTGGATCAAGACATTAAACCTGAATTTTCTTTCTTTTTTGTTTAAAAAGACATTTATTTCTAAAAAAAAAAAAAAAGACATTTATTTGAAAGGCAGAGTAACAGAAAGAGAAGAGAAAGAGAGGGAGAAAAAGAGAGATATATCTTCCATCCACTGGGTCACTCCCCAAATGACCACAACAGCCAAGTGTAAGCCAGGCCAAAGGGAGGAGTCAGAAATTCGACCCTGCTCTCCCATATGTGTGGAAGGGGCACAAGAACTTGGGCCATCTTCTGCTGCCTTCCTAGGCACATTAGCAGGAAGTTGCATGGGACGTGCAGCAGCTGGGACTGGCATTGGCCGTCTGATGTGAGACGAGTGGTGGCTTCACTGGCTGCGCCATTATGCTGGTCCCTTGAATTTTCTCTCATCATGGGCTTTCAGAGGCAAATACTCCAGAGTTTTGATTCTCTATATGCCAGTCTTTTTTTTTTTAAAGATATATTTTATTTATTTGAAAGACAGAGTTACAGAGAGAGAGAGAGAGAGAGAGAGAGGTCGGTCTTCATCTGCTGATTTACCCCCCAGATGGCCTTAATGGCCAGAGCTGAGCCAGGAGCCTCCTCTGGGTCTCCCACATGGGTGCAGGGGCCCAAGTCCTTGGGCCCTCTTCTTCTGATTTCCCAGGCACATCAGCAGGGAGACGAAATGGAAGTGGAGCAGCTGGGACTGGAACCAGCGCCCATATGGGATGCTGTGGTGCTGTAGTCCAGGGCTTTAACCTGCTGTGCCACAGCGCCGGGCCCCCAGTCCTCTTTATCCAGTCTTCCTCTCTCTCCTTGTAGGTCTCTTTCTAGACCCACCAGAGTTCCCCTCCTCCCCAGTGTTTCCTCTCCAATATCACAGTGAAACCTCAGAAGCTACCAGACCCCAGGACGTAAGAAAGGACTCACAGGACAAAAAGACACAAGCAGGTCGAGGGGGAGTGCGTGCTTGCTGTGTTTACCTTGTTCAGCAATTTCAATTTCTCTTCGCCCAAACTCCGCCTGTTTGATGTTCTTGACACAGAAGTCACTGCTCCCCTTAGAGTTCTTTTGCTGCTTGTCCCTGGGGGATGTCTCATCGTCAGAGCTGTCTGTGTATGAAGCCGCTGGAATGACAGAATCAAAGACCCTCAGGGAGAAAAAGGGATCCTTTAAAATTCCAAACCCCGGCAGGAACTGTGGCTTTTCAGTCACCCCGTCCCACACAAATGTCCACCTCTGGGAAGCACCTACATGGGACCGGGAGCCGTCTCAGTCATCTCCTAGGGAGTGCTAGCCATGGGCCTAAAGGGAAAGCTGAGAGGGGCTTCCAAAGACATTCTCTCTGGATGGCATTAACTTGAGTCCTAGAGCTTATTTTAATCTTCAGGACAGGAAGAGGTCCTTGAACATGCAAAAGAAGAAGTTTGTACCATGGGAGCAATAGGTTCAAGGTCCTGGTGCAAGATCACGGTCATTAACCTGTGGTTTTCTGGAATCCCAGCTCCTTTTCTCTGCCTACTGCTTACCCTTCTGATGTAATTTGTGCTTTAGAAAGAGTACTACAACTGAACAGATAAGACCTGGACAACAAGGAAAGTAATTAAGAACCACACAAAAAGTATTTGTCTGACACAACAGAGCCTCCTTTCAAAGACTGGCTCTGAAGAGTCTGAACTCTGCTTACAGACCCAATCAGACATTGACAATGAAGTATTCAACGTACTTTCCCATCTTGCTGCCCTCAGCGGGTCCTGTATTTGGCATTTTCGATTCCCAAGGAAAAGAATAAATAACAGTCTTTTGGAACAACAGAATTCGGGGATAGCTAATCCATTTAGCAATATACCCTCGAGGGTGAAAGGTCTAAGGCTTTTCATCGCAGCTAGCAGGCAGCTGCTGCTACTGCTGCTGCTCTTCCCAGGCTTAGCTGAGGTCTTCCTAGTTTTCATGTAATTTGGAGTTGATAATCATTTGCTGGGTGATCTGAAACAATCTGCTTCCTTGATTTATGTTTAGGTCTCTAAGGCTAGTTTTTCCTAAGCTTCACAGTTCGGGAAGGGTTATGAAACACGCTCTCTAAAGCATTTCACGTCTCTCAGCAGAGTAAGAAGCACTGCTATCACTTTCTTTTTAAATACGCTTAATTCGGCCGGCGCCGTGGCTTAACAGACTAATCCTCTGCCTTGCGGCGCCGGCACACCGGGTTCTAGTCCTGGTTGGGGCGCTGGATTCTGTCCCGGTTGCCCCTCTTCCAGGCCAGCTCTCTGCTATGGCCCGGGAAGGCAGTGGAGGATGGCCCAAGTGCTTGGGCCCTGCACCCGCATGGGAGACCAGGAGAAGCACCTGGCTCCTGGCTTCAGATCAGCGAGATGCGCCGGCCGCAGCGGCCATTGGAGGGTGAACCAACGGCAAAAAGGAAGACCTTTCTCTCTCTCTCTCTCACTATCCACTCTGCCTGTCAAAAAAAAAAAAAAAAAAAAAAAAAAACGCTTAATTCAATTTTCCATGAGTCTTTCAAAATTCCTTTGTATTTTCCTTTATTTGAAACATTTTTATTTACTTGATTCATTTGAGAGGTAGACAGACAGAAAGGCAGAGGGAGCGTTCCCATGTGTTAGGTCACTCCCCAGATGCCAGCAACAGCCAGGGCTGGGCCAGGCAGAAGCCAAGAGCCAGGAACTCAACCCAGGTCTCCTATGTGGATGACAGGAACCCAATTAGTTGAGCCATCATCTGCTACCTCTCAGGGTCTGCATTAGCAGTTAGCTGGAATCACGAGTTAGGGCCATGAGTGGAACCCAGGCACTAGGATATGGGACGTGGGCATCCCAAGCAGCATCTTAACTACTAGACCAAATGCCTATCTCTGCTACAACTTTCAAGGGGAGAAAGCTGCGAAAGCGCTGAGATCCTTGGGTCTATGGTGCTCTGATCTACTCACATCCGGGGAATTAAGGCATTTCTGGGATTTCTCCGCAGAGGGTCTACCTCTGGGAGGGCTGTAGAGGCAAGTCTGACCTTGCCCAGTTAATAAGGCACGGCGCTACATGCTGTTGGGGCAGCAGGGGCTTGGGGATCTCTCTGGGAACTGGAAAACTGCCCTAGCGCAAAGTCCTACCACGAGGTTGCAGGAATGAACATGGGCACCAGGGGAGGCGGTGGAATTAGTAAATCCCCAAAGGGACTTTTGTTCTTGAAAGAAGCTAATCTGTACAAAAAGTTGGTGGTTCCCCCTCCTAGGGCGAGTGAGAGCTCAAAGTACTTTTGGCAACAGCACCCAGAAACAGCTTCTGCACAGTCATCTGTTTCCCTGATCAATATCTGGAAGTAGCTGATGAGCTAGAGGCTTGGGGGACCATGCTTCTACCATCCAAGGGAAGAAAGATAACAGCCATCCCCAGTGCTGACCCGAATTTACAGGGAAATTGCTTTTGAAGAAAGAGTTTACATTCAGAATGTCTGAAAGTTCAAATCTTTTTCTAGAGCCATGATAATGTTTATGCTCCCCAACGGCCATTTAAATATAAAGGCTGGCATTTTGGCAAAGTGGGTCAAGCTGCCAGCTACAATGCTCCCATCCCAAATGGGTGCTGGTTCAAGACCCAGCTGTTCCACTTCTGATCTAGCTCCCTGCTAATGCACGTGGGAAAACAGCGGAGGATGACCCAAGTGCTTGGGCCCCTGACACGCAGGTGGGAGACCTGGCTCTGGTCTGACCCAGTCGTGGTCATTGTGGCCAGTAAGGGAGTGAACTAGCAGGTAGTAGATATCTCTCTTTTTCTGTCACTCTTTTAAATAAATCTTTTTAAAATTTTTTAAAAATCATAATGATTATGTGTTTTGGAGTCAGACACTTTCATTGAAGTCTCAGTCTCTGGTTGTATAAAGTGAAAGTGATACCAACAGCTATTTAACAGCACTGCTTATTCATTTATGTCTTTGAACATTCACACATTCAGTGGCTCACCAACAAATTTTAATTTGAGTATCTAGTATGTACCAGGCACAGGTTAGGTGTTAGGCATAGAGGATAGCTATGGATGGTCCTTACCCTTTCCATCTGGTAGGTGAGTTGGACATGAAATAAGTAGTTACAAAATTAACTTGAGTTTTTCTTTCAATACAGCTGCAATGTATGCTATGAAGCAGAAATCAAGATGCCAAAAGACTGTCTAATAGAAGCACAGGACTTCTCAGAATCAAGTTGTTAAGATTAAATAGCAGAACGTGCTCAGTACGATGCTTGCCAAACATGAATGAAGCAGTTAATGATGTCCAATATTATTAGCTGCTTTTGTATATATTTCAAATTTATCTATTCTTAAAAGATTTTATTTACTTGAAAAACAGAGAGAGGGAAAAACAGATATTAACAGGTTCAATCCCCAAATGGCCACAATGGTCAGGGCTGGACAAGGCCAAAGCCAGGAACTCAGAACTCCATTGAGGTCTCCCACATGGGTGGCAGGAGTTCAAGCACGTGGACCATTTTCTGTTGTTTTCCCTGGCACATTAGCAAGGAGCTGGACTGGAAGAGGAGCAGCCGGGACTTGAACTGGTGCTCCAATATGGGATGCCAGCATCTCAGCCTGTTGTACCACAACACCAGACTATATCTATCTATATTCATATTTATTTGAAAAGCAGAGTTAGAGAGAGAGAAGCAGACACACACACACACACAGAGAGAGAGAGAGAGAGAGAGAGAGAGAGATTTTCTATCTGTTGGTTCATGCCCCAAATGGCCACAAAGCCCAAGGCTGGGCAAAGCAAAAGCCAGGAGCCTGAACTCTATCTGGGTCCCCTCCATGGGTGGCAGGAGCCTAAGCACTTGGGCTATCTTTCCCTTCTTTCCCAGGAGCATTAGCACAAAGCTGGATTGGAAGCAGAGAAGCTGGGACTCGAATCGGCTCCATAAGGGATGTCGGTGTTGCAAGTGGCAGCTTGACCCACTGTGCCATAATACTTGTCCCACTAGCCCCTATATTTTAAATTTGGTACAAAATACAACATCTTTAAGGGTTCTTACTCAGCTTCAGGATTCTTAATGGGAAAGAAATGACATCTACGTAATATTATTTGGCAGCTTCTTTTTCCTACCTCTGTCATCTATTAATCTATCAAAGCAACAAGTGGTTGGCTAGCCTTGATTAAAGAGGTTGAGACTGAAGTCCTAACTCTACCCAGAATAGCTCTCCCCGCCTATTTGCTCTTCAGCCTCTAAGCATGAGTCAGGGTAAAAAAAAAAAAAAAAAAAAAGCAAAATAAAATAAAAATAAAAATAAAACTTCCCCAAGAGAAGCATTCCAATTCTTGGCTTGAATTGGTTTTTTCCACCTCAAAGAAAAACACTGCTTATACCATTTCCCTAATTCTAAATGGAAGAAAAAAGTTATTTTAGTTAGCTCAATCAGTGTTTTTCTTTGAGGCAAAAAGATGTGTTTTCACAGAGCCTTTTATTCAGACTTGGTATTAGGTAAGAACCAAACGTATCAGTTGTCTAGATGGTACTATTACATGCGTGTAACATGGCAGATCCAGACCAAGAGAAAGTGCTACCTATGTGAATACAGTGCAAAGACTATTTCTGCACTAGCATGGCATTTGTTCATTTATCTTTTGAATCCATATTAATTTTTTTTTAGATTTATTTATTTGAAAGGCAGACTAAGAGAGAGAGAGAGAGAGAGAGAGAGAGAGAAACTTTCATCTACTGCTTCACTCCTCAAATTGCCATAATGACTGGAGCTGGACCAGGCCAAAGCCAGGAGGCTGGAACTTATCAGGGGTTTCCCACATGGGTGGCAGAGTCCCAAATATTTAGACCATCTTTTGTTGCTTTTCCAGGTGCAGTAGCAGGGAGCTAGAGTGGAAGCGGAGCACTGGCACTCCATTATGGGATGCTGGTGTTGCAGATGGCAGCTTAACCCACTGTGCCACAATGCTGGTCCCCTCCATACCTATTTCTCCCACTATATTTAAAGTAGCACATTCATGAAAACAGTTGAGGGGTCCAGCATCGTGGCATAGCAGACAAAGCCGCTCCTGCTGCGCCGGTACCCCATATGAGCACTGGTTCCAGTCCCAGCTGCTTCACTTCCGATCCAGCTCCCTGCTAATGCACCTGGGAAAGCACTGAAAGATGGCCCAAGTGCTTGGGCCCCTGCATCCATGTGGGAGACCTGGAAGAAGCCCTCCTGGCTTTGGTCTGGCCCAGCCCTGTCCACTGTGGCCATTTAGGGAATGAATCAGCAGATGGAAGATCGATCTCTTTCTCTCTCTGCCTCTGCTTCTCCTTCTCTGTAACTCTTCCAAATAAATAAATAAATCTTAAAAAAAATCTTAAAAAATAAAAGAATATAGTTGCAATGTATTGAAGATTGTCCCCTACACACACACACACACACGTGTGCGGAGGCGGTGTAGGGTCTGAGGTGGGCAGGGCAGGATGATCACGGATGTGCAGCTCGCCATCTTTGCCAACATGCTGGGCGTGTCGCTCTTCCTGCTTGTCGTCCTCTATCACTACGTGGCCGTCAACAACCCCAAGAAGCAAGAATGAAAGTGGTGCTTTCTCCGTCCTCAGGGCTCCAGGACATAGTCTGAGGCCAGATGGAGGGTGAGGGGCCTCCACACTTCATCCCTCTGCCCATCACAACATGCAAAGCAACTACACCTGGAGTTTTCCAAACAACTTTTATTTCCTCAAAGTCTTCCTTAACCCTATGGAACAAGAAGCTGCCACTGACTAGGGCCCAGTGTAAGGGGCTGCTTTCCCCCCCACTTCTCCCCAGTGCCCCTCCAATATAAAAATATAGTTATATTTAAATATATATATATATGTATGTATGTATGTGTGTGTGTGTATACACACATGCTTGAATAGTTTATAGTATTTGTAATTATTGGTGTATTTTGAAGCCCCGAGTCATGATTTTATTAAAAGTGAACAATCAATACCTGAAAAGTACAGACTTGAGACCCTAGATCTAGCCTCACCCCGCCCTGGCTAAGTGACCAATTTTCATTTATCCAACTATAAAATGGGGGAATAACAGCCTCTCTTTCTGCCTATACTCACTCTTGACCTGAACCACCACCAGAAAAATCTTATGAATTAAAAGCATAATAGCATTCCCAAAGGGTTCAGCTTCTATGTAGAATAGTAATATCAACTATAATATAACTTTACCCTTGGGTGATTTTTTTTTTAAGATTTCTTTATTTATTTGAAAGTCAGAGTTACAGCGAGAGGGGGAAGAGACAGAAAGAGATCTTCCATTATCTGGTTCACTTCCCAAGTGGCCATAATAGCCAAGGATGGGCCAGGCCAAAGCCAGGAGCTTTTAACTCTGTCTGGGTCTCCCACATGGCTGCCAGGGGCCCACGTTCTTGGGCCTTCTCCACTGCTTTCCCAGATGCATTATTGCACACGATGCTTTAACCCTGCACCACAATGCCAGCCTACTCTGAGATGATCTTTTGTTTCATGATTTCCCAGAAACAAACATAACTCAATGAATCAGGAACCCACATCGATTCCACAGAACACACACACATTCTATTGCTCAAGCCTGGCTAAGCCCTTCCTCCTAGCAGCGGTGAGACTGAGTTGTCGCTTGGAGAAGAAGCAGTCAGGGTTCCATGTGAACTAGTCCTACTAGACCACTAATCCTAATAGTCACACAGTTCCTCTTGGACCAATCTATTCATTTGGTAATAGCAGTAACAGCAAGGATGTGCCAGTGTGTAGCAGCCATTTTCAATTTGGGTTCCACTAGAATTAAGTCCTAATGCCTTAAAGTATCCATTGTACAGAATGAATTAACTTCTCCCGACACATCTAAAAAGGTACTAGTAAGGTATCATCTTTTGGATAATTCAGAAAGCAATCTATCAAATCATTTTCTATGTTCTGTGGTTCAGATGAGAAAGGCTGGTACAGCTTCCTAAATGAAAGCCTGGGAAAACTTAACACTCGATCATTCAGAAGTGAGGGAGACCAGAGCTTATTTTAAGTATACTTAGCAAAATAAGTGCTTTGGGCAGGAAAAAAATTTTTTTTTTTTTTTTTTTTTTTTTTTTACTTTTTGACAGGCAGAGTGGACAGTGAGAGAGAGAGACAGAGAGAAAGGTCTTCCTTTGCCGTTGGTTCACCCTCCAATGGCCGCCGCGGTAGGCGCGCTGCGGCCGGCGCACCGCGCTGATCCGATGGCAGGAGCCAGGTGCTTCTCCTGGTCTCCCATGGGGTGCAGGGCCCAAGGACTTGGGCCATCCTCCACTGCACTCCCTGGCCACAGCAGAGAGCTGGCCTGGAAGAGGGGCAACCGGGACAGGATCGGTGCCCCGACCGGGACTAGAACCCGGTGTGCCGGCGCCGCAAGGCGGAGGATTAGCCTAGTGAGCCGCGGCGCCGGCCAAAAATTTTTTTTTTTAATGTCATAAATCTTACTCTGGATGTTCATGAGGAGAGAACATATCCAATATCTCAATAATTAGGCAGAGCATACTAAGCATGTCTCTGAACATCTTTTATTAATATTTATTTATTGTATGTTTTATGTGTCAAACATAGTTCTAAGCGCTGGGAATAAAGAGGCAAAAAATAAAACAGACAAAATCTCTATAGTCATGGATCTTGCATTCAAGTAGGGGGAGAAAGGCAAAAATAAATTAGTAAAAATTTAGAGCATGTTATAGGATAGTAAGTGCCATAAAGAAAAATAAAGGAGAAGGAGTGGCTGGAGCTGCGGCAAAGCGGGTAAGGCTGCCACCTGTGACACTGGCATCCCATATGGGCGTGGGTTCGTGTCTAGGCTACTCCACTTCTGACCTGGCTGCCTACTAATGGCCTGGGAAAGGCAGCGGAAGATGACCCAAGTGCTTGGGCCCCTGCCACCTAAGTGGGAGAAGTGGACAAAGCTCCTGGCTCCTGGATTCAGCCTGGCTCAGCCCTGGCTGTTGCAGCTACTTGGGGAGTAAACAAGCAGGTGGAAGATCTCTCTCTCTCTCTCTCTCTCTCTGTCTCTCCCTCTTTCTCTGTAACTCTTTCAAATAAGAAAAATAAACAAGAAAAACTTAAAAAGAAAAATAAAAGAGGAAAATTTGATAAGCAGTGGTGAGTGGGTGTTTGTACAGTATTATTATTATTATTATTATTTTTTGACAGGAGGAGTGGATAGTGAGAGAGAGACAGAGAGAGAAAGGTTTTCCTTTTTGCCGTTGGTTCACCCTCCAACGGCCGCTGCGGCCAGCGCATCGTGCTGATCCGAAGCCAGGAGCCAGGTGCTTCTCCTGGTCTCCCATGCGGGTGCAGGGCCCAAGCACTTGGGCCATCCTCCACTGCCTTCCCGGGTCATAGCAGAGAGCTGGCCAGGAAGAGGGGCAACCGGGATAGAATCCGGTGCCCCGACCGGGACTAGAACCCGGTGTGCCAGCGCCACAAGGCAGAGGATTAGCCTGTTAAGCCACAGTGCCGGCCAAATATTAATTTATAATTAGTTTTGACAAAATTAATATTTATATAGAGTTCATTTATTTATATAGTGTACATTGTAGAGTCGCTCAGTAGAGCTGACTGACAAATGCATTACCTCCTTAATTTTTCAGAGAGAACCCTTAAAATTTACTAAGCCATTTTCATGAATACAATACATTGTTAATAGCTACAGACCCTCTGTGTATACAACTTTTTTTAAAGATTTATTTATTTGAAAAGCAGATTTACAGAGAGGCAGAGGCAGAGAGAGAGACAGAGGTTTTCCATCCACTGGTTCACTCCCTAAATGGCTGCAACTGGGCCAGAGCTGGGCCAATCTGAAGCCAGGAGCCTGGAGCTTCTTCCAGGTCTCCCACGTGGGCACAGGGGCCCAAGGACTTGGGCCATCTTTTACTGCTTTCCCAGGACATAGTAGAGAGCTGGATCAGAAATGGAGCAGCTGGGTGATGAACCAGCGTCCATATGGGATACTGGTACTGTAGGCAGTGGCTTTACCTACTACGCTACAGTGTATACAGTTGTATACAGTTTTAAAAGGGTAGCCATGGGACCAGTGTTGTGGCACAGAATATTAGGCCACTGCTGTGACACTGACATTGCTGGTTATGGTCCTGACGGCTTAGCTTCCAACCCTCACTAATGCGCCTGGAAAGGCAGCAAACGATGTCCCAATCAGGATGGAATTCCTAGCTCCCGGCTTTGGCTTGGTCCAGCCCTGGCTGTTGTGGCCATTCAGGGGAGTGAACCAGTAGATGGACGATTGGTCTCTTGCTCTCTTCCTCTCCATCTGTTTCTGACACTTTGCCTTTCAAACAAAGAAACAAACAAATTTTAGAAAAGATTATCCAGGAAAGGCCTCCATGGGAAGTTGAGATTTGGGGAAGCTGGGGAAGAGGGAGGTTTGGGAAGTAGATGTGATTAGACATGTAATGGGAGACTGGATGATATAGGGTCTTGGGGTGACTGTATGAACTTGAGCCTTTACCCAGAGTGTACATGCTGTACATGATTCACAGTTATTGCCAGTAGAAACTAAAAAGAAAAATGTAGAAAGTATGTAAGTAACAGTCTACCCAACCTAAAAGCTAGTTTCCCAAATAATCTTTGTTGAAATTTATGTAACAAAAACTACTTTCTTTTTTTTTTTTTTAATTTATTTGACAGGTAGAGTTATAGACAGTGAGAGAGAGAGAGACAGAGAGAAAGGTCTTCCTTCCATTGGTTCACTCCCCAAATGGCTGCCATGGCTGGCGCTGTGCCGATCTGAAGCCAGGAGCTAGGTACTTCCTCCTGGTCTCCCATGCAGGTGCAGGGCCCAAGCACTTGGGCCATCCTCCACTGCCCTCCTGGGCCACAGCAGAGAGCTGAACTGGAAGAGGAGCAACCGGGGACTAGAACCGGCGCCCATATGAGATGCTGGCACCACCAGAGGATTAACCAAGTGAGCCACAGCGCTAGCCCCTACTTTCTTACTGTGTGAAAAACAAGTAAAATTTCAGGTCATGATAAAAATCTTCTAATGAGGCTGGTGCCGTGGCTCAACAGGCTAATCCTCCGCCTTGCGGCGCCGGCACACCGGGTTCTAGTCCCGGTCGGGGCACTGATCCTGTCCCAGTTGCCCCTCTTCCAGGCCAGCTCTCTGCTGTGGCCAGGGAGTGCAGTGGAGGATGGCCCAAGTGCTTGGGCCCTGCACCCCATGGGAGACCAGGAGAAGCACCTGGCTCCTGCCATCGGAACAGCGCGGTGCGCCGGCCGCAGCGCGCTACCGCGGCGGCCATTAGAGGGTGAACCAACGGCAAAAGGAAGACCTTTCTCTCTGTCTCTCTCTCTCACTGTCCACTCTGCCTGTCAAAAATAAAAAAAAAAAAAATCTTCTAATGAATATTATTAACTATAATATGAAGAGGTAAAGAAATGATTCCACAATGTATACATATTCTAAAACATATTATACATGATAAATATATAATTTTGTCAATTAAAATATGAAAGAAGTAACTGGGACACATACCCAGTTCCCTGTTCACATTCTAACATAGGGTAAAATAAAACGCTCCACATTTAAATCAGACTCATACTGAGCACTGTTGTACAAACAGCCAATGCCGTCAAGGAGTCCTTTGTCACAATAGCTCATGCACTATTAAATGTAACTCATCCTTGGGCCAAGGATCTGAATTACTGTCACGGCAAAGGAAGCAAGGAGCAACAAGCAATACAATGCCACAGCTTAGGAGCGAAGGCAAAGGCCCCCACCTGCCTAAACTAGCTACCAGGTCTTCATGGTTTCTTTGAGCAACTGAAATTTCCCTGTTAATTTGCAAGTACCAGATGGAGGGATGGAAACCTCTTTTTTATTTTGGAGGTATGGGGAAAACACAATTCTTCCCACCTAATGAGTGAAGGTCCCTGGTGAACTGCACGCTCTCATCCTTCAGAGTAGATCGAAGAACTCAAGTTCCTTAATCCTCTACTGAAAGAGCAGGCCTCCACTCTGAATTCCCCACAGAAATCCAGAGTTCACCCCAGAATTTTGCTCTACATTTTGACATGAAGTATTAATTTCAAGCAGAGACGCATAATCGGCCTTGGGTACATGGGAGGGTCCCTGGATCACCCCTGTCAGCCTCACCAGGAGGGTCCACGGCAGCTTCTTACTCACCCGAGCTGTAGCTGTCAGTAGACGACTGAGAAATGGAACGAGACAGAGAGCGACGCCCAATTTTGGTGGGACGTTTGTTGAACTCTTGCTTCTGATCAGCAAATTGGATCTGCTAAGAAAAAGAAACCTAGTTCTATAAAGGAAAAGAATCTCCATTGACACAGCCACTCAGAATTCACCCTATAGGCTTTCACCTTCCCTCGCGGGTGGATCTGATTGTACCAACCCATATTTGGAAAAAGACTCTTTGGAAGGAAAAATGGTATTTCATTTGTGACCTACTGTGCTTGTATAAAATTTAAATCTTTGGGCCACTCTGACTATATCTTTTTTTACAATAAAACTCCAACCTCTCCCCTCCCCCCAAAAAACTGGAGTGTGAGATGTACTGGTTAAAATAAATTTCTAGAAAGTTGAGTCATAGTCAGAAATTAGTTAGCTTTCTGGTACTAGTAAATGAACATTATTATTTTTAAATGTTTGGTATCATAAAATACCTAAAAGCCACAAGACTGATCATTAGTTAATTATAAGAATTGGAAGAGAGGAGTAAATCACTGGACTGAATATGCACTAACCCTCAGATCATACTTTGGACAACATCTGACAATGTGGCTTTATCTTGTTCCCCTATAACCTCTGGGAGGTTCCAGCTGACACTTTCTACATCTGTACAGATCAAAGCTCCTATAATTTATTCAACTAATGACTTTTCTTCCCTAATCGGATGTTTGTAGAATTGCATAGATTATTCCGCTGGCTCCAAGGTGGCACAAAAGAAGGTCTACTGAAAAAGACGCAAGATCTGACAACAAGCCGGCGTCGCGGCTCAATAGGCTAATCCTCCACCTTACGGCGCCGGCACACAGGGTTCTAGTCCCAGTCGGGGCACCGGATCCTGTCCCGGTTGCCCCTCTTCCAGGCCAGCTCTCTGTTGTGGCCCGGGAGTGCAGTGGAGGATGGCCCAAGTGCTTGGGCCCTGCACCCCATGGGAGACCAGGAGAAGCACCTGGCTCCTGCCTTGGGATCAGCGTGGTGCGCAGGCCGCAGTGGCCATTGGAGGGTGAACCAATGGCAAAAAGGAAGACCTTTCTCTCTCTCTCTCTCTCTCTCTCTCTCACTGTCCACTCTATCTGTTAAAAAAAAAAAAAAATCTGACAACAGCGAGGGAGAGATGGTTTCCTGATGGACAGAACGCAGACCAAGCGCACCAGAATGAAGGCAGCAACTGATGGCTATACTTCCTGCACACAGAGGGAGCTACCAAGTCACCTGAGGATTGAGACCAGGGGGCCAATGTCAAACTGAATGAGCTCAGCACTGCCTCTTAGGAGAATTCATAGCATTCCCATAGCTGTAACAACAAATAAGACCTGTGCGGTTCTTTAGAGTTTGCAGACTGTTTTCAGCAATAGCAAAATGCATTGCATTGGGAGATTGATGCAAAATGAAAAATGACAAATTGGTTATTCTGTTAAAGTAGCAATGTAGTCCAAAATGAGAAAATGTCATTACTTACATACTCCCGTGGGATGCACATGAACCTTCACAGACTTCTCCTAACACAACACTTATCACACAGAGCATAACTAGCTTTCTAGCTACCTTATTCTCTACAAATTACAGGTTCCACAGAGGCGGGGGCTGTGAATCGTGTTCACTTTCACATCCTCAGGCACTCAATCACGTGCTGAGTCAGTGAGTCTAAAGTAGCCTATTCTTTCTTCACGGTACTTGGTTGAATATTCAGGATTATAGCAATATATCAAGCATGAGACACATCTAGAGTTAAAATAACTTTTAAAGGCAAAAAAGAAAAAAAAAAAGGTTGGGAAGGGGAAGCTGGGGAGAGTGAAGCTGGGGAGGTGGACAGCAGTCAGGCTCAAAACTCTGCCTCCCAGGGTTGGCGTTGTGGCATACAGAGTGGAGCCGCCACCAGCAGTGCCGGCATCCATATGGGCGCTGGTTCGAGTCCCAGCTGTTCTACTTCCAATATGGCTCTCTGCTATGGCCTGGGGAAGCAGTAGAATATGGCCCAAGTCCTTCAGCCCCTGCACCCACGTAGGAGACCCGGAAGAAGCTCCAGGATTCTGGTTTTGGATTGGTGCTGTTGTGGCCATTTGGGGAATGAACCAGCAGATGGAAGACCTCTCTCTCTCTCTGTGTGCCTCTGCCTCTCTAATAAATAAATCTTAAAAAAAAAAAATAGCTGACCCTCCAAATGCTGCCCTGCACCATTAACATCCGCAGTGTCCCCCTATAAAAAATAGATAAACCCTGCCTCAGATATGCAACACAACACCCTACACACACACACACACACACATGCGCTCACATGCAGACACCACTAGAGGGGGCCAGTTACTCTCATTGTCAAGATTTGTGGACTGGGATGAGGACAGATTAATTTGCTCCAGTAACGCTAAACCTTACAGAGACGTAGCTGCGTTATCTTTTCAAGCAAGTTGCCCTGTGCTGAGCTCCCTTCTTTACAGTCTTTTCCATTTATAGCAATCCCTTCCACCCAGGAAAAGTTTTGGCTGTCTTCTGGCACTAAAGACGAGGCTGTGCAGGCTTTTTCTGTTTAAACACAGTTCTAAAACCTTGCTTACTGGTTAGATATTGAATTCAAGGCTCTTTAAGACAGAAGAATATTAGAGACTAATCATTTACATATAATAAATCATACCATTTCTCCAAGAAATAAATATTTATCTTTCACCAATAACCAGAACAGGTGAGTTAAGTGGGTCATTCCTGGTGCCTGCTTCCCCTCAATAATTAAATGGTATTACATTTTCACTCAAAAGCCCATTTTCTAATACAGTCATCTTACCCACTCCCTTTGTGGTACCTTGGTAGATTCTATCCCTAAGTTGCTTACCTTGTCTGAACCATAAGTGTCCCTTAAGATAATTTTTTTTTTTTTTGCCCTTTCAGGGAGAACCACGTACTTCCAATAGGCATCAGGGAAAGAGTATGAAGAGAGGGGGAGCTCACCCTACGCTGGAGGGAGGGGCAAGAGCGGGAAAGGAAGCAGAAAGAGAACATAGACAGGCAACCTTGCATAGTAATGGTCACAGCGACTGATAGATAAAAGCTTAGCCTTACCTGGGCTTCAATCCCAGCATTGCCATTGATAACGTATTTCTTCTTGCTGCTCAGCATAGTGACATTGCCAGCCCTACTGCCACCTCTCTGGTCTGGGGACCCTGTGGCCAGGCCTTTAAACTTTCCTCATCAGCAATTCTGTTGGCTCTGGTTCCAGCTGGTTTTTTGTTTTTTGTTTTTTGTTTTTTTTTTTGGGGGGGGGGGAGGGTTGTTAGCCTTCCTTGGAATCCCTAAAGCAGTTCCAATAACTGAGCCCAAATTTAATAAGGCATTTCTGTTAGTGGCTCATCAGCCATTCCTAATTCTGGGGGCTCATTTGCTTTATTGTTATTTTCCTAAACACCTAATTACACAGATCCTCTGACCCCTAAACCTTAACAAGTCCCTTGACAAGGCCCAACTTGCAGGCATATAACAATAGCTTATTTATGTAACCAGTGCACTTTTTTGCTTGCTATAATTAACTTGCTAATTAGGTTCCTTTTTAACCTTACCTCCTTCTTTTCCCTGTCAGATGATTTCAGTCAACCTAGTCTCATTAGAAAAAAATTAACTACAGAGCCACTAAAACAATGAGAGAATTTATTTAGAGAGTAAGAAAAAAAAAATAATGGTGACAAGTGCTTGGGAAACTCCTATCCCACACTCTCTGTCCTTGGAGTGGACAGTCTGGGCCAGCAGTCTCAGCAATAGCGCCTTCTCAGTCTTGTGCATCTTTCATACAAGTTTTGACATTTCGGTTTTAGTCCCATCTCAAGATGGTTGTTGATTTGGCCCTCAGTGACCCAGTTTTTCTGCAAAAAACGTGTCTCCTGGCAGGTGGGACCATAAAGGGAGAGTTCCTTATCTCAGAATCCTCAGCGTCACAACAACTTTATTACACGCCAAATAAAGACTCAAACAAAAGGACAGAGAAGCACACTGCCTGTTCACTAATTCCCGAGAAAGACCCAGTACACAGGAAAGTTACACTCAACTGCAGGCTACAGTCACTAGGGGTGGGATTGTGATTTGAATTGTTCCTTAAAAAAAACAAAAAACAAAAAAGAGAGAGTCTTCTCTGTTGAGCACAGGAAACAACATAAAATGGTAGACTCTTATTTTGATAGAAAACATTATACTATATAGTGTTTACTGACTTCTCTAGTAGAAGAGAAGAAAAGGAGGAAGACAAATTTTTTTGAGTGCCTATAAGTACAGCCTTGGGCATAGTATGGTGCTTCTTTTACCCTATGCGGTCCTCAGAAGCAGGCACTATCATCCTCACTTGACAAAGCAGAAAGTGCAAACAACAGAGGACTCACGGCTTTCAAGTAAGTGATGGGACTGGACTCGGAGCCTGTGTTCATGGCTGGAAGCTGTCTTTGTACCACATATTATGATAGTAATCAGAAGACCAAAGAATGCCCCTCACCCTAATCCTAGGTGTGCTGGCCCCAACTCATTGTTCTGAATGTATCTTTGAGTTTGCTTGATTTAAAGTTACTTTCAATTAATTTGCTTACTGGGTCTCAGACATCACCTCAGATGCTCTTATGCCGATTAAAGCACAATTCTGAAATAGCTAATCATATAAGAACCACAATTCTAACAGCTCTTTAACTGGCAACTTTGCCCAATGCCACTAATAAGGAACAGAAACAAATTAAATGAACTCAAACACTGATGATCAGCATCACCCATGACAACCCTGATCTCTTACCTTTCTCATAATTTCACAAAGTGAGACAGACCAGTGTTTCCCTTCTTGCTTGACGAATCTCTAAATGCCTGGTCTTCCTAACAAGGAATGCTCACCCTAGCACATGCTAAGCTGGGTCCTCATTACACTCACTCAGGTAAAAGGGAGCTCCTCATTCCAGTGGCTTAAGTCACTGTACCAAATAACAACCACGGGATACTTCAGGATACGATCACTGACAGGACACAGGAAAAGCCTTACTACCCAACAAGTTAGTCTTCAACTTGGCTCGCATCAGCATTATCTAAGGGCTATTAATAAGGCACAGTGCTAAGCCCACCCCCAGAGTTTCTGATTTACTAGGTCTGGGCCGGACCAAGATTTCGAATCTCTAACAAGTTGCCAGGTGATGCTGATGCTGCTGGAGAGCACACTTGGGGAGCTGTGGCTCCGACACTTTCTCCAAGCGTAAATAAGACAGCCCTGACTGTGCTGACTCCCTGCTTACCAACTGTTCATCCTATCCATGGCCACAACCACAGAGGAACACAAGTATTCACAGGTAGAACAGGAAAGGTTACTTGAAGGTCAAAAAATTCCATGGGGTGATCCTTGCTTCATAGCCAACACAACTGGATCTAATTCTGATTTTCATCATTTAAGACTCTTAAAAATCAATATAGTTAACACATTAAGAAAAACAGAATACATGGGAAGGATAGAAGATCCATTTACCCTAAGGAGGATCAGGTGAAAAGAAACCAATGCATTTCCTTTCAAGAACATAAAGCAGTACTACAACTACAAAGGATGGATCTTTATCTCTACTTCTTAACATCTGTAATTCTCATTTGTGAAATGAGGACAATAATATCTACTTTGCCTATCTCAAATATGGGCTGACACAACAAAGTAAAATAATGTGAGAAGGTTTTGAAGATTACAAAATGATACACAGGTTTAAAATAGCAACATTTCTACTCTCTAAGACCAAACGTTCTTGATCTGGAATGGGTGAAAATCAAGTATGCTTTAAAACAGTATAGGATTGGCACAGCTCTGGGCATTGCAGTCATCTGGGGAGTGAATTGGAGGATGGAAGATCTTTCTCTTTGTCTCTACCTCTCTCTGTAACTCTCTTTCAAATAAATAAAAATAAATCTTTAAAAAAACAGTATGCATGGGCTGGCGCCGTGGTTCACTTGGCTAATCCTCCGCCTGCGGCGCCGGCATCCCATATGGGCCCCGGGTTCTAGTCCCGGTTGCTCCTCTTCCAGTCCAGCTCTCTGCTGTGGCCCGGGAAGGCAGTGGAGGATGGCCCAAGTGCTTGGGCGCCTGCACCCACGTGGGAGACCAGGAAGAAGCACCTGGCCCCTGGCTTCGGATCAGTGTAGCTCCAGCCGTAGTGGCTAATTGGGGAATGAACCAACGGAAGGAAGACCTTTCTCTCTGTCTCTCCCTCTCACTGTCTGTAACTCTACCTGTCAAATAAATAAATAAAAAATATTTAAAAAAAAACAGTATGCAAAATTTTGTATTTTTTTCCTGGGCAGAAGCCACTCATTTTCATCAGTTTCTCAAATGAGTCTGTGCTTTAAGTGCCAATCCTGACCCCGAGTTATAGTCAAGCTACTTTCACCACCATTTACCAGATGCCTTAAAGGTTTCTGTCTCACTTTCAGGTTCATGCAATTCCAGTGTTCCTCAACACATCTCTCCCTTTCAAACCAACAAGCAACTTGAACAAACCCTCTATGGATGGAATTACTTATAGCCAAAAGAATATTGGGTAGCAAGCCGACTGGGTACTCAAGAACGTCAATTAACCAGATGTCCCAGGGAAAAGTACTAAGCACTACAAGAGAGCCTGAGTGGGAGGAGGACATATTAAAATGTAAAAAAAAAAAAAAAAAAAAAAAAGAAAAGAAAAGGTTACTGCTGATCTCCATGCACATAGATGAGATATTTTGCCTACCACAAAGTACGAAAGATTTCTCGGGGGAAGTCAAACAGATTAACACAGACAATCTTTAAAAGGACATGATCCCCAACCTTTTGGCAGTAAAACTACCTGAACAAAGCAGAAAATCCTCCATGTGGAAACAGCTGAGGAGCAAGGCTCCTGTGGGAGTTTTCCAGTGCCTGATGGATCGTCACCTTGTCATTTCTCGGGACTGGGATGCTTCAAACTTCGTCCTGCGTATCCCCCCACTGGGAATCTGAGACGTGAGTCATGTCAACTGCTCTGTGTGGTTTGAGTCCTATTCTCAGGGGGGAAACGCAGGATCCTTTCTGCTACTGCTTTTCTCCTAAAAGAAGGCTGGAGAGGCTTCTCCTGTGTCCTTGGTACGCAGGGAGAGTCTCAATGGAAATTTCATTACACTAATATGTAAACTGAAACATAAGTCAGACGTTTGTTAAAACTTTCTTGAGATTTTGGCCCCAAACAAGAGCTGGCTCAAGGCATTCTCTTGGGGATTAAAAGGCACTTTCGGAGCTCCCAGGTAAGGTCTTTGGCAATACACTAGAGGGTGCTCAAGGGCCTAACTTTCCTGGCTGCGTGGCTATCCGTGGCAGTCTAAGGAAGGACTTCCAGACCAGGCCAGAAGTGTGTGATGTAGCCGGCATCTGAAAGCCGCAGAGGTCTTTGGCAAAGAAAAGACAGCAGATGAGACAACTGCATTTATTAGAGACAATCCCCTCCCTACTCTTCCTCCTCACTGTTCAAAAAAACTACTGATCAAAGACACTGATTTTTGAGAGAAACAGGCCAAGGAGCTGCTAAATGAGAGGGGTGTTGTGTTTAAAATAAGACAGAGCAGCGCTGTGCTTTACTTAAAAAAATGTTTTCAGGGCCGGCATTGTGACGTAGTGGGTAAAGCTGCCACCTGCAGTGCCAGCATCCCATATGGGCACTGGCTTCAAGTCCTAGCCATTCCACTTCCAACCAGCTCCCTGAAAATGGCCTGGGAAAGCAACAGAAGAGGGTCCAAAAGTTTGGCCCCTGCACCTATATGGGAGATCTGGATGAAGCTCCTGGCTTCTGCCTTCAGGCTGGCTCAGCTGTGCCACTGTGGCCATCTGCAGAGTGAACCAGCGGACAGAAGACCTCTGATCTCTGTCTCTCCCCGACTCTCCCCATAGCTCTTTCTCTCTCTCTCTCTTTCTCTTTTAAAGATTTATTTATTTATTTATTTGAAAGTCAGAGTTACAGAGAGAGAGAGAAAGAAGGAAAGGCAGAGAGAGAGAGAGAGAGGTCTTCCATCCGTTGGTTCACTCCCCAGTTGGCTGCAATGGCTGAAGCTGCGCTGATCTGAAGCCAGGAGCCAGGTGCTTCCTCCTGGTCTCCCATGTAGGTGCAGGGGCCCAAGCACTTGGGCCATCCTCCACTGTCTTCCTGGGCCAAAGAAGAGAGCTGGACTGGAAGAGGAGCAACCAGGACTAGAACCCAGTGCCCATATGGAATGCTGGCGCCACAGGTGGAGGATTAACCAAGTGAGCCACAGCGCTGGCCTCCCATAGTTCTTTCAAATAAATAAACAAATAAATCTTAAAAAATGTTTTCTAGGGGTGGGCATTGTAGCACCTCTTGGGATACCCATATCTCATATCAGTGCCCATTCAAGTCCCAGCTACTCAGCTTCCCATACAGCTTCCTGCTAATGTACCTGGGAAGGCAGTGGAAGATAACCCAAGCACTTGGGCTCTTGCCACCCTTGTGAGAGATTGGGACAGAGTTCCCAGCTTTGACCTGGCCCAATCCCAGCTGTTGTGGCCATTTGGGAAGTGATAGAAGATATCTCTTGCTCTTGCTCTCTTTCTCGTCGCTCTGCCTTTCAAATTAAATAAGTAAATCTTGTTTCAAAGAGTTCAGTTAGAGGGCCGGTGTTGTGGTACAGCAAGTTAGTGGCTGTCTGCAATGCCAGTATCCCAAATTAATGCTGGTGAGTCCTGGCTGCTTCACTTCTGATCCAGTTCCCTGCTAATGCACCTGGGAAAGCAGCGGAAGATGGCCCTGCCATCCTTGTGGGAGACTCAGATGGAAGCCCCTGGCTCCTGGCTTTAGCCTGGCCCAGCCCTGGTTGCTGCAGCCATTTGGGGAGTAAACCAGTGGATGGAAGACCTCTTTCTCTCTGTAACTCTGCCTTTCAGAAAAATATTTAGATCTCTTTTTATTTAAGATTCATTTTTATTTATTTAAAAGGCAGAGCCTTGGCTGGCGCCGTGGCTCAATAGGCTAATCCTCTGCCATGAGGCGCCGGCACACCGGGTTCTAGTCCTGGTCGGGGTGCCGGATTCTGTCCCGGTTGCCCCTCTTCCAGGCCAGCTCTCTGTTGTGGCCTGGGAGTGCAGTGGAGGATGGCCCAAGTGCTTGGGCCCTGCACCCGCATGGGAGACCAGGAGAAGCACCTGGCTCCTGCCTTCGGATCAGCGCGGTGCGCCGGCCGCAGTGGCCATTGGAGGGTAAAACCAACGGCAAAAAGGAAGACCTTTCTCTCTGTCTCTTTCTCTCACTGTCCACTCTGCCTGTCAAAAAAAAAAAAAAAAAAAAAAAAAAGGCAGAGCCATAGAGGGAGGGAAGGAGGGAGAGGGAGGGAGGGAGGGAGGGAAGGAGGGAGAGGGAGGGAGGAAGAGAGAGATATTGATCCTTCTTCGCTGGTTCACTCCCCAAATGGCCACGGCCTTGGGCTGGGCTAGTAGGAAGCCAGGAGCCAGGAGTTTCTTCCAGGTCTCCTATGTGGATGCAGGGGCCCGAGCACCTGGGCCGTTCTCCACGGCCTTCCCAGATGCATTAGCAGGGAGCTGGATGCATAAATCTTTAAATAAAGAAAAAATGTTCTTTGAGACATTGCACTCAGCAGGTAAGGCAGTGAGGATTATCACGGCAATAAATTACTATAGAACTTTCATTGAGTGGGCACACTAATGTTCAGTAGTGTTGTTCTGTAATATTCCTTTCTAGAAATACCAAAGTTTAGTACTTCAATGTGGCCAAACCAGAGTTATTAAATGAATCCCTTTCATTCATTTTAAAACACTACATTATCTGAAATAAGCTTTTGGATTGCCAAAATTTATTTTCATCAAATGCTTTAAACCTGAGCACAACATCCTGATACAACATTAAGAACAACTGTAATAACCTCTGCAAAAGTAACAACAGTTAACACAACCAGAGCTAAAATGTAGGCAACTTGGTTGGGCCCTTATGAGGCCACCACATATTCAATTTCATTATCAATAGTTATTAAATCCATGATTCCACAAACATTAAATGAACAGGATATGTTATAGAATATCTGCCTAGTTTCCATGGGGAAATTTATGTATAAAAGCTGAGAAGCCCTAGCTTGTATCCCTTAAGCAATAGTGTATACACCTCTCTCTCTCTCTCTCTCTCTCTCTCTCTCTCTCTCTCTCACACACACACACACACACACACACCTTTTTATGCTATAAGAAATCAGGCTAAATCTAAAGAAACCATTTAGAAACACAAGGATAAAGGGTTGGCATTACAGTACAGTGGGTTAAGCTGCTGCTTATGATACCAGCATCTTATATCAGAGTGCCTAGTTCAAGTCCCAATTACTCCTCTTCTGATCCACCTCCCTACTAATGCATCTGGGAAGGCAGCACAGAATGGCCCAAGTGCTTGGGCCTCTGCCACTCATGTGGGAGACCTGGATCAAGTTCCTTGGTCCTGGCTGTTGCAGCCATTTGAAGGGTTGGGGATAAACAAGCATGGAGAATGTGTCATTCTGATCACTGAGTTTCAAATAAATACACAAACATTTAAACACACACAGGTAATTATTTTAAACCGAAATTACATTTAAAAATTAGGTTTTATGTACTAGTTTTTATCAACAAATAAGTCATTATCATCATTTTATTATTAAAATAATTTATCAGGTAAATATGGTATTTTGAATGACTCTCATAAGACAGCTGTATAGTGCTTGCCTTGTGGAAAGTTAAGTACAAATAGTTGGAGAGGGGCTGGCATTGTGGCATAGTGGATAAAGCCGCCACCTGCAATGCCAGCATCCCATATGGGCATCAGTTCCTGTCCCAGCTGCTCCATTTCCAATCCAGATCTCTGCTAATGGTCTTGGAAAAGCATCAGAAGATGGCACAAGTGTTTGGACATTTGCAACTATGTGAGAGGCTCGTATGAAGCTCCTGGATCCTGGTTTTAGCCTGGCCCAACCTTGGTTGGTGTGGCGATCTGGGGAGTGAACTAACAGGTGGAAGTGCTCTCCTCTCCCTCTCTCTCTCTTTCTCTCTGTCTCTCCCTCTCTCTCTGTAACTCTTAACTTGCAAATAAGTAAATAAATCTTTAAAAAAAATAGCTGGAGAAATGGGGGTAGGGGGTGAACAGGCAGGTAGGTGAGAAATGTTTTAGATCTTTCCGGACTTGAGAAAACATCATTTCTACAAAGTCTTCTCTGTTTTCTTCTTACTGTTCTTTTTCTTTACCCACATGAGCAATAAACTAAGCATCAGCTTAAAAACAAGAATGTGAAGCAAACACACGATAAAATAATCCACGTAGTACAGCAGCTGCAGCAGCAAAGCCCCTGCCCACCACAGAAACAAACAGGCAATAGGCTGTCGCCAGCCAGGCAGCTCTCATAGTTCCCTTCCCTAGCTCACTGGTAATTAAGAGATGGGGGTGACCTAGTATACAAAAACTAAGCAGAAATTAGAGCAACTGTTTTCCCAAACACAGATCTTGGCAGGAGCTTCTTCCGGGTGATCTCTGTCATCTATCAGGCGTGGTTGCCTCCATTATCAAGAAACAGAAGGAAAAACAAAGCCAGCAAAGAACTCACCATCCACTCGGGCACGTGAAAAGCGGAGGTGCCCTCATTACCATCCCACTTCTCCATAGTGCAGGTTTGGGTAAGATTTGTCCTGAAGCGAAAGGGAGAGCTGGCTGGGAAACGCCAGGGCTATGAGTGCTCCAAAGCGGACTCAAACCTGGGCATTCAGAGTTCACAGTGGCTAGGCAAGCTGCATCCCTGCTCAAATAGGAAGCCTCCTATTCAAATCAAGACCATCAGTCAACTGCGTGACAAGTCCCTTACTGGCCAGCTTCAAAGCCTTCTGCTTCTGATTCAAAATCAGAGCCACTACCAAATTCCACAGCCAGGTGCCGAGTGTCCTATGGGGCACTCGGTGCCACCCAAACCCCTCTGCCCACACCTGCCCAGTGGCCGCTTTCTGCAGCAACAGGCAGGCTTCCTTCTCTGCCAGTGCATAAGGCACTTGTTAATCCTCTCCTGCCCCACAGGACACGTCACTGGACGTGCTGATACCAAGATCAATAAAGATCGAGGTCAAGAAGGCGCTCATGCTTCTCCAGTCGCTTGATTTGGATCAGAACAGTAAACAGGCGTTTCCCTGCCAGCAAGAGTTCCTTATGACTTTCAAGTTTAAACAACCTTTCAGAAGCTCCCTATCTGCTCGCACCAGGGCTCTGGCATCAAACTCTGGCACATCTCGAGTTAAATTCTTACTGCATGCGAGGGTATGGATGGAGCCAGAGGGGATATTTTTGCAAAACCAAAATTTCCTAGAAGCTCTGAAGACAGTTCTAGGACCACAACTCCATCTGCTGGCTCCTTGTGCTACGTACATGAAAGGTTTAAGGGCCCCAAGCTGAGAAACAGCACAGGTGATTGTTAAATGGCTTTACTAAGGCTAGCCTGGAACCAACGCAGTGTGGGTGCAGAGGCCAGCAAGAGTTTTCAATCAGACCAGTGCTGCTTCAGAGTCTAGGGCTGGTTTTCAATCACTAGTCTGGTTTCAGAACTTAGAGGATGCCAGTACAGTGGCTCGGTCCATTGCCATTATTATTATTACTTAAAAAAAAAAAGATTTATTTATTGAAAGGCAAAGCCAGAGAGAGAGAGAGAGAGAATCTTCCATCCTCAAATGGCCACAATGGAAGGGGCTGGGCCAGGCTGAAGCCAGGAGCCAGGAGCTCCATCCAGGTCTCTCACGTGGCAGGCGCCTAAGCACTCAAGCCATCTTCCATTGCTTTCCCAGGTGTATTAACAGGGAGATGGACCACAAGTGGAGCAGCAGGGACTCCAATCAGTGCTCATATGGGATGCTGGCATACGCCAAGCCCCTACTGTCACCTTAAAGGGCCTCAGAAACTGTTTCAACTTTATGTCCCCCTATTAGCTCCCTCTTCTCTGAACACCTCAGAAGTTTGGAAACAAGACATAAGTAGAAAAAAAGGTGATCTAATCTACACTGTGTGCTTAGTTCATTCCTAGAGTACATTCTCCAGTAAGAGTACCACAGGCTACAGGCACAAAGGAAGCCCAACAAGATATGCCCAGTGTTAATTCCCATTACAGAAGGTAACTTCCCTGAAGCTAACTGTCATAATATACTTATGATTATAAGCCCATTACCCTTTAAGGCCTTCACTGGTGAAGAGAAGGGTCCTTTGGATATGGAGTGGAGGGGAGGAAGGTGGTGCTACAGAAGAGGTATTGTGAATGCCAGAGAGGGCAGCATTGAGATGACTGACCACAGGCCTGCACTCCGAGAGAAAGGCAAGTGAACACAGAAGGGGCTGCGGGGCCAGGTGCATGTGGAGGTGTCCCAAGACTAGAGATCACAGGGAGGGTGGACCGTAACTGCATAAGAATTGCAGAGTTGGAAGCAGAGGAAGTTGTGGTTCACAGAGGAGCTACGGAGTGAAGCAGCTGGAGTGATGACAAGATATGGGAGGCTAATGAGATGCAAAAGAGATAAGGCCCACTGAAGTCAAAGTTTAACAAAGCTGTTTGATAGAGCTGTGGCTGTCAGTAACCTCCAGTTATTGTCCTCTGAGCCTCCTTTCAATTCACACTCTTTTTTTTTCTAGAGAGAGAGCAGGGAAATTTATCTTCCATCCACTGGTTTACTCCCCAAATGGCCACAACACCAGAGACTGGCCCAGGCCGAGGCCAGGATCCAGGAACTCCATCCAGGTCTCCCATGTGGGAGGCAGGGACCCAAGCACTTGGGCCATCTTCTGCTGCCTTCCCAAGCACATCAATAGGGAGTTGGATCGGTAGTGGAGCGGCCAGGAGTTGAACCAGTGCCCACATGGGATGCCAGCGTTGCAGGCTGTGGCTTAACCTTCTGTGCCACAATGCCAGCCCTCCACACTTCTTAAAATGAGAAGCTACATCTGTGGCCTAATTTCCAACGGGTTCATTTCATCTGTGCTCTGAATGCAACAAGTCTAAAATAAAATTTATTGCTCCATTTCTCACCTTCCACAATACTCTTTTCATTTTTCTATTTGTATCAATAGTGCCACAGTCCACTCAAACAACTATGACTTTTCCCTCTTCCCTAGTTCCCAAAACAATCAATTGCCAATTATTTCTGAACCTCCTCCATCAAACCTTTTATCTAACTCTATTCATTTTCACCATCTCCTAAAAACCCTCCCAAAACACTTTTCAAGAGGTTCTTCCACACACATCCTTATCTATACGCTGTATCTTCAAGGTAAGCTGCATTGTCTGCTATTTCCAGTATGGCAGCCATGAGCACATGAGACATTGCGTTGGAACTCTGGCTCTGCCACTCAGTTAGCCTCTCTGTCCTCCCAGTTTTCTTTTTTTTCTTTCTTTCTTTCTTCTTTTTTTTTTTTTTTGACAGGCAGAGTGGACAGTGAGAGAGACAGAGAGAAAGGTCTTCCTTTTGCCGTTGGTTCACCCTCCAATGGCCGCCACGGTTGGCGCGCTGCGGCCAGCGCACCGCGCTGATCCGAAGGCAGGAGCCAGGTGCTTCTCCTGGTCTCCCATGGGGTGCAGGGCCCACGCACTTGGGCCATCCTCCACTGCACTCCCTGGCCACAGCAGAAAGCTGGCCTGGAAGAGGGGCAACCGGGACAGAATCCGGTGCCCCAACCGGGACTAGAACCTGGTGTGCCAGCGCCGCAAGGCGGAGGATTAGCCTTGTGAGCCGCAGCACCGGCCTGTCCTCCCAGTTTTCTAAACTGAACAGTGGAAATAATACTAGGCATCCTGTGGGACTGATGAAAGGATTTCAGAAAGGGTATTTACACTGAGGACTTAACTACCTGTAGCTTGTAACGATGTTATTGGCATGCTGTGTCCTTTCCCACCTCAGTGCCTTTGCCCATACCATTTTCTCAAATCGCAATGTATGTGTTTCTGCCTTCACCTCCACCATCATCACTTACTCAACTCTTCAAGGTTCAGCTCAAATGGTACTTCTGTCATGAAACCTGATCTGAAAAAGTACTGTTCTGTGCAGTACTGTTCCATGCCTGCACCCTTTTTCACAGTATAGTCACTGTGTACACCTGTTACCCTGGGTAGACTCCAAGCTCTTCAGGAGCTCTGCTAACCTGGATTTGTCTACAGTGCCTGGCACAGAAGAGCTTTAAAACATCATCAAATACATGTTTAGATTATGCATGCTATACATATATCTCATAGTACACTCTGGAGGCAACTTGCATAATCAATGTGTTCAATATGTTTATGCCAATTCTGTAGGATCTGGAATATTATTTTATATTTATAGGGGCTTAGTTTTATTACTGACCACAGCTATGACATACTTGATGTTGAGTCCTTTAGTACAGTTTTAATCTTTAACTATAATATCTTCTCCCTTGCTTGATCTCATTAATTACAATCCTTTATGACCTGCATCATAATGAAGATTTTAGGAACAAAGCTAGGTCCAAAGTCTGCTCTACTGTTAGTATGCAGCCCAACTCTTAGAATATTTCACTAATCAGCCAACTACTGTTTTAGTATTCCTGTTCTTTTTTATAGTGATTTAAAGAAGCAGAAGGTGGGGAGGCTATTTGGTGCTGAGGTTAAGGCGCTGCCTTAGAGACCTGGATTGAGCAATGGCTGTGACAAGCATTTAGAGTGAACAAGTGAACTGGCAGATGAAGGACTTCTTTGTCTCTCTGCCTTCAAATAAAATGAAAAATAAACATTTCAATAAATAGAAGATGGCTACCTTCAATGGTAGTGTTAAACCATGGAAGAAAGTGACTTTTTTTTAGGGGTAGAGTTACAGAGAGAAAGGTCTTTCATCCACTGCTTCACTCCCTAAATGGCTGCAATGTAAGCAATGGAAGGTGGCCCAAATGCTTGGGCCCCTGCACCTGTGTGAGAGACCCGGAAGAAGCTCCTGGCTCCTGGCTTTGAATTAGCCAAGTGCTGGCTGTTGCAGCCATTTGGGGAGTGAACCAGCAGATGAAGACCTCTCACTCTGTCTCTCCCTAACTCTGTGACTCTACCTCTCAAATAAATAAATAATTTTTTTTTTTAAAGAACAGGAATGAGATTACTGCACATCATTTAGAGCTCTTACAATTTAGGGGAGGAGTGAGCAATTTCATAAAAAAAAAAAAAAAGTTCCATAAGCCGTATTGTCTCCTACATGCAGCTTTACAAAAATTGAGGGTGTGAACAGCTCAGAGAATCTCATTTTTAACTCCAAACACTGGTTTGGATCATCATCCATGAAGGTAGCTGAAGTCAGAGTTAGTATATGCCTAGGATGGATGGGAAAAGGATAAAAAGTTAGTATTTCCAGGAGACCTAGGCACTGAAGAAGTTACTAGGATGGCAGAACAGTTTTAAGCATAAGGTACTAATGTGAAACATACAGTGTCATAAGGTACAGGGCAAAGACTATGAGACTGTGGTTCTGTCCTCTAATCCCATGGTTTTAGTAGACTTTGGCAAGTCACCTAATTACTCCTTGTTATAAAATGAGGGGGAGGGGAAAAGTGGACTGTGGAAGGCTAGAACTGGTTTCTTCCAGTTCTGACATTCAGTATTTCTAATCCATCCACTTCTTTGAGGTCAGAAGAAAAAGACAATAACTACTCCCTAGTTATCGAAGTTACAGCTTATTACACAGGCTAAGGCTCCTAACTGCTTGAGTTCAAAGCTCAATCTGGTTAGTTATGGGGATAGATGGATTGCAAGGCCCCTAATCTCCTTTGCTCCTCCAAACTTGAAGTGTCAGTGCTGCTGGGTTCAGTGCTATGGTGTAGTGGCACTGGCATCTCATATGGATGCCAGTTTGAGTCCTGGCTGCTCTACTTCTGATCCAGCTCCCTGCTAATTTGCCTGGGAAAGCAGTGAAGGATGGCTCAAGTGCTTGGGCCCCTGTACCCATATGGGAAACCTAGAAGAAGCTTCTGGCTCCCAGCTTCAGATCAGTCCAGCTGTAGCCATTTGGGGAGTCAACCCCCAGATAGAAGATCTCTCTGTCTCCTTCTCTCTCTCTAACTCTGCCTTTCAAACAAACAAACAAATAACGTAGGAAGGAAGGATAGACTGGCATTGTGACATAGCAGGCTAAGCCTTCACCTGCAGTGCCGGCATCCCATATTGGTTCCAGTTAGTGTCCTGGCTGTTCCACTTCTGATTCAGCTCTCTGCTATGGCCTGGGAAAGCAGTGGAAGATGGCCCAAGTCCTTGGGCCCCTACACCTTTGTGGGAGAACTGGAAGAAGCTCCTGGCTTCTGGCTTTGGATTGTCCCAGCTCCAGCTGTTGCAGTCATTTGGGGAGTGAACCAGCAGATGGAAGACCTTTCTCTTGATCTCTCCCTCTCTGTCTGTAACTAACTACCTCTCAAATAAATAAATACAATCTTTAAAAGAGAGAGAGAGAAAAATGTCAGTGCTGCCACAGCAACAGGAATTGTTGATCTCCCTATCCCCACCTCACAATCTAAATAACGCTAGGCATCTTCTCTCGGTTCCTCATGATCTTAAGACCCAAACCCCACAGGTATTTTATTTCATTTTTTACCCACAGGTAGTCTAGATTCGATATGGAGGCATCACACTGCTGGCCGGCTTTCAAGGTGGACACACTAGGTTTGAAGCTGAGCTTCACCAGTGACTAGCTGTCTACCCTCAGCTTACGCTGCACAACATTTTCAAGCCTTTGTTTCCTTGTCTGTAAAACACAATAATAATACCTTCCTCATGTTGCTTTTATAAAGATCAACTGGACACATAAAACACCAAGCACAGTGCTACAAGGCTATTTTGCCTAAAACTAGATACCAGTCTCCCTGCTTTGAATCTTGCCACTGACTGAATGTGTAACCTTGGGCACATTACTTATCCTCCTATTCCTGTTTTTTCATCTGTAAAATGGGGATATTAAGAGTATCTGACTTATAGGGGATTACTGAGAGGATGAAGATAACCCATATAAAGCACTTAGAACAGTGCCTGGGATTTATTAGTGTCATTAGGATTTCCTAAGATTGTGAATAATTATAACATGGACATCCTTCCCCCTAACTTGCCTAAATCCATCTTCTTTTTCATTTTCTTAATTAAAACCTAGTTTATTTCAACAGTGTTTACATTACATGTTATTAAGAGAAACTTGATTTATGCAAGTCAGTAGAGAGGAGAGCAGAGAGAGAAGGAGAGGTCTTCCATCTGATGGTTCACTCCCCAGATGGCCACAACGGCCAGAGCTGTGCCGATCCGAAGCCAGGAGCCAGGAGCTTCCTCTGGGTCTCCCACGCAGGTGCAGGGACCCAAGGACTTGGGCCATCTTCTACTGCTTTCCCAGGCCATAGCAGAGAGCTGGACAGGAAGCAGAGCAGCTGGGTCTCAAACCAGCGCCCATATGGGATGCCGGTGCTTCAGGCCAGGGCATTAACCCGCTGTGCCACAGCGCCAGCCACTCAATTCAGTTCTTTCACTACCTGTAGTGAACTCAGCAAGTTATGGTGGGGGTGGGGCATGGTGCAGAGCTTCCGTATTCTCTCTGGGCACACCACCTTCTCAACAACTGAAATGTGGACCAACCTGTAAGCTCCCACTTCTCTTCTCTAACACAGTAGTGAACTCACTCATATTAACCATACCAGAAACTTTCAGTCAGTGCCTGACCACGTGCAAGGCATCACAGAAAGACAGCCCCTGCCTTCATAATGCAGTCTAGGGAAAGAGACTGGCAACCAAGGAATTGCAATGAAGGAGTGAAAAATGATAACATGAGTACAGGGTGCTTTGGGAATATATGCCAAGGGTGTCAATCGTGTATCGGGGGTGTGGCCTCGGATAAATTCCATTTAAGCTGAAAAGTAGAGGATGAGCAGGAGTTAGCTGGTGTGTGTCTCAGGAGAAGGAGGATTCCAAATTGAGGGAAGAACATGTACTCTACTCTTGCAATCTCTCCTTTCTTCTTTGCACCAGCTGTCCAAAGTTGGCCATCATCATATCCATCTAAATCAGTACTTCTCAAACTTGGATGTGCATATAAATTATTTGGAGATCTTATTAAAAAGCCCATTCTGACTCAATAAGTCTAGAGTGACTCCCAAGATGCTATATGTTTAACAACTCTCCAATGACGCCTATGTTGCTACCATAACTCTCTGAGAAATAAAGGCCTAGGTAATCCCACTCCTGTAATAGCCTTCTTCAGTTCATACATTCAACTTCAGTATACACAATTATCACTAGCACAATCATTTAACATTTAACCATGTTGGGGGCCGGTGCTGTGACACAGTAGGCTAATCTTCCACCTGCAATGCCAGCATCCCATTTGGGTGCCTATTCACGTCCTGGCTGCTCCACTTCCGATCCAGCTCTCTGCTATGGCCTGGGAAAGCAGTAGAAAATGGCCCAAGTGCTTGCGCCCCTGCACCCTCGTGGGAGACATGGAGGAAGCTCCTGGCTCCTTGCTTCAGATTGGCCCAGCTCCAGCCATTGGGGCATGAACTAACAGATGGAAGACCTTTCTCTGTCTCTCCCTTCCTCTGTCTGTGACTCTACCTCTCAAATAAAAAAAATCTTTAAAAATTTTTAATCATATCACTCCTTTGTTCCTGATTGCCTCACCCGGCCCCCCACAAACTCCCCACTGTCCTCAGAATGAAGCCCCCACCTCTTGGCGTGACACACAAGGCCTTTCATGGCGTGGCCTCTGCATCCCCTGAAGCCCCAGTGCTCTCATTCCCCAGCTCCACTCTGACGCACCCACACATGCCCTTCAGAATTCACAGCTTAGCTGTGACTCCTTCAGTATGCTTCCAGTTCCTGGTCTAGATTAATCAGTTCTATGAGTTACTCAGTAACCCCCCAGACGGATCTCTATCCCAGTGCACACATCGTGTTGGGACCACAATCAATCGTTCGTCTAGTTTCTCTCTGGGACTGCACGCATTTTGAGGGCAGAGATTACGTGTCTTACCAGGTGCCTAGTATATGGAAAACAACCAAAGAATATCTGCTGAATTTAAAAATAGCTATGCCTTCATGAAAGAATTAACAGCTAGCTCAAAGCAAAACCCAAAATGAATAAAATACAGGACAGGCACCAGAAGGGTTAAAGGAAGGGGAAAGAAACCAAGTATGTGTAAGAGTTGACAAAACTATAAACAGAAACATCACTAACAAAATTCTGCCTCATGTAGCTAAACACACCTCCCTGCCACTGACTACTCCAATCAACGTTTCCAGACATACAGTAAAGCAATACGGAGCACTAAAGCCGGCACTGAGCCACCTTCTCCACTCCCTGGTAAATCCTCTAGAATCTGGGAGTGGAGTGTGAACTTCAATCATCAATTCCCCTGACACAGCAAATAGACCTCCACTGAGGTCAGGGTTCAGTGTGCTGCAGTTAGCACCACTGTCCTCAAAAACTGTCCTCAAAAGGAAGTCAAGCTTAAACTTGAAAATCTCACTTTAAACTTGAAAACAGCCAGAATAAGAGCAGGAAAGAATATGCATCCAGGACCTCCAATTTTATCAGAGAGCTTGGGGGTAAAATAAAGTAATGAAGCACTATGTTGTTCAGTAAACAGATACGGACTTCTCACTATATTCCTTCTCACTTATATACAAAAAAGTAAGAAATCAAGTGGTTAAAGTTTCATTAACTTTCAAAAGTCAGGGCTGGAATTGTGATGTAGCAGGTAAAGCTGCCACCTGGGATGCTGGCATCCCATAGGGGCACGGGTTTGTTGTCCTGGCTGCTCCACCTCCGACCCAGCTCCTGGCCTGGGAAAGCAGCCGAGGAGGGTCTGAGTCTTTGGGACCATCCACCCACCTGGGAGACCCCCATGAAACTCCTGGCTTTAGTCTGGCCCAACCCCTGTTGTGGCCACTTGGGGAATGAACCAGCGAGTGGATAGATCTTTGTCTCTCCCTCTCTCTCACTTGCTCTCTCTCTCTCTGTAACTCTGACTTTCAAATAAGTAATTAAATAAATATTTTTTTAAAAATTCAAAAGTCAACATACTCACGTCACCAGCATGCAGATAAGGAAAGCGAATATTCCCGGTACCCTACAGCTTTGTGTCCTCTCTCATAACCTTTACTGTATCCCTACCCTGATTCCTGTCACCACTGATTAGTTTGGCCTATTTTTAAACCTAATACAAATATCATAAAATAAAACATATTTTTTTTTCTTGCTCAGTATATCTGAGTTACCAAGTTTGCTGCACTTAGTAGTAGTCCACTTATCTTTACTGCCAGCAAGAATCCCATTGCACAGATATTTACAAATTATTGAACCCATCCTCCTGTTGATGGGACCTTGGTTGGGTCACTTTGGGGGCTATTAAAAAACAATGCTGCTAAGAACATTCTTTTTTTTTTTTTTTTTTTTAAACAGGCAGAGTGGACAGTGAGAGAGAGAGACAGAGAGAAAGGTCTTCCTTTGCCGTTGGTTCACCCTCCAATGGCCGCCGCAGCCGGCGCGCTGCGGCCGGCACACTGCGCTGATCCGAAGCCAGGAGCCAGGTGCTTCTCCTGGTCTCCCATGCAGGTGCAGGGCCCAAGCACTTGGGCCATCCTCCACTGCCCTCCCGGGCCATAGCAGAGAGCTGGCCTGGAAGAGGGGTACTAAGAACATTCTTGTATGTCCTTTGGTACCTATATGAAAATATTTCTGTTGGGTATGAAACTAGGAGTCAATTAGGTTTGCATATGTTCAGCTATGGAGGTAATGCCAAACAGTTTTCCAAGGAACTTACACCAATTTATACTCCTACCAGCAGGACATCAGTGTTCCAGCTGCTTCCAATCATTGATCTTTTTTTTTTTTTTCTTTCTTATGTACTTGAGAGACAGAAACACAGAGAGAGAGAGCTCCGATCTGTCGGCTCTCCCCCTAATGGCCAAGTTGGCTATGGCTGGACCAGGGCAGAAGCCAGGAGCTGCAAATGCTAGCCAGATGCTGGTAGGAAACCAATTACATGAGCCAGCACTGCTACCTTTGAGTGCTACCTTCAAAGGCTGGCATTAGCAAGAAACTGAAGTCAGAAGCTGGAGCTGGGACTTGAACCTAGGGACTCCAATGTGGAATGTGGACAGCTTAACCTGCTAGGCTAAACGCCCACTCCCATGTGTGGTCTTCTCATTGTAGCCATTCTAGGAAACATCATCACAATGTGATTCAATCTGAATCTCACAATCATCACTACAACTATCCATTTAGAAAATGTGGTAAGGGGCCAGCGCCGTGGCGCACTAGGTTAATCCTCTGTCTGATGTGCCGGCATCCCATATGGCAGCTGGTTCTAGTCCCGGCTGCACTTCTTCCAGTCCAGCTCTCTGCTGTGGCCTGGGGTAGCAGTGGAGGATGGCCCGAGTGCTTGGGCCCCTGCACCGGCATGGGAAACTGGGAAGAAGCTCCTAGCTCCTGGCTTTGGATCGGCGCAGCTCCAGCCATTGCGGCCATTTGGGGAGTTAACCAGCGGAAGGAATACCTTTCTCTCTGTTTCTCTCTCTCACTGTCTGTAACTCTACCTGTCAAATAAATAAATAAAATCTTAAAAAAAAAAAGAAAATGAGGTAAAAATACCTAAGATTTACTATTTAACAGTTTTAAGTGCACAGTTCGGTGGCACTAAGTACCTTTATACTGTCATGCAAGCCTCACCACCATCCATTTTTTCCATGATCTCAAACTGAAACTCCACACTCTTTAAACAAAAACTCCCCACTCCTCGCTCCTCATGCCGGCAAGCTACTATTCTGCTTCCTGACTCCATGAATTTGGCTATTTCAGTCTCGCATTAGGTGTGATCATACAATTTTGTCCTTTTGTGACTGGCTTGTTTCACGTACAGAAAATGTCCTCAAGAATCATCCATATTGCAGCATGTATCAGAATTTCATCCCTTTTGAAGGATTAATAATCTCCCATTGTAGGTACATACCACATTGTCCTTATCCATTCATCTGTTGATGGATATTTGGGCTGTTCCCACCTTTGGGCTATCTGAATAGTGCTGGTATGAACACTGGAGTTCAAATACCTGTTCAAGGCCCTGCTTTTAGCATTTTTGGGTATATACAAAGAAGGCATATGGTAGTTTTGTTTAATTTCTTTGAGGAACTGTCATATAGTTTTCAACAGTAGCTGCACCATTTTACATTCTCATCAGCAATGCACGAGAGTAGCAACTTGGAGGGGTGGGTATTTGGAGTAGTGGTAAAGATCCCAGTTCCTTGGGGGCTGGTGCTGGGGCGCAGCGGGTTAAAGCCCTGGCCTGAAGCGCCAGCATCCCATATGGGCGCCGGTTCTAGTCCTGCCTGCTCCTCTTCTGATCCAGCTCTCTACTGTGATCTGGGAAAGCAGTAGAAGATGACCCAAGGCCTTGGGCCCCTGGCACCCACGTGGGAGACCCATAGGAAGCTCCTGGCTTCAGATCGGCGCAGCTCTGGCCGTTAAGGCCACCTGGGGAGTGAACCAGCAGATGGGAGATCTCTATTTCTTTCTGTCTCTATCTCTTTTTTTGGACAGGCAGAGTGGATAGTGAGAAAGAGAGACAGAGAGAAAGGTCTTCCTTTTGCTGTTGGTTCACCCTCCAATGGCCGCTGCGGCCGGCTCATTGCGCTGATCCGAAGCCAGGAGCCAGGTGCTTCTCCTGGTCTCCCATGGGGTGCAGGGCCCAAGAACTTGGGCCATCCTTCACTGCCTTCCCGGGCCATAGCAGAGAGCTGGCCTGGAAGAGGGGCAACCGGGACAGAATCCGGCGCCCCAACCGGGACTAGAACCCGGTGTGCCAGCGCCGCAAGGCGGAAGATTAGCCTGTTAAGCCACGGCGCCGGCCTGAATAAAATGAATTTTAAAATTAAAAAAAGTTATAAGAAATCGGGGATTCCAACACAATCCCATCAAGATGGCATGTACCAATGCCATCGCACTAGTCCAAGTGATCAATTTCAGCTCACAATTGATAGCTCTGATAGCTCTAAGAGTCAAAGAGATCACACAAACAAGACAAGTATCTGCTAATACTAACTGATAGAATCAAAAAGGGAGAGAAAGATCCAACATGGGAAGTGGGATACACAGCAGACTCATAGGATGGCAGATGTCCTAAACAACACTCTGGCCTCAGAATCAGCCCTCAAGGCATTCAGATCTGGCTGAAGAGCCCATGAGAGTATAGCAGGCATGGAAAGCCAAGATATCATGGGAAAAAAAAAAAAAACCTAAATGAATGATCTCTGTGAGTGAGATCCCAGTGGAAAGAACGGGGCCATCAAAGAAGGAGGTACCCTTCTCCGAAGGGAGGAGAGAACTTCCACTTTGACTATGACCCTATCGGAATAAGATCAAAGTCAGGGAACTCTAAAGGCTTCCATAGCCCTGGCAACTCATGACTAGAGCCTAGGGAGATTACTGACGCCATGAACAGGAGTGTCAAATTGTTAAATCAGCAACAGGAGTCACTGTGTACTTACACCCCATGTGGGATCTGTCCCTAATATGTCATCTAAAGCAAAGTGATGCTATAACTAGTACTGAAACAGTATTTTTATACTTTGCGTTTCTGTGTGGGCACAAACTGATGAGGTCTTTACTAATTATATACTGAATTGATCTTCTGTATATAAAGAGAATTGGAAATGAAAAAAAAACAACCTGGTGTTAAAATGGAAATGGCATAGAAAATTAATTAATTTGAAAAAAAAATTATGTAGGATCTCTGTCTTTAATGTGCTGTACATTGCTATTTAATGCTATAATTAGTAATCCAATGGTAGTTTTTTCACTTTATGTTGCTATATGGGCAAAATGTTGAAATCTTTACCTAATATATACTAAACTGATCTTCTGTATACAAAGAGAATTGAAAATGAATCTTTACATGAATGGAAGGGGAAAGGGAGCGGGAAAGGGGAGGGTTGCGGGCGGGAGGGAAGTTATGGGAGGGGGGAAGCCATTGTAACCCATAAGCTATACTTTGGAAATTTATATTCATTAAATAAAAGTTTAAAAAAAAAAAAGTTATAAGAAATCGGAACCCTTGCCGGCGCTGCGGCTCAATAGGCTAATCTTCCGCCTGTGGCGCCGGCCCACAGGGTTCTAGTCCCAGTCGGGGCGCCAGATTGTCCTGGTTGCCCCTCTTCCAGTCCAGCTCTCTGTTGTGACCCAGGAGTGCAGTGGAGGATGGCCCAAGTGCTTGGGCCCTGCACCCCATGGGAGACCAGGAGAAGCACCTGGCTCCTGGCTTCGGATCAGCGCAGTGCGCTGGCCACAGCGCGCTGGCCGCAGCGGCCATTGGAGGGTGAACCAATGGTAAAGGAAGACCTTTCTCTCTCTCTCCCTCACTGTCCACTCTGCCTGTCAAAAAAATAAAAAATAATAATAAAAAAAAGAAATTGGAACCCATGTGAATTACCCAGCACCTTTTTACATGTTTAGAGCCCATTGAGATATCCTCTTTTTTTTTAAGATTATTTATTTATTTCTTTGACAGGTAGAGTTATAGACAGTGAGAGAGAGACAAAGGTCTTCTTTCCATTGGTTCATTCCCCAAATGGCCGCAACAGCTGGAGCTGCGCCAACCCAAAGCCAGGAGCCAGGTGCTTCTTCCTGGTATCCCATGAGGGTGTAGGGGCCCAAGCACTTGGGCCATCCTCCCCCGTTATACCAGGCCACAGCAGAGAGCTGGACTGGAAGAGGCATGACCAGGACTAGAAACAGCACCCATATGGGATACTGGTGCCGCAGGCGGAGGATTAACCCAGTGTGCCACGGTGCTGGCCCCTAGATATCCTCTTATGCGATGTGGCCTTTCCAGTTCACAGCCTATTTTCCCATTGGGTTGTGTATTTCCCTTAGTGAGTTGGATGAGTTACTATAGTTTAAAAATCATCTCCCACTCTAGTTTGCTTTTCCATTCTTATTGTTGTCTTTAAAAAACAAACTTGTGGGGACTGGCACTGTGGCACAGCAGATAAAGCTGCTGCCCCCGTTGCCAGCATCCCATATGGGCCCTGGTTCCAGTCCTGGCTGTTCTGCTTCAGATCCAGCTCCCTGCTAACACATGTGGGAAAGCTGCAGAAGATGGCCCAAGTGCTTGGGCCCCTGCACCCATGTGTGAAACCCAGAGGAATCTCCTGGCTCCTGGCTTTGGCCTGGCCCGGCCTTGGCTGTTGCAGCCATCTGGGGAATAAACCAGCAGATGGAAGACCTCTCTGTAACCCTGCCTTACAAATAAATAAATAAAATCTTTAAACAAACAAACTTGTGGGGGCCCGAACTGTGTTGCAGCAGGTAAGCTACTGTGTCGCCAGGCATCCCATGTGGGTGCCAGTTTGTGTCCTGGTTGCTCTACTTCCAATCCAGTTTCCTGCCAATGGCCTGGGAAAGCAGTGGAAAATGGCCCAGGTGCTTGGGTCCCTGACACCTACATGGGAGATTCAGGAAGAAGCTCCCAGCTCCTGGCTTTGGCCTGGCGTAGCCCTGGTCATTGTGGACAACTGGGGAGTGAGCCAGAGGATGGAAACTCTATAACTCTTTCAAAAAATAATAAATATTTTAAAAATTCTTGTTATTTTATTTTATTTTTTATTTGTATTTTAACATGCAGAGTTAGACAGTGAGAGAGAAACAGAGAGAAAGGTCTTTTTTTTTTTTTTTTTGACAGGCAGAGTGGATAGTGAGAGAGAAAGAGACAGAGAGAAAGGTCTTCCTTTTTGCTGTTGGTTCACCCTCCAATGGCTGCTGCGGCCGGCGCATCTTGCTGATCCGAAGCCAGGAGCCAGGTGCTTCCTCCTAGTCTCCCATGCAGGTGCAGGGCCCAAGCACTTGGGCCATCCTCCACTGCCTTCCCGGGCCACAGCAGAGAGCTGGACTGGAAGAGGAGCAAACGGGACAGAATCTGGCGCCCCAACCGGGACTAGAACCTGATGTGCTGGCGGTGCAGGCGGAGGATTAGCCTAGTGAGCGGTGGCGCTGGCCTGACATCATGTAAACTTAACATTGGTACAATAACATTAACTAGCAGACAGCGCTGTGGCGCAGAGGGTTGAAGTCCCAGCCTGCAGCGCCAGCATTTCCGATCCAGCTCCCTGCAAATGCACCTGGGAAAACAGCAGAGGATGGCCCCAGTGCGTGGACTGCTGCACCCAAGTGGGAGACCTGGAGGAAGCTCCTGGCTCCTGGTTTCAGATCTGCTCAGCTTCAGCCATTGCAGCCATGTGGGGAGTGAACCAGCGGATAGACCTTTCTCTCTGTCTCTCCCTCTCACTGTCTGTAACTCTTTCAAATAAAAATAAAATAAATCTTTTTTTTTTTTTTTAAAAATACTATTAACTAAACTACAGATTATTTGGATTTCATGTTTTTCCACTGTCCTTCTCCGGCTGTTCACCTTAGTCACTTCCAGTCAATGGCAGCTCCTAGGTCTTTCCTGACCTTGACTGAATCCTGGAACAAGGGTATACACTGACCAGGGTAAAGAAAAAAAAAACACTGTATGTTACCTATTAATCTCTTTTAATTAATTTTTAGTAGAATGGAGATACCCACATTCATACATTCATATAAATAATAAATTAAAAGATAAGCCCATTCAATTTCCTTGTCATATGGATAAAGAAGTCAGGACCTAGAAATTAAGTAACTTCCTCAAAGTCTTACACCACTTCTTGTCCTCACTGATTTTAGTTGGAAGGTGACACTTCTATTGTCTGTCACTTCGGAGGTACCTTAAAACCTCTAAGTGTTCAGAAACCCTCCCTTCTTCACCAACTTGAACAAAGTACATTCGTCATGGGAGACATCTGCCAGCACACTCCAGGGAGACCGAAATCTGTAGGTGCTCAAGTCCCTTATGTAACATGGCACAGTATTTGCATGTACCCTACAAACATCCTCATATATACTTCAAGTCATCTAATACCTAATATATGTAAACACTACGGAAATAGTTGTTATACTGTATTTTTTAGAGAATAACAAGAAAAAAGTCTGAAAACACCATTTTTAAAAATGAAGAATATTTTTGGTCCATGCTTGGCTGAACCATGGATACAGAGAGCAGGGATATAGAGGGCTGACTTTAAAGTATCTCTATTTTCATTAAGAGATCAAAGGGTGGGGCAAGCATTGCGGAGTAGCAGGTTAAGCTGCTGCCTGTGATGCCTGCATCCCCTATGGCCACCAGTTTGAGACCAAACTGCTCCATTTCTGATCCAGCTTCCTGCTAATAGCCTGGAAAAGCAGCAGAAGATGGTATAGGTACTTGGGCCCATGCAACCCACATGGGAGATTTGAATAAAACTTTTGGCTCCTGGCTTCAGCCACTACAGCTATTTTGGGAGTGAACCGGTGGATAAAAGATCTCTCTCTCTCTCTCTCTCTCTCTCTCTCTCTTTTTCTGTGTAACTCTTTCAAATAAATGAATATATCTTTAAAAAAATTTTAAAAAGAGATCAAATGGCTTAAATAGCTCCTGAGTTGCTTGTCTGTTTTCTAATTTTTCTGGAATGAGAATGTATAGGGTTGCTGTTCTAATAAGGGAGAAGTAAAAGAAATGTGCGGTAGGCAGAATAATGCCCCTACTTTCAAAAATGTCTATGTTTGAGCAGAGGTACAGCCCAGCAGTTAGGAGACCTGCACCCACATCAGAGTGGCTGGGCTTGACCTCAGCTCCAGCTCCCAACTCCTGCTTCCTGCTAACGTAGACCCCGGGAGGCAGCAGTGAGAGCTCAAGTAGTTGGGTTCTTCCTGCAACCCATGTGGGCCACCTGGATTGTGTTTCTGGTTCCCTGCTTCAGCCCTGGCCCAGCCTCAACTACTGTGGCATTTGGGAGTGAACCAGCATTTGGACAACATCTCTGGTCTCCCTCTTTCTCTCACTCTGCCTTTCAAATAAATAAATCTTTTTTAAAAGTTCATGGTTGGTAAAGCCACCACCACCTGCAGTGCTGGCATCCCATATGGGCACCAGTTCAAGTCCTGGCTGCTCCACTTCCAATCCAGCTCTATGCTATGGCCTGGGAAAGCAGCAGAAGGTGGCCTAAGTGCTTGGGCCCCTGCACCCACGTGGGAGATCTAGAAGAAGCTCCTGGCTTTGGATCAGTGCAGCTCTGGCTGTTTCACCCAATTGGGGAGTGAACCATCGGATGGAAGACCTCTCTCTCTCTCTCTCTCTCTCTCTCTCTCTCTCTGCCCTTCCTTCTCTCTCTGTATAACTCTTTCAAATAAATAAATAAATCTTTTAAAAAAAGTTAATGGAAAATGAAATTAAAAGGTAAGTTTATTTTGGTGCAAAAATTTCCTGAAATTATATGTATGAGGGATCCTCAAAAGGTTCATAGAAAAATCTGTATTATGAAAAAATCATGCAGCATTTCAAAAGTTTTTTCAATAAAACAAGCATCTTTAATGCATTTTCCCACAAACTGTCAGAGATACTCTTGTAGTAATTTAAAAATAGACAACTAAAAGCCACAGAAAGTTTCAAAGTAGGGCAGGTGATATCTACAGAATGATGTGATGAAAACATGCAGGGGAAGATGACTTACTACTGTGTACCTGACACATTCGAGGGAGAATGTAGCTGAAAGAAATGAGAGCAACATTAAGGTCAACCTTGAAGACCAACTTATGACCATATGAAAGAAAAAGAAAGGACATATTTTAGAAATTGTACAAAGGAAGACCTAGTCTGATCTAGACAAAGATCTGGATGCAGGGCTGAAGGAGGGAAAAGTTCCTACAACTCATGTAGTCATTTTAAACACAGCACAAATTCCATGCATCCAGCAGCTTGTCATTACTGTTTTTATGTTTGTGATAAAAATCACTATGATTACTTCTCTTTACCTGGCATTTTTCTGCCAAAAAGTTCTGACTACATTTCAAAATTCACCTTCCCCAATGAAAGTCAAATGGGGAAAATTCAAATGAGTTCCAAAGCAGATCAATCAAGTATAACCACAACTAGCAAGCAGATCGTTTTTTACATCCAAGGCCAGGATATTGAATATATAAAAATATACATTAGAAAAAAAATAGAAGAGGCAAAAACTGTCCTAGAACATGAATCTTAAAGAAGACCTACTGAGGAGCCGCTCTGTGGCATAGCAGGTAAAGCCGCTACCTTTAGCGCTGGCATCCCATATGGGTGCTGGTTCAGGACCCAGCTGCTCCATTTCTGGTCCAGCTCTCTGCTGTGGCCTGGGAAAGCAGTAGAACATGGCCCAAGTTTTTGGGCTCTTGCACCCACGTGGGAGACCTTGAAGAAGCTCCCAGCTCCTGACTTTGGATTCACCCAGCTCTGGCTGTCATGGCCATTTGGGGAGTGAACCAGCTGATGGAAGACCTCTCTCTCTCTACCTTTGCCTCTCTGTAACTCTGCCTTTCAAATATATAAATAAATCTTTTAAAAAGGAGAAGACCTATTAAGTGAACTCCTTCCCTACCATCTCCCAAATACAAAATAACCAATTTCTGGAAATTGTCTTCATGAATGACCTAGAGCTACTGGATGTAAATATATTGAATTCTATTATTTGAGGCAGCCACATTCTATAAAGTTGATACAAACAATGGATTTGCCAACACTGATCCATGGTTCCAGGGAAATACAGGGATAGACGCAGGTACTCTTAGCCACTGGTCAATAGATAGCATTGTATTACATGTATTTCCATTTAAAGACACCTTCTTTAATATAAGTGAATACCGCTGATTCACGAACTTTGAACTCACAGCCAACAGTACTCGAATTCATGCCTGACCTAAGCTTATCTACCACACCTTTTTTCTGCAAGACACATCACAGCCTTGTACTGACAAACACAGTGTCTAAGCACCACATGTGGGGGCCATTTAAAACAATGAAATCACCAACAAAGCAGGAAATACCAAAAAAAGTAAGTGGCACCGAACAGATCATAAAAAGCACACCTGTTTATGGTATGAGAGATGAAATGAGAAGGCAGAGAACACTGCCTTGCTTGACCTCAGCTGAGAATGCCAGTGACTCCAAATTTTCACCAGTCTGTACTTATTTGCAAATAACCCTAAAAGGACCATGAGCACTTAAAAAAAAAAAAAAAAAAAGATTTTTTTTTTTTAATCTGAAAGGCAGAGAGACAGGGAAAGATAAGACAGATGGACAGAGAGAGAAGAGAGATGAGAGAGCAAGAACAAGCAAGTGAGCAAGAATCTTCATCCACTGGTCACTGGATCTTGAATCACTGCTCTGATATGGGATGCTGGCATCACTAGCAGCAGCTTAACCTGCTGTGTCACAGTGCTGGCCCAAGGACCATGAGTATTGATTTTGTGGTTATAAATAAATTTTAGTGACGAGGCAAATTCATAAATGGGGAATCAACAAATAATGAGTATTGATTGTGCTGTTGTGTTCACTTGTCCTGGATTATTTCAAGGCAAATTGGCTCTGACTTTAAAGGTTATCAGCCCGTTCTTGCCTGCTGGTACTGTAAACACCTCCTGTGAAGTCCATAAGTCACCTCAACCTTGCTTCTAAGTACAATTCTCTCAAGGTAAAGATGCTCTCGCTAAAATCTTCTGCCAAGTCTAGCAAAGAAAGAGAAGGTGAAAGAGGATTCAACCCACCTTCTTAAAACAATGCTGAAATTATAGTTTTGGAAGGAGTTCACACCTGGCTGTAAAAGTTCGTCTTACTCAATGTCACCCAGTGGTAACCTCAAGGCACCATATTCAGACATGCAAGCCTACCACTATCCAGTAGCCATGCCTATGTTTGAGCTGTTCTGCTGTGGAAGGCAACCAGGCACAGAGATGGGTCAATAACCTCAGTGATTCTGCCATGTTTCCTTTCTCAGCCCTTCCGTCTCATGTCCCTTGTGCTGTCAAATGTTCTCCACTCTTCTCTGACGCCCAGCTACAACCCTGATCTGTGTATATGACTCCTATTTCACAGAAAAAAAAAAAAAAAAAAAAAAACCAAAAACTAAAATCATTAGATGGATTTTTTCCAACTTCTTGGCAATAAAATCTATAAATCTGCCCACACCCATCTTCTCCAATCTCCTTATTTTAGTGAAAGAGGATTCCCTCTTCACATCTAAATCTAATTCCCCCACTAGTGCTCTGGACCAAATTTACACTTTTGGGAGGGACAGCTCTCTATCAGGTATTCTCTCACTCCTGTTCCTTCAACGTTTCACCCTCCACTGGCTTCTTCCCATCACCACAGAATATGTTCAAACTTCTCTTCTATTCTCAAAATAGATATTTTACTTTCATCTTTCAGCTCTTGCTCTCTGCTCTCACCTTCATAGCCAAACTCTCTAGGGGGGCAGTTAGGATGCCTGGGACTCCCCCTCCCAGGGTGACCCAGTTCAAGTCCTGGCTCTGCTTCTGATATCAGCTTTCTGCTAATACACACCCCGGAAGGCAGCAGTGATGGCTCAAGCACTTGGGTCCCCTGTCATGCACGTGGGAGGCCCAGACTCCGTTCCAGGCTCCCAGCTTTTGCCTGGCCCAGCCCTGGCTGTGGCAGACAATTGGGGGGAATGAACCAGCTGGAAGAAGATCTTTCTCTGCCTATCTCTCTGCCTTTCAAAAAAAAAATCCTCTTTAAATTCATTACATCTCTAATTCTTTACATTTCATTCTGTTCTCTAGTACAGTCCATCTCCAGTGCCTACCCATCAACTGGAACGATCTGTGCCAAGGTCACTATGTTTGTTGCTAAATCTAACTGAATACTTTTCAACTTACTTTATTTCTCAGGATTTTGACATTAAAATACCTCTTTCCTGAGACTCTCTTCACTTGACCTGTCTGACATTTTACCCATCTTTCCTTTTACCTCCAAGACACTTTCATCCTCAGGCTCCTTTGTGGTTTTTCACTCTGGTGCCTTTAATGGAGAGGTTCTTCAAGACTCTATTCTAGTCTGTTTCCTCTACACTCACAACAGCCTCTTACCCTTGGGGTGGACATGTGGCACAGCAGTCAAGGCACCACCAAGGGCGCCCACATCACACGACACAGTCCCTCGGTTTGTCCTGCCTCTGCTTCTGATCCAGCAGGTGGGCAAGAACTTGGATCCCTGCTACCCTTGTGGGAGAACAGAATTGAGTTCTAGCCTCCTGGTTTTGGCCTGACCAGCCCTGGCTATTGTAGGCATTTGGAGAGTGAACCAGCAGATGGATGATCTCTCTCCCTCTCAGTCTTTCAAATAAAATGAAAGTAAATTTAAAATCTTAAAAAAAAATTCTTTCTTATATCCATAGCCTCATTTACTATTTTTTAAAGATTTATTTTATTTACTTGAAAGGTAGAGTTACAGAAAGAGGGGGAGAGATGGCGAGAGAGAGATCTTCCATCTTCTGGTTCACTCCCAAATGTTGGCCAGATCAAAGCCAGGATCTTCTTTCTGGGTCTACCACATAGGTTCAGAGGCCCAGGCATTTGGGCCATCTTCCACTGATTTCCCAGGCTCATAAGCAAGGAGTTGGTTCAGAACTGGAGCAGCTGGCACTTGAATCGTTGCCCAAACAGGATGCCAGTGTTGCACTTGGCAGCTCAACTCGCTGAGCCACAAAGCTGGCCCTTGCTTACTTAATGTGCAAGCAGTTTCCAAAGATCTCAGAATTTCAGTTCTAGACAATGACTATTGGCTAGCTTCACTCGGTGATGTTCTCATAGGCACCTCCACCTTAACAAATCCAACGTTACTTGCTTACTTTTTCTAAAAAATAAAATTAAAAATAGATGAAATAATTAAACTTCTGGAAAGTGTTATAAAAGGAAATAATTACAAGACTAAAATTAAGGATAAAAGGAAGAAATTTCCTTAGGATGACCAAGGAAAGCATTTTTTAAAAGATTTATTTATTGGGGTCATCACTGTGGTATGGCAGGTAAAGCCTCTCTCTGCAGTGCTGGCATCCCATATGGCCACCAGTTTGAGTCCTGGCTGCTTCACTTCGGATCCACTTCCAATCAAGCTCTCTGCTTGGGAAAGCAGTAGAAGATGGCCCAAGTCCTGGGGCCCCTGTACCCACATGCCAGACCCAGAAGAAGATCCTGGCTCCTGGCTTCAGATCGGTTGGCTCCAGCCATTGCGGCCATTTTGGGAGTGAACCAGTGAATGGAAGACTTCTCTCTCTCTCTCTGACTCTCTGCCTTTCAAATACAGAGTCGGGGAGAGGCAGGGAGATCTTCCATCTACTGTTCACTCCCCAGATGGCTGCAACAGCTAAGGATGGGTCAGTTCAAAGCGAGAAGCCAGGATTTTCTTTTAAGTCTCTCACATGGGTGGCAGGGTTATAAGCACTTGGGTCATCCTCCGTTGTTTTTTCCAGGCCATTAGCAGGGAGCTGGATCAGAAGTGGCACATCTGGGACACGAATCAGTGCCCATATGGGATGCTCACGTTGTTGGCAGCGGCTTTACCGATTATGCCACAATGTGGGCCCCAGGAAAGCATTTTTAAGGCAATAACATTTTAGCAGGACCACAGGATGACAGAGATAACAGTGATTGTGAAGCCACAGATAGAATAACTTGGGAAGATGATTTGTATAGCTAGAATTTAATGAATGAAAAGGAGACTGAGGTTGAAAAGGCCCAAACATCAGAGTGTTTATAATCTAAGATTAAAAATTGGAATTTTTATTGGGGTGATAAAAGGTTTTAAGCAGGGGAGGCATTGCGTCAACTGATATATACATCTGATACTGCACAGAAAATGGATTACAGACAGGCGAGAAAGGAGGCTCAGTGAGGATACTGATGCTGTGGACCCAGGGAAAGATGCCGGCGCCCTGGTGTAGGACGACAGCAACAAAGGTGGAAGACGGCAGAGGTGACTCTGAAGGCAGAACTCTAAGACCTGCTGATGGATTGGATGTAGGAGGTAAGAAAAACAATGACTTCCGGCTGTCGCTGAGGCTCAATAGGCTAATCCTCCGCCTACGGCGCTGGCACACCAGGTTCTAATCCTGGTCAGGGCACTGGATTCTGTCCTGGTTGCCCCTCTTCCAGGCCAGCTCTCTGCTATGGCCCGGGAGTGCAGTGGAGGATGGCCCAAGTCCTTGGGCCCTGCACCCCATGGGAGACCAGGAGAAGCACCTGGCTCCTGCCATCGGATCAGCGCAGTGCACCGGCCGCGGGCGGCCATTGGAGGGTGAACCAACGGTAAAGGAAGACCTTTCTCTCTGTCTCTCTCTCTCTCACTGTCCACTCTGCCTGTCAAAAAAAAAAAAAAAAAAAAAAAAGGAAAGAAAAGAAAAGAAAAACAATGACTTCCAGTTTCAGCTCGAACAGCTGAGTGGGGGGTGATTTACTGAGGGGGAAAAAAAGGTTTTGGGGAGAAATCTAAAGTTCCACGGTGGACACGTTAAGCTTGGAATCTCTGTGGAACACATACGTGAACACAGAATGTATATGATAAGCAGATTTGAGTCTGGAACTCGAATAAGCTGTCAGGCTCACGGTGGCAGACTTGAGGTTTCCAAAATTCTAGTTTCCACCTGAAAGCTTGCATATTATCACAGACAATAAATGCTGTCGGTTTTCCTGGAAGCGGCAGGCTCACGGATTCATTCATTTTCAAGAAAATGTGTGCCATGTACTCATGCCTGGGTAACCATGGTCTGTAAGTCAGTTGTGCATCTGAGTAACCCTGGTATTCCAATTTAAAACAGCCTAGCTCAGCTCATGGTGCAACTGTCAGTGCTCTCCCTCCAGACAACCATGAGACTTCGGCACACGGCAGAAGGGCTTTGTGTGGATTTCCCGGTTCATCCAGAAAGCACTACACGCCACAGCTGATATCCAGGGAAATCAATGATATTCTAGGTGAAATTTTAAAAATTTATTTATTTGACTAGCAGAAAGGCTACCTCCCATCCACCGGTTCCCTCCCCAAGTGGCCACACCGGCTGGGTGGGGCTGAGGCTGGGAGCCAGGAATGCATCCAAGTCTCTTGCGTGGATGGTAGGAACCCATACCTGAGCCATCACTGATGCCCAACAGCGTGCACGTTAGCAGGAAGCTAGCAGTGGGAGCCAGAGCCAGGAGTGGAATCCAGGAACTCAGATGTGGTTCACAGGTGTCTTAACTGGTATCTTAATCACTAGGACAAACACCCACCCGTAGAAAAATAACCAATTTTTGAAATTTGTTTATTTTGGCTGGCGCCGTGGCTTAACAGGCTAATCCTCCGCCTTGCAGCGCCGGCACACCAGGTTCTAGTCCCGTTGGGGCACCGGAGTCTATCCCGGTTGCCCCTCTTCCGATCCAGCTCTCTGCTATGGCCCGGGAGTGCAGTGGAGGATGGCCCAAGTCCTTGGGCCCTGCACCCGCATGGGAGACCAGGAGAAGCACCTGGCTCCTGCCTTCGGATCAGCAAGATGTGCCGGCTGCAGTGGTCATTGGAGGGTGAACCAACGGCAAAAGGAAGACCTTTCTCTCTGTCTCTCTCTCTCTCACTATCCACTCTGTCAAAAAAAAAAAGAAAAAGAAAAAGAAAAAGAAAAAAAAAACTGTTTATTTTGATAGGCAGAGAGAGAGAGAGAGAGAGAGAGCTAGAAAGAAAGACACAGAGACTTTGCACCAGCTCCTGTATTCCCCAAATGCCACAGAGCCAGTAACTCAATCCAGGTCTCCCACAAGGGTGGCAGGGACTCAGGAAGCTGGAATTGGGAATAGAGCCAGGACTTAAGCTCAGGCCCACCAATATGGAATATGCTAATCTCAAGCAGCAGCTTACGTGTTGTGCTCTTGCCCAAAAGTATTTTTTTAACTTCAAATGCATGGCAATGAAGAATACAGAGACAACTAACAGTTTGGTGCCACTAGCAGTTTTATCTATCACTGCTTATGTACCATTAGTGCAAATATCAGGAAACTGGAAACTTTTGTAAATTTAAAATTTTGTACCATCTATAAAAAGATACTGAAAAAATGAAACTAACGTATCAGAGTTCTGACTGAAGAAAAATATCTACTCCAAAGAAACAGAAAATTTGAAAATATAATATAATCAATATTTCTCTCAGATTTACAGCTGATAATAATGTACCTTATTTTGTCTTTTGTCAGTAGAATAATTTTTAACAATAGTATCACAGCATTTAAATTACAACATCATTTTCACACTAATCATTTATAGTTTAAAGAAAAAGGAATTGAATATTTTCAATAAAAACTCCGGGAACTCAGGACAAGCTTTTGGCCTAGCAGTTAATACACCTGCAACCTGGAGCTCGTGCTGTGGCGTTACAGGTAAAGCCGCCGCCTAGAGTGCTGGCATCCCATCTGGGCACTGGTGCGAGTACCAGCTGCTCCACTTCCAATCCAACTCTCTGCCATGGCCTGGAAAAGCAGTAGGAGATGCCCCAAATGCTTGGGCCCCTGCACCCGTGTGGGAGACCTGGAAGAAATTCTTGGCTCCCGGCTTTGGATCGGCCTAGCTCCTGCCTTTGCGGCCATTTGGGGAGTGAACTAGCGAATGAAAGAGCTCTCTCGCTCTTACTCTCTCTGCCTCTGCTTCCCTGTAACCATGCCTTTCAAAATAAATAAATCTTTTTTTTTAAAGACTTATTTATTTATTTGAAAAGTCAGAGTTACACAGAGAGAGAAGAGGCAGAGAGAGAGAGAGAGAGATCTTCCATCTGATGATTCACTCCCCAGTTGGCCACAGTGGCCGCAAATGCACCAATCTGAAGCCAGGAGCCAGGAGCTTCTTCAGGTCTCCCACATGGGCGCAGGGTCCCAAGCACTTGGGCCATCTTGTACTGCTTTCCCAGGCCATAGCAGAGAGCTAGATTGGAAGTGGAGCAGCCGGGACTAGAACTGGAGCCCATATGGGATGCCGGCGCTTCAGGCCAGGGTGTTAACCCATTGCGACACAGTGCCGGCCCCAAATAAATCAATCTTAAAAAAAAAAAAAAAAAAGACACCTGCATCCCATATTGGAGTGTCTGGGTCTGATACCCAGCACCAGGTCCTGGCTCCAGCTTTCTGATAATGTGGACCCTGAGAGGCAACAGGTGATGGCTGAAGTAACTGAGTTCCTGCCACCCTTGTGGAAGACCTGGATGGAATTCCTGGCTGACTGGCCCAGCGATGTTGCTAGCATTTGGGGAGTGAACCAGCAGATGGCAGTTCTGTCTCTTTCTCTCAAACAAAACCAAATCAAGATGAGCTCTAAAATGTGTCACAAGGGGCCAGTGCTGTGGCATATTAGGCTAAGCCTACATCTGTGGCACCAGCATCCCATATGGGTGCCAGTTCAAGTCCCGATTGCTCTTCTTCTGATCCAGCTTTCTGCTATGGCATGGAAAAACAGTGGAAGGTGGTCTAACCGCTTGGTCCCCTGCACATGTGTGGGAGACCTGGAAGAAACTCCTGGCTCCTGGCTTTGGATCAGCACAGTTCTGGCTGTTGCAGCCATTTGGGGAGTGACCTTTCTCTCTGTGGATAGAAGTGGATAGAAGACCTTTCTCTCTGTCTCTCCTTCTCTATCTGTAACTCTACCTCTCAAATCAACAAATAAAATCTTTTTAAAAATGTGTCACAAACATGAAGATGTACTCAATTCAAAGATGAAACAGCCCAAATCACCACTTAATGGTAATCACCCTGAACTCTTAAAAAAAAACCTGCAGCTGGAAAACTGAATAGAACAGAAAGATAAACTTCCAGGAGTAGAGATGGGTCGACTCAGGAGTAGTATGTGTTGCTGAAATGAAAAGGACCAGCAGTTCTAACAATAAGAATCTCCTTTAATTCTGTTTGAGAAAGGTACCTATCAATGAGAGGAAAGTAATCCTAGTGGGCCCTTCCCTGTAGGGATCTCAAACCTACAAGGAAACAAAGCAGTCAGTGCAATCTCGGAGAACAGAAATCCAAGAGCTGAAACAGTCTGAGCGGCTCTGCTTTCCTGTTCTTGTTCACTGTCAAGAAAACAACGGAGGGCATGGGCAATCAGAAAGAAAGACTTCCTATGAGATGTACAGAACGAAGTAATCTTGGGAGAGAACCGGTTCTTAATTCTGATGATCAAGAGGAACTCTATTCACATCCTCATCTACTTGCTCCACACCTTACTGTGGAATCCAAGAAACCCAGTCTCTTTACAGAAAAATGCACTGCAACTCTTACCCCTCCAACGAGGCCCTTCAATTCAAGATCACTCTTTATGGTGACTAACTCATCCTTAGTGCTTATGGTGAAGTTTGCTGCCAAGTAGTTCCTCAGAGAGCATGATGAAAAAATGATCAGCATCTATACTCAAACGGGAGGTCTAGGGATGGTAGCACTCTGCTTATAAAACCCAATGTGTCGAGTTAAAAGAATAAAGATTCGCCAGCACCGTGGCTTAACAGGCTAATCCTCCGCCTTGCGGCACCGGCACATCAGATTCTAGTCCCAGTTGGGGCGCCAGATTCTATCCCGGTTGCCCCTCTTCCAGGCCAGCTCTCTGCTGTGGCCCGGGAGTGCAGTGGAGGATGGCCCAAGTCCTTGGGCCCTGCACCTGCATGGGAGACCAGGAGAAGCACCTGGCTCCTGGCTTCGGATCAGTGCAGTGCGCCGGCCGCAGCAGCCATTGGAGGGTGAACCAACGGCAAAAAGGAAGACCTTTCTCTCTGTCTCTCTCACTATCCATTCTGCCTGTCAAAAAGAAAAAAAAAAAGAAAAAAAAAAAAAGAATAAAGATTCAAGTCAGCTCAAGAGCTCACTCGTGTGGAGAGAAGGAGGGAAAGCAGAGCTATAACCCAACACAAATCCTTAGGGAATGTGTGTACAAACTAAAATTCAGCTGTGCGCTTTCTAAGGTTAACCTGAAGGAAATCACCATGAACACAATCAAGACTACGTGGCTGGAGCTGAGGAATGAGTCAAGGACTCGGATCTCACCTCAAATGTCACCTCCTGGCCTCACTGGTCCCTCTTGATCATCCTGTCTCTAATCCAGACCCCAACTTGGTACTCACTCCTTACTTCACTTTCTTCCATTCCCTACCAGTAACTGAAATTACTTATTTATCATTTCTTCCCCCAGTCTAGAGTGTATGCTTCAAGAAAAGGGGGACCTCACTGGTGCTGTTCAGCTAGCCCAATACTCGATACATTCAGACACTTGACACCTATTTGTTGAGACTCATACACAGCTTCTACCATGGAAGCCTAATAGTTCAGTACCAAGAAAGATGGCAATAACGCCAAAAATGAGGGAGCACAGATGTAAACCTGTGGGATCTGGGAAGGCTGCCTTGGGGTAGTAATACTGTACTTGGGTCTTGAAGAAGCAACATATTGTACTCCTTAAGGCGCTAAAATTATCATGGTGCTTCTCATGTCCATGTCTTTAATAATAATAAGAAAAAAAGGACTACATTTAATTAATGTTTTCTACATCTCAAATATTATGTAGTTTTGGCATATACTGCCTCATTTAATCCCTGTAACAACCCTATTTATTATCACTACTTCACAACTAAGGAAACAAGTATGGACAGATTAAGTGACTGACTTAAAATCATAGCTAAGGCCGCGTCATGGTATAGCAGGTTAAACCATCACCTGCCACGTTGGCATCCCATATGGGCACCAGTTTGAGTCGTGGTTGCTCCACTTCAGATCCAGCTCACTGATAACGTGCCTGGGAAAGCAGTGGAAGATGACCCAACTGCTTGAGCCCCTGCCACCCAAATGGGAGACTCGAAAGAAGTTCCTAGCTCCTCCTGGTTTCAGTCTGGCTCAGCCCAGGCCATTCCAACCATTTAGGGGGTGAACCAGCAGATGGAAGATCTGTTACTCTTACTCTGCCATTCAAATAAATAAATCTTTAAAAAAAAAAAAAAAAAAAGAGGCCAAGAGCTGAATCCAGGTATTGTGAACTCCATCTGAAATCTGAAATGTCCTTATCCTTACATGCTTGTTGAATGTACTCTTATTAATGCTGAAATTATCTTGTGAGTTGAATCTCATTCTCTTTGAAGCCTTTTGAAGCAATATGTAAAAGTGACCATGGTATAGATTTGGGACTAATGCTTTGGGTAACTGGGCAATGCACAGTATGAGTAACAAAATACACATTTAAAGTGTTCAGACTGAAATCAAATGAGTAGGTCATAATATTAATTTACGAAAATCAGTCAAGTAACAGATAATGCTCAAAAATGATCCAGGGAATTCTTTTTTTTGTTTGTTTGAACAAACAGTGCTAACATTTATTAATATTTACCAGGCTTATAATTCAGAGAATAGGTCATGGGGGCTCAGTTATCATAAAGGAAAAACTGCTTAGGATTATTAAGCAATGTTGTGGGGATAACCAGACCAGAATGGAACTAAAAGGGACACTTTTTTTTTAAATGAACCAAAATTCACATCAAACAATCAGAAGACACTATCAGCTAGAGTCAGAGTAAGTCCTGGTGTTAACCCTATAAGAAAATTCATCTCTGAAATGATTCTAGTAAAAGCCAGTTAGATCTTTTTGACAGACTTCAAGTGACAACTTAATATGTAAACTCATATAGGCTGATGGAACTCAGAATACTCCTTATGCTTATCTGACACCTTCCAGAGGAAGTTCAGGCGTCTTAGAAACAACAAGCCCAACATTACACAAGTCTGATGGAAACTGAAAACACGTCTGATTGCTTTTCTCAGAGAAGGGAATTCTTTTAGTGTAGAGCTACAACTCATAGGGTTATGCCTGTTTCTCTCCTTTCTATAAGACAAAGCAGGGAAAAGGCCTTGATAAGGGAGAGGTTTTGCCAGAGATGGTCACCTCTGCCTCACGGGGCCACTGGAGCACCTTATCTCATTAGTAAGACAATTTTATTTCTGCTATGAAAATAAGTCATGGCTATTCAGAAAGGAATCAGGCTAGCATGTGTTCTTACACATGTATACACAAAATTTCCAATTTCAGGGGCTTAGCGAGTAAAGGGGCCACCTGCAATGTTGGCACCCTGTATGGGCACCGGTTAGAGTCCCAGCTGCTGCACTTTTTTTTTTTTTAAGCGTTATTTCTTTGAAAGTCAGAGTTACACAGAGAGAAAAGGAGAGGCAGAGAGAGAGAGAGAGAGAGAGAGAGAGAGGTCTTCCATCTGCTGGTTCACTCCCTAATTGGCAGCAATGGGCGGAGCTGTGCTAATATGAAGCCGGAAGCCAGGATCCAGGAGCCTCCTCAGGGTCTCTCACACGGGTGCAGGGGCCCAAAGACTTGGGCCATTTTCTACTGCTTTCCCAGTCCATAGCAGAGAGCTGGATCGGAAGTGTAGCAGCCGGGTCTTGAACCAGCACACATATGGGATGCCGGCACTGCAGGTGGCGGCTTTACCCACTGCACCACAGCGCTGGCCCCACTGCTGCACTTCTGATCCAGCTCCCTGCTAATGTGCCTGGGAAAGTGGTAGAAGATCTGGAAGAAACTCCTGACTCCTGGCTTTAGTGCAGCCCTGGCCCTTGTGGCCATTTGGGGAGTGAACGAGCAGATGGACAATCTCTCTCTCTGTCTCTTCCTCTCTCTGTGCAACTATGACTTTCAAATAAATCTTTTTTAAAAATTCTCCAATTTCATCCCATGCTTCAGATTTAGGTCTCTGCACGAGAGCTTGTCTTACCATAATGGTTTTTCTTGGTTTATGGTAGCATTCCTAATTCTTAGAGCCCATACATAGTAAATCTAGACAGAATAAAAACACTTGCAAGATGAAGGGAACTTCAGAATTTATCCAAATCCATCATTTAACATTTTCATTTCATCTGAGACCCAGGGAGTTTAAATTACTTGCCCCAAACATGGCATAATTAGAAAACATTTGGATCCAGAAAATACAGTTATGAGGAGGAAAACAGGCTGGCCATAATCATTCCTTGAGAAAATTGACAGCACAGTATTTTCTGGTGGAAAGAAACATAAAGCAGCAAAACAGCTTGGGTTAGTGAGCCTCAATTTTCCGGGCCATGGGACCCTTGGGAAATGTGATGAGAGTCACAGACCCCGTCTCTGGACTCCAGAAAGTCTGATATGAGTATATTTTTTTTATTTGACAGATAGAGTTAGACAGTGAGAGAGAGAGAGAGAGACAGAGAGAAAGGTCTTCCTTCCGCTGGTTCACCCCCCAAATGGCCGCTATGGCTGGAGCTACGCCGATCCGAAGCCAGGAGTCAGGTGCTTCCTCCTGGTCTCCCATGCGGGTGAAGGCCCAAGCACTTGGGCCATCCTCCACTGCCTTCCTGGGCCACAGCAGAGAGCTGGACTGGAAGAGCAGCAACCAGGACTAGTGCCTGGCACCCCAAGTGGGCCTAGAATCCGGGGTGCCGGCGCCACAGGCAGAGGATTAGCCTAGTGAGCCACGGCGCCGGCCATGAGTATACTTTTATATAAAATGTGGCATACAATTTCCAAAGGTTCACAGCCCCAGCGAGGTTGACAAACCCTGACCTAGGTGATGAATGTAAATGCTGGGAGACCAATAGTGGGAATAGAACTGCAGGGTCAGGGACAGGAACAAAGGCTCTCGCCAAGTCAGTATTATAGACTTACTATCCGCCAGGCATGCGTCAGATTCCACACGTGACTCACTTCATCCTCATGACCGTCCCATAAAATAGGACGTTTAAATCCAGATTTTATTTTTTTATTTGTTCATTTGTTTTTAACGAGGTAACAAAAGTTCAAGGCACGAAGTTCAAGGAGTATAAAGTGCCTTGTGAAAAGTCTCTCTACCCCTTTCCCTCAGCACCTGATTACCCTCCGAACAGGGAACTCTTGATTTGTGCATTCTTCTACATATACCCTTTTTATAAAGTGTATGGGTGTGCATGGTGGCACACAATGCTACCATTTCATAAACCTAGTTCTACACCCAGCTTCGCCTTGAAGACTTTATCAGTATGTATATGCACTGCTTCACGCTTTTTAACTTCTGCCCATTTTTCTGTTTTATAGATGGATCAGTATTTATTTCATTAGTACCCTACCAATGGACATGTAGATCGTTTCTGTCTTTTGCCATTTTCCTATCACCATGATTGAATGCTCTAATAAATATTCTTCCACATAGGACATTCCACATGTGTATGATAACATCTGGAGGATAAGCTTCCAAAGTGTTTTTTTTTTTCTCTTTGGGAAAAATTATATTTACTGTTTCTCCTCAAAAATCTGCATGCAATAAGAAAGGAAAGGAGAAAATCCATTAGCCAGAGAAGTCAGCCAATTATTCACCTTAGTTTTTGTATATATATTTTTATATACACAGCATATATACTATATATATGTATTTGTGTGTGTGTATATATATATATTATATATAAAAATATGAGTTTAACCCAATATTCTTCTCCCGTATTTTCAGAAATTATTTTGGAGCATACAGGTGAAGGAGGCCCTAGTACTCAAAGTAGATTAACATACAGTGTATATTTGAAAAGCTTTCAGGTATGAATTGGTAGTAAGGTATAAAAGTAAAGACAACAACTGAAAGGAGATTTAACTATTTGCTAGAATAGTGAAATAAATGGCTTTTAATGATTGGGTTTGGGATTGGCATTGTGATGTAGCAGGTAATGCCTGGAGCACCAGCATTCCATTTGGGTGCCAGTTTGAGTCCTGGCTGCTTCACTTCCGATCAGCTCCAGGCTGGTGAGCCTGGGAAAGCAGCAGAGGATGGCCCAAGTGTTTGGGCCCTTGCACCCACATGGGAGACCAGGAAGAAGCCCCTGGCTCCCTGGCCGTTGTAGCCATTTTGGGGAGTGAAACAGTGGATGGAGGAACTCTCTCTCTCTGTGACTCTCCCTCTCTCTGCAATTCTTTCAAATAAATAAAATAAATCTTTTAAAAAAAATAAAAGTAATTGGGTTTGGGTGTTTTTACTTATCACTTCTCTCCCTGGCAACCTAAAAAATCCAGTCATTTATAAGCATGCATTCATCACACTACAATTCTGTCTTTCTGATAATTGGAATTGTCCACTATCACTGTGAAGAAAACGTGATGGAGATGCAGAAGACGAGGGAGGGAAGCAAAATCTTCCTCTTAAGCCGCAGCCACAGTGGACGATAAAGATAGTGACTACGAGTTTGGACCAGTTGTCCTGAGTTAGCTCACTCATCTCCGGTTTCTTATGATAGCTGTTCTTTTTTAAAAAATAGACTTTGTTTTTTTGGAGCAGTTTTAGGTTCCCAACAAAACTGAGTGGAACATACAGAGAATTCCCATATATCCTCTGCTCCGTACATATACAACTTCCCCCGCTACCAACATCCTACACCAGAGCAGCACAAGTGTTACAATCAATGAATCTACATTGATATATCATTATCACCCAAAGCCCAGAGTTTACAGTAGCATCCATTCTTGGTGTTCTACAACGTACAGGTTTGGACAGATTTATAATAACATGCATCCACCATTATAATATCATACACAGCAGTTTTATTGCCCTATAAACCCTCTGTACTCTACCTATTCATCCCTCTCTTCCCCATAGCCCTTGGCAACCACTGTTCTTTTTACTACCTATATAGTTTTGCCTTTTCCAGATCATAAGTTGGGATCATGCCTTTTCAGATTGGCTTTGCTTACTTAGCAACATACATTTAAACTTCTTCCAAGTCTAACTCTTTTCTTTTGAGAGCTGAATAATATTCCATTGTCTGAGTATTTACCCATTCATCTACAAAGAGAAATCTTTGTTTCTTTCAAGTTTTGGCAATTATAGATAAAGCTGCTATAAACACCTGAGTATATGTTTCTGTGTGGAAATGAGTTTTTAGCTTCTCTGGTTAAATACCAAGGTATACAACTGCTGGATTAAATGCTAAAAACATGTGTAGTTTTGTAAGGAACTGCCAAATTGTCTTCCAAAGTGGCTGTACCATTTTGCAGGACCATCACCAGTGAATCAGAGTTCCTGTTACTCCACATCCCTGTTGGCATTTAGTATTGGATTTTGGATTTTGGTCACCTTCTTAACAGGTGAGTGACAGTATCTCATTGTTGTCTTAATTTGCATTTCCCTAATAAATGATATTGAGCATATGTTCATAAGCTAACTTGCCATCTGTATATCTTCTTTAGTGAATTGTCTAGCCATGTCTTTTTTTTTTTTTTTTTTTTTTTTTTGACAGGCAGAGTTAGACAGTGAGAGAAAGAGACAGAGAGAAAGGTCTTCCTTCCGTTGGTTCACTCCCCTAATGGCCACCATGGCCGGCGCTACGCCAACCCAAAGCCAGGAGCCAGGTGCTTCCTCCTGGTCTCCCATGCAGGTGCAGAGCCCAAGCACTTGGGCCATCCTCCACTGCCCTCCTGGGTCACAGCAGAGAGCTGGCCTGGAAGAGGAGCAACCAAGAACAGAATCCGGCGCCCCAACTGGGACTAGAACCTGGGGTGCTGGTGCCACAGACAGAGGATTAGTCAAGTGAGCCACGGCGCCACCCTATCCATGTCTTTTGATTATTTTTGAATCAAGTTGTTTGTTTTCTTAAGTTTTAAGAGTTCTTTTTATATTTTTCATAATTCTCCTTTATCACATAGGTCTTTTGCAAATATTTTCACCTAGGTTGTGGCTTGTCTTCGCATTCTCTTGATACAATTATGTTTAACAGTGAAAAAAAAATGAGGCTTAGAAGTGTACTCACTCAAGGCATAAAATAGGAAGTAGCAAAAACAGGACTTCTGCTCTTTTCACCGTTCTTGTGTTATATTTCCTAGGTCTTATTTGGAAACGGAGACAGAAAACTGAAGGAAAAGAGGCCAGCACTGAGGCATAGCGGGTAAAGCCACTGCCTGTGATGCAAGCATCCCATAAGGGCACTGGCTGCTCCACTTCCAATCCAGCTCCCTGCTAATGTGCCTGGAAAAGCAGCAGAAGATGGCCCAAGTGCTTGGGCCCCTGCAATCACACGGGAGACCTGGAAGAAGCTCCTGGCACCTGGCTTTGGCCTGGACCAGCTCTGGCTGTTGTGGCCATTTGAGGAGTGAACCAGCAGATGGAAGACCTCTCTCTGTAACTCTGCCTTTCAAATAAATAAATAAATAAAACCTTAAAAAAATACTGAAGGCAAAAACAAAATAAGGGGCTGGAGCTGTGGTAGAGTGGGTTAAACCTCTGCCTGCAGTGTTGGCATCCCACATGGCTGCTGGTTTGTGTCCTGGTTGCTCCACTTCTGATCCAGCTCCCTGCTAATGTGTCTGGGAAAGTAGTGAAAGATGATCCAAGTCTTTGGGCCCTACACCCACATGGGAGACACGGATGAATGTCCTGGCTCCTAACTTCAGCCAGGCCCTGTCCTGGCCATTGCAGCCATTTGGGGAGTGAACCAGCAGATGGAAATTATCTCTCTCTCTGTAACTCTTTCAAACAAATAAATAAATCTTAAAAACAGCAAAATAATAGGGCCTGCACTGTGGCACAGTGGGTTAACAACCTGGCCAAAGCGCCAGTATCCCATATGGATGCCGGTTTCAGACCCGGCTGCTTCACTTCTGATCCAGCTCTCTGCTATGGCCTGGGAAAGCAGTAGAAGATGGCTCAAGCCCTTGGGCCCCTGCACCCACGTGGGAGACCTGGAAGAAGCTCCTGGCTCCTGGCTTCAGATCGGCGCAGCTCCGGCCATTGGGGCCAATTGGGGAGTGAACCAATAGAATGGAAGACCTCTCTCTCTCTCACTCTGCCTCTCCTTCTCTCTCTGTGTAACTCTGACTTTCAGATAAATAAATAAATCTTAAACAACAACAACAAAATAAAACACTACCAACAACCATCAAAAACAATCAGGTTGTGAAAAAAAGATACCACACACCCTTCCCTTCTCTCTCTCATAAATTCTAATTATCTCTTCATCTATCATCTACATCAGGATAACTCCTAAATCTCTATAGCTCAGATCTCAGATCTACATATTCAATTGCCTGTTGGACATCTCCACTTAAACATCTCATGGGATCCTCAAACATTGCCTGTCTAGAACTGGACTTATCAGAGTACCCCCCCCCCCCCAAACCTGCTCCTCCTCCTGCATTCTCTGTCTCAACAAATGTACCTCCACTCTGGGAAACCTGAAGTCAGCCTACAACCACTTCCTCCTATCCCACTATTTCATTTGCAGAAGTAGTCCCAACATGGAACTCAGGGTCTTCTATCCAGTGAAGCCATCATTTTCTTACTATTCACGAATCTCTTCCACATCAATGTAACATTGATGGAATTATACCCTTTCACTTGGCATAATGTTTTTGAGAATCAATCCTATTGTTCCATGGGTAGTTCATTCTTTTTTACTGCTGAGTAATATTATACAGGTATGACATTATTGATTTATTTTAAACTGAACTAACTTTTATTTATTTATTTATTTGAAAGGCAGAGTTACAGGGAGAGAGAGGTATCTTCCATCCGCAGGTTCACTCCCCAAATGGCCTCAACTGCTGGAGCTAGGCCGATACAAAGCCAGGAACCAGCAGCTTCTTCTGGGTCTCCCACAGGAGGAGCAGGAGATGGACTTGGGCCATCTTCCACTGCTTTCCTAGCACGCTAACAGGGAGCTGGATCACAGGTGGAGCAGCCAGGACATGAAACGGTGCCCATATGGGATGCTGGCACCACAAGCAGTAGCTTTACCCACTATGCACAGCACTGGCCCCATAACATAATTTATTTATCCATTTACTTGTTATAGACACCTGGTGGTATTTCCACTTTGGGGCCATTATGAATTAAACTGCCATGTGCATCTCTGTAAGGTCTTTGCGTAATTATGGGGCTTCATTTTCTTGGGTAAGGATGGAATTACTGAGTCTTTTGATAAGTATATATTGAATTCATAACAAAGTGGCAAATGATTTCCCAGCAGCAATGCGTGAGCATTACAATACTCCACACTCTCACCAATAATACCTATTGTCAGTCTTTCAACCTTGAGTCACTTCAGTGGGTATGCAGGATCTCATTAGGTGTTTTTTTTTTTTAATTGCTTAATTTATTTTTTAACAGGCAGAGTTAGACAGTGAGAGAGAGAGAGACAGAGAGAAAGGTCTTCCTTTTTCCATTGGTTCAATCCCTAAGTGGCCGCTATGGCCAGCACGCTATGCCTATTCAAAGCCAGGAGCCAGGTGCTTCCTCCTGGTCTCCTACGCGGGTGCAGGGCCCAAGGACCTGAGCCATCCTCCACTGCACTCCCGGGCCACAGCAGAGAGCTAGATTGGAAGAGCAACCGGGACAGAACCGGCGCCCCCAACCGGGACTAGAACCTGGGGTGCCGGCGCCACAGGCGGAGGATTACCCCAGTGAGCCGCGGGGCCGGCCCTCATTAGGGTTTTAATTTGCATGTCCCTAATAGCTCATGAAGTTGAGTCTCTTTTGTACTTATTGGCATTCATACGGCACCTATGTCTTTTCAAATCATTTGTCCACTTAAAAACCTGAGTTATGTATCATATTGCTGAGTTGTTAAGATTTCTTACGTATTACAGAAAACAGATCTTTGGTATGTTTATTGTGAATATTTGCTCTTAGTTTGTGGCTTCCCTTATTTACTAAAGTCTCTTTTAAAGTTTTTAATTTTGGGGCTGGCACTGTGGAGCAGCAGGTTAACACCCTGGCCTGAAGCACCAGCATCCCATATGGGCACCGGTTCTAGTCCCAGTTGCTCCTCTTCTGATCCAGCTCTCTGCTATGACCTAGGAAAGCAGCGGAAGATGGCCCAAGTCCTTGGGCCCCTGTACCCATGTGGGAGACCCAGAAGAAGCTCCTGGCTCCTGATCAGCACAGCTCTGGCCATTGCTGCCCTCTGGGGGAGTGAACCAGTGGATGGAAGACCTCTTTCTCTGTCTCTACCTCTCTCTGTAACTCTGTCTTTCAAATAAATAAAATAAATCTTGGAAAAAAATATAAAGTTTTTAATTTTTAAGAATTCTATTCATCAAGATGGTTCCTTTTAGAATTTTTATTTTGTGTTTACTAAGAAAATTTTGCCTACACCAAAGTCATCAAGATTTTCCCCTTTGTTTTCTTCTAGCCTATAATCCATTTAAGTAAATTCCTATACATGGGATGAGGTATGGTTCAAAGTTCACTATCCTCCAAAATGGGTATCTAATTGTTCCTGTACCATTATTAGAAACAATATCCTTTCCCCATTGACTTACCTTGGCTTCTTTGTCAAAACTCAACTCACTGTATAGGTATGGGTCTGTTTCTAGACTCTTTATTTTGTCCCTTTGACCTATACCCTAATCCTTTCCCCTTCATGGTCAATACCTATTGTAGAATAAGCAAAAGATGATAACTAGGGTTGAAAAAATTCCAAATTCTTTCTCATTGGTCCATATCCTCCCTGTCCTTTTCTTCATTAAGCAATTAGCAAAAAAATAGTCTTCAAAGTAAAATTGTTAGCAAGCAAGGCACCTTAATTGTCCATATACCCCAAACAAACACAAAGTAATCTCAGGATGAAGAATATGTTCATATTATACTGTGGGACAAATAAGAAAAAATGTGAATGGCATTGTGGCACAGCAGGCTAAGCCACCATTGCAAATCACAGAGCTGGTTTGAGTCCCGGCTGCTCTACTTTCTATCCAGCTCCCTGCTAATGCACCTGGGAAGGTTCTGAAGATAGCCCAGGTGGCCTCTGCACCCATGTGGGAGAGCCGGATGGAGTTCCAGGCTCCTGGCTTTGGCCTGGCCCAGCCCTGGCAATTTGGCAAGTGAATTAGTGGATGGAACGTCTGACTCTCTTTATGTGTCTTCCTCTCTCTGTAACTCTGCCTATCAAATAAAAAATAAATCTCTTTTAAAAAACAAAAAATATGAAAATCCTAAATTCTCTATAAATAGATAACTAAAAACAAACAGTATCCTAGTGCCCTCTAGTGGGGGGAAACTACAGGGCTACACCAAACAAGAAAGATGAACTAAAAAAACACTGTTCAGAGGAATACTGAATACCTACAATTATGATTAATATTTTCAAGTATTCTCCTCATTATTTTTAAATTCAAATGAAAAAGGGAAATGGTTTAGAGGTTAAGACGCCACTTGGGATTCTCACATCCTATATCAGAGGGCCTGGGTTCAAGTCCTAGCTCCTCTTCCAATTGCAGCTTCCTGCTAATGCATACCCTGGGAGGCAACAGATGATAGTTCAAGCAGTTGAGTCCCTGTCACCCACATGGGAGACCTGAACTGAGTTTCCAGCTCCTCCCTTTGGCCTGGCCCAGCCCTGGCTGTTGTAGTCATTTGGGGAGTGAACCAACGATGGAACACCTTTCCATCTGTTTCTGTCTCTCTGCCTTTCAAATAAAAGAAAAACAAATAATAATTGCAAAATGTTTTTAAAAAGGAAAAATGTTGCTATTTTAACCCAACATAAATGCAATAAAATAAAAATTGGCTAGAAAAACAAAACGAGTATTTGGGAATTTGTATTCTCTTTCCTCTACAAAGAAAATGGACCTCAAACCAAAGGAAAAAAAGATTTTACATAATTATTGATTAAAGATGTAAATAAAATAAATGGTTTTGAGGTACTCTAATGTAGTCTAAATATAATGTTAAGATATAAGTATATGTATATATATGTATACTTGTATATAATATAATATATAATAGTGTACTATACATAGACACCAACTTTTTCTGGAATGGTTCATAGGAAGCTTCAACAATGATTACATGTGGGGAGCAGGAGTGAATAGGGAGAAAGAAGGATTTTCTAAATCTTATTATTTTCCCTTTTGAAATGTGGGCCAATCATTTTGAAACAGTCAAATGGTAATTTTATATGCTTACACATGAATCCCCCAAATAGGTGGCCAGTGGATAACACTTTGCTCAGAACAGCATGTTCTGACAGTTGATGATAATTAACTAACCTTTGTTAGATCCCCTAGGGTACAAGACTGTGTAGCAACTGTTCTCACATACACAGACAAGAGAAAACAATAAATTAAGAGTACTTTTCATTATCAATTTTGATTAACATCTAATCCTTTAAATATTTCCACATACTCAAAAGGCCTCATCTGATAGAGGAAATCCAAACTTCAGATTTTGCAAATAAAGGCACAACAAGAAATAACCGTATGTAATACATTTATGGAAATAAAGTGTTATAAATATGAGCAAGGAACCAAACTATAAAAATGATTAAGGAAAAATAACTGAAATAAATTCAAGGTATGAACAGATTAAATATAGATAAAGAGAAAACAATAAAGTAGGAAATGGGTCTGAAGAAACTATCTACAAAGCAACAAAGATAGAGTTGAAAAATATGAAGGAGAGAGTAAGAGAGATGGAGGATAGGATTAGAATTAACATGTCTAATTAGAATTCAGGGGCCAGTGCTGTGGCACATCGGGTTAATGCTCTGGCCTGAAGCACCGGCATCCCATATGGGTGCTGGTTCTAGTCCTGGCTGCTCCTCTTCCAATCCAGCTCTCTGCTATGGCATGGGAAAGCAGCAGAAGATGGCCCAAATCCTTGGGCCCCTGCACCCGCGTGGGAGACCCGGAGGAAGCTCCTGGCTCCTGGCTTCGGATCAGCGCAGCTTCGGCCGATGCAGCCATCTGGGGAGTAAACCAGCAGAAGGAAGACCTCTCTCTCTGTCTCCATCTCTCTAACTCTGTCTTTCAAATAAATAAAAATAAACCTAAAAAAAAATTCTGCAGGAAGATATGAAAGAGATTGAGAAAGTCACAATATTCAGAAAAATAAAGCCTGAGAATTATCCAGAATTGTTGGAAGATACTCATACTCCGACATAAAAAGGTCAATGAAGTATAAACTTAAAAAATTCTGTATTTACCTATATCAGAGTAATACTAAAGAACAGCAAAGAGATTTTTAAAGCAGCCACAGTGAATAAAAATGATTTCTTACCAAGAAATGGCAAGTAGATTCATGGCTGACTTCATTCACAATACCAGAATTTGAAAAATAACAAATAACATATTTGATATTCTGAAAGAACATAGCTGTTGACCTGAATTTATATCTAGTGAAACTGCATTTCAAGAATGCAAGGATAAATCAGAATCTTACAGGAAAAAAACCATTTAACACTAACAGACCTTCAACAAAGGAAATTTCAAAGAACATTCTTCAGGTAGAAGGAAAATAATCCTAGACAGAATATATGATATGCAAGAAAAAAATGACAAAATATTTATACCTATGAGTTACTGTAAATAAATACTGACTGTATAAGATAACAATAATTTTATTTGATGAGAGTAAGAAAATAGCACGAACATATTATATATTAACGGCATAGAAGTTGGGAAGATGGTATATGAGTTAAAAGTTCTAAGCACTTATTTTGTTTAGGCAGATATTAAAACTACCAATAAAAGAACTGATATGAATATATTTTCCAAAGCATTAAAAGAGAGGGAAATGGAATGACTGCCATGAAAGAAACTACTCCTTTAGTCATTAAATAATTAATCTTTTAAAAAAAAAATTCCAGCAACAGGGGCCAGCATTGTGATATATACACTGGTTGAGTCCTGGCTGCTCCACTTCCAGTCAAGCTCCCTGCTGGTGTGCCTGGGAAGGCAGCAGAAGATGGCCCACGTACTTGGGCTCCTGCACCCACATGGGAGACCTGGAGGAGACTCCTGGCTCCTGGCTTTGGCCTGGCCCAGCCCTGGCTGTTACAGCCATTTGGGGAATGAGCCAGTGGATGGAAGATCTCTCTGTCTCTTCCTTTCTCTCTAACTCTGCCTTTCAAATAAATAAAATAAATCTTAAAAAATTCTATCAAAAAAGAAAACATCAGGGCTATAAAGTTTTATGAACCATTTATATAGGTTACATCTGATTTCATATAAAACTAGAATAACTGATTCTAAAGCCATACACGGCAGAACAACAAAGGAAAACCATATACTGATCTCATTCATGAACATATGTATATATAAAATAGGAATGAACAAAATATTGGGAAATAAGTACAATATAAAAATGGAATAAAAAACCCTAGATGATCATGTAAGTTTATTCCAAGAATGAAAGAGTGGTTAATGTAAGCGAAGGGGAGCAGAACAGAGAGCTGAGGACTGCCTTAGTCACTCACTTTCTCACTCCCACTTGAACTTTCTTGTTTCCCAACAAATTTAGAGCCAGAGCCCTCTGCCACATGTTCGATCAGTGTGCAGACTGGCAGTTGGTCGGCCTCTGCGGGTTTATTTTCTTTGAATAAATTCGGTCTGGCTGTGAGCTCATACCTCATCTCCCTCTGTTCTGTGCCCTCTTCCTTACATTTAGTGCCCCACGTGAGGAGACACCAATCTGCGTCCTTTTTTCCTTACAGCTAAACATCCAAAAATTATTTAGTAAAATTACCACAATAAGATTAAAGAAGAAAATATCATATGGTGTAAATAGATATAGAAAAAGCATTTGATAAAATTCAACAATGACTCATGATTTTAAAAAAGATATTTACAAATGAGTAAAGTAATTCTTAGAAATTAAAAATGATAGCAAAACTTAAAAATCCAATAGAAGGGTCAGCAGATGAAGTTAAAACAATTTCACTGAAAATAGAGTAAAAAGAGAGAAAAATGTTAATTGGTAGATCAATACAGAAGGTCATAGAGAAAGACCAAATGAAAAGAAACAAGGAAAATTATCAAAAATAATATTTCTCAGAACCGAGAAAATTTTCCAAGACTGATAAAAATCAAAGAATTTACTCAATGTTTTAGGCAATGGATGAAAAAAAGATCATATATACAAAATTTTAACATCACGGATCAAGGATAAAAAGAATATCTTAAAAGCTTCATTAGCAAAAGAATTATAGAAATCAGAATGAGATCAAAATTAAAGAGAACTCTGGATAACAGCATACCCTCCCAAAATTCTAAATAGTAATAATAATAATAAATTAGAAATAGAATTATAAACATAGCCCTAACAACCACACAAGAATAAAGATGTGTTCAGACATTCAAGGTCTCAAAATTAAACTCCTATTCACCATGTCAGGATATTGTCAAAGGCATGTATTAGCAAATTAAGGAAGTACAACAACAAAGAGAAAGACATGAGGAAAGAATTCCACAAAGAGAAATCACAAGAAAACAGCTCCTGGTAAGATCTGTAGTGGCTTCACTGAGAAGATGGACGCATAGATGGACACTCTCAAGTGGCCTTCAAATCAACTGTTCTGAGACAGCACACCCACCAGGCATGCAGGACAATTTTTGTTCCTTCAAACCTAGGAATGGTTCTTCAAAATAAACAAACAAACCATAAGAGACACTTGAGCACAAATGGCCAACAAGAAGAAGTCAGAACAAAGGGAAAAGTTGAGAATGCAAAAGACAGCCAGTTTAACAGAGCCATACCCATGAAATATAGTAAAGGCACTGAGACTGACTATAAATCTGTCATTAGATTTAGACAGGAAGCAAGATTCCTCCTCTAAATAAAACAAAAGGAAAGAAGCAAATTGAGGGTCCTAGTAGCTTCTATTCTTCCCACTTAACTAGGAAGTAAGGATATCTGATGAGACAAGGGATGTCTGCTCTGCTCCTGCTGTGCAGACCCTGGGAGGCAGTGGGGATGGCTCCAGGAATTAGGTTCCTGTCACCCCAGCTCCAGGCTTTGTGGGCATTTGGAGAGTGAACCAGCATATGGGAGTATGCTTTCTCTGTTTCTCAAATTAAAAAAAAAAAAAAAAAAAAAAAAGTACCTTACTTAAAAAAAACCACAAATATGTACAATGACTATATCAGTTTTTTTAAAAAAGACTTGGGCAGGGCCGGCACCGTGGCTCACTAGGCTAATCCTCCACCTTGCGGCACCAGCACACCGGGTTCTAGTCCCGGTCGGGGTGCCGGTTCTGTCCCAGCTGCCCCTCTTCCAGGCCAGCTCTCTGCTGTGGCCAGGGAGTGCAGTGGAGGATGGCCCAAGTGCTTGGGCCCTGCACCCCATGGGAGACCAGGAGAAATACCTGGCTCCTGCCATCGGATCAGCGCGGTGCGCTGGCCGCAGCGCGCCTACCGCGGCGGCCATTGGAGGGTGAACCAACGGCATAAAGGAAGACCTTTCTCTCTGTCTCTCTCTCACTGTCCACTCTGCCTGTCAAAAAAAAAAAAAATATATATATATATATATATAAAAAGACTTGGGCAGGCATTGTGCTGCAGCAGTTAGGCCAGCATTTGACACATCTGCACCTGTATCAAAGTTCAGGTTTGAGTCCTGGCTCCTCTGCTTCTGATCTAGCTTCCTGCTAATGCATCCTGGGAGGCAGCAGATGATGGCTTGAGTGCTTGGGCCCCTGCCACCTGTGTGGGAGATCTAGATGCATCTCTGGGCTCCTGGCTTTGGCCTGGCACAGCCCTTTGGCCTGGCTGTTGCAGCCCTTTGGGGAATGTACCAGCTGATGGAAAATTTCTGTCTCTCTTTCTCTGTCACTCTGCCTTTCAGGTAGATGAAAATAAATAAATCAACATTTAAAAAAAAATAGTCCATAGAAAAGAAAGCCCAATGGTTGACGTAGAGAAGCTTGCTATTAAATTACACTGCTGGTGGCAGTATAAACTTGTTTAACCACTGTGAAGGCAATTTGGCACTATCTGTCAAAATTTGTACCACACACGTCCTTGGAACAAGCAATTTTACTTCTAGCAATCTGTCCCACAGATATACTTCCTCATGTACGAAGTGAACAAGAACACTTTTTTGTTATAAAGAAAGATGGAAAAGGATCAAATGTTTACAGGAGATTGACTTAAACAAATTATGGTGTATCCATACAATGGAATCCACTATAGTGTTTAAATCAGTAAGGCAGGGGAAACGGGTAGAGGAGTTGTTGATGCTGTTTGAGATGCCTGCATCCCATTTCAAAATGCCTGGGTTTGATACACAGCTCTGCTCCTGATGCCAGCTTCCTGTTAATTCAGAGCCTGAAAGACAGTAGTAAATGAATCCCTGCCACCCACCTGGGAGACCTAGACTATGCTGCTGGCTTCTGGGTTCAGCCCCAAGCCAGTCCCAGTGGTTGACATTTCGGGAGTGAATCAGCAGATTCACCAATCTGTCTCCCTCTTTCTCCATCTAGCTGCCTCCCTCTGTTGTCTCTCTAATAAATAAATTAATTAAAAAATGTTAAAAAGGTAGCGTATATGTATTGATATGGGAATACCACCAAAATATATTTCAAGTGAGAAAAGCAACATACAAAATAGTAGGCAAAGTATGCTAAAAGTTTAAAAAGATCTATATAAGCAGGGAATCTCTGGGAAGGTACACACACACACAAACACACACACACGCAAACTAGTAATACTAATTACCTTAGGGAAGAGGAAATGATAAGAACTTTATTTTTATTACCTAGTAAATTCAAAATGGAGTACAATGTCCAAGCGTAAATGTCCAAAGTCCTCTGCAGACAACAGGAAGGCAGGAAATTAGTTCAGGCTATTGCCATTTCTACTCCAGATTAAATTCCCACTGAGAAATTTATAATACCTATTCTGCTAACATAGTTTTAGAGCCTAAGCCAATAATGGCTGCTAGAGGCCAGCTGCCTCAACCAAGAACAATAAATGAATAAACTTCAGTACTTTGTGAAGAGAAAAAGCCTATTCTCTCTATGAAGAATTAAAGTGCCACTTTTGACATGTGGCCCCCAAATTCTTCAATATTCTTCCTATGGGGAAGAGATCCAGAGCCCGTCTCCTTTAACATGCGTATGACTGTCACTGATACAGGGAAATTATGCAGGGAGTTAGGCAGCAATACACAATCTGGAATTTCTGCCAGGGCTGTCTTATAATTATCCTATTACCTGTCAATCTAACATACCTACTTTCCCATGATACAATGGGACCAGGAAGGGATGCCATGATGAATGTGCCAGGAAACCCCCAGAAAGCCTTATGCTCATTAGACTCTGCCCCGTTTGTATATTCAATTAGGACAACGCTCCTATCTCGCGCTTGGCTTTGGGACCATCCAAAGCCTTGATGGATCCTACTCTGGCCCTTCACCCTCTCCTCATAGGCAGCTCTCTGGCCTACTCTGTGTGTGAGGTGGCCTATATGCACGTGTGAATGTATGCTTTCTCTCTCGGTCTCTGTCTCTGACTCTGTCTCTCTCTTTTAAATAAATCCTGCCTTTTCTTGTGCACTGTATTTACGCCTCTTCTTTGAATTCTTATCTCTGTGGGGGCAAGAATCTGGAATAAAGATTAAAATACTTAGGCTCATAACATAACTGCTTCACCAACAGAGGGTAAGTAATGACCTGTCACTTTCAAGATGAGGTACAGAAAAGGCCATAACTGCTTCCAATGGCTCCCTTTTGGGACACTCACTCTGGGAGAAGACAGCTTCCATGCAGGAAACCTAATCTCTTGGGACCACCGTACTGGAGGAGGCTACGTGCAGACACGCCAATGAAAGCCAGAATGGGCTGCCAGCCACATGAATGAACCATCTTAGACATCTAGCCCAGTCAAGGTTTCAGGTGACTGCAGCCCACCTGATGCCAAACACACAAGTGAACTGAAGTGAGAATGGCCCAGCTGGGCCTTTCCCATACTTCTCACCTGTAAAGTAACAAACAAAGTAAAGTGACTGGTTGAAGACTCTGAGAGTAATGTTTTACACAGTAATACTAACTATAATAAGCTCTACCATTTGTTAATCTGATAACAATATGGGATCTTGGAAATATCTCTGCTTTACTTCTTTTTCCTTAGAATTCCAGACTTTTTTAAAGATTAATTTACTTATTTGAAAATCAGAGTTACAGAGATTGAGTGAGAGATAGAGAGAGATCTTCAACCCACAGGTTTACAATCCACATGGCTGCAACAGCCAGGGCTGAGCCAGGCTGAAGCCAGGAGACAGGAGCTTCATATGGGTCTCCCACATGGGTAGCAGGGCCCTATCTTTGTTGATTTTCCCAGGCCATTAGCTGGGAGCTGGATCGGAAATGGAGCAGCCAGGACACAAGCTGGTACCCATATGGGATGTCAGCATCACAGGTGGCAGCTTTACCCACTATGCCACAGTGCTGGCCCAGAGATTTTTTTTTTTTAAAACCTCCAAACTCTTATTTCACAGGTGCGGAAATGTTGGCCCAGAAAAGTAAAATAACAGACCAAATTAGTAACAGAACATAGATCAAAATCCACGTTTCTTTATTCTCAATACAGTGCTTTTTCCTCTAACTAAAACTTTGACTCTTCTCCATCCTTTCTTTATTCCATTCTTTCTCCTTGTGGCAGAACGGCAGCTAAAATGATATGAATCAGTCACCCTTTTATGCTTTGTACCAAAGAACCCAGACATATTTCACAGGTTTAATAAGCTTTCCCGGGGCCAGTGCTGTGGTGCAGTAGGTGAAGCTGCTACCTGCAACAACAGCATCCCATGGGGCACTGGTTCAAGCAAGACCCGGTTGCTCCACTTCTGATACAGCTCTCTGCTAACATGCCTGGGAAAGCAGTGGAGGATGGCCCAAGTGCTTGGGCCCTTGCCATACGTGGGAGACCTGGAAGAAACTTCTGGCTTCGGCCTGCCCCAGTCATGTCTGTTGCAGACATCTGGGGAGAGAACCAGTAGATGGAAGACCTCACTCTCCTTCTCTCTCTCTAACCCTGCCTTTCAAATAAATAAATTAATTTTTAAAAAAAAGTAGAGGGAGAGTACATGAAGGTAGTGTAACTATGAAGTCATCATCTCACAATTCAGATTAAAACAAAGGTTTGATTCGCAGTTTTTCATTTATATATATTTGGTTTCTGTATACTAACTTCTGTAGCCTGGCCTCACAATGAGATTGCTAATGAAATATATTTTTGAAATGATTTGAAACAACTGAAGTGCCAATCAATAGGGTTTCGATTACATATACTAAGGTATCCGAACAATGAATTAGCATATAGTTGTAAAAAAGAGAGGAAGTCACACAGAGACTGAAAGTGAAGGAAGAGAAAATGATACACCGTGCAAATGAAAAACAGCAGTGAGCAGCAGAAGCCACAGTTATATCAAACAAAAAGACTTTAATCCAAAAACTGTAAAATGAGACAAAGATCACTATATAATGACAAGGGGATCAATTTAACAAGAAATAATAATTATAAATATATATGCATACAACACTGGAGAAGCCAAATATATAAAGCAAACAGTATTAGATTTACAAAAGTTCTTCATAAAGTACACGAGAAAAGGGAAGTAAAAGATTTTATTACAAAAAAATTTTGAAATTCATGCATAGTCTTTCCATAATATCAATTTTCCAAATGTTGGGTATTTCAACATCTCACTTGCATCAATGGACAGATCCTCCAGACAAAAGAAATCAACAAAGAAACATCAAACTACACTATAGACCAAATGAACCTACAGAACACTTTACCCGGCAGCTGTAAATACATATTCTTCTCATCAGCAAGTGGAACATTCTCCAGAACAAGTTATATGTTAGCCCACAAAAAATTCTCAGTGGGCGCCGCGGCTCACTAGGCTAATCCTCTGCCTGCGGCGCCAGCACCCTGGGTTCTAGTCCCCGTCAGGGCACCAGTTCTGTCCCAGTTGCTCCTCTTCCAGTCCAGCTCTCTGCTGTGGCCCGGGAAGGCAGTGGAGGATGGCCCAAGCGCTTGGGCCCTGCACCCGCATGGGAGACCAGGAGGAAGTACCTGGCTCCTGGCTTCCGATCAGTGCAGCGCGCCAGCCGTGGCAGCTATTTGGGGGGTGAACCAACGGAAGGAAGACCTTTCTCTCTGTCTCTCTCTCTCTCACTGTCTAACTCTGCCAGTGCAAAAAAAAAATTCTCAGCAAATTCAAAGAAACTGAAATCATAGCATGTACCTTCTCTGATAACAAAATAAAATAGAAATACAAAACAAGAAGAATTTGAGAAATTGTACAAACACATGGAACTCAAACAACATTCTCTTGAAGGACCAATAAGATAATGAAGAAATCAAAAAGGAAGTTAAGAACAAATTAAAATGACAATATAACAATCTATGGGATATTGCAAAAGCAATAATAACAGGAATGTTTATAGCAACAAGTGCCTACATTTAAAAAAACTTTAGAAATATTTGATATAAACAACCTAACAATGTAATTCAAGGAACTAAAAAAGCAAGTACAAACCAAACCCAAAATTAAAAAAACAAATGTTAGAGCAGAAATAAATGAAATAAAGACAAAAAAAGATCAATGAAATAAAGAAGTGTTTTTAAAACAAACAAAATTGACAGATCTTTAGCTAGACTGATCAAGAAAAAAGGACAGAAAATCCAAATAAATAAAATCTGTGCTGAAGCTTTACCAAACTTAAAGAAAAACTAATGCCAATACTTCTCAAAGTATTCTGAAGTATTGAATAGAGAAGAACCTTCCAAACTCACTCTGTAAGGCCAGCATGACCCTGATACCAAAACCAGATGAGGACACACACAAAGAAAATTATAGATCAGTATCTCTGATGAACACAGATGCAAAAAGTCTCAAGAAAAAAAAAAAACTGTAAATGGAATCCAACAGTATATACAAAAGATTACATACAAAAAGCACAGGACTTAGCCCAGGGATTCAAGAATAGTTCTACAGGGAACAGGGCTGTGGCATAGTGGGTAAAGCCTCTGCTTGCAGTGCTGGCATCCCATATGGGTGCTGGTTTTAGTGCCGGCTGCTCCACTTCCAATCCAGTTCCCTGCTAATGTGCCTGGGAAACTAGAAGAAGACGGTCTGAGTCCTTGGACTCCTGCACCCACATGGGAGACCCAGATGAAGCTCCTGGCTCCTGGCATTGGCCTAGCTCAGCCCTGGCTACTTGTAGCCATCTGGGGAGTGAACCAGTGAATGGAAGATCCCTCGCTCTCTGTAACTCTGGCTTTCAAATAAATAAATAAATCTTTAAAAAAAATAGCTTCTTGAAACATCAACAATTAAACTGCTCAGACAGAAGTTAAGAAATCAATCTGATTCACAATACCTATAGGAAAAATGTAAATACCTAGGGATAAATTGAACCAAGGAAGTGAATGATGTCTACAATGAAAATTACAAAACAATGAATGAAAGAAATTAAAGAGAATACACACCAAAAAAAATGGAAAGACATCCAATGTTCATGGATTGGAAGAATACTGTTAAAATGACTATACTACCCAAGACAATCTATAAATTCAATATAATTCATATCAAAATACCAATAATATTCTTCACAGACCTAGAAAAAAAAATTCACATAGAAGCACAAAAGACCCTGAACAGCTAAAGCAATCCTGAGCAAGAACAAAAGTGGAAGCTTCATACTACCTGACTTCAAAACATACTTCAGGGATGAATGCTGTGGCACAGTGCATTAAAATGCCACTTAGGATGACTGCATCCCACTTCAGAGTGCCAGTAGGAATGCCATCTCCTTTGCTTCAGACCCAATTCTGCTGATGCACCTGGAAAGCAGTGGGTGAGAGACAGCTCAAGTACTTGGGTCCCTGCCACCCACATGGAGACCCAGATGGAGTTCCTGTTTTCAGCCTGACCTAGCCCTGGCTGTTATGGGCACTGGGAAATGAGCCAGCAGATGTAGGATTTTTCTCTCTGTGTTCCTCTGTCTCACCCCAACTCTCTGTCTTTCAAATAAACAGATCTTTAGTTTTAAAAATGGAGGAAGTTTTCTTTGTACTCATAAAAAAAAGAGCAAAGTTCATATTATGCTACTCTTTTGTATAAAAAGGTCAGGGGTGTGGAAGAAAGAATAATTACTTATATTTGCATAAATTACAAAAAGTGAAAACTTGGCCATGAAAAAATGTTTTTGAATATTTACATTAAATTCCTCATCAACCTCACTGCCCAGTGAGATACTTAAGGTCCTTATATGGCACTCTTTCCTGAATGAACTGGACCATCTGGATGAGAATGTTAATTTAGTCTTGGACGGCAGGATAGGGGTTAAGGATGGCCTGTCTGATGCTGATGGATTTCTAAAGCCTCCTCAAAAGAGAGGACTTTTCCCCCACAGCTGGACTAGATGAGTGATCACCACATTCACCCTTTCTCTTCCCACAATAATGTATTACCTTATGCTTACTTCTAATCTCTAATCAACATTTCTAATTTAAGTAAATATCTCACTATCTTTTCATGAAGGATTACAGGTTCTTATTAGTTTTTGTGCTGTTACTGTAAACACCTGTAAGCTGACCAGCTATGGGTAGACTGCATAGTGCCTCCAGTGCACATTTAATTAGATGCCCTGGGACTATTTTTTAACGCTGAAATCCAAGATGTAACCTGCTGAAAACACAAACCATAACCCTCTACAGCCCTACATGTTATGCCCTACAGCTGTTCATTTCCCCAGGTTCTGCAGTCCTGAATGATAACTTAGAATCTATTAATTGTACCCCCCCCCCCAATAATAACCATTTCCAACATGCAAACAGAGAAAAGGTTATTAGTCATCTACATATTGAGTTACTGGAAAGAATGACTAAGAGCCAACACAAATAGCCTAGGCATCGTATTCTAAGCAGTTCAATGGAGTGAGAATCAAGATCAGAAACGCACATGCGATGATTTCTTCCCTCAGTTTCTACCCTTCCAGTCCTCCCCGGTGACCTTCACCACCTCTTCCCTTCCTCTGGGAGCCAGGGTGTGGTGTGGGCAGCAGCTGGTCCACTCGCAGCTAGCTTTATTTGGTTTACATGGCAATGGAAATGCACAAGTCAGGCACAACAGAGAGCTATTTGTTTATGATTGGTTCAAGTGATTTTCATTCAGGTAAAAAGACCCTTAAACTAACAAAAAAGAAGCAAGAGAGAGCAAGGATGAAGGAGGATTTTCTCATGAAACGCTGAGTCTAAGGAATTGCTCACTGTGTGGTACTGGGCTTCTGGCTTCGGAATCCTGTTGCTAGTGGCCGGGGTCCCAGATCTCAGGAAATGCTAACAGTCACGATGTTATTATTTAAAGAGTTTTCATATGTTCACCTCTTCAGATCTCGGAACACCACTGTGTTAACCTTCTAGTTTTTATAAATTAGTGCCAAGAAGAAATTATAGGCAACATCAAGAGCGAACACACCCAAATTCAGAAATATGCCTTAGAAATACACCAGACACACAGGAAAGAAGGAGCAATTATTTTTTTAGTCTCCTCCACCCCTCTGCTATGAAATGAATATCTTATTAAAATTTCAATTACAAAAGTTATTCATGTTCACTGTGGAAAACAATAACAAAAGATGAAAAAAAAATTAACCAGATTCTCAACACCCAACTATTTCCATTGCTCATGTTTTGGAATATGTTTCTGTAAAAAAGTTTTATATGCAATAAGTTCATGTTATAACCTCTTTCCACTTAAATATTATTAAATATTTCCATATCATTTATAGATTTGGAGTATGAATTTTGAAGTTAGATAAAACTGAGTCCTAGGTTCCCATCTGCCATGTGATCTTAGACAAGTAATTTAGCCTTTATCAGTGTTTGAGTTTTCTTATATATAAAATGGAAATAACAAGTGCTTACCTAACTGGCTTATTCTAAGGACCAAATAAGATTAAAAAAAAAAAAAAAGCACTTAGAAAAAAATCAGATACATAGTAGACACGCAACAACAAAAGTTGCATAAATTAATCTTATGAGTATAAAGTAAACTGAATATAGATGTCTCTAAAAATTAATGGGGTGGGGTCAGCACTTTGGCACATCGGGTTAAAACCCCATCCTGCAGCACTGGCATCCCACATAGTTGCCGGTTCCAGTTCCAGATGCTCCATTTCTGATCCAGCTCCCTGCTCAATGTGCCTGGGAAAGCAGCAGAAGATGCCCCAAATCCTTGGGTCCCTGCACCCATGTGGGAGACCTGGATGCTCCTGGCTCCTGGTTTCAGCCTGGCCCAATCCTGGCCATTGAGGCCATCTGGGGAGTGAATTGGATGGAAGACCTCTCTCTCTCTCTCTCTCTCTCTCTCTTTCTATCTCTGTCTGCAACTCTGTCTTTCAAATAACTAAAATAAATACTTTAAAAAAATTAAGAATGGAAATAGGAGAGGGAGGAGGAAGAAGGGTGGGAGTGTGCATGGCAGGGAGGGTAGGGTGGGAGTATCCTTATGTTCCTAAATCTGTATCTATGAAATACATGAAATGTATATACCTTAAATAAAATAAAATAAAAACAAAAAAGTTACATGAATTGTTCACTTCTATAACATGCTTTTACTAAATAGTTAATATTCCACTGAATATTTTTAAAAAGTTAATTAAAAATTCCCTGTTGTCGGAGACTAAGTTGTTTTTAAACTTATAAATAGCAATGCAACAAGCACTAATCTAAATCTTTATGTCTGTGAATTTTTTCCTTAAAATAAATTCCTAGAAGTAGAATTCTATGCCAAAATGAATAACACATTCTCTATTGCCAAAATACTCTCCAGAAAAGTACCAATTTATATCAACCAGAGCATGTATGAAAATGTTCATCTCATCCCCTTATCCACATAGGGCTTTATACATTTTTAACATATGTATATGGGGCCAGCGTTATGGCACAACAGGTCAAGCTGCCACCTGAGATGCCAGCATCTCCCACGAGTGCTAATTCGAGTCCCAGCTGCTACCGTTCAGATCCAGCTCCCGGCTAATGCATCTGAGAAAGCAGCAGTAGATGGCCCAAGTATCTGGGGCCCTGCCACCCACAAAGGAGACTGGATGAAGCTCCTGGCTCCTGGCTTCAGCCTGGGCCAGCCCAGGCCATTGCAGCCATTTGGGCAGTGAACCAGCAAACGGAAGATTTCTCTCTCTGACTCTTTGACACTCTTTCTCTCTGTAACTCTGCCTTTCAAATAAATAAATATGTATTTTAAAATATACATATCTTCTAGTAATCTATGTTTTAAAATTATCAAAAAGTCATCACTTCACAAGTGTTGGGAGTGAGTTTTTCCTGTTCCAGTTATGCCCATATTTGAAGGTTAATTTTTAATGGGATCAAATGCATTGCTCTTAAGAATTCTGGGGTGTGGGGCTGGCATCGTGGCAGAGCAGAAAAAGCCACTACATGTGATGCCAGCATCCTGTATGGGCGCTGGTTTGAGTCCTGGCTATTCCGCTTCTGATCCAGCTCCCTCCTAATGGCCTGGGAAAAGCAGCAGAAGATGGCCCAAGTGTTTGGGTCCCTGCACTCACATGGGAGGCCTAGATGAAGCTTCTGGATCCTGGTTTCTACCTGGCTTAGCCTTGGCTGCTGCGGCCATCTGGGTGGTGAACCAGCAGATAGAAGATCTCTCTCTCTCTCTCTAACTCTGACTTTCAAATAAACAAATAATTCTGGGTTTTGTGTCATGCTTGGAAAACAATCTCTGATGGCTTCTTTCAGTATCTTTACTCTCTCTCTCTCTCTTTTTTGTTGTTTTTTAAAGATTTAGTTATTTGAAAGGCAGAGTTACAGAGGAGGACGGGAGGGAGAAACAGAGATCTTCCATCCACTGGTTTACTCCCTAGATAGCCTCAACAGCTGAAGCTGGGCTGGTCAAAAGCCAGGAGCCAGGAGCCAGGTCTCCCACATGGGTGCAGGGGCCCAAGGACTTGGGCCATCTTCCACTGCTTTCCCAGGCACATCAGCAAGGAGCTGGATCAGAAGTGGAACAGCTAGGACTTGAACCAGCACCCATATGGGATGCTGGTGTCACACGTGGAAGCCTTATCAGGTATACCACAATGCCAGCCCCACAATCTAATTTTTTACTTATGTGTGTTTAAAAAATAGAGGCTATTAAATAATTAAAACTTCAATTGACACATAAACAATGAAAAGTGAAATTAATCCTTGACACTCTTTCCTAGCAGTGACTGCTATTAACATTTTGCAATTGATTCTCCCAGATCTTTACCTACAAATATAGATATTCACATATAATCTTCTGAAAAATACAAATATGGTTATATATCAAAATAGTTCAAAACTGGCTTGCTGATTTCCATTTTTTTACTTATCATAGTATCCTGGACACCTTCCCATGTCCAAATACATAGACCTACATCTTTCTTTTTTAAGACTATAATATTTCATCGCACGAGTTTACTAGGATTAATTTAATCATCCCCCTGTGACTTTATTATTTCTCATATTTCATGATTACAAATAATGCTGCAGTAAAAAAACCTCTTAAACCAATACCTTTATGGGTTATGTGACTATTTTTGCAGGTTAAGTACTAAAAAATGGAGTTGCTAAGTTAGAGTATGAGTAGTTTTAAAATTTTAATAGCTATGTCCAAAGTGTCTTCCAAGAAGGATGTAGAAATGTATACGTCTATTAACTAGATAAAAATATACTCACTTCTACTCCCCTGGCCATCATCAAATATTATCTCCTAAACTTTTCCAAAATCATGAGCAGAAATGATCTCTTCCTTTAAGTTGTTTCTAAGGTTACTAGTGAAAGTAGGCATATTCCTTTTAAAAATTTTTTCAGATTTATTTATTTGAAAGATTTACATAGAGAGGGGTAGAGACAGAGAGAAAAAGAGAGACCTTCATCAGCTGGTTTACTCCCCAGGTGGCCTCAATGGTCAGGACTGGTCCAGGCTGAAACCAGAAGCCAGGAGCTTCATCTGAGCTCCCATCTGCTGGTCCACTCCTCAAATGTCTGCAAGAGCAGGGGGTAAGCCAGGAGCCAGAAACTCAATCCAGGTCTCCCACATGCATGACAAGAACCCAATTTAGGCCATCCCAGGGTACGCATTAGCAGGAAGCTGAAGTCAAGAGCCAGAGTTGGGAATTAGATCCAGGGACTCTGATGTGGCATGCAGATAAGTTAACTGCTAGACTAAGTACCTATCCCCATAATTCGTATTTTTAAGGGCCATTTGTAACTTGTCATTCGTATAACTCTAGTTTATGTTATGCTATTTGCTCATCTTTCTATTGTATTATGTATCTATTTCTTATTGATTTACAGAAAGAATGTATAATATGGATATAAATTTTATCATACACATTATAAACATTTCTTCCTAGTCTACAACTTCATTTTCAACATTGTTTACAGCTTTTTGTATACACGTTTTCTAAGTTGGATGTTGATCTTATTTTAGAACAGTCTTCCTACTCACAAGATTCCAGGCATTTAGGTAAGCAGCATGTACATCACATTGGTCTACATGTATTTTTCTGTATTCAGCACTATCTTCACGGAATATTCTTCTGCTTGCTTTGCCCCTTTTCCAGTTAACTGATATTCTGTCCCTATCCCCCACGATGGTAAGGAATAACAATAAAACAGGTAATTTATACCCTCCATATCTCATTTGCACTTCACACACACACACAAAACACCTAAGATAGATGTCAGGCCATCCCTCTTGGAAATGAAGAAGCTGAGAACAAAGAGACTAAGCAATTTGCCAAAGGCTACTCAGCCCAGCAAAGGCTAAAACCAAGATTTTAATGCAATTCACAGCTTCAAAAGAAAGCCCCATTCTCCTTAACCCAGGCAAAACTGTCTTCATTCTTGCCCCAGTGTAATATATCGATAAGCATGAGTATCACAATCTCTGCTATTATCAAGAAATCCACCTAAAAATATTAATAGCCAGTGCAAGACCAATTCCTATACAATGTTCTCTCACTGGGTTAACCTGGAGCCTTTGGTACTCACTGGAGCACAATCCTTTGATCTGGCTTTTCCAAAGGATGTTCAGGGCAGATATTCCCTTAAAAAAATACCACATTCAAATCCATTTGAGAAATATTATATTAGAGGCACAGTAAAAAGTTATTTTCAAAGCTGAAATATTAAACACAGATGTCACAAAATAGAAGAAAAGTAACTAGCATGCAGCAATAGCAATAGAAAACCAAATCAGGAGGCAGGCATTGCGGCTCAGCAGGTTACACAGCTGCCTGCAACGCCAGCATCCCATATGGGCACTGGTTCGAGTCCTGACTGCTCTATTTCTGGTCCAGCTCCCTGCTAATGTACTGGGAAAGCAGTGGAAGATGGTCCAAGTGCCTGTGCTCCTGCACCCATGTGGGAGACCTGGAGGAAGCTCCTGGCTCCTGGCTTCAGCCTGGCCCAGCCCTGGTCTTTGTGGCCATTTGGGAGGTGAACCAGTAGATGGAAAATCTCTCTCTGTGTATGTCTCTCCCTGTCTCTCCATAACTCTGCCTTTCAGATAAATAAAATACATCTTTTTTTTTTCTTAAAGCGCCAAATCAGGAAATGCAGTATAACTAGCCAAAAGGAATAATGTGATAGCTTCTCATTACTTTTAAAATATTTTTCTCCTTTATCACTTCCTAGGTGTGTTAATCTTCTCAGACTGCTATTAACAAAATACCACAGACTGGGTGGCTTAGACAGTGGACACTTGTTTCTCACAGTTCTGGAGGCCGGGAGGCCAAGATCAATGTACTGGCAAATTCTGTTCTTGGCAAGGGCCTGCCTCCGGGCTGCCTGTCCCCTCACACAGTGGACAGGGGGGCTCCAGTGCTTCTTCCTCTTCTCACAAGGGTACTAACCCCCTCACAGAGTGGACAGGGGGGGCTCCAGTGCTTCTTCCTCTTCTCACTAATCCCCTCACAGGTGCCGCACCCTTTTCATCTAAACCTAATTACTTCCTGAAGATCCCACCTCCTAACACCACATGTTGCGGGTTAGGGATTCAACATAGGAATTTTCGGAGGACACCAGTCCATAACTCTAGGTGCATTAATTTATAATACAAAGTGATCCAGAAATAGGAAAGAATTGTATCTCCTATCTGGCCGGCTTTCCACTCACGTGGGCCTTGGGAGGCAGTGTGATAGCTCAAGTAAGTGGGTTCTAGGAGTGCCTAAACTGAGTTTCCAGCTCCCAGCTTTGGTCCAGCCCAGTCCTAGCTATTGCATGAATCTGGGGAACAAGTCAAACAGACATCTCTATTTCTGTCTCTTTGTCTCTGTGCTTTCAGCCCCTCAAATAAATAAACTATTAGTTAAAAGAGAGAGAGAAAAAAATATTAAAAAAAAAAATGAACAGAACATGAGTAAGCTACAGGGCAACTTCAAGTGATCTCATTTACTTACAAAACACCGTCCCAGGCCAGCACTGCAGCACAGTGCCTTAAGCTGTTGCCTGCAATGCCAGCTCCCCCACAGGAGCGCCAGTTCAAGTCCTGGCTGCTTCTCTTCTAATCCAGCTCCCTGCTAATGCACCTGGGAAACAGCATGTGTATTATGGCTGAAGTACTTGGGTTCCTGCCACCCATGTGAGAGACTAGGATGGAGTTCCAGGCTCCTGGCTTCAGCCTGCAGGGTGGGTGCATGGCACAGTAGCTAAGATGCCACTTGAGGGGCAGGTGTTTGCCCTGATGGTTAAGATGATTGCATTGCAAGGTCAAAGTGTCTGGACCCAATTTCTGTCTCTGCTCCTGAGCCCAGCTTCCTGCTAATATGTACCCTGGGAGGCAGCAAGTGATGACTCAGGCACTCCGACATTGGGTGCAGATGTCCCACAGGGCATCTTTTTTAAAAAAGAAATGTAACATTTTATTAAATAAAATAGAGGCAGAGAGAAGGAGAGAAGACAGACAGCACTCCCAACCAATGGCTTACTCTCCAGATACACACAATGTCCAGGACTGAGTCAGGCCAAAGCTGGGAACCAGGATCTCAATGCAGGCTTCCTATGTGGGTGGCAGGAACCCAAGTACACCTTGCATACTAAATATAAAGACAAAACCATACTAAAAGAAAAAGGATGAAAAAAGATATATTGTGATAATACCAATAAAAAGAAAACAGCAATGACTGTTAACATCAAGAAAATATAGGTGCTGTGGCATAGCAGGCTAAGCCTCCACCTGTGGTGCCAGCATCCCATGTGAATGCCAGTTTGTGTCCCAGCTGCTCCACTTCTGATCCAGCTCCCTGCTAATGGCCTGGTAAAGCAGTAGAAGATGGCCCAGGTCCTTGGTCCCTGCACCCATGTGGGAGACCCAGAGGAAGCTCTTGGCTCCTGGCTTCAGATCAGCCCAGCTCCCGTCGTTGCAGCCATTTAGGGAGTGAACCAGCTAATGGAGGATCTCTCTGTCTTTCCCTCTCTCTATCTGCAATTCTACCTCTCAAATAAATAAATAAATATTTAAAAAAAAAGAAATAAAGTATTACCAGACTATTACCAGGAATAAAGGATGTCATTTCATATTATAAAAAGGTCAATTCTGGGCCGGTGCTGTGGCACAACAGGTTAATCCTCCACTGATGGCGCCAGCATCCCATATGGGCACTGGTTCTAGTCCCAGCTGCTCCTCTTCCAGTCCAGCTCTCTGCTGTGGCCAGGGAGGGCAGTGGAGGATGGTCCAAGTGCTTGGGCCCTGCACCCCATGGGAAACCAGGAGAAGCACCTGGCTCCTGGCTTCGGACTGGCGCAGTGCACCGGCCGTAGTAGCCACCTGGGAGTGAACCAACGGAAGGAAGACCTTTCTCTCTGTCTGTCTCTCTCTCTCTCTCTCTCTCTGTCAACTCTGCCTGTCAAAAAAAAAAGAAAGAAAATTGAAGAGGAAGTACTTTTCAATTCATTCTATGAGGCTTATATTACCCATGTAAGAAAACAATAATAAGACATAGTAAGTTTTCCAATCGGCCACCTGCAGTCGAACCACCACCAAGATGCAGATGTTCATACAACTAACACTCTTGAGGTTGTTCCCTTGGAGACAACAGAAATGCAAAGCAGAGATCCAGGATAAAGAAGGGCTTCCTCCTGATCAGCAAAGACTGGTCTCTGCTGGCAAGCAATAGGAAACTGGACATGCTTCTGAGTACAACATTCAAAAGAAATCTACTCTTCCTCTTGTTTGAGACTTTGCAGTGGTACTAAGAAAAGAAAGAGGAGTCCTACCTGCCTCTGGGAAGAATAAGCCCTATTGGGTGGAGGAGAATGGCCACGTGAGTAGCATGCATTGGGGATGCCCTTCAGATGAATGTGCAATATTTATGATCATTCTGATGGACAATGCAGACACTAAATTGGCAAATCTTGCCTGCCCTACTGTTTCAACAAACCAGAGACACATAATTGTGTATGAGTTAAAATAAGACATGAACCAATCAACCAACCAACCAAAAAAAAAAAAAATAGACAGTAAGAGAAGAAACTCAGAGGCTGGCATTGTGGCACAGAGGGTTATACTATTATCTGCAATGGTGGCATCCCAAATGGGCACCAGTTTCAGTCCAGGCTGCTCCACTTCTGCTCCAGCTCCCTGCTAATGTACTTGGAAAGCAGAAGAAGATGGCCCAAGTACCTGGACACCTGGGAGACCTGGATGAAGTTCCTGACTTCGGCCTGACCCAATCCCAGCCCTGAGCCATTTGGGGAGTGAACCAAGATATGCAAGATCTGTCTCTCTCTCTCTATCTCTGGTTTTCAAATGAATAAATATTTTTAAAAAGAAAGAGAAAAAAATAAAGCTCACAGACTAAAGTTTCTCACTAACATCCCTTTTAATATTTTTTTTGAAAATTCTTAACAGATTTTTAGAAAATTATTTCAACAATATGCAAAAAGAATACTGCAACACAACCAAGTGGGGTTTAATCCCATAACGCAAGACTGATTTGACATATGAAAATCAATCAATGTAATTTATCACATCAATAAACTAAAAAGAAAAAACATATGGTCATTTCAGGGGCAGAAAAAGCACCTAAGGGTGTGCTGGAATCGGAACCAGAGCTGGGCTTAGACCCAGGCCCTCTGACAGGGGATGAGAGCACCCCAGGCGGTATCTGAACTGCTGCACCTAATACCAGCCTCAGGAATGTTTTCTTCTTAAGACTGAGAATAACACAAGAGTCTTTTACCTCTATTCAGCACTGTATGGCAAGTTCTCATCAGTGCAATTTTTAATAAAGGAAATAGCAGGAATCCAGATTGCAAAGGAAGAAATAAGAAGCCGGCACTGTGGTGTAGCTGGTAAAGCCGCCTCCTGCAGTGCTGGCATCGCATATGGGTGTCAGTTTGAGTCCTGGCTGCTCCACTTCTGATCCTGCTCCCTGCTAATGTGCCTGTGAAAGCAGCGGAAGATGGCCCAACTCCTTGGGCCCCTGCACCCACGTGGGAGACCCGGAAGAAGGTCCAGGCTTGTGGTTTCAAATCGGCCCAGCTTTGGTCGTTGCGGCCATTTGGGTAGTGAACCAGTGGGTGGAAGATCTCTCTCTTTGCCTCTGCCTCTGTCCAACTCTGCCTTTCAAGTAAATAAATCTTCTTTAAAAAAAAAAAAACAAATAAAAGGAAGAAATAAAACTGTCCTTCTTTGTGGATGAAATGATCATCTACATAGAAAAATCCAGGGCTGGCACTGTGGCACAGTGGGTTAACGCCCTGGCCTGAAGCACCAGCATCCCATATGGGTGCCAGTTCGAGACCCGGCTGCTCCACTTCTAATCCAGCTCTCTGCGATGACCTGGGAAAGCAGTGGAAGATGCCCCAAGTCCCTGGGCCCCTACACCCACATGGGAGACCTGGAAGAAATTCCTGGCTCCTGGCTTCAGATTGGCTCAGCTCCAGCCATTGCGGTCATCTGGGGAGTGAACCAGTGGATGGAAGATCTCTCTCTCTCTCTCTCTCTCTCTCTGCTTCTCTGTTAGTCTGCCTTTCAAATAAATAAATAAACCTTAAAAAAAATAAATAAAAGGGCCAGAGCCGCGGCTCAATAGGCTAATCCTCCGCCTAGCGGCGCCGGCACACCGGGTTTTAGTCCCGGTCGGGGCACCGATCCTGTCCCGGTTGCCCCTCTTCCAGGCCAGCTCTCTGCTGTGGCCAGGGAGTGCAGTGGAGGATGGCCCAAGTTCTTGGGCCCTGCACCCCATGGGAGACCAGGAGAAGCATCTGGCTCCTGCCATTGGAACAGCAACAGCAAAAAGGAAGACCTTTCTCTCTGTCTCTCTCTCTACTGTCCACTCTGCCTGTCAAATAAATAAATAAATAAATAAATAAAAGAAATCCCATTGTATGAAGCACAGTCAGCCTCTGGCTGCCCCACCGTGAACGCTGCAAGCACTCCTTGCCTGGGTGCCCCAGCCAGAGACTGCAAGCTGCAGGGCCTGTAGAGCCTGCCCATTCCTGCCCCACAGAGGATTCCATTCACAGGCAAATTTTGCATGGAGACTGCACACCTGCTTGGTTGAGATTTTTTTCAATTGTGCTGTAATCCCGAAGCATTTGCTACCCAGCCTTCCCCTCCGCAGTGATGATGGACTGCATCACGCTCTGAGAGCTCTCCCTGCCCACTCCTGGTTCCCTGCCACTGACTACTCACAGGGGCTCCACCCAATAAATCCTGTACTTCAGAGGTCCAGCTTGACACCTGCCTTCTGGATGAGCCACACTGACACAGTGAGCGTAGACAATTTGGTTAGTTAAAGAGAGACTCGTCACCTGACTAACCGGGACAAGACTCCACAATTTTAACACCCGACATTTTCTTTAAAGCTGCAACCTGACTTCTGTAAACAAGACGTTGGAAGCTATGGAGCCCAGAAATGAGGGAACAGATGCCAGTTTTGTTTTGTTTTTTTAAATCTCAGTATACTGTGGCTCTTTTGGCTGTTTCACTTGAAAATTCAAGTATATTTGCCTTGAAAAACACAGCTGTCTCTAAGGGAACCATCATATTGTCCCTCTGACCCATTTTGAATTGAGGAAAAAAACTCAAGAGATCAGGCCAGCAATAAAGGCAACAGCACCAACTCTTTGGCATTTAAAATATTCCAAAGAACAAATCGCAGCTCAAGGCTTCTTCATCCCCACCACAGAGGAAAATCTCAGCCCAACGATACATGTTATGCCATCTCGTCAAAAGCAACGTTCATTTACATGGGACCCACTTTTTCTGTTTGGAGTTTACATTTGGCCTACATCTACCATCACTGTATTTCAAAGGAATACTCCGATAAAATTTGCCAAAGTTTCCAAACTACTGATACAAACTAAGAATGGATAACCCTACAACGACCGGTGGTTTACTGCAAAACTTCAAGAACCAGGTGCCTGGCTACAAACAGTGCTTAACATTCCGTACATGGCTAATAAATACTAAAGCTCCCGTGAACTCCCTTCCAGGACAAAACTCTCTTTACTCATGAGACCAAAATATTCCTCAATGATTTCTCCAGGGGAACAGCTTCTTAAATCTTACATTTTGGCTTTACAGGTTCACTCTATAAAGTTTTCTGAGGCGTGAAGACAACCATCACCTAAAAACTACCCATTCAATGCATTCCTCCCACAGAGGTATGGTTGCCTGCCCTCGGTTTTACCTTCTTACAAAGTTCCTTAGCCTAGACTAAATAATTCCTGCCTTGCTCTACAGTTAACACCCTCCAGATACTTGGGAGTGTCTTCCTCTGGCAGATCTTGCAGTTGCTGGAGCTCAGCCAACCCGCCTGTTCTTCTTAAATCCTTTTACAGACCCCTGACAGCACTCCTGCCTCTGTCAGAGTTCACCACCCTCTGTTTCTATCATGCTGACACTGGGCTAAATGCAATACTCCCAGTGGGTCCTTGCCAACTCCCTATGCTGTGGCACAATTCTTTGTCAGCTGCCCAGAATAGCACTGGTGTTTCTTTGACTGCCGGATCCCATTTCAAGCCCAAACCAAGTTTCTTATCTGCCATTACTGTAAAGTCTCTCTTGCCCTCTGGGGTTGGTTGGTTTGTTTGTTTTTCTCTGTCAGATCTCTTGTATCTCCTCTCTGGCTTCTGAAACAAGAGTGGAATTGTGTTCTAGTGCTAATTTCCCAGGTAAATATAAACAATATTCTGGTTTGATGTTAGTACTAAAAGATGCTTACTGATCATTTTCACAACTGACAGGATTTTTTCCTCCTATTGGATTCCTACATAAGATTTCTTCTTAAACTTATTTCCTCCTCTGAGTGACTATTTTAGGTAAGACAGAATAAGTTGTGTACTCTCCATAGTCTCTTTACTAAGCACCCACTGGGTGCAGGATCATGGATAAAGAAGAATCTATAACTTCTGCCCACTGGTAACCATTAGGTGAGATTAGATATGGAGAGCACATGACACAGCATGTGCTGTTCACAGTCGCGTTTGAAAGAAATGTGAATACATGTTTACAATGCAGCATGACAATGCAGTAAAGAGAAAAGTATATCAAGGTCTGGAAAGGTGGTAACTTTCCAGAATAGGAATGTATCAGGCCCAGAAAGAGGATGACATTCTAGTCAGTCAGAAACTCCAGAGCAAAGGCAAAGAACGTTGCGTAGTGTGGAAGGCTTGGGAAACAACTGACCGCACGTTGAGGCAGCAGGACACAGAAGTAGGGAATCAGGAAACAACCAAGGAATGCGGCCTCAAATCTCAAGCTAAGGCGTTTGAACTTCATCATATAAGCAAGGAGCAGAGGTTAAGAAACATTAAAAAAGGAAACAACACATTTTAGAAGAATCATCCAACATACGTGTAGAACCGAAGCAACCACTTCGGTCAGATGTGAGCTGCAGGTCCCTGCTGAGGATTAAAGGCCTCTTTCAGAAAGTGAGCCATCAAGACAATCAAGACAGCCACTTTTTTTTTTTTTTTTTTTTTTTTTAATTTGACAGATAGAGTTAGACAGTGAGAGAGAGAGAGACAGAGAGAAAGGTCTTCCTACCGTTGGTTCACCCCCCAAATGGCTGCTATGGCCAGAGCCACACTGATCTGAAGCCAGAAGCCAGGAGCCAGGTGCTTCCTCCTGGTCTCCCCTGTGGGTGCAGGGGCCCAAGCACTTTGGCCATCCTCCACTGCCTTCCCCGGGCCACAGCAGAGAGCTGGACTGGAAGAGGGGCAACTGGAACTAGAACCCGGCACCCATATGGGATGCTGATGCTGCAGGTGGAGGATCAACCAAGCGAGCCACGGCGCCAGCCCAAGACAGCCACTTTCAAAGCCCATCACCTACTGAGAACCAACTACATAGTAGGTACTGTATCATGTGCTCTCCATATTTAATCTCACTTAATGGTTACAATAACCCTGTTAGGAAGGTACTAGGATTTTAATCTAACACAAGGAGGCTGAGGTTCAAGAAAACAAACCTCAAAAATGCAACAAGTAAGGCAATCACCAAAATGTAGTCAAATTTAGTAAAACGTCTCTGTACTGTCACTATGGCTTTTATTTATTTTATGCTTACTCTATTTTTTACGCTTACTCTGTATTTTTTTTGCTTACTCTGTATTTTTTATAAGATTTACTTTATTTATTTCAAAGCAGAGTGACAGAGAAGGCAGGAGAGTGAGCAAGAGAGTAAGGTCTTCCATCCCCTGGTTCACTCCCCAAAAGGCCACAATAGTCAGGGCTGGGCCAGGCTGAAGCCAGGAGCTGCATCCGGGTCTCCCACACAGGTGGCAGAGGTCCAAGGACTTGAGCCATCTTCCACTGCTTTCCCAGGGACAGGGACATTAGTAGGGAGTTGGATCAGAAGTGGAGCAGCCAGGTGCCCATATGGGATGCCAGTGTCTCAGGTGGTGGCTTAACCTGCTGTGCCACGACACCAGCCCTGGTGCCTTGACCTTGGACTTCCCTTCCTCTAAAACCATGAGAAAACATCTGTTGTCTGTCAAACACCAGTCTATGGCACTATGCTAGAACTGTCTGAACAGACGAAGACAATGTGGTGGGCACTACACAAAAAAATGAGTTTACAGTCTGGTGGAAGAGAGACTTGCTATAATCACATGATAAAAATAGATAACGGGGAATAATCCTGAAAGAAAGGGTATGGATGTTATAAGACAGTGTAAGAGGAGAACCTAAGACAGCTTGAGGAAAGGTGATATAGGGGATAAGCTCTTGTGGAAGTGACATCTGAGACGTGAAGTAAGGGTGGTGTGGAAGGTGAAGCTGCTCCCATCTACACATTTCTGTGCTGTCATCTGCTACCTCAAGCCACTGCATCTCATTTGCTGCAATCTCTTACAACGCGCTGGTGACTCTGGGTCACAGAAGTCCACATGCATAATGTATTTCACCAGCTCTCTGGCCGCTGCTCCTTTTGAGCTGCCCACTCTTCATTAGCCTTTCAGTACCTGTAGCCGCTACGCTTCCGGCATCTAAAATTCAAATACCATATTTCATCAAATCTAAGGTGCCAACTGGAAGATCACAATTATTTCACATTCCAATACGAAAAATGTATTATTAAGCTGAAAGTTCCACTTCAGAGATGTCAAAACGGGGGGAAAAGTACTCTAAAAATCAACTAACTACATACAGTAGCTTAACTCTGACAACTGTTAATCCTTTTATCAATATTTCACCCTATTTTTTCCATTATATCCATTCTTTGGCCTCCCTACTTATCCCAATCTGTTTCTCTTGATTGTCACTTCCTTCTTATGCTACCTAAAATTCAAGATATAGGCCGGCGCCGCGGCTCAATAGGCTAATCCTCCGCCTGCAGCGTCGGCACTCCAGGTTCTAGTCCCAGTTGGGCGCCGGTTCTGTCCCGTTTGCTCCTCTTCCAGTCCAGCTCTCTGCTGTGGCCCAGGAGGGCAGTGGAGGATGGCCCAAGTGCTTGGGCCCTGCACCCGCATGGGAGACCAGGAGGAAGTACTTGGCTCCTGGCTTCAGATCAGCGCAGTACGCCGGCCATAGTGGCCATTTGGGGGGTGAACCAACGGAAGGAAGACCTTTCTCTCTGTCTCTCTCTCACTGTCTAACTCTGCCTGTCCAAAAAAAAAAAAAAAAAATTCAAGATATATCACTTCAGTAAGTATCCTGTCAACTCTTGTTTTCTCGAGCCTTCCATAGCACCCACAATGCAAGAAAAAAAGTCACCTTTCTCTGTTTCTACACCTGAGCAAAGTTCTGCTCAAGTTAATATTCAAGCACACTGATCCATATCATATAAATTCATGCCTACAACAATGTTGAGCCTACTGTATTGCAACAGGCAACACACCAATGCTGCCCAAGTCATCACTCTCCTTTGCCCCTAACATTTTCTTCCTTCCTTCCTACCTTTCTTCCTTCTTCCTTTCCTCCCTCCCTCCCTCTCTTTCAGATTTATATATTTATTTGAAAGTCAGAGTTAGAGAGTTAGAGTTAGTTCACTCCCAAGATAGCTGCAAAGGTGTCCACGTGGGATGACAGCATTGCAGGTGGTAGCTTTACACACTGTGCCATAATCCCAGTCCCACCCCTACCATTTCAAACTCCCTTTACTGTCTTCAATATCCCAATCCTTTCATTTCCCTTTCACACTTCCAAAAGATCACTTTATGACTTATTCCCTAAGAATATGAAAGAAATATGTTATAATGTGGGAACTTCCTCAATTTTTAAATCTTCCCGTCCAGATGAACTACAAATTTACTTACTCTATCTGTCCTCTCATTCATTCATTTCAAAATATTTGTTAAGCACTAGGTATATGTCAGATACTATTCTAGGTACTTGGGTTACAGTAGAACAAAAACCTCTGCCCTTGTAGAGGAGTGAAGACAATAAATAGTGGCCCTAACAAATTGTATGTTTGAGGGTAGCAAGTGCTATAGAAAAAAAAAAAAAAAAAAAAAAGGAAGTACTTCAGGGCAAAGACCAGTGCAGGAGCAGGCATCTGGCAAAGGACTGTGGCTTTTACACCCAGTGAAATGAAGAGCCACAGCAAGGTTGGAGCACACAGTGAGATGATCTTAGTTCTTAACAAACTTCCTCTGGCTGTGCACTGAAAACAGATTAGAGAAACAGCAGGAGCAAAGGCAGAGAGACAAGTCAGGAAGCAATGCAATAATCTAAGCAAGACATGATGACATACTAGTGCGGCTTAGACCAAAGTGGTGAGAAGTGTGCTTAGATTATCAACATATTGAATGTGGAGCCAAAAGGATTTGCTAATGGATGAGTATTAGAGAGACTTTGGCTCAAGCTTCTGGGACGGAAGGACAAGACTACAGGAAGAGTAAATTTCAGGGGGAGATTAGGAACTCAGTTTTGACATGTCAAATTTTGAGGTAGCCCTAGATTTTCAAGCAAATACAGAAGGCAGTAGGATAGTCAAGTCTGGAATTCAGGAGGTTCAACTTTGTCAGCATTTAGATGAAATGATACTCAAAACCAAGGGCATCCCACATGAATAGGCATCTCATCGTGTAAGATACCCTGTTCCTATACAAATATTGCTCTATTTAGGCTGTAAATCAGATTCTTTCATTTGCTTTCAAGGATGTCCACCTATTTTTATTTCCTTCTTCCCATCTTGCTTTCTTCCTCTTCATACTCTTTCCCATAGACATCTAAGCATATTCAAATCTGTCATGTATTACTTAAAAACAAACAAACAAAAAACCGCCACCAGGGCATGAGTTATGGAACACTGAATTAAGCCATCACTTGGGATGTCTGCATCCCATAGCAGAATACCTAGTCTGAGTCCCAGCTACTTGACTTCCAACTCAGCTTCCTGCTAACGTAGCTGGGAAGCAGAGCACACTGGTCCAAGTACTTGGGATTCTGCTACATTCGTGGGAGACCTGGATGAGGTTCCTGGCTCCCGACTTCAGCCTGTTTCAGCCCTGGCTGTTGCCAGCAGATGGAAGATCTTCTCTGTCTCTTCTACTCCCGCTCTCCTTCACTCTGCCTTTCAAATTAGTAAATTAATATTTAGAAAAACAAAAATAAAAAATACTCTTTTCCCTAAATCATGCATCCCTTTTCTAGTTCTCATACATCTTTTACAGTAAACATTTTCTTTCTTTCTTTTTTAAAGATTATTTATTTGAAAGGCAGAGTTACAGAGAGGCAGAAGCAGAGAGAGGTCGGTCTTCCATCCACTGGTTCACTCCCCAGATGGCCGCAATAGTCGGAGCTGAGCTGATCCAAAGCCAGGAGCCGGGAACTTCCCCCAGGTCTCCCACACAGGTGCAGGAGTGCAAGCAATTGGGCCATCTTCTACTGCTTTCCCAGGCCATAACAGAGAGCTGGATCAGAAGTAGAGCAGCCGGGACTCAAACTGGCACCCATGTGGGATGCCGGCACTGCAGGCAGAGGCTTTATTTACTAGGACACAGCATCCTGCCCCACAGTAAACATTTTTAAAACAGTTTTCTGGTGTGACGACAACTAGCAGATGGAAAACCAACCTCTCTCTCTCTCTCTCTCTCTGCCTCTGCCTCTCAAATAAATAAATAAATCTTTTCAAAAAAAGTTTTTTTTAGAGTTTTCTTCTTTTTTTTTTTAAGATTTATTGATTTATTTGAAAGTCAGAGTTACATAGAGAAAGGAGAGGCAGAGAGATATATATATAGTGAGAGGTCTTCCACCTGATGGTTCACTCCCCAATTGGCTGCAATGGCTGGAGCTGCGTTGATCCAAATCCAGGAGCCAAGAGCTTCTTCTGGGTCTCCCAGAAGAATGGGTGCAGGGGCCCAAGGACTTGGACCATCTTCTACTGCTTTCCCAGGCCATAGCAGAGAGCTGGATCAGAAAAGGAGCAGCCAGGACTCGAACCAGCACCCCTATGGGATGCTGGCGCCTCAGGCCAGGGCGTTAACCCACTGCACCACAATGCCAGCCCCTCCAGAAGTTTTCTACCCTTCCTTCTTTGCCAATAATGTCTTAACCAGTTCAGTTTAACTTTACCATCTATCATAAGCGTGAAACAATTGCTTTGTTGCTAAATCCAGTGAATTACATTCAATACTGATTTTACTCTACATGTACATTTAACACTCCTTCCTTTTGGAACACCACGTTCCCTGGATTTCTCCTTCAACTTGAACTCCTAATGCGCTTCATTATCTTGCCTTTAACTAATTCCCTTAACGACAGAGTCCAGTGGAGTCCCTTCCCAGGCCTCCTCTCCTGTCCCTTCTCAGAATCTCCCTGGTAATCCCACTACAGGAGGAATGATCTGACGGGAGAATCTTGGCAATCTTAGCAAAAATGATTTAAGAGAAAGGGCAAAGGTAAATTCCCTGTTATCAAATAAGAAATGAAATGATATTCAGCAGAGCGCGGACAGATGAAGTTACAGAATAACAAAATTTGTTGGTCATTTTTGAAAAAGGGGATGAGGGGGGTTGGCGCTGTGGTGCAGTGGGTTAACGCCCTGGCCTGAAGCTCCGGCATCCCATATGGGCACTGGTTCAAGACCCGGCTGCTCCACTTCCAATCCAGCTCTCTGTTATGGCCTGGGGAAGCAGTAGGAGATGACCCAAGTCCTTGGGCCCCTTGCACCCATGTGGGAGACCTGGAAGAAGCTCCTGGCTCAGATCAGCACAGCTCCAGCCGTTGCAGCCAATTGGGGAGTGAACCATCGAATGGAAGACCTCTCTCTCTCTGCCTCTCCTTCTCTCTCTGTGTAACTCTTTCATTAAATAAATAAATCTTAAAAAAAAAAAAAAGAAAGAAAGAAAGAAAAAGGGGATGAGAAGAGAGCTAATGGAGAGGGAAAGATTGAAAGTCAATATAGGCCGGCGCCATGGCTTAACAGGCTAATCCTCTTCCTTGTGGCGCCGGCACACCGGGTTCTAGTCCTGGTTGGGGCGCCAGATTCTATCCCGGTTGCCCCTCTTCCAGGCCAGCTCTCTGCTATGGCCCGGGAAGGCAGTGGAGGATGGCCCAAGTGCTTGGGCCCTGCACCCCCATGGGAGACCAGGAGAAGCACCTGGCTCCTGGCTTCGGATCAGCGAGATGCGCTGTCCGCAGCGGCCGTTGGAGGGTGAACCAACGGCAAAAAGGAAGACCTTTCTCTGTCTCTCTCTCACTATCCACTCTGCCTGTCAAAAAAAAAAAAAAAAAAAAAAAAGTCAACTAAATTGTGGCCAGTAGGTGGAGACAGTTTCTAATCCAATAAGAGCAGCAAATTTGATAGAGGTTGTAGTGGAGAAACAAGCTATCTTCAGATACTTACCTTGAAAATACTGGGTTTTTTTATGTTTTCATTTTATATGAAAGGCAGAGAGACAGAAGCAGAGTGAGACAAAGACCTTCCCTCTATCGGTTCACTCACCAAATGTCCACAACAGCTAGGGCTGGGTCAGTATGAACCCAGGAGCAAGGAACCCAGTCCACGTGTCCCTTGTGCGTGACAGGGACTCAATTACTTGAGCCATCACCTACTGTCCTCCTAGGGTACAAACCAGCAGGAAGCTGGACTGGAGATGGAGCAGGGAGCTGGATGCAGACACATATTATGGGAGGCAGGTGTCCCAAGTGGCACCTTCACCACCGGGCCAAATGCCACCCTGCCCCCTTGAAATATTTAGTTAACTAGATAAGACAATGTGATCCCCTCCCCCACCCCAGCTCAGCAATAAAACCAGGTTACCTTGTATTTCCCAAGTCAGATTTCACTAAGGAGCCAGAAATAGAAAGGCTGACTGGCGAACAACCCATTCCCTATAGAATGTGAAACTAAGAGTCCATAGGTTAAAATAAGTCAAGGTTTTTCTTCTCTTGCCATTAGAACAAATACTCTTCCATCATTTTCTCTCAATGACGTTAGCATCTTTCCTGTCAAATCAACCCTCAGGCCTTCTCCTCTACTGCCCTGTAGCAATTGGATTATATATAAACTAGAAAAGATTATTCAGCAGGTGATGTTTTAAATCACAGATCCAAAATTACCTTATCAAACACTACATCATTTCACTCTCAGAAAAATTATCTTTCTCAAAAATTTTTCTTATTTCGTAAAAAAGAAAAAGTTTCTTTTATATGCTGCAAATGACCGGAATAGAGCTGTTTCCAGCTCGGGGTTCCTAGTCCACAGCTACGGGGCAATTTCCAGCAGCACCAAGGAAGGAGGCCGTTTCTATGCGGCCTCAGATAAAAACATTCTCAACTTCTGACACTTCCGCCACCCAAGGCTCTGTGCGCTGGAGCTGCTCACCAGCTTTCCAAAGCCCCCAACAAGAGTTTCTCTTCGGAGCCTGTCTACTCTACGCCAGGGGATAGATGTACTAGAAAACATCCAATCGGAAGAAATCAACAGTGATGTCCTCCAGAGGCGCCCCCTCTAGACACCTTCTTCCCTTCTCAGCTCTAACACCTGCTTATAACCACAGGCCGTGCAGCGTATGGCACAGGAGGGCACGCTAACACTGCAGAAACGTTGACGTCTCACATTAAACCTTAGAAAGAAGAACATACACTAAAGCCTTCAAAAACTCAAAACCCACCTGCAAGTTTAAATAAACATGGAAATACATGTTTCTCTTTTACAAGGCGATCTTCAGTAACCATTTGAGTAATGTTCTAAACCAGCTAGTATGAGAAGGTGCTGAATTTTTATTTTATATTCCATGTAGGTGACATAAGTATGCACGGGCTAACCTTTCCACTGTAATCAAACCCAGGCATGTACCTTCTGTTAATTGCACAGATCACTCACTGGAAGCCAAAATATTTAACTCCAATGAATGCCAATATGACAGGGAAAAAAAACTTGTCCTTTCTTCTCTTGTTGCTTCTGGTGGACTTCCCTGAGAAAGGATTGAACTGGAAGGCAGGCCTGAGGCTGACTGCATGTTAAGGTGTGCTATGGCAGGTGGGTCCTCACTGGCTCCCTTGACTCAGCCTCTCCTCTACTCCTAAATCCTGAGTCTCTACTTTTTTTTTTTTGACAGGCAGAGTGGACAGTGAGAGAGAGAGACAGAGAGAAAGGTCTTCCTTTTGCCGTTGGTTCACCCTCCAATGGCCGCAGCACGGTGCGCTGATCCGAAGCCAGGAGTCAGGTGCTTCTCCTGGTCTCCCATGCGGGTGCAGGGCCCAAGGTCTTGGGCCATCCTCCACTGCACTCCCGGGACACAGCAGAGAGCTAGACAAGAGGAGCGACTGGGACAGAATCCGGCGCCCCGACCGGGACTAGAACCCGGGGTGCCGGCGCTGCAGGCGGAAGATTAGCCTATTGAGCCGCGGCGCCGGCCTTGAGTCTCTACTTTCAACCACATCTGTTTCCTCCTAAATACACACCTGAGGCTTTTAAGTAACCAATGATCCCACTCCCCCAGCCCGCATACCCACCTACCCCCACCGTGAAACTTACTTAACCATATTTACCAAAAGTCTCCAACTAGTTTCTCTATGCAACAAATACTTGGGGGGGTTGGGGGGCGGTGCTAATACTGGAGGAGATTGGAGTAGCAGAACCAAGATGACAGCTTAAGGCACTAAGGGTCTAAAATCCCATTTATACTTATCCAAAATCAATTTAGCATATAAATGTTACAGTATGAATATGCAAAGTCTTTAGAGACTAATCTATTTTTATCTGACTTTGGCCAAATTACTGTAACTAGAGGCTTTAACTCTACACATATACATATAACCCCCCAGCAAATACAGCAACTGTTAGAAGAACAAAGGTCTAAACCAGATCTTCCTAATTGGAAACAATTTGAGTTCTACCAGGGCATAGAGCAAGTCTCCAGGTATGCCTTAGTTACAGAAACTCATTTCAAGGTATCAGTGCTGTGGGGTATTGGGTTAAGCTGCTGCCTGCAATGCTGACATCCATATGAGTACTGGTTCATGTCACTGCTGTGCCACTTTCAATCCAGCTTGCTGCTAATGGACCTGGGAAAGCAGCAGAAGATGGCCCATGTGCTTGGGCCCATGCCATCCACCACAGAGACCTGGATAGAAATGTAGGCTCCTGGCTTTGGCCTGGCCCAACCCAGGATGTTGCAGGCATTTAGGGAGTAAATCAACAGAAGGAAGCTCGCTCGCTCTCTTTCTGTGTGTGTGTGTGTGTGTGATTCTTTCTCTGTTACTTTCCTTTTCAAGAAGATGAAAACAAACTTTTTTTTCAAGATTTATTTATTTATTTGAAAGGCAGTTATAGAGAGGCAGAGGCAGAGCGAGAGGGAGGTCTTCCATCTGATGGTTCACTCCCCAGATGGCCCCCAAAGGCCAGAGCTGTTCTGATCCAAAGCCAGGAGCTTCTTCCAGGTCTCCCACAAAGGTGCAAGAGCCCAAGGACTTGAGCCATCTTATACAGCTTTCCTTAAACCATAGCAGAGAGCTGGATCCGAAGTGGAGCAGCCAGGACTTGAACCAGCACCCATATGGGATGCCAGCGCTACATGCATGTGGTGGCTTTACCCACTATGGCACAGCGCTGGCCCCGAAAACAAACTTTTTTAAAAAGAAACTCTTTTCAAGTAGTTTCTTGGCCACTTACGACCTTTACCTTAAGACAATAATTAGGCACAATTCTAGTTATTTCCATTAAACATTCACACTTATTGTATGCCTGCTCTGTGTTGAGCTTTGTTTTCTTTTTTTTTTTTTTTTTTTTTTTTTTTTGACAGGCAGAGTGGACAGTGAGAGAGAGACAGAGAGAAAGGTCTTCCTTTTGCCGTTGGTTCACCCTCCAATGGCCGCCGTGGTAGCACGCTGCGGCCGGTGCACCGCGCTGATCCGATGGCAGGAGCCAGGTGCTTCTCCTGGTCTCCCATGGGGTGCAGGGCCCAAGCACTTGGGCCATCCTCCACTGCACTCCCTGGCCACAGCAGAGAGCTGGCCTGGAAGAGGGGCAACCGGGACAGGATCGGTGCCCCGACCGGGACTAGAACCCGGTGTGCCGGCGCCGCAAGGCGGAGGATTAGCCTGTTGAGCCACGGCGCCGGCCTGTTTTCTTTTTCTTTATAATGGAATAATAAAGTACTTGAGTCAGCTCATTCATAGGGCCTAAAGGAAGGCTGACGTGGTGATGCACCAGGTAAAGCTGCTGCCTGCAATACCAGCACCCCAAGTGGGCGCTGGTTCGTGTCCTGGTTGCTTACTTCCTATCCAGTTTCCTGCTAATGGCCTGAAAAAAGTAAGATGGCCTAAGTGTGTGGGCCCCTGCACCCATGTGGGAGACCCAGATGATGATCCTGGCTCCTTGGTTTCAGCCTGGCCCAGCACTGGCCATTGTGACCATCTGAAGAGTGAACCAGCAAATGGAACATTCTTTCTCTCTCTCTCTCTCTCACCCTCGCCCTCTCTGTAACTCTTTCAAAAATAAATTAATAAATCTTTGAAAACAAAACAAAAACAATGGTCTAGAGAAATACCAAGTAGTGCCTAGATGGGGACTTTGCTCTGTAGTCTGTACGGTGGTCCCCTACTCCCTATTATTTTAGCTTTCAGGTCTAAGTTTTCCTTTAAGATGCTATGGAATTGATGAGTATATTGATGAGTATATAAGTATATTCCCTATACTTAAACTAGCTTCAGTGTTCTGTTCCCAATCTACCAACATAGACTGACTCATATGTAACATTTTTAGAGCTGCTATTCTGCAACATGGATCCCTCGTAAAACCTTAATCACAATGAATTTAGTTAAATCCTTTAAAACCAGATTGCTCTAGCTCCTCAGAGTAAGTCTGGCTGCTCAGCTTCAATACCCTGGAGAGGAGAGAGAAGCTCTACTCTATTTTGAAACCAGCTTGCCTAATCAAATTCCCTTTCAGAGAAAGAGGTCAAGGAGAATAACTGCTGTGCTACTTTTCAATTTTTCCTTCCAAGAAATGACTGTGATTGACAGATGCTATTTCTTTGAGTTCTAATGGCCTATTGCCAGGATCCACTAATTGTTCCTCAGTGAAAAGAATGATACCAATCCAGCAAGCCATGCGACTCCATAATTGCAATACATAATTCTTTATGTTAGTAAGGTTTTATACTTTTCAAAGCTTTCAGAGACAGATGACAGACACGTAAACACACACACACACACAGAAACACACTCAAAAACACCTCAGTGGGAAAGCAGAACACTTACTGCCTTCACTTACCAACTGGGAAAGTGCCACAAGGTAATACCTGATCTGCCCAAGCAACACGTTAGTAACAGATCTAAAACTCTAACCTTCTCTGTTATAGTCATGTGGTTTTCTATACCTTACATTTCTTTGCAGTCTATTTGGTATGTGTACTAATCCCATTATCTGTTCCATTTTACTGAAATATTTACTAACAGGAGTTCAGATGAACAGCTTCAGTGATAAGGTGGATAGATTCATGTGGTGTTGGAGAAAAAGGGATATTTAGAAACTGGGATGGTTTCGAATCACGGTCTTGCCACTAGAGGTGTGCAGCAGGGTAAACTGATAACCAGCCTCAATTTCTTTATCTGCAAAACCAAATTCTAAGAATTAAATGTGTTCATGCCTGTTAAGTGCCCACTCTGTAAGGCACTCAAGCGTTAATTTATTCTCTGGAAGAGTCCAAAGCAGACCATCAGCCTCGGAGAGAGTCTAAGCCATGTGATTTCAACGACCCCTAAAAATTAAGGGATAAGGATTAGGGAAATTGGAGCAGTAACACTTTCCTGGCACTTCCCTCAGACATGTGGGATTTTTTGGCTGTCAGTCTAAAGAGCAGCTTTTAGAGATGCAGTCAAACCAATTAAGAAAAAAATAGGAAAAGGCAAATGTGTCCAAATAAATACCATTTATCATGGGCACACAAAGTAATTGTTCTACCAACTAAACACATCTTTGAATGCCAGCTAAAATACACCATTCAGTCTCCCCATAAAGAAAGGCCAAATTAATGTTACTTTTCCTTCAAAACAAGTGGCTCGATCAATACTAAGAAAAAATGAATGCTAATCTAAACAATCATACTCTATTACTCCTGAAGGAGCCAAACAGGATAAAGCCTTTTCACAAACAGTAAGTGAATGATTATGCTGACTGTGAAGTGAGTTCCTCACAGTGAATTTTAATAGTCCCTAAATTAACTAGTTCAGAACAAATCACAGGCGATAACAGCTGTAAATATGTGGGCAACTCTGACATGTTAGATTCCTGATCTATAGGAATTTATCTTTGTTGGTGCTCTTCTTATTGTTTTTCTGTTTGAAAAAAGTTTTTGTGTTTTGGGTTCCATCAGACAAATGTTATTCTATAGTTACAATCAAATCATGGCCTCTACTAGAAAAATTAAGGTGATATCCAGACCAATATTACTTGAAGGTATACAAATATATCTGCATATAACTTGTACATGTTTTAAAAATCTTCTTATGGGGCCAACATGTAAAGCTGCCGCCTGCACTGCCAGTATCCCATATGGGCACTGGTTGGAGTCCCGGCTGCTCTACTTCCAATCCAGCTCTCTGCTATGGCCTGAGAAAGTAGCAGAAGATGGCCCATGTGCTTGGGCTCCTTCACCGCGCGGGAGACCTGGAGGAAGATCCTGGCTCCTGACTTCAGATCAGTGCAGCTTCAGCCGTTGCAGCCAACTGGGGAGTGAACCAGCGGATGAAAGACCTCTTTCTCCCTGCCTCTACTTTTCTCTGAGTGTAACTCTGACTTTCAATTGAATAAATTAATCTTTAAAAAATCTTTTTCTTTTGAGAAGCAAACACACACACACACACACACACACCCCTGATTCACTGGTTCAACTCCTCAAACACCTGCCAATAGCCAGTTCTGGCCCAGGGTAAAGTCAGGAATCCAATCCAGGTCTTCTACGTGGCCAGCAGCAACCCTGTTACTTGACCATCATCACTGCATCACAGGGAATCTCTTAGCAGGAAGCTGTAGTCAGGAGCCAGGGGTGGGAATTGAACCCAGGTACTCTGATATGGGACACTACACATCTGCTCTCCTTAAGAGTATTTTTAAAAAGATTGATTGATTTGAAAAGCAGAGCAATAGACAGATAAGGAGAGACAGAGAAATCTTTCATCTGCTAGTTAACTCCCCAACTGGCCACAACAGCTAAGTCTGGGCCAGGCCACAGCCAGGAACCAGGGACTCCACCTTGGTCTCCCACATGGGTGGTGGGGGCCACACATTTGAGTCATCCTCCGCTGCCTTCCCAAGCACATTAGCTGGGAGGTGGATCACAAGAAGTCGCCTAACCCTATGTGACACAACAATGGCCATAAGAGTATTTTTTACCTTCTCAAAATATTACTTTATTAAATTTAGCATTCTTATTTCTTGGTTTCCTTTTTAGAAATTCCTTTTCTTCAGCTATTAAATCAATATTAGAAGTTGAAAGATACAAAGCTATCTTTAGATATCTTTGCTATACTAATTTGAAGAAAAGTGGTTAAGCACTATGCTTTTGTTTTTTTAAGATTTATTTATTTATTTGAAAGTCAGAGTTATAGACAGAGAGAAGTTAGAGAGAGAGAGAGAGATATCTTCCATCTGCTGGTTCATTTCCCAAAAGGCTACAACAGCCAGGGCTGGAGCAGGCCAAAGCCAGGAGCCAAGAGCTTCTTCCAGGTCTCCCATGTGGGTGGCAGGGGCCCAAACACTTGGGCCATCTTCTGCTGCCTTCCCAGGTGCACTAGCAAGGAGCTGATTGGAAGTGGAGCACCTGGGACTCGAACTAGTGCCCATACAGGATGCTGGCACTGCAGGCTGCAGCTTAACCTGCTGCAACACAGTGCTAGCCCCCACCAATATGCTCTTAAGAGTATGTTTCTCTGGGGCCAGCGCTGTGGCACAGCGGGTTAAAGCAACGGTCTGCAATGCTGACATCCCATATGGGCACCAGTTCAAGTCCCAGCTGCTCCACTTCTGATCCAACTCTCTGCTATGGCCTGGGAAAGCAGTGGAAGATAGCCCAAGTCCTTAGGCCCATGCACCCAGGGGGGAGACCTGGAAGAAGCTCCTAGCTCCTGGCTTCAGGTCAGCCCAGGTCTGGCCCACTGCAACCATTTGGGGAGTGAACCAGTGGATGGAAGACCTCTTTCTCTGCTTCAGCCTTTCAAATAAATAATAAATAAATCTTTCAAAAAAAAAAAAAAGATTGTTTCTCAATCTATAAGTCAAGCTGTATGACTGTATCCCAAATAACTTATTTCTGATAATAAGTACTTTTTATGAATACTTAGGTTAAGAGTTTTCCTATTTTTCCTGTTAATATCTTTTTGATAACTCACGCTAGATCCAACTTCATTAAGTGAAAGAGAAAGGAGAGACATTTAGCCCTAATTGGCAAGGAATTCTGGACAGTGGACTCTATGATATATTCCACTGTCACAGCTGTGGCGACCACTGATTATTATAGAGCTTTGAGTTATTCTCTCTTTATCACTGCATATCCATTCATAATAATGAAGGAAGGACAGATGAAGAAACTAGGATGACTGCCTTTGAAGGGTCAGGCATGGAAAGGCTGTGAATCTATCAGTAAGACACAAAACACGTACAATGACCTAATCAAAGGGATAGGGATGGTAACCAAGTGATAAGCAGTATTCCTACTACAAATGTTGAGGGCCTGCAAATTCTAATTTTTTTTTTTACAATAAAACAGTGGATAATAAGAACTTATTTTGGGGGGGCCACTACTGTGGCATGGTAGGTTAAGCTTCCGCCTCAGGCACTAGCATCCCATATAAGCATTAGTTTGTATCCTGGCTGCTCCTCTTCGGATCCTGCAATCTGCTAATGTGCCTAGGAAAGCAGTGGGAGATGATCCAAGTGCTTGGGCCCCTGCGCTCACATGGGAGACCCAGAGGAAGCTCCTGGCTCCTGGTTTCAGATAAGCCCAGATCCTGCCATTGCAGCCATCAGGGGAGTGAACCAACAGATGGAAGATCTTTTTCTCTCTCTCTGTCTCTCCCTTTATCTGTCTGTAACTCTGCTTCTCAAATAAATAAATAAATACTTTTTTAAAAAGTGAGTTCCAAGCCGGCGCTGCGGCTCACTAGGCTAATCCTCTGCCTTGCGGTGCCGGCACACGGGGTTCTAGTCCCGGTTGGGGCACCGATCCTGTCCTGGTTGCCCCTCTTCCAGGCCAGCTCTCTGCTGTGGCCAGGGAGTGCAGTGGAGGATGGCCCAGGTCCTTGGGCCCTGCACCCCATGGGAGACCAGGATAAGCACCTGGCTCCTGCCATCGGATCAGCGCGGTGCGGCGGCCGCAGCGCGCCTACCGCGGCAGCCATTGGAGGGTGAACCAACGGCAAAAGGAAGACCTTTCTCTCTGTCTCTCTCTCTCTCTCACTGTCCACTCTGCCTGTCAAAAAAAAAAAAAAAAGAGTGAGTTCCAACTTTAAAAAAATTTATTCTTTAATAGTTCACATTTGTTAGCCTTAATATTTCCCATGAAATGATGAATTAGGGAAAAAATTAGGTCATTCTTTTAAGAATCAATTCCTACTAAAAATCAAGTGGGGACAGGTGTTTTGTCCAGGGTTTATGATGCCCCTTGGGACACCCACATCCCATATTGGAGTGCTGGGCTTCAAGTCCCAGCTCTGGTTCTGATCCTAGCTTCCTGCTAATGTACACACTAGAAGGTAGCAGGTGATGGCTCAACTGATTGGGTCCCGGCCACCTACATGGGAGATGCAGATTGAGTTCCAGGCTCTTGGTTTTAGCCTGGCCCAGCCCTGGACTTTGCAGGCTTTTGAAGAGTGAATCAGCAGGTGGGAAATCTCTCTTTGTCTGTCTGCCTCTCTGCCTTTCAGATAAATAAAAATATTTTTAAAGTAGTGTAGCCTTATATTTATTATTATAAAATGTCAGACTTTGGGACACTAAATTTTATAAGTTACATGACTATAAAGCCTTTTAGGAACACTACCACATCCTGTAAAAAAAGTGAATGTCACTAAGGTAATTTCACAGCACAATCTCTGGAGATCTGCAGGATTTGAATCCTAGCTCTAAATGCACTAGTGTGACCATGGGCAAGTTACTTAATGTCTGTGCCTCAATTACTTCACCTATAAAATGGATTGATGATAATAACCCCACCTACTTTATAAGGCTGTGGTTAAGAGTAAGTGATATATATAACCCATGTCAAAGTGTTCAGAACAGTGCCCAGCATACTATGTGTACTTAGAGTTCATTTTCCTTTACTTTCCTATAAAGTTTTGGGGAGTTTATAAGATAAATGTATAATCTCAGGGGAACAGTTCTTTCATGCATGTGAATGTTCTTTGCCATTTATACTAAGGGAGAAAAGAAGCTGAGGCAGTGGAAAAGAGGCTTTTAGATGTTATTTTATCTTACAGCAGGAGATGTAAAAATGGACTCTGAGTTATTCTTTCTCACAAAAATAAAATGGGGGGGGAGGGAGTGGCAGCGCTGTGGCATAGTGGGTAAAGCCACTGCCTGCAGTGCTGGCGTCCCATATAGGCCCTAGTTTGTGTCCCAGCTGCTCCACTTCCGATCCGACTCTCTGCTACGGCCTGGGAAAGCAATGGAAGATCGCCCAGGTCCTTGGGCCTTCGCACTCACGTGGGAGACCTGGAGGAAACTCCTGTTTCCTGGTTTTGGATCAACCCAGTTCCGGCCGTTGTTGCATTCATTTGGGGAGTGAACCAGCGGATGGAAGACCTTCCAGTCTCTGCCTCTGCCTCTCTATAACTCTGAGTTTCAAATAAGTAAATAAATATTTTAAAATAAATAAATAAATAAAATAAGGGGCTGGTATAAGAAAGCTGGTTCAAGTCCTGGCTGCTCTACTTCCAATCCAGTTCCCTGCTAATGCACCTGTGAAAGCAGCGGAAAAAGGCCCAACTACTCAGGCTCCTGCCACCCAAACAGGAGACCCAGATGGAGTTCCTGGCTCCTGACTTCTGCCTGGCCTGGCTCAGGCTTTTGCAGGCAATTGGGGAATGAACCAGTGGATGGAAGATCTCTTCTCTATCCCCACTTCCCCCATCACCTTGTCCTTCAAATAAATAATCTTTTAAAAAATACAATGAAAAAATCCACTGGAAATTAGAGACTAAATAAGTCCATGTCAATTTACCAACAATAATAATATTCGCTTTTTAAAAAATATCTTTTTTTCCCCACATTCACCCAGAATATTTTGATCTGTTATGCTCTCCTTTTTCAGATCAAGCAGGAACGCCATCATGACATTGTTCGTCTGCCTCTAAAACGAATTCCTATTTCTAAATGCTGCTCAGAGCATCAATTCATCCATTTGACAAACATCAACCACAAACTACGCAGTGGGCAGTAGGGGCACAAAGGTAACTAAGGCGTGCTCATCTTCAGGCTCAGTCTTTATGAAATGACTAGAAAAGGGATAAAGTGCAATCATTACAGCAATAGATAGAAAAATACTGCAAAAATGTTGAAAACAAGGAGTTCATAATAACAGTGATAAAACAAGCAATGACAATGACTGGTCACCACTGGAGAATGCTGGTGACCCAATTCATTATTTCAAGAATGGTAAATAAGGGAGAGAAAGGTATCATCCTAACTTTCCTTTATCAACTATTGGTATCTCTCTGAGTAATCAACTAACAAATAGAGTACTTTCTTTTTATAGATGTATTCTAGCTAATAAATGAAGAAACAATGATAGAATTGGAATACCACTATTTGTAGCCCTTAATGATTTTACGGATCTAAGCAAAGATCAATAGCTACTGACATCAGAAGAGACACAAGCAGACATTATGTACCTTCTGATGAAAGTACTTAACACCACTCCTGAAGGAATCTGAGCAAACTGCTAAATATAAGCACGAATTTACAGGAAATGCAGAAGACACAGGAACATGTCAAAGAAAAACACTACGGAGATGCAGTCAACAAAATTCGGACTCAGGGAAACTCTACAAATGACGTGGCTTTTATAACAAGAAATTGCAAGATAGAGTTGAGAGTGCACGCACAGAGCCACGGTTTGGATGTAGACCATCCCACAAAGGTCCATGTGTTAAACACTTGTTCTCCAATTTCTTTTCTTCTTTCTTTTTTTTTTTTGACAGGCAGAGTTAGACAGTGAGAGAGAGAGAGACAGAAAGAAAGGTCTTCCTTTTTCCGTTGGTTCACCCTCCAATGGCCGCCGCGGCCAGCTCGCTGCGGCCAGTGCACTGCGCCTATCCGAAGCCAGGAGCCAGGTGCTTCTCCTGGTCTCCCATGCGGGTGCAGGGCCCAAGCACTTGGGCCATCCTCCACTGCCTTCCCGGGCCACAGCAGAGAGCTGGCCTGGAAGAGGGGCAACCAGGACAGAATCTGGCGCCCCGACTGGGACTAGAACCCGGGGTGCCGGCGCCGCAGGCGGAGGATTAGCCTATTGAGCCGCAGCGCCGGCCTTGTTCTCCAATTTCAATGTTACTAAAGAGGGTGGAAACTTAATCCAATTATCGTGTCCAAAGGTAGGGCCTCTGGGAAGTGATTAGATTGGATTGGGTCATTAGGGTGCCACCCCATGACTAAATCCTGGTGGCATTATAAGAGACCACATAGACACAGACAAACCAGGTGCTCCCTCTTGCAGTGTGATGCTCTATGCCCTCTTGGGATTCTGCCAGCAACAATGCCCTCACCAGAGGCTGAACCAATGGGGCCACCTGATCTTGAGACTTTGACTCTCAAAAACAGAGCTGAAGTAAACCTCCTTCCTTCATAAGTAAGCCTGTGTCAGATATTTTGTTGTAGCAACAAAAAGCTAATACTGAAAACTGGTACTGAGAGGGGGACCATTATTATAACAATATCTAAAAATGTGGAGGAGTCTTTGGAATTGGTTTATGGGGAGAGTTTGGAAGAATTTACAGTAGACTAGAGAAAGCCTAGAAGGTTGTAAATGAAGTGTTATGGTGATTCTAGTGAGGGCTTAGAAGACTACATGCTGACGGGCTCGTGGATGGGAATGAAGATTCTTTTGGGCTTTGGACAGAAAACCACCCTTGGCAGTGACAGTATCATGTCCCCAGTCTGATTCTTTGTGGGTGGATGAGTTTAGAGGTGAGGGACTGCTTTGGTTGACAGAGAGGAGGTTTCAAGGCAGCAAAGCACTCAGGCTGTGCATGGATGTTACTGGCTGTCATTGGTGAGAATCCGGAGTTAAAAAGGAGCAGAGCAGAAAGATGTGGAAAATTCACAGCCTGGCGAGAGGAGTGAGGAAAAAAGCATGTTCAGGCCAGAAGAATGCAATGGAAAACCCACTTGCTGACAAGATTAGCACAAGATAAATGGGAGGCATGTACTAATTGGCAAAATAACGGGGGAAAAGCCTCAAGGACACCTCAGAAATCTCCAAAGCCACAGCTCCCAACACAAGCCCACAGGTTTAGAAGTGACAGCTTCTTTCAAAGATCTTCCAGGGCAGAATCCTTTCCAGAAAATGCCTGGGGAACCCAGCTCGCCCAGGGCTAGCTTCTGATTCTGGCTTGCTGGCTAAGTGCTCCAAGGCCACTTTGGCCCTAGTTCAGGCAGGCACAGGTGCAGTTTTGTGCTGGTGGCAAATTTTGGTATCAACCATATGCTGCTAGTGTAGCTAGCATGCAGAATACAAAAGTTATGGGGTCATGGTGGCTTCCACGAAGATTTCAAAGGAAAGCATGGGAGGCCAGACAGAGTTGTTCTACAAGAGTAGGGCCCTTGCAAGGAACCCCTGATGAGTTGATGCCTAGTGAAGCAGAGGGAGTGAAGACACAGGGAAGATCCCAGAAGGGCCAAAGAACCAAAAATGTGAAACGCTCACCAGGGAAACACGCAAGCAGTGTGCAAAGCAAGCTTTGGAAAGCCACACATACCAGCACACGGCCTCAGAGAGTAGTGATTTGGGCAGAGAATAACAGAGCCACGGAGGCATAGAGAACTCCACCCAGATTTCAAAGTATGTCTCCGACAACCTAGAGGCCCACCCAGGTAGAGACCTGTTGGGGGAACGGAGACGGTGAAGAGAGCCTCCACTAGAAATGGGGGGTTGGGGCAGCTGCCAAGTGTCCACCAGGGAAATGCCTTCTAGTGGAGCTGTAGGGATGAGACTCCAGTCCGTAAGAACTGAAACGTGGACTATAACCAGCAAAGCCATGGAGAAGCAGGGGTGCCCAAACACTTGGAGGCTTGGTCCCTCTGCCCTGCTGATTTTGGTGTTGCTTTGGTTGGTTAATCCTTTTTTCCTGGCTGTTCCCCTCTTTGGAATGGAAATGTATATCCTGTGTATTACAAGTACCAGTTGTAATTGTTACAAAGCTCAAGGAAGGAATAGATGACCTCTCAGGTGCTTTTCAAATCTCAAAGCCTAAAATTCTATGACTGGATTATTTTTAAAGGTCTCTAAAATTCTTTGGTCCTTCTTTCCCAGGGATCTGGCTCAATTTTCCTCTCCCACTGGTTAGCAATGGCCTACAAAAACACTGAACAAACAACTCCTTGTAAAAAGCACATGAACTAGGACTGACTCCCACTTCAGTGCTGGGAGCTTTCAGCACCACCCACTTCAGTTCTGCAGTCTGGATATTGTACTGCTTAATTAGGTTAAACAGCCAGTACTGACTAAACACGTGGAAAATTTGGCTGTACCCAAAGGTGGTAAACTCTTGTGTTTTCTCTTTTCCCACACATAAATTGTTTGGGAACAGCGGTCTCAAAATCTGGCTCAGAAACCCCAAGAGGTACCCTTTCAAGGGGTACTTGAGGTCAAAAGTATTTTCAGGGTATAGGTTGAGTATATCTAATTTGAAAATCCAAAATCCAAAATCTAGTGCTGACAGGTGAAAATCCACACTTTGAAACTTTCATGCACAAAACTATTCAAAATGTATAAAATTACCTTTAGGCTATGTATATAAGATATATATAAATGAGTTTTGTGTTTCTACTTGTGTCCCACCCCCAAGAGATCATTGTACTACTTGTGCAAATATTCCAAGATCTGAAAAAGTCTAAAATCTAAAACGCTTCTGATCCCAAGCATCATCAACCTATAATACTAAGGTATTTACCTACATTACTCTCATTATCTAGTGAGTGTGCACCGGGTTCCAGAGACTACATAATGTGTGGCAATGGAGTCAACTGAACGCACAAGCAGAGAGAGGATCCAGCCAGGAGCTGGCATTTTGCCTGGTGGTTAAGCTATCAGTTGGGACACCCACATCCCGTACTGGAAGGCCTGGGTTTGAGTCCCAGCTACGCTTTTTGATTCCAGCTTCCAGCTAATGTGAATCCTGTGAGGCAGCAGGTAATGGACTCAAGTCACTGGGTCCCTGTCATCCATGTAGGAGACCTGGACCTTGGTTGCCAGCTCTAGCCTCAGGCCAGCTTACATGGCCCCTGTAGGCATTTGGGGAGGGATCCAACAGATAGGAGTTCTTGCTGCTAGTTCTCTCTCTCTCTCTCTCTCTCTCTCTCCCTGCCTCTCAAACTAAAAATAAATAAATAAATAAATAAATTTTACAAAAAAGATTCAACTGTTTTATAAGAATTCAGATATTGGAGCCAGCATAGTGCTATAATGGATAAAGCCTCTGCCTACAATGCTGCCAGCATCCCATATGGGCGCCAGTTCCTGTCCTGGCTGCTGCACTTTCTATCTAGCTCCAAATTAGCAACCTGGATAAGCAGCAGGAGATGGCCCAAGTGCCTGGCCCCCTGCTACCCATGTGGGAGACCTGGAAGAAGTTCCTGGCTCCTGGTTCTTGGCTCCAGCCCCGACCACTGTGGTCATTTGGGGAGTGAACCAGCAGATGGAAGATCTCTCTCTAACTCTCAAATAAATAAATAAATCTTTAAAAAGAATCCAGATATTAAAGAAATTTGCAAAATATAAAACAATGCCTTTACTCCCATTAAATATATCTGTCACAAAAATAGTCTTATATCCTTTTTTTACTCTATCATTACTTTATTTTTATTTTATTGAGGACAATGTGATGTTCTGATAAATCTATATAGTGTGTAATGATCAAATTAGAGAAATTAGCACAATCATGACCCCAAATACTAATCACTTCTTCGTGGTGAGGACACTGAAAATCCTCTCCTAGCTATTTTGACATATACACATATACTGTAAATTACTGTTAACTATAGTTACCGTACTATGCAACAGAACACTAGAACGTGTTCCTCCTACCTAACACTGTACCCACTGGCTAATCTCTCCCCATTCTCCCTTACCCACCCTCTGGCAACCATGTTCTACTCTCAACTTCTATGAGATCAAGTTTATGAAAGTACTATTTCTGTTAAATATAATGGGCTCATCTCAATAAATTTATAAATATCTTTAAATTTTTCAGTTTTAATTAAATAATACATAAATGGTATAGTTATTTTAAATCAATCTTTTTTTGCTCTCAAGTTTAATTCCTAACACAGCAAATATTAATACATATAATTTACATAGGAAAAGCTCTTTAGAATCCTCAATTTCTACGAGTGTAAAGGAGTCCCAAGACCAAAAAGTCTGACAACTACTGCTCCATATCACTTAGAACTCTATGTCACTGTATCACCTTATATTACTATTTCATTTTACATTGTGTCATCTCAATTCTCCAATTTTCACCCTACAAAGAAGGACAATGTAATCTAAAACTACTTGGTTTGATGAACCTAAAATTTATTTTTGGCAGAGGTAAGGAGTTAAGCAGTCTCTCTTTAAGAGAACAGAGGATTACTACTCAGAACTGTAAAAAGAACTTGAATCACATGGATTCTCAAGGTCAGAAAGAACATTTCCCTTTGGAAGGAGGTAGGCACTACACCCAAGGAACTATGTTTATTCTTTTATGATCTTGTTTCCTTGTCATTAAGACTTGGCAAAACCAGAACTTACAGTCTTTAGTCCCTATTCCCTCACATTATGGGAAGGCTATGCATAGCAATCCTTCTTGGTCTGGGCAGGAGAGGCTGGTTATCTCAGTATACAGTTATTTATGTGCCTGGTGGGTTCGCCATCAGGAATGTCTATCCTCTGATCCCTGCCCAGCACATCTAACAAAAACTTGAAGTTTTAAGTTCAGTTCAGCAAACCTGAGTGAGCTCTTGTAGGAATGACTCAAGAAAGCATCAGGAAAAAAAGAAAAGAATGCAGCCCTAACCACAGCTGATGTTCATGCACACTCACATACATGTACCTCGAAGACCCCGATGGGAAAAAGTTCACTGTAGCACCGCACAGTGGATGCTAGCTACACACATACACACACGCTCCGTGACAACCACAGCCACTGTCCCATCCTCATTAACCCACGCGCAGCACTGGGCCCTACTGTATTATGTCTTCCAATGTTTTATACTCCGAGACATTTTAACTGCATTTAATGTTTATAAAAATATTATAGGGACTAGTCTTGTGGCACAGTTTGCTAAGCTGCTGCTTGCAATACTGCCGTCGCTATCAGAGTGCTGGTTTGAATTCCAGATACTCTGATCCAGCTTCCTGCTAATGTGCCTGGGGAAACAGCAGAGGATTGTTCAAGTGTTTGGGCACCTGCCACCAAAATGGGAGACCTGGATGGAGTTCTAGTCTCCTGCCTTCAGCCTTTCCAACCCTGGCTGTTGTGATCATCTGGGGAATGAATCAGCAGATGGAAGATCTCTGTCTCTCCATCTCTCTCTCTCTCTCTCTCTCTCTGTGTGTGTGTGTGTGTGTATGTGTGTTGTTATGCCTTTCAAATAATTAAGATTATAGCAGAAATTTAATTTTTTACCTTCGTAGGATAACATAGTAATATAAATTGGCCCTATTTCAGTTTATTGACTATTCAGTTTGTCAAAAATAAGACTCCAGAGATGGGAATTCTCTATTTCTTGGTACTTTTTTTCTGCTTTGGAAAAAAAAAAAAATCACAAAAAATTTTCATTCTCATTCCTTTTCAATTAATCAATGACAGCATACTTAACACAAAAGAAGAGAGAGAAAGCAAGGGTGAAAGTTACAAGCTGGAATCATCCCAGGGAATTCCACATCCTCATCTCACCAAAGGTGACGATGACACTGTCTCAGGATGAGGGCCCTCCTGGCCCAAGTAACTGTTCCAAGCTTTCCCCACTCTACCTGGAGGTTACATTTGCCTGTTCTTCACTCTGGTCAGATGACCCTGCTTCCTCTGCGAAGGTGAACACACCCCCTCACTGTAACCACAGAATCACGGTACTCAGTCCACGCGTTCTGTGTCCTGCTTTTCCTTCCTTCATTATTTCCACCAGCACACTTCGCATCCTCACAACCTTCTTCTAAATTATTCAGCCAGAACAAAGTCTTCCTACCCCCAGGAAATTTTAGAAATCAACTAGGCTAAATGTGCCTTCTTTTTTAAAGACTCCATTGTAGAAAGGTGTGAAAGATATTAATTTAAAAAAAAAAATTTGGATCTTGATTTTGTTTTTTAAGGCCTCGGGACATAAAAGTTTCTTTATTCTATTCCTGGGAGGTTTCTTCTCTGAGATCACAAGATCAAATCAAAACAGATAGGTAGACTCATTTTAAAGTAAAAGATGACCACTTGGTGCTATTTGGAAGCCAATGTGAAACAAGATAGTGATGTGCAGTTCAGACTTCAGGGCCTGTGGTACAAGAAGTACTGCTCTACTCACACAGTCACAGAACACAGCAAACCTCTTTGTTTTATAGATAAAAATAAAAGAAAATGGAGCTACTCAAAAACACTTGAAATATAAAACTTTAAGAACAGGCATTTAACCTAGCAGGTGAGATGACAGTTAAGACAGGTGCCCAGGTCCACGCTGGGGAACCTGGATTGCATTCCTAGCTCTGGCTCCTGATTCCAACTGCCTGCTAATGTAGACCCTGGGGAGCAGCAGGGAAGGCTCAAGTGACCAGGTTCCTGCCGTCCTTGTGGGAAACCTGGACTGCATTCCCGGCTCTAGGCTTCAGCCCTAGCCCTGCCCTGGCTGTTTCAGGTATTTGGGGAGTGAGGCAGAAGTGGAAACACTCTCTTTCTCTGTAGCTGTTTTTCTCTCTCTGCTTCTCAACAATAAAAAATAATAATAATAATATAAAAATTTAGCCTCGGAAAATGATTAACACAAAGTTTAACTGAAGTCTGAAAAAATTCAATTTTACCTTTGTTAAATATATCTGTTCAGTGTATGTGTTTGGTATTTATCAATAGACATTTTAAGCACATAAGAAAATGTAGAAAATATGAAATTTTTATTTCCAGCCAATGTAGAGTAACAAATACAGGATTTACCTACCCGCCTGAAACAAATGAAAAACAGACAAAACATGAAACATGATTTTTAAAGACACTGTATGCCAGGCAATGAAGGACAGACAGTGTGCCCTAAGCAAGTGAAGTCAGTTTTGTGGATGCCCGAGTTTACTGCCTCAAGACAATCTTAAGGGTACTGACCTGATCTTCTGTATATAAAGAGAATTGAAAATGAATCTTGATGTGAATGGAAGGGGAGAGGGAGTGAGAAAGGGGAGGGTTGTGAATGGGAGGGAAGTTACGGGGGGGGAAGCCATTGTAATCCATAAGCTGTACACTGGAAATTTATATTCATTAAATAAAAGTTAAAAAAAAAGAAAAAAAAAAAAAAAGGGTACAGCTCCAGAGAGGGAACCCTGGTGGAGCCCAGGGGCCTTCCTATTTGAGGAGATGGAGTTGCGAGTCTAGAGTGGCCAAGGCAGAGAGTCTGTAGGGCAGAGCACTGGAGAACAGAGGGCTGCACACTGGGAGCACCTGCAGATCAGCAGTGGCACCTCTGAAGTACCCAGCACAGCACTGACTACCAATTGCAATAGGAACCATTCAGAGGATCAGAGGGAACACTAATTGATTCTCAAACAGGAACAATGTCTGTTCCCACCAAGCAGAATAGAAAACCCTACAATCTACAGGGCACTGGATAGAGTAGATTTAGAAGTCTTAGGGAATAACTATCCTAAATGGAAAACTGCTCTGGCCACACCTAAAAACTCTTAAGGGAGTTTAAACATTGGGAAAGGTTTAAGATGCCCACATCCCTGCTGGAATACCTGATTCAATGACCATCTCCAACTCGTGAGTCCAGCTTCCTGCCAAGGTAGACCCTGGGAGGCAACAGTGATGGATCATCTGAGCAGGGAGGCTCAAGTGATTGGGTTCCTGCCACTTCCATGTGAGACGTGGATTGAGTTCCTGTCCTCAGCTTTAGCCTAGCTCAGTCTTAGCCAATACCAGCATTTGCGGATGAACCAGTAGGTGAGAACTCTCTGTCTCTTTCTCTACCTCTCAGATACATAAATTTAAAAAAACAAAACTCAGCCGGTGCCACAGCTCACTAGGCTAATCCTCCACCTGCGGCGCCGGCACACCAGGTTCTAGTCCCGGTCGGGGCCCCAGATTCTGTCCCAGTTGCTCCTCTTCCAGTCCAGCTCTCTGCTCTTGTCCGGGAAGGCAGTGGAGGATGGCCCAGGTCCTTGGGCCCTGCACCCGCATGGAAGACCAGGAAGAAGCACCTGGCTCCTGGCTTTGGATAGGTATAACGTGCTGACCGTAGCGGCCATTTGGGGGGTGAACCAACGGAAGGAAGACCTTTCTCTCTATCTCTCTCTCACTGTCTAACTCTGCCTGTCAAAAAATAAATAAATAAATAAAAATCAAGCATGGGTTTAAAAAAAAGCTTAAGGAAATGATCAAAGTGTATTAATAATTTATCTGTAACCTAAAACAAAGAAAAAAAGATCCAGTATCCAACAGGATAAAATTTACAATGTTTAGACTCCAAGCAAATTTATCAAACATGTAAAAAAGAAGTGAGACATGATCCATGAAGAAAAGAGAAATCAATCATCTGGAAGTAATACAGATTTGACACAAATGATAAAATTAGCAAAGGCATTGAATAAAAGTTATTATACCTATATTCCATATTCAAAAAAAGTAAGTAAAAATGCAGAAAATACAAAACAGAATAAAAGATGAGTGAGCTTGAAGATAAAACAGAAACTATTCAAAGTGGACCAGAGAGGAGGAGAAAAGGATTTTAAAAACACCATCACTAAGTTCTTGGAATACAAGTAGCTTCATATACATGCAATCATAGGTCCTTAAAGGAAAGAAGAAATAAAACATCTGGAAAACTGATGGCCAATCTTTTTCAAATTTGATAAAAAAAAAAAATACAAACTCATAGATCCATGATGCTCAATGAACCCCAGGAAGAAGAAATACAATGAAAATTACATCAGTCACAGGAAACTACATATTCTTTTCAAACATATACAAAAAATGTTTATCAAGATAAGCCACATTCTGGGCAATAAATCAAGCCTCCAAAAATCTCAAAGAATTCAAGTTCTGCAAAATATCTTCTTCAACCATATAGAATTGCATTAGGAGTCAATAAAAGAAAAGCATCTGCAAGTCTCCCAAATACTAGATAAATAATACATACCTTGGTAACTCACGGGACAATAAAGAAACCAAAAGGAAAATTAGGAAGTGCTTTTAGGAGGCTGGTGTTGTGGCACAGCCCCTACCTACAATGCTGGCATCCCATATGAACACTAGTTCAAATCCTGGTTCCTCCACTTCCAATCCAGTTCCCTGCTAACATGCCTATAAAGGCAGCGAAGGATGGCCCAAGTGCTTGGGTCCCTGCCATCCACATGGGAGACCTGGACTGACTTGGGCTCAGGCTTCAGCCTGGCCCAGCTCTGGCTGTTGTGGACATTTGCAGAGTGAACCAGAGTATGAATAATCTCTATCTTTCTGTTTCTCTCTGCCTTTCAAACAAAAAATGAAAATAAAAATTTTCAATAAAAAATAATTTTTACATTTCCTTAAAAAAAGCAACAAGGTCTTTCAGAGTGAGCCTTTAGCTTAGCAGTTAAAATGTCAGTTAACACATCTGCAGGGGCAGGTACCAGCGGCCCATGTCGGAGTGCCAATTATGAATCCTGGCTGCTCTACATCCAATCCAGCTTCCTGCTAATGGACCTGGGAAAGCACTGGATGATGGCCCAAGTAACTTGGGTCCCTGCTACTCATGTAGGAGATGAGGATGGAATCTGGCTTTGAACTGGCCCAGACCTGACTGTTGTGGTTATTTGGGGAGTGAACCAATGAATGGAAGTTCTCTCTCTCCTTTTCAAGTAAATAAATATGACCCATATCATAGTTTCCTGGGTTCAATTTTCAGCTCCAGCTCCTGGTTCCAGCCTCCTGCTAATGTAAACCCTTTAAGGCAGCAATAATGGCTCAAATAGTTGGGCTCTCACCACCCACATGGAACACCTGGATTGAACCTCCGTTTTTCAACACTGGCTTAGCCTCGACTGTTGGAGTCATTTGGGGAGTGGACTAGTAGATGAGAACACCCCCTCTGTTACTCTCTTAAACTAATTAATATAATTAAATTAAAAGGTCTCATATGGCCGGCGCCGTGGCTTAACAGGCTAATCCTTCACCTTGTGGTGCCGGCACACTGGGTTCTAGTCCCAGTTGGGGCGCTGGATTCTATCCCAGTTGCCCCTCTTCCGATCCAGCTCTCTGCTATGGCCCGGGAAGGCAGTGGAGGATGGCCCAAGTGCTTGGGCCCTGCACCTGCATGGGAGACCAGGAGAAGCACCTGGCTCCTGGCTTCGGATCAGCAAGATGTGCCGGCCGCAGTGGCCATTGGAGGGTGAACCAACGGCAAAAAGGAAGACCTTTCTCTCTGTCTCTCTCACTATCCACTCTGCCTGTCAAAAAAAAAAAAAAAAAAAAAAGGTCTCATATAAAACACTCAGTGTCTACATTAAGAATCCAGAAAAAGGGGCCAGCGCTGTGACGTAGCAGGTAAAAGTCACCGCCTGCAGTGCCGGCATCCCATATGGGCACCAGTTCCAGTCCTGGCTGCTCTTATTCCGATCCAGCTCTCTGCTATGGCCTGGGAAAGCAGTAGAAGATGGCCCAGGTCCTTGGGTCCCTGCACCCGTGTGGGAGACCCAGAAGAAGTTCCTGGCTCCTGGCTTTGGATCAGCACAGCTCCGGCCATTGCGGCCAACTGGGGAGTGAACCAGCAGATGGAAGAGCTCTCTCTCTTTCTCTCTCTGTAACTCTGCCTTTCAAATAAATAAATAAATCTTAAAAAAAAAAAATCCAGGAAAAGAGGCAGATGGTTGGCAAAGCAGTTCAGCTGGCAGTTGGAACATCTGCATCCTGTATCAGAATGATCGGATTTGAGTCCTGGCTCTGTTCTCCACTCCAGGTTCCTGCTAATGTGTACCCTGGGAAGCAGCACACAATAACCCAAGGAGCTGGGTCTCTATGTGGGAGATCCAGACTAAGTTACTAGCTCCTGGCTTTGTCCTGGCTGTTTTAGGCATTTGAGAAGTGAATCAATGAATGGGAGATCTCTCTGTCTCTGTCCTTCTCCTTTTCAAATAAATTATTTTTGTAAGTAAAAGATAAGGATTGGAAAAGGAGTGGTAAAACTGCCTTTACTCATAGGTGACATGATTTTCTAGTTGAAACTCCAAGCAAGGAGGGCACAGCAATTAGGATGCCGCTCTGAAAACACTCACATCCCATATCAGAGTGCCTGGGTTCAAGTCCCAGCTCTACTTCTGATTCCAGCTTCCTGATAATGTGCATCTTGGGAAGCAGAACGTGATGGCTCACGTAGCTGAGCCCCTGCCACTCATGTGGGAAAGTCTGATTGAGTTCTGGGCTCCTGGCTTTAGTCTGTCCCAGCTCCAGCTGCTGCTAGCATTTGGGGGATGAAATGGTGGATGGAAGATATTTTTGTCTTTCCTTCTTGCTCTCTGTCTCTGTCTTCCAACTAAATAATTAATTAGTAACTTTAAAAAAAAAAAGAATATCCAATATAATCTACCAAAAAAACTACTACAGGAGCTGACATTGTGGCACAAGGGGCTAAGCTGCCATCTTCAATGTTGGCATCTCATGTCAGAGCACCGATTCGAGTCTCAGCTACTCAGCTTCCAATCCAGCTCCTTATTAACACACCTGGGAAAGCAGCAGAAGATGGTCCAAGTACTTTGGCCCCTGCAACCTACATGGGAGACCCAGAGGGAGCACCTGGCTTCTGGATTCAGCCTTCATTGTTTTGGGGGCATTTGGGGAGTGAATCAGTGGATGGAAGATACCCTCCCTCTCTCTCTCTCTCTCTCTCTCTCTCTCTCTCATCTCTCTCATCTCTCTCTCTCATCTCCCTCTCCCTTTCTCTCTGAAGCTCTGCCTTTCAAATACATAAATACATCTTAAAAAAAAAAACTAGAACTAATACAAGAATTCAGCAAGACCAAGGAATTCAAGATCAATCAATAAAAATTAGCTGGTATTTCTATACATCAACAAAGAACAATCATAATGAAACTGAAATACCATTTATAATATAAAAAATTATTAAATACTCAGTGAAAAATCAGACAAAAGGTATATAAGACTGCACAATGAAAACTACCAAACACCTATGAGGACATTAGAAAGATTCAGTGTTGTTATCTGTATATGAAATGAGTATGGTGAAACATTAAAATTTGTTAAATCTTTAAAAAACATATAATTTAAAACAAAAAATTTAATACTGTCAAGCTTTCAATTCTCCCCACATGCAGATACAGAAGAATCCAAATAAAAATCACAGAAACTTTGCTACAGAAACTGATAAACTGATTCTAAATTCATATGGAAATGCAAAGGACCTACAATAGCTAAAATTACTTTGAAAAAAGAAAACCCTGGGCAGAGGGTGCTGTGGTGCAGAAGGTTAAGCCAGTGCTTGGGAAACACATCACATACCAGAGTGCCTCAGATCAGGACTTGCCTCTGCTTCCCAGCCAGCTGGGAATTCCTGGCTCCTGGTTTTGGCCTGGCCCAACCCGGGCTGTTTTAGGCATTTGGAGAGTGAACCAGTGGATGGCAGATCTTCCTACTTCTCTCCCTCTCTGTACCCCTACTTTATTTTCTGTCGCTCTGCCTTTCAAACAAATAAAATTAATAATAACTTTTCATTTCTTTTTTTCTTTCTTTCTTTTTTTTTTTTTTTGACAGGCAGAGTGGATAGTGAGAGAGAGAGACAGAGAGAAAGGTCTTCCTTTTTGCTGTTGGTTCACCCTCCAATGGCCGCTGCGGCCGGCTCATCGCGCTGATCCGAAGCCAGGAGCCAGGTACTTCTCCTGGTCTCCCATGGGGTGCAGGGCCCAAGGACTTGGGCCATCCTCCACTGCCTTCCCGGGCCATAGCAGAGAGCTGGCCTGGAAGAGGGGCAACCGGGATAGAATCCAGCGCCCCGACCGGGACTAGAACCTGGTGTGCCGGCGCCGCAAGGCGGAGGATTAGCCTGTTAAGCCACGGCGCCGGCCTAACTTTTCATTTCTAACCATAATTAACATCTATTAGATGAATAGATGGATCAATGGAACAGACAAAAGTCCAGAAACAGGCTCGCAATTTGTAGATAATTGATTCTTTTTTTAAATAAAAACTTAATGCATGTATTCTTATTCTTAATTGACATATAATTGTACATATTTATGAGTTACAGTGTGGCATTTCAATGCATATATATAATATGAAGTGATCAGATGAGAGTAAATAGCATATATATCACCTCAGACATTTATCATTGCTTTGGGTTGGGGACATTCAAAATCCTCTCTCAGCTCTTTTGTATAGGAGGCTTCTATAGAAAATTATCTAAGCAAAGTTTTCAATGGGGAAAAAATTAAAGTGAGCTATTGGCATAAATATAAAACCAAAATTATAAAGTTTCTAGAAGAAAACATAGGCAAAAACCTTTTAACCTTGGATTGGGCAAAGGTTTCTTAGAAATGACTACAGAAAAACAAGCTGGGACCGGTGCTGTGGCATAGTGGGTAAAGCCGCAACCTGCAGTGCCAGCATCCCACATGGGTGCTGGTTCAAGTCCTGGCTGCTCTTCTTCCCATCCAGCTTTCTGCTGTGGCCTGGAAAAGCAGTAGAGGATGGCCCAAGTCCTTGGGCTCCTGCACTGGCATGGGAGACCTGGAAGAGGCTCCTGGCTCCTGGCTTCAGATCGGCGCGGCTCTGGCCATTGCAGCCAACTGGGGAGTGAATCAGTGCATGGAAGACCTCTCTCTCTCTTTCTCTGCCTCTCCTTCTCTCTCTGTGTAACTCTAACTTTCAAATAAATAAAATAAATTAAAAAAAAAAAAGCCACAGAAGGGCAAATTAATACATTGGATTTCATCAAAATGAAAAAACTTTTTGCTCTTCTAATGACACTGTCAAAGAGAATAGAAAGTAAGCCAAAGGCCAGGAGGTAATACCTGCTAGTCAAATATCTGATAAGTGACTTGTATCTGGAATACATAAAGAATTCTCAAAACTCAATAATTATAAAACAAGCCCACTTAAAAACTGGAACAGATAACCTTACTCATACAACTGCCGTATTAGTCATTAAAGGATATTGGAAGCACGATGAAATACTATTTTGCACTTATTAGAATGGCTAGAACTAAAGCCAGTACCAATTGGTGATGCGGATGCAGCAGCACTCAAACTTGGGATATCAAGTCGCGAAGGCACTTTGGAAAACAGTTTTGCAGTTTCTTGGTTAAACATACACTTACATGATCCAACCATTACACTCCTAGGCATTTAGCAAAGAGGAATGAAAACATATGTCTACAACACTCATAATACACATGCTCATAGCAGGATAATTTGTAATGGCTCCAAACTGGAAATAACTCAGATGTCTGTCAACAGGTAAATGGCTAAAGTACTAGCTAGCCATTCAATGGAACACCACTAAGCAGTGGAAAGGAACGGACCCTTGACCACTCAACAACATGGACAAATCACAAAATGACAATGCTAAGTGAGAAAAGCCAAAACTGCACTGTTCCTCTCCTCCCCAAAAGGATATAAACCACACGACTCCATTTACATAAGAGTCTAGAAAATACAAACTTCTTTATCATATATAACACAAAGCAGATCAGTGATTGCCTGAGGATGAGGTGAGGTGGTAGGAAGGATCAGGAAAGACTTAATAAATGTATTACCTTAATTGTAGTAACAGTTTCAGAGTTGTATACCTATGCTAAACTTTTATAAATTGTACATTTTAAATATGTTCTTTTTTGGGTCAATTATATCTTTACAAAATTGTCTTTAAAATTCCATCTATGCCTCTTTCAACTGGGTAGACCTTTATTTAAAAATTGAATATAATAAATGATTGTAGGTCTCTTCAGGTTTTTATTCTTTCTTGAGTCAGTTTTGGTAAGTTTTGGTATATTCTTTTCACAAAATTGTTGTTTTTATCTAAGTTTTCCAATTTGACTGCATACATTTGTCAACACTATGCCTGTTAGTTCATAACCTGTACAATAGCTATAAGGATTTTTTCATGTTCAGTCCTAGTAGCATTTGGGCCTTTATTCTTTTTTCCTGCTTAATCTTTCAAGGAGTTTGTCTATTTTAATAGCTTTCTTCATAAAATCAACTTTGGTTTTGATGATTCTTTCACATCTTTGTTTTCAATTTTATCAGCTTCTGCTATTATTTTTATTGTTCCTTTCTCCTATTTTCCTTGGTTTTATTCATATTTTTATAATTTTTTCTGCTGAATGATTACGACTGAAAGTTAATGAGCTTCCTTTTTCCTAATACAAGGACATGGGGCTACAGAGTTCTCTCTAAACACTGCTTTAGTGGCAATCCAGTTTTGATGTACAGTACTGATATTGTCATTCAGCTTTATTCCTAATTTTCTTACTTCTTCTTTGACCTTTGAGTTATTTAGATATTTGTTTTTGAAAGTCCAAATATATAGTTATTTTGGCTATCTTTTTGTTCAACTTAACTCTTAACTGAACTGAGTAACAGAACATAGTTCTGTATAATACCCATTTATTGGTTTTGTCAAGATTTACTTTATGAATTCAGTATATGTTCAATATTTTTAAAACTGCCTAAAAAAAAAGCATATTCTCATCTACTGGATGCAGGACTCTGTGCATGCCCACCGAATGAAGCTTGCCAGGTTCTCATTAAAATCTGTATCTTTTCAAAATCTTTTGTCTGTCTCACTATCAATTATTAAGATATTCTATTTTACATTTGTCTATTTATCACTGTAATTATAGCTACACACTTTCTTTCTATAATGTCTCCATTTTGTATTCTACCTGTATAACTGTAAGGCCATACCATTAGATGTGTACTGATCTGAAATTACAGCTTCTTGTTTAATTATGCCTTTTATAATTTTTTCTGATGATCTGTAACTCTAATAATGATTTTTTGCCTTCACATTAATTTTGTCTACTATTAACCTGCTATACCAGCTTTCTTTTGGAAAAAGTTTTCTCATACTTTATTTGCAATCTCTCTGATTATGTTTTAGGTTTGTCTCATAAACTGCACAAGGCTCTTCAATCTGACAATGTTCCAGTCATCTGCTGCTACATTAAATAGTTGGTGGTGTTAAATAATCACTTTATTATTCTCATGATTCTGTGCACCAGAAATTCTGGCAGGGCAGGGCAGACACTACTTGTCCCTGATCCTTAGTGTCAGGGATTCAAGTGAGGGGACGTGAACGGATGAAGATGGCTGGGATATCTTAACAGAGGCCGTATGTCTGGGACCTTGGTTCTTTTCCAGGTGGTATCTGCCAGGTTTGGATTGTCCTCCATGGTTCTTTCACTCACTCATATGGCTAACACTTAGTTGATGCTGTCTGTTTACTCGAGGCTTACTGGGGTTATCAACCAGTGCCTGCTTGTGCCCCCTCCATCTGGCTTGGACTTCGCATGCATGGTGGCTGGGTTCTGAGATCAAATATTCCAAGAGAGAATTCCAAGAGGCATGCACAGAAGCTGCCAGGCTTATTCTGAGCTAGCCTCAGAAGTCCCAGAGAGTCACGTTCTGTTGGCTACGCAAGGCACTGAAGCCAGCCTCTCCTCAAGGAGAGGAGAGAAATGGACTCCACCCCTGAACGACGAGAAAGGAAGCAACTGATGGTGGCCGCTTCAGAAACCAGCTACCACAGACCACCCTCTGACCCCAACAAGTCCCTCCCACATGCAAAATACACTCACCCACTCCTAAGACCTTCAAAAGTCTCATCTCAATATGGCATCAGCTTGATGTCCAGAATCTCGATATCTAAATCAGGTCCAGGTGTGGTTGAGGCTTCTCAGATGCAGTTCCTCAGGTACAGCTACTGGAGTATAGTTCCTCTCGATCTGAATTAAAGAGACAAATTATCTGCTCCCACGCACCCAACATACAAACATACATACAATACTGAGACTGATTCAGGATAACCATAATAGACACTCGCATTCAACATGTGAGGAAAAAGAGGAAGGAACAGGAGATACACAGCGGTTACTGGTCCACAACAATTCTGAAATTTGATCAGACAGGTCACCTGTTACTCCCTGAAAGTGCTTCTAACGGCGCTCGGCCCCACCCTGAGTTAGCCTTGCTTTTACCCAAGAGACAGCTAACGTCTGCAGTGCAGTCATCTTCTCAGCTTGTTTCCTACCTGAAGACAGTAACACCTCTATTGGTTTCTTTTCTTCTCTCGCTCTCTCTCTCTCTCTCAACTATCTCTGTTCCTTTTAACCCAAGTGAACATCCTTCTAATAGTATAATTCCTTAAAAACCTTGTGGATTTCCAGCAAATCTTCTTCCTAGCAGACAAAAAACTATACCCACCTTCTCTATCTAAAGTCCTGCGTGAGGCTACTGGAAGAAAAACTTTTAAGATCCCTAGAAGCTCCTTTGTTCAGTGTAGGTCTAAGAGTTATTCCATTAGATCTTTCGTCATCCTTTTTTCTAATGGAAATGTTCTATGAGGCACTGCCTTAAATCTTTCTTAAGTCTGAACAACTTTGAGATCTTTATTTTGAGGCCATGTTTTATTGACAGCATCTTGAATTTTATCTTTGCTCTGAAGCCATTTCTTTTAAAGGCATTATCCATCTAGAGAAACTGGAGATCAGAAGAAGTTTCATTTTCTAATACCACCAATCCTGAATTAGAAATAGTTCCTCTAAGTTTGGCTTAAAATTTTAATATTTCATTTTTTTAGCTCACTTATTTCTCTATTTGTATCTTATCCCAGGCACTTAGTAGATGGTAAGTAACATTTTTCAACATTCTGCCTACAAATCTCCCCTCTTTTCCCAGTCTTTAATAACATTCTTCTCACTGTGTTTCAAGTCTTCACCAACAATCTTCTCAAAGTCCCTACATCTTTAACCTACCACCAAATCCCAAAGCCAATGCAGATTTTAGATTATGGAAGCATCTCATTTCTAGGTACCAAGTTCTATTCCAGTTGTCTACCACTATAAACTACTCCAAAATTCAGTGCTATAAAACTCCAACCATTTTACTATGCTCATAATTCTAAGGATCAGGCATTCAGACAGGGTACAGCAAGGACATCTTTGCCTGCTCCATGACATCTGGGACCTCAGGTAGGGTGGCTCCAATGTTGAACACGAGGGTCATATGTCTGGGGCCTAGATATTTCTCCACATGATGTCTACTACAACTCTAATGTTCAAAATGATTCCTTCACCCACTCACACGGCTGGCCAATGATGTTGGCTCTTGGCTTGGGGCTCAGATGAGCCTCTCCATCTGGCTTGGGCTTCTCACAGCACGGCACTTCGGTTCCCAGATTGTGTGTCCCAGGGGAAGGCAGCCCAAAAGAAAATGCTCAAAGAGGCACAAAAGGAAGCTCATGACCTAGCCTTGAACGTCCCAGTATGTAATATGGACTACAAACTATTGTAAAACAAACACTAAAGTCAGCCCAGATTCAAGATGAATGGAAGAATAAATCTCCCCTCTAGATGGGGGGGAGGGCACACATTTCAAGGAGAGGCATCGATATCAGCCATCTTGGAAACGTGCTATAACTCAATTTTGCTTTCAACTGATAAGCACCATGCACTTGCATTTAGTTTGATTACTGATGCATTTAGATTGATTTCTACTATCTTTTATTGTGCTTTCTACTTATGCTATATCTCTTATGACATTTATCACATTTTCTTTTCCTATTTTGTATTCAAGTATACAGATCAAAAGCTCAAAGAATTATCACAAAGTGAAACAACCATGTAACTACCACCCAGATCAAAAATGCAATGTTATCAGCACCCTAAAAATGTCCCTCATTCTCCCTCTTAATCATTATCCCTTCTCTCTACCATACAACAGGGGTTTTAGCTTTATATAAATAAAATCACATAGTAAGTATAATTTTGTGTCTGGCTCCTTTAGCACTATCTTTATTCAGGCATGATCTTCGCATAGCAGCAATTTATTCATTTCTACTGCTTAACAGTATTCTGTTCTACGAGTAGCACAGCTTATCCATTTGACCTCTGATGTTATGCACTGAGCTTTAAAATTCAACGACTACGTTTTTAAAGATCTATTTCATCAAAAAGAAAAAGCTTTTAGAGCACCTTTAGCTATGAGAGCCTTGCATGGCTTAGACTGAGGATGCCTTTGTAAAGAAGTTTTGCATTTTTTCAGCCTGACATCATAGGACTATCACAGATTCAAGACGTTATATGTTAATTTCCTGGCTTCGAGTTTCCTGGACTGTAGCAGAAGAGGGACATTCTAAACCAAACTGACATGAGGACAAATCCAGATGACAAGTTCTCATAGAAAACTTTCCCACCTGAAGTCCACACAGAGTGGACTTCCTTGACATCTCTCTATGCCAGTGGACAAACGTATTTCTAGATCTCTTCAGTGATGTGGTAACCCTCTGAGGAATCTAGCTTTGTGTAGAAAAGACCCCTATCCCCATGCAGCTGTTAAAACCAAGTCTCTTAGTTTTCCAGAGCAGCCACAGCTTTAGTTGTTTGGCTACTTTTCACTCTGGTTTTCAATCCTCTCTCTTTTTTTTTTTTTTTGTTGTTGTTGTTGTTGTTGTGGTTGTTGTTGTTTTGTTTTGTTTTGTTTTGCTGTAAGGATTTTCCTTCTTTTTTCACAAACTCAGCAATGGGATTTAAAGTGTTTCTTGGGGCAGGCATCTGGCACAATGGTTAAGATGCCTGCATCCCATATGGCAGTATCTATGTTGGATTCCCACTTGGTCTCCAATTCAGTTTATTGCTAATATACACCCTGGGAGACAGCAGGTGATGGCTCCAGTGCCTGGACCCTTACCATCCACATAGGAGGCAGGGATTCAATTCCAGGCCCCTGACTTTTGCCTGGGCCAGTCCCAGATATTGTGGGCATCTGGAGAGTGAACCAGTGGAGGGAAGATCTCCCCATTTCTGTCTCTCTGCCTTTCAAATAGATAAAGAAGTTTTAAAATTATGTTTATTATGTATTTCTCTAGGATTTGCCAAGGAATCTTGAGTATCCTTTCCCTTTTTGTCAAATATAAAATATATGACAAGGTGGGGAAAAGGAAATAAGAAGAGAAACTCAAAAAGATAAAAAAGTGAAAGTTTTTCTGCTTTTCATCATGGGTAAGCCAGAGAGTCCCCATAGAAACAAGGTTATTTGTACTAAGATATTAACTAAAGGAATGTAGGCTACTTTACATTCTGTCTGAACATCTTTGTGTTTTGGTGACTAATGGGAGAGGTATACACCTCCCAGTGCAGTTTTAAACATGTCTAGGCTGACATTACATTACGAAGATCGAATCCTTCAATTAGGGTGACTCAGGTTATGCAGTGAGGGAGGCTCTAAAGGAACTGAGAAGCAGAGCATTAAGATAAAACTAAAAGTATCCTAATGGGCTTCATTTTCTTTTCAAAAAACTTTTGACCTTTCTCCTATCACATAATGTATAATTAATTAAATAACTGCAGGGATAAAGATAGCCTGAACCAAAAACTTTCCATTAGCAGAATATGTATAAATGCTATCCTGCTAGAAAGTGAAGAGAGAGGGACAAAAGGTAATAAAAAACAGTAAATGAAATGCAGAACACACTTGTATCAGCAAAATGGATCTTTAAATGTCCATTTAAAACACTATGTACTAGGGGCCAGCGTTGTGGCACAGTGGGTAAAGCTACCGCCTGCAGTACCAGCATCCCATATGGGTGCCAGTTTGAATACCGGCTGCTCCACTTCTGATCCAGCTCTCTGCTGTGGCCTGGGAAAGCAGCAGAAGATGGCCCAAGTCCTTGGGCCCCTTATCCACAAGGGAAACCTGGAAGAAGCTCCTGGCTCCTGGCTTCGGATCAGCATATGGAACACCTCTTTCTCTCTGCCTCTCTGTGTAACTCTTACTTTCAAATAAATAAATAAGTCTTAAAAAAAAAAAAAAAGGAGGGGCTGACGCTATGACGCAGTGGGTTAACGCCCTGGCCTGAAGCACCAGCATCCTATATGGGCGCCAGTTCTGGTCCTGGCTGCTCCTCTTCCGATCCAGCTCTCTGCTATGGCCTGGGATAGCAATGGAGGATGGCCCAAGTTCTTGGGCCCCTGCACCCGCATGGGAGACCTGGAGGAGGCTCCTGGCTCCTGGCTTCGGATCGGCACAGCTCCAGCCATTGCAGCCAGTTGGGGAGTGAACCATCAGATGGAGGATCTCTCTCTCTCTCTCTCTCTCTCTCTCTGCCTCTCCTCTCTCTGTGTAGCTCTTTCAAATAACTAAATAAAAAATAAATTAATTAAATAAATAAAAAAGGAAAAAAAAGAAACAGTAAATAAAATTCAAAACACGCTTGTATCAGCAAAAAGGATATTTTAATGTCCACTTAAAATACCATGTACTAGGGGCTGGTAGTGTGGCATAGCGGGTAAAGCCACTGCCTGCAGCACCAGCATCCCATGTGGGTGTCGGTTTGAGTCCTGGCCTCTCTACTTCTGATCCGCTCTCTGCTATGGCCTGGGAAAGCAGTGGAAGATGGCCCAAGTGCTTGGGCTCCTGCGCCCACGTGGGAGACTCAGAAGAAGCTCCTGGCTCCTGGCCCAGCTTCAGCCGTTGCAGCCATTTGGGGAGTGAACCAGCAGATGGAAGACCTCTCTCTCTGCCTCTGCCTCTCTGTAACTCTGCTCTTCAAATAGATAAATAAATCATAAAAAAACCCCACCAGGTCCTGGGGCTGGCACTATGGCATAGCAGCTTAAGCCACCATCTGCAACTCTAGCATCCCATATGGATGCCAGTTTGAGTCCCAGCTGCTCCACTTCCAATCCAGGTCCTTGCCAATGGCCTGAGAAAGCAGCAGAAGATGGCCCAAGTGCTTGGGCCCCTGCCACCCACATGGGAGACCCAGATGAAGCTCCTGGCTCCTGGCTTCAACCTGGCCTAGCCCCAGGCACTGTGGCCATTTCTCTGTCTCTGTCTCTTCTGTCTCTCTGTAACTCTGCCTTTCAAATAAATAAATCCTTTTTTTTAAAAAAAAGTACTATAAATAATTTGATATATTATATACATGCATAAATGACAGAAGGATATATAAGTATGAATTAAGAATCAAGCTAATGGGGTTGGGCTTTTTGGGCAGCGGTTGAGTCAGTGCTTGGGAAGTCCACATCCCATTCTGGAGTTCCTAGTTTGAGTCTCCAGCACTCTGCTTCCCATTGAGGTTCCTGCTAATGTGCATCCGAGAAGGCAGCAGATGATGGCTTGAGTACCTGGGTTCCCACCACCCACCTAAGACACTTGGGTTGAGTTCCAGGCTCCTGGCTTTGGCCTAACCCAGTCCTGGCTGTTAGCTGTTGTGGGCATTTGGAAAGTGAGTACGTAGATGGAAGCTTTCTCTCTCACCTTTGAAATAAAATGAAAACAAAAATTTGAGAAAAATTATGTAAATCAGACTTATAGATGCTGAAAAGTTTAAAGTGAACACTAAAAATATGGAGCACAAAAGTCAGAGTCTTTAAAACTGAAAAGGTCTATACATATTGTTATGATTCTATTTACATAAAAGGTTCAGAATAGGCAAATTATAGACAGAAAATAGTGGTTGCCTAGGGAATGACTACTACAAGGTTTCTTTCAGGAATGATGAAAATGTTCTAAAATTATATTATGGTAACATTACACAACTATGAATATACCCAAAAACCACTCACTGAATTGTATGTTTTAGATGGATAAACGTTATAGTATGAAATTATATCTCAATAAAGCTATTTTTTAAAAAAATAAAGGTCTACTTATTTTTTAAATGCTACAATATTCTACCAAGAGAAAAATTCAGTCCATCAACAAGATTTCAGATTTTATTTTTGTTTGTTTAAATAAGGGAAAGATTCAAGCCCATCTTTAATGTTATCCCTAAAAGAGCATAAGTGATATCTAAACTTCCTCATGCTTCTTCACAGTTAGTGGTTTTTTATACCTAGATCTTTCCAAAACCTAGTTATAACACAATGCTCTCTCAAGTTAAAGCTTCTTTAGGGTCTAGCTGATAAAAACAACACCTTCAAGATAGTACAGAGACTTAAAAATCAGCTCACAATTGCTAAATTTATACTCGGAAATTTTCAGTTTAAAAACTAATAAAAATAAGAGTAAAATGGGAGTGGATCAAAACAGGAAGTTTGGGGGCAGGTACAGTGGTTAAGCCTCTGCTACACTCACATTCCATACTGAAATGCCTGAGTCCAGGATCCATTCCCAGTTCCAACTTCCTGCTGAGGCTAACCTGAAAGGCCTGAGTTCCTGCCACCCAGGAGGGAGAGGTCTGGATGGAATTCCAGACTCCTAGTTTCAGCCTGACCCTGCCCTGACTGTTGTAGGCATGTGGAGAGTGAATCAGTGGATGGAGGAAAGATCTCTCAGATCGATCTCTCTCTGCCTTTCAAACAAAAACTAATTTTTTAAAAAATAGCTTATTAGTCTAAAAAGTCTTTAAAAGAAATCTCTAGTGTCCCTGTCTCTCTAGATATTTCTTATCAAATTTTTTACAGTGTTTTCTTTTTTAAAAAAAAGATTTATTTATTTATTTGAAAGTCAGAGTTTAGAGAGAGGAGAGGCAGAGAGAGAGAGGTCTTCCATCTGATGGTTCACTCCCCAATTGACCGCAACAGCCAGAGCTGAGCCGATCCAAAGCCAGGAGCCAGGAGCTCCTTCCAGGTTTCCCTCGTGGGTGAGGGGCCCAGGCCTTGGCAGAGAGCTGGATTGGAAGAGGAGCAGCGGGACTTGAACCGGTGCCCACAAGGGATGCCGGCACTTCAGGCCAGGGCGTTAACCCGCTGCGTCAAAGCGCCAGCCCCTCTCATCAATTTATGGTAAAAAACCATTCTCTGGTTCACTTCCCAAATGTAATAAAGCCATGAACTCGATCCAGGTCCACCATGTAGGTGGTAGAGACCAACTACTGGAGTCATTACCTGCCACTCCTCATGATACACATCAGCAAGCTAAGACTGCAACCCAGGCACCCAAGAAGGGATGCAGGTGTCCCAGTCAGTGTCTTAATTACTATGCCCAACATTCACTCTTCATACTTTAATCTAATTTTTAGATTTATCTATTTATTTGAGAGGCAGAGTTACAGAGAGAGGGAAAGACAGAGAAAGAGAAAGAGGTCTTCCATCTGCTGGCTCACTCCCCAAAAGGCTGCACGGCCAGAGCTGGGCTGATCTGAAGCCAGGATCCAGGAGCTTATTCCAGGTTTCCCACATGGGTGCAGGGGGCCAAGCACTTGGGCCACCTTCTACTACTTTCCCAGGCCATCAGCAGGGATCTGTATCAAAGTGGAGCAACCCGGACTTGAACTGGTGCCCAAGTGGGATGTCGGCACCACAGGTGGATGCTTAACCTACTATGCCACAGAGGTAGCCCTGATAACTTTAATTTTAATTGAGATTTTGTTTGTATTATTTATAATATATTTTTGTTTTCATTTAAAATATAATGGCTATTTCCCCTTCTTTTGTGCAACATATTTTCTGATGGCTGTATAGTATTATGAATGTACCATAATTTATGTCTTCACAACATAAAAATATTTTGTTAACACATAGAATAATATATTCTTGCTGTATTGGCAGGCAAAAATGTTTCTCTGGGGCTGGGCATTTTTGAGTGGCAAGTTAAGATTAAGTCACCACTTGAGATGCCTGCATCCCATACTGGAGAGCAGGTACAAACCCCAGCACTTGGCTTCTGATCCAACCCTCTGCTAACGTGCAGCAGATGATGGCTCCGGCACTTGAGTCCCTACCACCCATGTGGGAGAACCAAATGGATTTCCTGGCTCCTGAATTCAGCCTTGCCCAGCCCTGGCTGCTGTGGCCATTCAGGGAGTGAACCAGTAGATAGATGCTCTCTGTCTCTGTCTCTGTCACTCTGCCTTTCAAATAAATAAATAATTTTTTTTAAAGATTTATTTGAAATGTATTTATTTGAAAGGGCAGTTACAGAGAGGCAGAGAGGGAGAGGTCTTCTATCTGCTGGTTCACTCCCCAAATGGCTGCAATGGCCTTAGCAGGATCAATCTGAAGCCAGAAGCCTGGATCTTCTCCTGGGTCTCCCTTGCAGCTGCAGGGGCCCAAACACTTGGACCATCTTCCACTGCTTTCCCACAACATAGGAGGAGCTGGATCAGAAGTGGAGCAGCAGGGACTCGAACGAGCACCTACATGGGATACCAGCACTGCAGGCAGTGGCTTTACCTGCTACACCAAAGCCCTAGCCCCAATAAATAAAATTTTTAAGGAAAGGTTTCTATGACATTTCCTCATACTTATCTTTCCTTTAAAACATTTTTAAACTTTCTTTTTTTATTATTCTTTCTCTCTCTCTCTCTTTTTTTTTTTTCCTTTTCTTCTTTTTTTCTATTTTTTACAAACCCTTGTGTCAAGGGCTGACTTTCAATAGATGGCAGCGAGGGAGCTGCTCTGCTACGTACGAAACCCGGACCCAGAAGCAGGTCCTTTACGAATGGTTTAGCGCCAGGTTCCCCATGAACGTGTGGTGCGTGACGGGCGAGAGGGCGGCCCCCTTTCCGGCCGGCCCCGTTTCCCTGGACAAAGGGCTCTCCGCACCGGACCCCGGTCCCAGACACACGGCGTGGGGCGTGCCGCACCTGCTGAGGCGGACGCAAGGCCGGGACGGCAGGGGACCGGCTATCCGAGGCCAACTGAGGATCCTTCGGCGCTGCCGTATCGTTCCGCCTGGGAACATTTTTAAACATAAAGTTAAAAATATTCTATGGTCATTCATACAAAATCATCTAATCACCTCTTTTCAAACCTTTTATAGCATTTATGATATTACTTACTAATCTGAATAAATTGTACACATCACTTGTTAATTCTACTCTATTCTAACCCTCCAAACATATGTATTTGGCTTTAGATGGCCAACCCCCACTGCCAATATGGATGATCTATCCAGATGATTATACCCTGGCAAAAACCACTATGTCCATCATGCTAGCTGGACTTCAGTGAGGTAACACTCCAGTTCAGGGCTCCTACAAGGTTAATCTCAGTATTTCCTTTGATTCTGTGAGCTACCCCTATTACTCTAATGAGGACCTCTCCTACCATGCTCCCTACCCACTCTATTTTTTGTCTAAGTGCAAAATGATTTGCACTGCAGCTGAAGAAATCTAACAGATAAAGACTAGAACACTTTGTAGTTCTCAACTCATGTTTGTTGAGTGAATAGTGAATGAATGTAAATGTGCACTGAGGAAAAAGGAGATAAGAAACAGGAAAATACTGAAACAGGAAGATAGGAACTACATGAACTACAACTACAGGATGCTGCTGTCAGACAACTTTTCCCTGTTGCTCTCATTCTTACAGTTGCTCTGACCAAAGGCTCTGAAGTAATCCAAAACTTTTTTTTTTCAAGCACTCATTGAAGATATCAGCAGAATCCAATCACTTCTCCCAACTTCACTGATACATCTGTTCCAAACTATCATTATCTGTTATCTATCATTGCAATAAAATAACCTCCTAAAGGTCTCCCTCTATCACTCTTGACCCCTTCAGTCAATTCTCAACTATGCAGCCAGAACAATATTTTTCAGACTTAAGACAGGTCACGGGACCAGCACTGTGGCATAGCAGGTAAAGACAAAGGCTGCAGTGCCGGCATCCCATATGGGTGCAGGTTCAAGTCTCAGCTGCTCCACTTCCAATCCAGCTCTTGCTATGGCCTGGGAAAGCAGTAGAGGATGGTCCTAGTCCTTGGGTCCCTGCACTGGTGTGGGAAGATCCAGAGGAAGCTCCTGGCTCCTGATCAGCACAGCTCCAGCCATAAGGGCAATTGGGGAGTGAACCAGTGGATGGAAGACTCACTCTCTCTCTCTCTCTCTCTCTCTCTCTCTGCCTCTGCCTCTGCCTCTCTGTAACTCTAGCTTTCAAGTAAATAAATAAATCCTTAAAAAAAAAAAAAGCACAGGTCATGTCACTCTCTTCAAAACCTTCCAGTGTTTTCTATCCCATTTAAAGCAAAAGCCAAAACCGAAATCCTTAATAGTACCTAGGAAGACCACACACTGTGGTGTAGCAGGTTTAGCTGCCACCTGCAGTGCTGGAATCCCATACAGGCCTCGGTTTGAATCCCAGCTCTCTGCTATGGCCTGGGAAAGCAGTAGAAGATGGCCCAAGTCCTTGGGCCCCTGCACTCACGTGGGAGACCCAGAAGAACCTCCTGGCTCCTGATGGGTGCAGCTCCGCCTTTGTGGCTATCTGGGGAGTGAGCTAGCGGATGAAAGACCCCCCCCCCCGCCCCGCCTCTAGACCACACGTGGCTCCTTTACTTATTGACCTCATCTCTACAACTCTCCTCTCCCCACTTGCCTCCTTGCTATTCCTTAAAATGGCCTGATATACTCCACTCCCACACACCCTCAGAACCTTTGTCCTGGCCTTACTCTTTCCCACACTATTTCTTCCTATAAAAAAACCATGTTCCTTAAGGTTATGCCATTCAACTATGTAATTCTGTCCCCTCCTAGTTATTGCCATCTATCAAATTCCTTTCTCTCAGATTCTAGTCATCTTAAATTCCTCCATCAACCAGCTTTATCCAGATGAAAAAGTGGAAATTACTGGGTGGGTCAGCTTCTGGAAAAGCCTTTTTTGCCTTCTGCCCTTCCTCTTCCTGCTTCATATAATGCAGAAATAATCCTTTGAGTCACCTTGAACAATGAAAGTGTCCAGAAAGTTAAGAACATCTAAGAAAGAGAAAAATGACAGGACCCTGAGTCTCAAATTTTTGTAGAGACACCATAACAATCTTGTAATGCTTATCTTTATATTTCTTCATAAATAAAATACAGTATATATATTCTGAAGGTTATAAATTAGAATAAATCAAGCATATAACTTAAATTAGAAAATACTAAAAATGCTATAAAAGACATAAAACAAAAGTGATTCTATATGACCAAACATAGCATATTTAGTGAGAAAATAACCCATGGCATATATAAATCTTTTTTTTTTTTTCCATTTGAAAGGCAAAGTTACAGGGAGGAGAGACAATGGGAGACAGAATGGTCTTCCATCTACTGGTTCATTCCCCAAATGGCCACAATGGCTGCAGCTGGGCTGATCCAAAGCTAGGAGCCAGGAGCTTCTTCTGGGTTTCCCATGTGGGTACAGGGGCCCAAGCACTTGGGCCACCTTCTTGATGCTTTCCTAACCACATTAGCAGGGAGCTGGACGAGAAGTGGAGCAGCTGAGATTTGAACCAGTGCCCATTCTGGATGCCAGTGCCACAGGTGGTGGCTATACCCACTATACCTACAATGCCGGCCCCTATAATTATTTTAATTGGAAGCTATTGTCAAATTCTAAGTATAATTTTTCCAGTGCATACTGCCCAGGGTGCTGTTAAGGAAGAAGTAGAGACTGGATATGTATGAGGGTACTTCCAAAAGTCCTTGGAAAGTAGAATTAAAAGGCAAGTTTATTTTGCTGCAAAAATGTTTTTGAAATTCTTTTTTTTTTTTTTAGCCTTGTATTTGGTCAAATTACTTTATTTTTTTTTTATTAAACTTTTATTTAATGAATATAAATTTCCAAAGTATAGCTTGTGGGTTACAATGGCTTCCCCCCTCCCATAACTTCCCTCCCGCCCGCAACCCTCCCCTTTCCCGCTCCCTCTCCCCTTCCATTCATGTAGAGATTCATTTTCAATTCTCTTTATATACAGAAGATCAGTTTAGTATATATTAGGTAAAGATTTCAACATTTTGCCCACATAGCAACGTAAAGTGAATAAACTACCATTGGATTACTAATCATAGCATTAAATAGCAATGTACAGCACATTAAAGACAGAGATCCTACATAATTTTTTTTTCAAATTAATTAATTTTCTATGCCATTTCCATTTTAACACCAGGTTTTTTTTTTTTTTTCATTTCCAATTCTCTTTATGTACAGAAGATCAATTCGGTATATAATTAGTAAAGACCTCATCAGTTTGTGCCCACACAGAAACACATAGTATAAAAATACTGTTTCAGTACTAGTTATAGCATCACTTCGCTTTAGACGACACATTAGGGACAGATCCCACATGGGGTGTAAGTACACAGTGACTCCTGTTGCTGATTTAACAATTTGACACTCCTGTTCATGGCGTCAGTAATCTCCCTAGGCTCTAGTCATGAGTTGCCAGGGCTATGGAAGCCTTTAGGGTTCGCTGACTTTGATCTTATTCCGATAGGGTCATAGTCAAAGTGGAGGTTCTCTCCTCCCTTCGGAGAAGGGTACCTCCTTCTTTGATGGCCCCGTTCTTTCCACTGGGATCTCACTCACAGAGATCTTTCATTTAGGTCTTTTTTTTTTTTTTCCATGATATCTTGGCTTTCCATGCCTGCTATACTCTCATGGGTTCTTCCGCCAGATCCGAATGCCTTGAGGGCTGATTCTGAGGCCAGAGTGTTGTTTAGGACATCTGCCATTCTATGAGTCTGCTGTGTATCCCAGTTCCCATGTTGGATCTTTCTCTCCCTTTTTGATTCTATCAGTTAGTATTAGCAGTTACTTGTCTTGTTTGTGTGATCTCTTTGACTCTTAGACCTATCAGAGCTATCAATTGTGAGCTGATATTGATCACTTGGACTAGTGTGATGGCATTGGTACATGCCACCTGGGTGGGATTGTGTGGGAATCCCCTGGCACCTTTCTGACTACACCATTTGCGGCCAGTCCGATTGAGCATGTTCCAAATTGTTCATCTCCTCCCTCTCTTTTTCCATTCTTAGATTTAACAGGGATCACTTTTCTGTTAAAATTTAAACTCCTAAGGATAATTGTGCGTTAATTACTGAGTTCAACCAATAGTACTAGAACAACAACAACAACAACAACAAATACTAAAAAGGATAAAGTATTACATTGTACATCTAAAGTCAGGACAGGAGCTGATCAGTTTGTATATGGAGTGGACAACCGGGAGTCTGCCACATTGGGTGATTTCACTCGCATGTGTGGTCCAAGAAGCTTCAGGCACGAGCTCTTTGGTCTCATCGCCATTGAGTTCTCCTCAGTTTCTACTTCACTGCTACTCTAGATCTTATTACAAATTGTTCCATCTCCAGGACGGCTAGCTCGGGTATCCTGCTCTCAGATTTTTAGCTTGCTTGCTCAATTGCCCCCATTATGGACTCACGTTGCCTTTAACTCAGCAACCCTTTCACCGTTAGTTTGCCATCTCTTTTTTCTCCTTTCCTTCATATCCATGATTTTTTTATTTTATTATTATTATTTTTTTTTGACAGGCAGAGTGGACAGTGAGAGAGAGAGACAGAGAGAAAGGTCTTCCTTTTCCATTGGTTCACCCCGCAATGGCTGCCGAGGCCGGCGCGCTGCGGCCAGCGCACCACGCTGATCTGAAGTCAGGAGCCAGGTGCTTCTCCTGGTCTCCCATGCGGGTGCAGGGCCCAAGGACTGCACTCCCGGGCCACAGCAGAGAGCTGGCCTGGAAGAGGGGCAACCGGGACAGAATCCGGCGCCCTGACCGGGACTAGAACCCAGTGTGCCGGTGCCACAAGGCGGAGGATTAGCCTTTTGAGCCGCGCGGCGCCAGCCCATATCCATGATTTCTTATCCTTACATTCCATGAATCTTTTTTTTTTTTTTTTTTTTTTTGACAGGCAGAGTGGACAGTGAGAGAGAGAGACAGAGAGAAAGGTCTTCCTTTGCCGTTGGTTCACCCTCCAATGGCCGCCACGGCCGGCGTGCTGTGGCCGGCGCACCGCGCTGATCCGAAGGCAGGAGCCAGGTGCTTCTCCTGGTCTCCCATGGGGTGCAGGGTCCAAGCACTTGGGCCATCCTCCACTGCACTCCCGGGCCACAGCAGAGAGCTGGCCTGGAAGAGGGGCAGCCGGGACAGAATCCGGCGCCCCAACCGGGACTAGAACCCGGTGTGCCGGAACCGCTAGGCGGAGGATTAGCCTATTGAGCCACGGCGCCGGCCCTCCATGAATCATTTTAATAACACTCTACACCTTTTGAGTTCCATAGAAGTTCATCCAAATTTGCCAACTAGTCCTCTTCATTTGCATATTCCAGACACCTCAAACTTAACCAATCTAAAATTAAGATAGAGATGAGCATATGGCTTGGGACACCTGCATTTCATATCAGAGTGCCTGAGATGGAGTCCTGGCTCCACTTCCAACTCAACTTCCTGCTAACAAGCACTCTAAGAGGCAGCGGATGATGTCTCAAATACTTGGATCACTTGTCACATGTCACCTACTTGAGACATCCAGACTGAGTTCCCAGAAACTGGGCTTCATGCTGGCCCCAGCTGTTGCAAGCAACTGGGGAGTGAACTAGTGGATGGATGGTCTCTTTTTGCCCTTTAAATAAAAATAGAAAAAATTTTTTAAATAAGCAAATAAAATTTAGATACGGGGCAGACATTTGACTTACCAGTTACAATGTTAACTAAGAAGCCCATGTCCCATATTGGAGTATTTGCATTTTGAGTTCTGGTTCCACTCTCAATCCCAGCTTCCTGCTAATATGTGCCCTGGGGGGTCATCAGGTGATTGCTCAAGTAGCTGGGTCCCTGCTACCCAGATCAGAGACCTGGAGGAAGTTCCTAGTTCCTGGTTTCAGTCTGTCTCATTCGTAGTTTGTTGTTACTGGGAGTAAACCACCAGCAGCAGATAGGATCTGGGGGAAGGGGGGCATGTATGTATCTCTGCCTCTCAAATAATAACAATAATAATAATAACAACAACTAAGATATCTTCTGCCACCATCTGTTCTACCTTCTAGGTTGGTGGATGGCACCACCAGATGTCCTAACTGAGCCTAACTCTATTTGCTGTCTTTTTCTCCTCCCCATAATAGCTGGGACCAGATCCAACATCTGGAATTACTCTAAAAGAATCCATCCACATCTTTCCATTCCTACTGCCAGCCTCTGGCTTGTGCTTCCATATCGAAACAGATTACTAATCATTCTTTCTGTATAGGCACTAACTATTCTTCCTGCTTCTACTCTGATGTATACACCCCTTTTGCCTAACTATATCCAAAGCAGTCTTCCTAAAATGCAAATCTAATTATGGCACTCCCCTAATAGCTCACTGACACAATGGGAAGTTTCAGGAACCAAGGAAGCCCCGGGGAGTACAGAAACTGAAGTTGCCAAGACATTTTCTGGTGTGTCATTTCTCTGTACACTTTTAGCTTTATTCCTTCAAGCTACTTCAAGTCACTGGGAAAATGGCCACCAGAAGCTTCAGGATAACCCCAGAAACTAAGGAAATGTGACCTATGTGAATAGAATACATTATAATTCAAAACGTCTCCCTGTTCTGATGGAAGATTGGACCCCCTGCCCAGTTGATGTTTTTGGCCATATGACTTGCTTCAGTCAATGAGGTGTTAGGAAATAAGAGGAAATGATATAGCCCACTTTTGAACAGAAACTTTCAGAGTAATGATATGATTCTACCATGCTTCATTGCCCTCTATATCTTGGATAGGAACTGTATTTCCAGCCTAAACCCTCTATCGTAAGTACATAATAGATATACAACATGAGCAAAAAAGTAAACCTTTGTTACTGTAAACCATTGAATCTTTGGGATTATTACCACAACATAACCTAGCATAAAATAATTTATATAGCATGTTATAAGGAAGGAGTCTGACTGGCTTGGTTTTGACCAGATCCCCTGCTTAAAACTCTTTATTGACACTCCTAGAGCTACAATTCTAGCTCATATATAAGGCTCTTTCTAACATGGCTCCATCTCTCTCTCTGGCCTCATTTTTTGGGGATTCCCCTTTATACCCATACTCTAACCATGAGGGATTACTTTAAGATTCCTCAACACTTCACATTGGCCTTTACCCTCCATCTACTCCTACTTGTTACATGCTGTTCCTCATAAAAAGGAGGACTGTTCCTCCAACCCCACCCCAATCCACCTGAAAGGTCTACACTTCCTTTAGGAATCCACATAAACCAGAGTTTCCTCTGTGTCGTCTCATACAAACTCACTCCATTATATGCAATTTGTTGTCCTTTCTTGTAAGGCATTACAGGATTTTCAACAGCCTCTATTAGCCCTTTTAGTATACAGTAAGTATATAAATATTTATCTTTCTGTCCAGTAAAAATTTATATAAACATGTATCTCTCCTACCACACCATGAGTTCTTAGGGAGCAGAGACCATTTCTTATTCATCTTAGGAGCCCAAAAAACTAATGCTGTGCCTAGCACGTAATAGGTCAATATAAGCTTTTGGAAAGTACTAACATATAGGCTGTATACAAAAATATAATGCCCAGGATGGCGCCGTGGCTTAACAGGCTAATCCTTCGCCTTGCAGCGCCAGCACACTGGGTTCTAGTCCCGGTTGGGGCGCTGGATTCTATCCCGGTTGCCCCTCTTCCAGGCCAGCTCCCGGCTATGGCCCGGGAAGGCAGTGGAGGATGGCCCAAGTGCTTGGGCCCTGCACCCGCATGGGAGACCAGGAGAAGCACCTGGCTCCTGGCTTCGGATCAGTGAGATGTGCCGGCCACAGCGGCCATTGGAGGGTGAACCAACGACAAAAAGGAAAACCTTTCTCTCTGTCTCTCTCTCTCTCTCACTATCCACTCTGCCTGTCAAAAAAAAAAATATATATATAAATGTATATATATGTGTATATATATATATATATATAATGCCCTTCTATCATAGCAAAAAAAAAAAATACAGAAAGTCTAAACCATTCATCTGTGGAGGGGAGAGGATTGTCTCCATTTTCTTTATCAAAAATAAGTTTCCGGGATTTAAGCTGCTAAAATCAATCAAAGATACATTTTAATTTGTATGACCTGAATCTGTGTATCATATGTTTTAAACTTGTTGGTAGAAAGAAACTAAAAACATTTTATATGGTTGTGCTTAAGTTTACTGGTTAAACAAACTACACCATGTTAGATCTTTAAGACGTGTTTTCAAATACATGATTCTTAAAATTTGTAGAAGGCATTGGACCTTCCGGTAAATGTTTTATTAAGTTCTTATCTAAGGGTTGAAACGGTTTGCTAAGTATTCATGTAATATTGCTATTGTCAGCAAGTGATCTAGGACTTGCTCCCTCATTTCTCTATTCTAAGCCCAACTTGTTCTTTCACTTCTCTATTCTCTTCAAGGCAGGAAACTAATTCTATTATGAAGGAATCTGTGGGACGCACAATTTAATCTTTAGACCTTATAAGAGATGGCTGACATTTTTCTGTAATAGCATAGCCAAAATAAGAACTTAACTAATAATCTCATAGCTAGATTCACATCGCCATCAGCGAAGTATACAGTAAGTAGAAAAAAAAACCTCCCTTTCAGACCAAAGGGAAAGAAAGTTTTAAAGTGAGAATATAATTTTCCTCATGGGCATTGTCTACCTTAGAAAAACTACTACAGAACATGCCTGTGACTATAGACTTGTAGTTCAGGCCACCGAAGATTAGAGATGGGACACGGGCACTCCCTTGACTTGCATCCTCTGGTCTGCTTTAACACAAACCAGGAGGAAAAGAAAGCTAGGCATCAGAAGCAATGGGTGGCAGGCCTATTAATGGCTGATCTATGCAGTGATCTGCCCTCAAGGAGACCCAACAGGCCAGTCCACTGCAGTGGCTTTCAATGTGGTAAGCCTGGGCTTCAGCAGAAGTCAGCTTGTGAAGAGCCCTGGCAGCTCTGCCAAGAGTTGGATCACTGGAAATGGACCTGCCCTGGAGTCGAAGGATGCCCAGGTCAGAGCCACAGATCTTATTGGCTCCAAGCTGAAAAACCCTTCACTCAGCCCAACTTCCAAAGTGACCACTGCAGCTGAGGGTATGGTCAAGTAGGGTCAGCAACATTGCAGGCAGAACTGTAAATCTCTTGTTAGAGATGCCCCCTGCCTTTACCTGGCCAGCTCTCCTCCCAGGCCAGCCAAGTAATGAAAGTCAACAGAGTGCCTTCCCCTAGGAGGTTCACACCTCCCTTAGGATATACCCCATGTGAAGAGATAGATAGGTCTGGGCCTCTTAACTTACAAGGCCTAAAACCCAACAGATTATTATCAAGCCCCTTCTATCAGGTTCTATTTGCTTCTCAATCAGAAAAATTACTTGTAGCTTAGACAGCACCTTTCTTAGCTCCTCTAATAATGACTCTGTCCTTTGTTCTAGACCCTGTCTAGTGCACTTGAGCCTCATTCCTTTGTAATCATAACCTCTACTCTACCACCAATGGCTCTACTCCCAACCTGTGTGTACTGATGGTCCTCTTCCCCACTTAATGCTGTATAATTGTTAGACCTGGTTAAGGCCACTCTTAGGATCATTGGTTACTATCCTCACCCTGTCTTTTATGACCTTGTCTAAATATGATCAGAGTCGGGGAACTTGGAAGGCTTCCATAGCCTTGGCAACTCATGACGACAGCCTAGGGTGGTTACTGGCGCCATAAACTAGAGTGTCAATTTGTTGGGTCAACAACAGGAGCCACTGTGCACTTGCTCCTGATGTGGGATCTCTGTCCTTGATGTACTGTACATTTTGATTTAATGCTATAACTAGTACTCAAACAGTATGTTTCACTTTGTGTTTCTATGTGGGTGCAAACTGTTGAAGTATTTATACTAAATTGATCTTCTGTATATAAAGAGTATTGAAAATGAATCTTGATGCAAATGGAAGGGGAGAGGGAGCGGGAGAGGGGAGGGTTGCTGGTGGGAGGGAAGTTATGGGAAGGGGAAGCCATTGTAATCCATAAGCTGTATACTGGAAATTTATATTCATTAAATAAAAGTTAAAAAAAAAAGAATTTAAAAAAAATAATAATAATAAGTTTCCGGGGCTAGCACTGTGGCGCAGCAGGTAAAGCTGCCACCTGCAGTGCCAGCATCCCATACAGGCACTGGTTCAAGTCCCGGCTGCTCCATTTCGTTCTTTTTTTTTTTTTTTTAAATATATTTGTTTATTTATTTGAAAGCCAGAGTTATGCAGAGAAGGAGAGGCAGAGAGAAAGGTCTTCCATCTGCTCGTTCACTCCCCAGAGGGCCACAATGGCCGGAGCTGGGCCAATCTGAAACCAGGAGCCAGAAACTCCTTCCGGGTCTCCCATGTGAGTGCAGGGGCCCAAGGACTTGGAGCATCTTCTGTTGCTTTCCCAGGTCATAGCAGAGAGCTGGATCAGAAGTGGAGCAGCCGGGACTTGAACCAGCGCCCGTATGGAATGCCAGCATGGCTAGAAGTGGCTTTACCCGCTACGCCACAATACCAGCTCCTGTTCCACTTCTGAACTAGCTCTCTGGATGGAAGAACTCTCTCTCTCTCTCTCTCTCTCTCTCTCTCTCTGCTTCTGCCTCTGCAACTCTGCCTTTCAAATAAATTAATTTTTCATAACGGAAATAGGACACACGTAATTAAAAGCAAACAGAAGCCTAAGATGGGAGAAAAGATAATAGAAGAGCATCTAGTATGTTTTAGAAAATTCAAATCTCTAGATCCAGATAAATTTCAGCCTAAAACATTGAGACCACCATGATATCTCATGAAGTATAAAAGCTAGAAGACTAGAAACAAGAAAATTCTATTTTAATTTCTTAATTTCAAAGGAAAAAAAAAGGGCTATGGTCTTGAAACTGTAGAATGAGAATTTAACAAGGATTCTCAGCAAAAGGCTATAGTACATTAGCCGATGGTGGGGTAAGAAAGGGGTTTAGAGGATACCAAAAGTCAGAATACATTCACCAAGAAAGAAAATAATGCTAACTTTATATTACTTTTGAAAAAATCATTAGACTGATTGGAGAAATATCATATAATAGGTCAAATACATATTGTTGAAATCAAGATAAAGTTTCTTATGCTAGTTAGGTGGCAGGTTTACAATTAAACAACCATTCTCAGATTATTAATCAATAATATAAATCTGGATGGAAGTATCTAATAGTTATCACAGGGTACTGCATTTGGCCTTACTTTAGTAGATGATATTAACCTGTCTATACAGATCAGATAATAAAAAAACCTAGGGACAGGAGTTAAGATGCTGCTGGAGGCGGGGTGGGGGAGTGTACAATGGTGGTGCTGCAGGTTAAGCCACCACTTGTGATAGGAAGGTAGCAGAAGATGTCCCAAGGGCTTGAGCCCATCACCCACAAGGGAGACCCAGATGGAGTTCTTAGCTCCTGGCTTTGGACAGCCATTTGGGGAATAATCAGCAGATGGAAGATCTCTTCATCTTTGTCTCTCCTCTCCCTCTCTCTGCCTTTCCATTAAATATAATAAATCTCTTTTTTTAAAGATTTATTTATTTATTTGAGAGGCAGAGTTACACAGAGAGGGAGAGACAGAGTGGAAGGTCTTTCATCTGCTGGTTCAGACCCCAAATGGCCACCAACAGCAGGAGCCAGGAGCTTCTTCTAGGGGCCCAAGTACTTGGGCTGTCTTTCACTGCTTTCCCAGGCCATTAGCAGGAAGCTGGATCGGAAGTGGAGCAGCCAGGACTTGAACGGGCATTCAGGCAGAGGCTTAACTTACTATGCCACAGTACTGGCTCCAACACAATAAAACTTAAAAACAAAACAAAACACAATGATTCTGCTTGAGACACCCATATTCCATATCAGAGAGTCTGGGTTTCAGTCCCTACTCAGCTTCCAATTCAAATTCCTATTAATGAGCAACCTAAGAGGCAGCAGGTGATGGACCAAGTAATTGGATCCATGCAACTCAGCATGAAATCCTGGCTCTTGGCTTTGGATTGGCCCAGCTTCTGCTATTGCAGGCATTTGGAGAGTAAATCAGTGGATAGATCTCTCTCTTTGATTTTCAAATAATTTTTTAAAAGACCACAAATGTCTAAACAGATTGCAAAAATGTGATAAAGTACAAAATGAAGTTTATCAAGGATAAATAAATGTACATGCATTCATCTAAAAAGTAACTAGTTTGAAACTAATTTTAATATACATTGATGATATCAGAGTTTAACTACATGTAAGCTGAAGATAAGTCTTCAGCAGAAGGTGTCACAAATTCAGCTGATAAAATAACAGTACAATGACATGAACTAGAAAGAAAAATGCAATACCTTTAAGATTATAATTTGGAATATGACCTCCTTCTTCGGAATAACAATCACAGGAACTGCATCTGGGTCTCCCACATGAGTGGCAGGAACCCAAGCACTTGGGCCATCATCTGCTGCCTCCTAGGCACATTTGCAGGAACCTGGACCAGAAGCACAGTGCAGCCAGGACTTGAACCAGGTAGTCCAAACCGGGATGTGACAGTCTAACCTCCTGTGTCACAATGCCTGCTAAGCTATTAGGTATTTTATAGTTATTCCCTACGTACACAGCTAAGTTTTACATATAATACTCAAATATTTGATGTTCAGGATCAATTCACTTGATGGTTAAGCCAACAGTTTGTTATATAGGAGTACCTATTATGAGTTGAATGACAATTCAACAAAAGAGTAAGATTGGAGGAAAGAAATTTAAAACCAAAGTAAAAAAATATAAAAGCCTTAATTGAATAAGCTAAGTAGATTATCTGAGGTATATTACCTAAAATTTAGAATTTTGATCTAACATCAAAGGATACCCTTGACCATTCCACTAGTTACATATATTTTTTTTAATTTATTTTTAATTTATTTGAAAAGCAGAATTACAGAGAGAAGGAAGGAGAGACAGAAAGAGAGATTTTTATCCACAGGTTCATTCCCCAAATGGCTGCATGGGCCAGGGTTGGGCCAGGCAGAAGCCAGGGGCCAAGAGCTTCATTCCAGTCTCATATGTGGGTGGCAGGAGCCCAAGGACTTGGGCCATATTCCACTGCTTTCCCAGGAGCATCAGCAGGGAGCTAGATCACCACTAGTTATATTCTAAGCTCCTTTGGTAATTTTTCAATACAATAGAGGGTCCTTGTTTTCATTTTTACTTTACAAAGAGGAAAACTAAGGCTGAGGAAAGCTATTTGCCTAGCACCAAAATCTTAACAATGGTTAATAAGTTTTTTACTTACAAGTCCTTTGTTAAAAGCACTGCACTGGACTCTGGGTAGAGCCAGCTTTGTGGCACACTGGTTTAAGCTACTGCCTGTGACTCCAGTATCCCATATTAAAACTGGTTTGAGTCCCAGAGGCTCCAATTCTGATGCAGCTCCCTGCTGATGTGCCTGGGAAAGCAGTGAAGGATGGCCCAATACTTGGGAAGACCTGGATGGAGTTCTAGGCTCCTGGCTTTGGCCTGGCCCAATCTTGGCCACTGCAACCATTTGGGGAGTAAACCAGAAGATGGATGATCCCTCCCTCTCTTTGTATGTGTATGTCTCTTCCTCTCTCTCTCTCTCTAACTCTGCCTTTCAAATAAATAAAAAATACATTTTTTAAAAAAAATATATTTGAAAGACACAGTTACAGAGAGAGAGAGAGAGAGAGAGGGAGAGAGAGAGAGGTATCTTCCATCTGCTAGCTCACTCCCCAAATGGCCTTAATGACTGGGGCTGGGCCAGGCGGAAGCCAGGAGCTTCCTCTGGGTCTCCCACATGGGTGGCAGGGACCCAGGGACTTGAGCCACTGCTTTCCCAGGCATATTAGCTGAGAGTTGGATCAGAGGTGGAGCATCCAGGACAGGAACCAGTGCCCATATGGGATGCTGGTCCTGTAGGCCACAGCTTAACTGTACCACAGTGCCAGCCCAAAAAATAAATCTTTAAAAACAAAACAAACAAAAAACCATTGGACTCATTAGAGAAGTACTAAACAGGTATAGTTCTTAAGCCAATTATGTCCCATCATCTTATTGTATAGAACACCTATAAAACTTAAATTGAGCAATAAACATACCACTTATGGTAGCTTTGAAATAAGTACAATGTTTTTAGAGTTCTTCTGAGAAAAGTAAAAGGTGAATAATTACAGCATTTGAAAAATGTTCTAAATTAATTGTGAAAATGGCATAAGTTTTAGTGCAAGTTCCTTCAACTGAACAAAAGATTAAAAACAAAACTAGTACATAATATGATGCATTTGTGAAAGCATTTTCTAGAACTAGGCTGTCATGTTATTTCCAGGTATGCACTATATTTCAAATGCTCAAAGTTCTAAAAATTTTTGTCCTATAAACAGGATACTGGGACAATGTAAACAATGTATACTGTATAATAGTATGTAGTATACTGTACTGCTCCCTGACAAACTCTCATGTGAGGCTACTTGTGGCTATTTTAAACAAGTTATTACCTGTGTGCTTTGGGAGTATTTCTACAAATGCTTGAAGTGGTAGAGAATCCACAATCACACTTTTTTTTTTTTTTTTTTTTTGAAAATCTATTCACTGGTTATGACTTGTTGGTATACTTTGTTTTTTTCTTTTTTGGACAGGCAGAGTTAGACAGTGAGACAGAGAGAAAGGTCTTCCTTTTTCCATTGGTTCACCCCCAAAATGGCCGCTACGGCCGGCGCACTGCGCCGATCCAAAGCCAGGAGCCAGGTGCTTCTTCCTGGTCTCCCCTGCCAGTGCAGACCCAAGGACCTGGGCCATCCTCCCTTGCCTTCCCGGGCCACAGCAGAGAGCTGGACTGGAAGAGGAGCAACTGGGGCAGAATCCGGCGCCCTAACCGGGACTAGAACCTGGGGTGCCGGAACCGCAGGCGGAGGATTAGCCTATTGAGCCGCGGCGCCAGCAGTATACTTTTGAAATGCTGGATTCCAAGCAATAAGTAGCATGAGGAAAAATGGACTAAACAAGTGTCCTCTGAAACCAATGACAGGCTGGTGCTGTGGCGCAGCGAGTAAAGCCCTCGCCTGCAGTGCCGGCATCCCATATGGGCGCTGTGTGAGTCCCAGCTGCTCCACTTCTGATCCAGCTAATATGCCTGGGAAAGCAGTGGCTCAAGTCCCTGAGTCCCTGCCACCCATGTGGGAAACCCAGAGGAAGCTCCTGGCTTACACTTGGCCCAGCCCCAGTCATTAAGGCCATTTGGGGAGTGAGCTAGCAGATGGAAGATACCTCTCTCTCTCTCTCTCTCTAACTGTGTCTTTCTAATATATCTTTTTTTAAAAATGTATTTTTTATTTATTTGAAAGGCAGAGTTAGAGAGAGAGAGAGAGGAAGAGAAATACACATACAAAAGCCTGCTAATGTGCCTGGGAAAGCAGTGGAGAATGACCCAGGTCCTTGGGCCTCAGCATCCACGTGGGAGACCTAGAAGCAGCTGCTGGCACCTGGCTTTGGCTAGGCCCAGCTCCCGCCATTGCGGCCACTTGGGGAATAAACCAGAGGATGGAAGACCTCTCTCTCTGTCTCTACCTCTCTCTGTAACTCTTTCAAATAAATAAAATAAATCTTTTTTAAAAAATAACTTCCGGCCGGCGCCGCGGCTCAACAGGCTAATCCTCCGCCTTGCGGCGCCAGTACACAGGGTTCTAGTCCTGGTCGGGGCACCGGATTCTGTCCCGGTTGCCCCTCTTCCAGGCCAGCTCTCTGCTGTGGCCAGGGAGTGCAGTGGAGGATGGCCCAGGTGCTTGGGCCCTGCACCCCATGGGAGACCAGGATAAGCACGTGGCTCCTGCCATCGGATCAGTGCAGTGCACCGGCTGCAGCGGCTATTGGAGGGTGAACCAACGGCAAAAAGGAAGACCTTTCTCTCTGTCTCTCTCTCACACTGTCCACTCTGACTGTCAAAAAAAAAAAATTAAAATTAAAAAAAAATAACTTCCTAGGGGACGGTGCTATGGTGCAGCAGGTTAACGCCCTATCCTGAAGCGCTGGCATCCCATATGGGCGCGGTTCTAGTCCCAGCTGCTCCACTTCTGATCCTGCTCTCTACTATAGCCTGGGAAAGCAATAGAAGATGGCCCAAGTCCTTGGGCCCCTGCACCCACATGGGGGACCTGGAAGAAGCTCCTGGCTCCTGGCTTCAGATCAGCGCAGCTCCAGCTGTTGCGGCCAATTGGGGAGTGAACCATTGGATGGAAGACCTCTCTCTCTCTCTCAATGCCTCTTCTCTCTATATATATAACTCTTTCAAAAAAATAAATAAATCTTTTAAAAAATAAAAATACCTTCCTAAAAGTAATAAAATATACACAATTATGAAATCAATGACACTGATGTTAAAAAAACAAGAAAGATGGTCATGCAATTAGAGTCAATACAAATGATTAAATTTTCATTAAAAATGGTTAGGTAATAAATGTGTCATTGTTGGAATGAACTATGATATAGTGAAGTGTTGTAGGCAGGCATATAGGATAAATCTGATTAGGTTAGGGAGCAGGAAGACCACGCCTTCACCACACCCCTGTGTAACCTCATGCCCCTTACCGGGCCACACCTGTGTGCCCATTGGCCAATCAGGCTAACCACTCCCCTTTGGAAATTGATTAAAGGCCTGGCCCCTTTTTGGCCTTTTGCCATTTCAGGCCCTTGCTGCCCCTCACCTTTGGGTGTGTGGCCTTCAGACCACCCACTCCATGCTTTCTGGCCTACATGTTCCTCCATGTGGCTGGCTCCTGGTACTCGGTATGACTCCAGATTTCCCTCTCTCTTTAAGATAGGACCCTCATTCTCCTATGCATTTCTCTCAGTAAATAAAAAGCCTACAATTTACCATGTTGCCTCATTCATTTGTGCCAGTATTCAGAATTTTCTCTGAATATTAGGCAAGAACCCACTGGCTCATTAAGGGGTATGTCTCCAACTATATCTGATGACCCAGATGGGACTTTTAAGGGGTCTGCCTCTGGTAACAGAAGCACTTAGCAAAGTTCAAGAGTGGGGAAAAAAATGAACGGAGCCAATGTGCTTCAAACCAAGGTACCGGATACCTATAGCAATTCTCTGGAAACCTAAGTGGCTTCCTTTGGCTATTAGATATTTGATGCAGAGTTGTAACAGTGTTAGCACCAGAAGGCAGTGAGAAATGGGTAATGTCAGTAAAGGAAAAAAGAGGTCCTAGTGTGTAGGAAAAAGAACAAGAACACCAGAGATTCATTTATGTACATAAAACATGGTATTTGCTTCCCAGAAAACTAAACTAAGGTTGGAGAACCATAGGAATCAACAGTGTCCAGAGAACAGCCACACCAGGTTTTTAAAATAGCAAAGTGCTGGCCAGCACTAGTTGTAATTATAATAAAGAAATGTCCTAACAAGTGCCCACGTTCTCAACTTCCTTCCCAAGTAGGCTCATTTACATTATAATGGTTACCAAGGTTACTTTAATTCCTTTATAGCTCCTTTCTCTAGTTGCTAATCTGAAGCCTGGGTGGTACAAATTACCAACCAAAAACCTAAATTGAAGTTAACTCAAAACTCAGGCTACTCAAAAGTTCATGACCTACAAAAGGATTTTGTTCTAGCAAAAAAAACTGCTGAAAGGTAAAGAGTGCTTGTTTCCAGTACTCCATTCTACCCAAAATCTTCCAGTTAAGTCAGGGAGCCAGTATTTTTATCTACACAAAACAGAGATTCTTGTAGGGAAAGCAAGATAAATATCATAAATTTTATAAAGGGTAATGGATCAAAGGAGTGCTTGCTTTTATTCCAAATATTTATTATTCCAAGTTTAATCAGAAAAGGTCATTATCCAAAAGGAAATTGAAAAGCCTCTCCTATGAATTATCAATAAATATTACTGTCTAAGAATGATAACATGTAGTGCTGGCTACACAAGTACTACCTAAATCAGACAAAAATTATGAGGCTCGTATGTTATGTACTGAAGCAACATCCAAACAGAACACAGAGTTAACAGAAATGTGGAGAACAGGGAATGAAGAATTAAAAATAAAGCAAGACTTCAGAACTACCAACCCCAAACATTTATCCTTAGATTAACAAACATGCATACATATCAAGAGGTTAACAAATATATGCTATACATACATAGTATATTACTATATATACATAGTAATTTGTTATCAGAAATTTTCTTCCCAAAGGTAGCAGCAATAGGAGACACAGACACAATGCCCTGGAGAGGTTCTTCTCCTAGTCAGCCAACAGACGCCTCAAAAATCACCTCGGTGGAGAACTTGCAAGGCCACCACAAAACACACCAAACACCGGAGTTAGGGAAAGGTTTATCTTCGGGCTGGGGACACCCAACAGGCTGCTGGGAGAGAGCGGGAAGCAGGTCCTGTTATACTCTTGCAGGGGGTAGGGAAGTGGGAGCAGCCAATCCTGTTAGAGTAGGGGTAGGGCTGTTTGTGGTTGGGCCTTCTGGTCACCTGACATCTAGTGAGCCAGGCTGGGCTTTGGACTGAAGCTTGTTGTACAGATGGCGTCCGGGGCTTAGGTGGCACCACAGATAAGACTGTGCCATTTTACTAACAGAAATAGGTTCACATTTATGTATTTTCTATTTATTTATTTATTCCTTTAGCCAGTTCCCATCACCCCAATTAATGTAGGCAATCACTGTAGTGTTTAATGTGTTCACCTGTATTCTTAACAAACTGTGTAACTTGTCTTACTGACATTTGTAAATATACATAAATGCTACTGTGTTATTGGTCCTTCTGTTTCTGTTGTTAGTGGACACTGGTTTTAGTTTGGTCCTTTACCTCAAACTGTTTGATAGTGCTCTGTGGTATAAATCTATCACCTTTGACCCACCACTGGGGAAAGGGTATGGACAACAAAATTGCTGTCCACAAGCACAAACAACACCGTAATGACAACCCCTTGAGAATTTCAGATGAACACCCCCAAAAACTTGCTGGATCATAGGGTATAAATAATGCATAATCTGACCTCCGAAGTGGTCAGGCCAGTGGCTGGCACTGTAGTAGGCTAAGCCTCTGCCCGTAGTGCATCCCATATGGGTGCCCTTTCAAGTCCTGGCCTCTCCACTTCTAATCCAGCTCCCTGCTAATTTTCCTGGGAAAGCAGTGGAGAATGGCCCAAGTACTTGAGCCTCTGCATCCATGTCAGAGACCTGGAAAAAGCTCCTGGCTTCGGCTTGTCCCAGCCTCTGCCATTGTGGCCATTTGGGGAGTGAACCAGTGGATGGAAGATTCTCTCTCTCTCTCTCTCTCGCTCTCTCTCTCCTCTCTTCCCTCTCCTCTCCTCTCCTCTCCTCTCCTCTCCTCTCCTTCTTCTCTTCTCTTCTCTTCTCTTCTCTTCTCTTCTCTTCTCTTCTCTTCTCTTCTCTTCTTCTCTATCTCTGCCTTTCAAATAAATAAAAATAAATCTTAAAAAAGAAAATAAAGTGGTCAGGCTGGTCTGTACATCCGGGAGCAGCAGAAGCAGGTGTTACTGCACAACCTCCAGGCCCTGGACCCTTGGGCTGCCTCAGCCTCCCAGTTAGTCCCTGCCTTTCCCACTCTTCACTTCCACCCTCACCATGTCAGAACCTCAAGGTAGGACTTCTCCCTTACTCTTCTCTGACCACTAAGTGCCCTGTTCTACTCCAACAATGCCACAGGCTGCCCAGACCTCTGTTAATCATGAAGCTTACAAACAGAGTGAAACAGAAAATGTTATTTTTAAAATGTTTGATTCTCAGGGCTGGTGCTGTGGCATAGTAGATGAGGCTGCCACCTGCAGTGCTGGCATCCCATATGGGGACCAATTCGAGTCCTGGCTGCTCCACTTCCAAGCCAGTTCTCTGCTATGGCCTGGGAAAGCAGCAGAAGATGGTCCAAGTCCTTGAGCCCTACACCTACATGGGAGATCTGGAAGAAGCTCCTGGCTTCAGATCCACCCAGCTCCAGCCATTGCAGACATTTGGGGAGTGAACCAGCAGATGGAAGACCTCTCTTTCCCTGCCTCTGCCTCTCTGTAACTCTGCCTTTCAAATAAATAAGTAAATCTTTTAAAATAATGTTTGATTCTCAAAAAGTTACTGAGGTTTACCTTTTACACGGAACACTTTCACATACATTCCAGAGCCACTCCCATTCTGCCCTGGGGATTCTGCAGCTTGGGTAACCTTGGAGGAACAGCTTCATCTCCTTGGAGCTCTCGTCTTCACACATACATGAAGGAGGCTGCACTGACTCAGCCCTGCAGAGCCATACCCCAGAACCCCAGGGGCTCCTCTGCAGTGCTCCACAGAATCTTGTGAAGACAAAAGGGGTACTGTGCCTCCTAAGTCTGAACAAAAATTGCATTATTCATAATTTTGTCTTCTCCTAAGATTCAGTTTGGGGAATCAATTTTACTTACAAAAAAAAAGTTTATTCTTTCACTGCTATTGGAAAGTTAACTAGTACATCCTCTATTGCATCTGGCAATATTTATAAAATAAATACCTTTTAAACTAGAAGTTGTAAGAATTTATTCTATAGACATTCACATAAGTGTTCAATATACATAAACAAAGATATTCATTGTAACACTGATTGTAAGAGCAAAATATTGAAAACAACCATAAATGGCAAACCAGTTACATAAATTGTGGTTCATCCATACAATGAAATATTACATAGACTAAAACAATAAACAACTCAAAGATACGTTAAGTGGGAGGAGGGGGGAAGCAAAACACACAACTGTGTATGTAGTACAACACCTTTTGTCTATTTCTGAACAGATACATACACCTGAACAAACATGCACACCTGCATAGTCACAGGCTACTCCCGAAAGATACATAAAAAATATTCTAATTGTTCTTTAGGACAATCAGCTGGCTAGAGGACAAGAGCTTTATTTTTGCCAAATAATCCTTTTATATCCTCTGAATTTTAGATTTTTGCATGCACTATCAAAATTTTTAATTGATTTGGGGGCCAGTGTTGTGGTGCAGTGGGATAAAGCCCTGGCCTGAAGCACCAGGCATCCCATATGGGCCCTGGTTCTAGTCCCAGCTGCTCCTCTTCCTATCCAGCTCTCTGCTATGGCCTGGGGTAGCAGCAGAAGATGGCCTAAGCCCTTAGGCCCCTGCACCCACATGGGAGACCTGGAAGAAGCTTCTGGCTCCTGGCTTCAGATCGGCGCAGCTCCGGCCATTTCGACCAATTGGGGAGTGAACCAGTGGATGGAAGACCTCTGCCTCTCTATCTCTATAACTCTGTCTTTCAGATAAAATAAATTAAAAAAAATTTTTTTTAATTGATTTGATACTCTAACAACCTACACTATTTTCTGAAGTTTGGTTCATGGTTCTGGAGTTGCAAGATCTAGGGGCCTCATCTGGTGACACTTCTTGCTGGCAGAGTCCCGAGGCAATACACAGCATCACATGGCAAGAGATGGGGAGTGCCCGTGTGTGCATATCTGTGTGTCTCCTCTGGTCTCTTTCTCTCTTCTCATAAATCACCAGGATTCCATCATGGAGGCTATATGCTCACCACTTTATCTAATTGTAATCACTTCCCAGAGATCCTACCTCCAAAGACTATACTCAGATTAAGTTTCCACCATCTTAATAACTCACAATGGGGATTAAATTTCAACACATGAAGCCTTGGGAGACACTCAAACCACATCTAAAACATAGCAATTATTAAAATTAATTTTGTACATTTCCTTTTAATTTTTAAATGTGGCTACTAGAAAAAATCATTCTACTTCACTTCCTGATTAATTCAGAAATTCTTTTTTGTTTTTTGTTTTTTTTTTTTTTTACAGGCAGAGTGGACAGTGAGAGAGAGAGACAGAGAGAAAGGTCTTCCTTTGCCATTGGTTCACCTTCCAATGGCTGCCGCGGCCAGCGCACCATGCTGATCCAAAGGCAGGAGCCAGGTGCTTCTGCTGGTCTCCCATGGGGTACAGGGCCCAAGCACTTGGGCCATCCTCCTCTGCACTTCCAGACCATAGCAGAAAGCTGGCCTGGAAGAGGGGCAACCGGGACAGAATCCGGCACCCCGACCAGGACTAAAACCTGGTGTGCCGGCGCCGCTAGGTGGAGGATTAGCCTGTTGAGCCGCGGCGCCGGCTAATTTAGAAATTCTATTACATTCCTTGTCTTAACTTTTTAAAATATTGATTGATTACTTGAAAGGCAGAGACTGAGGGAGAGATCTTCCATTCACTTGTTCACTCTCCAAATGGCTGCAATAGCCAGGACTGTGTCAGGCCAAAGCCAGGAGCCAGGAACTCCAGCCTGGTCTCCAACATGGGGAGCAGGGGTCCAAGCACCTGGGCCATTATCTGTTACATGCCCAGGTACACTGGCAGGAAGTTGGATCAGAAGCTGAGCAGCCAAACTTTAACAGGCATCCTAACATGGATGTTGGCACTGCAAGCGACAGCTTAACCCACTGTGCCACAATGCTGACTGATGCACTTGCTCATACTCCACAAAAAAAAAAAAAAATCCAGGGGCTGGCGCTGTGGCGCAGCAGGTTAACACCCTGGACTGAAGCTCTGGCATCATCCCATATGGGCGCCGGTTCGAGACCCAGCTGCTCCACTTCCGATCCAGCTCTCTGTTATGGCCTGGGAAAGCAGTAGAAGATGGCCCAAGTCCTTGGGCCCCTGCACCCATGTGGGAGACCCAGAAGAAGCTCCTGGTTCCTGGCTCTGGATCAGCGCAGCTCCAGCTGTTGAGGCCAATTGGGGAGTGAACCATCGGATGGAAGATCTCTCTCTCTATCTCTTCCTCTCCTTTTCTGTGTAACTCTGACTTTCAAGTAAATAAATAAATCTTTTTTAAAAAATCCATTACAAATTTTATCACTTTTCTCAAATCTCCGAAACCTGAGACTTAGCCTAGAAAATAGAAGGGCAGTTATAAAGTTGCCTTCAGGTTATTTACAAAGTTATATCTCCTTTAAAATAAAATTTGTTGATAAGTTTTTTTTTTAAAGATTTATTTTATTTATTTAAAAGGCAGAGTTACAGAGAGAGGTAGAGACAGAGAGAGAGGTCTTCCATCTGCTGGTTCACTCCCCAGATGGCTGCAACAGCCAGAGCTGCACCAATCCGAAGCCAGGAGCCAGGAGCTTCTTCCGGGTCTCCCACGTGGGTGCAGGGGTCCAAGGGCTTGGGCCATCTTCTACTGCTTTCCCAGGCCATAGCAGAGAGCTGGATTGGAAGAGGAACAGCCGGGACTAGAACTGGCACCCATATGGGATGTCGGTGCTTCAGGCCAGGACTTTAACCCGCTGCACCACAACGCTGGCTCTGATAACACTGTTTTAATCATCTTTTAAAAACCAGTGACCTCAATGAACACTGATGGTTCTTTGATGCCACAAAAAAGCCCAAAAGAAAATTAAGAGAGCTGGGCTCTGGTTTTAAAAAAACTGGTATCTTTGCAAAATAATAACTATGAATCAATCAAGTACTAAATAACTCAAGATAAAATATCTAGGTTTTATTTGTTATTTTTATAGTTTTTAGAAAAAACAGGTGCTGGCGCTGTGGCACAGCAGGTTAACACCCTGGCCTGAAGTACTGGCATTCCCCATGGGCACCGGTTGAGTCCCGGATGCTCCACTTCCAATCCAGCTCTCTGCTATGGCCTGGGAAAGCAGAAGATGGCCCAACTCCTTGGGCCCCTGCACCCGCGTGGGAGACCCAGAGGAAACTCCTAAGTCCTGGCTTCAGATTGGTGCAGCTCCAGCTGTTTCGGCCAATCGGGGAGTGAACCATCGGATGGAAGACCTCTCTCTCTCTCTCTCTCGCTCCTCTCTCTGCCTCTCCTCTGTGTAACTCTTTCAAATAAAATAAATAAATATTTTAAAAAGGAAAGAAAAAACAATAATAGCTTTTCTGAAATTAACATGCTATTGGAGGAAGTCACCTAGCTTATTTCAGTATTAAGATAATGGATTTACCTGGATTGAAAAGTAGAAAGAGCTACACAAAGGTAAATTTTATTACTGATGGATAATAAGGCACTTTTGATCCTGTTTTTCCTACTTCTTGTCCTTTAATGGGGCTTTGTGCCCAAGCCTCTCTTGTCAGCCATCTTTGTCCTGCCTTCAGTCCTCTAAATATAGCTACCATTACAGCTGAGACCTTCAGTGTATTTGGCAACTCCCTGCTTCTGCTCTGAATCCACCTGTAACTATCTACACAGAGTGTAAACACAAGGTAAAACACTGAACTTGAAATCTGGTTCTGTAATACTGTGAACAATTGCTCATATCATGATTTTGTCAAACACTTAAAGTCATAGAAAAAGAATTCAGGTTCAGTTTTGTACTTGTATTTCATTTGAACTGTAATATTTAAGCAGAAAAGATAATTATAAGCTATGTTAGTTTTTTGCTTAACTCTACTTCTTGCTCTTTGGAAAATTCATGAAGTATTAAAACTTAAACAAGAATATCTTGAAAGCTGCATTCTTATCTCTGTTCAAGAATATATATGTATATATTACTGGGGCAGGCATTTGGCACAGTGGTAGACATTGCTTAGGATGCACGCATGCCATATCAAAGTGCCTGGGTTCCAGTTCCACTGCCATTTCCAGTTCCAGCTTCCTGCTAATCTACACCCTGGGAGGCAGCAGGTGATGGTTCAAGTACTTGGGAGCCTGACAGTCATGTGGGAGACCCAGTCTGAGTTCCAGGCTACTGACTTTGGCCTGTCCCAACCCAGCTATTGCAGGCATTTGAGAATAAACCAGCAGATGGAAAATCTGTCTCTCTCTCTCTTTCTCTGCCTTTCAAATAAGTATCTTAAAAAAATATATTTGCTTATTACAACCTTATAACTTGAATTATTCACTTTTACAGACATAAAAAATTAAATGCTGTCTTGGAAAAATGCAGGGTTTTTTTGTTTCTTTGGTTTGTGTTTCTTACATTTACAGCTGCCTGCTCCAGAGCCTTGGACAAGCACTGTGTAGAGTGCTTAATGCGTTTAACAAAAATTAATTGAATTTCATTTTATTGAGCTTTTCCACCAGTAAACTGTAACTGCTTACCACAGTGCTATTGCAAGAACTAATTCATAATTGTAAGTGCTCTGAAGAGTGTTGTCTGATACTCTGCTACATCTCGGCAAAGCCACAACCTTCCTACAACGCCCTTGCTTTTCTTCTCCAGACTGGGACGGAGCTTCAGACACCTGATTGTGAGTGCTCAAACACCCACCACCTTTGCCTCTTTTTAAAGCAAACAGCCTCCTGCTGAGTGTCCCGGTCTTCAGTGAAGATATACATTTATCATGAGCTCTGTTTATAGATCTAAGGGACAATTCTGAAGGAAAACAGCAAGTCAAATGATAGTTTTTATGCCAAAGGAATCAACTGGTTTAACCTGAAGCTCTTGAATAAAACCAGTGTTGGTTTAGAATTGCCAAATATATCATGTTGATATATTCTACACACTGTGGTGGCGATGTTTAGCCAGAGAGCCTGAAAACCCTTGGGATCTGTCCAAAGGCTTAATTATCAGTGCCATCTGACAGAGAATCCAGCTAAGAATGCCACATCCAAAGACTGAAAATTCTAAAGTCTCCATGTAAGTGATTCTATCAGGAGTTAAGTTCAACCAAGGGACCTAGGTTTTCTGATTGCTAAAGGAAGAAAAGTTTGTTATAAATCAGTGGTTCACGACTAGGGCTTGGCTTGATGATCACAGTTATTAAGTACCTATTAAGTGCTAGCACTAAATTACACAAGATCCACCAAAGGCACGTCAAATATCTAAGGAACAAAAAGCAGATTAGTTGGACAAACTGAAGATATTTAGAAACACTACCCTCAATACAGGTTACAACGATATCTAGGATACTCAAAGGTAAATTGTGTGGTCTTCAGACCACAGAATTTATAAGCCACTATGGTAACTCAGAAGACAGTGTGATAGAAAAAGAATTTAACATTATCTATGTAAATCAATGGGTATATTCAAACTGGATCTAATCTTTTTTACATCACCATTATCAAACTATATAAGTTATCATTATCAAGCAGTATGAGAAAATAAGTAAAAAAAAAAAAAGAATGGGCTGGGCCAGTGCTGTGATGTAGTAGGTAAAGCCACTGCCTGTAGTGCCAGCATCACACATGGGCACCGGTTCAAGACCCAGCTGTTTCGCTTCTGATCCAGCTCTCTGCTATGGCCTGGAAAGGCAGTAGAAGATGGCTCAGGTCCTTGGGGCCCCGCACCCATGTGGGAGACCTGGAAGAAGCTCCTGGCTCCTGGCTCCTGGCTTCAGACTGGCCCAGCTCCAGCCATTGTTGCAGCCATTTCCCATACATGGAAGACCTCTTTCTCTGTCTCTGCCTCTGCCTCTCTGTAACTCTGACTTTCAAACAAATAAATAAATAAATCTTAAAAATATGGGCTAATAATTAGCTTATTGAAGCATCACTGAGGAGAAGGACAGAAAACAAGCCCGAGAACCAAAATCTTCAGCTCAACTCATGTTGGACAAGTCCGCCATGTTGTGCCAAGTTCCTACTCAAGGCAACAAAGAGAAAGGGAGAAGAGGTCGCAAATACCAGACATGAATTCTTTACTCAAAACAATTCAAGAGAGCTGTGGAAATCACAATGTATTACTTGAAACTAGTAAGTGCTGACCTTTCTTCAAATGAAATGCCATTTTATTAAGAAGATATATCAACTTCCTTCATGACTCTAATAACTATCCCTTTCTGACGACTGGTTCTCTCAAATGTTTACAGTTAATTATTACAGTAGATTCCTATGAAATTACCTAGTCATGACTGTCTAGGACTAAAATCTCTGAGAAACAACATGAAAATAGCTTTACTAATTGGCAGAAATATAACACAGATTTACTTTGATTCTACCTAGCTGTAAAGGGGAAAGTAGGATGTGATTCAAATTTTTAAATGCACGCATGTAAGAGCATAATAAACTTTGTTAGCTTGATACTAAGAAGTTGGGTAAAATATTATTTAAGCCATAGTCAACAATGTACTCTGAAATGTTTTGAGGATTTAGAGAAAAAAAAAAAAATCGATCCTAGAGCAAAGTCAATTCTATTAATCAATCCTCTTCAAACAAGTATCACACACACAAAAAAAATTTAATTGTTCTTCTTTTTAAAACCCTTACTATCTGCTAGATGCTAACAACACTGTGAACAAGAAAGACATGCTGTCAGCCCTTGTGGAGTTTACAGTCTAAGCGCCAAGGAGGTACTTCATCAACACATCAGACACACAACCACGCGTACTTTACCTTAGAGAAACACCACAGAATCTCGCCCCATGGAAGAGAAAATTATAACAAACTTAAAACAGCAACAGGGAATTCAAAGACTTCATTGTTTTTGGTTACAACCTAGATACGCTGGATTTAAATAAGATGATGCCACAATGCCAGTCCCATCTTTCTTTATCTTTATAATGTATATTTTTCATGAACTTTTTAGAGACCCCTTGTAAACTGGAATATTGTTCAGTCTTTACATGAATGGACCTTGAAAACATTATACAGTAAAACAAGCCAGACATAACAAGACAAATATGCTACCTATATGAAGTACACAGAATAAGTAAATTCAGAGACAGAGAGTAAAACAGAGGTTTCCTATGGGGGAAGTATAATAGCAGCTATTGTTTAACAGGTACAGTTTTTGTCGGGTGAGATGAAAAAGTTTTGAGTACAGTAGTGGTGATGGTTACACATCGCTCTGAATGTACTTACTGCCAATGATTGATACACTTTAACATGGTTAAAATAGTAACTATTATGTATACACTTTAGGACAATAAAAAACTGCCAGCAGGAGTTTGGTACAGCAGTTGAGACTGCTTGGGATACCTGCATCCCAGATCAGACTGCCTGGGCTCAAGCCCTGCTTCCACTCCTACCCCAGCTGCCTGCTAACGTGCACCTGGCAGGCAGCAGGCGGTGCTTCAAGTACTTGGGTCCCTGACACCCATATGGGAGACACAGATTGAATTCCTGGCTCCTTTCTTTAGCCTTGCCCAGCCACAGCTATTGTGGGCATCTGGAGAGTAAACCAGCAGATAAGAGATCTGTCTATCTGGTATCTGTAAATCTGCCCTTCAAATAAATAAAATATATAAATATTCTCTTTTTGTTTTAAAAATCTTATTTTATTTATTTGAAAGACAAATTTAGGGGGGCCCTGGGAGGCTTCCATCGCTGGTTCACTCCCCAAATGGCTGCAACAGCCAGAGCTAAGCCAATCTGAAGCAGAAGCCAGGAGCTTCTTCTGGGTCTCCCACATGGGTACAGAGGCCAATGACTTGGGCCATCCTCCGCTGCTTTCCCAAGTGCACTAGCAGGGAACTGAATTGGGGAAGTGGAGCAGCCAGGACTCAAAACCAGCATCTGTATGGGACACAGGCGCTGCAACAGCTGGGGCTTTAACCCACTGTACCACAGTGCTGGCCCCCATAAATATTTCTCAAAAATTTAATTAGGGGCAGACATTGTGACATAACAGATTAAGCCACCATCTGCAATCAGAGTGTTGGTTTGAGTCCCAGCACCTCAGCTTTAGATCCAACTCCGCTAATGTGCCTGGGAAGCAGCAGATAGTAGTTCAAGTACTTGAATTCCTGCCATCCATGTAGAAGACCCTGATGGCATTCCTGGCTCCTGCTTCAGCCTGGCCTACCCCAGGGTAATGTGACCATTTGGGGAGTGAGTGAGTGAACAAAAAATCTCTTTCTCTCCCTGTCATTCTATCTTTAAAGTAAAAAAAAAAAATTTAATAAAAGTTTAAACTATGACACATGATAAAACATTAATGAACCTTGTAAACATCATGCTGAGTGAAATAAGCCTGACACAAAGAAAAATACTATACAAATCTACTTATATGAAGTACCTAGAATAGTAAAAAAAAAAAATTTAAGATGTCTTCATTTATTTATTTGAAAGGCAGAGAGAGGGGGGTGAGGGGGGACAAGAGAGATATTCCATCTACTTTCCAAGTGGTCACAGCCATATCAAGGCTATTATAAAGTACTAGCAATTTAAAAAGTGTGCTGGGGCAGGCATTGTGCAAGTGCGTTAAGCTACCACCTGTAACACTGTCATCCCATGTGGATGCCAGTTCATGTCCCAGCTGCTCCACTTCTGCTCCAGTTCTCTACTAACTGCACCTGGGAAAGCAGCAGAGGATGGCCCAAGTAATTAGGCCTCTGATCCCACATGGGAGACCTCGATGAAGCTCCTAGCTCCTGGCTTCAGACTGGACCGGCCCAGCCTAACCCACCCCAGGAGTTACAGTCATTTGGAGAATGAACCAGTGGATGGAAGATCTCTGTTTCTCTCTGTGTCTGTCTCTGTCTCTGTCTCTCTCTCTCTGTCTCTGTCTCAGTAACACTACCTTTCAAATAAATAAATCTTTTTTAAAAAACTGGTATTAGTAAAGATGAACAGAATCCAATGACACAAAAAGCAGAATCCAGAGACAGACTGGATATGAAGTATACCACAGAAAGTGAGATGTTATGTTGTCATAGGTTCAATGTTTTTATCTCCCAAAATTCCTAAGTTGAAACCCATTTTCCAGTGTGATGGTATTTGGTGGTGGAGCACTTGTGGGTGATTAGGTCACGAGGGTGGCAACCTCATGAATTCGAGGTCCGTGCCCTTATGAAACAGAGTCCCCGGGGGCCAACGCTTTGGTGCAGTAGGTTAATCCTCCGCCTGTGGTGCCGGGATCCCATATGGGCACCAGTTCTAGTCTCGGCTGCTCCTCTTCCGATCCAGCTCTCTTCTGTGGCCTACGAAAGCACTGGAAGATGGCCCAAGTGCTTGGGCCTCTACACCCATGTGAGAAACCCAGAACAAGCTCCTGGCTCCTGGCCTCAGATTGGCACAGCTCCGGCTGTTGCGGACATTTGGGGAGTAAACCAGCAAATGGAAGACCTCTCTCTGTCTCTCACTCTGTAATTCTACCTCTCAAATAAATAAATAAATAAAATCTTTTTAAAAAGAGAAGGGAGGGGAGGGGGGAGGGGAGGGGAGGGGAGTGGAGGGGAAGAGAGGAGAGGAGAGGAGAGGAGAGGAGAGGAGAGGAGAAAAAAATAGTCCCAGAAAACGCCCTTCCTGAGGGGGACACAGTGAACTGTCCTCTGTGAACAAAGAAGACGGCCCTCACCAGGCCCTCACCAGGCCCACTCTGCTCTTCAGACTGCCAGCACCAAACCATATGAAACAAATTTCTGTTGTTTATAAACCAAGCAGAAATAGGCTAAGACACATATCAACAGGGAAACAATACACTTAGCCAACAATCACATTTTATATCTTTAAAAAAAAAATCTGAAGAAAATTTTCCAAAATAACATTTGTTCAATTGGGCAGTGAGTACAATTCTCTCAGCACTTTCCATACATTTAAAAATAAAAAAAAATTGGGGGTTGATGCTGTGGCACAGCAGTCTAAGCCTCCGGCCTGTGGTGCAACCATCCCATATGTGCACCAGTTCGAGTCTTGGCTGCTCCTCTTCAGATCCAGCTCTCTGCTATGGCCTGGGAAAGCAGAAGATGGCCCAAGCACTTGGGCCCCTCACCCATGTGAGAGACCTGGAAGCAGCTCTGAGCTCCGGCTGTCGCAGTCATTTGGGGAGTGAACCAGTGGATGGAAGACCTTTCTCTCTGTCTCTTCCTCTCTCTCTCTATAACTCTACCTCTCAAATAAATAAATAAAATCTTCAAAAAAATAAAAGAAAATTAAAAATTCTAAAAAAGGCTTGTGGTCAAATGAAATACATGTATAAAGCAGAAAGAGAAAAACATTTATCTTTTAGGAATTTATAGTGGTTTTGTTTGTTTTTATTTACTTGAGAGGCAGAGTGACAGGGGTGGGGAGGAAAGAGATCTTTTTTTACCTCTCAAGAATTTTTTATTTATTTATTTGAAAGGCAGAATTACAGAGATAGAGATATCTTCCAATCCGCTGGTTCACTTCCCAAATGGCTGCAATAGCTGGAGCTGAGCTGATCCAAAGCCAGGAGATAAGAGCTTCTTTCTGGTCTCCCATGTGAGTGCAGGGGCCCAAGCACTTAGCCCATCTTCCACTGCTTTCCCAGGCGCATTAGCGGGGAGCTGGACTGGAAGTAGAGCAGCCGAGAACTCGGACCAGTGCCCAATACAGGATGTCAATGCCACAGGCAGTGGTTTTACCCACTATGCAACAGTGCTGGCACTGAGAGAGAGACAGACATAGAGAACTTTTTTTTTTTTTTTTTTTTTTGGACAGGCAGAGTGGATAGTGAGAGAGAGACAGAGAGAAAGGTCTTCCTTTGCCGTTGGTTCACCCTCCAATGGCCGCTGCAGCCGGCACATCACTCTGATCCAAAGCCAGGAGCCAGGTGCTTCTCCTGGTCTCCCATGGGGTGCAGGGCCCAGGGACTTGGGCCATCCTCCACTGCACTCCCAGGCCATAGCAGAGAGCTGGCCTGGAAGAGGGGCAACCGGGACAGAATCCGGTGCCCCAACCGGGACTAGAACCCGGTGTGCCGGCGCTGCAAGGCGGAGGATTAGCCTGTTAAGCTACGGCGCCAGCCCGAGAACTTCTAACCACTGGGTCACTTCCAAATGCCCGCAACAGCCAGGCCTGGGTCAGGCCGAAGCCAGGAGCCAAGAACTCCATCTGGTCTCCCACTTGGGTGGCAGGATTCCAGGTACATGGGCCGTCATCTGCTATCTCCCAGGTATAATTCCAGGAAGCTGGATGGGAAACAGAGGCAGGACTGGATCCCAGCCACTCCTGTATGGGATGCAGGCATCCTAAGCACAGGCCTGTACCAGGAACTTACTCTATCCTACTAACGTCTCTAGTGTCTTCCTCAGTTTGATAGAAACTTTCAAGTATTTACATACACACTTTTGTGTCAAGACTCCTTTTCCCTAACAACATACTTCTCACAAGATGCTGCCAGAGAGACTAACAAATCTGGCTATGTAGCTTCCAGTGATCTACCAACCAACACAATCCCATGTGCTATCTCCCGCCCACATCAGCGTAGCTGAAAAAACTTTCAACTTACACCAAGTAATTCTTCTGAGTCATTCTTAACTTTCATCACAACTCTCCATGCAAACCTGCACCATGAATTACCCAACAGTTAAAAAACAAAAAAAGGACCTATCCACTTTTGACATAATTTTCCCTCTACATTCCTCAGTTCCACACACCTGTGGAAGACACGGCATCAGGTGCTCCACATAGGTGTAATGTTTCTGGATCTTCCAATCCCGGGAGAATTTACGTGACTCATCTAGCACCGGGTAGTGCGTGAATTAACTCTAGGGGAACTGAACATGGAACTCTGCTTAGCCAGCAATTTAGAATGCAAGCTCCTGAGAGAGAAAATAAGAGAATAGCTTTCGTCCCAAGCACGGTGAGTACACCAAACTGAAAATGATGCCCAGGAACAGGCAGTTCCAAACACAGGAATTCAAATACAACTGGCTTTGTAGCATTCACTGTTCTGCAGACCCAATGGCAGACCTTCTGTTTTTGCTTCATTTTCTGGCTCAGTTTAAAGTACCCTGTAGAGAATACTTGTCGCTTCTCCTCAAAATAACTCCAGAGAACACTACTTAAGTTAACACGAAAATCTGTTTGAAGCATTACCTGCTGGGTGTTATGTGTACACATGTATACAATCATGTGTCACTTAACAATGGGATATGCTTTAAGAACTGCGTCATTAGAAAATTTTTGTCACTGTATGAATATCATAAATGTACTTACATGCAGCCTAGATGGTACTCAGAGAGCTCAACCCCTCCACATGGACACTGATGCAACAAGAGACACAGTACACTCAGGCTGTCTGAAGCTGCTGGCATAACACAGAACACTATTTGATAGCAAACTGTTGTTTATAAGTAGAACACTCTAAAATAAAAATAGGGGTAAGTGTTGCGGTACAGAGGGTTAGGTGGCCACTCAGGATGCTCACATCCCACATCCAAGTGCCAGTCCAAGTCCTGGCTACTAAGTGCTTCCAATCCAAATTCCTGATAATGATGACCCAAGGACTTGGGTTCCTGTCACCTCATAGGAAACCTGGATGGAGTTCCTGACTCCTGGCTTTGGCCTGGTCCGACCCTAACTACTGTGGGTATCTGGGGATTGAACCAGAAGATGAAGATCTTTTTGTTTCTTCCTCATTCTGTCATTCTGCCTTTCAATTAAATACATTTTTTAAAGTAAGTTAAGGGGCCAGTGCTGTGGTGTAGCAGGTTAAAGCCCTGGCCTGAAGCACTCGCATCCCATATGGGTGCCAGTTCTAGTCCCGGCTGTTCCTCTTCCAATCCAGCTCTCTGCTATGGTCTGGGAAAGCAGTAGAAGATGGCCTACTTAGGACCCCTGCACCCACGTGAGAAACCCAGAAGAAGCTCCTGGCTCCTGGCATTGGATCGGTGCAGCTCCGGCCATTGCAGCCATCTGGGGAGTGAACCAGCGGATGGAAGACCTCTCTCTCTGTCTCTACCTCTCTCTGTAACTCTGCCTTTTAAATAAATAAAATAAATCTTTAAAAAAACGTAAGTTAAACGTATAGTAAATACATAAACCAGCCACACAGTCATTAATTATTATCCCTGTCAAATATCATGCTCTGCCGGCGCCGCGGCTCACTAGGCTAATCCTCCTTCTGCGGTGCTGGCACCCCGGGTTCTAGTCCCGGTCGGGGCACCGATCCTGTCCCGGTTGCCCCTCTTCCAGGCCAGCTCTCTGCTGTGGCCCGGGAGGGAAGTGGAGGATGGCCCAAGTGCTTGGGCCCTGCACCCGCATGGGAGACCAGGAGAAGCACCTGGCTCCTGCCTTCGGATCAGCGCGGTGCGCCGGCCGCAGCGCGCTACCGCAGCAGCCATTGGAGGGTGAACCAACGGCAAAAAAAGGAAGACCTTTCTCTCTGTCTCTCTCTCACTGTCCACTCTGCCTGTCAAAAATAAAAATATATATATATATCATGCTCTGTATGTGGTATCTTTTATGACTGGCACTACGAGTTTATAACAGCATAACCAACATGTCGGGCTAATGGGTAAAACTACGACATCACTAGGTATAGGAAGATTTCAGCTCCTTGGGGACACCATGGTATATGTGGCTTGCCATTGGTCAAATTGTCATTATGAGGCACAGGACTGCATATTTCTGTTGGAGTCTGTACGGCTTTGTACAGGGGACCTCAAGGTGTATGTGAGTCTGTATGAAGTGTCTCTATGGATCCATGTAGGGTCTCTGTATGTAGAAAAGGAATGGGTAGAAGGTCTCTGGGGTTCTGTTGTATGCATGTATATGGGGGAGGGTCTCTATGTATAGGCAGTCTGTGTGTCTGCTTGTTCATCTGTGTCTATGTTTCTATGTCTATCAAGTATTTTATTATAGGTCTCATTATAAGCTTCCACCTTTCCACAAACCCCTGAGATGTTGTTCTTGCCTCTTTACTGAGGTTTCATAAAAGAGAAATGTTAAATGAGACGAAATACTAAGCCAATCTCTGAGTTCCAGGGGCAGGAGTTGTGGCACAGCTGGTTACATCCCCACTTGGGATGCCCACATTCCATGCTGGAGTGCTACTTCAAGTCCCAGCATCTCCATTTCCAATCCAGCATCCTGGGAGACAGCAGGTGACTTCTCACGTGTTTGGGCCCCTGAACCCACCTGGGAGATCCACATGGAGTTCCAGGTTCCTGACTTCATCTTCCACCTACTGGTTCCTTTCAAAAAATGTACATAAACAAATAAATAGGGAACACTCCTGCATCACAGCAAGATAAGCTGCCATTTGCAATGCCAACATCCCACATCAGATTGCACGTTCTAGTCCCAGCTATTCCACTTCCAATCCAGCTTCCTGCTAATGTGCCTGGAAAAGTACAGTAACAGTACTTGGACCCCTGTCACCTACATGGGAGACCCAGATGGAGTTTCTGCCTCTGGGCTTCAGCCTGGGTCAGACTTGGCTGTTGTGGCCATTTGGGAAAGAAACCAGCAAATACAAGATATCTCTCTGTCTCTCTCAGCCACCTGCCTTTCAAATAAATAATTTTTAAACAATTGTTGGCATTGTGGTATAGCAGGTTAAGCCACCCACTGAGACACTAGCATCCCTATATCAGTGGCAGGCTCTTGTCCCAACTGCTCCACTTCTGATCCAACCCCCTGCTAACGTGCCTAGGAAAGCAGCAAAAGATGGTTCAAGTCTCTAGGTCCCTGCACCCATGTGGAAGATCTGGGTGAAGCTCCTGGCTCCTGGCTTTGGCTTGGTCCAGCCCTGGCCATTGCAGCCATCTGGGAAGTGAACCAGCAGATGGAAGCTCTCTGTCTCTCCCTGTCTCTGTAACTCTGCCTTTTATATAAAATAAATAAATTGAAGTTCTGGCGAGTATACATTACTATAGAATCAGAGTTACCTGAGTTTGTTCAGAGAGGGAGACAGAGAGAGTGACAAACAGACAGACAGACACAGAGACAGAGAGACCTATTCTCTGGTTCACTCCCCAGATAGCTGTCAAGAGCTAGGGCTGAGCCAGGCTGAAAACAGGAGCCAGGAACTTAATCCAGGTCTTCAACATGGGTGGCAGGGGCCCAAACACTGGGGCCACCTTCCACTGTTTTTCCCAAGCCATCAGCAGGGAGCTGGATCAGAAGCTAAACAGTAAGACTCGAACTGATGCACATATAGGACAGCATAGCAGGCAGCAGCTTTACTCTCCACACCACAACGCCAGCCCCTAAGATTGTTCATTTATAACAAGCTTCCAGGTGACACCAATGCTCTTAGATTGAACAGCAAAGACCTAAATGCCTCCAAATGTAGTAAAATGCCTCTAACTATAATTAGACCAACCATGTAGATTTTCAGCTTGAGTGCTATCTGCCTGTAAATTTGTTTAAAAAATGAATTTCCTGTACGTTTGGTTTATAAGAGCCAGTCCTAAGAAGTAGGAGTGCTGGGAGCCAGCACTGTGGCTTAGTGGGTAAAGCCACCACCTCCGAGGTGCTGGCATCCCACACGGGCGTCAGTTCTAGTCTTGACTGTCCCACTTCCGATCCAGCTCCCTATTAATGCACCTAGGAAAGCAGTAAAAGATGGCCCATGTGCTTGGGCCCCTGCATCTGTGTGGGAGACCCAGAAGAAGCTCCTGGTTCCTTGCTTTGGATTGGCCCAGCTCCAGCCGTTGCAGCCATCCGGGGGGTGAATCAGCAGATGTAAGACCACTCTCTCTGCCCCTGCCTCTCTGTAACTCTGCCTTTCAAATAAATAAATCTTTTTTTTTTGACAGGCAGAGTGGACAGTGAGAGAGAGACAGAGAGAAAGGTCTTCCTTTTTGCCGTTGGTTCACCCTCCAATGGCCGCCGCGGTAGGCGCGCTGCGGCCGGTGCACTGCGCTGATCCGATGGCAGGAGCCAGGGGCTTCTCCTGGTCTCCCATGGGGTGCAGGACCCAAGCACTTGGGCCATCCTCCACTGCACTCCCTGGCCACAGCAGAGAGCTGGCCTGGAAGAGGGGCAACCGGGACAGAATCCGGTGCCCCGACCGGGACTAGAACCTGGTGTGCCGGCGCCCCAAGGCGGAGGATTAGCCTAGTGAGCTGCGGCGCCGGCCATCAAATAAATAAATCTTTAAAAAAAAGAAGAAGTAGGATTGCTGAGTGTATTAGAATTTTAATTTCTGGACTTACAAAGCTGGAATAAGGAAGCTTCATAGAGGTTCCGCTACATTTTGATACCTATTGGGCACACAACTTTTCCCAAGGTGATACATACACTTCAATTTCAATTCTGACCCTCTTCAAATTACAACTTCTGCTTCCAGTCTTGCTCACATCAAGTGAGATTTTCATGTATATTTTTAATTTCCATATATGAATTTGCTAGCCTCTCCTTGGTGGAAAAGAATGGTATCTTGCTGATTTTAGAGTTCTAGCACTTGGTAGTGTTTGGCACATAACAGATAAATGATTTTTGCCCAAAAGAAGCTCACAAGGTATTAGAGGAGATTATAGAAAGTATTCGGAAGCAATAAAGTTACTTTTCTTCAATAATACAGCCCAGCATAGGCCCTAAAAATAAAATAACATTAAACCAATCATCTCTTCTCCCTTGTGGAAATAACAGACATGAATTAATGTAAAAATTCCTATTCTATTTCTGTCTCTCAAGCAGAGAGTGGCCCAAGAGTAGACTCAGCTAAGTTTTTGTTGTTGTTGTTGTTTTGTTTTGTTTTTGACAGAGTTAGACAGTGAGAGAGACAAAGGTCTTCCTTTGCCTTTGGTTCACCCCTCAATGGCCACTGCAGCTGGCGCGTTGCGGCCAGCGCACCGCGCTGATCCGAAGGCAGGAGCCAGGTGCTTCTCCTGGTCTCCCATGGGGTACAGGGCCCAAGCACTTGGGCCATCCTCCACTGCACTCCCGGGCCACAGCAGAGAGCTGGCCTGGAAGAGGGGCAACCGGGACAGAATCTGGCACCCCGACCGGGACTCGAACACGGAGAGCCGGTGCCTCAGGTGGAGGATTAGCCTATTGAGCCGTGGTGCTGGCCATCAGCCAAGTTTTATCACTAGCCCTTTGCTAAAGAAAAGCCTTTTTTTACCTTCCAGGAAAAGAAGTCCTTCTTTGCCTGGAGCAGATAACATAAATTTTAAAAGGTGGATGCATACCACTACCTAATGGGGCAAAAAAACTATTCTTCCTATAGCCTCATCACACACACTCAATTCCTGACAACGCCTTTACAAAAGTCAGGAGTCATTCTGGAAAAAGACCACAGGGTATGACACTTCTCCAACTCAGAACAGCTGCAGAAGACGAGTGCCCATGTAGACCACTGCTGCGGCAGCTGTTGAGACAGCACCAGGGCTCCGATCTCTACTAAACACCATCTCTATCAACTGAGCACTAGCACAAATGGGCTAACAGTAAATGTTTCCAGTAACTCACCATAATAGTACTAAACTAGTAGTACCAGAATAATAACTTTCAGTTATTCTTTCCATATGGGCAAGGGTATCTTAACAATAAATAAAGCCAGTCTATCAAAAGTTACTTCTATGTATACATCTAAAAGTTAAGAAAGAAAAACAAGTAGGAAGTACAAACTAAAGAGAAAGAATCAAATGACAAACCAGGAAAAGGTAAAATACTACATTTTATTTGAGGACAAACAGAGCTATCTTACATTACAAACAAAAACAAAATGCAAATGGATTGAAGATCAAAATATAACAATACAATCATAGAAGAATTTGTTTATAAAATTGGAGAAGGAAAAGTCATTTTAAGATACAAAATGTTTAAGCCAAAAAGGAAAAAAACTGGTATATCTGACTGCATTAATTTTTTAAATCATAAACAAAGTTACAAGTCAATAAGAAATAGAGAAGGAAGAAATATATGCAACATATACACAATACTCACAACATATAAAGTCCTACAAGCCAACATGAAAAGACAATCCAGTAGGAGAGGAGATTTTTATCTATTTTGTTCACTGCAGTGTCCCCAGCAGTTGGCCTCTAGTATTCATCAATAAACAATCTGTTAATAATGAATAGCTAATTACAAAAAACAATCTAAATTGCCAATATTTGCATTATAAAACTTTCAGCCTCACTATAAGCAGAATGAAAATCAAAAACATAGTGAAAGATTTTCCCCATCAAAGATGTAATTATCTATTATCAGTGAAAGTGTGAGGGAAGGGTTATCTTGTATAGTTACAAGGTAAGGTCCTACATTTTTGAAGGCAACATGGCATTATGTGTGAATTTTAAAATACAGATAATTTTCAACCCCAAAATCCTACTTTTAGATACCTATCCTAGGGAAACATTTCTATATGTACACAAAGAGAATGCATATACCATTACTACAATACTGTACATAAAGAAGGAAAAAAAAATGAAGTCAAATGTGTACCAACAAAAAAAAGTCTGCTTTATTTTTATTGTTATTTGTTCAGACAGAGCTCCCAGCTGCTAGTTACACCCCAAACACCCACATCTTCCAGGGCTGGACCAAACCAAAACTGAGAGCCGAGAACACAACCCAGATCTCTCCTGTCCGGGGCATCTCTGCTGCCTCCTAAGGGCTACATCAGCAGGAAGCTGGGAGTTGAATTAGGAGCTGGAGCTGGGAATTGAACCCGGGTACTCCAATGTAAGATGCAGCCATCTTAACAGCTAAGGCAAATGTTCAACCCAAAAGACCTACTTAATAGTACTATAGACTTTGGAAATCAATTTAGCAGTTAAAAAGAATGAGATAATTATACATGTATTGACACAGAAAGAGGTCTAACACATGCTATTTTTACAAATAAAACAATGTATACATAATATGCTTTTATTTATGTGTAAGTTATAAGCCTAAAACTTTATATACAATTAAGAATGTAAATTCATAGAAATAATATAGAAAGATAAATAAATTGATATTAAAAGTCAACTCTAGCGAGAAGAATGAGACAGGCTGAGGGTCAGGCAAAGATTTCTGTTTTACCAGACTGAATCATTTTACAAGAATATATTCAGGGGCTGGTGCCGTGGTGCAGTAGGTTAATCCTCCACCTGTGGCTCCGGCATCCTCTATGGGCGCCAGTTCTAGTCCCGGCTGCTCCTCTTCCAATCCAGCTCTCTGCTGTGGCCTGGGAAAACAGTAGAAGATGGCCCAAGTCCTTGGGCCCCTGCACCCAAATGGGAGACCGGGAAGAAACATCTGGCTCCTGGCTTCGGATCGGCACAGCTCCGGCCACTGCAGCCAATGGACGGAAGACCTTTTTCTGTCTCTCCCTCTCTCTCCCTGTCTGTAACTCTACCTCTCAAATAAATAAATAAATATTTTTTTAAAAAGAATATATTCAAATGCTATTTGTGTAATTACACACTTTTTGAGAAAAGAAATATAATGGAAATTCCATTTTCCTAAGAAGAACAAAATACTTTGAGGATTAGACATAAAAATAACTCAGGTTTGGGCATGAAAGTTTTGAAGTTCTACTCTAAGCAGACAGTTGAACACACAGATATCAGCATTCATAAAAGGAGTCTTAGCTAAAGAAATAACTGTGGAAGCTGCTGGCACGTAGAGGATACTTGAAGGCACAGGTATTGTGTGGATGACTCGGGGAGAAAAAAACAATGAAAGGACCTGAGGGCCCAAGGCCAAGGACAGAGACAACAAAGAGGAAAAAGGAATATTCAGGAAAATAAGATGAAAACTAGTCACGAATAGTGTCACAGAAGCCAAGGAAGGAGAGTGTTTCCTACGGAGTCAGCGTCAAATGCCGCTGCGAGGTCTAAAAAGCTGACGGATCTTTGTTCTGATCAAGCAGAACGCAGTAAGAGCAGATTAAGGAGTTTGTGAGAAGAAAAAAGTACACACAGCACATACGGAAAACTCCCTGAAGCAGCCTGGCTGAAAAACTAGACAGGACAGTAGCAGAGAGAAAATATGGGATTTGAATGATGGGGTTTTTAACATGGGAGATGGCAGAGCAGGTTAGACCGCTGAAGGAACAGATCCAGGAGAAACAGGAAGTAGCCAAAGGAAGAATTTTAAAGAAGGCAGGAGAGAATGTGATTGGAGCACCTGTGGAGGGCCTGGTCTTCGATGGGATGAAGGACACCGCTTCTACTTCAGCAAGAGGGAAGAAAAAGATGCACTTGGGTCTGCACGATTTAAAAGGTACAAAGATCAAAGATTAAAGAATTCCCATCTGGTAGGGTCTCTTTTTAAAAGTATAAAACCCACCACAGGGGTCAGCACTGTGGTGCAGCAGGTTAAGTCGCTGTCGGCAGCGCGGGCATCTCATATGGGTGCCAAGTTCGAGTCCCAGCTGTTATGCTTCCTATCCAGCTCCCTATTAATGTGCCTGGGAAAGCAGCGCAAGATGGCCCAAGTCCTTGAGCCCCTGCACCCATGTGGGAGACCTGGAAGAAGCTCCAGGCTCCTGGCTTCAGATCAGCCCAGCTCCAGCTCTTGCAGCCATTTGGGGAGTGAATCAGCAGATGGAAGATCTCTCTGTCTCTGTAACTCTTTCAAATAAATAGATAAATCTTTAAAAAAAAAAAAAAAAACAGAGACACAAAACCTATCACCAAATAAAAAAAAGAGGAACATGTACATGATAGATTAAGACAGAGACAGCAATAGTCATTGCAGTGAATGGGAAAGTGCACTTACTAGAAAAAACGTGTAACACTGCTAGTAAATGCTGATTATGCAAGTGAAGTTGATGATTATAAATTTACAGTGATACTGATCAGCCAGGTTTTCTGAATTTTTTTTTTTTTATTAACTCTCAGCTCTAGGGATACTAGAAACTAAGAAGGAAGATGAGGGGCCAGTGCTGTGGCATAGCGGGTAAAGCCACCACCTGCAGTGCTGGCATCCCATATGGGGACCAGTTCAAGTCCCGGGTGCTCCACTTTTAATCCAGCTGTCTGTTGATGGCCTAGGAAAGCAGTGGAAGATGGTCCAATTCCTTGGGCCCCTACACCCACATGGGAGACCTGGAAGATGCTCCCAGCCCCTGGATTCAGATCAGCCCAGCTCCGGCTGTTACAGCCATTTGGGAAGTGAACCTGAGGATAGAAGGCTCTCTCTCTCTGCCTCTGCTCTCTGTAATTCTCTGCCTTTCAAATAAGTAAATAAATCTTTAAAAAAAAAAAAAAGGAAGATGGTTTGCTTCAACCAATGCATAATTCAGAATTCTACAAGCAGCAGAAGTCAATATAGGCTAGATTAAACAGAACGAGAATTGACAGAAAGCTCGAGGTAGCTTTCAGGCAGAGAACCTGTTTCAGAGCCACACAACTACAAATACCAGCCAAAATTAAAGAACTGGCATGGCAAAGATGTCCTGATTGCCAATATCAAGCAAGAGATGCTGCAGCTTAATTCATACCATTATGGCCCTGGATACCAAGTGCCAACGCCAACAGCACTGCCACTGTCACTGCTGTTAACTCGAGCTTGCTACTAAAGACTGATGCTCCATGAGGATTTGTTGATAATGCAGGGGGAAGTCGTGGAGAACAGTGCGGAAGGGTTTCCAGTGACTGAGTGAAGAGAGTGGTCAAGGAGCTGCGTACTGGGAAGGTAATGGAAGATAAATGGTGGCCAGTGACCGAAGTAAACAGGGATGTGGAGCATGGTGATTTAGGCCTCCCTGTAGAAGAGGGCAGATTGAGATCTGGGCTTGCAGAGTGGGCTCAGCAGCAGCTTCAGGCAATTTCACGCGGGAGTTTGGGCAGAGCAGTAGGGGCTGCCAGTGTGGCTAAACCTCTCACTGTGCTTTGAGCAATGTTTCATCCCACTGATCCATCCCAAAGGCATCACAAACTGGCAAAGTCTCAGGCAAGTTACTCTCTCCCTTTGGATCTGTATTTTCTCATCTATAAAATAAAGATAATATAACTCTGATAAAGTTGTTATGAGGATTAAATGAGATGAGAGAAAGATCACTTGCACAAGTATTCAGTAAATGACCGCCTTTATAATTGTCACAGAAGAGCTTCCAAGAAAAGGTAGTGAACACTATCAAATCCTCTAGAGTGATTAACAGGGCTCCCATGGCAGCATTATAGGAGAAAAGTTTTACTCGTCAGTTTTACTAGTCTCAAGCCCACAACATTCACAAAGGCTTTAAGGAAAAGCCTTGTAGGTAGAGCAACTCAACCAGCAGCTCTAGTATGCTCTCTAATAGAGGTTCTGAGTTAAGAACCCAGGTGCCCCAAGCTGATACATTTCTGCTGACAGACCCTTGAAGAAGAAAATCACCAGCTAGTAATTCTAGTGTCCAAGAGAGAAAACACCTAATTGAATTGTTGCAGAATACAGATACAGAGGACGGAAACTGCAAGTCACATTTTAAGTAATTTAACTGCATCAAAGTAATTTTAGATTTAGGAATTCCCAAGGAAGAGATAGCAATCCACCTTTCCCCTGTGCTCTGCTCTCATAAAATGTAAGGCCATAGGTCATTCAGACTATAAAAAGCTCCTACAAATTCCATAGAAATCTGATCAAGCTTACTAAACCTCTTATTGGGTGAATGCAACTTTAGCTCCTGAACGGCCTACCACCTGGAAAGCATGACCGTGTGCTGCAAACCGGGCAACCACAAGGCTGTTTTCTTCCCATTCACCTCAGCTGTACCTCTGTGAATATTTAAACAAGAATGTCCAAGAAATAAACTGCATATCTTTATTAACCCAACTTGACAAAGGATCTGAATAAGAATTAAATTAAATCTCTTTTTCTCTTCCTTTTTGTGGAGAAGGGGTCCATTTTCAAAGAAACGACATAATATCTCACTCTTCTTTTTTCATAAATTATCCATTTCTTCAATTAAGTGAACACTAAGTAGTCTTCCTCCAGCTATCAAACATACAACTCCAGCCTTAGCAAGCTCCTAAAACAGCTCCTAACAGTTAGTCTTCTCCAGGTTCAATATGCATAAAATTCACAAATTACACAAAAACAGAATAAAGGCTGTTTTCACAGAAATTTTATAAATGTTTACAAAAATACCTGCACCTAGGCAGGCATCAGGATAATCAGCTCAATAAAAAGAAACTGCTCATTAAATGCAATAACAAAAAATGCACAACATCAATTAAGATTCAAGGGGCCAGCATTGTGGCATAGCAGGTAAAGCTGCCTGCCGTGATGCCAGCATCCCATTAGGCACTGGCTCGAGTCTCAGATGCTCCACTTTCAATCCAGCTCAATGCTAACAGCCTAGAAAAAGCAGTGGAAGATGGTCCAGGTGTTTGGGTCCCTGCCACCCACATGGGAGACCTGGATGGAGTTCCAGGCACCTCGCTTTGGCCTGGCCCAGCCTTGGCCATTATGTCCATCTGGGGAATGAACCAGCAGATGAAAGTGCTCTCTCGCTCTCTCGCTCTCGCTCTCTCGCTCTCGCTCTTTCCCTCTCTAACTCGTTCAAATAAACAAATCTTTAAAAAATTTTTTTAAAGGTTCAGTTTTGAGTTTTGAAGAGATAACCCTTGTCTTGAAAAGCAACCAAGTTGGGGGCCAGCGCTGTGGCGTAGTGGGTAAAGCCGCCGCCTGCAGTGCTGGCATCCCATATGGGCACCAGTTCGAGTCCTGGCTGCTCCTCTTCTGATCCAGCTCTCTGCTATGGCCTGGGAAAGCAGTAGAAGATGGCCCAAGTCCTTGGGCCCCTGCACCCATGTGGGAGACCGAGAAGAAGCTCCTGGCTCCTAGCTTACAGATCAGCATAGCTCCAATCATCGCGGCTATCTGGGGAGTAAATCAGCAGATGAAAGATCTCTCTCTCTCTTTCTGCTTCTGCCTCTCTGTAAATCTGCCTTTCAAATAAATAAATCTTTTAAAAAAAAAATAGAAAAGCAACAGAGTTTGGGTTTTGGAGCCAAATCACTTAGGGTTCTACCATCACATCACTATAAAACCTGAGACAAGTTCCTTAATCTCTCCAACCCCGTTTCCTCAATAAAACAAGGATAAGACTATCTCCAAGGCTCTTAAAAGCAGAGATAAAAGTGTATATAAATCTGTAAGTACAATGCCTAGTGCCAGCAGGAGTACACAACAGTATGCTTCCCCTTCTGAAGTTCAAATGTTTTATCAGAGATCGATTTTTATAGAAGGCGGGACTTTACAGGGAAACTGTGTTAACTGAACAGGAAGACAGAACATATTCCTCAGGTATGCATCACTGATTTCAAAACACTTGTCAGCATAAAATGTTCTTCTTCCCCTCTTCTGATTTTACAATTCTTTGAGGTTCTACATTTGTACAACTTCTGTCCTCTTCCTAAAGCCCTCAGGCTTTCCTTACCTTGGCCTTGTATGACCTACACCTTAGCTAAACACACCTTAGACTTCATTTAGTATACTCAAAGACTTCTGGGAAAAGGCCAGAATCCAGCATCCAAGCAGTCAGAAAAACCCTGTGTGGCACAAGGAAAAAGAACAAGGGCTTTGGAAACAGATGTGGGTTGCAACACTACCCTGCCACTTTATAGATGTGTATCCTTGGGGGAGGCACTTAATCTAGCTAGCCCTCATTTCCTCATCTATGAAATGGAAATAATGGGCAGGCTTTCTGGCGCAGCAAGTTAAGGTACCTCTTGGGATGCCCACATCCCATACCAGAGTGCCGGTTCAAATCCTGGCTACTCCACACTTCCAGCTTCCTGCTAACGCACACCCTGGCAGGCAGCAGGTCCCTGCCACCTATGTGGGCTACCTGGATTGGGTTCTAAGCCCTGGCTGTTGTGGGCATTTGGGGAGTGAACCATCAGATAGAACACCAGATATGCCATCTCTCTCTCTCTCTCCCTCTCCCTCTCTCTCCCCTTCTTTATACCTCTGTGCTGCTCTGCCTTTCCAATAAGTAAAAATAAACAAGTATTTTTTAACGGAGCTAAAGCCACCTCTATCTCATAGAGTCATAGAGATTACAGAACTGCCTATGATAATCCCTGGTACATAAAAGGCCAACTAATGGTAACTATCAAGAGCCTGAGTGCCAACTGCCTTACCAAACTCTGCAAGGCTGTTCTTTTTTTTTTTTTTTTTTTTTTTTTTTTTTTTTTTTTTTTTTTGACAGGCAGAGTGGACAGTGAGAGAGAGAGAGACGGAGAGAAAGGTCTTCCTTTTGCCGTTGGTTCACCCTCCAATGGCCGCCGCGGTAGCGCGCTGCAGCCGGCGCACTGCGCTGATCCGATGGCAGGAGCCAGGTGCTTCTCCTGGTCTCCCATGCGGGTGCAGGGCCCAAGTACCTGGGCCATCCTCCACTGCACTCCCTGGCCACAGCAGAGAGCTAGCCTGGAAGAGGGGCAACCGGGACAGGATCGGTGCCCCGACCGGGACTAGAACCCGGTGTGCCCGCGCCGCAAGGCGGAAGATTAGCCTAGTGAGCCGCGGCGCCGGCCTAAGGCTGTTCTTTAACTAGCAAAGGAGTCATGCTGCTTCCACAGTCCCATGCCTACATCCAAAATATTCCACTTCAGCAATCCGTAATTAACCAAATCAAGAGATTAAACAAATCAGGGCAAGAAAGTGCTAACGTGGCTCAAATCAATCTCCTCTGACAGCAACTAAGTCAGTGCAAGACGGGCACAATTGCCAAAAGGAATCAAGAGTCTATTTCAACACGGTCATTACTGATCCCGAGGTAGGCACGAACCAGCTGAGGTTCTCGGGCTTCCAGCCTTACTGTCAGGAAGTTTTAATTTTCAGCTTTGGAAGATCCTCTCTTGCTTGTTCTCCCTGCTGTGTTCCGACACTCCTATCCTTATTTTCAACAACACAAGGAAGAAATATTTTCGGTGACTGCTACTGCATTCACTGTGAAACTTATCTTCCCATTTCGCATATGACATTTTACAGATATTCTTGGTTTCACAGGCTCACTTAATGTGAGTTTATGAACAACACTATATATAAACATGGGAAGTCTTCAAAGAGTTCATGAAAATGTGTATTACAAAAAAATGAAGCATGGATTTCAAAATTTTTGCACTAAAATAAACTTTAATAAATTCCATTTTTCCACAAACTTTTTTTTAATTAATTAATTTGAAAGGCAGAGTTACAGAGAAAGAAGGAGAGAGAGGGAGAGAGATCTTCAATCCACTGGTTTATTCCCCAAATGGCTGCAACGGCTGGAGTTAGGCCAGGCCAAAGCCAGGAGCCAGGAACTTCCTCAGGGTCTCCCTCATGGGGGCAGGGGCCCAAGCATTTGCGCCACCCTCTACTGTTTTTCCAGGCTCATCAGCAGGGAGCTGGATCAGAAGTGGAGCATCCAGGACTCAAACTGGCACCCATTTGGGATGCCGGCACCACAGATGGCACCTTTACCCACTACGCCACAACACCAGCCCCTCCACTAACTTTTTGAATGACTATCCTGTTTCAAAGCTACAATGACAACATCTGACACCCAGAGCCCCCTAAGCTAACGGGATGGAGACAGGTACCAAAGGTGGCTGAGTAACTTGTCAATCATATATTTATTCTCATCAACCAAAGCACTTGGGAATTCTGGTTCTTGAAGAAAAATTTATTTCCCATGTGTCACTGAACAGAGCAACAGAACTAAGAAAAATGATAACAGATACATGAATAGAGTAGAGAGATCATCAATGAAAATATCACTTAAATGTTTGTACACGACAATTACAAATTAAAGCAACAGTCACCAGTTACATAGCCAAAGGCAGCTATTTCAGTCCCAGTCCCCCCAGACCTCCCTCATAACAAAAGCAGAAGGGAGTCCAGGGCAGAATGATTACTTAAATAGACAATCTAAAAATCAGGAAATGCTCAACAAATCAAAATGTCATACTGCAGTCCCCTGGTGGGAGACTTTCAACTTGAGGGAAGAAATCCTGTTCTCATGCAGCCCATGGACACGCAGAAAGTTAAAGATCCTGCCCCAGAAAGCAGCCCAGCAGCGCCCTTAGTTCTGTCAAGGCAGCTGCCTCCTTGCCCACAGCCTCATCCACTTAACTTTCAGCAAAGAAGCTGGGTTTTGTGTGTGTGTGCGTGTGTGTAATTAACATTGTAAGGCAAGCTCAGCCCTGTCTCCCACAGCCTTGAGGCTGCTGAGTAAACCTAGAATCACAGAACACACATTTTGATGCTGGAAAAAAAAAAAAACAAAAACAAGAAAGTGCTTCAGCGACAAGGAACACGGTCGAGAAGCATATCTAGAATTGAGACAGACTTTGGCCTGTGATTTTTAACTTCGTTCTGTAGAATCGTATCTTTAGAAGTCACGGTGGCCTGTCCCTAAGCAATAATGGGAGGAATATAAATCCTACAGTGAATGATAGCTACCACTTCCTAAGGCCCTATGCTATACAGCAAGTTCACTTCGAATCCTATTTTACATAAGAAGAAGCTAGGATTTGCAGAACTTAGAAATTACCCAAAAGCTAGTGAAGAGGGGACAGGATTGGAACGCAGCTCTGCCTGGCTGTTAATGCGATGCTTTAAACGCAATCTGGTAAGTACTTTTACCCTCAAGAGATCTAATAAAATGATTGCAGACAAAAAGACTCTTAATCACAAGAAAAAGATCTGGCCAAAGTTATAAAGCAACTCCACTAGTCAGAAATATGCTTCAGACTCACAGACATTATACAAGTGCTTCCCACACTGGTGCCCATGCTGCCTTTCTATTGTAATTCTTCCCACAGGAGTGGGAAGTGACAAGGACACTGTCCTAAAGCACTTCTGAATTCCATCAGTCTTGCCTCTAACAAGGTTTATCGCCTCTATCGGGTGGCTGGGATGAAAGGGCTATCACGGAGCTGTAACAACAAAAAGTTAGCCGGATCCAAGGTTCCAGTTCAGCTGAGTGCTACACAGTAAGCCCCAAGCAGCCTCCCATCCCTTTATCGATGTTCTGATACGATCAATTACAATCACAAATCACTGTTTAGAGTTTGCCTAGGAAATCTGCCACCATCCAGGGTCCACGTCTCTGTGTCAGTGTTTGCCCTGTCTGTCGGTGCTGATTTCGCTCTCAGACAGAAGACAGCCACGCCACGGGCAGCCTCGCCGCGGACTGGTAGCCCAGGGGCGTGGTACACCTGGGGGCACTGGCTCCCCGCTGTTCCGAGGCGCCCTCCACACGGTGCAAGAAGCTGACAGCTCAGACAGAAAGCCTCGCAATGACTGCTCCCCCCTCCCCCGACCCCCCAAGGCAGCATTTCTTCCTAACACTTCCAGATGATAATAAAGGAGCCAAGGAAGCCATCCTGGTGGCCAACGACAGAGCAGGGAGGACAAACCTTTTCAGGGGAAAAAAAAAAAAAAAAAGAGTAAGGAGAATCCCTCCTGCGCCTTTACATTCCCAGACGTGAGGCTTCCACGCGAGCTGGGAAGCAAGGGCACGGCTGCTCTCCGGACGCGGCCGGCCGTGGGGGGAACCACACAACTCCCAGGCTTGCCCTGCGAGCCGACTACGGCTTCCTCGCTCTCCAGACACGATCCCTGCACCCCGATGGCTGGGAGGACTCCCGCACGCGGGGAGGGTCCCCACGCCCGAGTCAGGGGGTGCGAGGGTCGCCTCTCCCCCACCCCGCCTATTGCAAGTAGTAGCGGAGCGCTCCCTCCATGTTACTCGGGGCGAAGTGCGGCCGAGGCGCCCGGAGGCGGGGGGCCGCAACCCCGACACTCGGGGCTGCAGGGGCAGGCGCTCTGCTCCCGCGATCGGCAGGGAGGGCGTGGAGGGGCCGCCGCGGCGCCGGACGACCCTCTCCTGCCTCCCTCCCCTCGAGAGGCAGCCCGGCCCCAGTACCTTCTTGACCGTGCGCGGCGCCTCGGTGACGGTGCCGTCGGGGCTGACCAGGGCCTCGCCGCCGTCGCGGTGCCGCTGGTGCTGGTGATGCGGGTCGCTCCGCTTCATGGCCGACGCCTGAGGCACCTTCCCGGCGGCAGGGCTGAGAGCGGCGGCGGCGGCGGGCCCCGAGCCCGGGCCGGGGGCCGGGGGCCGCTCCGCCGCAGGAGCTGGAGCCTCAGGGTCTCCGCCGCCCGCTGGGGGGACCATGGCGCCCACGGCCGCGGCGCTCAGTCCTAGCTGCGGCTCCGCCTCGGACGGACTCAGGTCCTTCAGCTCCACCTCAGGCACCTTGGCTGCCGCCGCCGCCGCCGCTGACACAACCTGCACCGACATCACCGCCTCCGCTGCACCCGCCGGCTCAGACTCCAGCTCCAGCTCCGGCTCGGCCCCGCCTCCCACCTCCCTTCCCCTTCCCTCCCCCATTCCCCCACTCCTCCCCTCCATCGCCTCCGCTCCCACCCCCTTCCTCCGCCCGCCTGCCCGCCCGCCCGCCAGCCCTGGCCTCTCCAGCCCCGCCCCTCCACGCCCCGCCCCCGTCCGGTCCGGCCGGCGCGCGAGGCGCCTCGGAACCTGTAGTGCGCTTGCTCCGGACGGCGCCCGGCGAGGACTCCGCGGGACCTCAGCCCCCGACCTGCACCGCGCGCCGCGGGGGCGTGGCTTCGGGCCCCCTGGGAGTTGTAGTCCCTTCCGGCCTTTGCTCCGGGACGCCTGGGAGAGGGAACTCCAGGGCCTAGGGCCGGCGGCTAGCGGAGGGGCGTGGGGATAGGAGACTCTACCGTGGGGATGAAGAAGAGAAAGTCTGCAGGGGAGTTGTGACTTCCGGGCCAGGGACGCCAGAAGCCTCAGGGAAAGCGGGGGAGGAAGGGCGCGCTACCCGGCCGGCGTGACTTTCCTCCGAGTGCGCGCGCGTCTGCGGCCACGTGAGCCGGTGTTTCAGGCCGAGCGGCGGCGTCACGGGAGGAGGGCGCTGCCCGGGGGGAAGTGGCTAGGTTTTCCTTTCTTTCCCTGATGCCTTTGCAAACTTTAATGTCTTTGTTTTCAGAAGGAATAAGACAGGACCTTGTGTGCTTCGGTTACTTCGGGCACATTTCGGGTCTCCCAAGCTGACAACTTCGAAGGCTGAGAAATTCGCAGGTCTCCTTAAATGAGGCCAAATCTTTTGACCTATTAATTCTGCGAGGAAATAATCAGAAATCCAAGTTCATGAGTCGGCATGAAGGAATATTCATTAACATACAAATGGTCATTTCCCCAAGTGATGAGATTTTGGGTAGCTTTTACTTTGTGTGTACCTTTCTGTAGTCTTTAAATTGGCAGTTTTTAATAACAGAGACGTATTTTAAACTAATGTCCAAAATACAATGGTTACAGCTTCTACAAATAAGTTTCCAAGAACCGTTAATGATAGATGAATAAATGCTTATGATAAAAAATACTAATCTAAGCAGACGAAAGTGAACAGTAAATGAGATTTTGTATAAATAACTCTTAAAATACATTACACTTCAATCAACTCTGATGACAAAGAGACGAATTTTTTTGCTTCTCTGTTACTCAGAGAGACTGCGGCACAGTTTATGCTGTAACGGCTGGGACAACTCAGGCAGGCGTCTTTGGAGTAACCATTTTTCCCCCTGGTAAGAAAGAGAAGTCCCCTGCCTGGCTCTCTCCTTCGCTTGAGCTGCTGTGAACCTGTGAACTTCGTGGAGTTGTCCTAGTTGGAAGGGAAGCTCTCATTCCTGGTGTCAGATCTGTGCCTCCCACCAAGACATCTGAGTGCTGCGATTTCCACCAAGTCCACGAGTCTCCCAAGCACAGAGCTTAAGGACGCTTCCTCTTTCCGTTCTGGCTTTCAGAACGTCCTGCCTGTGACAGAAATCCAGCCCCGAGCTTCATCCTCCAGCTGTTGGGGCAGAGATTAGCCGCCCCATAACTGATTTCTTTCTTCCCGCTAATGCACAAGGGAGCTGCGGTATAGCCACCTGGCATGTGTTGGAGCCCAGAAGGCAGCAGCTGCCCACCTGGAGCGCCAGCAGAAGTGAGTCCTGAAGGGGTGGTTAATTCTTCAGCGGAATGTGGTTAGAAAACATAAGGGATCAGAGCACTGCACAGAAACGGATCCTCGTGTTTTATTTATTCAGGCACCACCACTCTGGGGACCAACTGTGAAGGCACACTCTTCCCCCATTTGCACTTCCATCGCTATGCACCTGCTGCCTCTGCCATCTCTGTGGCTGAGGGCCACCAGACAGAGCTGAAGGAGAATCACCATGCTGGTCAAGCACAAGTTTGTGAATGCCTTAGCGCCTGGCTCATGCAGCTTCCAGAACCATGGTAGATGGGGAGAATGTCTCTGAGGTATCTAGCCAGTCCAAGAAGGAAAATGAAGCTAGTAACATTGAGAGCTCCCCCAGGATATAGGCTAGCCAGCGCACCCATGGTGAATACCGCACTCATGGTCACATGGTTTTCCTGAACCCGTTAAGTACATCACTCTTAAGTCGAGCAAAGCCACCAAATGTATGAAGAAAATCTCTCATGTGAAGGACAGAGACAACATAGCAGAACAAGTAAATAGTAAAGAAAGCAAGACAACCCCCCCCCCATCACTACTACATCCTCAAAGCCTTAAGATACTGTATTTTGAAGAACATGCTGTTGCAAGAAGTGAACATTGAGGGGCTGGCACTGTGATGTAGCAGGTAAAGCCGCCACCTGCAGTGCCAGCATATCATATGGGTGCTTATTCTAGTCCCAGCTGTTCCTCTTCCGATCCACCTCCCTGCTATGGCCTGGGAAAGCAGTAGAAGATGACCCAAGTCCTTGGGCTCCTGCACCCACGTGGGAGACCTGGAAGAAGCTCCTGGCTCCTGGCTTCGGATTGGCGCAGCTCTGGCCCATTGCAGCCATTTGGGGAGTGAACAAGCGGGTGGAAGATCTCTGTCTCTTCTCTCTCTGTAACTCTGCCTCTCAAGCAAATAAATAAATCTTAAAAAAAAAAAAAAAACTGCAGGATCAGAAACATGAATTTTTTTTAGAAACATGAATTTTTAAAAGATTTATTTTGTTTATTTGAAGGGCAGAATTACAGAGGGAGAGGGAGAAAAGAAAGCTCTTCCATCCATGGTTCAATCCCCAAATGGCCGCAGTGCTGCAATGGCCGGTGCTGGGCCAGGCCGAGGCCAGGAGCCAGGAGCTTCTTTTAAGTCTCCATGTGGGTTCAGGGACCCAAACACGTGGGACATCAGAAGATGTCCCCTGCACATTAACAGGGAGCTGGATCAGAAGTAGAGCAGCTGTAACATGAACTGGCACCCATATGGGATGCTGGCATCACAGGTGGAGGCTTTACCAGCTATGCCACAATGCCAGCCCCAAGATGCTGAACTTTTAAAAAGTATTTACTTACTTATTTGAAAGCCAAAGCAACAAGGGAAAAAAGAGAAAAGAGAAGACTTCCACCTGCTGGTTCGCACCCCAAATGGCCCCAACAGCTGGGTCTGGGCCAGATCGAAGCCAAGAGCCAGGAACTCCATCCTGTGTCCCACATGCGTGGCAGGGGGCAAGTAGGTGAACCATCTTCTGCTGCCTTCCCAAGTGCATTAGCAAGAAGCTGGATCAGAAGTGGAGCCGCTGGGACTCAAACCAGCATGGTGATAGGTCATGCAGTTACCTGCTGTGCCACAGAGCGGGCCCCCACATTAAAATGTTTTTTAAAAATATTTAATTTATTTATTTGAAGGGCAGAGTTACACAGAGGCAGAGAGAGAGATCTTCCATCTGCTGGTTCACTCCCCAGATGGCCACAACGGCCGGAGCTGCGCCAATCCAAAACCAGGAGCCAGGAGCTTCTTCTGGATCTCCCATGCAGGTGCAGGGGCCCAAGGACTTAAGCTATCTTCTACTGGTTTCCCAGGCTCCAGCAAAGAGCCGGATGGGAAGTGGAGCTGCCAGGACTTGAACAGGTGCCCATATGGGATACTGGCACTGCAGGCAGTGACACCACCTGCTGGCCCCTAAAATGTTTTTGAATCAGTTCAAGAAGCTGGAAGACAAGGCCGGCAAACCCTACAGACCCTGGCATTCTGTGGAGGAAAAGGACAGTGAGCTACTGTTGCCTCCGACTGTTCAGTGGGGACTGCCTTCGGCCCACTCCAAAAGTAATGGCTGTCTCATACAGAAGCTTACAGGCTTGCTACAATATACATTTTCCCTACTGCTGGCTCAACCTTAGCTTGTTCAAATCTGCTGAATGACTCACTGTGCATTCGCCTTAGGGCTTCCAGAACTGTTACTGTTGCCTTCTCCTCTTAACCTCCACCTCTTTGTTCCCTTCCATCAGCAAAGAGTGGAAAAGCAAACGCCTTGTCCTCCCCGTTGGGAAGTCACGTGATCATGCCTAGACCTGGGGGGGGGGGGGGCTGGCCCTGGCTCCACCCCCTCCTAGCCAGTAGGTGCTGGTCGCTGGAGGGGAGGAGTCCTTGTCTCTCTCTCTCTCTTCCATGTGTTTTCAGGAAAGAGAGAAAGTGTGCTTTCCACACTCCCTCCCCTGTACCCATGTCACTCAGGCCAGTGGAAGTGAGTAGCAGGGGAGTCATCCGAGTGACAGGGCTGGCTCCTGGGACAGGAAATGATGAGTAGGTGGTGGGAGTGAGCTCCTACAACACAGCTGTTTAAACTACCAAGGCTTGTACAAGTTTGTGGGAAAGTGGAATTAAAAGATAAGTTTATTTTTTGGTGTAAAAAGTTTTTGAAATCCATGCATAAATTTTTCCATAGTAAGCATTTCCACTGAACTTTTAAAAAAAGATTTCTTTGTGTATGTATTCAAAAGGCAGAGTGACAGGAAGAAGAGAGATCTTCCCTCCTCTGGTTTACTCCCTGAATCGCTGCAAGCAGGAGCCAGGAACTCCATCCAGGTCTCCTGCGTGAGTGGCAGGGGCCCAGGCACTTGGGCCATCTTCTGCTGCTTTCCCAGGCCATAGCAGGGCTGGGTGGGAAGTGGAGCAGCTGGAACTTGAACTGGCACTGCGATATGAAAGCAATGGCTTAACCTACTGCGCCACAGCACCAGGCCCTCCCCTGAACTTTTTGAAGATCCTTCCTGTGCATGGATTTCCAGATTTTTTGCACCAAAATAAACATGTTTTAAAGATGTTTTCCATTAATTTTTAAAAGAAGATTTATTAGGGCCAGCGTTGTGGCGTAGCAAAGTCGCTACCTGCAGCGCCAGCATCCCATATGGGTGTTGGTTCTAGTCCCGGCAACTCCACTTCCAATCCAGCTCTCTGCTTCTGGTCTGGCAAAGCAGTAGAAGATGGCCCAAGTCCTTGGACCCCTGTACCTGTGTGGGAGACCTGGAAGAAGTTCCTGGCCCCTGGCTTTGGATCAGCGCAGCTCCAGCCATTGCAGCCATCTGGGGAGCGAACCATCGGATGGAAGACCTCTCTCTCTCTCTCTCTCTCTCTCTCTCTCTGTCTCTGCCTCTCCTTCTCTGTGTAACTCTGACTCTCAAATAAATAAATCTTTTTTTAAAAAAAGATAACATGATTTTAAAAAAAACAGTTGTTCATTCTGAGAGGTGGGAATAGTGATAAGTTATTCTTTGTGCTTTTCTAACTCTTTTTGATTTTTTTCAAATTAAAAACAGAACTCAAGCAGGCAGAGGAAGGGTTGGGGCAGTAGCCAGACCGCCAAGAGCAACAGAGGCAGGCCTGGGACCCTGGGAGGCCGCATAGTGTGCTGGTCAGGGGGCCTGCAGGAGCCAGGGCAGAGCTGGCATAGACAGCTGTGTTCACTGCATAGCCCAGCAACAGGGCTGCACCTTGAGGGCTCCAACTGGGGAGCCTTGATAGACGGGTGTCCACTGTGGCCCATGAGATCTACCTCTCCCAGAAAAACTGGGTTGTGGGCGTGTCTGCAGGCCCAGCCAGCGCTCCAGCAGCCCTCTACTGTCTGCCCGCACAAGAGGTGGACTCACACTGCCCTCTAGTGGCTGGAGTCTCTGCCTGCCTCCAGAGCCACGCGGGAAAAGAGCATGTCTCAGCTTTTTAAGCTCAGACTGTGAACTTATCGGCCTTCACCCCTCGCCCCACCCTTTACATAAGTAATCCCACTAAAGGAAGGTCAGAGGCCAGCGCAGCAGGTAGTCACCGCCTGCGATGCTGGCATCCCATATGAGCGACGGTTCCAGTCCCAGCTGCTCCACTTCCAACCCAGCTCCCTGCTAATGCACCTGGGAACGCATCAGAGGATGGCCCAAGTGCTTGGGCCCCTGCACCCATGTGGGAGACCTGGAAGAAGCTCCTGGTCCAGCCCCAGCCATTTGGGAAGTGAATGAAAGCTCTCTCTCTCTGTGTGTCTCTCCCTCTCTGTAACTCTTTCAAATAAATAAATCTTTTTGAAAGAAAGAAAGAAGGGCCAGAGAGAGAGAAACCAGCAATCGAATGTCCATCAAGATGCAAAGTGTAGCACTTTCCCTCATTTCAGAAAATATCAGGAAAGAACACTTCCAAGTTTTGTTGTAAACACTGTGGTTAATACAGAGTAAAAAGGAAAGAAAACAAACAGCCACGTCATCACTGAGAACAGTGGTGACTGCGAGAATGAGCCAGACAAGCAAGCACGAGGAGACCCGGGGTGGCCGGGGGAGAAGCGGGAGAGACACGGACAGAAAGGAGGATTGAGGGCCAGAGCTTGGACTGGAGGGTAGGGGGCACGGGAAGACCCCCGCGCCCTGTGCCTGTCACTGGGCTGCACCAGCCAGCGCCTCTCCTCGGCTCACTGTTGTTTTCTGCAAGAAGCCAGGCGCAGCAGCGCACAGTGGCTTACAGCCCGGCCCCCGTCTGGGCCCCTAGCACTGGCACGTCTGTGAGGTTGACAGCAGGCTGCGGAGCCTCTGGAGCCTGAGGGAGGCCTGGGAGTTGGAGCCTGTGAACACTTGAAAGTGGCAGAGTTGGTGACCAGCGTCCAGCAGTGCAAGGTGCCGGGGGCACAGGGGCACAATGGGCACCTCCGCCCCCTGCCGCCTGGTTCTGATCAAAGCAGCTGTGTGCCCGGGGGGGAGCAGCAGGCAGAACGCAATGCATCTCCGAATAAGCTGGCCAGGATTGCACAAGGCCCTCTACCCAAGGTGCCACCCCCTTTCCTCCGTGGAGCTCCTTTTTATAGTACCCTAAGTCCCCAAAGCCCCGGTTCCCAAGCTGCCACCAACATCTCGTGGGAGGAAGCCCGAGACCCTCTGGCTGGGGCAGGCGGCTGTGCAGAACACACCTGGCCCAGCTGACACCCCAGGTAAAGGGCCCAGAGGCGGGGCCTGGGACTGCAACCCGGGTGACTCACTTCTGTCTCTCCAGAGGCCAGCTGCGTGCCTGTGCCCTGTGATCGGTGCCCAGTGAGGCAGCTGTGCCACGGGCATGCTTTTGTTCACATGCAGCCAACAGCCAGCGTGATAAGCTGACGTCAGACGTCTGTCGGCAGCGACCACGTTAGCTGTGGGAGGGCGTGGACGACAAAAGGGACAGGGAGCAGGCCGATGCCAAGAGTTTATACAAAAACCTTTTATTTACTGTTTATACTTCTCCCCTCCCCGTGCCCCTCACCTGGAACCCAGCCAGCTCCTAAGGCTTCCTGCTGTCTGGTTCTTCAGCGTGGGGCCTTGGGGACAAGCTGGAGGCTGCGTGGACAGGACTCTCCCCGCCCACGTTGGGCAGAGCTGGGGGAAGCCTTCCTGCCGGCCTGAAGCCACGGCAGCTTGCCCAAGTCCAAGGCTCCATCCCCGCTGGATGGACGCCAGCAGGAGATGCTGTCTCCCCTCGCTGCTTCCACCCCACGCCGGGCCGAGGCTCCAGGGCTGAAGCCAGGTGGCACCTGGAGACAGAGTTCCGCGCCCTGAAGCCATCCTCGGGAGGCCGGCCTGCTCTTACTGACACGCCAGGGTGCTGGAGATGGGAGGAGGGGTTTGGGCTTGGCGCCACCTGTTCAGAGGTCGCGGCCCCACAACCACGTGGAGAAGGAAGGCAGCCCTGACCTCTGCCACAAGAGCTCAGAGGGGACACTCATTAGCACAGACAAGGGCCGCCAGCCTGCACCTGCCAGTCGCAAGCCCCACAGCCCCAACTCTAGCTACTGTCAGGGCTGCCTGCCAGGCGCCACCTCCCACAAGCTCTGCACACCTGGTGACCCCGTGGGAGATGGACGCTGCGTGCCAGGCACCATGAGTGGGGCCCAAGCCCCTGCCCTGTGCCCCGGGCCCTGCCCTGGGGTGAGGCCTGCCTGTGGGGATGTCATAGGCTCTTTTCCACAGTCCTGCTGCTCCGAGCCAGACACACACACAGCTCTCCCGGGAGGGCGCTCCCTGGGGACGGTTCTCAGGGAGGAAGAGGAGCCACGGCTGGTGCTTGCTCCAGGTCCGGCTGCGCAGGCTCAGAAATCAGAGTCTGCGTCCATGAGCTCCGCCTCCATGAGGTTGGTGCGGGAGTGCATGGGCCCCAGGCCCTGGCGGCGGCCCTGAGCCCAGGTCGTGGGGGCCGGCGCGCTGGGCAGGAACGGATCCTGCCGCAAACTGGACTCCGGGCAGAAGGGGCTGGAGACCAGGGTCCAGGCTCCCTGTCGGGAGGGCTCCCCGGTGCCCCAGGCACCTGCAGCCACCAGGCACTTGTGCCGGGGCAGCTGCGGCAGGCGCGGGACGGCGCTGCTGGAAGGGGCGGGAGCGGGCCGGTGCAGCTCCGGGGGCGGCCCCAGCGGGCACACCTCCTTCTTGCGCTTCCTCCGCTTCTTCTTCTGGCCCATGCGCTTCTCCAGCTCCGGGGAGATCTCGGCCTCCACCAGCCACAGGTTGGCGTGTTCCTCCGGGGGCACTGAGCAGAGGGGAGGGCACAGCCTGGCGCCCGGCTCGCTCCGTGCCCGCCACCCCTTCCCTCCGCACACCCCCTACTCTGGGAGCTCCGGGGTCCACTACTCGGCCGCACACTCAGGTCCTCCGCTGCCGCCCCTGCTACCCCAGTGCCAGCCGGCCCAGCCTCTGCGACCCCTGCCCTGCTACAGGAGCTTGGACCCTCATACCTGGCGTCGCCACGGGCGTGACAGACACATCCTGGGGCAGAATGGCTCCTCTCCGGGCCACCATTTTGGTGACGTGCTGGGCCCAGGCGGAGGAGACATCGGCGGAGGGCTCATTGAGGTCGAAGGCCAAGCCAGCTGCGGAGGGTGGGGAGGAGCACAGGGGAGACGCATGACTCTGGGGCTGAGGACCCTGGCGGGGACCACCAGGCCTCGTGGAAGCCAGAAATCCAGTTCTTGGACCCCTGAGCGGGTCTGGCCCAGGGAGGGAAACTGGAGGAGCCAGAAGTGGGGAGAGAGAGGGAGGGAGGCTCGGGGCTGGAGCAGAGTGACTGTCCACCCCAGCCTGGGGGCAGCGGCTCACCCACGGGCCCGTCATGGGAGACGGTGTGCATGCTGAAAGAGAGCTCCTGGCCCGGGTTCTGCAGCAGCTCGCGGCGCTTGGAGAAGGCCTTGGCGATCATCTTGCTCTTCTTGATCCTCTTGGGCTCGTCATCGCTCTGCCCCGTCAGCCTGGAGGCGGGCGCGGACAGGAGTTGGGGTGGGGTGGGGGATGGAGGCACGGCTCTCCGGAAAGGGAGGCAACCCCATTCCTTCCGGGGAAGGAGGCTCCCAAGGGCCCCTCAAAGACTGAGTGGATGCCTCCTCCACAAGCAGGGGACAGGAAATGCAGGTCCCCGTGTGCCCGCCTCTAAAGCACTCGCCGGCTGCGGGCTCCACGCTTGGTCCTGGCCTCCGGCCGCCCACGAGCAGGAGGTGTCACCAGGGGGCAGTGGTGAGCCGCCAAGAAGGCAGCTTTGGGTGCTCAGCGCAGTGAAAAAGGGCTGCCCCAGGCTGGGCTGGAAGGAGAACAGGACAAAGACCGGAGAGTGGGCGGGGCAGGCTGGCTGCTGACCCCACCTGCACCAGGTGCGCCTCCAGATGAGCAGGGTGGCCTTGGTCCACACCCAGGTGCTCATGGAAATGCCAGTTCCGAACATGGCAAACAGGTTGATCTTCTCCACCAGCAGGCTGGGGCGATTCTTGATCTCACAGTCGGGGATGGGCTTCTTGGTGGGCAGCCCGATGGTCACATTGGCCTGGCACCTGCAGCGAGGGGCAGGGGTAGGCAGGTGAGGTGTTCCGAGGCCCCCAGCGCCGAGTCTCAACCTTGGGCGCCTGCTCATTAGAGTCACCTGGGGAGCTTTTACTGCTGTCTGCGCCCCACCCCAGGCAATTAAATCGAATCTCTAGGGCAGGGACCTAGACGGTGCTGTGGTTTAATCAGGCTCCCCTGGAAGCTGGAGCCTTTAAGAACAAGTCTGGGGCAGCCAGGGCAGGGAATGTCCCTTTCAATGGATTTTTTTTTTTTGGACGGGCAGAGTTAGTGAAAGAGACAGAGAGAAAGGTCTTCCTTCCGTTGGTTTGTTGGTTCACCCCCCAAATGGCCGCTATGGCCGGCGCACCGCGCTGATCCAAGGCCAGGAGCCAGGTGCTTCCTCCTGGTCTCCCATGCAGGTGCAGGGCCCAAGCACTTGGGCCATCCTCCACTGCCTTCCCGGGCCACAGCAGAGAGCTGGCCTGGAAGAGGAGCAACCGGGACAGAATCTGGCACCCCAACCGGGACTAGAACCTGGGGTGCCAGCGCCCACAATGAGAAGGGGATTAACTCCTGCCGCCCACACAGAGTCAGCCCAAGGAGCCAGACTCTGAAACAGCTCCCAAGCAGCCATGGACACAGCAGGACACAGCAGGACACAGCAGGGAGAGAGCCCAGAGGGTGCGCAGGGAAGGGCAGGGGTGAGCAGGGACCTGAAGGCTGTTTGCCAGGCCTGGCAAAGTTCAAGGCCAAGTGGTGTCTCAGGCATTCACGCCATCAGTGTCACCTGTGGTGTGAGGCAGGGCCCTGGTTGACGCGGCTCCCCCCACCGTGGCCTCCGAGCGCCCCCCCTCCCCCCCCCCCCCCCGCACGCCTGCCCGCACTCACAGCACGTAGTCCCGGAAGCTGCGCTCCCACTCAGCCTGGTTGAAGAAGTCGTAGAAGTGGCAGCTGAAGGTAATGAGTACGAAGCCAAAAGCCAGGAAGCCGAAAATGCCTGTGGGGGACGGAGGCAGCACAGGCGGTCACTGAGCCTGGCCGCCTGGCTGCTGCTACAGCCGTGCAGGGCCGGGGTGTCCGCCCAGTGGGCGGGAAGATGCCATGGGGAAGCACTCTGGGCCGAACTTGAACTTCTCCACCTGAGAAGGCCTTGTTTTGCCCTGCTACCCTCATCACCATCTACACACACACTCCTTCTCCTCACTCCCGTGGGGGCCAACTTGTCCCACTGACTGCACCCAGAGGGCCCCAGAGCCCAGGAAAGGTCCCGGGTTGGCCCCACCCTCAGATCAAGGTCCCAGGCGCCACTCACCCAGGCGCAGCATGGTCTCGTTGATCTTGCTCGCTGCCTTCTCGCTCAGCAGCCCGGGGTGGTTGCTCTTGATGGAGAACAAAGTCATGACTCCTGGACAGAAGGGGGAGCTCAAGCATTAGTGGTGGTGGGGGGTGGCTCTGCTGGGAGGGCTGGGTATCAGGGGGAGGGTCCCACAACCCCGGAGTCCAGGTCTGATTGCATGTGTGCTGATTACGGCTCGGGAAACTAGAGCTACTACTGGAGAGAGACGCTGGTGGCACATCTTCCGTGGACGCGGGTGACTGGGAAGGAGCAGACAACCGAGAAGACAAAGCCAGGTCCTGATCTGCCTGCTCCTAAGTAACGTGGCCAGCTCCAAGCTCTTCGGACAGGGAGTCACGAACAGGACTGGCAGGGAGCAGGTGTGTGATACCGTGTGATGCAGCTCCAGTAACCCAGATCTGGGTGCTGGTTTGAGTCCAGCTGCTCTGCTTTGGATGCAACTCTCTGCTAATGTGCCTGGGAAAGCAGTGGAGGGCAGCCCAAGTACTTGGCCCCTGACACCAGTTTGGGAGACCAAGATGGAGTTCTAGGCTCTTGGCTTCAGCTTGGCTCCGCCCCAGCTGTTGCAGCCATTTGGGGAGTGAGCCAGCAAGGGGAGCTCTCTCCCTGTTGCTCTGCCTTTCAAAAAAATCTTTTTTTTTTTTAATTGATTTATTTGAAAGTCAGAGTTACAGAGAGAGAAGGAAAGGCAGAGAGAGAGAGGTCTTCCATCTGCTGGTCCACTCCCCAAATGGCTGTAATGGCCAGAGCTGGGCCTTTCTGAAGCCAGGAGCTTCCTCCAGGTCTTCCACATGGGTACAGGAGCTCAAGGACTTGGGCCATTTTCTACTGCTTTCCCAGGCCACAGCAGAGAGCTACACTGGAAGTAGAACAGCCGGGACTTGAATAGGTGCCCACATGGGAGGCTGGTACTGCAGGCAGTAGCCTTACCCACTATAAATAAGTAAATCTTAAAAACAAAAACAACAGAGGCTGGCATTGTGATTTAGCAGGTAAAGTCACTGTCTGCTATGCCAACTTCCCATATGGGCTCCATCCAGTTGAGTCCCAGCTGTTCTATTTCCCATCCAGCTTCCTGCTAATGGCCTGGGAAAGCAATGGAGGACAGCCAATTGCTTGGGACCCTACACCCAAGTGACAGACCTGGAAGAAGTTCCTGGATCCTGGCTTTGGCCTGGTCCAGCCCCAGCCATTGTGGCCATTTGAGGAATGAACCAGTGGATGGATGACTACTTTCTATCTATCTCTCTCTCTCTTCTCTTCTTCTCTTCTCTCTCAGGGCTGGCACTGTGGTATAGAAGGTTAAGTCTCCAACGGCAATGCCAGCAAGACATGTGGGTGCTGGTTCAAGTCCCAGCTGCTCCACTTCTGATCCAGCTCCCTGCTAATGCACCTGGGAAAGCAGCCAAGTGCTTGGGCCCCTAAAACCATGTGGGACTCAGAAGAAGCTCCTGGCTCCTGGCTTCTGCCTGGCTCAGCCCTGGCCATTGCAGCCATTTGGGAAGTGAACCAGCAGATGGAAAATATCTCTGTCTTTCTCTTTCCTCCTCTGTATCTCTGCCTTTCAAATAAATAATTTTTTTTTAAAAAGTAGCTATCAAATAAATAAAAATAAGTCTTAAAACAAGAACAGCACTGTCAGATGAAAAATAAGCCAGATGCATAATTCAAATGCTCTTATAGCCACAGTAAAAAAGCCAAGAGAGGAGGAGGCCTTTGGCCTAGTGGTAAAGATGCCTGCATCCCATACCAGAGAGTATGAGTTTGATACCTGCCTCTGGTTCCTGACCCCAGCTTCCTGTTGATGCAGACCCTGGAAGGCAGCAGTGAAGGCTCAGACTGCTGGGTTATCTGGGCTCCTGCCACCCACTGGGAGACCTGGATTGAGTTCCCAGCTCCCAGCTTTGGCTTTGGCCTGGGCTAGACTGCCACTCAAATTTTTAGAAAAAGTAAAAAGAAGTGAAACTAACTTAGAATATTTTATATAAATGATACATTGGGGCCGGCGCTGTAGGGTAGTAGGCTAAGCCTCCACCTGCGGTGCTGGCATCCCATATAGACACCTGTTCGAGTCCCTGATGTTCCTCTTCCTTTTTAATAGATTTATTAATTTATTTGAAAGGCAGAGTTACAGAGAAGCAGAGAGAGAGAGAGAGAGAGAGAGATCTTCTATCCACTGGTTCACTCCCTGGATGGCCACAACGGCCAGAGCTGGGCCAATCTGAAGCTAGGATCCAGGAGCTTCTTCCGGGTCTCCCACGTGGGTGCAGGGGCCCAAGGACTTGGGTCTTCTTCCACTGGTTCTAAGTCCATAGCAGCTCTCTGCTTATGGCCTGGGAAAGCAGTGAAGGATGGCCCAAGTCCTGGGGTCCCAGCACCCATCTAGGAGACCTAGAAGAATCTTCTGGCTCCTGGCTTTGGATCGGCTCAGCTCCAGCTATTGTGGCCATTTGGGAAGTAAACCAGCAGATAGAAGACCTTTCTCTCTATATCTTCCTCTCTCTGTAACTCTACCTCTCAAATAAATGAATAAAATCTTTTTAAAAAAAACCCTGATATATCAAAATTAGTCATTTCAGCATATAATCCACATAGACACTATCACTGAGAAATCTCACATGTCAGAGGAGCTGCGTCTTTGAAATACAGTGTGCATTTTGCACTTCTGCCACATGTCAGTATGGACAGCTTTTAATGCATGCAGCCAGCACAGATCCCAGCACAGAGTGGAGCCCGGACGCTCTGCTGAAAAGGGAGGAAGAGACAGGCTGACAGAAGGCTCCCAGCTCTGGGAGCAAACAAGAAAACCCGACAAAAAGCAGTGGCAGGTTGAGACAGTGAAGCTGCAAATACTGCCTGTGCATGTGCGGGTGTGAGCGCGCACACGCAAGCTTGTGTTGGGGACGGGAAGATGCAAACCATGCTCCTGAAATTGCTAAGTATACATGAGTGTGCACACACAGCCAAGACGCCTCTGGGTCCAGGTGGACTGCGTAGGTCACACGAGACGCTCACCAGACACGTGCACCTGGCCAAGGATGGATGGGGGTGGAACCTAGCCAAGCTGCCCTCCGCACAGTGAGCCCTGGCCAAGGTTCTGAAGGAAGGGGTGCGTTTCCTGTGGGCACTGGTGCTGTCCCGCGGCCAGTGCCTACTGCTGCATCTGCCTGCAGGCCCCCTCTTGGACCTGGCACCCAGGCCCTGCAGGAGCTAGCTGTGGTCTCGGGGAAGGCGGCAGGGCAGTAGCTTCCAGCGGCTACTCACACACAGCAGGTGCTCTGCTGCCTGCCCGGCCCTTGCCTGGTCCTCACTCTCACTCACCTCGGATGAGGAAGTAGCCTCCCACGATCAGCACCAGGCCGATGGGGGCCAGCACGAAGCCGGCACGGTATCGGTAGTTCTTGTAGCCCACAAAACAGATGCCGCTCACAGAGTCCCCGTCCACCTGCGTGCGGCAGGAAGGGGAGGGAGGTCCAGTGGGCTGCTGGCCCCGCCCCCAAGCCCACTCCGCTTGGGCCTCCTGCCCCTGTCAGTCACCTACCTGGGCCACAGCAAGGATGGCCACGGTGAGGACGAAGGGCAGGGACCATGTCAGCAGGTGGAAGTAGGAGGTCTTGCCCGAGAGAGGCTGGTAGGTGGTGCCCAGCGCTTTGAAGGAGGCGTGCCAGGCGTAAGTGAGGACCACAAACCAGACCACGCCAGCCATCAGGGCATAGTACACGATGACAAAGATGATGACGCAGGACAGGGTCTCATTGGAGCTGTGCGGACACGTGGGGTGTGACTGGGGAGGCCCCACTATGCTCCCTCTACCAGGTCTCCCTCCCATCCCACCCCCTGACACCCCAGATCCTGGGCTGCTGAGGTTCCCCAGGAGTCAGGCCCAGTTCACAGGAGCTGGAGAAGAGGCCCCTGGGAACAGGTGCAAACATTCACGGTCCAGAGGCTGCAACCGGGTCCTAGGATCGAGCTCCACCCCCACCTCCGGGGCCCCGGTCACCTACGTGGGCTCCCCCAGCCTCATGGTGCCATCTGCCCGGCAAACGATCTCCCGGCGGGCCCCGTCCATGAACTGGGCCAGCCAGCCGATGCTGCCCACGAAGAAACATGCGTTGACGTAGAAGAGGATGACAGCAGGGTAGCGATTCGAATTCCGCCAGTCAGCCACAAATGTGGCCTGGGAGAGAGAAGCAGGGCTGATCTGCTGCCCTCATCTGAACCCAGCCCCTTCGAAAACGACCCTTCCCTGAGGCGCCCGTCCCCCCAAGGCCTCTTCTCTCCAGCGCCCCCCGCGCCCCCGGGGCTCCCTTTCCACCACCGGCTGTCCCGCGGCTGACCAGGGTGAAGAGCGTGCAGAGGCCCGTGACGGCGCCGAAGGCGGCGATGTAGCTGTGCATGTCCTGGTGTTCGGCCTCGGTGAAGAGCGGGTTCTGACACTGGATCCCGCAGCCCTCCACGTCCTCGTACCAGCTCTTGGGGTTGTCGGTCCGGACCAAGGGCGCTTCACACTGGCCCGAGCTGTTGAACTTGATGTTCTGCACCTCGTTCTGGCATTGGGGGAGGGAGAAGGCAGTGCAAAGGAAGAGGTGGTTCAGGCACGAGCCTCTCGCTTAGGAAAAGGTACCAGACTAGCCTGGCTTGCTGACCGCAGACACGCCGGCCCTGCTACTCGATGGCTGTGCAGCCTTGGGCAACTTGGGCGACCTCTCTGTGCCTCAGTTCATTCTCTAGAATAGTATAGCCCCACTGGGAGGTTTGCAGCGACCAATTCAACCTTAGTTGTTACTGAGCTATTCGGATTTTCCACTCTTGCCTTATTTCTGGTAGTCTGAATGCCATTAGAAATTTGCCCATGTCATCTGTGTATCCTAGTTTGTTAGTAAAACATTGTTCCCAGTTTCTTAAAGTCATTTTTATTTCTGTTAGCTCAATAGAATGACCACACTTTATCTCCTGATTTTAGCAATTTGAATATTCTTTTCTTTCTTGGTCTAGTTAAAGGTTTTTTAACTTCGGGCTGAAATCTAGCAAGCTCACAAAATCTTCCAAAATATAGAAGATGAGGGAACACTTGCTAACTCGTTCTGTGAGGCCAGTGTTAAATTAAAACCAAATCCACAGCTGGCGCTGTGACACAGCAGGTGAAGCCGCCACCTGCAGTGCAGGCATCCTATATCAGCACTGGTTAAAGCCCCGGCTGCTCCACTTCTTTTTTTTTTTTTTCTTTTTTTCTTTTTTTCTTTTTTGACAGGCAGAGTGGACAGTGAGAGAGAGAGACAGAGAGAAAGGTCTTCCTTTTGCCGTTGGTTCACCCTCCAATGGCCGCCGCGGTAGCGCGCTGCGGCCGGCGCACCGCGCTGATCCGATGGCAGGAGCCAGGTGCTTCTCCTGGTCTCCCATGGGGTGCAGGGCCCAAGGACCTGGGCCATCCTCCACTGCACTCCCTGGCCACAGCAGAGAGCTGGCCTGGAAGAGGGGCAACCGGGACAGGATCGGTGCCCCAACCGGGACTAGAACCCGGTGTGCCGGCGCCGCTAGGCGGAGGATTAGCCTATTGAGCCGCGGCGCCGGCTGCTCCACTTCTAATCCAGCTCTCTGCTATGGCCTGGGAAAGCAGTAGAAGATGGCCCAAGTCCTTGGGCCCCTGCACACACGTGGGAGACCCGGAAGAAGCTCCTGGCTCCTGGCTTCAGACTGGCACAGCTCTGGCCTTTGCAGCCACCTGGGGGAGTGAACCAGCAGATGGAAGATCTCTTTCTCTCTCTCTCTCTCTTTCTCTCTGCCTCTGCCTCTCTGTAGCCCTGCCTTTCAAATAAATAAATAAATAAAATCTAAAAAAAAATCAAATCCAGCAAACACATCAAAAGAAAACTGCAGACCAATACTTCTTTGTTTGTTTGTTTTAATAAAAGAGCCAGTAAAAGTGCTGGCTTCCTGATATGATCTACGGGTTAAATGAATACGTGGATGTAAAATGCACATAATGGGGTCTGTCATGCAGTAAATAATACTTAGTATGGCTGCTATCATTGTCATTGTCATTATCATTACCGCCCAGAGCTGCATGGACCCGCTGTCACGATGTTTCCTGCTGATTGACCCGTGCACGCCTTGACCCCCACGCATTTGACAAACAACCTGAGGATAGGCGCCTGTCACCCCAACTTCCAAAAACTCGAACACCGAACCCAGCAGGTGCTCGAAACAGCTGCTGGCTGTGCGATCTTGGGTCGTCGAGAACCCCTGAGGGACTGGCCGGGTTGAGGGGCTAAAGCCTGGGTTTGCGGCCCCTGCTCCAGACGGGTGCAGACTCAGCTGTCCCAGGAAAGCTTCCTGCAGGGCCTTGCCCCAGGCCTGCTCCAACCCAGCCCGCAGGGCCCCGACCTCCACCCCACAGGGCACTCACCGGGCAGCCTTCCGGAAAGTGGTCGGGGGTGCAGCGCAGGAAGTCCGGCCAGCCCCGCTCCCTCTCCACGATGGCGCAGGGGCCCCGGGTGGCCTGGCAGAGGGTGCGGCTGGGCAGCTCCACCCGGTCATTCTCACACTTGGGCATGTACACGGCACACAGCAGAGGCTGGATCACTGCCCAGCAGCGGGGGGCATTCCGGAGGCCTGGGGGATGGTGGCAGTGTGGACAGACTGTGGGGAAGACCCCTCCTCCCTCTGACCCACAGACCGAGTGGCACCCCTCACCGCCCACCACGATGGGCACGACTGCTCAGACCCGCCAGGCACAGCGTTTCTCACCAGGGCATCCTTTTGTGCTGCAGGCCTGTCCCAAGCGCCCCCTGACCCTGCCCACTAGACACGGGGAGAGCCCGTGAGTCACTGGAACAACCAAAAAGTGCCCACCCCCGCTAGGGGCGGTGACTGCAGGACAGCCCGAGGGATTTCTGGGGCGCTGCGGGTGCCGGCCCTCATCAGCTCTCTTGTGTGAATTCAGGGCCATGCATGTCTCATAATTCCACTAAGGTGATTCAAACGCAGCGCTAACTCAAACACCCTGGCAGGGGGCGGCTGGGTCTCTGGCTGGGAGTCCAGGAGGGCGTTTCCCTTTCAAAGGCCTCTTGGGGGGGGGGGTGTGAGGGGCTGTGCAGCCTGCCCCGCCCCAGGCCCATTCCCCAAATGCCTCCCTTCCTTGCCCCTTGCCCAGACCCCCGAACCCGTGTTCCTCTTACCAAGCGGAGGTGAGAGACAGAAGAGGTGGGGGCTTAAGAAGTAGTCAGAGGAGCCAGGCACCCCAAAGCCAGAGGAGGAGACAGGAGATCAGATGGAGAGAAACAGAGGAGGCTCTGTCCAGTGCAGAGGGAGGAAAGATGCTGTCAGCGGACAGAAGCAGGCGGGGGCTCCCGCACCCTCACCCCGGCCCAGGCCTCCACCTGCTCGTCCCAGGGGCTGCACTCACTCCGCCTCAAGCCCCTTCACCCCAGCCGAATCATCCCCGCCTCAGGAGCACCCACTTTATTTCCCAAGAAAGAAGGCATCCTGGGCGAATCCGAGAACATGAGAGCCCACGTGGTGGCTGCGGTGGCACAGGCACCTGCTCTCTGAAAGGGTAAGGGGCACAGGCCCTGTGCTCAGCCTGGCCAGGGGCCAAATCTTGGCACCACCATTTCCTGTCTGTGTGACCTTAGCCTCAAGGCACTCATCTGTAAAATGGGAATCCCAGATTTACCTCGTGGCACTGTTGTACAGAGGGAGATAACCTGCTACACTCAGGCAGTAGCCCTCACTACTCTTTGTCCTTGGCCTCTGAGCAATCGCAGCTCTGTGTCCATCCCAGGTACAGAGCAAGCTCCTGCCAGCTCCAGCCGTCGCGGCCATCTGGGGAGTGAACCAGCGGATGGAAGACCTCTTGCTCTGTCTTTCCTCCTCTCTGTCTGCAACTATGCCTCTCAAAGTAATTAAATAAACTATTAAACGTTTATTAACCAATACCTTTTAGGTAGGGCAGGGAAGCTTCTTCCAGAGGAGCGTAAGGCAATTGATAACTATGTTGTGATGTTTCTGTTCTTTTGTGATATTGTGGTAACTTCAGCTTTTAAAAATAAGCAATTTGGGGGACGATCTGGCGGCACAGCTACTTGGGATGCCTGGGTCCCGTATTGAAGAATCTGGTTTGAGTCCCAGCTCCACTTCTGATCCAGCTTCCTGCTGATGGGCACCCTGGGAGGCAGCAGGTGATGGTTCAAGTTCTTGGGTCTCTGCCATTCACACGGGAGACCTGGCTGGAGTTGCTCCTGGTTTTGGCCTTGCCCAGACCCCGGCTGATGCTAACATTTGGGGAATGAAACAGTGGATGACAGATCGATCGATCGATCTCTCTCATTCCACTTTTCTTTTTTCTTTTCTTTTCTTTTTTTTTTTTTTTTTTTTTTTGACAGGCAGAGTGGACAGTGAGAGAGAGAGAAAGACAGAGAAAGGTCTTCCTTTGCCGCCGTTGGTTCACCCTCCAATGGCCGCCGCGGCTGGCGCGCTGCTGCTGGTGCACCGTGCTGATCCAAAGCCAGGAGCCAGGTGCTTCTCCTGGTCTCCCATGCGGGTGCAGGGCCCAAGGACCTGGGCCATCCTCCACTGCCTTCCCGGGCCATAGCAGAGAGCTAGCCTGGAAGAGGGGCAACCGGGACAGAATCCGGCACCCCGACCGGGACTAGAACCCGGTGTGCCGGCGCCGCAGGGCGGAGGATTAGCCTGTTGAGCCACAGCGCCGGCCGTCGTTCCACTTTTCAAATAAATATAATACACTTGAATCTTACAGTACTATTAAGAAGCCCTGTGGAAGGGCCAGCGCTGTGGCGCAGGGGGTTAACGCTCTGGCCTGAAGTGCTGGCATCCCATATGGGTGCTGGTTCTAGTCCCAGCTGCTCCACTTCTGATCCAGCTCTCTACTATGGCCTGGGAAAGCAGGAGAAGATGGCCCAAGTCCTTGGCCCCCGCACCCAACTGGGAGACCAGAAAAAGCTCCTGGCCCCTGGTTTCGGATCGGTGTAGCTCTGGCCATTGCGGCCAACTGAGGAGTGAACCAGCAGATGGAAGACCTCTCTCTCTGCTTCTCTCTGTAAAACTCTCTCAAATAAATAAATTAAATTTTTTTTTTTAAAAAAGAAGCCATGTGGGGAAAAAATAAGGTAGATCCTTAGCCTCCTTTCTTACATAAAAGTAAATTCCAGATGGAACAAAAATAGCTAATTAAAAACAAATTACCACCCTGTGGGTTCAATACACGGTTCTAACTCCTGACGCCAGCTGCTTGCTAACACAGACCCTGGAAGGCAGCAGGTGATAGCTCAAGGAGCTGGGTGCTTGACACCATGTGGGAAACCTCGTTTGCATCCCCGGCACCCAGCATAAGCCTCAGCCCAGCCCCAGCCATGTGGGCATCTGGGAAGTGAACCAGTGGATGGGAGCACCCTTTCACTCCCTCACATAAATAAATAAATAAATAAATCTTTAAAAAATTTATTTATTTTTTTTTGGCAGGCAGAGTGGACAGTGAGAGAGACAGAGAGAAAGGTCTTCCTTTACCGTTGGTTCAGCCCCCAATGGCTGCTGTGGCCAGCGCACTGCAGCCGGTGCGCCACGCTGATCCAAAGCCAGGAGCCAGGTGCTTATCCTGGTCTCCCATGCGGGTGCAGGGCTCAAGCACTTGGGCCATCCTCCACTGCCTTCCAGGGCCACAGCAGAGAGCTGGCCTGGAAGAGGGGCAACCGGGACAGAATCCAGTGCCCCGTCTGGGACTAGAACCCAATGTGCCGGCAGAGGCATTAGCCTATTGAGCCGTGGTGCCAGCCATAAATAAACTTTTTAAAATTAAAGTATTGGGGTCTGGTGCTGTGGTGTAGTGGGTAAAGCTGCCACCTGTAAGTGCCATCATCCTATATGGGTGCCAGTTCAAGTCCTGGGTGCTCCACTTCTGATCCAGCTCTCTGCTACGACCTGGGAAAGCAGTGGCAGATGGCCCAAATCCTTGGGCCCCTGCATCCACATGGGAGACCCAGGAGAAGCTCCTGGCTTCAAATCGACTCAGCTCTGGTTATTGCGGCCATTTGGGGAGTGAACCAGCAGATCTCTCTCTCTCTCTCTCTCTCTCTCTCTCTCTCTGCCTCCCTGTAACTCTGCCTTTCAAATTAATAAGTCAATCTTTTTAAAAAAATAAAGTATTGAATAAAAGATGGAAAATAGGCCGGCGCCGTGGCTCAACGGGCTGATCCTCCGCCTTGTGGCGCCGGCACACCGGGTTCTAGTCCCGGTCGGGGCACCGATCCTGTCCCGGTTGCCTCTCTTCCAGGCCAGCTCTCTTCTGTGGCCAGGGAGTGCAGTGGAGGATGGTCCAAGTGTTTGGGCTCTGCACCCCATGGGAGACCAGGATGGGCGCCTGGCTCCTGCCATCGGAACAGCGCGGTGCGCCGGCCGCAGCGCACCTACCGCGGCGGCCATTGGAGGGTGAACCAACGGCAAAGGGAGGACCTTTCTCTCTGTCTCTCTCTCACTGTCCACTCTGCCTGTCAAAAAAAAAAAAAAAAAGATGGAAAATAGTTTTTGAAAACTTGGAGGCCTTTTTTTAAATAAAAGATTTATGTATTTTATTTGAAAATCAAAGTTACAGAGAGAGAGCGAAAGGCAGAGAGAGAGAGAGAGAGATCTTACATTTGCTGGTTCACTCCCTGAATGGCTGCAATGGCCAGAGCTGGGCCATTCTGAAGCCAGGAGCCAGAAGCTTCTTTTGGGTCTCCCATGTGGGTGCAGGGGCCCAAGCAGCTGGGCCATCCTCCATTACTTCTGCAGGAGCATTAGCAGGGAGCTGGACCTAAAGTGGAGCAGCGCAGACTTGAACCAGCACCCATATGTGGTGCCGGCACTGTAGGGAGTGGCTTAACCCGCTACACCACAGCACTGGCCCTGAGAAGGCGTTTTAAACCATGACATGAAATCTAGAAACCATGAAATAAAAGAGGGAAAGAAAATATGCAAAAGAAAAATAGATAAGTTCAGCAGGGCAGAAATCATAAGAAAAGCAATAGACTGAGAAAACATATTTCCAATGCATATCACGGGTGGAGAGCTTACTTCCTTCTATGCGTAAAGCTCATCCAAGTCACTAAGAAGTGCATAACCCGGTGGAAAGATGGGCAAAAGATAAACAGAACCTTTCCCACAGAGGAAATACAAATGGCCTTTAAAAGCAGAAAGAGACTCAACCAGACTCCTAATAAAATAAATGGGATCTTTCTCTCTGTCTCTCTCTCTCACTATCCACTCTGCCTGTCCAAAAATAAATAAATAAATAAATAAATAAATGGGACATAAAACTACAATGAGATGCGATTTTTTAAAAATGTTTGTTTATTCTCTTCTTCTTGAAAGGCAGAATGACAGAAAGAGAGATAGAGCAATATCTTCTGCAGCTGGTTCACTCCCCAAGTGCGGGCTACAGCCAGGGCCGGGCCAGGCCAAAGTGAGGAGCCTGGAACTCCATCCGGGTCTCCCACAAAGGTGACAGGGACCCAAGCACTTGAGCCATCACTGCTGCCTGCAGGCTCCACCAACAGGAAGGTGAACTGCAGGCAGTGCGCCGGGAACTCAGGCCGCGATGCCGGTGTTACGAGCAGTGGCGTAACCCACTGCACCACAAGTTTCTAACTTTTAAAATGATAAAGATGAAAACATTTGAAAACACAGTATTGTCAAGAGTATTAGGGAAAACTGGTCCATTTATATGTTGGTGGTAGGAACAGAAATCAGTAAATGTTTGTGGAGACCATATGGCATGGTCTATCAAAATTTTATACGAGCAATTCCACTTTATACGTTCCTAAAGATAATATACAACATTATTCTCTTAACACTGTAGCAGCAAAAGAGTAGAAATGGCTTGAGTCCATATCCATCAACAGGAGACCAGCTAAGTAAAATAGCATACATCAATATAATAGGACAATATTCAGGGCTACATAATGGGCACTGAAATGGAATGAGGTCCACTATGAGTTATTAAACAAACTCAGTGGCGTGGAGATCAGTCCTGAGAGTGTGGTGCCAGTTGGGAGAGGGAGGAATGACTAAGGAAACATTGTATCAGGACTTACCACCACATTGCTAAAGGGACACCCAAAAACAATGGTAATGGTTGCCTCTGGAGAGGGAAATGAATAGCTAGAAGCAGAGATAGGATATAACTTATTTTATGGGGCCTGATGCTGTGGTGCAGTGGGTTAAGCAGCTGTCTGCAGCACCAGCATCCCGAATGGATGCCGGTTCAAGTCCCAGCTCCTCCATTTCCAATCCAGCTCCTCCATTTCCGATCCAGCTCTCTGCTAATGCACCTGGAAAAGCAGTAGACGATGGTCCAAGGGTTTGGGCTCCTGCACCCATGTGGGAGACCTGAAAGAAGTTCCTGGCTTTGGTTTGGTCCAGCCCCAGCCATTGCAGCCATTTGGGGAGTGAGTCAGCAGATGGAAGATACTCTCTCTCTCTCTCTCTCTCTCTCTGTGACTCAGGGACCTAATTACCCCAGTCATTACCACTGCCTCCCAAGGTCTGAACTAGCAAGAAGCTGGAGTCAGAAGCCAGTGCTGGGAAGCCAATGTGGGAAACCAGCTTCTCAACCCAAACAAAACTGCCTCAGAACAGCCAGCTTGCTAAATCCCTGCCCCCACAGACTTAAAAATGTTTATTTATTTATTATTTTCATCTACTTGAAAGGCAAGGGACAGAGAGAGAGAGAAAATGATCTTCCATCTGCTGGTTCACTGCTCAATGCCTGCAACCGTCAGGGCTGGGCCAGGCTGATGTCAGGAACCAGGGCCAGGAGCTCCATCCGGGTCTCCTGTGTGGGTGGCAGGAGCCCAAGGACTTGGGCCATCCTCCACTGCCTCCCAGGCACATTGGCAAGAAGCTGGATTGGAAGCTGAATAGCCAGGAATCAAACCAGGCCCTCTGATACGAGATGGGGGCAGTACAAGACGCAGCTCAGTCCACTGCACCACAACAAGCCAGCAAAATCACATATTTCTGTTGCGGAGATCTCAAAATATTGTAGGTGCTCATTCCCACCACGACTTTATAGTGGTTATTAGGCCTGCACTGCATCTTATGTATGTGTTAATAAAGACTCTCGCGTATACTTCATTAGACAGACTTGTTTTTTAATATATTGAATAACTGTATTTAAAGAGAATTCGCATCCTTGGTAATTCTACACGCTTTTAAAAAACCCTATATGCTTTACTCTATGAATTTAAAAACACTATGTTGATCAGAGTGACTAAAAGGTCCAAAGCTCAAAGAAAGTCTAGAACCATGCTACACAGATAAAGTAATTGAGACGGTGTGAAATTGGTGAGGGATCAGCAAACAGACCATGGGACAGGAAAAGGATCTCAGAAATAGACACGTGTATATGATTTATAGAAGAATTGTGGAGAGGCCGGCGCCGTGGCTTAGCAGGCTAATCCTCCACCTTGCAGCGCCGGCACACCGGGTTCTAGTCCCAGTCGGGGCGCCAGATTCTATCCTGGTTGTCCCTCTTCCAGGCCAGCTCTCTGCTGTGGCCCAGGAAGGCAGTGGAGGATGGCCCAAGTCCTTGGGCCCTGCACCCGCATGGGAGACCAGGAGAAGCACCTGGCTCCTGGCTTTGGGTCAGCACGGTGTGCCGGCTGCGGCGGCCATTGGAGGGTGAACCAATGGCAAAAAGGAAGACCTTTCTCTCTGTCTCTCTCTCTCACTGTCCACTCTGCCTGTCAAAAAAAAAAAAAGAATTGTGGAGAAAACACATTATTTTTTGAGATTTATTTATTTGAAAGGCAGAGAGAGAGGGAGGGGGAGAGATTCTGTCTGCCAGTTCACTCCCCAGATGGCCGTAATAGCTGGGTCTGGGCCAGGCTGAAGTCAGGGACCAGGGCCAGGAACTCCTTCTTGGTCTCCCATGTGGGTGGCAGAGGCCCAAGTACTTGGGCCACCATCTGCTGCCTCCCCAAATGCTTTAGCAGGAAGCTGAATCAGAAGCAGCACAGCCAAGACTCAAACCAGTGCTCCTAGATGGGAGGCCAGCTTTGCAAGGGGAGGTTTAACCCACTGCATCACACAGCCATAAAAAGATTCCTTCTGACAAATGATGTTGAAAAACATCCATATGAAACTAGAGATCTACAGGACTCAACTCCAGGTGAATTATATGGCTGAAATGACAAGGAAACCTATACAGTTTTTAAAAGATAACACGAGAGCATTTTATCACTTTAGAGTTAAGAAAATATTTTTTAAACAAGACACAATAAGCATTTGTAAAAAATTTCATAAGTGACTATATTACAGTTCATAACATCAGGGTGGGTATTTGGCCTAGCAGTTAAAACCCAGGTTGGGACATCTATCCTGTGTCAAGGTGCCTGGGTTCAAGTGCCGGCTTCACTCTGGATTCCTGCTTCTTGCTAATACCCCCTGGGAGGCAGCAGGTGATGGTTGAAGTAGTTGTGTCCCTGACACACACGTAGGAGACACGGACGGAGCTCCCAGCTCCTGGCTTTGGTCTAGCCCAGACCTGGCTGTTAAGGGCATTTGGGGAGTGAACTGGCAGATGGGAATGTGCTCTCTCTCTCTCCTATTCTTCCTCCAATAAAATAAATAAATTTAGAAAATTCAGAATTTCTATTCAACAAAAGACACAAAAAGAATGAGAGGGCAATCCACAGAATAAAAGATACTGGGATGGGGCCAATGCTGTGGCACAGTGGGTTGAAGTCCTGGCCTGCAGTGCCAGCATCCCATATGGGCACTGGCTCCCGTCCTGGCTGCTCCACTTCCAATCCAGCTCCCTGCTAATACACCTGGGAAAGCAGCAGAGGATGGCCCAAGTCCTTGGGCTCCTAAACCCATGTGGAAGACCCAGAAGAAGCTCCTGGCTCCTGGCTTTGGATCAGCTCAGCTCCAGCCATTGCAGCCATTTGGGGAGTGAACCAGTGAATGGAGTATCTCCCCCTACCCCCATAACTCTTTCAAATAAAAAAATAAATATTTATTTAAAAAAGATACTGGGATCGGCACTGTAGTGAGGTAGGTTAAGCTTCCGCCTGCAGCACCAGTATCCCATATGGGCAGCAGTTCAAGTCTCGGCTGCTCTACTTCCTATCCAGCTCCCTGCTGATGGTCTGGGAAAGCAGTGAGAGATGGCCCAAGTGCTAGGGCCCCTGCACCCTTATGGGAGACCTGGAAAAGACACTTTCTTTTTATAATTGTTTTAAAGATTTGTTTTATTTATTTGAAAGAATTACAGAGAGAGGTAGAGACAGAGAGAGAGGTGTTCTATCTGATGGTTCACTTCCCAGATGGCCACAATGGCTGGAGCTGCGCTGATCTGAAGCCACGTGGGTCTCCCACGTGGGTGCAGGGGCCCAAGGACTTGGGCCCTCTTCTACTGCTTTCACAGGCCATAGCTGGGAGCTAGATCAGAAGTGGAGTAGCCGGGACTAGAAGCGGTGCCCATGTGGGATGCCAGCGCTTCAGGCCAGGGCTTTAACTCGTTGCACCACAGCGCTGACGCCGGAAAAGACACTTTCAATGCACACAATCAATACAAGACTGTATATATGAAGAACTCCTACAAAGCTTACAAAAATGACAGGTGACCCTATTAAAAAAAGTGGGGGGACTACAGATTTGAATAGATACTTCCCAAAAGAAAAAAAAAATCCAAATGGCTAACAAACACCTGAAACACTGCTTACTTCCACTAGTAATCAGGGAAATGTGATTGAAACTGCAAATATCCCCCACAACCTAATCACCAGATTGGCAGAAATTTAAAGGTTGACAACAGCAAGTGTCAGGGATGAGCTGGACCACTTATGACTTTAAACATGGCTGCTGGGGACCTAAGTCGGTGCAACCACTTTGGAAACAGTTTGGTACAAGATGAAGGTACTATACTCTAGCAACCCGATTTCTTAAATATGGATCTGAAAAAACTTAAGGATATACCAAAAAGAACATTCACAGTGAGCAAAAATTAGAGACAATTTAAATATTGTACAAAATGGATAAATAAACGGTATGATATTCATTCAACGGAATACTGCTCAGCAATGAGATGAACTGCAATGCATGGATGAAGGTTACAAAATAACATAGAGTCAAAAAACATGGCAGGGGCCGGTGCTGTGGCGTAGTGGGCTAAGCTTCCACCTGCATCCCATATGGATGCTGGTTCTACTTCCAGCTGCTCCTCTTCTGATCCAGCTCTCCGCTATGGCCTGGGAAAGCAGTGGAAAATGGCCAAAGTGCTTGGGCCCCTGCACCCATGTGGGAGACCTAGAAGAAGCTGCAGGCTCCTTGGCTTCAAATCAACTCAGTTCCAGCCATTGCAGCCATCCGGGGAGTGAACCAGCAGATGGAAGACCTTTCTCTCTGTCTCTCTCGCTCTGTGTGTCTGCAACTCTACTTCTCAAATAAATGAAATCTTTAAAGAAAAAAAAAAATGACAGATGGGGCCAGCGTTGTGGCGCAGTGGGTTAAGCCACTGCCTGCAGTGCCGGCATCCCATGTGGGCACAATTTCAAGTCCCAGCTGCTCCACTTCTGATCCTGCTCCCTGCTAGTGCACCTGGGGAAGCAGCATATAATGGCCCAAGAACTCTGTCCCCTGCACCCACATGGGAGACCAAGATGAAGTTCCTGGCTCCTAGCTTTGGCCTGGTCCAGCCTCAGCTGTTGTGGCCATTTGGGGAGCGACCAGCAGATAGATAGAATCTCTCTCTCTCTCTCTCTCTCTCTCTCTCTCTGCCTTTCAAATAAATAAACAAAGAAAAGATACAGACAGCACAACTCCATCTGCATGAAGTTCGGGAATATGCAAAGCTTAAATACTGAAATATACTATTTAGGGATTCTAAAGCTAGGTGGTAAAACCGTAGAAGAAAGGCAATGATTATGACAAATGCCTGGAGAGTGGCCACCTCTGGGTTGGGAGGTGACCAGCAGAGGCACAGGGCAGCTCCTGGGCTCCAGGCATCTTTTAGATTTTGGTCCAGGGGTCACCTTACAGTTCTTTATTATTCGGTCCCTCTGTGTTTAAGGCAGTTTCCTGTGTATGTGCTACATTTCACAATTAACGTGTCAAATATCAGCAACAAAAAATGACAACTGGGACCTGTGGGCAGTTTTCTGCATTTTATACTATGTCCCCCAAATATACATATTAACTGGTGCTGGTCATCAGCCAGGTTTAACAACTTTAAAGAAAATTTCCTGAATCTGCTCCCTGCAAATAACCCACCACCACCCCATCACTGATGACATCCCCCCCCCCCCAGCTTCTCTGTCCCTTTCCACCTGGCTGTCTGCACCCTGCTAGGGGACAGGGCCACACCCCTGCACACACAGAGCACTATGGCGGTGCACAGAGCCACGCGCCGGCTCCCAGGGATCTGGCTCCCTTGCTGGCTGCAGGCCTCTCTGCCTTCTTGCCCCGTTCACTAAACCCCATTTGGCCAAAGGTGAACCACAGGCTAACAGTCTGTTTGTCTGGTGAGCCTGGAACCCAGCTGAAACGGGAAGAGATGTGAAACAACTGCTGATGTTCAAGTATAGAGAGAAGACAGACACAGGAGAGACCCGAGCTCTACCCAGACCCGGAAGTCAGGCCAAGCTGGGCCTGCGAAGCTCGAAGCGGCCACTTTCTCCAGCAGCTTCTATCCGCAGACCTGCTGGGAATCTCCTCCTGGACATCCAAGGAGCACCCCTAACTCACGCAGTCCAAGCCGAAGCCATGCCGTCCTCCTCAGCCTGCTCCTGCGCGAGCATTTTCTGTCCAGAGCAGAGGGCTGGACACCGCCTTCCCTCCCAGCCCGGCTCCTCCTGCCACTCACACCCCACATCCAACTCAGCACCAAGTCCTCCTGGCTCTGCCTCAGATCTGTCCACGCCCTTCCTGCTGCCACCCGAGTCCTGACCATGGCAGCTCTCACCTACACTGCTCCAGCCACTCAGGGCCTGCAGCCGGCTGGTCTCCATGCAGAGAGAGCATTCTGGAGGGCAAATGTCTCTGCCCTGCTTAAAGCCTCCGGTGGGGCAGGAGGTGAAGACACGTTAGGACACCCCCAAATTCAGATGTTTAGGCTCAGTTCCCAGTGCCAGCTCTGGCTCCTGACTCCAGCTTGCTTCTAATACTCACCCTGGGAGGCAGCACAGGAGGGTTCAAGTAGCTGGGTCCCTGCCACCATGTGGGAGACCTGGATTGAGTTCCAGCTCCTCCTCCGGCCCTGGCCCAGTTCCAGTTGTTGTGGGCATTTGGGGGGTGAACCAACAGATGAGAACTCTGTGTGTGTGTGTGTGCGCACCTGCCACTCAAACAGATAACTAAGCCTTCGATGGCTCCTTATCAACCTCTGAATAGCATCTAACCTTAATATGGGGAACGCATCCCTTTTCTTTCTAATTCTTTAGGTCTTATTTGACAGTTCTACCCCTCACATGCTATGGTCCAGATCTACTCTCCACTTCTTAGGCTTCTATAAAATGACCTGGCCCTCCTGCCTCCATACCTCTGTACATACTACTCTCCTCTTCCTACCCCTTCCCTCTCTGAGCCTCCGGAGGCCCAGGTAATTTCTGTTTATTTCTCAAGTCATGGGCTGAGTATCAGTGCCTCGGGAGACCTGCCTTGTAGCAGGAAAGCCATCAGCGCTCCTTCAGCACCCCACAACGTCACAGTGTCTTTCACAGTATTACTAACGTGTTGAAGCACCTGTCTTCCTTGTGACAGCAAGAATCATGTTTCTGATCTTCAGCTTTATATGCCCAGAACCTGATCCAGGATGTGACCCAGAGCAAGCACTGAACACACAAGTGAGGGGCCGGCACAGTAGGTTAAGCTCTCCACATGCGGCACCAGTATCCCATATAGATGCCGGTTCGAGACCTGGCTGCTCCACTTTCAATCCAGCTCCCTGCTAAGGGCCTGGGAAAGCAGTAGAAGATGGCCCACGTCCTTGGGCCCCTGCACCTGCACAGAAGACCCGGAAGAAGCTCCTGGCTCCAGATAGGCCCAGCTCCGCTCTTTGCGGCCATTTGGGGAGTGGATGGATGTCTCTCCCTCTCTCTCTGACTGTAACTCTGCCTCTCAAATAAATAAATAAATAAATAAATCTTAAAAAAAAATGAGTGGATGAGTGGGTGGCCGTGAACTCAGTTTGCTGAGGCTTCGCAAGAGTGAAAAGCACCTTGCTACCCTCAAAATTTTGCATGGATGAAGGTAACCTACATCACTCACAAAAACCTCCAAGAGCCGGTGACATGGACCATGGCTAACACCAAATCCTTGGAGCACAAACCGCTAGCCAGTGGCTCCCAGATGAAGCCAGGGCTGTGATTCTCACAGGTGGTTCAAATTCACTCTCCTCACCCACTGACCCAGCTCATGCCACCATCTGGTTCTGGCGGGACTTCACAGAATGCCAAGCAGAGAGACCAAAGCAGAAAGGGTGCAACTGAACACACAGCACAGCAGGACTGAGCTGAAGGACTGCGGATGGTGGCAGCTCCAGCTCCCTGTTAATAATGTGCTTGGGAAAGCAGCGCAAGATGGCCCAAGTTCCTGGGCCCCTGCACCCATGCGGGAGACCTGATGAAGTTCCTGGTTCCTGACTTTGGCCTGGCCCAGTCCCAGCTATTGTGGCCATTTGGGGAGTGAACCAGCAGATGGAAGCTCGCTCTCGTGTGGTCTTTCTCTCTCTCTCTCTCTGCCCTTCAAATAGATAAAATAAATCTTTAAGAAAAAGGAGAGGGCTGGCGCCATGGCTCAATAGGCTAATCCTCTGCCTGTGGCACCGGCACACCGGGTTCTAGTCCCGGTTGCTCCTCTTCCAGTCCAGCTCTCTGCTGTGGCCCGGGAGGGCAGTGGAGGATGGCCTAAGTGCTTGGGCCCTGCACTCCATGGGAGACCAGGAAGAAGCACCTGGCTCCTGGCTTCAGATCAGCGCGATGCGCCAGTCGCGGCGGCCATTAGGGAGTGAACCAACGGAAAAGGAAGACCTTTCTCTCTGTCTCTTTCTCTCACTGTCCACTCTGCCTGTCCCAAAAGAAAAGAAAAAGGAGAGAGGACAGTGACCTCCTATTTCTGGGCTTGGTGTTGGTTCCTCTGCAGCACCCCGCAGGCACAGCCAGAGAGATTCGAACCTGTGCAACCAGCAGACGGCTCTAACTCATCTACTGTCCTGCCAAAACCATTTGCGCCTGCTCAGTAGCTGTCCTCGGGAGTAAGGGCTGGGCAGATGGTAACCGCTGGCAGGCAGCATCACACACGCATGCAGCCTGGGAGAATTCCACCGTAGGTCTCATCTCCTAGTGTCAGCTACTCAGTGCTGGGTGAGCTTCCGATGCTCAGACACCCACCCACACAGCTTTTTCCAAAACACAAGTCTTGCTTCAGGTGGTGTGTTTCCCATTCTGTTTCTACTCTTTCAGTCCTCTGCAGATACAAATTAAATCCTGGACATTGCTGTATGTTCTACATTTGTGCAAGCACATAATCATACAAGGAGGCACCTATGCAAAATCACATGGACCTTACATTATGGTAAGTTAGATTTCTCGAAGCGACTATGCCGATTTTAAAACCTGATCCCTGTGGGCTGGCCCCATGGCTCACTAGGTTAATCCTCCAGACTGTGGCGCTGGCATCCCACACGGGCACTGGGTTCTAGTCCCAGTCGCTCCTCTTCCAGTCCAGCTCTCTGCTGTGGCCCGGGAGGGCAGTGGAGGATGGCCCAAGTGCTTGGGCCCCTGCACCCAAGGAATTAAAAAGCAAGAAGCACCTGGCTCCTGGCTTCGGCGTAGCTCCGGCTGTAGCAGCCATTTGGGGGGTGAACCAACTGAAGGAAGACCTTTCTCTTTGTCTCTCTCACTGTCTAACTCTATCTGTCAAAAAAACAAAACAAAACAAAAAAACCCTGATCCCCAGAGAGCCAGCTCCACGTCACAGGTACCATCCTCCAAGTTCTGCACCAAGCCAGAAACCTGATGGTCTTGGCCAGCATCCGGCAGAGGCTGAGCACTCCAGTGGCCAAGCGTTAGGGAGCGTCTCACCAGCCACCTGGCACCCCAGGCCTGTCAACAGGCGATCTGCTCCAACTCCTGCCTTTCTTTCTCTCACACGGGTTTGGAACCTCACTGGCCACTTTCCTTGCCTGGGACAGCATGCCAGAGGGGAGCTAACCCGCAGCACCCACGATTGGGACTGGGTTTAGTTTGCAGAAGGGCGGCTCCGAAAAACTTGACCACCAGAGAGGTGGCCGCGGCTCCCATCTCCCAGGCTCAAGCTCCTTCGGCAGCCCCCGGGGCACAGCCTTGAGGATCCAAGTTCCCAAGAGCACACCGACATTTGTGAGAACTGCCATATTCCTTCCTAACTCTGGCATGGACCAGAGACCCCATTTCTCGGATGAGGAAAACTGAAATCTCCCGCGAGTGCAGGTCAAGTTCGCAGTTCCCCACAGCAAGAGTTCCAGAACCTTCCGAGTCTGCTTTGCTTCTTCACCACCACGCGGGTTCTTTTCCTTCACGAATCTCTCTCGGTTCTTTGCCCCATCTCTCTCCCTCCAAATGCCTCAATCTTTTCCGACCCCCACACGCCCTTCTTCCTCCCCAACTCCAAGGTCAAACACCTCCTCAGACCCCCAGGGGCTGCTTCCTGAGCAGGTGGGCAGCGCCCCTTCTTAAAACCGGCCCGTCCCGGAGCCCCCCTCTGCAGCCCCTCCCCCGGCTAGGGCTCACTCCTCCGGCTCGGGCCCTTTGTGACCCGCTTCCTCCACCTCCTCGCCGTCGCCGAGGGTCCCCTCCTGCCCCGCGCTCTCGCCCGCGACGCCCCCTCGCCCCGCTCGCCCGCAGCTTACCGGACCAGAGCACCAGCTTGCCGTGCGCTTCCTCCTGGGAGTCGGAGTCCCCGGCCAGCAGCGTGGAGGTGGCGCCGTAAGGCAGCGCCGAGCCCAGGCACACGTTGTAGCGCAGCGGCTCGCAGTGCGCGGCCCGGCCGCAGCGGCTCAGCAGCGGAGGAGGGCCCGTGGCCGCCGCGCTCCTCCTCGCGCTCCCGCCAGCGCCGCGCGGCCCAGGCCCGGTCGCGTTCCCGCTCCAGGCCGCCCCCCGGCCCGGGGCCCCCAGCAGCAGCAGCAGCAGCCCCAGCAGCAGGAGCTCCGGCCCCCGCGCAGGGCGGGCAGCGGCCATGGCCAAACCCGCCAACTCAGCAGAAGCCCCGGCGCCCCTCGGCCACACGCACGACTCTGGGGGGCCGTGGAGGCGGCTCAGGCGGCCTGCGCGCCCCGCGGGTCCCGGGCCGAGCCCCCAGCGACGCTCCGCGCGCCCCGGCCCCTCGGCGCCCAACTTCGCCAACTTTGGACCCCGGGGCCCATGTTGGGCGGCGGAGGCCCGGGCGGGGACACACAGCTCCGCTCGCCCTCGCCCGGCAATCCACGAAGTCTTCAGCCCCGGGCCCCCCCTGCGCCCCCTTTCCCCAGCACCATTCCTTCTCCCACCGCTAAAATCGACTCCCGGCCCCGCGGGGGAGGCGAGGCGCGAGCCGGGGGTACGGCACCAGCTCCCCGGCTCCGCCCCGCGCCAGCCAGCGGCCCAGCCACCGCCTCCGCCCGAGCGCGCCGCAGCCCCCCGAGCTCTCCGTGCCGACTCCCCGGCTCCTTTGTTGCTTCGGCTGGCCCCGCTCTCTGGAATGCACCGGCCGCGCCGAGCCAAGCCCGCCCGCCGGGGCTGGAGGAGGGACTGGGGCGGGAGGGGCGGCTGGGGGGGAGGAGCGCGAGCGTCGGCTTCCCCTGCGCTCCGAGGGGCCCGCGCTGGGGGGACCCGGGGACCCCGCTCGCCGCCGCCCGGGTCGCCGAGGGGAGAGACGCGGGTGGAAATCGGGGCTCGGAGTTGCAACAAAAGCCTTGGCGGGCGCCTGGGTGATGGGGCTGCGGATCGTGCGTCCGAACCAGCAGCCTGCGGGGAGCGAACTTGTCTCCTGGTTCGGGCTGGGAGAGACCGGGGATGCCTGCGGGTGGCGGGCCCGGTTCCCCAGCTCCGCGAGGCTTTCTTGCTTTGGGGCAGCTCTTTCAACTCGTTCCTTCGCCTTAACGAGAAGAACCTAGGTTTGGGTTTCTCGCCTCTGCAGATCCTAACAGCTCCGGACCTGTGTGGGAGCTGACCTCAGAGCCACTGGCGGTGGGTGGGTGGTGGGTGGGCGGCTGTTACCCGTGGGAGCCGGGGTTTGGAACCAGACGTGCCAACATCAAGGTTGATGGTCACAAGTGTGCAAAGTGTCTGAACTCTGGTCCCCAACCACTGGCCCTGGCACACCCTTGCTTATGCCCTGAGGAAGCCAGTGCACCCTGAGCGTCCTTGCTGCTCCTCCTCCTCTCTCTGCTGGTTTGCACGTCGCTCTTTGGGTCGCCCAACTTCATTTCACCCTGCAGCGTTTACACCCGAACCCAAGGCTTGAGCCGAGAGAGGGAGGGCACTTGCACTAAGCAACTGATGGGTGAGCAACCCATTCCGGCAGTCTCTCTCCTCTCACTCTGGAAGGCGAGCTCATAGCCTAGTGCAGGTGGTCCATTCCTGTTACTTCTGACCTATTAAAAGCTAATTAGCAGCCGGCGCCATGGCTTAACAGGCTAATCCTCCGCCTTGCGGCGCCGGCACACAGGGTTCTAGTCCCGGTTGGGGCGCTGGATTCTATCCCGGTTGCCCCTCTTCCAGGCCAGCTCTCTGCTATGGCCTGGGAAGGCAGTGGAGGATGGTCCAAGTCCTTGGGCCCTGCACCCGCATGGGAGACCGGGAGAAGCGCCATCTTCTGCTGCTTTTCCAGGCCATAGTAGAGAGCTGGATTGGAAGAGGAGCAGCCGGGACTAGAATCGGTGCCCATATGGGATACTGGCACTGCAGGCGGCGGGCGGCCTTACCCGCTAACAGCGCTGGCCCCAAGAATTAATTTGATATCATCTCATTTATGCACTTTCAGATACAACATTCCACTCAACATCATTTACACTTGAAAACAAAAACACAACTTGGTAAGGCACAGACTGGAGAGATGATCTTGCCTTCGTTCTGGAGGTTTCTCATTTAGTCCCTCTCTTCCTAAAGTAGCTCTTTAAAATTTTTTCTTTTTCATTTGAAAGGCAGAGAGAGAGAGAAATAGAGAGAGAGGAGAAAGGGTAAGAGAGAGAGAACCTTCCATCTGCTGGGTCACTCTTCATATGTCCGCAACAACTGGGACTAGGCGAGACCTGAAGCCAGGAGCCAGGAACTCCACCTGGGCTTCCGAACCAACTGGTGGGGACTCAAGTATTTGAACCATCATCAGCTGCCTCCCAGGGTGTGAAATAGCAGGAAGCTGGATTGGAAGCAGAGGTGGAACTCTGATATGAGATGTGAGTATCCCAAGAGGCGGCTTAACCCACTGTGCCACAACACTCACCCTATCTTATCTTCTTTTAAAAATATTTTACTTGGGGGCCAGTGTTGTGGTGCAGTGAGCTAAGCTGTTGCCTGCAACTCCAGCATCCCATATTGGAGCCCTGGTTTCAGTCCTGGCTGCTTTGCTTCCAGTCAAGCTGCCTACTGGGAAAACAACCAAAGATGGCCCAAGTGCTTGGGCCCCCATGTGGGAGACCTGGATGGAGCTGGCAGCTGCTTGGACCAGCCCCTGGCCATTGCAGCCATTTGGGGACTGAACTAGAAGATGGAAGACTCTCTCTCTCTCTCTCTCTCTCTCTCTCTCTCTGTATGTGTGTCTGACTCTACCTCTCAAATATTTTATTTATTTATGAGTCAGAGAGAGAGAGAGAGAGAAACAGCTCCCATTTGCTTCCCAAACTCCTCCTATGGCTGGTGCTGGGCCAGGTCAAAGTGAAGAGCTGAGAACTCAATCCATTTCTCCTACATGATTGGCAGGGACCCAGTTTCTTGAGCTACGGTCAGTATGAGCAGGAAGCTGGAGTCAGGGTCTGGAGGTGGGTACTGAACCCAGGCACCCAGGTACTGAGCCAGGCAGGGCCAGCATGCTCCCTTGCTATTCTTGTATCCACAAAGTATCTGGTTCAATTGGATGTGCACAGTAGTCACCGGAGAGAGGAGCTGCCAATAGGAGGTGTGCAGTGGGTTTCTGTAGGAAGTTACAGCAGACTGTCAGGGTGGGGGTAGTGGTGGAGGAGGCAGGATCCGAATGCCGAATGCAGGACTGGATCATGAGCAGAAATCGTTAGAAAGGTCGCTGGGGAGTACAGCTGGCATTGCACATGGGACAGCAAGACCGGCCTGGCAATCAGGACAGAGCAGGGAGTACACAGGGCAGCTGACTGTAAGAAGCCTCAAATGGTCCAGAAGTAAAGTCGAATTCTAGCGGTAGCAAGGCAACCCTGCGATCTTCTTGACCAGGGAGTGATATTAGTCACTAACAATTCATAGGGTGACGGGCAAGAGGCCGAGACAAGGGAAGTTGCTGGTGACCCACGGAAGAAGTGCAAGTTGAATGCATCATCAGGACACCATATCCCCATTGGAAAAAGAATTTAAAACATTATGACCTCCTTCTACTCATTTTTCTTTCTGTGATAAAAGTGAAATGGCTGTTCTAGCACATCCAAGTCTGGGCCGTGGAGAAGCTTGCCCGGGAGCCTGATCTCACACCAACGCTTTGCTCCGAGGACTCTCGGCGCATCTTCTCCCTGGTCATTACAGGTGCAGCTTTGAAGCCCTGGAGTATTTTTCTCAGTCGCACATGCTAGGGAGGAACCCACACACTGCTCAGGTAGCCCCTTCCCTCTCGGCCTGGGACATCAGTGGGTAATTCCTCAGGTTTGCGGGCTCCACTGCTCCTTATCGGGGTTCCTAGCTCGGATGAGGAAGATTCATGTTGTAATACAGCACCTGTACCCCAGAAATAGAACAGGGGAATCAGGAAGACCCTAATATCCTGCCCTCCAGCGGGGAGGGAGAAGACTTTCTCGGGTCTTTGCATGTGCGTGCGTGTGCGTGTGCGTGTATGTGTACCTGTGCTCCTGCTAACCCGACTACAGCATTTCTTTCTGGGAATCCTCCTAACCTAGCAAAGAGAGAGATAGTAGACTGGACGTTCTCATAAGTGCTATGCATAGCTATTGGCCAGGTTCCCATCAACAGCAGGTGTACTAATGTGCTACTCCTTAGATGCAGAACGAACCAGAAAGAGATTCAGACAGCAGGTATAGGAGAAGGGGGAAAGTGCACAGTGCAGACCAAGAAAGAGGACTTCCTAGTGGTCCCTGAGTGGCATGCAGGGCCCTGAGAAAGTGCACTCACCCGGAGCTGGTGCTGTGGCGTGGTGGGTAAAGCTGCTCCACTTCCAATCCAGCTCTCTGCTATGACCTGAGAAAGCAGTAGAAAATGGGCCAAGTCCTTGGGCCCCTGCACCCATGTGGGAGACCCAGAAGAAGCTCCTGGCTCCTGGCTTCGAATTGGCACAGCTCCAGCCATTGCGGTCAATCGGGGAGTGAACTAGTGGATGGGAGACCTCTGTCTCTCTCTGCCTCTCCTTCTCTCTCTGTGTAACTCTGACTTTCAAATAAATAAATAAATATTCAAAAAAAAAATGAAAGAAGGAGAAAGTGCACTCATCCCCAGGTGCCAGGTGCCCACGTCCCAAGGCTGCTGTGTCTGTTGGAGACCCCTCAGAGTCTCAACCCCATCTCTCAGCCACTGGTCTCCACCCTGGAGGTAGGCTGAGAAGTGCCCTGAGCCCGAGCCGCTTCCCACTGGGTTCCTAATCCCACCAACAAGCCCTGACACAGTGCTTCTGCCAGGGCCGTGTCAGGCTGCCCTGCGTCAATGAACTTTACGGGACTTGATCTGCTACAGGTAGCTTCTTGACTTGTGAGTCATTCTCATCCAACCTGCTGGCATTCTGAGGACGCACGTTCAAGGACGACGCTCTGCTATCCGCGTTGGGGCCTCCACGCGGAGAGTATGGACACCAAGCTGTGATGCACGGGCATCCTGACACTGTAGCTGCCTCCCGCTGGTTCAGTTGTGAGCTGGCCAGGATTTGGAGCGCTGCTTCTTGTGTTTTCCAGTGTTTCTTATTTTGCAGTGAAGAGCTTTGGGTCAGAGGGAAAGGGCAAAATGAGAGAGGAGCTTAGCAAGCAAACTCTTCAGAGAACCAACATGACAGCCTCTGAGTTGGAGGCCTGAGTGGAGCTTTACTAGCAAAGCACCTTATAAAAGAAAAAAAAATATTTATTTTGAAAGAAAGAGTTACAGAGAGGCAGAGGCAGAGAGAGAGAGAGAGAGAGAGAGAGAGAGAGATCTTTCATGCACCGGTTCGCTCCCCAACTGACCACAACAGCTGGATCTACACCAATCCAAAGCCAGGAGCCAGGAGCTTCTTCTGGGTCTCCCACGTGGGTGCAGGGGCCCAAGGACTTGAGGCAGAGAGGCAGAGGCAGAGAGAGAGAGAAGTCTTCTATTCACTGGTTCACTCCCCTGTTGGCTGCAATGGCAGGAGCTGCACCAATCCTAAGCCAGGACCCAGGAGCTTCCTCCAGATCTCCCATGTGGGTGCAGGGACCAAAGGACTTGGGCCATCTTCTACTGCTTTCCCAGGCCATAGTAGAGAGCTGGATCAGAAGTAGAGCAGCCAGGACTCGAACTGCAGACGGCAGCTTTAACTGCTATACCAAAGCACTGGCCCTACAAACTTTCTTTTAATTGTTTAAAAAATTCATTTATTTGAAAGACAGACTGACAAAGAGAGTGGTAGAGATTTATTTTATTTTTGTAAGATTTATTTACTTATTTGAAAGGCAGAGTGAAAGAGATCTTCCATTTTCTGGTCCCCTCCACCAAGTATGGCCACCAGGGCCCAGTCCAAAGCCAACAGCTGGGAATTCCATCTGGGTCTCCTATGTGGGTGGTAGGGGCCTGAGTGTTTGGGCCATCTTCCACTGCTTTCCCAGGTCTGTTAGCAGGGAGCTGGACCAGAAGTGGAATAGGGACTGGCACTGAGGAGTAGCAGGTTAAGCCTCTGCCTGCAGTGCCGACATCCCGTACGGGTGCCAGTTCGAGTTCCAGCTTCTCCATTTCCAATCCAGCTCCCCACTAATGTGCCTGAGAGGGCAGTGGAAGATGGCTCAAGTCCTGGGGCCCCTGTACCCATATGGGAGACTCGGAAGAAGCTTCTGGCTTCTGGCTTCAGCCTAGCCCAGCCCCAGCCATTGTGGCCATTTGGAGTGAACCAGCAGATGGAAGATTCTCTCTCCCTCCCTCTCTCCTCTTCTCTCTATCTCTGCCTTTCAAATAAATGAATAAAACTTAAGAAAAAAAAAAAGAGTGCAACAGCCAGGACTCAAACTGGCACTGGAAAATGGGATGCCAGCATTGCAAGCGGTAGCTTAATCCGCTGCATCACAATGCTGGCTGAGAGAGAGAGACAGAGACAGAGATTCTCCACCCATTGATTCACTCCCCAGATGCCTGCAACAGTAAGGGCTAAGCCAGGACATAGCTAGTACCCAGAAATATCATCCAGGTCTCCCACATGGTGGCAGGGACCTAAGTACGTAGGCCATCAGCTGTTGCCTCCCGAGGTACGCATTAGTAGGAAGCTGGATCAGAAGCCTGGAGTAACTAAGCGCTCCACTATGGGAAGTAGGCACCCCAAGTGGTAACTTAACCAGCTGCGCCACATCTGCCCTGAACAGCTTGTTTTGATAATCTATTTCCTCCTTGCCAAAAATGAGGAAATTGTGAGTTGTTTCTATATGCCAGCAAGGAGCAATCTGAAAACTAAATTAAGACAGGAGTTTAGGCCGGCGCCGTGGCTTAACAGGCTAATCCTCCGCCTTGCAGCGCCAGCACACCAGGTTCTAGTCCCGGTTGGGGCGCTGGATTCTATCCCGGTTGCCCCTCTTCCAGGCCAGCTCTCTGCTATGGCCCGGGAAGGCAGTGGAGGATGGCCCAAGTCCTTGGGTCCTGCACCTGCATGGGAGACCAGGAGAAGCACCTGGCTCCTGGCTTCGGATCAGCGCGATGCGCTGGCCGCAGCGGCCATTGGAGAGTGAACCAACGGCAAAAAGGAAGACCTTTCTCCCTGTCTCTCTTTCTCTCACTGTCCACTCTGCCTGTCAAAAATTTAAAAAAAAAAAGAAAAAGAAAAAGAAAAAAAAAGATTCTGTCAATAAAGTGAGGAGACAACCTATGGGATAAGAGAAAATATTTGCAAACATATATCTGATAAAGCACTAATATCCAGGATATATAAGAACTTCTAAAACCCAACAACCATAAAAACAACCCAATTAAGACAGGGGAGAAGAATTGAGAAGATGCTTTTCTAAACAAGATATACAAAAGCCTCTAAGCACATGAAAAGATGCTCCACAGTATTAGCCACCAGGGAAATGCACATGAGAACCGCAGTGAGCTACTACCTCACATCTGTTAGGATGGCTATAATTAAACACATAGAAAATAACCAGAACTGGTGAGAATGTGGAGAATCCGCTTCCTCCTGCATTGCTGGTGGGAGCATAACACGGTGCCGCTGCTGTGGAGAACAGTCTAGCTAAATACATGGGGGAAATGTCCAGCAAAGTGGTTAAAGTTGCTATAGGGACACCCGCATCCATCTTAGAGCTTGTCGTTTCAAAAAAAAGTCCTCGTTCTACTTTTTTTTTTTTATTAAATTTTTTAAAATTCCGTTTTTCTCTGAACATTTTTTAAAAGATTTATTTATTTGAAATTTATTTATTTATTTATTTAAAAGAGAGGCAAAGGCAGAGAGATATCTTCCATTTGCTGGTTCACTCCTCAATTGGCCACAATGGCCAGAGCTGGGCTGATCTGAAGCCAGGAGCCAGGAGCTTCTTCCAGGTCTCCCATGTGGATATAGGGGTCCAAGGACTTGGGCCGTCTTCCATTGCCTTCCCAGGCCATAGCAGAGAGCTGGATGCGAAGTGGAGCAGCCAGGTCTCAAACCGGTGCCCATATGGGATGCCAGCACTGCAGGCGGCAGCCTTACCCACTGTGTCACAATGCTGGACCCCGTGGCTCCACATTGAATCCAGCTTCCAGCGAATGCACACCCTGGGAGGAAGCAGAACATGGTTAGTGTACCTGGGCCTCTGCCACCCACATGGAAGACCAGGATGGAGTTCCTGGCTCCTGGCTTCTGCCTAGCCCAAGTCTGACTGTTGTAGGCATTTGGGGAGTCAACCAATGGAAAGATCTCACTCTGTCTCTGTCTCTCTGCCTTTCAAATGAAATGAAAATCTTTAAGGAAGGTTTTTTTTTTTTTTTTTTTTTTTTTTGGACAGGCAGAGTGGATAGTGAAAGAGAGAGAGACAGAGAGAAAGGTCTTCCTTTTTGCCACTGGTTCACCCTCCAATGGCCGCCACGGCCAGCGTGATTCGCTGATCCGAAGCCAGGAGCCAGGTGCTTCTCCTGGTCTCCCATGCGGGTGTAGGGCCCAAGCACTTGGGCCATCCTCCACTGCCTTCCCAGGCCATAGCAGAGAGTTGGCCTGGAAGAGGGGCAACCGCCATAGAATCCGGCGCCCCAACCGGGACTAGAACCCGGTGTGCCGGCGCCGCAAGGCGGAGGATTAGCCTGTTAAGCCACGGCGCCGGCCTAAGGAAGTTTTTAAAGGCTAAACACAGAACTAATATATGACCTAGCAGCTCCAAGGAAGGGGTCTTCAAAACAATGGTGGAAAAACTATGTGTGGATTTCAATGTTTTTTGCACCAAAGTAAACTTATTTCTTGATTCTGTCTTTCCACAAACTTTTTTTTAAAAAAGATTTATTTGAAAGGCAGAGTTACAGAGAAGCAGAGGTGGGGGTTGGGGGAGGGATAAAGAGATCTTCCATCTACTGGTTCACTCCCCAAATGGCTGCAACAGCTGAGCTGGGCCGATCCGAAGTCAGGAGCCAGGCGCTTCTTCCAGGTCTCACACACAGGTGCAGGGGCCCAAGGAAGGACTTGGGCCATCTTCTACTACTTTCCCAGGCCATATCAGGGAGCTAGATCAGAAGTGGAACAGCCAGGACTCAAATTGGCACCCATATGGGATGCTGGTACTGCAGGTGGCAGCTTTACCCACTACTCCACAGCGCTGGCCCCTCCACAGACTTTTTGAAGGACCTTCATACAATCTGAAAGAATGGAGAGGAGGGACTTAAACAGATGTCTGTACAGCTGTGTTTATAGCAGCATTATTCACAGCAGCCAAAGGTAGAAACAATTAAAGTGTCCATTAATAGATGAACAGATCAACAAAATGTGGTATAAACATACATTGGAGTACTAAGCCATAAAAATAACATTTTGATATATGGGATAACATGGATGGACCTTGAATATATTTTGTTTATTGAAATAAGTCAGAACAAAGGAACAAATATTGTATGATTCTACTTACATGAGCTAACTCCAGTGGGCAAGTTCTTAGAGATAGAAAGTAAAATAGAAGGTTCCAGAGGCTGGGGGGAGGTGAGGAAAAGGGGTTGCTATTTAGTGGGCACAGAGTTCTTGGGGAGGTGAGAAAAAGGGGTTGCTATTTAGTTTTAGTTTTGGATGGAGAGAATGGTGATGGGTATACAACACTGAAAAACTAATGTCCCTCGGCTGTACACTTATAAATGAAAAATATGATGTTAGATATACTTCAGCACAGTTGAAAAATGATCAACATTAAATTATTTATACTTTATCACAATCAGAAAAAAATAAGTGTTTTGCTACCTAGCAATAAACCATCTTATGAGGATTAGTAGGAAGTAACATGAAAAGGTCCCTAGGTTCTTACTGTCAGTTTCCTTCCTTTTCCCTTTCTCTCCAACATCCTGTTATGGCGCCATCTCTCATGGTGGTTCCTGGAAGTCCAGCAGTTGCCAGCATTGCCAAAATGCGGCTTCTCTGGAGAGAGGCAGCCTCGCCCGTGCCACACTGTGGAACCAGCTTGCAGGGCTTTTCTGATGGCGACGGTTCTGGTTGCGTACTCAGAGCAGTCACCCAACAGCACAGGCACCTTGGAGTCTTCCTTGCCCTCTCTAACATCCCACATCAGTCATCAGCAGATCCCCAGACCCCTCACAGGGTGTCAGGACTCCAACTAGTCCTCACGCCCTCACAGCTGCCACTCTCGTGAGGGCTGCCATCACCTGCCACCTGGTATTTGCAGGGCTGTGTGCCGCCCTCGCCACACTCCGTCACGGTCCCTGACAAAAACTCAGTGCCCCCTTTCCCACCTCCCAACAGTTTCTGGAAAGTTCTATTTTATTTTTTTCATCTCTAAATTTACCTATTGTAGGTACCTCATGGAAGTGGAATCTTGATATTTGGCCCTTGTGTCTGGCTTCTTTCACTAAACAGTGTTTTCAAGGTCCATCCACTGTACTTTATATCAAAAGTCCATTCCTCCTTATAGCTTCATATCCTGTCATGTCTAATTATCACATTTGCTTATCCATTCTTCCATTAATGAATATCAGTCGTTTCTACCTTTTCACTGTGAGTGATGCCGCTATGAACAGAGCTGTGCAGGCTCCTCTTGCTACTTCAAGGGCTTCCTAGTACAACTTCCGGTTCCCCTGAACGCTCCTCCGATCTACTCTCCACCCAGGTACCAGCTCATCCTTCTAAGATATAGAAATCACATCACTCTTGTCTTCAGAACTCCCGAGCCATCTGCTCACACTTAGCATAAAATTCCAGTGTCAAGGCCCTGCGGGCCCCCAGCTACACCTGGGTCTCATTTGCGCCACTCTCTCTCTAGCTCATGCCCCCTCTAACGTGCTTTTATTCTTTTGACTGCACACACCTTCCCCAGGACCTTTGCACTCATGCTCTTATGTTCTCATGTTACTCTGTTCCTTTCAAAGAGCCTTCCCCTAGAAAGCATTCCTTACAAATCGCTCCAAAGCAAATGAAATACTTAACTAAATCTATCAAAGACATAGATAGGATCTATCTGATGAAAATTATAAAATATTGATCACACAAGGCAAAGGCAACCTGAACCCTCAGTCATAACTGTGTTCATGGATTGGAAGATTCAAGGGAGCAAAAGTGTCGATTTTCCCTAAATGAACTCCCTGAACCTCTAGATTTAACCCAAGTCTTCTCAAAATCTTGGCAGGTTTCCTGCAGACATGGACAAGGTTCCGCTAAAAGTTACGTGGGAAGCGAAAGGCCCTAGAACAGCCAAGACAATTTTTGAAACAGAATTGAGTGGGAGGAATCCCTTCACAATACTGAGGCCTACTATGTAGTTACAATAATCCAGATGGTGAGGTACTGGGGGAAGGGCAGACACACACATCAATGGAACGGAACAGAGAACCTGAGATATGCCCACAAAAGTGCCCCAATTAGTCTCTGATGAAGCAGCAAAAGCGGTTCAAGGGTGGAGGGAGAAACTTTTCAATGAATGGTGATGAAGCAGTGAGATACCCAGTTGCAAAGGAGAGAGACAGTGGGGTGGAGTGGGAGAGACGGGGAAGGGAGGAATGCAGGAAAGAAACTTGATCTAAATATCTCATGCCTTAAACAAAATGTAATTCCAAACAGGGCAAGCAATTGCCTAGTGGCTCTGCAGCTGGCTGGGACGTCCACATTCCATTTTGCAGAGCCTGGATTCGATGCCCACCTCCAGCACCAACTCCAGCTTCCTGCTGATTCAAGACCCGGGAGGCAGGGATGATGGTTCAAGTGTTGGGGTCCCTGCCACCCATATGGGAGACCTGGATTGAGTTCTCCCTCTGGTTTCAGCCCTCTAACCACTGCCTGCCCCACTTCTCTCTCAAACAAATTTTCAAAAAATTAATTCAGGTGTCAGAGTTGTAGTGTTGTGGGTAAAGCTGCAACCTGCGAAGCCAGCATCCCATATGGGCGCCAGTTCAGGTTCTAGCTGCTCCACTTCTGATCCAGTTCCCTGCTAATGGCCTGGAAAAGCAGGGGAAGATGGCCCAAGTGTTTGGGCCCTGGCCATCCAGGTGGAGACATGGAAGAAGCTTCTGGTTCTTGGCTTTAGCTCGGCTTCACCCTGGACATTGTGGCCACTTGGGGAGTGAACCAGTGGATGGAAGGTATCTCTCTCTCTCTCCTTTTCTCTGTAACTCTGCTTTTCAAATAAACAAGTAAATCTTTCCAAGAAAGAATTCATTCAAAATGAATAATGAACTTAAATGTAAACGTGAAGCCGTATAAGTCCTAGAAAAGAACATGGGAGATAATTTTCAGGATCTGTGCTAGGCAAAGAGTTCTTAGCCCTGACACTGAAACTGATCCAGGAGAGGAAACAGTGTTAAATTGGACCACATCAGAATTTAAAATTTTTGCTCTGTGAAGGCACAATAAAAAGACAAATTATACACTGGGAGCAGATATTTGCAAATCATAGGTGCACCAAAGGCCTTGTATCTGGAAATACAAAGAGCTCACAAAACAGCATTTTAAAAGCAAACAATCTAATGGGAAAAGAGGCAAAAAACAACATGCAGAGCCATTTTACAGAAGAGAATATGTAGAGTGCGAGCACAGAAAAGATATTCCACCTCATTAGTCAACACAGAAATGCAAATCAAACCACTACTGAGCTCTCACTACACACTTATCAAATGGCTAAAACTGAAATAGTGATTAACACCAAATGTGAGCCAAGGCAACAAAGAAACTGGGTCACTCCTACATGGATGGGGACATACAATGACAGGCCTCTCTGGAAAGCAGTTTGCCAGTTTCTGGAAAAAACAAACATACAAAAACAAAGCAAAAAAAAAAAAAAATCCCATACATACATACATTTACCACATGACCCAGCAACCACACTCCCGGGCATTTCTCCAAGAGAAATGAAGGCTTATTTTCACGCAGGAACTTGTACATGACTGCTCATAGCAGATGTATGTGTTACAGCTCCAAACTGGGAACCAAGCAAATGTCCTTTAATGGTGAGTGGTTAAGCCAGCTGTGCGTGATGCATACTCTGCGCTACTCCTCGGAAGGACCAGGAACCCGCCGTTCTTGTAACAGCGTGAACGGCTCTCAGAGGAACTATGCTGAGTGCAAAGAGCCTGTCGGGGCCAGCACTGTGGCTTAGCGGATAAAGCCGCAGCCTGCAGTGCCGGCATCCCATATGGGTACTGGTTCGAGTCCCAGCTGCTCCACTTCCCATACAGCTCTCTGCTATGGCCTGGGAAGGCAGTAGAAGATGGCCCAAGTGCTTGGGTCCTGCACCGACTTGGGAGAACTGAAAGAAGTTCCTGTGGGCTGGCGCTGTGGCGCAATGGGTTAACGCCCTGGCCTGAAGCACCAGCATCCCATATGGGCTCCAGTTCTAGTCCCGGCTGCTCCTCTTCCGATCCAGTTCTCTGCTATGGCCTGGAAAAGCAGTAGAAGATGGTCCAAGTCCTTGGGCCCCGGCACCCATGTGGGAGAACCAGAAGAAGCTCCTGGGTGCTGGCTTTGGATTGGCGCAGCTCCAGCTGTTGTGGCCATCTGGGGAGTGAACCAGCGGATGGAAGACCTCTCTCTCTGTCTCTACCTCTCTCTGTAACTCTGTCTTTGAAATAAATAAAATAAATCTTTTTTTTTTTTTAAAAAAGAAGTTCCGGGATCCTGGCTCCTGGCTTCGGATTGGCACAGCTTCAGCCTTTGTGGCCAGCTGAGGAGTGAACCAGCAGATGGAAGACCTCTCTCTCTCTCTCTACCTCTCCTTCTCTCTCTGTGTAACTCTGACATTCAAATAAATAAATAAATCTTTTTTAAAAAGAAAAGAGCCTGTCTCAGAAGGAGAACTACTGCACGAGTCCATTTCTGTAACATCTGTGATATAATTACAGAGACGGAGACCAGATTAGTGGTTACCAGGAGTTGGTGATGACGGGGAGGGATGGGTGTGGCTACGAAAGGGTAACACACCAACGTGTCTTGTGCTGATGGCATGGTCAAGTATTTCTGGGTACCAGTTTTATGGAGATGGAGTTCCCATACACACTATCTTGATTGTAGTAATGATAACACAGGATAATACCTGTGATAAAACCACTAGAGCTGTGGACATGTATGCAAATAAGTGCATGTGTAACTGTTGAAACCTCAGTAAACTCTATGGAACAAACCAGGTCAATTCCTTGATTTTGGTATCATGCTATAACTGTATAAGATGTTCAGGGGCCAGTAGTTCTAGTCCCAGCTGCTCCACTTCTGATCCAGCTCTCTATTATGGCCTAGGAAAGCAGTAGAAGATGGCCCAAGTCCTTGGACCCCTGTACCCGTGTGGGAGACCTGGAAGAAGCTCCTGGTTCCTGGCTTCGGACTGGCGCAGCTCTGGCTGTTGCAGCCATCTGGGGAGTGAATAAGCGGATGGAAGACCTCTCTCTCTCTCTCTCTCTCTCTCTCTCTCTCTCTCTCCTCTCTGTGTGTAACTGTGATTTTCAAGTAAAATTTAAAAAATCTTAAAAAAAAAAAAGATATTCAGATTGGTGAAGGTTGGGGAAAGGTACCTGGGACTTCCCAGTGCATTTCTTTGCAGCCTCCTGTCAGTCTGTAATTGTATCAAAATGAGGGGCCGGTGCTGTGGCACGGTAGGTTAATCCTCCGCCTGTGGTGCCAGCATATCATATAGGTGCCAGTTCTAGTCCCAGCTGCTCCTCTTCCAAGCCAGCTCTCTGCTGTGGCCTGGGAAAGCAGAAGATGGCCCAAGTCCTTGGGCCCCTGCACTCACATGGGAGACCTGGAAGAAGCTCCTGGCTTCTGGCTTCGGATCAGTGCAGCTCTAGCCGTTGCGGCCATTTGGGGAGTGAACCAGCGGATGGAAGACCTTTCTATCTGTCTCTTCTTCTCACTGTCTGTAACTCTCTCTCTCAAATAAATAAATAAAATAATTTAATTTTTTTTCTTTAACAAAAAAATGAAAGCACTTTCATTTATTTATTTATTTATTTATTTATTTATTTTTTGGTCAGGCAGAGTGGAAAGTGAGAGAGAGAGAGACAGATAGAGAGAAAGGTCTTCCTTTTTGCTGTTGGTTCATCCTCCAATGGCCGCTGCGGCCGGCACATCTCGCTGATCCGAAGCCAGGAGCCAGGTGCTTCTCCTGCTCTCCCATGGGGTGCAGGGCCCAAGGAACTGGGCCATCCTCCATTGCCTTCCCGGGCCATAGCAGAGAGCTGGACTGGAAGAGGAGCAACTGGACAGAATCCAGCGCCCCGACCAGGACTACAACCCGGTGTGCTGCAGTGCCGGTCAACACTTTGAAATATCTCATCCAAAACAGCACTCCCTCCCTCACACTCCACCCTCCAAGCTGTTTTTATTTTTCTCCATAGACTATACCTCTACGTGGCTTTCTAGTTTATGTGGTGCATAAGATGTAACACGGACTTGTGTAGGTCTGACTCCTGCCGTGAGCTCACAGGCAGTGGGTAGGAACCTGCTGTGCTGTCTCCCAGTGCAGGCACCAGGCACGCTGTATTTGTGGAGTGACCGCATGGGTTTACCTGATTTCCTGTGGGTGGCCATTTCATTTATCCTGTCCGTACATAAAATGCACCTTACAGCCTCTTGCCAGAAGGAATGCCTTCATCAAGCTATCCACGCCAGACTCTCAGTTCAGAGATTTCAAATATTGTTCAAGCTGCCTTTTTCCTGTAATTACTTTTTTTTTGTTGTTGTTGTTGTTTTTTTGACAGGCAGAGTGGACACTGAGAGAGAGAGAGAGACAGAGAGAAAGGTCTTCCTTTTGCCGTTGGTTCACCCTCCATGGCCACCGTGGCTGGTGCGCTGCGGCCGGCGCACCGCGCTGATCCGAAGGCAGGAGACAGGTGCTTCTCCTGCTCTCCCATGCGGGTGCAGGGCCCAAGGACTTGGGCCATCTTCCTCTGCACTCCCGGGCCACAGCAGAAAGCTGGCCTGGAAGAGGGGCAACCGGGACAGAATCCGGCGCCCCGACCAGGATTAGAACCCAGTGTGCCGGCGCCGCAAAGCAGAGGATTAGCCTGTTGAGCCACGGCGCTGGCCTTGTAATTACATTTTAATAAGTGCAATTCTTATGCAGGGAATATATATTTTATCATCCTGCTTAACCCTCCTAACCCAATCAGGCCTTTTAGGAAAGTGTCCTTATTTACTCTCTTTCTGGAATATATAAAACTTCAGGGACAGGGGGCTGGCACTGTGGCATAATGGGTAATGCTGCTGCCTGCAGTGCCAGCATCCCATATGGGCACCAGTTCAAGTCCCAGCTGCTCCACTTCTGGTCCAGCTCTCTGCTATGGCCTGGGAAAGCAGTGGAAGATGGTCCAAGTTCTTGGGCCCCTGCACCATTGTGGGAGACCAGGAAGCAGCTCCTGACTCTTGCCTTCAGATGGGCCCAGCTCCAGCAGTTGCAGTCATTTGCGGAGTGAACCAGCAGATGGAAGACCTCTCTCTCTACTTCTGCCTCTCTGTAACTCTGCCTTTCAAATACATAAATCTTTAAAAGAAAAAAAAAAAAAAAACTTCACGCAATGGCTGTTAAGCTGCCACTCGGGACACCAGCATCCCACAGCAGGGACCTGGCTCTGCTCCTGACTCTAGCCTTCCTGCTAATGGACACTCCGCAAGGCGGCAGTGACGCCACCACGCGGAAGACCTGGACTGGTTTGCAGCTCCTGACTTCAGCCGGCCCAGCCCCCCCTGTGGTGGGGAGTGAACCAGCGGAAAGGACATCTCTGCGCACGCGCTCTCTCTCTCTCTCTCTCTCTCTCATTGGCTGCCTCTGCCTTTCAAATTAAACAAGCTAGGAAAGCAGCTGAATAAAGGACCTTGAATCTGACAGAGCTGACCCTATGTTCCTCATTAGGCCAGGGCTTGGGACGGCAATGCCATGAAGCAGTTGTGTAAGAAAAAGAAACAGTACAAAGACTATCACACTCTCAGCCATCCCCGGGTGGGGGTGGGGAACCCGCTTTCTGCCAAGGGCCATTTGCATATGTATAACATCATGTGAGGGCCACACAGAACGATCAACTTAAAAATCAGCCTGCTATAGAGGTATTGGAGTCCCACCTGCAGTTGCCTTGGCAGGACCAGGCCAAATGGTTGTATGGGCCTCACGGGGCCTGGGGACCAGCCGTTCCCACATTGCATAAAATGTTCATGCTGGGGCTTAGCCCTTAAAACGCCACCTGCAGGGCAGGCATCCCGTAGGGTTCAGGTTCAACTCCCAGCTGCTATGCTGATCCAGCTCTCTGCTATGGCCTGAGAAAGCAGTGGAAGATGGCCCAAGTCTTTGGGCCCCTGCACCCTCGTGGGAGACCAGGAAGCAGCTCCTGGCTCCTGGCTTTGGATCAGCTCAGTTTCGGCCATGGCAGCCATTTGGGGAGTGAACAGCAGACGGAAGACCTCTTTCTCTCTCTCTGCCCTTCTGCAACGCTGCCTTTCAAATAAATAAATCTTTAAAAATAAATAAAAATGGTCATGATATATTTTAATCTGTATTTGTGCATGACAGCATAAGAGGCTCTAAAGATGTCTAATCCTAACCCTTAAAGCCCGTGACCATGTTTCCTCACATGGTGAAAGGGACTTTGCCAATGCACGGGATTAAGGTTAGGAAACTGGAGATGGAGGGAGAACCCTGGATTAGGCACTGGGCCCAGCATAACCACGCGAGTCCTTGAAGGCCTGGAGCCAGAGAGATGGTGGGGGGTGGGAAGGACCTCCCTGTCCATTGCTGACTTGGAAGACGAGGAAGGGGGTCACTACCAGGACATGAAGCTGGCCTGAGCAAGCTGAAACTGCAAGGGCACAAATTGCCCCTGGGAACCTCCAGAAAGGAAGCTCCGTCGCCACCGCCTCCCCGCTGACACCAGGACTGCAGTGCAGTGAGAGCTATGGCGGTTTCTGCCCAACAGAACCGCAAGTAACACATCTGTGCTGTGTTGAGCAGTGCCTTCGTGCTACGTTGTCACAGGAGCAGCACAGCACCTTACTCTGATCCCAGCAGCTCTAAAAAAAAAAAAAAAAGGTTTTAAAACTTTCTTTCAAAGACATAGAGCTCCCATTTTCTGGCTCACCCCCCAAAATCTTGCAACAGCCTCGGGGAGGAAACGTGGGGGTGAAGCCAGGCGCTGAGCACTCATTCCAGGCCTCCCCTGTGGGCTGCAGGAACCCAAGGACATGCGCCATCCTCACTGCTGCCTCCCAGTCTGCATCAGCAGCAGGAAGCTGGCAGCAGGAGCTGGACCCAGGCATCAAATCCAAGTCCTCCGATGGCCGCGCAGGTGTCCCAACCGACACCTTGATGGCTAAGATTCTAGTTCTTCTATTAGGTTTGCAGGAAAGGGAGCGAAACCTCCTTGAGATCCTTCAAGGAAACAAAACAGGGCTTCGCTGTGAGCGCGCTGGGGGCTCTCCAGAACCCCGCGGGAAAGTAGAGGCGCTAGAACCTCGGCGGCAAGCATGCAGGAGGACCCGAACTCACCCCACCTCCACTGTCTCCTCCTCCTCCTTCTAGTCCACGAAGTGTACGAGGGCTGAGCCTCCGCCTCCTTTTGCTTTTTCTTTCTTCAGCCCAGATGGTGACTAGCAGCTGGTTCTCAATCCCAAAGTCCCAAGGGAAGGAACTCTGCAGGGCACAGTTTGGGCGAGGTACCTCTTAGGGGCTGAACTGTGTCCTCCCAAGATTTACAGAAGCCCTAACCCGCCCCCCAGAATGTGACCTTATTTGGAGATAGGGTCACTGCAGATGTAATTCGTGACGATGAGGTCATACTGGAACAGGGTGGGCCCTTCATGCAGCGTGACCAATGGCCTTATAAGAAGGAAACTGGGACACATAGACAGAGATGGGGAAGACGGCCACGGGAAGAGGGAGCGGAATTGTGGGGGAGCTGCAGTGCCCGGGGCTACCAGAGGCTCTAAGAGGCATGCGCCCCGTTCAACTCCAAAACTGCGAGGCAGCGAACTCCTGGCGCGTTAGGCCCCATAGCTTGTTGTATTTTTGTTAGACGGCCTTAGGAGACTAACACCGCCATCAGCTACGTCTCAGAACCAGTCTCACAGTAGATTCACACTTACGGCTTTGAGGTGGAGGGACGCATTTCCCAGGAAGAAGTGTGCGCTGGGAAGACCCCCTGAAAAGCTGCGTGCTCTCTCCGGCGATCACCTCTTCCCGTCATCATGGTGTTGCTTCTTGCTGGTTGCACGGCGAGTACGGGTGTTTGAAACATCTGTTCCGCTCACGGGACTGACTGACTAGGGTCCTTGCAGGACTGTCAGAGACACTGGGGACTTAATTTCCAACCTGAGTCCTAGACACCGGCTGCCCTTTACCTCATTCCCTTCTCTAAGTGCTTTATCTGCGGCAACGTGGGCTGTTTCGGGGGTGCGGGTGAAGGCGTTTGTGGAGGGGTGATGGGCCAGGAGAACTCTTGGGGGACAGGCAGCTGTGCTGCTCCCCTTTTTGAAACTGGTCCCTGGCCCGGTCATCCTCCCTGCTCGTCAGGACAAGGATGAGTCAGAAGATAGCTAAGGCTGCGGAGTAAACTTCCTGGTGAACGCTTGCCTGGCACATGGTGAGCCCTCGAGAAATCTCAGGTAAATATCGCAAGGCAGGCCAGAGGGCACCTACCTCCACCTTGCATCTCCAGTATCAGCTCACTGCCGGGGTGACAGGTCTAAGAACGACCAGCCGAGTCCCCGGAACCTGTGTGTACCTTGCTGGACCTGGCAGAGAGACTTTGTAGATGTGGTTCTGTGAAGGATCTTTTTTTTTTTAAAGATTTATTTATCTGAAGTCAGAATTACACAGAGAGAGAAGTAGAGGCAGAGAGAAAGAAAGGTCTTCCATCCGCTGGTTCACTCCGTAATTGGTTGCAACGGCAGGAGCTGTGCTGATCCGAAGCCAGGAGCCAGGTGCTTCCTCCTGATCTCCCACGTGGGTGCAGGGGCCCAAGGACTTGGGCCATCTTCTATTGCTTTCCCAGGCCATAGCAGAGAGCTGGATGGGAAGTGGAGCGGCCGGGATGCCGGCACTGTAGGTGATGGCTTTACCCGCTATGCCACAGCGCTGGCCCCAACGGTGAAGAATCTTAAAGCGAGATCATCCTGGAGAATGCAATCAGGCCCAACATAATCACGGATCCCGACGCGGGTGGGGGTAGCTAGGGGGAAAGGAGAGGTGACCACAGTGTTTTGAGTGGCACCCTCTGAAGACTGAACAGGGGGCCATGCCACGGAACGCCAGCGGCTCCTCCCCTGGTGCCCCCGGAAGGAGCAAGACCTCGTGCACCCCTTAGCTCTGGGAGGCCCATTTTGAACACCTGACTCCCAAGGATGATGAGAAGACAAATCAGAGTCGTTTTCCGCCGCTACATTCGTGGTAATCTGTGGCAGCAGCGATAGAAAACGAGTACCCAGGGAACCAGAGTCCCATCGAACAGTCAGCAAGTCTGCTCCTCTGGGGGCCAGCCCTTACTTAACGGTAGGTGGTGAGGCTGCCACCTTCCTTGCCACCGGTTCAGCCAGGTCTTCGCCACCGCCCACCCAGCCTAGTCCTTCTGCTGTCTCCAAGAGGCTACTCCCTGCCCCCACCCCCGGACCTAGAGTTGATCAGCTGCTCCAAGGTTCTGATGTTCATCCCACAGACCTGGGGGCTTGGGGTACTAGAAACAGGCAGAACCACGGGAAGCAAATTCAAGGGAAACAGGAACGAACCACGAGAAGCCTCTCAAAACGTGGCTCATTTTCTCCCCTGGTGCACCAGTCCAAAGAGGCAAAAAGCTGGAGAGAGAGGAGAACCCGAGGCGCCCGCAGGCCTGGGGCTTGCACGGAAACCCCCACCCCCGCAGCCCAGGCCCGACAGGCTGGGGAGTCACTAACGGCCGTGGACTCCCAGAAACCCGGCTTGGAACCCTCGTTCTGAGGCTCCTGGCCTCCTACTTCCTCCAGGAGGCCCCGAACGGAGCCCGCCGCCAACGCCGCCTCCAAGGCGGCCGGGCAGGAAGCTGCAGCGCCCCAAGCCCCAGGCCCGCCTTCCGGGCCGCCGCGCACGTCTCCCGCGCTAAGCTCGGTTTCATCTTCTACTCTTGCCGTTCTGTTACCAGCCGGGACCGAACGTTGGCGCGGCCCCCCGGCGCTGCTGGAGAGGGTGTGTGGCTGTGTCTCCCCAGCCCGCGCGGGGACCCCCGCTCCCGGCTGTCCCTGGGCCGCGCGGAGCCCCCGACAGCGTGGGGGCGGCGAGGAGGCTTCGGGCACGCGGGGGAGCGGGCGCCCACGTCCCGCGTCCCACCCGGCTGGGCGGGGACCACCCACGGCGCGGAGGCGCCGGCCCCGCCTGCTCCCCTTGGCGCCCGCTCCAAGTTTCCCCTGGGCTGCTCTCGTGCAGCCTGGGAGGCCGACCGGCACCAGCCGGAGGGGCCGGGCCCGGGCTGGCTCCCTTCCTCTTCATTCCCCTCGGACCCTTCCCTCCCCCACCCCCGTCCTACGTTTTGGGCGGCACGTTGATTTTCATCCACTTTAATTCGAAAAGAAACATTAACAGCATGGGATAAAGGACGCCAGTCCCCGATCAGAAATGGGCATGGAGACTGGAGAGATGAGGCTGAGGTAGATGGGGTGCGTGTGGGCCCCCAACAGCTACTGTGGAGTCGCGGGGTCCCCGGGTGGGGCCGGTTACTGTGTCTCCCCTTCCAGTTGCCAGAATGGAAAATCCATGGAGTCCAGCTTAGCCCAGGTCAACAAACTTTTATTGCCACTTCTGGCTCCCCCAGGCTCTAGCAAGATGCCTGCTTCTTACACGGTAGAAATACTGAGCACTGGTGCAGGAAAGTGGGGTGGGGGGGTCACCACCGCTCCTCCTCACGCTGCCAAGTTAAAGAAAACCCCATTTGCTGGACCAGGGGTACGGGCAGGCAAGAATTCGCGGGATTGCAGGGCTCGGACCCACTCTGCTGTCTGTGAAGTGCCTAGGCCATGGTTCCAGACTTTTCAGAGGGGGTAGGGTGGGGATGAATTTGGCTGCTGTTGTACCCCTTGCCCTGGCTGCCACGTTTCCATGGAAACGAGGGAGGGGCAGGATGTAGCTCACTCGGAACCTGGGAGGGTGGCAGGGCAGGCATTTGGTAAACAGATCCCCTTCCACCCCTCCCCAGCACGGTCCGCTGTCCCCAGCCGACCCCCAAGCTCCACGGCCTGCTCCACTCCTTTCCCTGGTGGAGCTGGGAACAGGCCAGTCCAGGCAGGGGCTGCTGGTGTCCACTCTCCACTGCCAGGTCTCACTGGCAACAGTCAGATTCTAAGTCCACCAACCTCTGCAGCAGCCCTAACAGAGCTGGCAGCCCCAGTGCCTTGGGGTGCAAGCGGCAAGTGCCCCCACAACTCTCTGTGCAGGGGCTATTTCCCAAACATCTCTGCCCAAACAAAGCTAGAAAAAGAAAAAAAACTATAAACCCAAATGCTTAAGGTTAGAAACCATACGAAATAAATCTATAACAATGCTGAGGGCTCGATGAGGGAAGACGAGGCGCGGCCTCCCAGCCCTGGGCCACCTGTGCACCTGCCTGGGGCCCCTCGGCCATTTACTTCTCACTGGACTGCAGTTGCTGGGGTGCCGGAAACCAATCTCCACCTGGTGCTGTTCTCAGCAGCCGCGGCCGAGGGTCGCTGAGGTTTGCCCGTGGCCCCGGTGAGGAAGTGCGTGGCAGGCTCTCAGTACCACGGGTCTGCCCGGTGCTGCTGGTTGTAGAGCTGTAGCTTGATCTGGTCTTTGATCTGACTCACTAGGATCTGGGACAGCAAGATTCCCACCAACTGGGAGAGACGAGAAGGAATGGGGCGCTCATCAGCAAGGGGTGCCCTGCGCATCAGCAATGCCCCAGCTGACCCCCAAGTGCCCGAACCCAAACAAAGGAGCCCGTGGAGACTCTGTGGGACCCCCCGAGGCTTGCAGGATGAGTTACCTGGGGAATCGCCAGGCCCAGTGCCACCCCGCCAAGTAAGAAGAGGTTGCTGTGTATCCAGTTGACCAACTTGTCAATGCAGCCGTTGGTGTAGATGACTTTGCTAGCTTCCAGGTAGTTGAGGGCCTGCATACTTTGGCCACACATAGTGTTGATCACGGCCTGGGGGGAGAGGGGAAGAGCCAAGTGGGACTCCCATTCTTAGACTTCTTCTGATAGCTGATGAGCTGCTCATCCTTCCTAAATTGTTAGGGAATATATGACGGTACTTTGTAAATTCCATTTTCCAAGAACTTTTCAAAGTTTTTTTTTTTAATTTTTTTTAAATTTATTTTTGACAGGCAGAGTGGACAGTGAGAGAGAGACAGAGAGAAAGGTCTTCCTTTCGCCGTTGGTTCACCCTCCAATGACCACTGCAGCCGGTGCGCTGCAGCTGGCGCACCGCGCTGATCCGAAGGCAGGAGCCAGGTGCTTCTCCTAGTCTCCCACAGGGTGCAGGGCCCAAGGACTTGGGCCATCCTCCACTGCACTCCCAGGCCGTAGCAGAGAGCTGGCCTGGAAGAGGGGCAACTGGGATAGAATCCGGTGCCCCAACCGGGACTAGAACCTGGTGTGCCGGCGCCGCAGGCGGAGGATTAGCCTAGTGAGCCAGGGCGCCAGCCTCAAAGTTTATTTTGATGTAGCACATTTGAAATCCATGTACATTTTTTTCATAAAACATATTTTCTATGAACCTTTTGAAGACTCCTCTAGGCATGAATTTCACAATTTTTTAAAATATCAAGATGATCTTTAAATTCCAGGTTCCATGAACTGTTTTTTTTAAGATTTATTTGAAGGTCAGAGTTAGAGAGAGGTCTTCCTTCCATCTGCTTGTTCATTCTCCAAGTGTCCACAAGCCAGTAGCTTTGTTTGGTCTCCCACATGGTGCAGGGACCTAAATACTTGGACCATCCTCCACAGCTTTCCCAGGCACATTAGCAGGGAACTGGATTGGAAGTGGAGCAGCCAGGACGTGAACTGGAGCCCATATGGGATGCTGGCATCTCGGGAGGTGGCTTACCCGCTATGCCACAGCGCCGGCCCCTCCATGAACTTTTGAAGTACTGATGGATGTGGACGGTGCCGAGTTGGAAACTGGTAAAACTTCCCTTCCTCTTAGAGGTCTGGGTCCAGTTAGCTGCTCCTTTTGAGCCCCCATGTGGGCTACGGGAGTGAAAGACTAACAGAGCTATCAGACTAGGGTAAAGAAAAACACCCGACAGCTGGCCGGCGCCGTGGCTCAACAGGCTAATCCTCCGCCTTCCGGCGCCGGCACACCGGGTTCTAGTCCCGGTCGGGGCACCGATCCTGTCCCGGTTGCCCCTCTTCCAGGCCAGCTCTCTGCTGTGGCCAGGGAGTGCAGTGGAGGATGGCCCAAGTGTTTGGGCTCTGCACCCCATGGGAGACCAGGAGAAGCACCTGGCTCCTGCCATCGGATCAGCGCGCTGCGCCGGCCGCAGCGCGCTACCGCGGCGGCCATTAGAGGGTGAACCAACGGCAAAGGAAGACCTTTCTCTCTGTCTCTCTCTCTCTCTCACTGTCCACTCTGCCTGTCAAAAAAAAAAAAAAAGAAAAAAAAAAAAGAAAAACACCCGACAGCTGTCGTTAAAACTGATTGGTGGGGCTGGTGCTGGGTGTATCTGGTAAAGCTGCCACCTGCAGTGCCAGCATCCCATATATGAGCGCCAGTTTGAGTCCCGGATGCTCACTTCTGATCCAGCTCTCTGCTATGGCCTGGGAAGGCAGTAGAAGATGGCCCAAGTCCTTGGGCCCCTGCACCTGCGTGGGAGACCCAGAAGTATCTCCTGACTCCTGGCTTTGGATCAGCTCAGCTCCGGCCGTTGTTGCCATTTGGGGAGTGAACCAGCAGATGGAAGACCTCTCTCTCTGTCTCTGCCTCTGCATCTCTGTAACTTTGCCTTTCAAATATACAAATAAATCTTAAAAAAAAAATTTTTTTTTTGATCAGCTAAGCTAGGGAAGGAGGATTCACACTGGCAGCTGCCCTAAACAGAAAGTAACTTCTATCACGGCACAGGAGGAAGAAGGTTAGATTTGCTCACCTGGTTGGGGGTAGGCAAGCAACAGGAGTAAGGCACAGAGCATCGCTCACGGCTGGGGTTGTCTTCCGAGCAGCTGAAGTACATGTTCTGGGACCAGTCCTTGTAGGAAATCCCTCCACAGCAGCTGAACTGCAACAGAGCCCAGCACAGGGCTTAGATCTCCCCATCCTCACACTGAGCGGAACAAGGGAATTCGCAGAGTGACCCAGAGTCCACGACGAGCACCCACCTGCAGCTTCAGGTTGGGTTTAACATAATCTTGAACCCAGAACTCAGGCTCCCCTTATTTCTTTACTTATTTGATAGGCAGACTGACAGAGAGAGCTCTTCCATCTGCTGGTTCACTCCCCAGATGGCTCCACATTCCACCCAGCTTCCTGCTAATGCATTCAGGAGGCAGCAAATGATGGCTTAAGTCACTTGTGTGGGGACCCAGATAGGGTTCCTGGCCCCTGGCTGCAGCCTGGCCTCACCCCAGCTGCTGTGGGAATCTGAGAGGTGAACCGGGGATGAAAGACCTCTCTCTGTCTCTTTCTCTGTCACTCTGCCTTTCAACGAATAAAAAAGTCAAATACAAATAAAACCAAGCAGTGTACTTAATGCCACAGATCTGTACACTTAAAAGTGGCAAATTTTGTTATACATATTTTACCATATAATTTTAAAAATGTAATCCTTAAATAATCATAAATCTGTCGTGTTCCTCCTCCTATAGGTAACCACTTATAATGGTTCCTTCCAAATCCTTCCAAATTCTCTCTGTAAATATGGATACGTATTCTTTCCTCTTTCTTTTTTTACACAAATGGTAGATTACTATATATACCGTTCTGTGTCCTTAGAAGTACTCTGAAAGCACTCTGCTGCTCAGTATAGTTTTTTGCCAACCCCCTTACCAGAATCCATTACCTGGCAGGTAACCAGGAGGCACCGGGCCTCCAGGTGAGGCGGTGAACTTTTGCCCACACCCCCGTGCTCAGCCCGTACCTTCTGCTGGCCGAAGTCGATGAGGTTCTGCAGATCCAGGTCATCGCGGTAGTGCACAATGGCGTTGTTGATGATCTCGCTCACTTTCCCCCGAGCCTGCCGGAGACAGTGCTAATTTCTACCCTGCCCCTCCCTACAGAAATAACAGAGACCCTCGAAAGCAAAACCAGTGCCCAACAAAGGAAGACTGCCAATGCCAAAGCCCATCCATCCCTGGGCCCTCGGGCACCCGAGGGCAAGAGCAAGGCTGGATGGACCTGCTGTGGCTGCTTCTCAGCTACCCTGCTGGGGACCCAGCGTTTATGCACCTCTGCACACTGTGACCACACAGCCTCCACACTTGCGAGAGAGGCAAAGCATTGAAGCTCAACGGCTCTTCTTGGCAGAGAAGGGCTTACTGAGCCGAGGCACTGACCTCTAGTGGACATGAGGGAACTGCATGTCTTTAGACCCAAAAAGAGACCTCCGGTTATCATTTTAGGATTTTTACTAAGCCAAAAGGACTGGAAAAGTCAGGGTTGATGAAGAGGCTCTTAATTCTGGTTCCTGATCCAAAGGACTGGCCTTGAATGGAAGATCATTGCCAGATATGGTAAGCACTGCTCAAAATCATGTTTTCTTGTCCTCTCCCCTTCCCTTCCCGCTCTCCCTCTCCCTCTCCTTCTCTCTCTCTCTCTCTCTCTCTCACACACACACACACACACACACACACACACTTTAGGAACAGGCTCTCCACATTGTCTGTAACCCAGTCCTCTGTGGATTATCCCAACTATGTGTTCATGGAACTTCCTGCCTGTTGGCCTCCTCGAGGAAGAGTCTTACAACCTTGAAATTCTCTTTGGACATGGCATAGACTCACCCCGCCCCCCTTTCAAAGGCTGATGCTTCTCAGGGGAAGGCACTGTGGTTAACGATCAGGCCGGAGCCTGAGATGGCTCGGGGCTCCAGAGTTACCTGGTCTGAGAAGACGAAGCCCAGGATCCCCGCGGCCAGCTGCAGCAGGAACACGACGGTGAGGCAGAGGGAGAACTGTGGGGACAGGCAGGGCCAGGAGACAGTCTCAGCACTCTGGGCAGCAGCCCAGCCCAAGGAAGTGGGAAGCGCTGGGGGCCACGCGGCGCTTCTCCCAGATGCCCCACACATGGGAAAGACAGCTGCCTCTGCTCGTGCCGGGCCACCTGGCACTGGGCTCCCCAGTGACGAGCGGACAGTCCGGGCTTTGGGGTTGGGTGGGCCAGAGGAAAGGGGGGCTGTAGAGGTCGCAGGGAGGGGCGGTAACCAGAGGTCAGCGGGCACCTGGGGACTTCCCAGTGGGCCCTTGGCCACTCACCGTCTGCAGGAGGCAGATGTTCTCCCGGAGGGACCCAATGCAGCCACAGAAGGTGAGCAGGAACATGAGGACACCCACCACGATCAGCAGGATGGCCGGGTCCACCGCCAGACAGGCCAGGGCTGCTTCTGGGAGAGGCGCCTGCCCTTAGCTTGAGCCTGCACCCAGGGATGGATTCCCCAGGCGAGGGAATCTCCGCTGTGGTCAGGGGAAGCTTACGGGGAAGCAGAACTCCTCCCCTGCACCTCTGCCTGCCCCTCCAGAAAGCACCGAGGCACTAGCAAAGCGAGCGCTTGTACTCCTGGGCTTTCGGAGAGGAGGCGCCGCTTAGGGTCCAGGAAGGAACGAGAGAACATCAGGTCCCAGCTCTGCAGACTCACATCCCGGAGACTCAGTGCAGTGGGAGAGAAGGAGGCTGAGCCACGCCAGGACAGCGCCAGGCAGGGGCTACAGCCCTGGCCTGTTCTGCTCCCAGAGCCCAGAGCCTACCTTCTTCCCCAGACACTTTGTAAGCCTACCGCGTCAGCACCCAGGAGGCTCACGGAGAGCTGTCTGACGCCTTGGCAGGGAGCAGTAGGATCTGGCTGTGGGGGCGCCGCCTCCTTCAGCCCCAGTGCTCAGACAGGATTGCATGCAGGGGGACTGGGGCTGAAGGAGGCAGAGGAGGAAGGGGTGTGGTGGAGGGGGAGCGGTAGCCCACCTGCGTGCTTCATCAGCCGAGCGTAGACGCCCACAGCCACCATCACCATGGAAATCACCTGTGGAGACAGGGCATGAGCTCCTGAGATCCTGGAAAGCAGACAGTCCTGAACACTGTGCACAGCCTTCCAGAGGGGTGACTTTGCCAGGACCCAGCAGTGGACATCTTTCTCCGGCCCAGGAAAAGTGCTGATAGAATCTGCCAGAGCTCTGCTTCCGCCAGAGACCTTATCTCATTCGCTCCTCACAACACAATTACCTTGTGTGCGAGATGTTATCTCCATTTTCAGATAAGGAAGCTAAGGTTATACAAAGTTAATACAGAACAGTGACTAAGAACATGGGCTTCAGACAGTCAGACTTGGGCCCACGTGGGACAAATGTCCAAGCCTCAGTTTCTGTATCTGAAGATGGGAATTAAAACAAACCATATCCAGCAGCTGGTGTTGTGGTGCAGCAGGTTAAGTCACCATTTGCAAAGCCAGCATTCCATATCGGAACGCTGGTTCCAGTCCCAGCTGCTCCACTTCTGATCCAGCTCTCTGCTAACGTGCCTGTGAAGGCAGTGGAAGTCAGCCCAAGAATCAGCAGATAGAAGATCTCTCTGTCTCCATTGCTCTGCTTTTCAAATAAAAGCATACATCTTTTAAAAAATCCACAAACTGGGGCCGGTGCCGTGGCTCACTTGGCTAATCCTCTGCCTGTGGTGCCAGCATCCCATATGGGCACAGGGTTCTAGTCCTGGCTGCTCCTCTTCTAGTCCAGCTCTCTGCTGTGGCCCGGGAGGGCAGTGGAGGATGGACCAAGTACTTGGGCCCCTGCACCTGCATGGGAGACCAGGAAGAAGCTCCTGGCTCCTGGCTTTGGATTGGCACAGCGCCAGCTGAAGTACCATTTGGGGAGTGAACCAACGAAAGGAAGACCTTTCTCTCTGTCTCTCATTGTCTAACTCTGCCTGTCAAATAAAAAAAAAAAAAAATCCACAAACTGTATCTAATAAGATTGCTGTGAGAATTAAAAATAATACATGATGGGGCCGGTGCTGTGGCACAGCAGGTTAAAGCCCTGGCTTGAAGCACTGGCATCCCATATGGGCGCCAGTTCTGGTCCTGGCTGCTCCTCTTTTGATCCAGCTCTCTGCTATGGCCTGGGAAAGCAGTGGAGGATGGCCCAAGGGCTTGGGCCCCTGCACCCACGTGGGAGACCCAGAAGAAGCTCCTGGCTCTAGATCGGCGCAGCTCCAGCTGTTGCGTCCATCTGAGGAGTGAACCAGTGGATGGAAGACCTCTCTCTCTGTCTCTACCTCTCTCTGTAACTCTTTTAAGTAAATAAAATAAATCTTAAAATAATAATACATGGAAAGCATTTATTTGTATTTACCTGATGGTAAATATAATCATTACTAATAGTTACCTTGTCCAGAGTCACACAGAAACTGTGAAATTTGAAATTATTTACTTATTTCAAAGGCAGAGTCAGAGAGAGAAAGAGAAAGAGAGCAAGAGAAAGGGGAAGACATTTTTATCTGCTGGTTCAATCTCCAAATGCCCCCAACAGTTAGAGCTGGGCCAGGCTGAAGCCTTGAGCCTGGAATTCCAACCAGGTCTCCCACATGGGTGACAGGGACCCAAGAACTGGGTCATCACTCACTGCCTGCCCAGGTACATCAGCAGGGGGCTGGATGGAAGCCGAGCAGCTGAGACTCGAACCAGCACTCTGATACGGGATGCAGGCATCTCATCCAGCGGCTTCACTGGCTGTGCTAAAACACCTGCCCTTATGAATGTTGATCCACCTACAGCAAAGGGAAGGTCTCACAGCTAAAGCATACTGCCAGCTCTCTAACCTTCTTGGAGGTCAGCGTGGTTTCAAGTGCAAAAATAAAGGTGTCCACCAACATCAAAGGGCATGTGTATGAATGAATGTGTGTGCACAAATACTGGCCACCTTTATAACTCTGATCCCAGTGTGGAGCAATGCAGGAGTCTGGAATCTTTACATTTTCATGGTTTCTTCCTGAGTGAACCAACCCACCGGGGCTGCCAGGAGTCTCCAAAGAAGCCTTCTCTGGAGTCTCCCTGCCTCTGGGAATGCAGGGTAGCCCCAGTATGTACTGCCTCTGCTACTCTGTCTTTGGGCTGTCTCTAGGCCGGTGCTAAGCAGCTGCTGTCTGTCGCCATGGCAATAGATGGGGTCAAGCTTTGGCAGGAGAGAGTTCTCAGCAGCAGGGACTTGACCAACTCAGTGGGAGGGAGCTGGCTGGCCAGATTCCACTGTCCTGTGAGACAGAAACCAGGGGGAAAGAGGCAGCTGGGAGCTTTGGTGGGGGGCGAAGGGAGCCTGGCCCCTAGAACAGGTAAACAGCGTTGGGCCAGTCGCTTAGTAAAGACCTTCTGCCTGTGGCCCCCTTGATAAAGGGCCTCTGCCACCTGCTAGGGGAGGCGGTAGTGCGCATTCCACAGTGGATGGCAAACCCTCATCTAAAGCCATGCCTGTCACCTTTCTCTGCCTGTATGCACGTCCTTGTCTCCCTGCCCCCATCGTTTGACCCTGTCTCTGATTCAGGGGCCAGTGCCATCTGCCGGCCTTCACACTGTCCAGGAGAGTGGGAGTGGCCTGCTGAGCGGCATGTGGGGCTGGGGGTACGAGCTGGCTTCTCGTCCCACAGCCAGCCAGGCTCAGGGAGCACAGGCAGAGGCAGGGAAACCCCACACTGAGATGCAGCTGTCCCCTGGCTTGGTCCCCAGGGAGAGACTGCAGGAGGGTGGTATAGCCTCTGGGAGGGGGGGCCCCATGTAAGGTCCTAGGGCTACTAGAGTGTGTCCTCAGAAGGTGGTTCTCAAGAAAGCACTGTTAGGCCGGCGCCGTGGCTCAACAGGCTAATCCTCCACCTTGCGGCGCCGGCACACCGGGTTCTAGTCCCGGTCGGGGCGCCAGATTCTGTCCCGGTTGCCCCTCTTCCAGGCCAGCTCTCTGCTGTGGCCAGGGAGTGCAGTGGAGGATGGCCCAAGTGCTTGGGCCCTGCACCCCATGGGAGACCAGGAGAAGCACCTGGCTCCTGCCTTCAGATCAGCACAGTGCGCTGGCCGCAGCGGCCATTGGAGGATGAACCAACGGCAAAGGAAGACCTTTTTCTCTGTCTCTCTCTCTCACTGTCCACTCTGCCTGTCAAAAAAAAAAAAAAAAAAAAAAGAAAGAAAGCAAGCAAGCAAGCACTGTTAACCAAAGCCTGAGTTTGACCCCACCGAGCCTCTCTGCTCCTGGTTCAAGATGTGACTGCTTGCCTGGACACGCACACCTGCCAGTGCCACCCACCACCCACCATGGGGCCCGCAGTCAGAATCCGGTTGATGCAGGCACTATGCCCTTGAACCTGCAACTGTGAACCAAACCAACCTCTCTTTTCTTCCTAAGTAGCCTGTGTCTGGTGTTGTGTAGCAGTAATGCAAGGCTGACTGATCTACCAGCCCTATGCCAGGTGAGCCAGCCTCTCTGCCTGCCCGTGGAAACTCACCAGAGCCAATTCTAACTCAATATCGTCTTACTGAGTCATTTAAAAATAGGTATCTGCGCTTTCTGTTGTCCCCAGGCTCCTGTTTTTCAAATATAAAAAATTTAGTAAGATGCATGAAGTACTTTAAACAGTTTGTGGAAGGGCCAGTGCTGTGGGGCAGTGGGTTAAGCCAAGGCTTGCAATATCAGCATCCCACATTGGGACGCTGGTTCGAGTCCCAGCTGGCTGGCTTCCCACATGAACACCAGTTTGAGACTTGGCTGCTCTACTCTGCTCCAGCTCCCTATGAACGCAACCTGGGAAAACAGTGGAAGATGGCCTGAGTCCTTGGGCCCCTGCCACTCACATGGAAGACTCGGAGTTCTTGGCTCCTGGCTTTGATCTGGCCCCGCCCAGGTCACTGAGGCCATTTGGGGAGTGAACAAGCAGGTGGAAGATCTCTCTTTATCTCTCCTTTCTCTGCCTTTCAAAAAATAAAAAATAAAAAAAAAATTGTGGAAAAATGGATTTTAAAAGGTATGTTTATTTTGGTAAAGGAGATTGTGAAATGTAATCACAATTGTGAGAAAAAGGCAAGAGGGTCACAATCAGAGAAGGAGGAGGGCCGGCACTGTGGCATATGGGTAAAGCTGCTGCCTGAGACGCCAGCATATCACATGGGTGTGCCGGTTCAAGTCCCGGCTGCTCCACTTCCAACCCAATTCCCTGCTACTGCACCTGGGAAAGCAGCAGAAGATGGCCCAAGTGCTTGAGCCCCTGCACCAATGTGCAAGACCTGGAAGAAGCTCCTGGCTTCAGTCTGTCCCAGCTCTGGCCATTGTGGCTCCATTTAGGGAGTGAAGCAGCAGATGGAAGATTTCTCTCTGTAACTCTCCCTTTCAAATAAATAAATCTTGACCAGAAAAAAAAAAAAAAAAAAAAAAAGAATGGCCAGCACTGTGGCATAGTGTTTAAAACCACTGCCTGCTGCACCTGTATTCCATATGGATGGTGGTTTGAGTCTTGGCTGCTCCACTTCTGATCTAGGTCCCTGCTAATGGCCTGGGAAAGCAGTGGAAGATGGCTAAAGTTCTTGGGCCCCTGCACCCATGTGGGAGACCCAGAAGAAGCTCCTGACTCTTGGCTTCGGATCAGCCAAGCTCTGCCCACTGTGGTCATCTGGGGAGTGAACCAGCAGATGGAAGATCTCCTTCTCTCTCTCTCTGTAACTCTGCCTCTCAAAAAAAAAAAAAAAAAAAAAAAAATCAGAGACAGAGACTTGACCATGGAAGCAGAGGTTGGCAGGAACCAAAGGACGTGGGCAGCCCCTGAAAGCTGGATCAAGTGAGGATGCAGTCCTCTCTTAGAGACCCCAGAAGAAACACAGCACACCCAACACCTTAACTGTAGCCCAGTGAGACATGTTTTGGACTCCTGATGTCCAGAAATGTAAGAAAATGAATTTGTGTTAAGCCATGAGTTAATTTAAGCCATGGTTAATTTGTTGTAACAGCAGTGGAAAACCAATGCACTATCCAAATCCATTTCATCAGGTGCTAAGGTACTCAGAGGACCTAAAATCTAGGGCTTATATGGGGGCAGGGACAAGAGCATTCGTAGCCTAAGCAGTGGCTCTCAACCTTGGCTGCCAATACAGTCACCTGGCAGGCACTGTGGGGCAGTGGGTTAACCCACTACTTGGGATGCCTGCATCCCATACTGGAATGCCTGGTTCTAGTCCTGGCTACTCTGCTTCCAATCAAACTTCCTGCTAACGTGCCTGAGAGACAGATCACGGTCCATGTACCTGAGTTCCTACCATCCACATGAGAGACCTGGATGGAGTTCTGGGTCCGGATGGAATTCGGCCTGGACCAGCCCCAGGTGTTGCAGGCATTTAGGGAGTGAGCCAGCAGAAGGAATCTAATCACAAGACCTTTCTGTCTCTCCCTTTCTGTCACTCTGGTCTTTCAAAAAAAAAAAAAAAGTCACTTGGGGATTCAGTGGTAGGTGAGACACTGAAAACTCCGGATGCCTGACTCTGGTCTCTGCCAATGCAGACCCTGGGAGGCAACAGGATGGCTCAGGTAATTGGGCTCCTGCGCCCACGTGGGAAACTTGGCTCGCGTTTCCAGCTCCCAGCTATGGCGTTTACAGAGTACACCAGTGTTCTCCCTAATCTGGTGTTAAAACCCAGGAAACGAGAGTTCTGAATGTGTTCCAGGTGATTCCAATGTACAGCCAAGTTTGAGAAGCTACAAGCCTAAAGCATGATCAGCCAGGCATCTGCAGAAGCAGATGCAGGCTACATTAAAACAGGATCAGGACTTTACTATTTCATATTACTGGTGCTCTCCCCTGACTCTCAGATTCTGCATTTCACAGGTTGACCTCTCCGACCTCCAGTCCTGCCCTTCCCTCCCACCCTGGATTCCTCAAAGCTACGGCCATTCCAAAGTTAGTACCGCTGCTGTTAATAGCACCACACTGTAGAGTTGAATAGAACTTTAGAAATGGACTTGGCCACTCAATCCTTTGTGTAGTCGAGGCCAGAAGAGCTGAAGTGACAAGTGACCAACTGCATATGGGTGCAGTGGCAAAATCTGGACGAAACTCAAATTTTCAACCCCATTCTGGCCTCTTTCCACTATGTCAGTCTTTACTACAAAATCCTATGGCACCCACAACAGCACCATGGCCTCCTTTTAGGATGAGGATGGAGATAAAGACACGACCCTTCTGATGATGGCTTTCCATAGCCTGGCAGCCAACTTTTACAAGCTACAATTTTAAAAATACCTGAGTCTAGCTTCTAGCAAAATGAATGTTCCTGAGAAGTTGTTGATAAAGTTATATAAAATAATTTGCATGCACCAGTGCCTTTATCTTTATGTGCTTGTAATGAAAACAGGTGTTCCCTGGGCTCTGTGGAAAAATGGACCAGGGGAGGAAATTTACACGATGAGCCTGGAGCATTCTGTTGTGCCAGACAGCAGGAAAGTGCTCGACAACAAAACTCCTGCACTGACGCGGGTGAGCCAAACAGACACAGGAGCCAACCGAAAGAGCTGCTAATGGCCAAAACTGGAATAATTTCTTTAAAAATTTTTATTTATTTATTTGAAAGGCAGAGTGTCTGAAAGAAAGAAAAACAGAGAGAAGTATTATCGGTTCACTCCCCAAATGCCTGCAATAGCCAGAGCTGGGTTGGGCTGAAGCCAGGAGCCAGGAGCTCCATCCAGGTCTCCCTCAGGCACGACAGCAGGAAGCTGGATCAGCAGCAGAGGTGGGACTGGATCCCAGGCACTGACATGTGGGATGTGGCATCCCAAGTGGCAGCTTAACCCCTCGTGGCACAACCCCCATCCCCAAACTGGAACAATGTGATCATCAAAATAAAGCAGGAAATGTTGACTTATTATCCTAGGCATAAAATACGTATCTGTGAGTGTGTGCTGCTATAAATTAATGAGGGCAAAAAGGCCAACCTCCCATGCGGAGGGCTCTACACAACTGAAGCAGACATGCCGCCCTGGGGAGATGGACACGACTCCTCGCTGCTTCGGAGTGCGCTGTGCCGTGACTTCCCTCCAAAGGGCACAGTCTGGGTGAGGCAGGAGAGGGGCCGCCAGTGGAGACGCCTGACCCACACAGCCTCAGCTGGGCAATCGGGTCAGCGCCAAGCACGACAACACTGAGAAATCACCGGTGTGAGAGGCAGTGTGTGATGAAGGTGGCACTGTACCTCCAAGGTCCTTCCCAGTCCCCATAACCCGGGATAATCATGAGAAAAACACCAGGTAAGTTCCACAGAACACTGGAGCAGCCCTCCTCAAACTCTCAAGGTCATCACAAATAAGGAAAGCCCAAGAAACTGTCACAGCTAACAGGAACGTTAAATAAAAACAAGGAATCAGAGTAACCTGCGGGCCAGATAATGCTCACTGTGACAAACTCTCATGCTAATGCAAGATGTTAATAATGGGTAACTAGGGCCAGTGCCACAGCTCACTAGGCTAACCTCTGCCTGCGGCGCTGGCACCCCAGGTTCTAGTCCCGGTTGGGGTGCTAGATTCTGTCCCAGTTGCTCCTCTAAAAAATTTTTTTAAAAAAATGTGTAACTAGGCATGGGGTACATGGAAACTCCATAACGCTAAAACTTCCCTAAGAAATAAAACTCTATTCTTTTAAAAGCCACTCCAAATTTGCTAGTTTGTTTCCTCTACATTTTTCATATCAGATTTTCTTTTCTTTTTTTTTTTTTTAAAAGATTTAGTCATTTATTTGAAAGGCAAAGGGAGACAGACCTTCCATTTGTTGGCTCACTTCCCAAATGGCCGCAATAGCAGGGGGTTGGGTCAGGCTGAAGCCAGGAGCCAGGAACTCCATCCACGTCTCTCACATGGGTGGCAGGAACTCTAGAATTTGAGTCACTACCCACTGCTTCCCAGGTGCATTAGCAGGGAGCTGGATCAGAAGTAGAACAGCTGGGACTCAAATCAGCACTGTGATGTGGGATGTGGGCATCTCAAGTGGCAGCTTAACCCCACCTCTGGTTTAAATCAGGTTTTCCACCATCTTCACTGTTAAAATGATCATATTAAATGCTAAAGGCAACAGATAGATTGGTCTAAGTTTAAAAGGGATGATATAAATAACATCAAGTACCCGGTAAAAATAATAGAATTAAAAAGGAAGGAAGGACTAACATGGGAAGCAGTCCACACAGCAGACTCCTAGAATGACATTCGCAGTAAATAACACTCTGACCTCAGAATCAACCCTTAAGGCTTCCTGGTCGGGCTGAAAGGCCTGTGAGAGCATTTCAGGTATGGAAAGCCAAGACTCTGTGACAAAAAAAAAATATCCTACATGGAGGATCTCTGTGAGACCTCAGAGGAAAGAAAGGGACATCAAAGAAGGAGACACTCTTTTCTGAAGGGAGGAGAGAACATCCACTTTGCTTATGGCCGTGTCCAAATACTGATGGAGTCTATGGTCACAGAAGGCTTCCATAGCCTTGGCAGCCCATGGCAAGAGTCTCGGATGATCACCAACGTCATAAAAAAAGAGTGTTAACTGTTAAAGGAACAACAGTAGTCACTGTGCACCTGCTTCCCATATAGGACCTCTGTCCTTATTGGATTGTAATATGAGAATCAACTGCAAATTCTCTCCCCAAACTGTACTCTATATGTTGTGTGTGGGCATGGGTACAAATTGTTGAAGTCTATGATTAGCATAGGGTTGGTCTTCTGTATATAAAGTCATACTAAAAATGAACCATAATGAAGAAGGAGATGGGAGAGGGAGTGGGAGGTGGGATGGGAGCGGGGGGGGGGGGAGGGGTAGAGGGGAGGGAGGGAAAGAACCACTATATTCCTAAAGTTGTATCTATGTAAAAATGCACTCATTAAATAAAAACTTTAAAAACAAATCAGGTTTTCTTAATCTGGGGTTAATTTGCTAATAGTGGTAAAAACTTTAGAGTGATTTCCTCCCACTCATACCAAAGCTTAAGGCAGTGGATTTTTTTTTAAAAAAGATTTATTTATTTATTTGAAAGGCAAAGTTACAGAAAGAGAGAGAGAAGGAGAGACAGAGAGATCTCCCATCCACTGGTTCACTCCCCAGATGGCTGCAACAACTGGGGCTGGGCCAGGCAGAAGCCAGGAGTCAGGGTACAGGGGCCCAAGGACTTAGGCCATCTTTCGCTGCTTTCCCAGCCACATTAGCAGGGGGCAGGACTGGAAATGGAGCAGCGGGGACTCAAACTGGTGCCTCATTAGGATGCTGGCTCCATAGGCCATGGCTTTACCTGCTGTGCCACAGCGCCAGTGCCAAGGAAGTGGATCTTGAAACTGTTCAGTTGGCAGAGTGCTGGGAAGTCATAGGACTGCTGGTATACACCATAGCTTTTGATATACTAATTTCTTCTTTTAACTTTAATGCGCCATTGCTGCAATCTAATTTACAGCCCATATCTAACTTACCTCAATATCCCCATGATGTCCAGTATAAGTTCCCGCTCCCCCTTTTCTGATCTAGGATCCAATCATAGGTCATGCACTGCATTGAGTGATTGGGTCTCTGTCCTTTAGCCTCAATAGTCTCCTAGTTTTTGTTCTTCTCTCAAATTTTCTTCCCTTTCTTTGGTTTTATAACACACTAACTTTCTGACATTTCTAGCAAAGTACATCTAATATGATGTTCACCATTTTAATGTACTTTTACGATGCTGGATGATCGTCACCACTTCTATCAACCCGAGGAGCTTTCACATCACCGAATACAGAAGCCCAGAACCCCCGAAGCAGTCTCCCCATTCCCTCCACTCTCCCCGGCCCCTGGCAGCCACAAAGCTGCCTCTACGGATTTTCCTACTCTGGATATCTCCTAAGGATGGAGTCAAGCACATGTGGCTCTTTTCTTTACTGAGCATCATATTTCCAAGGTCCATCCATGCTGTAGCATGTCAGCACTTCCTTTCTTTCCGTGGCTGAATTGTATTCCATTGTATGGACGTAAGACAACGTGTTTACCTCTTCATGCACGGATGGACAGGTGGGTTGTCTCCACCTTTTGGCTGCTGGGAAATCTGTGTTCAAGTTTTTGTTTGAATATCTGTTTTCAGTTAAAATTTTTTTTTAGATTTATTTATTTATTTGAAAGGCAAAATCATGGGGGGAGCAATACAGAGAGATCTTCTATCTGTTGGTTGGTTCATTTAGTCACAACAGCTGGGTCTGGGCTAGACTGAAACCAGGCTGGAACTCCATGCAGACCTCTCTCTGCACATGGGTGCAGAGAATCAAAGACTTGGGTCGTCCTCTGTTGCTTCCCCAGGCATATTAGCAGGGAGCTGGATTGGAAGTGGAGCAGCTGTGACTCAAACTGGCACTCACATGGGTTACTAGCATTGCAGGCGGTGGCTTAACCAGCTGCCGACACTCCAGCCCCAGTTCTCCTAATTTTGCTTCATTTCTTGTGGGGCTGCACAGTTTCACCTTCCTGCCAGCACTGTGTGAGGGCTCTGATTCCTCCCAGCCCTTGCTCATAGTCGTCTGACATTTTTTTGGACATTGATGTTTTTGAGAAATCCAGGCCAATTATTTTCCAGAATGTCCCTCAATTATGATCTGGCTGTTTCCTCACAGTGAGATTCTGATCGCACATTTGTACAGGAATATGTAACACAAACATTGTTGTGTTCTGTGTATTGGGTGAGGAAGCACAACATATTAATTTCAATCATAGGAACAAGCAACAAAAAAATAAAGAAATAAGGAACAATTCTGCTAACAGATGATGTGGCTGCTAAGAGCACGTCTCCGCATTTCATAGAACAATACGGGCAGTATTCTAAAGAAACCGCTTCCCAGTCCCCCATGACATCTGGTTGCCCACTTGCCCTCCCTTTTGCCCATTCTTAGTGGCAAATAACTAGCTGCAGGCACTAATAATGTTCTTGAGAGAAAACAGGAAAATGCAGAAAGCTCTCCCCAGTATCTGGACTTTCTTTTTTTTTTTTTTTTTCAAAGATTTATTTATTTATTTGAAAGGCAGAGTTACAGAGAGGCAGAGGTAGAGAGAGAGAGAGAGAGTCTTCCATCCTCTGGTTCACTCCCCAGATGGCTGCAATGGCCGATGGAGCTTGGCTGATCCGAAGCCAGAAGTTTTTGCTGGGTCTCCCACATAGGTTCAGGGGCCCAAGGAGCAGCTGGTACGCAAACCAGCACCCACATGGGATGCCAGCACTGTTAGGTGGCAGCTTTACCCTCTATGCCACAACACTGGCAACACTCCCTCCTTTTTAAAGATTTATTTATTTGGGGCCGGTGCTGTGGCGCAGCGGGTTAATGCCCTGGCCTGAAGCGTCAGCATCCCATATAGGCGCTGGTTTGAGACTCGGCTGCTCCACTTCTGATCCAGCTCTCTGCTATGGCCTGGGAAAGCAGTAGAAGATGGCTCAAGTCCTTGGGCCCCTGCACCCATGTGGGAGATCTGGAAGAAGCTCCTGGCTCCTGGCTTCAGATCGGCGCAGCTCTGGCCATTGTGGTCAACTGGGGAGTAAACTAGCGGATGGAAGACCTCTCTCTCTCTCTGCCTCTCCTCTCTCTGTGTAACTCTGACTTTCTAATAAATAAATAAATAAATCTTAAAGATTATTTACTTGAGAGGCATAGTTACAGACAGACAGAAGGAGAGGTCTTCCATCTGCTGGTTCACTCCCCAAATGGCCACAACGGCTGGAGCTGAGCTGATCCAAAGCCAGGAGCCAGGAGCTTCTTCCAGTTCTCCCATGTAGGTACAGGAGTCCAAGCACTTGGGCCCTCTTCTGCTGCTTTCCCAGGCCATTAGCATGGAGCTGGATTGGAAGTGGAACAGCCAAGACTCGAACCAGCACCCACATGGGATGCCGCTCCACAGGCAGATGCTTACCCTGCTAAGCCACAGAGCCGGCCCCTTGACATCTTTTTTCTCACAAACTGGAAAAGATAGCGGCGATTGATGGTTGTGAGGACGAGCCCTTCCAGCCCTAGGACACCATTTTGGGGCCATCAGCTCTGAGAGAGGAGTGGATACAGGGCCCTGCATGGAGGCTCTGACTGGGGGCTGCTCTCCTGGCTCTCAAGCTGCAACAGGATGGCTGCCGTCCAATCTACTTCTCCCAGGCCACACCTTAGGACAAGGCGGTATGACAAGCCCTGAGGGGTGTACCTGGGGAAGGCTCTTGGGATAACAGCTGGGCTCTGATCCGAGGCTATCTAGGAACCTTCTCTGTAGCCTAGAAAGGCATCATCAATGACCTCCTCCTAGCTAACAGTGGGAATGTGAGCAAAGTGGTTCAGGCTCAAAGCTGATGCTCTGCTAGGCTCGGGCCCCATCGCTTTGCTCCTCTTTTCCTCCTCCCTGGAGAAGTGCTTATCCCTGTGCTCCAAGCCTACCCACAGCAGGTGGCTTCCAGGAGACAGCTCCAACCACAGCAGTAGTCGTGTGGAGTGCTAGACCTGCCAGCTCATTCAATTCCGACCACAACCCCCAGAGGGCACCAGTGCCTCCATGTACAACACCTGTGTTCAGAGCAGCCCTTCCAATGACTTCCACCAGCTCACCTGGTTAGTGACTGGCTGAAGCGGGACCAGATGTCCGAACGTCCTCAAAGCCTTGGGACCACCAGGTCCCAGCAAGCCCAGGGCCCCGGGCGTTCACCTGGACCACCAGGTGAGGTGGGAAGCAGCCAGCCATCTCCAAACCAGGTAGAGCTCAGGCAGGGGATAGGAGACGGCACAGGGAGGTGACTGGGTGCCAGCGGAGCCCAGGACGCATCTGGGGTGGGGGGTGGTCTCGGGATGGGGAAGTCCCAGCACGGCCACAAAGGCCTGCCTCTTCAAGAAAGCCGTGACCGTGTCTGTCTCCATGTTCCCAAGTCTAGCGTGCAAGGAGCAGGTGGCAATAGTGTCTCAGCACCTGCTCCCCACCCTCGAAGTCTCCTTCCCGCTTCCCTAAAGGCGATGGTTGGGGGCGGCTGAGGGTGGAACAATTCCCTGTGTGGGAGTCAAAACCCCAGTCCTACTCAGGGGGAGGTGGGGAGGGAGGGGCTGCACCTCCAATTTCTCAGTCCTTTCTATCCTTATTTCTGGATGAAGTCAGAGGTGGCACAGCCTGCTGGACCTAACACAGGACCCTCTCAGCACCCGAGATCGGTGGCCACCCTGGCACTGCCGTGTCTGGCTTTGTCTACATGACACAGGCTCCGCCTTCTCCCTCTGGACTGCATGGTATGGTCCCGCTGGATGGAGGAGTCCACGGGGCCCTTTCCTTGCCAATGCCTGGAACCAACTCCTGAGTGTCTTCCAAGGTCATGAGCAAGGAAAGGAGGTCCCCAGGGCTCCCAGTAGGATAAACATTCAAACACACAGCCCTGGAGTGACCAGCCCGACACAGCCTGCCGCCAAGACCGAGCAAGCTCTGTGTCTGCCTTTATTCTTTTTAAAGGCTGCTTGAAGTCCACGGTTTCCTGCCTGGTACAAGGCAAACAGAGCGACCAGGGGAGTTCAGAAGGCATGCATGCGACCTGCATAGCAAAGGTTCTCATCTTCGTTTTTGGTGTTTCAGGGTTTTTTGTTGTTTTTATAAAAGCAATTGGCTGCTTCACCCACTGAAGCTGGCTTGGCCTACGAGGAAGGGAGGGGAGAAGATGGAGGAGGTGGCCTCAGCTTCCTGGCATGGCTGGAAGTGTGTGTGTGTGCGCGTGTGTATGTGCGCGTGTGCATGTGTGTGTGTGAGGGTGGAAGGCTAGTGGCAGAAAGGCCTCTGCCACTCAGGGGGATCTTCCATCAGGCTTGATGTCTGGTAACCCCCTCACGGCTTCTGAGCCAGGTTACTGGAGAGGGAACTGAAGCTGGTCTGGAATGGTTCTGAGGACCCTGGAGATTCCCACCCAATGGTCCTGGCTGAGACACTAAATTTCTTAAAGAGGCCTCACCAGTGGTCCAGACTGGCCCAAGGAGGAACTGGACAGGAGTCCACATATGCTGCCCTGGAAGTGAAAACCTCCAGATGCTGTTGAGAGTAATTACGGGGGCTGGCGCTGTGGCATAGTGGGCAAAGCCACCGCCTACAGTGCCACTATCCCATATGGGCACCGGTTCAAGTCCCAGCTGCTCCACTTCCCATCCAGCTCTCTGCTGTGGCCTGGGAAAGCAGTGGAAGATGGCCCAAGTCCTTGGGCCCCTGCACCCACATGGGAGACCCAGAGGAAGCTCCTGGCTTCGGATCAGCACAGCTCTGTTCGTTGCGGCCACCTGGGGAGTGAACCAGTGGATGAAAGACCTCTTTCTCTCCCCCCACTCCCCCCTACTTCTCCTTCTCTCTGTGTAACTCTGAATTTCAAATAAATTAATTAATTTTAAAAGAGTAATTATGCCGGCCCCAAGCGAGGCTGGAGGGGACGGCTGCCGTTTTCCCGGTCTGGCTGAGGGAGAGGCGTCAGGCCACAGGAGGACCAGCAGAGGAGGACATAGCCAGGCCCCTCACCACTGAGGATGCTCGAGGGCCTGTCCACCACGGACGTGCTTCTATCCTGTATGGTTTGCTCTCTCACTCGCCATTTACTAAACACGCATCAAGCACCCACGGCCTGCCACACACAGCTAAGTCCTGAGAACCCAGAAGTGAAGAAGGCAGCTTCCAGCCTTAGTGGCCTCAAGTGCAGAGGAAAGACAGATAAAAGTAAACACTAATTGCAGCACAGAGAAGGGACCATCAGAGTACACACGAGGTGCCACGGGAGCCCTGAGCCACGGCCACCAAGGAAGCCTGGGCTGAGCCACAGGAGCTGAAGGTCTGAGCTTCTGGGTTCTGCCCATTTAGCTGCTGGCTGCTGCCCTCCGTGAGAAGGACCAGCCAGGAAGGAGGTGGCTGCTGTGGGCAGCACTGATATTCCTGACAACGTGTGCCCACGGCTGATAAAGCAGGTGAGGAAAGGCAGCTACTTCTTAACCGAAACATTTTTTTTTTATTAAAACTTTTTATTATTTATTTATTTGAAAGGCAGAGTGACACAGAGAGAGGGCTTTTCCATCTACTGGTTCCCTCCCCCCGCCAGGGCCGCCACCAGGGCTGAGTCAGGCTAAAGCCAGAGGCTGGGACACTGGAACTGCAGCCAGGTCTCCCCGGGCACAGTAGCAGGAAGCTGGATCCGGAGTGGAGCAGCTGCGACTCGAATTGGCACTCCCATTTGAGATGTTGATGCCACAATGCCATGCCCTAAGATCCAAAGATTTACATACAACTCGCAGAATCCTGGAGCAACTACTCCAGGTCATGGGATCTTGATGATCAGTAAGCCAGCAATATAACTCTGGGGAGAAAACTGGAACTCCCAGGCCAAAGGGGAAGTGAGATTTGAAACATACACTGGAGGCGTTGGTCCTGGTCCCAAAGGAGCCAGCCGCATTCTGAGTCAGACCCCAAACGCCCCAGGAGTTGGAGTCGGGAATCCCAGAGCAACCTACTTCCACCTCCACCGCTGAGCCTGAGCCCAGAGCACGCTGGCCACCTTCCCAACGTGTTCTCAGTGCAGATACAACCCTTCCCGCCTCCCACCCCCACATATGCAGCAACCCCAGGAGCAGGAGCAGCAGCAGTAGCAACAGCAGCAGAGGGCCAGGAAATGCACACTGCCCACCAAGGTGCAGGCCCACAGCTCCATCCACGGGTGCTTCTGGGCAGAGGAGGGGAATTTGATTAGGATGGTGGAAGTGTGCACGGTACGTAGTCCCTGAAGGGCGGGCGGGAAGAAAGATGGCCCCTAGACTTTCAGCTGCCTGTGTGTGGAGTGTAACTCCGTGGCTCTCAGCCCGTGGGAGAAGTGACTCAGTAATGCCTGTCCAGGACAGTGACCTAGGAATGGCAATGTCCCAGAGAGACCAGAACACAGAAAAATTCATCCTTGGATCCATTCCAAGTCTCGAAGGAAGAAAGTCCCCATAGTGATCCATTTACGTTTAAGTAGTTCACAGAAGCAGAAAAATGTCTCTGTTAGGGGACAGAGAGACAGGGACATGGGCTGGGAGTCACCTGGAAAGAACCCAGACCTCCTGTCCTTCTCGGTGCTGTTCCCAGAGTCTCCGACTCTGACACGAGTCTGCAGCAGGGCCAAGAAGGGGTGCTACTCTAATTTGGAGAGGTGCCAGCTTGGCTAGCCAGGTCCTCTGACCTTGAAGGAAGCGTTGCTGCCAATGTAAATGGGTCTAGGGAGCCAACCCTCTTCTTGGCTATGGCCTCCCGAGGTTATTTATCTAATTAAAGTGGCTAGGGTGGGGTGGGCAAGTCCAAGAAAGTGGGCATAATCCAAGCCTAACAGATGCACCCAGCTGGGGCCACTGGGGAACACAGATAAGAGTGAGGGGCTAATGGCTCCCAAGGAGACACGGGTAGCTAGACCTGGGACCCAAGTGAGGTTCCCAGGATGTCAGTACTGGCTCTGAGGGCTGTGCGTCACTAGCCTAGTGCACTGGCCTAGGCACATGTGAGCACATGTGGGCAGCTTCCCTGGTACTTGCCCCAAATGGGGAGTTCCCCTTGGCATGTCCCCCTGCCTGGCAGAGGGGTGGTGAGGGATTTTCTTCTGTTCTTCCTTAACCTCCTGCTAGCCCACAGGAACTTGGGTTGACTGGTTAACTGCAAATACCGCCAGCTACAGCGGCAACCATCAAGGTCAAGGACTTCCCCTGGAGGCACGGGGCCTCAGTAGAAGAGTCAGCAGACCAAGTCTACTAACCAGCTGTTGGGTCTTGGATAAAACATCTCACATCTCCTTGCTTGAGCTTTCTCGAACACACGTTGGGAATGCCGCACAAGATGCCTGCTGAAAATCTTTTTCCAATTCAAAAACTGAGAATTTGACAGGAGCCCAAACTTCCTCTCTCCCAGGAGCAGCATGGCTGAGAGTGAGCTGTCACCAGCATCCTCTGGGGCTTCTCTCATGTGTCCCAACAGGCTGGCACTTAGGTACTTTGTGCCTGCATTTCACACCACGGGCCCTGTGAAACCTTTCCAGCGACTGCCTTAGATGTCTGGTCTGCCCTCTCTCCTAGGAGACCTGTTTTAGACCCCAATTCCTCCCTCCTGCAAATCTGAATCAGAGATCCCAGACTGAGCGCGCCAAGGACAGCGGCTCCCAGAGCAGCAGCGCTGGCACGCAGGGCGCAGGCAGAGACATGGGGGCGTGGGGGAGGGACCTCCCTGCGGTCTCATTCCCCAGGCGCCTGGGGACTGTGCAGCCAAGAAACAGGATCAAGCTAGCCTTTCATGATATTTCTGCATCCGGGATCACACAAGGTATGGTTTTTACAGAAGAGGCAACCAAGGCCTACGGTCAGGGACCTATTTCCTTTATCAGTCATTCAACAGTTAATGGCAGAGTGCGAATGAGACGCCAGATGCCCAGGGCTTCAATCCTGTACTTTTCCCACTTTTCCACCACCAAGCAGAAAATTCTGACAGGACCCCCCGCCGTCCAGCCCATCGCCAGAAAGCTGCCAGGCTCCAGGGTGGAGGGTGGTCCTGAGAAAGATGGTGCGAAGTTTGGGGCAGTGCGGGCTTGGGGGCGGCATCCGGGTCTGGGGGCCATTCCTGCATCTCCTCGGCCTCGGGGGGTGGGGGTGGGGGGCCAGAGGCTACAAAGGGAAAGCTGAAGCCCTTAGCCCGTGCTTCCGGAGGAAAACCAGAGGGGAGGTTTGGGATTTTTCCTCTCTTCTTTCTCTGCCGGCGGGGCCTTTTAGCCCCCAGGCCTGGAAGTCCCCCCAGTCGTGAATGTGCCAGTGGGGCTCCCTGGCGCCGACAGGAAAACCTGCTCCTCCCCCAAGCCCTCCTTTTCGGCCTGGCACGGACCCTCACCCGACACCCGAGAATCCCCATACGTCTTTACCGAAGCCCTTGCACAGCCCTCCTCCGACGCCCCCTCCAGACCCGGCGCCACCACGGTGTCCTCCCCAGGCAAACACCCCCCCACCTCCCCCAGCCAAGTGTCGTCAGCCCCGAAAACTAGGCAGCGCCGCTCACCTGGCTCGCCGCGCGCCGCGCATCCCGGGCCGCCCCCGCCGCCCTCCGGGGGACCCTGCAGCCCGACAGCCCCCACGACCCTCGACTCACCCAGAAGAGCATGTTGAAGAAGAAGAGCAGGTATTTCACCAGCGGGTTGACGAAGGAGAACTCCTCCCCGTAGGCGGCCGGCGCCGCGGGTCTGCGCGCCATGGTCCGCCGCCGCCCCGGGGGGCCTATCTCCCAGCGGCCGCCGGCCCACCTGCGCGCTCCGTGCCCGGGGGCATGAGCCGCGCCGCGGCGGGAGCCCGAGCGGCAGGGCAGCGGCGCTGCGGCGGGAGGCGCCCGAGCCGCGCGCCGGGGCCGCCTCGGAAGCCGCCGGGAGCCGCCGGAGCCGCAGCGGGCAGCGTGCGCGACCGAGACTCCACCGCGGCGCAGGACCAGCCCGGCCCGCCCGGCTCCCAGGAAACCGGGCCCGCCCCCGGCCGCCCATTGGCGCGGCTGCCGAAGCCTGACTTCTCATTGGTCGGCGGCTGATGTCACTAAGCATCCAGCCATCCCTCTCCTCCGAGAGGCGGGGGAGACACCTGTTCGGTGAGGGACAACTTGCTAAAGGGTCAGTGGTTCTGCGTGCTCCCCACCCGCGAGGAGAAAGGCATCCAGGCTGCAGCTGCTCGAGGGAGAAAGAATGGGGAGAAAGGAATGCACGCCGCCTCCCACAGCGCCCGCCCTCCACCCGGTTGCTGTGCACGCAGGCAAACACAAATACATTGAAATCAACAAGTACGCACACCGTGTGTGGAGCAATGCGCCGAAAGCTGTGCGAACACAGGGAATACAGATAATCCGTGGGGGATGGCAATAAAATCAGGGAGAAGAAACTAACCTAGGCGTTTACAAACAACTAGAGGCTGAGTGCATGCAATCCTGGTTAGCAACTACCCATTTCAAAAGCTCTGTAGCCCGGTAGTGGAGACACGGAAACACCACCGACAATCCTGCCGTCCTCATTCACTGCCGGCACAATCCCTCCTCCTGGTCTCCTCAGAGTGGCCTTGCTCACAGACGCGGTTAACACGCTGATCTGACAGGCACAGGTTGGGTGCAGTGGAGGTGGGGATAGTGTGCTGGCTGCCATGAGTAGTACAAAAAGGCGCCTCAGGGAGGGACCTAATTCCACCATCAGTAGCCGCTTGACCTTGGGCAAGCTTAGCCCCAGTTTGTTTAATGTTAAGTGGGAAGGGTCTTGGCCTCACTATGGCCATGTAAGGATTAAATGAGATAACGCACGTACCTCACTCAGCTCATGGCTGGCATATAAAGGGGCTCTGATGCACTATTCCGTTTTTTAAAAAAAATATTTATTTTATTTATTTGAAGGAGTTAGAGAGAGAGGTAGATACACACACATATAGAGAGGTGTGGTCTTCCATCTGCTGGTTCACTCCCCAGATGGCTACAATGGCTGGAGCTGAGCTGATCTGAAGCCAGAAGCTTCTTCTAGGCCTCCCACGTAGATGCAGGGGCCCAAGGACTTGGGCCATCTTGTATTGCTTTCCCAGGCTCATTGGCAGGGAGCTGGATCAGAAGTGGAGCAGCTGGAGCAGTGCCCATATGGGATGCCAGTGCTGCAGGCTGGGGCTTTAACCTGCCAACCACAGCACCAGCCCCTACACTCTTCCATTTTAGCAGAATTTAGAATCCAGCATGGAAATATAACCACACCAATAACCATAATATATTAGGTTGGCGGTCAGCAAAGACACTGTGGCAATTAAAAGCAGGGAATGATGAGGTGTAGCACAACAGAGATGGAAGAGAAGTGGGATTCAGGTGGACAAAAAGGGGTGAGCCCAAGCCTGGAGGTGCAAAATCTCACCATGTGTTTAGCACTAAGTCAGCAGACGACGTTGGCTGGGGCCTGGGGTATGCTTAGTATAGCAACGGAAGAGAACGCCGACTGATGCCAGTACATGTTGAATTGAGTTATAATTGTGGAAGGACTTGAACATCAGAGAGTTAGTGTTTAATTGATTTGGAAACAAGACTTTTGAAGAAGGAAATGATGTAAGACCTGCTGTTTTCAGTTAGAGGCTGCAGAGAGAAATGTTTGTTAGGAAGTCACTATTAAAAGTCTGAATAATCAGAAATTAGGATCTGCTTTAGGGGTAATAAACCATGTAGTAGATTGCTAAGACGGGATAAGAGTGAAGTCACGGAGAACACAGAATTTCAAGGACCAAGCTACGGCAGGGGTAGGGGTGACCGAAGCACCAGGGATGGGGACTGGAGAAGTGGGTCAGGGCCAGGCTGCTGGAAGACTGGCCTTAATGGGTTAGGTGACGGCTTAGAGATCATTTTCAGTGTGAATGAGGTAGAATGGCGGGAGGCATTCTGTAAGAGGTTAAGGAGTGAATGCAAAGGGTGGACCCATTTCCAGATGTTAGAGGGCTGAGGATGAGAGAGAGGCCGAGCCGCTGGGTGCTTCCATTAAATCATCTCTGTTAAAGTAACGGCTGCCAGCAGGAAAAAGGGGTTGGATAGGTAAGGGTGGGACAAGGTTGGAGCTCATGAGTAGAGGCAGGACCAACCAGGAGTCAAGGTGATGACGCCAGTGTCCACATGTGGAGGTCAAGGGTAGCCAGACAGTAGGAAGCCATGGAGCTGTAGAACAGAGACTGAGGAAACTCTGAGTTGGAAAGACCTCGGAGAGAAGTTATAAAGTAGAAAAAGCAAAGTAGGAACGGTGTATACAATAGATGACATTCTGGGTACAAAGAGAGAGACACAGTGGTGCGGTTGAAAAGAACCACACAGGAGTTGGTTCTACTGCATTGTGCATGAACTGCCCCGACCCAGTCCTTGTGAAATAAGCACTTTCCTCCGATCAGACAGGCTGTGGGTGTTTCCCGTTACTCACAGCTTAATGTGATCCTTCAGTAGCTTTTCCATTATACTTCATTACATGTGATTAAAAAACAACGTGCAGCTTTTGTGATGTAGAATGTAGATGTTCGTATGTAGGTTTTCCTTTTAAAACTTTTTATTATTAAGTTATTTATTGGAAAGGTAGAGGAGCACAGAGAAAGGCATACAGAGATCCTTCATCTGCTGATTCACTCCCTAAATGCCCACAACAGTTGGGGCTGCACCAGGCTGAATCCAGGAGCCAGAACACAGTCCAGGACTCCCACATAGGTGGTGGGGACCTAATTACTTGAGGGAGCACTTCTGCCTCCTAAGGCGTACATAGCAGGAAGTTGGAGTCGGCAGAAGAGCTGGGACTGAAACCCAGGCGCTCTGATATAGGATGTGTGGGTCCCAAGCAGTACCTTAACCACCGCTCCAAATGTCTGCATCTTGGAGATGCTCTTTATGCACATTTTAATTGTTTGTACATAACTTGTACACTATCATGTATTACTGTCTTCATTTTCTGAGAGTGTATTAAAATATCCCATTGCAATTATGTAAAGAGAAGGAGAGATAGACAAACATAAGATATGATATTTGTATTTACTTGCATCTAAATCAATTGGAATGATATGTAAGACACTAGGAGGCCGGCGCCGCGGCTCAATAGGCTAATCCTCCACCTGCAGCACCAGCACACCGGGTTCTAGTCCCGGTTGAGGACTGGATTCTGTCCAGTTGCTCCTCTTCCAGTCCAGCTCTCTGCTGTAGCTTGGGAAGGCAGTGGAGCATGGCCCAAGTGCTTGGGCCCTGCACCCGCATGGGAGACCAGGAGAAGCACCTGGCTCCTGCCTTGGGATCAGCGCGGTGCGCCGGCCGCAGCGGCCCCTGGGGGGTGATCCAATGGAAAAAGGAAGACCTTTCTTTCTGTCTCTCTCTCTCATTGTCCACTCTGCCTGTCAAAAAAAAAAAAAAAAAAAGTAAGACACAGGAAAGGAGGTTATGTACTGGGATAGGGATGAGACCCAAAAGAGGAAGAAGACTTTCACTATGAGCCAGTTTATTTTTATTCTGATTTTTGCAGTAAGGATTATATTAATTATTAAAAATGAAAATATCACACAAAATTTTTAATTGAAAAAGTACGTTCTTATGGAATGCTATGTAGCCATTTAAAATGACATAGAAAATATATGGACTGTCTTGGGGCAAGGTCCATGACATAGGAAGTGCAAAAAGCAGGTTGTAGAATAAGGTTCATAAAAATATCCAGGGGCAGGCGTTTGGCACAGCAGTTAAGATGAAGCGTGGTTACCTGTGTCCCACAGCAGACTGCCAGGGTTTGAGTCTCAGTCTTCCTTCTGATTTCAGCTCCCTGCACCCTGGGAGGCAGCAGGTGGTAACTCAAGTACTTGGGTCCCTGCTACCCATACAGGTTCCATACTAGGTTCCTGGCTCTTGGCTTTGACCTGACCCAGCTCTGACTGTTGCAGGCATTTGAGGAGTGAAGCAGAGGATAAAAGATCTCTCTCTCTCTCTCTCTCTCTCTCTCTCTCTCTCTCTCTCTTCCTCTCTCAGTCTCTCTGCCTTTTAAGGTAAAAAAAAAATTAAGTATCCAGAGAATGGCTTCAATTTATTTTAGATCCTTGGATGGTGTTTCAATGACATGGCCATTGAAAAAGGAACTCAGGGGGCGGATGTTTGGCATAGCTGTTAAAATGTAACTCCATTCTGTTATGTAAGAGTACATGAAGGCTAAAGGATGTCAGCATATTCACGATAAGAAATATGTGTAAATTTCAACAGAGGTGAAGAAAATGCAAAAGTAAAAGCAGGTGCATTGATGTGCAATGTAGCAATTTCTAACTCTGTTTAATGTTATTAGACACATTATGTAAAGAATTTAAATGTCTGAACACTTTCTGTGAAACAAAAAGCCAAAAGCCAATAATCCAGTGATGTTGTTGGAAGTAGTATCAGCCAGAAGGTGTGTGAGGCAAAGACCAGGGACGAGGGGGTAGCCTGGGGACTTGAAGAAGAAGTTCCAGGTTGAGCCGGACAGGAGCCCAGAAGCAAGGGCAGTCAGCAGCAGTGATGGCCCAGCTAGGGTGGCTGACTATGGTGACCCCACAGAGCCAGGCTGATGATTTCCTTAAAAAAATACTGTACCCCATAAATATTTACAAATAGCATATGTCAGCTAAAGAAAAAAGTTATAACCTAAATCGGGGTGCAGGGCAGGCACACATTGGAAGAAAGGTGGTTTGCGTAAGAAATTTCAAGTGTTGTCAAATATGCATTGAAGAACTATAACCATAGGGTTGTGAGGGCTTGAGGGTTTAGTATTGGTCAGCAGGCTCCCATGTTGCTTAATAAATGATTCTGATCAGACTCAAATTCAAGACTTGGGATGCTGGGCTGTGGGGGAGCCTCCCGTACAGCAGTTAAGACACTGCTTGGGTTGCCCATGTCCTGCATCAGAGTGAGTATGTTTCAGTCCTGGCTCTGCTTCTGATTCCAACTTCCTGCTAATGCAAATTTTGGGAGGCAGTGGTGATGGCTCAAGTACTCAGGTCTCTCTGCTTCTCATGTGGAGATCCAGACTGAGTTCCAGGCTACTGGCTTCAGCCTTGCCTACTCTTGGCTAGTGCGAGCATTTTGGGGATAGACCAATGGATGGAAGATCTCCTTCTCTCTCTTTTTGTCTCCATCTCCATCAAAAAGAAATAACTAACTAAATAAATAATAAATTTAAAAATAAAAACATGGGGGGGGGGTGTCGGTGGGTATTGTGGTGCAATAGATTAAGTGCTGTTTATGATGTCTGCATCCCATATCAGAATGCCATTTTGAGTCCCAGCTACTTCACTTCCAATCCAGCTTCCTGCTAATACATTCTTTTTTTTTTTAAAGAGTTATTTATTTATTTGAAAGGCAGAGTTACAGAGAGAGAGAGAGAGAGAGAGAGAGTTTTCCACCCTCTTGTTCACTCCCCAGATGGCTACAACGGCTGGAGCTGGGCTGATCCCACGTAAGTGCAGGGGTCCAAGGACTTGGGCCATCTTCTACTGCTTTCCCAGGCCATAGCAGAGAACTGGATTGGAAGTGGAGCAGCCGAGACTCGAACCGGTGCCCATGTGGGATGCCGGCACTGCAGGCGGTGGCTTCCCCCACTGCACCACAGCACTGGCCCCTAATGCATCCTTAAATATAGCAGATGATGACTCAAGTGCCCAGGACCCCTGCCACCCACAGGAGACACCCACCTGGAGTTCCAGGCTCCTGGCTTCAGTTTGTTCCACTGCTGGCTATGATGGGCAACTGGGGAGTGAACCACTAGACAGAAGATCTATCTATCTCTCACTATCTCTCACTCTATCTATCTATCTATCTCTATCTTCCTCTCTCTATCTCCCTATTAGTCTGTCTTTTGAGTAGATGAAAGTAAAAAAAAACATTAAAAACTATATAATAATAATAATAATAATAGGGGTAGTATATAAAAAGATTTGGGATTTTTAAAATTGTTGTCAACCTATGATTTTTCATGTAAGAATAACTTTTAAGTCCAATAAGAAAAAAAAGATAATATTATTCAGAGTCCAAAAAGAATTAATAACTTCAGAAAGCCCAAGCTAAGAGAATATTAAATCAGAATTATATTGGATTATATTCATTTAAAATTTATTAGATAATTGGAATAAGATTCTGAGCAGAATTGCATATATGGAATGGGATTATGATTGACAGTGCTCAAAAAAGGAAGGGAGTAGTGATACTATGACATTCAGAGGAAGATTCCCCTAGGGGAAAAAATGGGGTTCCATTACTCAGAAAAAAGGGGAGAATGCACTTTGGTAGGAAAACAGAACAATGTCTGTCAGACATAAAGTGTTGGTTGTGAGAGGGGATTTCAAAAAGATTGTGGGGAAATGAAATTAAAAGGTAAGGTCGGGGGTGGGCATTGTGGTGCAGCAGGGTCAGCTGCCACTTGGGATGCCTGCATCGCTATAGGAGCGCCTGGTTCAAGTCCCAGCTTTTCCTTTTCCAATTCAGCTTCTTGCTAGTGCACCTGGGAGGGCAGCAGATGATGGCCCAAGTACCTGGACCCCTGCTACTCATGTGGGAGACCTGGGTGGAGTTCCAGGCTCCTGGCTTCAGCCTGGCTCAGCCCTGTCTGTTGCTGACAACAGATGTAATCTCTCTCTCTCTCTCTCTCTCTCTCTCTTTCTCTGTTACTCTTCCTTTCAAATAAAAAATAAACAACTCATTTTTAAAAATAATTTTTATTTTTGTGTAAAATATAATTTGAAATCCACGCACGGTTTTTTCATAATACATATTTCCCATGAACATTTTGAACATCCCTTGAATGCGTGGACTCCAAAAATGTTTTGCACCATTATGAATTTATCTTTTAATTCCATTTTCCGTGACCTTTTTGAAAGCACTTTCATGGGGCTGGTGCTGTGGCTTAGCATGTGAAGCCACCGCCTGCCATGCAGGTATCCTATATGGGTGACGGTTCGAGTCCCAGCTGCTCCTCTTCTGATTCAGCTCTCTGCTATGGCCTGGGGAAGCAGTAGAGGATGGCCCAAGTGCCTAGGCCCCTGTGGCCATGTGGGAAACCCAGAAGAAGCTCCTGGTTCCTGGCTTCAGATTGGCCTAGCTCCGGCCATTGCAGCCATGTGGGGAGTGAACCAGCGGATAGAAGACCTCTCTCTCTCTCTCTGCCTCTGCCTCTCTACAGCTCTGCCTTTCAAATAAATAATAAATAAAAAAATTTTAAGAAGTCCTTTCGTAGGTTAGTGTCTATTAGAATAATCTATATGTATTACTTCAAATGTTTGTATGAGCCTAATGGGCAAGTGAAAGTGCAGAATTGGTTATAAATTCATTCAATGAATATTTGTTTCTTGGTAAAGGCATGCAAAAATGAATGGGCGGGGCTGGTGCTGTGGCATAGCAGGTAAAGCTGCTGCCTGCAGTGCCGGCATCCCATTACCTGGGGTGGAGTGGATGCTGAGTGCACAGGCTCAGTTGGTGAAAATGGTTGCCACTTGTGTGGCTAAGAACTGGCGACATGGTGGATGGTCCACAAGCTTCTGTTACCTTCATGGCTGGCTCCCCAGCTAGCCTGGGAGCACATCAAGAGTGATGAGAATAGGCCATTCATTTTTTTTATTAAAGATTTGTTTATTTATTTGAGAGGTAAAGTTACAGACAGAGAGCAAGCAAGAGAGAGAAGTTTTTCTATCCACCGGTTTACCCCCCAAATGGTTGCAATGGCTGGAGGGGGCCGATCCGAAGCCAGGAGCTTCTTCCAGGTCTCCCACATGGGTGCAGGGGCCCAAGCACTTGGGCTATCTCCTGTTGCTTTCCCAGACCATAAGCAGAGAGCTGCATCAGAAGAGGAGCAGCCAGGACACGAACCCGCGCACAGAGGGAATGCAGGCACTGCAGGCAGAGGCTTAGACCACACCACGGTGCCAGCCCTGCATGCTTTTTTCACCATGAGGACAGAGAGCACAAACAGTTGATGTTCAGCAGGGGAATGAAGCAGTGCCCCGAGAAGACTGGGAAGACAGGCGGGTGGAGAGTTTGGTCACTTCCTGGATCAGTCTCCCTCGTTCAGTCGGCTGCTGGCTGCCTGCACATAAGTCCTAGGAGTTTCCTTGTTATTCTTTTAATTGAGTTCCTGTTCAACTAGTTTAAGTTCGTTTCTCTTTCTTTCAAGTAAATCATCCTTATTATACAACAGCCAACTGCATGATGCAAGAAATAGTGTCATGGAAATATGAGTAAGGTGCTATTGGCACAGAAGAAAAAGAATTTGACGTTGCTAGAAGGGATGTGGGGTGGAATAAAAGGGCTGCACCAGACAGACAAGGGAGAAGGACCATCTGAGCTGGACCTAGAGGAACAAGGAGGATTTTGCCGAACGGGACAGAAGAGGGACATCCATGGTGGTGCAGAAGCAGCCAGCAGTCCACGGGGGTCTGGGAGAGGACAGCTGGACGAGACTGATGAGGGAGCCTGGCACCAGACGTGGCCGTTGGGCAAGGAGATAAGCACGTCTGCTCTTGTCATCGGGGTTGGACAGGCCGAACTGTACACTAATCACTGGGCAGCAACATTTATGCTACAAAAGAGCCAAATAAAAGAGTGGAGCCACTTGAAATAACGGGCCGAGACAACCCGAAATAACTGCAGCAAAAGAACAAGTTATAGTGAGAAGAGATGATTTTTAAAACTCTATATCATGGAACCAAATAGACGTGAATGTAAAGAGAATGATAACACAGTGAGCTTCCCTGAGCCCAACACCTGGCCGCAACAACCACCAACCATTCTTGCAATAATTGTTCATTCACTTGAAGTGCAGAGAGAGAGACAGAGATGTTCCATCGGCTTGTTCACTCCCCAAATGTCTGCAACAGGTGAGGGTAGGCCAGGTCAGAGTCAGCCTCTAGGAACTCATGCAGGCAGCAAGAACTCAAATACTTGGGTCATCACCACTGCCCCGCGGGGTTTGCATTAGTAGGAAGCTGGAGTCAGGCACCAGGCTGGGACTCCAACCCTGGCACTCGTGTGGAATGTGGACGTTCTTAACTCGCTATGCCAAATGTGCATCCCACCACGCATTCTGATTCTATCACCTCTTCCTCTACACTACTGGGTGATTGTGAAGCAAACCCAAGGCATCACATCATTTCAAAAATGGGGTTGTTTTTGAATTACATATGTACTAGTCATCGTTATTACTATTGTTACTATTCTTATTTTTGCAACTAGGTAGGATTTTACAGCAATTCTTGATTACTTATTTTTATTTTATTTGAAAGAGAGAGAGAGAGAGGAAGAGATCTTTCATCTGCTGACTTACTCCCCAAATGCCCGTAACAGTCAAGGCTAGGCCAGGCCAAAGCCAGGAGCCTAGAACTCTATCCTGGTTTCCCATGTGGGTAACAGGGACCCAAGTACTTGAGCCATCTCCTGTTGCCTCTGTCAGGAGCCTAGACCTCTATCTTCTCTATCTTGGTTTCCCATGTGGGTGACAGGGACCCAAGTACTTGAGCCATCTCCTGTTGCCTCCCAAGGTGCTCGTTAGCAGGAAGTTGTATCAGAAGTGGAAGAGCCAGGATGCTGATCCAGGCACTCCGATGTGGAATGCACATATTCTAAGCAGCAACTTCCCCGCTGCACCCACCACCCACCTGCAGGCGTTTTTCTTAAACTGCAAATGTATCTAACACGTATTACATGTGATAGAAGCAATTAAGTACAAAATCTTTTGTTACATGCACTGCTATTGGTCGTTACCAGAGGTCTTCCGAGAACTGACTCTGGAGAGGGGAAGGGCTTGGTTTTCAGCACAAGCCTGCTTTGTCTTGGCAGCTTGGATCTCTGCTAATCATACCCATGTGTGAGAGGTGATGAGAGTGCATTCGAAACGCTCACTAATGGTCATGCTGGCGATAAAGGAAAAGAAAGGCAACGACAGATGTAATCAAACGGTGAGTGTTCTCAGTGATATTTAGACCTGATAGCATATGTTTACAGGCAGCAAAATAACACTTATTGGAATCCTGGCAGAAAAACTCTTTTCTGAGTCTGAAATTCTCCAACTCCCAATTTCCTTTTTTTTTTTTTTTTTTCCTTGAAACGTTACTCCTTTTTAAAACAGATTTACTAGAAAGATAGACTGAGAGGCAGACAGAAAGATCTTCCACCTGCTGGCTCACTTCCCAGATGCCCACCGCAGCCAAAGCCTGTCCCACGTGCATGCCGGGGACTCGTGTACTTGAGCCACCACCTGCGTCTCCCGGGGTGCACATTAGCAGAGAAGCAGAGCCAAGATTGGAACTTAGAGACTCAGGTAAGGATGCAGGTAACCCTGGTGGTAAACGCCAGCCCCTGAGATGTTTTCTTGAAAACATCCTCTCCTAGGTTTCCTCAACAACTGAGAAGCCGGCAAACCGAGGATTTTCTGGGCATGAAGACTACGTCTTTCTTACTCCGGAATCTCGGCAGCACTAGGGTTCAGTAGGTATTCTGCAAATACCGTTGAGTAGAAGAGAGCGAGCCATTCAGTTATAGGCAAGTAGATTGTAATTGTGGTAACATTGGTCTCTGGCTGTTAATCGTAACAGAGTATAAGTTAATATGTTTTATTATGCTATTTAGGTATTATTTGCTATTTATACATAGAGCCCTATGACCAGGTGGCATCTGTGACATACTTCATTTTTTAAATAATATTATTTATTTGAAATGCAGAGAGAAAGAAAGAGATCTTCCATCTGCTAATTTACTCCCTAAATGACTACATCAGCCATGGCTGGGCCAGTGTGAAGCCAGGACCCAGGAAGTCCATCTGGGATTACCACGTGGGCGGCAGGGACCCAAGTACTTGGGCCATCATCCATCGCTTTTCCAGGCACATTAGCAAGAAGCTGGATTGGAAGCAGAGTAGCAGGGACTAGAACCAACACTCTGATATGGGGTGCTAGCATTGCAAGCAGTGGCTTAACCACTGTACCAAACTCCAGTCCCTGTAATACACTCATCAACAGTCACCTCACTCTATTTGGCGTCCATACAAACCACTTTTAACCATATCTAACTTCCAAAGACAAAGGCAAAAGCAACATCACCTAACAAAACACAATTATCCCTGAGCAACAGAAAGCATACCAACCCTTCCCCTCAAGTCGCTTTTTCCACATTTGGGTAATGTTTTTCCTTTTTTTTTTTTTTTCTTTTGCATGATTTACATTCCCCCTTTCATATTCTGTGACCTAAAGACAGCACTGAGATACAAGATTAAATAACTATTAACACTGCTTCTTTTAGATAGTAAGAGAATGAGAGAGGGGAAGACAAATTGATCGACGTATACACAAACACATTCATGTCGAAACACGTAGAAATACTCATAACTATCTCACCTTGTTTCTGCACCTGGTCGCATGGGAGCAGGTGGTATTTATAGCTACCTCCATCTACTACTGCGTTCATTTTGCCCTTGGCACACACCTCAGCTGGTTGTGATCTGTTGGAGAGACCCAGACCTTCGTTCCTGAAGCACGTGGTCCTTGAACAGGCCTGCTAGATGGGCTGTTCTCACTCTTCACTCACATGGTAACGTCTGCTTCTGTGTGTGTCTAAGAGACGTTCCAGGAACGCACTTGCATTCCAGACAAACATCTCCCGTCTCAGTCTCAGGTGCTGTAACAAAACACCCTAGACTGGGAGGCTTCTGGAGAACAGACTTTTATTTCTCATACCTCTGGAGGTTGTGAAGTCTATGACTGAGACGCTGGCGGACTCAAGTTCCGTTTGTTAAACATTCACCCGGAAGACAAATATCTCACACTCTGTGACGACCATTCACCTACCTCTCACTGCACACCACTTCCCAGACCTCCTTCCTACCAACTCCCCAGTCGTGTTATTTGCAGGTTCCTGACCATCCAGCCAAACCATCGGCCTCTCTCTGCAGGCTCCCTGTCCAGGCACGGTGCGTAACCAGGAACGCTGCTGGAAGTTCTGTCCGCCCTGGGGCAATTCCCTTCCCACCATCCTCAAGGCCCCTCTGTGGGTGAGCCTATGGTGGTACAGGCACGCAGTTTGCCATAGGCCCTGCCTACCCCCCAGCACTGGATGTAAACCCACCTTCAATCAGTTCTTCCTTAGTCAGCTGGTCGTGGGGAAATCCCCGTGAAGCAGGTGGAGAGGGAGGAGCCATGCAGTGGGAGCACGGGCACAGGCACCTGTCCTCGCTGCTCAGGCAGAGTACTTGTGTCTCCAGTGTTGTACCTGAGCGAGTATGAACAAAGGAGCTCCACACATTGATAAAACTTGATGGTCCTTTATTTGCCGGCGGTGGAGAGTGGGCTCATGCCCTAAAGAACTCTTGACCCTGAAGCCTAAAGCAACAGGGTTTATAAAGGCAAAAACCACAAAATCGGGAGGGGAATTCATGGTTGCTAGAAACAGGGGGGAATACATGGTTACTGGGGTCAAGCTGACCTAAAACCTATGCGAAACTAGTATCAGTTATAATCTTGACAATACCAGTTACAATCTTATAATCCTGACATTAATCCAAGTATTGGCTTTAATTATATGTAGGACATAGACAAATTACATTTTTATCATTAACCCAGGTGCAACCTTTCTACTTTCAAGCTTGAACAATTATGCTAGGGGGTCCCTATGCTCTGCCAAGTGTGATGTAGTGGACTGCTATTGTTCTACTGTTTTAGATCATAGTTTCAGACCAGAGTCTCACGGTGGGGGGGGGGGGGGTGCTTTCCCAGAATGGAGTCTCAAGTGCTCCAAAATGGAGTCCCTACTGTCAAGGTGCTACTTCACCAGCACCTGCCCTTGTGCAACCCCCTCCATCGGCTGATGGACTACTGCTGTGCGTGCCTCCTCCATGACATGTGGGTGGCTCAGGCCATGGGGTAAGTTGGTGGATCACGGCCAAGCATTCAGCCTTTACCAGGACCCCTGGCAAGTCAGAGCTGTTTCTCAAAAGGGGAGTGGTTATCTCCAGAGGATAACACACGCGGCTTTGCTTCAGCATCCTAACTCTGGGGCGGGCAGTCGGTGCAGCGGCGAAGACACTGCTTGAGATACGAGCATCTCATCTCAGAGTTCCTGGGTTCAAGGCGCAGCTCAAGTAGTTGTGACCACGTGGGAGACATGGACTGATTTGCTGGCTCTTTGCTTTGTCCTGGCCCAGCCCAGGCTGTTGGAAGCATCTGGGGAGTGAACCAGAGGATGGGAGATTTCTGTGTCTCTGTCTCTCTGCCTTTCAAGTGGAAGGAAGGAGGGAAGGAAAGAAGGAGGGAAAGTAGACAGGAGACAGAAAGGAAATCCTAATCCCAAGGATTACTTGGGGCCAGTGCCGTGGCTCAACAGGCTAATCCTCCGCTTTGCGGCACCAGCACACCGGCTTCTAGTCCCGGTTGGGGCGCCGGATTCTGTCTGGTTGCCCCTCTTCCAGGCCAGCTCTCTGCTATGGCCCAGGAAGGCAGTGGAGGATGGTCCAGGTCCTTGGGCCCTGCACCCCATGGAAGACCAGGAAAAAGCACCTGGCTCCTGCCTTCGGATCAGCGTGGTGCGCTGGCTGCAACACGCCGGCTGCAGCAGCCATTGGAGGGTGAACCAACGGCAAAGGAAGACCTTTCTCTCTGTCTCTCTCTCTCTCACTATCCACTCTGCCTGTCAAAAAAAAAAAAAAAAAAAGGATTACCTGTGGGGTCTGCCAAAGGCTTCCCACAGCATCTCTACCTTCAAGTCATGATACCTGCTGGACCGTGTGAGGAGTGGCAGAGCGACTTGCATGCAACCTGGACCTCTTCCAGAGCCTTCTCTTACCTTGAGCCCCACTCAAAAAGGGCAACTTTCAGATCCTTCACTAAATAGGGTAGAGTGTCCCTCCCAAACGAGGCTCTGTTGCCTCTCAAACCTAAAGGGGTCCTCTCCGTATTTTGTATCTGTCTTACAGCTAGGAGGGACCAGGAGCAGACTGTTCATCTTGGCAGGGTCATCTCCAATGTCCCACACCGCTGCATGTCTAGCCGTTTTACTGAGGTGACCAAACCCTGAATTTGTACACATCTCTTTCCGACCCTTTAGCACACATGTTTTTTGTTTTGTTTTGTTTTGTTTTGTTTTTGACAGGCAGAGTGGACAGTGAGAGAGAGAGACAGAGAGAAAGGTCTTCCTTTGCCGTTGGTTCATCCCTCAATGGCCGCTGCGGCCAGCACACCGCGCTGATCCGAAGGCAGGAGCCAGGTGCTTCTCCTAGTCTCCCATGCGGGTGCAGGGCCCAAGCACTTGGGCCATCCTCCACTGCACTCCTGGACCACAGCAGAGAGCTGGCCTGGAAGAGGAGCAACCGGGACAGAATCCGGCATCCCAACTGGGACTAGAACCCGGTGTTCCGGCGCCGCAGGCGGAGGATTAGCCTAGTGAGCCGCAGCACCGGTCAGCCCACAAGTGTATTATCAAAGTGTTCACCATGTTTCTACTTGCTGCTTACTGGAGCCGATTGACACGCTCTCATCCCAGTCAGGGAGTTCCCATTCATTAGGAAGTCAGTTCCTCACGTGTGCCTTAGCTCTTCACAAGCTCTGCTGTGCACCTCGTCCTGTGGGGCCTGCTGTGGTTTGGAGCTTACAGGTCCAGGCCCCTTGCAGAGGGTCCATCTCAGGGGAAGGCCACGATGGGTTCTTCCGGCCAGGACAGTGCATCAGGAATTCTTAAAGGAGCGACATGGGAACAAATACACTAAAATATTAAAGTATAATTGAATTTTACATTTCAAGTATGACCAGTTCTTTACAGATACAATTTCATTACATAAAAATATATGGGGTTCGTCTCTTTTGGCAAAAGGTTGGATATAAATTGGGTTTAATAGTCTCCATGATGTCTGTTATGAAATGCATATATTTGTGAGAGCAATTGCTGGGGTGTTTGTATCGCCTGATTATAGAAGCACTGTGACTCACCTTTTCAAGGGGATGTGTTTGTAATGGGATATTGTTCTCTGCAGGACTTTGTGGGGCATTCACCATGACTAAAAACCTCTGATAATAGGATTAAATGCTTTAATCTGCAAAAAGAATTTGGTTGCTTTCATCCAGAAAGAAGCAATGCTTACAGGAGTGTTGGGACACAGGATCGCGAACCTGCTGTGGGCACCCACTATTACCAGGAATTGTGCAAGCGCTGGGTGGGGCACAACTATGAGAGAGACACAGCCTCAGCCGTAATCTCAGGAGCACGCAACCTGACTGCAAGTCCAGCTCAACTGTTTAGATCCAAAACGGAAATTGGGCTCTGCTTTACCAATGACAGAAATTTGAGAAGAATCAAGATAATTCTGGAAACATACTAGAACCTTTTTGAAAAGAAAAAAGAATACTTCAAACTGTTATACAGTTAGGACACATTCATTATAAAAAATATATATAAGCAGTGGGGGCTGGAGCTGTGGCCTAGCAGGTAAAGCAGCTGCCTGCAACACCAGCATTTCATATGGGCTGCTCCACTTCCTTCTATCCAGCCCCCTGCTAATGCACCTGTGAGAGCAGCGGCAGGTGACCCAAGTGCTTGGGCCCCTGCACCCATGTGAGAGACCTAGAGGAAGCTCCTGGCTTCAGCCTGGTCCAAGCCCTGGCTTTTGTAGCCATTTGGTGAGTAAAATGGTAGATGAAAGATCTCTCTCTCTCTCTCTCTAACTGTGCCTTTCAAATAAAATTAAAATAAATCTTAAAATAAACCTTTCTTTTAAAAAAATAAGCAATCAAGCCAGTGCCACAGCTCAATAGGCTAATTCTCTGTCTTGGGGCTCCGGCACCCCGGGTTCTAGTCCCTGTCGGGGCGCCGGATTCTGTCCCGGTTGCCCCTCTACCAGGCCAGCTCTCTGCTGTGGCCTGGGAGTGCAGTGGAGGATGGCCCAAGTGCTTGGGCCCTGCACCCTCATGGGAGACCAGGAGAAGCACCTGGCTCCTGGCTTCAGATCAGCGTGGTGCGCCGGCCGCAGCGCGCCGGCCGCGGTGGCCATTAGAGCATGAACCAACGGCAAAAGGAAGACCTTTCTCTCTGTCTCTCTCTCTCACTGTCCACTCTGCCTGTCAAAAAAAAAAAGCAATCAAAAAAATAAAATAATCTGGAAGTCCAGTGCCTTACAGTGTTTTCTCTGGACACACACATGCACATATACAAACATATTTTTCATAAACTAGATTAGATTTCTGATGTCTCTATTTTCAAAAGATTTATTTACTTATTTCAAAAGCATAGCAACACAGAGAGAAAGCTCCTTCATCCACTGATTCGCTCACCAAATAGCAACAACGGCCAGGGCTTGGCCAGGCTAAAGCCAGGAGTGTAGAACTCTATTTAGAGCTCCCAAGTGGGTGGCAGGGGCCTAAGTCCTTGGGCCATTTTTTGCAGCCTTCCCAGGTACATGAACAGGAACGTGGATCAGAAGTAGAGTAGCTGGGACTCGAACTGGCACTCTAATATGGGATGCTGGCGTCACAAACAGCAGTGTAACCTGATGTGCCACAACCACGGTTCCTACTGTCTCTGGAGACCTAGACAATATAATGGACCTCTCTGGAAATTTGTACAACAAACAAACAAAAAAAGATTTATTTTTGTGTGTTTATTTGAAAAGCAGAGTGATAACAGAGAGGACAAAAGAGAGAGAAAGAGAAAGAGAAAGAAAGAGATCCTCCACCCACTTCTTCCCTCCCCAAATGTTCTCAACAACCAGAGCTGGGCCAGGTTGAAGTCAGAAGCCAGGAACTTCAAGCCACATGGGTGACACGGACCCAAGCATATGAGCTATGATCTGCTGCCTACCAGGGTACACTTTAGCAAGGAGCTGGATCTGAAGTGTGGAGTAGCCAGGACTCAAACTAGGCCCTCTGAAATGGGCTGGGAGAGTACCAAGCAGTACCTTAACCCACTGCACCACAACACCTGCCCCAGTATCTGAAAAGAACTCTGTAACTGCCATTTGAAGTATCCCCTGATAATCCTATTTTCTTCATGTAGCTATTCTGAGGTTAATTCTTAATGAGTGTTAAATTTGCTTTCGTATGTCAATTTGATGTCTAATTTAATGCTTGTTAGAGTGCATTTTGCCTAAGGGGGTTTAAAAGAGAATTCAGATAATCTAAAAATCAAAGATAGGGGCCAATGTTGTGGCACGGCCAACTAAGCCACCGCTTGCAACTCTAGCATCCCATGTTGGAATGCCAACACATGTCCCGCCTACCTTGTTTCCAATCCAACTCTCTGCTCGTGCACCTGGAAAGCAGCAGCAGAGTGGCCCAAGTGCTTGGGGCCCTGCACCCATGCAGGAGACCCAGATGAAGCTCCTGGCTCCTGGCTTTGGCCTGGCCAAATAAAAGTAAACAAATCTTTAAATAAAATAAAAATAAAAGAGGTTTTTAAAATAATCTTGATATGAAGATGCTTCAAAGAAGTCCTTCATAAAAGTTTGGTTAAATTACGGGCCAGCACCGTGGCTCACTAGGCTAATCCTCCACCTAGCGGCGCCAGCACACTGGGTTCTAGTCCCGGCAGGGCGCCGGATTCTGTCCCGGTTGCCCCTCTTCCAGGCCAGCTCTCTGCTGTGGCCAGGGAGTGCAGTGGAGGATGGCCCAAGTGCTTGGGCCCTGCACCCCATGGGAGACCAGGATAAGCACCTGGCTCTTGCTATCGGATCAGGAAGACCTTTCTCTCTGTCTCTCTCTCTCTCACTATCCACTCTGCCTGTCAAAAATTAAAAAAAAAAAAAAAAAAAAAAAAAAAGTTTGGTTAAATTACAAAATGGTCACGTTGGCCTGGTTTGCCTGGAACTGGGGGGAGTTCCTGGCACATGGAACTTCCCAAGCCAGAGCAGGACAAAGCCAGAGCATTCTGGGTGCAAACTGGGTTGTGCATCACCATAGACAGAGCCTGCGGTGTAGGGGATCCATGCTGTGCGCACCTTTTTCCTGCCTAAGTCTAACGGATTCTCAGTTCTCAGTTCTGGGTTCTGAAGCCACTGGTCCCCAGCTATCTGAATGCACACAGACTACCGCTGGAAGTGTTATGGGATGGGTTAGGGCCTAAATTAATTTTCCAAGTTCTTGCCTTTTACTTAGAGGAAAATTCTAAATACAGGCCCAAACACAGCAGGCACTGTGATAAACTTTATTTACAAAGTGAAAAAATTACATAGGCTCATTAGGTCTTTATTAAAGGAGAATGGGGCCAAAGAAAGGGAATTTTCATACCCTGCTCTGCTCGTCCTGAGTCTATGTGGAGACAGAGCAAGCTTCCATTCTTCCCAGCTTTTTATACGCTTGGAAAAAATGGATGTGTTTTCGTGGACCCACCCCCACGTCCCAGGTAAGAGGAGGTACTTCCTGGAGAGGGGTCCCCTGATTGACAGGTAGATGAATGGCAACACAGAGCGATGGAGGTGTGGCCTCCAGCCCATGAACTTAAAATTAGCTATCTAAGCTGTCCTACATCAGGAGACAAAAGCCCTGGCCACTGCCTCTGTGAAGGACACAGGTGCCGGGAAGCAAGTTAGGGAACAAGGTTGTCACTGCCTACCTCCTGCGTCTTCTGACTGTGAAACCATGAGTGTACTCTTCTATACTAAAAAAATAAATACAGAAATTGCTGGGGAAATAAGTGGCTAGCAGTAATCTGAGGTTTCTATGCATCTGGTACAATGAAGTTTCCCGGTGATTTAGAAAAATCAATGGTATCTGGTAGCATTTCAACTTTTTTTTTTTTTTAAGATTTATTTATTTTTTATTTGAAAGGCAGAGTTACAGAGAAGGGGTGGGGGAGAAGAGAGAACCTTCCATCTGTTGGTTCAGTCCTCAAATGGCTACAATGGCTGGTGCTGGGCCAGGCCAAAGCCAGAACTTGGAACTCCATCCTGGTCACCCACATGGGTGGCAGGGCCCCAAGTACTTGGACCATCTTCTGCTGCTTTCCCAGGCACACTAGCAGAGAGCTAGCACATCGGGTTCTAGTCCCGGTCGGGGCGCCGGATTCTGTCCCGGTTGCCCCTCTTTCAGGACAGCTCTCTGCTATGGCCCCGGAGTGCAGTGGAGGATGGCCCAAGTGCTTGGGCCCTGCACCCGCATGGGAGACCAGGAGAAGCACCTGGCTCCTGGCTTCGGATCAGCGCGATGCGCTGGCTGCGGTGGCCATTGGAGGGTGAACCAACGGCAAAAGGAAGACCTTTCTCTCTGTCTCTATCTCTCTCACTGTCCACTCTGCCTGTCAAAAACAAAAACAAAAACAAAAAAATGCAAAATTTTTTAAAGATTTATTTGTTTATTTGAAAGTCAGACTTACAGAGAGAAGGACAGGCAGAGACAGAGAGAGAGAGAGAGAGAGAGAGAGAGAGAGAGAGAGGTCTGCTATCCACTGGTTCACTCCCCAATTGGCCACAACGGCCAGAGCTGTGCCAATCCGAAGCCAGGAGCCAGGAGCTTCCTCCAGGTCCCCCACGCAGGTGCAGGGGCCCAAGGACGTGGGCCATCTGCCACTGCTTTCCCAGCCATAGCAGAGAGCTGGACGGGAGTGGAGCAGCCGGGTCTCAAGGTGGCGCCCATCTGGGATGCTGGCACTGAAGGCTGCGGCTTTACCCGCTACACCACAGCGCCAGCCCCATACAATGCAAATATTTCTGAGAGAGACACCTAGTCCCATATGTGCACCTCACACCTTAGAAGTGATAGGTTTATGAAAGTGTTCACTCTGCGTGCTCTCCGTCCACCCACGGGGAATCACGGGATGCCAGAGTCTCACAGGTTGGAATCTGGACACTGATTTTGGAGTGAAATTGTTTCAGATGCTTACTTGGGTCATTCTGAATCCTATTATCTTTCTAAGCCCAGCATCCGTCCCCCCTTCTGCAACCAATGTGCGAGATTTCCTGGGGGAAACCACTCTACTTCCCATCTCAGTCTAGGTGAGGAAAGGAGAGATGTACGTGGAGGCCCCAGAACTGGCCAATCAGAGTACAGGGCGGGACATGTGATCTAAGCTGGTCCAATCAGAATGAAGCCTAGGTAGAGGCGGGGTACATTGCGGAGATTCCCCATCTCTTTTGCTGGGACCCTGTCCTGGGACAGGGGGCGACACTGACGAGAAGCAGAGCTGACAGCTGGTGCTGCAACAAATCCTGGTGCCACTGTTCGAGCCACAGTCAGCCCTAACCTTGGATTTGACACTTATGTGAGTCAATAAAATCGCTGTGGTTTTACACGATGGGGTGTTTGTTGTTGTTTTGCATGAGTCAGGTAAAAATGGATTCCCAGTCTCCTTGCAATAGAAAAAGTACTGGCTGGCACGCCGCTGCCCCACGTGTGTGCTGTGGACAGGATTCGGCTCCTCTCGGGCGCTCACAGCCTGTGATGGAGCCAGTCCTGGGACGCCCGTCTTTGCGGCTTAGTTGCTGACTTTTCCTCTTCCTCTGGCAAACGCCTGTGACCTCTTTTCAGCAGCTCCAGCAGGCAGAGGCACAGTGGGGCTTCTTGAAGGTGGAGGGGAAGGCTGATCATGCGGGTAGCTGGCCCCAGGAAACTGGGGTAACTACAGTTGGCTTGGGCAGTCAGAGGCAGGTGCCGACCCCAGCGTGTGGGCTGCTCTTCCCGCGGCGAATAACCCCAGAAAGAAGCCACCACCAGTTCCTTCCCAAGCCGGGAAGTCGCCCCACGCAATCTGGCTCCCCAAGCTTGGGACAACGAGAAATGAATCAGACTTCCGGAGAAAGCCCGCCCTCCCACGTCTGTGACTCACCCGCTCTGCCAGGACCCCAGCACCCACACCAGCGAGGCCTGTGTGTTGCTTTCAAGAACATAATAACACCTTCCATCTGAAAAGCCCTGAAGAGCTGTACCTCTTTCAAAGTACTTGTGCAATCATTATCTCATTAGGATACCAGATTTGCTATTTTTCCTTCAGATTCTTTTTTTTTTTTTTAAACTCAAATCTAAGCAGAGACATTTTTATGTGGCTTTCAAAGAGCTTTGAAAAGAGAAAAATCAGAATTCAATCCAAGAGCAAAGCTTTTCTAGAGACAGGGCTATAATCCTTCTTTCATGACACAAACCAGGGAGCAGGAGCTAGATTTTTGAGAAAGGAACATAGAGCTGGAGTTGAAACCTAAGCTCTAGCCCCCAGTCGCCTCTAGGCAGCTGCGAGACTTGCATGAGACCCTTAGTGGCTCTGCCCCTCGGTTTCTTTCTTGGGGACCTTGGCCTTGATGTTTTCAGAAAGCCTGTGACACTCAGGTTTTACGGCTTGAGGAACCTTAGAGACTGAAGGGATGGGTTTATAGGCAAGCGGGCACGTTTTTAGAAGCCCAGCTCCTATGCGGGTGTGTGTAGGCGAGGGCCGAGAGCCATCAGGAATCGCAGCCCGGGGACAGGGAGCTGCGCACAGCCCCACTCCCTAGAGACCCCGGGGCCCTCTGCAGGCCCACCTTGTTGGCAGTGGCCTGGCGGTGGGGATTAGCTAAGTGAAGGGCAAGTGCCTAACCCATCGCATAGGGCTTGATGCTGGATGGATTGGGAAATTGCACCCGTGGGAAGAGGCACAAGCTGATGTTAGGTTGGTTCTTAGAATGGAAGGGAAGCAGAACCCTGGCATTTTTCTGGAGATGTGGCCGGCGTGGGGCTCGGCAGGCTGGGGTGGAGGGCCCTGCTTAGCCTACAGAGACAGGCTCAGGACATTTCCCACGCTGACTTCAACTTTCTCTCTAAAACTTTCTTCCCAGGGGCTGACTTGGCGCCACACCAGGTAAAGTTGCTGCCTGCAGTGCTGGTTCAAGGCCCTGAGTTTTCATTTCCGATCCAGCTCCCTGCTAATGGCCTTAGAAAAGCAGCAGAAAATAGTCCAAATGCTTGGACCTCTGCCATTCATATGGGAGAACTCGAAGAAGCTTCTAGCTCCTGGCTTCAGCCTGGCCCAGTCCTGGCCATTGCGGCCATCTGGGGAGTGAACCAGCAGATAGAAAATTTATCTCTCTCTCTCTAACTCTTTCAAATAAATAAATATTAAAAAAATACATATAAATAAACCAGCTTTCTATCCAGAAGGGAGGTGAAGGGATCCCCCAGCCCAGGCTCCCCTTTGTGTGTCCGTACTTGGGCTCCTGCCACCCACAGGAGAGACCTGGGTGGTGGAGTTCCAGGCTCCTGGCTTCAGCCTGGCCCAGCCCTGACTGACATGAGCATCTGAGGAGTGAACCAGCGAATAGATCTCTGTTTCTCTCTCTGTCTCTTCCTCTTTCTCTCTTTGATGCTCTGCCTTTCAAATAAATAAAGTAAATCTTTTTAAAAAAAGATTACTGAAAAGAAGGAAAAGAGGAATGCAAGGGCTGAGATGGAAAGGAATCTGCTACCCAGTGAACCACATCCAAGGTCACTCCTGAAGTCCAAGGGCACCCCTGCAGCTGGGTAGATCCAGGAAGACTTTACTCAGGCACAAAACTGGAGCAGTCAAGCAGATTTTGCCCCTCATTTCTCTTATCGTAAAGAAGTCTTATCACCATCTGGAGGCTTCTAAAAGCTCGCGCTTTTCCCCAGCCTGGTACCCCAGAAGCAGATTTGGGCTAGCAGGGACTACAGACAAGGTTCTTTGCTCAGTTCTCTGCCTCACCCACTTGCTACTGGCAATCACGACTACCAGCACAGAAACAGCATAGTCTGGGTCAGATCCACGTTATGTAAAACTGTGATATAGAATCCAGATTTTCCCCGAACAAGACATCTGGGAGGTGATTAGGTGATTAGAGATTTATTTGCATCTCTGAAGGGTTTCTTCAGTTTTTTTTTTTTTCTTTCTTTCTTTCTTTTCTTTTTTTTTTTTTTTTTTTTGGTGGTGGTTCTGTTTGTTAAAAGATTATCTTTGGCATAAAATTATATAATTCTTTTACTAAAAAAAAATCAAAAAATTGCAGAAGGAAGACAATCATACATGACTCCATTATGTAACACATCTATCCCTTGCAAGCACTGGGTATATTTCTTTATCATCTTTTCTCTTATACACACTTTTGATTCTATACATTAAAGATTCACTTTCTTTTACATTAAAAATTAATTTATTCTCATGATAAAGATATATAAAGTAACACTTTGGGGCTGGTGCTGTGGTGCAGTATGTTAATCCTCTGCCTATGGCACCGGCATCCCATATAGGTGCCAGTTCTAGTCCTGGCTGTTCCTCTTCCGATCCAGCTCTCTGCTATGGCCTGGGAAAGCAGTAGAAGATGGCCCAAGCGCGTGGGCCCCTGCACCCACGTGGGAGACCCGGAGGAAGCTCCTGGCTCCTGGCTTCAGATCAGCTCAGCTCTGGCTGTTGCGGCCATTTAGGGAGTGAACCAGTGGATGGAAGACTCTTCTCTCTGTCTCTCTCCCTCTCACTTTCTGTAATTCTACCTCTCAAATAAATGAATAAATAAAATCCTTTAAAAAAAAAAAAGTAACACTTCAGGGGCAGGCACTGTGGTGCAGTGGGTTAAGCCGCTGGTTAGAATGTCACTTCCTGTATCAGAGTGCCTGGTACAAGTCCTGGCCCTTCTTTCCAACCAGCTTCGTGCGAATGTGCCTGGGAAGCAGCAAGTGCTGGCTCAAGTCCTGGAGCCTCTGCTGTCTTCATGGGAGACCTGAATGGAGCTCCTGGCTCCTAGTTTCAGCCTGACCCAGCCCTGGCTGTTGCAGGCATCTGGGCAGTGAGTCAGCAGCTGGAAGATTCTCTCTCTCTAAGATTTTATTTATTTATTGGACAGGTAGAGTTACAGAGAGAGAGAGAGAGAGAGAGAGAGAGAGAGAGAGAGGTCTTCCATCCTTTGGTTCACCCCCAAATGGCTGCAACGGCCAGAGCTGCGCCGATCCAAAGCCAGGAGCCAGTTACTTCTTCCTGGTCTTCCGTGTGGGTGCAGGGCTCAAGCACTTGGGCCATCCTCCACTGCACTCCTGGGCCACAGCAGAGAGCTGGACTGGAAGAGGGGCAACCAGGACTAGAACCTGGCGCCCATATGGGATGCCAGTGCTGCAGGCGGAGGATTAACATAGTGCGCCACGGCGCCAGCCCCATCTCTCTCTTTTTTATTCTCTCTCTCACTCCCCCTTTCTCTTGCTCTCACTCTCTTTCCCCCTTTCAAATAAATACATAAACATTTTTGTTAAGTACTAGTTCTGGGGCTAATGTTGTGGCACAGCAGGTTAAGCCACTGATATGGTGCTGGCGTCCCATATCAGAGCGTGGATTCAGGTTCTGGTTACTCTACTTCCAATCCAGCTTCCTGCTATGTGCCTGGGAAGGCCATGGATAATGGTCCAAGAACTTGGGCTCCTACCACCCACATGGTAGACCAGGATAGAGTTCCAAACCTTGGCTTCAGCTTTGTCCAGACTCAGCTGTTGCAGCCATTTGGGGCATGAACCAGCAGATGAAGATCTCTCTCTCTCTGTGTGTTGCTCTGCCTTTCAAGTAAATGAGCAAATCTTAAAAAATAAATAAATAAATAAAAGTAACAGTTTCTTTACTCCACCCTTATCCACAGCGACCACTGTTAAGCCTTACGTATGTTTCCAGAAAACAGCTTCTCATAACATATGTGGCTAGGGCTGGGGGTTGGCATGCATGGTGAGGCACAAGGGCAGGCAACAGATCTCCTACGATCAGCAGTGGGGACACATGACCAATACATGCAGCCCTTCCCTCATGTCAGGACTGCAAGACGTAAAACTCGAGCTGCCAGGAATGGTGCTTCTAGCTGTGTAACTGAAATAAGTAAGGAGCGGGCTCTAGAGAGAGCTCTGATGCTGTTAGAGATTGTGCATCTAGTTCTTCCAAAGTTGGTGTGCGACCTTGACCTTCCATGGGTTAGCTGCTCAAACTTTCTCAGAGTTTGTGACCAACAAATTCCCTTCCTGCTAACATCTATTTGAAGTAGATACATGTTGTGTTTTAACAAAGTGGTACATTCATCCTAAGCATTTTTCTTTCTCTAAAAATCTCATATCCATAATTTTTAAGGATAAAGCAAACAAAAGTTAGAGAAATTAGATATCGCCAACACCAAAAACTTTTTCAAAGGACACTTTCTGGGAGGTGAAAAGGTGACCCACAGAACAGGGGACATTTGCAAGCTGATACAGGACTTGTATTGAGCATACATTAAGTACTCTGATAGCTAAGTAATAAGACAGGTACCCCAATTAAAAAATGAAAAAAAAAAGATTTGAATTTTGAATAGACATTTCTCCAAAGAAGATATACAAACATCCAATAAGCACATGAAAAGATGCCCAACATCATTTGCCATCAGGAAAATGCAAATCAAACCCACAACAAGGTACTACCTCATAGCCACTGGGATGGCTATATCAAAAAGACAATGTACGTTGGTGAGGATGAAGAGAAACTGGAACCATCATATACTGCTGGTGGGGATGGAAAATAGTGTAGCTACTTTGGCAAGCAATGTGGCATATCCTGAAAAAGGTTAAACAGAGTTGCCATATGACCCAGCAGTTCCTCTCCTGCATAGATCTCCAAGAAAAATAAAAATACCTCCACAAAAGCACTTGTATGTGAGCCCTCACAGTAGCAGTAACATAATAGCCAAAACATGGAAATAACTCAGATGAATGCATACAGAAAATGTGACAGGTCTATGCCATGAAATACTTTTCAGCCATAATAAGAAGGGAAGTATTGAAACATGCTACAACTTCTATGAACCTTGGATACATTGTTTAGTTAAAAAAGGGCAGTCACAAAGAACCACACATTGCATGATTCCATTTGTCTTGAATAGGCAAATCCACAGAGACAGAAAGTAGATTTGCTCACGGAAGGAGCTCTCAGGGAAATAAGAATGAATGACTGCTCATGGGGGGTGCTGAGAATGTTCTAGAACTGTTGTGACAGTGGTGAAAATACGAATATACTAAAACCACTAATTTGCACATTTCAAACAGGTGAATTTTTTTTGACAGGCAGATTTTAGACAGTGCGAGAGAGAGACAGAGAGAAAGGTCTTCCTTCCGTTGGTCCATCCCCCATTGGCTGCTATGGCCGGCGCGCTGCGCCGATTTGAAGCCAGGAGCCAGGTGCTTCCTCCTGGTCTCCCAATGCGGGTGCAGAGTCCAAGCACTTGGGCCATCCTCCACTGCACTCCCTGGCCACAGCAGAGAGCTGGACTGGAAGAGGGGCAACCGGGGCAGAATCCGGCTCCCCAACCGGGACTAGAACCCGGGGTGCCAGCACCGCAGGTGGAGAATTTAGCTTAGTGAGCCACGGCACCGGCCAGCAGGTGAATTTCAAGATATACAAGGATGAATTACATCTCAATAAAACTGCCATAAGAAAACAACAGCTTACTGGCGGATGTATCAGTCGGGTTATTTACGGAATTGTGAGGTACAAGTGATTGCTGCATTTGAGTCCACCTCTGTGTCTCCTATCATTCAATAAAGCTTCAGTGAGTGCCAGATGTGCTGGGAACATAAGAAAGTGTAAGGAGCCAGCCCCCGTGCACAGATGGCGGCGAATGGGGCAAGCGTGAGTGACAAGTGCCCCTGGGCTCAGAGGCAGGCCTGCTGGCATCCTGCGCCCAACTTCACTGAGGAAGCAGAAACCACTCAATGTTGCAGAGTAAGTGAAGAGAAACAAAAATACACCAGGGCTGAGAGCTTTGTCGAGCGCGTACCGTGATGGGCACTGTGCTAAACGCAGCCCACAGGCGATGACGCTTCCAAGAGTGGCAGAGCACAGAGCCAGGTGGACCCTAGCAAAACAACATCTTACCGGCAAGAACTGCAAAACAAAGCAAAACACAATCATTTGGAGGCCTTGAAAATTGGTCTGTGGGCAAGAGCAAATGGAGAAATAATATTCGAGGCCATCAAGGTTTTGGTGAGCACTTTAGCCATGTTCCGCCTTCCACGGTTCCCTGTTAGGAATGCTGTACCCAAGAGCTCTGTTCTCTGTATGAAGATTCTGCCCAGTGCCCAGATTCTGTTGCCAGGGCTTCTCACGCCCCCGGCCCCCTGGTGCGGCAGCCCTGCCCTAGGAAGGATCTGGTGGGAGAACAATGCAACCCCAGGCATAGCACACGGAGAATACTGGCGCTCTATCGCTCAGCTTGTACAGTGGACATTCTATGCCTGCAGGGGCAAGTGGAGATCAGTGACTTCCACTCCCTACCTTGCTGCCCACTCACAGAGAGGGGTGTGCATTCGGGAAAAGTGGGGCTCCCCTCCCAGCTCCGAGGCAGTGGCGCGGGAGTTCTGGCCAGGATGGAAGGCAGCCCACAGGGACAAAGAGCTTCAGAGCCCTGTTTGAGGACACACATTCCTGGAACAGAGCCCGGAGAACTCTGCCTGAGGGTGTGTGTGGAAAGCAACAAAGACTTGATGTAGAGCCATAATAGGAGGCTGGTAGCTGCATGATACAGTAAAATAGCAGCCGAAATTTAAGAGAAGCAAGGGGAGAGAGAAAGCAGAGCCTTCCTGGCCTCACATCCAACTCCAGGATTCAGGAAGGGTGTGTAATATGCCTGGTTGCATGGCGTGGACTTGAAAATATTCCCAAGCCACAGTCAGGCCTATTAGTACAGGGCATGAAGTCCTTACAGGGAACCTCTGATGGTGGGCAGCTGCTCCGAGCAGGGGTAACTCCTAGGAAGCCAGGATTAAACATAAAGCCCCACCATTCCTAGCAGTTGGGAAGACTAGGCATGCCCAAGGCTGCATGATGTCCTCAGCCATCGGAGAGGAAACCTCCAGGCACTAGGCCTTGGCTCAACATTCAGCACAAAAAGTAAACTCCCTGAACTGGGGGAGCAGCCTCTACCCCAAGCACTCATCCAATGACAAAGGGTAAAAATATAACTGACCAGGAAGCCTCAAGTACAACCTTTGGCCAATAAATGCTTATGCCAACCCAGTGCAAGCCCCAGGAGGCCAGGCTAGAAGAGAAAGACAACAGGCAAATATCTGAGCAGGCATCTATGGTTTCACAGTGCAAGAGAAACAGTCTTCACAAAATGAGTTCAGCCAAGTATTTAAACAAATAACGAAGAAAACTGCAATAGCCACAACTCCCGGGGTGGGAAATCAGTATCCATAATTGCTGTAATGTATTTTCTAAAATGCCCACTTTTCAATAAAAAAAGTATGAGATATGCAAAGAAAAAAATCAAACAGTAGAAACTGCTTTGAAGGGGCCCAGGGGGTGGACTGAGTAGACAAAGACTCCACAGCAGCTGCTGTTATAAATAATGTTCAAAGAACGAGCAACAGCCCTGCTTAGAGATTTGAAAGCAGATGCAATGACAATGCCTCATCAAACAAAGTATATCAAGGAAGAGATATAAGCTATAAGTAAGAATCAAATAGAAATTCTGTAGTCAAAAAATGCAATAACCAGGGGCCAGTGTTGTGGTACAGCAGGTTATGCTGCCACCTGAAACTCGGGGATCCCATATTGGAGTCCTGGCTGCTCCCTTCCCAATCCAGGTCCCTGCTTATATGCCTGGGAAGGCAGTAAAAGATGGTCTTAGTGCTCGGGCCCCTGGGTGGGAGAGCTGAATGGAGTTCCTGACTCCTGGCTTCAACCTGGCCCGGCCCTGGCCATTGTTGCCATTTGGGAAGTGAACCAATGAATGGAAGATTCTTTCTCTCTCTCTCTCTCTCTCTCTCTCTCTCTCTCTCTCTCTCTCCTCTCTGTCAGTCTGCCTTTCAAATGAATAAAATAAATCTTAAAATAAAATACATAACCAAAGTGAAAATTCACTTCAAAAGGTCAACAGATTTAATCTGTTGGAAGTAAGAATCCGTGAATTTGAAGGTCAATCAGTAGGGATTATATAATTGTGAGAATAAAGAGAAAAAATTAATATGAATGAGTAGAGCCTCCAAGAAATGTGAACATATTTAAGTGCACCAACATATGCATAATAGTGCCAGAAGGAGAGGAGAGAGAAAAGACAGAAAAAAATATATTAAAAGAAATGGCTGACGGTTTGAGTCCCAGCTGCTCCATTTCTGATCCAGTTCTCTGCTTTGGCCTGGGAAAGAAGTGGAAGATGGCTCAAATCCTTGGCCCCCTGCACTCACATGGGAGACCCTGAAGAGGCTCCTGGCTCCTGGCTTACATCAGCACAGCTTCTACCCTTGCAGCTATTTGGGGAGTGAACCAGTCGCTCTCTCTCTGTAACTGTGTCTTTCAAATTAAATAAATAAATCCTTTTAAGAAAAGGGCTGAAAACTCCCCAAATTTGATGAAAAACATTACTCTGTTCATGCAAGACATGACCTGGTTTATATCTGGATTTTTGCCTGTTGGTATTTAATTTTTTAATTTATTATTATTTATTTAAAAGACAGAGATGGAGAGACAGAGAACTTTTTTTTCCCAGAAAGCAAGCTGCCATATTTTCTATTTTATCTTTTAAAAGATTTATTTATTTATTTGAAAGGGTCACACAGAGAGAGAGGAGAGGCAGAGGTCTTCCATCCGCTGGTTCACTCCCTAGTTGGCTGCAATTGCCAGAGCTGAGCTGATCCGAAGCCAGGAGCCAGGAGCTTCTTCCAGGTTTCCCATGTGGGTACAGGGGCCCAAGGACTTGGGCCATCTTACTGCTTTCCCAGGCCATAGCAGAGAGCTGGATCAAAAGTGGAGCAGCCGGGACTCTAACCACATGGGATGCCAGCACTACAGGCTGCTGCTTTACCTGCTATGCCACAGCGTTGGCCCCAGAGAACTTTCATTACTGTTTTATTTCCCAAATGTCCACAACAGCCAGAGTTGAGCCAGGTCAAAACCCAGAGCCTGGAAATCCATCTGGGTCTCCCACGTGGGTGGCATGAACCCAAATACTTGGGCCATCATCTACTGCCTCTCAGGGTACACATTAGCAGGAAGCTGGAATCAGATAAGGAGCTGGGACTTGAAGCCAAGCATCCCGGTATGGATTGTAGGCCTCCCAAGGGGCATTTTGACCACTGTGCCAAAGGCCCATCCCTGGTTTCTCCTTGTTGATAAAAAAAAGTAAGGAGAAAAAGAGAAATTGATGAAAAACTATTAAGCAAAATCAGGAACTTCATAGTTTGGAAAACAGCCTACCCACACTGTGGACGATGAGAGAGCATGCTCTGGCCGGAACAGGAAATTGGCCCAGCCAACCACCTGCCAAGGCGATGAGAGGGTGGGCCTCTTGGAGAGCCAGCCAATCATCCCAGCAGAGGCAGGAAGAGGCGGAGTTATCCAGGAAAGGTCTGGGAAAGCCAGACCAGGTGTGGATCCCGTTGACGAAAGAGGCTGCCAGGATTTTGAGAATTTCATACCAGCAGAAACACTGCCAGCGACAAAATGGAGAGAGAATGACGCCGAGGGCAGAGTCGTAGGTGCAGAGACCACAAGAGCCGAGGAGGCCGGGCTGCCATGGAGCCCCCAAGAATTATGCTCAGGCTTGAAAGTTTATTTATCCAGGCCAATGCTGTGTCGTAGCGGGTAAAGCCGCCGGCATCCCATATGGGTTCAGGTTCGAGTCCCAGCTATTCCACTTCCGATCCAGCTCTCTGCTATGGCCTGGAAAAGCAGTAGAAGATGGCCCAAGTCCTTGGGCCCCTGCACCCACCGTGGGAGACCTGGAAGAAGCTCCTGGCTTCTTGCCGCTGTTTGGGGAGTGAACCAGCGAATGGAAGACCTCTCTCTGCCTCCGCCACTCCGTAACTCTGCCTTTCAAATAAATAAATCTTTTTTTCTTTTTCTTTTTTTTCTTTCTTTCTTTCTTTCTTTTTTTTTTTTTTTTTTTGACAGGCAGAGTGGACAGTGAGAGAGAGAGATAGAGAGAAAGGTCTTCCTTTTTGCCGTTGGTTCACCCTCCAATGGCCGCTGCAGCCAGCGCATCATGCTGATCCGAAGCCAGGAGCCAGGTGCTTCTCCTGGTCTCCCATGCAGGTGCAGGGCCCAAGCACTTGGGCCATCCTCCACTGCACTCCTGGGCCATGGCAGAGAGCTGGCCTGGAAGAGGGGCAACCGGGATAGAATCCAGCACCCCAACCGGGACTAGAACCCGGTGTGCTGGCGCCGCAGGCGGAGGATTAGCCTATTGAGCCACGAGCTGGCCATAAATCTTTTTTTCTTAAAGTGGAATTGTTTAAAAAGTAAATAGAATATTATTTATTTCTTTTATTTATTTGAAAGGCAGAGGGACAGAGACGGACAAAGAGAGATCTTCCATCCACTAACACGCTCTCCAAGTGGCTGCAGCCAGGACTGGGCCAGGTGGAAGCCAGGAGCCGGGAAGTCAATCAAGGTCTCCCACGTAGGTAGCAGAAACCCAAGAACCAGAGCCATCCCCTGCTGCCTCCCAGACTGCACGTTAGCCGGAAGCTGGCATTGGAAGCACAGCTGATTCCAACCAGGCACTGGGACACGCACAGCAGGTGCCCCACTGTTAACCACTGAGTCCAATGCCCGCCCCTACCCTCCTGCTGTGGAAGCTGATGGAATTTGCTGTGCTGGGCTGCAGCCTTGCCGTCAGCTAGTAACCACCCTTTGTTCCTTTTCTTTTTCTCCCTTTCAGCGTGTGAAGTCTGTCCTATGCCTGTTTGCCATTATTTTAGAAGCATGTAACTTGAGTCCTAAGTTTCAGAGACTTATGGACACAGGAATTCTGCTCCAGGAAGGACCATCCCCAGTGCTGTTCACACCTGTTGAGATCATTGAAACGATGAGATTTGGGATTTAGAGTTGGTGTGGGGATGGGTTAAGACTTTGGGGCATCCCATATGAGTGCTGGTTCAGGTCCTGAATGCTCTGCTTCCAATCCAGCTCCCTGCTGATGTGCCTAGCAAAGCAGCAGAGGATAGCCCAAGTGCTTCAGCCCCTGTACCGTGTGGGAGATCCTAGTGGAGTTTCAGGCTCCTGGTTATGGCCTGGCCCAGCCCTGGGTGGTGAGGCCATTTGGAGAGTGAACCAGAGGTGAAAGCTCTCTCCCTCTCCCTCTCCCTCTGTAACTCTGCCTTTCAAATAAATAAATCTTTAAAGAAAAAGACTTTGGGGTATCTGGAGATGGGGTGAGTATACTTTGCACTTTGGGATGGATGTGAAGTTTGGGGACCATAGGGTAGATTGTACTGAGCTGAATGGTATCCCCTCAAATACATATCCATGTAGAAGCTCTGAATGCGGACTTATTTGGAAATAAGCTCTCTGAAGATACAGTTCAGATGATGCCATGAGATTAGGATGGATCCTGGATCCATGTGATTTGTATCCTTATAAGAAGAAAAGGGGAGGGTGAGGTTTAGTTAAGATATTACTTGGGACATACACATTCCCTATTGGGTGCCTTAGCTCCAGTTCCAGCTTTTTTTTTTTTTTTAAGATTTATTTATTTGGCTGGCGCCGCGGCTCACTAGGCTAATCCTCCGCCTGTGGCGCCAGCATACCAGGTTCTAATCCTGATTGGGGCGCCGGATTCTGTCCTGGTTGCCCCTCTTCCAGGCCAGCTCTCTGCTATGGCCCGGGAAGGCAGTGGAGGATGGCCCAAGTGCTTGGGCCCTGCAGCCTATGGGAGACCAGGAGAAGCACCTGGCTCCTGGCTTCGGATCAGCACAGTGCGCCGGCCGCAGCAGCCATTGGAGGGTGAACCAACGGCAAAAAGGAAGACCTTTCTCTCTGTCTCTCTCTCTCACTGTCCACTCTGCCTGTCAAAAAATTAAAAAATATTTATTCATTTGAAGGGTACAGAAAGAAAGAGGGGCAGAGTCGGAGGGTGGGAGTAGTGGAGAGAGATCTTCCATTCACTGTTTCATTCCCAATGGGGGTAGGCCAAGCTGAAACCAGGAGTCAGGAACTCCTTCCTGGTTTTCCACATGGGTATAGGGGCCCAAGCTCTTGGCCCGTCATCTGCTGCTTTCCCAGGCACCTTAGCAGGGAGCAGGGCAGGACTGGAAGTAGAGCAGCCAGGACTTGAACCAGGGCTCTGATATGGGATGTTAGCATTTACAAATGGTGGCTTAACTCTCTGCACCACAACACCAGCCCTGCCAAGCTCCACTTCTGATTCCACTTTCCCCAGGGAGGCAGGGGGTAATGGCTCATGTACTTGGATCTCTGTCCCCAATGAGGGAGAACCAGACAGTTCCAGGCTCTTGGCTTGGACCTGGCCAATCTTTGGGTGTTGCAGGCATTTAGGGAGTGAATCAGTGGAAGGAATATCTCTCTCTTGCTTTCAAGTAAACTGAAAGTAAGTAAAATTTTAAAAAGAGAAAGGGCGCTGGTGTTGTGGTTCAGTGGGTTAAGCTGCTGCTTGTGATGTGGGCATCCCATATGGGAATGCCAGATTGAATCCCAGCTATACCATTTTCCATCCTGCTTCCTGCTAATGTGCCCAAGAAGGTAGCAGAAGATGACCCAAGTACTTGGGCCCCTGCTAGCCACATGGGAGACCTGGATAGAGTTTCTGGCTCCTGGCTTTGGCCTGGCCCAGACTTGGCTATTGTGGCCATTTGGGGAGGAAACCAGCAGATGGAAGGTGTCTCTGTATAAATAAATATATAGGTCTTCCTTTCAAATAAATAAATCTTTAAAGAAGGAGGAGGGGTGGGGGAAGAAGAGACACAGGGAGACACAGGTGCACAGGGTGAATTCCACATGATAATGAAGACAGAAATGGAATGATGGACTTATAAGCCAAGGAACACCATGGACTTCCAGTAGCTACCAGAAGCTAGGAAAGACACATGGAATGGTTTTGACTTCAGAGCCTCTGGACGTAACCAACCTTGCAAATACCTTAATTTTTGTATTTCTAGCCTCTAGAAATTAACTCATTATGAATCAGAGACCTAAACATTAGAGCTAAAGTGATAAAACTGTTATAAGAAAACATAAGGTAGGGCCAGCGCTGTGGTATAGGGGATAAAGCCCTAGCCTGCAGTACTGGCATCCCATATGGGTGCCAGTTTGAGTCCAAGCTGTTCCACTTCCCATCCAGCTCTCTGCTATGGCCTGGGAAAGCAGTAGAAGGTGACCCAAGCCCTTGGACCTCTGCACTCATGTGGGAGACCCAGAAGAAGCTCCTGGCTTTGATCGGCACAGCTCTGGCTATTGCAGTCATCTGGGGGGTAAACCAGCTGATGGAAGACCTCTCTCTCTCTCTCTCTCTCTGTGTGTGTGTGTGTGTGTGTGGCTGTAACTCTGACTTTCAAATAAATAAATAAATAAATAAATCTTTAAAAAGAAGAAGAAGAAGCAAACATAAGGAGGCTAGTTTGTGGCATAGTGGGTTAAGCCACCACCTGTGATGCCAGTATCTCATATGAGTGTGGGTTCAAGAAAACATAAGAGGAAATCTTCATGACCTTAAATTAGGCAATACTTTCTTAAATATGACACCAAAGGAAAAAGCAATGAAATCAAACAAAAATAGATAAATTGGAGTCATCAAAATGAAAAACTTTCATGCTTAAAAGCTGTCATCAATAAAGTAAGAAGACAACCCATTGAATAGGAGAAAGAACTGGATAAAGAACTTGTTTCTAGAAATTTTTTTTTTTTTGAAATTTATTTGAAAGGCAGAGTTACAGAAATAGGAGAGACAGAGGGAGAGAGAGAGGTCTTCTACCTGCTGAGTTACTCTGCAAAATGGCCACAGTGGCCAGGGCTGGGCCAGCCCAAATCCAGGAGCCGGGGAGTGATGTGTGGGAGACCCAGACTGAGTTCCCCGCTCCTGACTTTGGCCTGACCCATCTCTGGCCTCTGTGTGCATTTGAGAAGTGAACCAGTAAATCCCTGTCTGTCAGTCTGTCTGTCTCTCTTTGTCTCTCTGTCTAAAATAAATAAGTTTTTTTTTTTAAAGGACAAAGGATCTATATCAGCACTTCTGGAAGGAAGATACGTGCCAATAAGTGCTTGAAAAAAATGCTTGTCATTAGTCATCGATAATCATCAAAGGGTGAATTTTATGATATTGAGTTGCAGCTTGTTAAATGACAGCAATCACATAAACTAACGTGTGTTGGATTGTGTTGTTGGGCCTATACCATGGGAAAATAAAACACGTTTGAGAATAGCAGCACAAAGGAAACAGGTGGGAGCAAAGCTGTACAGGGATTGTAAAGAAATGAGAGCAGATGGTGACTCAGAGCCATAGGGAGAAAAAGAGAGAAACAGGATGGGTAAGTAAGAAAGTTAGTACAACAAGCCGTATAAACATGCACTTGCTCGCCTCAGTTTCCTTAAAAAGAATCGCTATAGCAGTGTAGGGAGACCAGTGCTGTTACGCTGCTGCTTCTGGCACTACACCATCCCCATATCAAAGTGCTGGTTGGAGTCCTGGCTGTTTCAGCTCCCTGCTAATGCACCTGGGAGAGCAGCGGATGACAGCCCAAGTGCTTGCCTCTGCGCCACCTCATGGGGGACCTGGATGGAGTTCCTGGCTCCTGGTTTTGGCCATGCCCAGCCCTGGCCATTCGGTGCACTTGAGGGTTGAATCAGCAGTTGGGAGAGCTCTTTCTCTCTCTCTGTCACTCTGCCTTTTTATAAATAAATCTTAAAAAAAAAAGTTGGGGGCAGCTTTGTGTCGTGGCAGATAAAGCTATTGTCTGTGATGCCAGCATCCCATTTGGGTCCCAATTCATGTCCCGGCTGCTCCACTGTCCATCCAGCTCCCTGCTAATGGCCTGGGGAAAGCAGAAAAAGATGGTCCAAGTGCTTGGGCCCTTGCACTGATGAGGGAGACCCAGAAGAAGCTCCTAGCTCCTTGCTTCCGCCTGGCCCAGCCCTGGCTGCTGCAGCCATTTGGAGAGTGAACCAATGGATGGAAGATCTCTTTATCTTGCCCTCTGTCTCTGTAACTCTGAGTTTTAAATGAAATAAAATGAATTTTTTTAAAGTACAATAAAATAAAATTTAAAATCTTTAAGAAATACAGTGTATTATTGGATATATCATATACATTACAATGATATTGCAAACATAGGGAGAAGTAAACACAGTTATTTAGGAGTAAGTTTGTATATCTAACTGGAATTTTTTTAAAGAGTTATTTGTTTGAAAGGTAGAGAGAGAGAAAGGGAGAGACAGATGTTCCATCTGCTAGTTCACTCCTCAAATGGCTACGACAGTCAGGGCTGTGTCAGGTCAAATCCAGGAGCTGGGAACTCCATCCAGGTCTCCCGTATGCGTGGCAGGGCTCCAAGTACTTGGGCCATCTTCTGCTACCTTCCCAAGTGCAGTAGCAGGGAGCTGGTTCAAAGTGGAGCAGCCAGGATGCCCACTGGCACTCAGAAATGGGATGTCAGCATTGCAGGCCATGGCTCAACCTGCTGTGCCATAGTGGCAGCCCCTGGAAGTCCATAAAATACAAATAATGGGTGGGCATCTGCTCTGGCTGTTAAGCAACTGGTTACGATGCCCACGTTCCACCTTGGAGTATCTGGCTCTGAGTACCTGGCTCTGAGTCCGGATCCCCACTTCCTGCTAGTGCAGATCTTGGTGCATGGCAGTGATGGCTCCAGCGGCTGGGTTGCTGCCACCCGTGGGGCAGACCTGTATTGAGTTTCTGGCTCCTATCTTCTGCCTCAGCCCTGCCTGGCCATTGTGGGCCTGTAGGGGAATAGACCAGTGAGTAGGAGCTCTTTGTGTCTCTTTCTCCCCTTCTCTCTGTCTCGCAAATAAAAATTTTGAAGGAGAAGGCACCCTGTCCTCCATCAAATGCAGCTGTAGGGCCAGTGGTCAGCAGTCAGCATGAGCTGGGCGGCCGCACCCTCTGTTGTGCACCAAATAATCTGCACATCTCAGGAGGGTGATGGCCCACATCTCTGCTCTAAAATTGTTCCTCCAGTAGTCTCATGTACCACCAGGCTGTAAGTGACGGGGCAGGCAGCATTCAAAGTCCCTGAAGTCTCCGGAAACCGACTAAACGTGAGAGATGATTGTTAGCGAGGGTTCGGAGGGGAGACTTGCAGGGTTTTTAATCCCAAAAACTGAGAAAGTGGTGACAGAAATGGAGAAGTTGGAAGAAAAGGCCCTATCTGCAGGGAATGAGCTCAGTGTGAATTACGTTGGATTAGAGGGTGCAGCCAGGCAACAAGGTCAGAATGCCTGGCTGACGGTGGGGATAAAGGCAGTCCTGAACTCAAAAACTGGGGGCTGGTGTTGCTGCGTAGCAGGTAAAGCCATCGCCTGCAGTGCTGGCATCCCTTGTGGGCGCTGGTTCAAGTCCCGGATGTTCCACTTCTGATCCAGCTCTCTGCTGTGGCCTGGGAAAGCAGTAGAAGATGGCCCAAGTCCTTGGCTCCTGCACCCACGTGGGTGACCCAGAAGAAGCTCCTGGCTCCTGGCTTCAGATCCGTGTATCTCTGGCTGTTTTCGGCCAACTGGGGAGTGAACCAGCAGATGGAAGACCTCTCTCTCTCTCTGCCTCTCCTTCTCTCTGTGTGTAACTCTGACTTTCGAATAAATAAATAAATGTTTTTTAAAAATCCTGTGTTTTTGGAAGCATCCCATAGAATAATGATAAAGGAAAACAGGTTCTGTTTATGAAGAGCCTACTCAGTGCTTTCCTTGTGCTAGACATTGTAAGAAAGCACTTCAAAAGCCCGTGAAATGAAATTAAAAGATGTTTATTTTATTTTATTTTATTTTATTTTTAAAAATTTTTTTGACAGGCAGAGTGGACAGTGAGAGAGAGAGACATAGAGAGGAAGGTCTTCCTTTACCATTGGTTCACCCTTCAATGGCCGCTGTGGCCGGCGCACTGCGGCCAGCGAACTGTGCTGATCTGAAGCCAGGAGCCAGGTGCTTCTCCTGGTCTCCCATGGGGTGCAGGGCCCAAGCACTTGGGCCATCCTCCACTGCCTTCCCGGGCCATAGCAGAGAGCTGGCCTGGAAGAGGGGCAACCAGACAGAATCCGGCGCCCCGACCAGGACTAGAATCTGGGGTGCCGGTGCCGCAGGCAGAGGACTAGCCTATTGAGCCTCGGCGCTGGCCTATTTTATTTTAAAAAGATTTTTACTTATTTCTTTGAAAGGCAGAGTTACACAGAGAGAGACAGAAGAGAGGTTTCCTATTCACCGGTTCACTTCCCAAATGGCCATAATGGCCAGGGTTGGGCCAAGCCAAAGCCAGGAACCAGCAACTCCATCTGGGTCTCCCTTGTGAGTGGCAGGGGCCCAAGTACTTGGGCCATCTTCCACTGCTTTCCCAGGTGCGTTATCAGGGAGCCAGAGCAGAAGTGGAGCAGCCGGGACTTGAACCAGTGCTCATAAGGGATGCTATTGTTGCAGGTGGTGGCTTAACTCGATGCTCTGCTACCCAGCCCAATGAGTTTATTTTGATGCAAGAAAAGAAAAAAAAAAAAAAAGAAAGAAAGAAAAATTGAAATGGGTGAAGCTTTTTAAAAAAATATTTATTTATGTATTCACTTATTTATTTGAGAGGCAGAGTTGCAGAGAGAGAGGAGAGACAGAGAGGTCTTCCATCCGCTGGTTCACAATGGCTGGAGCTGGGCCGACCAAAGCCAGGAGCCAGGAGCTTCCTCCAGGTCTCCCGCATAGGTGCAGGGGCCCAAGCACTTGAACCATCTTCTGCTGCTTTTTGAGGTCAAACGCATTAACAGGGAGCTGGATTGGAAGCAGAGCAGCTGGGATTCAAACAGGTGCTCTGATATGAGAGGCCAGCTTAACTCACTGTGGCGCAATGCTGGCACCTCCACAAACTTTTGAAGTCCCTTCATGATAAATATGAGCAGCAACCATCCTGAGGCCAATGGGAGAAATCACTTAAAGGGAGTTACTCATCCCCCAGACCCTGTGTATTTGACCAGTGGCCTGGGCTGGCTGACATAAGGGCAGGACTTTGGCAGCCTGGGCGGGCGGAGTTGGTCATGCACCTGATTATGAAGACTAATTGGTGCTGACAAGTAGCAGGTGGCTAGGGAGCGTGTTGCCACTTGAGGGTCCAGGGCATACCTGGGACCTGGAAATGAAAGAGGTAAGTCCCCGTATTATGGAGACAAGTGGGTGATAAAAATGGCAAGGGTTTCAGAAGGTCCCTTGTCATGGGGGGAAAAACCCTTTCCACGTCCCACCCCCCAACTACAGTGTAGCCGGTGTTACCATTCGCCACAGCTAGAAGACTGGGTGTGTTGGTATTTAGGCTTGTTGGCCTGCGGACAAATTCCTGCAGAAAACATGGTCAGGCATGAAGAAGATGGGGAAGGCATAAGCCGAATTGCAAGTGGCAGGTTATTTATATAGCAAGCCCCACTGCACACCTCCCTGGTCAAGCACACACAGCTACAGTTGTCCCCAGGGGGCTCCGTGCTGTGGACAAGCCCTAGCCGGGTTCAGGGCTTGGTCAGACTGGGGAGCAGGCACAGGCAGAGCTGCCATTTCTTTAAGGTCACCTCTTCAGGCATCTGAGCTGAGTTGTGGCCTCATCATGCCGCATTCTTCCAGGAAATTTCCACCCAGGTGAGATCCAGAGCCAGGAAGCAGAATTCCATGAATTCCCTAACCCATTCCTTAGTTGAAGTGGCAAAGGGCTGATGGCAGTCTGGGGGATTTTGTTCAAAATGGTCCCAGGAGCAACCCGGCAGAATGGGTTTTGTGCAGGGTCTTCCTGGGTACCTGAGGTGCGTGCACCATTTCAGAGTTTCCCAGTTGGGCAGGAAAACAGAAACTTGTCCCAGAAGGATGGGCCCTGGAGGGCCAAAGCAGGATGCTGTAAAATGTAGGGTTATTCGTGCAGTGGTGGGAGGGGAGAGAAGACATTGAACTTGGCCTGCAGGGGAAGGAGGGGAGTGACCTCAGCACTCTTTGCCCCACTAGCTGTAAACGCTGGAGTTCGCCTCTGGAGGGAGAGACTTTCTTTACAACGCCAAATCAGCCAACTAGAACAAGAGCAGAGTGCCCAAGAGCTCTTCCTTCTCGCTTGACCGGGAATCTCCGGGTTTGCCAGTTAGTTACTGAGTAACTGGTACAAGTAATTGATGTGACCCTTAGGCCTTTCATAGAATCAGCAAAAGAGTTGTAACCACAGCAAGTCCAAGGTCAAAAGCTGGGAGAAACCAGGTCCAGAGCTAAGCTGCAGAGGAGGGAGCAATGCATGTAACAGTCTAATGCATATGACTCGGGAGGCAAGTGCATGGAGCAGAAGGGAGGAAGGGAGGCTGTGCGAGGTTCAGGTCTGCCCGAGATTGTCTCGATGCAGGAGGGCCTGAGCCATCAGGGACCCCACTGGGCTGGGTGTGATGAGTTTTGTGCTTTCGAGTGTCTATAAGCACAGACCCTTGGAGTAGACGATGAGTCATATCCCCTAATTCTCTCATCATCTCCTTCTAACCTACTTCGGCTCCTTTGCAAAATCTCCCAAGGGGCCTGCCTTCCTCTCTCTATTTCTGTGGGCAGAGTTTGTGAATCTCTTGCCTAGCACTTGAGCAGCTTCTTTCTTTCTTCCTTTCTTTCTTCCTTCCTTCCTTTCTTTTCTTTTCTTTTTTTTTTTTTGCACTTATCTTACTCTACTGAAAATATTTGTTTGCATAACCCTTTGCCCTCACTAAATATGGCTTATGAGGGTACAGCCATTTCTTATGCAGCTTTATTTGTGTCAGCAGGGCTTGACTCAGTATTGGGTATGTGGGAAGCAGCGGGTAAATACCCAGTAAAAGTCTCAGTTAACCCGAGACTGAAGGCTGCTTGTTAATCCAGCCCTCCAGCCCTTCCACAGCCTCACCTTCCCTGTCAGTGTTTCACTCACCTTTAGCGCCAACCACTTCTCTCCTCCTAAGGATCCCAGCCAAGAACACACCCTCTGTGTCTACACCTTTGTGCCTCCTCTGTGCCTGTCCCTTCCGTCTGGAATTCTGTTCTTTCTCCTATTTGATTTTGGACACACAGCTCTCTCTTACTTCTGCACCTGCTGGACTCGCAACTTCCTCCTAGCAGGAGTGAGGGGGCAGGAGTTGTGCACAGTGGGTTAAGCCCTGGCTTGGGATACCTGCATCCGGTATCGAAGTGCTGGCTTGAGTCCTGGTTACCCTGCTTTTAACTCTGCTTCCTGCTTCCTGGGAGGCAGCGGATGGTGGCCCAAGTACCTGGGCCGCTGCCGCTCACATGGGAGACCCAGATGGAATTCCTAGATCCTGGCTTTGGCCTGGCCCAGCCCCTGAGTGTTGTGGGCATTTGGGGAGTGAATCAGTGTATGCAGGTTCTCTCAATCTCTTTCTTTCTCTCTGCCTTTCACATACATACATACATACGTAAATCTGAAAGACAGAGAGACAGACTGTGGACTTCTTCGTATTTCCTGCAGAGCCTGACCTCGTACCTTGCACCCAACAGGGGCTCAGGCGGGGTTTGCTCAGGCTGGGAACGATTGATTTCGGCTTTGACTAAACTGACTGTGACCCCCTCACTTGCCAGGTGTCTTGGGGAGAGGAGATGCACAACTGCAGAAGTTAAAACTGTCCACTTACTCAAGAGTGGTCAGCAGCCCCTGTGTTGCTGTGGCCATGTGGTTAATACCGTAAAATCATCTTGGACGTGTTATCGAGGGATCTGTGGCTCTCCTTACTCCACAAACGCCCAGTGGGATTAAGGAAGGGGGCAGCATGGAAGGACGCCTCCGTCCAGTTCTACCCTAACCACGAGGCAGCCCAAAGCCTACAAAATTGTAAAGCTGGCAAGGTTTGGCTTTGTCTGTGTCTACTCGTATGCCTCTTTTCCCTCTTGGTCTCCTAACTCTTACCCAGTTTAAGGACTAAATATTTGTGCTTTATTTCCATCTCCCAGGGTGGCCGGAAGGAAATCTGATCAATCAGTAACCAGGGGTGCAAAACTCAAATGCTTGCCGGGGCCAAAGGAAACAAGACGTGCCGGCTGAGTCGGGACAGAGTGGCCACGCGCTCGTTAAAGGGGCAGCTGCTTCCTTGCTCAGGAGGATGGCTGTTTGCAGGGACCTTGGGCCCAGGGCTGCCCGATCTTATGTTCCACATAGTCGTGTCTTTCATGTGCCAGACCTGTGTCAGGAACAGTTGTTCAAGACAGAGAAAGGGGCAGAGAGATTACTGGGTGCCTTCCCAGCGTGTCGCAAGCTGTAGTTTCTTAGACTCCAGTGACGGCCTGATTCTATGGGAGTTTGCAACACTGATGGATTTTGAAATGGGGAGATTATCCTGGATCTTCCAGGAGGAACCTTGGTAACCACAGTGTGGGGAAATTAGGCACAGGAGGCAATTCAAAGATGGCGCCTGCAGGGAAATTAGGCACACGTGGCAATTCAAAGATGGCGCCCAAAGGAAGTAAGGTGGGCAGTACCCAAAGGTTGTTTACCACCAAAGCTGATTGGCCGCGCAGCATCAGGGGGGTGATAACTGGTGATGAGTGTACAGACATATGGCTGGTCCTGTAGAAAGTCGCCCTGTAAAATGACCTTTTAAGTAATTGGTTGGTCCTTATGCCCTGCCCCAGTAATCCTGCAGTCTTGCGCTTTAAGAGGCTTTCCTACACGTGCAATAAACCGAGTTCTTGCTTGCTTGACTTGACTGCCCGCTGCGGGATCAGGAGGCTGGGGAACGGGCGAGCGGCGCACTTACCTTTCTTCGGACCCAGTCCATCCTCGTTCGGGTGGACTAAGACCCCACACCACAGGAGCCCTTGCATAGGGAGAGGGAGGTGTGACAGTGCAAACAGAGCATGTGGGATGGCGCAGTGAGAAATGCTCAACTGACCAGCTCTGGCTTTCAAGGTGGAGGAAGGGACCATGAGCCCAGGGATGAGGTGACCTCAGAGGTGGGAAAAGCAAAGAAATGGGTTCTCCCCTAGAGCCTCCAGCAGGAACACAGCCCCACTGACGACCCGGACTTTAACTAGCTAGGCCCAGCTCAGCCTTTGACCTCCGGCTTGTAAAATAATCCAACTGAACTGGAAGAGAAGAAATTTGGGGGCCAGCATTATGGCTAATGGGGTAAAGCCGCCACCTACCATGCCAGCATCCCATCTGGGTGCTGGTTAGAGTCCTGGCTGCTCTGCCTCTGATCTAGCTCCTTGTTAGTGGCCTAGGAAAAGAAGTAAAGGATGGCCCAAGTGTTTGGGCCTCTACCATCCATGTGGGAGACGTGGATGAAGCTCCTAGCTCCTGGTCTGAGCATGGCCCAGCCCTGGCTATTGTGGCCCTCTGAGGAGTAAACCAGAAGATGGAAGATCTCTCTGTGTCTCCCTCTCTTTCTGTAACCTTTTCAAGTAAATAAATAAATATTTTAAAAAGATAATAAATTCATGTTGTTTTAAGTTACTGAATTTGTAATAATTTATTATAATAGCAGTAGGAAACTAGTGTCAGCTTGTTGTATTGCCCACAGGGGTACAAGGTAAATTGTAGAAAACTGATAGCAATAAAATGCTTTGTGTCCATAGTAATACAGATATTTTCTATTTGCAGACCTTTCTTTAAAAAAAAAATTTTTTTTTGACAGGCAGAGTGGACAGTGAGAGAGAGAGACAGAGAGAAAGGTCTTCCTTTTTGCCGTTGGTTCACCCTCCAATGGCCGCCGCGGTAGGCGCGCTGCGGCCGGCGCAGCGCGCTGATCTGATGGCAGGAGCCAGGTGTTTATCCTGGTCTCCCATGGGGTGCAGGGCCCAAGTACTTGGGCCATCCTCCACTGCACTCCCTGGCCATAGCAGAGAGCTGGCCTGGAAGAGGGACAACCGGGACGGAATCCCACACTAGAACCCAGTGTGCCGGCGCTGCAAGGCGGAGGATTAGCCCATTGAGCCGCGGCACCGGCCTCTTTTTAAAATTTTTTAAAATTTATTTGAAGGTCAGAGTTACAGCAAGAGAAGGAGACACACACACACACACGCACACACAGAGATCTTTCATCTTCTGGTTCACTCCCCAGATGACTGAAATGGCCAGGGCTGAGCCAGACTGAAGCCAGGAGCTTCCTCCAGGTCTCCCATGTGGGTACAGGGGCCCAAGTATTTGGGCCATCTTTCACTGCTTTCCCCAGGCTCATTAGCAGGGAGTTGGATCAGAAGTGGAGCAGCTGGGACACGAACCAGAGTGCATATAAAATGCTAGCATTGCAGGGAGCAGCTTTACCCATGATACCACAACACCAGTGCTCTATTTGTAGAACTTTAAAAATACTTTGTCCAGTGAAGAATATAAACCTCTGTAAGTCAAATTCTCATTTGAATTGGTTTGACTATGTTATTGGTTCCTCATTAATTAATGGGCTGAACAGAATCTGATGAATGTTAATTCTATACTTGCACAAGTTCATGTCATAGACTTAAAAACAAAACTACTTTGTTATTTAAATTTTTCCCTATCTGAAATAAAAATCTATCTGTAGGTTCACTTCCCCAGATGCCTACAACCGCCAAGGGTGGACCAAGCCGAAGCCAGGAGACTGAAACTCCACCCGAGTCTCCCCTGGGGATAACGGGAACCCAAGGATGTGAGCCATCATCTGCTGCCTCCCCGAATGCACATTCGTAGGAAGATGAATCAGAAGCAGAGCAAGTGGGCCCCAAACCTGGCACTCTGCTGAGGGATGCAGGCGTCCCAACCGACAACTTAGCCGTGCCAAATACAGCCCGAAAACCATGCGACCATGCCATGTTCATAGTCTGCACCCCGGCACCTCTGAATTCAAGTTCTAGTCACGCTTCCATCCTTTCTTAGAGTCCAGAAGCTTATTCACGCGCACGCATACACACACCCACTTCAGCTCAGCGAGAACTCTACCATGCTCTGGGCTCTTGGAGCCTCTCCAGAAAGAGCCTAGGCCTGGTGGTCTCTACAGATGCCTCCTTAGCTTATTAGACAAGTGGGGAGGCAAGGTGCTCCCCAGGGAGTGTACTGAGTGGAGCCGGGTGCAGGCGCGGGGCTCTGCTGCACCCTGCAGGGATGACTCTGTGGATGTCTAGGGGTGGGTGTCTAGGGACTTGGAGGCACACTGGTGCAGGCGCACAGACTCGGCCTCAGACAGCTCTGCCTCCTCCAGTGGGGAGGCAGGCACTTCCTGGGGCAGGCTCCGGCCAGTCTGCTGGACCCCTTGGCCGTCATCTCCAGCTCGAGCCCCACTGCCAGCTCTTGGGCCCGGGGTGGCCCTATCTCAGCCTGGCCCCAGGCAGTCATACTTCCAAATCCACTATGACATCACTTATGGATAGGGGTCTGCACTCAAGCAGCCAGTCATTACAAACTTCAACAGGCATGTGCTTGTAAGATCTGCGGTTAGAGGCCGACACTGCGGCTCACTAGGCTAATCCTCCGCCTGCGGCGCTGGCACACCGGGTTCTAGTCCAGGTCGGGGCGCCGGCTCCTGTCTCGACTGCTACTCTTCCAGTCCAGCTCTCTGCTGTGGCCCGGGAGTGCAGTGGAGGATGGCCCAGGCGCTTGGGCCCTGCACATGCATGAGAGACCAGGAGAAGCACCTGGCTCCTGCCTTTGGATCAGCAGGTGCGCTGGCCGCAGCGGCCATTGGGGGAGTGAACCAATGGAAAAGGAAGACCTTTCTCTCTCTCTCTCTCTCTCTCTCTCTCACTGTCCACTCTGCCTGTCCAAAAAAAAAAAAAAAAAAAAAAAAAGATCTGCGGTTGGGATCCCAGTGGGAAGGTGTTTACCAAAAATGTAGCCATGATGAGGTATGCATTTGGACTTGGAATTTTTGATAGCTAAGACCTTAGCAAGTATTTCTTAAATTGCTTTAGATTTTAAATTATTATTATTATTATTATTATTATTATTATTATTGAAGCAGACAGACAGACAGACAGATAGGGAGAGCTCCCACTTCTGGTTCACTCCCCAAATGCCCACTATGTCCAGGTCTAGGCCAGGCCAAAGCCAAGAGTCAGGAATTCAACCCTGTGTGGATGGCAAGTGAGCCATCACTGCCGCTTCTCAGGGTCTACACTAGCAGGAAGCTGGAATCAGAAGCAGAGCTAGGATTCAAACCCAGGTACTCCAAGGGAGGATGTAAGTGTCTTAATCACTATGTCAAATGCCCGCCCTTAAGGAGTGTTTTTTAACCAGGCTAATAGATATACTTTTTTTTTTTTTAAGATTTATTTTATTTATTTGAAAGACAGAGTTACAGAGAGAGGTAGAGACAGAGAGAGGCCCTCCATCCGCTGGCCCACCCCCTAGATGGCCGCAACGACCGGAGCCGTGCCGAGCGAAGCCAGGAGCCAGGAGCCTCCTCCGGCTCCCCAACACGGGCACAGGGGCCCAAGGATTTGGGCCATCCTCCACTGCCATCCCAGGCCACAGCAGAGAGCCGGATCGGAAGAGGAGCAGCTGGGACCTGAACCAGCGCCCATATGGGAATCCGGCGCCCCAGGCCAAGGCGTTAACCCACCTTGCCACAGCGCCACCCAATTGATATGTATTCTTGTAACCACATATGAAATGACATAAGCAAACAACTTTCACTGTTTAAATGTAAAGCCAGGGAGCTGTGCAGAGCCTGATGGCTTCCTGCTCGCCCCTGCCCAGAGGAAACATGTCCTCCTTCCTTATCTCTCTCTCTTTTAAGATTTTTAAAAATTTATTTGAGATGTAGGATTACAAAGAGAGGGAGAGACAGGTCTTCCATTTGCTGGTTCACTCCCCATATGTCCGTAACGGCCAGAGCTGGGCTGATCTGAAACCAGGAGCTTCTTCCAGGTCTCCCATGTGGGTGCAGGGGCCCAAGGACTTGGGCCATCTTCCACTGCTTTCCCAGGCCATAACAGAGAGCTGGATAGGAAGTGGAGCAGACGTGGGACAAGAACCGGTGTCCATATGAGATGTCAGTGCCTCAGGTGTTGGCTTAACCTACTGAGCCACAGTGCCGGCCCCTCTTATCTCGACTTCTTTTGCTGAGCAGTAGGACCTGGGTAGGCCCCATCTCGTCTCACCAGCTGTGAATCTCAAGGACTGTGGTGATGAAACAAGCCTTGGCGCCTGACACCAGAGGCCTGTGGCTCTGAGTGATTTCGCCATACCAGCGCCTCCTTCCAGGCAGTCCTCTTTAAAAGTCCCTTAGAGCCACAGTTCTTGAGCCTCTGACATGGGCCACCCTTTCACCTGTTGGCAGATTTAAATGTTCTCTTTCCTTCACCCTAAACTCTGTCATTATTTTGGCTTAGCACAGGGGACAGGGACCGGGCTTTCAGTAATATTTTGACATTATTTTTCTGATGATTTATACTAATATCTTCCATGCTATCTACTCCTGCATGTATTTCTCAACAAAGAATGGGAAGATCAAGGGGCTGGCATTGTGGTACAGTGAGTTAAGTCACTGCCTGTGATCCCAGCATCCCATATGAGCACCGGTTCGAGTCTTGGCTGCTCCCTGCTAATGTGCCTGGGAAAGCAGCAGATGATGATGGTCCAAGTGCTTGGGCCCCTGCCACCCACATGGGAGACCCGGATGATGGAGTTCCAGGTTCCAGGCTCTTGGCTCTGGCCTGGCCCAGCCTTGGTTGTCGTGGCCATTTGGGGATGAACCAGCACAGAAGAAAGATCTCTCTGTGGGGTCGGCACTGTGGCGCAGTAGGTTAATCCTCTGCCTGAGGCAGTACCGGCATCCCATGTGGGCGCCAGTTCGAGTCCCGGATGCGCCTCTTCCAGTCCAGCTCTCTGCTGTGGCCTGGGAAAGCAGTGGAAGATGGCCCTAGTGTTTGGGCCCTTGCACTGCATGGGAGACCAGGAAAAAGCACCTGGCTCCTGGCTTCAGATTGGCACAGCTCCGGCAGTTGTGGCCATTTGGGGAGTGAACCAATGGAAGGAAGACCTTTCTCTCTCTCTCCCTCTCACTGTCTTTAACTCTACCTCTCAAATAAGGAAATAAAATCTTAAAAAGGAAGAAGAAAGATTTCTCTGTAACTCTGTCTATCCAATAAATAAATCTTAAAAAAAAAAAAAAAAAAAACCACAGTTGTGGGGTAAATAACTGGTCAACCTTGCAAATCACGAATCACTGCCAGCCTGGGGCAGGGCAGGAAGATGCACGGGCTGAGGGGTTGGTGGTGTTCTGTGAGGATGGAGGCTCTCGCCTCACGGCTTGGCACAGGTGGATTGAGGCGTAGTAAGAGCTGTTGCCGTGAGATGCAGGGGCCAGCCTCACAGAGGAGACACCAAGGCTCAGAGGTGTTGGATGACTTGTTAGCGGTCTTGCACATAGTGAATGACTGGGTACTGAGTCCAAGTCTTTCCCGCTGTGACTTTTTGGCCACGTTCCGTATCTTAGGCAGGAACCTTGATGCAGTATGTGTAGTGTAGTTGTATGAGTTGGGACAGTACTGCTCCAAGGAGGTAGGGGTGTCACCGTGATGGGAGGACATGACTGCCTCCAGGAGGCTTGGGGCCAGGACTGCTTTGAATGTGACAAACCCTGCAGAATACATCATTGTCCTAAATCCTGCCAACCTTTGAATGTGTCCTCATATTGCTCGTGTAGATCCGAGACTGACCGTAATTATCTGAGTCTAAAACCCAACTCCCCTTCATATACAAAGGGCTGCAAAATGTGTGTGGAAAATGGAAATAAAAGATATGTTTTTATGTTATGATGCAAAAATAAATTTAAATCCATGCCTAGATTTTTTTCAAAATAGCTATTTTCCATGAACTTTTCAAAGATTCTTTGTATAGGCACAAAATATTTTTATATAGCTTGGAAACACAGTTAATTTCCTTAGCATACAATCACCATGTAAGTGTGAAGATGATCGTCCATTGTTTTGTTCAGGATTTCACCCAGACTTGTTCACCAATTTGGAGAGTCACGTCAGGGACACCAATGTGTGGCATTAGTTGTCAGTACAACTTCTGGCATTTGTGTGTCATTGTTGTAATTTGTTTTTTAAGATTTATTTATTTATTTGAAAGAGTTACAGAGAGAGGTAGAGACAGAGAGAGAGGGGTCTTCCATCCGCTGGTTCACTCTCCAATTGGCTGCAGTGGCTGGAGCTATACTGATCCGATGCCAGGAGCCAGGAGCTTCCTCTGGGTCTCCCACGTGGGTACAGGGGCCCAAGGACTTGGGCCATCTTCTACTGCTTTCCATAGCAGAGAGCTGGATCGGAAGAGGAGCAGCCAGGACTAGAACCAGTGCCCACATGGGATGCTGGCACTTCAGGCCAGGGCTTTAACCCACTGCACCACAGCACTGGCCCCTGCTATAATCTTTTCTAAAAGATAATTTCTTTATATGAAAGGTAGGATTACAAAGAGAAAGAGAGAGGGAGGGAGAGGGTGAAAGAGATAGCTTCTATCTGCTGGTTCACTCCCCAGATGGCTACAATGGCCAGGGCTGGGCCAGGCTGAAGCCAGGATCCTGGAACTCCATCCAGGTCTCCCAGGTGGGTGGCAGGAGCCCAAATACTTGGGCTATGTTCTGCTGCTTTTCCCATGCCATTAGCAGGGAGCTGGATGGGAAGCAGAGCAGCCAGATCTCAAACCAGCGCTCAGCTGGGATGCCTGCATGGAAAGAAGTGGCTTTACCCATTGTGCCACAACACTGGCCCCACTGGATTTACAGTGAGTCTACATTTGAGGGCAAATATCTGATATTTCTTTATACGTTTGAGTGCAGTCGTATCCAGCACTTTCATTTATAACTGTGGCCAGCCCTCTGGATCTGAGGTCCCACATTGGGGAAGCATGCGCCGACTTCCGAGGCATGACTCCCTAAACACTTCACTTTTACACTGCGTTCACACGGCGTGGGAGGTGGTGTTCGCCATTTAGAGTCGCTGACAGGCTAGGGGAGGATCGCATATGCAAATATTCCTCCATCTTTCATGGGGGACTGCGGCATCCACAGATCTGTGAGTCTAAGAGGGTCCCGGAGCCAGGTCCCCTCAGATCCCTTGGGAGGACTGTGCACTGCTACTGGTTATTATCTTATTTGTAACTGTAGCAATTGTTCCTTGTCAGTTACCACCCTTCCCTTTCTTCTTTATACCACAGAGGCAATACATTGTGTTTTAGAGAAGTGACACAGAATATATGTTGTAAGGGGGTGGAACGATTAGACAGGCTGAGAACCCCATACTGGAATGAGTGAGCCCTTGGCCCGAAACTGTAAACCCTGATGGAGAATTTTGGCTCTGCCCCCGACTCTGCACTTGTCACGAGTTCCCTTGGATTGCTCCCTCCACCCTAAAATAGGCATAACTTCCACCTCGAACATTTCAGCACCTGTTAGCCTGATGCGGGATAGGCAGGCAGCTAGGTAGAGCCCGCCCCACTTAATTCCACCTCCCACTTGTCAATCAGAACATGCACTTTCCCAGGATGCCTCTGTCTCGTCCAGGCCCTCAGGGGGGAAATAACTCCTTGCTGTTGAGCTCCACGTGGGATTTTACGGAGGCACCTTAAAGCTCCCAGGTGACTTAGGCGTGGCGAGACACGCATCCCCCAGCTCACAAAAGGAGGTACCGGGAGGTGCTTTCTCTCTCTTCCTCCGAGATCAGGGCTGGAGGAGGGGCCAGGGAGCTCTCTCGGTTTCTCCTGGTCCACCCTCTTCTGCTTCTAGGCTCACTGCCCACTCTTGACAGGTGTCTGTGTGTGGGGCAGCCCTTGCTGTGTGTGCCTGTGGGTGTGTGTGTTTGCTTTCACACCTTTTAAGTAAGATTCACTTTATGTGTGTCAGCACTAAGAGTTCCTATCTTTGTGCATGACAAAGACCTGGGATAAAAATTAAATGCTGCTCCCCCACATCAAGCCCAGAGAGACCATGGAAATACCACAACTCAGTGCAGCCTACAAATAGAACTTGCTAGTGGGGATTAAACTGAGGGCTTCACAATGCGCTGATCATCTGCCGGTGTGTAAATTTGGGCTTTAGATGGTTTGCCTAAAAGCACTCAACCAAAGAGGATAGCCGAGCCAAATGGCTGATAAGCTCATGAGAAAGTTCTCCTGTCCCCTGGGAAATGTAAATTAAAGCTACAAGGTACAAGGTAATACAGCTAACACAAGAAGTAACACGCTGGATGTTGTCCAGAACACGAAACACCGGACACTCTCATAAATTGCTGATGGAATGAAAATTAGTACAATACTTTGGAAAGCTCGTAGTTTTCATTCAGCAATTCTATGACCCAACAATTCCACTCCAAGTTGTAAAGCCCCCAAAAGGGGTACAGGCAAGCACTGTGGCACGGTGGGTTAGGCTGCCACTTGCTATTCTGGCATCGCATGTCAGAGTGCTTGTCTCGGTTCTGGCTGCTCCACTTCCGACCCAGCTCCCTGCTAACACACCCTGGGAAAATGACCCAAGCACTTGGGCTCTGGCCTCCCACTGGATGTCACCCCTGGCTTCAGCCTGGCCTAGCCTTAGCTGTTGTGGTCATTTGGGGAGTGAACCAGCAGGTGGAGGTCTATCTCTATCTCTTCCCCTCTATCACTCTGCCTTTCAAATAAATCAACAGATCTTTTTTTTTTTTTTTAAAGGGTACATATATTTCCCAAGAATATTCAAAAAGAATGTTCAAGGATGTAGAAGAATGTTCAAAAAAGTACTCTAATAATATTCCCAAACTGAAAATACTCCCGAGTCTACCAACAGTAAAGTGGATAAATTGTGGTGTATTTCTACAACAGCATACTGCTGCAATAAGAAAAAAAACAAGATGTAATAATTTAGATTAATTTCACAATATTCAGCAAAAGTCATATATGTGAGCACATACTATTTGATTTCTTCTAGGTGAAATTGAAAAGCAGACAAAAGTAATCTATGCTGTTGGCTTAGTCCTTTTTCTGTTGCTATAACAAACCTCTGAGACTGGGACCAGCATTGTGGCACCAGCTTGCCACCTGGGCAGCCCATATCTGAGCACTAGTTCAATTCCTGGATGCTCTATTTCCAGCCTGGCTCCCTGCTAATGCACCTGGGAAAGCAACAGAAGATGGCCCAGGTACCACGTGGGAGACCCAGATGGAGTTCCTGGCTCCTGGTTTTGGTTGTCCAAGAGCATGGAACCTGCGGGTCTGCTGGGCACCTGGTGAGGTTGTCTTGCAGTGTCGGTAGCATGGTGGAGGGCAGCACAAGATGACATAGGAATGCCACTATTGCCATCATGGGACCCATTCCCACGACCTCATCCCCCACCATGACCTCCTAAAGGCCCACCTCCAAATGCCATTAGCAAATGAACTTGGGGATTAAGTTTCCAACACGTGAACTTTTGGGAAACACTTGCAAAGCATAGCAGGCATCAGAAATCAGAATAGCAGTTAGATGGTGGGTGCTGAGCCCCGGGGCAGGTGGGGGTGCGGATGGGGGTGGGGAACATGACAGGCACATGAAGATGCTGATCCCGTCTATTCCTAGATCTGGATGCTGATGGTACGAGTGGCTCACTTTGTAAGAATTATTTAAGCTGAACATTTATGATTTGTGTGCTTTCCTAGTTTTTTTTTTTTTATGATTTATTTTATTTGTTTGAAATGTAGAGTTCCAGAAAGAGACAGGGAGAGACACACAGAGAGCTGTCTTCCATTTGCTGGTTCACTCCCCAAATGGCCACAACAGTCAGGGCTGAGCCAGGCCGAAGCCAGGAGTCAGAAGCTTCTTTCAGGTCTCCCACATCAGTGCAGGGGCCCAAGCACTTGGACCATCTTCTACTGCTTTCCCAGGCCATTAGCAGGGAGCTGATCAGAAGTGGAGCAGCCGGGACTTGAACTGGTGCTCATATGGGATGCTGGCATTGGAAGCAGTGGCTTAACCCACTGTGCCACAGCAGCGGGCCCTATCACTTTCCTATTTTAATTATAACTCAACTTCTTTAAAGTTGGTCAAACTAGAAAATAATTGTGCTGCTTGGTTCTCACACTTTGCCTTCTCCTCTTCTGTGGCCACGCCCAGGCGCATTTAAAGCTCTGTTTGTGACCAAAGAGCAGAACAATGCTAAAGGCCCTTCCAGGTCAAGGCTGTGATGTCAGCTCCAAGATAACCTGTGCTGGAGCCTGAGACCAAGGCTGTGGTCAGACCTAGAGAGGCGGCTGCGGGTGCTGTTGGTTCTCAGAGTTTTCCTTCTGCTGCTGCGTGACAGGGAGTGAGGTGGATCTGAGATGAGGCTTGTGCAAACACCTCCTGAATTGTAAGTTTCCCTCCCTCCCTTCCTTTTATCTTCCCTTTGAGAGTGTGCAGGGGAAGGGGGGGGTGGGGGAGGGGGAGGGGGAGAGGGAGAGGGAGAGAATCTTCCATCAGAGAGGGGAAGGGGGAGGGAGGGAGAGAGAAAATAAATCTTCAATCCACTGGTTCACTCCCCAGGTGGCCACAACAGCCTGGGTTGCACCACCTGCTTTCCCAGGCACATCAGCAGGGAGCTGGATCAGAAGTGGAACAGTCTGAACTTGAACCAGTGCCCATAGGGGATGCCAGCGCCACACGGTGGCCATGGCTTTACCCACCACACCACAGTGCTGGCCCCTTTTCTTTCTTCTTTCTTTCATTTTTAACTGAGGGCAAGAGGGCCAGCATTCTGGTGCAGCGGGTTAAGTCACTGCCTGCAACACCAGCCAGCATCCCATTTGAGTTGTTGGTTCAAGTCCCGGCTGATCCACTTCTGCTCCGGCTCCCTGCTAATGCAGAGGAACATGGCCCAAGTGCGTGGGCCCGTCCCACCCACGTGGGAGACCCTGATGGAGCCTGGGCACCTGGCTTGCAGCCATCTGGGGAGTGAACCAGTGGATGAAAGATCTCCCTATGTGAGTGTCTCCCTCTCTCTGCAACTCTGCCTTTCAAATAAATAAATCTTTTTTTAATGCTGTAAATAAAGAGAGAAAGGATAGCTGTGAGGTCTGGCTTAGGGAGGCAGACAGATGAGAACGGTAAACGTGCAAAAACAAAAAACAAACAAACAAAACCACACAGCAATGCAGTGTTCTCCAATGACAGCTACCAGCTACTTTCCTCCTGCCGCCCGCCGGGGTCTGTGCTTGCCACCACTCTCCGCCGCTAGAGGGCGACCCCGCGCGGAGCTGAGCGCCGGAGGCCTCCTGTCCGGCTTTGAGGCCCGGCTGGACCGCGCTCCTGCCCACGCCGCGCTGTGGGCAGGTGGGCGGGGAGGCGGTTCGCACGTGGCACTGTCCCTGTCGTGTGCTGTGAGGCGTGGGCATGGGAACAGTAGAGCGCTTGTCCCCGTGACCCTGGGCCGCAAGGTGTGCATCTCTGCAAACAGGGAGCCTGGGGGCCGGCACCAGATCCCTGGCTGTCTGCATGAGGCCGGCGGGCTTCCAAACCCGGGCTGTGCACAGCAGCGTTTCCCCTGCCGGTGAGCAATGTCCACTTTCCCTGCATCCAAGCCCCGGAGCCGCATCTTCACACCCGTCACAGCCACAGCGACCTAGGGGCCCCTGACTCCTCTCCTGGGCGTCCCAAATTCTGCTCGTGTCACCAGCACCAAGGACCCACCCTGGACTTCTTGGGCGAGAATCCCTGGGTGGGGCGTAGAAACTTGTATTTTTAAGCAGGCTCGTGGTGTGCACTAACTTCTAGAAGCTCCTGTTTATTTCAGCCTCCTGGGTTTGCAGAGGAAGAAACAAAGGTCAGAGGTCAAGGAACTTGCTCAAGGTTGTCTAGCCAGGACTTGAAGACGTTCAGCCCTGACCTCACACCCACACGTGTTTTACTTCTTGTTCGGAGTGCCCGAGAGCTCTGACCAGGTGCTGTGGAGTTTCTGCAGATAGTTGATTGCAAGGATATCACTTAAGATATATTTGTTGGCCGGCGCCGTGGCTCAACAGGCTAATCCTCTGCCTTGCGGCGCCGGCACACCGGGTTCTAGTCCCGGTCGGGGCACCGATCCTGTCCCGGTTGCCCCTCTTCCAGGCCAGCTCTCTGCTGTGGCCAGGGAGTGCAGTGGAGGATGGCCCAAGTGCTTGGGCCCTGCACCCCATGGGAGACCAGGATAAGCACCTGGCTCCTGCCATTGGAACAGCGCGGTGCGCCGGCCGCAGCGCACCTACCGTGGCGGCCATTGGAGGGTGAACCAACGGCAAAAGGAAGACCTTTCTCTCTGTCTCTCTCTCTCACTGTCCACTCTGCCTGTCAAAAATAAAAAAAATAAAAAAAATTAAAAAAAGATATATTTGTTTATATGAAAAGCAGAAGGAGAGGGAGAGAGAGAGAGAGAGGCAGATCTTCCATCATCACTCACCAAACGACCCTCTAGCTTGGACCGGACCAGGCCAGGCCAGGCTGAAACCAGATGCTGGGAATTCCATCCGGGTCTCCTGTGTAGGTGGCAGGGGCCTAAGTGCTTGGCCATCTTCCGCTGCCTTCCGAGGCATGTTGGCAGGGAGCAGGATCGGAAGTGGATTAGCCAGTACTTGGGACTCGAACCCGTGCTCTGATATGGGATGTTGGCATCACAAGTGGTGGCTTAACCCGCTGTGCCACAATGCCACTCAGGAGTGATCTGTTTCAAACAAACACACAAAAAACTGCTAGCATTTACAACTTCGGATGCACGTTAGCTTTAAGAAAAGCAAACCAACCTTGTCTGTAACCGAGGCCTGTCCTTTCCACCCTGTACCATAGTGAGCACAGCAGAGTTCCACAATTAGTGCTCACTTAAATGCTGTGAGCTCCCGGAGGGCTGCTTTGACCCGGTTTACATATTGGGATTCAGTGTAAAACTTCATCTGACAAAACAATTCTGAGAAAGTGTCATGGCAAATCCAGACTGGAGGCTGCCGGCCTGGGGAAGCGCCCCGGGGGCCCGGCTGGAAACAGAGCATCCTCTGGGATCGGCTTTGGGCCAGGGTGTGTGTGGGGGGGTGGGGGGGAGCGCATCTGGCTTTCGCTGTGCGGTCCTGAGTTGGAAGCACTCAGACTCGGTGACTCGGTCAAGTCCTGGCTCTTGGACACAGGTTGTGTGGGTTGGCTTCCTGGACAGGTTGCTGTAGAGGTGGTGGCTGAGGCCTTTTGTCACCTACGGTCTGGCCGGTGTCTATTTCCAGTCTCTCGGCATTCTATGCACATTTCCCTTAAGCCTCATCACACCCCAAGATTGGTAGTATTGGCTCAGCATTGTGGATGAGAACCGGAGTCGTGCAGAGGTAGGGGAACTCGTCCAAGGTCAAAACAAAGGAAAAAGCTAGAGCGTGAGCCGTGGGCAGACTGCTCCCAGGGCTGGGTGCTGCATAGCTGCTGCACTGCCACCTCTGCTTTTCTGTAGAAGTTGACTTTAGAATTGTCCTTAAATTCCCATGAGAATGCAGAAGTCCTAGAATAGCTCAAACCACTTGGAAAGAGAATAACAAAGTTGCAGGGCCAGCACTACCTGATTTGAAGACTTCTTAGAAAATAGTAGTCATCGAGATAATCTGCTATTGACATCAAGATAGATAGGTCAAAGGAACTGCATAGAAAATTCACACACACACCTGGTTTTGGAAAAAGACCCAGTGGCATTTAGAAAACACACAAGGGGTCAGTGCTGTGGTGTAGCAGGTAAAGCTGCCATCTGCAGTGCTGCCATCCCATATGGGTGCCAGTTCGAGACCTGGCTGCTCCACTTCTGATCCAGTTCTCTGTTATGGCCTGGGGAGGCAGTGGAAGATGGCCCAAATCCTTGGGCCTTTAAGGAAGCTCCTGGCTGCTGGCTTCAGATCAGTGCAGCTCTGGCCATTGCAGCCATTTGGGAAGTGAACCAGCAGATAGAGGACCTCTCTCTCTGTTTCTTTCTACCTCTGTAACTCTGACTTTCAAATAAGTAAATAAATCTTGAAAAAAAAAGAAAACAAAATAATTTATAATAAATAGTTTCACCAGGAGGAAAAGAAAGCTAGGCATCAGAAGCAATGGGTGGCAGGCCTATTAATGGCTGATCTGTTCAGTGATCTGCCCTCAAGGAGACCCAACAGGCCAGTCCACTGCAGTGGCTTTCAATGTGGTAAGCCTGGGCTTCAGCAGAAGTCAGCTTGTGAAGAGCCCTGGCAGCTCTGCCAAGAGTTGGATCACTGGAAATGGACCTGCCCTGGAGTCGAAGGATGCCCAGGTCAGAGCCACAGATCTTATTGGCTCTAAGCTGAAAAGCCCTTCACTCAGCCCAACTTCCAAAGTGACTACTGCAGCTGAGGGTATGGTCAAGTAGGGTCAGCAACATTGCAGGCAGAACTGTAAATTTCTTGTTAGAGATGCCCCCTGCCTTTACCTGGCCAGCTCTCCTCCCAGGCCAGCCAAGTAATGAAAGTCAACAGAGTGCCTTCCCCTAGGAGGTTCACACCTCCCTTAGGATATACCCCATGTGAAGAGATAGATAGGTCTGGGCCTCTTAACTTACAAGGCCTAAAGCCCACCAGATTATTATCAAGCCCCTTCTATCAGGTTCTATTTGCCTATCAATCAGAAAACTTAATTGTAGCTTAGACAGCACCTTTCTTAGCTCCTCTAATAATGACTCTGTCCTTTGTTCTAGACCCTGTCTAGCGCACTTGGGCCTCATTCCTTTGTAATCATAACCTCTACTCTACCACCAATGGCTCTACTCCCAACCTGTGTGTACTGATGGTCCTCTTCCCCACTTAATGCTGTATAATTGTTCAAACCTGGTAAATGCCACTCTTAGGATCATTGGTTACTATCCTCACCCTGTCTTTTATGACCTTGTCTAAATATGATCAGAGTCGGCAAACTTGGAAGGCTTCCATAGCCTTGGCAACTCATGACGAGAGCCTAGGGTGGTTACTGGCGCCATAAACTAGAGTGTCAATTTGTTGGGTCAACAACAGGAGCCACTGTGCACTTGCTCCTCATGTGGGATCTCTGTCCTTAATGTGCTGTACATTTTGATTTGATGCTATAACTAGTACTCAAACAGTATGTTTCACTTTGTGTGTCTATGTGGGTGCAAACTGTTGAAACCTTTAAACTAAATTGATCTTCTGTATATAAAGAGAATTGAAAATGAATCTTGATGCAAATGGAAGGGGAGAGGGAGCGGGAGAGGGGAGGGTTGCGGGTGGGAGGGAAGTTATGGGAGGGGGAAGCCATTGTAATCCATAAGCTGTACACTGGAAATTTATATTCATTAAATAAAAGTTAAAAAAAATGAACTTCACACATCATGCCATATTAAAAAATTAAGTCAAAATATAAAATAGATCTACATGTAAAATCTAAAACTATAAAACTTCTAGAAGAAAACTTAGGAGAAAAATCTTTGTAACACTGGATTAGACAATATGTCTTAGATATAACACCAATAGCACAATCAATACAAAAATTTTGGTAACTTGAACTTATCAAAATTAAAAATTTAGAGTGGGCATTGCGGTGTATCAGGTTAAGCCTCTGCTTGGGACACACGTATCCCATGTCAGAGTGCTGGTTTGTGTTCTGGCTGCTGCACTTCTGATCCAGCTTCCTGCTAACGTAGCTGGAGTGGGGGCGGGGGAGGACCAGGTGATGGCCCAAGGACTTGGGTTCTTGCCACTTACCCACGTGGGAGACCTGGATGGATTTCTTGGCTTCTGGCTTCGGACTGGCCCAGCCCTGGCTGTTGAGGGCATTTAGGGAAGGAACCAGTAGATGGATGATCCTCTCTCTCTCTCTCTCTCTCTCTCTCTCTCTCTCTCTGCCACTCAGCTTTCAAATACATAAAGAAATAAATCTCTTTTTTTCTTTTACATTAAAAACTTCTGTTGCTGAGAAGACACTTTGAGAAGGAAAACAAGCCATAGACTGGGAGAAAATATTTGCAAGGTGCATATCTGATAAAGGATATGTCCAGATATGGAAAAAGCTTTGAAAATCAAATAGGAACAGTCTAATTCTTTTAAAAAGCAGGCAGAGTGAGCATTTGGCATAGCAATTCTGAATCCAGCTAAGATGCCCACATTCCACACCAGAGTGCCTGGGTCCGTGCTCCCTGCTAACCCTGGGAGGCAGCAGGTGATGGCCTGAGTTGTTGGGTTCCTGACACTCACGTGGGAGACCCAGATGGAGTTCCTAGATCCTGGCTTTGGCCCAGCTGAGCCCCAGGCAGTGTAGGCACTTGGAAAGTGAACCAGTGAGTGGGAGCTCTGGCTGGCTGTCTCTGTGTCTCAAAAGAAATATAAATTTATATATTTTTGAAAAACAACCACCTACATTTTTTGCTGTTGTTGGTTTTGTTTTGTTTTTTTAGATTTATTTTATTTATTTAAAAGGCAGAGTTAGAGGGGCCGGTGCCATGGCTCTCTTGGTTAATCCTCCACCTGTGGCACCGGCATCCCAAATGGGCACCGGGTTCTAGTCCCGGTTGCTCTTCTTCCAGTCCAGCTCTCTGCTGTGGCCTGGGAAGGCAGTGGAGGATGGCCCAAGTGCTTGGGCCCTGCACCCGCATGGGAGACTAGGAGGAAGCACCTGGCTCCTGGCTTCGGATCAGCACGGTGCGCCAGCCACGGCGGCCATTGGAGGGTGAACCAACGTTAAAAGGAAGACCTTTCTCCCTCTCTCTCTCTCTCTCTCTCTCTCTCTTTCACTGTCTATATAACTCTACCTGTCAAATTAAAAAAAAAAAAAAAAAGCAGAGTTAGAGACGTAGAGACAGAGAGAGCGTGAGGTCTTCCACCCGTTGGTTTACTTCCCAAATGACCACAATGGCCGGAGCTTCACCGATCAGAAGCCAGGAGCCGGGAGCTTCCTCCATGTCTCCCATGAGGGTGCAGGGGCCCAAGCACTTGGACCATCCTTCACTGCTTTCCCAGGCGCATTTGCAGGGAGCTAGATCGGAAGTGGAGTAGCCAGGACCTGAACCGGCTCCCATATGGGATGCCAGTGCTGCAGGCTGTGGTTTTAACTTGCTGTGCCACAGCACTGGCCCCCTCTAAATATATATATATATATATATATTTTAAAAAATTTCTAGGTAGGCAAAATATTTGAAGAGTTCACAAAAAAAGGATATATGGGTAGAAAAAAAGCTCATGAAAGCATGCAGAACATAATTACACATTAATTCACAATGAGATACTACTGCTGCACACTTGCTTTCGTATCCAATTAGGAAGACTTGGAGCTAGAGTTGTGGTGCAGCTGGTTAAGCCACCTCTGATGCCACACCCCATCCCAGCATCCCTGCTGCTCCACTTCTGATCCAGCTCCCTGTTCACGAGCCTGGGAAGGCAGCAGAAGATGACTCAAGTGGTTGGGTCCCTGACACCCACGTAGGGGATCCAGATAAAGTTCCTGGCCCCTGGCTTTGGCCTGGCCCACCCCTAGCCAATGTCACCATTTGGGGAGTGAACCACTGGATGGAAGACCTCTCTGTGTAACTTTGCCTTTCAAATAAATAAAGAGTAACTCTGTAGAAAATAAAATAAGAAAGAAACCAATGATGCCAAGTGTTGACAAGTGTGGAGAAACTCGAACTCTTGCACACTGTTGGAAGAAAGGGAAAATGGTGAATCTACTTTGGGAAACAGTTGGTAGTTTCTTTTTTAAATTTTTAAATTTATTTATTTTTCATTTTTATTTTGAAAGGCAGAGAGACAAAGAGAGACCTGTTGCAGGTATTTGGGGAGTGTTCCGGTGGATGGGTATTTTCTTTTTGTCTTTCTGCCTTTCCAGTAAATTTTCAAAATCAAAAAACCACTTAATTGTACATTTTATATGACTAAATTACAGGTATTTGAATTATATCTCAATACAGTTGTAACCCAAAACAGGTGGTTCATTTTATGGAATAGTGTTGCATGAACACCCTACAGTTTGTCTCTCCATTCACTTGTTGATGAACAAATTTGCAGATTTGGGAATTAAAAACTAAAGTCTAGCTGGCACCGTGGCTCAACAGGCTAATCCTCCGCCTTGTGGCGCCAGCACACCGGGTTCTAGTCCTGGTCGGGGCGCCGGATTCTGTCCCGGTTGCCCCTCTTCCAGGCCAGCTCTCTGCTGTGGCCCGGGAGTGCAGTGGAGGATGGCCCAAGTGCTTGGGCCCTGCACCCGCATGGGAGACCAGGAGAAGCACCTGGCTCCTGTCTTGGGATCAGCGCGGTGTGCCGGCCGCAGCGAGCCAGCCACAGTGGCCATTGGAGGGTGAACCAACGGCAAAGGAAGACCTTTCTCTCTGTCTCTCTCTCTCACTGTCCACTCTGCCTGTCAAAAAAAAAAAAAAACAAAAAAAAAAACAACTAAAGTCTGGCCAGGCCTTTGACTTAGGGGTTAAGGCGGCAGTTAAGACGCCCACCTCCCTTACAAGAGTGCCCGGAAACTCACCTCTGGCTCCCGATTTCAGTTTCCTGCTAATGCAGTCCCCAGAAGGAGAAATAGTGGTCCAAGTGGTTGGTTTTCTACCACACATAAGAAAAAATTGGACTGAGTTCCTGGCTCCCAGTTTTGGCTGACCCAGAGAAAGCATGAGCTGGGCCCCTCTCCCTCTCTCTCTCTCCCTCTCTCTCTCCCTCCATCTCTCTCTCTCCCCCTCCCTTCCTCCCTCCCTCCCTCTCCCTCCCTTCCTTCCTTCCTTCCTTCCTTCCTCCCTCCCTCCCTCTCCCTCCCTTCCTCCCTCCCTCCCTCTCTCTCTCTACCCCCCTCTCTCTCCCTCTGCCCCCCTCCCTCCCTCCCTCCCTCTCTCTCTCTCCCCCTCCCTCCCTCCCTCCCTCTCTCTCTCTACCCCCTCTCTCCCCCCTCCCTCCCTCCCTCCCTTCCTCCCTTCCTCCCTCCCTCCCTCTCTCTCTCTACCCCTCCCTCCCTTCCTCCCTTCCTTCCTCCCTCCCTCCCTCCCTCCCTTCCTCCCTCCCTCCCTCCCTCTCTCTCTCTACCCCCTCTCTCCCCCTCCCTCCCTCCCTCCCTTCCTCCCTTCCTCCCTCCCTCCCTCTCTCTCTCTACCCCTCCCTCCCTTCCTCCCTTCCTTCCTCCCTCCCTCCCTCCCTCTCTCTCTCTCCCCCTCCCTCCCTCCCTCTCTCTCTCCCCTCCCTCTCTCCCTCCCTCTCTCTCCCCCTCCTCCCTCCCTCTCTCTCCCCCTCCCTCTCTCCCTCTCTCTCCCCCTCCCTCTCTCCCTCCCTCTCCCCCTCCCTCCCTCCCTTCCTTCTTTCCTCCCTCCCTCCCTCCCTCCCTCTCTCTCTCTCTCCCTCCCTCCCTCTGCTTCCTGTAGTCTGCCTTTGACACCCATCACCCTCCCCAGAGGCCTGGCCTAGCCCCAGATGCTGCAGTCATTTGGGGGCGTGAACCAGTAGGTGGAATCTCCCCCTTTCTCTGTCACTCTGTCTCTCAAGTAGATGGAAGTAAATATTCTAAAAAAGAAAACACATAGGATTATAAAGAAAGCCAATTATTTTGTAATATAGTTAGTTAAGTAAATGCATGCATTTCTCTGCCAATGCATTAAATCTGTTCTGGTGGCAGCCTAATAACCACCACTGTTTTCCGGTAGCAGTGAGCACGATGACACATCAGGACACCTGCGGCGGTGCTGTGATATGAAAATATCCAGTGCACTGGGCTTTTTAAAAACTACATTCACAGCTGGCACCGCGGCTCACTAGGCTAACCCTCCACCTGTGGCGCCAGCACCCCAGGTTCTAGTCCCGGTTGGGGCGCCGGATTCTGTCCCGGTTGCCCCTCTTCCAGGCCAGCTCTCTGCTGTGGCCCGGGAGTGCAGTGGAGGATGGCCCAGGTCCTTGGGCCCTGCACCTGCATGGGAGACCAGGAGAGGCACCTGGCTCCTGCCTTCGGATCAGCATGGTACGCCGGCCGCAGCGGCCATTGGAGGATGAACCAACGGCAAAGGAAGACCTTTCTCTCTGTCTCTCTCTCTCACTGTCCACTCTGCCTGTTTAAAAAAAAAAAAATACATTCACAACTGATGGATGGGATAAATTTAGAAGTGAGTGAAAGTTTTCCCATTGAAGTCCAGACCTCCATATTCTCCTTTGTTAAATATCTATTTATTTGAAAAGTAGAGTGACAAAGAGAAGGTGAGGCAGAGGGAGATATCTTCCATGCACTGGTTCACTCTCCAAATGCCCACAACCATCTAGCCTGGGCCAGGCCATAAGCCAGGAGCCAGGGACTCCATCTGGCTCTCCCACATGGATGGCTGGTACTCAAGTACTTGGGCCATCGCCCGCTGCCTCGCAGGCACATTAGCAGGACACTGGATGAAAAGCAGAGTAACTAGGACTTGAATCAGGCACTCAAGTACTGGCTGGGGGCACCCAAGTGCGATTTAACCTGCTGTGCCCCGGGTCTCTATGCTCTCCCGGTGGACTCCAGGTTTAGCCTTCCTGTTGTAAATCATCGCTCTGCTATGCGCACCTCCACCTGGAAGGTGGCCGAAGGTGGTGGCCATCAGATCTGCTTCTTGAATCAGCTCTCAGATAAAGGCTGCAGGCGGGGCATCTCCAGGGCAGGTTTAACCTGCTGTGTGTGCCACAGCACCCACCCCGTCCATTCGTTACTGCTGAGTTGTGGGAGTTCTTTATCGGATAAGTGGTTTGTAAACGGTATCTCCTGGGTGTACTTTATCCTTGCATTCTCTTAGCAGTCTTCAGCAGAGAAAAATGTTGAAGTTCAGTGAAATCTGCAAGAAACATTTTCAATCCAGTCTGGTGCGGAGGCACAATCAGTGAGCGGTGTAACACCTGGGAAGACGCAGCGTGCTGGCTGGTAGGCTCTGAGAAGAAACCACTTTATGCCCTTCTCCAGTTGCCTCCTTGTGTCACTGCGTGTTTTGTCCCCCCAAGTCTCTGTGTTGAAACCTAAGCACCACCATCAAACTTTAAATACTTGTCAAACACGTCGATGGGAATTATACTACTATTGTTTCTGTGATTCTGTGACTGTTAAAATTTACTTTGAGAGGCCAGTGCTGTGGTGTAGGGTTAAACTGCTGCCTATGGTTCCAGCACCCCATATGGGTGCTCATTGAGTCCCGAGTTCCGGCTGCTCCACTTCCCATCCAGCTCCCTGCTAATGCGCCTGGGAAAGCAGCAGAGGATGGCCCAAGCCCTCTGCTACCCATGTGGGAGACCCAGATGAAGCTCCTGGCTCCTGGATACAGCCTGGCCCCAGCCCTGGCTATTGCAGGAATTTGGAGAGTGAACCAATGGATGGAAGATTTTCTCACTCTGTCATTTTAAATGAATCTTTAAAAAAATAATAAATAAATATATTTAAAAAAAAAGAAGCCTGGGCACTAACATGACCGCACTAAGAGGCAGAATCTTGGGGTGAGTCTGTGAGGGCAAAGGCCCGGAGCGTGGTGGTGGTGTTGTGATAAAGAGGCCCCAGAGAGCAGCCCTGGCCCTGCCACTGGGTGAGGAGACAGTGAGAGCCCAGGAAGCAGCTGCTCACCAGCCACCAAATCAGTGTGTTTCTTGATCTCGGGTTTGCAGCAACTAAAACTGTAAGAAATTAGCTGGCGCCGTAGCTTAACAGACTAATCCTCCGCCTTGCGGCACCAGCACACCGGGTTCTAGTCACGGTTGGGGCGCCGGATTCTATCCCGGTTGCCCCTCTTCCAGGCCAGCTCTCTGCTATGGCCCGGGGAAGGCAGTGGAGGATGGCCCAAGTCCTTGGGCCCTGCACCCGCATGGGAGACCAGGAGAAGCGCCTGGCTCCTGGCTTCGGATCAGCCACAGTGGCCATTGGAGGGTGAACCAACGGCAAAAAGGAAGACCTTTCTCCTCTGTCTCTCTCTCTCTCACTATCCACTCTGCCTGTCAAAAAATAAATAAAAAAAAAAAAAAAAAAAAGAAAAGAAAGAAATGTTGGTAGTGTGGAAGCGACCCATACAGTGGTATTTTATTTTAGCAATTTGAACAGACTAAGACACACCCAAATGTTCCTTCTTTTTTGTTTTTCTTTTTTTTTAAACATTTATTTATTTGAAAGGCAGAGTTACAGGGGGACAGAGGAATCTTCCTTTTGTTGGTTCACTCCCCAAATGGCCACAACAGCCAGGGCTGGGCCAGGCTGAAGCCAGGAGCTGGGAGCTTCATCCCAGTCTCCCACATGGGTGCAGGGGCCCAAGCACTTGGGGCATTCCCCACTGCTTTTCCATGTATGTTAGCAGAGAGCTGGATCAGAAATGGAGCAGCCACGACCGGAACTGGCGCCCATACAGGATGCTGGCATTTCACATGACAGCTTAACCCACTGCACCACAGCAGTGACCCCCACAAATATTCTTTATCATGATCTTAATAATCATATTAACATATTGCCTTCAAATATTTCAAAAGTTTGGCCCTTATGAGGAATGTGCCCAAAACGAGCCAATTCCCCTCAAACAAGGCTCCCATCCTGAACACTGCATGCAAAGGGAAGAGACAGGTGGGTTAAGCCGCTGCTTGGGACAACGGCTTCCAGTATCCGTGTGGGTTCAGGTCTGGGCTCCTCTGCTTCTGATCCAGCTCCCTGCTGCTACTCCTGGGAAGACAGCGGAGGATGGCCCAAGTCCTTGGGCCCTGCGCCTGCATGGAAGACCATGATGGAGTTCCAACTTGCTGGCTTCTGGCCTGGCCCAGTCTCAGCCACTGTTGTTATGTGGGTAGTGAACCAGGGGATGGAAGGGTCCCTCTTCTCTCTCTCCCTTGCTCTCCGTTGCTCTGCCTCTTAAATCAATCAATCTTTTTTCTCTTTCTTTTTTTTTTTTTTTTTAAAGATGAAGGCAGGAAGTTTTTTTCCTATGAGGAAGGGGTGAAAGAAGGGAGGAGCAAACCAATGTGAGGAACACACGGCTGCCCTGTGACCTTCCCCTGGGACTTCCAGTGCTGACTCCTGAGGCTTCCGCCGGGGTCGCTCCGCTGGGGATGTTCCGTGTGCCATGAGTCCCGCCAGAGATGCGAGCCGTGCCGAAGGCAGCAGGGGAGACGACGAGAGAGGGAGCTCTGGGAAAGGCAGACACCCACAGGGCGGTTTTGGATTCTCTGTGTCCCAGGCAAGGACTCTGGAAATTCTTCCTGGAATCCTAAGACACAGAAGAGGGGACCCTGCTGACTTCTGGCCGCGCATGCGTGAGCATACACACACCTGATAGCTCGCACACAGGCGAACCTTAGCACACGTGGTTAGAGAACTCGCTTTTTCCATTCAGCCTTCTGACAGTGAATATGCGATATTTTATTACACATAATATACTGTCACCTGTAAGGTGTGCTATTAAGAAAGAAACAATGGCCGGCGCCGTGGCTTAACAGGCTAATCCTTCGCCTAGCGGCGCCGGCACACCAGGTTCTAGTCCTGGTTGGGGCACCGGACTCTGTCCCGGTTGTTCCTCTTCCAGGCCAGCTCTCTGCTGTGGCCCGGGAGTGCAGTGGAGGATGGCTCAAGTCCTTGGCCCTGCACCCCATGGGAGACCAGGAGAAGCACCTGGCTCCTGGCTTCAGATCAGCGTGGAGCGCCGGCCGCAGTGGCCATTGGAGGATGAACCAACGGCAAAGGAAGACCTTTCTCTCTGTCTCTCTCTCTCTCTCACTGTCCACTCTGCCTGTCCAAAAAAAAAAAAAAAAAAGAAAGGAAAGAAAAGAAACAATGCTTCCATTTGAACTGTGCCATTGATTGCAATAGCGTTCTAATGTTAGAGATGTTAAGATATATAAAAGGATCATTTTAGAATTGGTGGGGCATGATAGGATATGACATTCATTGTCATGGCTGCATAGTTTTCCACTCTGTAGATGTATCACGATTTAACCATCAATAGGAAAGATTTATTTATTTATTTGAAAGAGTTACAGAGAGAGAGAGAGAGAGGAGAGACAGAGAGATTGTCCATGTGCTGGTTCACTCCCAAATGGCCTCAACAGCCAGGGCTGGGCCAGGCCAAACCCATGAGCCAGGAACTTTCTCTGGGTCTCCCACTTGGGTACAGGGGCCCAAGGACTTGGATCCTCTGCTGCTTTCCCAAGCACATTAGCAGGGCGCTGGATTGGAAGTGGAGCAGCTGGGACTCAAACTGGCTCCCATCTGGGATGCCGGTGTTGCAGGTGGTGGCTTAACCCATTGCACCACAGTGCTTCCTGAAAGCAGCTCTGCTTCCATTTTTTAATTTATGTAGGCAAGATATTGTCAAATAGTCTTGTATGCACATCATTGCTCACTTGTTGGATTATCTCGTGGAATGAAGTCCTAGGAATGTCATGTCAGAGGTTACAGACATTCAGAATGTTGGTATATATTGCTAGAACACCATTTAGAACTGCAGCCTTTTGCTGCGAGCTTGAGAACATAGATAAATCTTTCTCCAGGAACTGACATTGTGTTACAGCGGGTTGGGCCACTGCCTGCAGTGCCGGCATCCCATATGGGCGCCAATTCAAGTCTCAGCTGCTCCATTCCCAATCCAGCTCCCTGCTAATGCGCCTGGGAAGGTAGCAGAAGATGGCCCAGGTCCTTGGGCCTCTGCACCCCTGTGGGAAATGCAAATGGAATTTTAGGCTCCTGGCCCAGCCCCAGTCATTATAGCCATCTAGGAGGTGACCCACTGGATGGAAAATCTCTTTCTGTCTCTCCTTTTCTCACTGTAACTCCCTTCAAATAAAAGAGATAAATTTTTTTTTTTTGACAGGCAGAGTGCACAGTGAGAGAGAGAGAGAGAGACAGAGAGAAAGGTCTTCCTTTTTTTTACCATTGGTTCACCCTCCAATGGCTGCCGCGACCGGCGCATCGCGCTGATCCGAAGCCAGGAGCCAGGTGCTTCTCCTGGTCTCCCACGGGGTGCAGGGCCCAAGCACTTGGGCCATCCTCCACTGCCTTCCCGGGCCATAGCAGAGAGCTGGCCTGGAAGAGGGGCAACCAGGACAGAATCCGGTGCCCTGACCGGGACTAGAACTCGGTGTGCCTGTGCCACTAGGCAGAGGATTAGCCTGTTGAGCCAGGGCGCCGGCCAAAAGAGATAAATCTTTAAAAAAAAAAAAAATCTTTCTTGGCCAGCACCATGGCTCACTAGGCTAATCCTCTGCCTAGCGGCGCCGGCACACCAGGTTCTAGTCCCGGTCGGAGTGCCGGATTCTGTCCCGGTTGCCCCTCTTCCAGGCCAGCTCTCTGCTGTGGCCAGGGAGTGCAGTGGAGGATGGCCCAAGTGCTTGGGCCCTGTACCCTCAGGGGAGACCAGGAGGAAGCACCTGGCTCCTGGCTTCGGATCAGCGCGGTGTGCCAGCCGCAGCGCGCCGACCATAGCGGCCATTGGGGGGTGAACCAACGGAAAAGGAAGACCTTCCTCTCTGTGTGTCTCTCTCTCACTGTCTAACTCTGCTTGTCAAAAACAAAAACAAACAAACAAACAAACAAAAAAACACACTTCAGTGGAGACTGAGCTGATAGATGGTCTTTGGTTAAAAAAAAAAATCTTTCTCCATAGGTAAATCTCTTCCAATATGGTAGTTGAGACATGCAGTGTTACTGCTCTTTTGATTTGCATTTCGTTGACTACTGTGAGGCTTAACATCATCTTAGATTTATCAGTCATTTGTGTTTCCTTAACAGTTCCTTCATAGCCCCCGTAAGACCTCTTTCTAAAAATGAGAAAACGGAGGTGACTGTAATAGGCAAGTTATCAATCCTTCAGTGGGAAGGAGCCGAGCTAGAGAAAACAAATAACACCAAACAGTACAGGTGTGCTTTCTGTTTATTTTTGAGTTCAGAGACTGCGATGCAATGAGCAGAACTGCCTGGAAGCAGCTCTGGAAGTTTATTCTCGGCTACCTGGGCCTGCTCTTGCTGGAGGGAGCTGTTCAAATTCATCCTAATCCTGGGAACCATAGGCAGTGACCGGAAAGGCCCAGGGCCCTGCGCAGGAACACACTGAGAGTCAGGGCGTCCCTCCCCGTCTCGGCTTCCCGTTATTGCTGGCCTGTGGACCAGTCTGATCCTCTGAGCACAGCAGTTACTGTGGATAAGTAAACAGGGGCCATGTGAGCATGTCCATAAATTAGCCAAGGAGGTGGGTTATGCTTAGCTGAACCCACATGCCAACTGCATCTTTGACCAAATAAAAAGGCTGTTTTACACTTTTTAAAAAAAATTCTAAATTACTTTTTACTGTGGAAAAAAATGCATGCCATAAAACCTACCATCTTTCCCATTTCTTTCTTCTTCTTCTTCTTTTTTTTTAAGATTACTTTTATTTGAAAGAGTTATGGAGACAGTGGGAAAGATATATATATATATATATAGAGAGAGAGAGAGAGAGAGAGAGATCTGACAGCACCTGGTTCACTCCCCAGATGGCCACAACAGCTGGAACTGGGCCAGACCAGAGCCAGGAGCCAGGAGCTTCATCTGGACCTCCCATGTGGGTGGCAGGGACCCAAGTACTTGGGCCATCTTCTCCTGCTTTTTCCAGCCCGTTTGCTGGGAGCTAAATTGGAAATGGAGCAGTTGGGATTCGAACCAGCACCCATATGGGATGCCGATGCTGCAAGCATTGGCTTAACCCACTACACCATGATGCTGGCCCTCCTCTTCCCCATTTCTGAGCATCCTGACCGTGGTGTTCAGTAGATTCGCAGTGCGGTGCTGCCAGCCCCTAGAATGTCTTCATCTTGTGAGATCCAGACTGCAGCCCTTGAAGAGCTCTCCATTTCCACCCGCCTGCCTCGGCCCTCCACAGCCACCACTCTGCTTTTTGTGTTTGTGAATTGGAATCCTCTAGATACCTCATGGAAGTGCAGTCATGCGGTATTTGTCTTCTGGGGACTGGCTTATTTCATTTAGCATAGTGTCTTCCAGGTTCATGTCCACGTTGTCGCGTGATGGATGGTGTTCGTCTGCTAACTGATACTTGGGCTGCCCCTACATCTGCACTGTCATGAAGTGTTGCTATGAACGTGGGTATGTGAATACCTCTTTAAGATCCTGTTTTGGGGCTGCACTGTGGCACAGCAGGTTAAGCCACCACCTGCAGTGCTGGCATCCCATATGGGTGGCTTCTCCACTTCTGATTCAGTTCCCTGCTACTGTGCCTGGGAAAGCACTAGAAGATGCTCCAAGTGCTTGGGCCCCTGAATCCATGTAGGAGACCTAGATGGACCTTCAGGCTCCTGGCTTTGGCCTGGTCCAGCCCCGGCTGTTGCAGCCATTTGGGGAGTGAACCAGTGGATGGAAGACCTCTCTCTCTCTCTGTCCTTTCTTTATCTATAACTTTGCCTTTCAAACAAATAAAATAAATCTTTTTTAAAAACCCTCTTTTCAGGTCTTTTGGATATTTAAGAGTTCTTCAAAAAGTTAATGGTGATGTGTATTAGGGGAAAAACTTGCATGATTTCAAATTTTTGTTATACCAAAATAAACTTGTCTTTTAATTCTGTTTTTTCATGGATGCTTTGAAATACTCCCTTACATTCAAAAGTGGAATTGCTTGATCATGTGGTTAAAAACCACATGTTTTGGAAAAAAGGAAATGTTAGTATGAAAAGAAATGTGATTAGCTTGAAGATAAAGTTTGCGTGATTTTTTAAGATAAAACATAGCCCTTCAAAATTATTTCACAGAATCATAAGCTGCATAGGACTACCCTTGAACATTTTTCTCTATTCTGCCTTTATAAACATTTTTTTGGTAGAAAGCTTAAGAAGCACTCTTTCAGGACAAGTAGAATATAAAGAGGCTCATGGGGCTTTTTGAGAGGGTGTTTGGCATGGTGGTTAGGATGTGACTTGGAACACTCGCATCCTGTATCTGGGTGGCTGGGTTCAAGTCCCAGCTCCTCTGCTTCCAATCCAGCTTCCTGCTAATGTGCACCCTGGAAGGCAGCAGGTGATGGCTCAAGTTCTTGGATTCCTGCCACCCATAGAAGAGACCCAGCGGAGTTCCTGGCGCCTGGCTTTGGCCTGGCCCAGCCCTACCGTTGCAGCCATCCGGGAGAACAAAGCAGAGGAATGAGGCCGGTGAGCTGTCTCTGTCTCTCTGTGTCTTTCAAGCAAATAAATAAATATTGTAAAAAGAAAGTGAAAAAAGAGTGTACAGAATAAGAGAACATGTTTCCAAATCATATCTCTGATAAGGGATTTGTATCTAGAATATGTAAAACTCTAGTAAAAATAATAAAAAGAAAACCCAATTAAAACTGGGCAAAGGATCTAAATAGGAATGAAGAACGAATTCATGCTACAAGGCAGATGAATCTTTTTTTAAAAAAGTGTGGTTGATTATTTTAAAAATTTATTTATTTATTTTATTTGGAAAGCAGAGAAAGAGCAAGAAATAGATATCTCCCATCTCCCCAGATGCCCACAACAGCTGGAGCTGGGCCAGGCTGAATCCGGAGTCAGAACTCCAGCAGGTCTCCCATGGGGATGGCAGGGACCAAATTACCAGGCCATCACTGCTGACCCCCCAGGATGCTCAGCAGCAGGAAGTTGGAACTGGGAGCAGAGCCAGGGCTGGATCTCAGGCACTGTGACAAGGAATGAGAGTGTCCTAAGCAGCATGTTAACCACTGTGCCGATGCCCACTCAAAGAATCCTATCAGAAAAGATAACTTACTATGAGTCCGTTCATCTGTCGTGTGTCTAACAGGGAGATCTTGCAGACAGCAAGTAGGTTCATGGTTGTTCGTGACTGGATGGGGGAGAGGAGGGCGGGGGGAAGAGTGACAGCGAGAGGGCACAGCGTGGTGATGAAGATGTCCTAAATTTGCCCGTGGTTGTGTCTGTGAATATCCTGAAACCAGTGGACGGTGCACTTGCAGTGGGTAAATTGTACAGGATGTGGATTAGATCTCAGTTAAGCTGTTTGGGGTGGAAAAGGAAGGATTTATTAGAAAGATACAGACTCCTGTAGCCCAGGGGCAAGGCTTGGGCCTGCTGGGTGCCTGAAGGCTCTGGAACTCTGGCCCAGAGCACGGGTGTTTAGAGCGACGCCCCTCACCCGCAGCATCTACACCACCTGAGCACTCCTTAGAAAAGCAAATCCGTGGGCCACACCCCAGGTCTACTGCACGAGGAACTCTGAGTAGGACACAGCCGTGTGTGTGTGTGGGGGGGGGGGTAGTTGGATTGTTTTTTAAGGTTTATTTATTTATTTCAAAGTCATAGTTAGAGAGAGAGAGAGAGAGAGAGAGTACTTCCATCTGCTTGTTAACTTCCAAAATAACCACAAAGGCCAGGGCTGGGCCAGGCCAAAGCCAGGAGACAGAAAGTCCATCTGGGTCTCCTGCGTAGGTGGCAGGGGCCCAAATACTTGGGACATCTCCCTCTGATTCCCCAGGTGTATAAGCAGGGAGCTGGATTGAAGTAGAGCAGGCAGGACTCGAACTGGCACTCCCATATGGATGGTGGCAGCTTCCCCACTATGCTACAATGCTGGCCCTGCATTTCTCATTTAAGGATTTACTTATATATTTGTAAGGCAGAGAAGCAGACAGACAGACAGACATGGATCTTCCATCTGCTCATTCATGCCCCAAATCGCTGCCATGGCTGGAGCTGCTTCAGGCTAAAGCCAGGAGGCAAAACTCCATCTGGGTCTTCCACAAGCGTGGCAAAGGTCCAAGTATCTGGGCCATCCTCTGCTGCTTTCCCAGGTGCGTAAGCAGGGAGCTGGATTAGAAGTGGAGCAGCTGGGACTCGAACCAGCACTATAATATACGATGCCAGAGTTGCAGGTGGCAGCTTAGCTCACTGCACCACAGCGCTGGCCCCAGCAACGTGTGTTTTGGCTGGCCTGCTAGGTGAAGGCAGCGCACCCTCAAGTCTGAGGGTCACTGGCCTGGAGCCCCGTGCAGAAGCCAGGGAGGTTCGCACCTCCTCCCTGCTCTTCCTCCATGGACGCAGCAGGCTTTCTGCACGCTGCTGCTTCTCCCCCAGGCCCTCACTCTCATCTTCATGGTAGCAAGTGGCTAACAACAATTCCTGACTTTTAAAATGTATTTTTAAAATATTCATTTATTTAGTTAAAAGGCAAACTTACAGAGAGAGAGGGAGACACAGAGAGAGATTTTCTATCCACTGGTTCACTCCCCAGATGGGTTGGGCCAGACCAAAGCCAGGAGCTTCTTCCGGGTCTCCTACATGGGTGCAGGGGCCAAAGCACTTGAGCCATCTTCCACTGCATTCCCAGGCCACAGCAGAGAGCTGGATCAGAAGTGGAGCAGGGAATTAGAGCAGCCAGGACTTGAAGCGGCGCCTATACGGGATGTCAGCATTGCAGGCAGCAGTCCAACCCACTGCACCACAACACCAGCACCTTCTTTAACTTTTTTTTTTCTCCTTTCTGGATTTGGCACTGCACGTCCCATGTCCTGGGAGGCCCCTTAATCCATCCATGACAACTGGTCACTCAAGAGCTGAAGAATGTGGGGTGATGTGTTCTCTTTGGGGGTACCCAAAGGGAGAAGAGTTGAGGAGATTCTCAGCTAGAGGCACTTGGAGACGTTGGATGCATTTTCGTTGTTACCACCACCCACCGCTGGGTGTATTAGTGACAGTGCCACGCCTGCGTCAGACCTGAGCAGGGAGACTGCCCTGCCCGAGTGCTGAGAAACTCCTCTGTAACCGAATGAAGGGCTGACTGTCCACCCAGCCGCACACCCAGTCACGTGGAGCTTGAACGTACCTAGACTGAAGGTGAGTCTTGTGGTCCATCCAGCAGGTTAACCTGCCATCACACTGAGCATCTGATACCAGAATGCTACTTTGAGACCTGGCTACTCTGCTTCCAATCCAGCTTCTTGCTAATGCATTCTGGGAAGGTAGTAGATGATGACACAAGTGCTTGGGCCCCTGATACCCATGTGGGAACCCCAGATGAAGCTCCTGGTTTGGCTTGGCACAGCTCCGGGTGTTGCAGGCATTTGGAGAATGAACCAGCAAATAGAAGATCTCTTTTTCTCTCTCTCTCTGTCACTCTATAAATAAGTATACCTTTCATAGAAATAAATCAATCTTTGGGGCCAGTGCCGTGGCATAGTAGGTTAATCCTCCACCTGCTGTGCCAGCATCCCATATAGGCGCTGGGTCGAGTCCTGGCTGCTCCTCTTCTGATCCAGCTCCCTGCTATGGCCTGGGAAAGCAGTGGAAGATGGCCCAAGTGCTTGGGCCCCTGCACCCCCATGGGAGACCCGGAAGAAGCTCCTGGCTCCTGGCTTCAGATCGGTGCAGCTCCGGCCATTGCGGCCATTTGGGGAAGGAAGACCTTTCTCTCTGTCTCTCCCTCTCACTGTCTATAACTCTACCTCTCAAATAAATAAATAAAATCTTTAAAAAATAAATAAATCTTTTTAAAAATGTACTTCCATTAAAATACACACATACACACATACACACATACCCTTAGACTGGAGCTCCAGAGCCAGACCTACAGTTTCCTACTTAGTTGGTTAAGCGGTGTACCCAGGCGTTTGGTGTTTTTTAAGTCCTTGCCCCCAGATGATTTTTGTTTTGTTTGTTTTGTTTGTTTGTTTGTTTTTGACAGGCAGAGTGGACAGTGAGAGAGAGACAGAGAGAAAGGTCTTCCTTTTTGCCGTTGGTTCACCCTCCAATGGCCGCCGCGGTAGGCACACTGCGGCCGGCGCACCGCACTGATCCGATGGCAGGAGCCAGGTGCTTCTCCTGGTCTCCCATGGGGTGCAGGGCCCAAACACTTGGGCCATCCTCCACTGCACTCCCTGGCCACAGCAGAGAGCTGGCCTGGAAGAGGGGCAACCGGGACAGGATCGGTGCCCCGACCGGGACTAGAACCCGGTGTGCCGGCGCCGCAAGGCGAAGGATTAGCTTAGTGAGCTGCAGCGCCGGCCCCCCAGATGATTTTAATGTGTAGCTGGGTTGATAGTTGTGATGAGAGTCAGTGCCATCAGAGAGGGTGGGGCAGGGAGGCTGCAGTCCCGTGAGGTGAAATATCTGGGTAAGGGAGAAAGAGGAACGTGGGAATGTCTGCGGCTGTAGAATGATCTAGAAGGCTGGAGGGCAATGCTGAGGACTTTGGATTTGTTTAGGGAAACAGGCCCTGAACCTAGACCCAGCAACATGGAATCAGAGCAGGTCCTCAGTGCCTAGAAGCTGAGTGGCAAGGAAGGAGAAAGTCACAAATGGATGGGAAATACCTAAATTCTTCAGGAAGCAAGAGCTGGCTGCTAGGCACCAGGGAGCAGGGAGATGCAGGCCATGTGGGACGTGAGACTGCTGACAGGTGCCTGGCTGGTGGGGTGGCCAAGCTTTTGCCTTGTTTCATGCCCTGGTACCTCATTCAATACAGTGTGTGGCTTTCTGGTATTTCTTCTTCTTTTTTTTTTTTTTTTTTTGACAGGCAGAGTGGATAGTGAGAGAGAGACAGAGAGAAAGGTCTTTTGCTGTTGGTTCACCCTCCTATGGCCGCCGCAGCCAGCACGCTAAGACTGGCACACCACACTGATCCAAAGCCAGGAGCCAGGTGCTTCTCCTGGTCTCCCATGGGGTGCAGGGCCCAAGCACTTGGGACATCCTCCACTGCACTCCCTGGCCACAGCAGAGAGCTGGCCTGGAAGAGGGGCAGCCGGGACAGAATCCGGCGCCCCGACCGGGACTAGAACCTGGTGTGCCGGCGCCGCAGGCGGAGGATTAGCCTATTGAGCTGCGGCGCCGGCCATTTCTGGTATTTCAAAAGACTGGTGGTTTTTGGTAAAAATCTGTGAATTATTTCTAAGTAAGTCAAGAAGACCGAAAGTATAGTGAGTGTTTGGCCTAGCAGGTAAGACACCGCTTGGGACTCCCACATCCCACATGGGAGCGCCTGGGTGAGTCTCTGCTCCACTCCTGATTCCAGCTTCCTGCTAATGCCCACTCTGGACAGTGGCAGTGGCTCATGTCGTTGGATTGCTGCCACCCACATGGGAGACCTGGATTGAGTTCCTCTGAGCCTCAGCCTCGTCCAGCCCCAGCGAGTGTCGGCATTTGGGAAGTGAGCCAGCAGATAGAAAATCTCTGTCTGTCTCTGTCTTTCAAATAAATAAAATAAAAATTTTTTAAATTGTTTTTCAAAGGAGACCTGGATTGAGTTTCCAGCTCCTATTTCAGCCTGGCCCAGCCTTGGCAGTGGCGGGCATTTGGAGAATAAATCAGTGGATGATAATTATTAAATACTGATAAAATCTCTCTCTCTCTCTCTCTCTCTCTCTCTCTCTCTCTGCCTCTCAAATAAGTGACATAAATCTTAAAATTCTGAGAAGACCGGAAGTGACGGTTTGAGTCGTATTCATCAAACTGTGTTTAATTGCCTAATGATTGTTTACAGGGAGCCGATCCCAGGGCAGGTTCATGTTGTCGCCCTTGCGTGCGAGTGGGCAGGTGCTCGTGGCCTCTCTGCAGGGGAAGTTGGATTAGGGAGGTGGCTGCTTACCTGGAGAGGGCAGCAGGTGGTCTGGCTTTCAGCACAGCCCTCTTTCTGCCGTGCTGCACGGAACGTTATTGTCCCCCACAGCCAGTGGGGGTTTTTGCGTGGGTGAGGGAAGGACATTCACTCATCAGCCTCCACATACAAGAATGTGCTCTGGGGCTGGTGTTGTGGTGCAGTGGATGAAGCCACCACCTGCGGCTCCCCTATCAGAGTGCCAGTTCGTTCCTGTCCTGGCTGCTCCATTTCCAACCCAGCTCCCTGGTGATACGCCTGGGAAGGCAGCAGGAGATGGCCCAAGCCCTTGGGCCCCTGTCACCCATGTGGGAGACCTGGATGGAGTTCCAGGCTCCTGACTTGAGCCTGGCCCAGCCCTGGCTGTTGAGACCGTTTGGGGAGTGAACCAGCAGATGGAAGGGCTCTTTGTGTGTGTGTCTCTCTCTCCCTCTGCCTCTGTTCCTCTGCTTTTCAATTTTTTTTTTTTTTGACAGGCAGAGTGGACAGTGAGAGAGAGAGAGAGAGAGAGAAAGGTCTTCCTTTTCTGTTGGTTTACCCCCCGAATGGCCACTACGGCCAGCACGCTGCAGCCGGCACACCACACTGATCTGAAGCCAGGAGCCAGGTGCTTCTCCTGTTCTCCCATGGGGTGCAGGGCCCAAGGACCTGGGCCATCCTCCACTGCACTCTCGGGCCACAGCAGAGAACTGGACTGGAAGAGGAGCAACCGGGACAGAATCTGGTGCCCCGACCGGGACTAGAACCCCATGTGCCGGCGCTGCAGGCGGAGCATTAGCCTAGTGAGCTGCTGTGCCGGCCCAATTAATTAAAAAAAAAAATTTTAAATGGGGCCAGCGCTGTGGCCTGGTTGGCTAAGCCTCCACCTGTGGCACCAGCATCCCGTGTGGACACTGGTTCATGTCCCAGCTGCACCTTGTCCAATCCAGCTCTCTACACTGGCCTGGGAAAGCAGCAGAAGCTGGCCCAAGTCCTTGGGCCCCTGCACCTGTGTGGGAGACCCGGAGGAGGTTCCTGGCTCTTGGCTTCAGATCTGCACAGCTCTGGCCACTGCGGCCAATTTGGGAGTGAACCATCGGATGGAAGACTTCTGTGTGTGTGTGTGTGTAACTCTGACTTACAAATAAATAAATAAATCTTAAAAAAAGAAAAAAATTAGTCAAATCTCTCAGTGTGTCCTGGTTGCCCAAGGCTCCTTTTGGCCATGAACGGGTTTGTTTGTGCTCTCATTAGACCCCAGAAAGGGTTGCCTTTGTTCACCATCCTCCCCTCCCAGCTCTGCCCACCAGTTTGAATTCCCATCATCAGTGAAAGTGTGTGGAAAGCTGCCTGTGACAAAGGGCCCAGCGCCATGCTGAGCTGGACAGGCCCCAGGCTGGGTGAGCCCAACGGGAGGCGCTGATCTCAACTCCTGAACCTTGAATGCGGATTCAACTGAGGAAAAAGGGTCTTGCTGGGTGCTGGTTTAGGCTGATGCAGCTGGAAGCGGCTGGTCTGGTTCTGTGCCCTCAGGCGGATGTGTCAGGAGCACTTAGAGCAGTACAGTCTTCTGGCTAACAGCCTCCAAGGTCCAGCCAACAACGGCCCTGGGCAGTCCTGATGTCTTCAGGTTTACGGTATGAGTGATTGAGAAAACTAACCAATTGTTTGTTTTTTTTTTTTTTAAACTAAAAGTGTAAATAATCGTGGGAGCAGGTGTCCAGTCCAACAGTGAAGACGCCCACATCGCACACCGGAGTGCCTGGGTTCCATTGCTGGCCTCGGCTCCCATCCAACTTCCTGCTAGCACAGACCTCGGGAGGCAGCAGGTGACAGCTCAAGCCACTGGGTTCCTGCCATCCCTTGGGAGACCTGGATTCAGTTCCCGACTCCTGGCTTTGGCTCTGGGCCAGGCCATGCTCTTGTGGGCACTTAAGGAGGGAACCAATGGATGGGAGCTTGCTCTCTCTCAAATTTAAAAAATGTAAACAGTCAAATTATTTATTTTTGGTGCAATCAACAAATATTTATTTTGTGCCTACCATATTCCAGGCATCTTTCAAAGCCTGGGGATAGTGTCAGCCACCAACACAAAGTCCCCAAGTCGGCGCTGAGCCTTTATTCAATGGAGGGAGTAGCCAAGCACACAATGATAAGTAGTGAAAATTGTTATGAAGACAAAGCCTGATCCGAAGCCAGGCACCTGATGATTCTTCCACATCTCCCACGTGGGTGCCGGGGCCCAAGGACTTGGGTCATCTTCTACTGCTGAACACAAGCTGCGTTCTAGAATTTGGGGCATTAGGATGAGCACTGCTCGAGTCTCACCTGAACTGCCAGCCAAGTTCACAACTGTAACCTACAGATGGGGCTCCCTCTGTGGAGGGGTGGTCTTGATTCGAGATGGAGGGATCCATGGGGAGAAGCCCTGGAGCCTTACTGCTGTTGGTGTTGTCAGAAGGACTCAATGGGGTCTGGCCCAGACAGGTCCCAGTGGCCTCTTGTCTTGTACTTGTACTTGAACACAGGTGTACCCTAGTGCCTAGGCACCAGCTGGGGGTGTGTGTGGCCTGGGGAGGCAGGGATTGGGCCTTGGGCTATGTTGGTCTTGATAGCTGTTTATGGCCTCGATAGATCCCCTAGGGATTGGACATTCTGTGCCAGGAAGAGTTTTCCAGGGTCTCCAGTAAAGAATCTCCAACAGACTGAGCTGTGTGTCAGTAACTGGGGACCTCAGGAGTGCCTGGGGAGGAGAAAGGGCCATTTATGTGAGAGCAGGGTTACCGAGAGAGGGAGAGACAGAGAGGTCAAAGTCTTCCATCTGCTGGCTCACTCCCCAAAAGGCCACAATGGCTGGAGGAAGCCAGGAGCCAGGAGCTTCTTCCAGGTCTCCCACACGGGTACAGGGGCGCAAGCACTTGGGCCGTCTTCTGCTGCTTTCCCAGGCCATCAGCAGGGAGCTGGATTGCAGAGCACAAACCAGTGCCCACGTGGGAAGCCGGCACTGCAGGCAGGGACTCAACTCACTGTGCCACAGCACCTGCCCCTCTTGCATTAATTTGCAGAGGAGACTCCAGGGTCTAGTGGGCCTTCTCTCCCTTCCCTGAAGATTGGGGCGCCGGGCTCATATAGATGGTGATGGACTTGGAGGGCTCTGCTCACCTGTTGCGTTCCCTGCGAGACAAAGGCCGGGCCATTGTCTGTGGGGAGTTAAGGGGACCCAAAGCATGGCAGGATATGGTCAAGGAGGGCTGCCAGAACCTCAGAGGCCTTTTTGGACCTCATAGGGACTGCTTCCAGCATCTGGTAAAGGTGTCCACAAAGACCAGAAGGTATTTAAGCTGCTGTAGAGAGGCGTTTATGTGAAATCTACCCAGCAGGCTTCACTGGGCAGGGTCCCCTGTCTTTGGATAAGTTGCAGAAGAGAGGAGGTTTCTGGGTTCCCGCTGGTTTTATGTGACAGCACGTGGGGCTTGCCTGGGAGAGAGCTTCAAGGGTTTGGGGTCTGCTCTTGCTGATAAAAACAAGTCCCACCAAGAGCCGGAGGGCTTCAGCCCCCAGGTGAGCAGCTTGGTAGAGGCTGCTTAAGAATTTCCGTGTGTGGTTCCTGGGAGTAGAAGGTTGTCACAGGTTCCCTTAGCCAGCCCCCGGAGTGTGGGTGGAGTCTCTCTCAAGGGCCTTTTTGGGCTTCTTCCTGGGTGTATGGAGGAAAAGGTGTCAAGCTGGGAATCATAGCAGCTCGAAGGGGCAATGTGGAGGCTGCCCTGGCTTGGTTGCCAGCCTTGTTTGCGGGGCACATCTCATCATCATCTCTCTCACGAGCTTTGCAGTGGCCAACAGTGACCTGAGCTGGGAGCAGGGGAGCCTACCGCAGGGCCAGAATTTCTGGGGTGTGTTCGAGGGGAGAGTTTGGGAGTGGTCTGGAGACGCTGCGCCCCCAGGCGGCAGCAGCGTGAGCATGCACCGCACGGAAGGCATAAGCCGGTCAGTACCGGCATTAACTCTTGTGCCTGTCCCTAATTGCAGAGCTCAGATGAGGGCAATGAGCTCAGCCTTTCGTGCTGAAGTGGTGCCTCCCGGAAGTGACTGTGATTCAATGATGTCGGTAAGGCTGAAGGTAGCACATCCTGACGGCGGAACTCTGCCATACAGGTAGTTGTCTGTGAGCACAACAGCCTCAGGGCTGGCGAGGGTTGTATCTTGGAGATCGATCTGGTTTACCTGACTGGGGTATGTCCAGGGTTTCTAGGCAAGAGCGTTGGAGGGGCTGGTGGTGTGGTGTACCGGGTAAAGCCGCCACCTGCAGTGCCAGCATCCCATATGGGCACTGGTTTGAGTCTTGGCTATTCCACTTCTAATCCAGCTCTCTGCTATGGCCTGGGAAAGCAGTGGAAGATGGTCCAAGTGCTGGATGGCCCAGTGACCTGGAAGAAGCTCCTGGCTCCTGGCTTCAGATCAGCCCAGCTCCGGCCATTGTAGCTACCTGGGGAGTGAACCAGAGGATGGAAGACAGACTCTCTCTCTCTCTCTCTAACTCTACCTTTCAAATAAATATATTTTTTTAAAGTGTTGGAATGAGGTTTCTGGGTTTGAGTCTGGAAGGAAGGTGGGAGGGTTGAGGGCTTGGCCAAGGCATAATGCTCAGCCCGGAGTTTGTGAAAGATCTCGTGTTTGTTAATTCTATTTGAGATCCAGCAGAAAGCTTTGGACTTCAAGATGCCAGGTGGGACACGTGAACAGTCATTCCTTTTCCCAGGGTCAGCTTCGAAGCCTTTTGATGACAAGGGCCATGGATGCCAACACTCGAAGGCAGGGGCGCCACCCTCGTGCCCCTGAATCGAGATTATGGAGAAGTACGCAACTGGTGTTGGGAGGGTCCGAGCCTGAGCCACGACCCTGAGGGCGATGCCCCTTTTTTCACAAACATGCAAGTAAAAAGGCTTCCTGTGACTGACAAGGCTAACGTAGCAGCCACAGGAAGAGCCTGTTTGAGGACTCTGAGGGCTGCTTCTGTTACTGGGCTCCATTCCAAGGGAGCTTCTGCAGGTCCCAGGAAAGCCTCAAAGCGGGGTTTGGCTATAAGCCCACACTGGGGTATCCAAGTTTGGCAAAAGCCTGCCATGGCCAGGAAGGAGCATGGCTGCTGTCTCACTGATGGGCTCTCATCTTTGAAATAAGCCCTTTGCTGCGTTCTGAGAGACTCTGTTCCAGGAGTAAGAGTCAGTCCCAGGAGCTGGACCCTCTGGGAGGAGATCTGGGTCTTAGAAGGAGACTGTAGCTACCAGAAGCCAATTTTTGTAATATCCTAGTAGTATTGGAGTTTGAAGTTCCTTCATCTGGGCAAGTTATGAACACATTGCAATAATGCAGCACCCTAAGTGAGGTGCTGGGTGGACAGATCTTTGGCTAGGGTTTGCTAAATAAGTGTGGGCTATCCTGGACCCCTGGGGGAGGATCAGCTGGGTCAGTGGCTGTGTGATTGGGGATGAAAAGGTCCTGCCATTGGAAGGCAAATGGGAACTAGGAATCGGGGTGCACTGGGATATAGAAGAAAGTGATCTTGAGATCTAACACAGTAAACCAGCAAGTGACAGAGGGGATCTGTCCTAGGAGGGCATATGGATTAGGACAGTAGAGTGTATGAGGATTTCTGCCCGCTGATGGCTCTCAGGTCTTGCACCACCCGGCAGGTGTCATCTGATTTCTTCACTGTTAAAATGGGTGTGTTGCCAGGGTGCAGTAAGCCGGCAGCCATGGAATTATCAATTAGGGGCTATAGGCCTCTTCAAGTCTCCTGCTTTAGGTGGTACTGGGATTTTCTGGGAAATAAATGGGATCTGCGGACAATGATTGTTTTGGGGGTGGAGCTGTCCCATACTTCTGGAGGGACCCGTTGGAGGACAGGGGGCTAAACCTGGATGGGACCTGGGGCATTAGGGGCCAATAATGCCAATAAAAGGCAGGGAGGTCCAGACGAGGGGTTGTGTTATGATATCTCTTACGAGTAAAGAGGCAGGCAGTTTGGCAGCACAAGAAAGGTAGGGCTAAAGACATTCTCTCCTAGGGTGTACACCAAGGGGGAGGCTAAACCACTGGGCTTGGGCTGATCACCTCTGCCAGTGAGGAAGACAAAGGATCAAAGGGCGGGTCTAGAGACAATAGTAAGGGCAGAGAACGTGCCCCTGTGTCCACTATGAATTGTATTTTGTTACCTTCCACATCCAAGGTGATCCAAGGCTCAGCCATGGAGGTGGGAAACACAGGAGCCAGCCTAGCCCCTGGACCTCGTCAGTCGAGAAGCAAGAGCAGCCCCCTCTGCTTGGTTGGGTTCTTCGTAGTCAGGGGATAGATTCCGGGGAAGTCGCTGTCCTCTTGTTCTTACTGTTGGGGTCCTTGGTTATGGCATGACCCTGTCGCACAGAGAAGAGCAAGGCAGTCCTCCTGCCAGTGTCCCTGCTGCTCACCAACTGGGCAGGGTCCAGGAGGTGGGGTCTGGCAGCACTGCCTCGGTGTCCCAGCTGGTGGCAGAGCAAGGTGCCCTGGTGGGCACTGGTCTGGGAGCCAGTGATTGCCCTGTATGGGCAGGGAACCAGCGAAGGCACCACCAGACACTGGGCCCATCGTCTGTCCCTCTCTCTCCTATTTCTCCTTTTCAGTCCTGGTCTCTTCCTGGTTGTTACAGACCTTGAAGGCTGTGTCCTTGGTCTAATTTTTGGAAGATTTTTTTTTGTAGGCATAGATGATGAAATGGACAGCCAGGATGACAAGGCCCTCCCGACTTTCACATCTAACTTGGTCTGTTTTCTCACGGCCTCAGCCAGTCCAGCGCGAAATCGGGTGGGATTTTCACTTGGCCCCTGGGTAACCCCCTGTGGTTTGCTGTAATTGATGGCTTTTATGAAGACTTTTTTTTTTTTTTCCAAATAAGCATGTGAACACGTAATTCCAGCCTTCCCCGCTGGAATCTCTGCCTGGTACCTCCATGGGGGTCAGCACCTGGCACTGCGTGCCTGCCTGGCTGTGTGTCCCACAGGTTGCAGGCGAGGCTCTTATCAGCCCACTGCTGGGCCAGAGGCCAGACGCAGGCCTTTTCCTTGTGCCTGCAGCATGTGGTGAAGATAATCGCTCTCCTGCTAGGTCAAATCAAAGGCTGCAATGAGGCCCTGGAAGTCTTTTGTCAAGTCAGAAGAAGGGTCCTGGCTAAAAGAGCCAAGTTGGGTCTCTATTGGGATAGCTCTGACCTGGGAAAAGGGACACCACTGTGGTGGTCCCCACTTCCCCATTTGCCACTTGGCGGATGTCAGGGGAATGGGAGGAGCCGGGTGTTGACTCTGGGAAGCAGTACCTGACCCGGTTCAGGAAAGGGCGCATGGACCCTGATGAGGCAGTGGAGCTGCTGGCTGGGTGCCAGAAGGGCAGTTTTGAGTGAGGATAACAAAGGGGTCACCGGTGTCAGCGCTGTGGTTTCGTGGGTTAAGTCGCTGCCACCTGCAACTCCAGCATCTCCTACAGGCACTTGTTCAAGTCCCAGCTGCTCCACTTACAACCCAGCTCCCTGCCAATGCACCTGGGAACGCAGTGGAAGATGGCCCAAGTGACTGGGTCCCTGCACCCATGTGGGAGACCTGGATGAAGCTCCTGGCTCCTGGCTTTGGCCTGGCCCAGCCCTGGCTGTTGTGACCATCTAGGGAGTGAACCAGTGTGTAGAAGATCTCTCTGTCCTCCTACCTTCTGTAACTCTACCTCTCAAGTAAACACAAAAATCTTGGGGGAAAAAAGAAGAAAAAAGCCAACAGTGCTGGTCAAGACGGTTGGGGTAGGGAGAAGGACTCATGCTCAGAGCTGTGGGAAGTCAGCTGGTCTGGTGACGTCCAGAACGGGAAGAGCTGGGATCCAAGTCCATAGCCAAGAGGAAGTGAGTCAGAGAGTAGGGGACTGCTGCTCCCAGTGCACAAGCGATGTAGCAAAGCAAAATCCAGCTTTGGGCCCGCCGGGGAGGCAGGAGTCCACAATGCTTAGCTTCAGGGATCATTACCACCTGTGGTCCCAAGGGAAAAGGCAGGGTCTTTCTTCTCACGGGCAAGGCGGCTCCATTTCTTCCCCTCTAGCCTTCAGATGGCACTGGGGAGTGGCCCTGCCCAGAAAGGACAACGATGGCCACCTGCTAGAGGACCGAAAGACACCAGAGGCCCTCACCCCCAGGCATGCCCTGGGCTGGAGCAGGCTGGGCCTGGCCAAGTACAGCCTCCGAGCGGGCACGCCGTCTGCCAGGGGTCCACGGTTCAGACAGTGAAAGAGGACAGGGTGGCATGGTCACCACCCTGTGGGAAGCCACCGATAGGGACCTGTGTTGCAGGTATCGGAAGAATTCACCAGAGGCAGGTGGATCGAGGAAAGACAGATGTAGTGGGTGCATGGCCAGGGAGCAGTGGGCAGGGCGGTGAAAGACTGTCTGTGGCTCAGGACAGCAGTTTGAAAAGCGGTAGTTGAGTTCGGCTGAGTTTCATTTTTGAACAGTCCAACGGGTTTTCCCAGTCAGGTAATTTATTTTCCTGGGTGGAGCCAGGGACTTTCCTGGGCCTCCAAGTGCCCTGGGCAACCCCCACAGAGTATTCTTCCCTTTGCCTGTAGGCAAATATAGATACATTCTCATAGCCATGAGTATTTTTGCCTGCTGACTTATTATCTGTGTCTCCAACATTTCTCAGACATCTTTTCATAAGTAACACTGACAAAATTTTGTTTTCAGTCTTGAGGTTTTTTTTTTTATTATTATTATTTAATTGAGAGAATTTCAAACATACAGAAAAGCAGAGAGGATGTTACAGTAGACACATTTACTTATCCCCTGTATTTAACGATTGTTGGCATGTGGCCGTATCTGCTCGGTTGCGGATACCATGTTCTGCTTCCACTCCGAGTGAGAGCACTGACGCGGTTTCACTCGGGCTCATGGCAGACTCTGCGGGTTTAAGGGTCCAGTCCTCTGCAAGTCTGCCCTCACATCAGATGTTGGCCTCTCTTTGGGTAGGAGCGTGTCCCCAGGATGACTCTGACCAATTGCTTGCAAATTTCAGGGGTTCACAGAGCCCTCTCTCTCTCTCTTGCTTTTTTTTTTTTTTTTTAATTTCACTTATTTATTTGAGAGGTAGAGTTACAGACAGTGAGAGGGAGAGACAGAGAGAAATCTTCCATCTGCTGGTTCACTCTCCAAATGGCTGCAACAGCTAGGGTTGGGCCAGGCTGAAGCCAGGAGCCAGGCACTTCTTCCTGGTCGCCCATGTGGGTGCAGGGACCCAGGCACTTGGGCCATCCTCCACTGCTTTCCCAGGTGCCTTAGCAGGGAGCTAGATTGGAAGCAGAGCAGCCAAGAGTTAAACCAGTGCCCATACGGGATGCTGGCGCTACAGGCAGCTGCTTTGTCTGCTATGCCACAGCACCAGATCCCTCGTGTTTTATTTATTTATTTTTAAAGATTTATTGGGGGAGGCCGGCGCTGTGGCGGAGCAGGTAAAGCCGCCGCCTGCAGTATCAGCATTCCATATGGGTGCCATTCAAGTCTCAGCTCTTCCACTTCCAATCCAATCTCTGCTGTGACCTGGGAAAGCAAAAGACGATGGCCCAAGCCCTTGGGCCCCTGCACCCATGTGGGAGTCCCAGAGGAAGCTCCTGGCTCCTGGCTTCAGATAGGCGCAGCTCTGGCCATTACGGCCAACTGGGGAGTGAACCAGTAGATGGAAGACTCTCTCTCTCTGCCTCTCCTTCTCTCTATATTTAAATCTGACTTTCAAATAAACAAATAGGCCGGTGCCATGGCTCACTAGTCTAATCCTCCGCCTGTGACCCCAGGTTCTAGTCCCGGTTGGGGCACCAGATTCTGTCCCGGTTGCCCCTCTTCCAGTCTAGCTCTCTGCTGTGGCCCGGGAGTGCAGTGGAAGATGGCCCAAGTGCTTGGGCCCTGCACCCACATGGAAGACCAGGAAGAAACACCTGGCTCCTGGCTTCAGATCAGCGCAGTGTGCCGGCTGTAGCGGCCATTTGGGGGGGTGAACCAATAGAAGGAAGACCTTTCTCTCTCTCTCTGTCTCTCTTACTGTCTAACTCTACCTGTCAGAAATAAATAAATAAATATTTTTAAAAAATGTATTGGGGCCCAAGTATTTGGGCTACCATCTGCTGCCTTCCCAGGCACATTAACAGGGAGCTACCCTAAGGTTCTTAATCAGTTACCTATTGATGGACATTGAGGATGTGTCTACTTTTTAATTAGAGTAAATCACATTGTGATGAACATTTTATTTTTTCCAATTAGTTCCAAAGGTCAGCTAATTACTGACAAATGCTTCCCCATCCTCTACCCCATCACAACACCTGAGAATCATGGGTCCAACCGTGTAAGAGGGGAGGAAAGCCAGGGTGTGCAAGGGGAAGAGGCTAAGGGCTGGCTGGGCCCCTGCTCCCATCACTGACTGCTGGGGGCACAGGCCCTCTTCTCCGCCCAGCCACACACAGGGAGCTCCGTCCAGCAGACAGCACAAGGGTGCCAGGGCTGCCCGGGGGAAGGAGGGCGGCAAGAACCGAGGCACCTCTGCTGTGTCACCAAGCTTAGGTCCTCTGGCCTGCCTTCTGCTGTGTCAGGCTGCTGGGAGCTGGCCTCTGCCTCATGAGGGCCGCTGGCACTCACACCAGCCTTGCCTTCTTGGGCTTCTCAGGTCCCAGCACCTCATCATGGGGTTCCTGGTTCTCTGCTAGTTTGTTGGCCTCACAAATTTTGTGCCTCTTGCCAAATATGAAATGTTAGACATGCTTACACATACATATTTTTATCCTGTAAGTACCCTTTTACTGCCTGAGAAAACTATGCTTATTCCTGGCAGGGAGACACTAAATCCAAAGGTATTATATTCAAGTGAAGTATACCATTAATATGTATACCTGGGGCAGTCAGTGTGGCTTTGCCTATACTGTCATTATTTTTTTAAATACTTATTTATTTATTTGAGAGGCAGAGTTACAGACAGAGAGAGGGAGAGACAGAGACAGGTCTTCCATTTGTTGGTTCACTCCCCAAATGGCTGCAATGGCTGGAGCTGGGCTGATCTGAAGTCAAGAGCCAGGAGCTTCTTCTGGGTCTCCCATGTGGATGCAGGGGCTCAAGCACTTGGGCCATCTTCCACTGCTTTCCCAGGCCATCAGCAGGGAGCTGGATTGGAAGTGGAGCAGCTGGGACTCAAATGGCGCCCATATGGGATGCTGGCATTTGCAGGTGGCTGCTTACCCCATCATGCCACAGCACCGGCCCCTATATTGTCATTATTATCTGGGTGCCGAAGAATTCTGATGCCATCTGATTCTAGGCTCATTGGAGGTAATGGCAGAAGCCATGGATTACATTGTGTCCCCCCTCCCCCAGTACATGCTGACGCCTTCTGGCCCCCAAGATGACTGTATGTGGAGGTAATGAGGATTAAATGATGTCATGAGGCTGTAGGGCCCTAGGCCAATAGGACCGTGGCCTTGTATGTGAGTACATGGGAAGCAGGTAGCCTTCTGCATGTCAGGAAGACAGTCCTCCCTGCAGACTGTGACAGTGCTGGGACCCGGCACTTCCAGCCTCCAGGACTGTGAGGAAACAGATTTCTGTTGTTTAAGCCACTCTGCCAATGGTCCTGTATTATGGCAGCCTGAGCGGAACGATACAGCAGAGAGAATGCACCAAAGCTTTTTTTTTTTTTTTTTTTTTTTTTTACCAAAGCTCTTGATGACAGTGACAAAACTCAATTTGAGTTGGTTTAAGGAAAGAAGAATAATCCTTCAGGGAATTCTCGGGGGTTTGAACAACCCTAACGGGAGAAGAATGGGTGCTGGGGTAAAACCACCAGCCTCTGCCACGCTGCCTGGGCAGCTCCCCTCGAGGCTGGGGTTGCAGGTGATGCAGGGCTGTGTGTGTGTTGAGGGCAAGAGAAGAGAATTAAGGAAGACTCTGGGGCCATAATCTGTGCTTATATTGATAGCCTGAGGTTCACCACGAGTCATGAGTGCCATCCCCTGGCAGATCTAAACTTTTTAAAAACACTTATTTGTATTTATTTGAAAGGTAGAGTCACAAAGAGAGAAGGAAGAGAGAGATCTTCCATCCACTGGTTCACTCCCCAGATGGCTGCAATGGCCAGCGCTGGGCCAGACTGAAGCCAGGAGCCAGGAACTTCTTCCAGTTGTGCCACATGGGTACAGGGGCCCAAACACTTGCGCCATCTTCTGTTGCTTTCTGGAGCACATTAGGAGGGAGCTGAATTGGAAGCGGAGCAGCTGGGACTCGAACTGGTGCCCATATGCGATGCTGGTGTCACAGGCGGCAGCTTTACTCACTATGTCACAATGCCAGTCCCAGAGCTAAACTTTAAAAAAAAAAAATTTATTTATTTTAATCCACTTGAAAGCGGGGGTGGGGTGGGGAGAGACCCTCCATTTGCTGGTTTATTCCTCAAAAGCTGTAGCAGATAGGGCTGGGCCAGATTGAAGCCAGGAGCCCCAAACACAATCCAGGTCTCCCATTTAGGTGGCAGGGGTCCAAGCACTTGCACCATCACCTTCTCCCTCCAAGGATGCATTAGCAGGAAGCTGGATCAGAGGCGCAGTTGCCAGGACTTGAAGTAGCACGCTTACATGCAGTGTAGGTGTCCCAAGGAGCAGCTTACTCCACTGCACAATGCCCATCCCAAACCTGCACTACAGTGCCTACAGAGAGCTGGAGGACTGAGGTATAGCCTTCAACCTTTCAGTAACCTTACCACTAGAGAGGTTAAGTACGCATCCTCTCCTTGTCTCTGTCAGAAAAAAGCTATCTTCTTGTTAAATATATCTCGGGGGGCAGCATTGTGGCACAGCAGATAAGCTGCCGCTTGTGATGCCAGTATCCCATACTGGAGTGCCTTTGGGCCCCTGCCACCCACATGGGAGACCAGGATGGAGTCCCTGGCTTCTGACTTCAGCCTGGCCCAGCTCTGGCCATTGTAGCCATTTGGATAGTGAGCCAGTGAATGGAAGATCTCTCTCTCTATATATAATTCTGCCTTTCAAATAAATAAATACATCTTTTAAAAAAAACATATTTCATTTTCTTGTGGGAGGAAGGAGTGTGGGCCCTTTTTGTCAGGACTGGAATTGGGCCCATTAAACCTTGTATCAGCATCTACTTTTCCTAGTGTGGATATTGTGCTTAAAGATAAAGGCCATGGAGTTTTGGTATTTTAAACATTTCATAACTTTCTTTCTTTCTTTTTTTTTTTTTTTTTTTGACAGGCAGAGTGGATAGTGAGAGAGAGAGACAGAGAGAAAGGTCTTCCTTTTTTTTGCCGTTGGTTCACCCTCCAATGGCCGCTGCGGCCGGCGCATCGCACTGATCTGAAGCCAGGAGTCAGGTGCTTCTCCTGGTCTCCCAAGCGGGTGCAGGGCCCAAGGACTTGGGCCATCCTCCACTGCCTTCCCGGGCCATAGCAGAGAGTTGGCCTGGAAGAGGGGCAACCGGGATAGAATCCGGCGCCCCGACCGGGACTAGAACCAGGTGTGCCAGTGCCGCAAGGTGGAGGATTAGCCTGTTGAGCCACGGCGCCAGCCCTCATAACTTTCTAATATTCTGTCTCAAGCGTATTATTCAAGCAGTGCCTGAGCTCCTGCAGCATTGTTTGGTGGTGCTTTACAGAGGCCCCCTCGACAGGGCCTCCCCCTGGTCCTCCTCCTCCCTCGCTGGCCGCTTCTTGCCGGCCTCTGCTTACTCTGCCAGTCATTTCAGTAACATCTGTCTGCAGAGCCCTGCCTTGGGCCACTGGCCTCCTGGCTCATCTCCGTCATTCCTTTGCCTTTGGTCACCAACTGATGACTTTTCCTGGGCTTCATCCCCACACACGCTCCAGTCTGCTGGCCTTGGCTCCTTAGTAGATGCCTCGGTATTCAACGTGGCTAAGATTGAACTCGTCATCGTCAGTCGTTCACCCCTCCCATGACTGTAGAAGCTGTTTCTTCTTCTGGGTTCTACCCGGTCTTAGAAGCCTGGCTTCTCTTCCCTGTCTTCATACCCTACAACTCAAACAAACAGCATATCAAAACTCTGACTCCTAATTCACCTTACATCCCTATCTCCATCCCTACTGTCAACACCTTACACTCAGCTGCCATCTCTCTTCTCCAGGGTTATTACAAAGTTCTTATTTCTGTTCTTGCCATCCCCCCACCCCCCACCCCCCACCAAAGTCATTTCGTGTTGCAGCTAGAATGATTATTCTAGGACAAAGGAGTTTAACAAACAAGTCACTTAGTCATTTGCTGTGCACCCACTGTGTGTTACGTTATGGCTTGAGGACACAAAGATGAGTGATATTCTGTTTGGCCTCACTTCTTGCTCTGTCTTCCAGCCAGTTTGCACTTCTTTCAGTCTTCGGATTATACTTTCTTCCTCTCGTGTTCAGGCTTTCACATTTGTTGCTTCTGCTTGAAATGCTTGCGGCTTGCCTAACTGCTTCCTTCCCGATCTGGTCTTAGTTTTGATATAATTTCTCCAAATTGTATTTCTAATCATTTATTTCTGGATTGGGTATCACCTTTATCCCCTCACCCTCAATGTTGGCTGAATATATATGTGGTATTTTAATAATTCCTAGTCACAGAACTTTAAAAATACCAGTTTTATTGAAATATAATTCATATACCATAAAATTCACCCTTCTCAAGCATACTATCTAAAAGTTTCTTGTATATTCACAAGGTTTTCCTGACCATCACTACTATCTGATTCCTGAACATTCTGTCACCACAGAGAGAAAGTCACTAACCATTAGCAGCCTCCATGTCCCTGGGAACCCACTGATGGACTTTGTTAGACAGTGGTTGTTCTGAACATCTCATATATGTGAAACCATACACTATGTAGCCTTTTTTGTGTCTAGCCACTTTCCCTGAGCAAAATATTTTAAAAGTTCATCTTGGTGTGAGAATTTGGCACAGTGGTTAAGATGCCACTTGGGGAACTGGTGTTGTGGTGCAGTGAGTTGTCATTTGTGACACCAGCATCCCACATCAGAGAGCACTAGTTTGAGTCTTGGCTGCTCTGCTTCTAATCCAGCTCCCTGCTAATGTACCTGGGATGGGAGCATAAGATGGCCCAAGTACTTAGACCCCTGCCACCCATGTGGCAGACCAGGATAGAGTTCTTGGCTCCTGGCTCAGCTCACCAATTACAACCATTAGGGAGAGAGAACCAGAAGATGGAAAATCTCTGTCACTCTGCCTTCCAAAAATAAATCTCTAAAAAAAATTAAAAAAAAAAAAAGAAAGAAAAAAGATGTTATTTAGGATGCCCGAGTTCAAGTTCCTGCCCTGCTTCTGATATTCTTCCTACTAAGGCAGCAGGTGATGGCTCAACTATTGGATCCTCAAGACCCAGACTGATGACTGGATTCCTGGCTTTGGCCTAGCTCAGCCCTGGCTATTGTGGACATTTAGGCAGTGAACCAGCAGACAGAAGTTCAATCTCTCTCTCTGCCTTTCAAATAGATAAAAACAATTAATTAAAAACCTGTCTTCTGGGACCCACGCTGTGGCCTAGCATGCTAGCATTCCATAAGGGCATCATTTCAAGTCCTGGGTACTCCATTTCTCATCCAGCTCCCTGTTAATGAACTGGGAAAAGCAGCGGAAGATGGCCTAAGTATGTAAGATGGCCCCTACTACCCATGTGGAAGACCTGGAAGAAGCTCTTGGCTTTGGCCTGGCACAGTCTTAGCCACTGCAGCTATCTGGGTAGTAAACTAGCAGATAGAAGATCTCTCTCTCTCTCTCCTTCTCTTTCTGTAACTCTGACTTTCAAATAAACACATTTTCAAAAGTCTTTAAAAAACCCAGAAAATCCCCCTCATTTATGTTGTAGCATGTATCAGTACTACATTCCTTTCAATGAACATATAAGGTTCAAGGGCATGTTGCCTGCATTGGCTCAGTTCTACCGAGGGGTTCTGGCTGCCTTGCACAGTGGCACGTGGCAATGGCAGGAGCACGATGTATGGGAGGCAGCAATCACATCACCGGACAGGAGGCAAGAAGATGCTGGGTGGGGCCACAATCTGCTTGTGAGAACTAACCAGCGTCCCATGAGAAATGCCTTAACCTCTTTTCAGGGCCCATTCCAGTTGACCTAAGGGTCACCCACTAGTCCCAACTGCAGAGGTCCACATCATCTCTCAACATCACCCTGGGTATCAAGCCTCAAACTAATTAACCTTTGGGGGCTATTCAAACTATATCTGAACTGTCACAGTGTAGACATGCCACCCTTTAGCCATTCATCAATTGATGGATTATGGGGTTGTTTCTGCTTTCTATTATGGATAATGCTGTACTGAATATTCATGTATGAATGTTTGCATAGATACACATTCATTTCTCATGGATATGTGCTTTGGAGTGGAATTGCTGGCTCACTTGGTAATTACATGTTTAACTTTAAGAAATCGGGAGACAGAGAGAAAGAGCCCCAATCCACTGGTTCACTCCCAAATGCCCTCTTTGGCCCACTGAGGTCTTCCGTGTGGGTGGCAGGACCTTCATCACTTCTGCCTCTCAGGGTCCACACCAACAGGACGCTGGAGAGAGCAGCTAGAGCTGGGCACCAAACCTGGGCGCTCTGATATAAGATGTGGACATCTTAACCACGAGGCTAAATGCCTGCCCCTATCTTTAACTTTTTGAGGATCTGTCACACTGTTTTCCCATATGGCTGTACCTTACACAATATCATTAGTAGTACGTGAGAGTTCTAATTTTCCCAATTTCTTGCCAACACTTATCTATTTTTTAAAATGTTGGCTATCTTAGGAGATTCGAAGTAGTATCCCACCATAGTTTTAATTAGTACTTTGCTGACAACAAAGGGCATTGATCATCTTTCCACATGTATTTGTACAAATGTCAGTTTGCAGAAATGTCTATTGAAATCCTTTGCTCATTTAAAAAAAAACAAACAAGCCAGCCCCCCCCCCCCCCCCCCCCCGCACTGTTGAGTTAAACTACTTACATATTCTGGATACTATTCCTTTATCATACAATGAAGAGTGTGATTGAGGCAAAGGTGGTGTGGGGATTAGAACATGATCGGAGACTCTCTTGGGCTTGATTTTTCAGACTGTTCCAGGAGAGCTTATCTTGCAACATTTTGCTCAGAGAGGGGCCAGACCATCACAAAGGAGCAGTTAAAGCTGCAAGAGTTGTGAGCTTCTGGGTTTCTGAGGCTCCCAAATTGGAAGTTACTTCGCACCTTGGGAGGCTGTACCCGGTGCCTTTAAGGCCATCACCGTGCCACAAAATGAATATACTGAATTACACTGTAAGTGCTATGGGTATTGTTTGGATTATTATGAGAAAAAAGAAAAGTCAGGAGGTTCGTGAATGCTCAAAGGTGGCAAAAAAGATGTTTGCCCGAAGGCTAAGCTCTACCATACGATACAGAGAGAAGAGAAATATTGAACTAAAAAGTGATTAGAAGACTCCCAGTGGAGCAGTACCTGCCCGTCCGCTGGACAGAGAGGGACAGTCCCAAGCCAACGTACTCTCCAGCAGGATTAAGCAAAAAAGAGAAAGCAGGAAAATGGAACTCCCTCTGCCTCAAGTTTGTGTCCAGGGAGAAACAGAAATATTAAAAGTTTTTTTTTTTTAGCCGGTGCCGTGGCTCAACAGGCTAATCCTCCGTCTTGCGGCGCCGGCACACCGGGTTCTAGTCCCGGTCGGGCGCTGGATTTTGTCCCGGTTGCCCCTCTTCCAGGCCAGCTCTCTGCTGTGGCCAGGGAGTGCAGTGGAGGATGGCCCAAGTGCTTGGGCCCTGCACCCGCATGGGAGACCAGGAGAAGCACCTGGCTCCTGGCTTCAGATCAGCGCGGTGCGCCGGCCGCAGCGCGCAGGCCGCGGCGGCCATTGGAGGGTGAACCAACGGCAAAGGAAGACCTTTCTCTCTGTCTCTCCCTCTCTCACCGTCCACTCTGCCTGTCAAAAATTAAAAAAAAAAAAGTTTTTTTTTTTTTTTTTGAACAGGAAAGGGAAAAAAAGAAGGCCTGGAAAGGGGTGGTTACTAAAGTCTGCTTTTTGGAGATGGATTTACAAGAAAATCACCTAAATATGAAAACTTCATTAGGCTGAGGGGTTTACATTCCATGGAGGCCCACGGACATCCAAAAGTGGCAGCCCCCTTTTGCCGGCCAACACTTGGTGTAAGAAAGAATCCACCATCCCCATTATAAATAGCTCTGGGTATTATTGCCAAAGATGCTCATGGAGGTGAGAGTGAGGCACTTGGGCCTTGTGACACAAGGAGCTAAGGTTATTTTGCAGAAATTGGTCCAGGTCACCAGCAGTCCTGAAAATGATGCCTGCACAAACGCAGCCTTATTCTTGGACAGCAGTTTCATATGAGTAACTTACGATCATTATCGAAGACTACAAGTTAGTGGGAAAACTACCAGTACTGTGATGTTTCTGAATACCACCAACCAGCCTTACCCATGTGCAACCAAGAGAACTATTTCTTAAGCCATAAAAGGAAAACATGAAAATGGCCCAGTTTTACAAAAACAACAACAACAACAACAACAAAAAGTTGCAAGAAACTAGGTTGAGCCAGATTTTGAGACCTAAGCTGAACTATCATCAGCATAGAAAATTCTCTGCCTCGGGGAGGAGAGTGCCCCCGTTTTCTGATCATACAATGCATAAAGTATGAAGATGTACGTGGCTCACATTTATGAGCAGGAGGGGGCGTTCTCCCTCTTCTTTTGCTGTATCTCAGGCACGCTAACCCTTGCTATAAAAGTACTGGCCAACAGCTTCTCCCGGAGACAGTTTTCAAAGGGAATTATACCTTTTCACAGCCGCCCTTGCTTGGCACAAGTAAGTGAAGCTTCCCTCCTGCTTGTGGCTGGTGATCTGATGTCACCCCAAGCACACGGACCCCCTGTGCTCACTAACATTACACACGATTTTCAAAGATTTTCTTCCATTTTCAGACAATCATTTCACTTTCTTGACAGTGCCCTTTGATATATGTTTTTTGCTTGGACGTAAATTTTTAGTTTTTGGCTTTTCAGCTCTGTTTTCTCATTTGTTGACGTTGCTGTTGGTGGCATATCTAAGAAACCGTTGCCCAATCCAACATTAGGAAGACTTACTCCTGTTTTCTTCTAAGAGTTGTGTGGTTTTTTTTTTTTTTTTTTTTTTTTTTTTTTTTTTTTTTTTTTTTTTGACAGGCAGAGTGGACAGTGAGAGAGAGAGACAGAGAGAAAGGTCTTCCTTTTGCCGTTGGTTCACCCTCCAATGGCCGCCGCGGTAGGCGTGCTGCGGCCGGCACACCGCGCTGTTCCGATGGCAGGAGCCAGGTGCTTCTCCTGGTCTCCCATGGGGTGCAGGGCCCAAGGACTTGGGCCATCCTCCACTGCACTCCCTGGCCACAGCAGAGAGCTGGCCTGGAAGAGGGGCAATCGGGACAGGATCGGTGCCCCGACCGGGACTAGAACCCGGTGTGCCGGCGCCGCAAGGCAGAGGATTAGCCTATTGAGCCGCGGCGCCGGCCAGTTGTGTGGTTTTAGCTCTTACATTTGGGTTCTACAATCCATGTTTTGGAAAATATGGTACAAGGTAGGAGGTGCTAAGCATTCGTTGGATTGCAGACATTTATAGAACTCTTTATTCTGTATTGAAGTGCTCATCTTTCCTTGCAACCAGACCAAGTGCCATGAGGGCCAGGACTAAGGTGAGCTTTTTTTTTCTTTTTTCTTTTTTTTCATGAATGAATCAGGTAGCTAAAACATCAAGCTTTTTAAATCTGATGTCATATCAACTCTGGGGTGACACTGTTCCATCATGGTGGAGGCAGTTAGACAGTGCTGGCAGTGACAATTCAGAAGCAAACGAACACCCAGGATGGCGGGGTTGTACTCTGCAGTGGGACTGCTCTGGATTCAAATCCTTTAACGACTGTAACCTTGGGCAAGTTAAGTTACGTTCCTCTCATTCTTCAAATTCTCACCCTTTTAACACGAGAACCTTGTAACGTTGTTGGGATTAACTGAGATCTTCGAACGGGCGTTTTACACATGGCAAACATGTGTCTCTTAGTAGCCGCTCCTTATCACTGCAAAGGAATAGCAACAATGTGGGGAAACCCTTTAACTCGCTAACTTTTGTTTCAAATTTCTCCCCAGCACAGCTTCCGATATTGTTTTCTTTCGTGAGCTGAGACTTGTTTAACCACCGATTCTCTGATTTGGGAAGAAAAGCACACACAGAAGGAGCACGCACTGTGAGAAGGATCCTACAGATATATCACATATCCTGGAGTGCAGCGCCTCAGTCTTGAGTGTGAGGACTTCGTGGAGAGGGTAGCGGGTGAATGGAGACGCTAGGCATTCTGGAATGTTTTCAAGGAGGCACACATGTTAGGGCTGCATCACAGCGTGCGTGTCTCTTCCAACAGTCAGAGCTGATCTCCAGCACAGCGGGCAGTCTACGGGTAGCTGAACTGTCTCGCCCTGACCACGGGGGCCAGCCAGCTCTCTCTGGACACGAATGGCGAAGTCCGAAAGGCGGCGAAGTCCTCAGATCCAGGGCCCAGGAACGGAGAGCGGCTCAGGTACGGGCCACACGTCGCTCCTCAGGCGCCGGCCGAATCCGGGAAGCCGGGAGAACTTCTCCCTCAGCGCTTCTCCCCGGCTCCCGGCGCGGCGGGGCCACTTCCGGGAGGGGGCGGGGAGACAAGAGGAGGCGTGTCGGGAAGGAGGCCGTTTGTAGCGCACCAGGCGGAAGTGAGCCCAAGGTGTCGGTGCGGCGCTTCCGGTCCGGGCGAGCGCGGCTTGGGCGCGCTGCGTGGTGTGTGTTTCGTGCTGAGATCGGCTTCTGAGGGCGAGTCAGCAGGCGAAGAGGCGCGCACCGGCGTCCGGACTCCGGAAGTCTGCAGTCGAGTGGAAAGGCCGGGAAAAAAAGGCCTGGAACTTGAATACGACTTAACTGCTGTTTCCGAGGGGGCAACTTCCACAGGGAACCCCTCTGCCCTGGTAACGGCCAAAGAGGAGGAGATGGCGCCAGTCAGGGAGCGGCCGTGGCCGAGACAGTGAGGAAGCGCGAAGGCGGAGCAACCCGGGGAGCCTTGGGCGAAGAATCGGAGCCGTCGCTGCCACCACTGCCGCCAGCACCATGGAAGGGGCAAAGCCGACCTTGCAGCTCGTGTACCAGGCGGTGCAGGCGCTTTACCACGACCCAGACCCCAGCGGCAAGGAGCGCGCCTCGTTTTGGCTTGGGGAGCTGCAGCGTTCGGTGAGGGGCCCGGAGAGGCCGTCCTGTGCCGCGGGGCCGGCTCGGGGTGGGACCTCGGCTCGAGGGGAGAACCTGAGCCCGGCGCTTGGCCTCGTGAGGTCCTCCTCGGGGAGGAGCTGGCGCCGTGGGGTGGGGCTGCGAAGCTGCATCTCTGCCGCCTTTCGGAACCCGGTCGCGAACTGGCCCTCTCCCCGTCCCGTAGAATCCGAGCCGCGGGTCCCGTACTTCTGGCTCGGGGCGAGGATCTAACCCGCTTCAAGTTCTGCGCGCTTTCTAGGCCGTGCCTTTTCCGTTTTGCCTCCCTTAGACAAACCCAACTCCAGTGTTTCTGCCTTCCACTTACGGGCGCCGTAGCGGTCTCCTCTGGGGGCCCAAGTGTGGCGTCTGCCAGGTCCTCCCCAGTCCCAGCCTCACTCGCGGCTCCCTGCTCCTTGCGGGTCTTGCACGACAGTTTGAGTCTTAGTATTCTCGAAACTTCTCGGGTTTCTGTAGCCTTTCCCCCTTTGCTTTCGGGTGCAACATAAAGAAAAGCATACCGACTCTGATCGCAGGCGGTCTTCAGAGTTCTCATTTTGCTTCCTATCCATCTCTAACTTCATTTCCCTTTCAGGTGTGTATGTATAATTGGTTGATTGTCCCACATAAATCTGGACGTGCAGTGAGGTGTTTAGTTTCCACCCGTTAGTCGTGTGTCCCTTGTAGTTCTGCCTTTGACTCAGGTATTGGATGCGTTCCCTGATTTTCACACTCCCCTTTGCTGCACTTTATTTCCGTGTGAGAGCGTACAGGTGGGGCTCCTGCTGACTTAAAGTCTTAAACGTACGATTTACCTTATGAATCGTGAATGCCTTGGACACTAAAGAGGCTTGTACAGATGGACAAAGCACCTTTACTTTTTTTTCTTTGCATTTTATACTCAGCGTATTTTTAATTTGTCCCCTCTCTATTTTTATTTAACTCATAACTGGTGCTTAAAAGTGCTCTGCCCTATTAAAATGAGCCGCTAGGCTCCAAGTGCATAATAAATATTTTAAAATGTGCAACTTTGACTTGAATATTGCACTTGAAAAAAAAGAGTTGGCCCCCACGACCTTGTTTACCTTGTGGGAAGACAAGGGAGTAGACTCACTGACGACTCCGGGAGAAAATCATTCACATATGGTCTCGTTTAGTTAGTTCAGTGATTGGTGAGTCACAGTTCCCCGATCCTTGTATAGTTTCCAAAAATGTAAATGGGAGAAATGATGTACCAACCAAAAGAGACAACTCTTAACTTCTGGAACTTCCTTATTGTTGTTTTCTTTCTTCTTTCCTTCCTTCCTTCCTTCCTTCCTTCCTTCCTTCCTTCCTTCCTTCCTTCCTTCCTTTTTCTTTCTCTTTTCTTTCTTCATTCTTTCTGTTTGAGAGACAGAGTTATAGACAGAGGGAGAGAGAGGTCTTCCATCCACTGGTTTACTCTCCAGATTGCCACAGTGGCTGGAGCTGGGCTGATCCAAAGCCAGGAGCCAGGAGCTTCCTCCAGGTCTCCCACGTGGGTGCAGGGGCCCAAGCACTTGGGCCATCTTCTGCTCTCCCAGGCCAGCAGCAGGTAGCTAGATTGGATGTGGAGCAGCCGGGACTTGAACTGGCGCCCATAGGGGATGCCACCACCACAGGCAGAGGCCCAACCCACTCTGCCACAAAGCTGGTCCTTATTTTTTTCCGTAAAGTCTGTACTCATTCGGTAGAAATGCAATTAAAATTTATTTATTTGAGTGACAGAGATCTTCTGCCTACTGGTTTACTCCTCAAACATTTGCAAAAGCTAAGGCCAGGCCGGTCCTAAGTCAGGAGTCAGGAACCCCGAACAAGTCTCCCATGGGTGGCAGGGAGCCAAGTCCGGGTACTTGGATCATTGTCTGCCTTCTAGGCCCATTAGCAGGAAACTGAATGGGAAGCTGACGTGGGCCTTGATCTCAGACACTCCCACATGGAATATGGGGTGGCTTAAGCGGTGGCTCAACCCACTGCAAGATGCAGTTAAACATTTTTTTCCTTTTATTTATTTGAGAGGCAGAGAGAGCAAGCACGTGTGCGCTCACATCCTCTTGTTCACTCTCCAAATGCCTGTTATGGTCAGGAACCATAAACTGGGAGTTGGAGTGCAATCCAGGTCTGCAGTGTGGGTGGCAGGAAGCCATCACACTGCCTCCCAGGGTCTCCATTAGCAGGAAGCTGGAGTCAGGAGCTGGGGCTGGGAAGTAGACGCAGGCACACTGGTGTCTTAATCTGCTAAGCCGAATGTCTGCTCTGGTTGTGTGTGTTTACATCAGTGCGTGGGTGCTTAGCATGTACTAGTGACTGTGCTGGGTATTGGTATTTGGGGATGAACTAGACAAAAATTCTGCTTACCATATAGGGTAGTTGTGATTTTAAATGAGGTAATATCTACAAAGAGTTTAGAAAAGTTCCTGGAACCTAGGTATGAAGTATATTAGCAGTTATTTAACTGTTCTTCACTTTCCTCTCCTTTCCACTACTCTGTTACAACCATGTATCATCATTATCAGTGCTAACACTCAGGGTCCCAACAACAACAGGTGACATTTTTGACAGGGTAATTCAAGGAGAGTTTATTTTAAAAAGGTACTAATTATATATAGACACACACATAACACATATATGTACGTATATATGTGTATAATTGCATACAAGAAATAGTGTGGTAGCCTGTGGCTAAATTGCTGCTGTTTCTAAGCCAGAAGGGATAGGAGAGTGAGTGGCTACTTGACCTGGGAAGAGAGCATGGCTTTGGCTGTCTTGAGAGGAATGCTGCCTTTAGGGTGAAGGGACAGGCTACCTTGAGGTGACCTTGTAGGAAGGAGGCTTGAGGAATGAATATCCTGAATTTATTCTCTTCTAATCTGCTGGGATTCCCCATTGGCCAAACCAGAGAACAGAGAGACCTATTGGTAACAGATACAGGCCGACCTAGTGCAGCACAGGAGGGTGGAGAAGATGGAGCCCAGTCGCCCAACCTCTGGAGGCAGCGCCTGCATTGAGACGACAGTCCAGCATGTTGACTCCTTTACCGCTTCATTTCTTTTTTCTTTTCTTTTCTTTTTTTTTTACAGGCAGAGTGGACAGTGAGAGAGAGACAGACAGAAAGAAAGGTCTTCCTTTGCCGTTGGTTCACCCTCCAATGGCCGCCACGGCCGGCGCTCTGCAGCTGGCGCACCGCGCCGATCCGAAGGCAGGAGCCAGGTGCTTCTCCTGGTCTCCCATGGGGTGCAGGGCCATCCTCCACTGCACTCCTGGGCCATAGCAGAGAGCTGGCCTGGAAGAGGGGCAACCGGGATAGAATCCGGCACCCCGACCGGGACTAGAACCCGGTGTGTCGGCGCCGCAAGGCAGAGGATTAGCCTGTTGAGCCACAGCGCTGGCCTTACCTCTTCATTTCTTCAACCACCTGGTCACTCAGTTAGACCCTGGGTCTCATCATTACTGAAAAGTCACTAGCCCTCCAGATCACTAATTCAGGCACGCCATTTTCCCATGTATTGGCTCAAGAATCTCTTACCAGTAGTGTAACTATCCTCTTTGTTCAGAAAGTTAATCTGTTTGCCTTCTTGGTAGAAGGAATTCTCCATCTCCCTGCTTGTAGTCTGGCCTTGTTCAAATCTGTTGCATAACTGTTGTCCTGGGATCTTTATTTAACCATGTCCTGGGAAATTCCCTTTACCTGTTTCTTGTCTTAGACTCACGGATTCTTGGATCCCACGATCTTTTTTCTTTATTTGATGAATAATTGAATAGAACACCTTCATGCCTTCTCTCTTTGTGTTGGCCTTTTTTTGTTGAACTGCTTTTATGTTGAGAGTAGTTCTCTAGTCTTCTGCCCGGAGATTATTAACTAGGTTGCCAGTATTCAAAAAAACCAGTTGAGGGAATGAGGCCATGGAAAAGAGAATGCCACTGAGTATGTAGGCTTTAATTTACTGTCTCGTGTTTGGTGTAATACTCCTGGTCTCTGCTGAGTCTGCTGTCCAAGAGTGCAGTCTCCCTGCTTGAATTTTCCAGAGTAAACCTTGAGTCTCTGGTTATGTGGGAGGATAGTAGTCAGCTGCTCAGAGACAGGGAGAAAATCTAGGAGTCCTAACAGTTTTTTATATGGAGTTTGGAATCCTATTTTTAGTTTTTCTTCCACTTTTAGGTCTGCCTTGAGATGAACTGGATGCTTCCAGTCCTTGAGCTAGGGTGGGCTTTGTGGTGAGCAGGTTAACCCACCACTTGGGATGCTGCATCCTGTACCAAAATGCTGGTTCAGGTTCTAGCTACTCCATGTCTGATGTAGCTTCCTGCTAAAGCATCCTGAGAAGCAGTAGATGATGACTCGAATGTTTGGGCCCAGTCGCTCACATGGGAGTTTCTGGCTCCTGGCTTTGGCCTGGCTGTTGCTGGCATTTGGGGAGCATACCAGTGGACTGGAGGAAGATCTCTCTCTGTGTCAGCTGCCCCTACCCACTTCAAGTAGATGAAAATAATAAATAAGTAAAAAAAAATTCTGCGCCTTCCTGGGGTTTTGCCACACCAGTCCGTTTGCCCCCTGACTTTCCCATTCTTATCTGGTTCCCTGTTCCCTCAGGCAGAGTTCAACCTCAGATCTGCTAGGACAGTTAACACATTAGCTTTCCACTCACCATAGTTTTATTGACATTTTATCTATTTGCACTATCTTTGTCCTTGTGGGTTTTGCTTTTTTTTTTTTTTTTTTTTTTGTAATGTTTTTACTCTGCTTTTAGTAGATTTTTGGAAGCGACCTAAGGGCGAACAGATGTGTACAAAATCTCTACATTAGTTTTTTTTTAAATGTTTGATCAGCATGTCATTTTGGGGTACAGTGCAATATTTCTATACATGTATGCAGCATAAACTGGTCAGTCAGGTAATTAGCATTTCCATTTCCTTATCTTTTCTATATGTTTGGAGCCTACGAGCTTTCTCCTGCTTCTTCATAAAGTATCTGTGCTGTGGAATACTAGAATTTACTACTTCTGTCTAACTCTGTTTTGGTATCTGTTAGCTACTCTCCCTCGATCCCCTTCCTCCTACCCTTCCCAAACTCTGGAAATGAATATTCTGTGTTCAGATGGACTTTTTTTAAACTTCTGCAATGAGAACATGTGATACTTGTCTGCGTCTGGCTCATTTCACTTAACATAATCACCTCCAGTTCCATCTATTTTGCTGCAAATGTAAAAATATGAAGCACTTAAAGAGTTTGCAGTCATCCTTGCTATCTTTGTATTGTACCAATTTTTATTGTGTGAATACCCTGCATTGGTTCCTTTTTTTTTTTTTTTAAGATTTATTTATTTATATGAAAGGCAGAGTTACAGAGAGAGGTAGAGAGAGAGAGAGAGGTCTTCCATCTGTTGGTTCACTGCCCAGATGGCTGCAACAGCCAGAGCTGAGACCATCCGAAGCCAGGAGCCAAGAGCCTCTTCTGGGTCTCCCACGCAGGTGCAGGGGCCCAAGGACTTGGGCCATCTTCTACTGCTTTCCCAGGCCATAGCAGAGAGTTGGATCGGAAGTGGAGCAGCCAGGGCTTGAACCGGCACCCATATGGGATGCTGGCACGGCAGGCGGTGGCTTTACCTGCTACGCCACAGTGCTAGCCCCCTACATTAGCTCTTGAGTTTTGTCAAAATCTCTGTCCATTGATTGTCTCTTACCTTTTCTTTATAAGGTCTTTCTATCTTTATATCTCTCCTTATCCAGTTTGGAGTCCAAAGCGTATTATTTTAGTCACTTTAAAATGGACCATTAACTCTCCCCTCTGCATCTTATCTTATTCTCTGGGACCTGGATCCTTTGGCTTATCCCATGGCTTGCCTGCTTCTTCAGACGCCCTCTATTCTGACATTCTGACATTCAGCCAGCTGTAGTGTATCTCCGGTAAACAAATTTAGGGGATAGGAGAGGGGTGCTATCTTTGCCCAATTTTGCTGTTTCTTTGATTTGTCTCTCTCTCTCTTTTTTTTTTTTTTTTTTAAGATTTTATTTATTTGAGAGGTAGAGTTACAGACAGTAAGAGTGAGAGATGGAGAGAAAGGTCTTCCTTCCACTGATTCACTCTCCAAGTGATGTCAATGGCCAGAGCTGCACCAATCTGAAGCCAGGAAGGAACTTCTTCTAGGTCTCCCACGTGGGTTCAGAGGCCCAAGCACCTGGGCTATTTTCCACTGCTGTCCCAGGCCATAGCAGAGAGCTGGATTGGAAGAGGAGCAGCTGGGACTAGACCCAGTGCCCATATGGGATGCCGGCGCTTCAGACCAGGGCTTTAACCCGCTGCACCACAGCACTGGCTCTGATTTGTCTTCTATACTTTACCCTTTCCTAGTGTTGTTTTCTTTTTCTTTTCTTTCTTCTTTTTTTTTTTTTTAAACATTTATTTTATTTATTTGAAAGACATAGTTAGAGAGAGAGGTAGAGACAGAGAGAGAGGTCTTCCATCCACTGGTTCACTCCCCAGATGGCTGCAGCAGCCGGAGCTGTGCCGATCCCAAGCCAGGAGCTTCTTCCGGGTCTCCCACGTGGGTAGAGGGGCCCAAGCACTTGGGCCATCTTTTACTGCTTTCCCAGGCCATAGCAGAGAGCTGGATCGGAAGAGAAGCAGCCGGGACTCGAACCGGTGCCCATATGGGATGCTGGTGCTTCAGGCCAGGGCTTTAACCTGCTGAGCCACAGCGCTGGCCCCATCCCAGTGTTGTTTTCAAATGCAGAAAGTGACCCATCTTTCAAAGCCCAGCCCAAAGTCGACTTTCTTCTTGAAGTCTTAACTGGTTATCAATGAATTTCATTTGTTTCTGCTATTTTTACCATACCCACGGTTAATTGAAAGTAAACTATGAGCCTCCTATGATACTGTTTCAGTGTTTCCAACATTTTTATTTTTATTTATCTTTTAAAAATTTTGTTTACTTGAAACGCAGAGTTAGAGAGAGGGAGAGACACACAGGGGGAGAATCTTCCATCTGCTGGTTCACTTCCCAAATGGACAAGATGGTTGAGGCTCGGCTAGGCTGAATCCAGGAGCTGGGAACCCCATCCAAGTTTCCCACATTGGTGGCATGGGCCATCATCTGGCTTCAGGCCCATTAGCAGGGAACAGGATCAGAAGTGGAGCAGCTGGGACTCAAATCAACACTCCAGTATGGATTGCCTGTGTCATAAATGGCAACTTAACCTGTTGTACCACAAAACCAGCCCTGAGAGAAAATCTTTTGTCTGCTAGTTCACTGTCCAAATGCCTGCAACAGCTGGTACTGGGCCAGGCTGAAGCTCTGAGCCCGGAACTCAACCCAGGTCTCACATGAGCAGTAGGGATTCAAACAGCCACCCATATGGGATGCCAGCGCTGCAGGTGGCGCACCCACGTGCTGTGCCACAGCGCTGGCCCCAAAGTGGCATTTTAAACCAAAAATCTTAGGACAGTAATAAGCAAAGAGATTTTTTTTCATTTGACATTGGTAAGGAACAGAATTTACCTGGTTTACTACAAATCCGATTTTAAAAATGCACATTTTGCACAAATTTTTCCTTCTTTCCCATCCCTACCTTACTAATCTTTAGTCTAGTTTAGTATAGTATATTCCTTTAGTATAGTTCTCATAATCTACTCAGAGTAGACTTGGTATAGAGATATAATTTGGATATGGGTTAGTCCATGCTTTGATTTAGCATTTTTATCATTATCTAATATTTGTATAAAATGGCCATTTTCTGAAGAATTCGTATTAGTTACTAAGCTTTTTCCAGCAAAATTCTTGGAAACCTACAGCTGTGATTTTGTCTTATGTGATTGACAGATGTCCTTGATAATGGCAAAATGTTCCCTCCACAAAAAAAAAATTATTTTGAGACAGATCTTAGAGGAATCCTTATTTGGGAGGTCAGTGTTTTTTTTTTTTTTTTTTTTTTTTTTTAATTTTTTATTTGACAGATAGAGTTAGACAGTGAGAGAGAGACAGAGAAAGGTCTTCCTTCCGTTGGTTCATCCCCTAAATGGCCGCTACGGCCAGCACTGCGCCAATCCGAAGCCAGGAGCCAGGTGCTTCTCCCTGGTCTCCCATGTGGGTTCAGGCGCCCAAGCACTTGGGCCATCCTCCACTGCCTTCCTGGGCCACAGCAGAGAGCCAGACTGGAAGAGGAGCAGCCGGGACTAGAACCCAGTGCCTATATGGGATGCCGGCGCCACAGGCGGAGGATTAACCAAGTGAGCCACGGCACCGGCCCCAGGAGGTTTAACACTGCCTGTGATGCCAGCATCCCACATGAGCTCTGGTTCGAGTCCTGACTGTTCTACTTCTGATCCAGTTCCCTAGTAATGCTCCTGGGAGGTCAGTGGGAGATAGTCAAAGTACTTGGGTCCCTGGCACCCAAATGGGAGAGCTGATGGAGTTCCAGACTCCTGGCTTCACCCTGGCCTATACCCCAGCCATTACAGCCATTTGGGGAGTAAACCCACAGGTGATGATTCTTTCTCTCTCTCTGCCTTCCAAAATAAGGAATCCTTGTCTGATGGCAGGTGTCCTATTCTGGACACTGAACAGCCTCCTTTGTTCATCCCCAATAACTACAGTCAGTAGACAGTGTAGAGAGAGTGAAGAGAAGACCATTTCTTTATAGGGTAAAGAAATATGCTACTCATGGGGCCGGTGCTGTGGTGCAGCGGGTTAAGGCCCTGGCCTGAAACACCAGCATCGCATATGGGCACCGGTTCAAGACCCAGCTGCTCCACTTCCCATCCAGCTCTTTGCTATGGGCTGGGAAAGCAGTAGAAGACGGCCCAAGTCCTTGGGCCCCTGCACCCACGTGGGAGACCTGGAAGAAGCTTCTGGCTCCTGGCTTCCTGGCTTCAGATTTGCGCAGCTCCAGCCATTACAGCCAGTTGGGGAGTGAACCATTGGATGGAAGACTTCTCTCTTTCTCTACCTCTCCTCTCTCTCTCCGTAACTCTGGTTTTCAAATAAATAAGTAAATCTTTAAAAAAAAAGAGAGAGAGAAATATGCTACTCAGTTCTTCTAAGTCCGTATTTTAAAAAAGTTGTAGACTACCTGGTTTACCTCATGTCTATAGGAATTTTCTTTTTCTTAAATAGATCAAACAGATCATTGTTTGTCATTGGATCGTCAGCTTCAAACATCTTTTCTTAGTACTTTTCCCTTTTTGAATTTCTTGATTTGTTGGTCCTAAAATCAAGGGTCTTGGATTTTTCTCCAGCATTTTTAGTTATTGATTTGATTTTTCTGAACATGTAGGCATTTTGTGTGTGTGTGTGTGTGCTTATTAGTTTTCGTCTTCCAGTCAAATTAACCTTAGAACATAACGTGCTTTTGAAAGGAAAGCCTTCTAGAAAATAGAAAATGTTTCTATACTACTTATTCAATCAGTGTAGGAATATTGGATGTCTTGCACTGATAGAAACTGGGAATTTACAGATTAATGATAAAAACCAATGACCTTTCACCAGTTATTTAGTTGTATCATGCAATATGGCAGCCATTAGTCAGGTATGCTCTTTTAAATTAGTGAAAAGTAAATAAAAGTTAAAATCAGTTCCTTATTTTTATTCTTCTCTTTTCAAATATTGAACAGTAGAATATAGAATATTCCATGTGTTTGTAGCATCAGAGCCTGAGGAAGTGAATTTGTGAAGGTTTTTCTGTTGGCTTGGTAATCTGTTATCTGGTGGCATTCCTTCACATTTGGATTAGTTTTGTCTTACCACGCCTTGGACTAGAGTTGATGATTTGGTACAGGATACAAAATAATTAGGGCATTGGGGCCAGTGCTTTGGCATAGCAGGTAAAGCTGCCGCCTGCATTGCTGGAACCCCATATGGGCGCCAGTTGGAGATCTTGCTGTTCTACTTCTGATCCAGCTCTCTGCTATGGCCTGGGAAAGCAGTGGAGGATGGCCCAAGTGCTTGGGCCCCTGCACCTGTGTGAGAGACCAGGAAGAAGCTCCTGGCTCCTGGCTTTGGATCAGCCCAGCTCTGGCCGTTGCGACCATTTGAGGGGTGAACCAGCAGATGGTCTCTCTCTCTCTCTCTCTCTCTGCCTCTGCCTCTCTGTAACTCTGCCTTTCAAATAAGTAAATAAATAAATCTTTAAAAACAATGATTAGGGCATTGCTGTATTTCTAAATTATAGCATATTTTTTCCAAAACTATATTTCTTACAGTATTCTTTGATGTTTATGGGGGAAATGGAAAGTAGATTTTATAGATTTTTTTATTGTGTAAAATAGTCAAAATATAAATTTTATCATTTTAACTGTTTTTTAAAAAAGATTATTTACTTATTTGAGAGGCAGAGTTACGGAGAGAGAGATGGAGAGAGAGATCTTTATCTACTGATTCACTCCCCAAGTGGCTGCAACTGCCTAAGCTGAGCCGATCCAGAGCCAGGAGCCTTTTCTGGGTCTCCCACGTGGATGCAGGGGCCATCTTTCACTGCTCTCCCAGGTGCATTAGCAGAGAGCTGGATTGGAAGAGGAGTAGCCAGGACATGAACCAGAGCGTGTGTGGGATGCTGGCGCTCCAGGTGGAGGCTCAACCCACTAGGCCACAGTACTGGCTCCAGCTTTGTTGAACTTAAAATTTAATTGACAGGGAATTGAAGTCACTTAGGCTACCTGCCCTCGTATCCCTAGTTTGTACCATGGCACTAAATATTACTAGTGTTTATGGCCATACAGATGAAACCCCAGAGAGAAACCTTTTTTTTTTTTTTTTTTTAAGATTTATTTATTTATTTGAAAGAATTACAGAGACATGGAGAGACACACAGAGAGAGATTTTCCATCCACTGATTCACTCCCCAAATGGCCGCAATGACCAGGGCTGGGCCAGGAAGAAGCTAGGAATCCAAGCACTTGGGCCATCTTCGGTCTAAGCGATAATTTTGTTTGGCATGCAGAATCTCTCTCTCTCTCTCTCTTTTTTTTGTAAATAAATACACTGTTCTTTTTGTTTATTTATTTGAGAGGTAGAGTTACGACAGTGAGAGGGAGAGACAGAGAGAAAGGTCTTCCTGCTATCCCAGGCCACAGCAGAGAGATGGATTAGAAGACGAGCAGCTGGGACTCGAACCAGCACCCATATGGGATGTCGACTCTGCAGGCAGAGGATTAACCTATTGCGCCATGGCACTGGCCCCAGAATCTCTTGAAGGATTGAGTTAGGGCCAGCACGTGGCTCACTTGGTTAATCCTCCGCCTGCGGCGCCAGCATCCCATATGGGTGCTGGTTCTAGTCCCGGTTGCTCCTCTTCCAGTCCAGCTCTCTGCTGTGGCTCAGGAGAGCAGTGGAGGATGGCCCAAGTGCTTGGGCCCTGCACCCACATGGGAGACCAGGGAGAAGCACCTGGCTGCTGGCTTCGGATCAGCACAGCACCAGCCATTGGGGCCATTTGGGGAGTGAACCAATGGAAGGAAGACCTTTCTCTCTGTCTCTCTCAGTGTCTATAACTCTACCTGTCAAATAAATTTTTTAAAAAAAGGAAAGGATTGAGTTAATATTTTTCTTAGGGGCCGGAGTTGTGATTTAAGCGGGTAAAGCTGCTGCCTGCAGAGCCAGCATCCCATAAGGGCGCTGGTTTGAGTCCTGGCTGCTCTACTTTTGATCCAGCTCTCTGCTATGGCCTGGGAAAGCAGTAGAAGATGGCCCAAGTCCTTGGGCCCCTACACATGGGTGGGATACCTGGAAGAAGCTCCTGGCTCTTGGCTTCAGATCAGCACAACTCTGGCCATTGCGGCCAATTGGGGAGTGAACCAGCAGATGGAAGACAGTGAGAGGGAGAGAGAAAGGTCTTCCTTCTGTTGGTTCACTCCCCAAATGGCTGCAATGGCCAGAGCTGCACCTATCTGAAGCCAGGAGCCAGGTGCTTCTTTCTGGTCTCCCATGAGGGTGCAGGGGCCCAAGCACTTGGGCCATCTTCTACTGCTTTCCCATAGCAGAGATTTGGATCAAAAATGGAGCAGCCGGGACTGAAACCAGCACCCACATGGGATGCTGTCACTGCAGGTGGCGGCCTCATTCGCCACTTCACAGCACTAGCCCCTCCTTGTATTTTCTTGTCTCAGCCATAGTAAATACCACTTAAAAAGTTATCCCCAAAGGAAGAGAATATATTTGGAACTAAACTTGAAAATATTTTTTTTTGTTGTTTGCTTAAGGACTTTTTGTTTGTTTAAGGACTTTTTGTTTGTTTTAAGGACTTCATATGTTTAATATAAACAAATTTGGGAACATAGTGATTTTTCCCCTCCTACCTCCCTCCAGAATCACCATGTTTCCAAATTTGTATATAGTAAATGCATGAAGTTATAGTCCTTCAATAAAATTTTTAAAAAGTGGAAAAAAAATTTTTAAAAATATGGGTTTTAAGGTAAGTATACAGAGTTTATTTTTCAACTCCTTAATACTTTAATTTCACATTACTTTAATCTCACATTAAAGTGTTATAACACTTTAATCTCACATCTTACATTTTTTCCTGTCAGTTTGAAAAATTTGTATCTTCAGCATGTGTTAGCATATGCTTAATACATACAGTAAAATTCTCATCTAATTTGTCTTGAGTTGTACTAAAACTCACTCAGGAAGGCAGGAGTAGAGACCAGGCATGAAAGGAAATACACTTTTAGTATTTTTTACTTTCAGGAAGCCCTTCAGTGGTTTCTTCATTTGCATCAAATGATATGATTTCAAGCTTGACGTTTCTAATTTTAAAGCAGGGCTTCCTAGTGTACCTAGTAAGGCCACAGGGAAGTGATTATCAGGGAATGAAAGCTTTAGTCATTCTTAGCTGAAATGGATTGTACAGATCCAAATTTATCTTTGGGGCCATCCGTGAGATTAATATTCACATACATAAGTGATTGAGAATGTTTTATTTGGAAACTGATTCCTTACACTTTTCATGAAAAATTTGGGCAAGATATCTCAGCACTAATGTATGTGTGACTGACACGTACAGAGTTGAGTTCAAATTCATTTGCCAGAGGTCATTCATCATGACATGGTTGTTTGAAAACACTGTTCCAGAAACACTGGGATTTTGTCAACAACTGAAGAGATCGTAGTGTGCAGTGCTGTCACTTGGTTGTACTGATTTCTTTTGAAATCAGGACAGAATGATGCTCTGCTATCTTCTGAAGTTGATTTGGAAACTATTTGAATATTTTCTCTTAGAATATGAATGGCTGTGGTTTATTTTTTTATTTTTTTTTATTTAAGATTTATTTATTTCAAAGACAGTTACAGAGGGAGGTAGAGACAGAGACAGGTCTTCCATCCGCTGGTTCACTCCCCAAATGACAACAGCCAGAGCTGGGTGTTTCTGAAGCCAGGAGCCAGGAGCTTCTTCCAGGTCTCCCACATGGGTTCAGGGGCCCAAGGACTTGGCCCATTTTCTACTGCTTTCCCAGGTGGCATTAGCAGGGAGCAAGATAGGAAGAGGAGCAGCCAGAACTTGAACCCGTGCCCAGGTAGGAGGTCAGTGCTGCAGGTGCTGCAGGCCAGGGCTTTAACTCCCTGCTCCACAGTGCCAGCTCTGCCTTTGATGTTTTAAATAACATGATCACTAAGGATTTCTTTCTCCTACAAGTGAGATAATTTTCTTCCTTTTGATAATTTGATTACTATAGAGAGGACTGTGAACATTTAAGTAGGTTGAACTTATCTCCATAAATGAGTTTTTTTGAAACAACTTAAAAAAATTTTTACAAAGGATTTATTTTATTTATTTGAAAGGCAGAATTGTGATAGAGGGGGGGAGAGAAAGAGAGAGAGGTCTTCCATCTGTTGGTTCGCTCCCTAAATAGCCACAACAGCTAGGACTGGCCAGGCTGAAGCCAGGAGCCAGGAGTTCTTCTGGGTCTCTCACATTGGTGCAGGAACCCAAGCACTTGGGCCATCTTCTGTGGCTTTCCCAGGCATGTTAGCAGGGAACTGGATCATCAGTGGAGCAGTGGAGACTCGAACGGGGTCCATATGGGGTGCCGGCATTGCAGGTGGCAGCTTGACCTGCTGTGCCACAGTGCTGGCCTCTAAAAAAGCTTTTTAATACACATAAAAATTGTACATATTTATGGGGTACTTTCTGACATTTTACTACATGTATACATTGTGTAATGTCCAGAGTAGATATATTTATCTCAAAACATTTAGCATTTCTTTGTGGTAGAAACATCCAAAAATCCTGTCTTCTAGTGTGCAGTACATTTTCCATAGTCACCTTACTGTACAATGGAACTTCAGAACATAAATCTGCTTTTTTGCTTCTAGAAAAGTTATTTGTGTATACAAGGCCTGGGAGGTAGGAGTTGTTTCCACATCACTGCTATGGTGAAGATATTAGCTAAGTTTCCTTTCATCATAGCTTCTGTATTTCAGGCCATCTTACAAAACAAATTACACTGAAAAATGTTTTTAGGTAGTGATGGTTGTCTTACTTGCTCTTCAGCTTATTTTTTTTTCTTTTTATTTCCTTTCTAATTTTTTAATAAAGTTGATTTTCCACGATATGCTTAATTCTCCCTTTTTTTTCCCCCCAAAGATTTACTTATATGAAATACAGAATTATGGAAAGGGAGAGACACAGAGAGAGAGAAATCTTCACTCCCCAAATGACTGTAGTGACCGGGGCTGAAGCCAGGAGCCTGGAACTCCATCCACGTCTCCCACAGGGGTGCAGGGGCCCAAGGACCTGGGCCATCTTCTGCTTTCCCAGATGCATTAGCAGGGAGCTGGATTAGACATAGAACAGGGATTCAAACTGGTGTTCATTTCATTATCTTTATTTCCAGAACCTCAGTTTTTATTTGCAAGAGCCCTTTAGTCCTCTGTGAAGTATTTTAAGTAATTTTGCTTAACTTGAAGCGTTTTCTTGAAATTTTTTTAAAGATTTATTTATTTGAGAGGCAGATTACAGGAACAAGGAGAGACAGAGAGAGAGGGGTCTTCATCCTCTGGTTCACTCCCCAAATGACTGCAACAGCCAGAGGTGGGCAGATCTGAAGCCAGGAACTAGGAGCTTCTTCTGCGTCTCCCACGTGGGTGCAGGGGCCCAAGCACTTGGACCATCTTCTACTGCTTTCCCAGGCCACAGCAGAGAGCTGGATTAGAAGTGGAGCAGCCAGGACTCAAACTGGCGCCCATATGGGATTCCAACTTTAGGGACAGAGGCTTAACCTACTATACCACAGCACCAGCTCCCTTAAATTTTTTTAAAAAATTATTTATTTATTTATTTGAAAGAGTTACAGAGAAAGAGAGGGGGAGAGACAGGGTCTCACACACACATACACACACACGGATCTTCCATCTGCTGGTTCACCTCCCTAGAAGGCCGCAACAGCCAGGGGTAGGCCAGGCCAGAGCCAGGAGCTTCATCTGGGTCTCCCACTTGGGTAGCAGGGGCCCCAACGGGATGCCGATGTCACAGGCAAAAGCTTTACCTGCTATGTCACAACGCTGGCCCCAGTTTGAAACGTTTTTGTGTAGGATTAACTAGCAGTCTCAGTTTGCTTCTAATTGGCAGCAAAAAACTCCTTTGACTCCAGTCTGGGTGAGTGCTCGCATTGCTGAGGGGGCCTACCAAGTGGTTTTGGTTGATTTGGCAGTTTTGGAAATGTTGGTGTAGAAGTTAATCTTGGAACAACAATGCGCCATTAAAGGAAGAAACTAGAAAGGCAGATACTTTTAGGATCTGCTGCGAAGTGTAACAAAGGACTTGGAGTGTTTTTGAAAGGATTGCTAGGCCTTGTAGTCATCACAGAGTTGTAGAAATGCCGTTTGAAAAGACTGATGTAAAGGGCCTGTTCTGCTAATGCTTTGTGCAATGGGAGATTGGAATTAGATGCTTAAATGGAAAATGTTCTCTTGTTGCAGCCTCTTTGAAAAGTGCTGCTAGTGGGAGCTGCAGCTTCCTCCTGCTGACTCTGAGCCCAGGCTTCGGTTGAGATGGCCTTTTCAGAAATGTGGAGCTTAGTCCAAGCCTGGATTTCAGTGGGTAGCACCTGGCATCTGTGGCTAGAAAGTCCTATGAAGTGTAAGTGCTTTATTCTCTCTTCGTAAAGAATCCTTTTCCTTCCTTATTCTCTTCCTTCTCGCTTCATTCTGCAGCTTATCAGAGATAAAGAGTGGTGAGCAATGTATTATAGTGTCCAGGGTATCAGGATTTGCTTGCTTTTTTTTTTTTTTTTAATTATTTGAAAGAGAGAGAGGGAGATAGTCTGAGAGACAGATGGATAAAATCTTCCATCTGCTGGTTCACTCCCCAGATGTGTAATAGTCAAGGCTGGGCCAAGCTAAAGCCAGAAGCCAGGACAACTCCAACCAGGTTGTCCACGTGGGTGACAGGAACACAAGTACTTGAGCTATCATCTGCCTCCCACGACATGCATTAGTAGGAAGCTGGATTGAAAGCTGGGACTTGAATCAGGAGCTCTGATACAGGCTACGGTTATCCCAAGTAGCATTTCAACTTCTGTCTCAAACCCCACCTATGTTGCATTTTCTTTGTGACTCAGGGACTTGTTATTTTTGGATGTCGATAATTGTTAAACCCTCCTGGAATTTAAAATACAGTGGTAAATTATGATTCTGAACATTCATTAGTGGCAGTACCATCAAGAAATTTTTTATTGGTAATTTTCTTAGTAGCTTGTGTTACTCAGGTTTGCCAAATTTCTTTAGAAGTTATTTTATATTAAGTATTTTTTTCAAAAGACAAATATTTGTAGAGTGAGGCCCATTTGACCCAAGGATTAAGGCAGTATCAATATAAATAAAGGTTCTTGAAATTAGAAGAAAGCTTTTTTTTCCTTTTGGTTCCACTTGTTACATTTGTATAAGGGAATTTTTCTTTCTTTTTTAAGGTGTATTTATTTACTTGGAAGGCAGCAGGACAGAGAGGGAGGGAGAGACTGAGAGGTAGCTTCCATCTGGTAGTTCACTCCCCAAATGGCAATAGCAACAGGGGCTGGGCTAGGCTGAAGCAGGCCTTCCACATGTGTGGCAGGGACCCAAATACCTGGGCTATTGCTTACTGCTTTCCCAGATGCAATAGCAGGGAATTGGATCAGAAACAGAGCAGCCAGTGTTTGAACTGGCACTCTGATATGGGATGTTGGTGTCATAGGCGACAGCTTAACCTACTATGCTAGCCCAGGAATATATATATATATATATATATACACATATACTTTTTTTTTTTTTTTTTTTTTTTGGACAGGCAGAGTTAGACAGAGAGACAGAGAGAAAGGTCTTCCTTTTTCCGTTGATTCACACCCCAAATGGCCGCTATGGCCGGCACGCTGCACCAATCTGAAGTCAGGAGCCAGGTCTTTCCTCCTGGTCTCCCATGTGGGTGCAGGGCCCAAGCACTTGGGCTATCCTCCACTGCCCTCCTGGGCCACAGCAGAGAGTGGACTGGAAGAGGAACAACCGGGACAGAATCCGACACCCCAACTGGGACTAGAACCCGGGGTGCTGGCGCCGCAGGCGGAGGATTAGCCAAGTGAGCTGTGGTGCTGGCCCCCAGGAATTTTTTCTAAAACTTATTTACCATAGAATTGTCCTATGAAGTACATATATCTACCATCTATACTTTACTTTTGTTAAAAAAAAAAAAAAACCTCAAGGGGCTAACATTTGGCCTAGTTTTTAAGGTGTCTACATTTCATATTGGACAGGGATCAAGTTTTGGCTCCACTTCTGATTCCATTTTCCAGGTAGTGTGTGTGCACTCTGAAAGGCAGCAGGTGATGGCTCAAATGGTTACATCCTTGCCACCCATGTGGGAGAACTAGATTGAGTTCCTGGCTCGTGGCTTCAGCCTGGCCCAACTTAGCTTTTGTAGGCATTTGTGGAGTTGAACCGTCAGATGGGACTCAAACCTGCATCCGTATGGGATACCAGAACTGCAGGCAGAGGCTTAACCTTTTGTGTCACAGCCCCTATTTATTTATTTGTCTGAAAACCAGTGTGACAGAGGTCTTCCATCTGCTGATTCACTCCCCAAATGGCCACAACTGATGGGTTGGGCCTGGATCTGGGCCAAGCTGAAGCCAGGAGCCAGAAACTCCGTCTAGGTCTCTCTCTCTCTCTCTTTTTTTTTTTTTTTTTAAGATTTATTTATTTTTTACTTGAGAGTCAGAGTTACACAGAGAGAAGAGAGAGAGAGGTCTTCCATCCAATGGTTTACTCCCCAATTGGCCATAACAGTTGGAGCTGCGCCAATCCCAAGCCAGGAGCCAGAAGCTTCTACCAAGTCTCCCACGCAGGTGCAGGGGCCCAAGGACTTGGGCCATCTTCTACTGCTTTCCTAGGCCATAGCAGAGAGCTGGATGGGAAGAGGAGCAGCCGGGACTTGAACCGGCGCCCATATGGAATGCCGGTGCTTCAGGCCAGGGCGTTAACTCTCTGTGCCACAGTGCCGACTCCTCCATCTAGGTCTTCCACATGGGTGGCAGGCACCCAAGTACTTGGGCCATCCTTCGCTGCCTTCTCAGGCACCAAGCAGCTGGGGAGTCAAACTGACTCTGATATGGGATGCTGGAGTCACAAGGGGTCGCTTAACCTGCTGTGCCACATTGCTGTCTTTCCCCCCCTCACCCATTTTTGTCGTTTTTGATTCCCAATGCTGAAATTTTTCTGAAACTTTAAAACCAGCAGATATTGGAAAAATATTGATCATTGTTTTGTCACTAAAACAAAAGAAACATATTTAAAACAAAACAAAATCAAGGCTCCATCCTGGGAAGGCCAGTGAAGATCTGCAAATAAGGACTCTGAAAAATGTTTCTTCTTCTTGGAACCTTGGTGTTGTTATTTGTAAATAACTGATTTGCTTGTTCTCTGTTGCCCTTTCTCTCTAACCATTTTGAATTCTATTCTGATAGGTTTCTCCAATCCAGTAGGTATCTTGGCTACCTAGTAAAAGGAAGGGCTAAGTGTTTAGGAGAACAAAGAGGTGTTATGCACTTATGAGATTCTAATGTCTTACCATTTTGCTTCATAAATGTCTACTTTATTTAAGTATATATATTAAGTATATATATTATATATACTTATATATAATATATAATATATATAATATATAATATATAATATATAATATATATAATATATATTAAGTATATATATTAAGTATATAAAAATTATATATATATATTATATACTATAATAGCCAAAGGATTTATATATGCATTTTAGGAGATGTAAATATAAGTAAGTTTTTTTTACCTTTTTTTAAAAAATTCAACTTATTTATTTGAGAGGCTGAGAGAAAGTTCCCATCCGCTGTTTCATTCTCCAGATGCCTGCAGTGGCTGGGATTACAGTCAGGAATGCAATCCAGGTCTTCCCTGTGAGTAATAAGAATCCAATTACTTGAGCCATCACTGCTGCCTTTCAATTTCGGGAAGCTGAAGTCAGAAGTCAGAGCTCAGTGGTATTTTACTTATGTGGACATTTAAGTAATCACTAATAATATTAGGCATAGGACATCTATTACTTGTTTCCAAATGTCTTCCCAGTAAATTGTTTCTCTCTCCCCAAAAAGCACTATTCTGACTTCCATCAACATAGATTACTTTTGCCTATTTAAAAAAAAAAAAAAGAGGTGAGATATAATTCACATTCAGTTCATCCATTGAAAGTAAACAGTCTGGGGCTGGCACTATGGCACAGCGGGTTAAAGCCCTGGCTTGAAGTGCCGGCATCCCATATGGGTGCTGGTTCAAGACCCGGCTGCTCCTCTTCCCATCCAGCTCTCTGTATGGCCTGGGAAAGTAGTGGAAGATGGTCCAAGTCCTTGGGCCCCTGCACCCGCATGGGAGACTTGGAAGAAGCTCCTGGCTCCTGGCTTTGGATTGGTGCAGCTCCAACTGTTGTGGCCATCTGGGGGAGTGAACCAGTGGATGGAAGACCTCTCTCTCTCTGTCTCTACTTCTTTCTGTAACTCTGTCTTTCAAATAAATAAAATAAATCTTAAAAAAAAAAAAAAAAAGCCAGCGCCGCAGCTCCCTAGGTAACCCTCTGCCTGTGACGCTGGTACTCCGGGTTCTAGTCCTGGTTGGGGCACTGGATTCTGTCCTGGTTGCTCCTCTTCCAGTCCAGCTCTCTGCTGTGGCCCAGGAAGGCAGTGGAGGATGGCCCAAGTGCTTGGGTCCCTGCATCCACATGGGAGACCAGGAGAAGAACCTGGCTCCTGGCTTCAGATCGGCTCAGCATGCCGGCTGTAGCGGCCATTTGGGGGGTGAACCAACGGAAGAAAGACCTTTCTCTGTCTCTCTCTCTCACTGTCTAACTCTGCCTGTCCAAAAAAAAAAAAAAAAAAAGTATACAGTTCAGTGATTTTTGGTATATTCATAGAGTTGTGCATTTGTCGCCACAATCAAGTTTAGAACATTTTTATCACCCTAAAAGGGGGCTTGTACCCCATGGCCTGCCCTCCACTCCTGTCCCATCCCCCAATCTTGGACAAGCATTAATTTACTTTCTGTCTTTGAAGATTTGCCTATTCTGGACATTTTATATAAATGGAATCATACTGCTGATGGTACTTTATGATTGGCTTTTTGGCCTAGTGTAATGTTTTTAAAAAGATTTTTATTGAGAAGCAGAGTTACAGAGAGACAGAGAGGTCTTCCATTCACTGGTTCACTCCCCAAATGACTGCACAGCCGGAGGTGGGCTGATCTGAAACCAGGAGCCAGGAGCTTCTTCCTGGTCTCACGTGGGTGCAGGGGCCCAAGCATTTGGGCCATCTTCCACTGCTTTCCCAGGCCATAAGCAGAAATCTGGACTGGAAGAGGAGCAGCTGGGACATGAAGCAGCACCCATATGGGATGCTGGCACTGCAGGCAGAGACTTGACCTACTACACCACAGCGCCAATCCCCTTAGTATAATTTTTTTAGAAGAGTTATTTATTTATTTGAAAATCAGAGTTACATAGAGAGTGGAGGAGAGGCAGAGAGAGAGAAGTCTTCCATCTGCTGGTTCACTCCCCAGTTGGCCACAACAGCTGGAGCTGCGCCGATCCGAAACCAGGAGCCAGGAGCTTTTTCGAGGTCTCCCATGCGGGTGCAGGGGCCCCAAGGACTTGGGCCATCTTCTGCTTTCCCTGGCCACGGCAGAGGGCTGGATTGGAAGTGGAGCAGCTGGGACTCGAACTGGCGCCCATATGGGTTCCTGGCACTGCAGTCAGTGGCTTTATCTGCTATGCCACAGCTCTGGTCCCTAGTATGTTTTAAAGATTTATCCATGTTGTATAATGTACTTCATTCCTTTTTATGATTGAATAATATTGCACGCTGTGTACGAAGATAGCTCACATTTTATCCATTCATTGGTGAATGGACATTTGGATGGACTGTTCCTACTTTTTGGCTATTATGAATATTGCTGCAGTGAACATTCATGTATCTGGAATTTCTGAGTCATGTGGTGACTCTTGTTTTTAACTTTTCAAGGAACTTCCGTCGTCTTGTTTTCCAGACGCAGGAAATGTAAATGGCTGCACCATTTTACATCCTGACTGCAGTATGTGAAGGTTCCTGTTTTTTCACATCCTTGCCAATACTTGTCATTACCTGTCTTTTTTATTATAGCCATCCTGGTGGGTATGAAGTTATATCTCATTGTGTTTTTAATTTACATTTCCTCATGGCTTACTACGTTGATCATCTTTTCATATGTTATTGGCCATTCATATACCTTCTTTGGTAAAATGTCTATTCAAGTCTTTTGTCCCATTTTTAAATTGGGTTATCTGTCGTATTGAGTGCCTTCATTTTATAGAATGTATGTAATTATATGTAATTTTATTGATTATAGGATTCTCATTTGACTTGTTTTTGCATTTTAATATGTGTGTTGGCATCCTGGTTTGTGACAAGAAGTCTGCTGTAACATATTTGTTCCTCTGTGTTTAATGTGTCCTTTTGCTTGCCTCCAGAATTTTCTCCTTATTTCTGGCTTTCAGGAGGTTGAATTTAGAATTTGTGTTGTTTTGTGGGGGAGGGGTTGGTGGGAGTGGCACGCTCTCTGTTGGCCTGCTGGAACTGCTGGTCTTCAGCTGTCTCATAGGCAGAGCTTTCTCAGTGATCTGGATTTCCTGTGCCATTTTTGCTGTGCCTTGACTCTGGCAGGCCTTATGCAAAATAGGCTTTTTTGGGCTCTTCCCTTAGTGATAGGAGACCTCTGGTGGTTTTGGTAGTAGCCTATCCCCTCAGAGTATTTTTTTCTTTTACCCTTACTGCAATAGCAGTGGGTCTTAACCTCTGCCTTGAGGGGGTGACATGGTTTACTATCCCAGCCCCATAGTCTAAGGCTTTTTGTTCAGTAGGAGGGAAGGGCCAGCAGAGGGTTTCTGTCTTTTTCTGCTGTTGTGGTTGCTTCTCTTCCCTAGGACTACACGACCAAAGGCAGTTTCCAGTGGTCTCCTGCCCTCCCCTACCCATTCCCCACCCCAACCCCTCCCTCCACATTCTTTGGTCTAGTGGAGATCTGTAGAGAGGATCCTGCAGGTGGTCCTGAGCTTCCCTTGTGTCTGTGAATCCCAGGGATTCCATATATTCATGCTAGCCCACACTGAGCCTTTATCAATTTTTTACTACCTGGTTACCTGGTGCCCTGCATGTTTTCCTGTGTTCTGCAGGAGGTGAGCTCCTGCTTGCCTCCTGTCTGCATGAGAGCTCTGTCCTTAGCTTTCAGTCTACTCCGATGCCTGAGGACCTCAGCTTTCTGAGGTGTTTAAGAAAAGTTATTTTGTAGTTTATTTGTAGTGAGTTTGGAGTTTATTGTTAGAAAGTGGTGTTCTGTCCATCTTTGTACATCTTAGGTGAATATAAAATTTAATTATTTTTATTCTTATATATTTTAAAAATCATACAAGATGTTTTTTGCTTTATATAATCAGCATTCATGTACCCAGATATCTAGCTTTTCCTTTGCTCTTTATTTGCTCCTGATTTCCATGCTTCCATCCAAGATTATCTTCTCCTCAAAGAACACCATTTATAGTATTTTCTCCTTTGTGCATCTATTGCAGATGCACACCCCTTTTGGGGGTGGTATGTCTTGAAAAGTCTATTTTGTGGCTGGTGCTGTGGCTCAATAGGCTAATCCTCCGCCTGCAGCACCGGCACCCCGGGTTCTAGTCCCGGTCGGGGTGCCGGATTCTGTCCCGGTTGCTCCTCTTCCAGGCCAGCTCTCTGCTGTGGTCCGGGAGTGCAGTGGAGGATGGCCCGAGTGCTTGGGCCCTGCACCCGCATGGGAGACCAGGAGAAGCACCTGGCTCCTGGCTTCAGATCAGCGCGATGCACGGGCCGCAGCGCACCGGCTGCAGCGGCCATTGGAGGGTGAACCAACGGAGAAAGGAAGACCTTTCTCTCTGTCTCTCTCTCTCTCACTGTCCACTCTGCCTGTCAAAAAAAAATTTTTTTTTTTGGTTGCATTTTAGCAAGATATTTTCTCTGCATACAAAGTAACCATTGGCGATTATTTTCTTTCAGTTCTTTGAAGGTAAAATTTTTAGTTCCCATTGTTTCTAATGAGAAGGCAGCTATCAGTCTAATTGTTGTTCCTTTAAAGGTAATTACTATTAGGACTTTCTAGGCTGTTGGGGCACAAATAGTTAATTCCAAAACCATGGTAAAATGGGGCACAAATAGTTAATCTCAAACCTGATAATTGTTCAAAGCTTCAACTGTTTCAAGTGCCTTTCCTGGGACATACCAAACTGACAAGATCATACATTGTAAATTAGGGGCTTTCTGCACTTTCAGACCCACCTATTGCAGTTGGACGTGAGTCTCTGCACGTCTGCATGTCTGCATGGAGCCCTCCCTTAAAGCAGTATAAATAGGCTAGGCTGCTGCCCATTGCCTGGTCTGGCCCACTGAAGTCTCACCTTCGGATACCCTGCCTGCTGTCCAGGTGGGCTTCAACCTTCCTTTCCCACACCGTGCTGTCCTTTTTACAATAAAAGTCTTTTTTGCCTTAACTGGCTGCCTCATCATGTTATTGTGCCATGTAAAATTCTAAAAACCTAACAGTTAACATCTTTTTTTCTATCTAGGTCTGGTTGTCTGTCCTTAGGGTTTGTACAGCATCTTCAATCTATGGCTTGATGGTTTTCTTAGTTTGGAAATTTCTCGGACATTATTTTTGAAGTATGTGCCTTTTTTAAAAAACAAAAGATTTATTTATTGAAAGGCAGAGTCAGAGAAAGAGAAAAAAAAGAGAGATATAAAGATATGGGGGAGAGAGGAGAGATTGATTTTCTATCTGCTGGTTCACTCCCCAAATGGCCACTCGGAATCTGGAAAACTGATGCTGACATTGCAGGCTGTAGCTTAACTAGCTACACCATGACACCAGCCCTTTATAGTGTTCCTGATCCATTTTCTCTTTTCCTTTTGTTATTTTTTTTTAAAGATTTTTTTATTTGAAAGGCGGAGTTAGAGAGGTTAAAGGTGCTTGAAAAATAGATTTCCTTTTTTTAGGATTTACTTATTTATTTGAAATTCAGAGTTACACAGAGAGAGAAGGAGAGGCAGAGAGAGAAAGAGAGGTCTTCTATCCTCTGGTTCATTCCCCTATTGGCCATAAGGGCCGGGGCTACACCGATCTGAAGCCAGGAGCCAGGAGCTTCTTCTGGGTTTCCCATGCTAGTGCAGGGGTCCAAGTACTTAGGCCATCTTATACTTTCCCAGACCATAGCAGAGAGCTAGATTGGAAGTGGAGCAGCTGGGGGCTGGCGCCGCGGCTCAATAGGCTAATCCTCCGCCTGCGGTGCCGGTACCCAGGTTCTAGTCCTGGTCAGTGTGCCAGATTCTGTCCCAGTTGCTCCTCTTCCAGGCCAGCTCTCTGCTGTGGCCCGGGAGTGCAGTGGAGGATGGCCCAAGTGCTTGGGCCCTGCACCCGCATGGGAGACCAGGAGAAGCACCTGGCTCCTGGCTTCAGATCAGCACGGTGCGCGGGCTGTAGCGCACTGGCGCAGCGGCCATTGTGGGGGTGAACCAACGGAAAAAGGAAGACCTCCTTTCTCTCTGTCTCTCTCTCTCACTGTCCACTCTGCCTGTCAAAAAAAAAAAAAAGTGGAGCAGCTGGGTCTTAAACCGGTGCCCATATGGGATGCTGGAACTGTAGGTAGCAGTTTTACCTGCTAGGCCATATTGCTGCCCTAGCTTTTTTTTTTTTTTTTTTTTTTTTTTTTTTTTTAATGTTTGTTTATTTGAGAGGTAGAGTTATAGACTGAGAGGGAGAGAAAAAGAGAAAGGTCTTCCATCTACTGGTTCAATCCCCAAATGGCAGCAACAACCAGAACTGAGCTTATCAAGAATTAGGAGCTTCTTTCAGGTCTCTTCCACTGTTTGGGCCATCTTCCACTGCTTTCCCAGGCCATTAGCAGGGAGCTGGGTTGGAAGAGGAGCAGCTGGGACACAAATCAGCGCCGTTATGCCCTCTACCCCCAGTTGCCCACAATAGCTAGGGCTGGGCCAACCAAAACCAGGAGCCCAGAACTCAATCTGGGTTTCCTACATAGTTGACACTCTGATATGGGATGTGGGTGTCCCAGTTAGCTTCTTAGCAGCTGTGTGCATTTTTTTTTTTGTAAGATTTATTTATTTGAAAGAGTTACACAGAGAGAAGGAGACACATAGAGAGATCTTCCATCTGTTCTTTCACTCCCCTATTGGTCTCAACAGCCAGAGCTGCACTGATCCGAAGCCAGGAGCTCTCTCAGATCTCCCACGCGGGTGTAGGGGCCCAAGGACTTGGACCATCTTCTGCTTTCCCAGGCCATAGCAGAGAGGTGGATTGGAAGTGGAGCAGCTGGCACCCATATGGGGTACCAGCACTGCAGGTGGTGGCTATATCTGCTACATCACAGTATGTGTGCTTCTTAACCACTAGGTTTCTGCCTTTCATTTTTGATTTCTCAACTTTTAGGGAGATAGAAATAAGGATTATGCAGTTGATTTTTTTTTTTTTTTGCTAGACTCTACCATTTATTTTTACTTTTTAATGAAGACTTATCTATTTATTTATTTATTTGAAACGCAGAGTTACACAGAGACAGAGAGAGGGAGGGAGGGACGGACGCAGGCAGAGGCTTAACCTGCTAGGCCACAGTGCCCGCCCCTCAGTGAACTTTTTCACAAGGGTTCATTCTGACTTGGTGGGTTGACAGATTTCGGTTGGCAGAAAGTCTTCATACTAGTTAAGTTTAATAGGCAATATTGGAGTTGTGTTGTTGGTTTGTTTTTTAAATGGAGATACAGAAAACCGTATAATACGAATGTATGATTTAGTGAATTATTCTAGGTGTATATCCTTGTAGCCACTACCCAAGTTCAGCAAACAGAACTTTACTAGCCTTTCCAGAAGCCTTTCTGGTGCCTCATTGGACATAACTCAGCTTTTCTTTCCTTGAAAGTAACTCCTGTCCTTTTATAGTAATTCCTTTTTTGTAGTTTTATCACCCAGTGAGCTTTTCCTGTACTTTGTAGCTGAGTCTTGCTGTTTTGTTTTATTAAAGATTTATTTATTTATTTGAAAGGCAGAGCCTGGGGGAGGGATGGGAGGTGCAGAAAGAGAATGATCCTGCAACTGCTGGTTCATTTCCTGAGTGACTCCTTCCTGGTCTCCCAGGAGGACTTGGGCTGTCTTTCACTGCCTTCACAGGCACTTGAGCAGTATGCTAAATCTGAAGACAGAATAGCTGGAACTGGAACTGGCACTCCAATGTGGGCTGTGGGCATTTGCATGGATCAGCTTAGGCTGCTGCGCTACAATACTAGGCTTCTTTTTTTTAATACACTTTTTGAGACTGTTTTAACCTGTAGGATGATTTGTTTAGGAATCTGGGACATTTTACCTGTAGCTTCCTACCTCAGGTCTGTTCTGTATTTTCTGTAAATTAGCAGCCAGATCTAGAGACTGGGTGAGTCACAGGTTTGATTCCCTTATCATTGTGGTATTTCGTTTTTTCATTAGTAGACACATAATATCTGTTTGTCTTTTCTGATTACTACTGTGAAGCAAAAAACCCCAAAATGTGACTTAAAAATAGTTTTATCTCATAACTTTGTAGTCAGGGTTTAACCAGGGTTTTGTGGATGATCAGGCATCCATTTGATGGAGGTAATTGATTTTCCTCAGAGGACTGTTCAGGATACCAAAGCAGGTGCTCCAAAGCTTCTTCTGACCTAAACTTAAAAGTCGTGGAATGTCATTTCTGCTATAGTATATCAGTTAAGCAGGTTACTAAGCCCAAACCAGATTCAGGGGAAAGAGAAATAGATTCCAGTCTCCAGTGTAGGCATGTAGGATTAGCATTGAATTTGTGGCAGTCTTTTATATATCCCTTCCTTTTTGGTGATGTATTCAGCTGTTGTTTCTTAGTGCTTACTTAGATCCATTAATTGTGGGTTGCAAAATGATACTGTGAATCTGTCATTTCTGTTTTACTAATCTGTTAGAGTATTTCTAGAAAGAGACTTTTCTCGCCTATTGTTTGGTTACTTAGTGGTATGGTTTAGTTAGGAAAATCAGATAAATGATTCTTCTCTTGTAAGATATTGAGTTTTTGTCTATGATAATGGTTAATGTGTCTTGTGGCCAGTTTTTCTTACCTTTATGTGTTCGCATGGATTTTAGTGTATGTGATACTTTAATCCTTTGCTGAATCCTAAATTGTCCTGACTTTGGCCAGTGAGAGCCTCTTTCAGTTGACGACATAGTAATTTTGAAATAACTGTTCTAGAAAGCTCTCATGCTATCTGGGATGACAGGGTGTATCACAGGCTTGTCTTGTGTGTTCACTTGTTCAGACCTTGCATCAGCAGTTTATTCAAGGAGCACTGATTTCACTCAGTTCAAAACTGATTTTAAAGAACATAGTGTAGACATGAGGCCTACAAACTGTTGCTGGGCTGGGTATTGTATTGATATTTCTAATTGATATTCAGCACTACAGGACTTTTTCCTTGGGGCTGGCACTGTGGCGCAGTGGGTTAATGCCCTGGCCTGAAGCGCCGGTATCCCATATGGACACCGGTTTGGGACCCGGCTGCTCCACTTCTGATCCAGCTCTCTGCTCTGGCCTGGGAAAGCACTGGAAGATGGCCCAAGTCCTTTGGCCCCTGCACCCGCGTGGGAGATCCGGAGGAAACTCCTGGCTCCTGGCTTCGGATTGGCGCAGCTCCAGCCATTGAAGCCAATTGGGGAGTGAACCAGCGGATGGAAGACTCACTCTCTCTCTCTCTCTCTCTCTCTCTCCTCTCTCTGTGTAACTTTGACTTTCAAATAAATAAAAAATAAAAAAAGAATTTTTCGTCAAGGCCCTCTATATTAGTCTCTGTTTCCTTTCTTCCGTGCTGAGCATCCAGGTTGTCAAGGACAAAGGGGGTGATAGCAGTAGAATCTCCCTTAATCACGTTGTTGCTCTTCTCACATTAACATGCAATAATAGCCTCAGACCTACAGAGCACATGAGCATTGCATACTATTTTAATCCTAATACTATTATAATCCTCATTTGCTCTTTGTTATATTTGTTTTTCTATAATACATATTTGTTGTATTTGTTTATAATGTAGTTTACAAATATTTATAACTACATGTTTAATATTTACCACCCATTCTTATGTTTATGCCTCAATCTCTCTAGTCAGCTTTTTGAAACTTTCCCTTTCTCATTTTTAGCAGGTTTGTTTAGGAAGGATTACTGGGAATTGTAATCTCTGAATTCTTGCATGTAAGAGTTGTGGCCTTAATAATTGAAAATCAGTTTGAATGTATATAAAATCTTCGCCAACTTTTTTTAGCATATTTTCAGCATATTATTTTATTTTTCTTCTGCCATGAAGTATTCAAGTCAAAGTAGATGATAAGCAAATATCTTTTCTTGTAAGTTACTTATTTTTATCTAGATGCCAGCCTGGCTAAGTTGTGGCTGTTGCAGTAGGTGTTTAGAGAGATGGAGGATATGGCTCTGTCTCTGACTTTCAAATGAGATGAAAATAAGAATTTTAGGGTTAAAATAGTTTTAACTGACACATAGTAATTGTACATATTCATGGTTGAATTGTAGTTCTTGATAATTGTTCTTTTTCTTTCTTTTTTTTTTTTTGACAGGCAGAGGGGACAGTGAGAGAGAGAGAGAAAGGTCTTCCTTTTGCCATTGGTTCACCCTCCAATGGCCGCCGTGGTAGGCACGCTGCGGCCAGCGCACCGCGCTGATCTGTTGGCAGGAGCCAGGTGCTTCTCCTGGTCTCCCATGCAGGTGCAGGGCCCAAGCACTTGGGCCATCCTCCACTGCACTCCCTGGCCACAGCAGAGAGCTGGCCTGGAAGAGGGGCAACCGGGACAGGATCGGTGCCCTGACCGGGACTAGAACTCAGCGTGCCGGCGCCGCAAGGCAGAGGATTAGCCTAGTGAGCCGCGGCGCCGGCCAATAATTGTTCTTTTTCTATGTTTTCTTATTTTCTTTACAGACACCTATTATCTATATGTTAGCTCCTCTCTACTTATCTTCAAGGTTTGTCACTTTCTGTTGAATGTTTGTCTTTCTTCATTTCTTTTATGATTAAAAAAAATTTTCCAGAGGCCGGGGACAGAACCCGGCGCCAGAACCCGGCGCCGTGGCTCAATTGGTTAATCCTCCGCCTGCGGCGCTGGCATCCCATATGGACGCCGGGTTCTGTCCCGGTTGCTCCTCTTCCAGTCCAGCTCTCTGCTGTGGCCTGGGAGTGCAGTAGAGGATGGCCCAAGTGCTTGGGCCCCTGCATCCTCATGGGAGACCAGGAGGAAACACCTGGCTCCTGGCTTCGGATCGGTGCAGTGCCAGCTGTAGCGGCCATTTGGGGAGTGAACCAACAGAAGGAAGACCTTTCTCTCTTTCTCACTGTCTAACTGTCAAATAAATATTCAAAAACAAACAAACAAAACTTTCCTTTTCACCTTCTGTTTCTCTAAAGACATAGATTATATATTTTATGTTTACTCACACTTGTGAAATTCTTTCTAGTTTAATCTCTGCTGTGATTTTTTTCTTGATTTCTTTTACCTAAGATGTAAACTTTTCTTTTCCAGTTCTACCATATCTCGTGTCATTTTCATAGTATCTTTAAGCTCGCTTTCAAATATGAGTTTTCAGACCTACTTTGCTTATAGGGTGTTATTTTATTTATTATCCCCCCTCCCCAGCTATATATGGCGTTTGGCCTCAATCACTTATTTGTGTGTGTGTGTGTAAAATTATTTTTTCCGAACATTTAGAAGGCTTTGGTTAATGATATTTATAACTTTGTAGAGTTTCTTTTTCTCTTTGCAGGTAGTGTTCATACGTTTAGCGGTTTGATTTCTGAGATTTCCTAGCTTCGCTTCCCTCTCCTTTTCTTCCTGCATCTCCATTATGCTTCTTCTATCCTCCTCATTCTGTGTGGATAGCAGTTGCTCCTCAGTTTGGGGCCTTTCCTGACTTTATCAGTTTGAAGGTTTTATAGAGGCTAAACTGTTCTGTCTCCAGTTCTCATGTAGGCTTCTTTTATTCATTTTTTTGATTGGGGAAAAGCACTTGCAGGGGCCAGCGTTTGTGGCGCACTGAGTTACGCTGTCACTTGCAATGCTGGTATCATGTATGACCACCAATTTAAGATGGTACTATTCCATTTCCAACCCAGTTCCCTGCTAATGTGCCTGGGAAAGCAGTGGACGATGGCCTGCATGCTTGGGCCCCTGCTACCCATGTGGGAGACCTCAGTGTAGTTCAGGTTCCTGACCCAGCCCTGGCTGTTGCAGCCATTAGGGGGAGTGAACCAGTGGATAGAAGATTTCTCTCTCTTGTCTCTCATTCTCTCTCTCTAACTGCCTTTCAAATATATATATATATTATATGTATATATATATATATATACATATAATTACATATATATACATATTATATATATATATACATATAATTACATATATATACATATATTATATGTATATATATATATATACATATAATATATATATATGTATGTATGTATGTTTTTTAAAAGAAGAAGCTTCTGTTTCAACAGCAGTTCTCAAGTTGCCCCCTCTACTTTACATTGTTTACCCATTGGCTTTTTTGGTGTTCCACTGCTTTTAAATCCATTAGATACCCAGAGGCCTCTGCTTTTACTGATGTTGAAACCACAGCAAGTCCTTCAGATACCATTGTTTTGTTCTTATTCACTTATGTTTTGGGATTCTTAGAGATACCCTTGGAGATGACTGGATAATGCAGTTTTATTGTGAATGTTCATTATATTTAGTTTTGCTAATTGTTCTGTCAGAGCTTTTATAGAATCATTTTACTATTTAAAAAATAGTTTGAGCAAAAAAACATTGTGTGACAGCATATTAAACTATAGATATGCTTTGGTTACTGGTTAGATAATGAGTGGTTAAAAACTGGCTGGAAAATTTACTTGAGGGAGGAAAATTGGTATTTTAATTATTCAGTTAACATTTGTTGAGTGTTTTTGAGGCAATATGCTAGGGACAAAAAGTATAAAAATTAGCAAAATACACCATATCTAGAAAGAAGTTAATGCTTCATGTTTACTGTCTACTAATTTAATATTTAATTAAAAATGAAATTTGTGTTAGTAAAATTTAAGCTCTCTGTTTTCAGGTTACTTTAGGAACTTATATAAGCCATTTGTTCTACCTGTTTTTTGTATCTTTTCTTGCTACTTGGAAAGATCTGGAATAATTACGTGCTTGTGAAGTATGCTTTATCTCCATAAAAAATCGAGAACAATCTGTGTGATCTGTCTTCACAACTGACTAATCCTAAATTGAGAATGACTTTTTGTTGTTGTTGCTAGTCCATTTAACCTTCTCCCATGAAGAGGCACTTTGGTGTAGAATTAATTTGAATTCATCAATCGTTAGTTTGTTGCTTATTGTGTACTGTGTGATTTTGACCCCAAGATTACTTTTAAAATAGGACTCCCTTTTGTAATAGCTTTCAGTGACCAAATCCTATGCTTTTGCTCTTACCATTTCTATTGATAAGTTTAGCTTATACTATGGAAATTATTTTAGTAGCGTGTTTGGTACTTGGTTAAAATAGATACATCATAAAGTAATTGAAATATGTGAAATATTCATTGAATCAAGAGAGTTTTCTATTATTTTGTCAGGAGCTAAAGATTGAAAAGTTAGGCCTACTAAGACCAATATGAAATACACTTCCTATTTGTGTGTATATTAAAAACAGCTTCCAGATTCAAGTCTCAGAATGAGCAAAGCTTGTTTATTATTAATGAATAATAGAAGAAACAGCCAACCTATAGATTAGGGTTAGTTAGACTTTTATATAGTGACATTTAGGTTTATTAGAAACCTGTGGAATATTTTTATTCATACTTTCATATAGTTAATGATTCTAATCAGCATGATTATATGTGTTGCTTCAAGTGATAGCCCTCATACCATCTTAAAATGAATCAGAGAGACTTTAGGGACTATTTTTGTTGAGCAGGGCCTACAGCAGTGCAGTCTGAGGTGTTGGCTTAATTAGCAGTTCCTTTAGTTTGCCAGATTTTTCTTTCATTATACTTTGATCTATATTTATATGTGCTGCAGTTATATGGAATTCAAATTACTTAGAAAGTAGTCTTTAAGACATCTTTGTCTGATCAACTTTCAGGTTCATGCATGGGAAATTTCAGACCAATTGTTACAGATCCGCCAGGATGTGGAGTCATGCTATTTTGCTGCACAGACTATGAAAATGAAGATTCAAACCTCATTTTATGAGCTCCCTACAGACTCTCATGCCTCTTTACGAGACTCATTGCTAACCCATATCCAGAACTTGAAAGACTTGTCACCTATCATTGTAACGCAGGTAAATCCTGTGCTCCTGCCTAGGGAAATTTGTAAGCCATTTGGATTTATCAAGTTTATTTTGATTGATATGCTGGGCCATATGAAGTAACATTAACTTTATTACAGACACATTACTGTATTCTTGTAAGTGGATAGAAAGTGTAAATTTTAATCTTTTGTATTTTCAAGTTCATTTGGTTTCAAACAGATATCAAAATGAGAAAGGTAAGTGTACATTTCAAAGGCATGTTATATGCCCTCTGCTGTTAAAATTGTAGATGTAAAAATTCTATATCATGCTGGGCAGAGGTATGTGTAGTTTCCTTTTTAAAGAATGTTTCCTGGGTTGGTTGACTGGTAAAAACTTCAGGAGTGAAATGATGAGCTAGAACATCTAGCCTTTTCCTTTTAGAGAAAAAATACACTAGAAAGGAAAACTGGAAGTTTTTATGACTACATTTTCACATGTGTTCTCCACCTGGCATCTAAGTGCTCTGGTAGAGGGAGCTTTTGCATAAGGCTTTTTAAAGATGAGAAATAAAGAGGAGGAAATGGTGATCCATTACTTAAGGACTAAGTAATGGATCTGAATGTCAGTAGCTCTGGTCTTTTGGCAAGGTAGAATGTATCTGTCTGTGAAGTTCTATGGTGTTGCCAAATAAAATTAGTATTGATAGTTCCTGGAGAAAAATCTATATTCTTTCTGATATCTTTTGTCATTGCTGTTCTTTTTTTGTTGTTGTTGTTTTAATTTTTAAAGGTTACTCTTTAAATCCCAGCAATTTATAGCTAGTCCAGAAGAGTTATGTATTCTAAACCATCTGTTTATATGGTTGTAGGGGTGAGAGAAAGAGGAGGATATTAGTCTAGTTGCCCTATTGTTTGGAAGACATTTAATTTCTTTGCTTTCCAGTTAACGTGGATGGTAACCCTATTTCTGTTCATCTGTTCTATTCATTTGTTTAATCTCTTTTCTTATTCAGCTGGCTTTAGCAATAGCAGACCTTGCCCTACAGATGCCTTCCTGGAAGGGATGTGTACAAACATTGGTGGAAAAGTAAGTAATTTGTACTGACTGCATACCAGCATTTGGAATTACCACTAACCTGCACAGGGAAATTTGTTGGCAGTAGTTAGACATGTGACTGTTTCCCAAAACTGTTAGTATATATTGTTAATATTTGTTAGAGTAAAAGAAAATCATTTAAGTTTTACAGATATGTATGTTATGTGGCATATAAAAAGGCTTCATAATTTACACACTCACTCCTCGAATTAAATGAACAGTCTTTTATTGCCTTGTGGCTTATTCCCACTAACTGGAATATCAACAATTTTATAAAAAATATATTCATAGTATTTAGAATTATATTAAAGGTTGTTATGAATATACGTTCTGTCAGGGGGACAATATTATTCTAGGACTGGGATTGTGACGTAGCAGGTTAAGCCATCGCCTTAATGCTGGAATCTCATATGGGTGCCAGTTCTTGTCATGGCTGCTCCACTTGTGATCCAGCTCCCTGCTGATGTGTCTGGGAAAGCAGCCGCCCAGGGCCAAGGTTGAAATCTGGTAATGAAATCCAGGTTCTCCACTCCGGTGGAAATAATCTACTTATTCATTAGCAGTACCTACCAGAATCTGCATTAGCAGGAAGCTGGAGTCAGGAGCTAGAGCCAGGTATCGAACCCAGGGTACGCTAGTGTAGGTCTCCACCGCTAGGCCAAATTCCTGCTTCTGATAGTTTATTTTTTTAAGATAATTTTTTAGGTAAATACGTAACTTGAAAAAACTTTTCATGGCATGGAAACTTAAAGTACAACGTGGCACTGGGTGTTTAGCTGAGCAGTTAAGATGCTAAGACTCCTGTGTCCCACATCAGAGAGTGCCTGAATTCTGTTCCTGGCTCTCTTTCCTGACACTAGGACTTCTTGCTAATAGAGACCCATGGAGGCAGTCGTGATAGCTCAAATAATTGGGTTCCTGCCACTCAAATGGGAAACCAGGATTGATTTCCTGGTTCCTGACTTTGGCCCAGCCCAGCCCTAGGTGTTGTGGGCATTTGGGAGTGAACCAGTGGATGAGAGTTCTTTCTCTGTTTCTGTCTCTTTCTCAAACTAGTAAATAAAAACTTTAAGGGGCTGGCATTGTGGTGTAGCAGATAAAGCTGTATGTGAAGCTGCCATTCCATATGGGTGCTGTTTTGAGTCCCAGCTGCTCCACTTCTAATTCAGCTCTTTGCTAATGGCCTGGGAAAAGCAGCAGAAGATGGCTCAAGTACTTGGACCCTTAGACCCATGTGGGAGACCTGGATGAAGCTCCTGCCTCCTAGCTTGACCTGGCCAGCCCTGGCCGTTGGCTGCCATCTAGGGAGTGAACCAGTGGATGGATGTTCAATCTCTTTCTCTCCTCTCTCTCTCTCTCCCTCCCTCCCTCCCTCTCTCTCTCTCTCCCTCTCCCTCACCCTCTCTCCCTCTCCCCCTTCCTGCCTCCCTCTGTGTGTGTGTGTGTGTCTTTCCTCCTTTCTTTGCAACTCTTTGAAATAAATAAATTTTTAAATAAAAACTTGACAAAGAATTAAAATCAAAGTAGATAATGAATGGGGCTGACACTGTGGCCTCAGAATCAGATCTGGCTGAAAAGCCCATGAGAGTTTCTCAGGCATGGAGAAACTATGGCAAAAAAAAAAAAAAGACCTAAATGAAAGATCTCTGTGAGTGCGATCCCAGTGAAAAGAACGGGCCATCAAAGAAGGAGGTACCTTTCTCTGAAGGGAGGAGAACTTCCACTTTGATTATGGCCTTGTCCAAGTAAGGTCAGAGTTTGTGAACTCAAGAGGCTTCCATAGCCTTGGCAGCTCATATCAAGAGCCTCGAGTGATTGCTGACGTCATAAATAAGAGTGTCAATTGTTAAATCAACAACAGGAGTCACTGTGCACTTATTCCCCATGTAGGATCTCTGTCCTTAATGTGTTGTACTATGAGAATTAACAATAAAACTAGTATTCAAACAGTACTTTATTCTTTCTGTATTTGTGTGGGTATAAACTGTTGAAATCTTTACTTAGTATATACAAAGTTGATCTTCTGTATAAATATAATTAAAAATGAATCTTAATGAAGAATGGGATGAGAGAGGGAGAAAGAGATGGAATGGTTTGACGGTAGGAGGGTGGTTATGGGGGGAAAACCGCTGTAATCCAAAAGTTGTACTTTAGAAATTTATATTTATTAAATAAAAGTTTAAAAAAAAAACTAACAACAGCAACAACAAAAATGAATGGGGCTGACACTGTGGTGTAGTGGGTAAAGCCGCCACCTGCAGTGCTAGCATCCCATATGGGTGCTGGTTTGAGTCCTGACTGCTCCACTTCTGATCCAGCTCCCTGCTAATGTGCCTGGGAAAACAGCAGAAGAAGGTCCTAGTCCTTGGACCTCTGCATCCACCTGGGAGACCTGGCAGAAGCTCCTGGCTCCTGGCTTTGGCCTGGCCCAGCTCCAGCCATTGTGGCCATTTGGGGAGTGAACCAGCAGATGGAAGACCTCTCTCCCCCTCTGCCTCTTTGTAACTCTGCCTTTCAAACAAATAAATAAATCTTTTAAAAAAAAGTACATCGTAATCACCATGTTTTCTCCGTATTCCTATGTTTTATAAACAACCACTATTCATGATTTAAAATAAGTAAGTACATATATGTTCTTTTTTTTTTTTTTTTTTTTTTTTTTTTTTGGACAGGCAGGGTGGACAGTGAGCAGTGAGAGAGAGACAGAGAGAAAGGTCTTCCTTTTACCGTTGGTTCAACCCCCAGTGGCCGCTGCGGCTGGCGCACTGTGCTGATCTGAAGCCAGGAGCTTCTCCTGGTCTCCCATGCAGGTGCAGGGCCCAAAGCACTTGGGCCATCCTCCACTGCACTCCCGGGCCACAGCAGAGAGCTGGACAGGAAGAGGAGTGACCGGGACAGAATCTGGTGCCCCAATCGGTACTAGAACCCGGGGTGCCGGCGCCGCAGGCGGAGGATTAGCCTAGTGAGCCGCGGCACCAGCCCATATATGTTCTAATATATATACACTTGTGCATTTGTTCATTTAATGTTTCATTTATTTTTTTCACTTAATACATCATGGTCTTTTCATTTTATGACGGATATAAATTTCATTATAGTGCACTTCATGTTCCATTGTATGATTGTAACCTTTTTAAAAATTTTTTTCTACTTTTATTTGAAAGGCAGAAGACTGAGATAGCTCTTTCATCCAGTGGCCCACTCCCCAAACGTCCACAACAGCTAGGGTTGGGCCAGGTCAAAGCCAAGAGCCTGGAACTCAATCCAGGCTTCCTATGTGTATGGCAGGGACCCAGTTATTTGTTCTACCTCCAAGGGTGCACATCAGTAGGGAGCTGGCTCAGAGGCAGAGGAGCTGGGACTCAAACCAGACCTTCCAAAATGGGATGCTTGTGGGATACTGGTGTCCTAAAAGTGAAATTCCTGCGTCAAAGATTATACAACTTGAAATGTTGATTGGATGATTTTTCATACTTTCCAAATGACCAATCTGTATTTTTTCTATCCCCTTAACAGTCATCAGAATGCTGTTTTTGTTGCTATGAATTATTCTGGTGGTTGCTGTGTTTGGTGATTGTATATTTTCTAGTGAATAACTGATCCATTTTGACCATTTTCTTTTCCAGATATAGCAATGATGTAACTTCTCTGCCTTTTTTGCTGGAGATCCTTACAGTATTACCTGAAGAAGTACATAGTCGTTCCTTACGAATCGGAGCTAACCGGCGCACAGAAATTATAGAAGATTTGGCCTTCTACTCTAGTACAGTAGTATCTCTATTGGTAAGTTTGAAATATCTAGTTGCTCCCTAGGGCAGAAAGCTTGGTGGTTATTTTATAATCTAATTGCATGGTTGTGTGTGTCAAAAAGAAAAAGGCATTTTTCCTTCTGCCTTAATTCCACAACAATTCACACAGAAGACTTCTGTGATCCTAAAAGGTGTGGGAATTTCTCTGTGCCAGCAAGCAAGCAATTCTTCATCCTGTAATTCACTTTAATTCTTACACTGTCTACCTGGAAATAGCATCAGATTCCATGGGTTGGATGCTCATTCTCCAAGATTGCCACCATATACTCACTTCCCTCTCCTGCCCTCTCCCACACCTCTGACTACCATACACATGTTAGATGCCAATTGCAAGCTCTAGGTTGTTTTACCTATACTTCTGACAGGCTATAAATCTGCTTCCCATAACCCCCTCCTTGGGTTGTTTAATTTGTTTGAGTGATTCGCAAAGCTCAAGGAAACATTTCTGTTTACTAGTTTATAATAAAGGATATTGAAAAGATGCAGATGAAGAGATGTCTAGGGTGAAGTATGGAAAAAGAGGTGTGGAGCTTCTATGTCTACTCCGGGTGCTGCCCTCCAAGAACCTCCACAAGTTCGGCTGCTCTTTTGATTTCATTTTTTAAGATTTACTTACTTATTTGGAAGAGTTACAGAGAGAGAGAGAGACAGAGAGATCTTCTATCCAATGGTTCACTCTCCAAATGGCCACAATAACCAGGATTGGGCCAGGCTGCAGCCAGGAGTTAGGAGCTTCTTCCAGGTCTCCCATATGGGTGCAGGAGCCAAGCAGTTGGACCATCTTTTGCTGCTTTTCCCAGGCCATTAGCAGGGAGCTGGGTTGGAAGTAGAGCAGCTGAAACTCAAACTGGTACTGCTTTACTTGATATGCCACAATGCTGGTCCCCGGCCTTTTTTTTTTTTTTTAAATTTATTTACTTGAAAGTCAGAGTTACACAGAGAGAGAAGGAAAGGCAGAGAGAGAGAGAGAGAGAGAGATATCTTCCATCCTCTGGTTCATTCCCCAGATGGCCGCAACAGCCTGAGCTGCACCGATCTGAAGCCAGGAGACAGGAGCTGCTTCTGTGTCTCCCACATTGGTGCAGGGGCCCAAGGACTTGGGCCATCTTCTACTGCTTTCCCAGGCCATAGCGGAGAGCAGGATTGGAAGTGGAGCATCCGGGTCTCGAACTGGCACCCATATGGGATACCAACGCTTCAAGTCAGGGTGTTAACCCACTGCACCACAGTGCTGGCGTCCCCCCCCCCCCCCCCATTTGGCTTTTTATGGAGACTTGTGTAGGCATGAATGCTGGTAAACTGGATGGGAAGATCCAGGCAGGCCTGTCCCTTCACATTCTTCAGCATTCCTTTCTCTGGTGATAGGCATGACCTCTCTGGATGTGGAAGGTATTATGACCTATGGCCTGCCTTGTGAAATAAGATATGAGCAAGGAAACATAGACAAAAAACCAAAATATATATGTCATAATATCACATTGTAAAATAGCTCAGTTTGCAAAATGTGGTAGTAGTGATACTTTGGCATCTATGTAACATTTTACAATTACAAAATACTTCCAGCAACTATTGAGCTTCTGTGTAATCCTCTGAGAGTGATACTATCTCCAGTTTATGAATGAGAAATAATCTGTAGAATTATATATTAGGTAATTTAGAATTTGAATTTCCGATTATGTATTCCATGCTCTTCTAATTTACGCTACTAACTCTTGCTCTTGATGAAGAACCACGGAAGGGAAGTGTGAATAAACTTTGTTAAAGAATAGATCCTCTCTTAAAGACAAATCAAATTTTGTTACTGAGGTGATAGAAGACTTTACTTGACCCTTGAGCAATATCACAACTATACATTAGCTAAAAGCACATTATTTTTTTGAAGAATTAAATGTGATTGGTCTCTTTCAATTAGTTGGACTTTTTAATGCTTTAGACCAGGGGTAGGGAACGTCCAATCCCCAGGCCACATAAGGCCTATCAAATCATTTGGTCTGACTCTGCCAAGGCATCTGCAGGTAGGACTCAAAATTCAATAAATTTATAGCAGGCTAATTGTTAAGTTGATAATTTTGTATGGCCAAATGGCCCTTGGCAGGTAAAAGGTTCCCCAGACTTGTGTTTAGACCACGGTTGGTTGGGTGAATGTATGGTCCAAGGTTGGTTGCCCATTTTTGCCAGTGAAGTTTTATTGGAACACAGCTATACCCATTTTTTATATTTTGTCTATGTCTGTTATTTTGAACTACCTTAGCAGAATTGAGTAGTTTCCAAAAGACTATAGGGCTTACAAAGCCTGAACTATTTGCAGTCTACCACTTTGCTGAAGAAGTCTATTGGTTCCTGACCCAGGTGGTATTAAATTGATTGTCTATACCCATTTTTGGGTCTTATAGTCTGGCTTACTTTTCTCAGTAATGTGGTTGTAATAGATGATTTTTCAGAGGTTTGTTTCAGTATTTCTGTAACATCATAAAATTTTTTGTTTAAAAAATAAAGTTTTGTTAAAATTATGTTCAGTTTGATGTTAGAAATTCATTGTGAAATTATTCCTTTAAATGTATGTTTAATTTTTCAGTTGATCATTTTTTTTTCAAACAATAGTTTCATATAGAATTAGAAAATCTAAATAAATTATATTCAAACCATCTGGTGATCATGTTGTTAACCCTGTGATACATATCCTCTGTGAACATATTTTTTATGAACATATGTACAGGTTTTTTTTTTAACCCAAATGAGATTATACTCAACCTACCCTCCTGTATCCTGCCTTTTTGGGCCATCCACCTCTGTCTTTCCATTTCAGTAAATGTTTGTATCATCTAATAAGTGCCCAGACCATATTCACATTTTCCCAGTTGGCTTAAAAAATCATTTCTATGGTTTTTTCCAAATCAATATCTAGTCAAGAACCTTGCCTTATATCAGGTTTTTATTTTAAAATAAACTTTTAATTCCATTTTCCATAAACTTTTTCTATTTATTTATTTATTTTTTGAAAGCGAAGGAGTCAGAGATCTCCTGTCTGGCTGATTCATTTCTTTTTTTTTAAAGATTTATTTATTTATTTGAAAGAGTTACACAGAGAGAGGAGAGGTAGAGAGAGAGACAGAGGTCTTCTATCCGCTGGCTTACTCCCCAAGTAGCCGCATTGGCCAGAACTGAGCTGATCCGAAGCCAGGAGTCAGGAGCTTCCTCCAGGTCTCCCACGTGGGTGCAGGGGCCCAAGGACTTGGGCCATCCTCCACTGCTATCCCGGGCCATAGCAGAGAGCTGGACAGGAAGTGGAGCAGCCAGGTCTCGAACCGGTGCCCACATGGGGTGCCGGTGCTTCAAACCAGGGCATTAACCCACTGCGCCACAGCGCCAGCCCCTGATTCATTTCTTAAATACCTGCAACAGCCAATGTTTGGCCAACTCAAATCCAGGAGAGCAAGACTCCATCTGGGTCTCCCATATGGGTGGCAGGGACCCAAATACCCAAACCATCACCTGCTACCTCCCAGGGTGTGTATTAGCAGGAAGCTGGAATGTAGAGCAGAGCCAGGACTTGAACAAGGAAGGTACTCTGATGTGGCATGCAAGTCTCCTACCCACTGTGTCAAATGCCCATCCCTTATATCAGGTTCTTTCTTTTTCTTTTTTTTTTTTTTAAGATTTATTTATTTGACAGGCAGAGTGACAAGGGGTAGGGAAGGAGAGAGAGGTCTTCCATCCACTGGTTCATTCCCTAAATTGCCTCAAAGGCCAGGGATTGTCCAGGCTGAAGCCAGGAGCCTGAAACTCCAACCAGGTCTCCCACATGGGTAGCAGGGGCCCAAGTACTTGGACCGTCTTCTGCTGCTCTCCTAGTTGCATTAGCAGGTAGCTGTTTCAAGAATGGAACAGCTGGAAGTAAACTATCATTCTAACGTGGGATGTCTTATATGGGATGTCAGTGTGCAGGCAGCAGCTTAAGCCACTGCACCGCAATGCTGGCCCTGGCCCCATCCTATTCCTTTTTCAGAATGACATGATTTGTTGAAGAGATTGGAACTGATGTTTTAGAAAATATCATACATTCTTGATTTTCTGATTGCCTCTTTGTCTTTACTTACTTTTTAGTCTCTGTTTTTCTTCTAATTGGGAGTTATAACTAAAGTAGCCTTTGTCATTAGCAATTCCTTGAAATAAGCTTTAATGCCCAAGGCATCCAAGTATATAATGAATTCTCTCCACTGCGTATAACATTCTTAGAATAATTGAGAAAATAGTTATTCAGATCATTTTCTTTAGGATTTAATTTCCCAGAATCCTGATTGAGAAAAAGAAGGGCTTGGTAGATTGATTTTATTTATTTATTTATTTATTTTATTTACACAGAGAGTTACACAGAGAGAGGAGAGGCAGAGAAAGAGAAAGATCTTCCATCCGCTAGTTCACAATGGCTGGAGCTGCACCGATCAGAAGCTTCTTCCAGCTCTCCCACGTGGGTGCAGGGGTCCAAGGACTTGGGCCATCTTCTACTGCTTTCCCAGGCCACAGCAGAGAGCTGGATTGGAAGTGGAGCAGCCGGGTATTGAACCAGCGCTCATATGGGATGCTGGCATTTCAGGACAAGGCGTTAACCCTCTACACCACAGCTCTGGCCCCAGGTAGATTGATTTTAAAAAGTTAAAACATGGCCGGCGCCTTGGTTTAACAGGCTAATCCTCCGCCTTGCGGCGCCAGTACACCGGGTTCTAGTCCCGGTTGGGGTGCCGGATTCTATCCCGGTTGCCCCTCTTCCAGGCCAGCTCTCTGCTATGGCCCGGGAAGGCAGTGGAGGATGGCCCAAGTCCTTGGGCCCTGCACCCGCATGGGAGACCAGGAGAAGCACCTGGCTCCTGGCTTCGGATCAGTGAGATGCGCCGGCCGCAGTGGCCATTGGAGGGTGAACCAACGGCAAAAAGGAAGACCTTTCTCTCTGTCTCTCTCTCTCTCTCACTATCTACTCTGCCTGTAAAACAAACAAACAAACAAACAAAAAAAGTTAAAACATTAGGGGCTGGCGCTGTGGCACAGAGGGTTAAAGCCTTGGCTTGAAGTGCTGGCATCCCATATGGGCACCGGTTCTAGTCCCGGCTGCTCCTCTTCCGATCCAGCTCTCTGCTACAGCCTGAGATAGCAGTAGAAGATGGCCCAAGTCTTTGGGCCCCTGCATCCGTGTGGGAGACCTGGAAAAAGCTCCTGGCTCCTGGCTTCGGATCGGCACAGCTCTGGCCGCTGCGACCATCTGGGGACTGAACCAATAGATGGAAGACCTCTCTCTTTGTCTCTACCTCTCTTTGTAACTCTTTCAAATAAATAAAATAAAATTTTTTTTAAAGAAATCATCCTAGGTATGTCATGCTCTGTCTTATCAGGAGAAAATATACAGAGCTACCACAGACTTCATCTGTGTTATGGGTCACAGACTAATTGATCTCGATGACTTTGTTCTTTCATAGCGCATTGCATCTTTCCCATGCTTTGGCCAGAACCTTAGCTTGTTGGGGGCTTTTTATGTGGTAAAGTCACCCAGACCTTTCCCAAAAACTCCAAGCCTACAGGCATCCTGCTTTTGTTACTGTTTCTGTAGTTTCCCATTAACCTTTACTATTGAGCGTCGTTCCAGACCGAATTCTCCTTGCTTCCGTGGTTTAGAAGCAACCCAGTTTCTCCTTGGTAACTGGTATCAGTCACTTCTACCTATAGATGAACCTCTTTGCCCTGTTGGTTCAGTGGCATAAATAGCCCATATTATCCAATGGTGGTCTCATCTTCAGTTCACTGGAATAGTTTTGTGTTTCCTGGTGGAGGCATTCCTTTCTTTGGTTCCAAGGTCTCAAACCAGTGGTGTTTAAAGGTGCCTATTACTGTACTTCTTTTCCTCTAATACAAATTTTTTAAAAGATTTGTTTGAAAGAGTTAAAGAGAGAGAAGGGGACACACACACACACACACACACAGATCTTCTATTTGCTGATTCACTCCTCAAGTGACTGCAATGGCCTGGGCTAAGCCAGGCTGAAGCCAGGAGCTTGAGCCAGGGCTCTCACATGGGTGGCAGGGGCCCAAGCACTTGGCCATTTTCTACTGCCTTCCCTGGTGCATTATTAGGGAGCTGGATTAGAAGTGGAGAAGCCAGAACTAGAACTGGCATACGTATGGGATGCTGGCATCACTGGTTGCAGGTTTACCTGCTGTGCTATAATGCCAGCCCTAGTATAAATTCTTCCATCAGATACTGCGCTGTGAGAAATGTTATGATTGATAGATGAGGCATCCTGTGAGTCCATGATTTCAAGTTCTAGCAGAAGTATTATGAGCAGGAATGGGAAATCTGTATCTAGAATATAAGTCTATTGCTGTAAGGACTAGTGTGTGTTTCCTCCTTGATACAAGTTGGCATAATCAGCCTGATGTCCACAGAGAATGGTGCCATCCCGAGGATTCTCTGTTGGTCTCTGTTGTTGGCATATTAGATACTCAGCAGTAGTGGCCTTGGTCATTAGAAGTCCATGTTGTTCTCATGGATAGTTTTAATTTCTGCCACTTTTTTCATGAGCCCAATGAGCAAATATAGAATATCTGGGGATGGCGATGGGAATCTACAGAGTGTGTCGTTTTGTCCATCTGATAACCGAGAGTCCTGTAGTGGACTTTGGTCATTACTCACATAAGACACAAGTGTCTCCGTAATCTGTGTCCATTCAGAGAGGTCTGTACCTCAGACTTAGTTGTCACCAATCTTCTTTTTTTTTTTTTTTTCTTTTAAGATTTATTTATTTATTTTGAAAGAGTTACACAGAGAGAAGGAGAGGCAGAGAGAGGGAGAGAGCACGCATGAGAGAGGTCTTCCATCCTCTGGTTCACTTCCCAATTGGCTGCAATGGCCGGAGCTGCGCCGATCTGAAGCCAGGAGCCTCCTCTGGGTCTCCCACACTGTGCAGGACCCAAGCACTTGGGCCATCTTCTGCTTTTCTAGGCCATAGCAGAGAACTGGATTGGAAGTGGAGCTGCCAGGACACGAACTGGTGCCCATATGGGATGCCAGCACTGTAGACGGTGGCTTTACCTGCTACACCACAGTGCCGGCCCCCACCAGTCTTCTAATCTTGTTTCTTCCAAATCTCTGACCATCCTGCTAAGTCATTGTTGATTGCCCATGAATAAATATAGATTCGTATTTCCAACAATTTGTCATTCCAGACATGTAGACAGCCAGATGCATTGCTTGAAGTTCTGCCCACTGGAGCATTTCCCTTCACCACTGCCTTTCACTAGATCTTGAGTGGACCTGTAGTGCTTCGGCTATGCACCTTCGGATGGTATCAGCATATTGTGCAGATCTGTCTGTTAACCAGGCTTGAGTTTTTTTTTTCTTCTAGTTCCAGACCTTCCTGACCTCATTCTCTTACATACCATTTCCATTTGAGGCATATTACGGCTACCCATCCTCAGTTCTATGACTAGGTAGTTCCGATAACACCTGGCCTGTGATGAGAAGTTCAGGCCTCATGGTCACCTGATGCTTCATGGTCAGATGCTTACGGCCCAGGAGCTGCTTCCCAGGAGGAATAATCACCTGCAGCAGAGGGCACATATGTACTCCAGGATCCTAAAGATTTGCACCATGGTTTTGCATTGGTGCTTCCCAGAGTCTCCATACAAACATTAAATACAGAATATTTGGGAAGTATGCTTATATTGACAGATTTGGCTCCATCTAGTGCTATATTCCAGTCTCCCTTGGTCTGACAAACTCAGAATACACTGACATGTTCCCCAGTTTTCTTCAGATACCTATTAGCACAGTTTTACTATTAACTTGTTTTGGAAGTTTTTTCCTTCTGCCCCTGCTCCAACCCTATTTCTGGATCTGGTGGCAACAGGGAATGTCTGGTGGGCTTGAAGAGGGTGGGCATTGCCTTTGAAGGCACTGTCTCCAGTGAGGTCATCAGAGGGCTTTCAGGCTGAGGAAGACAAGGCTCACCTCAGTTGATGGGGACAGACTACTTCCATTGGGAGGGGAGATTTAGAGCGACAGGAATTTAGAATTACTGGTTTCATTTGAGTCCAAGCAGATGTCTCCATTTCAAGTTTAAGAATCCCATTCTATACCAGTTTCTTAACTTTTACATGAGGAATTTAGTGAGGCTGTGAATTCAACTGTTATGAATTCAGCAGACCACCCAGCTAAGCTTTATATGTGAGTTCCAGAGGTATCAATACTAACTATGTGAAAAAAATGGAGAACTCCTTTCAGAGCTGTCATGGAAACCCTCTGGTTCTTAGACTGTGACTTGAACTGAGAGCTCATGGATTTGAGCTTGTTTTTTTATTTTGTTTTTAAGCATTCGAGTGAACCTAAAAGAGTCCAGCTTACAGCACAGTCCTTTGTGTCATGATTACTGCCACTGTGGTCCGTTGCAGCAGCCACATGGGCTTGACTTGGCACTTCTTCACAATCAACTGCAGGTGATACTTTGATTAATTGTAATGCTGCCTGAAAAATTATTCCCTCTGATGCTTGATAAGGTCTTAAATTCTGTCATGTAGCTTAACATTTTATAGAACACAGAGAATGAAATTAGTCCAAAAGTGACAGGAAAATAGTGATATTTGGCTGTGATACCTAGTATTAAAGGCCTGTTGAGACCTTTGTCATTCAGTCTCTTCCACTGTCTCTGTTAATGGTTACATTCCTTCCTGTTGCTTATTAGTGCTATGTTTTTGTGCTCTATCTTGATAAACCCATTTGTAAATATACTGTACTGAGCCTGACCTCTTATATTTTCTATTTTGTTAATCCAGGATCTCAATTCTTACGACCCCCTGCTGTATTGTGATGGCTGAGCTTTTGTGGACTCCTTGTGATGTTTATCTTGCAGCTTTTGAGACCTGACTTTGAGATTTTTTATTAATTAGTTCTAAAAGAAGAACTGAAGATAACTCCTAGTTCTGAAACTTTATGATGTGAGCTTGATTTAATTAGAAGAATTGCTTTTTCAGAGTCACTTGTTTTAGATATGGGGTTTGTTTTTTCAGAATTCTGTCTTTGAATTTAAGTCAGTAGTCAGAATTTACAAGCAAGTCTTTACATCATGTCATACTAAAGCTGAAATGTCAGGAAGCATAAAGGCCAAGCAGTTGGTGAGTTTACATCATGAGCTCCAAAGACTAGGGATGGCAGTGGATGGAGGAGCTGTATGGATCAGCACTTAAAGAGAAATCTCTTAGTGGCTCTTAATTCATATCAAGGGAACTTAGTTACTTATACAGTTTACCATTTTCATCCATGAACTTTGTTAAAAGAACTGCCTGTTACAGGAATTATCATGTGAATTCATTAGTTTACTGAAATATATTGGTGTCTGCCCCCCCCCCCTTTTTTTTAAGATTTTTATTCATTTATTTTAAAGTCAGAGTTACACAGAGAGAGAGACCGAGAGAGAGGTCTTACATCCACTGGTTCACTACCCAATTGGCCGCAACGGCCAGTGCCGTGCTGATCCAAAGCCAGGAGCTTCTTCCGGGTCTCCCACGTGGGTGCAGGGACCCAAGGACTTGGGCCATCTGCCACTGCTTTCCTAGGCCATAGCAGCGAGCTGGATCGGAAGTGGAGCAGCTAGGACTCGAACCGGCACCCATATGGGATGCCGGCACTTCAGTGCGTTAACCCACTGAGCCACAGCGCCGGCCTCAGTGTTTGTGCTTTCTAAAAACTGACATTTTAAGGAGGAAGGGTGGGGGGAAAGTGTCACTATACTCCTAAATTTGTATATGTGAAATACATGAAATTTGTATAACTTAAATAAAATGAAAAAAACTAAAAAACAAAAAACTTTTTAGTGATTCCGGACAACTGCTGACATTTTTGAATGTTTTGTCACTGAGTATCAGGAACAAAAGGCCTCAGAAATTTTGAGGATAAAGAACAAGTACCTGAAGGAAGAACTTAATCTGAGTAGAATTTAATGTCTGAACCGTATTTGTGACATTCTCTTCTCATGCAGTATGTTTTCTGGTGATTTCTGCAGGTACTTTATCTAAAGCAGGGATTCCTCTTTTTTTTTTTAAGATTTATTTATTTATTTGAAAGGCAGAGTTACAGAGAGAGAGAGACAGAGAAAGAGACAGAGATCTTCCATCCACTGGTTTACTCCTCTGATGGCTGCAGTGGCCAGAGCTGGGCCAGGTGGAAGTCAGGAGCTTCATCCGAATCTCCCACGTGAGTGCAGGGACCCAAACACTTGGGCCATCCTCTGCTGCTTTCCCAGGCGCAATACCAGGGAGCTGGATCAGAAATGGAGCATCTGTGACTTGAACTGGCACCCATATGGGATACCGGCACTGCAGATGGCGGCTTAACCCTGCGCCAACACTGGCCAATAAAGTAGGGATTCTTAACTCTTTTCTTCTTTTCTACCATTCTCCCTTCCATATAACTGGGTGTTTATTATATACCTGTTGTGGTTTTAGACACACTTTTCAGAAGCCGTTCATATCCTAGACATATATGTGTAGATATACCCACAGTTATAGATTATTCCCCTGCAAATTAGTTGTAATCTGTGTTTAGTTTTTAAACATAATCCATTAGGTAATGATATAATTGGTTACAAATGGCAGTATACTTCAAACTGACCTGCTTAAAAGTTAGTAAAATAATAGGCTAATTTATTATGGATAAGTCTGTTTCTTATACTTCCTGGCACTCTTTAGTAATATACTTAATCACTATCATTGTGTTTCAGTATATAGTAAAACTATGTAAGATGATTGCTGTAGTCTGCCTAGCTTTAGAGGTTTTTAAACTATGGGAAGTGCTTGTTCTATGTATACAAGCAAGTAGAGAAATTTGGGAAGTGGTGGTTAAGATCCTAGACTTTGGTGGGAGTGGAAGCTGTAATGCAGCTGGTTAAACCTCTGCCTGTGTTGCCAGCATCCCATATAGGCACTAGTTTAAGTTCCAGCTGCTCCACTTCCAATACAGCTCCCTACTAATGTGCCTAGCAAAGCAGTGAAAGATGGCCCAAGTACTTGGGTCCCTGTACCTTCACGGGAGACGCAGATGGGATTCCAGGCTCCTGGCTTTAGTCTGACCCAGCCTCAGCTGTTATTTCCATTTGGTTTGTGAATCAACAGATGTCAGATCTCTCTCTCTGTCTCCTTCACTCTAACTCTGCCTCTCAAATAAATAAGCAAATCTTTTTTAAAACAATTAGACTTTAAAGTCACATGTCTGAATTTTAAGTTTTGGTTATGCTGTTTGCTAGCTGTGTTTTTTTTTTTTTTTTTAAAGAATTATTTATTTGAAAGAGAGAAGTAGAGCTAGAGAGAGAGAGAGAAGTCCTCCATTCTGCTCGTTCACTCCCCAAATGACCCACAACAGCCAGAGCTGAGCTGATCCAAAGCCAGGAGCCAAGTCTCCCACGCAGGTAGAAGGACCCAAGTAGTTAGGCCATTTTTTTGCTGCTTTCCCAGGCCATGGCAAAGAGCTGGATTGGAAGAGGAGCGGCTGGGACTCAAACCAGCGCCCACATGGGATGCCGGCACTGCAGGCTAGGGCTTTAACCCGATGCGCCACAGCACCAGCCCCTAGCTGTGCTATGTTAGGGAAGTTACTCATCCCATCTGCCTCAGCTTATTCATTTGTATGCAGATTGAGAATAATATCTTTATCTGTGGACATTAAATGAGTTAATAAATGTAAGGTCTTAAAATAGTGCCTAGCATATAGTAAGGGCTCAGTAAATGTTAGTCATGATGACTGGCCAGTTTATTTATTAGTGAGATGTGATTTTTTACTCTGTGAAATGTCATGTTCAGGAAGGGAACAAAGACACAGAAGGGGCCAAGTACACTCATAATTCATGTATTTCTATTTTTCTTTTCTGTCTTGAAAGGATGGTTAGGACTTTTTTGTTGTTGTTGTTGTTACACTTTCTTTAGTAGTGTTCTGGTGGGAATGAAGTGACATATCATCATATAGTAACCCCTCACTTTGCTTCATTTTTGCAAGCACCCTAGTAATTACAGCACAACAGTACAAATAGTCATCTTCGATGTAGATTGTGTGAGAGTGAAGGTTTGAATCCAGAGGATTTTCTTTAAAAAAAAAAAAAAAAGATTTTATTTATTTATTTGACAGGTAGAGTTACAGAGAGTGGGAGAGAGAGAGAGAGAAAGGTCTTCCATTTGCTGGTTCACTCCCCAAGTAGCCACAATAGCTAGAGCTGAGCTATCCAAAGCCAGGAACAGGAACTTCTTCTGGTCTCCCATGCAGAAATAGGGGCCCAAGTACTTGGGCCATCTTCTACTGCTTTCCTAGGCCATAGCAGAGAGCTGGATCGGAAGTGGAGCAGCTGGGATACAAACCAATACCCATTGGGATGCTGGTGCTATAAGCTGGAGGCCCCAGAGGATTTTCTTAGATATAGTTCATATTTACATTGTAACTGTGAATATCAGAATCTTATTCTTTAGACTATGGTTGCCATAAACTTACTTGAATTCTTTCTTTCCTTCCTTCCTTCATGTTAGTTTGATTCAGTACAGTTCAAAGGAATTAATAAGCATGCATTCATTACTGCCTGATGCTACAGACCTAGGAGAGCAGAGTCACCTACAAACGTCAGCCTTTCCATCTGGGTTTATAGTACGTTATTCTACCTTTCACTCCTGTGCCTCCTGAGCACCAGTGTATTTAACCCATTGCCTGCAAAAGCTGTCATAAAACATTCTTTAATGTAGAAAAGGTTGTGTTGCACTTTACTTTGAAGAAAGTATACCATAAAAGCAGTCAACAAAGGAACAGTGGTTGTAGTCTTACTTCTGTTTTATCTTTAATAACATTTACATTATAAAAGTGTCACTTTCTGTGGAGTGATATATGTACTGGAGTATTTAATACTGGAACTGAAACCTCAGCATTTCATATGGGAATATACAGTACTAGGCCTAGCTTGTTTCTGTTCTGTGACTATCATGTGTATAGATGAGGAAATATTATTCTAAAACAAATATGATAAGACTACATTAATTGGCTGAAAAGCCCATGAGGGCATTTCAGGCATGGAAAGCCAAGACACTGGCAAAAAATGTTCTACATGAAGGATCTCTGTGAGTGAGACTCCAGCAGAAAGAAGTGGCCATCAAAGAAGGATGTACTTTCTCTAAAGGGAGGAGAGAATGTCTACTTTGCTTATGGCCTTGTCCATATACTAATGGAGTTTTTGGACTAAAAAGGCTTCCATCGCCTTGGCAGCTCATGTCAAGAACCTCGGGTGGTCACTGATCTCATACATAAGAGTGTTAATTGTTAAGTTAACAAAGGAGTCACTGTGCACTAATTCCCCATGAAGGGAGTTAGGGAGTTGTATTATAAGGGTAAACTATAAAACTAGTTCTCAGTTTGTGTGTGTACATGTGCAAATTATTGAAATCTTAGTATAGAGTTGGTCTTCTGTGTACAGATTTAATTGAAAGTGAATCTTAATGGAGAATGGAACTGGCAAGGGGAGAGGGAGGAGGGATGGGAGTGTGGGTGGGTTGGCAGTTATGATGAGAAGAATAACTATATTCCTGTAGTTGTACTTAGAAATTTGTATTCCTTAAAAAATAAAGACTACATTAATGCAGCAGTGGGAATTAAGAGACCTAGTTATTTCTGAAATGTGTCTATTCTAGGGTCTACAAACTCTCTATATCTCAGTTTCCTCATTGAGAAAGGAGTTTTATTGGGGAATAAATGGATTGACGGTGTTTGGAACAGTGGCACTTACAAGATACTTTAAAAAAAAAAAAAGATATTATTTATTTGAGAGGTAGAGTTACAGACAGTGAGAGGGAGAGACAGAGAGAAAGGTCTTCCTTCCATTCATTCCTCCCCAGATGTCCGCAACGGCCGGAGCTGCGCCAATCCGAGCCAGGAGCCCGGAGCTTACTCTGGGTCCCCCATGTGGGTGCAGGGGCTCAAGCACTTGGGCCATCTTCTGCTTCTATCCCAGGCCATAGCAGAGAGCTAGATCGGGGGTGGAGCAGCTGGGTCCCAAACCGGCGCCCATATGGAATGCCAGCGCTTCAGGCCAGGGTGCTAACCCACAGCGCCGGCCCCCAAAATACTTTTCTTAAAAAAGTTTGTTTACTTATTTATTTAAAACAATGATAGAGCAAGAGATCTTCCATCCACTGGCTCACTCCCCAAATGCCTGCAATGCCGGGGCTGGACCAGGCTGAAACCAGGAGCCAGGAGCTCTGTCTAGGTCTCCCTTGTGGGTGGTGGGAACCCAAGTCCTTGTGTTCTCATTCCATCACATACTTGGGCCGTCATCTGCTTCTTTCAAAGTGCATTAGTGGAAAGGTGGATGGGAAGTGGAGGCCTGACTCCATCCCAGGTACTGTGATACGGGAGGCAGGTGTCCTGAGTGGCAGCCTTACCTGCTGTGTCACAGCACCCACCCCCACAAAGCACTTTTAACTGTTAGCTGTTCTTATTGTCATCCTGCTCATTATCATACTTGTAACAATGGTTTAAAGAGAAAGATTGACATAATTATTTTTAACTTGTTTTTTCTTCTATTCAGATGACCTGTGTAGAAAAAGCAGGAACAGATGAGAAAATGCTCATGAAAGTCTTTCGTTGTCTGGGAAGTTGGTTTAACTTGGGAGTTCTGGACAGTAACTTCATGGCTAACAATAAGTTACTAGCACTCCTTTTTGAGGTTTTGGTAAGTAATGACTAAGTATTCCTGCCACAGTCACTTGGTCTAACCTTCCAGACCACAATGTGTTGGGATGTCTGCACAAGGACGGGGAGGTGTATAGTCAGAAAGCAGCAGCATCCTCTCTGCTGCCAAGAAGCAGGTATTACAGGACCAGTGTTAATGCTCACAACAGAGTGTAGTCATGTTGGCGTGCAGTCGTATGATAAGGTAAGTGATGTACATGTTAAAAACCAAGTAACAAAAAACCATTTGTCTGTTCATCCTTGTTTTCTGTCAGTATTTCCTAAGCAATATAGTATAAGAACTTCCTTAGGTAGCATTTACCTTATAATAAGTACTATAAGTACTCTAATGATGATTTTTTAGTCATTTCAAAAACATTGTAATGAAGAAAAAATAGACATTAATTTGAAAGGCAGAGTTACAGAGGTGAGGCAGATGCAGAGAGAGAAATCTTCCATTTGCTGGTTCATTCCCCAGATGGCCACAACAGCCAGGGCTGGGCCAGGCCAAGCCCAGGAGCATCATCTGGATCTCCCACCGTGGGTGCAGAGGCCCAAGCACTTAGGCCATAATCCACTGCTTTTTCCCAGGTTACTAGGAAGCTGGATTAGAAGAAGGGCAGCCAGGAGTTGAACCAGCACCCATATTGGATGCTGCCACAGGACCAGCACATAAAGTTTTTTTCTAAGACTGTACGTTCTTAAACATCCATTTCATAACTCATTTAATTATTTTACATTCATTTTTAAATGCACATTTTTCCAACAACAAAATTATTTTATGCTTTAATAATAGTGAACCATGATCAAATACTCAAATGACAAGTGCTTTGTTAACATATACACCCATCACAGATTCTTGCACAGTTAAGCAGCTTCTGCAATAAGCAGAAGAGCTACAGCTTTCTTAAAAATGATGCTGAAGTTTGATAAGCATGCTAAACATTAGAGATGTCTTTTTCCTAAGTTAAAACGTTAGAACTTTCTAGTTTTATTTAAAGTTTGTAATCGGCTTATTTAAATTATTTGTAGCTGGCAATTTATAAAAACAGAAGGAAGCATTATTTAGAATTTCCTTTGAAACTTTTATAGTAAAAAGAATGCTTTTCAAGTTGCGATGATGTTAAAATTCTATTTTAGAAGTTCTAGACTTTAAAATGTTAAGAAATATATTGCCTATTATATTTAGAGAACCATTTTGGTGAATTAATCTAATAATTCCTCAAGTTTGTAAAGATAATTTGATATAGGATGAGTGACATTGCCTTATTATTTCAGTAACTTTGCAAATAATCAATTTTAGATGTGATTTAAGACAAACTTTGTGGGGGGAACCCATGGCATACAGTCAGGGAGGCGGCAAGAAGAAAGTCTGCTACTACTATGATGGTGACATTGGAAATTACTATTATGGACAGGGTCATCCCATGAAACCTCACAGAATCCGCATGACCCATAACTTGCTGTTAAATTATGGCTTACACAGAAAAATGGAAATATATAGGTCCCATAAAGCCACTGCTGAAGAAATGACAAAATACCATAGTGATGAGAATATCAAGTTTCTACGGTCAATAAGACCAGATAACATGTCTGAGTATAGTAAGCAGATGCTGAGATTTAATGTTGGAGAAAATTGTCCAGTGTTTGACGGACTGTTTGAGTTTTGTCAGCTCTCAACTGGTGGTTCAGTTGCTGGAGCTGTGAAGTTAAACCGACAACAAACTGATATGGCTGTTAACTGGGCTGGAGGATTACATCATGCTAAAAAATCAGGAGCGTCAGGATTCTGTTATGTTAATGATATTGTGCTTGCTGTCCTTGAATTGCTAAAGTATCATCAGAGAGTCTTATATATTGATATAGATATTCATCATGGGGATGGTATTGAAGAAGCTTTTTATACCACAGATCGTGTAATGACTGTATCATTCCATAAATATGGGGGATATTTTCCTGGCACCGGAGACTTGAGGGATATTGGTGCTGGAAAAGGCAAATACTATGCTGTCAATTTTCCAATGAGAGATGGTATAGATGATGAGTCTTATGGGCAGATATTCAAGCCTATTATCTCAAAAGTGATGGAGATGTATCAGCCTAGTGCTGTGGTGCTACAGTGTGGTGCAGACTCATTATCTGGTGATAGACTTGGTTGCTTCAGTCTGACAGTCAAAGGTCATGCTAAATGTGTGGAAGTTGTAAAAACTTTTAACTTACCATTATTGATGCTTGGGGGAGGTGGTCACACAATCCGGAATGTTGCTCAATGTTGGACATATGAGACTGCAGTTGCTCTGGACTGCGAGATACCCAATGAGTTGCCATATAATGATTACTTTGAGTATTATGGACCAGACTTCAAACTGCATATTAGCCCTTCAAACATGACAAACCAGAACACTCCAGAGTACATGGAAAAGATAAAACAGCGTTTATTTGAAAATTTTTGTATGTTACCTCATGCACCTGGTGTCCAAATGCAAGCTGTTCCTGAAGATGCTGTCCATGAAGATAGTGGAGATGAAGATGGAGAAGATCCAGACAAGAAAATTTCTATTCGAGCATCAGACAAGCGGATAGCTTGTGATGAAGAATTCTCAGATTCTGAAGATGAAGGAGAAGGAGGTTGTAGAAATGTATCTGATCATAAAAAAGGAGCAAAGAAAGCTAGAATTGAAGAAGACAAGAAACAGAGGATAAAAAAGCAGATGTTAAGGAAGAAGATAAATCCAAGGATAGCAGTGGTGAAAAAACAGATACCAAAGGAGCCAAATCAGAACAGCTCAACAACCCTTGAATTTGAAAGTCATCAACTTCAAGAAACCATTTAAAAAGAAAAAATACTGGGGAAGAAAAATGTTTTCTTTTTGAGGACTTCTGGCTTCATTTTATACTACTTTGGCATGGACTGTATTTATTTTCAAAATGGCTTTTTTTGTTTTTGTTTTTCTTGGCAAGTTTTATTGTGAGTTTTTCTAATTATGAAGCAAAATTTCTTTTCTCCACCATGCTTTATGTGATAGTATTTAAAATTGATGTGAGTTATTATGTCAAAAAGCTGATCTATTAAAGAAATAATTGGCCTTTCTGAGCTGATTTTTCATCTTTTGTAATTACCTTTATTAAAAAATTGTACTTGAAAAAAAAAGACAAACTCTGTCTTCTAAATTCTCCTCTACAGGGATCAAGTTAACTCATTTTTTTTTAAGCTTTATTTATATTATTTGAAAGATTTACAGAGAGAAGGAGAGGCAGAGAGAGAGAGAGAAAGAGGTCTTCTATCCGCTGGTTCACTCCCCAATTGGCCGCAAAGGCCAGTGCTGCTCCAATCTGAAGCCAGGAGCTTCTTTCAGGTCTCCCACGTGGATGCAAAGGCCCAAGGACTTGGACCATCCTCTACTGCTTTCTCAGGCCAAAGCAGAGAGCTGGATCGGAAGTAGAGCAGCTGGGACTTGAACCGGTGCCCATATGGGATGCCAACACTACAGGCGGCACCTTTACCCACTACACCACAGCACCAGCCCAGGATAGCTCATTTTATAGACAGACAATAAAGAGATGCTCCCCTAAAACAATAAAATTTATAATTGTAGTTAATGTCAAACACAACAGTTACCTTATTGTAACTATTTGGAAATAGTTTTCATGCAAAATTTTCCATGGAGTGTTAATCCTTACTCATAAAGAATATTCGGGGCTGGTGCTGTGACGCTGTGCCACAGCGCCGGCCCCAGAAATAAAAAAAAAAGAATTGAGATCAGTCTACAGAATATCTTCAGAAAAGGGAAACAAAGTTCATTTAATTATCAGCTGTTGATTTTTTTTCAGTACTTTCACAGGAGAGCAGTAATAAGTTGACATAGAGTATATTCGGTCTATATGGTAAAAAGAAACAAATTATAAAAGCTAACAAAGAGTGACATCTGAATACAGATTTTTTTCTGAACACAGATTTATAAAATGACAACATCTTAGGCACACATACAGTATTTTCATGTAAAACATCTAGTTTCAGCATAAAATAATTTGGTTGCTTTTTAACTGTGTTGCAGATCTTATAAGCTGAAGATGCAGATGTCCATGTATGTTAAATGCCATAGTAAATATCTTTCTCAATGCATATAAAATGATAAATGCTCTATCACAGTCTTAAGGGTATTTTTGGAAGTATGTTTTGTCTTTCTTCAGAAACATTTAAAATATAAAAATCAAAGGGTTTGTGGTACAATGAAATAGTGAACAGTTCTCAGTTTACTGCTAATATTAGAAAAAGCTAGATTTTACAATTACTCTGGAATACATGAAAAAATGTTTCACTTTGTACTGCATGTTTATTACAGAAAGACAAGGAAAGCACATTCTTCAAGGAGACATTTGATTTTTCATTGTTTAGTGAGTTTCTGCTGTCATTGTTGTATCAGAGCAGTTCAACAACATTAGCAACTCAGGAAAGTTAGAATGCTAATAATTATTCTGCTAGTTATTGTTTTAATCTCTGCATCTATTAACACTGTCTCAATAATGGTAATATTGATTCTCATCTCACCAAGTGGTGTGAAGAATAGTTACTATAAAAAAAGTTAAGCTCCACTTTATAAAGAAACTAATAGGGGCCAGGGTCATGGCATGATGGGTTAAGTGCCACCTGTGAAGCCAGCATCTTTGTGGGCGCGGATTGGGTTCGTGCTGCTCCACTTCCCATCCAGCTCCCTGCTGATGGTCTGGGAAGGGCAGTGAAAGATGGGCCAAGTGTTTGGGTCCCTGCCACCCATGTGAGAGATGCAGAAGAGGCTCCTGGCTTCAGCCTATCCCAACTTGGGCTTCTGCAGCCATCTGGGGAGTGGACCAGCAGATGATGTTTCTCTCTGTGTAACACTTTCACGTAAATAAATAAATCTTTTTTTTAAAAACTAGTAAGTATGATATATGAATGGAAAGCAGTCTAGAATACACTTCATACTTAATAGTAATGACTTCTGGGAGTTGGGATTGGAATAAGGAAGTAGCTAAGTAGTGTGTCAGGATTATATTATTGTCTCTATTGATCTAATGTCAGGACCTCTCTGCCACTTTTAAGAAAAATGTCTCTTGAGTCAGGATCAGATGTATTCTCATTTTTCCATTCATTCAGTGGTTGAAATCATGCCACATTTTACTTTGCTTTGTATGGACTATGACTTCCTTGTACAACTTTTCCCCCTATGGTTTTTTTAAAAATGTGATTCTTGATATATATTGATACATACAAAAGAATAAATTTGGACTATCAATTTAACTTTTTTTAAAGATTTTATTTATTTATTTATTTGAGAGATAAAGTTACAGAGAGGGAGAGACAGGTCTTCTGTCTACTTGTTCACTCCTCAAATGGCCACCAGGAGCTTCTTCCAGGTCACCCACATGGGTGCAGGGCCCCAAGCACTTAGAACATCTTCTACTGCTTCACCAGGCCATAGCAAAGAGCTAGATTGGAAGGGGAGCAGCCAGGATACGAAATGGTGCCCATATGGGATGCCAGCGCTGCAGTTGGAGACTTAACCCACTGTGCCACAGTGCCGGCAACCACCTAACTTTTAAAACCATGATAATATAATGAGTATTTTTGGGCCCACCAATCAAATGTTAAGAACAACTCAATGAATAGTGTGCTCTGTTATAAAGTACCCCCCACAAATTCTAAATGTCCTAATTTTTTCTTAAGATTAATGTTTTCACTGAATTTATCCACCTTCTCATCTGTATTCTTAAGTAGAAACCCTCTCTGACTCTTGAACTTCCTGGTTTGTTCTAACTTGTACCAGTTCTTCTTTAGATTACTCCTCAGCTGTCATCACTGCTTTTCTCAGACCAGTAGCAGGGATCTGGATCAGAAGTGGAGCAGCTGGGACATGAACTGGTGCCTGTATGGAATGCCAGCATTGCAGGTTGCAACTTTACCCAGTGTGCCACAACGCCAGCCCTGTGGCATTCCATTTAAAAGGGCTAGTATAAACAAAAACATGGAGATTAGAAATCATACTACTGTGGTTGAGGTACACAAAGGTTGATTTGCTTGGCATATGGAGAAAGAGAATTGGGACGACTGATGGATATTTGTCTTATGGAAGGCCATGGCTATGAGGCTGTTATGTAAAGTGCACATTCAGAAAGGTTTTAATTGTTTTCCTATCACTTGGAATGATCCTATTTGTTTACCTTTTCCTCCTATCTCCTAGCAACAGGATAAAACCTCGTCCAACCTCCATGAAGCTGCTTCAGACTGTGTGTGCTCAGCTCTCTATGCCATTGAAAATGTGGAGACTAATTTGCCATTAGCCATGCAACTTTTTCAGGGAGTCCTGACATTGGAGACTGCCTATCATATGGCTGTAGCTCGAGAAGACTTAGACAAGTGAGTAATTATTTAAGGGAAGAGCCCTGGGTTTTCCTACATACTGGGTATTCTTTTTAACTATTTATTTATTTATTTTGAATGGTTTGTTCGTTTATTTGAAATGCAGAATGACAGAAATAGAGTGAGTCAGAAAGAGATCTCTGTCCACTGGTTCACACCCCAGATGGCCTCAATAGCCAGGGCTGGACCAGGCTGAAGCTCCATCCTGGTGTGCCACATGGGTGTTAGGGATCCAAGTACTTAGGCCATCTTCCACTGCCTTCCAGGCACATTAACAGGAAGCTGGATCAGAAGTGGAGTAGCTGGGACAACCCAGTTCACCATAACACTGGTACCCCCAGTTCACTTTTTATTAATTCATCTATCATTTGTGATTCTTAGTGATTCAGTGTAAGTATAAAAGCAGTGCATCCTTAAGATACTGTATTATCTGAACCTAGAGGGGCAGATTGGATGCCAAAGGAGAGGCTGTAGAATTGCCAGTCATGCAAAGTAGTAATTTTTTGCTCTTATAATCAGGAATAAACTTTAAAATATCAAGAGTAATTTGATAAGCATTTTTTTTCCAAATGTTTTAGTATTGGAGAATGTGCCATCTTAGTAAAGGTGTTTGTCATGGACGTTGTAATACAATACAGGAAGTAATCACTAGATGTCCCTTAGACTGAGGAACCTTTTATTTGATTAACTATGTCTGTTAGTGTGTACATATAATATCTAGATTTCTGACTTGATGTTCTCATTCCTCTTTCTTCTACAGAGTTCTGAATTACTGCCGTATTTTCACTGAACTGTGTGAAACTTTTCTTGAAAAAATTGTTTGTACTCCAGGCCAGGGTCTTGGGGACCTACGAACTCTGGAGCTGCTGCTTATCTGTGCAGGGCATCCTCAGTATGAGGTAGTATCTGTACTGTACTAAGGCCATTGTGCTCCAAGCGGTATATTGTGTGCTGTCTGTATTCTAGTGCCTCATGCCCCACCTTTGACCTTTGAGAAACTGTAGTCTGGGTTTTTAAAAAATTGATATATTTGAGAGGCAGAGAGAAAGAGGTCTCTAGACAGAGAGCTCCCACCCACTGGTTCAGTCCCCACATGCCTAGAACCAAGCTAAAGCTGGGAACTCAAAGCAGGTGTCCCATGTGATAGCAAGAGCCTAATTACTGAGGCCCTCACTGCTGCCTCCCAGGGTTTGCATTAGCAGGAAGGTGGAGTCAGGAACTTGACAGGGGCATCAAACCCAGTCACTCGTTTGTGGGAGTCAACCATTCAGCTGAATGCCTGCTGCCTATGTTGGAATTTTTAGAAAGTTGTGCTCAAGTTTCTGCTTTGAATCCTTTTCTCTAGTTTTTGTTTTCGTTTTTCACCTGGTTAGGTAGGCTGATTGACAGGTATCTCAAGGAACCCTTTAGAAAGAAAGCCTGTTACCTTTCCTCTGAGCCCCTTCCAGGTGCCTTACAGCTAAATCATAGCACATCCTAACTGTACTCCACACGTCTCTTAACACCCCCAGGTTTTCTCCAAATCTGAGAAAAAACATTGAAAGGGTTTGAGTCACCTTTATTTAAAAGTCTTTAAGACATCCTAAGATTGCTCAGTATTTAGAGATTATCTTATCTGAGAAGTTTTACCTCTTACTTGTAATATCAAGAAGTGAGAAAGAAGTCCTCTCTAACTGAACAATTTTTAACAAATAGCTGTACAACTATTTTGGATCTTTGATGGGAAAGGCATGGTAGAACCCCTTTTACTTTTTCATTACTACTTAAAAATAACGTTTGTTATACATAATCTTATCAGAATATCTAAATTCAGATGAAACTCAAAACATTTTTGGGAGCAGTGTAGCACTGTATAATAATATCCCTCTCTAATCAGTGCCATATGGAAGACAGGCTGTGAGTAAAATCTCGGGCTGCTTCTACCGCTCTCTCCCACTCCAGAAAGCAAGCAAGAGGCTGGCACTGTGGTGCAGTGGGTTAAGCCTTCACCTACAGTGCTGGCATCCCATATGGGCACTACTTTGAGTCCTGGCTGCTCCACTTCCCATCCAGCTCTCTGTTAATGCACCTGGTAAAGCAGCAGAGGATGACCCAAGTGCTTGGGCCCCTGCACCCACATGGGAGACCCGGATGCAGCTCCTGGCTCCTAGATTCAACCTGGCCTAGCTCAGGCTATTGTAGCCATTTGGGACATGAACCAGCAGATGGAAGATATCTCTTTCTCTCTCTCTCTCTCTCTCTCTCTCTCTAACTCTGCCTTTCAAATAAATAAGTAAATCTTTGGGGAAAAAAATAAAGCAAACAAAAAATGACATGAGGCTGATTCAGTTATGTTCAGAGAACTATGGATGGCTTGCCTGGTAAGAAGTGTTCTAATTTCAAACATATGATGAAATTATTTCCAAATTTGGGGGGGATTCTTAGAAAGAAACTTCCATTTCTGTATATTTCTCTAAATTCAGAATCCAGTATACTTTTGTAGAAGTTTTCTTAGAGCTAAACAGGGAACTTAAAGCCAGTCTCTCTAACTGGAGTTTGGCACCTCACATAGAAAGATACTTGGGTGGATAATAGTAAGGAAAGGTGGCTTCTTAACTGGTTCTACTTATGCTACTTGAAAGTATTATCTTTCTTCTTGCATGCCCTAGTAACTATAAGATTTTTTGTTCTGTTCCTTTTCCATTAAAATAAATAATCTTTTGTCTTTGTATCTAACAGGTAGTAGAAATTTCTTTTAACTTCTGGTACCGACTAGGGGAACATTTGTACAAAACTAACGATGAGGTCATTCACGGCATCTTCAAAGCTTACATTCAGAGACTGCTTCATGCCTTGGCTCGACACTGCCAGTTGGAACCAGACCATGTAAGTTTTTTGGGGTTGTTTTTTTTTTTGTTCTTGTTTTTGGTAAGTTTATTTTTTCAAACCTTAATTTCCTCTTTTCAGGACAGAAAAGCTAGAGAATAAAACTAATGGAATGTATGCATTTTGTTGCTCTTCAGCCTCCAGTGAAGAAGTCAGTACCGGTGTAATGAAAAGCAGTAGGCCTGTGTGTTAGCTTGTCTGGTTCAATTCCCAGCTATTCTGCACTTCAGATTCAGCTTCCAGCTAATGAATTGGGAGGCAGTGGATGCTGGTCCAAGTACTTGGGTTCCTGCCACCCACATGAGAGAGCCAGATGGAGTTCCCAGCCTCTGGCTTCCGCCAGCTGTACCAGGCATCTGGGGAGTGAACCAGCAGATTGAAGACATCAGTGTCTTCTCTCTGTCACTCTTCCTTTCAAATAAAGATTTTGAAGGAAAGAGGGAGAGATGGTTCACTCTCCAGATGGCCACAATGGTCAGCTCTGGGACAGGCGGAAGCCAGGAGCCCAGAGCCTCATCTGAGTCTCTCACATGGGTAGCAGGAACCCAAACACTTGGGGCCATCTTCCACTGCTTTTCCCAGGCCATTAGCAGGGATTGGATCCCAAGTGGAGCAGCCAGGACAAGAACCTATGCCCACTGGGGTTGCCTGCCTTGCAGGCAGCACCTTGATGCACTACACCACAATACCAGCCCCAGTAAAGAAATCTTTAAGAAAAAAAGAAAAAAAAAATCACTCCTGAGTCAGCAATTATTCTTCCGGGAATTTATCTTAAGTAATTCTGCTGAAGGAAAACAGCTATTTTTATGGAGAAGGCATGGTCTATAAAAGTATAATATGATAAACTCGTGTACAGCAGTATAAGAAGAGTTAATATAAATTATATAGCAACTTGATGGATCATCATGCAGCAATTGAGTAACCATTGAAGTAACAATAGTAGGCTAAGTGAAAAAATCAGAATGTAAATTTTATGCTCTGGGGCTGGCACAGTGGTGGAGCAGGCGTGCCACATGGGTGCCAGTTTTAGTCCCGGCTGCTCCATTTCCGATCCAGCTCTCTGCTATGGCCTGGGAAAGCAGTAGAAGATGGTCCAAGCCCTTGGCCCCTGCACCCATGTGGGAGACCCAGAAGAAGCTCCTGGCTTCGGATTGGCACAGCTCCGGCCGGTGCAGCCAGTTGGGGAGTGAACCAGTGGCTGGCAGACCTCTCTCTCTCTCTCTCTCTCTCTCTCTCTCTCTCTTTCTCTGCCTCTCCTCTCTGTAACTCTAACTTTCAAATAAATAAATAAATCTTTTTTTTTTAAAAATTTATTCTGTCTTTAACAGTGTAAAATATGTGATTAGGTTACAACTAATATAAGACTAAGATGTTTTGAGGATATTGGAAGTCACATATTTTCTCCAACTTATATACATAATTACCTTTGTTATTTATACTTATTTTATAATTTTAAAGAAAATATAGGAATAATCTGTTTGCTTATCAGAAAGCATACTAGAAATGTTATGACATAGTCCATTGGAAAAGGCTCAACCTCCATGTTTTGCTTAGTCTCTTCAAATATTTCTGCATCTTTTTCATCTTTTTGGTTGGTTTATTTAATCTCTGTCCTTTTATGTAGGACCTATAGTAGGTTTACTTGCATACAAGTAAATCAGACACGATATTCTCTTAATTTTTTTTACAGATTTATTTATTTATTTGAAAGGCATAGTCACAAAGAGGCAGAGGCATAGAGAGAGAGGAATCTTCCATCTGCTGGTTCAATCTCCAAACGGCCGCAACAACCAGAGCTGGGCCGATCCAAATTCAAGAGCCAGGAGCTTCTTCTGGGTCTCCCACGCAGGTGCAGGGACTTAGTACTTAGGCCATCTTCTGCTTTTCCAGGCCATAGCAGAGAGCTGGATGGGAAGTGGAGCAGCCAAGACTCGAACTGGCACCCATATGGCTTAACCTACTATGCCACAGCGCTGGCCTCTTAAGTTCTGTTTTCTATATGAAGTTATCATGATGGTTGATCTTGGAAGTTCTTGAACTTTAGCTTCAGAGACTTTTTCGGTATCAGAGACCCATAACTGCGTTTTCCAAGTCACTTCCCTCTCCCTGCGACTACTACATTTTGTTAAAACTAACAAGGTGTAGCTTGGAATTACAAAACGCACACATAGTCCTAAAATTTCTCATCATACAGATAGAAGATAGGTTGTATTGACTTGACATATGTTACAGTTTGGGAGACCCTTTATCTACAACTACCTTGTGACTTTTTTGGGAAATTTTTGGGACTTCGCTGCTTTATTCTTCTTTACTCTTTATTTTATGGAGACAATGAAAGCCTCCATTGGTTTAAGACAAATGTTATCTGATTTCAGGAGGGAGTTCCTGAGGAGACTGATGACTTTGGGGAGTTTCGGATGCGGGTGTCAGACCTGGTGAAGGACTTGATTTTTTTGATTGGGTCTATGGAGTGTTTTGCTCAGGTAAGCCCATTTGGAAATTCTTAGTAGTTTCTTGATCACCTGTGTTCACTCCTGTGTCTTCTGTTCCATCTTCTTCGAAGTCTTTGGCTAAATGGAATAAGAGATACGCAGGTGCCTAGCACACTGCCTGGCATATAGTAGCTGTGTTTATTTATCGTCTCACAAGCCAATTGCAGTCTATGGATGGTTCAGTTACGGTTTATGCTATAAAGAACTACAAGTGCTGTGCCACTTCTGCAGCTAGAATGAAAGATCATAGATAAGATTAAAGCCTCAAGGAAACTTCTAGGGAATTTGGACCTAAGCAGGCAAAATAGAAACATTTTCTTGCTTTACTAATTATATATCAACTCTAGCAACTCTTTTAGTTATCTGATATTTACTTTGTCCATGCTTAGGGTTAGAATCCTGTGCGGTTTCATCCCAGGGTTAACCATAGTAGAGAAGATTCATAGTTCTGTGGTTTTTGCGATAATCAGTAACATTTTACATCATAAGGTTGCAGTCATCACCATGCCACATCAGTTGACATTAGAATAACTTCAGGAGATCTTCATATTGCTGGATCATTCTCTAATAAGTTCTGAAATACTAGTTTGGATGCTTCATCATGGCAGTACTAGACTAAACTAATTTTGCTTTTTTTGTTTGTTTTTAAACTCGACCATTTTGCATATATTTGTGCATAATATGATCCAGGAAGTGTTAATCAAGATTTAACATTTTTTTCCAGTGTGTTAAGCAGAGTATGTTTATTGGTTCACTTATGAAAATTTGGGAGTTCTTAGAAAACATACCCAGTGAGATATTAGCCCATCGGCAACTATTCAGTACTCAGATTTCAACTCTTCTGACAGGCTCTGTGGCTTTAAGAAAGTCCATTAATCTCCTAATTTCAAATTTATAAATTATCAACATTGTCCACAATGTGTTCTGTAGAATATTAGCTTCATGAGATGTTCTTCAGCAAAATAATAAAGAATTTTTAAACTGCATAGATGTAATCAATTAAAATTAGGAAATGGTTCAAATAGTATATTACAGATTCAGGAAAGCTACACAATAAGAAAATTGCTTAATTTTGTCTTCTTCTAGCAGTCTTTGTTATCTGACTATAAAATTCTTATTTATTCTAACACCTGATCATACTTCACAGAAGGATGTAATCTGGGAAATTCTTTACTAGAACATCGCCGAGTAATCTGCTAGGTCTACCTTTTAAAAAGTTCTACTTGGATATATTATTGTGATAGGTGCTTCTAAGCAGCTGCTTGTTACCAATTTAATCTGTGCTGCCTGTGTTTATACAGACAAGTGCTTAAAAACGGTAGAAATGTAAAGGTAGCACATACAGACTTACATTGTATCTCCACTTTAAGTCTATTTATCAGTTATTATCTAGACCAGAGACACTTGTGTAACATGTTTTGTTTTCCCCATAATGCTTGCTTTCTGGAGGCAGATGATCATCTTGATAAAGTCTTTGAGATCTAAATGGATTTATTTTAGATATCACAACAGTAGTTACTTCTAGTTAGGGAGGAGTAGAAAATTATTGTTTTTTCCTGGCTCTGAGAAGCAATTTGATTTAGAAACAAGGAATCAGATTTGTTATAACTGACAGGATTTTTTTTTGTTTCATTTGTTTTGGAATTGTTTTCCTTTTAATGGATCCATAACCCACCTCTTCTTCTCTAGTTATATTCTACTCTGAAAGAAGGCAACCCACCCTGGGAGGTGACAGAAGCGGTACTCTTTATCATGGCTGCTATAGCAAAGAGTGTTGATCCGTGAGTGTCTAATAAGTCTTTTGCTGGGAACTCTAAATATCAAGAGAAAAGAGAATTATACCATTTTTCTCTGATATGGTATATGCTTGGAAACTCTTAGAACTTCTTATGTCTGTGGTGCTGTCTAGTCTTGTGACTACTAGAGTCTAATTAGGATAGCCTTTTTGTTGATACCATGTTTTAATCACATTTCCTAGAGTTAAATTACTTGACTTTTGATACTAGTAATAGCTGCTGATTTATTTTTCCAACTGAATCTCCCTGTGAAAGTTGTGGTCAAAAATTTGATAGACTGATAAATTGTTGGTACTTGCTGGTAGACATTAATTGGGTCTCCTGCTTTTGTGGCCTTGGGTAAGTTATCCATATATATATATTTAATTTAGGTTGTTCTTTTTTCTCTATCTCAGAAAATCATTTGTTTGCTTCAGAGATGCAAGGCATAGACACCATTTTGCTTAAAATAGTAGCAAAATATGAAAGACAATTATTTTTATTATTGCTATTGAAAAATTTTAATGATTCAAATTTGATTTCTAATTGCTTAGCATAGAAATTTGGGGGCGGTGTTGTGGCATAGCAGGTAAAGTTGCCGCCTGTGATGCGGGCATTCCATATGGGCTCCAATTTGTGTCCTAGCTGCTCCACTTCTGATCCAGCTCTCTGCTAGTGGACTGGGAAAAGCAGCAGAAGATAGCCCAAGTGTTTGGGCTTCTGACACCTACATGGGATACCTGGATGAAGGTCCTGGTTCCTGGATTCAGCCTGGCCATTGTGGCCATCTATGAAGTGAACCAGAGGATGGAAGATCGATCTCTCTCTCCCTGTCTTCCCCTTTCTGTGACTCTATCAAATAAATAAATAAATATTTTAAAAGGGACTTGTGTTAATGATATGAATCCCTAACGACAGAATTTACTTTGTACCATGAGTTCCTACATTGGTGTCAAGTTACCTTGTTTTGTGATCCGATACCTGCAATTGAGCTCTCTATTTAGGGCCTTGATTGGAGAGATGGTTAGGGCAGAGAATTATAAAAAGCACAGTGCATCCTTTTTAGCTGCTTTTTAGGGCCTAATCAGTGAAACCTTATATTGTCTCTAATCCAATAAATATTCAAGGAGATAGAGTAGGTTTATTTTTCTTTGTTAAGAAGATCTTAATTATATGTCATGCTGTTTGATATTAAACCCATTTTGGTGTCTTTTGGAACCTGACATGACAGTGTGAAGATTATTAAAATCATTAGTATTCTGCCATATATTGGTTTGAAAAAATGAGAGTAGATTGTCTTCAGTGACTGACTTAGTGTCCCTGAGAAACAGGCATAAATGAAAGGAGATTTTATATATTTCTTTATCTGCATTTCAAGCCAACTGTGTGATTACAATTTTTAGTGCGTATAAAGGACTTAGTAGACCTGGTATATCTGTAGGGGCTGCTCTTGTCTAGCTCAGGGTATTAGTTACACTTTAATCATCTTTCATCTCTGGATTAAGTTCTGTCACTTTGGAGGCATCCTCCACTCTACTCAAAAGAACTTCAGCCAATATATTTGGGGATTAAGAGAAAGTAAAGGGAAAAAATGAATTCACGGAACTGTGGAAAGTGTTTGATTAACTTTAGTTTCCCCTTATGTTCCGAATCGGGGACCTTAATCTGTCCTGCAGCTTGTTTTCTTATTCCTTCAGTTAAGAAGCTGACCCACCCATGCTTTCTCCTGTTCTTAAGGTTTTCAGTGTCTGGCTATATGATGTCCTTTGGAGAATAACAGCTAATAGAAAGTGATCAGTGAGAGTTATTCATTCGTCATTTAGCCATTCTGCAATATTTATTGAGTGCCCATTATGTGCCAGGCACTGTTCTAGGTGCTGCAGATAGAAGAATAAGTTAAAAAGATTCCTTAAAAGAAGACGTTTCATTCATAATAAATGTTGCCTCCCCAATTGGAGGAGCCTGTATTTGATATCCTGTGTGTCTTTGGACACTTTGCTGGCATTCATAAGACTAAAGAGCAGTATGCTTCTCCTGAAACAATGATATTTTTCATTTCTGCCTTTTCCCCCTCTTATGAGAATTTGGAAAACTTTCATATCTGATGTTAAGTGCTTGTGTCTAATGGTTATTTATTTAGAAAGAAGCCATTAGCAATGCTGTGTGTTGCTGCGGCCTGTTATATAGCCAGAACATAACCCTTACAATCAGTAACTGTGAGTACTTCCTTCTGTATTCAGGGAGAATAACCCAACCCTCGTGGAGGTCCTGGAAGGAGTCGTCCGCCTGCCGGAGACCGTCCATACAGCTGTGCGATACACCAGCATTGAGTTGGTTGGAGAGATGAGTGAAGTAGTTGACCGGAACCCTCAGTTCCTTGGTATGTGTTAACTCTTGCCTCTGCTGCTGCTGCTACCTGATTTTTTCTCCCTCTCTTATTTTTGCTCTTATTTCTCTATTTTCTCTCTTTTTTTTTTTTTTTTTTTTTTGGATAGGTAGAATGTAGACACTGATAGGAAATATTATATTGTATGTTGCTTAGTTGATAGAAGATTTATAATCTGGTCTGGGAGAAGGACCTTTGAAAGATTAGCTCTCCAGATACTGGAACAGCTTGCTTCTGTTATTCTGCTTAAACATGAACATTTCTGGGGCCGGCATTGTGGTGTGATGGGTTAAGCTGCCACCTGTGATACCAGCATCCTATATGGGCGCTGGTTCAAGTCCTGGTTGCTCCATTTCCAATCCAGCTCCTTGCTAGTGCACCTGGGAAAGCAGCAGAAAATGGCCCAAATCCTGGGGTCACTGCACCCATGTGGGAGAGCTGGATGAAGCTCCTGGCTCTTGGCTTTAGCCTGGCCATTGCGGCCATTTGTGAAGTGAACCAGTAGGTGGAAGATCTCTCTCTGTAACTACGCCTTTCAAATAAATAGATCTTAAGACAAAAAAATGAACATTTCTGTCATTGTTGGTCTTTGACATACTCATTTGTTTTAGCTAATCAGACTCTACTATAGTTAGTTCTAATCCAGAAGCTACTCAGAGGTTGAAGCATAGGAAAGGGTTTTTTTAGTGTTGAATGAATCCTACATTTAAAAACAGAATTATCATTGGATGCTAAACACACACAACTTAAAATGAGGAGTACTGGGCCAGGCATTTAGCCTCGTGGTTAAGATGCCTGCATTCCACACTGGAGTACATGGCTTTAACACTCAGTTTCGTTTCCTAATTCCAGCATCCTGCTAGTGCAGACTCTGGGAGGCAATGGACATGGCTCAAGTAATTGAATCCCTGCCACCCACATGGGAAAACTGCATTGAGTTTCTAGCTCCTGGGTTTGGTCTGGCTCAGCCCCAGCTATAAAGGGAGTGAATCAGCAGATGCCTGCCTGCCTGCCTGTTTGTCTATCTGCCTCTCAAAGAAACAGAGAAAGAAGAAACTTGAGTTATATAACCTCTAGCTGCCTTCATTTACTTGAGAAAATAACTGAAGATCTTAAATTTTAAAACTGAAACTGAAGATAAAATTAGAAATCATTCTAACCTCTTTAGTTTTTTTAGGATTTGCTTTTTTTTTTTTTTCCTTTTCCTATTTAAAAGAGAAAGAGATCAATATTCTGTCTGCTGGTTTATTTCTCAAAGGACTGGCTGGGCCAGGCCAAAGCCAGGAACCTAGAACTCCATCCAGGCCTCCCATCTGCTGCCTCCCAGGGTACATTTTAGCAGGAAGCTGGATCAGAAGTAGAGGAGCCAGGATTCAAACCAAGAACTCCAATATGGGATGCAGGTTCAATGTGGGCACTGGTTCAAGTCCTAGCCGCTCTATTTCCAATCTAGCTCCCTGCTAATGCACATGGGAAAGCAGCAGAAAATGGCCCAAATCCTGGGGTCACTGCACCCAGTCTTTAACTGCTGTACCAAATGCCCATCCCTGTAATCCAGTTTTGCAGATAAGGTAGAGACTAATTAATCCACAGTAATATATAGTAACCCCCTGACATCTGAAAGGGATACATTCTAAAACTTCAGAGTCCTCAAATTTGTGTTGTTATATCATTAATTAATGTGTTTCCTGTGCATATCTTTACTATTGCTTTTTTACTTGATTTTATTTTACACATCTGTTTTAGTGCCTGAAACACTTACCAAGAAGAGTGACTTTGTTCTCTTTTCTTATTTCTATTTGTATAGCGTATGAAATGCTTACATCATAACTGAGCCATTTTACAAGTTCAATGTATCATTTTAAAATGTTTTCAAAGTACCTTTTTCTAATGCTTACATTTCTTTACTTCCATTATCTGCCTCAACATTTGGCTTTCTTTTGTAAACTGTTTTTCCACAAGGAAATAAAGTAGAATTGTCCTTTTTTAGCTCGATATTTTCACTTTAGTAAGCCGCAAAGCTAGGTTGAACTATGGAGCACCTGCAGTGTTTCAGATTTGTGCCTCAGCAGTAGATAAATTGTTATATGTTTGTATTCTAGAAGAGTCAAAACCATGAATATTCAGTTTAAGAGCCACAAAAGTGCAGTGTTAGGGTTGCTTGGGCTACTTTTAGATTCTAGATTTTCTGTGATTCTTAGGTTAAATGGGCATAAGTTTTGTGGGAAGAGAGCAAATTGTACTGAGTTGTGCATTTTTTTTTTTTTTACCATTAGACTAGAAATGGATATAATGGCATTAGTCCTTAAGACTTAATTCTTTTTTTAAGTTATATGTGTGTGTGTGTGTATTTTAGAGATTTATTTATTTATTTATTTTACTTGAAAGGCAGAGTTACAGAGAGGCAGAGGCAGAGAGAAAGATCTTCCTTCCACTGGTTCACTCTCGAAATGGCTGCAATGGCTGGAGCTGAGCCAGTCTGAAACCAGAAAGCAGGAACAACTTCTGGGTCTCCCACACGGGTGCAGGGGCCCAAGGACTTAGGCCAGCTTCCACTGCTTTCCCAGGGCATTGCAGAGAGCTGGATCAGAAATGGAGCGGCCAGGACTTGAACCGGTGCCCATATGGGATGCTGGCACTGCAGGTGGTGGTTTCAACCCACTATGCCACAGAGCCAGCCCCAACATAATTCTTTTGATTCCTTCAGGTTCTTTCATAGTTTGCTATGATGTCTCTCTCTGAAATACTTTTTAACCATATATGGTTTTTTTTTTTTTAAAGATTTATTTATTTATTTGAAAGAGTTACAGAGAGAAAGAGATCTTCCATTTGTTGATTCAATCCCCAATTGGCCTCAGTGGCCAGGGCTGATCCAGGCTGAAGCCAGGAGCTTCATCTAAATCTCCCACATGTGAGGCGGGGACCCAGGCACTTGCTTTTCCCAGGCCATTAGCAGGGAAATGGATCAGAAGTAGAGCATCCAGGACACGAACCAGGACCCATGAGTAGAATATGCTCCATAGAAATTTGCCTTTACAATCAGCTTTATTGGAACACTTAACATTTGATAAAATTAAAACTTAGTGGCCGGCGCCATGGCTCAACAGGCTAATCCTCTGCTTAGCGGCGCGGGCATACCAGATTCTGTCACGGTTGCTCCTCTTCCAGGCCAGCTCTCTGCTATGGCCAGGGAGTGCAGTGGAGGATGGCCCAAGTGCTTGGGCCCTGCACCCCATGGGAGACCAGGAGAAGCACCTGGCTCCTGCCTTCGGATCAGCACGGTGCGCCGGCCGCAGCACACCGGCCACGGCGGCCATTGGAGGGTGAACCAACGGCAAAAAGGAAGACCTTTCTCTCTGTCTCTCTCTCTCTCACTGTCCACTCTGCCTGTCAAAAAATAAAAATAAAAAAAAAAGTGAATTGATTGATATAGATGATCTCTGTGATTTAGGGCCTTTCATAACTAGAAAGAAACAAGTGTGTTAGCTTCAGGCAGCTATCATTGTCTTGGTTGATGCAGGCTTTTTGACCAACTGATTCATCTCTGAGTGTAATAGTAACTCTTGAGCCTTGTATTCTTATATTACCATATATTAATAACTGAATGGCCATGTGTGCTCTGAAGTCAGTGGTTTTCAATCTGCGCTCTGTGAGTGCGTAGGGTTGGTTACAATGGGAGATGAACTAAATAACGCTCAGGGCCCAATTACATTGTGACAGTGAGAGCAGTTCTACTTTTATATGTTTTTAATAGTGGGGTTCTGAACACATTTCATTTTCAAAATGGGTTTTTTATTTTTATTTTTAAAAAGTATGTAAACTGTGTTATAACAAACTAGGAATTTTCCATGAGTTTCAGATCTATCATCTCTACCTGGCTTTTCTCCTAGATCCCGTGCTGGGCTATTTGATGAAAGGCCTGTGTGAAAAGCCCCTGGCTTCTGCTGCAGCGAAAGCCATTCATAACATTTGCTCTGTCTGCCGAGATCACATGGCTCAGCACTTCAATGGACTCCTGGAGATTGCACGTTCTCTTGATTCCTTCATGTTGTCTCCAGAAGCTGCTGTGGGCTTGCTGAAAGGTATTTGCTTATGATGTTAACCAGTAACGGTCTCCTTTAAGCCACTGCCTGGTGTCATCTTGGATCAGTCATATCTCAGTGTTTCCGTTGTATGTAGCATTGGGGAACATGGCTTTTTCACTCAGCATGCAGGGTGTTGACTGTTCTTAGACTATTGTGAGGCTATGTAATTAATTCATACAGCTTGCAGTATGTATAACACAGACCAAGATTTTGAATGGAGCTGGTATATTTAAACTAAACATAGTTGCTTTGTAAATTGGAAAAAGAAGAATTAAACAAAAGACCAAATAACACATTGTCATATCCAAGAGATAAGTGGAAATTGAAAAATGGAGCGTGTGCGGAGCAAGGCCATAAGTAAAACCAAGGGTCGTGGTCTTTATTAGTACTGATTGGCTTATGCTAAGTGATTGCTTATCCAGAGGCAAACAGCTTTTGTGGTGACGAGGCTCAGATGAACAGAGGAAGAAGTTATATTAATGTTAGGAAAAAAGACTTAAGAACAGACTTTAAATGTGATGGATATTTTTTAAAATTTTTATTTCACTATCTGTTTGAGAAGCAGCAAGATAGATAGAGCTTCTATCTACTGGTTTACTCTCCAAGTGCCCTCAACAGCTAAGGCTGGGCTGAGGTCGAAACTGAAGCCAGGAGCCCAGAACTCAAGTCTCCCACGTAGGTGGCAGGAACCCAAGCAGTTGAGTCATTACCACTGCTTCTGAGGGTCTGCACTGGCAGGAGCATTTTCTCGTTAGACTTTGTGGAGACGGATTGAAGTGCCCTGTGAGGTATTGAAATCCTTGCAGATGGTAAATTAGAGGGGGTTGGAGTATATCAAATAAAGGGCTGGGCAATATGAGCTGTGCAGTGTTCATGGCCTCATGTGTGAACTGATGCTCTTTCTCATTTCTGTGAATGTGGCTATGCGTTTTCCACAGATTTTCTTTTTGTACAATGGAGTTTTTTAAAATTTCCCTTCATAGGCATAGATAACATGACGTTAAATCTGAGTCAAATATTCTTTCTTATCATTTTCTGGTGAAATTTACCTGGATACTAAAGTGAAGTGTAAACTTATAGAATATGGCCTAGCAGGGGCCCAAACAGTCGGGCCATTTGCTGCTGCTTTCCCAGGCACATAGCAGGGAGCTGGATCTGAAGTAGAACAGCTGGGACTGAAACCGGCGCCCATATGGGAGGCCAGTGTCTCAGGCAGTGGCTTTACCTACTATGCTACAACACCAGCCCCCTGTGCTGATATTTCTAGAACAATGGAACCTGTCAGCTTTTCGTGTTAACTCGTGTGATGTAGACCAATTAATGGATGTCCCTCCCTCGCTCGGTGCAGCCTTTATTGCCCTCATGTGCATCCTCCTTTGTTTTTCAGGGACAGCGCTTGTCCTAGCCAGGTTACCTTTGGATAAGATTACTGAATGTCTGAGCGAACTGTGTTCTGTTCAGGTTATGGCTTTGAAAAAGGTGAGTCCAATTAAGTAAGGCATGAAACAAGTAAAAGGAAAGGAAAATATTTTAAAATTGCTTATTTATAGATAATCTTTCATCTACCTAGAAAACCCAAGAGAATTACCTAAATATAAGTCTTTGGAAGTTGTTATATGTAGGGAATAATCATTTCAAAATCAGTAGGTTCTTATTGTGCTAGTAATGGACAGTTAGAAGATATAATGGGAAAAGATCATTCAAGTTTTCCTTGAAGACTGTTTTAGAAGATGTCACCGCATCTCCAGTGACATTTGTGGGGCAATAACTGTAGACATAGCAAGGAGATTTTTTTTGAACTTGACATGATTCTAAACTTTGTCTCCAAAGATAATACTGGTAGAAATGTCTAAGGAATATCTAAGAAAAGGAAGAGACAACTTGCTTTAAACATTATAAAACTAAAGCTTTATAATATAAAGCTAAATATAAACATTATCTTTTATGTAATAAGTATAATTTAACATATACAATCTATATTATAGATATAATATATAATAATAATAATTAAATGGAAGAAAATCAAATGATACTGTTTTCCACTCCCCAGTGATCAGACAGTAAAATGGACAATCTGGGCCAGAACGCAGTGAAGTGGAGGAAAGTAATTTCACAGTAGAAGTTAAAGTTTGTACCATTTGACTAGCTTCTAGAACTTTATTAGAGGAACTAAGCAGAGATGGAGATGGAGACTGATGTGTTAAGGTATATGTTGTGTAACAGCTGAGTGTTAATGTCTTTCCGTCTTCTAGCTGTTGTCTCAGGAGCCCAGCAATGGCATGTCCTCAGATCCCACTGTATTCTTAGATCGCCTGGCAGTGATATTTAGGTAAGAAGATGACTCTGCATGCCTCACAAGGGTTAAAAACTCAAACCATTATGTATTGATGTATGCATTTTCCCCCTCATACTTCCAAGTACCACCTATAATCCTGTCTGTCGGGAGACTGAGCCTGTTTCCTGAAGTTTTGAGGCAAAGACGAGTTCTAAGAAAGCATTTTTGGTAGATCCTCATTAAAAGACCTTTTAAAATGTAATCGATTCTTTTTGGCTCCAGTTGAATGATGCTCAAACTTTAGCATGCATCAGAATCACCTGGAAACACTGAGCGCTCGGTCCCATAGGATTCCAGGTACTGGTACTGGTGCTGTTGCTGATTGCTATCCAGAACCATACCTTCAGAACCAATGCTATATAGAATATGGGTACAAAAAAGTAACGGAGTCTCTTCTGTGATTAAGTGAAATTAATCCTTCTGTGAAGTCAAGAGGAGCCTAACATTTAATCAGGCATTTGAGTGACTGTGTTCAAAGCATGAATCTGTCTGGCTTATGTAACTTACAGTTTATGCAACCCACAGACCATGTAACTAGAATGTCAGGGTGACGGTTGCCTAGAAGTCTATGTGAGATAAGCTAAAACAGGCATTGTTTGTGCTTATTAATTATTGTCAGTGGGAATCTCTCGTGAGTTGTTGCAGTGCTTTCCTTATTCATATAATTGGGAGAGCCCAGTTAGCATGCCATTTGGAGAGCCTGTTACCAGTAACCCTTATTTCACAATAAAGAGAGGAAATCTGTATTAGGTGTAAATGTGTGCATTAAAGAAAATTGCATTTTAGCCTTTTAAAGTTAAAAAGTAGCTTTCCGGGCCGGTGCCGTGGCTTAACAGGCTAATCCTCCACCTTGCGGCGCTGGCACACCGGGTTCTAGTCCCAGTTGGGGCGCTGGATTCTATCCCAGTTGCCCCTCTTCCAGGCCAGCTCTCTGCTATGGCCCAGGAAGGCAGTGGAGGATGGCCCAGGTCCTTGGGCCCTGCACCCGCATGGGAGACCAAGGGAAGCACCTGGCTCCTGGCTTCGGATCAGCACGATGCGCCGGCCGCAGCGGCCATTGGAGGGTGAACCAACGGCAAAACGGAAGACCTTTCTCTCTGTCTCTCTCTCTCACTGTCTGTAACTCTACCTGTCAAATAAATTAAAAAAAAAAAAAAAAGTAGCTTTCCTTTAAAGAGATTGGTAATTAATCACATGTCTTTTCCCACCTGCTTTTCTTCAAATTAATAGGCTTTAAACAGAGAAGTTAGATTTGACATTGTAGATGGGTGCATATTGTACATCACCGGGCTCAGACTAGACCCATGACAGACATCTTTAGTGAATGATTGATCCTGAAGAATAGAACAGTACTTTGTTTCTCATAGTGTGTTCAGACAGCCTGTGTTTATTTTTTATTATTTTGGAAAAAAAAAACTACATATTCAGGTTTGTAAAGGGGAAAATTGGGGTAGTTGTAATGCCTCCATGGCCCATATATTCAGTTACATTGGATTTACATATTCTAGTGGAAGTAACTCATTGTGGCAAAAAATGATAGAATGAGTTCAAGTGTGTGCTCCTGTTTGAGCAGAGTAGAAGAGATGTGAATGTAAGGAAATGACTTTACATTCTGATTTTCTTTATTTGGCAAGAATGATTGTATGTAAGCAAGCAGGAATCAGGGCTCTGGGCTCTCAGTGAAATTGCTCTTTCACAATTTGTCTTTTCCCAGACATACTAATCCCATTGTGGAAAATGGACAGACTCATCCATGCCAGAAGGTCATACAAGAAGTAAGTGTCAGTGAATGCCTGTGGAATCAAGGCTTTCTTCTTTTTTAGTTACAAGGCTTTGGGTAACTCATTGGAGAAAGTTCTGTCTTTCAGGTTCATAGGGAAATTCAGTTTGTTGGTATTATTCTGATTTCACTGACATTAAGTTCAGAACTGTCCAAATGGTTAAAATTAGATTTGATAACAAAACATGTTGTAGGGAAATGCGCTGAAAAGTCAGTGAAGGAAGTAGGGTAGAAAAGGAGTAACTGTGTGATTCTTAGAGTTGCGAGGAGGCCCGGACAGTGAAAGCAATGTTTGTGGCAGAGCTGGTGGCTTCAGTCTCCACTGACAGCGTGCTGCCCCTTTCCTTTTTTCACTGAGATAATGTGGGCCAAGAACTGGGTTTTGAGAAGTGCTTTCCGCACAGGGAGAAAATTATACCAGTACTAACTACCCTCAAGTGTTCAGTCCAGTGATGCCATTTCCTTAACTCTTTTAGTTCAGTGTCTTTCACCCTTCCTGAAACTTCCTTTAAACACTTCTTCCTCTGCAGCTTATTCTTTTTATGCTTCGTTTAAAGCATAAAAAGTCTGAGATTTAGGAGAATGGGCATCTCTGCCTTTCAGCAGTTAAGACACATTCTTCCTGTTCTAAAAAGCTGTTGTTTCTGTAAGAAGTGGTTAAGTTTCAGTGACGGGAGGTGTAATGACCCTGTGCACATGTACAGACACATGTATCAGCCAGAATCTTGTAAAGAATGTTTTATCCATATTGTTTGAAAGCCAAGTCAGATGTTACCAACTCAGGGGCATTCCACTTTCAGCGTTTAGTTGTTGATTGTTTTCTTTCTTGTGCTCTTTCACTTTTGACTCAGATATGGCCAGTTTTATCTGAGACTTTAAATAAGCACCGAGCTGATAATCGGATTGTAGAACGTTGCTGCAGGTGCCTGCGCTTTGCTGTTCGCTGTGTAGGCAAAGGATCTGCAGCCCTGCTGCAGCCACTAGTCACCCAGGTAAGTTCTTCAAGAGCAGGCAATGTCGACTTGTACAAAACCTGTAGAATAAAATAAGAACCCATAGAACAAAAGCTTTGCTGATGAAATGAAATGTTTTTGATTTATTAAATATAAACTGCAAACTGTAGCCAGGGGCCCTACTAATTTTTGTTTAAAAAAACCTTACTGGAGTATAGCCATACTTATTCATTTAAGTATGATCCATTGGCCATTTGTGCTGCTTGGAGGAATTGAGTAGTCAGAAGAATAAATGTCCAGCAGTTTACCTTGTGATTCCCCAAGTTTGCCAACCCGACTTAAGTCATTCACTCGTAGTTTTCAGTACACAACATTGAACGGTTTCTAAGCTCTCATCTCATGTTCATTCCATTGTATATGCTGATAGAAGTTGGTTACTCTGCCCTTCAAACCTACCAAGCTTATAGAGTTAAATTTATGTAATGAGAGCAATATACCTACATACATGTTACGTTTTTGTGTGAATGTACAATTGCCTCATAATTTTTAAAAATGGAGTAAAAATTCAGAAGAAATCATCTAAATGTATGTGTATATTAAAATTTTTGCTTTATAAATAAAGTGAATCATTGTAAAAATTAAGAGAAAGAACATGAAAGGAAAGAGGAGGAAGGGTGGGAGTGTAGGCAGGAGGAGGGTAGGGTGAGAAGTATCACTGTGCTCCCAAATCTGTACACATGAAATACATGCATTCTGTTCACCTTAAAAAATTTTTAAATAAATTAATAAAAATATTACAAAAGTGTATTCTGTTGAGATGCAAATAACTTGATTGGAAGCACATTTTTATTTAAAAAATAAAATGGATGAGTTTAAGTGCAACTCAGATTTAAGCAATGCTCTCACTGCCTTCTCCAAGATGTGGGCATTTGGTATTTTTGTCCCAAATATGGCTGTGTATCTTATTAGAAATATGACTTATGACAGTGCAAATAAGAACAACCTTTACTTTTGGAAAATTATAAGTATATTATGGTAGAGTTCTGCACATATTGGACAAACTCCTTAATAGCTTCCAGCTTAAAACCAACCCCAGATTTAAATCATTCATTATTAGAGCTAATGAATGATTAGCTCTTAGAATATTGTCTTGGGAAGATAAAAGGTCAAAGGCTTGAAAGAACTCTTAAATAGAGAACTTGGAAATTATTGGGAAATTAAGCCCTGCGTTCCAAAAAATATTGCCAATAAGCCTTATTTACTTTTTCTTTTTTTTAAATTTATTTATTTATTTATATGAAAGTCAAAATTACTCGGAGAGAGGAGAGGCAGAGAGACAGAGAGAGAGGTCTTCCATCCAATGGTTCACTCCCCCGATGGCCATAATGACTGAGCATTACCGATCCGAAGTCAGGAACCAGGAGCTTTATTCCAGGTCTCCCACACGGGTGCAGGGGCCCAAGGTCTTGTGCCATCTTCTACTGCTTTCCCAGGCCAAAGCAGAGAGCTGGATCGGAAGTAGAATAGCCGGGTCTCGAACTGGCGCCCATAGGGGATGCCGGCATTGCAGGTGGCAGCCTTACCCACTGTGCCATAGCACCGGCCCCATATTTACTTTTTACTTAAAGATAAAAGACCAGTCTCTCTGAATTTCTTCCAGGAGAAAGCTTCCTAAGATGATGCTTTTTAATATGTTTACTTAATTTCATTTGAGAAACAGAGATCTCCCACCTGCTAGTTCACTCCTACACATGTCCACAACAGCCGGGGTTGGGCCAGGCAAAAACCAGGAACCTGAAATCAATCTGGGTCTCCCATAGGGCACATTATCAGGAAACTGAACCCAAATTCTCTGATATGTGACAAAGGCATCTTAATTGCTAGGCTAACCTAACCCACCTTGTCAATTGATACTTTATGAAGGGTGAAGAATTGAAGTAATTGTTGCTTTTGCTTGGGCAGATGGTGAATGTGTACCATGTACATCAGCATTCCTGTTTCCTGTACCTGGGCAGTATCCTCGTGGATGAGTACGGCATGGAAGAAGGCTGTCGTCAGGGACTGCTAGACATGCTCCAGGTATGCTTTGCTTGGGGACTCTCCACATACCAGGCCGAGAGGATCCAAAGTCCCAACTGTGTTCTTCACCATCCACCTCTGGTGATCTCCTAATAACAGAGAGATAGAAACTTTCTGTTTTCTCTGGACAGGCCTGCTTGGGAGAGTCAGGAAGACACTGCTCACATGGCTGTAGTGATCATTACAGTCAATACTATGCTGCAGAGATGGATTGTTGGGGTTGGGGGAAGGTGGACAAGCAGATTTAAAATGAAGCGTCGCTGAGATCAAACATGGTTTTATTTTTAATGTCCTATTTGGAAGAGCCATTAAACTAGTTTACCTAGCAACAAGGAGGTTTTTAGGGTTAATAGCTGGCATTGGAAGGGGCTTCTGATACACTGCTTTATCAAGGGGATCGGGAGGGTGGGTGCAGATGTATTAGAGAATGAAGTATGCCGCTCTTTTTCCCAAGACGTCTTTCCATTAAAATTGGTGATTTCATTAGGAAGACTTCGTCTACTCCTTTAATGGTGTCTTTGCTTTTAAAAATTTCTAAAACTGTGAGATGCTATCTCAGCTGAAATCCATATCTTCAAGTCTTTCTGAAATGTGGACTTCTTCGTGAAAACTGTTTATGTTAACTGGGAAAGATTTCAACATTCCTTTTCTTGATCTGATTCTCTGTCTTCTTTTCTCACCTGTGCTTCCTTTCTGTGTTCCTCTGTGTCTGTGGTGATAGTTGGCAAGTCTGGGTGAGCATCTCTTTTACAGTCCCCATTCTGTTTCAGGCACTGTGTATCCCCACCTTTCAGCTCCTAGAGCAGCAGAGTGGCCTCCAGAACCACCCTGACACTGTGGATGACCTGTTCCGGCTCGCCACCAGGTAGTGCGCTGCACAGAGCACGCCTTGTGCTTATTGCTCATCTGCATCACTGATTGGTTGATCCTGCCATCTGACACCTGACTGTTTCCTTCTCTGTACAGAGATGTCTTTGGCATAGATAGATTGTGAGCTGGGATCCCCCGGGTGGAAGCAGATGGGAGGTTGCTGAGAGCTTCCGTGAAGGGAGCAGGCCCAACTAATGGAGATGAACTTGGGACAAGCCTGTGATTGTGTAATTTTAAAAGCCCCTAGCATTGACTCTTTTTATGCTGCTGTGATTTGTTTTGTGTTCCACCTCAACTTTATCCTTGAGAAGCTTGTATCTCAGAATTCCTAGAATTTTTTTTTTAAGATTTATTTATTTATTTGAAAGAGAGAGAGAGGTCTTCCATCTACTGATTCATTCACCAGTGGCCTCAAGGGCTGGAGCTGGGTGATCCGAAGCCAGGAACTTCTTCCAGGTCCCCCACAAAGGTGCAAGGGCACAAGCATTTGGGCCATCTTCTGCTTTCCTAGGCCATAGCAGAGAGCTGGATTGGAAGTGGAGCAACCGGGACTCAAACTGGCACACCATATGGGTTTCCGGCACTGTAGGCTGCAGCTTTACCCACTACACCAAACGTCCAGCCAAAAGAGTTAAACCTCTTAATGCTAGTTTTGTTACAAAGAGTAATGGTTACACAGAGAGAGGGAGAGGTCTTCCATCTGCTGGTTCACGCCCCAGTTGGCTGCAACGGCCAGAGCTGAGTTGATCCAAAGCCAGGAGACAGGAGCTTCTTCTGGGTCTCGCACACGAGTGCAGGGGCCCAAGGACTTGGGCCATCTTCTTCTTTTTTTTTTTTTTAATAGAAAACTTTTATTTAATATATATAAATTTCAAAAGTACAACTTTTGGATTATAGTGGTTCTTCCCCCCATAACCACCCTCCCACTCGCAAACCATCACATCTCCTACTCCCTCTCCCATCCCATTCTTCATTAAGATTCATTTTTAATTATCTTTATACAGAAGGTCAGCTCTATACTGAGTAAAGATTTCAACCGTTTGCAACCACACAGACACACGAAATATAAAGTACTGTTTGAAGGTTAGTTTTACTGTTAATTCTCATAGTACAACACATTAAGGACAGAGGTCCTACATGGAGAGTAAGTGCACAGTGACTCCTGTTGTTGATTTAACAATTGACACTCTTATTTATGACATCAGTAATCACCCGAGGCTCTTGTCATGAGCTGCCAAGGCTATGGAAGCCTCTTGAGTTCACAAACTCTGACCTTATTTAGACAAAGCCATAATCAAAGTGGAAGTTCTCTCCTCCCTTTGGAGAAAGGTACCTCCTTCTTTGATGGGACTTGGGCCATCTTCTACCACTTTCCCAGGCCATAGCAGAGAGCTGTATCTGAAGAGGAGCAGCAGGTACTTGAAGTAGGGCCCATATGGGATGCCAGTGCTTTAGGTGGCAGCTTTACCTGTTACGCCACAGCACCGGACCCTTACAGACTGTATTTTAAGAAATGGATCATCTAACAGTTTGACTCGTAAATTTGGAGGAACAACTTTGTAGTATTTGCTTCCACAGCTTCAAAATGGGTTGACTAATACCTTGGATCTCACGTCTGTTAACATAAGTCCTGGAGGGACTTTATATCCCATAATAGTACATTATTTTTTAGTATGGATCTCAGTCATGTATGAAATACATTTCCATTGTGCATAATGCTATCATTTAAATTTTGTAGAACAAGCTTAAATTTATAGATTTTGTATTGCCATTTAGAAAAAGAGCATACTTTTTTCCAAAAACACATCTAGATAATTAGGCATATCCTTTGTTAAACATTTCATTTCAGAATAATTTTAAATTTACAAAACGAAAATTGTGAAGTAGTAAAACTCCACAAATCTTACTTAAACACATAACCTTTGTTTTTGTTTTTGTTTTGAGGTAATCCTATTGGTGCCCTGGGAACTGGTATTCTATGGTGTGTACTTGGGAAAATGCTGGTTTAACACTTTAGGATTTAACTTTTTAACCCAGGAAAATTTCTAGTTATTAACCCCCTTGACTGATTTTCCTTGAAACTGCCTGACCTGATTTATAAAACCATACTTGAAAATTTAGGTTTTTTTCTTTTTTAAGATTTATTTATTTATTTATTTGAAGTAAGAGTTGTAGAGAGAGGGGGGAGAGAAAGAAAGAGATCTTCCATCTGTTGGTTCACTCCCCAGATGGCTGCAATAGCCAGGGGTGAGCCAAGCTGAAGCCAGGAACCGGAAGCTTCATCCAGGTCTCCCACATGGGTAGCAGAGGCCCAAGCACTTGGACCATCTTCCACTGCTTTTCCCAGGCCATCAGCAGGGAGCTGGAACAGAAGTGGAGCAGCTAGTACTCAAACAGGCACTTATATAGGATGCCAGCTCACAGGCAGGCAGCTTTACCCACTATGCCACAACACTAGCCCCAAAAATTGAGTTTGGACATATGTCTTTTCATATGCTAATCTAAGATATGGTCCCTTGGTTGTCCTGACTTTTGTTCTTGTTGTTTTAAAAACAGCTTTAAGTTCACAGCAAAGCTACTTGAAAAGTATAGTTTACATAGAATCCCTGTCCCCCTTTCCAACACACATATAACCTTCCCTACTACCACCATCCTACACCACCAGCGTGGTAAATTTATTACAGTTAGTGAACATGCAGTGAAACATCTCTCCTGAATTCTGTAGTTTACATTAGGGTTCACTCTTAGTATATATTCTGTGGCTTTTGACAACTGTACAAAAATATTTATCCCCTGGGCTGGCACTGTGTTGTAGTGGGTTAAGCCACCGCCTCAGTGCCGGCATCTGATATGGGCACTGGTTTGATTCCAGCTCTCTGCTTCCGAACCAGCTGCCTGCCAATGCATCTGGGAAAGCAGTAAAAGATAGCCCAAGTGCTTGGGCCCCTGCACCCATGCGGGAGACCCAGAAGAAGCTCCAGGCTTCAGTCCGGCTCAGCTCTGGCCATTGTGGTTGTTTGGGGAGTGAATAAGCAGATGGAAGATCTCTCTCTCTATCTCTGTCTCTTTCTCCCTGTGGCTCTGCCTTTCAAATAAAATAAATCGTTTTTTAAAAGATATGTATCCACCATTTTATTAGCATGCAGAGATTTTCGCTGCCCTAAAAATCCTCTGTGCTCTGTCTGTTCATCCCGTCCTCCCCACCAGCAACCACTGATATTTTTACTATCTACATAGTTTTACCCTTTACGCTGGCAGTTTTTACACCTAGCTTCTCTTTCCGTGCCAGGTTTATTCAGCGTAGCCCTGTCACTTTACTGAGGAGCCAAGTAGTCATCCCAATCTTACAGTGGGCCATTGCCTCCACTACCCTGGACCACCGGGATGCCAACTGTAGCGTCATGAGATTCCTGCGAGACCTCATCCATACAGGCGTAGCCAATGATGTGAGTATGAACATTGTGTCTTTCAACTTCACAGTTTATTACCTTCTGTTTCTTCCTCATCCTTAGGGGATAACGAGTACCATAGTATCTCCTTATTTGGTGTGTATTCATAAATATTTACCGTAGTGAGTCATTCACTAGTCAGAATAGCAATATTAGACCTAATATATCTGTGTTGAGTGCTGTAGGCTACACAAAGCTATTCCTGCTCCCAAACCATTTGGTATATAGTCAAAGAGATAAATAGATACAAAGAGGTAACAAGACTATAATATTTGATTGTCAGACGAATGATAAGAGTCATGATTGCTATGAGTTCAGAGAAGGGAAAGCTTTCAACAGAAATAATTGGGATAACTGTGGGAGAGGAAGAACTTAAATGAAGCCCTAAAGATAGAGGTGGAGTTTGGGTGGATTGGGAGAGGGTAGCCCAACAAGGGCATAAAGCCCTGGCAGAGAAAGTCACACTAGCACTGAGTATGTTAGTAAGCCGTAATAGGACCTGCTGGGCTGGGGTGGTGAAGGGGCTCAAAGTTTAGAGAGAGCAGTGAAGAAGTATATAAATAGGCAACGGTTGGCAGTAAAAGAAGAGAAGAAAATAACTAGAAGTAAGAGATAATTTTTATTTGTAAAAGATTTATCTGTTTGAAAGGCAAAGAGAGAGAGATCTTCCATCTGCTGGTTCATTTCCCCAAATGGCTGCCATGGCCAGAACTTGGCCAGGCCTAAGCCAGGAGCCCATAATTCCATTCCAGTCTCCCACATGGGTGGCAGAGGCCCAAACGCTTGGTCCATTTTCCACTGCTTTCCCAGGAGCATTAGCAGGGAGCTGGATTGGAAGCACAGCAGTGAGGGCTCGAACTGGCACTCCCGTATGGGCTACTGACATGACAGGTGGTAGCTTAACCCACTGTACAATGCCAGCCCCTGAAAGGTAATTTTTAAAAAGATTTTTCTAAAAGTAGTTAAAGATACATTTGTGTATATAAAGACTACCATAAAAAAGGAAAAATCAAATTTTTTTATAGGAATAATTAAATATCTGATAGAAATCTTCAATTCTCATTTCAGTTGTTTTTATAAAAAGGAAGTAGAACACAAGTTATATTTTAACTGTAAAGAAATTTTAAAAAGTGCTAATCTTAATTCTTAATACTTACCATTGCCCCTGCCTTCTAATCTTGCTTGGGTCCAGTGTTGTGACATAGTGGGTGAAGTCACCACCCACAACTGGTATCCCACATGGGTGCTGGTTTGAGTCCCAGCTGCTCCACTTCTAATCCAGCTCCCTACTAATGGCCTGGGAAAAGCAGCAAAGGATGGCCCAAATACTTGGGCCCCTGCCACCCATGTGGGAGATCTAGATGAAGCTCCTGGCTCTTGGCTTCAGCCTGGCTGTTGTAGCCTTCTGGGGATTAAACCAGTGGATGGAAGACCTTTCTCGGTCTCTCCCTCTCTCTGTAACTCTGACTTTCAAATAAATAAATAATTTTTTTTTTTAAGATTTATTTTATTTATTTGAAAGTCAGAGTTACAGAGAGAGGGAGAGACTGAGAGAGGTCTTCCATCTGCTGGTTCACTCCCCGGATGGCCACAACAGCCGGAGCTGTGCCGATCCAAAGCCAAGGAGCCAGGAGCTTCCTCTAGGTCTCCCATGTGGGTGCAGGTGCCCAAGCACTTAGGCCATCTTTTACTGTTTTCCTAGGCCATAGCAGAGAGCTGGATCAGAAGAGGAGCAGCCGGGATTCGAACTGGCACCCATATGGGATGCCAGCGCTTCAGGCCAGGGCTTTAACCCACTGTGCCACAGTGCCGGCCCCTAAATAAATCTTTTTTTAAAAATTGCTAATAAACACATGAAGAAGTGCTTAATATTAAAAATTATTTAAACATTAAGGTTGATCTCTGTTAAAACTCATGCCCATTTTCTCAGTACTATACTCTCATGTTTTCTTCCAAAAGATGAAACATTAAGTAGACTTTATGGATTCAGTTGTTGTATAACACGCATGCTTTCTTCATTAGGAAAGAGAAGTTACTAGGCGAATGGGGTACTTGCTCTTTGGAGAGTTGAGGCTCGGACATGTCATCTGATGCTCCTGCTCTCTTACAGCATGAAGAAGACTTTGAATTACGGAAAGAACTGATTGCACAGGTGATGAACCAGCTCGGACAGCAGCTTGTAAGCCAGCTGCTCCACACGTGCTGCTTTTGTCTCCCTCCCTACACCCTACCAGATGTGGCTGAAGTGCTCTGGGAGATCATGCAGGTTGACAGACCGGTAAGATGGTTTCTGTTTCTGTATTGCATGGCAAAGTGACAGAGAGAGGGTGGGAGAGAGAGAAAAATCTTCCTTCCCCTCATTCATTCCCCAAATGGCTGAAAGAGCCAAGGCTGGGCATGGCCAAAACCAGGAGCCAGAAGCTCCTTCTGGGTCTCCTACTTGTATGGCGGGGTCCCAAGCACTTGGGTCATTCTCAGCTGCCTTCCCAGGTGCATTAGCAGGAAACTGAATCAGAAGTGGAGTGCTGGCCGGCGCCGCAGCTCACTTGGCTAATCCTCCGCCTGCTGCGCCAGCACCCCGGGTTCTGGTCCCGGTCTGGGCGCCGGATTCTGTCCCGGTCGCTCCTCTTCCAGTCTGGCTCTCTGCTGTGGCCTGGGAGGGCAGAGGAGGATGGCCTGTCCTTGGGCCCTGCACCCGCATGGGAGACCAGGAAAAGCACCTGGCTCCTGGCTTCAGATCAGCGTGGTGTGCCGGTTGCAGCGCACCGGCCGCGGCGGCCATTGGGGCGTGAACCAACAGAAAAGGAAGACCTTTCTCTCTGTCTCTCTCTCTCTCACCACTCTGCCTGTCTAAATAAATAAATTGAAGCGGAGTGCTGGGCTGGCGCCATGGCTCACTTGGTTAATCCTCCACCTGCGGCGCCAGCATCCCATATGGGCGCCGGGTTCTAGTCCCGGTTGCTCCTCTTCCAGTCCAGCTCTCTGCTGTGGCCTGGGAAGGCAGTGGAGGATGGCCCAAGTGCTTGGGCTCTGCACCCGCATGGGAGACCAGGAGGAAGCACCTGGCTCCTGGCTTCCGATCAGCGCCGTGCACCAGCCGTAGCAGCCATTTGGGGGGTGAACCAACAGAAGGAAGACCTTTCTCTCTGTCTCTCTCACACTGTCTAACTCTGCTTGTAAAAAAAAAAAAAAAAAGAAGAAGAAGAAGAAGAAGCGGAATGCCAGGACTGGGAAGCCGACCCCAACCAACCCTAACTCTTTTTTTTTTTTTAAGATTTATTTATTTATTTGAAAGTCAGAGTTGCAGAGAGAGAGAGAGAGAGAGAGAGAGAGAGAGAGAGAGAGATGTCTTCCATCCAATGGTTCACTCTCCAGTTGGCTACAATGGCTGGAGCTGCTCTGATCCGAAGCCAGGAGCTTTCTGGGTCTCCCACGTGGGTACAGGGGCGCAACGACTTGGGCCATCTTCTACTGCTTTCCCAGGCCATAACAGAGAGCTGGATCAGAAGTGGAGCATCTGGGTCTCAAACTGGTGCCCATATGGGACACCGGCGCCTCAAGCAAAGATGTTAACCTGCTGCACCACAGCGCCAGCCTCGCCAACCCTAACTCTGAAACCAGCCCTGTTACATGTCCATGGAACCAAATTTAGGTTTATTGCTAAGTTTTTAGGTAGATGAAGGGACCCATAGAAAGCCAGTAATTCCTTATTGGGTTTTTGAAAGTATGTTTGTGTTATTGTCATATGGTTTATACTGTATGGTACCAGAAGTAAGTACTAAGCATTGACTTTAGCTGTGAGAAATGTATTCCGTTGTGAGAGCTACCCACATGTTATTTATATCAAGTTGCAGATTATTCAAGAGGTGTTTGGTCACTTCAGGCTCCTTAGAAAGCACTGGTGATAAATCTAGCCAGAGCTTTTGGAGGTCAAACCAGTCTACAGTATACACTTGGATTTATTTTCTCTTTGGATTTATCTAACAAGGTCCTTTTTGTCCACCTGAGTATGGAAATATTTTGGGGGGCTATCCAGTTATGTCCTTGTCCTTTGAGTACTGGGTCTCTTAATCATAAATCATGTATGCTACATGAATCTTTTTGCATGTAGTGGTAAGGTATAATACAGCCTGTAAGTCAATTATTAAAATAGGTTTTATAATTTTTAGTATTAATATAAAAGCAGTTCAGGGAAGTACACAATTAAACCTAAAGTGAGCTGTCTTCCATAACCACAGGATGGATAATAAAGCATACTGGATGGGTCCTATCGTTCTCATTGCTGGTTGTTCATTACACATGTGCCATTCCAATCTAATGCACTAGCACTTTTGTCTTTCATAAAAGCTACCCTTTAAGCCCCCAGCGACAAATCATTTTCATTCCAAAAATCCTTCACTTGAGAAATAAAATCTTCATATTCTTCTTAAGCTGTTTTATGAATGCACTTGTTCTCAAATCACAGAAGACTTATGTAATTCTAACTTTACAAAAACATTCTTGATTCACAGATTTATGGTTTAAGTGAACAACAGATTTGGACAGCAGCAGAAATTAAGTAGCCATGTCCATTTAAGAGTTTACTATGTAAGGGCTCTTGTTACACTACAGCATGTCAAGCCACCGTTTATGATGCTGGCATCCCATATCCAAGTACTGCTTCGAGTCCTGGCTGCTCCACTTCCAATCCAGCTCCCTGCCTAACGCACCTGGAAAGGCAGCAGAAGATGACCCAAGTGCTTGGGTCACTGACACCCATGTTGGAGATCAGGATGAAGTTCCTGGCTCCTGGCTTTGGAGTATTGGAGTCATTTGAGAGTGAACCACAGATGAAAGATATCTTTATGTCTCTGTGTCTCGCTCTGCCTTTCAAATAACTAAAACTTAAAGGAAATTTGCTATTTACATAGGCACTTAGTTACCAGATAATTTAAAGTGATTGTCTTCTAATTAAATACCAGCTTACAGCTGAGTTTTTGTAAAGGAACTCTTTTTTTTATTTTTTATTTTTATTTTATTTTTTTTGACAGGCAGAGTGGACAGTGAGAGAGAGAGACAGAAAGGTCTTCCTTTTGCCGTTGGTTCACCTCCAATGGCCGCCGCGGCCCTCGCACTGCGGCCGTCGCACCGCGCTGATCCGATGGCAGGAGCCAGGTGCTTCTCCTGATCTCCCATGGGGTGCAGGGCCCAAGCACTTGGGCCATCCTCCACTGCACTCCCTGGCCACAGCAGAGAGCTGGCCTGGAAGGGGGGCAACCGGGACAGAATCCGGCGCCCCGACCGGGACTAGAACCTGGTGTGCCGGCGCCACTAGGCGGAGGATTAGCCTAGTGAACCACAGCGCCGGCCAGGAACTCTTACATAAATTTGGGATGTCTGTACCGTGTAAGCTGATGGATATTACAACTAAGGATATGAATCTAAAGAAAATTCACACTCTCAAGCACTTTCTTAATCATACCGTTTTCAAAGCTCAATATACAAATTCTCCAGTAGAAGATGACATACCAGCTTTCTCACTTAACTTGAGTAATCTGTTAAAAAGTCTTTCCTCTGTTCCCCTCTTTGTTGGATACTTACCTGTGGCAAAATTGTTTAGTGTTGTCAACCAAAATTTTCTGATTCCTTTACTGGATATTATAAAGAGCATTATGTGCTATTTTAAAAGATTTACTTGTTTGGAAGGCAGAGTGACAGAGAGAGAAAAAGAGATCTTCTATCCTCTGGTTCACTCCCCAAGTGCCCACACAGCTGGGTGTGAGCCAGGCCGAAGCCAGGACCAGGAACTCCTTCCAGGTTTTCCACGTGAGTGGCAAAGACCCATTACTTGGGACCATCTGCTGCTCTTCCAGGTGCATTGGCAGGGAGCTAGATCAGAAAAGGGTAGCAGCTGGAACTGGAACCAGTGTCACAGGCAGCTGCTTAATCTGCTGTGCCACAGTGCTGGCCCCTTTTCTTTCATTGAGTTTAACATCTTGGCAACATTTGGAAAATTATGTTTCTTCTTTTTTTCCAAGATTTATTTATTTATTTATTTAAAAGAGTTACAGAGAAAGAGAGGGAGAGACAGAGAGATCTTCCATCTGCTGGTTCACTCCCCAGATGGCCACAATAGCTGGGGCTGGACCAGGCTGAAGCCAGGAGACAGGAGCTTCATCCAGGTCTCCCACATGGGTAGCAGGGGCCCAAGCACTTGGACCATCTTCTGCTGCTTTCCCAGGCCATTAGCAGGGAACTGGATCAGAAGTGAAGCAACCAAGACACAAAGCAATGCCCATATGGGATGCTAGCAGAGCTTTACCCACTATGCCACAACACCAGCCGGCCCCCAAAAATTATACTTCTTAAGCATTCATAAAATTTATTTATATTATAAATATTACATTATATATATTCTAGCAACCCCCTAGCTGTTGCAACCACTTACAGAGTGAACCAGCAGGTGGAAGATACCTCTGTCTCTGTCACTTTTCTTTTCAAATAGGTAAATTAATTAGAAGAATAAATGGGTAAAGAAACAACTTAAAAGACAACTTTTTTTTTTTTTTTTTTTTTTTTTCTTAATTTGAAAGGCAGAGGCTTCCCAAATGGCCAAGGTGGCCAGGGTTGGGTCAGGCTGAAGCACTTAAGCCATCTTCCCCTGCTTTCCCAGGTGCATTAGCAGGGAGCTGGATCAGAAGTTCAGCAGCTGAGTCACAGCTGGAGGTTTAATCTGCTATGCCACAATGCCTGGCCCCAAGGACAACAGTTAAATTCAAAATAACCCAAAGGAAGTCACTAGAATTTTGATTTTTAGTTTGAAGATGAAGAAAGGGGTGGAGACAGCTTATTTTGAATGGCATATAAAAGGGATAAAGAGCACAGCTATACATAAATTATTTTATGTATCAATAAGACTATGATTTTCTAACCTAAAGAGCAGGCAGGTGTCCCAGAGGAACTGAATATATGTTACTTCCATTGAGAGATGACCTTAAATTCCTGGTTTCAGATTCTATGTGTTCTCTCTGACATGCTCTTTCTGGTATGTGGACCTTTGCTTAGGGTTGCTTTTGGTCTTTACTCTTGAGCTTTCTGGCATCTGCTTAGTTTTTTAAATGTTAGATACATTTGATGACAGAAATAGAACAATAGCCTCATCTAGAAGAAATTTCTAAGGTATAGAGGCCAATTTTTTATTTTATTTTATTTTATTTTTATTTTTTGACAGGCAGAGTGGACAGTGAGAGAGAGAGACAGAGAGAAAGGTCTTCCTTTTGCCATTGGTTCACCCCCCAATGGCCGCCGTAGCCAGCGCGCTGCAGCCGGCGCACCGCGCTGATCCGATGGCAGGAGCCAGGTGGTGCTTATCCTGGTCTCCCATGGGGTGCAGGGCCCAAGCACTTGGGCCATCCTCCACTGCACTCCCTGGCCACAGCAGAGAGCTGGCCTGGAAGGGGGGCAACCGGGACAGAATCCGGTGCCCCGACTGGGACTAGAACCCGGTGTGCCGGCGCCGCAAGGCAGAGGATTAGCCTATTGAGCCGCGGCGCCGGCTGAGGCCATTTTTTTTTTTAAGATTTATGTATTTGAAATTCAGAGTGGGGGTGGTGGGAGAGAGAGATCTTCATCCTTTGGGTCACTCCTCAGGTGTCTGCAAAGGCAAAGGTTAAGCCAGGCAGAAGCTAGGAGCTTCATCCAGGTCTCCCACATGGGTAACAAGGGCCCAAACACTGCAGCCATTTTCCACTGCTTTTCCCAGGTCATTAGCAGGGAACTGGATTGGAAATGGAGCGTCCAGGAATCAAACCAGCACCCACATGGGCTGCCAGCATCGCAGGTGGTGGCCTTCCCTGCTACGCCACAGTGCCTGACCCCTGTCGAAGGCTTTTGTGTGCGGTGATGCCTGCTGCCCATTTGAGGGGAAGTCTAGGCGCACGTTTGCAGACTGCATCCACCCAGTGGGCCTGAAGTGCAGGGTAGCAACTGCACAAAGGAAAACCTGTGGAGTGTTGTTAGTGCCTGTAAGGTTCCAAGTAAGTTAACCCTGCCTCCTTTTAAAACTCTCATTCCTCTTCTTCTCTAAACAGACCTTCTGTCGGTGGTTAGAGAATTCCTTAAAAGGTTTGCCAAAGGAGACAACTGTAGGAGCTGTCACAGTGACACACAAACAACTTACAGACTTCCACAAGCAAGTTACTAGGTGAGTGATGCCGGCGGTTCTTAAAGGGAGTGTGCACAGTAGCTGAGGTGCAGAGGAAAAAGGTACCTGTGTTTCTTATGTGTTTTTATAAATTCATAATGTAGGGTCTACTTAACGTAGAGTTGCACAAGTTGGTATTTGAAGCCAGTCTAAGGCAAAAGCATCACTGTGCTATATATTTGGGGTCTTCAGGAAGATTATGGAAAAGCATACCATGAATGAAAAGATTATGCTTAGATTTCAATGTTTTTGCATCAAAATAAACTTAATCTTTTAATCCCATTTTTCCATGAACTTTTTGATGTGCCCTTGTATGTACATCACTTCTACTTCGTATCAGCTAACTGGTAGAGATCCTGGAGTATAAGTGAGGAGGTGCTACCTCTCCCAAGAGAAAAGTACGCTGAGCAGGTGACTCCCCTTCAGAAGGTCCACCCCTATCTTCCCGAGTCCTTAGTTCTTATCCATAATCAAGGGTCAAGAATGTAGATGCTGGGATGGGCCTTGGGGCATAGCGGGTTAGGCTGCCTCCTGGGACACCAGCAGCCTGTAGTGGAGTGCCAGATTGATTCCTAACTGCTTCACTTACTCTCTAGCTCCCTACCAGTACACCCAGGAAGGCAGCAGATGATGGCCCAAAAACCTGGGTTCCTATGACCCACGTGTGAGATCCAGATGGAGTTCTTGGGTCCTGGCCTCCCTCTGGCCCAGTGCTAGCTGTTAGGAGCACTTAGGGAGTGAATCCGTGGATGGAAGATCCCTCTCTTTCTCTGTCTCTCCCTCTCTCTCTGTGTTACTCTGCCGTTTAAAAAAAGGGGGGGGGGGTGGAGTGGGGAGTACAAGTGTTTACATAAGCAAAGAAAGCATTGGTTGTAAAAAACAGTAGAGAATTGGGGCTGGCGCTGTGGCTTAGTGGACTAAGCCTCTGCCTGTGGCACCAGCATCCCATATGGGTGCTGGTTTGTGTCCCAGCTGCTCCTCTTCTGATCCAGCTCTCTGTTATGGCCTGGGATAGCAGTAGAAGATGGCCTAAGTGCTTGGGCCCCTGCACCCACGTGGAAGACCTAAAGAGCTCCTGGCTTCGATCGCCCCACCTCTGGCTATTGCAGCCATTTGGGAAGTGAACCAACAGATGGAAGCCCTCCTTCTCTGGGAGTACAAGTGTTTACATAAGCAAAAAACATCGTTGTTGGGACTGGCACTGTGGCATAGCAGGTAAAACTGCCACCTGAGCACCAGCATCCCATGTGGGCGCTAGTTGAAGTCCTGGCTGCTCCACTTCCGATCCGGCTCTCTGCTGTGGCCTGGGAGAGCAGTGGAGAATGGCCTAAGTGCTTGGGCCCCCGCACCCACGTGGGAGACCTTGGGGAGGCTCCTGGTTTGGGATTGGCCCAGCTCTGACCTTTGGGGCTGTTTGAGGAGTGAGCCAGTGGACAGAAGACCTCTCCCTCTGCCTCTGCCTTTCTGTAACTCGGCCTTTGAGATAGATGGATGGATCTTTAAGGGAAAAAAATCGCTGTCTGAATATTGGAGTATCTGGGTTGGAGTCCTAGTCCTTCTCTAGATTCCAGCTTCCTGCTACTGTGCAGCCTGGGAGGCAGCAGGTAAATGGGCAGCTCAGGTAGTCGGGTCCATATCACACAGGTGGGAGGCCCAGATTGAGTTCCTAGCTCCGGGCTTTGGCATGGTCTGTCCCAGACCCAGCTGTTAAAGGCATTTGGGAAAGTGAACCAAGGGATGGAGATTTGTCTTTGTGTGTGTGTGTGTGTGTCTGTGTGCCTTTCTCTCTGTCTCCCTGCCTTACAAATAATATTTTTAAAATGTGAAATGTGTTGCTGTCAACACATTTATTTATTTGAAAAACAGAGCTACAAAGAGAGATAGAGAAAGAGATCTTCTACCCACTGATTCATTTCCCATGAATGACTGCGATAGCCAGATCTGGGCCAGGCCCAAACCAGAAGCCAGGAATTCCATCCTGTGCTTTCACATGGGTGGCAGGGGGCCAAGCACATGGACCATCTTCTGCTTTCCCAGGAACATCAGCAGGAAGTTGCGGAGCAGCCAGGACTAGAGCTGGAACACCAGTGTAGGATGGTGTCTCAGTGGCAGTTTGACCCTCTGTGCCACAGTGCCAGCTCCTCAGCATGTGTTCTCAATGTAATTGCATAGCCTTTCTGATTACTGTTTATAGCCCTAAAGATGTCACTTGATTTTCTTTCAATGCCTCTATTAGTACATAGTTATATTATTTTTACATTTTCAGTATTACAGATGATAAAAAGATTATAGCCTTTTCCTTCTTTTGAATATTTTTCTTAAAATGTAATCACTGGATCAAAGGTAATAAGACTTTTTAAAAATTTTTTTTATTTATTTGAGAGAGACAGAAAGTTCTCATCCACTGGTTGACTCCCCCTAATGCCTGCAACAGTTAGGCCTGGTTGATGCTAAAACTAGAGTGGGAACTGAATCTAAGTCTCTCCCACGTGAGTGGCAAGGACCCACCCACGTGAGCCATCATCTCCCAGGGTCCTCAACTGCAAGAAGCTAGAATCAAGAATACAGCCGAGACTTCAACCCAGGCATTCCAATATGGGATCCAAGTGTCCCAAGTAGTGTTTTAACTGTTAGGCCAAATACCTACCTGAAGGTTACCAAACTGTTATGGTCTTTGATAATATTAATGATGGCTATATTTATTGGATATTTTATAATTGTGTATTACCTTGACTTGATACTCTTTGCTTATATCTAGAGCAATAGTATATTTTGTGCCAGTATATAGTAACTAGAAAACAACAAAGAACAACAGGCATTTGGTTCAGCAGTTAGACTGCTGGGGACAGGCAGTGGGTTAACCACCTCTTGGCCTGTCTGCATCCCGTATCAGAGTACCAGGGATTGAGATCTGCCTCTGCTTCTAATCCAGCTTCCTGCTAATGCCACCGGGAGGCAGCTGATGATACCCTGAGTACTTGGGTCCCTGCCAGGTACTCGGGAGGCCCCAGTGGAGTTCCTGGCTCCTAGCTTGAGCTTGGCCTAGCCCTACCTGTTTCAGGCATTTTGGGAGTAAACCAGCAGGTGGAAGGCCTCTCTCTATCTCTCTCTCTTTTTTCTTTTCTTTTTTTTTTTTTTTTTTTTTTTTTTTTTTTTTGGACAGGCAGAGTGGATAGTGAGAGAGAGAGAGACAAGAGTGGATAGTGAGAGAGAGAGAGAGACAAAGAGAAAGGTCTTCCTTTTTTGCTGTTGGTTCACCCTCCAATGGCCGCTGCGGCCGGCACATCTCGCTGATCCGAAGCCAGGAGCCAGGTGCTTCTCCTGGTCTCCCATGCGGGTGCAGGGCCCAAGGATTTGGGCCATCCTCCACTGCCTTCCCGGGCCATAGCAGAGAGCTGGCCTGGAAGAGGGGCAACTGGGACAGAATCCGGTGCCCCGACCGGGACTAAAACCCGGTGTACCGGTGCTGCAAGGCGGAGGATTAGCCTAGTGAGCCACGGCGCCGGCCAAGATTTATTCATTTTTAAAGGAAGAATTAGAGATTGAGATTGAGATTGATTCGGGAGTGGGGGGGGAACCCTTCAATTCACTGATAGACTCCCCCGATGGCTGCAACAGCTAGAGCTTGGCCAGGCTGAAGCCAGGTGCCAGGAGCTTCTTCCAAGTCTCCCATATGGCTGGCAGTGGCCCAAGCACTTGAACCACCTTCTGCTGCTTTTCCCAGGCTATTAGCAGGGAGCTGGATCAAAAGCAGAACAGCCATGACATGAACAGGCACCCATATGGGATGCCAGCATTGCAGGCGGTGACTTTACCCACAATGCCAGCTCCTCTCTTTCTTTTTCAGTAAATAAAAATGAAGTAAATAAAGGCAAAAATAAGGAAATGAATGTTTTGTTGCAAAAAATATACAAGATATATTTTAACAGGAAAAGGACCGTATCACATAACCCAACTTGAACTTTTAAAACAATTTTTAAAAAAAATTTTTGGCCGGCGCCGCGGCTCACTAGGCTAATCCTCCGCCTTGCGGCACCAGCACACCGGGTTCTAGTCCCAGTCAGGGCACCGATCCTGTCCTGGTTGCCCCTCTTCCAGGCCAGCTCTCTGCTGTGGCCCGGGAGTGCAGTGGAGGATGGCCCAAGTGCTTGGGCCCTGCACCCCATGGGAGACCAGGAGAAGCACCTGGCTCCTGCCATCGGATCAGCGCGGTGCGCCGGCCGCAGCGTGCTACTGCGGCGGCCATTGGAGGGTGAACCAACGGCAAAAGGAAGACCTTTCTCTCTGTCTCTCTCACTGTCCACTCTGCCTGTCAAAAAAAAAATTTTTTTTTTTGAGGGCTGGCGCCGTAGCTCACTTGGTTAATCCTCCAACTGCAGTGCCGGCATCCCATATGGACGCCAGGTTCTAGTCCCGGTTGTTCCTCTTCCAGTCCAGCTCTCTGCTGTGGTCCAAGAGGGCAGTGGAGGATGGCCCAAGTGCTTGGGCGCCTGCACCCACATGGGAGACCAGGAAGAAGCACCTGGCTCCTGGCTTTGGGTCAGCGAAGCTCTGGCTGTGGCAGCCATTTAGGGGGTGAACCAACAGAGGGACGACCTTTCTCTCTGTCTTTCTCTCTCTCACTATCTAACTCTGTCAAATTATAAAAAAAATTTTTAAGATTTATCTATTTACTTGAGAAGCAGTTACAGACAGAGGGAAAAGCAGACAGTTCTTCCATCTGCTAGTTCACTCCCTAAATAGCCACAGTGGCCGGAGCTGGGCTAATCCAAAGCCAGGAGCCAGAATCTTCTTCTGGGTCTCCCACGCTGGTGCAGTGGCCCAAGCATTTGGGCCATCTTCCACTGCTTTCCCAGGCTATCAGCAGGGAGCTAGATTGGAAGTGGAGCAGCCAGGGCATATAGCAGCACGCATATAGATGCGCACACTGTGGGTGCTTGACCTACTATGCCACCGTGCCAGCCCCAATTAAAAATGTTTGAAGTTGTGATAAAATACACATAAAATTCACCATTTTAACCAATAGTTACATTCAATATGTGATATATTTTGGATGTACAACCAATCTGCAAAACTTTTTCTTGTAATGTGAAATTACAACTGTTTAGCAACAGTCGCCCGTTCTTCCCACCCTCCACCCCGTAACTACCATCCTACTTGGTGTTACTTGGTGTTTCTTTGCATTTGACTACTCTAGATACCTCATTTAAGAGGAATACCAGGATTTGTCTTTTTGTGAGTGGCTTATTTCACTTAGCATGATGTCGTCACAGTTCATCACTGCTGTAGGATCCATGTGCCAGAATTTCCTTCTCTTTTAAGCCTAAATAGCACGTCATTTTATATTACATATTCATCTGTTCTTCTGTCAGTGGACATTTGGGTCGCTTTTACTACTTGGATATTGAATAATGTTACTGTAAACATGGGTATGCAGATACTTCCTTCAACCCTCCCAGAAGGTTTCTGTAGCAGCTGTACCATTTCACATTCCTACTGACAGTGCACAAGGTTCCAGTTTCTACAACTTCACCAATACTTGTTATTCTTAAATCCAGTGTAAGGTGATATTGTGTTGTGTTTTGGGATTTATATTTCCCTAATTATTAGTGGTATTTAGCTTCTTTTTATTTGCTTATTTGTCCTTTGTTGTCTTTGGAGAAATGTCTATTCAAATCCCTTGCTCATTTAAAAATTATTATTTTTCTTTATTTGAAAGGCAGAGAGAGACAGACACACACAGCCCACTAGGGAGAGATCTTCCATCCACTGTTTCATTCCCTAAATACCTACAGTGGCAGGACTGTACCAGGCTAAAGTCAGGAGCCCAGAACTCCAGCCAGGTCTCCTACGTATGTGGCAGGACCCCAGGTACTTCATCCATCATCTGCTGCCCCTCAGGGTGTGCATTCACAGGAAGCTGGATAAGAGGTTGAGGAACCAGGGCTCAAACCAGGTTTGAGTTTGGAATACAGCGTACAACTGCAGCAAACACCTGGCCTCTTACCCATTCTTATATTGGACTTGTTTTGTTGTTGCGTTATAAGAATGTCCAATGCGAGGGCACCTCATAAAGTTATGGAGAGGTGACCATTCCTTACAACATTTAAGATGCCACTTGCAACACCTGCGTCCCATGTCTGGAGAGCCTGGGTCCAAGTCCTGACTCCTTCTGATTCCGACTTCTGCTAGTGAACACCATGGGAGGCGGTGGCTGATGACGCAGGGACTGGGTCCTTGCCACCAAAATGGAAGACTGGATGGAGTGTAGACTCTGGGATTTGGCCTGGTCCCATTTCTAGCTGTTGTGGGCCTTATGGAAGTAAACAGGTGGACAGAAGATTCTCCTCCCATACTCCCCAACCCCCACCAGCTGCCTTTCAAATAAAATAAAAATAAGTAATTTTAGTGCAAAAAAATTTAAATTCATAAATTTTTCTTAATATATATATTCCATGAACTTTTTGAAGAACTCTCATTTGCATTGATTTCAGTTTCTTTGCATCAAATAAGTTTATCTTTCAATTACATTTTACATGAATTTTTTGAAGTACCCTTATGTATTTGGGATATTAACTCCTTGTTGAATAGATTATTTGCAGGCTTTTTTACCCATTCATTAGGTTGCCTTTTCACTGTGTTGATTGTATCCTTTGAGACACAGAAGTTCTACATTTTTATGCAGCCCAGCTTATTTTTACTTTTGTTGTTTCTGTTTTTTGGTATCAGGTCTAGAAAATAATTGCCAAATCCAATGTCAAGAAGTTTGTCCTCCACGTTTTTGCTAAGGGTTTGATAGTTTTAGGTCTTTGGTGCAGTTTTTTGTGTATGATGTTAGGAAGGGGTCAGCTTTTTTTACGTGTGGATTTCTAGTTTTCTCAGCACCATTTGTTGAAGACTTTCCCCATTGAACAGTCTTGGCACTCTTGTCAGAAGTCATTTGACCATAAACCAGGGTTATTTCTGATCTCTTTTCTATTCCATTGCTCTGTATGTCTGTCTTTATGTCAGTAGCATGAAGACTGTAGCTTGGTAATGAATTTTGAAATTGAGAAGTATGAGACCTCCACTTTTGTTCTCCTTTTCCAAGAGTGCTTTGTCTATTTGGATTCCATATAAATTTTAGGATTGATCTTTCTGTTTCTGCCCCTGAAGAATGTCATTGAGATTTTCATTAGGAATTGTATTGACTTTATAGATTGTTTTAGGTCGTCCTGAAATCATAGCAGTAGTAAGTTTTCCACTCTGTGCACAGGATACCTTTTCATGCATTGGTCTTTCATTTGTTTCCAGCAGTGTTCTGTGGTTTTCAGTGTATACTCTTTTGCCTCATTGCTTTACATTCCTTTCCTGTTTTTCATTTTGACACTATTGTAAATGGACTAACTTGCAACTTTGGCTCTTTGATTATACCTTTCATACATATGCAGATTACCTTATGCATAGTAAATTCCTGATAAGAGATGTAAGTGGGACAGGATAGGAAAGGAGGTAGGCTTTTATTTTTCCTAACTTTCCATACTATTGTATGTATACATTTCATGTCATATGTTAGACTTTTAAATTTAAAATCAGACCTAGTTTATAGAAGGGAGAGAAAACGAAACAAAGTTTAGGCAATGATGTAGTAGTTCATCTTTTCTGATGACTGGTTTGTAAATGTCACTTTCCAAAATGGTTTGCTTTCTCATCCCTTGAAATATCACCAACAATTTTGTTAATGTTAAAACTCCAGACCATGCACTGCTTTTATTTCATAGTTTACCAAGTGACTTAACTTCATGGTCCAGCAGTAAGCTGATTTAGCCATAGATCAAGTGACACGCATGACCGAAAAATAGCATGTGACCATTTAATGACACATGTGGTCAGAAAAGGGGATTTCCCGTGGACAAGAAAGGGAGGCGTGTGCTGCCTGGGATGGCCTTGCAGAATCATCCGATTTCCTTTTACTGTGAGTCCTCCCAGCAGATATTCCACCTACAAGCTGTCTCAGATGAAAGAGTTACAGTAGTTGCTGCTCTCTGCTTCTGCTTTGCTTTTTTTCCATCTAGTGTTGCTCAGTGGACGTGCAGTATCATTTTGAGTCTAATTTCCTTAGCACAAATAGGATCCTGGGGAAAAAAAACTCAAAAGACTGGACTTGCCATTTAGCATTTTACTTTGAACTTTAGTTAATTTATCTGTAAAATAGCGTTGTTACTCTCTCACCAGGCTATTGTGATACCAAATGGAACTCTAAGGGAGATCTTGCACATAGTAGGTGAACAGTGAATTTGAAATCCTTTCTTAGAAAAGAAAGTGCCAGATTGTCATTATGTACTTGGAAAGCTAGCTGGGGCATGTCTCCTGCCGGCGCTAAGCAGCCACCCACACATTCTGGAATAAGTCTCACCCAAGCCCTGTTCCCTCCATGGGGCTAATACATGACAGCTAGAAGAACAAAGGGGAAGTCCACAATCAAGGTCACGGACATCATTCCCTACTTTGGTAAAAATGTTGGGTCAAGGAAGAGGAGCCTAAATAAAGCAGTGCTGTGACCAGAAATACATGCTCTTTTCCCTTTGGTACAGGAACACACGGTTTACTACCAGCCTGGCCTACTTGGTCTTTCATTGCTAAACGAGTTTTGCAGCTCCCCATAGTAGGCTGTGATGTAGTGGTGAGAAATGAGCTGGGTGAGAGGTAGTGTTTAGGTGTCAGAGAGAGAGAGGGTTTGAGATCGCTCAGCTCCCGTAGTAACTCTCTTTCTCGAGCGTACCTGTTGTCCTGAGCCCATGCGTGACTCAGTCTCCCTTTTGGTTTTGAGGTCCTGTAACTCCTGCCTCAACACGCTGCTTTGTTTGCCGTCCGAGCAGGGAGGGTGAACTGGTTCAGTTCCATTTCGGCAAGTCCAAGCCTGCTCTTCGCGTGGCGCTGGTAATGAATTCCCTGGCTGGCTAAGTTGGTCAGCTTGAGGAAAGCTGGGACTCTTCACTCCAGGATACTCCCAAACACCAAGTGATCAACTGGGACTCTCAGAAACACTGCCATCATTCGCTGTTTCTTTGCCTTGGTGTTTACTCTGTGGCTGCTTATCACTTGTATGAGGATCTTCAAAGCCAAAAGATGTGGAACATGGGAAGCATTGACACTGGAATTAGAGGCCTGGTTGGGGGTGTCTCCATGGTCAAGTCATGAGACCTTTATTATCCTCCATTACCTAGCAGGACATTAGATCAAAGCAGTTACATTTCTCAGCTCACCGCTAGGATTATGGGGCTTGAGAAATGGTGACCATAAAGGTCTTAGAAGTATGATGGGAGGATTAGAACTGTGGGCCTGGGAACCAGGAAAAAAAAAAATGCAGAAAAATAATGGCAGTTTAGAAGATAAATAACTGAGATGAAGACCTTAGAAATAATAAACGCCAGAGCAGTGAGGCAGAAAGCAGTGCTAGCAAGCAGGGAGCTTTTTGACTCGTCTCTGGGGGCACCTGCCAAGGTTTGGTCAACATCCGGCTGAAACTTGTCCGCAAGGCACTTGTCACAAAGTTGGGGGCAGAAGAGAGCTGATTCGAGACCACAGCCTGTCCCCGTTTGCCCTGTTGTCCACGGTTCTCCTTGACTGGCCATTTGGTCTCAGTACTTTTTCTCATGAGCCACAGTAGAGGCTAAGAACTTATCGTCTCTCTTCCAGATTAAATCAGTATCTCTGGGCTAGGGCAAAATTCAGTGCATTAGGATTAGCAAACGAATCTTGAGGCTCTGGCACTTTCCTTAAGCTTCAGGGTTTCCTGTTGTCTTGGTCCCCACACAGCATCTCTTGGGCTGCATACCTCTCTCCTTCCTGACACTGGAAGTGTGACTGCCTCCTTGACAGTCAGTGTGGACTTGGAAATGGACTAAGAAGCATAACACTTGTACTGAAGCTTGTTCAGTCCACAAAGAGGAAATGGCAGAATCCCAGTAGAACCAGAAGACGTTCGTTTTCATTACATTTCAGGATGGGGAGAGGCTAGAAGGAGGCTCCCAGCACCTCCTGTGGAGTGTCAAGTTTCTTAGTGATGTCCCGTGCCTTTGAGTGTGACGGGGGAGTCCAGATGCGGACACTGTAAGGGGATAGCTTGCACTTCATCTCCTTTTCTGTTGCATCTTGTTAGCAGTTCTCCCCTCCGGTGTAAGATAGGAAGTGAGTTTTCTTCCAACATTGAGTCTCGGGCTCTGGCCCGGGGCGCTTGTTTCTGAGGCAGGCTTGCACTGATAAAGCGGCGATTCCTCTCCACAGTGTTAGCTTCGCCTCGTGTTTCATCAGGGCTAGCAGAAACGGCTACCCAGGCAGACAGAAGAATGCAGCTGGCGTGGACTGGTCTCCTGATGCCAGCTTGGGCAGAGGGGGCCTTTTGAGACAGCAGGCCCAGCTGACTGTCGGGCTCTTCATACCACACAGGCAGCTCAGGGTTTGCCTGAGGACCAAGACCTGCTTCCTCCTCCTCCCTTTCCACTCGCTTTAACCCTTTTTTCTCTCCCCTCCTCCCCCAGGAGGAAACCCTGGGCAGCCTGTTCAACTAGAAAATTGATGACTGATAGAGATTTAGTGGCTAAACTGGGCTTTGTAAACTGAATCTACCTTTGGAAGAGAATGAGGAAGCCAGCGTAGCTCAGGCAGCTCAGCTTGTGGAGTTCAGCGAGCAGAGCCTCAGACGCTGTGCTGGCTGCTTTACTTCGAGGCTTCTGGCTCCCTTGTATTTACAGCAAGGATTTAACCAGGTGCAGCTGTTGTTATAGCAACATACACTAACTGAATTGTATTTTGTCCATTGCTCTGTTATCATAAATGCTTTATGTACATGAAGAATTTAGTACTCAATGACATTATAAGATACATAATAATAAATGAGGAAGCTGAGTTAAAGCTTGGTAATTTGCCCAGGGGAACTGGGATTCGCACCCAGAGAGTTTGACTCCAAAGCTCATTCTGTTAGGCCCACCGAGCTTTTGATTATTGTCATCTATAATAGTTCCTCTGTAACCCTGAGTTACAGAGAGATGCGAAGAGGGTGAGGAGATGACGGAGAGGGCCCTAGCACGGCTGGGGTCGTTCTCAGAGTGCCCGGTGCTATGCTGGTTTCTCGGGTGTCCAGCCTCCCTAGTCACACAGCCCCCCCTTTTCTTTTCCAGTGCTGAGGAATGTAAGCAAGTTTGCTGGGCCTTGCGAGACTTCACCAGGCTGTTTCGATAGCTCACTCTGCTGCACTGTGCCTGTCACCCAGGTGAGTGGCGGACGCTCCCAGCCCTGCCCTGTGTGGTAAGGGTCAGTGGCCGTCGGGGACTGGGGGACGGGGCCTGTAGGGGGGGTCAGGGAGGGACTTCAGTTAGCTGTGCTGAGCGGCAGGCAGTCGCAGGGTCCTGCTTCTCCTGGGCCAGGGCAGCCAGATTGTCAGCATCTTCTGGATGCCGTTTTCACTTCCATAAGAAAGTAACTTACAGGATATCCAAAGAATTCGTCTCTTCCCGTACAGACACTGCTAGGACAGGAAGTGCACGTGGTCATGAACACAGTGTTTTGAGCTTAACTCCCTCGCTGAGGGCAGTGCTGCCTAAAGTTGTCCGTGATACTTGACACTCGTCTCCTACAACTGGCCGTGCAGATGGAATGAGCAGGGAGCCTTCCCGTGTCGCTTGGATGCCGGCTAGGACCGGCCCTTCCCGACTCCTGGCTCAGAAGTAAAGCAAGAAGCTGAGCTGAGGACGGGACCCGCGGGGGGCAGGGTTCGGGTGCCAGGTTCTTGTGGAGGAAAGGCAGCTTCCCAGGCCAGCCTTCGGCTTCTCACGGAGACGTGCCCTCCCGGCTGTGTGCGCCCAGTGGTGGTGTCCAAGGTAACCGTGTTCGCTGTTGACAGGGACGTGTAGCCGGGCCTTGCTGCACCGCAAATCACCTGCAGACTCTGCTTCTTACGTGAGTGACATTGCAGTGTCTGGAGTAGCTGCTGACAGTGGGACACCCTTAGGGTTGTTTAGGGACCGCTGTGGCTGCTCACAGCTAACAGTTATTGAGCTCGTACTAGTTGTCATGCTGTTCTTGAAAGTGCTTTTTATGTGCTAATCAAGATCATCCTCATACAGTTCTCTGGCTTAATTATTACTATACCCATCTTATAGACAGGGAAGTTGAGGTTCAAAGATGTCTGACAGTTTGCCTGATGTCACAATCAGTAATGGGAGGGCCAGAATTCTTGCTCTTAACCACTCCACTCAGTACCTCCTACAGTATCCTCCAGGAGATTCTAAAGCAGTGGTTTTCAGAATTGTGTTAGTAGGCAGATCTTTCCGAAAATCTTGGGGCTGATGCTATGGTGCAGCAGGTTGAGCCACCACCTGCAACACCAACATCCCACCCATAATGGTGCTCCAGTTCGAGTCCTGGCTGCTCCACTTCAGATCCAGCTCCCTGCTAATGCACCTGGGAAAGCAGCAGAGGATGGCCCATGTGCTTGGGCCCCTGCCCCCACACGGGAGATCCGGATGGAGTTCTCAGCTTCTGGTTTCAGCCTGGCCCAGCCTCAGCAACTGTGGCCATTTGGACAGTGAAGCAGTAACAGAAGAACTCTCCCTTTCCCTGTTTTTCTACCTTTCAAATAAATAAAACAAGTATCTAAGAAGAAAATCTTCCACAAAGCCCTGGTATTTAACAAACTGCAGAGGAGCTTTTCAGGTTGGTCTGGATTGGGAGGCCTGTCCCTGCTGGCTCACTCTTGGCCCGCAACGTGTCATCCCTGGTTTCCGCAGTCCCCACAGCACTGGAAGCACACTGCAGATGACTTTGGTTTAAGGACAGAAGCTCCTGTGAATTCGTCACTTTTAGAAGTCCAACCTTTTTTTTCTTAAGATTTATTTATTTATTTATTTATTTATTTAAAGGTTAGAGTTACAGAAGGAGAGGAAGAGACAGAGAGAGAGGTCTTCCATCCACTGGTTGATTCCCTAAATGGCCGCAATGGCTGGAGCTGGGCCAGCCAGGAGCCAAGAGCTTCCTCCAGGTCTCCCGTGTGGGTGCAGGGGCCCAAGCACTTGGGCCATCCTCTGCTGCTTTCCCCGGATACATTAGCAGGGAGCTGGATCAGAAGTGGAGCAGCTGGGACTCAAACTGGCACCCATGTGGGATGCCGGCACTGTAGGCAGCGGCTTAACCTGCTATGCCACAGTGCCAGCCTCAAATATTTTTGTGTGACTTAGTTCCCATGGCAGGTTTCAGAACAAGGTACCTGAGCAGTACAGAAACGTGTGTTTGAGGCTGACAGTGCAGCACAGTTACTGATTGTCGTCTTTCTTTTGTCAGGAATGTCTTTTTTAATTAGAAGACAGGAAGAAGACAAAAACCAGACTGTGTCCCACAATCAGAAACCTCCGAGGTGGCAGAAGGACCTTCACTGCCACCAGGGAGTTCCGCCAGACAGGGAGAGACTCCAGCCTTCCGAGGCCGTCCTGAGGAGTTCCTGTTTGGGGCTGTGAGGGAAAATCAGCACGGTTTAAAAAAAGGTGGCTGCGGCCTGTCCGGCGTGGTGGGAGGGGAGCTGATTTCCTGGTGAACTTGTTTCTAAAAGGAGAAATGATTTTAAGAAAATAAAAAAAAAAAAAAAAAAAAAAAAAAAAGGAAAACTAAACTGAAACCAGAACTGAAGACTGGCCTGGTGGCAAGTGACACAGGCACGCACATGCACACACAGACAAGTGGGAGCGCGCGCTCTGGGAGGCACACCCGCCTAGGGAGAGCGTGGGGGTCCAGCGATTGGATGGAACGGATCAGGGTCGCCCCGCACGGCTTTCTGACGTTTTGTTCTCTTTCCCTCTGCCCCTCCTTTTAATGCCAATGAGTAGAAATGTCTCCCACTCAGCCCTTTTTCCAGCGGTTCCCTCTCACCCTCGGAGCTGTTCAGACGAGGAGCCTGTCCTGCTTATATCTCGGTCATGTCAGGGGCACTCGGGACCTGCCTGCATCGGAATCTGTATATCCCGATCCTGGCCCTGTGCGGTCTCTGAATCCGCTTCCAGTCCGCCTGAGGTTGTCCTCAGCCTCGGCGACAGGAGCCACAGTCGGGGTGCAGGGTGGGATGTAAATGTATGTTCTAAGCTTTAGGGTTTTGGTTTTTTTAAGTTTTTTTTTTCCTTAGAATTATTCACCCACAGATGTGAGACAGGAAAAAAGGGGGTGGGCGTGTGAAGAAAAAAATGTTTACAGGGCTAACTGTATTGTACTAAAGCGTGTGGCAATGAATTAGCTTCTCGGGGGAGGGGGGTGCGGCCAAAGAGGGGAGCCCCACGTAGAGCTCAGCACGGTGAGGGCGCAGCCCTGCTCGGCCCTCGGACACGTGGGCACTGCTCTGTCTGGCGTTGGAGCCATCTCGAGAACAAACCAACAGCAACAAAACAAGAAAGGAAAAAAAACAATAAATTTTTAAAATTTAATCCATGTTTCTTCGTTTTTACTTCCATTCGCTGCCTGGTCGCTGTGAGATGGCTCAGCCTGGCCCGGCCCGGCCCGGCTGCGGCCCCGGTGGGTGCCTCACAGACGCCCGCGTGTGCAGTCCCCAAGGCCCTGGTGCCCCAGAGCCCTCAGACTCCTCCTGCGGCTCCGTTCTAATCCACCGTGGGACTCCTCACAGGCCCTTCTGCGTGGCCTCTTCCCACAGTGGCCACCCAAACAGATTGTTCCCTAACCTACAGAGGTGTTGGCCTTTTTGAGAAAGGCTTTATTGACGTGTAATTGGCATTCAGTGAGACGGCAAACCTGGTAAGCTCTTGAACAGGACACACCCGTGCAGCCACTGTGTGGGCAGGATAGCAGCCCTACGCTGCCTGTGGAAGTCCCCTGAGGCTCCTAGGTGGTCCCTTCCTCCTGCCTCTTTCTAAAGAACCACTGCTCTGCTCCCTGCCACTGGAGATTAGTTTGCACGATCTTGAGTTTTGTGTAGACTGGGCTTTGAGCTGGTCACCCGACTGCCAAGCTCCGTCGGGTCCCTCGTTTGGCAGTGTTGTTTGATACTGACGGCTCTGCCTTGTCTTCAGCACGTCGCTGTGTTTTCCCTCTGGGCTGGAATCCTCAAGGGACAGAATCAGTGGAACCAGCCCGCCTTCACGTCAGCAGGACTGCTACAAACAGCTACAAACAGCTGTGAAGTGCATAGCCTAGTTCCTGTCGCAAGCATTCCCTCTTTGGCTATAACTTTGAGGACTGAATCCTATGTCATTAATGATACAGGCCCCCACTGCTTCGGTAAGCCCAAGGACTAATGGGAAGCAGTCACTGCTTTCTGGTGTAGCAAGGATACCACCTGGATTTCAATTTAAGAAGGCACTGTTGGGATTAGGTGTCCTGATGCAGGTCCTGTGTTCCTGCTTGGCGTTGTCTTCGTGGAAGCTGGATGGGCATCTTTGCTAAGTCATCCGAAGAAGTGCGTGTTCCGTGATGGAATTAGCTGAGATTTCGGTTGTGATTATGTGGGACACAGATCACCAGTTAGTGGGTCTGTTCTCAGCAAAAGCAGCCTGTAGTTTGTAGAATCCGTTTGAAGAGAAAGATTATATATAAAGATCAATATCTGAGGTTGTGTCATACATAAGTCCCAAAGGAACTTGTGCTTTTGAATCATAGACCGAATTTGCGTGTCCACCCTTGGTGGCTCTCAGTGAATCTTCTTAAGATGAAAGCCAAAATCCAGAGAGTTAAAAGCCAAGGTTAGGGACCAGCATTGTGGCACAGTGGGTAAAGCCGCCCCGCCTCCTGCAATACCAGCATCCCATATGGGTGCTGGTTCAAGTCCTAGCTGCTCCACTTCTGATTAAGCTCCCTCTAATGCACCTGGGAAAGCAGCAGAAGATGGCCCAAGTGCTTGGGCTCCTGCACCCATGTAGGAGACCTGGATGAAGTTCCTGGTTCATGGCTTCAGCCTGGCCCAGCCCTGGCCATTGCAGCCATTTGGGGAGTGAACTGGCGGATGGAAGACCTCTGTCTCTCCCTTTCTCTGTAATTTTGCCTGTCAAATAAAATGAAGATCTTAAAATCCAAGACTGCAACAAGATGTGCCTGACTTTTTGGGCTATATTACCAGCAAATGAGAAAGTTGCCTTCTAAGAATGTTCTTTAAGGAACAATAGGGACAGCTATCAACATGTTCTTCCACAAGACTGAAAAGGAGTAAGTTCTTTATGTCAAAAGCTAAGAGAGGGAGTCTTGAGTTAGAAGGAACTGTGTAATCCGATGAATCTGGTGAGAACAGAGGAAGAGAGAGACGCTGTCGTGGGTGCCAGCTTGTTTCATCCCCATGCCGTGAGTAATCTGTGGATTCCAACTTAAACAGCTGCAGGGGTCCCCAGAGCAAAAAGGCCCCTGCCAACTGGAAGTTGAGCATGGTTAGCAAGGAGTGCATTGCGACAGGCGGAAGTCCCACCCTCGCCTCTGGAATTTGTTGTCTGCCACTTCTTTAGGATGGTCTGTCTATACCTGACTACTACAGCTCAAGTCTCCAGGAAGTGGCAGCCAGAAGTCTTGTTTCATTTGTAAGAAATCAAAAAGCAAGTAGAAACCCAAGGAAGACTTTGAGCTGCAACTGATCGACCAAAGTCACTCCACCTTGGTCACATGGTACACGTGGGCCTATGTCCCTGCTCCACCAGTCGCTAGGTCTCTGTTGCCCACATAACTGGCTGGAACATGGAAAAGCAAAAAGCATGCACGAGCCCATTTGTCTACACCTAACGATGGAAACAACTCAAGTTCCACTGAGAAGTTGTGAGAACCGGAAGAAGCATTCTTTGAAAAGAATCCATCTCTGACAGACGTAGCCTGGGGCTGCCTCCCCAGCTGTCGGCCTGCTTGCTTGTGAGCTGATGTCTCCTCATGTCGTGGTGAGCCCAGACGTCTCTCTTCAGTGTCAGGACCGTGTAGATGTGACTGCTGCCCACCTCGTTCCCACTCCCCCCACCCCCTGCCTCTATCTGTGTTCCCCCGAATCAGAACACAGCACACCACCTCTACGGCACCTGTCCTGCCAGGCAGACATCCCAGTGTGCACTGGGAAGGGCAGAGTCAGACTGTGCCAAAGCGGAAGTCGAGGGGAGGGGTTGAAGAGGGCCCAGAGGAAGCACTTAGTTGGAAGGTGTGAGGCACAAATGGCTTTTTAGGCTGACCCAATTCACTGCAGCGCCAGCATCCCATGTTGCAGCACCAATTCAAATCCCTCCCAACCCAGCTCCCTGTTAACACACCTGGGAAAGCAGCGGAAGCTATGTACGTGGGAGACCTGGATGGAGCTCTAGGCTCCTGCCTCTGGCCAGGCCCAGCCTCATCCATTGAAGCCATTTGGGGAGTGAATGAGTATATGGGGGAATCTCTCTTCTGTCACCCTGCCTTACAAAAAAAAAAAAATCATCAAAAAACTGAATGCTGGGACTGGTGTTGTGGCACAGGGCTAAGCCACCACTTGCAAAGCCAGCATCTCATATCAGAGTGCCAGTTTGAGTCCCCAGCTGCTCCACTGCTGATCCAGCTCAGCTCCCTGCTAATGCATCTGGGAAGGCAGTGGAGAATGGCCCTGCCACTCCCAGCGTGGGCCTTACGGGGTGAGCCGGGAGATGGAAGATATCTGTCTCTGTCATTCCCTCTGTCACTCTGCCTTTTAAGTAAATAATCTTTAAAAAGGAAAAAACCTGACCCCTCACCAAGCTCCTAGGACAGTCCTTATGTCAGCAGACTCCCCAGAATCACGGGGGACAGGACACGGACAACAGAGGCACAGCCGGGGCAACGCTGCTCCCTCAATTACAGGTCAAGAGAATAAAATCCTCCAACTGCCGTAAATCTTTCAACACCATAGATCTGATGAAAATTCACGTGTGAGAACGACTGTGACTTGTTTTCAGGAATGTCTTTGCCTTTTAGAGATTCGTGTCCAGGATTTGCTTCTAACTAACCTCAAGGTGGGAGGGTGGGTGGAAGTCTAGATGGGGAAGATGGACTGTGCATCACTGAGAATCGCTAAAGCTGCTGCATGGCGCGTTCATCCCATTCTCCCTATTTTCACAAACATTTACAATCTTCCATGCCAAGGTCAACACATTGTTCAGGCCAGAAACTGCTCTGAGCGCCCAAGCTGCGTGCATTGTCCTCGCGTGTTTAATATTGCAGGAAATAAATGAGACGGACAGACTGTACTGGCCCCTCGTGTAGCTGGAATCCCGGCCCTCGGCTTTCTCACGTCATCTCATGGGCGAACTGATCTGAACAGCTTTTTAAGACCACACGCATTGAAAATGCCACCGCCTGGCCACAGGGCAGGGCAGGGGCCGCCTGGGATCAGAGGCGGGTCTGGCAGAAAAGCCTGGAAACTGGTCCTGGGAGAAAAAAAAAAAGGCAAGCAACAGCCAGGTCTGCTTTTAATATTTATTCCAAAAATACTAAAACTCCACTTTCTACCCCAGGCTCTTGAACTCCCCCAGAAGCAGGGGAGCTGCCAGCCCTACGTGTCTCGTGGGGCCGCTGGGTGCTCAGACCCATCTCAGGAAGGAGAAAGACGAGGAAGCGAAGCTCCAGCCAGGGCACCCACCTGTCAGGCCGGCACCCAGCTGAGGGGGCCCGGCCCACAGCCCTCCTTGGCTCTTGTGGCAGCCGCGAACGTGGGCCACCTCGGAGCAGTGCCGCCTCTGCAGTGACCGAGCCACAGGCTGAGCGCCTTCATGGCTGGGTGGACGCGAGTAAGCACAGGAGATGCGGGCCCGGGGAGTCAGAGCCCTCAAAGCAAAGCTCTGCAGGAGTTCCTGGGGCGGGGGCCTCTCCCCTCTCCCTCGCAGAAGACCCAGAAGGAAGACTGTAGCAGCCGGGTTCCCAGCACATCCATGCACTCGGCCACCAGGCAGGCCTGGGTCGCACACGGGCTGCAGCCTCCTTACTGCATGCCGACTGGATGCATGGGCCAGGGCGCCTGGCCAGCACCAAGGCCGGCCACAGCAGGGACCTGGGGCACGGGCTGTAAGCGCTGCTGGGACTGCCAGATGTGATGGAGCTCCTTGAACTGCTCCACCATGCGGTCTTTGAGGTCCGGGTTGGAGATCTGTAGCCGGATGCTGTCCGCCGACCAAGACAGCTCCCCCGAGAACATCTCCAGCAGCAGGCGCGCTGCAACCGGCACCACCTGGGGCAAAGAGGAGACAGGACGTGGCAGGGCCGCAGGCAGCTCAGGTGGGGACAGACTGCACCCTACACCTCCGCCCTCCAAGCTCCCGACCCCAGGACTCCGCGCCTGCGCGCTGGTGGGGAGTGAGAGCACACCTGGACAGTGATGAGCTTCTTCTCTCGGGGCTTGTGGTCAGGCCACTCCTCCCCGAAGCAGAAGAAGATCTCGAAGGGCGGAGGGGCGTGGGTCTGGCCCTTCTGGAACAGGATGAGCTCTGCGGCAAGACCAAGACCCTTTGTTAGAGGCGGAGCTGTGCCTCCGGGCCGGAGGAGGCCAGCGCAGACCGGGCCCTCACCATTGAGAAAGTGCTCCAGGCTGAAGAGCTTGGTCTTGACCTCCCGCTGGATGGGGTTGGGGCGCGAGCCGTGGGCTGAGGCGCAGGGCCCGCTCCAGAACACCTTGCACTGGCACAGGCGGATGGCGTACAGGTCCTGGCCCTGGAGCTGCAGGATGAGCCCGCGGTCCAGGACGTCCAGCAGCTGGTTCGTGTAGAAGCGCTGCTTGTCACTGGGGATGTCCTCGGGGCTGGGGAAGCGCACTTGCTCCAGGCTCACGGGGCCGAACAGCTCCACCTGCTCCTGGGTGGCCTCCAGCTGGCTGTAGAAGAGCCGGCAGCCGTGTGGGTTGCTGATGGTGAGGGCGCGGGGTGGCCGCCCCCGGTACTGGAACTTGATCTCCAGGTCCGTCACTGTGGGGGTGGGCTCGTCAGCTCTCCCCCTGCCTCCCCCACCCCAGGCTGCTGTCCTCTTCCCCACCACCTCCCCTCCTCCCAGACACCCTCCCCCACCCCCCAGCCCGCCCCAGGGCCTTACGGGGCAGCATGTGGGGGTTGATGAGTAGGTCAGGCAAGAACTGTTCGCTTGCAGGGGGCCCGGGGGGCCCAGGCTGCACGCTCTGCAGGACCTCAGGAAGAAGCTGCAGCTCCTCAAAGCCAGCAGTGGAGCCCGAGGGAGGGACCAGGAGGCCGCCGTCTGGAGGGAGGGGGCCCGGCAGCACAGGCGGCTGCTCAGCCAGGGGCCACTTGATGTCCTCTTTGGGGAAGGAATAGGGTGGCGGGGCAGAGCCGGAAGGCACTGGGTCTACAGCAGGAGGAGTGGACAGGACTGTGAACGCCCCCTCTGGGGCCCAGCCGCTCTCCACCCCGGCCTCCCCAGTCCCAGGCCCCTGCGGCTCCCCCACAGCAGATTCCCGGCTCACCTGTGATGCACAGGCATGGTAACATCCTCTGGAGCTGCCGGGCGGGCGTGGCCAGGAGGAGGCAGGAGGCCAGACAGAGAGAAGGGAGGCCTGGTTATGACGCTGATCTGATGCTGAGGAATTAACATGGGAACCACAAGGCAGCTCCCCCAGCCTGCTGCTTGGCCCGCGGCCTCAGCTCTGCCACCCCAGGCAGCTGGGAAACTCGCTCGGTTCCCCTTCTGTCTTGTGCGGGTAGCACGGCCTAGCGCGCCCACCAGCCACGAGGCTCACCGCGCCGGAACCCCAAGGAGAGGCACAGCAGGCCCCGGAAGAGCAGAGCTGCTCGGTCCCAAACCAGGGTGGGCTGGGCGGCAGGCAGCCCTAGGGGAGAGGAGCCCCCAGCCCCACTGCCTGGCTCACACTCACCTCTTCATCTTCCTCCTCCTCTTCCTCTCCTGGACCCACATAGTACTCATCAGCGGGCTGCGACTCTGCACAGCAGGAGGGCACGAAGGAGTCAGTGGTGGACAGGCGCCAGGGGCTGCCCGAAGCCCCTGCTGCGGCTCCTGCCCAGCGTCAGGGTGATGGGAAAGGCAGAGCTACCCAAGATCTCAGGACGCAGGTGACAGCCAGAGAGGCAGGACCCTGCAGGCTGTGACACGCTGGAGGGACTTGAGCCCGCCTGCACCCAACGGGCCACCGTGGGCGCGCCGCCCCGGCCACGCATACCTGTGGCAGTGGGGCCGTTGGAGCAGACCTCATAGATCTTGTAGGGCTGAGGCGGCATGTCCCGGGGCCCATCATAGATGAGGCGGAAGTCGCGGCTCTTGTTGAGGGCACAGCGCAGGTTGGCTTTCCACTTGGCCGGATCAGCCTCGTCCACCCCCTCGGTGTACTTGCCCGTCTCCTTTGCCCAGGCCTAGCACAGGAAGAGAGCACAGCCGCCCACAGAGAACCTCGCCGAACCGCGCCTGCAGCCGGTCCTGGGGGAGTCGCGGCTGTGATGAGTGGTGGGCCCCAGGCTGCGCCTCGCTGAGCCCCAGGCCTCGTGAGCAGCCAGGGGCACTGGTGCAGGCTCTCAAGGCTCCCACGGGCTCAGTGGAAGGCAGGGGCCTTCAGAGGCACCCAGTCACCGCCCCTGGGGCAGCATGCTCGTCCAGGCTTGAAGGAAGACAAAGGGTGATCTGGAACTAGACGGGCAGTAGACATGAGCCCTCCCGCTGTGGGCCAGGCCTTGAACATTTGGTCTCTTTCTGCTTCCGTCTCCTCTACACAGGACACCTGACAGTGCACCTGCACCTTGGACCGCCTCAGTACACCTGAGCTGCTGGTATTATTGTTTTGTCTTGTGTTTTCCTTTTTTTTTTTTTTTTTTTTTTTTTTTGACAGGCAGAGTGGACAGTGAGAGAGAGAGACAGTGAGAAAGGTCTTCCTTTGCCGTTGGTTCACCCTCCAATGGCCGCTGTGGCCGGCGCACCACGCTGATCTGAAGGCAGGAGCCAGGTGCTTCTCCTGGTCTCCCATGGGGTGCAGGGCCCAAGCACTTGGGCCATCCTCCACTGCACTCCCGGGCCACAGCAGAGAGCTGACCTGGAAGAGAGGCAACCAGGACAGAATCCGGCGCCCTGACCGGGACTAGAACCCGAGGTGCCGGCGCCGCAGGCAGAAGATTAGCCTATTGAGCCACAGCGCTGGCCTTCCTTTTTTGTTTTAAAGATTTGTTTTATTTATTTGAAAGGCAGGGTGACACAGAGAGATATATATATATATATATCTTCCATCATTAGCTGGTTCACTCCCCAAATGGCCACAATGGCTACAGTTGGGCCAGGCTGAAGCCAGGAGCCTGGAACTCCATCTGAGTCTCCCACATGGGTGGCAGGGACCCAAGGACTTGGACCATCTTCTGCTGCCCTCCTAGACACATGAGCGGGCAGCTAGATGGGAAGTGGAGCAGCCAGGACTGGAACCAGCTCTCTGATGTGGGATGCTGGCGCTGCAGGCAGTGGCTTAACCTGCTGCGCCACCACGCTGGCCCTGGGTATTGTTATTTGGGACAGCAATTTAGTGATGTCACAATTACAAATGTCCCTATCCTCTAACCCAGGGGCTGATTTCTAGAAATTTATCTTAACTGGGGTGGGCCCTGGGCCACAGTGAGTTAAGCCACTGCCTGGGAGGCCTGCATCCCATATCAGAGTGCCTGGAACTCAGTCCCACCTCTGCTCCCAGTCTAGCTTTCAGAAGCAACAGGGATTGGCTCAAGTATTTGGGTTCCTGCCCACCCACAGGGGAGACTCAGATGGAGTTCCCAGCTCCCGGCTCCTGGCTCCTGGCTCTGATCTGAACTGCTGTGGGCATTGGGGAAGTGAACCAGCAGATAGAAGATCTCTACTTCTCTCTCTCTCACTCTGCCTTTTAAATAAATATGTAAATCCATAGAATGAAATATAGGGCAGCAAACGTTAAAAAAAAGTGGAGGAAGCTTTTTACATACTGACATGTGAAGGTCTTCAAGAAATATCAAGTGTATACATCTATTTTTTGAAAAGTGGGGGAAGGAAAAGTATGTATTTGAATGCACAGAATTTGAGTAAGTTCTTGGGAAATGGAATGAAAGAGAAGCTTAAGTACAGGCACTTGGTCTGGCAGCTAAAACGACGGTTACCAGACTCGAGTCTCCTGTCCAGGTGCCTGGGTTCCACACCCACCTCTGCTCCTGACCCGGCTCCCGGCTCACGCACACCCTGGGGGGGCAGCAATGATGGCCCAAGAACTTGGGTTCCTGCCACTCCCCAAGGGGACCTGGACTGAGCTCCTAGCTCCTGGCCTCAGCGTTGGTCCTGCTCTAGCTATTGCAGGCATTTGGAAAGTGAACAGCAGGCCGGCGCCGTGGCTCAATAGGTTAATCCTCTGCCTTGCAGCACCAGCACACCGGGTTCTAGTCCCGGTCGGGGCACCGGATTCTGTCCCGGTTGCCCCTCTTCCAGGCCAGCTCTCTGCTATGGCCCGGGAGTGCAGTGGAGGATGGCCCAAGTCCTTGGGCCCTGCACCCCATGGGAGACCAGGAGAAGCACCTGGCTCCTGGCTTTGGATTAGCACGGTGCGCCGGCTGCAGCACGCCAGCTACGGTGGCCATTGGAGGGTGAACCAATGGCAAAGGAAGACCTTTCTCTTTGTTTCTCTCTCTCTCACTGTCCACTCTGCCTGTCAGAAAAATAAAAAATAAAAAAAGAAAGCGAACCAGCAGGTAGGTGGAGAGAGGGGAGGAACTCTTTCTCTTAAAAACTGAAGAAGCTCCTGGCTCCTGGCTTTGGCTTGGCCCAGCCCTAAATATTGCAGCCATTTGGAGGGTGTATGGACGATATCTCTCTCCCTGTCTCTACTAACTCTGCCTTTCAAATAAATAAAGCTTTAAAAAAATAAATAAAAAATAAACAATCCTTTTGACCAGCCACTTTTGTTTCACTTAAAAAAAGTTTTATTAATTTATATTTATTTGAAACTCAGAACAACAGAGATTCTACCCACTGATTCGTTCTCCTAAATGCCAAAGCCAGGAGCCCAGAACTCGGTCTGGGTCTCCTACATGGGCGGCAGGGACCCAGCCACCTGAGCCATGGCGCAGATTAACAGGAAGCCGATTGGAAGCAGAGCAGGACTGAAACCCAGGCACCCAACAGGAGACAAACACGTGCCGAGGGCATCTCAACCATGGCAAATGCCCGCCCGAGCAATTTCTAACTTTAGGAACCAACCCAAAAGCAATCGCATGAACTTAACAAAGAAAGGGCAAGAGTTAACCGTCTGCGGGGCATGTGAGTTTTAACACTGAAACACCGAAGTGAGCAAAAACCTAGACCAGGTGAACTGAATGGCGCTCGGGCTTCCGGCGGGGCCCTCAGCAGTCGCTGGCAGTGATGTGGCCGAGCGCTGGACAGGCAAGCTGACCCCAGTGTGGGGTGGAAAACTGCAGGTCGCAAAACCAGCAAATACAGCTTGATTCCAATTCTGCTTTTCAGGTACACACGTGCAGAAAATGGAAACTATAGGCACACCCCCTAGGGTTAAGAGTAGGGGTGAACTGTCGGCCTTTTTTTTAGCATACATGTAAAACTGGATGTGTACTCACGGGTAATAAAAATGAGGCAAAAACAAGAGGTTAAGGATGGCGCTCGCATGGTGGCTAAGACGCCACGTGGGACACCCGTGTGACATCAGAGTGCCGGGGACTGAGTCCGAGCTGGGCTCCCGATCCCAGCTTCCTGCTAAAGTGCGTCCTGGGAGGCAGCAGGTGCTTAGGTCCCTGCCATCCAGGTGGCAGACCTGGGTGGAGTTCCTGTTCCTGGCTTCGGGCTGGCCCAGTCCTGACAGTGTGGATGTTTGGCGAGTGAACCAGGAACAGGAAGATCTCCATGTGTGTGTCTCTGTCTCTCTAATCAATAAAAATAGTAATTTGTTTTTAAAGATGTATTTATTTGAAAGTCAGAGTTACACAGAGAGAGGAGAGGCAGAGAGGGAGGGAGAGAGAGGGGTCTTCGATCAATGGTTCAATACCCAATTGGCCACAACGGCTGGAGCTGCGCTGATCTGAAGCCAGGAGTCTCCTCTGGGTCTCCCACGTGGGTGCAGGGGCCCAAGGACTTGGGCCATCTTCTACTGCTTTCCCAGGCCACAGCAGAGAGCTGGATCGGAAGTGGAGCAGCCGGGTCTCGAACCAGCACCCATATGGGATGCTGGCGCCTCAGGCCAGGGCATTAACCCACTGTGCCACAGAGCCTGTCCCAATAATTGTTTTTTGCTTTTACATTTTTTTTAAATAATGACTAATTTTTAAAGATAAGGTGCAGTAGGAGGAGTGCTCTGGGATGCAGGTCAGCAACAGTGACCCTGTGGCTACGCCTGTGTGTGCGTGTGGGTCCCTCTTATGCCTTGGCTGTCCAGGCAGCACTGCTGTCCAGGGCTTACCTTGAAGATGGTGTTGTCTCCATCCTGGCTGGGACCGTGCCGAGTGGCATGGCGCCAGGGGATGTAGAAGAACCTCCTCTCCCCGTTGACCCACTGAAGCCCCGGGTACTGGCAGCTGTTCACCTGGGCCACCAGCCAGGGCTTGAGCCTCACGCGGCGGGGCGGAGGGGGAGCCCCAGGGGCCGGCTGGTTCATGGTCAAGGGGTCTGTGGGGGTAAGCGGTAGCGTGGCGTCAGTAGGTGTGCAGCCTGAAGCTCCCACACCACTCCCAGCGCCAGCGGGTGCGGAGGGCTGGGCCGGCAGGCCAGGGGCACAGGGACAGGCTCTCCAGGCCACGGTGGGAGGGGGGGACAGGCCAATTCTCTTTTGTAACCTGTCCCAGGTTCACCCAATCCACGTTTTGTGTTGGGGGGAAGGGAAGGAGGAGATTTACGGAGCTGTGGATGTGGTGTGTACTGCCCCCCCCCCCCCCCCGCGCCTTTACCCTAACCCCAAGCCACACCCACTGTCCTCAGCTGCTCCCAGCCCTCCCCCCCCCAAGGCAGGGCTCGGCCTACCTCCCTCTGTGATCAGATGGGAACTTCCCTGTCCAGCCTGCCCCCGCCCTGCTTCTCTCAGGCTCCTTCCACCAAGGACTCCTCGGATCTCCCAACCAAGAATCTCATCTCCGGCTTCTAGAAAACCCGGCCTTGGGCGAAAGTACGACACAGGACTTGAAGGAGGGCTTCCATGCTGCTCCCCCAGTTTCCCCTTGGGGATGAGGCTCCCCTCTGTCCATTTTTAGAGAAATCCCATCAACCCACTCAATTCCCTCCAGCTAGGAAAGCAGCCACCACACTGACATCTTATCTCTCCTCCCTTCCCCTCCCACATCCGGCTGGGGTCTGTGCCCCAGGCCAGGTCCAGCAGCCACCCAAGGGGAGTGAGCCCCGCCTGGCCAGCCAGCCCCATGCCGCCCCTGCCTCCTTCCCTGTGCCTGCCCACCCCCTCTCCACCCTAGGGTGTCTCTGTCCTCCCCTGGGCCATGCCCCTGGCCCTTAATTAACCTTGTGACCTCCAGGTCAAGGACAGAAGCCGTTACCTGAGCCAGACCTCAGGGAAATCTGTCACTCAGTAGGAACAGAGTCGAGCTAGACCCTGTCTGTCAAGCCAGACCTGGCAGCTGCATGGCAGCTCGGTGTCCGAACCATTCCCAGCCCAGTACCTTTATGGGTTGCACCTGCTAAGCGCCCACTCCATGTTCCAGAGTCACCCTCCAAAGGCCTCTCATCAGAGCAGTGCCCAGCTCGGCTGCCAGGGCCGGGGGCACAGGAAGCCCAGCCCAGGCCAGGGCAGGCGGGCGAGAGAGCTCAGCCCTGCCCTGGGGCCTCGGAAGACTGGGGACCCAGTTCCCCTTTCGGCACAGCCTCCGCCCAGGCGCAGGGGAAACGAAAGTGGGCAGACGGGCCAGCGAGCAGCCTGACTCCCTGGGAGCCCAGGAAGGGAGGGGGCCCCGAGCACGCGCACAAGTGGGGCCCCCAGACCAAGTTCTGCCTGCCGCTGCCTGGCTGAGTCCAGCTCCCAGCTGGGGACAACGTCATGCACACGTACGTGTGTCTGCAGCGCCCCCCGCACCGGAGCTGTGTCACCAGCCGTGGGCAGAGGGGGACAGGCCTCCCGGATGGCCTCTCCCTGCTCAGGCGGCCAGACCACCAGGATCATCAGCCTTCCCTCGCCCGCCCCCCACCCCAGGTTCAGCATCCACCCTCTGGGAACTTCCTCAGAAGCACCCAGCCAGTCAGCATCCTCAAAGGGCTGGAGCTGAAATGTATACAGCCCCAAGACCCAGGCCTGGGGAAAGCCGGGAAACAGCTTCCACACCTCCTTAGGAGCACATGTCAAAAAGGGGTGGGGGCAGCTGAGGACCCGAGGAAGCCCCACAGGTTGTCCGGGAGGGAGAGGCCACAGCTCACCCTGCTGCGGTCCCAGGAGCGGTGCCCCGCCCCACCTGCCAAACTTGTGGGTACCAGGGAGCTGCTAGGAGAGGAAGCTCCACAGTGGCGGCTGTGGCAGAGGGCAGAGCGGCAGGCCTCCGCCATCGCCCCCTCACCTGTTCCTCCCTCAGCAAACGCAAAGGGATCCCTGGAACAGGCGCCACCCTACATCCCGCCCCCTCCAGGTGAGCTGACACCCCTGGGCCCGGCCCACCCATGCAGTCCACACAGGCCGAGGCTCTGGAGCAGCAGGTGCGGCAGGAAGAAGGCTCTCTTCTCTCGGTGTCTTCCCCGGGGCAGGGCTGGGGAAGGCCGGGCTGCAGGGGGGAAACCCCCAAGTAGGGCCTTTAGGGGAAAAAGGATTTCCCTAGACTCCTGTCTGGAGCCCCTCGGCCCCGCGCCCCATGCCAGGTTGCTCGGGGGAGGGCCCCGTTCTGGGGACCGCCAGCCTCCTCCATCGCCCAGCCCACTCCTTTCAGGCCCGGGTCACTGATCCCCTCCCCGGCCCGAGACTGCTCCTCTGGCTGGGGCCCCCGCCCCACCCTCGCCGCGCGGGGGTCCGCAGACGCCGGCTCGCGCTCTGTCTCCTCCCCCGCGACACCCCGCACTTTGACAGCTGCCTCCCCCCTTCCCCGCTGCTACGAGGGTCGGCGCCGCCACCCAGGTCCTTCTTTCCACAAACCCCTGTCTTGGCCTTAAGGTCCTGGGAGAGCAGGTGCCCCGGACCTCCGCGGGTGGCGGAGGAAGAAGGGCGGGGAGCGCCCCGCGGCGGGGTCGGGGCCTCACTCCTCCGCGACAGCGAGGCGGAGGGAAGGAGGTGCGGACGCCGCTGCCTCTCGGGCCTCGGGGCTGTCCGCGTGCCCACGGGACGACGGCGACCGGTGCCCGGCGCCCCGCGATCATCCGGGCGTGGGAAGCGCCGAGGCCGACGGGGTGCGCCCGGTGGTGGGCGCCCACCCGAGCTGGGGCGCCAGGTGGAGCAGGACTCGGACCCCGCCCGCCGCCGGCAGGTGCCCCGATGTGGGGGCGGGGTGGCGGGACACTGCTCCTCCGGCCGGGGGCGCAGAAAAGGCGGCGCGGCGGCCGACACCCACCTGTGTGCGGGGCTCCCGCGTGGCTGCGCCCGGGAGCGCGGGCCGGCGGCGGGGCGAGTTGCGCCCTCCCGGAGCTGCGCCTCCGCGGGGCGGCCGGCCGGCCCTGCACTTCCGCGTCGCGCCGCCCCCGCCCCCGGCCGCGGCCGCCGAGCCTCGGTGCGCGGGCAGCGCCGCGCCGCGCCCCGCCCCGCGGAGCCACCCGGGCTGAGCATCGGGCCAGGCCCCGGGGCCTCCGGGGGAGGCGCCCAGCAGCGCGCTGCCCTGGAAGGATCCCGGGGCTCCCGCCACCTGGAACCGCAACGCCGTCCTGGGACAACTCCTCGGCCCCGCCGCAGCGCCGCGCGTGGCTCCAGCCCGCACGGTCCCGGGGCCACGTTCAGGCGGCCAATCCTGGCCCTGCCGCGGGGGCCTCGTCCCAGCGAGGCCAGAGGTTGCGCCGTCCCCACCCGCGGACCCGAGCCGTCGGACCGTTTCTCATCCACACACAGCAAGCGCGCGCCCCCTCTCCCCACCGGGAGGCCTGGGGTGCTCCTGGGGTCGCCAGTCCCGCGGTCCTCTCACCCGGCCTCTACTGTCCATCCGCCGGCCTGAGCGTTTTCCAGTCCCACAAAGGGGCCTCGCCCGCTCCGGCTTCACACCTGCTGTTCTTTCTGGAACCTTCTTGGCGGGCTAACTCCTACTCTAGTAGCACGCCTTTCCCTGGGAGGGCTGCGCTGACTTCCCCTCCTAGGCGGGGCCCGGGGCTCTGAAGGGGGGCCTCCCTGGTTTCACAGCCGCGCTGATGGCCCTTCGAACCAGCTTCCACAGGGACCACGGCTGTCTTTTTATTGCTCATCTTCTATAGAAATGTTTTACTTAAAAATTTTTTTAATGAAGAAAATGTCCAAGTTAATCATTTTAAAAAAAGATTTGATTTATTTGAAAGGCAGAGTTAGAGAGAGAGGGAGATCTCCCCATTTGGCTGCAACAGCCAGGGCTGAGCTGGGCCAGGCAGGAGCCAGCAGCCTGCCTGGAGCCTCATCCGGGTCTCCCTTGTGGATGCAGGGACCCAAGGACCTTGGCCATCCTCTGCCGCTTCCCCGGGTGCTTTAGCAGGGAGCTGACCCAAAGCGGAGCAACCAGTGCCCATACAAGATGCCAGCGGAAAATTTGTCTATTTATTTGAGAAGCAGAGAGAGACAGCAAAATGGGGACCCCATCCATTGGTTCACTTCCTCAATGTCTCCAACAGCTGGGGCTTGGGCCAAGTGGAAGCCAGGAGCTAGGAACTCAATTGAGGTCTCCCACATGGATGGGAGGGACCAAACTTGAGCCATCACAGTTGCCTCCCAGGGGCTGCATTTACGGCAGCTGGAGTCGGGCTTGGAGCCATGTACTGAACCTCAGCACTGGTTGGGAGCAGGGCATCATACCCGCTAAGTGAAACTCCCACCTCTAATAGGTTTTATTTGAAAGATTTATTTACTTGAAAGGCAGAGTGACAGGGGTGGGGGTGGGGGGTGAGAAATCTTTCATCCACTTGCGAAGCTGTGGCTAACGGGAGCCAGGAGCCAGGAACGCCATCCAGATCACCCACGTGGACGGCAGGAAGCCAAGCACTTGGTCCATCATCTGCTACCTCCCAGGCAGGAAACGACTGGAAGTGTGGAGCAACTGGGGCTGGAACCAGGCACCCTGATTCGGATGCAGGTGTCAAGTTCGGAGCCTCGCGTTGTTCACAGGTGCGGTAGTCTTAGTTGACGAATGGGAACCTGGTTCATCCCTTCCCCCTGCCCTGGGGAAGACTTGAGCTCTTTCCCTTTAATGAGTGGAACGCACCCGTGTGTGCTGGCTTTCGTTTCTTCTTCTTTCATTTCATTTTCATTTCTTCTGAACCTCTCTCCCTCCCCATGAACCTTATGGTCCTAGTAGCAAGCGAAAATATCGTCAGATGTAAGTATTTTATTATTTGTACCTTGAGGTTTTTGCTATTTCCTATTTTTAAAAATTAAAGTGTGGATAGGGGAAATGTGGATGGGTAGGTTGTGGGTGTTTTTAATTATCTTTTTTAAAAATAATTTGAGGGGCCAGCACTGTGGCATAGTGGTTAAGTTAAAGCCCCGATCTGCAGTGCTGGCATCGCACATGGGCGCCAGTTCAAGTCCAGGCTGCTCCACTTCTGATCCAGCTCTCTGCTATGGCCTGGGAAAGTATTGGAAAATGGCCCAAGTGCTTAGGCCCCTGCACCCATATGGGAGACACAGAATGAGGCTTCTGGCTCCTAGCTTCAGGCTGCCCCAGCTCTAGCCATTGCAGCCATTTGGGGAGAGAACCAGCAGATGGAAGACCTTCTCTCTCTCTCTCTCTCTCTCTCTCTCTCTCTCTCTCTCTCTCTCTCTCTCTCTCTTGCTGCCTCTGCCTCTCAAATAAATCTTAAAAAAAAATAATAGTAATTTAAGAGGCAGAGAGACTTACCATGTACTGGTTCACCCACCCAGTGCAGGTCTCCCATGTGAGTGGCAGGGACCTCATTATTGAAACCATCACCTGCTGCTCCCAGAAACACCTATGTGGGATGTGGGGGTCTTCATTACTAGGCCAAACTCCTAGCCTGGGTAGAATGTTTTATATTTCTTTGAAAACAAGAGGGCCGTGCAATTGAACATGTACCCCAACAAAATGAGAAGCTGGTCTCTTTGAGGTCAACTATGCTTCATAGAAAAAGAAAAAAATGTTCTTTCTTGGTCCAGGAAATATACCTGGAGCAATCTCCAGGAAGGGTTGTCTTTTATCGTCCAATGGCTCCATGGCTCCACACTGGCAGAGGGGCCGAGAGACCTTGGGAGTCTGCCCCCTGCCCCCTCCGCGCTGTCCACCTTGCCCAGGTGAGACTCCTGTCCAGAAACTAGCAGGGGCAGGCCGTGTGCAGAGGGGTGCTGTCCTCGGGCTTGTGCCCAGCTCTCCTGCATTCCGGCTATGCGAGCCCAGGCAGGTCGTGTGGATGACGCTCCCCTGTCCCCAGAGGAGAGACAGCACTGATGTGAGGGGTGTCCAGGGACACAGAGGGGCTCAGCTCAGCGCGGGTGCTGCCTTCCTCGAAGCGGGCAACTTGAGCAAGAGCCACTCTGAACCTGAGACAGGGCATGGGGAGGAAGCAGGGCAGAGCTCCGGCTCTCCCAAGACCAGAGGGGCCTCCTGGCCTCCAGATGCTGTCTTGGGGGGTGGGGGGGGAGCATGGGGAAAGGGGAAGCAAGGCTACGCCCAACCCCTGTGCGGCCACTTCCAGTTCCCTTCGTGGGACAGGGGCCCGGGGCGGGGGGAACAGGGGCCCTTGGCTGGCCACTGAGACGGCCCCTGCCCCTACTCCTGGAGGAGGCCTCCCAGGCTGACCCGGTGGCAAGAGGTACCCTGCCCTAAGTTCAGGCTGAGTAAAGCAGAGTGGGGGAGGCGAGGAGTCACCAAAGGGAACCGAAAGAAGTCCAGGGTGCACTGCAGGGAGAGAGGGCAGAGGCCCAAGGGCAGTGAGGCGAGACTCCTGCCGCCTCGGGCCAGGCCTGGGCAGAGGGCAGTGGCCTCTGCCCTCCAGGAGAGTCCCCGCCTCAGGCCTGGGCTCTGCGGGTTCCCAGGCTGGTCCATCTCTCAGATACTCCGAACTCCTGGGAACTTGGCGGTGGCGGGATGGAAGTTCCAAGTCCCACAGGGCTGGGTCAGATCCGGGCTGCACCACTCAGGACCTGGGCGACCCTGAGCAGCCCACTCACTCTCTTGGAGCCCCAGCACCCCTCTGTAACATGACATGAGGACTGGCTGTCAGGTCCAAGTTCAATTGCACTCACTGAGCACCCGGTACCTCCCAGGATATGACAGAGAACAAAAAAGTCTGTTTTGTCTAAAAACCCTCGTGGGGGCTGGCATTATGATATAGTGAACTAAGTTGCTGCCTATAATGCCGGCATCCCATATGGGTGCCGGTTCACGTCCTGGCTGCTCCACTTCCAATCCAGCTCTCTGCTAATGCAACTGGGAAAGCAGAGGAAGATGTCTCAAGTTCTTGGGTCCCTGAATCCATGTGGGAGACCTGGATGAAGCTCCTGGCTCCTGGCTTCAGCCTGGCCCTGCCCTGCCTGTTGCAGGAGTGAATTAGCAGATGGAAAACCTCTCTCTCTCTCTCTCTTTCTCTGTAACTCTTTCAAACAAATAAAACTTAAAAAACAAACAAACAAACTTGCGAATGGGCAGGTGTTTGGCCCAGTGCTTAAGCCATTGCTTAGGGTGCTCACGTGCCATGCACTTCTGACTTCAGCTTCCTGCTAATGCACACACACCCTGGGCAACAGTGGTGGTGGCTCAAGTGCCTGGCTCAGTGCCACCCCGGGGGGAGACCCAGGCTCCTGGCTTTGATCTGGCCCAAGTCACAGCTATTGTGGGTATTTGGGGAATGAACCAGTAGATGGATCTTTGCTTTCCGCCTTTTAATGGAATAAATCTTAAAGTAGAACAATAAATAAAACCCCTGCCTTGCTATGGAATGTGGCTTCCATTCTGTGGAGTGAAGGAGAAAAGAAATCCTTAAGTAACTAATTTGAGTGGAGCCCCGTGGGCTGTCAGACAAGCTGTCACTTTGCCAAAGATGGAAGTTCCTGGAGGTTCAGAGCAGTGGGATGACACAATCTGGCTTCGTTTTTCCTCTTCTATCTTCTTAAAAAAATTATGTATTATTTATTTGAAAGGCAGAGTTACAGAGAGAGATCTTCCATCTGCTGGTTCATTCCCCAGATGACTATAACAGCCAGGGCTGGGCCAGGCCAAAGCCAGGAGCCTTGAGCTTTTTCTGGGTCTCCCATGTGGGTGCAGGAGCCCAAGCACTTGGGCCATCCTCCGCCACTTTCCCAGGTGCATTAGCAGGGAGCTGGATCAGAAGTGGAGCAGCTGGGACTAGAACTGGCGCTCCTACAGGATGCTGGCGGCTGCCCAACCCACTGCACCACAGCTGGCCCCTGATTGGGTCTGACTGCCCCACTCTGGGCTCATCAGTTTCTGATGCCCAGGTGTGGAGGCTTTGCTAGGAGCCACGCTCAGGACACCCCGCTGGGTCTCCTCTCTCTTCCTAGCTGCTACCTCCTCGGAACTTTCTGGGGTGGGACCTGACAGTGCCCTGCGCGGTGCCCTGTTGCATGGACACCTCTGGACCTGGGGTCCCCACCTTTCCCAACCTCAGCTCATCCGCCTCTTCCCCCGGCCCAGGGTCCAGGAAGCGGCCCTGGCTTGTTGTCCTGTCTTCCTGGTCCCAGGGAAGGACGGTGCTGCTTCCCTTTCCTCGCTGGTCCCCTGGCCGTCCGCTCCCCTCGCCCTGCACCCCGGCTCCTGCTGCTTCTCCAGGGGCTCTGTTCTGGCTTCCTAGGCACCTCTCCAGAGCTCCCCGCCAGCTGCAGGTTCAGCGGACCCCTTGTGCGCACCTTTCTCTCTCACTCTGACCCTAGGATTTCACTGCGTCCCAGGCAGCCAGTGTCTCACTCTTGCCCCCCACCCTGGGCTCCTCTCCCAGCTCAGCTTCCTGAGTCTGCCTAGCACGCCCCTGCCCCCGCTGGCCGCCGCCCTGGACCTCCCTCCACAACCACCACCACCACCACCACCACCCCCCGCCCCCGGCCTCCCCACCACTGGTTGCACCAGGTCTGATTCAAGTGCTGCTCCCTTGTGTTTGCTCAGCCTGGCTTCCAGACCACTTCCCTCCCAGCTCCCAGCTGTGTCACAAAAGCAGACGCCGCCACCAGCTCCCCTCCCCCTCCCCACCGCCTGCCTGTCTGGAGGGCTTGCGGCACAGCCCAGGCTTCTGGGCCAGGCGAAAAGGGAAGAGGAGGCGATCTGACTGGAAACAGGGCCCTCGGGGCTCCTGTAATGGGAAGGGCTGGGGCGCTGCTCTGCGGGGACAGTGGCCAGCCTGGCCTCGCAGGAACCAGCTAAGGACCACTCCCTGTGACTTCACGTTCTTCAAAATTTTATTAATTTATTTTTAGTTGAGAGAGAAAAAGAAAGAGAGAGAGAGAATCTCATCTGCTGGTTCACTCCCCGACTGCCTGTGGCAGTCAGGACTGGGCCAGGCAGAAGCCAGGGGCCCAGAACTCCATCTGGATCTCCCACGTGGGGACAGGCACCCAAGTACCCGAGCGCTCAGCTGCTGCTGCCTCCCGGGTGCACAGCAGCACAGGAAGCAGAGGCAGCTGGGACCCTGAGCCCCACCCGGACCCCCAGGCCTGGCAAACAGGGCCATGAGGGTGCTGGTGGGCCGGTGGGGTTCAGGAGCTTCTCCCCTGGCCCGAGCCAGCTTCTCTCAGCGTATCCGCCACGCGCGCTCCTGGGTCCAACGTCCAAAGCCCGGGGATGCTGACAGCAGTCATTGCTGAGGGCAGAGCGGGGAAGAGAAAGGGCACCTGCTCAGGCAGGGCGGTGCTGGGGGGCTTCCTCCCTGAGCTCTGCTCTGCAGCGGAAGTCACAGCAGTGCCCAGAAGAACGGAGCAGGGGACAGCGAGCGCAAGGATCCTGCCTCTGATCTGCAGCTGTGTTCCGTGCTGGGGGGGGGGGGGGGGGGCGGGGGGGGGCAGGGCAGGCAGGGACTTGCAGGACTGTGGAGAATCAGGGAGTGGTTCCCCCACCCTCGACCCCAGGGATACTGAAGGAAGGAGCAAATACCAAGGTGCTTCAAAAAAGTTCACCGAAAATGGAATTAAAAAATAAGTTTATGGGGCTGGTGCTGTGGCGTAGCAGATAAAGCAGCGGCCTGCAGTGCCGGCATCCCATATTGGCGAAGGTTTGAGTCCCAGCTGCTCCACTTCTGATCCAGCTCTCTGCTATGGCCTGGGAAAGCAGTGGGAGATGACCCAAGTCCTTAGCCCCTGCACCTGCGTGGGCCACCTGGAAGAAGCTCCTGGCTCCTGGCTTCGGAATGGCACAGCTCTGGCCATTGAGGCCAATTAGGGAATGAACCATCAGATGGAAGACCTCTCTCTCTACCTCTCTCTGTGTAACTCTGACTTTCAAATAAATAAATAAATCTTTTTTAAAAAAAAAAAAAAAAGCTCTGAAATCCATGCCTACAAGGTGTCTTCAAAAAGTTCATGGGAAATGTGTATTATGAAAAAACTATATGGATTCCAACTTTTTTTGCACAAAAATAAATTTATTTTTTAAAAATTATTTTCATTTTATTTGAAAGGCAGAGAGAGAGAGATCTGCTAATTCATGCTCCAAACATCCACAAAAGCCAAGGCTGGGCCAGGCTGAAAGCCAGCAGCCCAGAACCCAATCCAATCCAGATCTCCCACATGGGTGGCAGGGATCTGAGCAATTAAGCCATCACCTGCTACCTCCCAGAGCGTGCGTCAGCAGGAAGCTGGATCAGAATCAGATACTACAATATGGGATGTGGGAGTCCCAAGCAGCAACTTAACTGCTGGCTAAACCCACCGTGAGAATAAACTTGTCTTTTAGTCCCATTTTCTATGACATTTCTTAAGTCCCCTCGTACAACGAGATAATACACGTACTAACGAGACCTTAATACATGCACAACCTTGTTAAGCCCTTTTCATACATTGTGCGTTTAATTGCCATAGTCAGCCACTCTACTCCGAGGTAGCATTACTAGTACCCCACTTCCGAACCTCATGAACTTCAGTCAGTTACCCAGCTTGCCTCTCAACAGTGTTGTCTTCAGGGTTCCTTGTTTATAGAAGTAATAGCCAGATTTCTGCCTTCATCTTATTTTTAAAGATGTATTTATGTGTTTGAAAGAGTGACAGAGAAGGAAAAAGAGAGAGAGAGAGAGAGACCTTCTGTCTGTTTCTGGTTCTCTCTTCAAGTGGCTGCAATAGTTGGGACTGGGGCAGTCTGAATCCATGAGTCAGGAATTCTATCTGGGTCTCCAACAAGTGTCAGGGACCCAAGCTCTTGGGCCATCTTCTGTTGCTTCCCAAGGCACATTAGCAGGGAGCTAGATTGTAAGTGGAGCAGCCAGGACTCGAACCAGTGCTCTGCTGGAGTTGTAGGCGATGTGCAGCACCACAATGCTGGTCCCTCTGCCTCCACCTGTGTGTGGCCTGTTACCCCTGTTACGTCTCTGTGTTCACAAGGACACCGGTCACTTTGGGCTGCACCCCCAATGATGACTCCAAGTTAACTAATTAGATCTGCAACAACCCAACTTCCAAATGAGGTGACATTTGAGGTGCTGGGGGTTAGGAACTGGACATGTGACCGGGAGGGGGCAGGGGTGTGGTTCAACCCATTACCTCGTTTAACACTTGGTCTACCCTGCACCAAACCCTGAGGCCAGTGTGGTGGAATGAGAAGGCCATGCCAAGATGGCTGCTGGCAAGCCAGTGTCAGTTACTCAGGAATGGCTTCGAAACCCACCTGGCAACGAAGCCTGCCTGGCAACAAGCTGTGATTGGTTAGGGCATAAACTGCCCCTTGCCCGGATTGGCTGCCTTGGCTATATAAGCTGCTGTACCAACTGAAATAAATGAGTCTGCAGGCTGCTTGCCTCTGGCCTCACCTGACTTCTGGGGTCTGTGTGGTGACTCCGTGCCTCTTGCCCCCACCACGCTCCTCCTCTCAGAATGAATCCACAGCGACAGGCCAGGAACGTGCTTTTATCTCCGTCTGAGAGAGGAGGACCTGATGTGACAGAAAGGCGAGGCATCTTACCCAAAGGCACATAGCAACTGCTACGATGAGGCACTAGTCCTGAGCCAGGCTCCACCTTGAGTGACATGGCGTCACTTTGGAGCCAGACGGGCCTGGCCTCAGGTGCTTAGCTCGGTAACCACAAGCCAAGCCGTTGTTCAACCTGTCTGTCTCAGAGACCCCGTTTGTCATGCGGGGCGAACCATCGACTCTCAGCACCTGAACCACTGCCCAGTGGTGAGGACCCGTGCAGCCCAGCAGGGAAGGAGCCATACGTAAGGCTCATCCTGCAGCCTCTGTCTGTTCCGGCGGCTGCCTCGTAGTAGTCCTGGCTGGGTCCCTGGAGTGGCCAGAGCCGCGGAGGCATGCTGGTGTCTACTCTGTCAGCTCCATTTCCCAGGGCCCACCCTGGGCTGCCCACAGGACACGCTCCCTTCCCTGCACTCTCCATACCGACACACGGCAGGGAGGGCCGAGGGAGCTGCTGGCTCAGGGCCCAGGGTGTTGTCTGTGGCCCATGCCGCCAGGGAGGGTCAGTGGCTCCCAACAGAACCTGCATGCTCCCAGTCATCCCGTCTCAGGGACAGGCCCACGAGAAGACACAGGAACCAGGAGTGGACCAGAGACAGCACGAAGCCGGGGGGACAGCTCTGCCTGTGACCGGGTCCTCAGAGAACTCCATGCTGCATGCAAAGAGTGAGTTTACTGTGCAAGTCTTTTCAATAAAAAAAAAAAAATTTTAATAATTCTAAATGTCAGAAGTCTTAAAAGTGGCCAATGTCACAGGACGGTGGATTAAGCTGCCACTTGCGTGACCACAAATGGGTGCCAGCACCAGTTCTCGTCCCAGCTGCTCTACTTCTGATCCAGCTCTCTGCTATGGCCTGGGAAAACAGCAGAAGATGGCCGAAGTGCTTGGGCCCCTGCACCTATGTGGGAGATCCGGGTGAAGCTTCAGCCTGGCCCTGCCCAGGCCATTGCAGCCATTTGGGGAATGAACCAGTTGATGGAAGCTCTCTCTTTCTCTCTCTCCTTCTCTCTCTCTGTAAATCTTTCAACTAGATAAATGAATCTTTAAAACAAAGAAAAGCACTGACCTTTCTGAAATGGAACTTTTAAAGGGGGGGGGAGAGTTGGGGGAGGCACAGTGAAGCCATCGCTTGCCACGCCAGCATCCCATGCAGGAGTGCTGGCTCAGGACCTGGCTGCTCTGCTTCTGATGCAGCTTCCTGCGGATGCTCCTGGGACGCAGCAGGTGTTGGGTCCCTGCCACCTGTGTGGGAGACCCAAATGGAGCTGCTGCTTCCTGGCTTCAGCCTGGCCTGGCTCCAGCTGCTGAAGGCATTTGGGAAGTGAACCAGTGGATGGATGATCTCTCTGAGTCTGTTTTACTCACTCTCTCTTTCTCCCTTCCTTTCAAATAAAATAAAAATAAGTAATTTTTTTTCTTTTTTACCAAACAGAGGCTGGGTCTGGGAGGAGCAGTGAATGGAGTGAGGCCAGAGCCCCTGGGAGTGGAGGATTCACATGGGGGCAGGGGGAGCACACTCGGGGACAGCCAGTGGGCCAGCGTGGCCCCCTAGGTGGGGAGCCCCCGAGCCAGGGAATGCGAGCACTGTCTGTAAATTGGGTGACCTGAGAGTTAGGCGCTGGTTCCCCCAGGACGCCATCCTTCCAGACCTCTCCAGGCTATTTCTAGAACGTTCACTGCTGGAGGAGGCAAGGGCCTGTGGGTCAGGCACGGGGTGCACCCATGGGCACCAGGGAGCCCGCATGTCCTGCATGGAACGGGCCTTGCCACCTGGGCAGCTCAGGGACTCAGGCCTGGTTCGGAGGGGCCCGGTGAGGTGTTGGTGCTCCAGGGGAGGGCAGGACAGCTGAGTGGACGGCGATTCGTGCTCTGTCACATCTGCAGGGCAGCTGTGCACCCTGCTGCACGGCTTGTGTGGGGAGGAGCAGAGCCGGCCTGGGATCAGGCATGCGTGCAGGCAGGAGGGAGGGCTGTGCACGTGCACACCTGTGCGTGGGCATTCTGTGCTGCCCCAGCATGGGTCCTGGGCTGCTGGGAAGTCACCCTTCTATGGACCCCTAGGTCCAGTGCTTTGGTGGGTCCACCAGCCTTGACCGTGCGAAGCTGCAAAGGCAGAGAGGCGGTGAGAATCTCTTGGCGAAAACCTCACGAGTGGTACAGGGTCTTTGGGGCCCAGAGAGCAGCGGTGGCATTAGGGTGAGGGACGGGTGGGAGGCCAGCGGCCCAGGGCGAGGGACGGGTGGGAGGCCAGAGGCCCAGGGCAAGGGACGGGTCAGGGGCCAGAGGCCCAGGGCGAGGGACGGGTGGCAGGCCAGCAGCCCAGGGCGAGGGACGGGTCGGGGGCCAGAGGCCCAGGGCGAGGGACAGGTGGTAGGTCAGAGGCCCAAGGCGAGGGATGGGTGGGGGGCCAGAGGCCCAGGGCGAGGGACGGGTGGGAGGCCAGCGGCCCAGGTCAGGTCTCAGGAGTACTGAGCATACCCCCACCTCTACCTGGGGCCGCTGCTTGCCAGGCGGCAACTTCTGCTACTGACTGGTGGGTGCCAGGAAGCCAAGCTGGGATGTGGGGCAGGGGCCTGGGGGAGGGTGAAAGTGCAGAGCCCCTTCTCCATGTGTTTCAGCCCCGCCCCCACTCTCAATCAGAGGCTGAGCCCTCAAAGCCCTCAGCTGAGACACAGTGGAGGTCTGGGTTGGGGGGAGTGGCACACATGGACCGATCCTGGGTATGGCTGTGACCCTAGGTCTCCCATTTGTCCTACCCTCTACCTGCTCCCTGACAGGAGCCAGGAGCTTCCTCTGGGTTTCCCACGCAGGTGCAGAGGCCCAAGTACTTCCACTGCTTTCCCAGGCCATAGCAGAGAACTGGATCGGAAGAAAAACAGCCTGGTCTAAGCCACAGTGCCGGCCTTTGGGGTCCACTTCTAAAAGTGTCCAGGCTGACAGCTGGCTTCCCACCAGGACCCTGCACCTTCTCGGTGGCACCTGCTGGCTGTCCAAAGAAAGAGAAGCCTTTGGCAGCCCCGCTTCCAACTTGCCCCAGGCTCAGACCCCGTGCTCTGCCTTCCCGCCCTGCTCTTCTCTCTTGCTGCCCCCGGCCCAGGCCTCTGCTTTTAGGAAGCTCAAGGAAAAGGGAGGTGGAGCCCACTGCCCAAGCCGAGCCCCAAGGAGGAGGGCAACGTGGGCAGCTTGCAGGCCGACACGGGGAGGTGCCGATGGCATGGGATGGATGGGTGCAGGGGGTGGAAGTGGGGGTCATGCCCAGCCCTTAGGACAGCTGTGTTTCTGTCCCATCAAAGCTAAACCTTGTGTGTTGCTCACTGGGGCCACCCTGTGGCCATCTCAGCCTCCTCTTCTGTGAGGCCCCTTGTTCAAGGCACTCCAATATGAGATGCAGGTGTTCTGAGTGATAGCTTAATCCCCTGAGCCCCAACACTGGCCCCACAACTGAATTTTAAAAAGACAAGTAGGCCAGTTTTAAAATGGGCAAAGGCTGTGAATGGATATTTCTTCAAAGAATATAAGTAAGTGGCTAAAACGTACACAAAAAGATGTTCAGCAATGTTAGTAATTAGTCACTAGGGAAATGTGAATCAAAGCCACCCGGAGCCTCCACTGCACCCCCAATAGGATGGCTGTGTCCAACAAGGCAACAGCAAGTGTGGCCGGGGTGTGGAGATATCGAACTCGCATATGCTGCTGGTGGAAAGGCAAACGGATGCAGCCACTTTGCAGCTCCTTAAATGTTTAAATGTAGAATTCTCACTTGGGGCCGGCCCTGTGGTGCAGTGGGTTAATGCCCTGGCTTGAAGCGCCATATGGGTGCTGGTTCGAGTCCCAGCTGCTCCTCTTCCTGTCCAGCTCTCTGTTGTGGCCTGGGAAAGCAGTAGAAGATGGCCCAAGTCCTTGGGCCCCTGCACCCATGTGGGAGACCTGGAAGAAGCTCTTGGCTCCTGGCTTCAGATCAACACAGCTCCGGCCGTTGTAGCCAGTTGGGGAGTGAACCATCGGATGAAAGACCTCTCTCTCTCTCTCTCTCACTTTCTGCCTCTCCTCTCTCTGTATAACTCTGACTTTCAAATAAATAAATAAATCTTTTAAAAAATTTGATGGAGCAATTCCGTTCCTCATTGTACTCCCCAAAGAAATGAAAGTGATGTCTACACAAAGCTTGTACTTAAATGTTCATATTAATACAAGCCCCAAGGCAGAAACAATCCCCATGTTCATCAACTGATGAATGGATAAACAAAATATGGCACACACATATACTGGAATATTGTTTGGCAATAAAATGGAAAGAAATGCTGCCATGTGCTGTAATAACAAAGGGCCTTAAAACACGCTACATCATTCTATCTGGGCGCTGGTTCAAGTCCCGACTACTCCACTTCTGATCTAGGGCCCTGCTGATGCGCCCAGGAAAGCAGTGAAAAATGACCCAAGTGCTTGGGCCTCTGCACCCGCATGGGGAGATTAGGATGGAACTCCTGGCTCCTGGCTTCAGCCTGGCCCAGCTCTGACCATGTGGCCATTTGGGGATGAACTAGCAGATGGAAGATCTCTCTCTCTCTCTCTCTCTCTCTCTCTCTCTCAATCTGTCTCTCTCTGTTTCTTTGTCACTCTGCCTTTCAAATACATAAATCTTTTTTAAAAAGTGACAAAGGATGCCAGCATTTTGGAGCAATGGTTAAACTACCACCAGCAATACCAGCATCTCATATGAGCACGAGTTTAAGTCCTGGCTGCCCCACTTCCAATTCATCTCCCTACTAATGGCCTGGGGAAGCAGCAGAAAACGGCTTAAGTCTTTGGGCCCTTGCACCCACATGGGAGACCCAGAAGGAAGTCCTGGCTGCTGGCTTCGGTCTGCCCAGCCTTGGCTAATGCAGCAATTTGGGGAGCGAGCCAGCGGATAAAGAGCTCTCTGTCTCTCTCTGTAACTCTGCCTTTCAAATCAATCATTCGATCAAGAAATCAATCTTTCAATAAATAAGTAAACAAACCAACCAATTGACAGCCACTGGCAGAGACCAGTCACTGCAGCAGGTTTTGTAAAAATCCAGGTGACGGAGTGGGTGGCCTTCTGGTGGGCTGGTCCTATCCACAGGATGCCTGCCCACTTCTGCACGTGGCTCAGGCCTCGCTCCAGGTTCAAGGGCAGCATCTCTGCGCAGGAGCTTCTCAGCCCTTGAAACTGTGCAGGCTTCAGGGCGGGGGTCCCCAGCACCAGCCCAGGGCCCGTGTCAGGCTGGCCAGGCCGCTGTTCAGGGGATGGGGTGGGGGAGGGGGAGACGCGTGCCCCCATCCAGCACTGCCTGGAAAGCAGCCTCTGGCCAGCGCTGCGGCTCAACAGGCTAATCCTCCACCTGTGGCGCCGGCACACTGGGTTCTAGTCCCGGTCAGGGCACCAGATTCTGTCCCGGTTGCCCCTCTTCCAGGCCAGTTCTCTGCTGTGGCCCGGGAGTGCAGTGGAGGATGGCCCAAGTGCTTGGGCCCTGCACCCGCATGGGAGACCAGGAGAAGCACCTGGCTCCTGGCTTCAGATCAGCGTGGTGCACCAGCCACAGCTGCCATTGGAGGATGAACCAACGGCAAAGGAAGACCTTTCTCTCTCTCTCTCTCTCTCACTGTCCACTCTGCCTGTCAAAAAAAAAAAAAAAAACAGCCTCTGAGGCCCCAGCTGGGCCATCCATGCAGAGCTCTTCTTGCACTCGCCACCCTTAGCGCATGCAGAGCGTCAGGCGCTGGTGCGGTCGGTCTTGGTCCTGTCCTCCTTGCTGTCCACCCTGCACAGGGCTCCCCCAACAAGCCAAGTCCTCCTGATGGTGCCAGCTGAGCTCAACGAGCAGAGGAATCGTTTTCGCCAGCACTGATCCCCAGGCTCACACTTGAACTGGACAAGAGCAGCCGGGGTAGCTGCCTGCTTGAGGGCGCAGCTGCTATGGATGCTGCGGCAGATGGGCAGCAGCGATGCTCAGGTTTGCAGAGCAGCACGGAGCAGGCCAGGAAGGCTCGCAGGAGCCCAGGACTGGCTGAAAACACACCTTGCAAGCATGCAAGGCTTGGCATGCAACCACATGGCAGCCCAGGCCGAGAGCAGAAGTGCAGTGGAGCCAGGCAGCAGGGCTGGCTGTGCTGTGCTGGGGTGCAGAGACCCAGGAGGGCTGTGGGCTGTGTCCAGAGCAGGCCCAGTACGGCAGGAGTCAGGGCCTGTTCCTTGGCCTCTCCCTCCTCTCCAGGGCATGGCCAGGGGAGATCCTGTCCCAGCAAGAAGCCAGGGAGGAGGCAGGACGCCAGGGCTGTACGCAGCCTCGCAGAGCTCCTGCGGGTCTCGCTGTGCTTGCCTGGGAGGCGCTCCATGTCCTCTTAGCTTTCCCTTCAGGTCATCCTGCTGGGCCTGCTCATCCACAGCCCCTGCAAAGCTGTTGTGGGCTCGGCGCTAGGGCCTGGGACATTCCCTGGGGTGCTGCAGCCTCCTCACCTGCCTCCTTCCCCCTGGAACCTGAGCCAGCTTGGGCACCACCCCCCCGCACCTCCTCCTCCGTGCTGGCCACCCTTGCACAGGCACAGGGCATGTCAGGAGCTGGGTGTGGGGGCCCAGGGGATGTGAGGGAGGGTCCTGATAGGTGGGGGCCCCGGATCAGCAAGACAGCCAGCCAGTGCCTCCTGCAGGGGCCAGAGCTGAGAGTGCACCATCTTCTTGATCTTTGCATTTGCATTGAGGCTGTGGGCGGAAAGACTCCTGAGTGTGCCCACCCATTGGTATCCGCCTAACAACCCGCATGGCCAGACCCCTGCAAGCAGAGACCTGCCCTTGGGGTGCTCCCAGCCCCGCGCCCGAGAGCCAGTGACCCGAATGGGTGAAGACCCAGGGCTCGGAGGAACCGCAGAGGCCCGAGAAGTGGAAGTTCTCAGCATGCAGAAGTCACGGGCGGTGGGAGAGGAGCAGGCGGAAGTCTCCACTGTGGTTATGGGTCTGGAACCAGCCAGAGCTGGGGCGAGGGCTCGCTTCCTCTCTGGCTGAACCACTTGAATTCTCTGAACCTGAGTTTCCTGAGGACCCCGCAGCACCCATCTCCTAGAGCACAGGTGAGTTAGGATCACCTGTGCGACCCTCCCTTGGGGAGTCATTGTGACTGTCTCCAGCAGGCAGGGAGGGAAGGGCCTGGAGGTGGGGCTGCCGCCAGGGGCCCGGTGCTGCACACCTCTGGGGGCCTTGTTCCTTGTGTCATAGCCATGGCTCCATTTCAGAACTTTCCCAGCCAATGCAAGTGGCTGTCTGGAGAAGTGGCCAATTTCCTTCCTTCCTTCCTTCCTTCCTTCCTTCCTTCCTTCCTTCCTTCCTTCCTTCCTCCCTCCCTCCCTCCCTCCCTCCCTCCCTCTCTTTCAACATTTTATTGATTTTAAAGGCAGAGTTACAGACAGAGAGCAGGAGGTCTTCCATCCGCTGGTTCACTCCCCAGATGGCCACAATGGCCAGAGTTGGACCTATCCGAAGCTAGAAACCAGGAGCTTCCTCCAGGTTTTCCACATGGGTGCAGGAGTCCAAGCACTTGGGCCATCTTCTACTTCTTTCCCAGGCCATAAGCAGAGAGCTGTATTGGAAGAGGAGCAGCTGGGGCTTGAACCAGCACCCATATGGGATGCCGGTGCTGCAGGCAGAGGCTTAGCCCACTACACCACTACAATGCTGGCCCCCCGCCAATTTTATTAATTCATCCAAAGTTGCCTTCAGTCTAAACTCATGCTGTGCACTCTGTACCACCGGGTGATGCAGAGCAATTCAAACCCGGAAGCTGTAAAGCTAAAAGCACGTTGGGGCCCTAATAATTATCTTTTAGGAGCCTCTAGGTTCGGCAAGCTCCGCATCAGTGTTCTAAAGGAGACAGGGAAAGCCAAGCTTACATAGGCAAGCAGTGTTACCACAGAGCAGTAAAAATCCCTGTATGGGAAACTTCTCCTGAATGTTGAGAAAGAACAGGGACTATGTGACAGGTTAACGACAACACAGATAGGGAGCTGGTGCCGTGGCTCATTGGTTAATCCTCCGCCTGCGGCACCAGCATTCCATATGGGAGCCGGGTTCTAGTCCCAGTTGCTCCTCTTTCAGTCCAGCTCTCTGCTGTGGCCCGAGAGGGCAGTGGAGGATGGCCCAAGTGCTTGGGCCCTGCACCCATATGGGAGACCAGGAGGAAGCTCCTGGCTCTTGCTTTGGATATAGGTGCAGCGCCGGCCATAGCAGCCATTTGTGGAGTGAACCAACGGAAGGAAGACCTTCCTCTCTGTCTCTCTCTCTCACTGTCTATAACTCTACCTGTCAAATAATAATAATAATAATAATAATAATAATAATAAAAGACAACACAGATATGCCTGGGATTGTGGCGTAGCAGACTAAACCACTGCTTGCAATGCCAGCATCTCTTATCGGAGTGCTGTCTCTAGTCCCTGCTACCCAGCTTCCAACCCATCTTCCTACTAATGTGCCTAGAAGCTCATCGGAAGATGGTCCAAGTACCTAGGCCCTTGCCACCCACGTGGGAGAGCTGGATGGAGTTCCTGGCTCCCAATTTCAGCTGGCTTAGACCTTGCTGTTGTGCCATCTGGGGAGTAGATCAGCAGATGGAAGATCCCTCTCTCTCACCCTGTTGCTTTGCCTTTCAAATAAATTTAAAAAAAAAAAAAAAACATCTTTGGCCGGTGCCATGCACACCGGGTTCTAGTCCCAGTCGGGGCGCCAGATTCTGTCCCGGTTGCCCCTCTTCCAGGCCAGCTCTCTGCTGTGGCCAGGGTGTGCAGTGGAGGATGGCTCAAGTGCTTGGGCCCTGCACCCCATGGGAGACCAGGAGAAGCACCTGGCTCCTGGCTTCGGATCAGCGCAGTGCGCCTGCTGCAGCGGCCATTGGAGGGTGAACCAACGGTAAAAGGAAGACCTTTCTCTCTGTCTCTCTCACTCTCCACTCCGCCTGTCAAAAATAAATAAATAAATAATACATCTTTAGCAGGGATGAACTGGAGTGGACATTGTGGCATAACTGACCAAGCCACCACTTGGGACTCCCACATCCCACATTGGAACACAGGATCAAGTCCTGGCTGCTGCACTTGCAACCCAGCTCCCTGCTCATGTGCACCCTGGGAAGCAGCAGAGGATGGCCCGAGTACCTGGACCCCTGCCACCCACATGGAAGACCCAGATGGAGCCCCTGGCTCCTGGCTTCAGCCTGCCTCAGCCGTGGCTGTTGTGATCCTATGGGGAATGAACTGATAGATGGAAGATCCCTATCTCTGTGTCTCTGTCTCTGTCTCTCTCTCTCTCTGTCTCTCTCTCTGCATCTCTTTTGTCTTTTAAGTAGATGAAAACACACATTTTTAGAAGAAAGGAATGAACAGGCCAAATAGAAATGTCCAGAAAACGAGCAGGCATCTGATAGCCTTTTGACCTGTGTCTGGAGCCTTTGGACTCAGCGGGATTGTCCGTCACACAGACGCCTGCCATCAAAGCAGGAAGGAGGCCAGGCCCCCGCATTCCAGGCAGCTGCTGGGGGTGTACGGACTCTTGGTCTCCCGACCTCACTTCGAAAGCCTCCCTCAAGGCTTCTTTCCTCACGACTCAACTACATATGACAATTTATACTAAAAGCGGTTCAGTGAATTAAAATTGAGCATTCAGATCCCTCTTGGCACTAGCCTTATGACCGGTGCCCAGGGGCCACTGTATCAGCAGTTAAAACACAGAGCACAGGGGCCGGTGCTGTGGCACAGCGGGTTAAAGCCCTGGCATCCTATATGGACGCCAGTTCAAATCCCGGCTGTTCCACTTCCAATCCAGCTCCCTACTGATGCTCCTGGGAAAGCAATGGAAGATGGCCCAAGTCCTTGGGCCCTTGCACCCACATGGGAGACCTGGAGGAAGCTCCTGGCTCCTGGCTTCGGATTAGCTCAGCTCCGGCCAATGCAGCTACTTGGGGAGTGAGCCAGCGGATGGAAGACCTCTGTCTCTACCATTCTCTGTAATTCTGTCTTTCAAATATATAAAATAAATAAATATTTTTTAAAAACCACACAGGAAGAGAAGCAGGTGAGGAGAAGAGGGAATGCAGGAAGGGACCCACACATACGTTCCCCTCCTTTCCCCCTCTACTCTTAGCCTGATGGGATCCCCAGGCGCTCAGTGGAGAGTGGAGAAGCTCCTGGTGGGAGCCGGCAGGAGACTGATGGCTCTCTGCTCCCCAGATGCTGCAGAACCTGGGGCGTCACGCTGGGCACTTGGCCACCCCCGCACGTGGGCTCTGATGCCTGGTGCAGATGCTCAGCCCGACCGCCTTGGTGTCTCCACAGCAGAACCGAAACAGAACACTGCACACCGCAGGTGCCAGCCGACAGCGAGGTCCCCGGTCCCAACTGAGAGCACACCTGATGTCAGTGGACATTCCCGCCTCAGGGGGGCACGGCCTGGAATTTAGGCAGGTGGGCCTTGGGGGCCGAGGAGACCCCTTCTGGAGGGGCTCTGGTGGCTACGGAGGCTGAGCTTGGGAGAGGTGAAGCCAGACTGGGAAATGGAATCCCAGATCTATTCCAGGCAGCCAGGCCCTGTGCCTGGAGTGGACAGGCTGAGATGGGGACCACTGAGAGAGGACTGGAAGGTGAGCTGCCAAGGGTTTTATGGGGGCGGGGCTGGGATCCTGCACCTAAAGCAACTCAGGGGGGTGTGAATGGTGCCTATGTTAGGCAACACGTGCCGTGCCCAGGGTACGGAGCAACACCCAGGCGGTTCCTACTGCTTACACGGACGTGGGGGTGAACAGGCACAGAATGGGGCTGGAGCCAGCAGGATGGAATTTGTCCATACACTTTACTTAGCAGCTTATTTCGTTTGTGCTGACTGCTGTGAGATAGCGTCCCATGAAGGAGAGAAATGTAGTCACTGGCTCTCGTCCCCTGGGCTGTGACCCCAGCTCCGGGCCGCAGGTTTCTGGGCTCTGAAGCCGCCCTCCCATGCCTGTAGAGTATGCTGTGGAGACCCCCTGGGCCTGGGGCTGGGCTCCGGGGGGCCTGGGGGCTGGGGCGTCTCTGTCTCTGTCCCTAGGGCAGGGAGGGAGGCTGCTTTGGCAGAATTCACAGCCCCGCCTGCACAGTCCTTACTGCGAGCCCGGCCCAGCCCCACCCCCACCCCCTCTGCATCCCAGCTGCTCCAAGGAGTTTCCCAGCCCTGGGCCCAGGCAAGCCGGCTTCCCTCACTTCCTCCCTTCTGCCCCTTCCTCCTGCTGAGCCCGGAGCACAGCCCTGCCCCCTACTCAGCCTCACTTGGCAGCCTAGGCCTGAGCTGAGAAGCCGAGAGATGGGGTTGGGACCAGCCAGTGAGGGTGGCCTCCACATTTGGGGTGGGGAGGCTGGTGAGCGAGAGTTGTCCAGGGCAGAAACATAGGCCGCCCTTGATATCCCACCGTGGGAGTGACACCTCCTCTTACCATTTGTCCTCTGCTGATCGTTTTCTTTGTCTGCACACTCTCACGTGTTAATTCTCACCCATCAATCAAATAGCGTGATCCCCAGTTTGCAAGCAGGGAAACTGAGGTTAGGGGCCACAGGGATTGGAACCCAGCTCAGACTGCCTGCGGGCCAAGCGGAGGAGTGACCCCCAAGGGGCGGGGAGTGGCTGCCAGCAGCCCAGAGCAGGGGACCTCGCGGTTCCTGCGGGGGTGGGGGGGGGACTCCTCCTGGGTCCCGCGCAGGAGACTCGTCCCCAGCCCGCCCGGCTTCACAGAGGGGGTCACTTCAGGACGGGATGAGGCTGGCCAGGGGCCCTCCCCGAACAAAGGCCGGGTGGGAGGCGGCCTGTGTGTCCCACCCCGCCTCCCCCCAGCGCCGGGGAGAGCGGCCGGCGGACGACGCGGCGGAGCGAGCATGGCGGGGGCCGCGGCCGCGTTGCTGCCCCTGCTTCTGCAGCTCGGGAGCCTGGCGCCGGCCGTGGGCGCGAGCGCGGGAGGTGAGTCCCGGGGCCAGGCTCGGGCGCCGCTCCCCAGCCCCCTGCGCGGCCCGATCGGCGGCTCCGGCGGCCCCGACCCGCCCGCTTCTCCCGGCCTGGGACGCGCCCCTCGGGCAGCCCCCGCGTTCCCGACGGTGGAGATGCGGGCGCAGGAGTCGCGGCCGGGATCGGGTGCCAGGGGCGGAGGGGCCTCCGGCTGCAACCGGGGAAGGGGTCGTGCCGGCGGCGTGCGCTGGGAGTCTGGAGTTCGTTATTTTTGTCCTGAGACAGGGGAGAGGAGGCCGGCTCCCGGAGCTGACTTTGTCTGCATGTCTGGCCGGACCCCGCCTGAGGCTCCTGCGGGCGCCGGGCAGGAGAGGCTGAGCCAAGAGCAGCCACGCTGGTGCAGCCCCTTCGGCCATCTCCCTGGGCAAGGCACTGGCCCTGTCTTCACCTGCCGGCGCCAGGAGACCCCTTTCCCGCTTCTCCCTGCTGAGCAGGCCTGAGCGGGAGGCAGGAGAGGAGGCAACCGTGGCTGGAGGGCTTGAGAGCCAGAGACCCCGTCCCTGAGGCTGGCCCAAGGAGCCGGCCCAGGACGGAGTGACTGCCAGGTGACAGGCGCCCTGCACAGGTGGAGGAGGTGGCACCCGTGCAAGGTCACGTGTGGCCGAGCCGCTGTCACCTCCCGCTGTGATGGAGCGCAGGAGAGAGGTGTGGATTAGGGGCCTCCTGGGAGTCTAGAGGCTGCTGGGTGGGATTTGAGAGAGGCACAGAAGAGGAGGGCAAGTCCCAGACTTCTGGCTTAGGGAACTGTGTGGGAGAGGGTGGCAGGAGCTGAGGCCAGGACTTCCGGGCCAGGGTCTGGGAAGCAACCCCAAGAGCCAGCCTGTTCCCCTCGTTTACCTGGCAGGGGATCCCAGTAAGAAGGTGAGATGAGCCTCCCCGAGCGTGGCTCCCTCCCCTCCCCGACAGGGTGTCCACGCAAACCAGGGAGAGGTTGTGTCCCCCATCAGAGTGCCTGGGTTCAAGTCCAGGGGGAACCTGGATTGGGTTTCTGGATCCTGGCTTCAGCCTCATCCAGCCCTGCCTGTTGTGAGCATTTGGGAAGTAAATTGGCAGATGGGAGTCCTGTGTGACCCTCTCTCTCTCTCTAAAAAAAAAAAAAAAAAAAAAAAAAAAAAGGGAAGAAAGAAGAAGGAAGGAAGGAGGGAAAGAAGAGAGTCCAGCCCAGTTTTTGGAGCCCCTCTCCCAATGCAATGGTGGGTGGGGGTCCTGGGAACGCTGCCACAAGCCTGGGTAACAGTGGTCAGGTTTGGGGGTGGGAGCAGGAGGAACAGTGGCCCCTCCCTGGGCACATTCTCCAAACAGGATGAGCCTTCTGACAGGTGTAAGAGGTGCTCACCTGTGGGGTGGGGGCCACTCATGTGCTCCCTGAAAAGACTCTCCCAGCAGGCCCAGCTCCCACCAGACCCCAGGCACCCTAAAGCTGCCTCACCTCTCGGGCACCTGTCACTCCGCTGCAGGTCAGCATGGCTGGCTTCTGGGCCTGCCCAGTATGAAGCATCAGCGCCCCAGCCCATCGAAGGCCTAAGATGTCCTACAGTGTCCCTGCCCCACAAAGTCAGGGCAGGCTGTGGGGAGACCCCGTCTGGGTGCTGCTCTGTGCCCTCAGTCACCTGGGGCCCTGGGGCTTACACCCGACCAGGAGGGACAGTTAATCCTGGGCACTTTTGTCCACAAGGGCCTCCTCCTCCTTCCACACCCCTGCCCACCGTCTCTCTTCCTGGGAGATGCAGGTGGGCAGGTGGACAGGGCAGGAGCCAGGGTGGCCCTGCTCCTCTGCCCGGTTTGGAGGACAGCACCCAGGAAACCGTGCCTGTGCCCAGCCCTCGGTCCCCCCACGGCATTCCTGTGCCTTTCAGGTGGGCTTGCTGGCACCCACGACTCCCAGCAGCAGGCACATGCCCACTCCTTGGTCCCTGCTGGGGGCCTGCAGGAGCAATGGCGCCCCCTGGAGGAGAAACTGGGTTGGCTGGAGGCGGAGGTGACGGCGCTCAGACAGCAGGTACCATGGCCCCAGGGCCATGTGGGGGAGATCCCTGGGGACCCTAAGACAGGGCTTTGTTTTCAGTGCACATAGGAAGCTCTTATCTGAGCACTTTGTTAACACAGATAGGATGTTTGCATGTTTGCTGTCAATCCCAACTTTTACTCCATCTTGTTTTTGACAAACATGCGGAGCTCATACTGTGCATGAGGCACCCCCAGGAAATATTCTGGATGGGTTAAGGCCGGGGGGGGGGGTCCCAGGCTCCCCTGGGTGCTGTCTGAGCTGGTCGCATTTCCTTCCCATGCCTGTTTTCACACCCCTGCAACTCTGCCAGACATGGTGTGGGGGAGGGTGTTGAGCCAGTGCCTGCTACCCACCCCACACACACCTCCGTCCACTAGAACAAGGACCTGCAGGCCAGAGTGAGGCGGCTGGAGGCCTGCGACTGCCGCCCGGCCTCTCCCCAGTGCTGGGGGCTCGGGCGCGCCTGGCCTGAGGGTGCTCGCTGGGAGCCCGACTCTTGCACAGCCTGTGTCTGCCAGGATGGGGCGGCGCGCTGCCACCCCCAGCCCCACGGGCCCCAGTGCCGTGGTAAGTGCCACCCCATCTGCCCTCTGGGGCCATCTGGGGTTCTGCAGTGTCAGCTCTGTCTCCCCCGCAGGCTGCAGCCACAGTGGTCAGGCCTATGGCCACGGGGAGACCTTCTCCCCAGATGCCTGCACTACCTGCCGCTGCCTGGTGAGTGCCACCACGCACCTGGATGTCCCCTTCCTGCCCGCTCGCCTGTCTGCTTCGCTCCAGCTGCCTGCGGCTGCAGTGCGGTGCGCCAGACGTTATGCGATGGGTGCTGTCCCCAACCCGTCCCCAAACCTTGCTACCGGTGCGCTTCACCTGATTGCAAGAGGCTCCACTTTCTGGAGCTCAACCGCTGAGCACAGGGTGGGGTCCCCAGCCCCCAGGGTGCTCTTGGCAACCGCTCACTGCTTCATCACCCCACGCTCTCACCTGCCCTGTCCTCTACCTCGAACCCCCGGCCTGCCTGTTCCCCACATCTGCCTGGCCTTGCCACCCTTCTCCAATGAGGAAGCCCTTGGTTCTCTTCCTAGGATTTGTCCACTCTGGGGAATTTGCTGGCGCCTGGAAGAGATGGTTTCCAGGGCCAGGAGCACCAGATGATGGGGGTGGGGTGGGTGGTCTCTTTCCTGCCCTTGGACTAGGGCAGCCCACGCACCCTGAGCCCACCTGTGCCCTTGCTCCCAGCCTGGGTTGAGGTGGGTCCTGGTGGCCGTGCCCTCCAGGGATCCGATGCCTTGCAGCCAGCCTGGTCTTCTTCCACAGGAAGGGGCCATCACCTGTTCCCCGAAGCCGTGCCCAGGAGGCCCCTGTGCTGAGCCAGGACCATGCTGCCCACACTGTGCACCAGGTCAGCCTGCACCCGTCTCGCCCACCTCCTGCACACATTCGGGGGACCCGAGAGCCACAGTCTGCCTCCGTCTGCCACTCTGGCAGTGGCTGGGGGAGTTCAGAACCGACATCCAAGTCAGCAAATACAGTGCCTTGGACCTGGCCACAGGGCCAGAGACTGAAAGGAAAATAGACGTGTGATCTTTGTCCTGCTCTCAGAGCTTCTGATCTAGTTGAGAAGATAACTTTATAGCTAATCTCCCACAAGGACCAGATCCAGAGGTGTAGAAGGCAGTATAGTCATTGCTTAAGGACAGGGATACCTCCTGAGAGCTGGGGCGTTAGCTGATTTCATTGTACAAACATTGTAGAATGTGTTTATGGAGACACCCAGGAGGCAGGGCGGGCACAGCAGGTTAAGCCCCTCTAGGAACGACCCACAGCCGGCTCTTCTGCACTTCCAATCCAGCTTCCTGCTAATGCACTTGGAAGGCAGCAGGAGATAGCCTAAGTATTTGAGCCCCTGCCACTCACGTGGGAGACCAGGATGGAGTCCCAGGCTCCTGGCTACTGCCTGGCCCAGCCCTGGCTGTTGCAACCATTTAGAGGAGTCAACAGCAAATAAGAGACATGTGTGTGTGTGTGTGTGACTACCTTTCAAACAATAAATAAATGATTGTGCAAGCCTAGATAGTGTAGCTTACCACACACCTAGGCTACGAGGTGTATTTTATGATGTGGCCTATGGATCCTAGGGCACAGTGAGCAAAACAACCCGCGATTAAATCAAGTACAAGGGGGGCTAGTGCAGTGGCGCACTAGGTTAATCCTCCCCCTGCAGTGCTGGCATCCCATACCGGCGCCGGGTTCTAGTCCTGGTTGCTCCTCTTCCAGTCCAGCTCCCTGCTGTGGCCCGGGAAGGCAGGGGAGGATGGCCCAAGTGCTTGGGCACCTGCACCCATGTGGGAGACTAGGAAAGAAGCTCCTGGCTCCTGGCTTCGGATCAGCACAGCTCCGGCCGTGGCAGAAGGAAGACCTTTCTCTCTCTCTCTCTGTCTGTAACTCTACCTGTCAAATAAACAAATAAAAATCTTAAAAAAAAAAAAAAAAATCAAGTACAAGGGAAAACGATGCGGCCGAGAGCAGGGGGGCAGAGACGTGGCCCCGGACACACCAGGGGTCATCTGAGCTGCATCTTTAAGGACAAAGAGAGGGTTCAGCAAAAGGAGAGGGAGAACACAGTATCCCGGGGCGGGGCACAGGAGCTGTGTCCCTGGAAGGCAGTCTGGGAAGCCCCCTGGGAACAGGCTGCTGCAAGCTTTGCAGTGTAGACTTTTGTCTGTGGGCACAGGGGAGCCACTGAAGGTTGAAGACCCAGGGTGTGGCATATGCACAGAGATCTCTCAGGCACAGTCATCCGGGATGGGCTAGTTACAGAGAGCCTGGTTGGGGGCTGCTGCAGCTGCTGTCCAGGCATGGAGCCAGGGACGGCAGAGAGCTGAGTTTCTAAGGAGCTGCAGGAGCTGGTGGCTGCTAGGATCCCGGGGCACCGTGGAGGCGGAGCTTGGCAACCTGGAAGGGCCATGATGCCAGCGACAGGAGGAGAGGCGGGAGGAAGAGGAGGCAGTGCTCTGGGGGTGTCACCGACTCACAGTTAGGACAAGGGGGCCAGTGTCAGCAAATAAAATACACGACACCTGATGCATTGGACTGTAGATAAACACACAATTCTTTCGTGCAAGTATAGCCCATGCAACTCTTGATATATTCTTATCTAGTTTGCAATTTTTAAAAGATTTACTTTATTTATTTGAAAGGCAGAGTTACAGAGAGAGAGAGAGAGAGATCTTCCATCCACTGGTTCACTCCTCAAATGGCTGTAGTGGCCAGGGCTGGCCAGGCTGAAGTGAAGCCAGGAGCTGCATCCAGGTCTCCTGCGTGGGTGCAGGGGCCCAGACACTTGGGCCATCTTCTGCGGCCCCCCCAGGTGCGTTAGCAGGGAGCTGGGTTGGAAGCAGTGTTATGGGAAAATGGCGCGGAGAAATTATTGTTACCTCGGTTCTTTGCCTCACTTGGAAGAAGGATTTCCAAGCAGACGGCAGAGAGATTTACATAGATTTATTAGAGTCAAAGACCTCCAGCCAGAGGGGGATGGAGGGGGGCTTCCAAAAGAGGAAAAAACCCAAAAGGCCCCGTAGCATTCGGGTTTTTAAGTACAATCATGGGGACCAAACTGTCAATCAACAAGCTCAACAAAATACCTGATTTACAATTCTCCATCCTGTCTGGCCCACTGGTGATTAAAAAAATAATTATCCATCAGGGCTGGGGGAGAACTCACCACTCCCTTGCTAATTCTCAAGGTAAATTTGTAAATTTGGAGATTCCTAAGGAAGCAAGACACTTTGATCTGCTAAAGATAACCTTTTGGGGGAGCAGGCACTTTGCTATTCCAAATTTCTACCAGGGGACCAGCCTGACTGCCTCTTACCCATTTGGGTCTTCATAGTGGAGCAGCTGGGACTCGAACCCGTGTCCATATGGGATGCCGGCCTTGCAGACAGCAGCTCTACCCACTCTTCCACAATGCTGGCCTCTAAAACCAGTTCTGATTGATGCGTAGTACTTGTGCATTTTATGGCACATTCTCATACTAAAATATTATATTGTTTAAAACTGAAATGTAAATTTAGCTGAGCGTCTGCACTTTATCTGGCAACCGTACCTGGGCTTGGGTCTCAAGTGGGAGTGAGGGGGTAGGGCAGGGACTCAGGGACTTCTGGACATGGAGCACTGGGGTCTTAACCAAAGAGCTGAAGTCTTGGGAGTTGGTGGATCTCAGAAAAACCGGACCCACGTGCGCAGCTGCCACGGCGCGTGGGGCTGCAGGGCCACCACTAGCCCACGTGATGCCTTTGGTGAAATTAAAAAGTCAGCTTACTCCTCAGGACAATTCCACCTCTTGTTGCTGAAGAGCGGAGGTGCGCAGGTTAGGCTGCAGTCAGATGCTTACAGAGTTATAGTAAATAAGAATCGGACGGCCGTCCCCTGAATGGAGCCCGTTTGCCGTGGTGGGGTCACTTACTCCGGGGCCTGGGCCTGGTTTCGCAGGCTGCCCTGGGGACCGCAGGCCTGGGGAAACATGGCATCCGGACCCCTGTGTCACCTGCACCTGCCAGGTAAGGGAATCTGGGCCTGGCCCCGGTGGCCACCCACGGCCCTGCTGCTCTGCTTACCCCAGGCTCTGCCAAACCAAGCCGGATGTGGGGCCCAGGGCCCAGGGGCCTGGAGCTCGCTAAGCCTGCTGGGCTCACAGTGACCCGGAGAGGGAGCAAGGGGGTGCTTTGTCTGCCCTACAGGCAGGGACGGAGCGGTGCCAGAGGACCTCATGCCCAGAACTCAACTGTCTAGAGAACTACACCCCGCCTGGGGCGTGCTGCCCCGTGTGCCGGCCAGGTGACTCCTGCCCTGCCCCGCCCCACTTCCCATCTTCCCGCCCCTGGGGGCCCCAGATCCTACCTGGGGTCGTGCCTTCCTGTGGGGGATGTCCCACTCTCTGGCCACCCTCTGCAGGCTGTGAGTACGAGGGCCAGCTGTATGAGGAAGGGGCCAACTTCCTGTCCAGCTCCAACCCTTGTCTCCAATGCTCCTGCCTGGTGAGCCCCCCCACCCTGCCCCCTTGCCCCAGGCTCTGCTCCTCCTCCTTCTAGCCCTGCCCTAACACCTAGCCACACTGCCTCGGGGGGCCAGACGTGGAGGCATTACCCCCACGGTGCATTACAGAGGAGCCTGGTTCGCTGTGTGCCCGTGACGTGCCTGCCCAGCCCCTGTCCTGAGCCTGTCCTGAGGCCTGGGCACTGCTGCCCAACCTGCCAAGGTGAGTGCCCCCAGCCTTTCCCTTGTGGGGCCCTGGGGTGGGTCTACAGTGTGGGGCACGGCTCTGCAATGCCTGAGCTCAAATTTCTAATGGCAGACACTCCGGACCTCAGTTTCCCAACTTGTTAGGTGCAGATAATAGTATTCTATAGCACATAGTGCTGCTCAGTTAATGGGGAACATTATTACCGCTCTGTGCATCCTGCCCACAGAAGACGCTGGCTCAGCCTCCAGGAATGACCACTAGAGGGTGACACTGAGTCGTCCGTCAATATTGTAAAACCAGGCGGCCAGGGCTGGGGAGGAAGCAGGCACTAGACAGCCTGGGCACAGGAGGGAAGGCGTCCTGGGGGGCCGGAGAAAGAGCAGTTAGCTGGATGATGGCTGGAGGAAGCTAGGGCCTTGCTGGAGCAGGGGGCGGCACCCGCCAAGGCTTGGACCTTAGGCGGGAGTTGTCAGTGGCAGCAATGGGCTCCCAAAGAGGTGAGGGGCGGAGATCGGTGGGGCAGGGGTGTGGCTGGGGCCTGAAACAGCCGAGGGGCGTGGGCCCCAGGGAGGCCAAGACCGAGCTCATCTGGTCCTGACTCAGGAGAGCCGGCACAGGGCGTGTGGGGAGGACACATGCCGCAGGGGAGCTGGGTCCAGGCCGGCTCAGGCCAGGCCCCCTCTCTGCCCCCCAGGCTGCACAGAGGACGGCACGTTCCGGGAACATGGCCAGGAGTGGACGGCGCCGGGGGACCCCTGCCGCGTCTGCCGGTGCCTGGTGAGTCCCAGCCCAGGCCCTGCCCTCGGGTTCCTGGGTCGACCCTCCCCTGTACTGAGCACGCAGGTCTTGAGGGACAGGGATGGCGACACTGGCCCTGGGCACTGGGAGGGGAGGGCCGGGTGCTGGTCTGCACACCCAGCTTGGAGCCCGGTAGGCACTCTGCGTGGTGGGCGGGGCGTGACAGGCGAGCTGGGATGGGTGTGATGGCTGCTGGCAGGGACAGCGTGGCCCAGGTGGCCCATGATGGGCAGGCCGTCACCAGCTGTATGTTTCGGGTGGGATATGAGAGACGATGTGTGACCGGTGGGGGGGTGACCAGGGCGGGAGAGAGGCAGATTGCCCTGCAGTGTCTGGAATTGTGCTGTCCAGTGTGGGACGTGCCACATGGGGCCACCCGGCCGCTGCCGTGGCTGGTGGGGGCTGTGAGTGTGAGTACACACCAGGTTGTACAGATGGAGTAGGACACACGGACTGTAAGACAACCCTGACTGCTCCAGGCTGAGCATGTATTGGGATAACGTTGTGGAATCCTGGGGCCAATGGGATGTATTAGTAGACTTATATGTCATTTGTTTCTTTTTAATTTTAAAAATTGGGCTATAAGAGAATGCATGCATTTCAATTTTTTTCACAACAAAATAAACCTACCTTTTAAGGTTTATTTATTTATTTGAAAGGCAGAGTGACAGAGAGGGAGAGGAGAGGGAGAGAGAGACGACAGAGATCTTCCACTCATTGGTTCACTCCCCAAGTGGCCACAACAGCCAGGGTCGGGCCAGGACAAAGCTGGGAACCAGGAATGCTATTCAAGTCTCCCATGTGGGTAGCAGGGGCCTGACCACTTGAGCCATCTTCCAATTCCTTCCCAAGCGCATTGGTAGGAAGCTAGATTAGAAGCGGAACAGCCAAGACTTGAACCAGGGCTCCAATAGGGGATGTTGGTGTCACACGTGGTGGCTTGACCCACCGAGCCACCCCACCAGCCACTGAACCTGACTTTTGATTCCATGTTTCCATGAACTTCCCAGGGTGCCCTCGTGTTCTACTGGGCAGCAGGTTCCCGGCAGAGCTGGTAGCAGCATGTGAGCTGGGAGAAGCAGAGGAAGACGCTTGGGGGTGGGGCATAAATAAGTAAGACCCAGCCTGGGGAGGGAAGGAGAGATGGACACGCTGAGGAGGGCTGCAGCCGGGTCCACAGAAGTCCCTGACCACCTGCCAAGGACTAGGGGCACCGCTGGGGGGAGGCCAGGGGGCACCGAGCCCGGGCAGCCACATCCCCCTGCCCTGTGCACACCGGCCCTCCCCCCTCCCCACTGTGAGCGGGTCAGCCCGCAGGGGCTGGAGACAGTGACTTGGCACTCAGTCATGGCAGGTGCCGGGCCAGCCCATCGGCCCCCGCGACGAGTGCTGGCATCTAGAGATGGAAGCCAAGCCGGCGAGGACAGGACCATCCCTGCCCCTTGTTCAGATGCGTAGCAGAGTCGCAGAGAGTTTTGGGGACGCGTCCGGCTATAACCACGTTCATTTCCCTGGGCTGCACGTGGTCGGCAGCACCACGGCGTGAAAATGACCGGGCCAAAGCCCGCCTCTGGACTGGCCATGGAGCAGGCCTGGGGGACCTGTATCTGCCAAGGGCTATGTGGATATTTACAGCATCATTCGCGTTTACTGGTTTGAGTCCCACCTGCGGCTGCCTTGGCACAGCCAGACCAGATAACTTGACAGGGCTCCCCATCCCCAGAGAGACTGTTTCTCGGGCTTATTCCCTAAGCAGCGTGCTCTGACCGCTGTGCTTGGCACACCGGAGGTGGTCAGTGATCTACAGAGGATCCGTAGGGGTTTGCACAACATGATGCTGTGTCTTAGGCTCTGGGGCATGAGCAGCCAAATTTTGGTTTCTGTGGGGTGGTCCTGGATCCCCGAGGACCTCGAGGGACAGATGTGCCACAAACTGAGTGGCACAAACAAAGGGAGTTATTTTCCCACAGTTCTGGAGCCAGAAATTGGCCGTGGAGATGTGGGCAGGGCTGGTACCTTCCAGGGCTGAGAGAGAGAACCAATGCCTCTCCCCGTGGTGGGAGGTGGCGGGCGCCCCCTGGCGGCCGAGTCTCGCCAGGGTCACACTTCCATCCCCCTGTGCGCAGCTTCAGAGGTCCCCTTCTTCTACGGATACCTGCAGTGAGACTGGATTAGGGCCCTTTCCACTCCAGTGTGACCCCATTTAAACTAGGGACATCCATCACGACACATTTGGAGGTGCTGGGAGAGGACTGGCTTCAGCCCCTAAGGTCACCTAAGTGGACAGCTGGGATCTGAATGCTGTTTCTGCCACTTGACTGAGCCCTGACAACCCCTTCCTCTGTCCCCTTCCTCCTCCTCCCCCACACCAGGAGGGCCACATCCAGTGCCACCAGCTAGAATGCGCCAGCACGTGCCCATACCCTGCACGGCCCCTCCCGGGCACCTGCTGCCCTGTGTGTGATGGTGAGACAGTGGGTGGAGCAGGGTCCTGGGCAGAGGGCAGCCCGGAGCCGGGGAAGGCCATCAGGAGTGGGGCGGCCCGGTCCTTGCCGAAGGTCTGAGAGCCTCCTCCCCACAGGCTGCTTCCTAAATGGGCGGGAGCACCGCAGCGGGGAGCCGGTGGGCTCCGCGGACCCCTGCGTGCACTGTCGCTGTGCTGTGAGTGTGGCTGCCCCGCAGGGAGGGCCTGGCTTCCAGGCCTGCCTCCCACATGCTGACCGGGCCCCTGTTGGCAGAACGGGAGCATCCAGTGTGAACCTCTGCCTTGCCCGCCCCTGCCCTGCGCACACCCAGGCAGGATCCCTGGGCAGTGCTGCCCGGCCTGCGACGGTGAGTGTGGCCCGGAGGCCCTGGCCACAGAGGCTCAGGAGATGGGGGGGTTGCTTCCTTTGCCCTAAGCTCTATGCCTACAGGTCTGTACCACATTGTCTCATGGCTCCCTGGGCTTGATGGTGGGGCCCCTGCTTCCAGGAGTGGGGGTTGTGGGGGGCTGGCAGGGCTTCCCCGTCAGCCTCCAGCCCTGCACCCCCATCCCCATCCCCTGCCATCCAGGCTGTGAGTACCAGGGACACCAGTATCAGAGCCAGGACACCTTCAGCCTCCAAGAGAGCGGCCGCTGTGTCCACTGCTCCTGCCAGGTAGGCGGCCCCAGATTCCCAGGCCCAGAGCTGTGCCGCACCCCCCCCCCGCCCCCGGCAGACCTTTCACCTGGCCACTCTCCTAGGCTGGTGAGGTCTCCTGTGAGCAGCAGGAGTGCCCAGTTGCCCCCTGTGCCCTGCCTGCCTCCGGCCGCCAGCTCTGCCCAGGTGTGTGTGTGTATGGGAAGGGGGAGATGTTGCTTTGGGGGGGGAGCTGGAGAGGGAGGGTGTCTATTCCCTATAAGGGGGTTGCTAAGGCCACCGACCATGGCAGAACTGTGGGCTGGGTTCAGACGCTGGTGGGAGGGGATGGCCTTGTGATCCTGGCGCCCCCTGGCGGCAGCCTGTGTGCTCCACGGAGAGGAGTTTGCAGACGGTGTCCAGTGGGAGCCTGACGGCCAGCCCTGCACTGCCTGCTCCTGTCAAGAGGGGGTGCCCGTGTGTGGGGCTGTGCTGTGCCCCCCTGCCCCCTGCCAGCACCCCACCCAGCTCCCTGGTGAGTGCCATGCCCCCACCTTGGCTTTCTCCCCTGCTTTTGCCTAGCCCACCCTGACCAGCTTGCCCCACCCAGGTACCTGCTGCCCCAGCTGTGAGAGCTGCACCTACCATGGCCTTGTGTATGCCAACGGACAGAACTTCACCGATGTAGATAGCCCTTGCCAGGCCTGCCATTGCGAGGTACAACTCCAGGCCAGCCATGGCCCTGCTGAGCCCCTCCTGGGGCCCGCCCCCATTGCCCTCTCCCCTGTCCCCAGGACGGCACTGTCAGCTGCTCCGTGGTCACGTGCCCGCCCACGACCTGTGCCAGGCCCCAGCGTGGACCCGGCGAGTGCTGCCCCAGGTGTCCGGGTATGTGCTCGCCATCCCCAGCGGCCCCCAGACCCTGCCGTCCACGGCCCCTTGGATCCAATGTGCACCTTCAGGCTGTTTTCAGTCCAACACAGCTTAGAACTCTCTGGAACTCCCAGGGTGCGGGTGGGATCGTCCGAGTTAGCATGCCACGCTCCGCACGCATCGTGCCTTTTTCCTCTTTGAGCCACTCACATAAGCATATTTACCTGCGGAACACAGGGTCATACCCAAAAAACACTTGAGTCCACCGCGTGGGAGGTTGGGTGCCGGGTGTGTGTCGCAAGCAGTGGCATTCACCAGCAAGCGCTTCCCCCTTCTCCCTCTGAGACACACACCTGCCGGCAGGTAAACGGACGCTCACACTGCTCCGGGGGACCCCCACGCCTGCGCGCTGGCACACACAGCGCCCCTCCTCCTCTCCCTTCCGCTGGCTGTGAGCCTGTCCCCTGCGCCGTCCATCTCTGTCACCTCTCTCCTTTGCCCCCTGTCCTGCTCAGACTGTGTCCTGGAGAACCAGGTGTTTGTGGATGGTGAGAGCTTCTCTCACCCGGGGGACCCCTGCCAGGAGTGCCAGTGCCGGGAAGGCCAAGCCCACTGCCAGCCTCGCACCTGCCCCAGCGCTCCGTGCGCCCACCCGCTGCCGGGCACCTGCTGCCGGACCGACTGCAGTGGTGAGGGGGGCTGGGGTGCCTCAGGGGTCCTCCTGGGATGGCTGGGCCCCGCCCACCGCTATTTAGGGCTGGGGGTGAGGTGGGGGCGTCCCAGGCTGACGCTGCCCCCCGCCCCAGGCTGTGCCTTCGGAGGCAAGGAGTACCCCGATGGTGCGGACTTCCCCCACGCCACGGACCCCTGCCGCCTCTGCCGATGCCGGGTGAGTAGGGTGGGAGGACGGAGCTGGAGGCGGGGTCTCCGCCGCCCCCAGCTAACTCCACCTGGCCGACCTGCAGGGCGGCACCGTGCAGTGCCTGGCCCGCCGCTGCCCGCCGCTGCCCTGCCCAGCGCCCGTCCTGCCGCCGGGAGAGTGCTGCCCGCAGTGCCCGGGTAGGAGCCGCCCCTCCCCGGGGTGCCCCCCCCTCCCCGAGGCCCCTGCCTGGGCCGCGCTCACGCGCGCTCTCGCCGCAGCCGCGCCCGCCGACTGCCCGCGGCCCGGGGGCGCGGGGCCCGCCCGCCACCTGGAGCGCTTCGCCCCGGCCGGCGAGCCCTGCGTCCGCTGCCTCTGCCTGGACGGCGCCGTGTCCTGCCAGCGGCCGCCCTGCCCGCCCGCGCCCTGCGCCCACCCGCGCCCGGGCCGCTGCTGCCCATCCTGCGACGGTAGCGGCCCCGGAGCCCCAGGCCAGCCTCGCGCCCTCCGCCCCCGGCGCGGCGCCGCCCGCTCCCGCGGCCAAGGCCACGATCGGCCCCCGCCCTATCTCCCTAGGCTGCCTGTTCCACGGGAAGCAGTTTGCCAGTGGGGAGCGCTTCGCCTCGCCCACGGTCGCCTGCCACGTTTGCCTCTGCTGGGAGGGCGGCGTGAGCTGCGAGCCCAAGGCCTGCGCCCCTGCGCCGTGCCCCTTCCCCGCCCGCACCGGCTGCTGCCCGGCCTGCGACGGTGAGCAGCTGCGGGGGTCGGGGCGGGACAGGAGGACCGGGCGCCTGCCCCCACTACGCTGCAGCGCTGTTTATTACGGTCAGAAGAAAATCCTGACCCAGAGCCCGAATTGTCTCCTGCCCCTGATGCGGTTGGCTGTGTGAGCTCAGGCAAGTTACACACCCTCCCTGGGCGAGCTCCTGTGAGAGAGTGGAACCAGATCCAGCGCCCCAGCTTTCCCTCGGTGCTGTACTATCTTGGGGTTTGTGCTGCATAACTTCTACCAACTGTAATTTTATTTCTTTGGTATGTTTTCGTATTTACTCATTAATTTATTTAGAAAGGAATTTTCTATCATGCTATAACTGGAAAAAATTAGACTTGCCAGCAATAAATGGCCATAAAATGAATACAATGAACGTAGAATATTGCCGGGGACTGGGGCCTTAGACTTGTTCTCTCTCTCTTTATTTTTTTAAAAAAGATTTATTTATTATTTCTTTGAAAGGCAGAGTAAAAGAGAGAGAGAGAGAGAGAGAGAGAGAGAGAGAGAGAAAGAAATAGATCTCCCATCCTCTGGTTTACTCCCCAAATGTCCACAGCCCAGCTGAAGCCAGGAGCCTGGAACTCCATCCGGGTCTCCCATGAGGGAGCAGGGGCCCAAGCACTGAGGCCATCACCCACTGCCTTCTCAGGTGGTTAGCAGGGCAGCTGGGGCTCGAACTGGCACCCATATAGAATGCCGGCCCCTCGTCCTCCATCTTGCAGAGAGGGCAGTGAGTGTCCCAGGGGACAAGGGCAGGCTGTCACTCCCTCTTTGGTAGCCTGGTCAGGGGACCTGGGACAGCGGCGCAGGGGGCTGCCTTGGCCTGGGGAACTGGTGTCTTCCGCCCTCTGGAGGATCCAAGCCCGGGGCAGACCCCTTGGGGGTGTAGATTGCACAGGAGAATTTTCTCCAAGGGCCAGCCCACACCCTACCCATCAAGTGGGCCTTGCTCCGGGGACCTGGATTGTGCCCTCCACACGTGCCTCGGGGCTGTTACCCCCTCTGCCTGTTACCCCTCCTTCCTCCCTGTCCATCTCTGCTCTTCTCCCAAAGGCTGTGAGTACCTAGGGGTGTCCTACCTGAGCAGCCAGGACTTCCCAGATCCCCGGGAGCCCTGCAACCTGTGTACCTGCCTCGGAGGCTTCGTCACCTGCCGCCGCCGGCCCTGTGAACCCGTGGGCTGCAGCCACCCGCTCACGCCACCAGGGCACTGCTGCCCGACCTGCCAGGGTAGGGCTGCACCTGCCCGTTCTCCCTCTTTCGGGGACCCTGGGGCCCAGCCTCTCCCCCCAGGAGCTTTGCTCGTGGGCTCTCCTCTGAGATCGGCCCTCACACTCAGCCCCTAGACTTTTCCCCTCTGTGCGCTTTATGTGTACATGCACGTGTGCATGTGTGTGTGTGCAACATGGAGTGTGTGTGTGCCGATGGCAGCCCTCCCATTGCACCCCCACTTTGCCAGGGTGCCACTACCACGGGGTCACTGCCGCCCTGGGAGAGACCCTTCCTGACCCACTCGACCCCACCTGCTCCTTCTGCACCTGCCAGGTCAGCGGCCCCGCTGGGTGCTTGGTAACCTTTCATCCCATGATCGCGCTCTCTGGCCGGGAAGGGCTTGTCCCCTCCCCCAGGGTGCAAAGGGTGACATCTCAAGGACAGCGTTGGGTTCTAGGCTCCTCTCTGGGGCCAGGGATGGGGGCGGGGGTGTCCAGCCCAGCAGGCTCAGTTGGGTTTTCCACCATGGGGGCAGTGAGGGAGCCACGGGGGCATCAGAAGTGGCAGCGTGGCCTCTCTCCCTCAGGACGGTTCTATGCGCTGCCGGAAGAAGCCATGTCCCCCCGCTGTCTGCCCCCACCCGTCTCCAGGACCCTGCTTCTGCCCCGTTTGCCACAGTGAGCGGCCTCCCACCTGCCCTGCCCCCCTCCTTTTCCTTCCTTGGCACTTGCTCCTCCCCTGCTTCTCTCTGCCAGGCATGGCCCCCACCCCCCCACCCCCACTCAGAAAGTGCATCCCCCACAGGCTGCCTCTCCCAGGGCCAGGAGTACCAGGACGGGGAGGAATTCCAGGGGCCTGCAGGCAGCTGTGAGCGGTGCCGGTGCCAGGTGAGGCAGGACGTGGGGGCGGGATGGGGTGGGGAGCGGGGCTCCCGGCCCAGGGGCAAGTGTCCGACTCTGCACCCACCGCAGGCCGCCCAGGTCAGCTGTGTGCAGCTGCAGTGCCCACCTCTGCCATGCCCGCACCACGTCACGGAGCCGGGGAGCTGCTGCCCTCGCTGTAGAGGTTTGCCCGGCCCCCTGGCTCCCTCCCACACCTCCGGCCCTGGCCCTCACCCTGCCTAGCCTGTGGCCACTCAGCTCGTAGGTAGCCGGGTCAAAACCCACACCACGAGGCTTTCTTAGCCTGCCTGCCCAGCATGGAGTCATTTTCAACCACAGCGGGGTGGGCAGGGCAGATGAAATCCCCATTTAACACTTGAGGAGACAGGCTTGGCAGACATGAGTGACTGGGGCATAGGGTTAGCGCTGCAGCCGTTCATTGGCTCCCTGTGCACTTACTGCGCACCTGCTGTATGCGAGTTACTGTTGCTGGTGCTAGCTTGCAATAGACAGAGCTGCTGCCTGGAGCTGGGTCTAGCAAGCAAGCAATTGGGGCACCAGACTAGAACCCAGGTGTCCCGAGCCCTTCACCTCAGACAGGAGTTCTGCCCCTTCCTGGTGCTACCTGTCCTGCTCACAACCTGCAGTGGGGGGGGGGGGGCAGGAGTGGACATCCGGGTCTCAGCCTCCAAGCTTATCCCTGCCCACCTGGGTCCACAGGCTGCCTGGCTCAGGGGGAGGAGCACCCTGAAGGCAGTAGCTGGGTGCCCCCGGACAGCCCCTGCTCCATCTGCACGTGTCACCAAGGCGTCGTCACCTGCGCCCGCGTCCAGTGTGTCAGCTCCTGTGCCCAGCCCCGGCAGGGGCCCGGGGACTGCTGCCCTCAGTGCCCCGGTACTGGAAGCCGGGGTGGGGAGGGGACAGTGAGGGCAGAGGCGTGTGGGTTGGCCCCTCTGTGTGCTGGAGCAGCCGGGTTCCAGGACACTGCACGGGCCCTGGGGTGAGAGAGCCTGGGGGCCAGGACCCCACCCCTTGGCATTGCCCTGGCCTGAAGCCTCCCTGGTTCCTCTCTGCTCCCCCTTCACCCCCTCCCCTTCCCAGGCTGTGAGCACGGGGGCCGGAAGTACGAGCCTGGGGAGAGCTTCCAGCCCGGGGCGGACCCCTGTGAAGTGTGCAGCTGTGAGGTAGGGTGAGCACGGAGCCGGAGCCGAGGGGCAGGCAGCTCCCGCAGGGCGGTGGGTTCAGACTCCGGCCATTGTTTGCCAGTGTGGCAGAGGCCGGGGTGGGGGGTCTTCCTGGCTGGAGTGTGGTGGGGTGTGTGTGCGGGGTGAGAACAGTCAGTTCAGCCTTAGAGAACCATGGAAGGGTGGGGAGCGGGTGAATGACATCATAGGTCACGAGATGGGGAAGGAGGGCGGCAGTGAGTGCAGGAGGGTCAAAGGCCACATGAAGGTCTGGCTCTGGTGACTGGCTGAAAAGGGGACGCCCAGAGAGGCGGAGGGTTGGGGTGCAGGGGACGGAGTGCTGTGCTTTCACGGCCTGGGACCCACCCTGTCTCCTCATTCTGGTTGTAGCCGCAGCCTGAGGGGCCTCCCAGCCTTCGCTGTCACCGGCGGCAGTGTCCCAGCCTGGTGGGCTGCCCCCCAAGCCAGCTCCTGCGCCCTGGGCCCCAGGACTGCTGCCCCACGTGTGCCCGTGAGTCCCGGGACATGGGCTTATGTAAGCTACAAGCGTAGGGCTCTGCTCCCCGGCCCTTCCCTGACTCGAGTGGGCTGTTCCGGAAGCCCCCTGCACAGCCCGGGACCCCTTGGCTCTCGGAAGCAGGGCGCTGCTGCGGAGCAACGTCCCCAGCAGGTGGCGCTGCAGGACGGCAGTGGGCTGAGCTGCAGGCTCCTTGGAGGGCGGGGTGCGAGGCGCACAGACCACAGAAGCCACTGCGGGGGTGGACAGAGCTTTATTTATCTGCTTTTAAGAGTAAATATTTATCAAGATCGGGAAATTAAACAAGCAGGTATGCTGCATTTCAAACACTGAAAGATAACCTCTGCGGTTTCCTGGCTGTAATACTGCCCCTGCAGGTAGCAGCAGCAGCAGCATCGGTTTTTAAAATTTATTTATTTTTTTAAAGATTTACTTATTTATTTGAAAATCACAGTTTCAGAGAGAAAGAGAGAGAGAGAGGTCTTCCATCCCCTGCTTCACTCTCCAGGTGACCATAATGGCTAGGGCTGAGCCAATCCGAAGCCAGGAGCCAAGAGCTTGTTCTGGGGTCTCCCCAGCGGGTTTAGGGTCCCAAGTACTTGGACTGTCTTCCACGGCAAAAGCAGTGGGGGCCACAGCAGGGAGCTGGATTGGAAGTGGAGCAGCTGGGACTCGAACTGGCGCCCATATGGGATGCCAGTGTCATAGGCAAATGATGGCCCGTGCTGCCCCACCCCCACCCACACTGGGTTTCCGTCTTCACAGAGGCACTGAGTAACTGCACAGAAGGGCTGCTCGGGTCTGAGCTGACCCCCCCAGACCCTTGCTATACCTGCCAATGCCGGGTGAGCCTCCTGCCCTGGGCACTCTGTCTTCTGTGGGGGGGGGGGGGGGGCTGAGGGGTTCTGCACTCAAACCCATGACACTGGCCCCAATGTCTCCTGTCGCCTAAGCCCCGCTGCCTCCTGTCTCTGTCTCAGGACCTGACGTGGCTCTGCGTGCGCCAGGCCTGCCCTGAGCTCAGCTGTCCCCTGTTGGAGCGCCATACCCCCCCAGGGAGCTGCTGTCCCGTGTGCCAGGGTAAGTGCCCGGCCTCGGCTTGTGCCCTCAGAGAGCCCAGGAGGGGGGGGCAGCACTCACGGCCCAAGCGGGCAGCCTGAGATCGCCACTCAGAATGCGGGTTTGATTCTTTCACAGGGCCTGTGTTGGGCTGGAGTGAGGGCGGCAGGCAGGAAAAGCCGGGGTTCTCAAAGATGGGCATGAGGCTCATGGCGTGGGGGCCCAGGGCTCCAGGTCCATCACTATGGCCTCACACCATGGATCTGGCCCAGGGAGGTTCCGGCTCTGGCTCCTCAGGCTCCCAGGACCCCTAGGGACATCCTGAGCACGAGTCCAAGGCCAGGCTCCTAGTGGGTTTCTCCAGGATGGTTGACAGGACACTGGTGGACTGGGAGGGGTGCCTCCCTGCTGGGGCGCCCAGGGTGAGCTCAGAGAGCCAGGACGGGGCAGGGCACAGCACTTGCCCCGCCCTCTTGTCCTGGCTTAGACTGTGTGGTGGAGGCTGGTACCCGGAGGGTGGCAGATGGAGAGAGCTGGCGGGACCCCAGCCACGCCTGTGTCACCTGCACCTGCCAGGTGAGCGGGGGGCGGGGGAAGTGGGAGAACTGATGGGTGGATTAAGGAAGGAGACCTCCCTTTTTTGCACCTGCAAGTATGGGGGTGGGGGAGGCGGTGTTTGAGGGGCCAAGGCATCCCCGAGCCGGGACAGGGAGCTGAGGGTGGAAGTCCGTCTGCTTGAAAGGTGACGTGGGGTCATGGGGGCAGACAGAAGGGGCTGTGAGGCCACGGACTGTAGGCCCTGCAGGAAATCCCTAAGGCTATGGTGTCTGTGGCAGCGGGGCCACGTGGAGTGCCACCTGGAGGAGTGCCAGGCCCTCTCCTGTCCCCCCGGCTGGACCAAAGTGCTGGAGGCCGGCAGCTGCTGTGAGCGATGCCAAGGTGCGAGGCCCGAAGGGTACGCAAAGGCCTGGGGTGGGGGGCGACAAGGCCACTGACCCTGTCCCCTGTCCCTTCAGCCCCGGCCCAGTCCTGTGTGCACCAGGGCCTCCAGGTGGCCTCCGGGGAGCGCTGGGCCGCGGATGCCTGCACCAGCTGCTCCTGCGTGGCCGGCACCGTGCGCTGCCAGAGCCAGCGCTGCCGGCCCCTGTCGTGTGGCCCCGTGAGTGCCCCGGTCTAAGGCCGTGGGGGCGGGGCAGGGCTACGGGGTGTGGGAGAGAGGGGCCCTGGGCCCGGTGCTGTTCCCCACGCGGCCACCAGGTGGTGTCCTGAGCCTGGGAGACCCGCGAGCCATGGGGAAACCCCCCACAGCCACCCCCGCCCCCGCCCCCGGCGATGCTCAGTCCTGCACGAGGGTTTGCGAGGGGCCTGGCGGCGAGCGCCCCGGTGTCTGACGGTGTCCGGGGCTGAGGCCAGGACGAGGCCCCCGCCCTGAGTCCTGGCAGCTGCTGCCCGCGTTGCCTGCCGCGGCCCGCTTCCTGCATGGCCTTCGGAGACCCGCACTACCGCACCTTCGACGGCCGCCTGCTGCACTTCCAAGGCAGCTGCAGCTACGTGCTGGCCAAGGACTGCCGCGGCGGCGACTTCAGGTGCGCGGCCCCTCCCCCCCGCCCTCCTCCCCCAGCCCTACCCCTGGCCCAGCTGACCACTGGCCCCCGGGGGCTCCCACAGCGTGCACGTGACCAACGACGACAGGGGCCGGAGCGGCGTGGCTTGGACGCGGGAGGTGGCGGTGCTGCTGGGAGGTGCGGCCGTGAGGCTGCTGCAGGGCGGAGCGGTCACGGTGAGCGGAGCGGCTGGGCGGGGCAAGGGCGGGGCGCCCACTGCCCGCCAGTCTACGAGGCCGGCGCCCCTTCCCTTCCCACCGCCCTTCTCCGCCAGGTGGATGGGCGCGCGGTGGCCTTGCCCTTCCTGCAGGAGCCGCTGCTGTACGTGGAGCTGCGGGGCCGCACCGTGATTCTGCACGCCCAGCCCGGGCTCAAGGTGCGGCGCCCAGGGCCACGGCGGAGTGGGAGGGGGAGTGGCTGTAGAGGGAGTGAGGGTGCCAGGCGCCTCCCTCATTGACCGAGCCCTCAGGTTTCCCAAAAAAGGAGTCGGGCCGGAGACCTCAGGGGCAGCCTTGGTGTGTCCATCTGATCTTGGCTCCTGGGCTCCTAGCCACTGTCTCTGGCCTTAGTATTCCCATCTGTGAAGTGGGGGAAGGAACTGTTGGGGAGGTCTCAGATTCCTCTCCACAACTCCGGGGGGGGGGGGAATGCTGAGAAGGTGGGGGTGGGGAGGAATCTGTGCTGAAGTCAAAAAGTGAGGCTTGTCTACACCTGGGGTCCATGAGACAGTGGCTCCCGAAAGTGGGCTACTTCCCCTTCCCCCCACCCCACCCCCCGGTGCCCTGAGGGATGCGGGCGGGGTCTGCGGGCACCTGTTCTGGGCTTCCATGATTGCCCAGGGCCGCACAGCACCTGCCACATTGGCCTTGACTGGAGTAGCATTCTCCCCCCCCCCCCCCCCCGCGCCCCTTTGGCAGCCTCCACCTCACGCCCTCCCCTGCAGCTCGGGCCTCCCTGGGGTCCCTCTCCTTCCCCACTCCCCAGTTCCGGGCCTCTGTGCGCAGGTGCTGTGGGATGGAAAGTCTCAGGTGGAGGTGAGCGTGCCAGGCTCCTACCGGGGCCACACCTGTGGGCTCTGTGGGAACTTCAATGGCCTGGCCCAGGATGAGCTGCAGGGCCCCGAGGGGCTACTCCTGCCCACCGAGGCTGCGTTTGGGAACAGCTGGCAGGTGAGCTGCAGGGGTGGGGGTGGGGCTGGAGCAGCCGACTGTGTGGAACACGGAGGTGGGGAGCCCTGGCTGGGATTGGGGCCAAAAGAAATCAGGAGCTGCCAAGTACGCATGAGCGTCGCTCTCCCTAGGTCCCCGAGGGGCCGGGGCCTGGCCGGCCTTGTTCTGCAGGCCGGGAGGTGGATCCGTGCCGGGCAGCAGGCTACCGTGCCAGGCGTGAGGCCAACACCCGCTGTGGGGTGCTCAAGTCCTCCCCCTTCAGCGGCTGCCACGCGGCGGTGCCCCCGGAGCCGTTCTTTGCCGCCTGCGTGTATGACCTGTGTGCCTGTGGCCCGGGCCCCTCAGCCGACGCCTGCCTCTGTGACGTCCTGGAAGCCTACGCCAGCCACTGTCGCCAGGCAGGGGTGGCGCCTGCCTGGCGGGGCCCCACACTCTGCGGTGAGGGGTGATGACCCCCCCCCGGGGCCGGTGGGTGCAGGGAAAACCACAAGGCGTGAGCCCCCTGACCCACCTTCCGCTCTGCCTGCAGTGCTGGGCTGTCCGCTGGACCGGGGCTTCGTGTTTGACGAGTGTGGCCCGCCCTGTCCCCGCACCTGCTTCAACAGGCACATCCCCCTGGGGGAGCTGGCCGCCCACTGCGTGAGGCCCTGCGTCCCGGGCTGCCAGTGCCCCGCAGGCCTGGTGGAACACGAGGCCCACTGTATCCCACCGGACGCCTGCCCGCCAGTGCTGCTCACAGGGGATCAGGCACCCCACGCTGTGCCCACCCCTAGCGGGGAGCCCCAGCAGACACCCTGAGCCAGAACATCAGGCCAGAAGTCTCCTCTTGGTGAGCAGCACGCGCCTGGCCAGAGCTGCAGGGACGGTGCCCTGTGCCCGCCATGTCGAGTCCGAAGCAGTAAACTCTGGACCTGCCCTAGTGCTTCCTGTGTGTGCGTGTGCTTCCTCCTGGTACGGGGGTGGCAGCCGTGGGGAACATGGGGCCTGGTCGTCGTTGTGTTGCACCTGAGCGAATACCAACAGAGGAGCACCACGCATTGATACAATTCGACGGTCCTTTGTTGCCCCCAAAGAACTCTCAACCCTGACGCCCAAAGCAAGAGGGCAAAAACCACAAAATTGGGAGGGGAATACATGGTTCTGGGGTCAAGCTAACCTAAAGCTTATGTGAAACTAATATCAATTCTAATCTTGACAATACCTTTTTGCCGTTGGTTCACCCTCCAATGGCCGCTGCGGCCGGCTCATCGCGCTGATCCAAACCCAGGAGCCAGGTGCTTCTCCTGGTCTCCCATGCGGGTGCAGGGCCCAAGAACTTGGGTCATCCTCCACTGCCTTCCCGGGCCATAGCAGAGAGCTGGCCTGGAAGAGGGGCAACCGGGATAGAATCCGGCGCCCCAACCGGGACTAGAACCCGGTGTGCCAGCCCCGCAAGGCGGAGGATTAGCCTGTTGAGCCATGGCGCCAGCCACAAATTACAATCTTATCATTAGCCCGGTGCAGCCTATCCATTTTTAAGCTTGAAGCGAACATACTAGGAGGTTTCTATGCTTTGCCAAGTGGGACGTAGGGGAAGGCTATTGTCTGAGTGTTTTAGATCATAGTTTCAGATCAGAGTCTCACGGTGGGGGCGGGGGGGGGGCGCTTTCTCAAGCATGGAGTGTCAGGTGCTCCAACATGGAGTCCCTCCTGTCAAGGTGTTACTTCAGTTGTCCCTGGCGTCCCAGGACCTCCTTACTCCTGAGTCTGCATCTCTGGGCTGCCTCCACTGGCCGCTCCCTGGTGCCTTCTGGGAAACCCCCACGACAGGCAGGAGGAAGCCCCAGGTGGCCTGGTCCCTGCCCTGTGCTCAGTCTGTGTAGCAGGCATGCCCCCCGGCCACCATCGGGACCCTCTGGGGATCCCTATGGGAGCTGTGAGAGCTGAGGAGCCACAGAAGGGGCTCAGTCCACCCCACGCTCCCTGTTCCTCTTGGTTTGGTGGCATCGAGTGCTCAGGCTCCTTCTGGATCTTTCTAAGAGGCAGGGGACAACAGACTGTGATGAAATACAGACACATGGGCGTGCACTCACGTGCCCCTCGGAGACCCAGATGGACCTGCGCAGCAGGTGCCAGTGTGCTTTCACAACCGCACCTGGCCTGGAAGGACGTGGGGGCGGTGCACGCGCAGCTTGGGAAAACATCTTTGTAGCCGAGAGAACGCAGGCTTGAAACAGAAAAAGTCCCGAATTGAGGGCTCTGCCAGGTCCCAGCTCTGTGACCTTGGTGTCTGGGGGACCGACCGGGGGTGCCCCATTCTCCTTGCCAGTCCCTTGTATCCCGATACGGAGTGGAGGCTCAGAGCTCCAGGGAGCACACTGGCCGAGCCCCAGCAAGAGCACCCCACCTAGCCTGGCTGTCCTTGCTCGGGGCCCAGGAAGGAGGGTTTGCTCCATCCCCTCGCGGAGTGGCGACAAGGCTGTAGGCAGAGCTGCCAGGGAGGCCCCTGAACCAGCTCCTCGATGCGCCCCTCCCTCGTTACAACTTACACAGATACTCTCCTCATCTGAGAAGGGGGGTGATGGTAACACGCACCTGGAGTGTGGGGAGGACTCAATGGAGTGGCCTGTGGCCAGCGCGGAGCAGGTGGACAGACAGCGTCGAGGAGACCTGCGTGGGCTGGGCTCCCCACCGTGGGGCCTCCCACTGCTCATACTCACTTTTTTTAAAAAAAAAAGTTTATTTGAAAGAGAGAGAGAGAGATCTTTCACCCTGTGGTTCACTCCCCAAATGGCCACAACAACCAGGGTTAGGTCAGTCCAGAGCCAGGAGCCAGGAGCTTCTTCCGGGTCTCCCACACTGGTGCCGGGGCCCAAGCACTTGGGCCATCTTCTACTGCTTTCCCAGGTGCATTGGCAAAGAGCTGGATCAGAGGCAGAGCAATTGGGACTCCAGTTGCCGCTCTGTTTGGGATGAGGGCTTTCTCTCTCTCTCTCTCTCTCTCTCTCTCTCTCTCTCTCTCTCTCTCTCATCATTAGAAGAAAGGCAGGCAGGAGGATCTCAGCGGCAGGCTGGCCAGAGTCCCTGGGGGGCCGGGCTCAGGTGTCAGGTGTCAGGACTTGCATTGTTGAGAGGCGGCAGGCCTCTCCTGCAGCTCCCGCCTCTCTCCAGAGCAGAGGGAGGGCTAGGAGGACAGAGGAGCCGGCTGCCCCAGCCGCTTGCCCATGGCGCAGGCTGCCCCTCGCAGGGGGCTCGGGCTCTCCTGCAGCCCCCGGCAGGCCTTGGCTCTGTACCAGCATCTCTTCCAGCGCCCCTTGGGTCTGGGCCAGCTCTTGGCTGCACTTCGGCAGGTGGGAGAGGCAGGGCACCGCCTCAGAGGAGGACAGTGGGGGTCTGAGTCCCCCTCCCCGCTCCTCCAGGGCTGCCGCTCAGGGCTGGAGCTGCCCACCGTGCTGCTGCAGATGGAGTGGAGCCGGCGGGCCCAGGAGCAGGTAGAGGCTGGTTGGGGTGTGTGGTGGTGGGGTATGGGGGTGCCTCATCCTGCCTTGGTGCCCCCTCTTCCTGCAGCTCCTGTGGGACTTGGAGCTGCTGACTGGGGCAGGGCTGGGCCTCTTCTGGCCCCGTCCAGCCCCATTCTGCAATCTGAGGAACCAGGCCCAGCGTGCATGGAGCCAGCCCCGTGGTGGGGCCGGTGGGGACGTGGAGCGACTGGTGAGCAGGTGCATCATGCGGCAACAGGTGCGGTTGTAGGTAGGGGTGACAGCAACTGGAGGGAGGGTCCCAGAGGCAGAGGTCATTGGTGACCTGAGACTGTGACCTAGCGCAGCCTCCGCCTCGGGCCCTCCCTCCAAGGGCTAGAGCCGGGCTCCCCCTCCAGGAGAGGTGCATGGTGCCTGGGCCCAGGACAGAGCTGAGAGAGGAAAGTGCACGCCAGCCCCAGCTCAGTCATGGACTGTCCAGGTCCCTTTGGGCAGGTTGGTCGCCTTCTTGGGCAGAGACATCCTCTACTGTACCAGGAGGAGGTGTTAGTGGTGACCACGAAGCAAGGGTCCAGCCAACATCCCTGAGCAGGACTCATGTGGCCAGGAGGGGTCATTCCCAAGCTCCCTGGTGTGGAGGACAGAGGGGAGAGGTCACACGAGGGCCTGGGCACCAGAAGACAGGGATCACAGGGGCCCGCCTGAGAGGTGCCGGCCACACTGGGGGAAGCTGCCCTGTGGGTCAGGGCTCCCCCACAACCATTCCAGGCCTCTGGGCTGCACCTCTTGCCCCAGGCCGGGAACTCCATGAGCCAGAACCATCAGCTCCCAGAAGGGTGAGTCTTTCTCCTGGATCCCTAGCACTCCCCTATGCAGCCACACAAAGTGACCAAGAACTGGGCCCTTTGCCCTGGGTCCTTCTTGTTCCATGCAGCTCCTGGGTCCTCCTGGGCTCTCAGTTCAGCTGCACCCATATTGTCCTCCCCCCTCCCAGCCCCTGGACACAATAACCTTGACTTCCAGCTCCTGGGTCCAGTAGTGGGGCTGGGAAAGGCCACCCTGGCCATTAGGGTGGGGAGGCTCAGAAGCCCGCAGGGGAGTGGGCTCCCTTCTCATCCCAAAGCCCACGGAGCCACAGAGGTGCAGCCTTGAACTCCTGCAGGGGGCAGGCGGCAGATGCAGCCCCAGCCCCAGCCCTGGGTCCAGCGAGGAGTGACGCAGACCCCAGGTGCCAGAGCCCAGGCGAACCTGCGGAAGCCACACCTGGAGCCACACCTGGTACGTTGGCGGGTGGGGCTGGGCGGCCAGGAGAGCCCCCAGGGCTGAGGCAGTGAGACCAGACTGGGTGAGACCAGACTGGGAGGTGGGAAGTCTTCACCCTCAGTGGGTGCCCAGGCACCCGGGGATGGCAAGGCAGTTGTTTTTTTTTTTTTTTTTACAAGCAGAGTTAGACAGTGAGAGAGAGAGACAGAAAGGTCTTCCTTTTCCATTGGTTCACCCCCCAAATGGCCACCACGGCTGGTGCGCTGCGCCGATCCAAAGCCAGGAGCCAGGTGCTTCTCCTGGTCTCCCATGGGGTGCAGGGCCCAAGCACTTGAACCATCCTCCACTGCCTTCCCCAGGCCACAGCAGAGAGCTGGCCTGGAAGAGGAGCAACCGGGACAGAATCCGGCGCCCCAACTGGGACTAGAACCCGGGGTGCCAGTGCCGCAGGCGGAGGATTAGCCTAGTGAGCCGCGGCGCTGGCCAAGGCAGGTTTGATTTTACGTGCCAAGCCCACCTGACTGGTCCTGTCTCAGGCACCGTGTCCACCGATGCTGAGGCTAAACTGGGACTCTGGGGAGAGCACGGGGAAGGGCCGATGCTGGCTGCTGGGGAGGGGGACATGGAGAGCAAGTCTAGACCACTAGGTTGCCACCTTCTAGCCAGGCACTGGGCATCTACAGAGAACAAGCGAGACTTGGTCACCATCTTTGCGATCACAGCCTAGCGGGAGAGCGAGGCCAGAGAGGCGATTAGCACTCTGTGGCATGGAGGCTGCAGTGCTTGACATATTAAGTTACATGAAAGAGACTCCTATGTCATTTGTTAAATAATAAATCACACATCTACCGAAGCCATCTGTTTTTAGTTCTTCCCTCATGCATTGCATCTTTTTTTTTTTTTTTAACTTTTTGACAGGCAGAGTGGACAGTGAGAGAGAGAGAGAGAGAGAGAGAGAGAGAGAGAGAGAGAAAGGTCTTCCTTTTGCCGTTGGTTCACCCTTCAATGGCCGCCATGGCTGGCGCGCTGCGGCCGGCGCACCGTGCTGTTCCGAAGGCAGGAGCCAGTTGCTTATCCTGGTCTCCCATGGGGTGCAGGGCCCAAGCACTTGGGCCATCCTCCACTGCACTCCCGGGCCTGGAAGAGGGGCAACCGGGACAGAATCCGGCACCCCGACTGGGACTAGAACCTGGTGTGCCGGCGCCGCTAGGCGGAGGATTAGCCTAGTGAGCCACAGCGCTGGCCGGCATCTTGATGGACAGAAAGGTTTTCACAAGTATTCTGTCACTTGGGAACTCAGATATCAATGAAAACCTTATTACTGGAGAAATTCATTCTCTCCAGGGCTGCGGGGTTGTGGTCATGGTTCAGCAAGAAATCCCTAATGGCTAGCAAGTCTTTTAAGATTCATTTGTCCAAAAATTTCTTCCAAAAGCTTTTTTTTTTTTTAAAGATTTATTTATTTAATTGAAAGACAGTTACAGAGAGAGGGAGAGACAGAGATCTTCCACCTGCTGGTTCACTCCCCAAATGGCAGCTGAACTGAAGCCAGGAGTCAGGAGCTTCTTCTGGATCTCCCATGTGGGTGCAGGGGCCCAAGCACTTGGGCCATCTTCTTATGGTCTGGGGCACTTCTTATGGTCTTATCCCAGACCATAGCAGAGAGCCGGATCGGAAGTGGAACAGCCAGGACTTGAACCAGTGCCCATATGGGATGCCAGCATCACAGGCAGTGGCTTATCTCGCTATGCCACAGCGCCGGTCCTGAGATTTTTCACAGAGAGCACACCCCTTTGATGAGCTGTGAAATCCACACATTTCTGTATTGCATGGGAGAACGAGACACAATTGTGACAGATCCCAGTCTAGGGCCTTAGGAACCCAGGTCCCTGCTCTATGCTTTGTGGATGCAGCACAGCCTGCCTTCCTCCACAGCTGCCGGGAGCAGCCATGTGGTCTCACGCTTTTTAGATTTTTTTCTGTTGATTATGAAGCTTTGCAGCTTGTAGGCCAGGCTCAGCCCCACATTTCATGGTTTTACTGTCAGAAGCAACTGGATAAGGACGATGCTCCTTCATAACAGCACAAAGTAAGGAATATCCAGTGGTGTGTTTCTTTTACGGGCCTGAAGGGGTATGCCAGGACAAAGTGGGGTGGCCCTCTAACCAGGCGGCCCCGGCTCCCTGGTGGTCTTGGGGAAGAGGGTATGCAGGTTCCTCTATAGCGCTCTGCCTTGGCTGGGAGGAATAGGAAGACTGGGCTCGCTGGAGACAGGCTCACCTGACAGCAGGTGCATGGCAGGCTGTGTGACCACGGGTGCTCACCTGGCAGCAGGTGCATGGCAGGCTGTGTGACCACGGGTGGAATGATGAGCTGTGACAGCCCTGGGGGCACTGCTCCATCAGGGTTCTGGGCTCCAGCTCAGGTGGAAGGCGTGTGAGGGGCTGGGATGGGAGCAGTGGGCTCCCAGCAGGGGTCTTTCTCCCTCAGGTTGCTTACAAGAGCTGAAGCCCATCACCACCACCAGCAGCGGCGACGGGGAGCTGGGAAACTCAGAGTTCAAGGTGAAAGGGTTCAAGTGGCCTGGGTGAGGGTCCTCCAGGGTTGGGGTCCCTTGAGGAGGCTGCTGGGGTACAGCGGGGCTGCCTCCCGTGGCTGGGGAGGGGGTGGTGGTGAGGAAGTGAGGCGCCTTTTGCACCACATAAATTGGATTGAGCAAATTCAGGAATCAGGCAAGGACCCGTCACTGGGGTCGCTGGGCTCCCCAGGGCTTGGGGGTTCAAGCGTGGGCCCCAAGTGCTCTTCCTTCCCAGGACCTGTCCCAGAGGGAAGACGGCCGCCCGGCAGAGCCCACAACGCGGGAGCCCCACCCAGCACCGTCCCAGGGCCCAGAGGGGAGGAGGCTCACGCAGGGGCACCCAGGGCCCTCAGGCCTGCCCTCCCAGGGCCCGCTAGTGCCTCAGGATGCCCCCAAGGGGCCAGGGGCAGACCCGGACAAAGTGGTGAAGAAGGACCTGCCTCCGAGTCAGAGGGAGGAGGCTGCTCAGAGTCTGAGGGCAGAGGCCTCCCGGGGTGAGGGCAGAGGGACTTGGCAAAGGCAAAGAGGAACTAGTGCCCGGGCCCCACAAAGGGGGCCGTCCTCAGGAGAGGGGGGCGACGCTCCCGGCCGTCTGAGGAACTTCTGCGCGTCCCCGGGAGAACAGAACCCACAGCCCCAGGGACGGGAGAGCCCAGGCCCCCAGTGTAGGACCACCCAGCCGGCGCCAAGACGGCAGTCAGCACCTGCCCTGGCGGAGCCGGGGACCGCCCGCCCTCCCTTTCCGGCCCCGAGACCCCCGGCCGGGCAGCGGCTCCCGGTCCCAGGACCCACCACGCTGGCGGCACTGGGCACGGCAGGCTCTGGGCCACAGCGACTCCCTCCTGCGGCTCTCCCGGGGCCCCCAGGGCTGCGGCGAGACCCGCCGCCGGAGCGGGAGATGGACGAGACGAGGCTGCCAGGCGCCCTCGGGGGGCACAAGGACGGCCCCGAGGCCTCGTGCCTGGCACCCCCGGGAAGCGAGGGGGTGTCGGTGGGCGCGAGCGCAGCGCAGCAGCAGGAAGTGGCCCTGCAGCGGCTGCTGGAGCTGCACGGCGCGGCCAGGAGGCGGCGGCGGCGGGAGCGCGAGCAGCAGCGGCTCCGGGTGCGTCCTGAGCCAGGGCGGGGGTCGGGGCGCCGAGTGGGGCGGCCGCCCTGCTCACTGCAGCCTCCCCAGGTCCTGGAACGCCTCCGCCTCGCCAGGAACCGCCGCTGCCGGGTTCACCCGCTGGGGCTCCCGCTCAGCCGGACTCAACTCCCACCGCAGGCAAGCACCTCGGGCAGGGGTCGGTGCCGAGCTCTGCGGGTCCCTCTGGAGGGCTCGCCCCCCCGCCCTCCACGCTGAGGTTGATGGGGTCGGCACCAGGGCCGGGTGCTGCCCCCTGCCGGCCCCATGGCGCTCAGTGCTCTCACCGTGCAGGACGACGCGGCCAGGCGGCGGCGCGCTCTGCAGGAGCAGCTGGAACAGGTGCACCGCGAGAGGACCTGGAGGCTGCGGGCCCTCAGGGCCAGGTGAGGGGCGGTCAGGGAGGGTGGTGGGAGCTTGAGGGGTCCCTTCCCCTGGCATCTGGACGACGGTTCCTCTCTCCCTAGGAACACTCAGAACTTTCAGGAACTCCTGTGGGCTCCCGGAGCTGAGGAGCCTGCACCCGGAGAATAGCGCTCCCCGTTCCCAGCCCCCTTTGGCCACTGCCGGGTCCTCCAGGGAGTGATTAAGGGGGCGTGAGTTAAGGAAAAAGCAAGAGGGCAACCTGCAGGTCAGACATGGTTCCCAGCAGGCTCAGAACGCAGCCCCAGGCCGGGGGGAGCAGACACAGACCCAGGGCAGCTTCCCCAGCACAAGGCTGTTATTCTTCTCTGTCCTAAGCCCAGGGCCTGGCCCAGGGTCAGAGGGCCAGGTCCCGGGGGTCAAGCAGCGCAAAGGCCCCGTTCTTGCGGAAGAACGACTCGATGCGGCACATCTTGCAGGAGACCAGTTCTTGCTTCACTGGGGGGCCTGAGAAGAGACCAGGGGCCAGGAATGGGTTCCTGGGCAAGAGGCTGACAGAGCAGGGGAGCTCCGTCTGTCTGCACAGCCCAGGACCCTGTCCATGTTGTGTGCACTTTGTGTAAAGAAATAAAAAGAACTTGTGAGGACTGCGGGCTACAAGGAGATACAGGAGTGGACACTGGATGCGGCCAGGATGGCAGGGTGGCAGCCCGGGATCAGCTGCCTGCCACCACTGAACACAGCTTCAGCATTCTCCCGGGGGAGGGGCCCCCCCTCACAGGGACGCACTGGGAGAGGTGCAGCTGCCATCAAGTATCTGCTTTTGTTGAGCGGTGGCTCCCTTAATTATACCCTTAGGAGCTGGGGAAGATGCGGGAAGTTTTTGGCGAAGTCTCCATGGTGATGAGCCCAGCCACCTCCCCTTCCTGCACAGACACTCCCGTGGTGGAGACCGGGACTGAACAGTCTCACTTGAGATTCAGGAGCAGAGAGCCAAGGGACCCAGCAGCCCTGCTGGCCCACTCCTCTCCCCACACACTGACTCATCTCAACCTCGCCACTCCCCAGGCTCCTCTCCTCCCAGCCTCAGAAAACACACTCGGTCTAGACAGTTGGCCTCCCATCTGCCGCCCCTCCCATCGGATCCCCGCAGCCTGGGCACCCCAGCTGACGTCCCTGGCCTCACGGCTCTAAGTAGCATTTATAATGACTACCCTTGACTGTACGTTCAACTCTGACCTCACTCCTGAGGGCCAGACTGATGCACACAGCTGTCTCACTGGAACCTAAGCCCAGACCTGGAGCCAGCGCACCCTCCAGCCCTGCCCTCGCCCACCCTTTCCTTCACGGCAGCTCCAGCCACACCGGGGCACCGCCATGGACTCCCTCTGCTCCTTACTCCCACACTCAGTCCAGCAGTGAGTTCCACTGAGTGTTCCTCCCCCAGAGTACCCTGGATTCCCGCGCTACTGCTAAGCCTTAGCCCAGGTCACGGTCATTCATGCCAGGATAACTCAACACAGATGCCTAACTCACCAGCCAGTCTCCAATTCTCACTAAAGAAAAAGAAAAAAAGCCATTCCCTATAGAACAGTTGGGGTGACTCTTAAAAAAGCCAATCAGGACTGCTTAAAACCTTCCACCGGCTTCCCAATAAAATCCCCTTCTCTTTGTCATGCAGCGCTCAGCTTTCAGGCCCGAGAGGCTTCTCCTGAGCCCCCAGACCTCTCCATGGTGCCTGTCCCTCTTGTACCTTCCCTTCCCTGAATGTGCCCGCTCCCTGGCACCTGGCGCTGCTGTGGGGCAGGTGCCTAACCTGCGGGGGTCAGGGCTCACCGAGCTGCCAGCCATACGTGAAGTTGGTGGTGATGGGGAAGAGGTAGCGAGTTTCGGGCAAGTCCAGCTTGCGCGTGCTCAGGTAGCGGTAGCGGCCCTGGAAGTCATGGGAGATGCCTTCGTACAGCAGGGCCCGGGTGGCGGGCAGCACCGGGTACATCTCTGACTGCAGAGGAGCCTCTGCGGCAGGGCTGGGCGCCTTGGGAGGGAGTGCTCCGGCGGCAGGAGGGGGTGCGAGTGGGGCCGTGGGGTGCAGGGTGGGCAGTTTGAGGGGCAGTCGGGCTGCGGCCTTAGCCTTCTGCTTGGCTTTCACCAGCGACCCGTACTTGCGGTGCCATTCACAGCGCAACATCTTCTCCCTTAAATAGTCCTCCTTCCAGAAGTTCTGCCGCAGCGTGTCCATGTTGAGCTGCCGAGACATGGCGGCAGGGGGTGGGGGAGCCGTGCCAAGGGCGAGCACAGCAAGCACACTGCTGCTGGCAGCAGGCGGCTGCCCTGGGGCAGTCACCAGGCAACCAGGCCTCACCTCACACAGGGCCAGGGTTCCACCTGCTGCGCCCACACAGACCTCACACGCCCCGCTCCTGAGGCAGCCTGGAGCCCGGACCCAGTGCTGAGATCCTGACACCAGCCGGCACTGCTGGCCCCAGGCAGGATCTGGTATCACCGGCTCCCAGGTTTCCAGTGCTTTCTGCTAACTTCCCTCGGCTCAGGCCCCCTTCTGCCCAGTGCAGACTGAGGTGGGGGAGCCACAGACTGGGCTCAAGCCTCGTACCCCACCCCCAGCTGGTCTTTTTGAACCAGAGGGCCGGTCCCTGGGTTAGGGCCTCCTGGCACATCTTCCTGGTCCAGCTTGTCCACGCCTGGTCCTTGGTGGAACATTTTCCACCCCTGCCAAGCTCGTCTCCCCCAGGAGCCTCATCCCCCCCCTCCTGTCCAGTACTCAGCCCCAGCTTTTGGACAGAAGCCAGAATATTACTTTAATTTAACATGGACAACAACACTGGGCGACAGCACGGGGAAGAGGTAGTGGAGAGAGAAGATGGTCAGGCCTCCTGTTCCCTAACCAGCCTGGCTTTTAAAAGCAGCATCCCAACAACCTAGATGCACCTCACACAGCCTCTCCCTGGGGTGGGAAGGAGTGGAGACTTGGAAATGGAGGCTTGAAACTTCAGAGAGGGGCCGAGGACAAGCCCCGGAGAGGCCTGGAAGGGTGGGAGGGGCTGAGGGCCGCGGGGCGTCTCCTAGCGCAGGTCTTCCGCGGTGAACATGCCCCTGGCCCTGCGCAGGATGGAGTCCTTGGCAGCGTCATAGGGGTGCTCCTTGGATGGGATCTCCAGCACAGCCGGGATGGAGCGCTGGTGGGCGTCCAGGGCGTGCCGCACCATCTCCGCGATGTACTGGTTGATGAGGATGATGCCGATGTCGTCCCGGTTGAGAAACTGCCTGTCGGGAGAGACGAGAAGCGAGTCCGGGGCAGCTCCCGGCCGCCCCCTCTGAACTGTGAGGAAAAGGAGTGACCCAGGGAGCAGAGAGGGCCAGGGGGAAGGTGGAGGCTGTTTGATCCAGAATCAATGTCATTCAAGGGCTCAGGGTTCTGTCAGTCAGGGCCCGCTGGTACCGCCCCTGCCTGGGAAGCTTCCGAGTGAGCCAAAGCTGAAGATGAGGGTGTCCGTGGGTGCGCTCAGGGTGCTGCCCTGCTATCAGACAGGGGAGGGTGGGAATACGTGTGGGGCGGGCATTCGGCTCAGCGGTTAAGGCGCCACTCGGCCTACCCACAGCCTCTGCTGGAGCGCCGGGTTCAAGTGCCGGCTCCGCTTCCAATTCCAGCTTCCGTGGGTGCACACCTGGGAGGCAGCAGATGAGGACTCCAGCACTTGGGTCCCTATCACCTGCATGGGAGACCTGGATGGAGTTTTGGGCTCTTAGCTGCAGCTTGGCCCAGCCCCGGGCTTCACTGGAATTGGAAGGTGAACCAGTAGATGGGAGATAGCTCTTTCTCTTTGCCTTTTGGATAATAAAAATACCTTTATTTTAAAAAGTAAAGAATATATGTGTACCCCCCTTTTTTAAAAAATAAAAATTTATTTATTTGGAAGTCAGAGCGAGAGTGGGAGAGGAGAGGAGAGAGAGAGAGAGAGTTCTTCCATCTGCTGGTTCACTCCCCAGATAGCCACAACGGCTGAGTGAACAACTTCTGAGTCTCCCACATGGGTGCAGGGGCCCAAGGACTTGGGATGCCAGCACTACAGGTGGTGGCTCAACCCGCTGTGCCCCAGCGCCAGCTCCTATGCATCCCTTCCTATCTGCATAAAGAACTAGGAGAGTGATCAGGCAGAAGCTAAATGGCTGTCTACAGGAGCAGGCAGGGAGATAATGAGGGAGGGGGTATGCGTGTGGAAGGAAGCTCCTCAATGTATACCTTTTAAAAACTGAATTGAAAACCACATGAAGGCATTCAACATCCAGAGGAAACCAAATTCAGTACATTTTCAAAAAACAGGACCCAGGGGACCTCAAGGTCGCCAGGTCCGTGCTGAAGGAGGACGGGGTGCCTGGCCCAGGCCAAAGCACAGGTGGGAAAAGGAACCTCAGCACCAAAGGGCTCGCACTTTCCGCACAGATGGCCCTGGCCCTGCGGAGCCCTGGCCTGTGATGGCCCGTGTGCTACTTCTCAGGAAGAGCTCCGTCCCGGGCACCCACCCTGTGCCCGGCCACACTTGATCTCGAAGGTTCTTTTTGGTTGGAAACATGGACAATCCTTGGAGTAAAATTCCTCCTTGTCCCATGACAACCCGGGTCACTCTGCCAGACTGCTTGGTGATCCGCTGACAGCTGCCTCCCCAGGGCAAAGCCCCAGGTACCCCGGGCAGCAGGAACTGGTTTCAGCCAGCAGCTGTGGGCTGGGCTGTTTAGGGGGAAACAAGTGAGAGAATTCCTGAGACTCGGCAAAGGAAAGGGGTGAAGGAACCAGGACAGCTCCATTCTAGCCACCAGGACGGACACCTGCGGATTAAAAGGCTCAGCTGCGACCGTCGCCCCTGACCCAGGGCAGGATACGAGGATGTGCAAGGTGTGAGCAGCCCTGACTTTGGGTACCCCCACCTTCCAGGTCGACTGGGAGCCCCTAGAGGATTTGGAAGTAGGAGAAAGCCCACGGGTGCGCACCGAGCGCAAAGCAGCCCAGCCCGCAAGGCTCGCAGCCGGCCGTGCCCGTCACCAGCTCTCTTCCCCTTCTTTCCTGACACACGGTCATGTGAGAGGGAGCGCGCGGACCTGTCACGGCCACAGCCTCAGGCCCACCGAGTCGCAAGAGGGAACGGGGGACGGGGGGCGCCGCGGCCTCCAGGCCGGCGTGAGGAGGCCCGCCCTCGGGTCGGGGTCTGACACCTCGGTCCCCGGACGGCCGCCCCTCGCCCCTTCGCTCCCACCCCGTCGGCAGAAGGGCCCGTTCAGGCCTCTCAGGCGACCGTACCGGAAAGTGTCTTCGATCTCGGTGATGGTCGTGTCCTTCTCCACCACCAGGAAATTAGGGTGGCGGTTCTTGTTAAGCTCCCCGATGCCGCCCAGCAGGAAACCAGTCACCGTGTCCTCGTCTCCGATCACCGCGATCAGTTTTCCCCTCCCCGCCATCCTGGTCGCGGCGCAGAGAGCGGCCCCGAGCTCCCGAAGTCACTGAACCCCAGCTTCCGCACCTGTAGCCGGGTCGGCCTCGCCCCCGCCTTCCAGACATGCGCAGTTCGCCCACGCCGCCTCCAGGACATGCGCATTGACAGCAAGGCCGCCTCAACCTGAATACGCCTGCGCCATAAAGAGAGACCGAACCCGGGGACTACGATTCCCAGAAGGCTGAGCGGCCTCACGGCTTCCTATTGGCGTTGCTTGGTTCGTTCCTGCGTCAGTTCGTTCGTTCAGCAGAAGTAGCGCTGTGGGACCCCTCAGGAGAAACGGCACTCGCTGTTCTCTAGGGCAAGAACATGTCTGTATCATGTGTGTATGTATGTAGCCATGACTCATAGTTAACAGATACTGAATACAGAAAGTTTGTGGGAGAATGGAATTAGAAGTTAAGCCAAGGGGCAGGTGCTGGGACGTGGTAGGCTGAGCATCCGCCTGTAGCGCCTGCATCCCAAATGCGCACTGGTTCGAGTCCGGGCAGCTCCACTTCTGATCCAGCTCCCTGCACGGCCTGGGGAAGCAGCGGAAGATGGCTGAAGTGCCTGGGCCCCTGCACCCATGTTAAGCGTTCAAAGTAAGGCAAAAAACACTTACACTGGAGAGTATAGGGCATTCAGGAGAAGTTAAAGAATCTGGAGGTTTCCCTGAGGACAGCGGTTCTAGAGCTGCCCGTGTGACTGCGGTGCACAGAGGCGGGGCTGCAAGAGCAGAGAGCACACTGGGATGCCTCTGTGGTTAGAGATGGCTGCCGATTTCCAGCAGTGGTCATAGAGGAGGTGGCTGGAGAAGAATGGACAAAACCTAATTGTTTTATAGGCAGACATGGAGAGAGAGCCCCCTTTCTCTGCCTGCAACGGCCAGAGCTGTGCTGGGCCAGAGCCAGGAGCTGGTAATGTGACCCAGGTCTCCCCTGGGGGTGGCAGGGACCCAGTTACTGGAGTCGTTGCCTCCCAGGGTCTGCGTTGTTGGGACGCTGCAGCCGGGAATTCAGCTTGGGTCTTCCTGTCTGAGGTGTGGGCCAGGCCACAGCCAGGAGTCAGGAGCTTCATCTGTGTCTCCCACATACACATAGGTGACAGGAGACCGAACACTGGGCTGTCTTCTGCTGCTTTTCCCATGCCATTAACAAGCAGCTGGATTGGAAGTGGAGCAGCTGGGACATGAATCTGCTACATCACAATGCCAGCCCTTGGATTTGGGTGTCTTCTTTTTTTTTTTTTTAAGATTTATTTATTTATTTGAAAGGCAGAGTTATGGAGAGGCAGATGCAGAGAAAGAGAGAGAGAGAAAGAGAGAGAGAGAGAGAGGTCTTCCATCCACCAGTTCACTCCTCAAATGGCTGCAACAGCTAGAGCTGGGCTGATCTGAAGCCAGGAGACAGGAGCTTCTTCCGGGTCTCCCATGCAGGTGCAGGGGCCCAAGCACTTGGGCCATCCTCCACTGCTTTCCTAGGTCATAGCAAAGAGCTGGATTGGAAGTGGAGCAGCTGGGACTTGAACCAGCTCCCATATGGGATGCTGGTGCTGCAGGCGGCGGCTTTACCCGCTATGTGACAGCACTGGGCCCAGAGTTTGGTGTCTTAACCACTAGGCTAAGCACCTGTTCCCAAACTGATTTTTGCTTATTTTATTTATTTGAGTGACAAGGGGAGAGAGATTACGTGAGCAAGCAAGTAAGCTCTGGGCCAGGCCAAAGCTGGGAGCCAGGAACTCAATCAAGTCTCCCATGTGAGTGACTGGAACCCAATTACTTGAGCCATTACCTGTGGCCTCTCAGGGTCTGCATTAGCAAGTGGCTGTAATTGGGAGTAAAGCCGGTAAAGTTTTGAACCCAGGCATTCCAACATGGGATGCAGGAGTTCCAAGCAGGATCTTAACAGCTATGCCAAACACCCTCCCCCAAAACTGGTTTTTGAGTCGAATGTGTGTGGAGAGCAAGGTGGAAAAACACCCAGGTGACTCCCAAGTTTCTGGCCCGTGCAGCTGAATGACATGAGGAATGTTCCGGAAAGATTGGACTCTGTGAGATGAGGGGGTTGAAGGGGAAAGGACCACTCCTTTCTCTTCCCTTCCAACAAACAGGCACCCCCAGCGTCGGGCACCAGCTGTGTGTGAGGAGCACATGAGATGCCCCTGTGGCCGGGCCCACGAGAGGCCTGGGGTCGGCACACCCCTGTGTTTGAATGTGGGCCCATCATGTAGCATTGGGTGGCTTTGGCCTCAGGACCTACATTCTGAGCCCGGGTTTCTTCAGCTAATCCTGCGCCCACCTCACAGGGCTGTTCTGGAGATGAAGTGAGAAAGGGCCCATGAATACTCAGCACCCAGAGCCCAGAGCGGCTGGGCTGGAGACCTGGAAATGCATCCACACACACAGACGGCGGGCAGCAAACCCTCGGAGAAAGCCCTCAGTGCAAGTGTGAGATGGGGCGAGAGGTGGGAGGAAGAGCCTGCTCCGAGTGCTGGGCGCAGTGCCTGGCACCCAACTGGCCTGCAGGGCTCACAAGTGCCGGGGTGCTTAATAGAACGCAGCACCTTCCGTGGGTTTGCCAGTCACGGAAGGGGCAGGGACAGCATCACACTCATCACCCACTCGCTCCTTCCTGCAGCCACCCTGTATCAAGTGGGATTGTCATCGGGGGCCGAAGACACAGGGTTGGTAAAAGGGAACTTCTGTCCTCAGGAGCTTCCTGCGGGGCCTGGGGGCAGGGTCCAGAGCAAGGAGGGGAGGGTCCCTCCTTCCCTGAGCAGGAAGAGAAGCAGCTTAAAGGGTGAGGAGGTGGGGAGGGGGTGGTTACCAGCTGCAGCCACAAGTGTTTTGGGTCTTTCCTGGTGCACCTGCCACCATGCGCCACAATGCCTGGGGACCGGCATGGGGTAGCCAGGCCCACAGAGCAAGGCGAGTCCTGGTCCTGCTCAGCCTCTCGGGTGCTCCTGAACTGAGGCACTGGCACCCACAGAAGGGCCTCCTGGCCAGGAGTTGTCTGGCGGCAGAGGCCAGATCAGAACAGTGAATGCAGCCAGGGCCGTATGGAGGCTGGGTTGCTGAGCCAGGGAGGGGGCCAGGCAGCTTCCTGTTGGCCAAGAGGACTGGGGGACACAGGAGGCTGAGAGGAGGGGTTGGAGTGGATGGTGTGGAGTGGGCACACTGCTGAGTCACACCGGTGGAGGGCCTGGCAGTGAGCCTCCTGGGTCTCGGCCTGGAAGAGTAGGTGTTAGCCTGGGGCAAGAGAGAGCCACAGAAAGGCACAAACCGCAGCCGGGCACAGTGCGTTCAGGGTGCCCCTCCTCCAGCTGCAGCCCAGAGGATGGGCTGGAGGGAGCTGGCCTGGGCCAGGGGGGCCTAGTGGAGGCAGCTGGTCCAGGAGTCCAGGCCCAGGCAAGCTCAGGGCTACAGGTGGGGGGTAGCGCAGGCCCAGTCTGATCCAGACACTGAGGTCAGGCTGAACTGGAACTAGCCGCCTAGAGCAGTCTTCTAAGACTTGGAGTCCTCCCCACCCCCGTACTAGCCACCAACCCTCTAGCTAAGGACCAAGCCCTCATCCCCAAGCTGCCGTCGCAGCTTGGTTCTTCCAAGCATTCGGCCAACAGCCCAGATCTTGCCCAAGCCCGGGCCCGTCCTCCGGGGATGGCGATCCAGCCTCCGCCCGCCCGGGACCGCAGTGTCGAGAGGCTGGAAGGCCGCCAGCCTGGGGCGCGCACTCACAAGCAACAGCGGAGCCTCTGCGACAGCCGTACTTTATTTGGAGTTTTCTACCCAGGCAGCTCCCAGATGAGCCGCAGACATGTGCAAAAGTCCCCCCAGAAAGCTGGGCCTCGCAGTGTGTAAAAAAGGCCCCCCATGGGGCAGAGCTGTGCAACCGTAAAAAAAAAAAAAAAAGGAAAAAGAAAAAACGGAGAGAGAAATCAGTCCCCTGGGAAGCCAGGCTGGGCGGGGTGTGCATCGCTCGCTCGGGGCAGTCCACGTGCTCTCGCTCCGGGTCTGTTTTCTTCTCTGATTGTGCTTTCTTTTCCAAGTCCTTCCACGCTGGGGGTGTGGCCACCAGGGGGGCCAGACACAATCCTCAGAGGCAGGCCTCCCCCCTCCCCGTCCACCCGGGGCCAGCAGTGTGGTTGAAGGGTGACATCTGTCACACACACAGACACCTCCAACAACGCGCTCACCCCTGGGCCTCAGCCTCGCCTGGGGACTCAGGGCTGGCCCAACCCCCTGTCCAGCCTTTGTCCCCGGGCCTGGCCCCAGTCTGCCCTCATGCCACGTTCAAGAGCAGCAGGGTGGGGAGGCTGAGCCGTTCGCTGCACACCCAGGGCAGGCGTTGGCAGTGTGTTATTCCACGCGTGTGCATCTGGGTGTGGCGTGTGTGTGTGTGTATGTGTAGTGTGTGTCTGGCCGGAGGAGGGGGCGGAGGCTGGGGGAGGCACTTCTGGGATTAGGGCACATTGACTTTGAAGGGGCTTCCGGGCACGCTCTCGTCGCCCCACTTGACGATGAGGATGTAGTCCCCTTTCTCCTTGACAGTGTAGGTGACGTTGTACACCCGGTTCCCCATATGTTTCACGTACACCTCCTCGCAGGGCGTCTTGGGCCCGTGCACACCCACCATCATCATGTTGGTGCCTGGAGAGGAGGCAGAGGGACACACTCACGCTGGGCCCCCGCAGCCCGCACCCTGCTCCTGGCTGCTGCTTGCTCCCACCCCCAGCCCCTGCACGCACGAGCCCACCCCAAGAGAGCACGTTCTCTCCCCCCTCAGGCCTGCCTGCTTTGCTGCAGTCCACGGTGAAGGAATTCTTCTGACCCACAAAGGCCTGGGACAGCCCGGGGCCCCGCGTCACCACCTTGCTGGCATCCGAGGAGAACTTGGGGATGGAGCTGTAGCTGGAGCCACGGCTTGAGGACGACTTGGTCACGGTCTCCACCAGAACCGTGGATGTTTCGTGAAGGCTGTGGCCTCCAGACAGCCGGGGACCTGCGGGGCAGGGCAGGGTGGGCACGAGCCTGTGAGAGGGGCTCCCTGCCCCTCCCCAGGCAGTGGACCCCCAGCCAAGCACTGACAGCCCCGAGGGACTCAGTCCCAGGCCACACAGCCTGCACCAGGCGCCTGCCTCCCATCCTCCGGCCGAACGCCTGCCTGAGCTACCAGCTGCAATGTACTCTCTCAGCCCTAGGTCTTGGGCCTGTGATGGCTCCGTCTCTCAAACCTTTAGGCTCTGTCTGCAAACTCAAGTAGCTCAGAGTGAAGGATCCATGCTACACAAAGGAACACACACCCAGGGCAGCGGACAACCTCAGCTAACTATTCACTGTCTCTTCTTGGAAGCAAGAAGTGTGGGAAGCCAGGAGGGAGTAAGGTTAAACGCTAGCCCGGGGAGCCACTTCCAGTAAAAGATGGTTAACCAAGTGGTAGACAACGAAAGAAGAGACTGGATTTCTGAAGATGACTAGCCGTGAGCCGGCAGACAGTGGAACCAAGCCCACCTCTGTCCCGGGGAACTTGGCCATGATGTCTGGGGGCAGGCTATGACGGGGGTGTGGACAGCCACTGAAGTTGTCCAGGCTACACTGGCTGCAGGCTGGGATGGATGGACTTCTTCCACCCTGGCCACTCACCTGTGACCTTGGCCTTGAAGGGGCTGCCCACGATGTGCTGGGGGCCACCATACTTGATGGCAATGAGGTAGTTTCCAGGGGCCATGGGAGTGTAAGTGACCACGTGGCCCTCGGGACACTCCCGACAGTCCAGCTGCACCTTGGAGGGGCCGTCAATGGTGACAGACAAGGCCCCTGAGCCGGCGTTCAGGGTGTTCACGATGAATTCTGATGACACACCTGGGGACCAGAGGGAGGAAGGCTGTAGGCAGGCAGGGCTTGCAGCCCACAGCAGGCACCTTGGGCAGCTCTGTGAGCACTGACCCCACCTGCAGGGAAAAGCAATACAGGACTGGTGGCTGAGCACATGCAAATCCATCCATGTCCCCTGCACTCACCAGTGGTGCCTCCCTCGAGGCCAGGACCATAGGCTGACACCAGGCCTGGGTCCCCAGCCTGGCTCTGCTCCCCAACACGGATCTTGAAGGGACTTCCGGGGATGTGAGCTCCGTTGAACTTGACATCGATCGAGTGGACCCCATTCTCATGGGGGATGAAGCGGATGGTATGCTTGTCTGTGGGCAGAGGGTTGGTGGGTGAGCCTCCTCCTCCCCTACCCCTCCCCAGAAGGTCCTGGCCTGGCAAGGGTGACAGGGGCAGGGCCAGCTCACCACTGTCTAGCTCGGACACGTAGCACTCCTCCACGGCCCCCGAGGGTGTGTGCACCCTAGCATCAATCACGCCCCGTGCACCGTTGAGCTGCACCGCGAAGGACGCCGGCTGATTCACCTTGAGCCCCGTCTCCTGCAATGGCCAGAGAGAGAGGATGCTCAGACCCCCAGAAGGGCCAGGGCTAAAGCTGTCTTCCCTGTGCCCAATGCTGCTCTCACTGTTAGCACAGCCTGGCCCCTGCCTGCCAGCCCAGGTAGCCAGAGAGGAGGCAGAAGCTGGTCTGCAGGCCTCTATATCCACCTGCTGTGAGGAGGGCACCGGCCTAACTGTGCTGGGGATGGTGTGAGATGAGAGCTGACGTGCCCCTATCCTGGCCAAGGAAGGCGAGCAGAGTTGGTCAATGGTGTGGAAGCAAGTGCTCGATGGTGCTTGTGGACTGCAGTGCCTGGAGCTCAGAGAGGAAGGTGCAGACTGGCCTGGGGACGCTTCCAGGAGGAGGCGGACCAATGTTGTGCGCGTTCCCATGGGCCAGAATACAAGGAAGATACCAGCTGAAAACCGGCAGCGGCAGAACGCCAAGCAGCCCCGGCGGCCGGGAGAGGACGCAGGCTGTGAAGGCCACACGCGCTCACGGCAGAGGAGCCCTCGGCCCGCCCGATTTACTATTTTGTACTGATTTTCTATTCCTAGCCTCATAAACATGGGCTCTACTGCTGAGAACCTACAGAAGGAGAGGACAAACTCTGTCTCGAGAAACGACAGGTGGCAGTAAGGACACAGAGACGACCCCGGTAAAAGGCAGAGACCAGGCATGAGTGAGTGGGTGCCAGGCGAGCAGCAGGGACTGAGTCTCCCCCAGGGCTCCCATCTGGCTGTACAGGCAGCGACAGAGAGGGGCCTTAGCTGGCTGGCCCTCCAAGAAGCACGGCTAAATCCCTGTGCTAAGTCACACACCTGGAGGCTGGTGACCGTGAGACGGCGTGCGTCGTCCGAGAGGGAGGCCACGGGCACCACAAAGGGGCTGTCCGGGATGTGCTCGTCGTTGAACTTGATGGAGACCTCGTAGTCACCTGGGGAAGAGGCCAGTCAACATGAGCCCTGGGACGGGAGGTGGGCACAGAACCACCCCCATCTCCACCTTATCCCCAGGACTGGGCCAGGTATTAGCTCTGGAGACAGACCACATTCCCAGGGGTCTCAGGGTGGAAGGAGAAAGGGCAGGGACCCCAGCTGAGGGTCCCAGGTATCTTCTGCCTGGCCAGTGAGCAGACACCCAGTCTGGAAGGTGAGGTAGGCCCAGCCTCCACTGCCCGCTCCCCCCAGTGTGGACACCAACCTGGTTCCTGGACCACATAGGAGACACCACAGGAGCCATCTTTGCGATCCTCAAATGCGATCTCCGCCTTGCTGGGGCCCTCCACAGCGATGGACAGGCCCCCGGCACCGGCCTCTCGGGTCCAGATGCTGAACTCGGCTGGATTTGGGGGAGCAAGGCAGGAGTGGTCCCTGAGTACCAGCACCCCTCACTGGCCACCCTGACCCCGTGCCCCCTCCCGGCCCCTTCCCCTCACCTGGCACGCCGGCCACACCTCGCTCCAGCCCTGTGCCTCCGGCCCGCACCTTGTGGGCTCCACCTTCACCCAGCGGCCCTACGGTGAACTGAAAGGGGCTGCCGGGCACGTGCTGACCGCGGTACTTGACAGTGACCGTGTGGGGGCCCATCTCCTGGGGCACAAAGCGCACGCTGTATGCGCTGTCCTCCCCCTCAACGATCTCTGCGGCCTCCGTCTTGCCCGATGGGCTGGTCACCTGTGCTGTCATGTCCTGAGAGCTGGCCTCACCTGCAGGGTGGCAGGGGACGGGGAGGGGTGTCAGGGCGGCAGTGGGGCTACTCCTGGCTCCAGCCCTTTCCTTCCCCTCCAGACCAGGCACGGCTGTCTGGGCCCAGGTGACCCCACCCCACCTCCGTGTCTCTGGGGAGGAAGGGCCAGCCCCAGCCCAGCATGGCTCTGCTCACCCTCCTGCTGCCGCGTGATGCTGCCGAAGGAGCCCAGGCGTTCCCGGCCCAGGAAGTCCCCGAAGACAGCGGGGAAGGGGTCCCCGCCGACCTGGGTGGACTCCTCCACCCGCACCTCACGCTTGGTCTCCCCGCCCCGCGTCTTGCTGATTTCCGTGCGTTCCGTGCGAGTGTACGTGTGGCTGCTGCGTGTGAAGGTGCGGGTCAGGCGCTCCTGGGCGGACACCATCTGGAACCAGTTGCCTGGGGGGACGCCAGTGAGCCAGGGTGAGAGGAGGGGCGCAGTGAGCAGGCAAGACCCAGACTCTGGGCCAGGCCCCTCTCCTCCAGCCCGCCCCGCCCCGCCCAGACCCTCCGTGGCTCGCACCTGGGATCTTGAGGTTGAGGTCACAGGTGCTGCCGATGGTGGCGATGGACGGCGCCTGCCTACGCCGGGTGATGCTTTCCTTCATACGGCCCTCACCAGTAACCTTGACCGTGAAGGGGCTCCCTGGAGTGGGAGGATGGGTGGGTCAGACCCCTGGAGCACCGCCCCCTCACCCCCGCCAGCTGCTGCCCCCTTGCACCGCCTCGGCCCACAGCCTCACCCGGCACATGCTTGTCCGCAAACTTGATGTTGATGATGTAGGTGCCAGGCTCGGTGGGGCAGTAGGTGACTTTGCACGTGCCATCCTCCATGTCCTCACAGTTGATGTCCACCTTGCTGGGGCCCTCAATACTCAGTCCCAGGCCCCCGTAACCTGGGAGGAAAATGAGGGACACGTCTCCCTCAGCTCCGTGCCACCCATGCCGCTTTGCTCTCCCTGCCCCGAAGGGCAGGACCCGCCCAGAATGGGCACCCAGTGCGTATTGTAACCTCTGATGCAAATGGCTCAGTGGGAGGCAGAGGGTCGAACCAAGCACTGCTCAAGAGGGCCATGGGTCAGGCAGTCCGGGAGTTTCCCTAAGGCCTCTCGGATCCCAGCAGGTGAGGGAGAGGCTAAGCTTCCTCTGAACCGTGAGACCTGGCCTGGGGACACTAACCTTCCACTGAATGGGCGGGGACTGGGAGTCCCAATAGGAGTGGGCCAGGAAGTTCTGGGAGGAGCCTGTGGCTAGGGGGTGCCAGGCAGGCAGGCAGGACAAGAGCCCTCCGGAGGAGGGAGGGGGCAGAGAAGTACCTGCGTTCCGCGTGTCCACGATGAACTCTGACACCTGGAAGGTCTGGCCCTCCGACAGGCCCTTGCCCCAGACGCGCACCTTGCTGGCGTCCCCAATCTCAGACGGCCCCACCAGGATCTTGAAGGGGCTGTTGGTGACATGCTTGCCACTCTTGCGCACGCTGACCACGTGCTCCCCGACCTCCTTGGGGGTGAAGGAGATCCCTGTGGGGAGCGGGTGTCAGGCGGAGCGTCCCGCTGGGGCCTCCGTCCCCAAGAGGCACGCACACAGTCCCCGCCCTGGGCCTGTGCTCACCGATGTGCCGGTTGGGCAGCCGCTTCAGCAGGCAGGGCTCCTCGTTGCCCGATGGGGCCCGGATGCTGGCGGTCAGCTGGCTCAGGTCGCTCTCGGTGATCTTCAGCGACACATCCGTGGAGGTGCCCACATTCAGCTGGGACGTCCTCATCGAGTCGTCCCCTGTTGGGGTGGAGGGGAGATTGGGGCATTGGGCTTTGTGACTCCAGGTCAGACCCTGCTGGACTCAACCTGGGAAGGCCCTTCCCCTTGGGGGGGGGGGCGGCTCAGAGCTGCACTGGCTAAATTCCTACAGGAAGCTCTGTGTGTATTCCAATCCCGGATCGCCTGGTGTCACAGAAGCAAAGCACTAGACTGGGCCACACAGACCCCTTCCTCGCTGTGTGGCTCCAGTCGAGCCACTCAGCCCTGAGGGACAGGTCCCCTCATCTGTCCAAAGGCTCCGCGACACCCTAACTCTCAGGGGTGCCTTCACCGAGGAGGTGAGATGACACATTTTAAAGTGTAGAAGTGGGTATGTTTCCTGCCTGCGGTGGAGACTGGCGCGTTCCTTGCATTTACCCCCTCCTCCACCCCGAGGGGCCTCTCCCCAGCTCCCCTGAACATGGCACATCACACGTGTCCGCACGCACGCCCCACCTGTGATCTTGGCGGTGAAGGGGCTCCCCGGGATGTGCTTGTCGTCAAAGCGCACGATGATGCTGTAGTCCCCAGGCGCCGTGGGCAGGTAGGACACAGTGCAGGTGCCGTCCTTGTTGTCCTTGCACGTGATCTCTGCCTTGGATGGGCCCTCCACAGCCAGCGACAGACCCCCTGGAGGTGGAGGTGGGGCTGAGGTCAGAGGTCCTGCCTTGGCCCCTGCACCTGGCTCGGGCCTCGCCCCACCCCCCTGTCTGCAGCCCCCTCACCTTCCCCAGCATCTTTGGTGACAATGGTGAAGGTGGCCGGCTTGTTGACCATGCCATGGCTCAGGCCTGGCCCATAGGCACTGACGTGGCGGCTGTTGATGGCGTCCACATAGAACTGCAGGGGGCTCCCTGAGTGGGGAAGGGGGGTTGAGTCAGCAGTAGAGTCAGGGGCTGCCTGGGCCCCCACTGGGCACCTGCATCTCCCAGCAGCCTCCCTGTTGAGCTAAGCTCCTCAGCACCTCCGTGGTGTCTGTACACAGCAGGTGCTTGATTAACTACTTGTTCCCAGGAGGAAGGCAGAGTTGAAGCCACTGTGGTTCCCGTCCACCCCGCACCACCAGGCTGGCCCAACTCACCGGGGATGTGGTTGCCGTCGTACTTGATCCCCATGTGGTGCAGGCCCTTCTCGGTGGGCGCATACCTCACCGTGATGGTGCCGTCCTTGTTGTCGGTGATGTTGGGCCGGGCTGTCTTCCCGGACGGCATCCGCACCTCCCCTGTGGGGCACACATAGCTACACGGGGGCCCTGGTTTCCTAGCACAACCCTCTGCTGTCCCAGACCATGTTCCTGGGTGGCTCTGCTGCTACCCCAGAGGCTGGGCACCTGCCGGGAGCAGTGGGATGAAGCTGCCCTGGGAGGCAGACAGCTCGAGCCTGAGTTCCAGCTCTGCCCCACTTGCTGTGTGACCCTGGCTGGCTCCCTTCCTCTCTTTCAACCCCGGTTTTCATCTCTAGGTCAAGGGGTTGGGCCTGAAAGAGGGTCTCTGCCCTCTGAGCCCTCGTGCCTGGGGCCCCAGGGCCCTACCTGTGAGCTCCCCTTTCTGCACCGTGAAGGGGATGACCAGGTTGAAGGGCCTCAGCATGGACTCCAGGGGCTCCACGGGCACAACTGGCTCCTCCGTGGCCTGCAGGGGGTGAGAGCAGACGGTCAGTGGCTGGGGAGGGCCTGGGCCCAAAGTTGGAGAGAGCGAGGAAAAAAGATGGTTAATGGTGAAACCAGAACAGCCTGCAGAAAAGGTGCATCCAGCTACAGGAGAGGGGGTGCCATGTCCTGCTCGGGGCTCCCTCTGTCCAGCCTGACTCCTGCCTGTTCCCCAAGAGACCCCCACACCAAGCCCCAGCCTGCGGAGAGACAGGAGGAAGAAACGAAGGAAGGGCAGGAGAAGGAGGCGAGGTGCGCCAGTACCCAGTGCGGGGGGCAGGTGCCGGGCCTGGGAGGGGCGCAGGGCTGGCGCAGCTGCAGCACCTCGGAGGGCTCCTCCACATGAGGCAGGGGATCACACGCCTGGAGAGGCAAGGCACGGGGGGCACAGGATGTGGCCGACTCAGCGCAGCCCTGGGTGGGCACCCCAGCTGCTCCGCCCTCTGGAGGGCCTCCCCCTCCTGCAGGGCTGCCCATGGGGACAGTGGGGCTGAGGGTCAGACAGTTCTGTCACAAAGCTGATGGCCTGGGCTACACTCAGCGCCCCCTATGGGACGCTGTGGGGAATTCAGGGAGCACTGGGGCCCAGGGAACCAGCAGGGATCCCTTGGTCCCTCCCCTCCCGCCACGCCCAGCTCTGCAGCCTCCCCGGAACTTACCAGCACGTGGAAGGGGCTGTTGGGGATGTGCTCGCCCCCGAAGCGGATGGTGATGACGTACTTGCCCGGCTCGGGCGCTGTGTAGTAGATGTCGAAGGTGCCGTCGTGGTTCTCGACCACGTCCACGTCGAGCTCTGCCCCGTCCGGGGTAGACACTGTGCACGTCACCTTCCCCTTGCCCGCTGCCTTGGCGTCCACCGTGATCACGGTCTCCTCCCCGATCTGGATGCGGGGCCCCAGACAGGCACCTGCCATGCAGCAGAGCCAGGTCAGGGGCTGTGGGTCCCCAGGCCCAGCTTGGCCCCTTCCCAGCTGCCCTCTAGCACCTCAGCCCCTAGCAAGAAGAGGAGAGGAAGGGACTCACCCAGGCCGTGGCCTCCAATGGACACTGGAAATAGAGAAGAGTGTGAGGCCGTGCCGCGCTCAGGTCGGGGGGTGGGAAGGGGAGCCAGGGGAGGTGGGGGGTGAGGGGCAAGGGTGGGCTCCCTGCATGGCGTTCCCCTGGGGCTGGGTGGTAGGCAGGGCAGGGGCTGTGGGGCGGGTGCTCACCTGTGACGAGGCACTTGCTGGCATCCCCAGTGGGCAGGGCATGGATGCGGAAGGGTGAGTAGGGGATCTCGTCGCCGCCATACTTGATGGTGATGGTGTAGCGGCCACTCATGTCAGGCAGGTAGGACACGGTGTACGTGCCATCCCCGTTGTCCCGGATGTTGGCCTTCTTGGGCTTACCCTCAGGGTCCTGGGGCCGGGTGAGGAGGGGAGGAAGCAGAGGTCAAGTTCTGTCTATGCCCAGAGCCCGGCTAGCGGGTGGACTGGGTGTGGACTCACCAGGATCTGGACAGTGAGCAGCCCTTCACCGGCATCCCGGGCATCGATGGTGAACTCCACGGGCAGGCTGGCTGGGATGCCGGCGGCGTTGAGGCCAGGGCCGCTGGCCCGCACCTTGCTGGCGTCGTGGGCTGGCAGCACCTTGATCTTGAAGGGGCTGGGGGTGGTGGAAAGGGATGGATTGTGTTGGCTGGAGCATGACGAGGCTCAGGGAGATGGGCAGGGCTGTCCCCACAGCCCAGCAGTGACCCAGCAGAGCCCACTCCATAGCTCAGCCACAGAGCTGGGAACGCGAGGCTGGTCCTCACCTGCGTGGCACCTCCTGGTCGGCGTACTTGACTGCTACCGTGTAGGGCCCGTCCGTGGCGGGGGTGTAGTGGACAGTGTGGGTGCCATCCCCATTGTCACGCACCTCCACAGGCTCAGCCACACCTGTGCAGGGGGAGCAGGGTCAGCAGGGCCTCCTGGATCCCAGCCCCCCTCCCCGCACCCTGCCCCAGACGTTCTGTACCTGTGGGTCCCAGCACGGCCACCTGCAGGGGGGCCCGGCCAGCCTGACTGCAGTCCACGGTGAAGGTCTGGGGGACGCGGGCCCGGACGCCGGCACCCAGTCCTGGCCCTGAGCACTTCACCTTCCCAGGGTCTACCACATCCTTCACCGGCACCCGGAACGGGCTCCCTACAAGGAGGACATCAGCCCTCACCCAGCTGCTGGGGTGGGGCCCCTGACACCCAGGCACCGCACAGGAGGCAGGCAGGTGCCCGCAGCGCTCGGCAACTTGCTAAGAAGGCACAAACGAGGATCAGTGAGCTTGGCCACAGACGGAGGCTGGGCAAACCTTGCTCGGCTGGGTCATGGGTAAGGAAGAGGCCTTCCTGAATTAGGGACATGCTAAAAGTGGAATGTGGCTTAAAAAATAAAATGCAGTTTTGACACTGTGGCTGATATGATAAACAAATATGGAAATGAGACCAAGAGGACAAACGTCCAGTCTTGGTGACAGTAATTGAAGACACGTGAACCTCAGCGCTGGACCCGCAGGAGTCCAGAGGTGTTCTCTGATGACAAGGAGAACGAGGGGGGCACCAGACTGTCCCCACAGGGCCGGCGAGAGTGGCCCGGACTGTGTCTGAGTGACCGGGCCCACAGTGAATGGACCAAGGCCTGGGGCTCCAGATGGGCCCCCCGCACACCTGGGATGGGCCGCCCCCCGAAGGTGATGTTGACGTCGTAGTCGCCAGCGGTGAAGGGGATGTACTCCACGGTGCAGCTGCCATCCTTGTTGTCCTTGCAGGACATCTTGGCTTCCGAGGGGCCCTCGATGGCCAGGCCGAGGCCTCCGGTGCCGGCGCCCCTGCAGGACGAGGGCAGCCTCCCTCAGCCTGGAGGGAGGAGCAGGGAAGGGGGCGGGGCCCCTCTGCGACGCTGAGGGGAGCTTGGCTTGGGGGTGGGGCACCCAGAGAGGGGCGAACAAGGTCAAGTGGCCAGGCTGAGGGCATCAGAGGCTCAAGTCAGGCTTGGGCCAAGGGGAAGGTACCTGGTCTCCACCGTGAAGCGGTTGGCCTTGTTGACCAAGCCACCCTCCAGCCCTGGCCCGTAGGCCCGGACCCGGGTGGGGTCACAGCCCTCAGTCACGCCCACGCGGAAGGGGCTCTTGGGCACAGGCACGTCGTCATACAGGACCTCCACCAGATGCACACCTGGAGGCGAGCGCCAGAGTCAGCCATGGAGGGCAACTCCCCCAGCCCCGGCCCCCGCCGCCCTGAGCGTGCCCCTCACCCTCTTCATAGGCCGTGTACTGCACGCGGTAGGTGCCGTCTCCGTTGTCGGTCAGGTAGGTGTCGGTCTTGGCGCCAGAGGGGTTGAGCACCCGAGCCGTGATGTGGTTGCCACCCGTGGCTGTCAGGGACCTTGCGTCCACCGTGAACTCAGTGGTCACCTCCCGCAGGACACCTGGATCCCAGGGCAGGCGTGCTCAGCGTGGCCCGGGGGCAGCCTGCCCACAGCGGGTCCCTCTCTCTGCAGCCCTGGGAGCTGTGAGCCGTCTCCTATAGCCTCTGCCCTTGCTGCCCTCACCGCTCTCCGTCCACTCCAGGCATCCCAGCAGGCTGTGGGCCCTTGAGGCAGGCCTGCCCACCCCCTGCTGGTGCCTCCCTAAGATCCCCCACAGATCTCTTGCTGCCCCCTTTGTCCAAAGCTCTCCCTCGGTATGCGCTGGAGCAGGTGGGCGGAGCCTCTCTGGAAGAGGGACCCTTAAACTGATGAATGAAAGGATCTCCCCAGAAAAATGCTTTCTCACTCGCTCAGTGGTCTCCCTGGGGTAGCTGGGGCCCCTAAGGACTGGACTGCCTTCACCCCAGCCCTCGGCTCTGTTCCTCCCCTGACCCTCCACTTCAGGCTCTGTCTCACTCACCGTGCGGCTCCACGCCAGGCCCTGAGACCTTGACACCGCTCGTGTCGACGGCGGGCTGCACGTGGACGCGGGTGGGGAATTTGGGCACGGGGTGGCCCCCATACTTGATGGTGATGGTGTAGGTGCCGGGGAAGGCCGGGCTGTAGGTGATGTGGTAGGTGCCGTCGGCATTGTTGTGGATCAGCACCTCGGCCTTGACCCCGGCGTCCGACAGGATCTCGATGGTCAGCTCGGCCTCGCCCGCCTCCGAGCAGTCCACAGTGAAGGTGGCTGCCTCGCCAGCCTTGCCACGCTCCAGGCCTGGCCCACTGGCCCGCACCTTGCTTGGGTCGAACACGGGCCGGATGGTGGCCTTGAAGGGTGAACCGGGGATGTGGGCCTCGGCAAACAGGATGTTGATGGTGTACTCGCCCGGCTCCGTGGGCAGGTAGCTGACGGCACACGAGCCGTCGCCGTTGTCCTGGCACTCAATCTTGGCCTCGCAGGGGCCCTCCACGGTCAGCCCCAGGCCACCCGTGCCGGCACCCTTGGTGTCGATGGAGAAGGGCGCAGGGGAGCCTACCAGCCCACCTGTGAGACCGGGGCCATAAGCACAGACCTAGGGGGAGAAGCAGGTGTCTGGGTTCCTTACTCCAGGTCTCTCCCTATCCCCGCCCCCCACCCCCACCACCAGGAGCTACAGCAGACCAAGGACACGACAGGTCCAGGAGGGGATACAAAGGTGGAGAGGTGAGACGATCTGTCCTGGGTAGTGAACCTGGGACTTAAGCCCCGGATCTGATTCCAAGGCCAGGCTCTTAATAGCTAAATTATCTCCAAGGCAAGTCCTGGTGTGGGGAAGGCCTTGGTCCTGGGTCCCTGTGGCCTCTGTCCCGTAACTCATCCACGACCGACAACTCCCAGCTGCCACCAGCCCCCGGCCTCCTCACCTTCGAGGGGTCAGGGGGCAGGACACCTTCCACAGCAAAGGGACTGCCAGGCACTGGGTGGCCGTCGTAAGTGATGTCCACCTTGTAGGGCCCCTCCTCAGGGGGCATGTAGCGCACGGCCTGGGCTTCAGCTCCTCCCACCGGCTCCAGCTTGCAGGGGATGGGCCGTCGGGAGGGTGAGGTCATCCGCACGTCCAGCTGGCCCTGACCACCAGCTCCTCGTGTGTTCACGGAGAAGGCCTGCTCCTGCCCCACAGCCACCTCTGCGTGGAGGACAGGGGACACCATGAGCAGAGACTCCACCCACCCCACCCCCCAATGCCCAGGGAAGCTCTGTGCCCCACTTACTGCTGTTGAGGCCTTGAACTTTGACTTTGCTGAGGTCCAGTGGAGGTGCTACATTCACCACAAAAGGGCTCTTGGGGACAGGGTCCCCACCATAGGTCACTGTCACTGCCATGTTGCCCTATAGGGGACAACAGGAGGTCAGAGCTGGTGGCTCAGGCACGGCCTGCAGCATCCCCTTGGCTGGGGTGGAGAACCCCAGGAGAGTGGATGAGAGGCAGGGAAGGGCCAGGGACCATGAGGTTGGAGGAGGGACCCTGGGGACCCGGGCCAGCCAAGGGGAGGGGGCCAGGCAGGGGGTGCACACCTGCTGGACAGCGGTATACTTGACAGTGTAGGAGTAGTCGTGGTTGTCTATGATTTCAAAGTCCTTCACGGCCTCACCCTTGGCCGCCCCAGCGAAGTGCACGTCCAGCTTAGCCTTGCCGGCTCCCTTGGTCAGCACCGTGAAGTGAGTGGGCTTGCCGACTTCCACACCTGCAGAGTGCACCCAGAGACAGCGGTGAGGGGCCGGCAACCTGCCACCTAGCCGCAACCTGCCACCGGCCACAGCCCCTGCCCAGATACCCACCTGTGCGGTTCAGCCCAGGGCCCTCAGCCTTGACCTTGCTGGCATCGTGGGACGGGTCCACCTTGATGTGGAAGGGGCTGGCCGGGATCTCCTAGTGGGGGAAAAGGCGTGGTCAGGGCTCTAGGACGGGACCACCCCCGCCTGTGCTGGGCTACATGCTGGGTGGGGATGCCCAGGGGACACAGAGTGGACAGGGCAGCCTCAAGGAGCCCCCTTGGTTTCCTCTGCAGCTCGCTGCCTGCACCCCGGAAGTACTCCATCCACATCTGTGGGATGCTACTTCCCTGCCCCAGATGACAGCACCTGGGAGACGCGGGGCGAGGACTGAGGTACCTGGTTGGCAAACAGCACCATGATGGTGTAGTGGCCGGCCCCGGGGGGCGTGTACTTGACGGTGAAGGTGTCGTTGTCATTCTTGATGATATCAAAGTCAATGTCAGCTTCTGCGGGGCCCACCACACCTGGGGCACACTTGATGCCAATGCTCACATCACCTGAGGGGGGAAGCGGGCAGAGGCCGTGAGTGGGGGCTCAACGGCTCCCCCCACCTCACAGGCCCCACTCAGATCCGTGCGGGCTGGGCTCATCGCACCTTGCCCAGCCTCGCTGCAGTCCACGGTGAAGTAGGTGGGCTCATTGGCCTTGAGCCCAGTCTTCTCCACGCCGGGGCCGTACACCTTCACCCGCTCGGGGTGACTGCCTTCTCCCACGTTCACCTGCAGGGAGGGGTCAGTGCTCAGCCTGGTGCTCCTCAGCTGGGTCAGTGTGTGCCTCCTCCAGGGGGCATTCGTGGGAAGAGGGGGGGAGGGTGTGGGGGTGGGGCTGGGAGGACGCACCCGGAAGGGGCTCTTGGGCACGTTGACGCCGCCCCAGGAGATGATGATGGTGTGCTTGATTGGCTTGGTGGGCACGTAGGAGCACCGGAAAGTTCCGTCGCCATTGGGGATCACCTTGATGTCGATGGGGCAGCCGTCTGCGTCCTGTGGGCATCACCCAGGCAAGGTTTACGGCAGCGGCCTCCTGAGAGCACCCCAGAGCGCCCTCTGCTGGCCTTGGCTGGACCAGGCGCCCCAGCATGTGAGCCCAGTGAGCCCCGTGCTGGTGGCCAAGGCCCACCCTGGAAACTAGGAGACCTGGCTGGAGGCCTGCTGTGTGGCCTGCCCTCCCACATCTGAAATGTACTGGTCAGGGGGAAATAATAAGCCTTTTAAAGAGGGATCATCCTCATAGTTTCAAGAACACATCCCTTAACCTCTAGGTACTCAATGGACACTGAGAAGCTGGCTGGGGAAACCAACATTTTAGTTAATGAAGCCCTGCTTGGTTGTCCCCCTGTGAGTAGGAGCAATGTGTTTTGTCGTAAGAAAATACGACATTTAGAGCTGCTCCCAAGAGAAGCAGCCCTGCCTCTCTGTGGTGCTACAACTGCCAAGGGGCAGCAGAGGCTGGGCCATGTCCCACCTGGGCATAAAGCTTCAAGTCTCCCTTGCCAGCTGTGCGGGCATCGATGGTGAACTCGGCCGGCTTGTCCACGATGCAGCCGGTGGGCTCCAGGCCGGGCCCGAAGGCCTTCACCTGTGTGGGGCAGAGAGGAGGGCCGGGTTGGAGCGGGGAGGAGGCCAGCCGGCCCCACGCTAGTGCAGTACAGGAGCCGGGCCTCACCTTGTCCGGGAAGCAGTCAGGCGGGGCTGGCTGGATGTGGGCGATGAAGGGCGAGTCACGGATGTCCTCGTCGTCACAGATGACATGCACGGCGTACTCCCCCGGCTCCGTGGGCCAATACCGCACGTCACAGGAGCCGTCTCCCTTATCGTCACACTCAATCTTGGCTTGCGAGGGTCCCTCGATGGAGAAGCCTACGGGGAAATGGAGATGGTCAGGGGGCACAAGAGGCCTCCTGGACATGCAGGCAGGTCCCCCACCCCTCCCCCCAGCTCCCACCCCAGGTGCCCCCACATCCCACACCCCGCCACTTACCCAGCGTCCCCACCTCCGTGCCAATAGCTTCCACCACAAAGTCGGCTGACTTGCCCACTTGGCCAGTCTCCAAACCGGGACCCCAGGCCCGCACCTTCTGCGTGCCTGCCTCTGGGCTCACCTGGACTTCAAAGGGACTGGGCCAGAGAGGAGCTGGTGTCAGTGCCAGGAAGCACCCCCCACCCCCAGAGCTCACCCTCCTCCACACCGCCCCCCACCATGGCCTGGATGGGAAGAGGGCTGGGGAGGAGAGCGCTCACCTGCGGGGGATGGCGTAGCCACCCCACGTGATGGTCACCACGTACTTCCCAGGCACCACGGGGTAGTATTCACACTCAAACACGCCGTCCCCGGCCTCACGCACCTTCACCGGCTCCTCCGTGCCCTCTGAGGACAAGGCGGCGGGGAGGGTGGGGGTCAACACTGTGAGTCCCCACTGCTCAAGCACCTCCAGGACTGCCACCCGTGGGCAGGGACCATGGTGTCAGCCCGGGGCTTGACAGCCCAGAGAAGCATGGGGAAGGGCGACTCATTTCCAACTTGCTGATGGGGAAGCTGAGGCAGCTGGAGATCAGGTGCTCAACACCCCCCTCTGCCTTGCCCCTTCCTCAGGGTCAGGGCCCTGGTCCCATCATGCCACACCACATTTCAGAACCACGCCCGCATTTCCTCTCCCTGCACCACCCCCAGGGCACTCACTTGGACCCTTGACCGTGACCTTGAGCTCCCCGCTGCCAGCACCCTTGGTGAACACCTTGAAGTCAGCCACCTCTTTCACGCGCACACCCTTGGGCTGCAGGCCCCGCCCAGTGGCACGGCAGGCATTGGGGTTACACGCTGCAAGGAGGAGAGAGGAATGGGGGTACTGCGGGGGCCCTGGCCAGAGCCTCCGCCTCTCCCCACTCTCCCCAGCAAAGTTCTCCTGAGCCCTCACAGGCACAGGCCATGGCCTCATGCAACCCTGCCCTGTGCTCTCTCATGTCCCCCACTCAGCAGGGCTGCTGGGAGCCATGCCGGACAGGCAGCTGGCTGCAGCCAGTGCCGCTTGGGACAGAGGCACAGCAGAACCTGCGCTGAGACAGCCAGGGGAGGACTCATGCTCACACCATGACCATCCACCAGGGCCTTCTCGGAGCTACCACAGCAACCTCCGGAACTGGTCATGCCCCAAGCATTCCACGGTACCAGGGACAAGAGCTATTCCGTAGCACACAGGTAGTGCATGGACACAGCCTGCTACAGAAGAGCGAGCCAGGCTTCGCCAGTGGCCGCAGGCAAAAGAACAGGGCCCTCAGCCTGGCCCGGAGCACAGAACACAGCACGGAGCCCCTGGGGTGCCACCAAACAGCCAATGAAAGAGGCATCACCCAGGTCCTCCAGGAGCACAGGCACTTAGACCACCAGGCATACCACAGGAAACAGGCAAGGGCTCGGCGCCTCGGGCCTGCCACAGACTGTGGACAAGGGTGCGGCACCCAGGGCCTGCCACGGGACACAGGCGATGGCATGGAACCTCGATTTTTATCACAGAAATCACCAGACGAGTGGCAAGGAAACCAGAGCTGCCACACAGCACGACATGGACATGAGACCTGGGGCCCGTCACAGAAGGCCACGGAAGGGGCGGTTCCACACTGCCTGGGCCATGCCACACAGCGCTGGGGAGGCCAGTCAGCTATGGCCAAGGCCAGCCCCGCCTCCACCGCAAGTACTAACGTGGTGCCACTTTCTTGGCCTGGTGGGTGATGGGCACAGAGGGGGTGGGCGGCAGCAAGGGTACTGAGTGCAGGGAGAGAAGCAAGTGGGGAGTCACCAAGTAAGTCCTCACCCACGTGGCCCTGTCATCCCCCCAGCTCTCCCATGGTGGCCCCTGTCCAGTCCCCTCCCCTCACTGATCCGTGCTGCCCACCCCACCCCTGTGGGTGCAGTGTTCCATCTCCCATAGGTCTTCAGCCCCGGAACGTGGTGGTAATTCTCTCAGCGGAGGGTTCACTTGAGGATGGATGAAGGGCCCCTACCTTCTGCCACGTGGACCGGGAAAGGACTGCGGGTGATGGGGGCGCCGGCAAAGGCCACGTGCACCGTGTGTGGCCCCTCCATCACAGGCCTGTAGGTGCAGCGGAACGTGCTGTCGCCCTTGTCCTCCAGGGCCACCTCCACCGTGTCCCGACGGCCCTGGGGGTCCACGATCACCACAGCAACATCGCCAGTGCCCGCCCCTGCAGGGGATGAAGGCAGTGAGCGCCCACTCCAGCTGCCGGGGCTGACAGGTCCTGAGACCACCGGGCCCCGGCTCGCCCCACACTGGCAGGGGCTGCCTTTCCCAACACCCCCGGGGGCCCATCCCCACCTGCCGTGTAGATGTCGAAGTAGGTGGGCTTATTGGCCACATTGCCCACAGGTTCCAGGCCGGGGCCACGGGCTGACACCTTGTTGGCGTCCCCCAGGGCCATGCCCACGTTCACCTCAAAGGGGCTGCGCTCGATGTTCTGGCCGGCAAAGAGCACGGTCACCTGCGGGTCAAGGGTCAAGTGTCACAGGTCAGGGGATCAAGTGTCAGCTGGGAGACAGCAGCTCCGATGGGGAGCAGGCTGAGAGTGGGGTCATGGATGTGAGGGGCAGGGTGGTCTCCGGGAGATACCTTGTGTAACCCAGCGACCTTGGGCACGTAGGAGACAGCGTAGGTGCGGTCCTTGTCGTTGTTGGGAACGACCTTGGCCTGTGAGGATGGGAAAAGGTTGACAGCCACAGGGATCACAGTGTTTCCTGAGTCCCCAGCCCTGTGTGACCCCCACAGCGACACCTACGTCGGCCTCCATAGCACAGACAGTGGCTCTGGGAGCCACCTCTCGGCCAGGCCCCCCGGGGGCCCATGGCTCTGGTTCCAGCCCCAGGCGAGTCCCACTGTCCCACAGGCCTCTGCCCACCTCTTCCGTGTGGCCCTCGGGGTCCTCAATGTAGACCAGCACCTCGCCCAGGCCGGCGTCCGCTGTCTGCACGGTGAAGTGTGCGGGCTGCAGCACGGTGTTGCCCTGCGGCTCGATGCCTGGGGGGGCAGAGGCAGAGCCTGGCTCACTCAGGGCGCCCTCTGCAGGCCAGGCGGCCGGCAGGGAGGGCTGGCAGGGGCTCGGCACATACCAGGCCCGTAGGCGAAGGCCTTCTTGGGGTTCAGCTGCTTGGAGCGGACAGGGGCTCCAGGTTTGAGCTTGGCCTTGGGGAACTGGGACAGGTAGGTCATGACCGAATGCTCGTCCACGTTGGGGTCCACGATCTCCTCGGGCGCAATGACCTGTCACAGGGGGACAGCTGGTACATACGAGGCGCCTTCCTAACCCGGCATCTTAGCCCGGTCTCCTTGGAGAGCTGGCCTCCCGCAACCCTCCTGTACCCCACCCACTGCACCCCATCTGCGAGTGTACCTGGGGCACTCCGAGCCAGTCGTCCGCCTGCTGCATGGCCTCCCGGGCGTTCTGCACGGGCTGGTTGGGGTCCCAGGCCTCCCAGTCGGGGCAGAGGCCTGGAGAGATATGGAGGGAGAGGACGGTCAGGGGAAACTGGGCAGCCAGAACTCAGAGCATCTGCTCCCCTGGTGTCCTTAGCAGCCGGGGGGCTCGCACGCCTCCCTTCCCATCCGGCTCTCGGCTCCTGACGGGCCAGGTTCTCGGAGCTGTGACCATTGGCTGAGCCGCCCATCACTGTGCAGAGGCACGGCAGCCCTCCCTGCCAACAATGAGGTCTTTCTACCCCAGCTGATGCAGGCTGGCACCAGCCCCGCCAGCCGGCCTCCTGCCTGCCTAGGGCCCAGCACAGACCCCTGAACACTGGAAACCCCATGAGGGCATCACCCCCAGTCCCAGGCCCCTCTGGCCTCATTCAAAATGCCTCAAGGGTAAGCAGAGGTCAGAGTCTCTGTCCCACCTCTGTCTGACTACAAGGTGTCCTCACAGCTACCCTGGGTTCCAGAGCCCTAAGCACTTCCCACGCCAGGCCTTAGGACCAAGGCTCCCTCTCCCTAAGTGGCCACTTGGGGAAACTGAGGCATCAAGGGGCCTGCTGGGAGAAGATGCTTTCTCCACACGGCCATCGAGAGGCCAGCCTCAGGAAGCAAGGGAGACGGCCTGAGGTCTCGGTAAAGGGGTGCGGGGCTGGGGGACGCTTGCTAGGGCCATCGCTGGAGGGGGCGATGTGCGCCGATGGGGAGGGGGCGGCTGAAAGGATGGAATCCATGACTGGCTGGAACAGCTGAGCTCACCGCTGGCAGCCACGCCGGCCGTGGGCACCGGTTCAGCAGCTGGGAATGCTTCCCAGGCAGCGGGCCCCCCCCTCCCAGGCCTGCTCCCCGGCTGACCCCTGGGTGGGGGAGGATTCCCCCGAGGGGCTGTGGCTCCCTGGAGGTGGGGCTGCCCATCCCAGCGAGGAAGGAGAGAGGAGGAACGCTCAGGAGATGAGGTCAGAAAGGGCGCTGGACATGGCAGGGCTCGGGGGGTGGAGGGGGCGGAGGGGGGCTCTTGCCTGTGCTGCCTTAGTTTTCTCAGGGCCCGAGTCTGCCCCGCAGGACCAGGTCATGGCCTACAGCCAGAAAGGGCAAGGCCGGGTCACATCAACCTCAGCCCACATCATCCTGAGCTCAATCTCTTCCCAAAGCTGTCCTGGGGTCTCACCACACACAGCCTTCCTGGAGTCTACCTCCTGGCTGTCCTGCTACCCATCCTGCCTGGGACAAACGGTGCCTGGGAGGCAAAGCACAAAGTCCATGGAGTAAGCAGGCAAGGCCCTGGGCTCCAGGTGCAGTTCTGCCACAGGTAAGCTCTCTGCTCTTGGCCACGGCCCCGGTCCCCCTTGGACTTCGCTGTGCTTATCTATAAACTAAGGGATCCTAGACCTTGCCTGTCGCTGCCGAAGCTGGCCTACCCTTCAGGGAGTCACTTTCAGCTGGAAGAGGGGCAAGCCCCACAGGAGGTCACGACCCCAGGTGCTGCACTGGGCCTCTGCACACCAGCGTGTTGGGACAGGCCTGCCGGCCCACTCACCAGGAGCACAGTTGTCCACCAGGGCACCCAGAGCTTTGCCGTCCTGCCAGTCTCGGTTGAAGTTGGTGATGGGCAGCTGGGGCACCTTGTTCTGGATCCAGCCCAGCAGGCGCTGCTTGGGCGTCTGTTTGCGGGCGTCCTCATCGTCCTCATCCTCCCACATGGGCATGGAGATGGAGTAGTGCAGGATCAGGGTCCAGATCAGCCCCAGGATGAGCTTCAAGTTCCCATCCACAATGGCCTTGCTGTCTGCAGAGCACAGGAGATACCAGGCTCAGGAGGGCCTCCCTCTCCACCCAGCCCTCTCCACCCAGCCCCCCAAGGCGGCCTGCACATACATTGCCCACCTTGAGAACAAAGCTCCTTCTCTCTCTGACCCCACAGCAGGTCCCGTCACCTCTACTCTGGCACCTGAGGCTGGCTCCTACCTATGCAGTTATCTGTGTGTGTTTGTCCCTTCTGGTTCGGTGTGGCTACCTTATGGAGGTATCTATGACGTACAACAAACCTCACAAATTCGAGTATAATTCGATCAGCTTTGACAACGGGCATACCCATGAAGCCATCACCATAACTGAGAGTTATAAACCCATCCATCACCCACCACGGTTTCCTGGACACACCCCTTTATAATCCCTCCCTCCCTCCTGCCTGTCCTGGTACCCCCTCCCCAGGCAACAACTGGTCTGCTCTCTGTGGCAATAGGTTGGTTCCCATTTGCTAGAGCTGGGTCTCAGTGCAATCACAGAGGATACACTGTTCTGGATTGTCCTGGCTTCTTTTTGCTCTAGAAACTGGGTTTTCTGTTTCTACGCTGGGAGCCCAGAACTTGGTAGAGTCTCAGCAAATGCTGGTTGAATGAATACTGTGAAAACTGCCACGGGGAAGACCAGGCAGATCTGGCCTGTTTCACCCTGGAGGCCAGAAAGGGCTTTTGGAGCAAAGCACTTCTGGGAGGAGGCTTAGAAGTGTCAAGTGCTGGGGGCCAGCGGCACCTCCTAAGAGCCAGGGGACCCAAGTCTCAGAGGCTGAGACACGCTGTGCCCATCGCCTTTGGGGAACCTTGAGGAAGGTTCCCCCGAGATTAGTGGACCTCACTCCCCTCTAACAGCCAGAGGGTAACCTCCAGGAGTGGGTGGGGCCAGTGTGGATCTCTGGAACCAGCTCAGTTGTAAGGGACAAAGCCTGGAGCCTGCTTCTACGAGGCTGGGAGGGGGCAGAAAGCTCATCTTGTTTACTGATGTTGCCTGGGAGATGGGAGAGGGTGGGGCATGAGGCTCCCCCTTACACATCCTTTCTTCTCCCCCTCCTCCAGATCTTGGGGTGGGGGGTGGGGGGTGCCAGGAGACCAAGGGCCTGGGGAACTCCGGCATCCCCCACCCCAGCCCCACCTGCCAGGAAGAGCGAATGGGGGTCTGCCTGGCCCTGGGCCTGGGGCTCTGACTCCTGGGCGAGCGGGCGCACACACACCCCGTCCTGATTCATCCTTCCTTCCCCAGCTGCGCCCAGCCCACCCCTTTCCCCTGGCTCCACTGCAGCACAATGGTTTGGCAGCTCCCGGATTCCATGACACACTCACTGCCGGCCTCCCGGTGCTTTCTGCTTTCACTCTCTGTCACACGCGCGCACACACACACACACACACAGGTCCACGGCACTTTCACACGAGCTGGTGACCTGGGGCCCGCCCCCGACAGCCTCCCCAGCTGAGGCTCACGCACCCAGAAGGGCTTCTCATAACCCTGGGAGGGAGCCCGTGAGGCTGCTGGGGTCGGTGGGTCAGGGGTGTCATTCATATTTGCTGGAGACAGGGCTCGCTCCCCAGCAACTGGCCAGGGGCCAGACAGCAAGTGGTCCTGGCTTTGGGGTAGCAGACTGGCCGGCAGGCCAGGGCCCAGAGCTCCACTCTGGGAGCAGTGACCTTCCTCCTCCTCCTCCTTCCCTTCAGAGGCCAGGCAGGGGAGAGGAGCTCAACCCCAGCTTCTTCCCCGGGTGATAAACCTCAAGCCACCATGTCTCCGCCTGCCTGGGGATACCCCCAAAGGAGTGGGAGGGGCCGGAGAGCCAGCCCCAGAGGCCACCCCAGGCTTCAAGTGGAGGGGAGGAGGCTGGGCTGAGGGAGGTGCTGGGACAGCTGCTGCCCCCTCCGGCCCCTCCCTCGGCTGTTGGCTCCAGGAGGAGGAATAGCAACTGCGGAACAGCTGCAGGACAGAGCTGCTGCTAGGCCTCTTTGTTCGGAGGGGCTGAGGGGGCAGAGGGGGCCTGCACAGGGCTTGGGGGGAAAGAAGGGCATGCGGCTCTTTTAACCCAGTCCTACAGGTGGACCTCGCAGTTCCCAGCTGCTCCCCCGCCTGACTGCCCTTCCCAGGCCAAGAGAAGGGGGGGGGGCCTTTTTGACCCCCTCCCAGGTGTCCAGAGGCTTGATATCAGTCCTGAGACAAGGCAGGGGGTGGGGGGAGGCAGCCCCTTCCCACCACTCACTGGGGCAGGGGGAGCTACAGGCCGCCATACGCCCCTCCTGCGGGCAGTGGGCCGCTGCCCCTCCCTGCAGCCTGGCCCAGGCCAGCGCCAGCGGCTGAACTGCTGACAGCTTATCTCACCAGGGAGCCAGCCACTTGGCCCAAATGGGGCCGGCTCCCCTTCCTCTCCCTGGAGGAGCCCAGGGAGCCTTCCTCCCACCCCCAAAGCAGCACTGGCTTCTTCCCCCTCGTCTCAGAGCCGGCCCCTCTACTGCTGAGCCAAGGGGGCTGGAGGCTCCGCCGTGGGGGAGGGGAGAGGTGCACGGGGGTGGGGGGGAGGATGAGGCCCGGAGAGGGGCTGCATGCAGCCCCCGCAGCCGGCAGGGAGGGAAGGCGGAGCAGTTCGCTAAAGCGCTTGGCTTGGAGGAGGCCTCTGGCTGTCCCCTAGAGACCCCACCTGGGATCCTCAGTCCAGCCTTTCAGATGCTAGCGTGCAGGGGGTGCCTGCCCCTCCTGTCGCCGCCCTCACTCCACCCCCACCCCTGCCCTCGGGCTTGTCCTTCGGGAAAGCTCAGAGACATCTGCTGTGTCACGGAGACAGGGCTATTTCCAGGCCAGTGCAGGCGGCTGGGGGGGGGGCAGTATTGGGACAGGACGAGGTAAGGCCTAGGGAGGGGACGGGACACAAGGCGAAAGGCCCCGAGCTGACCTCAGCTGCTAATTCCGGAGGCCCAGAGATGGCCCTGCTGGGAGAGTGGGGGTGGCCAGACGCCCACTTCTCTGGAGAAATCTTTGGGGCAGCCTGTGGGGGGGGGCCCACCTGGCCCCACGTGAAGCTCCCCTCCTGGAGCCCTGGGCTGTGCCCTTTGCTGTCAATCATAGCAGGGCTCTTAAGAGAGGGTCACAGGAGCAGGGCCTTGCCCAGCCCATGCCGGGCGGAGGAGACGGGCGGCCGCTGGCCACTCAGAGCCCACGCAGGGCTGCGGGGCTTCCCGGCCTAGAGCGCCTCCCCACCCCCACCCCCACCGACACACCTTCCAAATCTGGTTACACTCAGTGACTTCCTCCCTTCCCCGGGCCCTCCCCTCCGCCCCGCAGCCGACCGCCAGGGCAGCCAATCCCTGGCTTCGGGGTGGGCTGGACGGGCAGGAGCCCCCTCCCCGGCAGGCTGCAGCCCGGGGAGGGCAGGCAGGGGTTAAGGCTCCCAGCCCTCGCTCCGGGCCTTTTTAGGTTTCTGAGGCCGGAGCCCAGCCGCTGAGCACCCCGTGCTGAGCCCTGGCGTGCGGGGGGCCTCCCGCGGCTCTCCCAGACGTGGTGGGGACCTGTCCCGAGCCCGCTCCTCCGGTGCGGAGGACCTGGCAAACTAGGCAGCCATTTGCTTTGTTGAGGAGGGACGCCCCCAGGGCTCAGCCCCGGGCCCCGGCCCCGGGCTCTCTCCTGCGTGGGCGGGGCTGCCCCCGGGGAAGGGAAGCGGGCAAGGGTGCGCATGGGGCGCTTGCGAGCTGTGCACTCAGCTGAGGTGAGGTCTGGACCCCCAGGGACACCCCGAGAGCGCTGTGGAGGCGAGGCAGTGCCCGCCGGTCGGGGCCGCCCCCCGTATCCTGTCCCAGCGGCCAGCACCCGCGTCCCTGGCCCCCGGGACAGCCCCCTCCCCCCGCGCCTGTGCCCCCGCACTGACCGATGGACACGAGCTTGATGTGCTCGCGCTCCAGGAACTCGAGGGCCACGGACACGTTCTCCAGCTTCATCTGGCGGAAATTGGGGCGCGGGTGGAACTTGCGGTACATGCGCTTCTGGCTGAGCACCTCGAGCAGCGCGATGAGCCGCAGCCCGTCGCTGAGGTCGCGCTGCAGGTCGGTCAGCCGCTTGCCCACGCACTTGAGGTGCTCGTTGCACCAGCGCGTGAACGTGTTCTGCTGGATCTTTTTCCACGGCGCGTCCTCCGCCAGGTCCTTCTCGGTGGACGGCATCTCGTCCGCCTCGTCGCCCAGGCCGAAGCCGGCGGGATCCGCGTAGCCGCTGTTGTTCATCATGCTGGCTGGCTGGGGTGCGCTGTCGGGGCGCTGTCGGGCGCTACGCTCCTCTCCAAGTTCTCGGCCGGCCTCCTCGGCTGCTCGGGGCCGCTCTCTCTAGCTCTCTCCCTCCGGGGGCGGAGCGGTGCTGGGGAAGTGCGGGCCGGGCCGGGCCGGGGGGTTTAAGAAGCCCGCGGCCCCCGCTCCACGTCAGAGCGCCGGCCTCCCAGGAATGCCGCCCGGGCCGCGGTGGGGGCCGCGCGCGCCCCGCGGCCCCGCCCCCGCGCGCCCCTCCCCCGCGCGCCGCCCCTCGGCCCGGGCCGCGCGGGCGGACTGACGGACGGGCGGGGGCGGGGCGACAGCGCCCCACCCGCGCGCGACGCCCCCCCCCTCCCCGGGGGGGCCCCCCCCCCCGCACCGTAGGTCGGGCCCGAAAGGCCCCCGCGGGGACTGAAGAGGTACGAGGGGAAACTGAGGCCAGGGGTGAGGGCTGAGCGCACTGATGTGATGGCGTTGACAGAATTTTCTGGACCCGTTGGTGGCAGGGCTGTTGACAGGGCCTGGGAGTCCTGGCTGCTGGCCCGGGGTATTGTCCACCTGTGGACTGGAAGGGAAGTGTGGGTGCTTGTGCAGACACGGCGGGAGAGGAAGCAGAGCTGCAGGCTTGGGGGCGTGCCTCCCCCTGCCCGCCACCACTGTGGCTCCAGTTAACTAGTAGAAAAGCAGTTTTTGGAGCCCAAACCCAGGGTCCTGGGGCAGGATCCAGGTTCTGCCCCTGACTCAGTGTCCCTGTCACTAGCCCGTTTGGACTCATGGCCTCAGAGTGAAGGCCAGCTCCCGGAAAGTCACCCAGTGAGTCACACCGAGTGTGCCCCCTCTCCCCCAAGTCTGACTCAACCGAGGTGAGGAGAAAGGAGGGGGGCACGGCCCCTGTGGTGCCAGGGAGCCCCCTGGGCCACGTGCAGGTCCTCCCAGGGAAAGGGTGGGCTGCCCAGACAGGCTGAAGCAGGGAGAGCCCGGGGGAACTGTGACTGGGTGGGCGGAGCCAGGGCCCAAGCCAGGTCAGGGACAGCCCCAGGGAGGCCGGCCCTGTACCTAGGCAGGACTGGGCTCAGCCAAGGGCAGTGGGAGGCTTGGCCAATGGCCCCAGTAGGGAAACTGAGGCACAGAGCCAGAGGAGCTGCCTGGGATGAGGAGAAAGAGCTACGGAATCTACTGCTGTAAAGGGCGCGTGTGTTGTGCAGCTGGGTAGTGTATATGTCCCGTCGCGGGCCTTGCCACCTCACCCTCCGAGCCTTCTAGACTCTGCAGCTTTAGCTGGATGGGAGGCCATGCCTCTAGCTGTGTGATAACTGGGGGTTGGGAAGATCCTGGGCCCTTTGAGATGATCCATTCTACCTTAGGCTTGGTGAGAAGGGAGCGGACAGCGGGCACCTTTGGGGGGACCCTCTCCCAAGGGCAGAATGAGGACAGTGCTCATTGGGGAGAAGGAACTGGGGAGGGGGCAGCAGTGCCTAGGGTGACAGAGCTCCACCACTTGTCTCTCTTTCCCTTCTTGTGTAATGAGATTGCCTGGCCCTTAGGGAGGGAGGGGGAGGAGGAGAGAAGGGACCAGAAACGGGAAAGGGGCCTGCTGTGCGTGGCTGGGAGGGAGGGGGGCTCTGGGGGCCCTGATAGTGACAGGCGAGGTATAAATAGCTTGGGCCCTGCAGCTCATGTTCTGTCGCTGCCAGTGACGAGGTGCTCAGGAATTCCACTCTCCCACTGGCAACCCCTTCCTCCCAGCTCCAGAACCCTCCTCTTGCTCCCCACCCCCACCCCAGCCATCTCCATCCCATGGCCAAGATCACCCAGAGGCACCAGTGTATCCAGCTGAGAGGCTGAGCTCTCCAGTGGAGAGAGGCCCCGCCCCGGGACGCACGGCTGTCTCGGGAACAGGCCGTGTGCCTGCCCCTGTGTGTGGAGAGGCAGACTCCTGGCTGGCGGCCCGAGGTGCCAGGGGCTCGGAGTCCAGCAGTGTTGTCTCTGGAGCCCTGATGTGGAGACTGAGGTAGGGGTCTGAGCAGGGCTGGATTCCTCTCTGAGCTGCTGGAAGAGGGCAGGAGGGGTGGGGAGTGGGGTCCCTCGTAGCTGATGGTCCCTTTACAAGCCCTACTGGCTCCCGGTGCTACCTTGTGGGCATGATCCGAGGCCCCCAGTCTGTCCAGGACCACTGCTAAGGTGGGAGCATTCGGCACAAAGCCAGCCAGAGGAGAATGAACTCGCAGCTCGCCTGTGGGCCCCAGGGGAGCTAGTGAATGGCCCTGCGGTGTAAGGTGCGAAGTGCCAAGGCATGGTTCCCATCACCCCCCTCGAGAAACCTGAGCCTGCTGCTCTCCAGGATAAATCGGGGCCTGAGTCAGGCTCCGGCAGCCACTCACCAGGCTCAGGCTGGTGACTCAGTCCTCAATATAGCCCATGAGCCCCGGCTCGAGGCCCGGCTGTGAGCCGGAACAGACCGTGCGCAATGCCGCCCCGGGGCCTGCCAAGAGGGCCCCCTCCCTGAGGAGCGCCAGTGTGCCCCTCCCCACGCCAGGCAGGGACGACGGACGGAGGGGCTTACAGGGGGTTTCATCAGCCAAGTGTCGGGGGCAGTGCTGGCGGGGGGCCCGGGTTGTTTATAGCCCCCTGACTCACCAGCGGCTGACCTATCTCGGGAGACCAGGTTGCCTGGCCCTTCACCTGGGCCTCCTGCCTCTCCCATCAAGGGGCACTGCTTGTCAGCCACCAGCACTGGCCTCATTTAACTCGGGCTGAGCCGAATCCGCGTGAGCAGGTCCGATGGGCCAAATTGGAAAAGCCTGTTTTTCTGGAACAAGGGACATTTTTCGTCCCCTGTGGTGACACCAGACTGGCTCGGCTCACAGCAGGCACTTGGACAATCAGTGACACCGACTGTGGTTCTGACACTGATTTTAGGGACGATGGGGTAGAGCGAAAAGATCCCTAGGCTGAATTCCAGCCTCTCCACTTCTGGCTCTACAGCTTTGGGCAGGTCATGCTTACTCTTTTGGGTCTGAGTTTTATCATCTGTAAAACAGAGTTAGTAATTTCCTTGTGTTTTTTTTTTTTTTAATGTTTGAAGATGAAATAACGTAAAATATGCTTAGTGTGGTGCCTGGCATCAATTAGATGATTGCAAAAAGCTAATTTGGAGCGTGTTGTGACACAGTGGGATATGCCACTGCTTGTGACACTGGCTGCTCCACTTCTGATCCAGCTTCCTGCTAATGTGCCCCGGGGAAAGCAGAGAAGGGCAGCCCAAGTCCTTGGGCACTTGCCACCCACATGGGAGACCTGGATGGAGTTCCAGGCTCCTGGCTTCAGTCTGGCCCAGTTGCAGCCATTTGGGAAGTAAGCCAGTGCATGGAAGATATTCTCCCTATCACTCAGCCTTTCAAATAAATCAAAAAATCTTAATAAAAGCGAGTTTGCTTCCTCTGTTGGTGTCTGGGGAACAAGGCCCTTCTGTGCAGCTGTGTGCATGGCCCTGCAGAGGCCACCAGCTGGGTCCCCACGCTGCCTCCCTCTCCCCCTCTCTGCACCCTAACACTCCACCCTCCAGAATCAGAATGGAGGTACGTGTGCCTTTAGAACCACCAGCCTGCCCCTAACAGCAGCTGGCTGTTGGCAAGAGTGGAAGTAGAAGCAGAGGGGTCTGGGAAGGGGGTAGGAAGGAGGCAGCCAGGGAGACAGAGGCTCCTGGAAGTGGTTTGGATCCTTGGGGCTGCCTGTACCTAGGCTCGGGTGCATGCCTGCTGTGGCTTCTAAGAGACACCCCTGTAGACAGAGTCAATTCTGCTTGCCTTTATTTTATTATTTTTTTTAATGCTCAAATGAATTGAATGTTTCACATTCAAGGAAAGGAGACTTTTCTAACGGACTTTGGTGACGTGTATCTCTAAGACCATAGGCACCATGGGGTTCTAAGCTGAGCAGAGGGGTAAGTGCCCTAACAGGAGCTCTGGGTTCCCCACAGAAAGGCTGGGGAAAGCAGGCCCTGGGCCCCTGCCAAGTCAGGCTCGAGGTTTGGCTCTCCCGGCTGGGGCCCAGCTGCCCACCAGAACCTGACCTCCATCTTGGCTTCTGATTCCAAGTTCAGTCAGTTTGTTGTCCTAGTCCACTTGGGCTTCTATAACAAAACACTGTAGACAGGGCGGCTTGGAAACAACAGCCGTTTATTTCTCAAAGTCTGGAGGCTGCAAAGGCCCAGGTCGAGCACCTGCTTCTTCCTCGCACATGGCCCTCTTCTCCCGGTGAACGTGCACGGGGCAGGCGTGGGATCCGAGAATTCATCCCAGTTGTGGGGGCCCCACCCTCCCGACCGAATCACCCCAAAGGTCCCCATTCTAATGTCACCTGGGGGTTAGGATTTCAATATATGACTCCCAGGGGGACTCAAGCATTCAGGCCACAGCCCTGGGCTCTAGGGAATCTTCCAGTTTTTTCTACCACGTTTTCCACTGGTGACTGGGATAAAGTGGATAAAAGGCAGGGTTTCTGGGGTTGGTGTTTGGCACAGAGGTTAAGTCCCTGCTCGGGATGCCCCCATCCCATGAATGCTTGGTTTGAATCGTGCCTCTTCTGCTTCTGATTCAGCTTCTTGGGAGTGCACACCCTGGGAGGCATCTCCAAGTACTTGTGTCCCTGCCACTCCCACAGGAGACCTAGATCAAGTTCTGGGCTCCTGGCTTCAGCCTGGCCCAGCCCTTGCTATAGCAGGCATTTGTGGGCATGAACCAGCAGATGGAGGATCTCTGTCTCTCTCTCTCTTTCTGCTTTTTTTTTTTTTTTTTTTTTACAGGCAGAGTGGATAGTGAGAGAGAGAGACAGAGAGAAAGGTCTTCCTTTGCCGTTGGTTCACCCTCCAATGACTGCCGCGGCCAGCGCACTGCGGCCGGCGCACCGCGCTGATCCGAAGCCAAGAGCCAGGTGCTTCTCCTGGTCTCCCATGCGGTGCAGGGCCCAAGCACTTGGGCCATCCTCCACTGCATTCCCGGGCCACAGCAGAGAGCTGGCCTGGAAGAGGGGCAACCGGGACAGAATCCAGCGCCCCGACCGGGACTAGAACCTGGGGTGCCGGCGCCGCAGGCAGAGGATTAGCCTATTGAGCCGCAGCGCCGGCCATGAAGGCATTTTTTAAAAAATTTATTTATTATTTATTGAAAGGCAGAGTTATAGAGAAAGAAGGAGATGCATAGATTGTGCATCTGCTGGTTCACTCTCCCAAATGGCCACAACAGCCAGAGCTGGGCCTGTTTGACGCCAGCCAGGAGCCAGGAGCTTCCTCCAGGTCTCCCATGTAGATGCAGGAGCCCAAGCATTTAGGCCATCTTCCACTGCTTTCCCAGGCCATTAGCAGGGAGCTGGATCAGAAGTGGAGCAACCAGGACTTGAACCGGCGCCCATATGGGATGCTGGTACTGCAGGTGGTGGCTTTACCCGCTACACTACAACGCTGGCCCCAAAGGCATTTCTTTAATTAGGTCACGACTAAGAATGTAGAACCTAATGTAACTGATCAGGACAGTGCTTCCCACATTCTACTGTGCGCACTTATCAGCTGGGGAGCTTGCTGAAACACAGGTTCTGAGATTCGGCCTGGCAGTTACAATGTAAGATGCTTGGATCCCACATCAGAGTCCTGAGTTGCATTCTTGGCCCTTGCTGTCCATTCCAGCTTCCTCCTAATGCAGACCCTGGGAGGCAGTAGGTGATGGCTTGGGTAGCTGGGTTCCTGGCACTCATGTGGGAGGCCTGGATTGACTTCCTGGCTCCTGGCTTTGGTCTCACCCAGTCCTGGACATTGTGGGCATCTGGGGAGTGAACCAGCGAATGGGAGCTCTCTTTTTTTCCTCTCAAAGAGATTCTTTAAAAAAAGGGAAAAACAGGGGGTGCTGACATTGTGGCATAATGGGTGAAGTGGATGCCTGCAACAAGAACATCCCATGTGGCGCTGGTTTGAGACCCGGCTGCTCCACTTCTGATCCCGCTCTCTGCTATGGCCTGGGAAAGCAGTGGAGATGGCCCAAGTGCTTGGGCCCCTGCACCCATGTGGAAGGTCCAAAAGAAGCCTCTGGCTCCTGGCTTTGGCCTGGCCCAGCCCCAGCCATCGCAGCCTCTTGGGGAGTGAACCAGTGGATGGAAGATTCTCTCTCTCTCTCTTCCTTTCTCTGTGTTACTCTTTCAAATAAATAAATCTTTAAAAAAGAAAAAAAGAAAGGAGTCAGTGTTGTGTAGTGGGTTAAGCTGCTGGCTATGATGCCAGCATCCCATTTGGGCTCCAGTTCCTGTCCTGGCTGCTCCACTTCTGACCCAGCTCCCTGCAAACGCACCTGGGAAAGCAGCAGCAGATGACCCAAGTGCTTTGGCCCCTGCCATCCATGTAGGAGACCCGGATGAAGCTCCTGGCTCCTGGCCATTGCAGCCATTTGGGGAGTGAACCAACAGATGGAAGACCTCTTACTCCTTCTTTGTAACTTGGCCTTTCAAATAAATAAAATAAAAAGAGAAAAAAAGAAAAAGGCTGCAGCTTCTGTGTCAGGGTGTCTGTGGTGGGGCCTGCGAGCTGGCCTTTCTCATCCACTACCAGGGGACACTGTGGGCACAGGGAGCAGCGGGGGCTGGACGGCCCCCGTCGGGACCGTCTCCATAGAGGAGTCACTTGGAGGCACAAGGGCCACGTGGCACTGCCCTCAATTCACCCAGCCACAACTGTTTCTCAAGGGGTGATCATGATTTCGGCACAGGCAGCAGGCCAGCTAGGAGGGATACTCGGTTCAGCCTTGTCACTGCTCTGGCCTACACACAGACTGAACCTCTCCCCACTCTTAAGTGTCCCTGCTACTCCCGCGAGAAAACGACAGTGGGGGGAGAAGTGCTGTCGCTCAGTGCTCAGCGGCACCCGCGTGCATGGCTTCGGGTGCTTGGTGGAACGGAGCAAAGCCCTTCGGCATCAGAGAGAGGAGTCCCAAGGAGATGAGCAGTCACAGGATGAGGAGGCATTCTGTCCTCTGTGGCTTAAGAATACACCCGGGGTCTTCCACAAGCAGTCACAGAGGGTTCCAGTTCCGCTTGTCCTCACCGAGCCCCATTCTCACTCCTCTGTCCTGCTCTGAGCTCCAGGGGGCTGACCTTGAAGGATTACCTCACCTGGGCGCCTGTGTGCTCATGGCTGAGTTCGGTCAGTGACAGCTGCCCACAGGAAAAGGGCAGGTGGGAGGAAGGGCCACATCTCCCATGGCCACCACGCTACCCAGTGTCCCTTTTTACAGCTTCTTCAGCTCTTGCTTCAGCCTGGGTCAAGGCAGCTTCCCACGGTGCTGAAGCCTGGATGCTGCACAACTCCATGTTGGTTTTCCTTGCTCTGCCTTCTGTACACGGTTCCTTTTTTTTTTTTTTTTTTTTTAAGATTTTATTTATTTGAGAGGTAGAGTTACAGACAGTGAGAGGAAGAGACAGAGAGAAAGGTCTTCCATCTGCTGGTTCACTCCCCAAACAGCCCACAATGGCCAGAGCTGTGCTGATCTGAAACCAGGATCCTGGAGCTTCTTTCAGGTCTCCCACGCGGGTGCAGGGGCCCAAGGACCTGGGCCATCTTCTACTGCTCTCCCAGGCCATAGCAGAGAGCTGGATCAGAAGTGGAGCAGCTGGGACTCGAACCGGTGCCCATATGGGATGCTGGTGCCGCACGCGGAGGATTAACTTACTGCGCCACAGGGCCGGCCCCAACGGTTGCTTCATGAAACTCTTTGGTGAGTTCTTGGAGTGTGCCACCCATTTACTGCCAGGATCCTGACCAACTAAGAAGAGCAAACAAGGGCAGAGCCCCGAGAGCTCCCACACAGGTCTCAGGGTGTCGTCACACAGACAAATGGGGACACAGAAGCCAAGTCTTTTGGCCCTGCCTCCCAGCAGAGTACCCAGTCCATTGCATTTCTTCCTGCTCAGATGAATTCCTTGAGATGGGCTGAATAAGCGGAGACAAATCCATCTGCCATTCGGCTGACGGCCCAGGGAGCCCTCCTTGTATCTGAGGCCAACTGTAGGGCGAGAGATCACACTGGGGAGCCAGACCCCTGTGTGAGGCACTTGGTTAAGGAGGAACCATTCTGTCCTGGTTATGGTGCGAAGCACTCAGCAAATAAAAAGCCACAAGTTTCATGTGATTAGGTTGATATTTAATTACAAGGAACCCAGGTTCTTATACAAGGCAGGAGGTGGGAGCCAATAGTTCCCATAAGGCTTTGCAGCCTGAGTGACTGAGGCCAAGGAGAGAGGGACACATGGGACACATTGGTGGGGTGGGGGCTCTGGTACAGTGCATCCTGCCCAAAGGTGAGAGTGGCTGCTGCTGGGGATCTGCCCTCTCCACTGGCCCAGGTCCGCCATCACTCCATGAGGCAGAGCTGTGTCTCTTGCGGTCGCATGTTGGGTAACACATACAGAGCCACAGCTGCAATAGCCAAGAACACCATGGGCTTCCACATCCCAAACATGTTCTGTGGGGACCAAAGAAAAGCTGTGAGTACCCAGCCTTGAACCCTTCCCTCAGCCAAGAGACCCCCTGCCTGCTGGTGCCCGGGACATACACCTCCGGGGCATCATGGGTCACCTCATGCCTCCTGGCCAACCGTGGAGACCGTGTGGGCCCTGGGCCCTGACACCGCCAGGTCTGTGGCACAGCACACGCTGGCTGCGTCCCCTTAGGCGGTGCCTGCATCTATGCCCCTGTCTCTCCCAGTGGGAGAACACTAACTTGTATGTGTGGGAGCAGCCCAGGGGCCAGACTGCAAAGATTCTCCAAGTGGTTGCAGTGAGAAAGGGGTGGGTGCAAAATGGGGCAGCAGAGAGTCAACTGAGGCCCTTGGGGAAAGGGGTGGCACCTCGTTAGCTGTATAAAGGGGAAAGGAGGCCGGCGCCGTGGCTCACTAGGCTAATCCTCCGCCTTGCGGCGCCGGCACACCGGGTTCTAGTCCTGGTCGGGGCACCGATCCTGTCCCGGTTGCCCCTCTTCCAGGCCAGCTCTCTGCTGTGGCCAGGGAGTGCAGTGGAGGATGGCCCAAGTGCTTGGGCCCTGCACCCCATGGGAGACCAGGAGAAGCACCTGGCTCCTGCCATCGGATCAGCGCGGTGCGCCGGCCGCAGTGGCCATTGGAGGGTGAACCAACGGCAAAAAGGAAGACCTTTCTCTCTATCTCTCTCTCTCACTGTCCACTCTGCCTGTCAAAAAAATAAATAAATAAAGGGGAAAGGAACTCAGACTGGGGGGGGGGGGAGGGAAGGTGCCCCAGAGAGTACAGGAAAGTAGGAGTTCTTTGGCAGCCAAACCTGTTGCGCAGAATGGAGTTGGTTCAAGGAAGTTAAAAGAAACCCGAGAGTGGCCCTGCCCACGGGTGACTTCCTGGCACGTGTGCTAGAGCCTGCGAGGGAACCCTGCTGGTCTGTGGGACAACAGTGACGCCAGCAGAAGACACCCAGAGAGCATCCTCTAGGGACTGGGAAATCGTCAACGAGAAAATCCACACTCTGGGAAACAGTTCCTGTTCTTAGCTCTTTAACTGTCTTCCTTGAAAGGCGGGCTTTGGATTTTGAGTCGTGAGCTATGGCGCGTACGTGACGCAAGGATGGTTTTAGGTAAGGGTGGTGTAGGGCCGTTCATGCTACCAGCAGCTTCTCAGAAGATAACGGATCTGAAAAGAGGATTTAAGCCCACTCTAGAGAGCAGAGACGACTTCCTCAATCTGAAGACATAGTTGCTGGGAGGAGAAGGCACGAGATGGACAGCAAAACCGCGCGGGCGTGGGTACTCAGAGTAACTCACGTAAGCATGAACTGAGAAGGCGGCTAGAAGGGCTACCTGCCCGGATGTCGCGTCCTACTGTGCGGAGCTAACCATGTCAGTGTGGTGTTCTCGCGGGAGGACGGGCAGAAACCCATCAGCCTGGAAGGGTGGACTTCACCCTGGCAGAGGCCGGAGTCCACACCGCGTGAGCAGAGGGAAGCTTTGGGATCCCGAAGGAGCGCGTCCCACCAGCCTTGCCGACAGCCTGGGAATCGTGTCTGAGATTCCATCAAGCGATTCGACAGGATGTTCCATGATATCCTTGCAGATGATACGTGCAAGTAAGAGCAGGCTGATGGCGTAGCCTGCTGCACGACCACCTGCTAGTGAGCAAAGGGCTGCGTAACAGAGAAGCTGGGGCGACAACACACAGGAGACTGGCTCCCCACTCGCAGCCTGGATGAGGGCAGGAGGCGTACTTGTCACCCTGGGGGACGATGTGAATACTCAGAACAGAGAATTCTGCCAAGGGACCCAAGACATCGCGTGCAGGGGCAGAGGCGGGGAGAGGGTGCTGAACACACGCAGGGCACGTAGGGGCTTCCTAAACAACACAGGAGGTTAGCGAGAGCTCCGTTACCCAGCAATGCATAAACAGAAACGTGGCGTCTTCCCCGTTACGAGGGGGCCCACTGAGGGACAGCGTGCAGAGCGAGAGGAGGTGACGCGGACAAACGGGGGCAGAATGCCATCTGCTGCTCATGTTCCATCCTGATGACCCGACTCACGATATCCTGGCTGTATTACGCAACCTGCCCATGTCTTGCCGTGAGCGTCTATAAATGACAGTACTCACAGTCATAGCTTCCTCATAAGAAGGATGAATTAGTTACTATAAGTCAAGTGACTGCAAGTGGCCAGCTTGTCGTATGCACTATGGAGCTGGGTGCTCCTTGCATTATGCATGTAGTATTTCATAGCCTACACAATACTTTCACACTCATTAAGTCAGCTGATCTGATCCTCACAAAAATCCCATGAGGAAGGCAGGGCTTACGCATCTTTTGTTTACATTTGGAGAAGCTAACGTTGAGATGACGCATTTTGCTCACCAGGACACAGCCTGGAGGAAGGAGAGAGAGACTCAGCCACTTCTCAAGGGTGGCTTCTGAGAGGTCAGCCGCACCTTCTTCTCCACCACACATCTCACTTCCTGGGTGGGGAACTGAACGCCGAGGTGTGGCCAGAGCTCTGGGATTCGCAGCTGCCCCCAGCAGGGCCCTCCTCTCCTTGTGACCCGGCCTGGCGGAGGTGGAGCTGGGGAAAGGCATGGCTGAGTGCTCGGAACCTCACCCTACAGGGACTGCTTAAGACGTGTGCGCGTGTACAGGCCAGCAGGAGGTACAGAGAGACCCCGTCACCAACAGGTGTAAAGAGAGACCAAGAGGAGTAACAGGAACATCCTTAAAAGAAAAAAAAAAAAAAAGGACAAGGGTTGACGAAGGGGGCAGGTGTACGTTTGTAGGAGTAGGGGAGTGGAAACAGGAAAGAACAGAAAGTGGTAAAAAGTTCTACCAACAAATGCTTAGGGGGCTACACGTGGAGCCAACTAGACTTCCCTTATAGGGATAGGGGTGGCAGCGAAAGGATAAGAAAGGAGCCCAAACAGGACAAGAGAGAGTCACTTGTGGGTTCCACAGGCAGGCAGAAGCCTAGGGTTCTGCTTCCTGAATTCAGCCTGCTGTTGACAGAGCAGACGCCGAGCCGCGGCCAGCTGGCAGGTGCCCAGCTGCATCAGGCCCGACACACTTATCTCCAGCTGATAGTTTTCACCGGTAACACACGCTGTCTTCAAAACCAAGCTTGAGAAGCCGATTACCATGGGATTCGGCCCCCAAAAGGGATAAACAGAGAACTATAAAATACTTCCCGGCATTTTGTTATGATTTTTCTGGAGACCAGAAGTCGCAAACCAGAGACTTTTCAGTGGCAAGTGTCTCCTACGGCGGAGGTCTGGGTCTGTGTCATCAAGGTTGAAGGAGCACAGCTCTGCAGCCCTTTCTCGCCCAGCAGGAGAGGGACTAACGCCTTACGCTGCCACCCTGGGCAGCAACAGCAGCGAGACCTCGGCTCTACAGTTATACAAAGACGAGGAGCCTGGGCAGCCTCGCAGGCACATGTCCGCTCATTGGAAGCAGTCAGGCAGCTCTGACGGTAGCCACTGTGGCTGGGCTTCTCTAGGTTTCTCTCCCAGCCGCAGCCAGGAACTCAAACCACGTCTCTGGTAAGCATTCCAGCCCCCTGTGCCTCGTGAAGACACGCTCAGAGACGTCACAGGCTTCGCAGTAGCCCAAGGAAAAGCCAGGACTAAAACTCGGACCCGAGCACCACCTCTTGGGAAACAGCAAAGAGCGAGAGGCAAGCCGCAGAGAGGAAAGGGAGAGGAGAGGAAGCGATACCAGTACCTGTGTTAGGATGACGTCTCAGCCCACCAGCACCAGAGCAAAGCCGAGATGACCACCAGACCTACGAGAGGCAAGGAGAAGATGGGGGGATCGGGGGCAGGGGATGGCTGCAACAGATCAGATGAGGAAGAGGCACGAGGGGGGACCGGGAGGTGCGAGGTGGCGTAAAAAGACATAAACACATGAATCCAACAGGTAATGAAGATGAGGAAACAAAGGGAAAGAGAAAGCAATCAAGAGGTTAAAAAACAGATTCGCTCGAGCTCTGTCCCTGGGCCTGGGTCCTTTCCGAAAAACCAAAAGCGCTAAGCAGTAGCTAGGTCCGAATCAGGTGCTGCGTTCAACTTCCTGTCCGGCCCCATAGCTCTCGCATCTTGTCGAGGAGTTACCTGCTCCTAGACCTTCGTCGTGGCCCGGTCGCTCTGGAAGAGTGGAGCCCCAGAGCGTAGACTGGGCTTCTGTAGAGGAGTGGGGCACCTCCTCACCCCGGGTCACTCCGGACAAAGCCAGTCTTTTTGCCAGGCCACCTGTCTGGTCTGCTTTCCACCCAGTGTCTCAGTATTTTGACCTCGAGTCCCTATGACCCGCCAGGTGCTATGGCTGTGAGGCAAAATGCGTTAAAATAAGCCAACAAAGGAGGAGGGCTAATTTGTGGGCTGTGTAACAATCTTCCAGAGAGAAACTAAATGCCCAGGTGGTAACACATATGCCTGTAGACCTACCTGCAAAAGCTGCAAGACCCCCTTAGGGCAGAGGGGGCACCTCCATCCATAGGCACAGGGATTGGGCTTGGCTCACGTGTGCCTTTAGAAGTGTGGCACCCAGGGTAAAAGAAACCCAAGAGGCTCAGAACCGACATGTGGTTGAACATGAAGATTTCAAAGAAATATGCCCCTAGGGATGTATCCCTGCTACTTTTCACTTTAGTTACGATCCTCAGCCACAAGGCCAACAGAAAATTGCACATGGGGTCCGGTCCTCAGCCAGTGCTGCAGACCGGGTTGTTGGAAAATTCCAGATAGCCCCTATCTGGATGGGGGTGATCCCACCCCTAGAGAATTCTTTTCTTTCCCCGCTTTCAGAGAGTCAGAAAGAACCTGTACTGGGAACCGAGGACTCACTCGGGAGGTTTGAGCCTGACTTACTCAAATGCCTTAGGGAGTCGGCCCCAGGGTAAGAAGTCAGCGGGCGCACGCCTGCACAGATGACCAGGCTGTTAGAACACAGAGACACTCCTGCACAGGTGCACACTCCCCTTGCCGTCCAGGTACATGCTCCGCAACAGCCCCCGCCCAGCCTCGCAAAGACCCAGCGCCTCCAGGGCTGGGGTGTGGCTTGTCTCCTCGGGCTGGCCCATGTCCCTGCCTGCTGGACAGACTGAATCTCTGTCACTCCTGAGTACTCCCAGCCCCCGCCCTCACGCCCTCACTGCCTGCCTCTTCACTCCCCAAATAGCAACCACGGAGGTTAAGCCTAACAGGGCACCATGGGGAAACAGGACCGAGCCACCGGTCCAGGCTGACAGAAATGTCCTGAAGGCCTCTCGCTGGCAACACCCCCGCTGCGGAGCCAGGGGCAGGGAGGAGGGAACCCCCCGAGTGAGAAAGGTCACAAGGACTACCAAGTAAATGAAAGGACACAGACGTCAAAGACCCCACCTCCGGTCTGCATCCGCATGTGGTCTCCACCTGCCACTTCCCGCAGAGAAACGGCTCTCCCCAGCCTCTTCTCCATCTCCACCTTCCCTCCTGTGCCAGGCCAGCGGTGGCTGGGCCGCCCCTGAACACCGGGGCGCCTGAGCCCCAGGCCCTCTTCCCACCTGATGCAGCCTCTGGTTGTGGTTACCTTTTTACTCTCAGAAAGTTTGAGGGGGCTGCTTTCCTCGGCTGTCTCAGGGCGAGAGTCCTCGTCCTCGTCCTGGTCCTCTTGGTTGTCTTCCCCCTTGTCCTCCTGTTCTCTGTGTTCTTCGTACTCCTCCTCCTCCTCCTCCTCCTCCTCCATGGCTGCCGTAGCCTCCCCGGGATCTGCCGGCTCCGCAGCTTGCTCGCCCCGAGACTCCCGCTTCACTTTCTCTTCCGGGACTTCCTTTTTGTCCTCCTCTGTCTCCTCTTTCCTTTCGTCCTCTTTTGCTAGCTTCTCTAAGTCCGACCGGCTGGCCTTGTAGTATAGCACCACCTCCAGACTCTGCGGGGTGGAGGCAGTTACCTGGGAAGGTTACCTGGGAGGGTTCCCGTTCTCACTCGGGAAACTTTCCAGCTGCCACGGTGCCAGGGTGCAGCGCTCCGTTCTGGGGCTGCAAGGCGCCAACCTCGCGGAACGGAACACCCCGGCTTCTCGGGCCCCAGACAGCCGCTGGCCGTGAAGCCGCTTCAAGCAGCCCCCAGAGCTGAAGGTTCCCGGGCTCCTGCGTCCCACCCCTCACAAGGGGCTCCTCTGCACCCCATCCTCTCTGGCTTATTAGCAAACAACTACTTTGAACAATATCTTTCCCCTCATCTCTCAGTCCTTCTCTCGGGCACATACCCCAGGTGGGACGGGCGCCCCAGCAACGGGGCTGGGCTACCAGGAGCAGTTGCTCAGCCCAGCAGCTGTGGTCCTTGGGGGCAGCACCCACTCTCCCCATAGCTTCACAGGAAGAGAGCAAAACGGGTCTTCAAAAATGCCCAAAACTCTGCATGGATTCGCAAAAGCTTTTTTTTTTTTTTTTTTTTTTTTTTGGCACCAAAATGAACTTGTGCTTGAAGTCCATCTCTGCCCAAGCGTCCTGTGGCCCCTGGTACCTCGCCTGGTTGCAGTGCTGGTGGAGAGGAGGCTTCCTCCGGGGATCTGCGCTGCCTACCTGGTTGCTAAGGTTACCACTCACCTTCCTGGTCTCAAAGCTGTCCTCGGAGCTGTCCGAGCAGGGCTTGGGCCCTTTTTTATTCTTAAACCCGTTGGCATTCTTGTTCCCGTTTTTACTGCTGCTCTTCCCCTTGCTCTCCTTGGCAGCGCAGGGCTTCTTCTCCTTGAGCCGGCACAGTTCTTCCTGGCAGCTCTGCAGCTGACCCTCCAGCTGCTCCTGCACCGCCAGCAGCCGGCCCTGCTCATCCATGCTAGCCTGGTACTGTAGCTGCAGCTCCCGCAGCTTGGCCTGTAGCTCTTTGATCTGTCGGCAGTGGGGGGAGGAGGGGCCGGCAGTCACCCGGAGCTGGGCCCATGGGGTCAGCTTGGGCCCTGCTTAGGGGTGCTGGGGAGTCGCTGCCTCAGTCTCCCTGCTGATGCCCACGGGGACTTAGACAATAAAGGAACCATCAAACTGGAAAATGAGCCTCCGAAATGGTCTTGCACAGGGCTTCTCCCTGACCTGAGGCACCTGATGGTTTACATGTGACACAATGGAAAGAAGACGCTGACGTAAGAGATGCTTTCTCCTGTGACTTGGCCGGAGACTAACTAGAGGGTGGCTGCCACTTCTGAGCCTAGGGGTTTATTATATAACCCTTTTCATGGAAATTCCTACCCCAACCAACCCATTTCTCTAATGGGTACGGCAACTCGAGGATCTGGGCCATGCACTCCTGTGACACACTGGCTCCTGCACCTCTCCTGGAGGCAGACAAGTCACAGCCTGGGACTTGCTGGGACTCCCTGCTCTGCTCGCATCTTCCTGGGCTGGGCTGATGCTGGCACTAAGCACCTGCTCAGTGGGCACGAACACTCAGCAGCCTGGGCTCCTGTGCTCGCTGCCACACACACAGTGCCCCCCCACCACCACCACTGGCCAGAGACAACGCCTTCTGTGCCCTTAACTACAGGCAGAGCAGAGAACAGGCTCTCCAGAAGTGCCCTGGGACACCGAGAGGACAGGAGTGGCCGAGGGAAGAGTCCAGTGCAGGCCAGCACAGCGGGCACTTGAGAGATGCCCCTGCCCCCAAGCACGTCCGTCCAGGATGCGCAGATGCCCCGCCTCCTAGGATTCGGTCTCCCTGCCCGGTCCCTCTCGTCAGCATCTCTGAAATGGCCGTGACCTCCTGTGGCTCTGGGGACTCCTGGGAGGAGCCCTGCCTCCCCAGCGGCGGCGTTACCTCGCTCTTGTCACAAGAAGGGGCTGCGGGCTTGTCCAGGCCTTCCATGCACTCCTGGAAATCCCTTTCGCACGCATCCAGCTCCGCCCGCAGCGCTCTCTGCTGGTCCAGCAGCTTGTTCATCTGCTCCTGCAGCTGGCGGTGCTCCTCCTGGCTCATCTGGTCCAGGGCCTGCACCGCCTGCAGCTTGGTCAGCACTTTGGCCACCGAGTCCTCAAAGTGCTGTGGAGGGCGGAGGAGCAATGGCAGCACCCTGAGAACCACCTGAGCTCCGCCCCACTCCTGTGAGGCCCTTCCCTGGATACAGAAGGACGGCCAAGGGTCTGAGCTGTGCAGGGGGATGCTGACTTTCTCTGCTTAGAGTCCATGACCAGGCTGATGAAGATTCCTGGGGCCGGCACTATGGCGTACGTAGTAGGTTAAGCCTCTGCCTGCAGCGCCAGCATCCCCAATGGGCACTGGTTCAAGTCCTGGCTGCTCCACTTCCTGTCCAGCTCCCTGATAGTGGCCTGGGAAAGCAGTACAGGATGGCCCAAGTACTTGGGCCCCTGCATCCATGTAGGAGACCTGGAAGAAGCTCCTGGCTCCTGGCTTCAGATTGGCTGAGCTCTAGCTATTGCAGCCATTTGGGAAGTGAACCAGTGGATGGAAGACCTCTCTCTCTGTCTCCCTCTCTCTGTCTGTAAGTGCCTCTCAAACAAATAAATCTTAAAAAGAAATAAAAAGAACACTCCTGAATCTCAGGCCTCCATCCAGATGGGGGCATCTCTCGGGGAGGGAGGACAGCCAGGGGCGGAGGGGCCTCACTTCCTGCCAGTAATCCTCCAGCTCGACTTGGATCTGTTCCACTGACCCTGCGGGAACATCGTCTTTCCCTGCCTGACCTGTCATCGGGCGACTGTTACCTCCATGTCTGCAGGCTCGGCTAGGTCCTCGCTAGGGCTGCTGCTGGCGTAACTCTTGTGATAGGTGTCAGAGCCGCTGCCGCTGCCGTAGCTCTTCCTGTAGGAGCCGCTGCCGCTGCTGGAGCTACTGCTGGTGCGGTAGCTCTTCTCGTAGGCCTCGCTCGTGCTGCTCTCGTAGCTCTTGAGGAAGCTGTCGTGGCTGGCGTCGCTGCTCCCGTAACTCTTGAGGAAGTTCTCACTGCTGGGAGCCACGCTGCCGTGGTTCTTCTTGTAGGACTCAAGGCTCGCCTTGACCGCAGGCGACTGGTCTTGGAGCAGCTGCATCTCTTCCAGGCAGAACTGTAGGTCAGCCTGCAGCCTCTTCCGCTCCTCCAGCAGCTTCTCGTGCTCCTGCTGCAGTAGCTCCTGTTCCGCCTGACTCTCACTGTACAGCACCTGCAGAGCCTGCAGCTGGTCCCTGAGCAGCTGGGGCTGCCAGGGCGGGTAGGGGCGGGAGACATGACTGTTACCCCTACGCATGTCAGTCTTTCTAGCTACACCTCTGCTGGTGCAGGTGTCTGCGAAGTGCCCACAGAAACGGGAGGTGTCGGTTTCCTGCTCATCTGGGAGAATCTCCCCCCGGAGCAGACACTCCCATTTCCGCTGGCTTCTGCACTGTGGGATGTCCCTCTCTCCTTGCACGGCGCTGTGTGTGGGTCTCAAGAATACCCTGGATCCTCACCCCACCCTCTTCTCTGTCAGTGGATTCATTATCCTGACCCTTAGCATTAGTCTCTCCCTGCCCCCAGTTCTAAAATCAACCCCGCCGGTTGTGGCGTGGAAGGTTGAGCCTCTGCCTACTGCGCTGGCATCCCATATGGGCGGGGCTCGAGTCCCGGCTGTTCCACTTCTGATCCAGCTTCCTGCTAATGCTCCTGGGAAGGCAGCGGAAGATGGTTCAAGTGCTTGGGCCCCTGCACTCAAGTGGGAGACCTGGATGAAGCTCCTGGCTCCTGGCTTTGGTCTGGCCTGGCCCCGGCCGTTGCAGCCATTTGGGGAGTAGGCCGGTAGATGAAAGATTCTCTCTCTTTCTCTGCTTTCATATAAATACATAAATCTTTTAAAATAAAAATCAAGTCACCCCAGCCTTAAACAGGGGCCTATAAAACATTCTTCCTTGGAAGATACAGACTTGGACTCAAGGACCAACTATTAATCCCTGAACCTCCTGCCCCGATTCTGAAGTTGACCTCTGGGCACATCTCCCGGCCTCCTGGGCCTGGCTTCTTGGCTGCGGATGCCCGGCGTGAGATCCGAGCAGCTTAGGAAAGACATTATACCTGCTTCCCATCTCTGCTATGAGGGTGCTCAGCCCGGACATCTGATATCCCTGAAATTTGAGCAAGCCTCACAGTTTGGACTGCTGTGGCCCCTGGTTCTCCTTGCTTAGGTAAATAGCTGGGTGAACAGACTCTGCCTCAAGTGGAACTGTCTACCTGCTCTTCCTCGCTCACAGAGACCTTGGACTAAATGTGTGCCCTACCCCTAAGCAGACTTGTCTGGAAACGCCTGCCCCACATGCAGGGCCCCTGGCTGGCGCTCTGATGCACCCATTTTCCGGGCTAGGCCTGATCTGGCTCTGTCGCTGCCACCAAAGTTCCAACTCAGGTAGTGGTGGGTGTTCAAAGAAACTCACACGCTAAGAACTCTCCCCTTGGAAACGAGTGGGCCCAGATCTGTCTCACGTAGGACACGGAAAGGCTACAGCTTCGGTGACCTGAGACGTGTGCTTTGCTACTCATGGGAAAGCATGATGCATTTGGGTCTCTCCAAAGGAATCCCAGCGCACACTGAATCCACATGAAGCCGATGGCCCTGAGTCACATGATCAGAACACAGCCTGCCAGGCCATCCCCGCTCTGCTCTAAGGACCCAGGGAGCTCCCGCGGGGCCCTGCACACAGTGAGGCTCTCCGGCTCCATCTCAATGGAGCCCTGGCTGGCCGAGGGCAGGCCTTCAGCCTCATCCTTACTCCTGGCCCGACAGGTCTGCTAGCCCCGGGGCCCTCCTGCCCCCGAACTCTGCAAGGCTGCCGTGCTCGGAACTGCCCCCGCCTCTTGCTAGGGTTACCTTGTTTTCATTACATTTCGAGGACTTCGCCCATTTGGGGTCCTCAGGATTCTCCACCACTTCCTGGAAATGTGTCTCTTTGAAGTGCCACAGCGCTTTGTGTGTCTCTAATTGTTCTTTCAGTATACTCGCTTGGCTCTGTATCAGTTTTTTCTGCTCATTCTGCATGCCTTGGTAAAGCATCTGCAGCTCACAGAGGTCTTGCAGCTTTGTCAGTATCTCCTGACTCTGTGGGGTGGGGCGGGAGGAAGGAGTTGGGCTGGGTAACCGGCAGGCTCCTGCGCCGCCTCCCCCCTGGGAACCGGTCCCTTCCAGATGAATCTCTGTGCTGGCTCTGCACAGCCCAGTGGGGACTGGGGGTTCTCTCCAGGAGGACCTGCTAACCGCGTAGTGCTGAGCTCTTAGGGTTCATTTTCAAAGGGCTTTCAGGTGCATTGTCTCCAAGCATAGAAATGCTGCACAGATTCCAGAATAGAGAATGTGTTCTAAGACTTGCATCTCTTAGGAGAAAAAGCCTCATCAGCTCCATGGAGCTTTTGGGTTTTGTGGGGTGGGGAACAGTGGGAAAGGAAGCAGTGACAGGCTCGGGCAGGAGGAAGTCCAGTCCCCAGGCTATTTATGCTTCCCAAGGACAGCCACCTGGCGGAGGTTCTGAGAGCAGCCTCCGGGACGGCCGGCGGGCCCGGCCTGGCTGCAGTTACCTTCCGGACGAGCCCGCTCTTGGGGAGCGGCAACATGAGCTTGTGCAGCTCTTCTTGCAGCTGGCCCTGCTCCTCCTGCAACCGCTTCTGATCCTCCAGGAGCTCGCACTGCTCCATCTGCAGCTGCGCCAGCTCCTTCTGGCTGACCTTGAACTTCTCCTGCAATTCTGTCAGTCTGGACAGCAGTGCATCACACTGTGGGCGGGTGAGGGGAAGGGCTGGTTACTCTGCCCGGCACACCTCCCGGCGGGCCAGCGGAGCAATTCTGTGCTTGCGGCTCCCTAGGGTCTCCCTCCCAGTAGACTCACTTCAGTCCCAAGTGCACTGCCCCCAGACAGACCAGGCCCTAGCTGCTGAAGATGGCACTGCCACCGGCCGCCGTGTGGCTGCTTGGCAGCCTTCTACATTGGCCCTGTGAGCCCTTCGCAGGAGGGGCTGCTCTCAGACCCCTCCCTTCTCAGCCCCCTTCCCATCTCCGGCGCTGGAAACGCCAGCTCCTGCGACCCTCCACTTGTTTTCAGACCCAATTATGCTCCTTACCAATAAGGACTTAATTTCACTCCATGTTTTCCCATTTTTGTTTTCCTAATCATCTCTTACAATCTTCGGAAAAGCACTAGTTAGTGCTGAGGTTGGGTTGAGTAGACTAAATCCCAAACCCAGAGCGTCTAAAGTCCTAAGCCAATCCTGATGCCGTGCCGTGGCTGGAGAAGAGCCAGTTCTGGGTACCAGCACCTCCTCCTTCCCCAGAGTGTTTCCCACCAGGAGAGGGGCGATGAGCACAGGCCCCCAGCCCCTAAGCTGAGTGCGAGCGGAGGGAGAGGGCCCAGAGGCGCAAGCAGACTGTGAGGGGTCACATCCTTCATCTTTCCAGGCCTCTTGCTAGGGACACTCTGCTGCTGGCTGGGGAGGAGCTGCCGAGGGTTCTGGCACAATGGCACCGGCTCCACCGGCTTTTGAGAGTCTAGTGCCTTGTCTCCAACCAGCTTCAACCCCTTTCCATTTCCTATCGGCAACCAGGAGCTGAATGTGCTTTTATTATTAAAAGATAATGCCTTGCACTTTATACTCTACGGAAAAAGAAGTGAATAAAAGTGAATGAAGCCTTAATGATCACTGCCAGCATTTATTACTAACCGGAAGTGAGGTAAGAGTGGTGCTCTGCTCAAGGTGAAGAGGAAAAATGTAAGCTTCCGGAATTTACTCCAAACATCACAGAATAAATCCTGGAAGAGCCTAGACCCTTCTGTCACCCAGTCAGCACTCTGAGCCCGAGGCCACACCCACTCCCTTCCAAGAGCATCTGTAGCCTGCCTCAGAAAACCGGCCCCTGTCTTTACAGTTCCAGCAATAACAGTGTGGGAGGCCGCCCAGTGTGTACGCTCGGCTCCACAAACACCCAGGGATCACTAGTTTAACACCAGCGGACAAACATCCACTCACATGGACTCGCGTGAGACACTGGTATCCACAGGGGCTTCTCCCGCTACACTGTGGCTCTGGCACAAAGGCAAGGTCAAGGAAAACCGTTTCCCAGGTGGCAGCAGGTGGCTGTGCCCGCTTCCCGGCCAGGGAGCCCTCAAGCCCTCTGCTGGACTGGCTCCGTCTCTTGCCTCTGTCGCACCGCCTCTCTCTGGAGCGAGTACCTGGGAACGCTCACCTCTCGGGATTCCAGTTACCTTGTTAGCACACTTGTCCTTGTCCTCGAGGAGGGGCTGGGTGGTCTTGAGCTCGTCCAGCTCCAGCTGGCACAGCAGGAAGTCCTGCTCGAGCTGGTCGTACATGTGCTTCTGCCGCTCCAGCTCGTCCTTGCTGTCCTCGTACAGTCGCTTTATCTCCCGAAGCTGGGCTTGTGTCTCTGTGTTCTGGGCAGGGGAGCCAGGCCCGGCCGTCACCCGGGGAGCCGCTGCCGCCGCACGCTCTCCTCTCAAGCGGGGACTACAGGGGGTCCATCGGTCCTCCCCTGTCCCTTTCGGCCCCAGTGTCATCCCAGCCTGGCACCCCCAAGATGGGCCCGGCCCTAACAGGCTTGGAACAGAGACCTCCTGGGATTCCCTTCATGGGGAGCGGGGAGAAGGGACTTCCTCTTTGTATACGGGCCGGCTTTCTGGTTGGACATCAGAGGAAGCTGAGAGCACCTCTTTGGCCCTCACAGAGCGGCTCTCCCTCCCCCTCCCGCCCTGCGCTGCCCGCCCCCTGCGCCTCCCTGGCACTTCTTTACCTTGTCTTCGCTCTCTCGGAAGCAGGTCACCATGTTCTTGAGGCCCTGCAGCTCTGCCTCGCGGCCCCGCAGCTGCTCCTGCAGCTGCTGCTGCACCTGCAGCAACTTCTCCTTCTCTTTCGTGGTGGTCTGGTACTGCAGCTGCAGCTTCTGGACCCGGCACAGCAGTTCCTGCAGGGGAGCAGGGCTCTGGGAGGTGCCGGCGGCTTCCTTCACTCACCCTCCTGCCTGAGCCATCTGGACACTGCCCCTCCTGCCTGGTGGTCATCTCACCCGAGACAGCACTGAGGGGCCTGAGGCTCTTCACCCACCCTCCAGGCTTCCCAGCTGATGGCTGGAGCTATTTTTAACATTCCACTCTCAGCCGGAGTCTCCCGCAACGCAGGTGCTCCCAGCACCTCTGGCTGCCCCCTCACCTTCTCAGCCTGGTTCTCCATGACCGTGGATGTCGTGACCTTGAGCTGCCGGAGCTCAGACTGAAGCTGCAGCTGCACTTTCAAGAGCTCCTTCTGTTCATCCTGGCTGGCATCGTACTTCTGCTGCAGGGCACAGAGCCTGGTCTTCAGTTCCTCATTCTGCGGTGGGGGAGACATGGGTAGCACTGTCACTCTTCCGGACACGGCAGGCCCCTCTACAGACGTGGACACCTCGAGGTGTCTGTGGGCCTAGGGTTGGGTTTCTCGGGGGAGGCACACGCTCAGCAATGAGCAGCATTTCTAGAATGCCACGCTGCGTGGCTTCTGCAAGCGTGCTCCAGTAGGCCCTGGTTGTGGGGTAAAGGCCAGCAGGGCAGGCCGCAGGTTCTGTGCCCATCGTGCCATGCAGCAGCAGCTGCACGCAGGCCCGCTTACCTGGACGACGCTGTGAGAGGTCTGGAACCGGAGCACCTCGTTCTGCGCGCACTTGAGCTCCCTCTGCAGCCGCCTCTGCTCTTCCTCCCCGACCCGGCGGTGGTGCTGCAGCTCTTGCAACTCTCCACACAATTCCTTGCACTGTGTGGGGAACGGAGCAGGCAGCCTGGCTAATGGCAGGTGCCGCGCATGCTCCAGAACAGGCTCGGGAAAGCCTGCATTCCTTCGATTGGAACACAGTCGTGGGTCCCTTAACGACAGCTGTGGTGTGTTCTGGGAAATGCGCTGTCGTGCAAACATCATGGAGGTACAGATGCATGTGGTATATAGCCTAGTACACACCTAGCTGGCCTGGTTTGTACACGTTTATGTATCACCTGTTCGTCCTAGGGCCATGATGGACAAAACAACATGAGGCTAAACCAAGCACAAGAGGAAAACAATGCGATCAAGAGACGAGGTAGGGACCAGTGCTGTGGCATAGTGGGTAAAGTGCCACCTGCAGTGCCAGCATCCCATATGGGTGCCGGTTCGAGTCCCAGCTGCTCTACTTTTGATTCAGGCTGTGGCCTGGGAAAGCAGGAGAAGATGCAAGTGCCTGGGCCCCTGCATCCACATGAGACACCTGGAAGAAGCTCCAGGCTCCTGGCTTCAGATCAGCCCAGCTCCACTCGTTGTAGTCATCTGGGGAGTGAACTAGCAGATGGAAGACCTTTCTCTCTTCCTCTCTCTCTCTGCCTCTCTGTAACTCTGCCTTTCTTTCTTTTCTTTCTTTTTTTTTTTTTTTTTTTTTTTTTTGACAGGCAGAGTGGATAGTGAGAGAAAGAGACAGAGAGAAAGGTCTTCCTTTTTGCCGTTGGTTCATCCTCCAATGGCCGCCACGGCCGGCGTGCTGCGGCCGGCGCATCGCGCTGATCCGAAGCCAGGAGCCAGGTGCTTCTCCTGGTCTCCCATGCGGGTGCAGGGCCCAAGCACTTGGGCCATCCTCCACTGCCTTCCCAGGCCATAGCAGAGAGCTGGCCTGGAAGAGGGGCAACCGGGATAGAATCCGGCGCCCCAACCGGGACTAGAACCCGGTGTGCCAGCGCCGCAAGGTGGAGGATTAGCCTGTTAAGCCACGGCGCCAGCCTGTAACTCTGCCTTTCAAATAAATAAAAAAAAAAATTTTAAGAGAGATGAGGTGAACACAAGCTGTCTGAGGCTGTTTCACAGCCAGCTTCTAATAAGGAGGAGCATGCTCTAAAGTAAAAGTAGCATAGTAAATACATAAACTGGTGACACAGCATGTACTAGCATTGTCACGTCCAGCAGCCTGCACACACCTGCACCTCCACACCTTCACAGGGCTGGCAGTGCCGTTAGTTTGTTTACACCAACACTGCCACAGACCCACGTGTGACGTGTCTCCCGATGACACTAGGACGTCTCAGCGTCGCTAGGCAAGAGGAGCTCCTCGGCCCGCCCACTGGAGATGCAGCTGCTGACCAAGTGTCACTGTGCAGCCCCCGGCTGCTCTCTGCGGCCAGTGACCACACCTCCTTGGCCAGCACTGTGCGGAAGGTGAAAGGGAGCTGTGGCAGGAGCCCGCCGCCCCTGCCCTGCCCTGCCCTGCCCGCGCCGCGCACCTTGGTCTTCATGCTCAGCATCTGCTCCTCAGCCCCCAGCAGCTGCTGTCGCAACAGCAGCACTCCGGGGTCGGGCTCTGGGAAATCCGCCTCGAAAGTCTGAGACTCGGTCGATGTCATGCTCTTCAGTGTTTGGGACTCCAGCCACCTCTCCGTCGCTCTCCGTGTCCTGTAACCCAGACCCCCAAAGCCCCGTTGGAAGGAACTCTGTCACTAGCGGACCTGGCTAGACCACTAGCCAAGCGGCCTCCATCCTCATGCCTTCAGATTATACCAAAGAGAGGCGGGGCCTTCTGCCGTGATGCACCTCCCAGGTAAGCACGTGGAGAAGAGGACAGTCACGAGGATCTCGTCTGCAGAGGCGTGTGGGCCCTGGGAGACCCTACGAGTACCAGTCCAGTTGGTATCAAGGCTGGGCCTGGTGGCAAGCCAGCTCCAGTCTGGCTGCGCTAAGCCATTAGACCTAATCAAGTCTGCGTGGACAGTGTGGGAATGTCTTCTCAACCTACTCTTGGGCAGAGCAAACCAGACCCCGATAGCTACAGTGGAAGAAAGCTAAATCTTTTTTGTTTTTTGACTGGCAGAGTGGATAGTGAGAGAGAGAGAGACAGAGAGAAAGGTCTTCCTTTTTGCCATTGGTTCACCCTCCAATGGCCGCTGCGGCCGGCGATTCATGCTGATCCGAAGCCAGGAGCCAGGTGCTTCTCCTGGTCTCCCATGTGGGTGCAGGGCCCAAGAGCTTGGGCCATCCTCCACTGCCTTCCCGGGCCATAGCAGAGAGCTAGCCTGGAAGAGGGGCAACCAGGATAGAATCCGGCGCCCCAACCGGGACTAGAACCCGGTGTGCCGGCGCCGCAAGGCGGAGGATTAGCCTGTTAAGCTACGGCGCCGGCCAGAAAGCTAAATCTTCAGATTTATTTATTTATCTTGAAAGTGTCAGAGTCACAGAGAGAGAGGTCTTCCATCACTGGTTTACTCCCTAGATGGCCGCAATGGCCAGTGTTGGGCCACGCTGAAGCCAGGAGCTTCATCTGGGTCTCCCACATGGGTGGCAGGGGCCCAAGCACTTGGGCCATCTTCTGCTGCTTTCCCCAGGCCATTAGCAGGGAGCTAGGTTGGAGGTGGAGCAGCAGGGACACAAACCGGCGCCCACGTGGGATGCCAGTGTCACGGGCAGCAGCTTCACCTGCTAAGCCATAACGCCGGCCCCAGAAAGCTAAATTTCAGAGCCCATTCAGCGCTAGTTCTGAGATCATCAGGCCGGGTTCCCGTGCCTGCCTCCAGGCGGTCTATCAGGGAGAGGACCAGCTCTCTAGGATCAGAGGAACACTGGTGCCCCTGGCGTCCGCCTTCAGGGATGCCCGAGGCAGAGTCTTACCAAGCCCCCCACCCCAGCCTCCCGGCTGTACCTCTCGCTCTCCAGATCCGCAAGCTGCCCCGTGAGGCTGCTGTTGCTCTCCTGCAGGGCCCGGTATTCCTCGTTCAGGAAGTGGTAGCGCTCCCGCAGCTGCTGTAGTTCTTCTGCACAGGACAAGCAGGGCGAGATGAGCGTCACGGGGTGGGGGAAGCACGGGTCAGGACCCCCCCCCCACGCCCCGTTTTCCTGCCTAGAAACCCGAGAGCACAAGTCAGAACAGCTTCACTTTTTCTGAAGACGGAGAAGAGATACCACTCAGAGGCTCAGAAGACAGGCCCAGAAGATTCCACAGCACAAGCAGGCTGTCTTGCAGATCTGCCCCACCCACAGCAGGGTCTTGAGCTTCCGGGGACTTGGGGGACTTTGACTAGGTTTCTGGTGTTCTGTATTTATAGTTTGTTTACGATTCCTTTAGAACCAAAAGCAGAGAGCTGTGAACTCTGCCAGACAACCCAGCTGTTCTGATCTTTCTTTTCCTTCCTTTATCACCATTTCAAACATTTTGTTTGGTCTTGATGTAGTCAAGAATCTTTCCTAATTTTTTAAATAAATGCTAGTTTTTGTTTTTTTTTTTTAAGATATGCTATTTATTTGAAAGGCAGAGTTACAGAAAGAGAGAGAGACTTCCATCTGCTGCTTCACTCCCCAAATGGCCACAATGGTCAGGGCTGAACCAGGCCAAAGCCAGGAGCTTGGAACTCCATCCAGGTCTCCCACATGGGTGGCAGAGGCCCAAGCACTTGGGCCATCATCCACTGCTTTCCCAGGTGCATTAGCAGGGAGCTGGATCAGAAGTGGAGCAGCTGGGACTCGAACCAGTGCTCTGATGGGATGCTGGTGTCGCAGGCAGCAGCTTAACCTGCTGCGCCACAACGCCAATCCCTCCAGCGATCCTCCATTGCCTCACGTATCACCACCGCCAAGCCTCAGAACAGAGCAGGTTGAACTGCCCCACTGACCCTAAGGCCAAGTTAGCGATAATTTTTGTCACGTAAACATGCCTACGTTTTGTTCCCTCGTGACTAGGAACTGTGTCTCCTAGAAGACGAATTCTGCTGATATTTAAGGAACACCAACTTGCTCTGTTTAGAACACAAGGCCTATCTCACCTGCTGGGAGCGTCACCACCCTGAACGTCACTTCTGACGTTCCCTTTTCATTCCAATCAGAGTCCTTAGAATACCACAGGTTACCACAGGAGGAAGGAAGAAAACAGAAACCAGCAATGTCTGACTTCAGCCTCAGACCGGGCTGCGGTCGCGAGTGCTCGCAGCGGTATTTTTCTCTTTAAATAAACTTGTAATTTTAGATTTACTAAAAAGTTGCAAAGGCAGTAGAGTTCTGGGCTGGTGCTGTGGTGCAGTGGATTAAAGTCTTGGCCTGAAGCACCGACATCCCATATGGGCGCTGGTTCTAGTCCCAGCTGCTCCACTTCCAATCCAGCTCTCTGCCATGGCCTGGGAAAGCAGTTGAAGATGGCCCAAGTCCTTGGACCCCTGCACCCACGTGGGAGACCTGGAAGAAGATTCTGGCTCCTGGCTTCAGATCGGCACAGCTTCAGCAGTGAACCAGTGGATGGAAGACCTCTCTCTCTCTCTGTAACTCTATCTTTCAAATAAATAAAATAAATCTTAAAAAAAGAAAAAAAAAAAAAAGTAGTAGAGTTCCCTGGGAGAGTTCTTGTCTGGTTTCCCCAACTGTTAACATCTCATTACCCCAGAACACGTGGCATGATCAGCAATCAAGGCTGGCGATCACTGTTCACTCCACTCCACACTGGATTCAGATTTCTCTACACTTTCCCCCAAGGCCCTCTTTCCGTTTTCTAGAACCCCACCTCGCTGTAAGGCCTTGTTCGCCAATTTGAATTCCTTATTCCGGCTGTGGAGATCAAGGCTCAGCGAGAGATGATAAGCAGACAGAGTTCACCCTGCTAAGGGGTGGAGCTGTCTTTCTGCCCTCAGCCCCTGTCTCACTCCAGCCCAAGCCCTTCCCCCTGCGCTAGCCTCCCTCCCCCCGCACCCCAGCTCTTCTCAGAGGCTGGACATGGCCGGCTAAACTTGAAGGCCTTGGATTCCTTGTTGCTTGCCTCTGCTTGGCCTGGCCAAATATAGGGCCTCCATTGTGCTCAGACCGGAAGTCCAGGCTCTCTGATGTCAGGAATCCTAGCAACTAGCTGGGCGCCTCACTGGCTGAAGCTTTGAGTGCCTCATATTTTACTGGAAATAATCTTCCTCTCCAGCTGTCTTGAGCTCTGATCTGCTGGCCTTAAAGTTTCCCCACTGGAAGGGTTAGAGGAGCCTCAGAATTAGCAGGCCGGGGCGCCCCATGACACAAGCCGGCCCCACGATGCCAGAGCAGCAGGTGGCTTCCCAAGGTGACCCGGCTCTCTCCCCTCATCCCAGAACCGGACAGCCCAGCAGGAAGAGCTTCCCCACAGTCAGGTCAACAAAGCCCCAAAGGCTCTCCGGGTAGAATTCCCAGTGCACGCCTCTCACACCACCGTGGAATGGCTATAACATCTGAGTACATGTTCTCTCTTACAGTCTCAAGCCAGGTGCTTCCTCCTGGTCTCCCATGTGGGTGCAGGGCCCAAGCACCTGGGCCATCCTCCATTACCCTCCCAGGCCACAGCAGAGAGCTGGACTGGAAGAGGAGCAACCGGGACTAGAACTCGGGGCCCATATGGGATGCCGGCGCTACAGGCAGAGGATTAGCCAAGTGAGCCACGGCGCCAGCCCCACAGTCTCAAGTTTAACCCGGCGGGCTTTTTCCTAGCAGTTCCTAATTCCTCATCTACTGGCATGCTTTTCCACCGCCTTCCTCCACGTTACCCACCCTCCTCTGGCCGGGAGAACTCGCTCTCTCATACCTTGCAAGCCAGAAAAGTCCGAGAGACTTAAACTGTTGGAGGGCTCGGAGGTCTTCATCTCCATCTCGGCGCGCAGCGTGGCGATCTCCAGCTCGTAGTCTCCCCGGATGCGCTCCATGTCGTCCAGCTCGGTCTGCATGCGGCAGAGGTCCTCCTGCAGCGACGCCATGTTGCTCTCATGTTCACTCGCCGAGTCGGCCGCCGCCTGCCGCAGGCTCTGGATCTCGGTCTGGGCCAAGTGCAGCTCCTGCTCGATTTCCTTCAGCTCACTCTCCTTCTCCCGCTCTAGCAGGGAGATCTCCTCCCGCAGATGGCGAAGCTCGCCTGCAAGCCCAAGAGTGGAGAAGGTCAGGGGGACGGCTCGTCTACCGCGTGCCGGCGGCACAAAGTTCAAGGTGGATTTACGGCTCGTCCGCGAACTCCTGACACCCCAGTGTCCAGGACTAAAAGGAACAGAGTGACTCTGTGTGGTAGGCTGAGTAGAAAAGTAGATTTTGAGGCCTGCTACCAAATGCAACAACTTGGGCTGCTGTAAACAAAGAGTATTAAGTACTTCCTGGGAGACACCTGACAGTTAAAGACCAAGCTGAATTTACGCTATTATTTTTTTAAGATTTAAAAAATTTATTTTCATTGTTATTGGAAAAGCAGAGAGACAGAGGCAGAGAGACAGCCAGATCTTCCTTCTGCTGGTTCACTCCCCAAATGCCCATAACAGCCAGACTTGGGTCAAGTCAAAGCCAGGAACCCAGAACCCCATCCAGGTCTCCTACATGAGTGGCAGGGACCCAAGCACTTGAGCCATCATCTGCTCCCTGCTGGGTGTGCGTTAGCTGGAAGCTGGGTCAGAAGCAGAGGCAGGACTTGAACCAGGCACTCCACAGTGCAGGCCAGGCGTCCCAAGCGGCAAGTTAACCATCATACCAAATGCCAATCTCTACTTGATAGTGCTTTACTGATGCCCCGAGTTCTTCAAAAAAATTCTCCTAGCTAAAAAAATTTACAAAAATTATTTTCACCTACTCAAGCTGGGAGCTTGGAAATTACGGAGCCTCAGAGGTCCCATGAGCTGCCTGTGGTAAGTTCTAGATCCAATAAGCTGGCGCCGCGGCTCACTAGGCTAATCCTCCGCCTTGCGGCACCAGCACACCGGGTTCTAGTCCCGGTCGGGGCGCTGGTTCTTTCCCGGATGCCGATGCCCCTCTTCCAGGCCAGCTCTCTGCTGTGGCCAGGGAGTGCAGTGGAGGATGGCCCAAGTGCTTGGGCCCTGCACCCCATGGGAGACCAGGAGAAGCACCTGGCTCCTGCCATCGGATAAGCACGATGCGCCGGTCGCAGCGCGCCAGCCGCGGCGGCCATTGGAGGGTGAACTAACGGCAAAGGAAGACCTTTCTCTCTGTCTCTCTCTCTCTCACTGTCCACTCTGCCTGTCAAAAAAGAAGAAAAAAGAAAAAAAAAGTTCTAGATCCAAAACAACTGCATATTTACAGTCCACAGTTGAAATCCACGTTAGGGGCCAGCGCTGTGGCACAGTGGATAAACGCCCCGGCCTGAAGTGCCGGCATCCCATATGGGCGCCAGTTCTAGTCCCAGGTGCTCCACTTCTAATCCAGCTCTCTGCTATGGCCTGAGAAAGCAGTAGAAGATGGCCCAAGTCCTTGGGCCCTGCACCCATGTGGGAGACCTGAAGAGGCTCCTGGCTTCGGATCAGTGCAGTTCCGGCCATTGCGTTCATCTGGGGAGTGAACCAGTGGATGGAAGACCTCTCTCTCTCTCTCTCTCTCTCTACCTCTCCTCTCTCTGTTTAACTCTGACTTTGAAATAAAAATAAATAAATCTTTAAAAAAAAAAAAGAAATCCACATGTTAGTTCACCATATAACTAAGCATAGAGTGAAAACCTAAATGGCACTTGATACGTGCTTCTTAAATTGACAGAGGACAAAGGGAATATCATGTTGCCATTTAAAAGAAAGTGGTGGCTCTACACTATATATTAACACAATATATTAACTAGAAGAACAACAAGCTACAAAATGCATTGTATTATCTAATTCTTACAAAAGATACCTTTACGAGACGTATATAACACACAAATGTACAAAGACAGAAACAGGCCTGGGAAGATCTACATCCCAGACCAGCCAGAGCCTTGCTCCCGAGCAGTGCTGCACATGACGGGGACGCTGACTTTCCACATCTTATGTTTCTGCACTGTGTGAATTTTCACAAGGCCTGTGTTTATAATACATAGAGATTCACGAGAGAAAAATGTGTCAGCGCTCTCGGCATCTGGGCAGCATCTCAGGGTTTCTGGACACAGGAACCCATCTGGGATTGACAGAACCTAAAAGTGGAAAGGTAGTAAAAGGCATAGGTAGTGGGGCCGGCACTGTGGTGTACTGGGTTAAAGCCCTGGCCTGCAGCGCCGGCATCCCATATGGGCATTGGTTCAAGTCCTGGCTGCTCCACTTCTGATTCAGCCCTCTGCTATGGCCTGGGAAAGCAGTAGAAGATGGCCCATGTGCTTGGGCCCCTGCACCCATGTGGGAGACCTGGAAGAAGCTTTGGATCAGCTCAGCTCTGGCCGTTGCAGCCATTTGGGGAGTGAACCAGCGGATGGAAGACCTCTCTCTCTGTCTTTATCTCTCTCTGTAACTGTCTTTCAAATAAATAAAATAATTTTTTTTAAAGGCATAGGTATTAATAGGAACTCAGGATATGGGGGCCAGGATGGGGAATTCAGGACTGATTGGGCGGCTCAGGACCTTCCCACGGCACATTTCTCCTCATCTCTTGTCCCCAGTCTCTGCTCATCTACTCCACTTTTTCTAGGCTCTCCCCACACCTCCTCAACAAAGTCCTCCAGGAAATGCTCCCCTTGCGCCCGCGTGTGCAGCTGGTCTACTTCCGACTGCACTGCAAGCGGTAGAAAGGTGGGGCCCACAGCTGCACTGCTCACCAGGAACAGCTCCGGGCCCTGGGCCTGGCCCAGTAAACACTTCCTGTGCTCAGGTACGGGTGAGGCAAGGGTGCACACATTCAGCAAACGGTCAGAGTGTTCCCATGAGTACAGAAGTGCATGCTGGGTGTTTTTCAAAAATGAGAAGGGTGCTGCAAGCAGGAAGGGCGAGGGGCCCGGGTGTCTCAGGGAAGGCCCACGCACCCACCCTGGCTCACAGGGGCAGCCCGGACCCCCACCTCTCACCAGTCCCCCTGCTGGCCCGATCCTGGCTGCCTCCTCTCCTCGCCCATTCCCCAAGCAGGGACCGATCTAACTCTGGGCCTAACTCTGGGCCGGTCCGCCCCGCTATTGCAAGGCAAGGAAGCCCTTGCTCCATCCCCACTGCTGGGCCAGCATAGCGAGGTCCCAGCCCAGTGGGGGCCACCAGGGAACCCGCCATTCAGATCGAGGGCCCAGGTGCGGGGTACCACCACCTCCACTTCCCTAACATGCCCATGCCGGGGCCCGCAGCGGGGAGGGGCCGGCTGCCGGGAGTTGGGGGCTCCCCCAGCCGGGTTCCGAAGGGCTGGCGCCGGTTGGTTGTGGGGCTGGGACCGTCGAGGCCGGGCGGCGGGGCCCGGGGGTCGGCTGGGGGACAGAGAGATCGATTCTCACTCACTGGTTATGGCCTCCATCTCCCCGGCCCCCCGCAAGTGGTCTTCCTGGGGGGCCTCCCGCCGCCCGGCCGGGTCCGGGCCCCGAGGGGCTGTGGCGGCCCGAACGGCCCCCGACGCCAGCTCCCTCTGAGGCCGCGCGCGCCCCCTCTCGGCGGGAACGGGCAAGGCGCGTGCGCGAGGGCGGCCGGGCCCTCTGGGGGCGGGGCTCGCAGGCCCGCGGGTCCCCGCCAGGCTGAGCGCTTTCCCCGGACTCCATGTCCCTTATTTCTCCGATTCTCTTGGAAACGACTACTGGAGTTGCCTGCGCTCACCCACATTTTCCCCTCCCATCTCCGCTTCTATTCCAACCCAGTCAACCTTCTGTCCGTATTGAAATATTTCAGGCTCCTCCGTGTTGCCAGTTCCCACCATCATCCCCTCGCCTTGGCAGCTTCTACGGTGGATCGCCAACCTCCAGGAGGGCCTTGCAGCTCTTGGCTCCCTCAGCAGAACCCAGCTTCAGCCTCTGTTCATCTCCCTGCAGCTCTCAGTGCTGGGGCATCTCTGGGACTGACCTTGCCTCTCCTCTTCCAGCATCTTTCCATGTGACAGCGCTGCCACCTCCCGTGGATTCTCATGCCACCTATAAGCTAACGGATTGTATCTCCAGCCGGGATTACCCCACCCCCAGTTCTGAATTTACATATCCAGTAGCCCCCCCACCATGAGTCACTTGGGGGCAGGGCAGGTGTTTGACAAAGTGGTTAAGGCGCCACCTGGGATGCCCATGTCCCATATCACAGTGCCTGGGTTCAAGTCCCGGCTCCACTCCCAGTTCCAGCTTCTTGCAAATGGACTCCCTGGAACAAGTGATGGCTCAAGTAGCCGGGTCTCTGCCACCCATGTGGGAGACTTGGGTTGGGTTCCTGGCTCCTGGCTTCAGCCTCACCCAGCCCCAGGACTAATGTGGGTATTTGGGGGAATGAACCAACAGATTGGAGATCGATCTCTCCTCTGTTTTACAAATAAATACATTTGAAAAAAACTTCTAAGTCACTTGGATGTTCATAAGACACTTCAAACCCAATAGAAAGGAAAAGATCTTACAGGGTCCCCGGTGCCCACTCTTATTCCTTGCTGAGTCTTTCCCCACCCGATAAACGAGACCACGCCTCATCCAGGTTTCCAATGTAAAGGCATCTTTCTTTCTCCTTCCATCCATTTGGTCAGCAGCTCCTGAAGGCTCCACCTCCAAAGTATGTTCTGGATCATCTCCCGTCTCACTGCCTCCATCCAAGTGCCGACCCCCTCTTTACTGGAGTAAGGCGATAATGTGTCCTAGGACGCACTGCTTGGATTCTCTGCCCTCCATTGTTTCTACACAGACGGTAGAGTGGGGATGCTGAGGCACAGTGGGTTAAACTGCTGCTGGGGATACCTGCATCCCATACCCGAGTGCTGGGTTCAAGTCTCGCCTCAGCTTCCATCCGGCTCCCTACTGATGCCTGGGAGACAGCGGATGCGGGCTCAAGTACTTTTTTTTTTTTTTTAAAGATCTTATTTATTTATTTGAGAGGTAGAGTTACAGACAGTGAGAGGAAGAGATAGAGAGAGAAAGGTCTTCCTTCCGTTGGTTCACTCCTCAAATGACTGCAATGGCCTGAGCTGTGCCGATCCAAAGCCAGGAGCCAGGAGCTTCTTCCTGGTCTCCCATGCAGACACAGGGGCCCAAGCACCCGGGCCATCTGCTACTGTTTTCCCAGGCCATAGCAGAAAGAGAGCTGGATAGAAGAGGAGCAGCCGGGACTAGAACCGGCACCCATATGGGATGCCGGTGCTGCAGGTGGAGGATTAACCAAGTGAGCCACGGTGCCAGCCCTGGGTCAAGTACTTGAGTTCCTGCAGCCCACGTGGGAGACCTGGCTGGAGTTCTGGGCTCCTGGCTTGGGCCTGGTCCAGCACTGGCTGTTACCAGCGTTTGGGGAGAAAGTCACTGGATGGGAAAATCTGTCTTTCTGTCTGTCTGCTTCTCAAATAAAAATAACTTCTTAACATGACATAAAAATATAAAACAAAGCTCTCAGCTGGCCTGCAAGACCTGCTACAAGCTGGCCCCTGGCTGCCTTTGGCGCTCTCTCTCCAGGATCCTCCAGGGCCCTGTGTTCTGTCTTCCATGAAGTTCACATGAAGTTCATTCCTGCCTCTGCACCTCTGCTGTTCCTTCAGCTCCTGAATGGCCAAGGCCTTCTCATTACTCAGGCTTCACTCAAATGCCAGCATCTCCACGATGGTTTCTCTACCCACTCCGTCTCCAACATGCACCTGCACCATCCCTGGGTCTTAGGTCACCTCCGTGGCATTGATCGCCACGTGGGTTTGTGTCGCTCTCTGCCCCTCCTCATCAGAACCTTCTCTCCAACAGGGCAGGAACTCAGACGTACCAATGCGCCGACTACACCACGGATAAACAAACGAGTCAGTCCTAGTTCACAGACGAGCAACTGAATTTCCGGGAGAGGGGAGTGCCCTGTGCAGATCGCGAGACCTGCACAAAGCAGCGGTCAGTGAGCCCGACGCCACGCTGCCCCCTGTGCAGCCCGCCTCCTGCGGCTCTCTCACGGCCCCTACCCCTGCCTTTGCTCACATCATCGTCCCCTTCACTTGCCCCTCTGCAGGGCTGCTCCCTGACCTGCCTTTGCCCCTCCACTTTCTGGCTTGGTCTCCCGCCTCCCTCCAGTGACCCTGCTGTTTTCTGGGGCAGCTCCTCTCAGCTTTCCAGAGGCCACCCAAGGCACAAAAGCTGCTGCTTTATTTAGTGGTGCAGCAAAATGCAAGGCTTGCTGGTTTCCAGAAACAAAAGGATGTAGGCATAGGAAGGGAGGGCTGTGTGTGTTGGGGGGGTACAAGCTCAGATTTGAGGGAGCCAGAAAAGCTCTCAGGGGTTCCCTTAAAGGTAGCTCAGAGGCCCCTGCAGTGACTTTGCGTCAGCCTACTGCACTTTCCCATCATGCACTGCTCTTTCCCATCATGCCCTTGGAGGGACAAGCGAGAGGAGTCTGGCTTGGAATCCAACACTGAGCACCGGCCCTTGGCCCTGACCATGAGAGCAAAGGACTCTGGGAGCTGTGTGAAGGAGAGAGAGAGAGAGGGAGAGGTGAGGAGGGAAGGGAGGACAGAAGAAGCTGTGGAAAGAGGAGAAGGAGAGGCAAGAAGAGAAAGATGAGACCCAAGTATGGCACTGGGCTATTTTGGTTTGCCAAGCTTCCGTTAGAGCCTCAGGGACAGCACTGGGCCAGCCCCTGGCCCCCGTGGGAGTTACCTTGCAGCTCCTGGATCTGCTTGGTGAACGCCTCTGCCTGCTGGGCACTGGCCAGCCGTTCGTCCTCCAGGAGCCCTGTGGGGAGAGGGGCGGGCCGGTGAGGCTCCGAGCCGGGCAGCGTGGAGCCTCTGGGCCCAGGCCCCCCGGCCCGCAGCAGGCGCTCACCCTGCAGCTCCAGGGAGTCGTCCTCATGCTGCCCCACCAGCTCCCGCGTCTCCTCCAGCTCGGCCACCAGCTGCAGCACCTGGGCTCTCAGCTCGTCCAGCTCGGTCTCCGTGAGGCTCAGGCCCCGGTGCTTGCTCAGGGACAAGGAGCCTCCGCCGCCGGCCTTCTGCCTGTGCTCAGCTTCTTCTTCTTCGCCCACCTCCTCCTCCTCCTCCTCCTCCTCTTCCTCCTCATAGAGAGCCGGCAGTAACACCTCCCCTGGGAGAGATGCCCAGCCCAGAAAAAAGTCAGTGCCAGCCTCCTGTGCGTGGTCCTTCCAGAGGGCAGAGCTGGCCTAACAGTGCCACCCGGTGTCCCCAGGAGTCCCCGGGATGCCTGATGAGCCCTCAGGTGTTAGGGTCAGGTCAGGAGGTCACATCGCCCTCCCCTCCCCCAGATCCTCCTGGCCCGACAGCACACTTGGTGGCCTCCCCCTCCAACCTGTGGGCAAACAGTCTCCTGGCTCAGCCCGGGGAACCAGCACAAGCACACCCGAGTCTTTTCTAGTGTGTTCTCAGGGCAGAGGGCTGAATGGCCAGGCGATTCGGACACCAGGCATGCCTTTAGGCCAATCAGCGCCAGAGTTACAGTTCGAGGATTTGTAGAAAGTTTTTTTTTTTTTAATTATTCAGGTGGCTTAGTGTAAAATTAGCCTTTCTATAATAAGCAAGCGTTGCCCGTCAGTAGGTAGAGAAAGAAAACATGTGAATGAAATGATTCTAAATGTACTGGACAAACACGGGGGCCCTTTGAAATGCATTCTGTCAAACAGCTGTTTGGAATTTTCTGCAAGCTCTCCTTGCTTGGCCCCACTGGCTGTCATGGGGTGTCCCCTCCCCTACCTGAGCAGGGTGAGGCCCCTCCTCCCTTGGCCCCGCTGGCTGTCACGGGGTGTCCCCTCCCCTACCTGAGCAGGGTGAGGCCCCTCCTCCCTTGATAACCCCTCTTGTCCCTGTAGTTTTCAGGGCAAGTCTTAGCTTGCACCTGTGTGTAAAAGCGAGCCTGCCATTATAACGTGTTTCAAAGAAAAAAAAAAAAAATACTAGTAGCAGGGGTTAGGTGCTGGTCCCCAGCCCCCGGCTGGCGGGCAGCCCCTCCTGTACTGCAATGCAGTTCCTGGAAATAGCGAAATCTTGTCTGGACGGTGATTGTCTGCTTTGTCTTCAAATGCAGAGGCTCTGCTCTTACTTCCTCTTAGCAGCAGCCTAAGGCTCAGCTGGGACCCCTGTGTCACCTGTCCCTCTGAAGGGGACCAGGATGGCCCACACTGAATAGGCGGAGGGGCCTGGGGACTCCTCCCAGGGAGTCCTGGCACCTGGACCAGCCGTGTTCTTCCAGGGGCCCGGCGGTGCCCAGTCACACGGGTGGGGTGGGCATCCACGTGCGTCGGAGGGGCCGGCCTCACCTGCCCTTCCTGGGCTGCCTCTTCCAGGCGACCAGAGCCCGGAGGACCACAGCTGTGAGACTTCGCTTTGAAGTGCATGGCGGTGCCCAAGCCCTTGCCTTTTTTTGAAAGCCAGAGACAGCTCGGGATCTGGGTCGCAGGCGGGGAGAACAAACCCCCCACCGAAAGGCTGCTTCAAAGCTCGGTCCACAGAGGCCTGCTTCTCTGTCTGGCAGCTCCCCAGGGGCACACAGCCTGGTTAGCTTGCCATTGGGGCCCCAAAGGGATGCACCTTGAACTTTCCTCAGAGCGCCCTGGGGAGGACTGGAGTTCCCACCCAAAGGAGGAGAGGCCTGAGGGGAACAGAGGTCAGGGCTGTGGCCCAGCTCGCAGCTCTGGGGTCACAGGGAGGGAGGAGAAGGGACCGCAAAGAAAGATGCCCTTTTGGGAAACTCACCCTCCATAGCTTGCATCCCTCGCCGCTCCAGGGACCCCCAGCGCTGGCCCTTCTTCCTCTCACAGCCCTCGGACACCTCATAGGAGCCTAAAGTGGTTACTGTGGGTCCTGTGATGGGGGAGACAGGAAGCCATGTGGGGGGCAGGGGAAGAGAGGGGACGGACGTGCCTTCCAGGCCGGTGGGGCCCTGGGATCCGCAATCCGAGCGGAGGCGCCTGCCGGCTCAGCTCGGCGACTCCCCTCCCTCAGCCTCCCCCGCGGGGACCCCAGCCCAGCTCGGACCCTGGTATATAGGGCGAGCATCTGTTCAGCAGAGGGGACCGAGAGGAGAGGGGCTGGGATGGAAGGAAGAGCAGCAGCCTGGAAGGGGGAGCGGCCGTGCGACTGCACAGCGGCGACAGAGGCGCACGAAGGGGTCTGGGCGGAGACGCCCCCTCCCCGCCCCGCCCCTCCCCTCGGGTCACACCTCGCCGGGCGCCCAGGAGCCTTTAGGACTGGAGAGGCTGTAGGGGCTGGAGCCCCCGCGGGCTGGAGAGGCGAGAGGGGAGGGCCCCCGGGGAGGATGCGGCCGCTGTGCCGGAAAGATGGAGACCGGGCCCGGGACGCGCGGGGACGGAGGGAGGAAGGCTGAGGGCGGAGGGGTGGGCAGCGGAGGAGCAGGGGCGCCCGGGGTCTGCAGGCAGGCGCGCAGGAGCGGAGGCAGGAGGGGCGGTGAGGGGGGGAGGACGGCTCTGACCTGGGCCCGGGCAGCTCCAGCCCGCGGCTCCCGCGCCGGCCCCGGCGCCCGCCTCCATGGCCGCTCCCGCCGCTGCCGCCGCCTCCCCGAGCCGAAGCCGCAGCCGCCGGGCCGGGACCCGAATGGGCGCGCGGGGAGGAGAGAGGGCGGACCGAGGGGCGGGGCCTGGCCCGGCCTCCCGCTGCTGCCGCCGCCGCCGCCTCCCGGAAGCCCTCCCTGCGCGCTCTCTGCGCAGGTGAGCGCGCCTCGGCACGCCTCGGGTCTTGCCCTCCCACACGAGCTGCCCCGACAGGGAGCGGCCAGATCCACCTGCTGTGGTGGCAGGGACGCCTCTGCGGCCGGAGTCGGGGCCCGGTCCTGCCCAGTGACTGCGGAGGAAGGGCAAGGTCCCCATCCCGGCAGCGCGGTGACCCCCTCCAAGCGCCTTCGTGGGGGAAGCCAGGCCGGGACATGAACACTGCGGGGCCTGAGCCCTCTGTGTTCCCTGGGTGCCCACCCAGCCGCAGTCCGGGGCCCAAAGACCCCTTCGCCGTCCCGCTCTGTCTCCCTCTGGCCCACACCCGGTGGCTGCAAACCACGCCCCCGCCGAAGTCTGCCATGGTCACTCCAGTGGAAGGGAGCAGTGGGGTCCCAAAGGGCTTCTTATTCAACCGTCCACGCATTCAGGGAGTGGCTGCGGGCGCTGGATTGCCGAAGCAGTTGTCACCTCTCAGAAACGTGGGAGATCCCTAAACCCCAGGCGCACCAACCCCTTCTCTTGCGTATTGGCCGCCAGGCTCGGGGGCCCCTAGAAGAGCTGTCTGCCTTCAACCCTGCGCCTCCTCCTCCCGGATCCCCAGGCCCTGCACGTTGGGAGGCCCCATCTGCTCCCCAGGGGATGCCCTCTCCCGGCTCTGGCTCTGTCCTGTCCCAGCGTGCTGGTGGGGGCGAGGATCCTGTGTGCCCAGCTTCTTGAAGTTTGGGAAGTATCTTAGACCTTGTGTCTCCAGCATCGGCCAAAGCACCTGAGGCACAGAAGGCGAGCGTAACAGTCAAGCACAGGTAATGCTGTCTTAGCATCCTGTGCAGTCCACAGTGCCCATTAGCAAGAACGTTGCCTGCAAGTCCCTTGCTCCACAGCCCCTCTCCTGTCCCCTTGGTGGCTCGGTCTCCTTCCTCCCAGCCTGAGGCGCTGAGATATGGTGAACACAGGTTTGGGGGGGGGGGGTTTCCTGCACTTGCTCCAGACCTTTCTGCCAGGAGAGTCCAGTGAGCGGGAAATAGCAGCTCTGCCGAGGCCGGGGGTGGGGGGCAGTCGTGGGGATGCTGGGAAGGGGCTGGCACTGGGGACTTGGGGAGCATGGAGCTCTGGGGACCCACATCCGAGTGGCTGTTCTTTCCGCCCCAGCACAGCCAGCCTCCCTGGTTCTGCCTCCACCAGTAGGTCAGGCTGTCGCCACTGGCCTTGATGGCTAACCGCTTGGTGGATGGAGGGAGAGACAGAGGAAGAAGCTGTCATTCGCCCTGGCAGCTCTGATCCTCAGAGCTAGGACGAGTCTCTCCCTGGCTCCTGGGGTGCAGGTCACCTGCTTGTTTAACTTGGAGTTTGAGAACATGCAAGGCACACTTGAATCATCTATCCCCAGGAGTCAAACTAGGACACAGCCTGGCTACCCCAGGACTGGGCTGAGGATGAGGGGAGAGAGACCAGGAGGTGTGGGGCCGGTGGGCTGCGGTCCAGGGAGGCAGCTCTGGAGGGCCGGAAGTGGCAGTGGGCAGGTCAGCTAGGTGATCAGCTTAGGGGATGATCTGGGTTAATCCCTGTAATCCCTGGACTCAGCACTCGCCCTCCTCCTAATCCCATCCCAGGAGCTCATCCTCTCTGAGGCCTGTTGCAGCCAGTTAGTCCCCTCCACCTTCCTCTTCCTTTCCTCCTCTCTTGCTTTCTTTCTTTTAAGATTTATTTCATTTATTTGAAAGGCAGAGTTAGAGTTAGAGAGAGAGGGAGATCTTCCATCCCCTGGTTCCCTCCCCAAATGGTCACAATGACTGGGCTGGCCCAGGTAGAAGCCTAGGAGCCTGGAGTTCCATCCCAGTCTCCCACGTGGGTGGCAGGGGCCCAAGCACTTGGGCCATCCTTTCTGCCTCCCCAGGTGCACCAGCAGGGAGCTGGTCTGGAAGTGGCGCCGCCAGCACTTGAACTAGTGTTCATACGGAATGCCGGCTGGCACCGCAGGTGGCAGCTTAACCTGCTGCGCCGCCTTGCCAGCCCCTACGTTTATTTCTCAATGGCTAGATACTTTCATTAGGAAGCAAAATATGAGCATTTGAAACATACAGAAAAGCACAGAGAACACAGCATATCCACGTACACAGATGGACCCCCAACTCCACCACATCTCGGCTCGTTTGGTTCAGGGTAGCCATCCGGTTGTGACTTTGCAGTTTAACTTTGCAGCCGTAAGCAATGCAGGGTTTGATCTGTGTGTCTGAGGAGCAGATGGGAACGGCGTTGTGTGTGCGCATGCTCCTACAAACTTGCTTTGTCCTCGTTCGTTTCAAACCTCATCCTTGTCTCAGCGCTCCAGCTCGTGTGCTTGAACGAATTGCACTTCACCCCTTCTTTGCTCACGGACATTTAGGCCGTTTCCGGTTCTCCATGTGGACAATAACACTGCAGGGGATGGTGCAAGTGCTTGGGCTCCCGCCACCCACCTGAGGGACCTGGATTGATTGAGTTTCCAGTTCCCAGCTTCAGGCATCTGGGGAATGAACCAGCAGATGCGAGTGCTCTCTCTCTATCTGTCTCTGACTCATAAACAAATAAATCTGAAACCCACTACAGGGGCCGGCCTGTGACGTAGTAGGTTAACCATCCACCTGCAGTTCCAGCATCCCCTAAGGGCGCTGGTTCAAGTCCCTGCTGCTCCACTTCTGATCCAGCTCTCTGCTAATGCACCTGGGAAAGCAGAAGATGGCCCAAGTGCTTGGGCCCCTCAACCCGCCTTCGAGACCTGGAAGAAGCTCCAGGCTCCTGGCTTCGGATTGGCCCAGCTCTGGCCATTGCAGCCATTTGGGGAGTGAACCAGCAAATGAAAGATATCTCTGGCTGTCTGTAACTCTGCCTCTCAAGTAAATAAATAAATCTTAAAAGATAAAATGAAACACTGCAATGTACGGTTCTCTGCCTGCCCCGTTGGCATACGCACGAGCACTCTCCTAAGGCAGGTATGTAGATATGACTTTGCTGCTCATAGAACAGGTGCATCTCCGACCTCACTAGCTGCTCTACAAACAGAGGGCCAGTTGAATTCAACACCACTAAAGGTGCCTTCATTTACTTTATGATCTCACCCCCTGGCCCCACCGATTTGGAAGGGACACATTCTATTTCTACCCTCCCAGTGACCACCTCCTTACATATTCTCTAAGCATTCTTACTTAAGTCAGTAGTCAACCAGTATCATCTCTATTTTCCTGAATGGTAGAAAGACCTTGGAACATGTTACCTGTGACATTCTACATCGCCCCTATTTCTATCTCGTATTTTATTTTATTTATTTGAAAGGCAGAGTTACAGAGAGGTAGAGGCAGAGAGAGAGACAGAGCGCGAGAGAGAGAATCTTCCATCCACTAGTTCACTCTCCAAATGCCGCATTGGCTGGAGTTGGGCCGATCTGAAGCCAGGAGCTTCTTCCAGGTCTCCCACGCAGGTGCAGGGGCCCAAGGACTTGGGCCATCTTCTACTGCTTTCCCAGGCCACGGCAGAGAGCCGGATCCGAAGTGGAGCAGCTGGGTCTCAAACCGGTGCCCATATGGAATGCCGGCAGTGCAGGTGGTGACCCCTCTATCTCGTCTTTTAGTTTCACCTTGATTCTAACCCCTTTCAGTGTCATCGTCATTGTCTCAAAGCCTATTGATTTATTAACGTGTTGATACATTTCTCTGCTCGCCATTCCTTCTTGCATTCCACTCCTATAATAGCTTCTTATAATAACTTCCTTTTTTTTTTTTTTAAGTCTCCACATGGGTGCAGGGGCCCAGGCTCTTCTGCCATCTTCCACTGCTTTCCCAGGCCATTAACAGGGAGCTGTATTGGAAGAGGAGCAGCCGGGACGCAAACCAGAGCCCATATGGGATGCGGGCGCCCCAGGCAGAAGCTTAGCCTGCTACACCACAGCGCCGGCTCCTGTAGCTTCCTTCTTATGAAGTGTCTCCTTTTGGGGCACACCCCCCTTGGGTTTGAACCTGTAGGGGACAACACACATCTGCTGGGTCACAAAGTGACCAAGGTTCTCTGTATCTGGCTGTCAGGATGGAGGAACATGTGGGGGGGGGGGTGCGGGGGAGAGTGGAGAGCCTGTAAGAATGTAATACTTTTATTGTAAATATCTCTCCCTTTTTTTAAAAAAATATTTATTTATTTATTTGAAAGCAGTATTATAGAGAGAGAGAGACAGAGACGGAGATGGAGACAGAGAGAGAGGTCTTCCATTCACTGGTTCACTCCCCAGATGGCCGCAGTGCCAGGAGCTGGGCCAATCCGAAGCCAGGAGCCATGGGCTGGAGCTGTGGCGATGTGGGTTAAGCCTCTTCTTGGGGCATTGTCATCCCCTATGGGTGCCGGTTCGTGTTCCGGCTGCTCTACTTTCGATCCAGCTCTCTGCTCTCTGGGAAAGCAGTGGAAGATGGCCCAAGTGCTTGGGCCCCTGCACCCGCGTGGAAGACCTGGAGGAAGCTCCTGGCTTCTGGCTTCGGATCTGCTCAGCCATCTGGGTAATAAATCAGTGGATGGAAGATCTCTGTCTCTCCTGCCCCCGCCCTGTCACTCTACCTTTCAAATAAATAAATAAACACATCACATCTTTGGGGCTGGTATTGTGGCGTAGTGGGTAAAGCACTGCCTGTGACATGGACATCCCACATGGGTGCTGGTTCAAGTGTTGGCTGCTCCTCTTCCAATCCAGCTCTCTGCTATGGCCTGAGAAAGCAGCAGAAGATGGCCCAAGTGCTTGGGCCCCTGAACCCAAGTGGGAGACCCGGAATGAGGCTTCTGGCTTCTGATTTCAGGTTGGTCCAGTTCCAGCCATGGCAGCCATTTGAGAAGTGAACCAGCAGATGGAAGATCTCTCTTGCTCTCTCTGTCCCTCCTCCTCACTCTGTATCTCCACCTTTCAAATAAATAAATCTTTAACAATAAATATATCTTTTAAACAAGTTGCAATTATTGACTTTTTAAAATTGCTCCAAATGGAAAAAAAAAAAAAATAGCCGGCGCCGTGGCTCAACAGGCTAATCCTCCGCCTAGCAGCGCCAGCACACCGGGTTCTAGTCCCGGTCGGGGCGCCGGATTCTGTCCCGATTGCTCCTCTTCCAGGCCAGCTCTCTTCTACGGCCCGGGAGTGCAGTGGAGGATGGCCCAAGTGCTTGGGCCCTGCACCCCATGGGAGACCTGGAGGAAGCACCTGGCTCCTGCCTTCGGATCAGCGCGGTGTGTTGTCCGCAGCGTGCCGGCCGCAGCGCACCGGCCGCGGAGGCCATTGGAGGGTGAACCAATGGCAAAGGAAGACCTTTCTCTCTGTCTCTCTCTGTCCACTCTGCCTGTCCAAAAAAAAAAAAAAAAAAAAAAATTGCTCCAAATGATTCTTTTTTTTTTTTTTTTATCTTTCTGACTCTGTGCTTTTGCCTTTAACACTTTCATGATTTCCTGCTGCTCAATAAGGAGAGCACGCTTGGTCCTGTCTCAGATGCGTTTAATACGTGGGACCCCCATAGGCCCTGCACCCATTCACTCTCCAAGCAGCTGCAATGGCTGGGGCTGAGCCAGGATGAAGCCAGGAGCCAGGAGCCGGTCTCCCACGTGAGTGGTAGAGGCCCAAGCACTTGGGTCATCCTCTGCTGTCCTCCCAGGTGCATTAGCAGGGAGCTGGGTGGGAAGTGGAGCAGCTGGGTCTCAAACCAATACCCACATGGGATGCCGGTGTAGGGTGGTGGCTCACCACGCTATGCGGGAGCCGAGCATTGAACCCAGGCACTCTGGTGGGATGGGGAGGTCTTAACCCGAACATCGATCCCCATATTTAATTTTAAAATTCTATTTTGCTCAACATCTCTGTGTGAGTTTCCAAGGGTGCTGGATGAGGAGGTGGCTATCCTTGTCTTGTCTCTGTGGTGCCAGGAGTCCCGTCTAGATTCCCTTTGTTCTTAGTATTATTCCTAGCAATCCTTGTGCCTGGAAGGTGCATTGCAGCCTCTGATGTAATCCAACAGCTGGAATAAGCATTATTCTTCCTAATTCCCTAAGGGGAAAACAGACTTGGAGTCTGACCTTCAATCCTAGTGTTTGGACTTTGAAGTCTGGTGGCTTCAGGACAGGTTTTACATCAAGAGCCTGTCTGTTCTTGACCTTGACTGAGAACCAGCCCGCAGCCTATCCGGATCAGTCGCTGTTTAGCTGGTGTGCCAGCCCCATTCTGCGGTTTTGGGCTCAGTGGCTAACAGGGAGACTGTTCTTAGAGCCCTTTAATGGCACGCGCCCAGGGTAAGCAGTACAGCAGGAAAAGAAAAACAGGGCTCGTCCGGGATTTGAACCCGGGACCTCTCGCACCCTAAGCGAGAATCATACCCCTAGACCAACGAGCCACTGATGCTTTCCCTCTGGCCAGATGTGTCCTCCTTGCCACCTCAGCAGCAGTAACAGCGCCAGTTTGTGGTTCCTAGAGGCGGCCCCTCCTCTGGCTCCCAGGCTGGTGCCCAGCCCAGGCCGGCGGCACTCCAGCAGGCCTCACTCCGGGGCAGCCTCCTACTCCTTCCCAGCCCACTGCAGAACCACACCGACGCTCCTGTCTGGGCGAGCTGCTCTTCCCCGTGATCAGCCAGCTCTCCCCAGGTTGCTACCCAGTGGGGTTCACAGAGGTACTGCTGGGAAAGGGGGCTCCAGCCCCCACCACATCCTGGGGCAACCTGCCTGGGACCCCTTGCACCCAGGTAAGAGCCTCCCTTCTTTCTCATCTCATGGCCGGACCACCAGGGAAAACTCTGCAAAGCCATAGACTCCTAGGTGAGGGCCCCAGGCCTGCACCAGGTCACCCTCCACTAGGTAGTCCTTGCTAAATCCCTACGTTTCAGGGCTGGCACTTTGGCCTAGCACATAAAGCTGCTGCCTGCAGTTCTGGTATCCCATATGGGTGCTGGTTCAAGTCCCAGCTGTTCCACTTCCAATCTAGCTCTCTGCTGTGACCTGGGAAGTACCCGGATGAGGAGGAAATCTGCCCACCTCTGGCTGTTGTGGCCAATGGCCTCGTTTGGGAAGTGAATCTGTGGCTAGTGGCCCTTTTGGGAGGTGAAGACTTTTTCTCTCTCTCTCTCTGCCTGTCACATAAAATAAACCTTACTCAGTAACCATGGACGCCAGGTGCTGTCCAGAAGGAAGCAGGTGGTGAGGGCAGCACCCTGCAGGGGGATAAGGCCTAATAAGGCAGCTCTCACGCCCCCTGTGGGTGTGCTTAGGGCTTTACAGAAGACTTTTTAAAACCATTGCACAATCTGGTGTCCCTCTTCCCACTGTGAGATGAAGACACTGGCCTACATTCAGCCTCAACGTCACGTTCATCTGAACGCTGAAACTTGCCTACATTCAGCCTCTGTGCCTTTATCTGAATGCAAAGCCTGCTTGCCATGCAGAACCCACTGCCAACGCAGACTTTCTGGAAAACCAGGGACAGAGAGAGACCTGCCCTATCCCTGCGCACCCAGCCTGTCCCGCTCATCCTGCCCAGGGCACAGGTGGAAAAGACCCTCCAAGGCTGGCCTGGCCTGGCTGGGGGTCCAACAGGTTGGGAAGTTCCCAGAGGAGAGGGAGGGGCAACATCCCACCTCAGGAGCTGAGGTCTTGTTGGAGGCCCCAGTGGGCTGAGCCAGGCTGGCTCTTTTGTGTTTCCACTGTGCCTGGGCTGGGCTGGCTCCCAGCAGGCTGCTCCTAGGAGCCAAGAGCTCCCTGCGTGTCCAGCACCCTCCCCCCACTCCATCATCCTGCTGACAATGCGGACAACCCCCAGGGGACTTCCGTGGGGGCAGGCCTTATAGAAGCATTTCACCTGATTAATCTCTTTTAATCCTCAGCACAACTGTTGTTGGTGCTGTCACTTAGCAAATGGCTGTCGAATGAATGAATGAATGAAAATGAATGAATGAATGAATGAGAGAAAGAACAAAGAAACTCTCAGGTGTGTGCATAAACCCACCACGTGACAGACATCCAGGGTGATCCTCACCGCTTGGCTTGTGGTAGAAGCCGGAGACAGGAGGGGGCCGTCTCTCCAGCCCTCGGAGCTGGCTTCCTAGTGACCTGAACTCACAGAAGGGCTGCACCAGCCCTCGTGCGTCCCCAGAGGGGAAAGTTCTAGGCGCGTCTAGAGAAGACAGCTGGCTCCGCTCACTCCTCCTGGCCAGCGAGAAAGGCAGCCGCGAGAGACTTTTTTGGGTAGCCTTAAACTGGCTTCTAAATAAAAGCCCACTCTGTCTGTCGCTCTATTACCTCAGCGCACATTCCCGGCATTGTTGCTCCGGCTGGGTGCGCCGGGGGCCAGGGAGTGACGCTGCGGCTGCTGCTGGGCCTCCTGCAGGGACATCTTCCGAGCTGAAAATGCCTCAAAGCTGAGACTGGGCTTGGGCCCCAGCCACGGCTCCTCCCGGGAGGCTGCCGCTGGAATGTGGGGCAGCACCAGGCCTCTTTGTGTGGCCGTGTGCAGCAGCATCCTGTCCCTTAGATGTCAGGAATCCCTTCTCTGCTGCTGTGACAACCCTAACCCCACACACCGGGGCCGGGCCGAGGGAGCAGGCTGCCCTGCGGGAATCCGGTGACACCTGCCTTCGGTTGGCTTCCAGGCGAAAATGACTGTGGCCTTGTCCCAAGACCCTCCCTCTCTGTGTCTCATGGAAGAAGCCATACATAGACTTTTCTAGATGGAATCTAGATGTTTCCTTACTCTCTTCCAGGCAAGAGGGTAGTTTTTGTTTGTTTGTTTGTTTTTTTTTAAGATTTATTTTATTTATTTGAAAGCCAGAGTTACACAGAGAGAGGAGAGGCAGAGAGAGAGAGGTCTTCCATCCATCCGATGGTTCACTTCCCAGATGGCTGCAATGGCCGGAGCTGCACTGATCCAAAGCCAGGAGCCAGGAGCTTCTTCTGGGTCTCCCACACGGGTGCAGGGGCCCAAGGACTTGGGCCATCTTCTACTGCTTTCCCAGGCCATAGCAGAGAGCTGGATCAGAAGAGGAGGAGCTGGGACTAGAACCAACGCCCATGTGGGATGCCAGCGCTTCAGGCCAGGGCATTAACTGGCTGTGCCATAGCGCCGGCCCTGGGAGGGTAGCTTTGAGGCAGGCAGATCCATGGATGATTTCTTTGTCTTGTCCCTGGATTGGAGAGCCTTGGAGGTCAGAAAGTCACAGATAATGGGGCCAGCGCTGTAGTGTAGTGGGTTAAGCCTCCGCCTGCGGCGCCAGCAACCCAAAAGGGGTCCGGTTCTAGTCCCGGCTGCTCCACTTTCGATCTAGCTCTCTGCTATGACCTGGGAAAGCAGTAGAAGATGGCCCAAGTCCTGGGGCCCTGCCCTCACGTGGGAGACCTGGAAGAAGCTCCTGGCTCCTGGCTACGGATTGGCTCTGCTCCAGCCTTTGTGGCCATTTGGGGAATGAACCAGCGGATTGAAGACCTCTCTCTCTGTCTCTCCCTCTCTCTCTCTCTGTAACTCTGCCTCTCAAGTAAATAAATAAATCTTTAAATATATATGTATTTGATATATAGATCAAAAAGCTATCACAGGCTGCCTCTGTAAAGAGTAACTGAGTTGCTGCAAGCCAGATGGGAAAAACTTTCATTTTTTTTTTTTTTAACTTTCCACTCAGAACAGAAATTATATCAGAAATAAGGGCTAAGCGGCAATAGCACCATTTGGGATAGGGGGAATGCGGTCCGAACCTGCAGCAGAGCGCTTGGCGCAGCCCTGCCTTGGGACCTGGTCCAGGTGGTTCCAATTGCCATGGTAACGGGTTGCTCAGAGGCCCAGGCCCCGGAAGCTGCCTGCTATGTCTGCTCAGTTCCTCACGCCCCACCAGAGCCACCTCTGTGAAGTCCCCAGGGAGGGAGCCGTGGCCCTCCAGGGGGGACCCTTTGCCCTCCAGGGGGGACCCTTTGCACCCTAAATGAGCAGCTGGGGAATCCGAGGGAGGGTTAGGGTTAGGGAGGGCGCTCGCAGCAAGTCCACAGGGGATCGGATTTCAGTTCCATTCCCGCCTCTCATTGGCCACTGCTGTTTCTTTTGTTCCCACGTTGGATTCATGGCCTCTTCAACAAGTTCATGGAAAATTCATTTTGAAAAATGACTGTGCATGCATTTCTAAAAGTTTTCGTGACAAAATAAACTTATATTATTTTTTAAAAATATTTATTTATTTATTGAAAGGCAGAATGATAGAAAGAGAGGGAGAGAGAGATCTTCCATCTGCTGGTTCACTCCCCAAATGGCTGCAAAAACCAGGATTGGGCCAGGCCAAAGTCAGGAGCCAGGGACTCCATCCGGGTCTCCCACGTGGGGAGCAGGGGCCTAAGCACTTGGGCCATCTTCCGCTGCCTCCTCAGGCACATTAGCTGGGAGCTTCATTGGAAGTGGAGCAGCCGGGACTCGAACCACAGCTCTGACTTGCTGCCAGCTCTGATATGAGATGCCCATGTCACAGGCAGCGGCTTAACTCTGCTCCACAATGCTGGCCCTGCAAGCAGTTTTCTTCTGCATGCCTACACTTAGAGGAATAAGAGCATTTCTATCCTTGGTCTTGGGTTCAGCTGATGACCCCTGAGAGAGAGCCAGGCTTAGAGCTCTGGCCTCTCCTCCGGCCTGGAGGGGAGGGTGGCTGACGCAGGAAGGGGCTGTGGGGCCTGGGTCTCCTTGCTTTCTCATAAAGCCCCTCTTGAGAAATACTGGTGCTGAGGATGAGCCCGGCAAGGGACTAGAGAGGAAAGGTGGGCGGACAGCCAGGAGGAGGCGGTAGCCAAGCCTCAGTGCTGTGCGAGGGAACAGAGCGGTACCCGCCACCCTCCGTGGTCCCCATGTACTGCAGACCCTCCCTGCTTCCCTTCTGGCGAGCTCTGGGTGTGCTGTGTGTTCAGGAGGTGTGGCCAGCACACCGGTGAGACTGCGCGGGGTCTGGCCAAGCTGGAGTGACAGGGCGGGCGCACTCCGCAGGATGAAATTCAGCGTGGCCAGACCCCGTGCAAGGCCCCAGGCCACAGGAGCACCTGCACGACCCCTTCCTTGTGTGAAAACAGTTTCTTTTATGGACCGCAAGCTCCCTGGGAAGCCCCCAACGCGCATGGCTGCCAGAAAACCCAGTGCAGGCTCAGACGGGGGGCCAGGCCAGACCCCTCTGCAGGAGAGGCGCTGCCTGGCGCAGGGGCTTCCAGGCTCACCCTCAGCCTAGAGTCCTGGGGAGAGAACAATCCTGGGAGAGCGGCCGCTGATGTGGAAGGGGGTGAGGTCGACGGAGGTCCAGGGGAGGACGGGAGGAGACTTAGTCTCGCTACACAGATTTTTCTCTGTTGGATTTGTCCAGAGCTGGGTATGGTGGCCTCAGGAGGGTGGGAGAGCTTTGATGCAAGTATACCTTTGGCGTATAATGTGTGCTGACTTCTGGGCTGACAGCTCCATAGCAGATCTCCCATACAATCCAACACACTTCAGATACAAGGCTCTGGGGAGCTCCATTTTGCGCACAAAGGAAGAAGCTGAGAGAGACCAGGTCCCAAGGCCCTGTGGCCAGTGAGCGATGGAAGACAAGTCTGCTGTGGGAGCCGCCCTTGTTACACCCTAGTCTGGCTCCTTTGTCCTGAGAGACTGAGCATGGCGGCTGGAGAATGGCTGTCGGAGACTCAGCCGCATATCCAGGCTGGAAAACTGCCCGTGACTCCCTAGGAAGAATGAGGGCATAGCCTGGCCTGCAGGAGCTTCGAGCCCAGCCCAGTGTGGCTCTCTTGCTGAACCCTGCGTCCAGCTCCTCCTTCTGCGGCTGCCTCGCCTTTGGACCTATGCAGACCCGAGCACTGGGGGACATTGTCACCCTATACTCTGGGCCCCGCTGGAAGCTTGAGAGTCCCCTGATGCCTATCAATCCATTTTTTCTTTTTAAAAAAGATTTATTTTATTTGAAAGACAAAGAGACACAAAGAGAGAGAGGGAGAGACAGAGAGAGAAAGAGATCTTCCATCCACTGGTTCATTCTCCCAAATGGTTCCAACAGCTAGTTAGGCCAGGCCAAAGCCAGGAGCCAGGAGCGCAGCCGGGTCTCCCACACGGCCGGGCAGGAGCTCAAGCCCATCGTGTGCTTTCCCAGGCACATTACCAGGGAGCTGGATTGGAAGCAGAGCAGCTGGAACGTGAACTGGTGCTCCCCTGGGGGATGCCTGTGCCACAATCCTGGTCCCAGTGCATCCCCCTCTGAATGACAGAAACTTGGTGTGGACACTGACTTTTTGAGGGTGGTGGACTGAGAACTGGGGGACCTGGGTTCCACTCCGTGTGCCAGGTGGCAGTAAACCCTCCCTAGGCCGTGGCACATTTCTGAGTTTCCTTTCAAAGCCCCACATTCTGCTCAGTTTGGGAAAGTGCTTGCCTCTCTTGTAGCATCTAGGAGTCTTTAAAACGGTGATGGTGGGAGAGTTCTTGCCACGGGGGGGACTGGGGAGCCTGTAACTGATGGCTCCATTCCTGTTGGGGAGGGGCTTCAGGCAGGAGAGGGCTCTGCGTTCAGGTTCGCTTCCGTTTCATGGATTTTCTGTTCTTAAGTTTCATTGCTTTCTGCTCTTTAGTATTCCATTTGCTTTTGCTTTTTTTTTTTTTTTTTTTGACAGGCAGAGTTAGACAGTGAGAGAGAGAGAGAGAGACAGAGAAAAAGGCTCCAACCAGGACTAGAACCCAAGGTGCCGGCACCATAGGCAGAGGATTAGCCTAGTGAGCCGCGGTGTTGGCCATGGCTTTGGGTTTAAGCTACTCTTCTTCAACTTCTTGATCACTACAATTTTTAGAATAGTTTACTTGAAAGGCAGAGTGATGAAAATAAAAAAAATTAAAAAAAAAAAAGGCAGAGTGACAGAGAGAGAGAGAGAGAAAGAGAGAGACTTTCATCTGCTGGTTCACTTCCCAAATGCCTGCAACAGCTGGGACCATCACCAGCTGCTTTCTTAGGCACATTAGCAGGGAGCTGGATCAGACTTGGAGCAGCCAGGACTGGAAGAAGACACTGATGTGGAATGTGGGTATCTCAGGTGCTGGCTTAACCTGCTGTGCCACAATGCTTGCCCTAAAAGTTTATATTTTAAACACTCATCTTCTGGCCGGCCCCGCAGCTCACTAGGCGAATCCTCCACCTGTGGCTCCGGCACTCCGGGGTTCTAGTCCCGGTTGGGGCACCGGTTCTGTCCCGGTTGCCCCTCTTCCAGGCCAGCTCTCGGCTATGGCCCGGGAAGGCAGTGGAGGATGGCCCAAGTCCTTGGGCCCTGCACCCGCATGGGAGACCAGGAGGAAGCACCTGGCTCCTGGCTTCGGATCAGCACAAGCGCTGGCTGTAGCGGCCATTTGAGGGGTGAACCAACGGAAGGAAGACCTTTCTCTCTGTCTCTCTCTCACTGTCTAAACTCTGCCTGTCAAAAATAAAATTAAAAAAAGCTGATCTAATATAAGTGCTTAAAACTATGACTTTCTCTCTAAGCACTGCTCTAGCTGCATCCCTCAAGTTTGAGTCATTGTTTTTATTGTCATTCAGCTCAAAATTATTTCAAATTTCCCTTCGATTTCTTGTTTGATGCATGATGTGCTTAGATAGCTATTGTTTCTTTCTAAGTGTTGGGGGATTTTCCAGGCATCCCTTTGTTGCCGTTCTGTCTGCAGATCCAGGGATGCTCCTCTTGCTGTCCACTCTACTGGAAAACCATTGAGAGGGCCTCAGGAAGTTTATGGAATTGAATTACAAGCTCTGTTTATTGTGGGTCAAATTCCAAATCTATGCATAAGGTTTTAAGAAGCTTTTGTGGGCTAAGCTGTGGCTTAGCGGGTGAAGCCGCTGCCTGCAGTGCCGGCATCCCACATGGGCGCCAGTTCTAGTCCCAGCTGCTCCACTTCCGATCCAGCTCTCTGCTCTGGCCTGGGAAAGCAGTAGAAGATGGTCCAAGTCCTTGGGCCCCTGCACATGCGTGGGAGAACCGGAAGAAGCTCCTGATTTCTGGCTTTGGATCAGCTCAGTTCTGACTGTTGCGGCCATCTGGGGAGTGAACCATCAGATGGAAGACCTCTTTCTCTCTCTCTCTGCCTCTCTGTAACTCTGCCTTTCAAATAAATAAATAAATATTAAAAAAAGTTTTTGTTTCATACATCATTTATTTAGTTGTAGGCTTGCATCAGGTTTGTTACTCAAGTCTGTAGGCTAAAAACATAACGCTTGGTTCCTGTGTGCTAGTGTGAGCTGTCTTCAACACTTTATTACATTTTTTATTTATTTGAGAGGCAGAGAGAGAGAGAGTGAGAAAGAGAAAACAAGAGCACTCCCATTTGCTTATTCACTTCTCAAGTGCCCCCATGGCCAGGACTAGGCCAGGCCAAACCCGGGAGCTGGGAACTCCATCCAGGTCTCCCATATAGGTGGCAGGAATCCAGTCGCTTGAGCCATCACTGCTGCCTCCCAGGGTCTGCATTTCTAGGAAGCTGGAATCAGGAGCCAGAGGCAGGAATCAAACCCGAGCACTCTGATATGGGATGTGGTGTGTGATATAGCTAGTCTTTTTTCCTTTTCTTTTCTTTTAAGATTTATTTATTTGAAAGGAAGAGTTACAGAGAAGCAGAGGCAGAGAGAGACAGAGAGAGAGAGAGGTCTTCCATCCACTGGTTCATTCCCCAGATGGCCACAATGGCAGGAGCTCTGCCAATCCAAAGCCAGGAGCCAGGAGCTTCTTCCAGATCTCTCACATTGGTGCAGGGGCCCAAGGACTTGGGCCATCTTCTACTGCTTTCCCAGGCCATGGCAGAGAGCTGGATCGGAAGAGGAGCAGCCGGGACTCGAACCGGCGTCCATATGGGATGCCGGCACTGCAGGCAGAGGCTTTACCTGCTATGCCACAGCCCCAACAACTGGTCTTAATATCCACGCTCATGCATGGTTTTCATAATGCATACTTCCCATAAGCTTTCTGAAGTACCCTCTTACTGTACTTTTCAGGTCTGGACTTCCCGTTTGGTCTTTGTTTTCTTCTTCCCATTCTTTTGTTGCGAGCTGTTAGCTCATGGTAGTCATTTTTTTCCCCTTGCATTCCTTGAACATATTTAAAAGGCTGTTTGGGGTGGGTGTTGTGGTACAGTTGGTTAAGTCCCTACTGGGATGTTGGCACCCCATCTCAGAGTGCTGGTTCAAGTCCTGCTTCCTCCACTTCCACTCTAGCTTCCTCTGTATGCTTCCTGGGATGCAGCTGATGACAGCCCAAGTGCTTGGGTCCTTGTCACCCAAGTGGGAGACATGGATGGAGTTCTTGGGTCCCTGGCTTTGGCCTGGCCCAGCCTTGGCTGCTGTAGGCATTAGGAGTGAACCAGTGTATGAAAGAGATCTCTCTCTTAGGTAGATGAAAATAAATAAACACTTAAAAATGATTTAAGATGAAATAAAATAGTGTTTAAAGTCTTTCTGCTGATGACAACTGGGTCATCTTAGGGTCTGGTTCTATTGGTTGCTTTTTCTGTTGGCTATAGGTCACATTTCCCAAGACCTCTGTTCATTTTCCTTTCTTACTTTTTATTGTATGTTAGACCATACAGGCAACACACTTTAGAGATTGGATAATCCTGTCTTCCACTGGGAGTTCTTAGTTTCTCTTTAATAGAGATAAATTACTAGTTGATCACATTGAACTTGGGGCTTTTTTTTTTTTAAAGACTTATTTATTGAGGCTGGTGTTGTGGTGCAGTGGCTTAAAGCACCGGTTCGATACCCGGCTGCTCCACTTCCAATCAAGCTCTCTGCTATGGCCTGGGAAAGCAGTAGAAGATGGCCCAAGTCCACGGGCCCCTGCACCCACATGGGAGACCCAGAGGAAGCTCCTGGCTCCTGGCTCCTGGCTTTGGATCGGTGCAGCTCCAGCCATCTGGGGAATGAACCAGTGGATGGAAGACTTCTCTCTCTCTCTGCCTCTCCTCTCTCTGTATAACTCTGACTTTCAAATAAACAAATAAATCTTTAAAAAAAAGACTTATTTATTTATTTGAAAGGCAGAGTTATGTAAAGGAGAGACAGAAAGATTTTCCATCTGCTGGTTCACTCCTCAAATGGCTGCAACGGCCAGAACTGGGCCAGGTCGAAGCCAGAAGCTTCTTCTGCATCTCCCATGTGGCTGCAGGGGGCCAAGAACTTGGTCCATCTGCCATTGCTTTCTCAGACCATTAGCAGAGAGCCAGATCAGAAGTGGAGCAGCCAGGACTCGAACCAGCGCAGAGAGCGGAGTTGGCGCCACTGCGTAGGCGCGAGCATGGTGTGAAGGCCTGGCTGGAGGTAGGCTCAGCACAGACAGATGGGTGCCACATGGCTGGGGATGCTCAAGCTGCCTCTCCAGGGTGGTCCCCACTGCCTGCCCTTCCTCCCAGCCTCTCTGCAGAGGGGGCCTGGGGTGGGCGCCTTCCTCAGAGGGGCAGATCAGGTGTGACCCTTCGCGATGTAGTTGTGCCAGCTGCCAGAGGCAGAGGGGTGTCCTCCACAGTGTCATTGAAAGGACAAAAGCAAAACAAGGTGGCAGCACCATGGCTGAATATGGGTCAGCATTCCCCAGGCCTTGGATATCTGCAGATCTGGATTCTTTGACCCCAATCTGTTATCCTCTGAAGAACAATCGGCTTTGGGAGCACAAAAGGAGGTTTAGGTGGGGCTCAGGGTTCTCTAATCCCAAGCTCTGGCCATGGGAAGCTTAGGATCGCTCACAGAGCCCAAGTGTCTTTGGAGGAGGGGCTGTGTTGGGGGGGCAAGCACGGTGGAGGGATAATCTATAAGAGGAACCCGAGGGGGTGGGGGCATCCCAGGAACACGATGTCAGAGGAAGAGGAGTTTTATCTGTTCAAGAACCTCTCCTCGGTGGGGCCGTGGGATGGACCTCAGTACCACATCGCCCCTGTGTGGGCCTTCCACCTCCAGGCAGCCTTCATGGGTTTTGTCTTCTTTGTAGGGACACCCCTCAACGCCACGGTGCTGGTGGCCACGCTGCGCTACAAGAAGTTGCGGCAGCCGCTCAACTACATTTTGGTCAACATATCCCTGGCAGGCTTCCTCGCCTGTATCTTCTCTGTCTTCAATGTCTTCATCGCCAGCTGTTACGGCTACTTCGTCTTTGGCCGCTTTGTCTGTGCTTTGGAGGCTTTCACGGGCTCTGCTGCAGGTATTACAGGGTTAGGGGGCCGGGGAGAGGCCAAGGACAACACTGCAGGATTGCAACCAGGCTTTTGAGGTGCAGCGGGCCCCTCAGGAAGAGCCTGGGGGGTAGGAGCTTGGTGCTCTTTTGAAGACCGGGGTAAAAAGCAGCCCAGACTTGGGTATGTTGAGTCTCAAACTCCAGTCCAAACGTCAGGCTGACCCCGTCTTTCTGGCTTCCCCAGCCCACCTGTCATCCACTCCGCCGGCCAGCTGGGTGGGGCTCCATCTCCCTCTGTTACTCTCACATTTCGCCACAGGTCTGGTGACAGGCTGGTCCTTGGCTTTCCTGGCCTTGGAGCGCTACATTGTCATCTGTAAGCCCTTCGGCAACTTCCGCTTCAGCTCCAAGCACGCGCTGATAGTGGTCCTGGTGACCTGGACCATTGGCGTCGGCGTCTCCATCCCACCGTTCTTTGGCTGGAGCCGGTGAGAGTGCAGGGCCACGGTGCTGGCTGAGCTAGCGGCTCAGGTTGACGCGGCTTGTAAGCAAGCTGGGGTATTTTTGTAAGCTTTTAGTCTGCGACCTCTAACTGTTACAGAGTTAGTGGAGTAGGGGAGGCTAAGGGGTTGTGGGGGATGAGCAATGTTTACTCGGCAGTTGGAATTGTCACAGCCTCAGCTGGTGAGGAGAGACCCAGCCCTGCCCGAAGCCTTGCGGTACCCCGGGTTCCAAGCAGAGGTTCCAGGAATCAGTTCCCATCCCGCTCATGCACGCGGAGGGCCCAGAGGGAGCGAGTGCTTGCTCCCAAGGTGAGTGCTTGGTCCTCGGCAGGTTCATCCCCGAGGGCCTGCAGTGTTCCTGCGGCCCCGACTGGTACACCGTGGGCACCAAGTACCGCAGCGAGTACTACACCTGGTTCCTCTTCATCTTCTGCTTTATCATACCTCTTTCCATCATCTGCTTCTCGTACGCTCAGCTGCTGAGGACGCTCCGGGCTGTGAGTGGCCTTCCAGAGGGGCCAGGAGGAGTGGGTTAGGGGGCTCTGGGGGAGAGGGAGAGGTGGGCGAGTGTCCTAGAGACATCAGGAAATGTCCACAGCCAGAGGGTGGGGTGCATGAAGGCGGTGGAGGCAGCAGGGGTCAGGCCAGTGATGAAATGGAATGAAGTCCAGCCTGCTCAAGGGCTCTCAGCAGGTGCACGTGACCCCTTCCAAGGCTGCAGACCTGAGCTGCCTGCACCCTGCCTTCCTCAAAGGAGAGCCAGAGAACTAGGCCACGAGTTGGGAGAGAAGCAGAGTGCTCTGTCCCCAATAGCAAAGGGTCCAGAGGCCTGGGAATGGCGGGCTGGGAAGAGAGGGAGGGATGCAATGCTCTCTGCTCTGCCTGCCTCAGGTTGCGGCTCAGCAGCAGGAGTCAGCGACTACCCAGAAGGCCGAGCGGGAAGTGAGTCGCATGGTGGTGGTCATGGTGGGGTCCTTTTGTGTCTGCTATGTGCCCTACGCTTCCTTGGCCATGTACATGGTCAACAACCGGAACCACGGGCTGGACTTACGGCTCGTCACCATTCCTGCCTTCTTCTCCAAGAGTTCTTGTGTCTACAACCCCATCATCTACTGCTTCATGAATAAGCAGGTAAAGCCTCCACTCACACTTGTTGGAGAGCCTGGCTCAAGACCAGTTCTTTCCCCTCCAATGACTTTAAGCTTACAGTAACCTGGACTCTGCTCAGGGTTTCCAGGAGTGAACGAGGGAAGCCACAGAACCCTCAGGAAGGCTGGAAGGCACAGGGAGGGAGGCATAGTCATTAAGACGAGGTAACAGACCCCATGGAGGACAGGACCTAGGCCAGAAAAACCAAGTGCCTCCACACTGGGATGAGGAGTCTTCATGAATAGTTCTATAGTTCCAGTCCTTGCATTTTGTGTTTTTAATCTCTTCCAACATTGAGCCTGTAGGAGCACGTGTGCAGTGTAGAAACAACACAGCCATAAATCCCCAAAGCATCTCTTACTATCTGAGGTTATCAAAGGCATCCTACTGCTAAATCCAACCTGAATTAGGAGCCAGCACTGTGACACAGTGGGCTAGACCTCTGCCTGTGGCCCTGGCGTCCCATGTGGGCCCTAGTTCATGTCTGGGCTGCTCCTCTTCTGACCTGGCTCCCTGCTAATGTGCCTGGGAAGGCAGTGGAGAGTGGCCCAAGCACTTGGGCTCCTGGCTTCAGATTGGCCCAGCTCCAGCTGCTGTAGCCATTTGGGGGGTAAACCAGTAGATAGAAGCTCTCTTTCAAATGGTTAAGTCTTAAAAAACAAAAACACCCCATAGGAACTTCTATCTTGTAAAGCAAAAGCCCTACTTCCACAATGAATTTGTTTCCATCAGCCTCTGATATGGATTCAAAACCGTTTTTGCAATCTCCCAGGGAGAAAGAGAACCGGCAGCCCTTGTCCAGCCGGGAGCACCTTCAGGAGTGTGTGTGTGTTTTGGGGGGGGGGGTATTGTGGGGCTGCACCTGACACTGCTTTTATGGCAAAGCCTGAGGCCTCATCCCGCCAGAGTGCTGTGGGTTTAGCACTGTGGACCCAGCGTGGCAAGCATCTCTAGACTGGAATCCAGCTAATCTCTAGGATGAGGAAGATAAGATCCGGGGTTCAGGGTGCTGTGAGGCATTGGGGATACAGTGACATCTTCTCCATGCTCACCTGCCAAGGCGCCTCTCCTCTTTTGGCTCTCTCTAGTTCCGAGCCTGCATCATGGAGATGGTGTGCGGGAAGCCCATGACCGACGATTCTGACGTGTCCAGTGCCCAGAAGACTGAAGTTTCCACCGTTTCTTCCAGCAGAGTTGGCCCCAACTAAGGACCCTATGTTGGCCTGCTTGTGGCAACTGGGATTTCACTCTTAAGTAAGTTTGCACTTGGGCCATCAGAACTACTAACACCACAGCAAAGGACAGCAAGGGGAGGGAGGGCAATCTGGAGTCTATTTTTCACCTTCCTCCCACCAAGCTACTGTCCCCAAAGCTGGGACACCAGACCACCCACAGGCCATTTTAGCACTGAATTGTAGACATGAAGGGACTTCGAAATGCTTGTGGAAAAATGAAATTAAAAAGTTCAATTAGTGTAAAACAATTCTGAAATCCATGCATAGTTTTTTCATAATATGTGCTTCCCATGAACTTTTTAAAAAATTCCTCAAATAAGGTTACTTTAAGCAAGCTCATTGCTGACCCTTCAGCGCATGGCTAATAGTCATTTTTTCCCCTTTGGGGATCTCTCCTGAGATGACTTATGCCAAGTTAGAACAAACTTAAGAAAACACTGTGGAGGAGGAAAAAATAAACAACCCAACCTCTAGCCTGCCCAAATAAAAGTCTGAAAGAACTTATGGTAGGGCCGGCATCCCATATGGGCGTCAGTTCAAGCCCTGGCTATTCCACTTCCAATCCAGCTTCCTGCTAATGGCCTGGGAAAGCAGTGGAGGATGGCCCATGTGCTTGGGCCCCTGTACCTATGTGGGAGACTCAGAAGTTTCCAGCTCCTGGCTTCAGATCGACATAGCTCCAGCTGGTCACTGTGGCCATTTGGGGAGTGAACCAGTGGATGGAAGATCTCTCTCTTACTCTGTAACTCTGCCTCTCAAATAAATAAATCTTAAAAAAAAAAAAAACACCTTTATGGCATCACTGTTACGGTTCTGGCAGGGAAGGCCAAGGCCATGGCCACAGCCCACGTGACTGGCTCCAGGTGCTTTCTCCTTGCCCCTCTCCTCGCTGGCTGCACCTAGACACCCATCTTAAGCTGTGTATTTATTAAGGCCAACAGCTTAATTCCCTTGATGTTCTCAAGATGAGCTTGCAGATCTTAATACCATCTATAAACTATACCAAAGATTCCCTTACCTTATACTCTATCCCCTTCCTCCCCGCCTCACCTCCCCGAAAGAGCGCCTTGGGAAATAAGAATGAAGGTAAGTGTGTGTGCGTGCAGGAGTGGCCCGTGTCTGGCATCATTGTTACCTAACAAGCAGTGGGCTCCTCTCTGTTCTGGACTGGAGAGGCGTGGAGGGCTACAGCCTCACTGAGAAGGAGGGGAGGCTCAGAAGCAGCAGTGGCAGCGCTTCCTCCGGGGCTGGGAGGGGCACAACCTTCTAGGAGGGGCCCTGTTCTGTGACGTTCTCCAGTGCCCCAGTTCCATTTCCTAGAGAATGAAGGACACACATACCCCACGACGAATGTCAACAGTTTTATTTAGAAACAGATAGGTACCTGTTTGCATTATAGAATATAAAACTTGGTTTACACTCTATAAAAAATAACCAATATCCAAATTCAAGAGAGCTAGCATTCACAGAACACAGGATGTGGGTGTGTGGCTACTGTTCATCAGCCTCAGGCTTGATTTAAACCAAAAAAAGAATCCAACGGATCAGAAAGATCAGGGTACACTGCTTGCTGCCAGGCCCCGCACCCAGAAGCTGCCATTTGGCAGACTAAGGCTTGCTTTCTAAGTGTGTGATTTTCACATCAGGCCCGGGCTCCCTGCACTGAGAGGGTTGCAAGGCTCTCTCGCCACAAGGTTCACACCGCGCCCTCCCAAAGCCAGGGCCGGTGGCGTCACTCACTCTCTGGTTGTCTTTATAATAAACGGAGAACTTGGAGGGTGGAGGGTTCCATTGCCCTATACTGGAGTTAAACTTAGTGTATTCATTATCAAGAGCTCAATGCCAAGGCTGGGGTGATGTCACATCACACCTGGCTTTTTACCATACCAAGTAGCTCAATGTGATTGTGGAAGACCAAAGGAGAGACCTGGGTTTAGATTAATACTCACCCAGCATCACCTAAACGTGTTTATCCAGAAAATACAGGAAATGATAACGGTTATATATACATATATTTATCTTAGTAACCTGAGGGCTAAAAACTTGGAATACAAGAATTCTCAAGAGGCCCATCTGTAAGAAAAGGACCCAAATGGACAGAGTTCACGTTACATACAATATGGGGAAGGTGGAGTTGGGAACAGACGGGGTTTCTTCAGCTCTTTCTACAACGTCCCTCGCTTTGGTCGGCAGGACTGGCAACCTGCCGATCCACGATGAATCTGTTTCTGTTGGTGGCAGAGACGGGGGAGAAGAGGAGTGGGGTGACGGTCAAAGGCAGGAAGGGCGCGCTATGGTCCTCAAACCAAAGAGGCCTCTCTCGGTAGGTCCTCTCGCCTCTGAGCCTGAGCTCAGCTCTCCGGCAGACACAGAGAGGCTTGGTAGTAAGTGGTTTGTGTTGTGAGGTAAGAGGATCCCTGGTAAACTCAGCAGCACATGGTTTTTGGAAACCAGCACACAAGAACAGAACACTGCAGCCAAGCCTGTAACTAATACTGCTATTATGTAACTACTGTTCAAAAGAGAAAGGGAAGGAAAAAAAATCCCTGTTTTGGGAAGTCCTAAGCTTTGATAAAAGGCGGTCCACATCATGTCTTCTCAGAGTTGTCAGGCAGGTCCCTGCCCGGCGATCATTCTCTCAGTAAAGGCACTTTCGATGCTGTTGACGTGATTGGAAAGGAGTGAATTCTAACTACAGTGAAACCAAGATGAATTCCTTGGCACACCTGGGGAGGAGGCACCATGTGGGGCACTGACAGTGATTTCAACAGGCAAATAATGATGCCGTGAGCGTTTCAACAGATGCACAGCCAGAACAGAACGCCTGCCCTGAATATACTTGTCTTTTTCCTTTAGTTTTCTAGCTGTTTCGAGCTGGAAACAGCTCTATAAAGAGATCACACTCACTACATGATTGGTTTTCAAGACACTGGCCCCAGCTCTTCCCCACCGTGCTGTGCTTGACAAAATCAGCCAACAGCTGGTGCTGGTGGGGGCAGGGGAACAGAAGCAAGTCCAGCTGAGCTCGCTCAGCCCAGGACCTGCCCCTTGCCCAGGTAACGGCGGGGTCTGCTGCTGGCCCCACAGCAGCCGAGCGCAACGTGTGGCCCCCACCACCTGGGAAATGGACTTTAACAGGCAGAGTGTTTGCCTTCTAAATACAATTTGGGGGGGGGATATCTTTTTCCTTTTCTCTCTCCTGAACATTTCTTATTGATCATAGGCTTTAAAAAATGAGTTAAGTGAGATTATAAAAACTGGCAGACAAGGGGTTGAGAAAGAGTAAGAAGGCTGATGGTTGCCTCCACGTGTGACCCTTCAGATCATACTCCCAACTAGAGAACAAATACAAAACAAACACCATGTTACACACAGCACAGAGCGTCAGCCTACAAACACAAGTGCATGGTGAGAGCTGTTCCGCAGGAGCACGGCCCCTCCAGTCCCTCGGAGACAGGAGGAATGGGACGGGATGGTTTTCATTGTTTCATGACGCCTGTGCACGTCTTGAAAAGTTTGTCCTAACAGTCTCAGTAGCGCAAACAATTTCATGTGAAACCAGAAGCTGTAAAAATAAATTACTTTTGAAGAAGCGCAGGTTCCTCTGTCTGCGGCTCAGAACTCATCATGTCGTACTAAGGCCTCCCCGAAATCTGTGGCTTGGCTGCCCACAAACAAATCATACTTGTCAACTATCTCCTCCTTGGTCAGCTTGCCATCCTGCAATCAGAGAAAGCCAGGGAGTGAGAATACACTTCCCACACCACAGGCAGAAACACTGCGACACGGTCATTCTAATTATTCCTACTAAATTGTATGTGAACTCTACCCTCTCCCTTGCCCCCAGTGGGAAGCAAACAGCAATTAATACATTTCTGTTATCAAGAAAGCTAAAGGAGGAAGGATGGAAATAATACAGCTCAACAACTCAACGGCCAGATCTGGGCTTGCTCCCTAGGAGAAAATTCCCTTACAGCAAAACGAGGAGCACAAGCCAGAGATGGTCAAGAACTGGGCGAGTGCTTCAGAGTGAATCGAGTCATCTTCTGACAGGAAGAACAAAACTCTGCCGCAAGCCTCGTCCACACCTTCACCAGCCTGGGCCATCAGCCGGGTCGGACACACCCAACTCAAGGCTCAGACACTCATCTCCTACAGCACTAAGGTTCCCAAGGATGTCTACGTTTCATTCCCCACTATCTCAGGACAAAGCACCTGGCTACAGAAGCGACTGAGAGCAGGAACTCAAGATAGATCAACCCTTAAAAAAAAAGGTTCCAAGAGGCTGGCACTGTGGCGTAGTGGGTGAAGCCACTGCCTGTGGTGCTGGCATCCCACATGGGACCTGGTCCAAGTCCTGGAAGCTGCACTTCTGACCCAGCTCCCTGCTGATGTGCCTTGGAAAGCAGTGGACCATGGCCCAAGTGCTTCAGCCCCTGCATACACGTGGGAGACCCAGAAGAGGCTCCTGGCTCTTGGCTTTGGACTGCTCTAGTTCCAGGTGTGGCCATTTGGGGAGTGAACCAGAGGATGGAAGACCTCTTTCTGTCTGTAACTCTACCTCTCAAATAAATAAATAAATCTTCAAAAAAATGTCTTTAAAAAAATCCCCATAGTTAGATTCATTTTCAGTTTAAACAGAGAATCTGAATCTCTGAAAAAGGTGTCAGGGCTTAGTGATGACACCACTGTCAGTGGACTGAATGCTCAGCCAATTGATCAAGGACACTTAACAGGCTCCAGAGGAAAAGCTGATTTATAAACTACTACAGAGGACTTCATTTTTAAAGTATATATTTAAGAAGGAAATAACTAGCTTTGGGTAGGCAGAATAGGCCTATTAATAGGTTAAGAAACAAGAGAAATAACAAAGCCAGGAGATTAAAAAAAAAAAAAAAAAGGCAAGCAAGCAAAGATCCTGAGGACACACAGAGAAAGGAAGCCGTGTGCTGGGCAGAGGCCACACAGAGAGGCTGTTTTCTGAAGTCCTAGTTCTGCTCGCACTACCAGCACACCAGGCAAAGGGATTTCTAAAATGAGATCAGGTAGCTAGTGTCACCTTGGACGTTTTCAATGCCGAATTTATATCCTTGGCAGATTTAGACTAATTAAGGCCTTAAATGCTCTATGTGCCTTTACAGAAATTTTTTAGGCAATCCTCTAGAAACAAGACTCAGATCACTGCTAGCTGGCTTAGGCCTGGCCAAACCTACCTTGTTTTGGTCTGATTCATAGACGAGGTGTCTGGCTTCTGCCTCTGCATGGTCGTAGTCTGAGGGGAGGATCCAGTCTTTGGTTTCTTCCTTGTCCATTTTTCCATCACGGTTCTTATCTCGAAACTCAACAAACTGCTCTCGCTCCGTCTTCACCCATTCTGGCTCGTCAGCATTTCCATCGTGGCTATACATGTCACCTGAGCAGACACAGAAAAGGGTTTTGCTTTTTCTTTTTTTTTTTTTTTGACAGCCAGAGTTAGACAGTGAGAGAGAGAGAGAGAGAGACAAAGGTCTTCCTTCCGTTGGTTCACCCCCTAAATGGCCGCCACGGCTGGTGCACTGTGCCGATCCGAAGCCAGGAGCCAGGTGCTTCCTTCTGGTCTCCCATGCGGGTGCAGGGCCCAAGCACTTGGGCCATCCTCCACTGCACTCCGGGGCCACAGCAGAGAGCTGGACTGGAAGAGGAGCAACCGGGACAGAATCCAGTGCCCCAACAGGGACTAGAACCCAGTTCCTTTTTTCCAAAGACTGTCTCATGCCAGTCTGACCTACCCCTTCTTGCTCATCTATCTCTTTGGAACCTAACAACAGTCAGAAGGGTGTTATAGGCCAGAGAGACCTTCTAACAGGGTATTCTCCTGAAGCTTAATTATCTTGCAACAAGAATATTTACAGCTGTTGCTTTTGAGTGAATAAGAGCAGTGTTTGTACCTTAAAAAGTGCAGAACACGTTGGCTTGCACCAAGAAAAGATAAAGACTAGTTGTTCCCTATTTCACTTCACCTCAATGTACCTAGGTAAACTGGATGACTGGTTTTAGAAAGGTACAGTTTTAAATTCTCAAGGAAATTTGAGAAGTGTAGTATGTTATAAACCAAATCTGTCTCTACTAATGAATTATTACACAGAGCACATATATCAGTGTCCTTCAGTTGGGCAGGCATGCCTCCCGGAAACAAGACCACCACCAGTGGGGCTGGCGTTGTGCAACAGGTTAAGCCACTGTCTGCAATGCTGCCATCCCACGCTGGGGGCCAGTTCCAGTCCTGGTGCTCCACTTCTCATCCAGCTCCCTGCTAATGTGCCTGGGAAAGCAACCGAGGATGGCTCAAGTCCTAGTCCTTGGGCCCCTGCACCCACAGCCACTTGGGAACTGAACCAGTGGATGAAAGATCAACCTCTAACTTTGCCTTTCAAAATAAATAAATAAATCTTAGAAAAAAATAGCTAAACGAGTAAAGACAATGAAAAATACTATTTGAATTTTGAAAAAATGATTCCATTCAGTAACATTAAGGAATTAATAATTTTGGGGGTTGAGATATTTTAAAAAGTTTTCAGAGGGGGTCAGTGCTGTGGCACAGCAGGTAAAGCTGCTGCCTGTGACCTTGGCATCCCATATGGGCTCTGGTTCATGTCCTGGCTGTTCCATTTCCCATCCAGCTCCCTACTAATGGCCTGGGATGGATAAGCAGCGGAAGACGGCCCAAGTGCTTGGGCCCCCACCACCCACGTGGGAGACCTGGATGAAACTCCTAGCTGCTGGCTTCAGCCTGATCCACTGCTGGCTGTGGTGGCCATCTGGGGGAGTAAATTAGTGGATAGAAGATCTCTCTGTCTCTCTCTCTTGCCCTATAACTCTTTCAAAATACATACGTATTTAAAAAAAAAAAAGAAAGTTTTCAGAAGCACATATATATCTTGGAGACATACAACCAAATGTTTACAGATGAGTGAGATGATCCAAATCTACCTTAAATAAGAAAGGAGGGACAGGCTTCTGATGTAGTGGTTAAGCTACCACTTGGGATGCCCATATTCTATACTGGAGGGCCTGAATTTGAATCCTGACTGTTTCCAATTTTGGCTGCCTGCTAATGTGCACTCTGGGAGGCAGTAGTGACAGCCCAAAGCAGCTGAGTCCCTGGCACCCATGTTGGACACCTGGATTGAGTTCCTGGCTCCTGGCTTTCCCTTGGCCCCAGCCTCAACTGATGTGGGGGACATCGAGGAGTGAACCAGTAGATAGATGAGAGATCTCTTTCAAATAAATTATATATATATATATATATATATATATATATATATATATATATATATATATATATATATATATTTAAAATAAGAAAGACGGGGCCGGTGCTGTGGCGAAGTGGGTAAGGCCACTGTCTGCAGTGCCAGCATCCCATATGGGCACTGGTTCAAGTCCCAGCTGCTCCACTTCCAATCCAGCTCTCTGCTGTGGCCTACGAAAGCAGTAGAAGAAGGCTCAAGTCCTTGGGCCCCTGCACCCCCCTTGGAGACCCAGAGGAAGCTCCTGGACCTTGGCTTCAAATCAGCGCAGCTCCGATCGTTGAGGCCAACTGGGGAGTAAACCAGCAGATGGAAGACCCCTCTCTCTCTCTCTGTAACTCTGACTTAAAAAATAAACAAACAAACAAACAAATAAATAAGAAGGAAGGCAAGGAAATGGATGTGGCTGAGATAGGACCAGCTGTAGGCTGATGGCTGCTCAGGCTCGCACAGGAACAGTGATCCGTATACTACGCTGGTTAATTCTGTGTTTGCAATGTTCTATAAAAAATTTAAAAAATAAAAAGAAACAGCACAACTCTGAGTGAGTCTTATTAATGCTACATGTAAGAGGCAAAGAACTGTTTATGATCTCCCTTCTTACAGCGCAGAAATTGGCACATTCCCAGAAACTGTAAGATATTATTCTGGAGACTTAGCATACCAGATATTAATGTGTTTGTATTAGTTATTGATTTGTAAAAGAGGACTCTACACACACACACAGTTACACACAACTTTCTCATATAGCTAATTTTGGTAGTTTCAAGATACAATTCTTCTGCCTTTAAATCTAAATGATGGGGAGAGAAATACCTCCTTCTTTGGCAAATGATGATACCTAACAGTTATAAAACTTATTTTCTCTTCAGAGGTTCAAATGAGCTCTTTAGTTTTAGCACTTGTGATAAAATGTCAAAAGCTGAGAATGAAAGAATAAAACATCTGAAAGTAGAAAATCCTAAAACCATCAACTCAAGCTCAGAAAAAATAGCCAGACTTAATCCACTATACTGATAGACTCTGCTAAGAAAAAAGTCACTGTGGCAACATTCTATCCTCTATGGTTCATACTTTCTCTAAAAATTCTAAGTACTTCACTGGGTCTTAGAAAAAAAGGAGTTGTAAATATCCAAGGAGTATTCCATTTGGAATAACTCTACAACAGAAATAGTAGGTGTGACCAGACAACATCTAAGTGAAGGAGTGATCTGCTCAATGAAGCTTAATGATAGCTGATAGAAGCATAGTTTAAAACAAAATATACCAGGGATGGCCATCTGGCACCATGCTTAAGGTATTACTTTGCTCACATCTCATATTGGAGTGCCTGTTTTCAAGTCTTGGCTCTACTTCCAATCCAGCTTCCTGCTAGTGCTCCTGGGAAAGCAGCAGATGATGGCCCAAGTATTTGGACCCCTGCTATCCATGTGAGAGACCTAGATGGAGTTCCAGGTTCCTGGCTTCAGCCTGGCCCAGCCCCAGCCATTACAGCCACTTGGGAAGTGAAGCAGCGGATGGAAGATTCTCTCTCTTCATCACTCTGCCTTCCAAATAAATTATTATCTATTTATTGATTCCTGGGTTTCCTAGTGTAAGTCCAGGTTTCTTGCAATTTTTTACCATCAATTAATATGACACCCAGGGTACATTCTGTGAATCTGTCAATATGGTAGTCACTGGCCAATGTGGCTACTGAGAAATTAAAAGATGGCTGGTCCAAACTGGGTTGTGCTATACATATGCATAAAAAAATCAATAATTTGTATAAGAGGAAATTATAGCATTTTGGAATATTAGATTAGGTAAGAGACATTATTGAAATTGATTTCATCTGCTTCCTTTTACATTTTAATGTGGCTATTAGGAAAGTTAAAATTACATATGTGACTCGCATTTGTACTTTAGTTGGATAGTGCTACTGTGGATACTTTATCATTACCCAATATTCATCACACTGGTTTGGCTTAAGGATCTGGTAAGAGCTGACCCATGGAGCAGATTGTTTCCATGGCTGATCACACCTTCCAAAGTTTTATTTTAGCTTCTTTTAAAAGACACACTAGAAGCACACTTACCAATATACTCTTCTAGATCAATGAAACCATCACCATTCTTATCTATATCTTCCATTGTTTCCTAAGCAGGAAAAAACAAAAGACCATTACACTTGGTCTCTGAATAAATTTGCCAGAAGAGAATAAGCTATCTTCCCTCTCACACTCAAACACACACACACACACACACAGAGTTAAAACCATCGGCAACTGATGCTTTTCTACATGGAAAATGGTAAATCAGAGTCTTCTTGGAAGTATGCTGCCACTGCTCAATGATGGACAAGCCATAATGATGCTGAAGTCACGGCAATGAAGTGACCAGTGACTATGTATGTATACAGCTACAGATGGGACCACTCAGCACGGGACATTTCAAAAAAAGCATTTCCCCTTTAGTACTTTATGAAGCTACTAACCAAACAGCCAATATTATCTGATGGAAAGTACTAAACGAAAGCCAAAAATACTTAGAAAAGGTCCAGAAAAATGGTGACAGAGCTTGGAATTTGAATCTTGTATAGCAAATCATTTCATTCAAATACACACGAAAGGCCAAAGCGGGAAGATGGCAAATGCACCCAGAGAAACAGAGCCTGTTCAGAACCCCCGCTGACACCCACCTGCACCACTATGTCTTTCATGTAGTCATACTCCTCAGGATGCAGGAAAGCAGTGAATTCCTCCTTTGTGGCAATGAGATCTCCATCCTTGTCTGCCATTTTAAACCTCCGCTCATCTCTAACCATCATCTGTTTATAGTTAAATCCATCATCAGGGTCTGGATCATCTAGAAAACAAAAATTCAAGTCAAGCCTTAAAGGCTTTTAGAAAAAACAAAAACGCAAGGGGTAGGGATATTCATTTCCAAGAAAGATAAAACCAAGCAACGAAGAAATAACTTGATCACACAAGCAAAATTGTGGCAGTATAAAGACATTTAGTTTAGGGCTAAAGTTCCACTAATCAGACCTGAGTTAGGTCCAAGCTGACTGTAAATGTTTGCCATCCAACATGGAACCCTGGCTCTAGGACTCTTAACCAAATAGGTAATGCTTCACTGTTACTGATGTTAAGGTTTCTACAAGGCTTGAATTTTCCAGTTATATGTGCAGGCAGTGTTGGCCCTAAAGTCATACCATTCAGGTGTGAACTCTATCACTTTTTTAGCTGTGTGAGCTTGGGCAAGTAAATTAACTATGCCTCAGCAGTTAGAGGCAACAGGGGTGTCTGCTTCACAATGCTGTTATAAGAATTAAAATGAGAAAATAAATCAGATGAAGTCAAATGAAGCTACTGCTGTTTTTTTTTTTTTTTTTTTTAAACTTAAATATTTGGCTGCCATCACGAAGCTAATGCCAAAGGCCTTCTATCCCAGTTCAAGGACACTCAGATTCAAGCAAATGAATTTCAGACATCACAACTCTGAAAGATCACACTTGGTATGTATGTATTTTTTAGTCAACTCAGACATGTACCAAGAGTTACAGGTATTATTCACCCTCTATTTACATAAACTTCTAGAAAATACAAACTGACCTACAGTTACAGAAAATGGATCACTGCTTGCTTAGGGACAAAGGCATGGGGAGGGTGAGAAGGACAAAAAAGGAACAGGAGGAGGTTTTAGGGGGTGATAAATGTATCCATTATCTTGATTGTCGTGTTGGTTTCATTGCCATATACATTTCAAACTTACCAACTGTGTACTTAAATATGCCCAGTTCACTGTATGTCAATTATATTTTGATAAGGCTATTTTTAAAAAATAAGCATTGGACTACAACCAAACTGAATCTGCACCTATTCATCTGTGGAACTGCACAGCAGCCGCTAGACAGTTTATAGGCAGGAAGAACAAAATCTGGTGTCTTTAAGCTGAAAAAGGTATTAACTGCAGAAAAGAAATATAAAAATTAAGTTGCTGTGTGAACCAAGTCAGATAATAGATGGGAAAATATTTTAAAGATAAAAGATACCACGTTAAAGATAAGTTATTATTCCTGCAATATATTGAATAGTTTTGTAAAAAGATCCAAAGGACCCTTTAACATAACACACTACTGACTTTTGACACTCTAGTTTAATCTTTCTATATTTTAAAACAAAACAGGGTGTAGTGGGTGTTGTGGGTGATGCCAGCATCTAATATGGGTGCCAGTTCATGTCCCAGCTGCCCCACTTCAATTCAGCTCTCTGATAAAGACCTGGGCAAAGCAGCAGAAGGTGGCCCAAGTGTATGGGCACCTGTTACCACGGGACACGCAGAAAACTCCTGGTTCCTGGCTTTGGCCTGGCAGAGCCGCAGTGGTTGTGGCTATCTAGGGAGTGAACCAGCAGATGGAAGATCTCTCTCCCATTATCTCAGTAACTCTTTCAAACAAATCTTCATTCTTTACTGTGTGTAAAAAATTTAGTTAGCATATTGAATCCTCAGTCACTGGGATCTTATACATGTACACTTAACGCTGTTAGACGTGAAGAATTTAAAGAAAATACCGTCTTTATTAGATGCAAAGTCATCTCTTCTAAACAAACACAGAGTTTCAGGACCAACTGTGCAGTGTAACAGAAAAACAACCTGCACCTCCACACCAGATTCTCAGTTAAGAGCCTTCCTCCCATCCCGGGGTAAACCTGGTGACCGGGTCAAGTCGTCTGACAGCAACATGCACACACATGAGAATGGGAAAAGGAAAATGCAGAACTTTATTTTTAATGATGACCCTTAGGCCTACAGCCCTGCTTGAGCCCTGTAAGTACGCTAAGCACCAGTTTATGGCCCTGGCTGGCCGTACACAGTGTTGGGTAGGCTCTTGACCTGGAACTAGATCAAGGGTGGATCTTTGGGATTTTGTACTTTATTTGTGGCAGACAGTGTTAACATTCCTTTTGAGAGTAGCGGATTCACCAAGACATATTTTACCTAAGAGCTAAGATGACTGCAGTCTGAACTCAAAAGTGAATCAAGAACACATGTTCACATCAATTCCGCAGCACTTAGCCAGCTCATCCTCCCAGGGCCCGCCAGCCCGCCAGCCCGCACGCCTCTGAGGAAAGATGCCTTATAAAGACATTGCCTCTCCAGCCAGCGTTTCAGCTTCTGTATAGTCTCAGCAGCAGAAATACCCATTACATTGAATCATCTGCCTTGTGAGGCAACAGAGCTCTCAACAGATTTTTATGCAAATAATCATGCACAGAGTTGAAGAATCACCCTGGGCAGGGCAGCAGTGAGTGCTTAAGGGCAAGCCCATTTATTAACACAGCATTCTGTGCAGATCACAACAGGTCACCCTCTGCTTTACATTTTATAATTACTTCTAAGGAAATCCGGAGAATGCGGCGTCTCAGCCAGAGACTCTCCACCTACACGGAGGTTTTAGTACGTGTGTTCTTAATTGGTGTGGGATACGCTTGGTTCTTGGCCAAGTGTCAGCACTGGGACAGAGAGTGCCACTTTAGTCTGAGAACAGCCTGACATAGAAATAAAAGTCTCTTCACCAGAAATGCATCCAGCCCTGTAATGAACATGGACAGCTGGCTCTCCAGTGGGAAAACAGACCATTACACTGTCAAGGCAGCTGAGGGGGACACTTGCTCTAAGCCAGAAATTCCCCTAATTTCCAGGATAAAAATACAAAAAGTATTATTTACGCATTCTTATCTCAAACTGTATCATGTACAACAGAAGAATCTCATAAATTAAAACACCTTAGGTCAGCCATTGCAAAGTGTAATAAGTAACAGAAAATTACTGACAGGTGGCCCCCCACAAATAAGTCAACAGAAAGCATTCAAAATAACATCTATTTGCCTAGAAGCACTTGCAAAGCAAGCTGAAAAACCCATGTGCCAGAGAAAACAAATGGGAAATTTTCATTTGTAAACTTAGTAAGCAGACATACTGAAATAGTTCAATTTTTATCAAGGAAACTTTTGTTTGAATGTAATTTTACTAAGAAAAGACAACGGATTTCACCTTATTCTCACTAGTTATCAAGGAATCTAATTTAGTTTGAGTTTCAGGTCCAACACTTTAAAGGGACCATGTCAGGAGACATCTCAAGGTCTCTCACTTTGCATTGTTGAAACAAATGCAGCCTTTTCAGTAAGATCTACGCTAAAAATGATCTCTGAGGGACAGAAAGAAAATGAGAAAATATATTTGTAATGCTTAAGGTGTACAAGATGTCAAACTTCAGAAGAACAAAATTAAACAAATAATACATAGCATACAAAGTTAAAACAAAGGAAATCAGGTAAGCATGGAATTACTGAAGGTAAGCACAGTTCTTCCTTTCCTTTCCTTTCCTGTGTGACCCATTTGTTTCTTTGACTCAAGACCATGGTCTCTGCCAGGCTGACAACTTGCCCCTTACCCAGGTAAGTGCCATAAGTCACGTTTCTGTACTCATCCCAGGAGATTAAGCCGTCTTGATTCATATCAAACTCCTGCCATTGGTTTTCAACATTGTCATATATGTATTTCTTCTGGGCGTGCTTAATCCAGGATTTCAGCTCCCCCTCCGTCACAAACCCATCTTTATCCGCGTCTATTTTATCTACAATCATTCTACAAGACAAAACAGTTACGTTTCAAGGTGCCGGCTCCACAAAGCTTTTTCCCCCAGATTGTAGGGACCTACCTAAAACGTAGCCGTAGGTGGCATTTTTATATTCCTCCCAGGAAACGAGGCCGTCCTCATTGAGGTCATGCCCCTTCCACTGTCGCTCTACATCCTCGTAAATCCAGCGCTTTTGTGCAAACTTAATCCAGTCTTTGAGCTCATCCACAGTGACAAACCCGTCCTCGTCGCCATCTATTTTACTTACAATCTTTCTGTAGAAAATGCAGAGAAATCCAGCAAGAGGTTAAAAGGACACAAGGCTCTGGACATAGCCAGGTTGTGTGCTGTGACCACAGGAGCTGCTCAAGGCTAACACATGGAAATAAAAAAATTGTCTCTAAAAAACCAAACAGCTAGACAGGAACTGACAGTTTTCCTCTTCAGTGACCCATCACTGATTGGTAATGAGCCATTCAGGGTAAACACAGTCTCTGGCTGCTGTACTTGCATCCCAAAGCTAACCCATTCAGTCTGTGGTCAGAATCCAGGAGCGAATATCCATACTTATCTAGGTTCTCCATTCTTTATATCAAATAACACACAAATTTCTCTGTCTTCCCTTACTGCTTTTAGGAGAAAAAAGAACCTTCATTTCTTGGTCACAACCACTGGTATGATTAATTTTTAAATACAGGTACATAGAGAGGGGGATGCTTATCTTAAAAATAGCCAGCAGCTTTTCTTATGCTGAATTGTATTTTTGTATTTAATCAGGAAAACTGGAGAATGGAGAACTCTGATGAAATGTCTTAAGAATGTGTATCTGGGGCCAGCGCTGTAGCGTAGTGCGTAATACCGCCACCTGTAGTGCCAGCAACCCATATGGACAACAATTGGAGTCCTGGCTGCTCCACTTCTGATCCAGCTCTCTGCTATGGCCTGTGAAAGCAGTGGAAGATGGCCTACGTGCTTGGGCCCCTGTATTTGGGTGGGAGATCTGGAAGAAGCTACAGGCTCTGGTTTCAGATCTGCCCACTTCTGGCCATTGTGGCCATTTGGGGAGTGAACACAGTGCTTGAAAGACTCTTCTCTCTCTCTGCCTGTCACTCTACCTTTCAAATAAATAAATCTTAAAAAAAAAAAAAAAAAGATGTATATCTGCGATAAGAATGCTAATAAGCTGAGAGGGTTAGTGTGCAGATTACAAAGCAAAAGCAACAAAACTAGTCAGTCACTATACTGTCTTTCAGATTCGCCATCTGAACTGCAGGATTTAAAATTATGCACAACGCAAAAGCTCACGAAAACTCCATCACCTACTTACAGAGGCCAAGACAACCTACGTATAGTCACACATGTAAGTAGCCCTTTTGGAAACAGAAACTTTAAATCAAAACTTCCAACACTGGGAGTGTAAGTGAGAGGGCAGGTACAGTGGGAAGAATCACTATGTTCCTAAAGTTGCATTTATGAAATGCATGAAGTTCGTTTTCCTTAAATAAAAGGTTTCTGGGGAAACAAACAAAAAAAACTTCCAACACGGGGGCTGGCACTGCTGCGTAGATTAAGCCTCCCACTGCAGTGCCAGCATCCCATATGGGCACAGGTTCCTGTCTGGGCTGCTCTTCTGATCCTGTTCTCTGCTTGTGGCCTGGGAAAGCAGTGAGAGATGGCTCAAGTGCTTGGGCCCCTGCAGCCATGTTGGAGACCTGGAAGAAGCTCCTGGTGGAGTGGGTAAGGCCTCTAGGATGCCTGGAATCGAGTCTCACTTTCACTTCTGATCCAGCTTCTCACTAATGTGCCTGGGAGGCAGCAAATGATGGTCCAAGCAGGTACTTGGGTTCCTACCATTCACGTGGGAGACCTGAATGTAGCTCCTGTCTTTGGTTGGGCCCAGCTGTGGACATTTTGGGCATTTGGGGAGTGAACTAGCAGATGGAAGATCTCTCTCTTTGTCTCTCCCTTTCTGTAACACTGCCTTTCAAAATAAATCTAAAAAAATTTTAAAAAAAGCTAATATAAAAGGCAAAGCAACACCATGTCTCTCCTTTTTTATAAAGATTTATTATTTAAAAGGCAGAGTTAGAAAGAGGCAGAGGGGCCAGCGCTGTGAGTAGGGGGTAAAGCCGCCACCTGCAGTGCCAGCATCCCATATGGGCGCTGGTTCGAGTCTCAGCTGCTCCACTTCTGATCCAACTCTCTGCTATAGCTTGGGAAAGCAGTGGAAGATGGCCCAGGTCCTTGGGCCCTGCACCCACGTGGGAGACCTGGAGGAAGCTCCTGGCTCTGGTTGGTGTGGCACTGACCATTGCGAACAACTGGCGAGTGAACCAGCGGGTGGAGGACCTCTCTCTCTCTGCCTCTGCTTCTTTCTCTGTAAATCTGACTTTCAAAGAAAATAAATAAATCTTAAAAAAAAAAAAAAAAAAAAAAAAGAGGCAGAGACATGAAGCACGGGGTGGGGGTAGGGTGGTCTTCCATCTGCTGGTTCATTCCTCAAATGGCTGTAACAGCTGGAGCTGTGCCAATCCAAAGCCAGGAGCCTGGAGCTTCTTCCAGGTCTCTCATCAGGTGCAGGGGCCCAAGGACTTGGGCCATCTTCTATTGCTTTCCCAGGCCATAGCAGGGAGCTGGATCAGTAGTAGAGCAGCCGGGACTCAAACTGGCACCCAAATGGGATGTTGGCACTGCAGGTGGGGGCTTTACCTGCTATGCCACAGTGCCAGCGCTAGAAAAGCCATCTCTTTTTTTTTTTTTTTAATTTTTTTTTATTTTTGACAGGCAGAGTGGACAGTGAGAGAGAGACAGAGAGAAAGGTCTTCCTTTTGCCGTTGGTTCACCCTCCAATGGCCGCCGCGGTAGCGCGCTGCCCAAGGACTTGGGCCATCCTCCACTGCACTCCCTGGCCACAGCAGAGAGCTGGCCTGGAAGAGGGGCAACCGGGACAGGATCGGTGCCCCGACCGGGACTAGAACCTGGTGTGCCGGCGCCGCAAGGTGGAGGATTAGCCTAGTGAGCCGCAGCGCCGGCCAAAAGCCATCTCTTAAACACCATCCTCTATCTATATGGACTTAAGGGCAAAACTGTCTTTGTAACTTTAAATCTGTAGAATTTCAACAATATTAACAGATTAAGTTATATTAGTATTGAAAGTTCTGCACGATCTATAATGGGATCCAGTTTGTGCTCAAACAGTATTGGCTATTAATAGTGTCACTGTACCGTTAAGAAACAAAAAGGGTGGGGCAAGGTATCAGAACCCCTCCGTTCCCAAAAGGTATTTTTAAACTACTATAAATAGTTTGAAGAGAAGGGCTATCCAGATAAAAATGGCATATGACTGCTCAAGATGAGCTTCTTAATGGAGCTGGCTGAATAGTAAACCCCAAATGGTCTAATCCAGGGGTTGGCAAACTTTTTTGAAAAGGGACAGAGAGTAAATATTGATTTTGTGGGCCACATATAGATCTGTCATGCACACATATATAACACAATCCTCTAAAGACGTAAATGGCAGCCTGTAGGCAGTAACCCAAATCTTCAATACTTTGTAGATTTATGAAGGCAATGGTCTAATAGTCCTATGACAATGGACAGCCCTATGAATGTAGTTATGATGATACTAAACAAACAGTTATTCCAGGACAAACACACTGCATTTAATGGCTTCCCTGTTATTTTTCCTAAGAGGCAACATATGCCCCTAAGGCTCAAGTAGCATAAAACAAACTTTTAGTCCTTTTAAGAAAGGGGGAGGGGGGCAGCGCCATGGTGTAGTGGGTAAAGCCTCAGCTTGCAGTGCCAGCATCCCATGTGGACGCACGCCGGTTTGAGTCCGGGCGGCTCCACTTCCGATGCAGCTCTCTGCTATGGCCTGGAAAAGCAGTAGAAGATGGCCCCAAGTCCCTGGGCCCCTGCACCCGTGTGGGAGACCTGGAAGAAGCTCCTGGCTCCTGACTGGCACAGCTCCAGCCATTGCGGCCATCTGGGGAATAAACGAGCGGATTATTCTGCCTCTCTGTAACTCTGCCTTTCAAATAAGTGAATAAATCTTAAAGTTGGAGGTGGGTATTGGTGCAGTGCAACAGGTTAGCCTGGCACTCGGAACTCACTCATCCCATTAGAGTGCTGGTTCTAATTCCAGCTGCTCCACTTCTGATCCAGCTTCCTGCTAATTAACCTGTGAAGGCAGCAGGTAATGGCCCAAGTACTTGGGTCCCTGCCACCTATGTTGGAGACCTAAATGGAGTTCCAGGCTCTTGGCTTCAACCTGCCCCCACCCTAGCTGTTGAGACCATTGTAATGGAAGATCTCTCTGTGCCTTTGAAAACAATCATCAATATGGTCAACAAGTGAACTCAGAAAGGTGCATAATAGCCTTAAAATTTTCAATATGCAAAAGTTTCTATATATTTATGTGTGTACTTTTCTAAGAGAGTCATTAGTTTTCATTTGACTCAAAGGGTCTGGGCCTGTGATCCCCCAAAATGATATTAAAGTTAAGAACTTTAATATTAATCACTTCAAAACAAATTCTTTTGAATTTTTGAAGGACACATAATGAAAATTAAGTAAATCTGGACTTTTTTTGGAGGAAGGAGAAAGATAAGATATACTTAATAAAAAATGTCCTATTTGTTAACATACTTGATGAGAAAATGGTATCGAATATGGTATATTAAGTTGGTGTTAAGATGCTTCCCAAGGACTTTTTAGATATTATTACCATGGATTTCAAAAACAGTAGTGGATATTTGCAACTACAGGTATAAACAATGATTTCTGCACCATTTAGCTCACTCATTCTACAAAAAAAACATGATTTTGTCATCTTAGTCTCATAAAATACCAAGGCTGCTCATGAACTGAAATTTTGATAATATTTACTGATGATAAAAAAGACTTTTTCTCAACTGAAAATTGCTAGCAGAGCTATTCTGCTACCTGCCAAGAGCCAGAACATCAGTAAGGCATCTTCCACCTAAATGACACTAAACTTAGGGGCCCTCCATTAGGAGTAATTCTGTGAAGAGACAGTGGAGACCAAACATGGGAGGGACATGCACAGTATTAACAGGTGTGACAAACGTTGGGAGCACTGTTGTGCAACTCCATTTTCATCTTGGAATGTTAGAGTTACAAGATTAAAACGAAGTTAGCACCATCTCTCAAAGTTAGAAAAGCAAACTCACAGTAGAATGAGGCTGATGTATGTTTCAAATCTACTTTCAAATGCTTTGGGATAATTGTTCATTCTATATAGCAAAATCTTTTTTTTTTTTTTTTTCTGATTACTTCTGTCAGTACTGAAGAATAAAATATTGTACTCTTTGGTCAGCAGATAATCCAATGAAAGACTGAATATATTCTGTGGTATCTCCAAAAGCAAACCCTAGGGGGCTGGCACTGTGGCGTAGTGGGTAAAGCTGCCACCTGCAGTGCTGGTATCCCATATGGGCATCGGTTTGAGTCCTGCTGCTCCACTTTGCACCCAGCTCTCTGCTATGGCCTGGGAAAGTAGTAGAAGATGGCCCAAGTCCCTGGGCCTCTGCACCTGCGTGGGAGACCCGGAAGAAGCCCCTGGCTCCTGGCTTCAGATCGGCACAGCTCCAGCCATTGCGGCCAATTGGGGAGTGAACCAGCGGATGGCAGACCTCTCTCTCTCTGCCTCCCCTCTGGGTAACTCTGACTTTCAAATAAATAAATAAATCTTTAAAAACAAACAAACAAACAAAAAAAAACCAAGCCAAAAAAAAACAAAAGCAAACCCCTGAGCAACATCTTACAGCACTACCCATGATGGCAAAGTATTTTTGGGGAAGTGCCACTTGTTACAACTTTCCACACAAATCTCCTGAATGCAGTTCAGAAAGCTGTACCAATGCTGCTCACTGAAGAGGAAATCGGTACAAAACTGACCTGCATTTTCTTAAAAAGCAAGGCTTCTGGAGAGCCAAAAGAGATGTCAGAATTCCAGTTAGAAATAATCAACTGGGATTCTACCCAATCAACCCTCAGGTAACAAGCTGCCTGCTGAGCGCCAAAGAACCTGACCACTGCCTGGCTATAATGAGACAGTAATCCACACTCAGACACTCAGACCATGACTTGCCACACTCTGCTAAGAAAGTCAGGTTGGTTGATTTGGTTTTTGTTTTTTAATAAGTAAATGTCTGAGAATGAAAACAAAGGGGTGAAAAACATCCTGGGAAACCATAAACTTTACAGAAAATACTCCAGGGGTCCAATTCGCAGTTTATTAGCCACTCAAAGATGTGGCTTGGACAACAGTGAATACAGTTTTTAAAAATTAGAAACAGCAGCGAAGTCTCCATGTAACATTCTTCTGGGATCAAGAGGATGCAGTTCAAGAAGGGCCTGCAGTCCTCAGTACTTTTTATGCAAAATGATTTTGCTATGTAGAATGCGATACAAACTGTTACTCAGTGGAGTATGGATGAAAGCAGGCACTAATTACATTTTAGTGGTAGCAATTCTGTGGTTAGTTTTCAGAAGATGTAGTTCAACATGGCGTTACTGGTGCCAGAAACGGAGGGGAGGGGGCAGCATAAGCTGATTTAAAGCACGGCATTACCCTAAACCAGCCCCCTGAGAACTGGCATCTTACCCAAGCCTCTCCTTGCTCTCTTCTGGTGTCAGCTGATCAAAGGTCTTTGCCTCTTCCGCACCCAAGAAGGCGTCATGGTCGTAATCAAAGCTCTGAGCATCATCGTGAACCTTGTCGCTGAGCTGAGGCTCATGATGTACACGGTCTTTCTTCTCTGTGGGCTTGCTCAAGGCAAAGGCTGTGCACAGGGACAGGCACATAAGAAACTGTCGCAGGTCCATGACAACTGGCCCTTAAAGAAAATGAAAGGCAGTTAAATTAGGAAGCAGTATGGGTAACAACAAAACAAGAAATTAACTTCCCAGTTAATTTTTTTAAAGATTTATTTATTTATCTGAAAGGCAGAATTACAGAGAGGCAGAGGCAGAGAATCTTCCATCTGCTGGTTCACTCCCAAAATGGCTGCAACGGCCAGGGCTGGGCTATCCTCTGCTGCCTTCCCAGGCGCACCAAGCAGGGAGCTGGATGGAAAGTGGAGCAGCCAAGTCTCTCATATGGGATGCCGGCGATGCAGGCAGTGGCTTAACCTGTTAATGCTACAACGCCAGGCCCTAGCAAGCTGATTTCCAGGCTGGTAATTTTGTATGGCCTGCGAGTGATATTATACATATATCCAAATGGCCCTTGGCAGAAAAAAGGTTCCCCACCCTGGCAATGCTTCTCAGGTGATTCTGATGATCACCAGATTAGGAATCAACGAAATACTAACAGCTTCCTTGGTCCACAATCCCAAAGTGGTCCACATGCAGGTTCAACCTCGAGTCACCTTCACTTGCCCAGGCATAAGAACCTGAGTACTGTTCAGAGTACAGATTCCCAGCCTCAAGCTGCAAGATAGAAACCTATTTAGCACACTCGAGATACCCCACAGTACTAGTCAGAGAGGTTAAAATCTTGGGGGAAAAACTCACAAACCATAAAACTTAAAATCAAGGGGAAGGGTCTTCTTTGGTGCCTATACTGTAACTAGTGTTTCGTCACAAGAGCAGTATTCGGAATGCTTTTTTCCTGGGCAATGAGAGTTTTTATCATTTCACATCATCTCTCCCTCATCTCCCTTTATGCCTAATCCCTGGTACCTTGGGGTTGTGAATGTGACCTTGTTTGGAAATGAGGTCTCTACGGATGTAATCAAGTTAAAATGAGAACATGCTGGGTCAGGGTAGGCCCTGACCCAATAAACACTGTCCATAAAAAGAGAAATGTAGACACAGACATAGGAGAGGGAATGCCTTCTTATGAAAGAGGTGGAGATTGAGGTGATGCATCTACACAGCAGGGAACTCCAAGCATTGCCGGCAACCGATAGAAGCTAGAAGGAGGCAAGGATGGATCTCCTCGGACCTTCAGAGAACACGGACCTGCTGACACCTTGCTTTCAAACCTTTAACCTCCAGAACTACAAGAGAATACGTATCTGCTCTTTTCAACCACCCAGTGCATAGCGATTTGTTACAGCAGCCCTGGGAAACTAACACAAGTAAAGAGTCACATGTAACATGAAAACCAAACACACATCTTGCCCTAATCTGCATATTAAACCACCATAGACTTCACCTTCCCCAAGAGGTCTATAGTAGAACTAGTTAGTCTAAATCATTACATTTTATATGTAAATAATGGCAAAAATAGGAAAATTCTTTCAGTATTGCTTCCACTTCAGAGGATCTCTATCCAGACTGCACCCTAGAATCACCCTGGGATGTCTAGACAATCAGACTCCTGAATCCTTCCTCTTATCAATAAGCACATCTGGGGACGGGGCCTGCGTTAGGCCACTGCTTGCAGTGGCAGCATCCTAGGTCAGGAGGCCTGCTTAACTTCCGGCTGCGCTGCTTCTCATCCAGCTCTCTGCTAATGCGCCTGAGACAGCAGCGGAAGATGGCCCAGGTGCTTCTGGGGTCTTGCTACTCACATGTGAGCTCAGATGGCGTTCCAGGCTCCTGGCTTTAACCTGGCTCAGCTCTAGCTGTTGCAGGCATTTGGAGAGTTAACTAGAGTATGAAGGTATCTGATTCTCTCTTGCTCCCTCTTTCAAAAAGAAAAAGAAAGAAAAGAAAGGAAAAGAAAAAAAAAATGATTACAGTGTGGGGTGAGGCCTGGCCATTAATATTTTTAAAAGGCTGCCTCAGTGCAGCCAGGTTGAGAAGCACTATCCTAACAAACTTTCAAACCGCCATTGTAACATGTAAGAAATCTGACCTGAAAGTATACTTAAAATGAAGAAAATGCATATACTGGATCCTGTCTGAAAGATTTGGGAACTAAAATAAAGGGAGTGAATTGTACTGGGGGTAAGGAAGTTAAATATGCCAGATACACTGGATATCTTTCAATCTATCATTTTTTCTTACCCCAAGATAGTACCTAAGTGAAGTTACATGGTTTTAGCTTGGATTTGTAAAGCCCTTTGGATTCAATAAACTAAAAGACGCTTAGCATGTTAATGGTGGGAATGTTATACAAAAATTTCTTAAAAGTAAAGGAAGGCAAGCAGAGAAATATTTGTATATTTAATCCCAACACAACCTAGAGCGCTCATTATACAAGGGCTCAACATGAGCCCACCATGAACAACGTTTAGGTCTAAAAGCACCCAGGAATATTGGATGCAATCACAGGGGAAACAGCTCAGTGCGGGAGGGTGGGAGGTCTCGAAATGGCAAAGGAATATACAGCAGAGAGCATCAGGTGTTCTAAATAAGTAGGGCAGCCAATAAGACAAACAGAAATGCAGATAAAGAGATAATGGGGGAGGGGATGGTAGTTCCACGCCCATTCATAAAAAAGGCACCTTAACCAACCAGGGGACAGTTGGCAGGCCTGATGAAACCCATCAGAGAAAGCAATGTGAAAGCCAGAAATAAGACCCATGGATAAAGGGGTAGCAGGTGGTACTTTTCTTAAGCTGTTCCCACCAATGTTCCAACTTGGCTTTGTTTCAAAAAAGCTCTTCAACATTGTTTCTCTTGATTCCATCAAAATGTTCAAATGTACACAAAAGTACTTGTAGAAGGATACTCAATGTTGGCAATTTATAATGATAAAAAAACCTGGAAAACCAGAGAACTGGTAACATATATTAAACCTGTATTATGGAAAAGCACACAGAGGTTACAAAGACATGCTGGATCCATGTGCAGTGAAAGGGAGAACTCACAAAGTTTTGTGAATTTTAAAAAAGTAAACTGCAAAAACAATGTCAAGATTTCGTTTATATAAAAAAGAGAGCAAAACTAAACAATCTCCTTAGGTTACTCATGTTTGTATAAAATATAACATTCATAAAAATAGTGATGGAAGGGTAAAGGGCTGGTGCTGTGGCGTTAGCGGGTTAAGCCAGCGTCTGCAGCGACATCCCATAGGGGTGCCAAATCAAGTCCCAGCTCTCCACTTCCGATCTAGCTCCCTGCTAACACGCCTGGAAAAGCAACAGAGGATGGCCCAACTGCTTGCACCCATGTGGGAGACTGGGACAAGCTCCCGGCTTTGGCCTGGCCTAGCTCTGGTCATTGTGACCATTTGGGGAGTGAGCAAGTGGATGGAAGACCTCTCTCTTCCCTCTGTCGTTCCTCTCTTGCTGTAACTCTTTCAAATAAATAAATCTCTAAAAAAAAAAAAAAAGGAAGGGTAAGTTGGTGAGGGTGGTATGGAAGTGAGATCTAACATGGTACTCTGTTATGCTATCTACTTTCTGCAAATGAACTTGTTCTCATGTGAACTACTTTTCTGTATTATTTTCCAGATTATATATAAATATATATATATTAGATTTTTAAAAATTTTTATTTATTTGAAAAACAGTAACAGAGCAAGAGGTCTTCCATCTGCTGGTTCACTCCCCAAATGGCTGCAATGGTCAGAGCTGAGCCAATCCAAAGTCAGGAACTTCTTCCAAGTCTCCTATGTAGGTGAAGGGGCCCAAGGAGCTGGGCCATCTTCTGCTGCTTTCCCAGTGCACGTAAGCGATGCTGGTGCTACAGGCCAGGGCTTTAACTCGCTGTGCCACAGCACCAGTCCCTCCAAATAATATTTTAAAAACTCATTTCAGTGTTATTCAAGCCATTTCTCCAGAATGAAAAAGAGGTCTGAAGGAAAAACATCTATTTAGAGTTAAGACACCAAATATTATTCATAAACCAAAATATACTGCTCTATGCAAGTAACACTCCAGCTGATCTGTCAATAATTCAAATGGTCGGCCGGTGCCTCAGCTCACTAGGCTAATCCTCCACCTGTGGCGGGAGTTCTAATCCCGGTTGGGGTGCCAGATTCTGTCCCGGTTGCTCCTCTTCCAGGCCAGCTCTCTGCTGTGGCCTGGGAAGGCAGAGGACGATGGCCCAAGTTCTTGGGCCCTGCATCTGCATGGAAGACCTTCCAGGAAGCACCTGGCTCCTGGCTTCGGATCGGCGCAGCACGCTGGCCGTAGTGGCCATTTGGGTGTGAACCAATGGAAGGAAGACCTTTCTCTCTGTCTCTCTTTCTCTCACTGTCTAACTCTGCCTGTCAAAAAAATAAAATAAAATAATTCAAATGGTTAGTCAAATCAGTTTAACAGTAAAAGGACTATTAGACTGTTGTGGGCATTTGCCAGGTGAACCAGCAGACAGAAGATCTCCCTCTCCATCGGTCTTTTAAATAAGATGAAATAAGAAAAACAAAAATTCCTACAATGGACTGGCACCATGGCTCACTTGGTTAATGCTCCGCCTGCAGTGCTGGCATCCCATATGGGAGCTGGGTTCTAGTTCCGATTGTTCCTCTTCCAGTCCAGCTCTCTGCTGTGGCCCAGGGAGGGCAATGGAGGATGGCCCAAGTGCTTGGGTCCCTGCACCCACATGGGAGACCAGGAAGAGGTACCTGGCTCCTGGCTTCGGATCAGTGCAGCACAGGCTGAGGCGGCCATTTGGGGAGTGAACCAATGAAAGGAAGACCTTTCTCTCTGTCTCTAACTCTACCTGTCAAATAAAAAAAAAAATTCCTACAATGACCATGTATTCTTAAAAAATTCCTTAAATAAACCTTTAGAAACAAGAAACAGGATTATATGTTGATATTTTCTAACATATTCAAATAATATCTGCAATGTTGGAGGGTTACAGAATCAAATAAAATCAAGAGTGAAGTGACAAAGGATTTTCCTTATCACTACTGATAAGGTGATTTCACTGTAGGATTTTTCTTAAAAAATATTTTTTAAAAAAATTTATTTGTGTATTTGAAAGGTAGAGTTATAGAGAAGCAGAGGCCAAGGCAGGAAGAGAGAGAGAGATTCCATCTGCTGGTGTCCCACATAGGTGCAGGGACCCAAGGACCTGGGCCATCTTCTACTGCTTTCCCAGGCCATAGCAGAGAGCTGGATCAGAAGTGGAGCAGCTGGGACTAGAACCGGCACCCATATGGGATGCCAGCACTGTAGGCAGTGACTTTACCCACTACGCCACAGAACCAGCCCCTAAAAAAGACTTATTTATTTGAAAGAGTTATGGGAGGGGGGACGAGGGGGGGGGGGGAAGGATCTTCCATCCACTGGTTCACTCCCCAAATGGCTACAATGGCCAGGGCTGGGCCAGGCCAAAGCCAGGCACTTCATCTGAGTCTCCCATATGGGGACAGGGGCCCAAACACACCGGCCATCTTCTGTTGCTTTCCTCAGGTCATTAGCAGGAAGCTGGATGGGAAGTAGGGCAGCCAGGTCATGAACCGGCACCCATATGGGATGTTGGCATCACAGGCAGAGGCTTTATCTGCCACAACTCCAGCTCCTAGGATGATTTCAAAAATTATTTTCACTTTTTTTTTGAAAGGCAGAGAGACAAAGATCAATCTTTCATCTACCAGTGCATGCCCCAGTTGCCCACAACAGCCCAGAACTCCATCCAGGTCCCCTCTGTGGGTAGCAGGGTCCAAGTATCTGAGCTATCATCTGTGGTCCCCCAGGTGCACATCAGCAGGAAGCTGGCTCAGAAGTGCAGTATCAGGGACTCAGACTGGTTCTCTGATACAGGATGCAGGCAACTCAGATGGTGCCTTAAACCACCGTGCTGAACTTCTATCCGCATACTTAGGGTCACTTTATAAACGATTAGTTACACCTTCAGAACAAAATGCAGCGTAATACCCTAACAACTCTTGCAAACCAATAACACTATCAGGGCCTAGAAAGGATAGATATTCTACATACAAAGTTTTAAGATGTGTAGCATATAGAAATGTAATAGACTGATTCACCTTGTGATGTAGAGGAAAAACTAATTTATGTTTGAGGCTTAATATCTCGATACAAGGACACAAAAAGAATCCCAAAGAAAGTTAAAAGTCAAATGATCTACCTTTATCATGTATTCATTTTTCTTCCTCCTCATCCTCTTTTTTCAAAGATTTATTTATTTATTTGAAAGACATAGTCACACACAGAGAGAAAGAGACACCTTCCATCCTCTGGTTCACCCCCAAATGCCTGCAACAGATGGGGCCAGACTGAAGCCAGGAGCTCCATTCAGGAACCCAAGTACCTATGCAAAATCTGCTGCCTCCCAAGTGTATTAGTAGGAAGCTAGACTGGAAGTAGACGTAGGACTGTAGGTGTCCAAGCAGCAGCTTCATCCAGTGTGCCACAATGACCACTTTTACCTCCCCTGTTAATTAAAACTTCCAATCCCACCCCTCTATGGGCTCTCCATTCTGTCAACCAATCTTCAGGCCTCCACCAGCCCAATCAGTCTTTTAGACTGTGCTGTTCTTCAAGCTGCTTTTTTCCTTTCTTTACCCAAACAGGTGTCTACACTGCTGCCTTTGCTTGCTTACCATCCACTGTCACCCTGAAACCAGGCCTTCTATCTTACCACTGACTGAAAATACCCCATGGGTGGGGCACTGTGGCACAGTGGTTTGGGCTGCTGCTTATGCCTGCATCCCATACTGGAGTGCCAGTTAGAGTACTGGCTACTCTGCTTCCAATCCAGTTTCCTGCTGATATGCCTGTGAAGCAGCAATGGCTCACATACCTGAGTCTCAGCTACTCACATGGGAGACTGGACAGAGTTCCTGGCTCCTCAGTCATTTGGCAAGTAAACCAGTGGATGGAAGACCCCTCCTCCACCTTCTGTCCTGTCACTCTGCCTTTAAAATAAATAAATCTTAAAATAAAAATGTCTGGCCGGCGCCGCGGCTCACTAGGCTAATCCTCCACCTTGCGGGGCCGGCACACCAGGTTCTAGTCCCGGTCGGGGTGCCAGATTCTGTCCCGGTTGCCCCTCTTCCAGGCCAGCTCTCTGCTGTGGCCAGGGAGTGCAGTGGAGGATGGCCCAAGTGCTTGGGCCCTGCACCCCATGGGAGACCAGGATAAGTACCTGGCTCCTGCCATCGGATTAGCGCGGTGCGCTGGCTGCAGCGCGCCAGCCGCGGCAGCCATTGGAGGGTGAACCAATGGCAAAAGGAAGACCTTTCTCTCTGTCTCTCTCTCACTGTCCACTCTGCCTGTCAAAAAATTAAAATTAAAAAAAAAAAAATGCCTGCAAGGGTCAAAGGCCATCTGATGGACAAAACCAATGGTCCCTCTTCCACAGCGGACAATGAAAAATACGCACTTCAAATTATCTCTACCTGGGGCTGATATTGTGGTGTGGTGGGTTAAGCTGCCACCTACAACACTGGTATCCATATGGGCACTGGTTCAAGTCCTGGCTGCTCCATTTCTGATCCTGTTCCCAGCTAATGAGACTAGGAAAGCAATGGAAGATGTCTAAATCCTTGGGCCCCTGCACCTATGTGGGAGACCTGGATGGAGTTCCTGGCTCCTGGCTATGGCTTGGCCTAGCCTCAGCTGTTGCTGTTACTTTGAGAAGTAAACAAGAGGATGGAGGATCTCTTTCCCTCTCTCTGTAACTCTGCCTTACAAATAAATAAATAAATATTTTAGAAATTTTTTAAAGATTTTTATTTATTTATTTGAAAGGAAGAGTTACAGAGAGGCAGAGAGAGAGATATCTTCCATCCGTTGGTTCACTCCCCAGATGGCCGCAACAGCCAGAGCTGGGCAAATCCAAATCCAGGAACTTCTTCCAGGTCTCCCATGTCAGTGCAAGGGCCCAAGCACTTGAGTCATCTTCTACTGCTTTCCTAGGTCACAGCAGAGAGCTGGATCAGAAGTGGAGCAGCCAGCACCAGAACTGGCATCCATATAGGATGCTTGCGCTGCAGGGAGCAGCTTTACCCAGTATACCACAGTGCCACCATCTCCTTCCCCTTTTTTGGGGGGCGGGTAAGGGGGGAGAACCTCTTTACTTAAATAAATGTTCTGTGTGCCACATATACCAACTCCTACCTACTACAAACTTTTCTTGGTTTACGGATACAGACACTAAAACAAAGCAGACTCCAAAAACCAACTGTATTAGACTTACCTAAATCCATACACATAACAATGCTAAAGTAGAAACAGGATAGCCCCATAAGACAAACGATGTTTTACATGGGAAAATGTGAAAAGAAACAGTACAATGTAACTTTTTATATAAGACATTTGAAGAACATTAGTGTAGTTCATTTCTGAAGCATCTTTTTCTTTTTAACCAAACTGAACCCAAATGATAGAAGACTAAATGTCTCTCTTCATTTTCCTCACTATCTTCAACACAGCTACACATCAAGGGCTAACAAACATATTAGCAAAAAATACAGGAGAGGCAGGTATTTGGCCTAGCAGTTATGAAGCCAGTAGGAAACCCAAGTCCCATTATCAGAGCATCTGGCTTCAATCTGGGCTCCAACTCCTGACTCCTGCTGACTGCTACTGTAGACCCAGGGAGGCAGTAGTGATGGCTCAAGTAGTTGGGTTCCTGCCACACATACAAAGACTTGGATTGAGTTCCCAGGCCCCAGCTTTGTGGGCCCCTTCCTCATCACTGCAGGAATTTAGAGTTCGCCAGAGGATTAGAGTGCTCTCTAATAAAAAATTTCAAAAATATGATATACATAAATGAAGGACTCAACCGTGTAAATTTTTTACTTTATGATCTAGAAGGTAAAACAATGGTTGTGAAAAATAACATCTCTCACTTCTCGAATGATCTATGAGTTTCTCTCTCTAGAATTCTGTCTTCTACCAAAAGTAACATGTAACCCACCCCCATTCCCTCCTTTGAAAGCATTTCGGGGGAGGGGGAGAGATACACACAGAGAGAGATCACTATCCAAATGGCTGCAACAACCAGTGATGGACCAGGCCGAGGCCGTGAGACAGGATTCACCCAGGTCGCCCACTTGGGTGGCAGAGGCCCAAACACATGGGCCATTTTCTGTTGCTTTTCCAAGGCCATTGGTAGGGAGTCAGATCAAAAGTGGAGCAGCAGGGACATGAACGGGTGCCCATATAGGATGCTGGCGCTGTGGGTGGTAGCAGCTTTACCCATTGCACCACAAGGCAGGGCCTTCCTTTACTTTATAAAAAAGATTTATTTGATGGCTGGCGCTGCGGCTCAATAGGCTAATCCTCCACCTTGCAGAGCGGGCACACTGGGTTCTAGTTCCAGTTGGGGCGCCGGATTCTGTCCCGGTTGCCCCTCTTCCAGGCCAGCTCTCTGCTGTGGCCCGGAAGTGCAGTGGAGGATGGCCCAAGTGCTTGGGCCCTGCACCCCATGGGAGACCAGGATAAGTACCTGGCTCCTGCTCAGTGTGGTGCGCCGGCCAGCCGCAGCGGCCAATGGAGGGTGAACCAACGGCAAAGCAAGACCTTTGTCTCTCTCTCTCTCTCACTGTCCACTCTGCCTGTCAAAAAAAAAAAAAAAAAAAAAAAAAAGATTTATTTGAAAGGCAGACTGAGAGACAAATCTTCCATTCATTGGTTCATTCCCCCAAATGCCTGCAAAAGCCACAGCTGGGCCAGGACAAAGCAAGGAGCCAAGAACTGCATCAGAATCTCCCGTGTAGGCAGCAGGAACCAAAGCACTTAGTCCATCTTCCACACCTTTCCCAGGCCATTAGCAGGGAGCTAGATCAGAGGCAGAGTAGCCAGGACTCAAACTGGCTGATGTTACAAACAATGGCTTAACCTGCTGCACTACAAGATCAGTCCCTCTAATAGTTTTTTTCCTTTAAAAAAAAAAAAAAAAAAAAAAAAAGTCTAGACCCACACTGCCTGGTACAGTAGCCATTAGCCACATGTGACTACTAAGCACTTGAAATGTGGCTAGTTTCAGGTGTGGCATATGTGTTAGATTTTATACAGAAAGAATGACATTTTGTAACGTACTGCAGTAAATAACATACATGTTACTAAAATTAACTTGTTTTAAATTTTCACCTTGTATTATACATGGTTGTACCAGGACAGCACCACATTAGAGAAACAAATTAAAGTTCTGGAACAGAAAAGTTATCAAGTAGTTATCCTCCTTCTGCAGTATGTCACCAACAATGCCCTTTTGCAAAGTTATTTTCATGAGCTGTTCCAGTAATTTTTAAGGAGGAAAGACTAATGTGTCTGCTTGATTTTAATCACAATGCGTCTTAACACTCAATTTGTTTTATCCATTCAGAAATTTCCTTAAAAGCTTGTAAATTATCATCCATCCCTGGCCTTGCTTCCCAATAACTTCTGTTAAAAATCCATTGATTGGGACTGGCTCTGTGGTGCTGGTTCTAGTCCTGGTTGCTTCACTTCCAGACCAGCTCCCTGCTAATAGACTGGGAAAGCAATGGAAGATGGCCCAAATGTGTGGGCCCCTGCACCCATGCGGGAGACCCAAAGAAGCTCCTGGCTTCAGATCAGCCCAGCTCCAGCCATTGCAGCCATTTGGGGAGTGAACCAGCGGATGGAGGATCCCTCTCTCTTTCTGTTAACTCTGCCTCTCAAATAAATAAATAAAACTTTAAAAAAAATTCATTGATCACAGAAATAGTTTCAGAGAAATTTAGATGTCTGGTTAAACCCAGCTTCTCAAGCATATCAATATTCAGTGGTCCTACAATTATTCTGGTTGACCAGACACATTGCTCAACACTAACAAAGGAGAGAAAAGGGTGTGGTGGTAACATTCCAGTTCTCTGAGCTGGACACTCAGCAGAAAAGGCATTCCTCCACAATGTCGCAAAAACAGCATTTCACTGCTTAAGTGTGTACTTCAGCTGGGGACTAGGGGTGCAGCCTGACAGCAATCTGCCTTTAAGGCCCAGGTTATGAAATATAGAAATTAAATTTATCTTATCTACTTGACAATTTTCACGTAGAAACTTTAGTTCAAGTACCACCAATGGACTACCACATGAAAGTAATAATGTTATCCTTAATGATGTGATAAAAGCTATTTATCATTTACTAGTGCTTCTCTAGTCATGGAATGGATTCACATCAGGTCATTAGTACATTTTAGTTATTTGTGTGACAGACGGAGTACATTGGCAAGACAGCTGAGTATATAATAGTGCAAAATTTGGCTATAGACAAAAAACTCAGATAATGAAACTATTACTCAGGCTTCATTAGTTCTACAATCAAAGCAATCCCAAACAACCATTAATTTTTTTTCTGGCTACAGAATAAAAAACTATTGTTGGAAAAAAAAAACTTCTAGAAATCTGGGTGAAAAAATTCCTTTTGGCTGATGAAATATTAATATGTAATTAATTGTCATGGCAATGGTACGCTAAATGTAGGGACAAGAGCTTTGGTTTCCAGTCGTAATTTTGCTCTGCATGTATAATATACATGAAGTCCTTGAGAATTTGGTAGTTAATTTAGTACAGTGCCAAAGATTCTAGATCCAAGGATACAGTTACTATGATCGCCTCGGTGGGAAGTGATCTGTACCTGTTTCTTTAAACTTTTATAAACTTGTTTGTGCTGTCCCATATAATAATTACGAGCTATCTTCTGTTTTTTTAAAGAGGCAAAGAATGAGAGAGAGATCTCTTACCCACGGATTCACTTCCCAAATGCCTGCAACCTAGCGGAAGCCAGGAATTCAATCCAAACTCCTGCAGGGGTGGCAGGAACCCAAGCACAGCAGCCACTGCCACTGCCTCTCAGGGTCCTCCTTAGCAGGAGGCCAGAGCCAGGAATCAAACCCAGGCACCAGAAGTGGGACCCCAGTGTTCTACAGCTCACCCCTACAGGATACTGTTAGCCATCTCGTCAGCTTCTCTATGCATTTCTGGAAGAACTGCTACACGTCATCTAAATTATTAGCCCTCGATAGCCCCTCATACACTGGCTTGCACTTTAAGACACCAAGCAATTTTACTGAATTGGGTGGTACGTGGCATAATATGGTGGTTGCCTGTGCTCTCCAATCCCCATTTCCTGTGTACCAGACCTGGCTATTAGCCAGCAACAGGAATGTTATTCTGCTGTCTTAACTCTACTACATAAATTACAGCATCAGCAAAACCCACACTGAAGACTTCATAGAGATCTAGAGCCTTAGGGTCTAGCAAGCATTTCTAGGGCTACCCCTGGCAGGTCCTAGTCCTTCCGACATCCCTGGCCCACCCAGGTTACAGAAAATCTGTTAAGACCACTGTACCGATCTCTACTGCTGCAATGTGTACACAGTGCTTATTTCTGGACACATCCCTGGATAAATGGAAGCAAACAAGCATTATACAGAGTGAGGATGAGGAGCTGGCTTCAAAGCTGTGCTGACTCCCATCCACTCAGGTTTACTTAATACACTTTTGTGAACTCAAAGTTCTGGTTGTGATTGTCCAAAGTATCCCATGAGAGATTCCTGAATCACTGAAGCTTTGGCTGCAGCCTAGGCACGCTCTCCTCTACCCAGACCACGCTCTCCTCTACCCAGACGCAAGCTACAGTTCACCCCTGGCACCCCCTTGGGGCTGAACCACAGGTCCTCAGCGAAGCCTACTCATTGGTACTTGGTTAACTAAACCTACTGAACAGAGTCGCACTCGCACTTGTCCTGGGTCGGGTTCCATTCTACGCCTGAGATGAATTTATCAGAGACTCCAAGGTTCTCTACCTCCAAGCTGAGTAAGCCATTAGAACAAAACCAAACCAGAAGCAACCTTAGCCCCAATTCGTTAACAGCCACTTTATGGTCCATGACCGGAAGTGAATGCAATTAAATTCCCAAAGACTATTCTGGGACTTTACACACTTAGGAGTTCAGATCCAAGGCCCAAAAGTTTAAACAGAAGGCCCCGGGGAGTTTTGCCTTGATGCACAAGCAGCCTCCGAATCTGCAGACCACTCAACTCTAAATGGCAGCAGTAGGCAATGCAATTTACATCCGAACACAGCACGCAAAAAAATAAATAAATAAAAATAAATCAGAATTAGGATCTGGGGCTAAGCAGCAACAAGACAAAATTTTTTTAAAAAATCAATGAATTTCCCTAATAAAGCTTTTTAAACTGCTTGTCGTCGCGGACTGAGGTAGGCCAACATAGACACCCGAAACATTCGGTTTTTCTCTAAAATCACAGGTGCTTCTGCACGATCACACGGCACCCCCGCTCGTTCTCTCCTCCCCTGTTCCTACCCACGTTCAGCCGGCGACCACGGCTCTCGGGGCAGCTGCGCCCCACCGTCGGGATGCGGCCTGGGGCGGGGCTGCCGGAGAGCGAGCCGGCGGCCCACGGCGACCAGAGCACCGTCCAGCTGCCCTCCGGCCTCCGGCACACAAAGGTGACGCCCGAGGCCGAGGGACTCGCTCGGAGGACAAGGACGTGGCACGCCAGGCACAAAACAGCACCGTGAGGACGCAGGCCCGGGAGCCAGGGCGCGCGGGAAAGCGCGCGGCGGGCTCCACTCAGCCTACGCGCCCAGGGCCCGGGGTGGGCAGCAGCCTCAGGCCCAGCAGCCCGGCCCGTTCCGCTCCGGGAGCGGGGCAGAAAGCGAGCAACCACGAGATGGTGGAAGAGGGACCGAGCGCCACGGCACTTACCTTTCCTCCTAACCTCCCAACGCCCGAAGCACCGGCTGCCGCGGCCGCCGTCCTCCCACCGGCTCGGCTCACGCGCGCAAGCACCGCCCAACCGGAAGCGGCTCCGCGCCCCGCCTCCCTTCCGCCTCGCCGGCGGCTCTCTGACCAATCATCGACAGCCCCGCCGCTGACGCGCAGCTTTTCCGGACGGCCATTGGTCCCACAATTGCGCGGCAAGGATTGGCTGGAAAGCGCCACGTCCCCACGAGCGCGCGCCGAGTGGCGTGGGCCGGATTCCCGCCCAAGCCTGGTCCTAGGGCTGCGGGGATGGAGAGCCCCAGCCCCATGCTCCGCGCGGCCTGTGGGCGCGGCTGTCTGGCCGCCACGTCCCCACTCACAGCGCGTGACGCTGCCTCCACAGGGCGTCTTGGATTACCCTGCCGGATGCCGTCCTGCGCTGTCTCGGTCGCTGATTGTAATGAATAATCCCGGCGTCTTCCCTGCTGCGCTGCGGCCGGAGGCGGCGTCTCCCGGCCGATTTGGCCTCTGCCCACAGTGTATCATTTCCCGCCGCCTCTTCTCACCTGTACTGCGCCTGGGCCGTCGTGGCGTTCCCCGACAGCCCGTCCTTTCACAGCTGTGCGCTGTGCACCGAGCGGCCTTTGCCTGGTTCTCTGGGAAGACCAGTGCGAGGCCCAGGCAGGGGTTAGTTCTAGAAATCTTTAGGAACCAGCTAAGCATAATAAGCATCCCTCCTTTAGTTGCCTTCTTGGCACTTTGTATCTTCAGTACAAGGGCAGATTTTGCTACAAAACGCTTTTCCTTTAGGTTAAACTCCAGGGTTGGGATTTGCCTGTTGATCTCTGTATCCGCACCTCTGAGCCCTACTGCCCCGCCGCAGTTAGATGCGCAGTAATGTTAGGTGGAGCCCAAGCATGGCCCTGATTTAAAAGGAACGCAGGAGATCATTCACTCATTTTCAAGTCATGAATTTCCAACAAGTATTAAAAAGAGGGCTACTATGTTTCAACACAAATGGAATATAAATCTGAATTCTTAGCGTGTGGAACCTCTATGGTTTAAAATACTAACTTCATGAAAGAATTAACTACAGAACAAATTAGTTTACTTTTTAAAATGCTTATTTTTATTTATTTGAAAAGCAGAGCGAGAGAGCGAGAGCGAGAGCGATCTTCCATCTGCTGCTCACTCCTCTAATGGCAGCAACAAGCAGGGCTGGACCAGGCTGAGGCCCGAGGCGGGGAACTTCTTCCAGACGGCCCACATGGGGGCAGCACCCAGGTACTTGAGCCGTCACCTGTGCCTCCCAGGATGTGCACTAGCAGGAAGCTGGATCAGAAGTGGGGGAGCTGGTACTCGAACCAGCAGGCTGGTCTGAGGGGTGGGCAGCTGCCCAAGCCCCCTCCCCCCACTCCCTTCCCTTTAAGTGTGAAGATGAAAGGCTGACAGCCAGTGCTCTGTACATTCAGACAAGGGAGGCTTCAGGCTGGACTGAGGAAGTGCCCAGTGGCCCGATCAGCAGAGGAGCAACAGGAACAAGGGCAGGCGGGGGGCAGAGTGGGAGGTCAATTCGCAGGCCAGGTAAGGAATGAGAAGGGTCAAAAAATAGAAGCCATGAAGGGAAAGTGTCAGTGGGAAGCTGGGACAGGTACAGACGGTCATGACAACCTAAAGGAGTCAGAGCCGAAGGCCATCGGGATTGGAGGCTGTCGGGAAGATTTCCAAGGTCGTGCTGTAGTGAGGGGTAGAATGAAATGCAAACCTGTTCTTTCGGGGCAGCACAACTGCGAGCAGGGATTGACTGTAAGACAGGCTGTCCAGCAGGTGTGACTCCAAAAACTGGTCTAAAAGTACCTCCTTGAAGTCAGGTACTGTGCTAGGTGCTGGGAACCCATAAGAAATAGGATAGTGTCCCTGTCCTCAAGGAAGTAAAGCCTAGGAGGAGAGCTGTCAACTCCGTATGTCCTTGTGATGCTGGACGGGCAGTCGGACTCTGTCAGAGGTGGGGACCTACGACCTGGAGACTCCCTGTGGCTAAGGGTCTGGCCTAGCAAGGGCACGAGAGAGGAAGTGAACCCTCACGCGCAGGGTGGTCTGAAATGTAGACCCAACAAGTCCTGCACTTAGTGACTGAAGAGGGAGCACTCAGAAATTCAAAGATTCAGGCCTGGGAGATGGGGAGAATGAGCTGGAGGCATGGAAGATGCGTTCAAGACACGATGAACTGAGTTCAAGACGTGGCCAGGGGCCGGTGCCATGGTGTAGTAGATTAATCCTCTGCCCGTGGCACCAGCATCCCATGTGGGCGCCAGTTCTAGTCCCGGCTGCTCCTCTTCCAATCCGGCTCTCTGTTATGGCCTGGGAAAGCAGTAGAAGATGGCTCAAGTGTTTGGGCCCCTGCATGGGAGGCCCAGAAAAAGCTCCTGGCTCCTGACTTTGGATTGGCACAGCTCCGGCCGTTGCAGCCATTTGGAGAGTGAATCAACGGAGGGAAGACCTCTCTCTCTGTCTCTCCTTCTCACTGTCTATAACTCTACCACTCAAATAAATAAATACAGTCTTAAAAAAAAAAAAAAAAGACTTGGCCATCCAGGTGACAGCACTGTATCTATAAAGGAAGAGCCACGGGGTTGGGGGAGAGTCTCTGGAGACAGATCCTAGGCCAGGAAGCAGCCGATGGAGCCATGAGAACAGATGTGAAACGCAAAGCAGATTAGGTCTCATAGGAGCCCCAGAGTTGGAAAGTAGGTGGGGGAGGAAACAGGCTTGAGGGGTGATGTGTAAGGGTTGCTGTCAGCTGCACTCCGGCCCTGGATTCTGTCTCCAGTGCAGCACTGAATGCGTGCTTGTGGCAGGCATGATGTCGCCAGCAGCACACGACTGAGGTTCTTCTGCAAGCATCCCTGCTTAGGTGGTGCACACGAATCTGCTGATTCCTCTGGGCTGACGCTGTTCTGGGATGGGGTCTACAGTAGCAGACAAAGTGGGCTGAGCTCCGACGTGGCACTTGTTTTCTGATAGACAGGGATAGGTGAGACACAACAGAAGCAAGATGTTTAACAAAACTCATAGGAGAGGTGGTGACAGGTGCCAAGAGGTGCGATGAAGGCAGGAAGGAGAACAAGGAAGTGTCGGGATTAACCGGAGCCGCACTACCATCTCAGAAAGGGTGGCCGAGGAAGGCCTCTCTCTCTCTCTCTTTTTTTTAAAAGATTTATTTATTTGAAAGTCAGAGTTACACACACACAGAGAGAGAGAGAGAGAGAGAGAGGTCTTCCATCCGCTGGTTCACTCCCCAATTGGCTGCAAAAGCCAGAGCTGTGCCGATCCAAAGCCAGGAAACAGGAGCTTCCTCCAGGTCTCCCATGTGGGTGCAGGAGCCCAAGGACCTGGGCCATCCTCTGCTGCTTTCCTAGGCCACAGTAGAGAGCTGGATAGGAAGTGGAGCAGCCGAGTCTCGAACCGGCATCCTTATGGGATGCCGTCGCTTCAGGCCAGGGCGTTAACCGGCTGCACCACAGCGCCAGCCCCAGGAAGGTCTCTTGAGAGGGTGACACTCGAGCCGACAGTGGTGGGGGATGTTACAGAAAAAGGAATAGCAATGTTGGGAGTGTTTGTGGAGCAGCAGGAAGCTGGTGGGTGGAGTGCAGTAGTGAGGTGAGTGAGGATGTGATGTCAGAATCCTAGTAGCAGGGATGGGGGTGGGGGCATCATGCAGGGCCTTTAGGGCTTTGCAGGGACTGTAGTGCTGTGAGCCATTTGGTGTGGAAGATGGGCTGTTTTCCCAGCTGTTTCCTGTGGGTCCAGTTGGATGACATTTCCATGTGACTGAGCTCCCCTCCCAGGCAGGAGGTGAGAGACCTGCACTTTACTTCCAGTACTGGCCATACAAACGTGCTCCATGCGATTCTCCAACCTCTTTTGCTTTCTGTGGCAACCCAATAAGCCAGGAGTGGCTGATTACAGAGCCCCAAGATGGAAGGAGCCCAAGTCCCCGTTAAGGAGCCACTCACCAGGAACACTCTTTTTGAGCATTTTCTGAACGAGAAGTAACAGCTAGGTCTGGTCCAGGCCATATCCGGGAGCCAGGAACTCCATCCGGGTCTCCCATGTGGGTGGCAGGAACCGGAGTGCTTGGACCACCATCTGCTTCCCTCCCCGGTGCGTTAGCAGGAAGCCGGATTGGAAGCAGAGTAGCAGGCACTGGAACTGGCACATGGATGTAGAATGCTGACATCGTAAGCAGCACTAACCCCTCAAGGAGTTTAGTATAAAAGGATGGGAGAAAATGGATTCTGTGTATTTTGTTCTATTTGTTTAAAGATTTATTTATTCAAAAGTCAGAGTTACACAGAGAGAAGAGATGCAGAGAGAGAGAGAGAGGTCTTCCATCCAATGGTTCACTCTCCAGTTGGCCCCAATGGCCAGAGCTGCGCTGATCTGAAGCCAGGAGCCAGGAGCTTATTCTGGGTCTCCCACGTGGGTGCAGGGGCCTAAGGACTTGGGTCATCTTTTACTGCTTTCCCAGGCCATAGCAGAGAGCTGGATCAGAAGTGGAGCAGCCAGGACTAGAACTGGTGTTCATATGGGATGCCGGCACTTCAGGCCAGGCTGTTAACCTGCTGCACCACAGTGCTGGCCCCTGTTCTATTTTTAAATAGAAAAATAATGATATATTTAGAAGAGCCAGTGTGTTTGTCACTGATGGGAAGGATCAAATTGATATGAAGGGAAAGTGTCTGGAGCAACATGCCTGGGCAGGGAGGTGGGCAGGTGATCTAGCGCAAGAGGAACAGAGCTGAGTTTAGTCCAGAACAGACAGTTCCTCCTCAATCACAAGGAGAGAAGCCGGAATCAGCGGGCCTGGCTCTAGGTAGCTGGTGACCCTGATCGTGAGAACTTGGAGTTGTCTTTTTTTTTTTTTTTTGGACAGGCAGAGTGGATAGTGAAAGAGAGAAAGGTCTTCCGTTTTCCATTGGTTCACCCTCAATGGCCACCGCGGTAGGTGCACCGCACCGATCTGAAGCCAGGAGCCAGGTGCTTCTCCTGGTCTCCCATGGGGTGCAGGGCCCAAGCACTTGGGCCATCCTCCGCTGCACTCCCTGGCCACAGCAGAGAGCTGGCCTGGAAGAGGGGCAACCGGGACAGAATCTGGCGCCCCGACCGGAACTAGAACCCGGTGTGCCAGCGCCGCAAGGCGGAGGATTAGCCTATTGAGCCGCGGCGCCGGCCTCATAAGAATATTAATTGTTAAATTAACAAGAGTCACTGTGCACTAACTTCCCATGCAGGACCTCTGTCCTCAATGAGTTGTATTATTATTAAGTCTAAGGGATTGCAAAAGATATATCATTCTTGGGTGCTTCTTTAAAGTTAATTAAGTTTCTAAAAAAAATGAAGTTAACTTCAAGATGCAATGACTGAACAGCCCTTGTCTCCACTGTTGAGGAACAGTTTTTTGGTTTTTTTTCCATGCAAATTGTTAAACTCTTTACTTAGGATAGAGTTGGTCTTCTGTGTATAAAGTTAATTGAAAATGGATCTTAGTGGAGAATGAGACTGGGAATGGAAGAGCAAAGAGGAGGAGGGGTGGGAGAGTGGGTGGGAGGGTGAATATGGTAGAAAGAATCACTATGTTCCTAAAGTTATACTTATGAAATGCATGAAGTTTGTATTCCTTAAATAAAAGGTTTCTTGGGGGGAGGGGATAAAATAAAAAAAATATATGAATTCCAAAAGAAAAAGAAATCGCTGAGAGTGAGGCTGTAACTCCTTCCTGGAGTCACAGTGATCCAGCACTTGTGTTTTAGTCTTCTGACCATTTCAGTGTGAAAAGCACTTCAGTGAGGAAGGAAACCATCCCACGATATCTTAAATCAAGGCAAAGCATCTCAAAAACCCATTCCAATTGGATGTTGCACAGTTTTTCTGAAATAGTTTTTGTATAGAATGTGAAATATCATATATTTTTAAACAAAATGGTCAGCCTGGGGCCGGCGCTGTGACAAAGTAGGTTAATCCTCCACCTGCAGTGCCAGCATCCCATATGGGCGCTGGTTCTAGTCCTGGCTGCTCCTCTTCTGATCCAGCTCTCTGCTATGGCCTGGGAAAGCAGTGGAAGATGGCCCAAGTCCTTGGGCCCTTGCACGCATGTAGGAGACCCAGAAGAAGCTCCTGGTTCCTAGCTTTGTATTGGCTCAGCTCTGGCCGTTGTGGCCATCTGGGGAGTTGTCCAGCAGATAGAAGAACTCTTTCTGTCTCTTCCTCTCACTGTCTGTTACTCTACCTTTCAAATAAATAAACTCTTAAAAAAAAAAAAAAAAAAGGTCAGCCCATGACCCATCTGACGGACACTCTGAGACACCTCTGATTTACCTGTACCTTGAACCTGGACTCTCTCCTCTGAAGTCGTAAGCACTGACGAAGCATGTCAACATTTCAGTGTGACGTCATATGCTGGAGAGATGGAGCCAGTGTTTCTGGGCTCAGGTCATTCAAGCTAACAAAAGAGCGTCACGCCACCTTGTCTCACTAGCTGCTTTGGGAACCGTTCCCCGGCCTCAGACCCAAACCTCTACCCAGAGCACCAGGGCAGGAGGAACAAATCCAAGTCACAGAGGAGCTAGGGATGGTCTAAAGCCTGAATTACAAGTGACAGCTTAGTAAGAAAAACTGGCAAGAAGGGAGACGGAGAACCCCTCACACGTGTCCGGTTCAGTGGTTTGGCACGGTGGCTAAGATGCCGCTGGGACACCTACATCCCCTATGGGAGGGTCTGACGTGACTGCTCCGGGCTCCAGGCTCCCCTTCTCATCGCAGCTTCCTGCTAATTCACATCTAGGGAGCAGCAGATGACAACACAGGTATCTGCACATCTGCCACCCCCCAGGAGAGATCCAGGCTCCTGGCCTTCCCTAGCCGAGGCCTGGCTGTTGTGAGCGTCTGGGGAGTGAACCAGCAGAGGGAAGATCTCTCTGCCTTTCTAATTATATATATATATATAATGTGTATATATATATGTATGTATATGTGTATATATATATATATATACATAAAATTCAAAGAAAAAAAGGAAAACCACATTTCATTTTTGAGTTTATGGTCTTACTTTCAAGTTTAAATTAGATAAATAGAAGCTTGGCGAGGTCTCTCTCAGATGGATTCCCTCTCTTGTCCTCTGTGTGCCTCCCAAGTCCCTGCTGTTCCTTCGGTTACGGTTTCTCTTTGTACCTCTCCTCTTCTCGGACCCCCTCCTGCCGCCCGGTTCCTGCATCTCCTTGCCCGAGCGCGTCTTCCTAGGCCTGCTGGGGCAGTGCCATGGAGGGGGCTGTCTCACTTGAGGTGGTGAGGAGATGGAGGCCCAGGGGTACGTGCAGCTGGAAGGAGGAAAGGCCGTGCTGTCACCAGGAGGCGATTCCAGGTTGCCCGGGGCTGTGGGTTTCTCCTCCCCTGCGCGCTTCCAGGGTCCCTCAGAAGCTGCAGGCAGCAGTGTGGTGTTGGCAAGGGTGCACACTCTCCCCAGTGTGAGAGCGTGGCTCAGATGGAACTTCCTGGGAGCACAGGAGAGAAATGCATATAAAGGACCTCTTTTCTGGGCACACAGATAGAGCAGCCCCCCCCCCCATATGTGGAGGATGAGACCCTCAGTGGAGACCTGAATCTGTGCGTAGTGCGAGTACACACACTTCTCCTGTGTTTTTTTTTTTCCCCCTATGCATGCATACCTATGATAAAGGCACAGTAGGGGATCTACACGGCCACCCATAATACAATACAACAATTCTGTTAATATATTGTACTATGCAGACTATGGGAAGGAGGCCTGCTTCTCAGAATAGGGAATTTTCCATTCAACGCTTTTGGATCGTGGCTGACCACAGGAAACTGAGAATAAGGAAAGTTAAGTTGCAGATAAGGGGAGACGCCTATACTTAGCTTAAATCGTAAACTGTTAACAACAGGCCATTATAAGAATTAGTGATTTATTTCTAATTGTTTACCTTGGGAACGGTAGCACCCTGTAGTCAGACAGAGGCCCACAGACAAGGCTTCCCAGTTGTTAGATGATTGAAGGCCAGAGGGATGAGTGCTGGGACAAGGGGGCGGAATGTCCGGCACCCCAGGGAAGTTTGAACCCCACTCCCAGCTTTCCTAGTCTGCACCCCAACACTAGCAGTAAGAAGGTCCCACTCTGGGGTGGCACAGCAAGTTAAGCGGCCACCCGCAACACTGACATCCCGTGTGAGAGATGAGCACCCATTCAAGTGCCGGCTGCTCAGCTTTCTACCCAACTCCCAGCTAATGCACCTGGGAGGAGCAGCGGAAGACGGATCAGGTGCCTGGGCCCCAGGAGTTTCCAAGCTCCTGGCTTTCAGCCTGGCCCCGCCCCAATCATTGTGGCCATTTGAGGACTGAACCAGTGGGTGGAGGACCTCTCTCTGTCTCTCCCTTCTCTCTGTAACTCTGCCTTTCAAATAAATAAATTAAAAAAAAAAAAAAAAAAAAAAAAAAAAAAAAAAAAAGAAGCCTCCCTCCCCCAACCAGAGATCAAGAGAAAGAAAAGGGAGCAACAAGGCACAGGGATGCCCCCCCAGGGAAGGCCCCGCCTCCCCATTGAAAAGAGACCAGCTCCTTGCTGCGGGCCACGTGCTAGCCTCAGGACCACCGACAGCATCTGGGGGGCTCTGGCTCACTCCCAGGTTCTACTCAGCCCCATTGGAGCTAGAAAAGAATGGGCAGGAGGAGGAAAAAAAAAAGAAAAAGGATTCAGGCCTCCCGTCCCCACCCCACAGGGTTCTGGGTTCACCCTTGGGACCCCAGGACCTGGGGCTTCCTCCTCACGCCATACCTAGGGGTGGGCCCAGCTGTGGCCTGGTGGAGGCTGCCAGGGTGCTGAGGAGCGAGAGCGGCTGTGGCCCAGAGGGGTTCTCTCGTTCCCACTCCCCGTGAGACAGCGATTCCCTCCAGCTGAGGTCTCGGGTGCAGGGGATGCTGTCTTCAGAGTGGGTATCTTTCTCTAGGTCAAGGAAAGCAAGGCGTGTGTCTGAGCCCCAGTTCACAGGACCCTCGCAGACCGCCGCCAACCCGTCCCAAAGGATCATGCTCATCCTCACGGAAACTCTGTGTGGGCAGCACTGCTGTCGTCCCATTTTACACAGGAGGAATCTGAGGCCCAGAGGGGTTGAGTAACTTCCGGGTAGTCACACAGTGAGGAGGTGGAGTCAAGATTCAAAACCAGGCTGCCAGGCTCCAAAGCCCACGCGCCCACCGCTGCATCAGGTGAGCAAGGCAGTGCCGGTAAAACGAAAGAACTGATGGGATTTGGCCATGCTAACTGGGCGAGGCTCCCCAGGAGATTCAGTTAGCTGAACCGGCAATGGCCTTGAACCCAGAAGGCCTAAGCCAGAACCCTTTCTTTGTCCACTGGGGTTTGGTGGCCAGCAGCCCAGCAGCTTCAGTGTCACCTGAGTGGACTGAATGAATTAGAATCTGCACTCAGACCAGATCCCCAAGGGCACTGTGTCTTTAATGAAGGCAGTAATGGAGCCAGCATGGTGGTGCAGTGGTTAGACCTCTGCCTGCGATGCCAGCCAGCATCTCATAGGAGCGCCAGTTTGACTCCGGCCGCTCCACTTCCAATCCAGCTCCCTGCTAATGCATCTGGGAAAGCAGTGGAAAAATGGCCCAAGTCCTTAGACCCCTGCACTCATGTGGGAGGCCTGGATGGAGTTCCAGGCCATCTTCTATTGCTTTCCCAGGCCATAGCAGAGAGCTGGATTGGTAGTGGAGTGGCCGGGACTCGAACCAGTGCCCACATGGGATGCTTGTACTGCAGGCGGTGACTTTACCCACTATGCCACAGTATCAGCCCCTCAAATAAATCAATCTTAAAAAAAAAAAAAAAAAAGTGTGGGAAGTGCCCCTCCACCTCTCCCTGCCATGAGTTGAAATGTTCAACCACATAGGTAAGTTTTGGACCTCTGGTTTTTCCAACTGTAGCTCCCTTTTCATTTGAAAATTCCAGGAGACTGGGGATGGAAGTGTCCTTCCAGACCATGCAGCACCTGGCCCAATGGAAAAAAGGGGGTCCAGTGGGCACCCCAGGGGGGCTCATTAGAATAAGCCTAGGAACATCTGGGGTGTGGTGGCTTCCATCACACCAGATGCGCTGAGACCCTGCGATTCTAGCCGTCTTCTCAAATCCCGGACATGAGTTACAAATATTCTGTATCTCTGCTTCCTTCGTCCCTGACCTCATGCGGAATGTACGTGTGACAACGGAAATGAGTCACCTCAGTTGCACAACACGGGACAGCAGCCACAGCCCAGGACAGCCGGGGGGGGGGGGGGGGGGAATCCTTAGCAGCTCTGCCTGTCATTTGGATCAGCACTTGGGGGCTGGCAGCTGGGAAGCTGCAGTCACAGGTATGTTTTGCTCTCCCACTACCTGTTAGCTTTTCCTGGGCTTTAATTTTTTCCGTGTCAGTGGGATGTCACAGAAAAATCCAGATCTGGGGCTTCTCTTGAAAAACCAGAGCATCTGGTGGCTCCAGGCATGTGTTCCAGCACATCCACTACTAAAGCCTCAGTTGAACCTTTCACACGGTTCTATTACCCCTGTTACCTCCTCAAGGAGGAACCCGGTGTCAGCTGCTGGCAGTTTCCCTCTGATTGTCGCCTAGACCTTTACCTGTTTATGCCACCTGCAGGTGTGTGGATTTGTAATCCCTGGGGTGAGTGGCAGTCACCTGAGCTCCCAGACAGCTCCAGCCCCCTCTGCATTTCTAAGTGTCCTAGGGCCTCAAATTTCATCTCTGGGGCGAGGTGGAGGAACCCTGTATTAGAGGCAGATCTGTGGGTACGTTCTGAACTCCCACTGTGTCTGGGCAAGACGGTGTTGTGAGGTGGAGGATCTAGAAGGCTGGGGAGGGGTTCAGTGGAGAATTGGAGATGGGGGCAGGAGTGGAGCAGATGAGTGAGGAATGGAAATGGAGAGTTAAAGGCTGACTCGAGAGGAAGATCAGAACTGGAAGTGGGTGACGAGGCAGAGGGCTGCCATCAGAGGAGGCAGGGAGTGGACGGGCCAGGAGGGGGCAGGCGCATGCAGGGCCGTGCCTGCCAAGCGGAGTGGACTGGCCGTGACTCACCGAGAACCTGGAAATGGGGAACCGGCTGCCCTATCCGGAATTTGTCCTGCTCCCTCGCGCACACCCTGCCTCGTCTACTTTGTCCAGCTCTGGTGTGCTCACCTGCTACGACTCAGCTCAGACCCCACATCCTGGGCCAGCTTCCTGGGAGGAGTGAAGGGCCCCACCTTGGTGCTCCTTGGGCACCCTAGGCATGAGCTTTGACTATGGCCTGGAAGAAGAGCTGTGATCATTTTGGAATTTGCCCACCTGACTCCACCAAATTATAAAACTCCTTGCAGTGGGCATCATGTCTTTTGACCCCCAAAGCCTGCGAGGGTGACTGGCACTTAGCAAGTGCGTGGTGCATGGTTTTGAAGGAATAAATGAATGAATGAGCCAGTGAGAGATTACTGCAGGCTGGAGGTGATGAAGAACATAACAAGAATTTTTGAGAGAAAAGGAATTGGTAGGATGTGGTACCCACGTAACTCTGGTGGCTGAAGAGAGCAGAGGGACCCATACTATGGCATGAAAGGACAAGGGCAGCCCGAGAGCCCTGGGGAAGGTGGGAATGGGGACCTCACGGCTGCACCTGCTGAGCGGAAGTCCCCCAAGGCGGGGCATCCCGTACCCTTGTTACCTGAGCCATCCTTTTTGGTCTCCACCTTTTTGCTGCTCCTGGGACTCCAGCCATTTCAGGATCAAGGAGATAAAAGGTCAAAACAAAGGAAAGAGCATTAAACTGGGATTTCAAATCTCGTTCCTAGTTCATTTCTCCTGATGCCAAAGCTTTAGAGACAGCTATAAATATGAAAAAGCCAGCTGTGGCTATATTGGTGCATCGTGACGTGCGTGTTAAAGTTGCAGAAGGAAAACCAGGGGAGGAGGAGGGGTTGGAGTGGGAGGTATGGAGCTGATTTTGCCACAGAGGAGGGGCTGTGCCTCTATCTGCAGAGTCCTGGGTCTTAGCCAGTGACTTTTACGGACTGGTAAGCTGCCTGTGGTTGCCACCATGCAAAAACTGGTCATGACTGCAACCAGACTAGAACCTGCTAGAACAGAGGAGAAAACATCCTGCAAGCCTTCCGCCTGGGAAACTAGAGGATGGAGCTACAGGGCAGCACAAGGCAATGAGCGAGCAATGAAGCAGGAATGAATTTCCCTGCAGTTCTTGCATCCCTCTGCCCTGCTCCCTAGGCGCCAGCACAGGCCAGGTTGCCACGGCTTCCTAGCCCGTAATTCCATGTCTCTTTTCAACCTCCCTTCAAATCAACTGTAGCAGCCACAGCCAGCCTGACCTTTTTAAAATGTAAATTGGATTGCATCACCTCCCTGTTTGAGATGCAGTGGAAACTGCCATTACCCTTTGATTCCTTCGCATGGCTTCTCAGGCCCAGGCTGGCCAGGCCCCTGCCCCCTTGCACTTATTCTCTTTCCCGCTGGCCTTCTGTGCCTTTCAGTGAACGCACCAAACTCTGCCCTCCGGGTGAAGCCTCCTCCTGGCACCCTGTTTCTTCCCTCCCTCTGCTCAACTCTTCTCCACCCTCTATCTGGTTCTTGCCCCTTTCTCCTCCAGGTCTCAGCCTCCTCTGATCTTCTGGGAACATTAAAAGCTGTCAGGGACGGACGCGGCGCTGTGGCATAACAGGTTAAGCCACCGCCTGTCTATGGACACCGGTTTGAGTCCTGGCTGCTCCACTTCCAATCCAGCTCCCTGCTAATGCACCCTGGAAGCAGTGGAGGATGGCCTGAGTGCTTGGCCCCTACCACCCACGTGGGAGACCAGGAGGGAGTTCCTGGCTCAGACCTGGATGTTGTGGCCTTTTGGGGAGTGAACTAGCAGATGGGAAAAACTCTCTCTCTGTCACTCTGGTTTTTTTTTTTTTTTTTTTTTTTTTTTTTTTTTTTTTTTAAAGCTGCTTCGTCAAGTCCTGCTCACTAGAGCCCAGCACTCGCCAGCTCAGCAGTGTCCCTCTCATGCAGAAATTCCTCAACTACAGATTTCTGTGTGACAGATGAGTGACAGCCTCCAGGTTATATTCTTTACCCCCAGGCAACTGCCAAGTCCTTTTCTGTGAATGCTCTCGACCTCCTGCCAAAGTTGGGGTTAACAACACAGGTTAATGAGCTCATTTAATCACAGCCTATCTGGATGAGGTTGGCACAGTCTTCTTTCCCTTTTACAGGTCTGAAAGCAGAGGCCCAGAAAAGTTAACCCATTAAGTCCCGCGTTTTCAGTTCTGTGACTGCTTCAACAACATTGAGACTAGTGCATTAAAATTGGTTGGAAATCATAGACTCGAGCTTACATATCCTTTATTATCTATTAAGAATGAAAATATAGATTGTCATATAAATTATACACTGGGACAATATAGAATATTTTACATATAAGTAGGACGTTGGGTAAATATGCTACCCTTTCATACATCATACAGTATGCAAATAAGCAACTTTCACGGCCTGCTCAACAAACATTTTTGATGCAAAGGAGCAAAACACTTCAGACAAAGGGTTCCATTACATTTTTGACAACGTGTTGCTGGATTCTCATGATATAGCTTGTTTGGACACCATCTTTATCATTGTCATTTGAGAATGACACGGCTTCTCACGTCAAATCTGCTATCACCTTGAGCAGCAGTGGGTGGGGCAGTAGTACACCTGTGCCTGCTGATGGGTCCCCTGCAGCTTTTTTTTTTTTTTTTACTTTTTGACAGGCAGAGTGGACAGTGAGAAGAGAGAGACAGAGAGAAAGGTCTTCCTTTTGCCATTGGTTCACCCTCCAATGGCCGCCGTGGCTGGCGTGCTGCGGCCGGCGCACCGCGCTGATCCGATGGCAGGAGCCAGGTGCTTATCCTGGTCTCCCATGGGGTACAGGGCCCAAGCACTTGGGCCATCCTCCACTGCACTCCCAGGCCACAGCAGAGAGCTGGCCTGGAAGAGGGGCAACCGGGACAGAATCCGGTGCCTCGACCGGGAATAGAACCCGGTGTGCCGGCGTCGCAAGGCGGAGGATTAGCCTGTTGAGCCATGGCGCCGGCCCCCCCCTGCAGCTTTTTAAGTGTGCTGTGTAGACGTCTCCCGAAATCTAATACATTCATGACATCTTCCTTGTCTTTGCGCACAATTTTGTGAATAAGCCGTGCATGTATGATACACATATCAATTATTCGAGTAAACAAAGGCCAGTGTCAGTTTGTACATCTAATAGAAGCAGAATATTTGGAAATCAACCAATCATGTTTCTCCACACTGCCACTGAAACTGTTTGGTGCCCAATACCTTTGGTTGGGGCACAGTGGCTCTACCCTATTTTGTTTTTCCATTGTTGAACTTTGTCAAGTGGTTCCGTTGTATCACAATTCATCCCAACAATGCCATACTTATCATCTAACCACTGTACAAGGAATGCGTCCTTGCTTGTATCGAATCTGTAAGCCTAGGACCCTCTTGCTGGCTTTCTCAGCAACATTACTAGTTCCAGAGGACCCTTGTTGAGTCTGGCCTGTTTTCTCTCGTGGTGCTGTAGCTTGGAACCCAGTATTTCAAAGGTGTACCAACAAGTCATAAGCAGCGAATTGATTGTCAAAAAAAAAAAAAAACAACAAAACAAAACAAAAATCAGGGTGTGATTGTGGATTCTCTGTCACTTCAAGCATTTGTAGAACTACCCTACCCCTGCAGTGGAGGATGGCCCAGGTGTTTGGGCCCTGCACCCATGTGTGGGACCAAGAGGAAGCACCTGGCTCCTGGCTTCGGATCAGCACAGTGTGCTGGCTATAGCGGCCATTAGGGGAGTGAACCAATGGAAGGAAGACCTTTCTCTCTGTCTCTCTCTCTCTCTCACTGTCTAACTCTGCCTGTCCAAAAAAAAAAAAAAAAAAAAAAAAAAAAATCCAAAAACCCTACCCTGCCCCTAAGCACACAGGCCACAACTTGTCAACAAATAACCAGAAGCAACAACAGGTTAGCATCCGTCCGCCGCAGTGCAGCCCACTATACTTGCCATGAAGTATACGTTGTCCCAGTGTGCTATTTATAAGACAGCTATTTTCAAACGCCAATCATCCGAAACACAGTGCATCCCTTGAAATAAAATGACAACCTTGTTCTACAAAACGCTTTCCTGAATGCATTTCCCATATTGCATTCCGGTTATACACATAAGCTTCTGTTTCGGTGAACATTGAGTAAGAGCAACGTTTGCAGTCAAGTGCGTGCCCTTTTCACCATGAATTTAAACTTGCTTTTCTGAAAAGAACAGAACTCTAAAAGGATAGCATTTATTTCAAAGTTCCCATAGTGGAATAGTTACTGCCTAAAGTTTGTATTGCTGTCCTCTACAGAGGACGATGGGACATAATGCTTGGGCCTAGGCCTGTGTGAGCTCTGAACCCCCTGGGGTGGCCTCCTCTGAGCTCTCCTTGCTCTCCCTTTGCCAGCAGGACAGAAAGGAAGGTGACTGTCCTACCTCAGAGCCACCGGTCCCGCTGGTTCCCGTCCTAACAAAAATCTCCTCTCTGACACTTTCTCTCCGAGTGACAGTGACCGGTTCATTTTGGTCCTCCCTTTATTCGTTTTAAAATGTATGTCTTTGAGAAGGTGAAAGAGAGCGTGTCCTCTTCCACCGGCTCACTCGCTCACTCCCCAGTGCCTGCAGCGACTGGGACTGGTCTGGGCTGAGGCCAGGAGCCAGGCACTCAACCCAGGTCTCCCCTGTGGGCGGTGGGAACTCAACCATTTGAGCCATCACCTCCTGCCTCCAGGGGGAGCCTTGTCAGGAGGCTGAAAATGCAGGCGGAACCAGGAGGGACACGCTCATATGGGACACAGGCGTCCCAGGAAGGGTCTGAAAGCTACACCACATGCCAGCTCCTCCCTTTCACATTACAGATAGCACGCACTAAGAGCCCGGCTCTCACTATCTTAGCGCACTGGTCCTGGTCCCCTCTGATTTAATGTTCTGTATTGTCTCTCTCGTCCCAACCAGTCTTCAACTCAATACTAAGTCATCCTACAGGGACAGTTCTTCTAACACAGGGAGGATGGCTCTGTGCCATGGAGCTTCCCAGAACAGGCTGTACACTTCGAAAGCAAACACAGAAGCCCCATAAAGCACAGACAGAAGCCGAGCGGGCGGGCACATGAACCCAGTAAGTAGATCATACTTTCAATGATGTTTGGACCCGGCACTGGACTGGCAATCAGGCCTCACGTTTCCACCTGTGTTACTAACTTGGTGATGGAGAGCTGCTTTTCGCTTTTTATGAAGTCAACCCAGCCGTGCTTGTTAATAGTAGCACCGGGGTTGCTCCTCTTCCAATCCAGCTCTCTGCTGTGGCCCGGGAGGGCAGTGGAGGATGGCCCAAGTCCTTGGGCCCTGCACCTGCATGGGAGACCAGGAGGAAGCACTTGGCTCCTGGCTTTGGATCAGCGCAGTGCGCCGACTGTAGTGGCCATTTGGGGGGTGAACCAATGGAAGGAAGACCTTTCTCTCTGCCTCTCTCTCTCTCTCACTGTCTAACTCTGCCTGTCAAAAAAAAAAAAAAGAGCAGCAACAGAAGCGGGCGAAGGCAGCTGAGAGAGGTTGCCCTGCACTGAGGGTGGAGGCTGGATACTGGGGGTAGAGATTGCCCGGCCCTGCCCGCACTCATTCACCAGGTTCCTCGGCTTCCAGACTCCCGGCCCAGACCATCGGAGCTGCAGGCAGCCTGCCCAGGCCAGCCGGATGTAAGTCCTGTACCTGAACTGGTTCTGCGGGTGCAAGTCGGCAAAAATTTGAGAGAGGGCCTCGCTCTCCGCCTTGGCCATCAGCCGCAGGAGGCTCTCGCTGGGCTGGGAGGCTCGGGGTTTCTTCTGCACTAACTAGATGGAGAGAAGGAAAGAGAAACCAGTGGTTAAGGCCTTCGCATCTCTGCATTTGCCTGAGGTCCAGACTCCAAAGTGCTGGAGCTCGAACTCTTCCATAAGGCAGTCACAGCAGCTGTTCGGGGGGTGATCCTGAGACAACAGCTGTGGTTTGCTACCCTGTGTTGGTGTTAATATCCATCGTGCCCTAAGAATATTGCCTTCATTGAATGCCCAGTAACAGAATTTAGTAGGTAATCTATTCCTATTAACATGAGGTGACTTCAAAGAGTCTATGGGAAAGGGAACTAAAAGACAACTTTATTGGGGCCAATGTTGTGGCAAAGTGGGTAAAGCCACTGCCTGCAACGCTGGCATCCCATATGGGCACCGGTTCCTGTGCCAGCTGCTCCACTTCCAAACCAGCTCCCTGCTATGGCCTGGGAAAGCAGCAGAAGATGACTCAGGTGCTTGGGCCCCTGCTACTCACGTGGGAGACCCCGAGGAGTCTCCTAGCTCTTGGCTTTGGCCTGGCCAAGCTCCGGCTGTTGCAGCCATTTGAGGAGTGAACCAGTGGAGGGAAGATCTCTCTCTTGCTCTCTCTCTTTTTTCAAACAAATAAATAAAGCTTTTTTTTTTTTTTTTAAAGAGAAAGCAGTTTATTTGGTGCAAAAATTTTGAAATCTATATTTCTTTTCCATGAACTTTCTGAAGATCCTCATATAATTTTGCACATGAACATATCTCTTACTCTCATTTTCTACAAACTTTTTGAAGTACAAAGGGTCAGGGAATGACTACAAATGGGCAAGGTGGAAATAGTCTACAGCTGGATTGTTCTGACGGCTGCAGGACCCTGTGGAGCTCCCGGGAGGGTTCAAGGTCACCACACTTACAGTGGGTGAACTTCAAGGGTGTCAATGCCGTTTCAAGACAGCTGGAGGCTGAGCCGGCCTTCCCGGGCTGCACCGCCTTCCTGCCCGGCTCTGGCCTCTGCTGGAGGCTGGCCGGGGGGCTCCCTTACCTTAGCGTCTCCTGAGGGGCTGCAGTAGTTCTTGGGGACCAGGCAGTGAGTGACAAGGATCCTGGGGTCCTTGGTGGTGATGGACAGCCCCTCCTGCAGAATCTGAAGCAGTCGGATCCAGAAGTGGAAGACGGTTTCCGGGTGGTCAGGGTGCAGCCGGAGGTAGTAGATCTTCTCCGTGACCGTCCTTAGCCGCAGGACGCGCTGGAGCCGGTCGTAGACCCGGAGCTCCACAAACTTCAGTGGGAGAATCCTGGGGGCACAGGGAACACACACATCACAGCCTCATTGCGTCTTGGCCGACCTTATCGTCCTTGAAGTGCAGTGGCACCTCCAGGGCTGAGGCATTAGGAGCAGGTGAGCTCTTAACGCCGCATGCTCAGATCCGGGGGATCACACACACCTGGAAGCTGGTTTAAAATACAGAGACCAGAGGTGGGCATTTGGTGCAGCTGTTAAGCCCACTCACCAACGGGGTTGGTGCTATGGTGCACTGGGTTAAGCTGCCGCCTGCAGCACCGTCATCCCAAAAGGGCCCAAGTTCAAGTCTCAGCTGTTCCACTTCCCATCAGCTCCCTGCTAATGCACCTGGGACATCAGCAGAGGAGGATGGCCTGAGAGCTTGGGCTCCTGCAAGCATGTGGGAGACCAGGATGAAGCTCCTGGCTTCAGCCTGGCCCAGCCCCAGCCAGTGCAGTCATTTGGGGAATGAGCCACAGGATGGAAGATCTTTCTCTCCCTCTCTGTAATTCTGACTGATAAATAAATAAAATAAATCTTTTTCTTTAAATATTTATTTTATTTACTCATTCATTCCTTCAAAAGGCAGAGTGACAGAGAGGGAGAGAGAGAAAGATCTTCTATCCATTGGTTCCTCAAATGGCTGCAACAGCTAGGGCTGGGCCAGGCTGAAGTCAGGAGCCAGAAACTCCAGCCCGGTCTCTCATGTGGGTAGCTAAGGCCCAAGTACTTGAGCTATCTTCTGCTGCCTTCCCAGGCACATTAGCAGAGAGCTGGATCAAAAATGGACCAGCCAGGTCTGGAACCCGCACTCTGATATGGGATGCCAGCAACACAAGTGGCAGCTTAACGTGCTATGCCACAACACTGGTCCCAGGAGTTTTTTTTAAAAAAGATGGGGCTTCACTGTGGTGCAGCAAGTTAATCCACCACCTGCAGTGCCAGCATCCCATGTGGGCGTCAGTTCGTGCCCCAGTTGCTCCATTTCCAATCTGGCTCCCTGCTAATGCACTTGGAAAGCAGCTGAAGATGGCCAAGGTACTTAGACCCCTGCCACCATGAGAAGACCTATAAGAAGCTCCCAGTCCCAGCTATTGCAGCCATTTGGGGAATGAACTAGTGGATAGAAGGTCTCTGCCTCTCTCTGTTTCTCTCTCTCTCTCTCTCTCTCTCTCTCTCTTTTTAAGATTTATTTTATTTATTTGAAAGAGTTACAGAGAGAGGTGGAGAGAGAGAGAGAGAGGTCTTCCATCCGCTGGTTCACTCCCCAGATGGCCGCAACAGCCGGAGCTGTGCCAATCCGAAGCCAGGAGCCAGGAGCTTCTTCCAGGTCTCCCACACGGGTGCAGAGGCCCAAGCACTTGGGTCATCCTCTACTGCCTTCCCAGGCCATAGCAGAGAGCTGGATCAGAAGTGGAGCAGCCGGGGACTCGCCCATATGGGATGCTGGCACTGTAGGTGGTGGTGTTACCTGCTACGCCACAGTGCCAGCCCCCAGAATCTGCATTGTAGCCTTCATGCACCATGCCATGTTCCTGGCACCCTGTCTGAGAGAGTGAGCCCAGGAGTAAGAGGGCTGGGGACACGGGGCCTCGCAATTTCTTTCTGGACAGCAGAGAGGGAGCTGGCCACCCATTTGGCCTGTCCATTTCCTGGCTTGAATTCCTCAGGGGCTCTTCTCAGAAGACTTATGGCTCACGTAGCTGGCTCTGAATCTACCACCGGGCTGTTCTCGCTATAGGTATACCCAGAACACGATGGGGTGAAGGAGGTGGGAGCATGGAGAAATGACAGGTGTTCCCGGGCATCTGGGATCTAGAGATTCTGAGTCACCCCCTGGGTTATTTTAAGAAGCTCAGCCATAAGCACAGGGCTGTGTCATCCCGACAAGCATGACGTCACGGTGGGTGACAGTTCCGACAGTCATTTTACCAATGGGAGAACCGAGACGCGGTCAGTGACCTGCGACCCCCAAATTATTTGAGTTCAGTTGGTTGCATCGCTGCAACTTCCCAGCAGGGCTGCATCTGCCAGGCCTCACTGCCTCCGTGCCCTTGGCCAAAGGCTGGGAGGCCTCCTAGGAACGCAGCGCGCTAAGGGGGCAGCAGACTGGCCCTTCCGTCCTGCTCACATAACACCCCCTTTAGTCCCATTTGGCTTCCGTCCTCCCAATGGACCCCTGTCTTGGGACACGGGTGTCTAGAAAAGTGGATTTCACTGATGCTGACTCCTCTGCTTTCTCCGCACCCTGCGTGCAGGCCCCGAGCAGCCTCCCCTCTGGACACACCCCTCCCCCTCTTCTCCGAGAGTCCCCTCTGCGTGGCTTACCTCTTCAGCATGATGCGTGGGGCTTTGGATGGTCTGTTCCAAGTCTGGCTCTGCCCCTGGTGCCATCTGACGCTGGCCATGAGGAGGATGTTGGGAAGGGGCAGGCAGGGCACGGAGGAGGTCACCCCAAGGGCCATGGTGTTGGAGGCTTTGTAGATGTCTGTCCAGTTCCTGCCCTTTTTGACCTGTAATGCAGCCCCCAGGCTCAGCCTGAGCATTTGGTAGAAGCAGCGGGATGTTTTAGTGCAGGGGTTCTCAGTCTTGGCTCTGCCAAGTTCATTGTTGGGGGGTGGGGGACTGTCCTGTGCACTGCGGAAAGCTTGGCAGCATCTCCAAGTGCATCCCCACTCCCTCAAACTGTGACAACCCAAAGTGTCTCCAGACATTGTCAAAGGCCCCCTGGGTGGGGGAGGAGGAGGCAATACCATTGCTCTCTGAGAAGCGCTGTTATAACCTATATGGGTTGAACACTGTTAGTTAGCTGCTAACAACTGCCCACAAGAGCTAAAGTTCCCTGGCATCTATCCTATTTCTGTGAGGTCTCCCTGGACTCTTTCCTGGATTTTCCTTGGAAAACGCATCCCCTTGGCGCTGCTCTGGGGGCCCCGTTATCTCCTGCTCCTTCACTTGGTAGGCTGGTCGCCTCCACTCCACAGGTGCACAGGTTCTTGGCTCTCTCTGGCCTGGGCAAGGAAACAAAACTGCACTGAGCACCTGGTGGACTGGGCGTTTGGCTTGCGGCATCTGCATCGAAAGCCCAGGGCCACCCAGGCTTTCCCAGCAGAGGAATCTGAGGCGCAGGGTGTGTGCGCCTCCCAACAGCAAGGCAGACTGGACTCTGAGCCCAGGTCTCCGTGGGGCCCCAGCCCCTGCGCGCTCATGGAATCGCCTTTCTGGCCCTAACCCGCACGGGGCCTCTCCTTTTACTGCCTCTTCCTTCCTCTGCTTCCAGGTGGCAGCTTGGATGAGGAAGCTAACTGGGGACTCGGAATACGAACCCCTGACCTTGGTCCCCCTGGCGACAACCATCCCCAGGAGAAGCACTGTGGTTCGAGGGACCGGGCTCTGGCTTGGGAACGGACGTGGGAGAGTGGAGGGCTGTTGGGAGCCACCCAAGAGTACCTGGACAAAGTTGCTTTCAAACATCACGGAGTCAGGAAACAGGTTGAATTCTGGAGAATGAACCATCTGACAGAGCAGCCCCTCCTCCACACCCATGCTCACGCCAGGGTTCGGTTCCCCATCCACAGCCAAGAGGCCCCTGAATTCTTCCCAGGCGTTCAGGGCGGGGAAGGTTGGATAGGATCTTGTGACTTGTACCGTCTTCTTTGGTTTCCACCAAGGCGCTCTACGTGGAACTGATGACAACATTTCTGCACATGCTCAGGGGCCTGCTGCACGTCCGTCCTGGGATCTCTCTCTGCCCTCCTGGCCTTGGGCTGCTGGCCAAGCCCAGGGACGGCCAATCAGCTCACAATGATGAATGGATGACATCATGCTAAACCAGGGCAGGCCTGCAGGAAAGGGCCGAGCAGAGGAGCCTCCCTTTTCTTCCCGCGTGTTTTTTTATTTTTATTTTTTTTTAATACTTACGTAGGCCCTGACGTTCTGCAGCCCTACTGGGGGTGCCCAGGACACAGATCTCCCAGGATCTGCTGAGAAGGTGGTGAGAAAGACAGGAAGCGAGAAAGGAGGGGCACTGGTGCTCGGAGGAGAATGCCCTCCCTTTCTTTGAATGCAACTTAAACTCCAGCTTCCCCAGCTGTGCATGAGCTGGGCCCCCACCCCCGGGGTTATCTGCAACACGGACTTTTGTGGCCAGGCTGCTGCCACGGCCACCACCTACTGCTACAGAATTTCTGCTCCCTTAGGAGGTCAAAAAGCACCAAGCAGTAGAAGTGATTGGCTTCTTGCCCAGAGGCCAGCGTGTGGGCGTGCCAGCTGGGAGAGAGAGAACCCCACTGAGCTGAGAGTGGCAGCGTCTCTCATCCCTGGACCAGACCAAGAAGGAGCCCCACTGGTGGGGAAGCTAAGGCAAGGTCTAGGAGCCAAGTAGGCGGGCTGCTAGCCAAGGCCACTTCAGGGACGGATGGCGTCCTCATTGGGACAAAATTCATTCCAGAATTTTTGAAGCAATGTGTTAACTGTCCAGGTCAAAGGTGATAGGTTTGGAAAACTAGTTTGACAACCACTATGCACCAAGTACTAGCAAGGGGGTTTGATCCTGTGTTGCATTATAAAGTCAGAGAGAGAGAAAGGGTCACAAGGTCTGGAGCCCTCAGCCCCTCCCCTGGCCATGGAACCCCCGCCCAGTTCTAGCACCTCTCATCTCTCTCGGCTCAGTCATGCGACTTCTGAACTCACCGTCCTGGCTTCATCACGTTTGCCACGTGGGAGGATGTCCTCGACGGTAATGTTCGCTAAGGATGGGGTAGAAACTGCGGCCCGTGGTCCACATGGTCCTGGAAACAGCCTGGAAACCGAACACACAGAGCAGAGCCACGCTCAGCGCTAAACGGAAGCGTAGCTCTTCCCTGGTGAAGCTTATCCCGGGTGGCATACACGGTTTGTGTGAGTTCGTCCCTACAGGTGTGCTAAGCCCTCTGTCTCTGTCTCTCTTTCTCTTTGTCTGTCCCTCTCTCTCCTTCTCTGTCACGCTGCCAAATAAATAAATCTTTTGTAAAAAATGAATCTTATGGCTGTTGTCTTACTCCAGTGTCCATTGTTTCCATCTCTTTAGTATTAGAATACCTGCAGTATAACTGGGCACAAGATTTTCCAGAATATCTCCTGGCTCCCTCGCAACTAGGTACGGCACTGTGAGTACATCCTGGCTCAAGTGCACGGTGCTACTTCTAGAAGCAATCACCGCAGGAAGAGGGTACACTTCTGTTTCACTCCTTGTTCTTTCCTCTGGCCAGAATAAGACTTGATTGCTGGAGCTTGAGCAGCCCCATTGGGCCATAAATGGCATAACAAGATGTAAAAAAAAGGGCTGTGGTTCCTTGATGATTGTAAAACGATCGTGTTGAATGTCACAGCCCTGAACTGTGTACTGTCAGACTTCTTTTATGTATGACAGAAATAAATTTAGGGTTTGTGTCACATTGAGCCAGACTTATAACTAGCTAATATGATGATATAAAACTCTAATTTACTGCTCAGCAAATGATTGTATTATTTACGAATAATTCTAAGCAATGAAGAAAATAGGCTACATTACAGACAGGAAGGCTGGGAAAGGACAAAATTACAACTTCTGGGGAAAGTTCTAGAAATGTATATTCTAATCATCTGGGACATCATTGCCTTTTGTCTTCCTGTATACTCCGTGGCATTGGTGCTGCCACAATCATTGCCGTTTGCACCTTGGGTGACGAGAACTTGGTGACAGTCGCCTCAGTTCTATCCTGTCCTTTGGTTTGAGGCTAAAGCCACGTTGGCACTGTAAGGTGTCATTTCAAAGTGTGCTCAGGGGTTGGTACGGTATCTTGTTGTCCCTTGGACATGGTTTTGCGGAGTTCAAAGCTCATACAGTTTGGGAGACTCTTGAAAATGACAAGAACGGATGGAGGCAGAATTAAGTCGTCTGCTGGATACAGAGGTTCGGTTTGGGACGGTAAAGCTCTGGGTACGGATGGTGTGATGGCTGCACAGCAATGTGAGTGCACTCAACGCCACTGAACTGGATGCTTTCAAATGCTTAAAACAGGGCCCGGCATTATGGTGCAGTGGATTAAGCTGCCGCTTGGGATGCCCGCATCCGGCTCTCGAGTGGCTGGTTCGAGTCTCGGCTACTCCACTTCCGATCCAGCTTGCTGCCAATGCCCACCGCTGGAAGCAGTGCTTGATGGCCCAGGTGCTTGGGCCGCTCCTGGCTCCCAGCTTCAGCCTGGCCCAGTCCCTATAGTTGCAGCCACTTGGGAGTGAATCAGCAGGTGAAAGATCTCTATCTCTCCTTCTCTCTCTCTCTCTCTCTCTCTGTGAAACTCTGCCTTAGAAACAAACAAACCAAACAAAACCCAAAATGGAATTCTACTCTGAAAATTGTCTTCTCACTTTTTCCAACCTGTGTCGTTAGGTCACGCATTTGCACTTCAGTAGTCTCATCTTATCTCATCTGGTCAGCAGATGAGATTATTACAATGACTCCCACTAAGCTCCAATTAGCACTACAGTGGGTGTCTCCAAACCAGCCCGCATCTCGGGCCTCTCTCTGCTTTTCACCCCATGGTAACCTCTTTGCAGGGTACTCATCAGGGACAGCAGCTGCAGGAGCTGCCTTCCTGGTGCGCACATCCTCTGGGGGATGCTTGACTTACTCCTTCAGCCATTCATCTCCTAGGATGGAAAAGTTATATCCAAAGGGGTTTGGATCCCAAATCCAGATTGATTTTCTTAACAAATTAAAACAGTCCCTCTTTCTTGTGCAGGCCCACATTGGGAACCTGTGGAAGACATTGCATTCCCTCCCAAATATCAGCCCAAGAAAACACCTGGACTGACAGCAGCTCAGAGACAGAAAGAGTTTCAGAAAGAGAAGCCAATGCCGACGAGAACCTTCTCTGCCCGCTCAGGGGGAATGAAACGTCCTATGGCCCCTGGGAAACAAATAAGCAAAAAAAAAAAAAAAAAAAAAAAAAAGAGATCCATAAATCAGAGCGATGGTGCTGGAGCAATAAGGAAAGAAAGAAAAGAAAAGCACATGGATATCACAAGTCACATTAGGTGACGAGGAGAGAAAGGGCGGGCCCTTGTGTGAAGCACACTCACACACAGAGTCCCTGGTGAGGAGCGGACGGATCGCCGGAAGTGGGCGATGACATCCAAGAAACAAAAACGACTCCATCTCTGAACGATTCAATCTGGCAGAAGCAGAGAGTTTATCCTCTTCCTGGGCCACCGAGTGAAGGCACCGTGGAGACCAGATGAACTTCTGGGATGTTCCAGAATCTCTGGGATAGAAACAGCAGCCCCCACACAAGCACCCAGACCATCTCCCAGGGGACCAAGTGACACTGGCCCCACGCTTGTTTTCCGACAGCAGCAGACAATGGGCCCCGGCACAGAGACCGTGAGAAAAGGCAGTGTCCCACAATTCCACACATGGTGTAACATTCCTTCTAGTGTAAAGGTGGCAGAAAAATCATCCCCAAACACCCTAAAATAAATAAATCCATAGCTAATTCTTTAAAAAAGTTAGCTGAACCCAGCAAACAACAGCTCAATTTTTAAAAATGTGAACATTAGGAGCTGGCATTGTGGCATAGTGGGTAAGGTTGCCACCTGAGATGCCAGCATCCCATATGGGCGCCAGTTCGAATCCTGGCTGCTCCACTTCCAATCCAGCTCCCTGCTAATGTGCCTGGGAAAAGTAGTGGAAAATAGCCCAAGTGTTTGGACCCCTGCCACCCACGTGGGAGACTGGAAGAAGCTCCTGGCTCCTGGCTCCAGCCTGGCCCAGCACTGGCCATTGTAACCATCTAGGGAGTGAACCAGTAGATAGAGAATCACTCTCTCCCTCTCTCTGTAACTTTTAAAAAAATACATGCATAAATATATATTTTTTTAAATGTGGACGTTAGCCGGCGCCACGGCTCACTAGGCTAATCCTCCACCTTGCGGCGCTGGCACACCGGGTTCTAGTCCCGGTCGGGGCACTGGATTCTGTCCCAGTTGCCCCTCTTCCAGGCCAGCTCTCTGCTGTGGCCAGGGAGTGCAGTGGAGGATGGCCCAAGTCCTTGGGCCCTGCACCCGCATGGGAGACCAGGAGAAGCACCTGGCTCCTGCCATCTGATCAGCGCGGTGCGCCAGTCACAGCGCGCCGGCCGCAGCGGCCATTGGAGGGTGAACCAACGGCAAAAGGAAGACCTTTCTCTCTGTCTCTCTCTCCCACTGTCCACTCTGCCTGTCAAAAAAAAATGTGGACGTTAAACATAAATTTGAAATAAGAAAACATAAATATGTACAAATAAAGAGTTTCTAAGGAAAGACAGTGGCAAGTTGTCTTAGGATATATTCCAGAGGGTCAGATATCTCCAAATATGGTGACTTCAACAAAATAGAATTTAGATTTTCTCTTACATAGTAGTTCCAAGGTAGTCTAGAGCTGGTACAGTATCTCTGACATTCTCAATATGTAGCTTCTGTCTCAGTGTCCCAAGGTGGCTGCTCCAACTCCTGCCATCATGTTTGCATGCTGACCAGTGGGAAGACGAAAAGGAAAGGGGTGTGCACACTCATTCCTTTTAAGGGTGTGGCCTGGACATGGCATAATCACTTTTGCTCACACCCCATTGGTCGGAATTCAGACTCACAGCCACACCCAGAGACAAGGGAAGGTGGGAAAAGTGGTGCTCAGCTGGGTGGCCATCAGCCTACTCAGAAGTGGGGAGTTATGTTACTTAAATTACTTAAAGAGAAAGACTGCCAGTGGAAAATTAGCAGCCTCCATAAAGACGTCCTGTCCAGAACCGCTGACGTACACATCAAGTACATATAGTAAAAGGTCACCTAGTGACAATCTAACAAGGCAGTGGGTTAAGTCAGGTGGCCACAGGGTAAGGAGAAGGTACACTTTGGTACAGTGGTAATGGAGAAAGAAGTTTAGCTCACACACTCACAGGTGTTCCCACCGATGCCCGGCCCAGCTTGGAGACAGGCAGTCCGAGGGAGTGATCAGCCTGGGGAGAACAACGCAGGAGAAGCTTCCCAGAGTAGAAGGAAACGACTCAGGCTCACAAAGAGAAGCCTCCATTGACCACAGTCCCACATTCGGCAGGGATGGGAGAGCAACGCGGGCTGGCGGTGTGCAAATCCCCAGGTTTCCTGGATCCCCCAGGCCAGGAGCCAGCCCCAGCTAGGGGAGAGGGCACTTGAAAAGCTTTTCAGGAGGGGGTTCAGCCTTTCAAAAGAAGGAATTCCAGGGGGCTTAGCAGGTAAAGCCACCTCCTGCAGCCATATGGGAGCTGGTTCGAGTCCTGGCTGCTCCGATTCTGGTCCAGCTCTCTGCTATGGCCTGCAAAAGCAGTGGAAGATGGCCTAAGTGCTTGGGTCCCTGCACCTGTGTGGGAGACCCGGAAGAAGCTCCTGCTTCCAGGCTTTGGATTGACGCAGCTCTGGTTATTGCAGCCACTTGGGGAGTGAACCAGTGGATGGAAGACCTCTCTGTCTCTCCTCTCTGACTTCCAAATAAATACATAAGGAAATCCAGTCCCTGGCAACAAGATGCAGGGACCTGAAGGACATCGTGCTAAGTGCAATAAGGCAGGCACGGAAAAACAGAGACCACGTGCTCACCCTGGGAATCTGAAACTGACTCAGAGAAGCAGAGAGCAGAGTGTGGCTGCCAGGCCGGGAATGGGGAGGTGCGGGTTAACTGATAGAGAGTTTCAGTCACGCGGGTGAATACCTTGTGGAAATCCACCAACAGTGAAAGCTAACAGCACTGTCCTGGGTAGGTGACGTTTGCCAGAAGGCAGAGCTTCTGGTAAGTGTTCCAACACACACACACACACAAAGCAATAAGAATAAATAGTACTGAAGAGCGAGGAGGGCAGGAGGAAACGTGGGGGTGATGGACGTGCTTATGGTCTGAAGGTAGTGATACTTCACCCCCCAAACTGTCCAGTTGCACCTGCTGACTATACACATGCCAATCCCACTTCAGCAAGGTGCTCTAAATGTTCTCCTTCCAGGCAAGAGCAGAATCCAGGTTCTCTGATGACAGCCAAGGACCACTGGAGTGCCCCCATGTGCCCTGTCCCTTCTGGGTAACAGCAGAGCAGATACAAGCAACACAAATATGCAACCTCCAAAAATCTATGGTCGGTCTTTGCCATCTTCCCTTCCCAGAGTGGAGGGACTGGCAGGGAGGCTGGCTGAGTGACTGTGGCTGGAGGGAGACAGCAGGGTGCCCGCCAGCCCCTGGGGACACAGTGCTGTCGGGGAAGGGAGGAGTTGATGCTAGCAGGTGCTAGGTCCTATAAAGGTTCAGGAGGGGTGGCAGGACAGTCAGCCAGCATGGCTGGGATTGGGCCCACTGAGGACTACATATTGTGAGGGTAACAGGAGCCAGATTTCTCACTGTTGGAAGAGGTATTTTTTTTTTAAGATTTTATTTTTATTTTATTTGAAGGCAGAGTTACAGGGAGGCAGAGACAGAGAGAGAGAGAGAGAGAGAGAGAGAGAGAGTCTTCCATCCGCTGGTTCACTCCCCAGTTGGCCACAACGGCTGGAGCTGTGCCGATCTGAAGTCAGGAGCCAGGAGCTTCTTTTGGGTCTCCCACGTGGTGCAGAGGCCTAGGCACTTGGGCCATCTTCTGCTGCTTTCCCAGGCCATAACAGAGAGCTGGATTGGAAGTGGAGCAGCCAGGACTCAAACCAGCAGCCATACAGCATTTATGAACTGCTATGCCTGAATATGTACATATATGAACAGGCGTGGAGGGAGACACTGAGAAGGCACCTGCACAACCAGCTTTTACTATGCCCTTATTATCCACTGTACTAGTGCTATCATTATTTCAATGTAACCTAAAGTGTAACCACGTTAGCTTGTTAGGCAACCATTAGTAAAAAGAAGCAATGCTAGATGTCTTTGACTTTATAATATGTATTATGTTAGATGTTGAGCTAAATAATCCAGTAACTATATTAAGTTGATTATTGTACGACCCGAACCGCTGCCCATTCCTGGCACTCGCTATTGTACACTCCCCTTCCCTCCATCTGGCCAGATGTGACCCTACCTTGACCCAGGTCCAGGAATGTAAACTAATTATCTATACCTATAGGGTTCAAAGCTTTAGATAACAACCAGCCACTACCCCCGGAGTCAGCAGCTGCGATGTTGGGACTTATCAGAAGTGTCAACTTGATCTACAGCATCCCCATAACACTTGCTTGTACATGATAATAAAAACTCTGTAACAATTAGGCTCGGGGCTTCTCGGGGGGCTTCCTCTCCTGGAGGCACTGAGAGGCCCGAGTTCGAACTTGTAATAAAAACAACCCTGCTTATTAGCTTCAACTTCGGTCTCTGGTGGTGTGACTTTCAGGGGACCATGGACTTGGGGCATAACAACACGGAGGGTGTTTTTTTTTTTTTTTTTTTTTTTTTTTTTTTGACAGGCAGAGTGGACAGTGAGAGAGAGAGAGAGAGAGAGAGAGAAAGGTCGAGGGTGAGTTTTAATTTCCTAATTCTGTCCATTGAGAGGGCCTAGAAGTGGTGACACCATTGTAGCAGAGTGTATCACAGCTTCCACTAACAGGAATGAGGAGTCTGTGGAGAAATAACTGATCCCAAGGTTGGGGCAGGAAAAGTACAAGATCGACGGAAGCATCTTATTTGCTAGAAAGGAAGAAATTGCTCAAAAATGACAAGGACAAGGCAAAGGAATGCAGAAGGCAGCTTGTGGGAGCTCCCACAGGTCAAAGCCAACCCTGTGACAGTTTGAGGATCAAAGCAAATGAGGACGTGAAGGAATTCAAGCCCTCGAATAAAATTGGAATCCCTGAGTCGCACGGGTGATGGCTAGTAAAGAGTGAGAGAGGGGGAGAGAGCTCTTTCTTACAACAGAATGCCAGCTCTTAATGGTGGAAGGGCTCACAGAAGGTTAAACCACTACCCAGCACCATCAGAGCACTGGTTGGTTCGGACACTGGTTGGTTCGGCACAGCGCAAGCCTGGTGAATTGAGCAGCGTTGATGAGGAGCTGGGTATTGGGGCAAAGCTGGGATATCGTCCCAGAAACTCCTGTTCCGTTAAAGAGCGGGAGGTGGTGATGCGATGATGGTGGGCAAACGTGGCAGACAAGACAGACTCCCTGATGAGCTGCTCTGAGGGCAGTGCAGCTCCATTCCGAGGAGCTGCAGCCAAGGAAACAGGAACCTGAGTGTGAGGAAACCTCAGACAGGACCTGGGAGACAAGGCACAGCCAAGACAGCTGTCCCGCAAGGGGCGGAAGAGGGGGCCCCGCAGAGTCGGAGACCGCAGAGTCGGAGACACGCATGTCCTGGAACGCGGATGTTTCACTGTAGCTTTAACAGCCCAGACGGAAACCAGCTGGATGTCCTCTGGCAGCTGATCCCAGCCACACAATGGGATCTCACTCAGCAACACAAAGGAACAAAAGGGAGAGAGAGAGAGAGAGAGAGAGAGAGAGAGATCCTTCGTCCTCTGGTTCACTCCCTAAATGAATGCAACACACTAGGGCTGGGCCGGGCCAATACCAGGAGCTGAAAACTCAGCCTGGGTCCCTGTGGCTGGCAGTAGCCCAAGTCTTTGAGCCATCACCTGCCGCCTCCCAGGGTGCACCGGGTTGCAGGAAGCTGGAACTGAGAGCCAAGCCAGGACTCTGATCCAGGCACATCCACAAGGTATGTGGACATCCCAAGCAGTGTCTCAATTGCAATGCCGAACACCTACCCTGAAACAAAGTATTAATTCATGCAACCATAGAACTAAGTGAAAGAAGACAGAAAGCTACATAGTATATGATTCTATTGATAAACGTTTCTTTTCTTACAAATTATTTATTTTCATTTTATTTGAAGAGGAGGGGAGGAGAGAGAGAGAGAGATTATCTTACATCTGCTGGGTCACTCTCCAAATGCCTGCAACAGCCGGGGCTGGGCCAGGCTGAGAACTCCATCCAGGTTTCCCGTGTGGGTGACAGGGGCACAAGTACTTGTGGCATCCTCTGCTGCCTCCAAGCTGTGCGTTAGCAGGAAGCTGGATGGCATGTGGGGCGTTTGGGTGGGAACCAGGCACTGCTGTATGGGATGTAGGCATCCAAACACCCGCCCCTGCTGATTTATTTTTAACCTCATTCTGACAGTGAGAAATCTGCCGCTCCTTATCTAGAACACATTTGCCCCTTTGTTCGGCCCTCATACATAACGTAAGGCAGTTTCTGAGCTGCAAACTCATGCCCCATGAGAGACACATTTACCAACCAAAGCACAGTTCCCAGACACTCCCGCTGGTCTCTGCCAACAGTGTTTCCCAAGGTTCCTTGGACGGATGGGCTCCTTTCTCCTCTGCCCCCAGGGTCCCTCCGCTCATCTGTCGATGGTTAAGTTCGCTCCTCCCTGTCTGTATTCCCCGCCCCCTCCACCCAGCACCCCCCCACCTCCGGCTCTGGTTTTCCTCTGGATACAGTGAAGCCACTCTCTGTGGAACCGGTTTCTGTGGATTTTGACAAAGGCGGACTCACTTGTTCACCACCACGGGGCCACCTCAACCAATCCCCTGTGTGGCTCCTTCATTTCCAAATCTCCCCGGCTGCTGGACTGCTTGCTGCCCTGCCAACACTTCGTGATCCGCAACCCACTGGTTCTGACAGCTGTGCTCTCATTTCCATTCAATTCCGTTCAAAATATTCTAAAATCTCTCTTGCATCGTCTTCGACCCATGGATTATTTAAGAAATACATTGCTTGATTTCCAAATACTTGGGGATTTTCCAGAAATCTTTTTTTTTTTAATGATTTATTTACTTATTTCAAAGGCAGAGTTACAGAGAGGAGGAGAGAGATCTTCCATCTACTGGTTCACCCCCCAAATGACCACAATAGCCAGGGCTGAGCCAGGCTGAAGCCAGGAGCTTCTTTTAGGTCTCCCACATGGGTGCAGGGGCCCAAGCACTTGGGCCATCTTCCACTGCTTTCTCAGGCCATAGCAGAGAGCTGGATTAGAAGGGGAGCAGCTGGAGCCCCAGACATCTTTCTTTGGCTCAGGCCCACACTAGTTCCCTGCTCCTGGCTTTGGCCTGCCCAGCCCTGACTGTTGCAGGCATTTGCAGAGTGAACCAGCAGATGGAAGACTTCCTTCTATTTCTCCATCTCTCTGCATCTCAAATAAATGAAACACATCAACTGTATTTTCAAGATGAAAACAAAAGTACTGAGGGAAAATACAGGTTATTTGGGAATATTGGGCTGAATAATTAAAAATTAAACATGACCCATACTATTTTAATCACTCTGTACTTACCACTTATTTTACAATTCTCTAGTAGTAACTAATATTAATGAGCACATATCATGTGCCAGGCACAGCACTTTGCAATATTCACATCCTCTAACTCTCACAATTTTTTAAATATTTATTTATTTGATTTGAAAAGCAGAGTTACAGAGAGAAAGGGAGAGACAGAGAGAAAGAGAGGTCTTCCACCTGCTGGTTCACTCCCCAAATGGCTTCAATAGCTGGAGCTGGGGTGATTTGAAACCAGTAGCCAGGAGCTTCTTCCGGGTTTCCTAGGTGGGTGCAGGGGCCTAAGCACTTGGACCATCTTCCACTGCTTTCCCAGGCCATTGGCCGGGAGCAGGATTGGAATTGGAGCTGCTGGGACTTGAACCGGCGTCCATATGGGATACTGATGCTGCAGGCAGAGACTTAACCTACTACACCACAGCACCGGCCCCCAAACTCTCACAATCTTAACATCCAGGTATCATCATCTCTATTTTACTAGGTACTCATCTAAACCATGAGAGTAAAGAACGCTGGGAAGTAAAAGTACAGAAGAGAGCTACTTTATGCAAGTACAAACCAAAAGAAAACTATTGGGTTGAATTAATATGGGTCTAACGGGGGCCAGTGCTGTGGCATAGAGGGTAAAGCCACTGCCTGCAGTGCCGGCATCCCATAAGGGTGCCAGTTTGAGTCCCGAATGTTCCACCTCTGATCCAGCTCCCTGCTGATAACCTGGGAAAGCAATAGAAGTGCTTGGGCCCCTGCACCCTCGTGAGAGGCCAAGAAGCTGCTCCTGGCTTCAGATCAGCCCAGCTCTGGCTGTTGCAGCCATTTGGGGAGTGAACCAGCAGATGGAAGACCTCTCTCTCTCTCTCTCTCTCCCTGGGAAGAGCAGTGGATGATGACCCAAGTGCTTGGGCCCCTGCACCCATGTTGGAGAGACCCAGATGAAGCTTCTGGCTCCTGGCTTTGGCCAAAACTGCATGATAACAAAAATACTTTGATTTTTGAGCCATGTGGCTAACACAAACACTACATTTTCATTTCGTGGAGTTAAAAACTCAGAGTGCTTGCAAACCAGGAGGATGGGCGCAGCCCTGGGGTTCCTGGGATGCCAGGGTTCTCATGTGTGTGACTGTTCGGAGCAGAGGCTGTAGATGAGGTGGAGTGGCACTCCAGCCTGGGGACCAGAGAGGGTTGCCGGCAGGAGCCTGCGCCCACACCCACGGACCAGAAGAGGCAGGCAGTGCAGAGCCAGGAGCCGGCCTGGGCTGGCAGAGCAGAGGAGGCCAGGGGACCAGCCTCCCGGTGATGATCCAGGCGCTGTCTGAGACCATGCAGATGGCCAGGGCTCCAGTCTGCTGGATCTCAACCCTTTCATAGTGATTGTAACCGACTTATACATAAAATTTTTAAAAATCAATGTGCTGCCTGCACTGTAATAGAAAAGGAAAAATACGGAGAAACAATACAAACACGCCAATGGTTAAGCAGAAGTCATGAAATACAGTCGACAGCTAGTACACCCAGAACGCAGTAGTTACAAAAACGGACCCGTAGAGGCGTCACTCACGGTAAAGCCCCGCTACTGACTGAGCAGTGGAGCTCAAAATAGCCCACCTGGACGGGACTGAGTTACTGTGCCGTGAGCGAAACCCCCGGGGTTCGCTCCTCTGCAGAGGGCGGGGACGGTAGAGCCAATGCCTGGGCGCCCCGGCTGCGGCATGGCGCCACCTGGTGGCAGATTGTGTTCGGCGTGCATGGCTACGTGGAGAAAAAAAAAAAAAAAATCAAAAATCAGCATCTTGGGACTGACCGGCTGGGATTTCTAAGTGGGAGGTTGCGATTCCAGCGGTCTCAGGATGATTGACATCCACTTCCTCGACAAGAATAACGGACCCAGAGAAGGGGCCCTCCACTCTCAGTGCTGCTTGCCTGCCTTTCCCCGCTGCCCAAAACCCCTTCCTTCCACGACAGTCGGTGAGTCCGACCCAGCTCCCTGCTAATGCTCCTGATAGGCAGCGGAAGATGGCCCAAGTGCTTGGATCCCTGCACCCACGAGGGAGACCCGGAAGAAGCTCCTGGCTCCTGGTTTCAGCCCGGTCTGGCCCCGGCCATTGCGGTCCTTTGGTGAGTGAACCAGCAGATGGAAGATTTCTCTCTCTCTCCCTCCCCCCGCCCCTGCGTAACTGCTTTAAAAAATGAAATAACAAAAAGATGCTCCATAAGGATTTCTGCCGTCTTGCAAACTGGGTTCTTGGGAACTGTTGTTTCAAACAGTATTAACGGAAGTGTTCTCATTGGGCAGTGCTGTCTTCTCCACCTGGCTTGTGTGACCCTGAACTTGCCCCGCTGAGCCTCCGTGGCGGGGTGCCCCCTCCGCCGCCCCTCTGGGTCCATGCTCACCACAGCTGCCCCCTCCAGGGACTGGGCACACGAGCTGGGGGACCCAGAGGGACTCGTTCGGGGAGACATGGACTTCTGGGATGAGCAGTTGGCTTGAGGGCCCCCGTGAGTCTGCAGAAACTTCCGTAGATCTGGGCGACAGCCCGAGCCTCCTCCTACTCAAGCCTGCCACAGCCAGAGTGCCCAGAGCTCAGTGTCTGGGGCCAGGGAGCAGCTCGGCCCACGGCCATGGCCTGACCTGGGGTGGGTGAGGGCTGCAGACAGATGGAAGGTGTCCTTCAGAGGAGCAAGCGACTGGACTCAGCCTGCTCCGGTGGTACCGTTGCTTTCTTTGACGGTTAGAAAATTGGAAATTCGTGATCTTCTCATTTCTAGGGCCCGGGAGAGTAAGCCTCTAATTATTGAAGCTGTGACTTATGGATTCTTATGGCTTGAGTTAACATGAGACTGATTGGCAATGACCCTAAAGCAAGAAGCCAACTTCCATGGCCAGCACTGTGGCGCAGAGTGTTAAAGCCCTGCCTGCAATGCCAGCATCCCAGGTGGGCACTGGTTCGAGTCCTGGATGCTGCACTTCCAATCCAGCTCCTTGCTAATGTGTCTGGGAGGGCAGTGGAGGATGGCCCAAGTGCCTGGGTCCCTGCACCCATGTGGGAGACCTGGAAGAAGCTCCTGGCTCCTGGCTTCAGCCTGGCCCAGCCCTGGCTGTTGCAGCCATTTGGGAGTGAACCAGCAGATGGAAGACCTCTCTCTCTGTGTATGTGTGGAGGTCTCTCTCTCTCTCTCTCTAACTTTGCCTTTTTAAATGAATAGAAAATATTTTTAAAAATAAATATAAGCTTTTTTTAAAGATTTATTTTTATTATTTTACTTGAAAGTCAGAGTTACACAGAGAGAGGAGAGGCAGAGAGAGAGAGAGAGAGAGAGGTCTTCCGATGGTCCACTCCCCAATTGGCTGCAACAGTCAGAACTGTGCAGATCCAAAGCCAGGAGCCAGGAGCTTCTTCCAGGTCTCCCACATGTGTGCAGGAGCCCAAGGACGTGGGCCATCTTCCAATGTTATCCCAGGCCACAGCAGAGAGCAGGATTAGAAGTGGAGCAGCTGAGTCTTGAACCAGTGCCCACAAGGGATGCCGGTGCTCCAGGCCAGGGCATTAACCTGCTGCGCCACAGCACAGGCCCCAATAAATATAATCTTAAAAAAAAGAAGACAACTTCCCGTGAAGACAACCAGGAACACATGAATTGGGGAGAAAGAAGCCCCAATGAGATCTGAGCAAAGCAAATTTCAGTCTTTGATGGAGAAGGCTGGTGTTCATGGTATTCATAGTGGTGAGATTTATACTTAGGCCAAGATTAACTGCATCGCAAAAATATCTTTAGCTGGGGCTGGTGTTGTGCTGCAGGGGGTTGAGTGGCCCACCACCTGTGGCACTGGCGTCCTGTGTTGGAGCGCTGGCTCCAGTGCTCGCGGCTCAGCTGCCGATCCAGCTCCCTGCTGATGGGTCTGGGAAAGCAACAGAGGAGGGCCCAAGTAGTTGGGCTCCTGCCACCCATGTGGGAGGCCCGGATGGAATTTCAGGCTCCTGGCTCTGCCCTGGCCCAATCCCAGCTGTTGCGGCCATTGAGGGGTAAACCAGCAGATGGGAGATCTCTCTCTCTGTTGCGCTCTCTCTCTCTCTCTAATTGACTTTCAAATAAAGAAACAAATATGTTTTTTTAAAAATATTTTTATTTATTTATTTGACAGGTAGAGTTACAGACAGTGAGACAGAGAGACAGAGAGAAAGGTCTTCCTTCTGTTGGTTCACTCCCCAAATGGTCGCCATGGCTGGAGCTACGCCGATCCAAAGCCAGGAGCCAGGTGCTTCCTCCTGGTCTCCCATGCAGGTGCAGGGCCCAAGCACCTGTGCCATTCTCCACAGCAGAGAGCTGGACTGGAAGAGGAGCAACTGGGACTAGAACCTGGTGCCCATATGGGATGCTGACGCCGCCGCAGGCGGAGGATTAACCAAATGAGCCACAGTGCCCGGCCCCAGTTGTTTCCATCTGAAAAGTCTTTACAATCCCAAATGTCTCCTTAGGAGGTAACCCTGCTTAACCTTTAGCTTGCTTGTGTGTCTAGTTCAGCTGTAGGAACAGGAAGTGCCAGATTATTTTGTGTGTTAGAGAAAGAAGAGCTAGGATGGAGGAGCTGACTGGGAGAAAGATGGGGAGTGAGGTGGGCTGGGCAGGAGAGAGGAGGACCACCCCAAGGCGGGAGGCTCCACTTAGTCTTTTTTTTTAAGATTTGATTTATTATTTATTTGAGAGGTAGAGTTTTAGACAGTGAGAGGCAGAGACAGGTCTTCCATCCATTGGTTCACTCCCCAAATGGCTGCAATAGCTGGAGCTGCAGCATTCCAAAGCCAGGAGCCAGGAGTTTCTCCCGGGTCTCCTGTGCTGGTGCAGGGGCCCAAGGACTTGGGCCATCCTCCACTGCTTTCCCAGGCCACAGCAGAGAGCTGGATGGGAAGAGGAGCAGCTGGGACTCAAACCAGCGCCCATATGGGATGCCAGTGCCGCAGGCAGAGGATTAACCCTTCACCACGGAGCCGGTCCCCCCCCCCCCCATTTCCTGAAGTCCCCCAGACTCACACCATGCTGGGTACAGGTTCCTTTAGAAATCAGCGAAAGCACTGAGTCTGGACCTTGGAGTGGTTGGGTGTTTGGCATGCGTTGGTGCTGGAGGCAGGAATTAGTGGAGTGGCTGAGAAATGTACAAGCTGTCCCCCCACCCCCACCCCGGACAGTGGCAGGAGGCCTGAGCTACCCCAGGGCTACAGGCGACTTGGAGGAGCACACTCAGCCGGCTTCCTGCCTCCCAGGGATTCCTTTTGGGCCCCGGGCAGACTGCTCATCCGGTACACAGAGGCAGGAAGGAAATGTGGCATTCGAGAAAAGGTTAACTATTTCCTTTAAAAATGCTTAAAGTGTTAAAATTTCCTTATCTACTGTAAAAAAAAAAAAATAGGAGACAGCTGGAGAAATCTGAACACTAGATGTTGAATGATCCATATAGAAAACAGATCCAGCTTTCCAGGGAGGGCTCTGGAGAGAGAGAGAGAAAGAGAGAGAGAGAGTTGGGGAGACACTGGGGTCTTAGCAGTACGTGCTGGGGTCAGAGATGGCCCGGAATCCAACAGAAGCTGAGTCTGCTGTGTGTGTGTGTGTGTGTGTGTGTGGTGTGGGGAGCTCAAGACATCCATTGCCCACTACAGGAACACGGCTCGTCCCAGGGTGCACCTGCTCAAGGCTGGACACCCACAGTATACCCTGCCTTGGGGTGCATGGGCCCAGACGTCACTGCCCCTGCTCACTGCTGTTCAAAGCTCCTCCCTATACTCACAGGGTTTCCGAACCACAGCCACTGTTTGGGGGCTTACCTTTCTCACCCGTTAAGAATAACAACTATCTCGCACAATTCTCTGGCTCTCATTAGATTATGGATACGAAAGCGCTCCAAAACACACCAAGCATTGACACATGGAATGCCCAGGGCATGTGTCTGAAGAGCCCATCCCACTCCTCACCACACTCTTCCTGCTCCCACACATGGCCCTTGAAGGGCAGTGAGAATGCATGCGACAAATTCCTTTCCTTCTTTGTCCACAGTAAGGCGCTCCACTGAAGACGGTAGGGGTTATAAAGCCAACTGAGAATAAACCATCTCTGGCTATTTCTTTGCAAGTCATGAATTCCTGGTGCACTCCCGATTCCTATGACAGGGAGTCATGGACAAAGACCGTGTGTTGTTTGGGCATATTTCATAAGTTTAGTAAGATTTCAAGAAAACACGTTATCCGTAGCCTCCATGGAGAAACGCACTGAGTTATTCTAAGTCAGGCAGGAATGCGAGTGAGAACCAGAGCTCCTTCTCTCAGAGAGGTCTAGATGGTCCACCTCCTGGTTGGCCCCCTTCCGGCCTAGTTCCCGTGTGCTACCCTAGCCCTAGCCTCAGCCCCTCTTCCTGGCCTGTTCCTGGGAACAGAGGACGCTTTACTGCCCCTGGTGGTCATGTCCCTCTTTTGCATCTGGGCTCTTGCGCTTTGTTCCTTCTGCAAGTGCACGTGGCACCCCTGGGTATGGCTCAGGACCGCGCACTTCTCCATCAGTGTTCCCGGCTCCTCTGCCCCCACGACCCCAGTAGAGTGGAGTTGACCCGCTGTCTACCATTTCTCTCAAGACTTACCAGGGCAGGCGCGAGGCACTAACCTCTTGTCCACCACACATTTTAAATGAGCCCATCTTGGCACTGTTCCCTGGGAACACTTTTCTCTGAATTCCATCTCCGAAGCTTAAAGATGCCTTTTTACATTGCTTTGGCAAATGTCATGACCTGGCGGGCTTTAATTGGCTCTGGATAACATTTTTTTCTTTCCTCTTTATTAGGTGGCATGCTTACTGGCCTTTAACACTCTTCCCAATCCCTTGTGTGTGTTTTTGTCATCTAAGGGCCAGTCTCTGGGAAAGCAGTTCAGCGTGAAGCCCAGCCAGCAACGGCTGTGGGGCAGCCAGAGCTGTAACAGCCTCTCAGGGGCTGGATCCCAGGAGAGGGCCACAAGTGAGGAAGACACATATGGGTGGCATACGGATGCCCACCAGCATCTGTGTTTCTGGGTATGGTACCACATCAGTTAGACTTCATGGTTGTATGCTCAGAAAGTGACAGGCTAGGGGCCAGCGCTGCAGGTTCGAGTCCCGGCTGCTCCACTTCTGATCCAGTTCTCTTCTATGGCCTGGGAAAGCAGTGGAAGATGGCCCACATGCTTGGGCCCCTGCACCTGCATGGGAGACCCAGAAGAAGCTCCTGGCCTCATCTGAGCCATCAATAGGTTAGTGTCAGTGGGTGGAGCGTGGAGATTTGAGCTGATTGTGGCATCTGGGGGGTGGGCCCGGTGGGGGGTCTTTAGGTCCCTGGGGGCTTGCCCTAGGAGGGTCAGTTGGTTGTTTGCACTGAGTTTGGCTGGGCTTCCCCTCTCTGCTCCCTAGCTCATGGTGCAGTGGTCCCCACCGGCTGATGGGCTGACCATTCTTAGACTGTGAACCTCCAAATCGCAAGCCAAAACAAACCTTCTTCTCCCTGAATCACTCCTCTTGAGTATTTTAGTAAAGTAATAAAAATTTGATGAGGCCCGTGCTGTGGCGTAGCAGGTAAAGCCGCTGCCTGCAGTGCCTGCATCCCATATGGGTACCGGTTAGAGTCCCGGCTGCTCTACTTCTGATCCAGCTCTCTGCTATGGCCTGGGAAAGCAGTGGAAGATGGCCCAGGTCCTTGGGCCCCTGCAACTGCATAGGAGACCCGGAAGAAGCTCCTGGTTCCTGACTTCAGATCGGCTTAGCTCCGGCCGTTGTGGCCAACTGGGGAGTGAACCAGTAGATGGAAGCCCCCCCTCCCCCCCCCCGCCCACCGTGCCTCTTCTTCTCTCTCTGTAACTTTGATTTTCAAATAAATAATTTTTAAAAAATTTGAGTAAGATACCACCCCTGGTACATACACACTTGCCTTCCACCCACCATCGAAATACAGTTATCATTTACTTTGATTAAATCTATTTTCAGTGCTTTTTTTTTTTTTTAAAGATTTATCATAATTTATTTGAAAGGCAGAGTTATGGGGAGCAAGAGAGATATAGAGAGAGATTCTTCCATCCTGGTTCACTCACCAAATGACTGAAATGGCCAGGACTCAGTCAGGCTGAAGCCAGGAGCCTAGAACTCCATCCTGGTCTTCCATATGGGTGGCACTTGGGCCATCCTCCGTTGCTTTCCCAGGTACATTAGCAGGGAGCTGGATGGGAAGTGGAGCAGCCCGGACTCAAACCAGTGCCCATATGGGATGTCGGTATTGCAGGTGGCCATTTAATCCACTGGCCACAACACTGGCCCCTATTTTCAGTGTTTAGTCTTTTTTAAATAGTCATTAATGGGGCCGGTGCCGTGGCTCACTTGGCTAATCCTCTGCCTGTGGCGCTGGATTCTGTCCTGGTTGCCCCTCTTCCAGTCCAGCTCTCTGCTGTGGCCTGGGAGGGCAGTGGAGGATGGCCCAAGTGCTTGGGCCCTGCACCCCATGGGAGACCAGGAGAAGCACCTGGCTCCTGGCTTCGGATCGACACAGCGCACCGGCTGTAGCGGCCATTTGGGAGGTGAACCAACGGAAGGAAAACCTGTTTGTCTCTCCCTCTCACTGTCTGTAACTCTACCTGTCAAATAAATAAATAAATAAATCTTTGAAAAAAATAGTCATTAATGAATTAATTAATTCATTCCTTCCTTCACTTATTTGAAAGGCAGAGTGACAGAGAAAGGGAGGATCTCCGTAGAAACGTAATTAGCAGAGCCCGCGCGCCTTCTGCACCGTGAGGGACATCCACTCTCCGGGGCGGCTGCGCCCCTGCGTGCCAGGCTCTCCTTTCACACGCACCCTGGATGTCCCCTTCATTTCTTCCCTGCACGGACCCCACTCCTTCAGGGCTCGTGCTTTCCTATTTCAAACGTCTTTTTAAACATTTACTTATTTTCATTTTATTTGAAAGGCATAAAGAGTGAGAGACAGAACTTCCACCTGCAAGTTTATGGCCCAAACAAGTGCAAGAGGACCAGGCCCAAGCCAGGAGCCAGGCACCGCATTTGGGCTTCCCACGTGGGTGGCAGGGATCACCTGCTGCCTCCCAGGGCGTGATCAGCCGGAAGCTGGATCAGAAGCAGAGGAGCCAGGACTCACCCCAGACACTCTCACACTTTCTTCTTTCTGAGTTGGTTTTTAACAGCAAGCCTCCAGGAATTTCCCAATAAGTTTTCATAACTTGTAGGTCTGAGGTTCGGAGACTTTAACACCTAAGGGTGGAAGTGATCCCACCAAAGGCACAAAAAGCTTTCTACAGATTAAAAGTTGAGGTGGTTGCTGCTGGTTAGGCTCCCCCTGCTGTTGGAGAGGCACGGTGGCCTTGCATTTACGGGGGCTCTGGGGTTGTCCAGAGTGGATTAACCCCACTCAAGGGCAGAAGGACAGCTTCTACACACTGAGGACAGGGAGGAATAGGAATTAGCACCGTGCTCTCCCAGCAGAACAACATACGGATCTACGCCTGCAGGACGACCCAGGGCTTAGGTCTCTCGGAATCAAAGCTGAGCCCCAAGCAGCTGAGATGCTGGGCAAAGCAGGAGGTCATGGAGAAGGCAGCAGAGTACGTCCCAGCGACTGCTGCCTTGCAACCGAGATGCAGAAGCAAGAACTAAAACGTCCATGGGTATTTATTTGTTTTCAGTGATACAGCAAGAGTACTTCAAAAAGCTCATGGAGAAATGGATAATGCAGAAGTGGGGAATGTGTGTAGCAGTTAGGAGGCCACTGGCGATGTCCCCAGCTCATGTTGCAGGGCCTGGGTTTGAGCCTCAGCTCCGCTCCTGGTTCTATCTTCCTGCTAATGCACCCCCCCTCCCCCATCCCTCACCCCGGGAGATAGCAGACTGTGCTCAGGTGGTCAGGGCCCTTACATTCACATGCAAGACCAGACTGAAGTCCTGTCTCCTGGCTTTGGCCTGGCCCAGCCCCAGATTTTGGAAATAAAGCAACACATAGAAGTTCTCCGTCTGCCTGTCTCTCTGTTTTACAAATAAATAAAATAATAAGTCAACAAAATTTGAAACAATTACTTCTGCTCTCATTATTGTATACGGGAGTGTTTGTGGCATTCAAATGCGTCATTTGCTCTAGAGGTCTTGGGATGCAAAGGTAAGATAGAAATAGTCAGAGGAGGACTAGCACGCATGAGTCTAGGTTTGGAGACAGAGCCAGTGACGAGGAAGCTCTTGTGGCCCCAAGATTGGGAGGCATAAACCTAATCCCCAAGGCGACAGCTTTAAGATGGGGCAGGGGGTGGGAGGGATCTCTGGAGATGATTACATCCTGAGGGTGGAATCTCTCGAGGGAGACTAGTGCCCTTAGGGAACAGGCCCAGGAGAGTCTGCTGTGGCTTCTGCCACGTGCAGCTGCAGCACGAAGGTGCTGCCTATGAGCACAAGGCCTGGGCAGACGCTGACTCCACCAGCACCTTGAACTCAGACTTCCCGGCCTGCAGACCTGTGACAAGTAGCCATGTGGTTTATCAGCTACAGACTCCCCCAGGGGCACTGCATTTTGCCTTTAAAGAGGGTTTTCTTTTCTTTTCTTTTCTTTTCTTTTCTTTCTTCCTCTCTTCCTCTCTTTCTCTCTTTCTCTCTTTCTTTCTTTCTTTCCAAAATAGAGGCTTTAGGTGAGTTGCAGAGTTTTTTTTAAAAAGATTTATTTATTTACTTAAGGCAGAGTTACACACAGAGAGAGGGAGAGACAGAGAGAGAACTCTTCCATCCACTGGTTCCCTCTCCAAATGGCTGCAATGGCTGGAGCTGGGCTGATCCAAAGTCAGGAGCCAGGGGTTTCATCCAGGTCTTCCACGTGGGTGCAGGGGCCCAAGGGCTTGGGCCATCTTCCACTGCTTTCCCAGGTCATAGCAGAGAGCTGGATCAGAAGTGGAGCAGCTGGAACTCGAACTGGTACCCATATGGGATGCCAGCACTGCAGGCGGCAGCTTTACCTGCTACGCCACAGCGCCGGCCCTTGGAGATTATTTTTTGTGGGTTTTAACTGTGTCAGAGAGAGGATGGCAGAACCATATTGTAAAAAACAGCTAAGCAAGCGGTTTTGTTTATCACAGTCCCATAGGTGCGCAGGATAGTCTACGATATTCTAGATGGCTTATCGCCAAGCAGCTCAGCAAGCGGTGGGAGCCTCAACATTGCCTCAAGCAACACACTGGACCCAGACAAAGGATGTGATTTCAGTGTGCGCTTGAGCTAAGGGCTTGGCACCTTTTACAGCAAATAGCAACCAAACCTGTCCCCTCCCCCAGAGAACAAGGAGTCCTAAAGTAGTCCCCTTGTGCTCACCTTGGCCCCTCAATTGCCTAAGTGGCCAGTTACAGAAACCGCTCAGGTCAGAAGACAGTGGGGCTTTGAAATTTGGCATCTGTGCAAGGATGTGCAGCCCTGCTGCAGGCCCGTGGTGGAGTACCTCCCCCAGGGGAGCACAGGGCAAGCCTGTCCTGTCACCTGTTATTATCACTCACGGGACATCCTTTCCTTTATTTGTTCTTTCCCAACAGTTTCCTTTGGGGGAAGAATCCAGCTTGCTGCAGCATTAGATGAAATAACCAATTAGCTACCCTGCCCTGGCTCCCTGGTGCTGTTCTGGGGTCAATGCATTCCAAGTTGGACTCTCCAGGCCCTTTGGAGTCTGTGCACCAACCCACATCGTTCCAGTGAATTCTGTCTGGTTTAAGTAAGAGTCAGCTTCTCTGTTGACAACTGAAGACTCTGATCTCAAAGAATTCCACTGTGGAAACAGACATGCGCACAGCAGCCAGGGTGGCATGAGAGTCGCTGTGACAAAGGTGCCCGGAGAGCACAGTAGCAGCATAGACAAACTCCATCAGGTGGCACGAAGATCATGAGACCACAGGCAGAAGCAGCAAAGGAAGGTCTTTGGGGTTTCAGAACACAAGTATGTACAACACCTTGGCAGTTTCTAAAAACATGGGGCATATTAGAAACCATAAGAAATTTACATGGTGGGTGTGCAAAGGTTCAAGGGAGCAGTGGCCGTGGAGAGGCTGGAGAAATAGGCAGTCCTGTCATTTCATGTTAAAGAGTTTGGTTTCCCTAAGGGAGGAATCCAGTCTTAGGTATGGAAGAGGAAGAGACCGGAAGAGACTGGAGATGACCGACTTTGCAAGGGGGCATCTGGAGGGGGGGTCGACCCTGCTTGAGAAACCGCGTCGCATATCAGAGCTCCTGCAGTCAAGGCCTGGTTCTGCTCCCAACTGCAGCTCCCTGCACACCAGCAGAGATGGCTCAAGGACTTGGGTCCCTGTCACCCACCCGGGAGACCCAGGTCAACTTCTAGGCTCCTGGCTTCATCCTGGCCCGACCCCAGCTCCAGGTGCTTGCAGGCAACTGCGGACTAAGCCAGGGGATGGAAGTCTCTCTCTTTAAATAAAAATTTTAAATAATAATAATAATAATAAGATAATGGAGTTTGGAGTTAGACTGAGTTCAGTTCCTGGCTCTGCTGCCTTCTCCTTGTGTGACCTTCTGCTAGTTCTTGAATCTCTCTACGACTTGGATTCATCATCTATAAGATGTGAAAATAAGAGTATCTACCTTCCAATGGACTACCTGCTCTGTGTGAAGTCTTAGTGTAGTGCTCGGCCCATACTGTTTCTAATGATGCTAGCTGTAATTGTTACAATGAAGGGGGAGCAGCATCTACCACTGTGGCACAGTAAGTTAATCCTCTGCCTGTGACACCAGCATCCCATATGGGCGCCGATTCTAGTCCTGGCTGCTCCTCTTCCCATCCAGCTCTCTGCTATGGCCTAGGAAAGCAATAGAAGATGTTCAAAGTCCTTGGGCCCCTGCACCTGCATGGGACCAGAACCTGGTGTGCCAGCGCCGCAAGGCAGAGGATTAGCCTATTGAGCCATGGCGCTGGCCAGAAAATCTTTAAAAATAAATAAATAAAATAAAAAAAGAAAGAAATGAAGGTGGAGTGTGGGAGCCCAGCTGGAGTTATCACAATAGTGTGGGTATAAGGCCACCTTCTAAACCTCTCCCACGAAGATGCCAACAGAAAATTGTTTTTGTTTGTGTTTTCACTGGAGGCGGGAAGAAAGCCACAAACATTAGGCACCCTCTCTGATCAGGCATCTTTCCCTCTTCATTTTTAAACTCTTTCCCAAGGCAATTATTTCATTCATAAAAATTCATGCATTTGGCTGGTGCTGCGGCTCACTAGGCTAATCCTCTGCCTGCAGCGCTGGCACCCCGGGTTCTAGTCCCAGTCAGGGCGCCGGATTCTGTCCCGATTGCTCCTCTTCCAGGCCAGCTCTCTGCTGTGGCCCAGGAGTGCAGAGGAGGATGGCCCAAGTGCTTGGGCCCTGCACCCGCATGGGAGACCAGGAAAAGCACCTGGCTCCTGGCTTCGGATCAGCGCGGTGCGCCGGCTGCAGCGCGCCAGCCGCGGCAGCCATTGGAGGGTGAACCAACGGCAAAGGAAGACCTTTCTCTCTCTCTCTCTCTGCCTGTCAAAAAAAAATTTTTTTTAAAAGTTCATGCATTCATAATAATCAACAGAAATAAACACAGGGGAGCACTGCTGGCTGGTGGGAACGGCCCTGCAACTCTGTCACCCCCTCGCCCATGCGACTTCGGATAGCTCCTCGCTGATGCAGCCCAGGCCCTGCAGCCACCGCGGCCTCCAGGCGGCATCTGCGACCCATCCATCGGCCCTGTGGTTGTCACTCTAAGCCGCTACCTCAGCCAGCCCAACTGAGCATGCCCAAGAGGGAGCGCAATGCGGGTCGTGACCTCCGGGAAGGCGGGCCCTGTGCTTTTCCTGCACTTGGGGTGGCCTAAACATCCAGTCAATCTCAGTGGCGGCCATGGTTTGTCCCCCAAGGGCTTATGCGTTGAGAACTTGGTCCCCAGTGTGGTGACGAGAGAGCTGTTGGAACCTGGAAGAGGCGGGGCCTCGGGGGAGGCCCTTGTGTCACTGGGGGCCCTGCTCTTGGAAGGATTAAGGTAGTTCAGGCACCCCTGAGCCAGGCCCCGCCCAGCTGCCATCTTTCCTGTCTGGGGATGTGGTGTCTTGCTCCAACAGGAGGTCCTAACCGCTGCCAATGTAGTCTTCCCCAGAGCCGAGCCAAGGCAGGTGCCGTGTCCTTGAACCGCCCAAACTGTGAGCTAAGAAACCGCTTTTCTCTGTAAGGTGCCTGCCTGAGATTTTGTTACAGTGGCGAGACGATGCCTGATCCAACTGCCCTCCCAAAACAGGGCCTGGTAACTCGACCTTCGGTACTCAGCATCAAGTACTGCAGGTGGCACCTCGAGGGGGCCGACAAGCACTTGAGAGTATTTCAGTGGTGTTTTCCAAGTAAATACTCCCTGGTTGGCCAAAGGTTGCCCAAGCTCCTGTCCTAAGCCCAACACCAAAGACGCCGGGTCTTCCAGTTTGCTTTCCTGAAGGTCTGGTTAGGGGCAGCAAGAGCCACCAGGGCCCTCAGGGATGGGGAGTCCTTGTCTTGCTCACCAGGAGCCACGCCTTCATTGGCAACCAGCGTGTGCCCGGCCCAGGGCGAGCCTTCACAGTGTTTACATCAACACAGCGAGTGGGGGACATGAGGACCCAATTTCTCGTTTGAGACAAATGCAGCAGCAGCAAGACGTCTCCCAGCTGGTCGCCAGCCCTTCCAGGCTCACTCTCACCTGCGGCTCATAGCAGCCCTGCCTCTGTTCCTGCTCCCTTGGGAAGAGGAGGTCGGGTCTCTTTTCCCGGGTCTGGCTTTCCTGGCTGCTTTGGGGGGTTCAATGGAGCAGATTGCTTTCCCCCCACTCACTGTCTGGCGAACCGAGCTCCTCTTCTGGCGAGTCCCTCCCCAGCCTGCAGCCTCCCTACAGCACAACCCAGGACAACCAGGACTCCTTTGGAGGTTTATTGGTGGACGTATGGAAGCACCTTGTTATAAACACCATCAAGAGCCAGGGAAGACCGCCGCCCCATGGGGGCAAAGTGTCAGGGTCCCAGAAAGTTCTGTCCTAGGGAACTGGCTACTGGAGCCTGCATGCGGTGCTCATCCGGGTCCTCTTGTTCCCAGAGGCTGTGGCTCAGGGCGGCCCTCATGGGGATGTTCAGATGGACCTGCGATGCCACCAGCGAGGGCACGGAGTCGCAGCTGTTGGAATCGGCTATGTCGATGGCGGGGGCGATGCTCCTGTCGGAGCCCAGGAATTTCAGGGTCATGGAAAACAATGGGAGAAAAAGAAAACATTCTTAGAACATAACTTAAAAACCACTCTCCAATCATTGTTGTTTCCAGCATGGGTGTCTTGAACCCGCATAGAGTGGCGGAAATGAAGGGCAGTGACGATGTGCGTGGTGTCTTAAGAGGGCCAGGAGCCCAGACAGCCGCAGGGGTAGGGGCATGGAGCCAAGGCCTGCCCGGCTGTAGAGGCTCAGACCCCTGTCCTGGCCCCCAACCTTGCTGCAGGTGCAGAACATGATGCGTCCCTACACAGAGGCAAAATCCGACCTGCTGGGAGCCACCCAGGGCCACCATATCCCACAGGGACCACTGAGCCTAGGCCCGAAGGGAATTTTAATCAGTTCTCTAAAGTAATAAAGCTTTAAAAAAAAAAAAAAAAAGCCACCTAGTGTCTACAAAAACACATGTGTAGCCCAAAACGTTTTAAAATTCTGAGTAGGGGTGAAATATGCATTGGTTTTAAAAGAATAAACCAGCAATTCTAAAAAGCACTGGAAGGAGAATAAAAAGTGCTCGCCCTGAAACTGCTCGGAGGTGAGTGCAGAAAGCTGTATTCTTTCAAGTGGAACTAACTGCAGAGTTTTTTAGCGGGGAAACTATGGCTGTACATAGACCTCTTTGCCACGAAACCCCTAGAAATGCTGAGTGAAAGATAATACGCATCATTTTCAATGCACTGTAGGGCTCCAGAAAAGTAAAGAAAAATCCCAGACTCAAACTTTCCGAGCACGCCAGGACACGTGAGCGGGGGCTGCCAAAGGGAGGTGCCGGCCTGGGGACCAAGGGCTTGGGAGAGGCTGTCGGGAGGAGGGGGCTATGGGCCCGGGAGCCGAGAGGCCCTGCAGAGGGGGCGTAACTCCTGCCTAGGAACCCAGAGGGCAGGAGAGAGGGGCTGTTTGTTGTCGAAGTTAAGCGGGACCCCGCCCAGGAAGGCGCAGGAGGGTGGTCCCAGGATGAGGACTGAGCCAGGGGTTGGGGGCAGGGGAGCCCCAAGTGGAGCTGCTCTAAGTCCTCAGCCTGGGGTGCTCTGATGGGGTGAGAGGATTCTCAGAGCTGGCAGCAGGGTGGCGCGGCCCCTGCAGAACCAGGCTGGGGTAGGGGAGGTGTCACGCGGTGGGCGGGTGAAGGACAGGAAGGGGACTTCAAAGCTCCTAAGAGAAAAAGTCAGCATTCAGCAGCCTGAGGTACTGGGAGCTCTGCTGGCTTCCATTCCATTTACCCTCGGAGTGGAAGTTGCTTTTGCAATTTAAAGGGACCAGAGGACTTTTTACATCAGAAGAGGAAGCCCATTTACTAGCACCTTTGAGCCAGGGGCTAGAGGAAAGTTCCCATGGAAGAAAATGATAAAGGGATGGCAAAAACCAAATTGCATTTTGGGGAAGCCCTCCAGTCATGCTTACTTGGCATGGCGGTCACCCTCTCTGGCTCTGGATTTCCATCTCTTGGCCCAGAGCGAGTCTGAGGCTATGAGTTAGTAAATGAATAAGATTTTGGAGCTCGAGGGAGTCTCCCCTGTGGGTTACTGCATATTCTGCCCATTTAACAGAAGAGGTAGGTGAGGCAAAGCAAACCACACGAGGGACCCTGCTGTGCAGGGATTGGGGGTGGACAACTGGCACCTGCAGGAGCCTTGGTTGTCAGCTTACACCGAGCTGATTTACTCACACCTCCTCCTGATTACAGACCCCTTTTCCCTATGAAAAATCTGGGGTTTGCTTGAGAATGAATATTCAGATGGGAGGGCCCCTGGGAGTCGGTGTCATTGACACCCCCCCCCAGGGGGGGACTCTGCTGGGGGTAAGCATGTTGGAGCTGCCCATGCGGGCGGGGGTGGGGGAGGACCAACCTGTCGGCTGTGAACTGGGCCCTCCCTGAGAGTTCTGAGAAGCTGCCGCTGGTCTGCTCGGCCGCCAGCAGCATGAGGGTCTCGCTGGGCTGGGAGGATGACGGGGAGCTGCTCTCGGGCTGTGGAGAGAGACGCACAGTGAGATGGCCAGTGTTGCCAGCTCAGAGCTCCGGGTCTCCTTGCGGGGCTGCACTTGAGTTTCGCCGCCCAGCCCTGGGAACCCATTTGCTGAGCATGAAGCCCCCAGACTCATCAGATCCAGCGTGGGAGCCCCGGCAGGGTCACACCCTCTCGGGCATGGGCTGAGGCTGTGAGAAGAAGGGAATGCAAGGACCAGGGGCAGAGGGTGTGGGGCAGTGGGATACGCTGCTGCTTGGGACACCTGCATCCCCCAGCTGAGTGCCTGGGGGGGTGGGGGTCCTGCTCCGGACTCCACTTCCTGCTAACGCAGATTCTGGGAGGCAGCAGAGGATGGCTCAAGTACTTGGGTCCCGGCTGTGCACATGGGAGACCCAGATTAGGTTCCAAGCTCCTGCTTCAGGAGCCCAACCCCAGCTGGGCGTACAAGTGACTGTGAAGAACCAGAGCAGCAGGGCTGCGAGAGAGCAGGCTTCGCCAGTCAGCGAGAGTGCACCCGAAGCACACACCTTAAAGGAGAGGAGGGGAGCAATCTGATTCTGAAAGCTGGAGGTTTGGGGCAATCGGGGCCATCCAGCTTCCCTTCCTACGCTTCTACATAAGCAGGCCCTGCAAAAGGCTTACGTGCGTCAAGAAGGCCCAAATAAAGCAAAAGGAAAGAGAAAATCCTTGAGAAATAGTTGCAAAAACTTGTGATTGGGCCAGCACTGTGGCATAGTAGGCTTAGCCTCTGCCTGCGGCACCGGCACTCCGCATTGGCGCCCATTAGTGTCTCTGCTGCTCCATTTCCGATCCAGCTCTCTGCTCTGGTCTGGGAAGGCAGTGGAAGATGGCCCAGGTGCTTGGGCCCCTGCACCCACACAGGAGACCCAGAAGAAAATCCTGTCTCCTGGCTTCAGATCAGCACAGTTTCAGCTGTTGCGGCCATTTGGGGAGTAAACCAGCAGATGGAGGACATCTCTCTCTGTCTCTCCCTCTGTCTGTAACTCTGCCTCTCAAATAAACAAGTAAATCTTTTTTTTTTTTTTTTTGACAGGCAGAGTGGACAGTGAGAGAGAGAGAGAGAGACAGAGAGAAAGGTCTTCCTTTTGCCATTGGTTCACCTTCCAATGGCCGCCGCGGCCGGCGTGCTGCGGCCGGCGCACCGCGCTGATCCGAAGCCAGGAGCCAGGTGCTTCTCCTGGTCTCCCATGGGGTGCAGGGCCCAAGCACTTGGGCCATCCTCCACTGCACTCCTGGGCCACAGCAGAGAGCTGGCCTGGAAGAGGGGCAACCGGGACAGAATCCGGTGCCCCGACCGGGACTAGAACCCGGTGTGCCGGCACCGCAAGGTGGAGGATTAGCCTATTGAGCCGCGGCGCTGGCCAAAAAGTAAATCTTAAAAACAAACAAACTTGTGATCAAAGGGTTTCCAATTTTGATGCATAAACACTTTTATTTTACAAATTGATTTTAAAAAGCACAAGACTGGCCAGTGCTGTGGCTCACTAGGCTAATTCTCCGCCTGCGGCGCCGCCAACACCCTGGGTTCTAGTCCCAGTTGGGGTACCAGGTACTAGTCCTGGTTGCTCCTCTTCCAGTCCAGCTCTCTGCTGTGGCCCGGGAAGGCAGTGGAGGATGGCCCAAGTACTTGGGTCCCTGCACCCGCATGGAAGACTGGGAGAAAGTACCAGGCTCCTGGCTTCAGATCAGCATAGCGCCGGCCATAGTGGCCATTAGGGGAATGAACCAACAGAAGGAAGACCTTTCTCTCTGTCTCTCTCTCACTGTCTATAACTCTCTCTCTGTCTCTCTCTCTCTCACTGTCTAACTCTGCCTGGCAAAAAAAAAAAAAAAAAAGAAAAGCACAAGACTGCCCATAGAAAAAAAAAATCAAAGATTACAGAAGATAGTGCCAAAAGAATATTTATGAGAGGTCTTCCAAAACTTCACGGAAAACATGTATGTGAAAAAACTGCATGAATTTCAGGTTTTTTTCGTTCCCCAATGAATTTACCTTTCAATTATTTTTTACATTAATTACATTATTAAGTACTCTCACGTATAAGTAATCTTCAAACTAATTGGAAACTAAACAGATGCTACTTTTTTTCACCATTATATTAGAAAACTATGGTAAAGGTTTAGCGAAAGGGGTGCAGTAGGTTAAGCCACCCCTTGGAACGCCCACCCCCAGATCAGAGTGCATGGTTACTTGACACTCTCCATCCAGCTCCCTGCGGATGGGCCTGGGACCCAGTGATGATGTCCTCTGCCACCCACGTGGGAGACCTGAGCGGAGTTCCTAGATCCTGGCTTCAGCCTGGCCCACCCCTAGCTGTCGCAGGCATTTGGGGAGTGAATCAGTGGATATTGCTCTCTCTATCTCTCCCTTTCTCTCTGTCAGTCTGCTGCTCAAATAAATAAATCTTAAAAAAAAAAAAAAAAAGAAGAAAGAAAGACACAGTGACAGGCATCCTCAAGAATGAGAGTATAACTTGATATGCCGTTTATAGAGATAACCTCATAAATATGCATCAACAGCCTTACAAATGTTCATGCTCTTTGAATTTCACTTCTAGGAACCTAAGCTGGTAGCTGGCGCCGCTCACTAGGCTAATCCTCCGCCTTGCGGCGCCGGCACACCGGGTTCTAGTCCTGGTCGGGGCACTGATCCTGTCCCGGTTGCCCCTCTTCCGGGCCAGCTCTCTGCTGTGGCCAGGGAGTGCAGTGGAGGATGGCCCAAGTGCTTGGGCCCTGCACCCCATGGGAGACCAGGAGAAGCACCTGGCTCCTGGCTTCGGATCAGCGCGGTGCGCCAGCCGCAGCGTGTTACTGTGGCGGCCATTGGAGGGTGAACCAACGGCAAAAGGAAGACCTTTCTCTCTGTCTCTCTCTCACTGTCCACTCTGCCTGTCAAAAAATTAAAAAAAAAAAAAAAAAAAAAAAAGGAACCTATGCTGGGGCCTGTGCTGTGGCACAGCAGGTTAAGTCACATGACCATCTATGACGCCATCGTCCCATATGAGTGCTGGTTCGAGTCCCAGCTGCTCTACTGCAGACCCAGCTCCCTGCTAATGGCCTGGGAAAGCAGTGGAAGATGCCCAAGTGCTCGAGGCCCTGCACCCACATGAGTTTCAGGCTCCTGGTCTCGGCCTACCCCGGCCCCAGCCAGCGTGGCTATTTGGGGAATGAACCAGTGGATGGAAGATTCTCTTGCTCTCTGTCTCTCCTCCCCTCTCTCTGTAACTCTGCTTTTCAAATCAATAAATAAACCCTTAAAAAATGGAAACTAAAAACCTATGCTGAGAATACAACCAGAAATGTGAATGATACATATAAAAGCTTGTGCTTGCATGATTTATAATATTGAAAAATTTTAATCCACGTTACATGTCTAACACTAGGGGATAGTTAAGTAAGTTTTAATTCATACGACTGAACAGTATGAAATGATCAAAATAATGTTTACAAAGAGATTTTAAAAGACAGGACAATGTGTAAGAAACAATCTAAAGTAAAGATGGAAACATTTAGTAATACACACATTCTCTCTTCTATTTCTGGGGGAATTGGTACCAGGACCTCCCCTTGGAAACCGAAATCTGCAGATGCTGGAGTTGCTGATGTCAAAGGGCTCTGTGTTTGCATCACACCCACCCACATCCTCCGGATGCTCTAAACCGCCTCTAGATGGCATAGTAGTCTTAACACAACGGAAATGCTATGCAAATATTGTTACGCTGCATTGCTTAGGGAATACTGACAATGAAAATGTCTGTACTTTTTTCAGTACAGACACAATTTTTTAAACAATATTTTGGCTTTTTAAAAATATTTATTTATTTTGAAAGTCATTGTGACAGAGAGAGAGAGAGGGAGAGACAGAGAGGGAGAAAGAGATCTTTCACTAGTTGGTTCACTCCCCAGGTGGCCACAACAGCCAGCACTGGGTAAGGCTGAAGCCAGGAGCTTCATCTGGGTCTCCCACGCGGGTGCAGGGGCTCAAACACTTGGGCCATCTTTTGCTGTTTTTCCCAGCCCACTGGCAGGGAGCTGGATCGGAAGTGGAAGAGCCGGGACATGAACCAGCACCCATATGCGAGACCAAGATCGCAGGTGGCAGTTTTACTGCTATGCTACGATGCTGGCCCCCTAAACAATATTTCGCTCTGAGGCTGGTTGACTCCCAGGTCCAGAGCGTGTGCACACGTGTGTACATACGTGCACTGGTGTCTGCACACACGAGTGTGTGTATTTCTCCCTCTGCGGCTCGCGGCGGGAGGGCCCCACTTACTGTTGCTTCCGGGGAGCTGCTGGGCCTCTTGGGCACTAGGCAGTGGGTGAACTGGATTCTTGGGTCTTTGGTGGTGATGGACAGCCCGTTCTGCAGGATTTTCACCAGGCGGATCCAGAACTGGAACACGGCCTCTGGGTGCTTTTCGTGGAGCCTCAGGTAGTAGATCTTCTCGGTGACTGTCCTGACCCTCAGGATGCGCTGGAGCCGGTCGCAGATCCGCAGCTCCACGTACTTCAGGGGGAGGATCCTGGGCGAGACCGGAAGTGACCCCGTTGGTGTCGACTTCCGGCCTGTGCCTGGGGAATGCCCCGGGCAGAGGGCAGGGTAGGGCCAAGACGGGCGGCTTTCTGAGTCCCAGGACTGTAGCTGTTAAAGGATCTGCCCACATCACTAGCAGCAGCTGGGGCTGCGGTTTGACCGAGTGGTTTAGACAATGATTGAGATGCCTTTGTCCCATATGGAAGTACTGGGGTTCGATCCCTGGCTCTGGCTCCGACTCCAGCTTCCTGCTAATATGGAGGCAGAGCTGGTGACTCAAGTAATTACATTCCTGCCGCCCATGTGGGGGACCTGGACTGAGCCCTTGTTCCAGTCCCAGCCATGGCAGGCATTTGGGGAGTAAGCAAATGGGGTCTCTCTCTCTCTCTCTCTCTCTCCATCTCTGTCTAGGCTGTCTTCCTATCTCCCTGGCTCTCAGGAAAAACCACACAGCTGGCATTGATGTATTTTGCAGGTTTGGGAAATGAGGCTCAGAGAAGCTGAAGGAGCTGCCCAGGTTTAGATCTTATTCAGCAGGCCCTGGAAGGAGGGGTTCCTGACCCCTGCGCAGGCCTCCTCTCCGGATATGTTCAATAGCGGTGTTGAAATGGTAAGGAGAAGGGTGGACGTCTCCTGTGCATCCGGTGGCTTTTTTTTTTTTTTTTTTCACTCTTGACACTTCCTAGTCCTAACTGCCTTTCACATCCTAACTTTGCTTTGCAGAGTCCCTGCTGTATACTAACCAAATAAAAGTAAACAAGAGGAAGCCAAGAGCCCCCACATGAGGCTCAGGACAGGAAGTGTGTAGTGTTTTATCCCCAGCCCCAGGTATGTAGAGATGCCAAATAAATACTTGTTAAAGGAGTGGATGAATGAGCCCTACGCAGTTCACACACACTAAAGAACACTGCTCTTTCGTTTGATCTGCAGTCCAGCTGCCAAACACGGCGATCTATGTTCCCACCCCCGGCTCCTCCCTCGAGCTTGTCTTTACCTGTTGAGGGTGATGACTGGGACAACTCCAGGCTTGTTACAGGTGGAACAGTGACCGTGCGGCCAGGTGACATTGGCCATCAGGAGGACGTTAGGGAGTGGCAAGGAGGGCACTGAAGAGGTCACCCCCAGGATCATGGTGGTAGGTCTTCCGCAGATATCAATCCTGGTCCCGGACTTAGTGACCTGGGAATCAGTCCCAGGGACACAATCAGAAAGGAGAACAGCGTGCCGGTGCTCAGAGCAGTCATTAAGACACAGCTCAAGGGGCTGACGCTGTGGTGTAGTGGGGAAAGCCACTGCCTGCAGTGCTGGCATCCCATGTGGGCACCGGTTCAAGTCCCGGCTGTTCCATTTCCAATCCAGCTCTCTGCTATGGCCCGGGAAAGCAGTAGAAGATGGCCCAAAGGCTGGCGCCGCGGCTCAATAGGCTAATCCTCTGCCTGCAGTGCCGGCACACCGGGTTCTAGTCCCGGTCGGGGCACCGGATTCTGTCTCGGTTGCCCCTCTTCCAGGCCAGCTCTCTGCTGTAGCCCGGGAGTGCAGTGGAGGATGACCCAAGTGCTTGGGCCCTGCACCCGCATGGGAGACCAGGATAAGCACCTGGCTCCTGGCTTCGGATCAGCGCGGTACGCTGGCTGCAGCGCACCGGCTGCGGCGGCCATTGGAAGGTGAACCAACGGCAAAGGAAGACCTTCCTCTCTGTCTCTCTCTCTCACTGTCCACTCTGCCTGTCAAAACAAACAAACAAACAAACAAACGAACACAGCAGTGCTGCAGCCTCAAGGGAGCCATGGGGGCAGAGGGAGGAACACGTGGAGAGAGGCCAATGCCCGAGGCCAGTGGGCCTTCTTGCAAGGGTCTAGACTTTGCAGGACCACCTGAGAACCCTTGCACAGTGCCTTGTGGAACTGGGGACAAGGAGGAAGCTCAGGAATAACTAAAATTTCACTGCCCACCCTCCTGACCAGACAGCGCTTCAAGAAAAATGGATTTTGATTTTGGAAAAAAGTGACATTTCTTGGAGCCCATGTTATAAAATGAAATTCATACCCCTACAAAACAGAGACTACACACCGAGAGTCAGTGTGCAGCATTTAGAGGTGACGCTGCTTTGAGTGACGACAATGATGGCGATGTGGAGGAGGTGGAAGAGAACTAGCAGCACACTACACCGTAACTGTGACACCATAACTGTGACTAACTCTATATTGTAACTACAGCTACACCATGACTATAACTAACTCTAACTATACCATAACTACAGTTACACCATGACTGTGACTAACTCTAACTATGACATAACGATAACTACACCATAGCTATAAACACATCCTAACTATAACTCATCATAACTATAACTAACTATAACTATACTGTAACTACAACTACACCATGACCATAACTAACCATAACTACGACATATGATAACTACACCATAGCTATAACCACATCATAACTATAACTGCTTCATAACATACTATAACTACTAACTATACCATAATTACAACTACACCATGACTGTACAACATAATGATAACTACACTGTGACTGTAATCATACCATAACTATGACATAACTATAACATTAAAACTATACCATAACTATAACTATGGCATAAAGATAACTACACCATAACTATAAACATACCATAAGTATAACTAATTATATACCATAGCTATATCATAACTATAACATATTGTAACTATAACTAAAACTATACCATAACTATAACTATACCATAATCATAGCTATATCATAGCCATAACTGTACATAGACTATATAACTATATACTATATAACTGCATACTATATAACCGTACACATACTATAACTATACTGTGTGATCATTATAACTGGCCATGTGAGTGGAATCGTTTTAAGTAAGCTTTGAACCCCGTTGTGGGTCAGCCTTGCCCCGGCACATTGTGAGTTTCCTGCTGCTGGGTTACTTGGTGTCCATTTAGAGAATCTAAACAGTTTTAAGGAAATACATTAACAGAACAAATCTGCTGGCAAAACATCACACCCATAGAGAATCGACTAGAACTTGGGTTCTGAGTCTGATTGCCTGTGCTATGGCTGCCATGTGTTAGGAATGAGCTGTTCCCTCAAGTTTGCCTGCTGATGGCCCAACTAGACAACCCCTGGGGCAGCACAAGGCCAAATGGAGCACCCGGAGCCTGGGACATAGCTCTCCCAAATTTGGGGGACTTCAGCAGGAGTGGTTCACTGCTTGGTGAAGAATCTGCAACTTAGGCTCAAGACCCATCTCTAACTGTCCCACCCATTTCCTCCTACAACTCTTACCTCTCTACTCCACCCAAGCAGATTATCATCCTACAGATCCTTTCTGTGCCTCCCACCCCCACCCCCACCCCAGCCTTTATCCAGGTACCTTGAAGATCCTCTCCCTGGAATCTCCCACCCCTCTGCTATCCCACTAACGGAAGTCCCAGCGACCCCAACAACAACTCAAGACCCTGTCCTCTGGAAAGCCTTCTCCCGCTGCCCAAGTCCAGAGAGACTGCTCTGAATGCCCCAGTCACACGCTCTATCCCATGCCGTGGGGACTGGCTCATCCACCCTCTGACAAGAGCCTGTGTGGTTACCATTTGATAAGGGGTGAACCAAGCCCATAAGCCTCAGGGTCGGGGACAGTATCTGGTCTTTCTTTGCACCTCCCCCACTGCTCACGGTGAGTGTTTAGTGGCCGATTCACCAGTTACGCCACACCTGTGAAGCTGCACAGGTACACAGGGCTAGGCTAGACCCCTGGAGGGAGGCGGGCAGCACCTGGGTGAGACCAGGCACCTGTTCCAGCGACCACTGACACCTGCAGGTGCGCCATGCCATCCTGGGCCACCATGTTCACTTCCACTGGATTGGTCACGGTGCCACCCTTCTGGGGAATGACAGAGTGTGAGGGAGACCAATCTATATGGTGGTCTTGCTTTCAAACTATGCTGTTTCTAGGCCACCTCAGGGAGAGGTTGGATTCTCAGTGGGGTTCCTAACTGCAGGCATCATTCCCTGTAACATCCAGTTTGGACCAGTGTCTGGGGCCTGCCCAACGACTGAGCTCAGATTTCTGCATTTGGAAGATGTGAATCTGTTTCCTTAAGGCCAGCAGGGAGTTCCTTCATATTGCGGGCACGGCTGGGATCAGGGCCCTTGGGCTTTCTCTAGCTGTGGAGGGTTCTTTCTCCTCCCCAGGGCTTTCAAAACCCACGGCATTTTCTCGCCAACCCCTAGGAACAGGATTTGGAGTGGGCAACACAGCTGCCCCTGCACTGCCCAAGGGTACCTGGATAAAGTTGCTTTCGAACACCGCTGAGCCAGAGAACAAGTTGAATTCTGGAGAATGAATCAGTTGACAGAGAAGGCCATCTTCCACCCCAAGCTTCACCCCAGGGCCTGGTTCCCTGACTACGGGTGAAAGGCCCTTAGTTTTCCTCATTGGTTCTTGGGAGGAACGGGCTGGGGGACATCTCTGGGGCTCCACGCAGACCCAGCCCAACCCCAGGTGTTGGTGTGACCACAGCTCCCCCCACCTGCACAGCTCCACTTGCCCTCCTTACTTAGGCTGTCCACCAGGGCTGGGAGGGTCTGCCGGCTCACAATGGCAAGAATGACATCAAGGAATGTGACAGCAGCCACAGGGAAGGGAAAAAGAAGAGGAGAGGAGGGACAGGGGCTGTCCAGAGCTCTTTTCTCCCTCCTTCCACTGCTGTAAACCAGTGTATGTAGCCTACCCTGTTTTTCACACACTCAATCTTACCCCAAACTGCAGGAAAATGACCCTCCCAAAGCTATGCCAAGATGGCAGCGAGCTGACCAGAGCAGCCAGGAAGGCTGTGGGGATACCATCAACAGCCCTCACTCTCCTTTGCCAGCTAAGACGTTCATGAAACCTTTCTCTGTGGGCGGGGACTGTTCACGAACGCCAGCCCCACCTGCCCCAGGGGTCTCAGCATGGGGGAAGGGCGCCCACCTTCCCTAGCTCACATCGAGCGAGAATCTTCTTTAAAACAGAAGGCTGGGGGCCGGTGCTGTCATGTAGTGGGTAAAGCTGCCACCTATGGCGCTGGCATCCCATATGGGCACCAGTTAGAATCCCAGCAGCTCCACTTCTGATCCAGCTCCCTGCTAATGGCCTGGAAAAGCAGTGGAGGATGGCCTAAGTCCTCAGGCCCCTGCACTCATATGGGAGACCCAGAGGAAGCTCCTGGCTCCTGGCTTCACATTGGCCTGGCTCCAGCCATTGCAGCCATTTGGGGAGTGAACCAGTGGATGGAAAATCTCTCTCTCTGTAACACTGCCTTTCAAATAAATGAGTAAATCTTAAAAAAAAAAAAAAAAAAAAAAAAAAAGGCTTTTAGCAATACGGCTGATTGATCCAGAAACCGTGGGCATAGGAGGAAGTGGTGGCACAGGGGCTGCCAGAACCAGCTCCAAACAGGTCATGAGAATGTGGTTAAATTTGCAGGACTTTGGCCGGTGCCGCGGCTCAACAGGCTAATCCTCCGCCTGTGGCGCCGGCACTCCAGGTTCTAGTCCCAGTTGGGGTGCCAGATTCTGTCCGGTTGCCCCTCTTCCAGGCCAGCTCTCTGCTGTGGCCCGGGAGTGCAGTGGAGGATGGCCCAAGTGCTTGGGCCCTGCACCCCATGGGAGACCAGGAGAAGCACCTGGCTCCTGCCTTTGGATCAGCGCGGTGCGTCGGCTACAGCGCGCCAGCCACGGCGGCCATTGGAGGGTGAACCAACAGCAAAGGAAGACCTTTCTCTCCGTCTCTCTCTCTCTCACTGTCCACTCTGCCTGTCAAAAAAAAAAAAATTTGCAGGACTTCTACAAGTCAATTGTTAGACAAAGCCATTATTAAAGTTGAATCATAAAAACCTACAATTAAGTAACATCCAAAACAAAGGTAATAAATGGCCAAAATTCATTATTTATCAATTATTTTACTACTCTCTACGTTTTTAGACTTTTCATTACTTATTTTCATTTTATTTGAGAGGCAGAGACACACACAGAGTCAGAGAGTGAGAGAGAGCAAGCGACCTTCCATCTGCTGGGTCACTCCCCAAATGCCTGTTATAGCCAGCGCTGGGCCAGACTCAAGCCAGAAGCCAGAAACCCAATCTAAGCCTCCTACAAGGGTGGCAGGAGACCAGGCGGCCATTGGAGGGTGAACCAACGGCAAAAGGAAGACCTTTCTCTCTCTCTCTCACTGTTCACTCTGCCTGTCAAAAAGTAAAAAAAAAAAAAAAAAAAAAAAAAGCAGAGGCAGGACTCAATCCCAGGCACTCCAACATGGGATGAAGGTATCTTGAGCATTTGCTTAACCTAGTGCACTACAATAAACTTGTCCTTTTATTCCACTTTCTGCTCTTTCCTATCTTGCAAGATGGTGGGTGTAAAACCCCCGCTCCAAAGCCAGACACTAAGAAGAAATCTCCAGCCAAGAACGCTAACCATGGCAGCGGCAAGGTTACAAAGCCCGAGAAGGAGAAGCCCCGCTCACGATCCGCTGTGTGCTCCAGGAAGGCCATGGACAGGAGGAAGGCCGCAGCTCCTAAATCCAGGAGTGAAAAGAAGGAGAAGCTTCTTGCTACTGTCACAAAACCAGTGGGTGGTGACAAGAATGCGGGCACCAGGGTGGCCGAGCTTGGCAATATGCCTACATATTATCCCACTAAAGATGTGTCTCGAAAGCTGTTGGTCCATGGCACAAAGCCCTCCGTCAACAACACGTGGGAAAACTGTGGGCCAGCATCTCCCGGAGACCATTCTGCTCATCCTCGGTGGGCGCTACAGGGGCAGGGGTGGTCTTCCTGCAGCCGGGGAGCCGTGGCTCACTACCCGGACCTCTGTCCCTCAATCAGGTTCTTCTGCATGCAACACACCGGAAACCAGTCATGGCCACCTCCATGAAAATCGGTCCCAGCAGTGTGAAAATCCCCAAACCTCTCACCGCTCCTTATTTCCAGACGCAGAGGCACCAGGAAGGGGAGCTCTACAACACAGAGAAAGAGAAATACAAGATCACAGGGCAGCACAAGGTCGATCAGAAAGCTGTGGACGCACCGATTTTACCAAAAATCAAAGCTGTTTCCCAGCTCCAGGGTTACCTGCGATCTGGTTTTGCTCAGAGGAGTGGAATCATCCCCATAAATGGGTGGTTTTTTAAAGATGTATTTATTTGAAAGGCAGAGTTACAGAGACAGAGGGAGAGACAAAGAGAGAGGTCTTCCATCCGCTGGTTTACTCCCCACATGGCCCACATCCACCAGAGCTGGGCCAGGCTGCAGCCAGGAGCCAGGAGCTTCTTTCAGGCCTCCCACATGGGAGGCATCGCAGGCAGCGGCTTAACCTGCAATGGCACAATGCTGGCTCCGCAAACTGGTGTTCTAAATTTTGTAGGAAGAATATAACTGATAATAAAAAAATAATAACTCCTTTTTCCATGAGTGTTTTGAAGTACCCTCATATATATTTTTGCCAGTATAGAACATTTAACTTTTCCTGATCTTTTTAACATAAATCTTGAGCGCACTATAATTGTTCTAAACTTTTTTTTTTTTTTTTTTTGACAGTCAGAGTGGATAGTGAGAGAGAGAGAGACAGAGAGAAAGGTCTTCCTTTGCCGCTGGTTCACCCTCCAATGGCCGCTGCAGCCGGCGCACTGCGCCTATCCGAAGCCAGGAGTCAGGTGCTTCTCCTGGTCTCCCATGGGGCGCAGGGCCCAAGCACTTGGGCCATCCTCCTCTGCACTCCTGGGCCATAGCAGAGAGCTGGCCTGGAAGAGGGACAACTGGGACAGAATCTGGTGCCCCGACTGGGACTAGAACCCGGTGTGCCAGCGCCACAAGGCGGAGGATTAGCCTGTTGAGCCACGGCACTGGCCTAAGCCTCTGATATTTTGAGATTGCTTATTTCTGCAGTATGACTTCGCTAATTCTCATTGGTAATAATCAGTTCTTAGAAGTAGAATTGTGAGGGCCAGGGCTGTGGCACAGCGGTTTCAGCCATAACTTGTGACCCTGCATTCCATGTTGGAGTGCTAGCTCGGGTCACTCTGCTTCCAGTCCAGCTCCCTGCTAATGCATCGCGAAGGCAGCAGACAGTAGCCCAAGCACTTGCACCACTGTCACCTACGGGAGAGACCCAAATGGAATTCTGGGATCCTGGCTTCAGCCTGGCCCGGCCGTGACTCTTCCAGCAGCTGGAAGATCCCTCACTGTCTTTCTCTGTCTGTTACTCTGCCTTTCAAGTAAACAGATAAACAAATTTTTTTAATATAATTATGGGGTCAAAGTATATGCTGATGCATACTGCCATGAGGCCTTTGATAATGGACATGCTAATTTACATTCCTACCAAAGTGTCTGAAAGTTTGTGCTTTTCATAGGTCATCAAACTTTTTAATGCTTAGCCAGGAGGAAAGGCTAAAATAATGATATTTCAATGTAATTTTAATGAGCATCTTTCACTTATTATTTCTTCCTCTGGGAATGTTCAGTCCATAATATTTCCATCAGTTTTTTGGGTTTTTATCTAATCATAGGGATTCTTTTTATATTGGTAAGATCAGTCTGCTGTTTGTGGTGTAAGATTTAATTTTTTCCCCTAGTCTACCATTTGACTTTGAATTTGTTAGCAGTGCTTTTTACCATGTGGATTTTGCTTTGGTCGTTAAATGTATTGGTCTTTTCCTTTACGGTTTCTGGATTTTTGTACTGTATTTTTTTTTTTAAAGATCTATTTATTTGAAAGTCAGAGTTACACAGAGAACGAGAGACAGAGAGAGGTCTTCCATCCGCTGGTTCACTCCCCAACTGGCCGCAACGGCCGGAGCTGTGCCGATCCGAAGCCAGGAGCTTCTTCTGGGTCTCCCACGTGGGTGCAGAGGCCCAAGGACTTGGGCCATCTTCTACTACTTTCCCAGGCCATAGCAGAGAGTTGGATTGGAAGTGGAGCAGCCAGGATTCAAACCAGTGCCCATATGGGATGCTGGCATTGCAGGCGGTGGCTTTACCTGCTACGCCATAGTGCCGGCCCCTTTTGTACTGTATTTTGAAAAAGCTTCCCCATTCCAAGGTATACAATACATTCCAAGTATACAATAATTATTTTCCAGAACTAATGTTATGGTTATTACCTTTCTATTGACGTCTTCAATCCATCTGGAACTTTTCCTGGTGTGTGACATGAAGTCTAGAACCGGTGTGTCTGCATCTCCCCAGATGGTTCTCAACCTTCCAACAGCATTTACTGCACAGTACATCACACCTGTTTCTTGCTGACATGAAATTCAGTCATTCAACAGATGTTTAGTGGGCACTTACTATACGCTAGGCGCTAACTAACCTGGGTGCTTAGGATATAGCAATGAGCAAAAGAAAATGTTGACATTTGGGGGGGGCTGGCGCTATGGCATGGCAGGTTAGGGCTTGCCTGCAGCACTCTCAACACACAGGGGCATTGGTTCCAGTCCCAGCTGCTCCTTTTCCAATTCAACTTTCTGCTATGGCCTGGGAAAGCAGTGGAAGATGGCCCAAGTGTTAGGGCCCCTGCACCCATGTGGGAGACCTGGAAGAAACTCCTGACTCCTGGCTTCAGATTGGCCTAGCTCCAGCCACTGAAGCCATTTGGGGAGTGAAACAGCAGATGGAAGACCTTTCTCTCTGTCTCTCCCTCTCTCTGTCTGTAACTCTGCCTCTCAAATAAATAAATAAATAAAAACAAAATTTTTTTAAAAAAAGAAAAGGAAAGAGAACAGAATAAGAGAGATCAAGAATGTTGGCAGGGTTTGGGGAGGGCAGTTGTGTAAGTGTGTATGTGTGGGTGTTTTAAGATTTATTTATTTATTTGAAAGGCAGAGAGAGAGAGAGAGAGAGAGAGAGAGAAATATTTCCATTCACTGGCTCACTTCCCAAATGATTTCAACAGCTAGGGCTGGGCCAGGTTGAAGCCAGGAGCCCAGAACTTAGTCTGGGTCCCTCATGTGGGTTTCAGGTACCCAATGGGTTTCAGGTACCCAAGTACTTGGGACATCATCTGCTGCTTCTTGGGCGCATTAGCAAGGAACCAGATCAGAAGCACAGTAGCTGGGGCCTGAACCGGCATTCCGATATGGGATGCTGGCATCCTAAGTGGTATCCTAACCTGCTGGGCCACGACATCCACCCAGGTTGTGGTATTAAATAGGGTGGTCAGTTTAAGTCTCATTGAGATTCAGGAGAACAGTGGAGCCTTCACCAAAAAAAAAGAGTGCTTACTATGATGGTCCAGTTTCAGAGTTTCTTTTACATTCCGCTGATCTGTCTCGTCACAGGCTACTGCCACAGTCTTCGATACTGAGGATTTATAGTACTGTGCTTCCAGATCTGATCAGATGAGTTTGAAGAAGGTCATTGTTTTTTATGAGAGAGAGAAATTCCCAGCCACTAGCTCACTCATCAAATGCCCACAACAGGCGGGGCTGGGCTGCCTCTCAGGGTGTCCACGGCAGGAAGCTGGAACTGGGAGTGGAGCCAGCAGCTGGACCCCAGTGCTCCAATATGGGATGCGGCGTCCCAACCAGCAGCTTAACTGCTAGGCTTACCCCCCTCTCCCCTTCGAATGAGATAATTTTTTTTTTTGCTGACTTTAAAATGTTTATTCTTTAAAAAATTAGTTGCTTTTTATACAGCTATACAAAGTTCTTAATGTTTCTTTGGCAATGGAATATAATGGAATTTTACAACTATATAAAAAAGTTACCTTTGCCTAAGAAACAGTATTTACTGTGTGTACATAGTTGACTGACAAAATTCTCTACCATCCAGCATCCTAATTAATTGACGAAATAGGCTACCTCATATTACAGGATTTCCAAAAAGAAAGAAAGAAAAAGAGAGAAAGATATAGACACACACACCCACACACATACACACACACAACCTGCTGTGGCTCAAAACACAGTATCACGGCCCTATCTGCAGGCAACCTGCAATAATTGCCAAATACAATTTAGTGATAAGAAAAATCCTTTCAGTGATGAAAAAATACTTATAAGTCCCATTGAAGTACTGCTTTAGTTTAACTATACATAAGAAATTACTTAACCTTCTGCTATTCCAAATATATTTAATGCTCATTTTTTAAAGATGAGCGTTCCTCCCCCCAAAAGTAACTGCATTTTATCTTTGAAATGAAGCAGAAAAACAAACGAACAAAAACCCAGTGCTGGTGACAAATATACAGCAAATTCACTTCTTCATTCTTCGCAAAGACTGAAACCAATTTCCAGGACCATGAAGAGCTAGAAATTCACTTATTTTCAAAGACTGGTTTGTTGACTATGCAGCAACTTTGTTGTCTTTCTTTCAGAAAGTAGTTCGATCAATCCAGACCTTTTAGGGTCCAAAAGCTGTAGTTTTTCTATACTCAAAATCTGCGAACTCTCTGCCCCCACGACCTCCTCTGAATGCACCCCGAAATCCTCGAGGGGTGGTAAAGGCACCACCTCTCCCGCTACCACGCCCTCGGCCGCCACGGAAACCAAGACCTCCTCTGCCTCTGTATCCCCCACGGCCACGGTTTGGACGGAGTGGGATTCCAAACGTTTCGGCATTTAATCTTCTTTCCTCAGCCCAGGTTGGTCTTCTCTGTTATCATCACAAGAAATATTGTCAAAGGAAGATTTAGTTTTGTCATAGTAGCAATTAGGTCCAAGAGGATCTTCTTCATCTGCATTTCCTTCACTGTTTTGTGTATCAACTCCTGTGTCTCCTTTATCTTCACCATTTACAGGTTTCTCCTGTTTCTCAAGTTTATCTTCTTTTAATTTAAGTTTGTTATGAAACTCTCTGTCGATCTCTTCCTTGTTAAATTGCGCATTTGCACTTTCAAAGTCAAAGTCTTTCTCAAATTTCATTGGACCATCTCGCCGGATACCAAACCTTCCTCTGCCACCTCGATGACCTCCACGCCCTCTCCTGGGAGCTGAAGGAGCACCTGGAACTACTTGTCTCTTGTTATCATTTCTGAGTTGCTCATTTTCTGGTCTTGAAACTTTGTGTACTTCAGCTCGCCTGTGCTCTTGATTCTCTATTGCTTTTTGGCTGGTAGATGGCAAAGGCCTGGTTGATACAGGGCTCCTTCTCCCAACAGGTGCTGGAGCAGGTAAGTGGGCCGAGGCGGTCTGTACTGCTTGTTCCATTGTTGGGCTTTTTCTCAAAGGATCTAACTGAGGGCTTGACCGACCTTGAGATAACTGTGTTTTTATAGCTCTTGTATCCTGTGTAAAGGCAGAACCAACTGCACTGCTTTGGGACAAAGTACCACTGTTTGATGTTTCAGTTCCAAATGATGTCAAGGAACTTCCAGCAACACCAACAGTACCAAACTGCTGCCCGACTAATGAACTTGGACTGAACTGACTATATGTCGGCATCCTGCCAAAAGGTCCGTAGGAACCCACTGACTGGAATGAAGACGCAGATGAACCTAGTGAAGACTGCACGATAGCTGGGTCCTGAGGCAAAGAGCACTGTGGTTTCGGTGGCTCACAAACGGTGAGGTCTTTAATATCACTCCCACGGAATATGATGTATTCAAAGACTTCATCTCGAGGTGGTATTGGACGATCTGTTGGTCTGTCTTCTGTACCAAAGGCCGCGGCGCAGCGGCCATCGAGATAATTTTAATGTCTGAAATTTGAAAGCACTCTTCTTTTGAATGGTAGGATATTTGCATATTTGGCAAGTTTTGTTGTGCTAATAGAAGCAATTGCTTACAATTGGTTCCTGGCTTTGGACAAGATAAAATTGACAGGAAAGACATTCACAATCACAGCTCGAGGAAAGTTGAACATAAAATAAATCACTAATTTAAAGTTCATAAAAGAAGTAGCCAACTATAATTACCAAATATGAAAGTGATAAAAAGTTACTAACTTCTTAATGTACAGCTGATGTGCATCATGGTGCCTCGTTTCAAAATGAACTTTCGCATATTTCTACAATTTCTAAATCAATTATTAATTTTGTTATTGTTTTTGAAGTAAAAAGCATTTTTAGCATGATTTTAAAATTATTGAGGAAGGGACCGGTGTTGTGGTATAGCAGATAAAGCTGCTGCCTGTGGCACCAGCATCCCATGTGGGCGCCGATTTGTATCCCAGCTGCTCCACTTCCTATCCAGATCCCTGCTAATGGCCTGGGATAACAGTGGAAGGTGGCCCAAGTGTTTAGACCCCTGCCACCCATATGGGAGGCCTGGATGAAGCTCCTGGCCCCTAGTTTCGTCCTCACTCAGCCCTAGCCACTGTGGCCATCTGGGGAGTGAACCAACAGACAGAAGAGAAGATCTCTCTCTTTCTCTGTAACTCTTTCAAATGAATAAATAAATCTTTATTTTTATTTTTATTTTTTACAGGCAGAGTGGACAGTGAGAGAGAGAGAGAGAGACAGAGAAAGGTCTTCCTTTGCCGTTGGTTCACCCCACAATGGCCGCTGCGGCCGGCGCAGTGTGCTGATCCGAAGCCAGGAGCCAGGTGTTTCTTCTGGTCTCCCATGGGGTGCAGGGCCCAAGCACTTGGGCCATCCTCCACTGCACTCCCGGGCCACAGCAGAGAGCTGGCCTGGAAGAGGGACAACCGGGACAGAATCCGGTGCCCCGACCGGGACTAGAACCCGGTATGCCGGTGCCGCAAGGCGGAGGATTAGCCTGTTGAGCCACTGCGCCGGCCGAATAAATAAATCTCTTTTTTTAAATTTTTTTTATTTTTTATTTTTGACAGGCAGAGTGGACAGTGAGAGAGAGACAGAGAGAAAGGTCTTCCTTTTGCCGTTGGTTCACCCTCCAATGGCCGCCGCAGTAGCGCGTTGCGGCCGGCGCACCGCGCTGTTCCAATGGCAGGAGCCAGGTGCTTCTCCTGGTCTCCCATGGGGTGCAGAGCCCAAACACTTGGGCCGTCCTCCACTGCACTCCCTGGCCACAGCAGAGAGCTGGCCTGGAAGAGGGACAACCGGGACAGGATCGGTGCCCCGACCGGGACTAGAACCCGGTATGCCGGTGCCGCAAGGCGGAGGATTAGCCTGTTGAGCCACGGCGCCGGCCCGAATAAATAAATCTTTTAAAAATTTTTGAAGAATATTTGAATTTTAAATGTTAATGTTTTTATCTTAAATTTTACTGTTTAGTATTAGAAACTTAAATATGAAAATATTTAAGGTGAAAAGGAAATAAGTAACACTAAACTCCATGACTAATCACTATTGTTGAAAGTTCACAGTGTGCATTAGAGTAACATCTGAGTCATACAGTCTGAATCATACAGTGACTGGGGGGCCTAGGCTGTGGTGTAATGGGTAAAACCACCACCTGCAGTGCCGGCATCCCATATGGGCGCCGGTTTGAGTCCTGATTGCTCCATTTCTGATCCAGCTCTCTGCTATGGCCTGCTTTTTGGGCCCTTGCACCTGCATGGGAGACCCAGAAGAAGCTCCAGGCTCCCGGCTTGGGATTGGCCCAGTTCTGGCTGTTGCAGCCATTTGGGGAGTGAACCAGTAGATGGAAGAGCTCTCTCTGTCTCTCCTTCTTCCTATAACTTTGTCTCTCAAATAAATAAATCTTTAAAAAAAAAAAAATACAGTGACTGGGTCACAACTTGCAGATCGGTCGCACGTCACCATACTCACTGTAGTTTTTTTACTTATTTGAAAGGCAGTATGATAGAGAGAGGGAGAGATGGATAAAGAGATCTTTCACCTGCCCATTCATTCCCCTAAATGGCCACAATAGCCAGGACTGTACCAGGCTGAAGCCAGGAACCAGGGTCTTCCTCATGGTGGCAGGGGCCCAAGTACTTGGGACATCACCCGCTGCCTCCTAAGAGCATTAGCAAGGAGCTGGATGGGAGGCAGAGCAGCCAGGACTTGAAGCAGTCCTGCGATACGGGATGCTGGCATCTTAGGCAGTGGCTGAACCCACGGTGCCGTATGCCACAACATCGGCCCCACCATATTCATTAAAAAAAAAAAAAAAGAAAGAAACTCAGCGCTGTGGTACAGCGGGTTAAAGCCCTGGTCTGAAGCGCCAGCATCCCATGTGGGCACTGGTTCTAGTCCCAGCTGCTCTTCTTCCTATCCAGCTCTCTGCTGTGACCTGGGGTAGCAGTAGAAGATGGCCCAAGTCCTTGGGCCCCTGCACCAATGTGGAAGATGCAGAAGAAGTTCCTGGCTCCTGGCTTCGGATCATCACAGCTCCGGCTGTTGAGGTCAGTTGGGGAGTGAACTAGCAGATGGAAGACCTCTCTCTCTGTCTCTACCTCTCTCTGTAACTCTGTCTTTCAAATAAATAAAGTAGGTCGGTGCCGTGGCTCAATAGGCTAAATCCTCCTGCGGCGCCGGCACACTGAGTTCTAGTCCCGGTTGGGGCGCCGGATTCTGTCCCGGTTGCCCCTCTTCCAGGCCAGCTCTCTGCTATGGCCCGGAGTGCAGTGGAGGATAGCCCAAGTGCTTGGGCCCTGCACCCCACAGGAGACCAGGAGAAGCACCTGGCTCCTGGCTTCGATTCGGCGCACCGGTGTGCCGGCTGCAGTGTACCGCCGCAGCGGCCATTGGAGGGTGAACCAACGGTAAAGAAGACCTTTCTCTCTGTCTCTCTCTCTCTCACTGTCCACTCTGCCTGTCAAAAAAAAAAAAAAAAAAAACAAAAAAACACTAAAATAAATAAATAAATAAAATAAATCTTTTAAAAAAAGACAACTCTGGCCGGCGCCACGGCTCAATAGGCTAATCCTCTGCCTTGCGGCGCCAGCACACCAGGTTCTAGTCCCGGTCGGGGCGCCGGAATCTGTCCTGGTTGCCCCTCTTCCAGGCCAGCTCTCTGCTGTGGCCAGGGAGTGCAGTGGAGGATGACCCAAGTGCTTGGGCCCTGCACCCCATGGGAGACCAGGAGAAGCACCTGGCTCCTGCCTTCGGATCAGCGAGATGCGCCGGCCGCAGCGGCCATTGGAAGGTGAACCAACAGCACAGGAGGACCTTTCTTTCTGTCTCTCTCTCTCTCACTGTCCACTCTGCCTTTCAAAGAAGAAGAAAAAAAACAACACACACACACACAACTCTGTATTCCATGTTTTTAGCAATAAAGGCCCAAATGGAAATATAATTAGCCTGAAGCCTATCTTTTTTCCATTTTTTAAAAGAATTATTTTATTTATTTGAAAATCAGAGCTACACACAGAAAGAAGGAGAGGCAGAGAGAGAGAGGTCCTCCATTCTGCTGGTTCACTCCCCAAATGACTGCAACGGCCACAGCTGAGCTGATCCGAAGCCAGAAGCCAGGGGCTTCCTCCAGGTCTCCCAAGCGGGTGCAGGGGCCCAAAGAGTTGGGCCATCTTCCAGGTCACAGCAGAGAGCCGGATCGGAAGAGGAGCAAGACGGGACTCAAATCAGCACCCATATGGGATGCCGGTGCTGCAGGTTGGGGCTTTAATATAACCCACTGCACCACAGCGCCAGCTTTCCATTTCTTTTTAGAATCTTTCTGTGAATCCACAAAAGTAAGTGATCTGTGGGCTCTTGTCTGCTAGGAGACGGTGTGGTCAAGGTCTCCGTCTGCTGGGGCCCTGGGAACACTGTGTCCGCTGCGTCTTCAGAAGCCACGTCAGCCACCTCCGACGTCTCAGACTTCCCAGGCATTGCCACTGAGGGACGTTTCAGGTCACTCTTCTACCTCTCCCTAACACACATTCACACCGTGCACAGGCACACTCTGAATGTTCTAACGCATGAGTCTGACTCCTTTGTTCCTCCTGGCTCAAGGTTGTCTGGGCAACAGTCCGTTCATTGTTTCAATGTAGGGGCTGCAGCGTGCAGACCTCCACAACAGGGACCGTTCCCCTGGCAACAATGTCCTTGTAAGTGACCTGAAAAGGGACAGGCAGCTGTCAGGCGCCAGCCTCCAAGACCCCATCACCCCTGCCCCTGGTCGTCACGTCTTTGAATAGTCCCCAAGACCCCGTCAAATGACATACCCAGGTGTGGGACAGATCACTTCCAAGGTACGGTCATCACGTCTCTGTCATGTCACGCGCAGCCCTGTGCAGACGCTGCCGGGGAAGAGCTTAACCTCCAGCCAGGCCTGCCCAGAGCCGCGAGCAAGCCTGCAGAGGCGTTGTCTGCAGCCGCACCAGGGCTCCCGAGCACAGCCGCTCCCCGCCAGCACCTGACCCACAAGGCTGCTCCATGAGACAATGACCTTGGAAGCTGCTGAGTTTAGGGTAATTTGTTACACAGTAACAGGCATCAGATGGACTGCCCCCTCCGCTAAGGGAGGGTTCCTGGGTGCAGTTCAGCTTTCTGCTGATACACTCAGCACGTTCCCAGCACGCTTGGGCCCTGCACCCCATGGGAGACCAGGAGAAGCACCTGGCTCCTGGCTTCGGATCAGCAAGATGTGCCGGCTGTAGCGGCCATTGGAGGGTGAACCAACGGCAAAAAGGAAGACCTTTCTCTATGTCTCTCTCTCTCACTATCCACTCTGCCTGTCAAAAAATAAATAAATAAATAAATAAAAATAAAGAATAAAAAAAAATAAAGGCACAGCCTTTCAATCCAGAAAGCTGGGGAAGCGCATGTAATTAACTCAAACATCCCCTCCACCTCACAGTCCACTAGAGGGTGCCAGAGCAGGCCTCTGGGCAAGGTTGGGCATTTTAAAAAGTGTGTACGCGGTTCCCTGCCTTTATTTCCATTGTTCCCTCTACTGGGAAAAGCTTCCCTCACTTGTCTAGCAGCCCACAAACCTACTGATTAAAAAAAAAAGAGAGAAAACATTTATTTTATTTATTTGAAAGGCAGAGTTATAGAGAGAAAGAGAGAGAGAGATCTTCCATCCGCTGGCTCACTCCCCAAAAGGCTGCCATGGCTGGGGATGTGCCAGGCTGAAGCCAGGAGCCTGAACTCCATCCGGGTCTCCCATGTCAGTGGCAGGGGACCACTACTTGGGCCATCAGCTGCTGTTTCCCAGGCACATTAGCAGGGAGCTGGATAGGAAGTGGAGCCGCGTTGAGCTCAAAGCAGGGCTCGTATGAAATGCCAGCATCGCAGGTGGCTTAACCCGTGGCTCCATAAAGCTGGCACCAAACCTACTGATTTTTGAAACTTCAGACCCTCTAAGAAACTTTTCCAGAACATTCCCTTTCCTACCTGCAAATAACTGTAGGCACTCACCATCCTGTACACGTATTTCTATCACACAATCTGCCACTTTGTGTACAGGCCTCCCTCCTGTCTCATGCCTAGTGCACTGCTCATGACGAGGTCCAAGTTGATGTCTGCCATCTAATAGGTGCTGTGTGCAATGCAGCCATCAGGTTGGGTTACCACGCCTCAGTAAACAAAAACCCCGACACCTCAGCAGCTGAACACAATAAAGGAGCATTTCCCATGCCTCAGGGACTGGGGGAGGGCTCTGCGCTGGGGCATTCTCACTCCAGGACCTGTGCTGCTGGAACAGTTCCCACAGAGCACTGCGTGTCACTGTGGCAGAGGGAAAGGAGGGCCTTGCAGGATTTTGAAGCAGCACTTAAATGTTCTCATCGAGGATTGAGGCGGGTCACTCCCACGCACACTGCGCTGGACAGGACTCAGTACACGGCCCCAGCCAACCACAAGATGGTGAGGAAGTACGAGCAGAAATATTTGTATTACATCAGTGATAACCACTAACAATGCTTCTAGTCAGTAATCATTCAATTCACTACCTCTCCTCTGTGGTGGAATAAGAAGGCCATGCCAAGATGGCCGCTGGCAACAGAAACTACCTGGCAACAGGCTGTGATTGGATGGTTTTGGAAACCACATGACAGTGGAGTCTGCCTGGCAACAGGATGTGATTGGATGGCTTCAGAAACTGCCTGGCAACAGGGTGTGATTGGTTAATGCATAGACTACCCCTTGACTGGATTGGCTGCCTTGGCTATATAAGTTGTGTCTTTCCAGAGAATGCAGGACAACCCATTTGGGTATCAGCCAGAAACAGCAAGCCTGCAACTGACAGCCAACCAGAACCAGCTGAACAAGACTAAGAGTCCACCTTGTTAGTGGATGCACCTGCCCTATCATCCTACCCTGAGGAAATGCCCATTGCCATATCCATTACTGTTTTATACCCTACTACCTCTTGTCAGCCACTCAAATGGCCCACAGCCTGTGTGTAGTCATGCCATTCCTGATTAACATTGTTCCTCATTCCTACTCCCATCTGAGCAAGCACTCTTGTGGTCTCCGTTTTGAGCGCTGGTTAGTCAACAACAGGTAAGATCCCCTGGGGGGACAACCTAAGACAGGCACAGCCACATACAGAGACCACATGGAAACGGGGTCAACAATGGTATGGCCAAGAATCATGCCTCCTGTTGCTCAAAAATAAACGAAAAGGGGGAAATGTGGTGGAATGAGAAAGCCATGCCAAGATGGCCGCTGGCAACAGAAACTACCTGGCAACAGGCTGTGATTGGATGGTTTTGGAAACCACATGACAGTGGAGTCTGCCTGGCAACAGGCTGTGATTGGATGGCTTCAGAAACTGCCTGGCAACAGGGTGTGATTGGTTAATGCATAGACCACCCCTTGACTGGATTGGCTGCCTTGGCTATATAAGCTGCTGTAGCAACTGTAATAAGAGTCTGCAAGCTGCTTGCCTCAGGCCTGCTTTCACCTGACTCCCCTCCCCCCCACCCCCCCGGGGTCTGTGTGGTGACTCCATGCCTCTTGCCCCCACCACGCTCCTCCTCTCACAAGAAATCAACGCAACACTCCTCCATGTACTCCCCGCAAACAACACAAGAATTCCGTCCACAAGCAGCTACAACATTGAATTGAGATTTAAGACTCTAAATAACAAGTTGTTATTGTTTTTATTTTAAAGCTAGAGTTGGGGGGTAGTGCAGAAAGAGATCTTCTATCTGCTGGTTCACTGTCCAAATTAGTTTCTTTCACAGCAAGGAACTCCATCCGGGTCTCCCATGTGGGTCCTGGGGGCCAAGAACTTGGGCCATCTTTGGCTGCTTTCCCAGGCACATCAGCAGAGAAATGGATCAGAAGTGGAGCAGCCAGAGCTCAAACCAGTGCAGCTTAACCCACTGTGCCACAACACGATAGTTTGTATACAGGTTTTGGAGGTTGCTCAGGTGGCGATCTAAAACTGGAGCCAGGCTGTGCCCTATGCTCCACATCTCATATTCAGTAATGCAACAGGGACAAGCTAAATGCATTGGGGTAGGGGGAAGAACGGACCACAGCAGCCTAGGGATAATGATAGCCTACTAAGCAGGGGTGGGAAGAGCCTCTTACCCTGGGGGCAGAGAATATGATTTGCTTAAGGCCCCTGGGAGGAAATCCTAAGGCAACTGCTTTGTTTAAGCTACTAAGATTTTAGGATTCTTGCTGCAGCTTAACCTAACAGAATGTGTCCATGATTGATACAGAAATTGGAATGGGGCGGGGAGGGGTGTTGTGTATTAAACCCCAAAACAAGAAATACAACCCCTAACGTGTGTGACATAAACTTGCACGGAGGGCAGCAGAGAGATGGAGACGATGGTGGAATGGCAACCCTCACTAAGCAGTAGCCAGCAATTGGTACAACTATTACCTACAGCAACTTAGAAGGCAGGCAGCTTACCTAAGAAGCTTATAGATCTAGGAGACAGATTAGGAGAATAAAATTAAATTGAGAATTGGTGGTCGCAACTGAAGAGAGGAGCTCACAGAAGAGAACTGGGGTAGCTTGCCCGCAGGCCTAAGGGGCCAACAGAAACTGAAAAATGGCAGCTTGCTAGGCTGACAGAAGCAACTGTTTCTCTTCCCAGAGAGTACAACAGCTAATTCCAACTTAGCTTTGCTGGGCTGGCTGATCAACAGATCTGTCTGCAGAGCCAGGACTGGCCCGGTTTTTTTGTTTTTAATTTTTTGACAGGCAGAGAGAGAGACAGAGAGAAAGGTCTTCCTTTTCCATTAGTTCATCCCCCATATGGCTGCTATGGCTGGCGCACTGCGGCTGGGCCGAAGCCAGGAGCTTCCTCCTGGTCTCCCATGCGGGTGCAGGGTCCAAGCACTTGGGTCATCCTCCACTACCTTCTTGGGCCACAACAGAGAGCTGGACTGGAAGAGGAGCTACCCGGACAGAATCGGGCGCCCCAACCGGGACTAGAACCTGGGGTGCTCGCGCAGCAGGTGGAGGATTAGCCGAGTGAGCTGCGGCGCCAGCCAGGACTGGCCCAGTTTTAGCACTGAAAAGTCTACATCCCAGGAAATCCCCCTTCCATCCAGGCAAACAAGAACGGTTGTTGCCCCTACTTGTAAGAAAGATGAAAACAGCACAGCCACGACAAGGGCCATTGCCCCGAATAAGATTGTCTTAGAGCAAAGATCTTGCTCAAGTTACAGCACACACAGATCATTTCAATTTAAACCAAACCACTTGGAGAAGAGACTTAAGAAGTAGTTCTCCAATTCAAAGTTTGGGGCTGGTGCTGATTTGAGTCCCAAATGCTCCACTTCCTATCCAGCTCTCTGCTATGGCCTGGGAAGGCAATGGAGGATGGCCCAAGTCCTTGGGCCCCTGCGCCCACATGGGAGACTGGGAGAAGCTCCTGGCTCCTGCTGTTGCAGCTATTTAGGGACTGAACCAGTGGATGGAAGACCTCTCTCTCTCTCTCTGCCTTTCAAATAAACAAATCTTAAAAAAAAAAAAATTCAAGTTTCAAAAATGCCCAAATTTGCCTGAGAGGCATGAGAATGAGAAAATTTGCCAAACTTAAGAAATCTCATAAATCTTAAAAAAAAAAAAAGTGGGGTGTGAGGGGGTGCCGGTGCTGTGGCGTAGTAGGCTAAGCTTCCATCTGCAAAACTGGTGTTCTGGGCTAGGTTGAATGAATATCCCAGGCCTTTTACTTAAAGAATTCTAAACACAGGCACAAACACGACATGCAGCATGGTAAGGTTTATTTGGAAAGTGAGAATACACAGGCACATGAGGGCTTCATTTAGGGAGAGTGGGCCAGGAATGGTAAAAGGGGGATTTCACAGCCTGCTCTGTTCATCCTGGGTCCACAAGGTAAAGATAGAGCAAGAGCAAAACAACCCCCTCCCCATTCACTGGGCTTCAAAAAGGGGAGTGGTTACCTCGTCCTGCCCCCAGATCAGGGGAGGTGCATCTTGGGGAGGGGTCATCTGATGATGACAGGATTACAAGGGGGTGGGGTAGGTGTAGCCTCCAGCTCAGGAACTTAATCCATCTCCATGCCTTTTCCCACATCACCAGCACCCCATATGGGCACCAGTTCGTGTCCCAGCTGCTCCTTTTTTTTTTTTTTTTTTTTTTTTTTTTTGACAGGCAGAGTGGACAGTGAGAGAGAGAGACAGAGAGAAAGGTCTTCCTTTTGCCGTTGGTTCACCCTCTAATGGCCGCCGCGGTAGCGCGCTGCGGCCGGCGCACCGCGCTGTTCCGATGGCAGGAGCCAGGTGCTTCTCCTGGTCTCCCATGGGGTGCAGGACCCAAGGACTTGGGCCATCCTCCACTGCACTCCCTAGCCACAGCAGAGAGCTGGCCTGGAAGAGGGGCAACCGGGACAGGATCGGTGCCCCAACCGGGACTAGAACCCGGTGTGCCGGCGCCGCAAGGCGGAGGATTAGCCTGTTGAGCCACGGCGCCGGCCCCAGCTGCTCCTTTTCTGATCCAGCTCTCTGCTTATGCCCTGGGAAAGCAGCAGAAGATGGTCCAAGTGCTTGGGCCCTGCACCCCCAGGGAGACCCGGAAGAAGATCCTGTCTTTGGATTGGCCCAGCTCTGGTAGTTGCGGCCATTTGGGGAGTAAGCCAGCAGATCTCTCTCTCTCTCTCTGCCTCTCAAAAAAATATTTCCTCTCAAATAAATCTTTCAAGATAAAAAAGAAGCTCTTGGCTCCTGGCTTTAGATCTGATCAGCTCTGGCTGTTGCAGTCTTTTGGGGAGTGAACCAGTGGATGGAAAACCTTTCTGTCTCTCCCCCTCTCTGTCTGTAACTGTACCTCTCAAATAATCTTTTTTTTTTTTTTAAAAAAAAAGGGGGGGGATATCTAGAAAAGGGCACCCCTAGCACGTGAATCTGCCTGCAAGATGAAAAGCCAATCACAAAGGGGCCAGCACACTCACACTCAGAAGCCAAGAAAGTGGAAACAGTACACAGCACTAATGGCCGGGCCATACAGTGCTATAGATAAACGTGATGCCTAAACCGCTGATGTCAGAACACTCAGGAAGCAAAATTGGCTTAACAGAAGGCAGCTGCTCTCCTCTTTCACCTTTAGAAAAAGTAAACCAAATTTATTAAAACAGTGGACACACCCAGAATGCAAATACACCCTAACCAGAGGCCCAGGAGTGGACCCACTTGTATATGGGGCAGGGAATTGGGGAGCAGTGAATACAGCAACAACCAAAAGCTTCCATTTTTGGGAAAAGACCAGGCTGCTTAGGTCTGGGGGCTCAAGTCTGTGAGGTGTGGCCACTTCACCAGCTGACTTTGCGATCAGAATTAAGTGGTCATCGGGTGGAGAACAACCGTCGACGGGCCCTAGGGCAGATGCCAAGGCCTCCTGGACTGACTGTCCCCCGTCTCCCAGACTCAGGGGGAGGTGATCCCTCTCCCGTAGGGGACAGTCACACAGAGACTGAGATTCAACTGCCCCCGCCCCGGCACTGATATTATTTTTCAATGAAGTGCTTTAAGCACTTTCTTGCTCCAAAGTTTCAAGATGTTAAGCCTTCCCCGGGAGTAATTTCAATGGAGGAAAACGCCACGTGGTGGAAATGCACATTCATCTTTATTGCGTTAGAAAAATTCATTTGAGCCACACGGTGGCCACTAATGCTCAGGTCCCGAGCAGGCCCTGTCACCCCACCACCCCCTTCAGGTGCACACACATGCACAAGACGCTGGAGGGGGAACTGGACAAGGAACAACAATGAGAGCTCCACGCTCCCCCTCCCCGCTGACTGTTCTCTACACCCAGAGGAGCTCTCGTGGAAGAGGCTGAACACCAAACAAACTGACCCCAAAGACCCACAAGTCGAAAAGGAACCTCCAGCAGATGCTTAGGAAGTGTGGCCAGAAAGGTGACCATCCGCCAACAGCTAGAGTTGCAGCACAGGTGTCCACAGCCCACTGCTGAGGACTCCAAAGCACAGAGCAGACCATGGGAGAAAAGGAGACCACTCCGTCCCATAGCCACAGGCGACCTGCTCACCCCTGCACATTCAACAGGTCTTTTCCAGGGCCTGGAGCACCCAGTTGGCTGCACTCTGAGCTTGCCGGCTAGCAAAGGGCCAGTCCGCTGGCCGTTGTATTAGGTCAGTGTTCCCAGGTACAGCCGGCGTGGACCAGGGTGTTATCGCATCCCTCGGGACGGGGGGTCTGGGAGGCCCTTGGGAGGTTCTGTGCTGGTCAGTTGACCTCTGGTGTTCCAGGCGTTCCCGGCCGACGGGCTCTCCACTAAGCTTTCCAGCGACTCCATCACTCTCACGAAGATGGAGAGCAGGGCCAGCACCACGCCCAAGAGGTAGAGGTTCAGTACATGCTTCATGGCCGAAAGGATCCTACTCCTCCACGGAGCAGCAGGGCTGCCTTCTGCTTGCGGAGGGTCCCTGGGTCCTGGGAAAAGACAGGCAGGAGTCAATCCGCAGCCCTTGGGGATACACCCGCGCGGGCCTGGCCAACCCTTCTGTCCTCCAGGGAGGCAGGGGACAAGTGAGCGTTCTTCCAAGCGGCACCCCCCACCATATTTACACTGCAAACGCTACAGCTGTGCGTCTTGTTTCGTGAACTAACTCCGGAGCACGCCTTAAAAACGCTTCTTTGGAAGACGCTGCTGCTGCTGCAGGGCGTGACGTACATACAACCCTGTGCTATGCGCAGGCACCAGTTAACCGTCGCGAAGGGGAGGCCCAGTCCTTTTGCAGGAGGAGGTAGCATTTAAAAACATGTTCCTAGAGAAAGTCACCCGCAGGAAAAAACAAACAAAAACAAACAACAACAACAACAACAAAAAACCGCATCACAGAGGTAGCCACAAACTCTTGAAAAGTCGCGATAACTCGGACCAGACGCTCTGGACTGAGCTCTTACAATGCGGCAGGCGCCCTGGAAGGTACTAGGACCGCGCGCTGAGCCCTGAACAGGAACCCTGGCCTCGTGGGCAGGCACTGCACAGCACGCTACGGGGTGATGAGAAGGCGGCGCCAGGGGAGCTTCGGTGGGGTAACCCTGCTCTGGCCAGCGCGGGGTGGCCACGTGGATCCCCGTCAGAGCCTGCGGATCCCCGGCTGGGGCAGGGGCGAAGGGTTGGGGCCAGGGAGCCGGGGAAGCCCGCAGGCCCACTCACCTCGAGAGGAAGAGCCGAGAACGGACGCTCGCTGCCGCACCACGTCGCGCAGGAGTCGGGAGGAAAGTCCCCCCCACCGACGGCAGCGAGGGAGCTCGGGGAACACAGCTCCCGGAGACAAAACCCCAGAAGGCAGCAAACCGCCACGCCAGGCCGCCCGGGATCGTCTCCTTATAGCCGCGGCCCCGCCCCCGCAGGCCGCGCACTCGGGCGCCGCCAACCCGCACGCGCACGCGCACTGAAGCCCGCACGCGCTCGCCCCCCCCCCGCCCCCGGCGCACGACCGCGGTCCCGCCCCACTCCGGCGAGAGCGGGCCGGGATTGGACGCCGCGTCTGCCAGTTGTCGCGGCGCGCTTCCGAGTCGCGGCGGGTGCGAGCCAGAGTAGGAGTAGCAGTATGTCGGAAGAGGTGACACACGCCGGGCTCCGGGGGTGAGACCCTCGCTGCAGGTCGGCAAGTCCCTTTGCAGTCGGTTTAGTCATCTAAAGCGAGAGCATTGGCCGCTGGCTGATTCTGGGTGAACCCGAGAGCCGGGCAGGGGTCACGGTCCAGCCTCACGCGCGGAGTGGGCGGCTGGGGTGCCGTTCTGAGGCGGCGTGGCCTCAGCGCCGAGCCGGAGTGGAGCGGTGGGGAGCTGCGGGCCGGGAGGCCGAGCTGGGCGCGGGGCCAGCGGGAGGGAGGAGCCGCGTCCCCGCCGTCCCCTTTCCCCTACTTTCTGCGGTCCGGGAAGGCGGGGGCGGGGCGCCGAGAAAGTTTGGGATCCGGACGTGCAGGCCGGCAAGCGCTTGGAACGCCTGGACCGCCTTCCCTAGCAGCCCGCGGCTGTCTGTGGACCTTGTTTGGTCTCACTGTCCCGCCTGTGCCCTGTAACCCAGAAACGCTTCTAGGAATTGGCCTTACAGACTGGCACGTGGAGAATGGAGCGTGCAGAGGTGGGCCTGGTGGCGCTGTGCCTAACAGCAGAGGACTGGGGCGGGGCCGGGGTGGGACCGTTAGTAGGACTCCAGGGGTTGTCGTGTTAAGCCGCCGCCTGCGGTGCTGGCATCCCGTATGGTCGCTGATTCGAATCCCGGCTGCTCCACTTCCGATCCAGCTCCCTGCTAATGGCCTGGGAAGGAAGATGACCCAAAGTGCTTGGGCCCCTGCACCCCGGTGGGAGACCCAGAAGAACCTCCTGGCTTGTCTGGCCCAGATGGGGTTTTTGTAGCCATTAGGGCAGTGAACCAGCCAATGAAGGGCCTCTCTCCATCTCTCCTTCTCTAAGTCATGATAAAATAGGAATCTAGTGAGATAAGTAGGATGCATTTGTACAGTGGTTTACTATAAAGCCAGCAAAAAAGAATACACAGTTTTGTACAAACAAGCGATCTCCACAATATATGAGAATTGCTAAGTGCACAGTATATCTATGGTGTGCTATAATTTGTGTGAAAGCAAACACATAAAATACAATGTACACAACAAGCTACGCCTCACACCCACTAGGATGATCATGTACCCAAACAAAGCCAGAAAAGAACAAGTGTTGGTGAGGATGTGGAGAAGGGGAACTCTGATACACTGCTGTTCGGAATGTAAAATGGTGCAATCACTTTGCAAAATAGTTTGGCAGTTCCTCAGGAAGATAGGATTACTGTATGATCCAACAGTTCCTCTCCTGTCTACCCGAGAGGATTGAAAACCTGTTCATACAAATATGTATGCACAGGGGCCGCCGCTGTGGTGTAGTGGGGAGAGCTCCTGTCTGCAGTGCCAGCATACCATATGGGTGCCGGTTCAAGACCTGGCTGTTCCACTTCTGATCCAGCTCTGCTATGTCCTGGGAAAGCAGTAGAAGATGGCCCAAGTGCTTGGGTCTCTGCATCCACATGAGAGCTCCTGGCTCCTGGCTTCGGATCAGTGCAGCTCCAGCCGTTGTGGCCAATTGGGGAGTGAACCAGTGGGTGGAAGACTCTCTCTACCTCTCCTCTCCCTGTGTGACTCTGACTTTCAAATAAATAAATAAATAAATCTTAAAAAGAAATAGAAATAGAACATCTGAAAATGAAAGCTATGCTAACCAAAATTATAAAATTGATGGGCAAATTAGATAGCAGGTTTAATCCTCTCTGCCACAGTGCTGTCCCTGAGGAATAAAAATTGTAAATGTCTGGCCGGCACCGCTGCTCACTAGGCTAATCCTCCGCCTTGCAGCGCCGGCACACCGGGTTCTAGTCCCGGCTACCCCTCTTCCAGGCCAGCTCTCTGCTGTGGCCCGGGAGTGCAGTGGAGGATGGCCCAAGTGCTTGGGCCCTGCACCCCATGGGAGACCAGGAGAAGCACCTGGCTCCTGCCTTGGGATCAGCGTGGTGCGGCGGCCATTGGAGGGTGAACCAACGGCAAATGGAAGACCTTTCTCTCTATCTCTCTCTCTCACTATCCACTCTGCCTGTCAAAAATTAAAAAAAAAAAAAGTTAATAACTAGCAAACTGGAATGGTACACTTAGCCAAACCAACATTTAAAGGCAAGAGCACCTATGTAATAGAAAATATTTACAAATTATTTATCTAATAATGGATTTGTATAAAAAATTCTCTTTTTTAAAGATTTGTTTGAAAGAATTACAGAGAGAGAGAGAGACAAAGAGGGAGATCTTCCAACTGCTAGTTCACTCCCCAAATGGTCACAACAGCTGGCCAATCTGAAACAAGAGTCAGGAGCTTCTTCTGAGTCTCCCACATGGGTGCAATGGCCCAATACTTGAGCCATCTTCCACTGCTTTCCCAGGCACATAAGCAGGGTGCTGGTTTGGAAGTGGAGCAGCAGGGACCCAAACTGGTACCCATATAGACGCTGGCACCACAAGCAATGACTTTTCCTGCTATGCCACAGTGCTGGCCCCAAAAGGAATTCTTATAACTCAGAAGTAAATGAACATAGGCCAGCATGTTGGTGCAGCGGGTTAAGCCACTGCTTATGGCACTGACATCACATATCAGAGAATCAGCTTGAGTCCTGGCTGCTAATGCACCTGGGAAGGCAGTAGATGATGGTCCGAGTGCTTGGGTCCCCGCCACCCACATGGGAGACCTAAAAGGAGCTCCTGGCTTTGGCCTGGCCCAGCCCTGGCTGTTGTGGCCATTTGGAGTGTGAACCATCAGATGGAAGGTCTCTGTCTCTTTCTGTCTCTCTCTGCCTCTCAAGCAAATAATAATTATTTTTTTAAAATGGGCAAAGGATTTGGATAGACATTTCTCCAAAGAAGCCTTAGAACTTGTCAATATGCACACAAAATGATATTGAACATCATAGTCACTAAGGAAATACAAATCAAAACCACCATGAAATACATCCCAACCCTTTGGCGGGCTACAATTAAAAAAAAAAAAAAAAAAAAAAAAGACAATACCAAGCATGGACAGGAAGTGGGGAAATCGAAAGCCTTGTGCACTGCTAGTGGGAGCATAACATGTTCCTGCAAAATATTAAACATAAAGTTATCACAGAAACTAGCAATTCTATCCTAGATATACCCAAGAGAATTGAAAATATACACCGACACAGATCCGGTACACGAACACTCATATGAGTGTTGTCCATAATAGCCAAGGCGTGGAGACTACCCAGATGTCTACCGTCTGATGAATGGACAAACAACATTTGGTATAACCGTAGAGCACAACATTATCTGAACGTAAAAAGACGTGAGGTTCTGATATATGCTTCTACCTGAATGAACCTTAAAAACACGAAAGAAGCCAAACACAGAAGCCTCTATGATGTGACTCATTTGTACAAAATGCCCAGAATACCTCCTGAAAGGTGTGTATTTATGTGTGTGTGAGTGGGCACGCGTTTTCCACCCGTCACCAGACACTGTTGAGAGCTATCTTCTTTGGGTTGGAAGTGCTTGGCTGGAGCAGATGATGTGGAAGAAGGTGGCTGGGGAGGAGAGCACCAGGCTCCTCTGGGTTTGACAGCTCCGAGGCAGCCCGCTGCAGGACAATTCCAGCGGCATGGCCACCTGCCGTGGGACAGCTCTGGCTAACTGAAAAGGCAAGTGATTAAATTCGACCTGGGATTATTTAAATCACAATTAGGTTGCTTAATCGTAAAGAAGGCATTGCTTTAGGTTTATTTTCTTTTAAGATTTTTTTAAAATTTATTTATCTGAGGCCGGTGCCGTGGCTTAACAGGCTAATCCTCCACCTTGCGGCGCCGGCACACTGGGTTCTAGTCCCAGTTGGGGCGCCGGATTCTATCCCGGTTGCCCCTCTTCCAGGCCAGCTCTCTGCTATGGCCCGGGAAGGCAGTGGAGGATGGCCCAAGTCCTTGGATCCTGCACCCGCATGGGAGACCAGGAGAAGCGCCTGGCTCCTGGCTTCGGATCAGCACGATGCGCCGGCCGCAGCGGCCATTGGAGGGTGAACCAACGGCAAAAAGGAAGACCTTTCTCTTTCTGTCTCTCTCTCTCACTATCCACTCTGCCTGTCAAAAAAAAAAAAAAAAATTATTTATCTGAAAGGCAGAGTGACAAGGAGACAGACACAGAGATCTTCTGTCCACTGGTTCACTCCCCAAATGGCTACAAAGGCCAGAGCTGGGCCAGACTGAAGCCTGGAGCCAGGAGCTCCAGCAGGGTCTCCCACTTGGTGGCAGGGGTCCAAGCACTTGGGTCTGCTGCTGCTGTTGCTTTCTCCAGCGCATTAACAGGAAGCTGCCTCTAGGGTCTATCCCTGTTTAGCAGTGAGGGAGCTCCAGAATAACACCACCCCGCAGTGCCTGCCAGCACAGAACAGGGTAGAAGGCCTTGTCACAGATCCCTACCAACCATGACAAGATCTAGGTTTACAAATAAACAAGCCAGAAAGGCCTCCATTAAGGCCGCCCCTGGCCTTTCAGTAACTAACGTATAACCACTCCCTTTGTTCCTTGAAGATGACACGGTGAGGTCATACAAATGCCCCTAGACTGTGAGACCTCACCGGCTTAGTCTCTCCGCCAGCCCCTCTGATCACACCGTTCGGAGCTTCTCTTACTGAAACACAGCTTAACTTTGGCTCTCACCATCTGTCCGGTCTCGTAGGTCATCATCGACACCAGGCCTCAACTCCCCAGGTTTCCTGCAATGGTAGCGTGTGCTGGATGGCAAATATTGAGGTAAAGGAGTGAACGTCTTGTTCTCATGTGTTAATCTGAATCTCTGGCAAATACGTTTTTGGAGTCAAGAACAGAACAGGACGTGGATGCATGGATGAAGAGTAATTGAAGGGGCCTGGTGTGAGAATGTGAGCAGACATGGAGTGGGATAGGATCTTGTCTTTACCTAAGACAGAATTCTGACGTGACGCAGTAGCGGTTGGCAAGGTAGCAAAGTTTAATGGGGTAGGGCATCCATCACAACAGATGGGCACCAATCCAGACATTTCTGAGAGCGAGAGCCCCATCATTCAGATTGGGGGAAGCAAGGTTACCTAGTTTCATGGAGAGACTACACCTGACAGGCGAGCTGGGCATATCAGTTAAGGACTAAGAGTTGAGCTGAGAGAAATACACCTGGTGGACCAGGCCGGAGTCTCAGGAAGGGAGTGCTGGGCACAGTTTATACTCACATGGGGGTTTATAAGGGAGTGGGGTCCAGCTCCTCCTGCCATTTCTCCTTCCCCCCACCCTCTTCTCCGGGACAAAGGGCTTGCTGGGTGTGCAGTAGGTAAAATGCCTCCTTAGGTTTTATTACCCACTATGATTAAGCTGGGCAGCCCACCTGGCAGAGTAGAGGAGATTCCCCTCAAGGGTGCATTCCTTGGGAGAGGGCTGTGAAGGTCATGTTACCCGATGGCCCATTTGGCACTAGGCAGACAGAATTCTCTGGGGAGCGTCCCTTGTAGGGAGGCTGGGACCACCTGGGAAGTGACTGGGGTATGAGCAGGACTTCCCAGTGTGAAATAGGGAGCTGCCGAGGCTGCTGCATTCCCGTCCGCAGGTGCTTGGCTTTCCTTAGGCCCCAGTCACACTCCTAGGCTGACTTCCTACCTAGCAGGAAGAGCAGGAACCTTTGTCTAAGTTTCCTCGATTCCAAGTGATGTCTACAAAAGGCAGTGCAAGAAAGCCTACAACAAGGTTGCTGATGGGTGCCAGCCCCGTTGATCAGGTGTGGACCTCAGAGTTGAATCAGGGGATTAGGTTCCCAGGGGTGGGGTGGGGCAGGGAACCTGTCTGTCTTGTTCACTGCTGTATCTCCAGTACCCAGTAGGAACTCTGGCTTGTCATGTTACAGGTTTAAGCCCGTGTGTGTGTGTGTGTGTATGTGTGTAAAGAAAAAAAAAAAGAAAAGAAAAGAAACCAGGAAGTTCATGCAGTTAAATAAGAAAAGAAACAGAAGTCTCAGAAGTATGCTGGCACTGTAGTGCAGTGGTTCAAGCCCCACCTGCAGCACCAGCATTCCAGATGGGCGCTGGTTCAAGCCCCGGCTGCTCCACTTCTGATCCAGCTGCCTGCCAACCAGCTTGGGAAAGCACGTGGGCAGCCCAGAAGCAGCTCCTGACTCCTTGCTTCAGGTCAGCTCAGCTCCATGGCCATTTGGGGAGTGAACCGGCAGATGGAAGAACTCTCTCTGTCTTTACCTCTCTCTGTAAATTTGTCTATCTTTCCCGCCCAAAGACAATCTTGGGGAGATCTGGTCCCCAGGAATCTTCCTGTCCAATAACACTCCCAGGAGGAGGGGGTTCTCTGATAACCCTTCTGTCCTGTAACACTGCTCAGTAATACCCCCAGGTGGGAAATCTTGTGCCTGGCAACATCCCAAAAGAAGGAGAGAGGAGAAGAGCAGGAAGAAGGGCACCCTCTCAGGGGCTGCCATTGCGGCACAGCGAGTGGGGAAGCTGCTGCCTGCGAAGCCAGCAGCCCATGTGAGCACTGGTTTGACCTGGCTGTTCCACTTCTCATCCAGCTCCCTGCTAATGGGTCTGGGAAAGCAGCAGAAGATGGCCCAAGTCTTGGGTCCCTGTCACTGGTATGGGAGACCCTGATGGAGTTCTAGGCTCCTGATTTCAGCCTGGCCCATCCCTGGCTGTTACAGTGGATGGAAGATTGATACCTCTCTCTCTCTCTCTCTTTCTCTCTCTCTCAACTCTGCCTTTCAAGCCTTTCAAATAAATAAAATAAATCTTTAATAATAACAATAAAACATAACTAACATCTGCCGAGCCCTTCTCTGCCAACTACTGTGCCAAGGGCTTTGCCTACTTCATCTTATTTCATCTTCAAAACTGCCCGGGGTGTGCACGTGTATCACATGGACAGATAACTGACTGGAAAATGGTGCCTCAGGAAGACTGACCAGGGCCACTCAGCCTGCAGGTGTGGCCTGGCCTTCCACCCAGATGTCTAGTCCTGGAAGCCATGGCTCGTGAGTAGGCCAGCGAGAAATGTCAACAGGAGAGATCCGGTCCTCTTAGTGTGTCCTCGTGCGGGAATGGCGAGGGTGGCACAGTGCGGGGGCTGGGTGATGCTGGCCCCCGTGAGTCCCTGGTCAGCCGCACCAGCTTGGACTCCTCTCCCCCGTGCTTCCTGTTGTTGTCTTTCGGGTCCTCGCGCGGGCCTTTGTGCAAAAGAAAACACTTGTTGACCAATCAGCACGAGGCCTGGCAGGTGTATCGCTCACTGCAACTTAATAAACTGCAGGCAATTACTTAGTATTTATATATCAATTTTGCGTGAGTTTTGCTGATTTTATGAACTGTTTTCATAACTATATATTATACAGTACTCAATTTAAGTTTTTTGAACTTTATATAAGTGAGTCAAACATAAGTGATTTAAGCGCTAAGGCCCAGGGTCTTATCACCTAAGGGTGTAGCTGTACTATCAGGCTTCTAGACCTGTAAGTGGAATGACTGAGGGATGGAGGGCAGAAGAGTCTCCCAAATGCCTCACCCATTGCTTTTTTTAAGTTGACACTTAAAGTTGTTAGCACATAACTGTAAAAAAGAGAATAACTATGAACAAAATTAAAAGCAAATAGGAAGAGAAATATTTTCATAAATATAACACGAAGTGGCTCAACTCCTTGCTATATTGAGATCTTAGAGGGAAAGGAGGGCTGGTGTTTTGGGTGCAGCAGGTTAAGCCATCACCAGCAACATCAGCATCCTGTATCAGAGCTTCAGCTTGAGTCCTGGCTGCTCTGCTTCCATTGTAGCTCCCTGCCAATGTGCCTGGGAAAACAGTGAAAGATAGCCCAAATACTTGGGTCCCTCCTACTCACCTGGGAGACCTGGTTGGAGTCCCTGGCTCCTGGCTGTTGTTGAGCATTGAGGGAGTCAACCAGTGGATGGAACATCTCTCTCATTACTCTGCCTTTTGAGTCAATAAAAATATATCACTTTTGGCCGGCGCCGTGGCTCATTAGGCTAACCCTCCACCTGTGGCGCTGGCACCCTGGGTTCTAGTCCCAGTTGGGGTGCCAGATTCTGTCCCAGTTGCTCTTCTTCCAGTCCAGCTCTCTGCTGTGGCCCAGGAAGGCAGTGGAGGATGGCCCAAGTCCTTGGGCCCTGCACCTGGCTTCTGGCTTCGGATTGGCGCAAGCGCACCAGCTGCAGCATGCCAGCCATAGCAGCCATTTGGGGGGTGAACCAACAGAAAAGGAAGACCTTTCTCTCTGTCTGTGTTTCTCTCTCTCTCACTGTCTTAACTCTGCCTGTCAAAAAAAAATCATTTTTAAAAAGAACTCGGAAAATTGATAAGAAAAACATGAAATTTTCAAAAAGATTTATTTATTTATTTGAAAGGCAGTGTTACACAAAGAGAGAAGGAGAGGCAGAGAGAGAGAGAAGTCTTCCATCTGCTGGTTCACACCCCCCAAATGAACGCAATGACCAGAGCTTGACCGATCCAAATCTAGGAGCCAGGATCTTCTTTCAGGTCTCCCCAATGGCTGCAGGGGCCCAAGGACTTGGGCCATCTTCTACTGCTTTCCCAGGTCATAGCAGAGAGCTGGTTTGGAAGTGGAGCAGCTGGGACTCCAACCTACGCCCATATAGGATGCCGGCACTGTAGGCAGCAGCTTTACCGGCTGCACCATGGCACATGAAATCTTTAATAGAAGAGTGGCAATGCTAAACACATGGAGAATGAATAGGTGAATGAAACAATGAATCAGTGACTGTTGAGTGGGGGGCCACTGGAGAGATGTTTCTCCTGAAACAGAGCAGGATAACTTTGCAAGAGACCATTGAGGGCCCTGTGGGGACCAGTGGGCTTCAAAGGGAACTTGGTTAGAAAATGCAGAGCTCGCTGAGTTAAGCTTTTCTCAGATGGGGTGGTGGGCAGGACTGGAATCGCTGCATGGCCCACCAGGATGGTCAGATGTCCCGGGTAGGGAAGACCAGACAGGAAAATCAGGAAGCAGGTACTGGTGAGTGCCCTGCTCCGGAAGCAGGAATATGGCTTTGAGGGGTGGAGGGTGCACCCACTCTGTAGGAGAGGAAGTCCAGCTCTGTGGGTGACAGCAGTGCTGGGGAGACAGCTGGCGGAGGGGGCACGTCCTCCCACACCAGGGCTGCTCTCTGTGCTGCCCTGGGAGGCCCAGCCGCAGGAGGAGGGTGAGTAGAAATCTGGGTCCCCTGGGCCGGCGCCGTGGCTTAACAGGCTAATCCTCCGCCTTGCGGCGCCGGCACACCGGGTTCTAGTCCCAGTTGGGGCGCCGGACTCTATCCCAGTTGCCCCTCTTCCAGGCCAGCTCTCTGCTATGGCCCGGGAAGGCAGTGGAGGATGGTCCAAGTCCTTGGGCCCTGCACCCGCATGGGAGACCAGGAGAAGCACCTGGCTCCTGGCTTTGGATCAGCGAGATGCGCCCTCCGCAGCGGCCATTGGAGGGTGAACCAACGGCAAAAAGGAAGACCTTTCTCTCTGTCTCTCTGTCTCACTATGCACTCTGCCTGTCAAAAAAAAAAAAAAAAAAAGAAAGAAATCTGGGTCCCCAGGACAGCAGCAACTTCTCTCAGTCCTTCCTGGCACAAGAGAATGGCTTTTCCTTGGCCACTCCGGTTGTAACGGGTGAAATGGTGGCGGAGGAGACAAGGCAGCTAGGACAGCAAGACTGATTACGTCAGAGACCTCCAGCCAGGGAAGCCTGGTAGGGGGAGGCCTCCAAGAGAGGCAAAGCCTGAAGGGGCTGGTGGTACTGGGGTTTTTAAACACAAGTGTTTTGAAAACAAACAAACAAACTCAGATAATTATTAGTTACAAGGTACAGGGGTGGGGAGGGCAAAGCCCATCAAAAGACCCGATTTGTAATCTTATTCACCCTGTCTGTCTGGCTCATAAAACGAAAAGGGTGGGATAGGTAACTTGTTTTCACAATGAACTCTGAGATCAGGAGGAAGCATGGCCACTCCCTCGCTAGTCTCATGATAAGATTGGAAGCTCCCAAGGAATGGGGCATGCACTTCTGACCTTGCTAAAGATAACTTTTTTGGTGGGGAGGCACCTGCTGTGCTGGCTTCCCATGTGGGTGCCAGTTCAAATCCTGGCTGCTGCTCTTCCAGTCCAGCTCTCTGCTATGGCCTGGGAAGACAGTGAAGGATGGCCCAGGTCCTTGGGCCCCTGCACCCCCATGGGTGACCTGGAGGAGGCTCCAGACTCTAGGCTCTTGGATGCAGATCAGCCCAGCTCCGGCCATTGTGACCATCTGGGAAGTGAACCAGCAGATGGAAGACCTGTCTCTCTCTCTGCCTCTGTCTCTCTGTAACTCTGCCTTTCAAACAAACAAATTAATCTCTTAAAAAAAGATAACTTTTTGGGAAATGCAGCATTTTGCACCCCCATTTTCCATCGGGACCAACCTGTCTGTTAACCGGTCTGACTTCTCACACGGTGATGTGACCAGGGCTTAGCGACTGCAGGTTTGGTTACTGTACTTTGTACCTGCCCCTCCCCTGTCCCCAGATCCTGGAATCACCTTGACTTCACCCCTCTCCCTCCAGGGGCCTCCTGCATTTAGAAGCCCCTCCCCCACAGGAGACCAGGGCGAATTTTCACGGAGAATCCTTTCTCCATTTTTTTAAAAGATGTATTTATTTATTGGAAAGGCGGGGTGACAGAGCTAGAGAGCTCTTCTACCACTGGCTGGTTCATCCCCTAAATGCTCACAATAGCTGGGGACTGAGCCAGCCCGAAACTAGGAGCCAGGAGCTCCATCTGGGTCTCCCATGTGGGTGGCAGGGACCCCAGTCCCTGAGTCATCATTTGCTGCCTTCCCAGGTGCACCAGCAGGAAGCTGGGTGGGAAGGTGGAGTAGCTGGGCCCCTGAGCTGGCACTCAGGACATGGGCTTCATAAGCAACAGCTGAGCCCTCTGTGCCAAGACGCTCAGCCCAGGGAGTGGGAGCTTCATGGCAGGGCTTATTGGCCTTTGGGAGTGAGGACGGGGTGGCACTTGCCCCTCTGCCCAGCTCAGGAGAAGTAGGGGATCTCAGGTAGCCCATGTCCGCTGTTTCCTAAGTAGTTCACTAATCCAATCAAGGAAGCTGGACTTGCCGCAGTGACGACACTGCACATGGTCCCGGGTACACAGAGTCAGCAATCACATGGTGCCTGACTCAGAGACCTGCACCAGGAGGTTGTGAAAGCCGCAGTCCAGGCCAGGCCCTCCAGGACATCCAGTAGCAACACGGACAGTGAGCACAACAACGGCTCAGAGTCACGGACAGGTGCGGAGGCTGCTAGTGTACACACACCTGCCCTCATGGAGAGTCACCTGACGTGCTCAGAGTCCGCTGGGCTCAACACGGCCCACTCATTATTTTGGGTCGAGCCCGCATCTCGAGTGAGTCCCAAAGTGGCTCATTGGCCTTAGTTATGGAATCTAATCAGCTAGAATACGTGTTAGAGCCACCACTGAGCTCCACTTGTCACCATGAGGGGTCGGAGGCTGGAAAGGGGAAGGGGATTGCCCTGTGATCCAGGCTGGGCAGTGTAGGGCCACCACAAAACACGCCAAACACTGGAGTAAGGGAAAGGGTTTCTTGATGGGGGAAATCTGACCAGCCGGAGGGACAGGGCAAAGAAGAAGGGGATGGGGGTTGAGAGAGGGAATCAACAGAGAGAGAGAGGGTAAAGAAGAAAGAAAGAGATCTGACGAGAGAGAAAGTGTTCGGGAAGCTGGTTCTCGCTATACCTTTGCCGGCGCAGGGAAAGGAGCAGCAAATCCCATTAGGGTGGGGGTGGAGCTGACATCCCTGATTGGGCCATCTGGTCCCCTGGCTTCCAACCATGGTGGTGAGGGCTAGAGCCTAGGAGGGTGTCCGGGATGTAAATCACACCACAGAGAGGACAACGCCGTTTTACTGACAGGCAGAGACTGAGTCTGAATCTGGTGATATGCGTGGGATGGCCAGGTTCAGAGTGGCCAAAGGGGTTTACTGATTCCTGGTGCTTGTGAGTGGTAAGGGGCTGATCCACAAATAACCACTGAGCATCTGGTTTGCTCAAGGCACAGACTAAGGAGACTATATATATGCATATACATATACGTAAAATTCTAAGATAATATAAAATAAACTTTAAAATATATATTAGGGTCCGGCGCTGTGGTGTAGTGGGTAAAGCCGCCGCCCACAGTGCTGGCATCCCATATGGGTGCCGGTTCGAGTCCTGGCTGCTTTACTTCTGATCCAGCTCCCTGCTATGGCCTGGGAAAGGTGTGGAAGGTGGCTCAAGACGTTGGGCCCCTGCACCCATATGGGAGACCAAGGAAGAAGCTCCTGGCTCCTGGCTTTGGATCAGTGCAGCTTCAGCCATTGCGGCCATCTGGGCAGTGAACTAGCAGATGGAAGACTTCTCTCTCTCTCTGCCTCTACTCTGTCTGTATAACTCTGACTTTCAAATGAATAAATAAATCTTATAAATATATATATATATATATATATATAAAAGATCTCTTGATTTATTTGGAAGACAGAGTGACGGGGGGTGAAGAGAGAGAGAGAGAGAGAGATCTTCCATCCTCTGGTTTACTACCCAGATGCTGCAATGGCCAGGGCTAGAGCTGGGCCAGACTGAAGCCAGGAGCCAGGAGCTCTGTCAAGGTCTCCAGCATTGATGAGAGGAACCCAAGTAATTGAGCCGTCTTCCGCTGCCTCCAAGGTTCGTTAGCAAGAAGCTGGATAAGAAGCGTGGAGTAGCTGGGACTCAAACCAGGAACTCTGATCTCTGATGTGGGATACGGTGTCCCCTACAGTGCCACAAAGCCCACCTGTATATATAGTGAAGCAACAGAGAGAGTGAGAGGGAAATCTTCCATCCTTGGTTCACAACCTTTCCCTCCATCCCGACCCCACCAAATGCCTGCAAAACAGGGCTGAGCCATGCTGAAGCCAGGAGCCTAGAACTCCATCTGATCTCTCATGTGAGTGGCAGGTACACAAATACTCCAGACAGCACCTGCTGCCTCCCAGGTGCATGTTACCAAGAAGATTGGATTGGAAGGGGAGGTGGAGCTTGAACGAGGCATTCTGATATGGGATAGAGGTATCCCAAAGGCAGCTTAACCTGTGGCACTACACCCCTGCCCTGATAATGTATTATTATTATTATTATTATTATTATTTTGACAGGCAGAGTGGACAGTGAGAGAGAGAGACAGAGAGAAAGGTCTTCCTTTACCATTGGTTCACCCTCCAATGGCTGCTGCGGCCAGCGTGCTGCCGCCAGCACACTGCGCTGATCCGAAGCCAGGAGCCAGGTGCTTCTCCTGGTCTCCCATGTGGGTGCAGGGCCCAAGGACTTGGGCCATCCTCCACTGCACTCCCGAGCCAAGCAGAGAGCTGGACAGGAAGAGGAGCAGCTGGGACAGAATCCAGTACCTCGACCGGGACTAGAACCCAGTGTGCTGGCACTGCAGGCAGAGGATTAGCCTATTGAGCCGTGGCGCAGGCCATATAATTTTTTTTAAAAAATATTTATTTATTTATTTATTTGAAAGTCAGAGTTACACAGAGAGAGAATGAGAGGCAGAGAGAGAGAGAGAGAAGTCTTCCATCCACTGGTTCACTTCCCAATGGCTACATGGCCAGAGCTGTGATGATCTGAAGCCAGGAGCCAGGAGCTTCCTCCGGGTCTTCCCACACGGGTGCAGGGGTCCAAGGACTTGGGCCATCTTCCACTACTTTCCCAGGCCATAGCAGGGAGCTGGATTGGAAGTGGAACAGCCAGGACTTGAACTGGCACCCATATGGGCCGCCAGCACTGAAGGTGGTGGCTTTACCCGCTATGCCACAGCACCAGCCCTGTTAATGTATTTTTTTAAAGATTTATTTATTTATTTGAAATTCAGAGAAAAGCAGAAAAGCAGAACTTACTGAAAGACAAAAGGATAAGAAACACAGACATGAGTATGTTAACCTCATGAGAGAGAATTGCCATTTTTTTAAAAAAAATTATTTATTTGAAAGAGGAGAGGCAGAGAGAGAGAGAGCGTGCGAGCGAGATCGAGATCTTCCATCCACTGGTTTATTCCCCAACTGGTCGCAACGGCCGGAGCTGCGCCAGTCCAAAGCCAGGAGCTTCCTCCAGGTCTCCCACGTGGGTGCAGGGGCCCAAGCACTTAGGCCATATCTTTCGCTGCTTTCCCAGGCACATTAGCAGGGATCTGGATCAGAAGAGCAAGGACACGAACAGGCGCCATAGGGGATGCTGACATCACAAGTGGTAGCTTAACCTGGTACACCACGACGCCTACCCCAGCATTGTCTTTTTCTATAGGATAAGGGGAGGGGCTTAGGAAAGGGACTTAAGACCCAAAGGAGGCAGTGTTTGGAGAGGGTCCGCAGCCCCCGTGGAGGTCTCCAAGTGGCTGTCACAGCATCAGGTGCGTGACGGAAAGTGAGGCTTAGCTGCACGATGAGGCGTGGTGTGTGCCGAGGCAGGTGATGGGAGCTGGGCAGTGCACATATCTTGGGTGCTGGCTGTCCTTAGCTCCTTGTCCCTCCCTGGCTGCCCACCTCGTGCACAGCACTACAATAGCAGCAAATGACACCTCAACAGGCTAAACCCCATGATGAGGGCTGGGGGTTTCCAGGGCCAAACTGGAGAGCTGGGCGTCTGGGATTTTAGCTGTCTTTGAGGACCTTTAGGTGAGGCTGTGGGTGGTGGGGGAGGGCTTGGGAGGGACCGGGCCACTGCTGTTGAGGGCAGGAGACATCCTTTCTCCTTGGTCTTTTTTTTTTTTTTTTTTTTTGACAGGCAGAGTGGACAGTAGAGAGAGACAGAGAGAAAGGTCTTCCTTTTTGCCGTTGGTTCACCCTCCAATGGCCGCCGCGGTAGGCGTGCTGCGGCCGGCACACCGCGCTGATCCGATGGCAGGAGCCAGGTGCTTATCCTGGTCTCCCATGGGGTGAAGGGCCCAAGGACTTGGGCCATCCTCCACTGCACTCCCTGGCCACAGCAGAGAGCTGGCCTGGAAGAGGGGCAACCGGGACAAAACCGGCGCCCCGACCAGGACTAGAACCCGGTGTGCCGGCGCCGCAAGGCGGAGGATTAGCCTATTGAGCCGTGGCGCCAGCCTCTCCTTGGTCTTTTAGTTACTGTCCAAGGGTGTGGGAGGCGTTACTAGGGAGACGGGGAAGGTTGGGGTTCTCCTCAAAGGCAAGCGGTCCCCTTCCCTCCTTTCCACTCCCCCAGCAACCTCTCTCATCCTTCTGGCCAGGTTAAGAGGCAGAAAGACGAGCCGTGCCCTCCATCAGCCGACACGACATGTTGGAGCAGAACCCACAGGGCTGGTCAGCTGGCTGCAAAAACGTCTGGCCCTCTGTGTCTGGGGGAGAGATGCCAGCCAGGATGATGGACAAGGTGCCCATGCTCACAGGGTGTGCAAATGCAGGGGGTGTTTGTGTGTGTGTGTATTTGGGGGCGGGGGAAGCAGGTGTTGTGGTTACAGATGAACAAAGCCCAGAGCCCAGGAGAACCCCACTGCCCCCCAGCCCCTGGGCCCCAGCGTCAGCCTCCCTGCCAGGATCGCAAGAAGCACAGCTCCTCCCACAGCCCTGCAGCTCCTCGCCAAGTGGCGCGAAGCTCACTCCAGGCCTGGCCCATCCCCAGCTGAGCCAGGCACCCCTGCGCTCAGAGAGCTTGAAATCCACATTTCAGGTGAGTTTCCCTTTGGAGTCTTGTCATTGACAGGAGAGATGGGGCGGTCCATTTGGAACCTCCTCGTGCCGAGTTTCTCTTTCTCATGAACAAGCTTGTTGAAGACATTCGTGGAGTTCTTTTTTTCTAATATCATTGGTGCTTCTGTGTCCTTGGAATCAGCAGCTATGGATTCAATCAACCACAGACCAAAAATATTTGGGAAAAAAACTAAAGATGGGGCCCCTACTTAAGCTGTGCACTTTTTTTGTCTTGTCGTTATTCGCTAAACAATGTGATACAGCAACTATTGACATAGCATTGCATTGTGTTCAAGGGTACCAAAGCAATTTATAGTGAGGTATCCTGAGCAACCCAGAGATGACTTCACGTGTGTCCAGTGGAGTGGGTGTTTGGTGCATCGGTAAGAAGGCCACACTGGAGTACCTGGGGTCAAGTCCTGGCTCAGTTCCACTCCCAGCTTCCTGCCAATGCCCAGCCTGAGAGGCAATGGCGATTGCTCAAGTACCTAGGGCCCTGCCGCCTCTGTGGGAGACCCGGATTTAGTTCTGGGCTCCTGGATTTAACATCCAGTCCTGGATGTTACAGGTATTTGGGGGAATAAAATGGTGGATGGAAGATTCTCTCTCTCTCTCTGTGTGTGTGTGTGTGTGTGTGTCTGTTTCTGCCTCTGTCTGCTTTTCAAGTCAATAATAAATAAAAATAAAGGATAAAGTATACAAGAAGCTGTGCATAAGGCTACATGCAAACATTAGGCCGCTTTTCTGTATGGGACTTGAGCAGCTACAGATTTTGTTATCTGAAGGGGGAGGGAATAAGGGGTTCCCGAAATGAATTGTATAAAAGTTGAAACTCAAGAACATAAACAACTTCCACAATGCACCTGTTCTCACTTTAAGACCTTCCACAGGCCCTAGCTATAGCTGTTTTAGGATACTTCTGTCACAGGAAAATGCACCCACATCCCACATTAGAAGTTGCTGTGTTGAGTTGAATTTGTCCAGTTAACATGTGTCATATGTCCCATTAATTTTTCTTGTGCCCTTTTAAAGTTGTCGAAGGGGCTGGTGTTATCGCTCACGCCAGGAGTTGTAGCTCACGCCAGGTGTTGTAGCTCACGCCAGGTGAGTGGTTAGTGCCAGCGGCAGTTGAAGAATCAAGGCCTCTGGGGAATGCATCGTGTCCTAGTAGGCTAAGCCACCGCTTGCAAAGTCGACACCCCATATCAGAGCGCCAGTTTGAGTCCCGGCTGCTCTGCTTCTGATCCAGCTCCCTGCTCATGTGTCTGGGAAAGCATCAGATGATGGCCCAAGTCCTGAGGTCCTTGTCACCCATGTGGGAGGCCCAGATGGAGTTCCAAGGCTCCTGGCTTTGGCTTGGTCCAGCCCCAGCTGTTGCAGCCATTTGGAGAGGAACCAGTAGATGGAAGATCTCTCTCCTTCTCTCTGCGACTATGCCTTTCAAATATATAAATAAATCTTAAAAAAAAATTGAGGCCTGTGGCCCAGGTGTTCACTGTGGGTGCCCTCTGGCCACCTTCCACGGGACACCCTGTTCCGGTTTTCATTGTACACACGGCCAGAGCTGTCTCACTCCCCTCTGGCCTCTCACGGCTGCCCTAACCTTTTGACCCAATTTCCTCATCAATAACTCCCATGTTTGTTTTCCCTGATTGCCTATCTGTTTTCACAACATTGCTCAAGTCATCGATTTACAAAATGCAAGTAAATTAAAATATTTTTCCTTGAATTATAAAAGTAGCAGCTGCACATGGGAGAAAAAGAAGTTCATTATCCTGTCAGCTAGAAGCGATCACTGATAAAATATTGTTGCACAACAAATACCAATAAATCCGATTACTCACTGGGCAGCTGTTCTTTTTTCCCAAAAAATTATGAAATATCTCAAATACACAAAAATGATTCATTCAGTGAATATCTGTTGAGCAGTCGATTTAGGTACACAGCAATTGGTAAGATAGGTCATGTTCTCGTTCCCAAGGGCTACATTTGGGGTGGGGGTGAGGCAGGGGGTACTCAGCATAAGATAGGCTGGTGGCGGCAAGAACCATGAAGAAAACGTGCAGCCACGTAAGGGAGACGGGAGACGGACGCGGTATCGGGTGTTGCTTTATACAGGATAAGCAGGAAGGCCTCCCTGAGAAAGGACATTTGATCAGGGCCCAGATGGAAGTGACAGAGTATGACAGTCCTCCATTCATCCAATATTCATTGAACTTTTCTCAAGACCCTGAAGATACAGCAGTGAATGAATGAGATCTTCCATTCTGGCCCCTCGGCAACAGACCTGGTGCTCCCTGAGGGCTTGAAGGCGGAATTGTTCAGGAAGGGAAGGGAGAGAGAAAGGGACCCTTCACATTTTGATATGAAGATTTCTTCCTTTCTTTTTCTTTTTTTTTTTTGACAGGCAGAGTGGATAGTGAGAGAGACAGAGAGACAGAGAGAAAGGTCTTCCTTTTTGCCGTTGGTTCACCCTCCAATGGCCGCTGCGGCCGGCGCATCGTGCTGATCCGAAGCCAGGAGCCAGGCGCTTCTCCTGGTCTCCCATGCGGGTGCAGGATCCAAGGACTTGGGCCATCCTCCACTGCCTTCCCGGGCCATAGCAGAGAGCTGGCCTGGAAGAGGGGCAACCGGGATAGAATCCGGCGCCCCAACCGGGACTAGAACCCGGTGTGCTGGCGCCGCAAGGCGGAGGATTAGCCTGTTAAGCCACGGCGCCGGCCTTTGATATGAAGATTTCAACAACAGCCAGAAGTACTGCTCTCCTCCAGATGAAGACTTGTTCAACTTTATGTCTGCCCCCTGCCTGACCTTAAGTGCTTACCAGGGGTTTTAGTTCACTTTGTTACTTTTTCTTTCTCTTGGAGGAATGGGTGTTGCAAAGTGGGTTACCCTGCAGCTTGGGATGCTCACATCCCATGTCCCAGCACTGGTTCGAGTCCCGGCTGCTGCAGTTCCAATCCAGCTCCCTGCTAATGTTCCTGGGAAGGCACCTCGAGATGGTCCCTGCCACCCTTGTGAGAGATCAGGATGGAGTTCTGGGCTCCTGGCTTCGGCCTGGCCCAGATCTGACTGTTGCAGACATTTGGGAAGTGAACCAGTAGCTGCAAGGTGGATCTCTGCCTGTCTTTCTGTCACTGTGCCTTCAAGTCTTTTTTTTTTTTTTTTTTTTTGAAGATTTATTTATTTATTTGAAAGGCAGAGTTACACATAGAGAGAAGGAGAGGCAGAGAGAGAGAGAGAGGCCTTCCATCCGCTGGTTCATTCCCCAGATGGCCTCAACGGCTGGAGCTGCACTGATCCAAAACCAGGAGCCAGGAGCTTCTTCCAGGTCTCCCATGTGGGTGCAGGGGTTCAAAGGCTTGGGCCATCTTCCACTGCTTTCTCAGGCCATAGGAGAGAGCTAGATCAGAAGTGGAGCAGCCGGGATACGAACCGTCACCCATAAGGGATGCTGGCGTTGCAGGCCGGGGCCCTTAACTGGCTGTGCCACAGAGCTGCCCCCCCCCCCCTTTTAAAAAAGAACAAAGGGCCATCATTGAGGCACTGTGAGTTAAGCTCTGCCTACTAGCATCCAATTTTGGAGTGCTGGTTGGAGTTCTGGCTGCTCAGTTTCTGACCCAGCTCCCTGCTAATGTGCCTGTGAGAGCAGCAGAAGATGGCCTCAGTACTTGGGCCCCTGCCACTCACATCGGAGACCTGGATGGACTTCCTGGTTCCTGACTTGGGCCTTGCCCATCCCCAGCTGTTGTAGCCATTTGGGGAGTGACCCAGCAGATGGAAGATCTTTCTCTTTCTGTCATTTTACCTTCAAATAAATAAAGACTTTTTGAAAAGGACCACTCAATGGCTCTAATATTCACAGACTTGTGTAACTGTTACCTCTGATTTGAGAACAAATCATCACCCCCAGGAAACCCCATGCCCATCAGCATTCTCTCCCATTCCCCTCTCTCTTTGGCAACCAGCAGCCTATCTTCTGTCTCCAGGGACTGCCTACTATTTTTTTTTAAAGATTTTATTTTTATTTATTTTAAAGTCAGAGTTACTGAGTGAGGGAGAGACAGACAGATCTTCCATCCACTGGTTCACTCCCCAAGAGGCCACAGCAACTTGGCTTTGGCCAAAGCCAAGGGCTTCACCTGGGTCTCCCACGTGGGTGCAGGGGCCCAAGCACTTGGGCCATCTTCCTCTGATTTTTCCCAGGTCATTAACAGGGAGCTGGCTCAAAAGCGGAGCAGCCGGGACAGGAACCAGCTCCCATAAAGAATGATGGCATCACATCACATCTGTTATACCACAATGCTGGCCTGGGATTTGCCCATTTTAATATTTCACTTAGAAAAGCTTGTGATGGGCCCGGCGCTGTGGCGCAGTGGGACCGTGGTGGGACGAGACTGACCATGCTTCCCCCGGGGCCTGCCGGGCAGAAAGGAGTAAGCCGAGGACCATATCCCTCCCGCATCGCTTTTCATGGGATATGGTTTCTTTCCCGTGTTTTCTGTTGCTTCTTGTTTTTCTCTAAACATCTTTGAAAGTCTTGTGTGCTACACTGGACCCCATGCGCTGTTGGGTATGCGGATGCCTGCTCACACAGGCTTCTTGCTGTGTCTGATGTTCGTTTTTATGTATTTGAGCTTTCATTATCTGTCCTTTTTATTATTTTAAAAATTTATTTATTTGAAAGGCAGAGTTACAGAAAGAGAGGGAGAGGAAAGCCAAGTCCATCTCGGTCTCCTACATGGGTGGCAGGGACCCAAATACTTGGGCCATCACCTTTGCTTCCCCAGCTTTGCTTTAATCCAACAGGGGGCTGGATAGGAAGTGGAGCTGCTGGGACTCAAACAGGTGCTCTACTATGGGATACCGGCGTAGCAAACAGCAGTTTCACCTGCTACCCACAACACCGTCCCATTATCTATCCTTTTAGTGTGGGAGACCCTATAAAGCCTGGGTTGAGAGGCAGGCAGTCCCTGCAGAGAAACCTTGGGCAAGACTTCTGCAGGGATGCACCAATGCATTCGCAACTTCTGTTGCTGTTTCCTCTCCAGTGTGGGGGAGGGAAGGGGGAGACAAAAGGGGGCCCACCCCACCCCACCCCACCCCCCACACGGGCAGAGGCTGCCCTGTGTTACCGCCAGCACAGGCCCGATCTCAGGTGCAGAGACGTCTTCTTGCTGCCGGACACACGTCTCCTGGCCCAGTCCTTTCTGGAGAGGACAGCCTTGAGGGCCCGGGCCAAGGTTATCAAGATGAGCCACATCCCCAGCTTCAGAGCCGTGACGGAAGCTCTGGCCTTCAGGCTGCTTGCTGCCTTAGCTTTCTCTGTTGTAGATTTCGCTTCCTTTTTTTTTTTTTTTCTTCCCTTTAAGACCTGCTATGTATTTAAAGAAATATTTGTCATGTTTTAGATTTTGTGTTAGGAAACTATCCTATTATCTAGCCCTTAATATTTATACTTTTGTTCCGGGGTGGGGGGTGGGGGTGGGACAAAAGTATAAATATGCAAACAGGTAGTTTCTGGTGTTCACAGCTCCCCACTGAGCCTCTTTGTGGGTTCCTGTCCCCAGTGGCTGGGTTAAGCAGAGAAGGGAATCCCTACACTGCTAAGTATCTGACGTGCTATTTCTCGGGGTTCTTTAAGAACCTTGACCCGTTGAAAAAGCATCACCCTTCCGCTGAGTCTGAAGATGGAAAGCAGGTTCTGGGGCCGGCACTGTGGTGCAGCAGCGGGTTAAAGTCCTGGCCTGAAGCACCGGCATCCCATATGGGCTCCGGTTTGAGTCCCCGCTACTCCTCTTCCAATCTAGCTCTCTGCTATGGTCTGGGGAAGCAGTAGATGGCCCAAGTGCTTGGGCCCCTGCACCCACGTGGGAGACCCGGAAGAAGCTCCTGGCTCCTGGCTTCAGATCAGCACAGCTCCGGCCGTTGCGGTCAATTGGGGAGTGAACCTGCAGATGGAAGACCTCTCTCTCTCTGTCTCGACCTCTCTCTGTAACTCTTTCAAATAAATAAAATAAATCTTAAAAAAGAAAGAAAGAAAAGAAACAGAAAGTAGGTGCTAGGAGACAGGAAGAGAGACGTTTCAGCCCATCACCTTCCACCTGGTTCTTCCACGTGGGGCTCTAGGGGAAGCCCCGTGGAACGTGGTGCCTGGCACACAGGACAAGGACAACAAATATTCGATGAGCGGATGCTGAGTGCATAACTGAGTCACCGTGTCACGAGACGACTCACTGACTGTCGTAAGCTTCCCTCTGTGTTGAGGTTACCAATCCCCAGCACGGGGTTGGAGCTAAGTTGGTTAAACTGTCGGTACAGGAAAGCAGGGTGCGGGCACTGGGGTGCTGTGCGGTGGATAGAGAAGGCAGATCAATCACAGAGAGCTTCCGGAACAGGATGAACTTGGAGGTGAACGGCAAAGGAAAGGGGTGGGGCTGCTCCGAAGCTCACAGCAAGTTGGGAGGGGTGGGAGCTAACGCGCACGCACCCCTTCCGCTGTGCCAGCACTGTTCTCCGTGGGCTGGTTCCTTACATCCTCCCAGCAACCGGAGGGCGTGGGGACTGTCCGGTCCTATTTTATAGATGAGGCGCAGAGACATTAAGGAACTTGCCGCTAAGTCAGGGAGCTGGGATCCAAGCCCAGGCAGCGTGGCCCCCGGGCGTGTGTGCTAAGCTGCGGTGCCGTGCAGCTCAGCCTGCACGTGGCTTCCTGTGCACGGAGCTGTCTGTTCTTCCGCAGAACACGGCATCAGGTGGAGCCTCAGAGCCTCGCCTGCCGCGTCGCTCTCAATCCTAGCAGAGTTGTCCCCGGAAAGCACATTTTAGGGGTCAGTGATGCGTGCGGCGGATTAACCCTGCCTGGGATGCCCGCGTCCTGTATCAGTGTGCTGGTGTGCGTATCCGGCTTCTCCACTTCTGAACGAGCTCCTGGCTAATGCGCCTGGGGAAGGCAGCGGAGGATGGAGCAAGGACTTGGGCCCCTGCCACCCCCGTGGGAGACCTGGATGGAGTCCCTGGCTCCTGGCTTCCACTTGGCCCAGCCTTAGATGTTGCTGCCATTTGAGGAGTGAACCAGCAGACAGAAGGTCCATCTCTCTTTCTCTTTTCCTCTCTCCTTTCTCTCTCTCTCTCCTCTGTGTATCTCTCACATTTTGGAAATGGTGTGCTGAGCTCATACCTCATTCCAGGCACCATCTAAGGAGATTTATTTATTTTATTTGAAGGCAGAATTACAGAGGGGCTGAGGCAGGGAGAGAGACAGAGAGAGAGAGAGGTCTTCCATCCATTAGTTCACTCCCCAGATGACCACAACGGTTGGGACTGTGTTGATCTGAAACCAGGAGCCAGGAGCTTCTTCCAGGTCTCCTATGCAGGTGCAGGGGCCCAAGGACTTGGGCCATCTTCTATTGCTTCCCTGGGCCATAGCAGAGAGCTGCATCGGAAGAGGAGCAGCCAGGACTTGAACCGGCGCCCATATGGGATGCCGGCATTGCAGGCAGCGGCTTTCCCCCAATATACCATGGTGCCGGCCCCAGGCTCTCCTTTAACTTTCACAGAAATCCTAAGAACCGCACAGTAATAATGGATACACCAGGAAACTGGCCTCTGAGAAGAAGAACTCACCCAGGGTAACAGCTCAAAAAAGGACGAAACTGCGATCCAAGCCCAGTTAAGGATGCTAGACTGTCTGTGTTCAAACCCTTTCCATGGCTTCTTGAGACTCCCTCCCTCTAAGCTAAAAGTCAAAGAATTCATTGTTTTTATGGAAGGTCCCAAGGTGGGGGGGTAGGGGGGTGTGGGGGGGCAGCATCCCTCTGAATGCCTGGATGACAGTAGGTTTGTGTCAGGGAGGTGAGGAGATCCCGGTAGGTGCACTCGCCTGCTGGGGTCAGTGCGCACCAGTGGCGGCCAGTGTAGATGCGCAAGCAGGCGAGGGACCAGGTCCCCCACAGCAGCCCTGAGCCCTCCGCCAGGCTGACTCCGCAGAACACCGCCCTGGGCTGCTGCAAGGGGTCTGCCCTCACCTCTACCCTCCGACCAACCGAGACCCCGAATCAGGGAGAGGCCAGGCTGCTGCCGGAGTCCCCGCTCATGGAGCCTTAGCAGGTGACTTGGCGAGGGGGATGCGGGTGGCACCAGCTCTGTCCTGTCCCGCAGACAGGGAGTCTCCCAGTCCCCGTGAAAGCCCCCCCGACTCAGGTCTTAGTGGGGACTTGCTGTAGATTGTCCCCACCATACAGGGCAGGTCTCCGAAGACCAGGAAGTGGCTGCTGCACCTTCCCGAGGGTGACAGCACTGGCTCTGGCTGCTGCTGTGGCCCTGGGCAAAGCCCTAGGAAGACCCAAAGCTGGTGAGAAGCACACAGCCCTTGGGGTGTGGAGCCTGATCGGGTTCCCAGAGTGGGGAGGAGGCAGTGCTGTGGGTGACCATCGGCACGCTGCAGGGACCCACGGCTGTGACAGGGAAGTGAGTGGGCAGGAAGGAGATGAGAGAGAGATCCCTCAACAGCTCAGCCTCCGCCCGCGCCCATGAGGTCAGCAAAGCCGGGCTGGGCCGGGCAGGGAGTCTTTCCCCAGAGCTGGGACGTATGTGGGGCTGGCCCCGGTGACAGGCCAGGCACCGAGCAGCCACTGCAAAGCTCTCCTAAAGCAGTGTCCCAGCAGGAGCATTTCTATCCTCCCCCGTCTTGCTTTAATACTTGTTTTAAACTTTTAACGCATCTTTATATGTCACTTAGTGTTCATGTCGCATCTAATAGTTTCTAAAAAGGTAGTGAGGTTGAGGTCTCGGGGAGTAGGCATCAGAACTGGCCGGGACCCCGTGTCTCCACGTGGACACTCGGTAGTAGGCATAGTAACACTGGCTTTCTGGGCCAGTAGCGTGGCACGGCGGAGTAAGCCACTGCCTGCAATGCCAGTATCCCAAATGAGTGCCAGCTTGAGTTCTGGCTGCTCCACTTCCGATCCGGCTCCCTGCTTATGCACCTAGAAAGGAAGTAGAAAATGGCCCAAGTATTTGGGGCCCCTGCACCCATGTGGGAGGCTCCTGGGTTCAGCCTGGCCCAGTCCTGGCTGTTGCAGCCATCTGAGGAGTGAACCTCCAAATGCAAGATATCTCTCTCTCTCTCTCTTCCTCTCTTGTAACTCTGCCTTTCAAATAAATAAACCAGTCCTTTTTTCTTTTCTTTTTTTTTTTTAAAGAATTCTGGTGTTCAACCCGCAGCTGAGAAACACATATTTTCCCCACACATAAGATTATGATGAGAGCGGTCGGGAATCTCCCGGCAAACCCAGAGCAGAGGTGGAGCTGCCTTCCCAGGTGGCCTGACCTCTGACCGAACAGCCTCAGCAAGCTGACTTTCTCACCAGGGCTACTGGAATCCGAAGCATGTCGCCGGTGAGGACATATGACAGCCAACAACCCAACCGGTCCTGGTGTGTTTCCACTAGCTGCCCACTGCAGGGCTGAGAAAGCCGGGGTGCGGTCAGGGCAGCTGGCCCTCGTGGGCAGGGTCCTACCTCCACGACCACGCAGCAGCAACAAGAGGGCAGTTCCGTAACTAGTTGATATGGAAATAAATACAAACTGAAAACATTGTGGCACAGCTGATGAAGCGGCCACTTGCAACACTGGCATCCCACAGGAGCACAGGTTCAAGTCCCGGCCACTCCACTTCCAATCCAGCTCCCTGCTAATGTGCCTGGGAAGGTAGTGGAGGATAGCCCAAGTCCTTGGGCTCCTGCTACCTATCTGGGAGACACAGATGAAGTTCTTGGCTTGGCCTGGCCTGTTGCATCCAGTTGGGGAGTGAACCAGTGGATGGAAGCTCCCTCTCTCTTGCTCTCTCTCTCTCTGTGTCACTCTGCCTTTCAAATAAATAAATAAATCTTTAAAAAAAAAAAAACCTAAACATCTTTCAAGCTTTAAAAAAAAAGGCTCACTTAAAAAATACATTTTGCCAAATTTTGGACTTGAAAACCCCTCGCATTGTGATGCCGCAGATTAAGCTGCCACTGGTTCAAGTCCCAGCTGCTCCACTTCCAACCCAATTTCCTGCTAAAGTGCCTGGGAAGACAGCCGGTAATGGTTCCAGTGCTTGGGCCCTGCCACCCAAGGGGGAGACCCAAACTGGGTTCCAGGCTTCTGCCTTCAGCTTGGCCCAGACCTGGCTGTGGCAGGCATTTGGGGAGTGAACCAGCAGATGGAACATTTCTCTCTGTCTCTCTCATTTGCTCTGCCTTTCAAGTAAATAAATCTTAAAAAAAGAAGTCATATCCATCTCCTAATCCTTTGCTTCGTTGAGACGTGCACCTGAGTCCTGTGTACCATGCGTTTTCTTTTCTTTTCTTTTTTCTTTAAAGATTTATTAATTTTATTTGAAAGGCAGCATTACAGAGAGGAAGAGGCAGAGAGAGAGAGAAGGAGAGAGAGAGAGATGTTTTCCATCCACTGGTTCACTCCCCAAATGACTGCCAATAGCCAGAACTGAACTGATCTGAAGCCAGGAGCCAGAAGCTTCTTCCAAGTCTCCCACACAGGTGCTGGGGCCCAAGCACTTGGGCCATCTTCTGCTGCTTTCCCAGGCCATAGCAGAGAGCTGGACTGGAAGTGGAGCATCTGGGACTCGAACTGGCACCCATATGAAATGCCGGCACTGCAGGCAGCGGCGGCTTTACCCGCTACACCACAGCGCCGGCCCCGCACCATGCGTTTTCTTCCCTGGACTTTTCCTATGCTGTCTTCTCCCCTTGAAATGCGCCCCTCCTCCTCAGGGCCTAACTCCCTGCTTCCAGTGTCAGTCTAGAGGCCACTCGCTCCAGGAAGTGCTTGCTGGCCCTTGGTGTCTCCTGTGTGCACCCGCGACCCCTCTGCCTTCTTCCTGTTTCAACACCCATCACCAGGGTTTTGTCATTGCCTGTTTGTTGTCTGGGTCCTTCCCCAGATCGCAGGCCTCCAGGGCGGTAATCGGCTCCCAGTCACGCCTGTGCCCCTGTGCCTGACACGTAGTGGGTGCTCACTGGATATCTATGAGATGAATAAGTAGGGAGACCGAACCTTCTCCACTTCCTGCTCGTTAGCCGATCCTGAGTTCAACCACCTGCCGGATGAGTCATAAGATTTACCTGTTTCAGAGAAAGGCTGATTTTATAAGCCCATAGAAATAACATCTGAAGGTGAAAACCCAGGCCATCCCCCTACGGGGTGTGAAAGTTTTTTCTGGGGTTGGTGTTGCTAAGAACCAATGGCAGGGGCCAGGCGCCCACATTCAATATCAAAGAAACTGCGCTCCTGACTCCGCCTTCTGCTGATACCGCCCTTGGGAGGCTCCAGGTGACCCCTCATTTAGCTGGGTCATTGCCACCTCTGTGGGAGACCAGGATTGTTTGCTTCTGGCTCTGGCCCAGCCCTGGCTGTTGCAGGCATTTGGGGAGTGATCAGCGGATGAGGGCACTCTTCTCACGCGCGCGCTCTCTCTCTCAAATAAGCAAAACTTAAAAAAAAAAAAAAAGGCAGGGGTTGTGTGTGTGCTGGGATGAAGCGGGGGACATCCCTGTGTCTTGTGTACCCTTCGGTCCCATGGCTGAATTGATGCTGAAGTGATGGGCAGCCCAGAAAGGAAGCCAGCGTGGACTCACTCAATCCATGTGGCACCGCGGGGCTGCAGGGTCTCAGTCGCGGTAGCAGTTCATGGAGGACACGCACAGAAGGGAGGGCCTGTTCAAGGATGAATTTCATTTGCTTCATTGTTCTGTGCTGGTTAAACCAGCCAAGATGCTGTGATGGTGATGGTGACAGTGACGGTGATGGTGATGATGATGGTGATGGTGATGGTGATGATGATGATGGTGATGGTGATGGTGATGATGATGGTGATGATGGTGATGGTGATGGTGGTGATGGTGATGGTGGTGATGGTGATGACTGATGGTGATGGTGATGGTGATGGTGATGATGGTGATGGTGATGATGATGGTGATGGTGGTGATGGTGATGGTGATGATGGTGATGGTGATGATGATGGTGATGATGGTGATGGTGATGATGGTGATGGTGATGATGATGGTGATGGTGATGATGGTGATGGTGATGGTGATGACTGTGATGGTGATGGTGGTGATGGTGATGGTGATGATGGTGATGATGATGATGATGGTGATGATGGTGATGGTGATGATGGTGATGGTGATGGTAGTGATGGTGATGGTGATGAGGAATGTGTTTACAAGAATGTGCTTGAGGTTGAGGACTGGACACAGACACACCATTGGATATGTGTGTGAGTTTTGCACTTCTGTCACACTCGTGTGTCCCTGTATCTCCAGGTCGTTCCTGGAAATAAGAGAAGAAAAGGGAGGGACCAAACACTAGCCGAGCCCCTGCTCTGTTCCAGGTCCTGTCCGATTTTCCCGTTGCCTGATCGTCATGACAGGGGTCAGTGGGTTAAGCTGCTTGCGATGCTGGAGCCAGTTTCAGTTCCTGGGGATCTTGCTCCTAACCTGCTCCCTGCTGATGCTCCTGGGAAAGCAGCAGAAGACGGCCTGGGTGCTTGGGTGCCTGCCGCCCGTGTGGGAGACCCGGGCGGAGCTCCAGGCTCTTGGCTTCACCCTGGCCCAAACATGGCTATTGCAGTCATTTGGGGAGTGAACCAGCAGGTGGAAGGTCTCTTCCTCTATCTCGCCCTCTCTCTATCTCTCTGCCCTACAAATAATAATAAACTTCCTGAGAACCCTGTATTATCGATTTTGCTACTCCTGACTTATGGACGAGGAAGCTGAGGATCAGAACAGAGGTCATAATGAGTTGTGGTCCTGAGAGTGGTGTCTAATTTACGTCTGCTCTGTCACTTCCAGGCGGATCCCTAACTCCACAGGTAGGGTGTGACATCAACGGAGGACACCGAGGAAACACTACAGAGCCCAGTTCAGAGGAATAGTTCAGTGGCCAGGCCCAGGGGTGAGCGGTCACACTCACTTCCCACCTCTGCATCTCCGTTGTGTGGCCTTGGCATCGCAAAGGTGCCCTTAGGGCATCAGTGCCTTTTTTCAAAAAGTACCATAAACGTACCTGTAGTAAGTGGATAGGTCCAAAGAACCCAGTATTTCTGTACTAACAGCTGAACGGTTTAAGGAAAAATGCACATGCGTTGAAAAGAAGCAGCAGCTACATTTGATTATTACTGGGGGGAGTGTCCTGCCTGCCTCCCCAGCTTTAAAATCAGCTCCGCCGCGACCCAGTTTGGGGAGATATGGCGTCGTTGGAAGGAGTGCAGCGCCATCTACTGGGGTAACGGTGAACTGCGGCGCCCCTCCTGGAGTCGCCGTCCGCACTTGCGGCGCCTCTGCGGCCACTTTGGGAATTGCGGGGCTGGGGTCTCTCGCGGTTCCCGCTTCCTCTCCGTGCCTGGTTTCCCCGCCTACTTCACGGCTGCCGAGGCCCCCGGAGGGGATCGCAACGCGGCTTCGGAGAGCAGGCGTCGAGAAAGCCGCTCCGGCCTTAGAACCGCCCGGGGCCGCCAGGGAGCCCGACCCTGCCTCGCGGGGACCCTGCGCGCGGATTGCGAGGTCCCCGTTCTGCAAGGCGCCAGGCACGGGAGTTGTTTACAACAAACAAAAAACCCGGGACGTCTTAATGAGCAGCTGGGCTGGGGAATCGCTGGCCCAGAACATAGGAAATAGGGTATTTTGGAAATAAAAGTAGGGGCCGGCTATGGTGCAGTAGGCTGAGCTGCTGCCTGCGAGGCCGGCATCTCATATTCAATTCAATTCATTCAATATTCCATGAACTTTTTGAAGTACCCTCATATAGAGCCCTACCAATCTAAGGCATTGTTGGGAAGCAGCAGATGTGCTCTCTTCCCTCGAACAGTAGCAGCAAGGCCTCTGAAAGCCCAGGACCCTGAGGGTCGCGGTCCTCCGCCCGCCTGTGCGCCGCTCACCCACAGCCGGGACCCCCAGAAGGCGGGGTTCACCCGGGACACCTGCCGAGTCCGCCTAAGGAGTAGCTGCAGTACTGGAAAGTGCCAGCAGGGGGCAGCCTTGTGTCAGCCCCAAGCCAATTTGGTGTTTGGGTTTTTTTTTTTTTTTTTGAAAGTGAAAATACTAATCATTTTAAGTAATTTTTTACTTTCATTTTTAATTGACACAAAATAATTGTACGGATTCATGGGATTCAGTGTGATGTCTCCACACACGTGTGCCAAGTGTGATGATCCAATCAGGATCATTATCATCTCCATCACTTCCAATAGTTACCATTTCCTTCTGTTGGAGAGTTAAAATCCTCTTTCCTTGCCATTTTGAAATGCACAGTAATTATTGTTCACTGTAGTCACCCCACAGTGCTACAGAACAATAGACCTTAATCCTCCTATTTTGCTACTCATTAGTCAACCAACCCTTCTCTATTCTTCCTCTCCCAAGCCAATTTTTTTTAAAAGACTTACTTATTTATTTGAAAGGCAGAGTTAGAGAGAGAGGAGGAAAGGCAGAGAGAGCTTTTCCATCTATGGCTCCACTCCCCAAATGGCTACAACAGCCAGATCTGGACCCGGCTGAAGCCAGGAGCCAAGAACTCCATCCAGGTCTCATATGTGGCCAGCAGGGGCCCAAGCACTTGAGCCATTTTTTACTGTTTTCTCAGGTGCATTTGCACGGAGCTGGACTGGAAGTGGAGCAACTGAGACCTTGAACTGGTGCTCCAACATGGGATGCAAGCAGCGGCTTAACTTACTGTGCCACAGCTCCTGCCCTACCAATTTGTTTTGCAAAAGCTTAGTGAATGTTTACAAATTTAATTGAATTTTATTCACCACTGGACCATCGCACAGAAACTAATTACAAATCCAAGAATTAAAACCAGAAGTACAATATAAAAATCAAAACTTTTAAAGTAACTTTTAATTTGCTTAAGGTTCTTTGGCAGTAGATCTTAGTTTCTCTGGATTCTTCTCCCTCATCATTGTTTTAATTATGAATTATTACTTTTATATTCATATGGGGCTCACACTTCATCCGTGCAAATCGGGCGTGCACATGTAATAAAAACAATAACTGGGTCAGTGCTGTGGCATAGTAGGCTAAGCCGCCTCCTGCAGTGCTGGCATCCCACATGGGCACCGGTTTGAGGCCTGGCTGTTCCACTTCTGATCCAGCTCTCTGCTGGTGGCCTGGGAAAGCAGTGGAAGATGGCTGAAGTTCCTGGGCCTCTGCACCTGCATGGGAGACTTGGAAGAAGCTTCTGGCTCCTGGCTCCGTTGGTTTTTGCAACTATTTAAAGAGTGAACTAGTGGATAAAGATCTCTTTCTCTCTCTCTCTCTCTCTCTCTCTCTCTCTGCCTTTCAAATTAATAAATAAATCTTATTTTTTAAAAAAAGAAGAGGGAGGGGGAGAGGGAGGGGAGGGAAGAGGGAGGGGAGGGGAGAGGAGGGGGAGAAGGAGAAGAAGGAGTTGAAAATCCCAGCAGGGCTGAACCCCTTGGTGTTAGCCTGCACCTTCTCAGCCACCTACAGTGATGCGCAGGGCACACAGAGGACACCAGAGCTGGTCACCAAATTCCCTCTGCTTTCTGCTTCTTGGCCACACGCCAGGACTGTGCTCCCTGGTCCCTGGTGCTTTTGGGTGTAGCTGTGAGCTGGTGGTGGCCAGTGAGAGGCGAGCAGAGGGTGGCATCCCTCCCTGGCTGGAGCACCTCTCGCCTCCGTGAGCTGCAGAGCTGTCTTCCCCTCCATCGCAGCCGGTGTTAAGGTTCCCGATGCGGCTGTGCCCCAGCTTGGTAGTGATTCCACCTCACCCGTAATGGACACACACAGTAACTGAGAACAAACCTTTGTCACTTTAAGCTGCTGTGAACTGAGTTTTGCTGCTGTCCTCAGCTATCCTGATGGGCCGTGTGCTCTGAGTTAAGGTGGACTTGCAGGGCCGGCGCTGTGGCGTAGTGGGCTAAGCCTCCGCCTACCGTACGGCATCCCTTAGGGACACCAGTTGGAGTGTTGGAGTCCCGGCTGCTCTGTTTCTGATCCAGCTCCTTGCTAATGGCTTGGGAAAGCAGTGGAAGGGGGCCCTAGTGCTTGAGCCCCTAAACCAGCGTGGGGGACCTGGCTCCTGATTTCAGATCAGCTCAGCTCCAGCCATTGTGGCCATTTGGGGAGTGAATCAGTGGATGGAAGACCTCTCTCTCTCTCTTTGTCTCTCCCTCTCTTTGTCTATTACTCTGTCTTTATTCATAACAGCTCCCAGATGCCCTTCAGGTGGGGTGGGGGTGGGGGGAATAAACAGCCTGTGGGGGGTCCATAAAATGCACCTGGCTCAGTAAGAAAAAGGAGGCACCCGGATGAATTGCAAGCACTTTGTGCTGAGTGCAGGGAGACCCTAAGCTGCATCTCCTGCGGTGCCATTTGTAGGCCTCTCTGGAAAGAGAGTGCTAGGAGCAGCCAGCACAGTAGGGGGTGCGGGGAGTGGCTGGGGGGGGGGGGCGATGAGGCCCTGGGGATGCTTCCGGATCTCCGGATCTCCGTTACCTGACCCCACACATCATGGAAACTCAGAACTGTATATCCAAGTGTGACTTTTACTGCATGTAAATAAAACATGTAAAGGGAATGAAAAGCCAGACGTAAAAGGTCACGTATCGCTGGATTGCATTTGTATGAAAAGTCCCAGATAGGCAAATTCAGTGAGAAAGAAAGGAGACAGCCACCTGCGGGGAGGTGGGGTGGGGTGGGCAGGAATGGGGAGGGCTGCAGGTGGCTGTGGGTTTCTGTCGGGGTGGGGCAGCGTGCCGGAAGCAGACACTGCTGATGGTTGTATAACCTTGGGAACCTTGTAGAACCTTGCAGACCACTGAGCGGTGCACTTGAGAATGCTGCAAATTACGAAGGTGAATTATTTCTCAATTTGTGAATGTGGGTTAGTCCTTTTTCACTCAGTTTCCTCATTTATAAAATTAATATTCCTGGGGCCAGCATTGCAGTGCCATGGGCTAAGCCTGCAACACCAGCATCCCATACACAGTGCCACATGTCCACCACACACCCCACAGTCACACACACACCACACAATACACATCACATGTAACACACACCACACACCACGCACGACCACCACACACCCCACATACCACGTACAACACATACATCACACATAACAGGTACCACACGTGCAACACACACACCAAACAACACGTGTACACATCACACACACACAAATATACACATCCCATGTCACACACACCACACAACATACATCACACATACACACCATACACCTCACAGACACACACACCACACAATATACACCATATATAACACACACCACACACATCCACCACACCCCCACACCACATACAACACATACTCATATCACACACAATACACATAACACACACCACACATGCAACACTCACCAAACAACACATATACACACCACACAACATACATCACACATATACATTACACACACTACACACGTGTCACAAACGTACCACACATACAACACACACCACATACACACATTCACACATACACACCACATACACACATTCCGAGGCTGCCATGTGTCCAGGTTCCATAGCCATGCCAGGCACAGTGAGGTCCCCCATGGGGTCTGGGAGGAGGGGCACTTCTTGTGCCCCCTAAAAGATTTCCCCTGGCCTGGGTCCTCGGGTCCCCCTCTGTGCCTTCACGGGGTGGAGGTCGCCTCAGGGGCAGGCCCAGGGGCAGGAACAGGTGCCACTGTCAACCAGGCAACCTGGAGGCAGAGGAAGGCTGGGGGCAGGGGGCGGGGGTGGCCCGGATGACCTCTCCACTGCCCGTGGCCCTCCTCTCCCTCTCTGCCACCTGGGAAACCCCAGTTCTCTCTGTCCCCTGCCCTCTGTTCTAAACAGCAGCGGCCTGCTTAGCCCTGGGACCTGGCAGGAAGCAGGGGCTTAGGCGGGCAGGAGGGAGGGTGGCTTTCTTCCTGAACTTGGGACGCCCTTGTCCTCCCAGACCTGGATCTGTGGGCACTTCTTCCCCTCCCTGCCCTCCTGGCTTGCTGGGGTTGGAGAGGCACCCACACAGCCAATCCCCAGCTGAGCCATGCTGTGGTCAGGGTAGGGCCTGCCTGCTTCCCGGGGCCACACTGAGCACCAGCACCCAGCGGCCCTGGGCTCCCAAGCCCTCAGCGAGGGACAGGAGTGGGCTGGGTGAAGGCCGGGGTTTGTTGTGGCTCTGGCAATATCAGCTGCTCCAGGGCAAGAGAAAAGTGCAGCTTGCACATTGCTTACATTTTTCTTTTGCGGCCAGGCTGCAAATGTTGGAAATAAAAGCAAGCGATGGGGAGAGGGCAGACTCTTGGTGCACCTTTGCCCCTGGCTGGGGGTGGGGGGTGAGGAAGAGCATCTCAGTGGGGATCCAGCTCTGAGGATGCTGGCGCGTGGGTGGAAAGGATTGCTGTGGTCTCTGCCTGGATGTTCCGGGGACCTGCCACCCCCCACTCCGACTCCTCCACACAAAAGCACACACAGCTGGGGGAAAGCCTGGGGGCCTACAGGACAGGGGGGGGCATAGGAGGAGAGGCAGAAGAGGCGTGGGCTGGGGCCTGGGTGCCTCTTGCTCCCATTCACCCCCATCACTTGGACGTGAGTGGTTGGCAGGGATGGGAGGGGACCTGGGTTTGGGGCTCTGTCTGCGGCTCCTCTCACCTGCCCTCACCACCCCCCACCCCGAGTCTGCTCCAGGCAGATGGCTCCTTGCCTGGGACAGTGCAGCACAGCCCTAACGATCCACCTGCTTCTTTCCCTCAATCCCATGCCCTGAATCCTCTCCGGTCTAAAATCCCTCCATTGCTTTTCCTTTCCTCTGTCTTTGTCTCCTCTCCTCCTTTTCTGATGGCACTCGAGGGTCCCCATATGTGGAATGGAGCCGAGAGATGCCACAGCCAGTCAGAGCAGACTGGCAGGACCTGAAGCTGGGCATAGCTCCCCAGGCGCCTTCTCAGATGTGCACCTGCCTTGGCCAAGCTTGCCCCAGTCTCGGGGACGAGCTGCACCCGGTGAGAGTTTTCACCCCATTTCCTGCACCCACAGTTCTGGCCCCTGCATTCCCAGAGCCTGAGCCTCGGCTGGCCAGATGCTGCCACGTGTCTGTTGCACCACACTGACAAGGCATCTGTGCCTTTAGCTCACGACTGCCTTTGCTACCAGCCTCCCCCTGCCCCGCTTTGTGTGTGAGAAGTGTGTGTGTGTGTGTGTGTGTGGTGGGTGTCCGGAGCAGCACAGCCTGCCTTGGGGCAGGAGGAGGCTTACTTAGGTCTGAGTGATGCCTCTGATGGTTGCGGGGGTGTTCAGCCTGAGGCGGGCTCGTGGCTCCAGCGAACTGGATCACACTGCGCAAAGACCAAGGTCTTAGTCTCGCGCCAGTCGGGACAGTCACAGACTCCTCTCTCAAGTGCGCTGTGCTTTGACTTCCTCTCCAGGAAGGCTGGCTGGCTGCTCCCAATGTTTGCCAGTGCCCTGTTTCCTCCCAGGGATATCCTCCCCAGGGCCCACCATTCCAGAACCCTCCAGGACTCCCCCTGCTCTGTTCACCCCCACAGAGCCTTCCCCGACTCCACTGGCTGAGAGTGTTGGTCTCTTCTTTCAGCTCCTGAACACGTGCTTACCCTGGTAGGATTTCTCAGCCTCACCATGGCCGACACGTTGGGAAAGGTGGCTAGCTCTCTTGTCGGGATGACTCTGTTTGGGGGGATGTTCAGCAGTGCCCATGGCCTCCATCAGTGTACTAGATGCCACCCGAAAGATGTCCCCAGACATGGCCGAATGACCTTTGAGGGGCAAGGTTGCCTCCAGTTGGGAACCAGGTATTTGGCTTTTCGTGTTCCATTCCTCCAGCTGGGCTCCTTTGAATGCCTCGTTGCACCTCACGCCCTGTTACACGTTGTCATCTTAAACCAACCAGCACGTTCTTTTAAGCATTAAAAGTGCAAACAGGAGTTGTAATAGCTACCTTTAGCCTTCAGTTATACTTTTTTTTTTTAAAAAAAGATCTATTTATTTATTTGAAAGGCAGAGTTACAGAGGGGCAGAGGGAGAGAGAAAGAGAGAGAGAGACAGACAGACAGACAGACAGAGATCTTCCATCGCTGGTTCACTCTCCAGATGGATGCAATGGCCGGAGCTGCACTGATCTGAAGCCAGGAACTTCTTCCAGGTCTCCCACACAGATGCAGGGGCCTAAGGACTTGGGCCATCCTCCACTGCTTTCCCAGGCCATAGCAGAGGGCTAGATCAGAAGTGGAGCTGCCGGGACTCGAACCAGCGCCCATATGGGATGCTGGCACTGCAGGCGGCCCGTCAGTTGTGCTTCTGTGGGGGTATAATTCCTGTCTGATTCCAGGAGGTCAGTTCACTCTCCTCTCACATCAGACTGCCAGGAAAACCTGTGAGTGAGGGAGGGCCCCTGTCATGTTTGCTGCAGAAATTTTGTGACAATATCTGTAAGCCACAACAGAAGTATTTCCACGCCCACGCCCACTTCCGGAGATACCTACTCAGATCAAAATCTGAATCACAAAATAATCTAACCCCATTTTGAAGGCCACTGCCACGGGCCGTGAGTTGTATTAGGTTCTCTGCTGGATGGTGTCAGGTTCTGAGGGTTGCAAGAGGAGAGACGGGTTATTACACTGTCTTGTCTTCTCCCAGCTGGGTCTATCTCCCTCCTTCAACATCCAGATCTATGGGCTTGTGCCCTTCTTTGGTGCTACCAGGCAGTGTGAGGGTGGTTTTATTTATTTATTTTTATTTTAAATTAATTAATTTACTTTAAAGGTAGAGTGACAAAGAGAGAGACAGAGACATAGACAGGGGGAGAGAGATCTTCCATCCACTGGTTCACCCCCCAAATGGCCCCAACAGCTGGGGCTGGGCCAGGCTGAAGCCAGGACCTAGGAGCCAGGAACCCCCATCTAGGTCCCCCCGCGCGGGTGGTAGAGACTCAGGTGGATGAGCCATCATCGGCTGCTTCCCAGGCGCATTAGCATGACGCTGGTGTGGAAGCAGAGTAACTGAAACTTGAACCAGCACTCTGCTTTGGGGATGCAGGTGACCCACGTGGTACTCAGCCCGCTGCACCACAATGCTGGCCTCTGTGAGTTGTTAAGAAAGTCTCAGGTGTTGGAGTAAACAGACTGAGGGTCTCTCCTGGGCCCCACCAATCACCACTCCACGACTGTAGGCAAGCGCTTAAGCTTTCTGAGCCTCCATTTCCTTGCTTGGGAAATAGCCGTACACACCGAGGGCAGTGAGGAATGAAGAAGAACATGCCGAGTGGCTATCCTCGCGTCCACAGACACCATTCGTGCTGGTCTTCTCCTCCCTGGCCGACTCCATTCCTTGTTACTTTTGCTTCTCCCACATCATGGGTGACTCCAGGGCAAGAGCTGTGCTTACTCCTCCTTCGCACCCCAGACATCTCGCGCAGTGCTTGCTGTCCCGAGTGCTCCTCCTGTTTTGGATGGACGGAGGCAGCACTTGACTCCAGGAAGCTGAAGTGGACGAGTGCCGTCGGATAAGCACCTGGCCACCATCCCCTCAGTCCTCTAGCCCTGTGCTAATCGCATCCTAACTATAAGTGTATTTGACTCCTATGTCCTTATTTACACAGTTCAGTCCTTGCACTAAACAACACAACACTTTGTTACAACACCGTGTTTGCAGCTGGAGAGGACTTGTATCAGCTGATCCCACTCTGAATTTTCAGACAAGGAAACTGATGCCCACGAAGACACACAGCTTCTTTCTCGCACAAGGATGGGAAGAGTCTATTGCCTGCCAGCTGCTGGGCGATCAGGGAGTGTTGCTTTAGTTCCCGTTTCTCCCACCGTGCCTCTGCACCGGGATTTCCCAATCTCAGCTCTACCGACGTTTGGGGCTGGACAGTTCCTCGCTGGGATGGGCCCTTCTCTCCACTGGAGACTGTTCAAGCACGTCCCTAGCTTCTCGCTACCAGTTGCCAGGAATACAGCCCAGGCCCCCTTGGACACAATGGTCAAAAGGTCTCCAGATACTGCCACACGTCCCGCAGAAGATCACGGGTCCAGATGCTACTGCAGGTGCAATCCCTTCATGGCAGAGGCCCAGCCCCTCAGGCTATCCCACGTAATGTGATTGTTGTAATGAATAGTTGCCTAGCAAATCTCATTTGTAGCCAACAAGCTCTGGAGATAAGACAGAGCCACTCTGCAGTGAGTGCCAGGTCTCGGTCACTCCTTGGGCCCACTGCTGACAGATGTGTGCTTGCCACCTATTCTGCCTACGTCTGTGGGCCTTGGAAGTGGTGTCGACCCATGTCTCAGAACATCTGGCAGGCTCTGCCCTGCCCAGGGGTCTGGACTGTGTGGATGGACTCCTTCTGTGTCCCAGCCCTACTCACCCTGATTGCCTGTTTGTCTCTCTGCCCCCACTGGACTTGGAGGCCCAGGATGGCAGAGACAATGGCCATTGTGTTCCCCACGGAACTCCCAGCATCTAGTGGGCACAAGGGAAGTACCCAATAAACACTTGTTGAAAAGGAGATGTCGTAGGAATGGCCATGTTTCTTAAAAGCTGTGAGTCAGGAGTACAGAACTCAGCTGTAGTTCTCTTAGCTTTACAAGAATCCTTGCTTCTTTTAAAGAGCTTTCGAGGAGCCAGGAGCCGTCCGTGTGTCACCTCGCTGATCACAGAGCTGCGTGTGAGCAAGATATTATGAACCCCATCTGAAAGATGAGACAATGGAAGTCCAGAGCAATGGTGACACGGGAGATTGGACAGTGAAAAGCCCAGACTTGGACCTACAACCTCCCAACTGCTCCGCTTGGTCCTGACCTGCCTTGTCTACTCCTATTCACAGCCATAAGCCTGCATGCTGGTGCATTTTGTGGGCTGGGACCAGAAAAACGTTAAATCAGTCTACCTTTGCCTTTCCAGAGACATGGTAATGACCTTGTTACACAAAACTTTGTCTGTAAAGCCTCCAGGGAGCCGGATAGATAGGCTGCTTACTCCTGGTGCTGGGAACAGGTTGCTGCAAGTACAGGAAAAGGCACCACGAAAGCTGAAGTCTGAGATCCCACTGTTGCATAAATTCATTTCCTTTGTGAAATAGCTGCTGAGAAGTCCGAGCCATCACCCGTCACTCTGCCCCCAGTCATTCCGTGTTTACCGTTTGCTCCCTCGGTTTTTTGTTGTTTTTAAAGATTTATTTGCTTGAAAGAGTTACACACAGAGAGAAAGAGAGGCAGAGAGAGAGGGAGAGAGAGGGAGAGAGAGGGAGAGGGAGGGAGAGAGAGGGAGAGGGAGAGAGAGAGAGGTCTTCCATTCACTGGTTCACTCTCCAGTCAGCTGCAATGGCCCGAGCTGCGCTGATCGGAACCCAGGAGCCAGGAGCCTCTTTCGGGTCTCCCACGTGGGTGCAGGGGCCCAAGGACTTGGGCCATCCTCTACTGCTTTCCCAGGCCATAGCAGAGAGCTGGATCGGAAGTGGAGCAGCCGGGACTTGAACAGGGGCCCATCTGGGATGCCGGCACTGCAGGTTGTGGCTTTACCCGCTATACCACAGCGCCAGAATTTCAAAAAGCCTTGTCAGCTGCTTCTCTCCCATCCACTCTGTCTCCTCAAATAAGCAGCCCGAGGGGAGGGCCAGGTGTTCAGGTACTCGACTCTGCTGATAACGATGGCACCAGGAAAGGTGTGCGTCCTCGTCGGGACGTGGATAGGTGTGGGCGTCGTGCGCTCCCTTTTCTCGGGGTTCCCCGAGTGAGGCAAGACTGGGGGGGGGGCTCTTTTCTTGAAGCAGTTGGCAGGCTTGCCCGCTCCCTCCTCGGGGCTTGCGTGCAGTCCGTTGGCCTCACAGTCGTGGAGTCCGTCGGGCAGGTGCGGGGCACGAACAGCAGCCCCATCTGTCTCGCGCGGGCACGCAGGTCTGCGGCCGGCCGGTAGGAGGCGCGCCAGGACCCACACGGGACGCGAGGGAGACCCGGCCCCTGTGGCCACACGGCACTCCTGTCCCCCGGAGGCTTTCCTCAGAGCAGCCCAGGAGCACCGGACGGCGAGCGCAGGGCGGGGGTCCTTTCCAGTTCCGCCTAGCAGCGACACACCCACCGGCATCTGCCGCGACCCCCGACAAGCCCGCGCCGACCGGGGACGGGGGAGGCAGGCGGGGCGTGCGTGGGGCGCCGCGCCGAGGGGCCCGGGAGAGCCCGGTGCCGAGGACGGGGGCCCAACCCACCGCCGGGTGCCCCCACCCACCGCGCTCCGGCCCCGCCCCCGGCCGCAGGCCCCGCCCCGCGGCCCCGCCCCCGCCCCGGGACCCGTCCAGGCTGGCTTCACCGCCCCAGCCGGGGCCCGGGAGCCTCCAGGCGGAGAGGCTGCGGCCCGCCCTGCGCCGCGGCCTCCGCATGGAGGGGCCGCTCCCGCCGCCGGCCGAGCCGCCGCTGCAGGGAGGCGGAGCCGCCGCTGTTCCGGAGCCCGGAGCCCGGCAGCACCCGGGACACGAGACGGCGGCGCAGCGGTACAGCGCCCGCCTGCTGCAGGCGGGCTACGAGCCCGAGAGGTGACGCCCAGGGCAGAGCGCGCGGGGCGCATCCGGGGCGGGCGGCCTAGGAGGGCGCGGCGACTCCGTGCACCCGGCGGCCGGCGGGGGCAGGGAGGGGCAGGCCCGCACAGCCTCCCCCTCTTTCCGCCTCACCCGCTAACTAACTTCCAGCCGCCACGCACCTGGGTCTGGAGTTGGGGAGGCAGGCGGGCGTCGTGCGTCATGCCCCGGTGGCAGGGAGAGGGAGCAGGACGTTAAATCGCCGCCTGAAATCTTAGCCCTGGAGGGAACTTCGCCTCCACCCTCGACGACATCCGTCGCGAGCGGCTGCCGCGCGCGGGGTGTTCACACGGGGCTTGCTGGAGCCCTGTCCCATTTGCTGCCTCCTCCTTGGCCGTGTCCTCATAGAACTGTCTTCTGTCGCCTTCCAAATGGAGCTGCTCTGCCCTCACCACGCGTTGAGGGCTGATGAAGTTGCAGGTGCAGCTCACCTCAGGGTCTCTCCAAAGACTCAAGACTCCATGCTGGAGTGTGGAAGGCCATGAGGGGGTCGGGAGGCAGAGTGTGTCGGGGGGGGGGAGTGAGCTGGGCCCCAGGAAACTGGCTGAAAAGGAGCCCGCGCTAATCTCTGGATTGCATCGCAGCTTGAAATGCAATCCCACTGTATTTCCGGCCCAGAGGATTTGGACTCCTTTCTCTGCCCCATCTGCTGGTGCTCTGCAGCTTGGGGAGGTGACCTGGCAGCTGGGGTGGGGTGTATGGGGGGGGAGGTCTGGGGAATTAGCCCCAGGGGTGGCTGCTTATGTAAGAACTTTTACCGGCTTAAGGGGCTGCAAGGTGTAGTCTGGCCCCCTCCCGCTGTGTGCCAGCCTGCCCCTCTAGAATGGACTCAAGCTTGGGCAATCCCTGTCACTCCTCCTCTCCTAGAAATCCAGCCACTGGGGCTCAGGGCCCCAGGAAGGGTGGGGGCAGGCTGGGGTGCTTGGGGTTTGATGGGGGGCAGTTAGAGCGGGTACAGAATTGCAGAAGTTGTCACTCAGAGCCCCAGCCGAGGCCAGGCAGGAGCATCCTTCCCCGTACTGTACTTCTGGATCACGGGGTCACACACACACCCCCATCCTCCACTTAGAGGAGCAGGTGAAAGCCTGAGCCCCAGCCAGGTGTTATAATGAGATTCAAAATCCTCTGGCTACACTTCCACTGGGCTCCACCAACGTGGGCTGTGAGAAGAGGGGGCTTGATGTGAAACCCTGGGTTTGCGTCCAGTGTGGGTGCTCTCTGGTTGTGTCGTGGGCAAGCCGGGCTCCCCGCACAGCTCAACAGTGCTATTCTGCGTATTACCTTTTCTCCCTTCTCGAAAGTGTTCTGAAATCTCCTGCCTTCAAATGGCCCCAGAGCAGACAGCGACCTCTTGGCTCCCTGTCTGGACCTCAGGGGCACAGCTGCCCACTGTTGCCGAGGAAGGAGCTTAGAGCTGCTTCCCTCCCCTCGCAGCTGCCAGGTGGGGGAATCCCAGGGGACCCACAGCCTTCCTGGGGCCCAGGCCCCTGCTTGCCTCTGAGTCTCCTCCCCACGGAGGAAGCAGCTGGGGACGATCAGGAAGAGGGAGGAGGGACGCTGGGGGTGGGGTGGCAGGCGGAGGTGGGGGGAGGGATTAACAGAGCCACTGGAAAAGGACAGCCTAACCCAGGGCTGAGCCCAGCAGCTTAGAGTAATGAGGAGCCCCGACACAGGTCAAAGCAGGAGTGGCTGGGGGAGGGCGGGGAGGGGACAGGGGTCAGGCCATAAAGTGGGTAATCCCTGGGCAAGTGACCCTCCCCACAGTGGGCCTGGCAGCTTCCTCTCCTGGGTCTCAGCGCTGTAGGCTGGGGCAGATGTCACATAAAGGCCACCTGGGATGGCAAAGAGGCCAGTGGCTCTCCTGGGCCCCAGCCCTGGCGGGGCCTGGTGCGTGCTGTCCCTGCAGCACAGTGACCCAGAGCAGGTCCCTTAGGTTCCTAAAGAGACCAGAGGGCAGCTTGTGCTCTGGGCCTGCAGTTGGCATGATGGCCCTGCCCTATGGCCAGAAAGGTGCCCTGCACACAGCTCTGAATGGCCAAGGCCTTTTTTTCCAGCTGGTCCCCCTCAGCACACTCCCCTGCCCCAATGGGCCTGGGACTCCCTGGATGAGCTGTAAGTGCTAACCCCTTCTGGGCCTGCATTCTCTCGAGGTCTCAGAAGTGTCTGCCCCCCACCCTGAGGGCAAGGGCAACGGTGTGAGTCTCCGCTCACCCTTGGCCTCGTGGCCCTGGCTCTGTGGGGACCTTCCCTCCCCTCTGCACACAGATGGAACAGTCTGTTTTCCTGGCAGGGAGGCTGGGCATCCCAGGGAGCCCGGAACCTCCCCTAGGCCTGGCTGCCACCACAGCACTGGGAGGTAAACAAACCCAGGGTCCCCTGGGCTGGGAGGGAGGGCGCTCCTGCCACAGAGCCACCACCACCACGATGCAGGGAGAGCCCCGTGCCCTGCCTGCCTCATTTCTCCCCTTACTGGAAGCCACAGGGCAGTGAGGAAGCTGTGGGGTCTGGGTGGGAGTCCCAGGCTAGCTGTTGGTCAGAGGCAGCACTGGTCCCACAGCAGTGAGGCTCCGCCCCCCGGGGCCACCCTACCTTTCTCCCTCCTGTTCTGAACTCACTGGCACCTCATCTCACTCTCAGCCCCACTGAAAAAATCTGGGTTTTGCTGGGCACCCAGGGCCACCCAACTTCTGCTTTGGGAAATTTTCAAAAGTTCCCTAGTCTCTGTGCTCATTGGTATGCACACTTGCTTGCTGAAGCCAGGCCTGTGTGCCTCCCCCTCCACCAGAGCCACAGCCCCTGGTGCCCACACCACACCAGGTTGAGGTCGCGCCCCTCCGCCACCCCACCTGAGCCACAGGCGGAACCCTAACTGGCAATGCACAGATCGTGGGGTAAATGTGAGCATTTAAGACCATTTGCAAACTGCATCGGGTTCCAAGGCCACCACCCAAAGGTCAAGAAGTGTCCTTGTGAACAATTCCTGTGTCCTGGCAGTGATGGTCAAGGCCCGGGTCCCGGGTGTCTGTTCGGCCCCAGCCTCCTGGGAGCCCGGACCAGTGTCTCAGGTGTGCGGGGCTGGGTCAGGATCTGCACCAGGGTGCGGGAGCCGGTGCTGGGGAAGCGCAAACCATGTCAGAGCCCCCCACCCCGGTGTGGGGACGAGGACAACAGAGGGCTCAGTGGCCTGGGGTGTCCCAGGCTGGGAGGCGCGAGGTGGGAGCTGCCGAGGGGATGGGGGCGTGTCCCGGGCCGGGTCGCGGGGTCGCGGCGCCGCTGCGGGAGGCCTGGGGCGTGCGTGCTGCTGCGCGCAGGGCTCGGCGGGGCCCTTTGTGCGGCGCGGGGCGGAGGCGGCGGCCTCCCGGGGGAGGGGCGGGCGGAGAGGGCGGCGCCCCGGCCGCCCCGCCGCTGCCGCAGCCCCCGCCCCCGGCCCGCCCGGCCCGCGGCGGCGGCAGCGTGGCCGCGGCGCGGCGTCAGCAGCAGCAGCGGCGGCGGCGGCGGCAGCAGCAGCAGCAGCAGCACCGAGAGCGGCAGCGGCGGGGCTGCCCGCGCGGTGTTTATGTCGGGTCTCGGCGGCTCCCAGCAGCATGGCGGACTACCTGATCAGCGGCGGCACCGGCTACGTGCCCGAGGATGGGCTCACCGCGCAGCAGCTCTTCGCCAGCGCCGACGGCCTCACCTACAAGTAAGCGCGGTGCGCGGCCCCACCTGGCTCCGCGCGCGCCGCCGCCGCACCGCGACCCCAGCCGGCCCTGCACGTGCGCGGCTCCCCCTGGCTGACGCCCGCGTTCCCGGCCCAATGCGAGCGGCCGCAGGCTGGGGCGGGAGGGGGTTGCTGGGGAGGAGAAGGAAGGAGGCCCGAGCGAGGGACAGACGTGGCACAGCGACATCGCGGCTCTCGGTGCTGTGACCCGTTTCTGGGCCGGAGTCGGATCTGGCCTGTGCCTGCCTCCTCTCGTGGGCATTTGGCCACATGGAGGGGCCCTGGGGTGGGTGGGAACCAGAGACGTGGGAGTTCTGGGGAGACTTTCCCAGACCTTGGTCCGAGACGCCCTCCCCTTGCCAGCCGCACCTGGAAGGCAGCGGAGGCCCTTGGAGCTCCCCGCCGAGGTGGCTGCTGGAGTGTGGTCCCCTAAGAGAGGCCCAGTGGGCGCTTGGCAGGACTCCCCACCCCCACCCCCAGCCTGTCCAGCCCTCCTCCCGCTGTGCCCCTGCCTGCTCACAGGTTGGTACTGCGTCTCCCAGGCCGGAGCCTTTTCTGCCTGCTAGCTGCAAGCCCACCCCGCATGGAGTTTGGAAGGAGGATGGAGACCTACCTCTGGCTCGCTTTGCCTTTTCCGTGGGCCCTGGGCCAGTTGTGCAGGTCTGGCTGCAGCATTGTGTCCCTGCCAGGAAGGAGCCCCGGAACCCCGGACTGGGGCAGAGTTAGGATGCCGGCCACGCCAGAGCATCCCTGTCGGCCACTGCCATCCCAGCCCTGGCTGGAGCCTGCGGGCAGTTTTCCTAAGCACCAGGCAGGACCCCCTGCTGCTCTCCGCCTGCCTGCTCCTAGCTGTGGGGTACACCGACCCCACAGTGCCCAGAGGCCCAGGCTCCAGCGTTTCCGAGGGAGCTGCAGGGGCGGCTGCAGTTCTGTGTCTTCGGTGATGGGAGAGGGACGTTTGTCGTCTTTCACGCTGAGTCCCTACTGGAAACTGTCCAGGGGCACTCAGAGGAGCTTCTCTAGCCTTGGGGCAAACGAACAATCCCAGTCTCATCTTCTCTGTGGGTTTTCTTTCCTGCACTGGGGGTGGGGGTGGGGGGACTGCTGCTTTGCATAGCCGGGTTCAGCGTGTTCCCTGAGTGTGGGTCATTTGCTTTTGGGCGTGTCTGTCCAGGCATGCTGAGCCCGCTGGGGCCTCGGGCTGTGGCATTGCATCTGGACATAGCCCGTAAAGGCCTGCACTCCCCCGCCGGGCTTCACTGTGGCCGTGGTGCACCCTAGCATTGGCTGGGGTCCCCTGTGCCCCAATGCTCCCCTTTGCCGTTCTGGCTGCGTCTGTTGGCTGCTCCGGGCCCACAGCCTGCCCGGTCGGAGCCTGCCCTGCACTCAGCCCCCTGGGGTCCCCTGCATATTCTTCTGAACCGTGTGTGACTCAGCAGCCCTGTGCCTGGGCGGGCAGCTTGGCTTGTGCCCGGTCACGTTCGTGCTATGTATTATGCTACCGAGTTGTTCTCCAGCCCTGTTGTGTTCACAGGGTGTCTCCTGCATCAAGACTGAGAAGTTTCTCAGGGCAGGCACTGTGTGTGCCGTGTGTGGCCATGTGGAGACTTCGGTATCCCTTGGCAAGATCTGAGCCCTGAAGGCAGTGAGCATCTCGGGCCACCCGCCTTGGTGGCCCCCGAGGCCCATGGACGCGTTGTCTTGGGCTCTGGCTCTCTGGGCTGGAGTCCGTGAGGCAAAGGGGGTTTGCCTTGATGGGGCAGCAGCAGGCATCAGGGGGTCCCTGGCCCCTGCTGCTCCTCTGCCCTCCCCCCCATACCTGATGCTGCCCCCTTTCCGGCCATCTCTCCCCGCCGGTAACGCACACGTGTCTGTCTTTGCAGCGACTTCCTGATCCTCCCCGGCTTCATCGACTTCATAGCTGACGAGGTTGTGAGTACCTTTTCCTTGCTCTGGGGCAGGGGGGCTGTGGGGGGGGGCTGGCAGAGGCGCTGGGCGGGGGTGGCAGAGGTGGACTTGCTGCGGGCAGAGCAGGGGGAATCTCTTCTCCGGGGTGTGGTGCAGACCGCCTGTGGCTGCCAGAGAAAGCGGCGCATTGCAAAGGGTTGTGCCTGATGGGACAGAGGCTGCTGTGGGTTCTCAGGGGGCTCCTGCCTGGGGGCCTGACCGGAGGGCGCTCTGGGCGGGGGTGGAGGGGGGTTGGGAAAGGGCCTGGGAGGAGCCGCTTGGCTGTGGCTCCTCATGCTGTCAACTCTAAGGACTGGCTAATGTTGAGAATGCTGAGCAAGGATGCTGTGGAAGCCAGTAAAATCCCGGAGACTTTGAATCCAGTGGGCAGACTTGTTCCCGGATCCACAGTGCCTAAGCGCTACCAAGAGGTCTGGAAGGAGTCGGATTTGGGCCGAGTCCAAGGAAGTGCAGGGCCTTGCTGTCCAGAAGGGGCTCAGCAGATGAGCCAGACCCATGACCGTGCTTGTCTGATGCACTCACAGATGCCAAGGGGATGGGTCATTACGACAGTGGAAGTCACTTCGAGAGGAAGTTGGATGGGTCTGTGAGGAATTCATAGACATGTTCAAAAATGTCATTCCTTTGCTCCTGCTGTCCTCGTGGCTATTTATTCTGGTCTGATTCTCACGGAAGGCCAGCGGGCTTGAGTGTGCCGGGGAAGCTCGTGTGCAGCCGGTGCACAGCCAGAGCTGACTCAGAGTGAGTTTTAGGGAAAATTCAGGCTCTTCTGAACGTGGCCCTTTACGATGGCATCAGGAAGCTTTCTTGGTTCAGCTGTTCAGTTTTTTTTTTTTTTTTAATATTAATTAATTAGAAAGACAGAAGGGTGAAGAGAGAGGGAGAGAGAGAGATATCTCATCCACTGATTCACTCCCCCAGTGCCCGCAACCGCTGGGGCTGGGCTAGTCCAAAGGTGGTAACTCAGTCTAGGTCTCCCCTGTGAGTGGCAGGAACCCAATTAGTGGAGCCATCACCACTGCCCCCCGGGGTCTGCTTCAGCAGGAAGCTGGAGTCAGGAGCCAGAGCCAGAAATGAAGCCCAAAGACTCTGATGCGGGGTGCAGTTGTTGTCACTGGTGTCTTAACTGCCAGCATGCCTGCCTGCCTGCCCGCTCCAGCTGTGCAGTTAGTAGTAGTTAGAGCTGTGTGCCAGACCCTGGGCTGGTGGAAAAGACCTGCCCAGCTGTCCAGGGTCTCCTTGTCCATGGCCTCCATAGAAGGCTGTGGGAGCTGATGTTGTGATGCAGTGGGCTAAGCCACCACTTTGTGATACCAGCATCCCATATCAGAGCACCAGTTCAGGTCCCGGCTACTCTGCTGCTGCTGCTGCTGCTGCTTCTTCTTTTTTTTTTTTTTTAAGATTTATTTATTTATTTGAAAGTCAGAATTACACAGAGAGAGAGAGGAGAGTGAGGGGTCTTCCATCCAATGGTTCACTCCCCAATTGGCCGCAACAGCTGGAGCTGTGCCGATCCAAAGCCAGGAGCCAGGAGCTTCCTCTGGGACTCCCACATGGGTGCAGGGGCCCAAGGACTTGGGCCATCTTCTACTGCTATCCAAGGCCATAGCAGAGAGCTGGATCAGAAGATGAGCAGCCAGGACTAGAGCCAGCACCCATATGGGAAGCCAGCGCTTCAGGCCAGAGCATTAACCCGCTGTGCCACTGCGCTGGCCCCTACTCTGCTTCTGATCCAACTTCCTGCTAATGCACATGGGAAAGCAGCAGCTGTTGACCTGAGTCCTTGGGCCCCTGCCACCCATATGGGAGACCTAGATGGAGCTCCTGGCTCCTGGCTTCAGCCTGGCCCAGATCCGACTGTTGTGGCCATTTGGGGAGTAAACAGAAAATGTCCCTCTGTCTCTCCCTCTATCATTCTGCCCTTTTTTTTTTTTTTTTTTTTTTTTTTTTGACAGGCAGAGTGGATAGTGAGAGAGAGACAGAGAGAAAGGTCTTCCTTTTTGGCGTTGGTTCACCCTCCAATGGCCGCTGCGGCCGGCGCATCGCGCTGATCCGAAGCCAGGAGCCAGGCGCTTGTCCCGGTCTCCCATGCGAGTGCAGGGCCCAAGCACTTGGGCCATCCTCCACTGCACTTCCGGGCCATAGCAGAGAGCTGGCCTGGAAGAGGGGCAACCGGGATAGAATCTGGCACCCCAACCGGGACTAGAACCCGGTGTGCCGGCGCCGCAAGGTGGAGGATTAGCCTGTTAAGCCACGGCGCCAGCCCATTCTGCCCTTTCAAATGAATAAATACATAAATCTTTTTACTATTTGACAGGTAGAGTTATTGACAGAGAGAGAGAGAGACAGAGAGAAAGGTCTTCCTTCCATTGGTTCACTTCCCAAATGGCCACTATGGCCAGCTTACTGCGCCAATCTGAAGCCAGGAGCCAGGTGCTTCCTCCTGGTCTCCCATGCGGGTGCAGGGCCCAAACACTTGGGCCATCCTCCACTGCCTTCCCGGGCCACAGCAGAGAGCTGGACTGGAAGAGGAGCAGCTGGGACTAGAACCCAGCGCCCATATGGAATGCTGGTGCCGCAGGCGGAGGATTAGCCAAGTGAGCCATGGTGCCAGCCCCAAAATACGTAAATCTTAAAAAAAAAAAAAAGGCTGTGGCATGAAGGGAGAGAAGAAGATAACATTTTCTAGGCTGTAGGATGAGGGTTCTGAGCCAGGGTCTGTGATAGACTGCAGGGGCCTGGGAACCTCAAAAGTCACATACTAAGGGGTGTGGCCGAGTGTTTTGGAGGCTAGGGTTATTGGCAGCTGTCAGTCTGAATCTGAGAGGGGTCAGTGATCTGACCGGATGCACCATTCCTGGACAGATGACCCCTAGCTAAATGCCTGGGACCAGAGTGTTCTGACGTCAGATTTTTTCAGGTATTGGTTTGCTTTTGTTTTGTTTTTGTTTTTGTTTTTTGACAGAGTGGACAGTGAGAGCGACAGAGAGAAAGGTCTTCCTTTGCCGTTGGTTCACCCTCCAATGGCCGCTGCGGCTGGCGCGCTGTGACCGGCGCACCGTGCTGATCCGAAGGCAGGAGCCAGGTGCTTCTCCTGGTCTCCCATGGGGTGCAGGGCCCAAGCACTTGGGCCATCCTCCACTGCACTCCCGGGCCACAGCAGAGAGCTGGCCTGGAAGAGGGGCAATTGGGACAGAATCCGGCGCCCTGACCGGGACTAGAACCCGGTGTGCCGGCGCCACAGGCAGAGGATTAGCCTATTGAGCCGCGGTGCCGGCCAAGATTTTTTTCAGGTATTGGAATATTTGCATATACACCATGAGGTCATCTTGGTGATGAAACCCAAGTCTTTTTTTTTTTTTTAAAGATTTATTTATTTATTTGAAAGTTAGAGTTACGGGGGGGGGGGGGGGGGAGTCCTCCACCGCCGGTTTACTTCCCAGATGGCCACAATGTCCGGAGCTGGGCGAGTCTGAAGCCAGGAGCCTGGAGCTTCCTCTGGGTCTCCAACGTGGGTGTAGGGCCCAAGGACTTGAGCCATATTTTTTCTTTTTTTAATATTTGTATGCATTTATTTCTCTTTACATATACATAAACATAGATATGCATAAATTCTCGTCTACTAAAAAGTATACATATGGAGAGAAGGAGAGGGAGAAGGAGAGAGATCTAGCTATAGAATTACCACTTAGAAAAGGACTTGGGCCATCTTCTACTGCTTTCCCAGTCTACAGCAAAGAACTGGATCGGAAGTGGAGCAGCCGGGACTCAAACCCACCCCCATATGGGATGCCAGCACTGCAGGTGGTGGCTTTACCTGCCATACCACAGCACTGGCCCCTGAGACCTGATCTAAACGTGCAATTCATTTGTGTTTGATCTGCACCTTAGACACATAGCCGAAGTCATTTTAGAGGTGTTTTCAGCGTGTCTGCTTTAGACTGTCACCTGGGGTCGGGCGTGACGGGTACCACTGTGGCATCACGTCGGCCTTCCTGGGCGTCCAGGAAACAGACTCCCTCCCATGCCTCTCCCCACTCCCGTCACCACCTGCTGCCCAGGGTTTCCCTTACAGCCTCACCCTGACTGAACACATCCTACCCATGCGTCTTGTCTCTGTCATTTTTAAATTTTTTTATTTGGAGAAGATAGTGACACGAGAGAGGAAGAGGTCTTCCATACTCTGGTTCACTCCCGAAATGGCCACAACGGCCCAGGCTGGTCCAGGCTGAAGCCAGGAGCCCCATCCAGGTCTCTTACGCAGTGGCAGGGGTCCAAATACCTGCTCCATCTTCTGCTGCCTTCTCGGACAACAGTGGGAAGCTGGGTGGGAAGCGGAGCAGCCAGGACTCCGACCGGCTCTCTGATGTGGGCTACTGGCGTTACATGCGGCAACTTAACTTTGCTGCGCCATGGCACTGGCCCTCTGGCATCTCCCAGTAGTGTGGGCTGAATGAGGGCTGGCAGGGAGCCCATCAGCCTCGTTGGCTGCCGGATGCCCGGGTGACTGGCGTGTGATCAACCTTGCTCCGTCCTCAGGACCTGACTTCAGCCCTGACTCGGAAGATCACGCTGAAGACGCCACTCATCTCCTCCCCCATGGACACCGTGACCGAGGCAGACATGGCTATTGCGATGGCTGTGAGTCCCGCGCCTGGGTGGGCGGGGCCCAGGGGCGGAGCCGACGAGGGTGGAGGTGGGGCCCTGCTCTGACCTCACTTCCCTTCCACCACAGCTGATGGGAGGCATCGGTTTCATCCACCACAATTGCACCCCAGAGTTCCAGGCCAACGAGGTGCGCAAGGTCAAGGCAAGTACCAGGCCCAGTCCCAGGAAGATGCCAGGGGCAGCCCCTCCCCTAGCCTGCGGGCCGATGCCGCCTTTGGTGGTGGCGGTGGGCTCTTGACTGCCCACCCTCACCATGGGGGGCACAGGGCCAAGTTCTCCCTTTCCCCTGGGCCCCTCTGCCCACCGGGCGCCTGGCTCCCCGTATGGCACCTGCAGGTCCCCGTCTGTCCCCCGAGGTCAGGCGGCCCCGTGCTCCGGACTCCCTGCCAGCCTCTTGCATGCCCGTCTGCCTGCAGAAGTTCGAACAGGGCTTCATCACAGACCCGGTGGTGCTGAGCCCCTCTCACACCGTGGGCGACGTGCTGGAGGCCAAGATCCGGCACGGCTTCTCCGGCATCCCCGTGACCGAGACGGGCGCCATGGGCAGCAAGTTGGTGGGCATCGTCACCTCTCGCGACATCGACTTCCTGGCGGAGAAGGACCACACCACGCTCCTCAGTGAGGTAGCCGCCGGGCTGGGGCGCGGCGAGGACGGCGCACGGCCTGTGGCCAGGGACCAGAGGGAGGCCTGGCTCCTTCCCTCTCCCCCGCCAACCCGCAGGCCCATCTTCCTGGCCCGGCAGGTGATGACTCCGCGGATCGAGCTGGTGGTGGCTCCGGCGGGCGTGACCTTGAAAGAGGCAAATGAGATCCTGCAGCGCAGCAAGAAAGGTACCTGCAGCAGGTGGAGAATTCAACCCCAGCCTGAGCTCTGGTCCCTGAGAGCCCCGGTTTCTGCATGGTCGCCCAGGCTGTCCCGGCAGCCGCTCAGGGCCTGGGCCAGGGTCTGAGAAGCCTGGGGAAGCTGGAGCATGATCCCGGAGGCCTCATCCTAGATTTATTTATTTGAAGGGCAGTGTTACAGAGAGAGAGAGAGATCTTCCATCTGCTGGTTCACTCTCCAAATACTCACAGTGGCCAGGGCTGGGCCAGGCTGAAACCAGGAGCCAGGAGCTTCTTCTGGGTCTCCCACATGGGTGCAGGGGCCCAAACACTTGGGCCATCTTCTGCTGCTTTTCCCAGGCCATTAGCAGGGAGCTGGATTGGAAGTGGAGCAGCCAGCATCGCAGGCGGTGGTTTTACCTGCTATCCCCTAATGCCAGCCCCACCCTTTGCCCCCTCTTGCATAAAGAATTGTGCACTCACTTATTAAAGGCTCAGAGAAGTCTTGCAGTGGGTCATTGGGGCTGTGTATGTAATGTTTCCTGGGTGCCCGTGGGCTGCCCTGGGGAGGCTTCCCTGGTTCATATTCTACAGAGGGTTCTTGGGGTTCATCCTGAGCGGGCCCTGTGTTCCCGCTGTGCTCTGACAGGGAGTTTCTGACCACTGTGGCCCCTGGCCCAGCAGGTGAAAGGCGGCTAGTGCTCCACGGCGGCCCCTCCCAGCCTGGCCAGGCCACAGGGCAGGAAGCGCTCTAGGAACCTGCCGGGCTGGGAGGTGCCTTTGCTTCCTGTTCCTCGGGAAGAGGTCCAGGTCCCTGGGAACACTTCCTGGGCAGTGCTTCCACCTAGTGGCTGCTTTGGGTACTTGAGTAGAATCCCTGGCCTGGTCCTGCCCTGCCACCTGCCCCTTCATGTCACCCCTGTGCTCACCATCAGGGAAGCTGCCTATCGTGAACGATCGGGATGAGCTCGTGGCCATCATTGCCCGCACCGACCTGAAGAAGAACCGCGACTACCCTCTGGCCTCCAAGGACTCCCATAAGCAGCTGCTGTGCGGGGCCGCTGTGGGCACCCGTGAGGATGACAAATACCGCCTGGACCTGCTCACCCAGGCGGGTGCTGACGTCATAGTGCTGGTGAGGAGGCCACAGTCCCATAGACACAGTCCCTGGTGCCTCTCATTAAACCTGTGACCCTCCCTTGCTGCTCTGGGGCACAGCATGCCATGCCAGCACTGGGAGGGTCCCAGGGATAACCTGGGCCCCCCTAGGGGCTTCCTTGCTCCTGATGGGACCCTGATGATGGTGGCTCCCATGTGCCCAGACCCACCCATTTGCTAGGCGCCGACACAGCTAGCTCAGATCCTAGCAACAGGAATTCCCTATTGTCAGATGAGGGCCCCTCGGCTTACCTGGATTAAGTTCTTTGATTGGGTTAGGGAGGTGGTGGGAAAGGACATAACCCCAGGCAGGGTCTCCTTGCTGTGAGGTTCAGTCTGTACATTTGTGGTGTTTAACCTTTGGGGGGAAAGCAGGCCCCTTTGAGAATCAGCTTAGAGTTGGCAAGAGCCTTTCTAGAAAAAAGAACATTTTTTTTTAAAGATTTCTTTTTATTTAAAAGAGTGACAGAAAGATCTTCCATCTGCTAGTTCATCCCCTAAATGAACTGGGCCAGGACAAAGCCAGGAGCCAGGAACTCCATCTGGGTCTCCCACGTGGGTGGCATGGACCTAAAACATCCTTTACTGCTTTCCCAGGCCATAGCAGGGAGCTGGTTCGGAAGTGGAACAGCTGGGACTCGAACCGGTGCCCATATAGGATGCCAGTTCCAAAGGCAGAGGCTTAACATACTGTGCCACAGCACTAGTCCTGAGAAAGCACATTCTTAGAACATTTCTTCTGGGATCCCAGGGGTCTCTCTGTTCAAGCCCCCTCACCCCCAGCCCCATGCTGACTCAGCATCTAAGCCCAAGCTTTCCATTCCCTCCACAGGACTCCTCCCAGGGGAACTCCGTGTATCAGATCGCCATGGTGCACTACATCAAGCAGAAGTACCCCCACCTGCAGGTGATTGGGGGGAACGGTGAGTGCGGGTCCCTCCCACCCCTGCTCCGTGTCCTTGGTCATCTATAGGAGAGGGTGGGGGCTGGACTAGAGTCCCAGGAAGCCCCTGGCAGGGGACTCACATGTGTCCTCTGCCTCTCACCCCCAGTAGTGACAGCAGCCCAGGCCAAGAACCTGATTGATGCCGGTGTGGACGGACTGCGCGTGGGCATGGGTTGCGGCTCCATCTGCATCACCCAGGAAGGTGGGTGTTGGTAGGAGGATGGGTGGCAGCACAGAGCACTGGCCCCACCAGGCACCTTCCTGGGGTGGTGGCCTCAGGGGTGGCCCAGGCCCAGGCTGTGTCCCACCTGCCAAGTTGGGGTGAAACGGGCGCAGGTGGGTCAGGGGACGATGGGCTTGGGGTGTGTGGCAGCCTGCTTCTCCGAGTCTGATTGGTGTGACTTGTCGGAAGCTGGCTCAGGGTTTGGGTTTGATTTGTGCCTAGCAGGTACTTGACACCCACAGCACCATGTTCTGCAGTAGTGGGGAGGGGGCTCCACTCACACAGGCATGCTCCTGAGGCTGGGGGGTGGAGGAGACCCGGCACGTGGTGGAGCAGTGCTGGGGTCTGACCTGGGGCAGTTGGGTCCTGGCTTGGCCCGAGGTCAGAGGGGCCTTCCCCACCGGAAGCATCTCCCCTTTTGGTCTTCAGAAGTGCTGCTTTATTTTTATTAAGATTTATTTATTTCAAAGGCAGAGCAACAGAGAGAGGGGGAGAGACAGAGAGGGGTCTAGCTGCCGCTTCACTCCCTAAATGGTCCTAACAGCAGCACTGGACCAAGCCAGAGCCGGGAGCTTTATCTCCCACGTGGGTGCAGGGCCCAAGCACTTGGGCTGTCTTCTGCTGCTTTCCCAGGCGCAGTAAGGCAAGCTGGATTGGAAGCGGAGTAGTACTTTGGTGCGGGATGCCCGCTTCCCAGGTGACCTGGGCCATAAGCCTCTGCTGCTTAAGCTTCCTCCCTTCCCTTTAGCTGGCCACTGTGGTGACAGGCGGGCCCTCTCTCACCCCGTAACAGCTGTGCGTTGAGTACCTGCTGTGTGTTCTCGGCCTGGGGGTGTGGCCGAGATGAAACCGCCAGGCCCCTTCTCTCAGGTGTCCAGCCCGAGGCCATTCCAGGGTGAGTGCTGGTGCTTTAGGACCCCTTGTTAGGGGCCGGCACTGTGGCACAGTGGGTAAAGCCGCCGCCTGCTGTGCCGGCATCCCACATGGGCGCCGGTTCAAGTCCTGGTTGCTCTACTTCCTATCCGGCTCTCTGCTGTGGCTTGGGAAGGCAGTAGAAGATGGCCCAGGTCCTTGGGCCCCTGCGCCCATGTGGGAGACCCAGAAGAAGCTCCTGGCTCCTGGTTTTGGATCGGCGCAGCTCCAGCCATTGTGGTCAATTGGGGAGTGAACCAGCGGATGGAAGACCTCTCTCTCTCTGCCTCTCCTCTTTCTCTGTAATGCTGCCTTTCAAGTAAAATAAATAAATCTTAAAAAAAAAAAAAAAAAAAAAAAAAAAGAACCCCCTGTAAGACCCTGGAGTTCCCGGAGTTCAACGGTTACATTTAAGGAGATGCAAACGGATAGACGCTTCAGAACTGGGCTTGTGTCAGAGGGGCTGGGGCCGCCGGCTGGTGCTGTGCTCGGAGCCCCCCACCCCCCGAATCCTGCGCAGTGCTGCTGCCGGTGGAGTGGCCCAGTTACCTGGTGTCCCCGGCCGGCCGGCAGCTGACAGGCGCGCCACCCAGAGTGGAGGCAGGCACAAGGAGAAAGGACTGACCCTGTGTGCCCTCCCCTCCCCTTCCCCAGTGATGGCCTGCGGGCGGCCGCAGGGCACTGCTGTGTACAAGGTGGCTGAGTACGCGCGGCGCTTCGGTGTGCCCGTCATAGCTGATGGCGGCATCCAGACCGTGGGCCACGTGGTCAAGGCCCTGGCCCTTGGAGCGTCCACAGGTGAGGGGCGGGGCAGGCGGTGGGGCCGGGGAGGGAGGGCTGGGAGCTGGCAGGGGCCAGGGACGCTGACCTTCCCCCGCCCACCTCCGGACCCTGCAGTGATGATGGGCTCCCTGCTGGCGGCCACCACCGAGGCTCCCGGCGAGTACTTCTTCTCGGACGGCGTGAGGCTCAAGAAGTACCGGGGCATGGGCTCGCTGGACGCCATGGAGAAGAGCAGCAGCAGCCAGAAGCGCTACTTCAGGTGCCGGCCCCCGCCCTGCCCCGCCCCCCCCCAGCCTCCACCCAAACCCCCTCCCCAGAGGACGCCCCACGCTCGCCTTGGAGTTCTGGCAACTGAGCCCCAGGGCAAAAGGAGGGGCAGAGCCAGGACCAGACCTGGGCCCCCCGATGCCGAGGCCCTTCTGCGTGGTCACCCCTCTGCTGGCGCCCCACCACCTCCAGCGGTGGGGAGGGGTCTCGCGAGCCTGGGGCTGTGGGGCTTAGTCTCCCCCCACTCCATGCAGCGAGGGGGACAAGGTGAAGATCGCGCAGGGTGTGTCGGGCTCCGTCCAGGACAAGGGTTCCATCCAGAAGTTCGTGCCCTACCTCATCGCCGGGATCCAGCACGGCTGCCAGGATATCGGGGCCCGCAGCCTGTCTGTCCTGCGGTGCGTGCCAGGCCTGGTGGGGGCCGGGGCGGAGGGGAGGCGGTGCCCGGCTCCATCCTGTCTCTCTTTCCCCAGCCCGGGTGCCCCTGATCTGTCCTCCCACCCCCACCTGCAGGTCCATGATGTACTCAGGAGAGCTCAAGTTTGAGAAGCGGACCATGTCAGCCCAGATTGAGGGCGGCGTGCACGGCCTGCACTCGTAAGTGTGGCGGCCTTGCCGCTGGCATTAAGGGCTGGCCCTGGGTCAGGCAGGTGGCACCCGGGGCCAGAGGCCAGGCTGAGGTTCCAAGGACCCCATTGGATGTCACCCTCTCCCTCTGCTCCCAGCCCACTCTGTGGCCGCCCAGTGCAGACAGGCCCCTCCCCTCCGCTCAGGAAGCTTGGTGGCTGGTGGCTGGTGGCTGGTGGCAGGGAACTGGTGGCGCTGGACTCTTGCTGATGGTGGCCCCGGCCAGGCAGGGCACATGATGGGGGGCAGGAGCCCCCTGGAGGGAGAATAGCAGAGAGATGGATACTAGGGCCGGTGCTGGGGCGACCGTGGGCGGGGGCAGTGCCAGCTGGCAGCAGTAGTTGCAGGCATGTGTCCCAGCCCCCCAGGCCTAGGCGGGCGTCTAACCTGTGTCTCTTTCTGCCCCGCCCTCCCATAGCTATACCTTTCTGCCGTGTAAGTAACCGCGCTGCCCGGGCCAAGCTTAGAGTAGAGCAGGGGCAGTCCGGGCGGGGCCTGGGCTGGGAGGGGTGGGTGCCAGGGTGGGGATGGAGCCAGGGACAACCCTGGGATGTGGGCCCTGGGACTGGGCCCTCCTAGGCCTGCATCCCCAGCACCACGTGGAGGCAGCCAGCAGTGCCTCCTCTTCCCGGTGCAGGGAGGTGCCCGTGGTCAGAGGCCTGAGACGGCCCCATCGGCCACCAGTGGCCTGGGCGCCTCGGGGTGGCGATGCGGGCGACAGATTCGGCTCATGGTGTGAGCTACTTCATGGGCTGTGTCTTCCCGGGCCCCAGCCCTGTCGGCTCAGGTGTGGTGGTGGTGGCCCTGGCTCGGTTCTCCGGGGAGGCCCAGCGGCCCCGAGCCAGCTCACTGCCTTCCTCTTGCCCCTGTGGCCTGTGAGGCAGGGGCCCAGCAGCTCTGCCCCCCTGTTTCCATGGGCTTTAGGGGAAGGTGGCAGGGTCCAGACGCCCACTCTGGGCCACCTCTTGCCTTGTCCCCACAGTTACGAGAAGCGGCTGTACTGAGGACAGCGGTGGAGGCCGGGGCGGGGGCGGGGGCGTGCCCCCAGGCCCCCCTTCCAGCACGGCCTCCCTCCACGGCTGAGCGGTCCACAGATTTGCACTACGGGTTCCCCAGCTCCTTTCCCGAGGGAGAGGAAGGCGGCCCTGAGGGGCTCTCCCCCTAGGCCCCCCCAGGGTGCAGGGGGCCCTGCCGGGCGGGCTGTCAGGGCCCTGTGCCTGTCTCAGGTCTTTCTCGCTGCAGCCTGCTCTGGCCCGGCTCCTGCGCCTGGGGCCTCCTGGCTTCTCCCGTAGGGCACCTCCCTCCCTGCCCCGCCCCAGGAAATGGTGCTCTCCTGGCCCTGCCCGCTACGCTGTGGGGGCACTTCCGGGCTCCTGACCAGGCTAGGGGGAGGTCTCTGCCCCCTTCCCCTGCCCTGCCCTGGCCTGGCCCTGGGGAGGAGGCTGCCCGGCTTCCTGACTCGCCACCATCCCCAGGGCACCAGTCCCGCCCTCTCCTCTCAGCTGCAGTTGAAGGCTTTAACTTTGCACACTTTGGGGTCACAGTTGCATCATTGTATATTAAATAATCGGAATAAATCAAGCAGGTCTCAACGCGTCCGCCGTCCTGTCTGTGTCCCTTAGCCACTGAACAGGTAGCCCCCATCAGAGCTAGGCCGGAGGTGCTTGGCCCAGCCTCCCCAGCGGGAGACTAAGGATATCGGGAACTTGAGGGGGTGCAGCTGCATGGTGGGCCTGTGCCCACACTGGCAGCTCCCCCAGCTGGGCAGTGTCACAGCAGGGGGCCAGCAAGGCCCTAGGACCACCAGTGTCAGGGCCCTCCAGGACGGCTGCCAGAGGGTACCACCACTACCTTGCAGTGCTGGCCAGCGCAGCCCCGGGCATGGGTGGGAGTGCAGCGTGGTGGTATCAGCTGAGCACGGCTGTGGGTGAGCTCCCACCCTTGAGATACAGCTCGGGCCCCAAGCCCTGCAGGTGCAGACAGCCCCGCCCCTTGGGCTGCCACATACCTGCTGGTGTCCAGGGTTCTTGGGACAGTCACGCTGCTGTCCTGTGCCTCTGTGGTGGCTGGGCATGGGCATGGAACCATCTGCCGAGCAAGGCAGTTGGCCCGGGAGGCAGGCAGGAAGTGGAGGGTAGCTAATGAAGATCTGGAGACATCCACGACTCCTGAGGGAGTGTCACGCCCCCTGTTGGCTCTGTGCCGCCCTCCCCCAGGTTCCGTCTGATGAGGCCGGGGGAAGGGCATTGGGTCAGGGCCAGCCTTTCACAATGACATTTTCCAGCTTTGTGACGTCCTCGGGGGTGGGAAGGAACGAGGTGGACAGCAGGACATGGCCGGCTCAAAGCTATTGCCACGGGTGTGGCTCATGAGCTTCCCCAGAGGCCTTGGGACCCTGGAGCCTGTGGCCTTGGTGAGCATCTGCCAGTCCACAGTGACCCAGCTTGGGGGGAAGAGGGTGCCCAGGTCCCGGGAAGGGGGAACCAAAGTGAGTGCACGTTTCCTGGTTGTCCTCTCCAACACCAAACAGAGAGCAGCGTGACCGGCGGTTGACAAGGAAAAGATCTGCAGGTTTTTAGATGAATGGCAAGTGCCTCTGATTGAAGCGTGTGTGAGTGGGCCAGAGAATTTTCCTTTGGGAACTAATTAGTGGTGCTGGCCAACAGAATGGCTTGCCTTGCAAATCAGTGACCTGGCCACTGCTCGAGGTATGTTAGCATTCGCGTGGGGTTTGCCCAGTGCCCAGTCCAGGCCGCCTGCAGAGCTAAGAACACACAGAGGCCCGCGGCTCACTGATGCTGGGATGGCTTCAGGCCTCTAACTTGGTCCCGGCTTCTGATGTCAAAGTTTGAGAATCACTGTTTCAGAGAAAATCGGGTGTGTGTCCTAAGAATTTCAAATGACGCAGCTCCTATGCCATGGCCCCATCTGAAGAGGAAAGAACATATGGAAGGTTCTAGGTGCTCAGAGGAACCTGCACTCTCTTTGCCCTCCCCTTGCCCAGGTGAATGGCTCTGGGGATTAATGCACATAAAAGTCTGGACTCAGCGAGCCCGCGCTCCCTCGGGGTTGTGGGTCAGCCGCAGTGGCTGAGGCCCAGGTGCGACCAGGGGACAGACGCTGCAGGTCGAAAGGCCACATCAGGTGGACATCCAGAGGCCACCCAGGGCTGGTTGTGGGACAGACGTAGGTCACATGCAGTCAGCACGGCATTGTGTGTGCACCTGGAGTCCGTGAGGTTTGTGGGGCCCGGTGCACCCTCCCTCTGTCCTCGGCACAGTCACCCAGTGCAGCCTGGTCCCAACTGTGGGAGCTGTAGCTGGGCTTTTTGTTCAGGATACCTGTGGCCTGTAAGGGCCGACTCCCAGCTCCTTCCTCTGCTTCTCTGCCCCACCCCAGCCTTGCACACAGACCCCTCCCCACTTTTATTAGGCAGCCGTAGCTCCAATTCTTCCCACCCCCATCTGCTGCTGGCTGAGCAGTTTGGGTTTGGACTTAGGGGATGCAGGCAGAGAGAAGGGAGCACCAGGCTCCCTACACGCTCAGGCCCCAGCCCAGCAAACCACTCCTGGGCCTTTTTATTTTTATTTTTTAAGATTTATTGATTTGAAAGGCAGAGTTACAGAGAGAGAGAGAGATCTTCCATCCCCTGTTCCACTCTGCAGCAATGGCCTGGGCTGGGCCAGGCCAAAGCCAGGAGTCAGGAGCTTCATCCAAGTCTCCCACACAGATGCAGGGTCCCAAGCACTTGGGCCATCCTCGGCTCCTTTCCCAGGCACATTAGCAGGGAGCTGCATCAGAAGTGGAGCAACGGACACTCGAACTGGCGCCAGTATGGGATGCCAGTGCTGCAGGCCATGGCTTTACCTGCTATGCCACAGTGGCGGCCCCTGCTGGAACCCATGGTTCTCAGGGTGGGTGCTGCTAGTTCTTCCTGTTACTCTTCTAACAGCCCAGCTCAGGAGAGAAGCTGGGTGGGGTCCGGGACCCAGGAGTCCTCGAAACCCTGCCCCCTGCCCCATCCCTCTTAGCCCAGCTGCTGAACAGAACAGAGGGTGTCTGGCTCCCCAGTCAGCTTTGTCCCAGCCTGGCAAGGTGTACATGAGCCTGGCACGCGGTGGGGGTGAGGGACCAGCCTTGCCCCGGCCCTATACCCCGGCCTCTCCACCTGCGATCCTACACAGGGGTGGGGAGCACCCCGGCCGCAGCCAACCCTATAGCTTCCCACCCCCAGCCTCAGAGGCAGCATTTCACCTCTCGGGACAAGCGCTCAGGGCGGGTGCTGCTGGCCAACCAAGGCAGGTGCCTCCCAGCTTCTCCCTCCTCTGCCCCGGGGCCAGGAGGAGCTTCGGCTCCCTGGAGGCGTGCCTGAGGACTGGGGCGGCTGGGAGGAATGCTCCCTCGGGGCTCCAGGGGCGACAGAGTCGGAGATGTTGGCAAGGCTGCCACCGGGCAGGTCGCCCACACCCCCCAGCTGTAAACCCTCGCGCCCACGCCCTCCGAGCCGGCTCGTGGGACGCTCATCGCGCATATTGCACTGCGGCTTTGCAGCTTCGGGAAATCAATCCCGGGGAGGGACTTCCTGCAGACCCCGCACCGCCAGCACATCCACTCCGGGTGCAGTCTCCTCCCCTGGGGCGAAGGCCGTGCCCTCCGCGAGGCCCACAGCGCGCCCGACTCCGGTCCCTGCCTCTGGGCAAACCCGGGGCTTTTACGCTGGCGGAGAAGCGGGCCGGGGTCGAGGGCGTTCCCTACGCAGGCGAGGCGCGCGGGTCCCAGCCGCCTCCAGCAGATGGCGCCCGACCCCGCCGACCCGCGGGACCCTGGGGACGCACAGGGCCGCCGTCTCCTAGGCAACAGGCAGTCGCCGCTGCAAGCCCTGCCCTTGGCAACCGCTCGCTGGTCAGCCAGAATTCGGCTTCCGAACGACGAGGGGGTGCGGCGGGAAGACCGTCCCTCGGGAAGGAGAGAGGGGCCGCTGCCCGGACCGCTCGGTGTCCGCTCGCCGTTTAGGGCGGCGTCCCCGCCGCGGTGCGGGGCGTCCCCGCCCAGCAACCCCACCCGGTAGTAACGCACATCCGTCCACCAGGGACGGGAAGACCCAGCTCGCCAGCCGGCCAGAACCGGGCCTGCCCGATGCCCGCAGGTCTCCTCCAACCTGCCGAGAGCCCCCTCCCCACCTCACACGGGGCTTCCCCTCGGCCACAGGCCCACCGAGCTCTTAGGAACATTCGGCAGGGCCCGTGACCCCTCTGACGCCATGGGCAGGGGCGCCCTCCGTGGCAGCCCAGCCGCAGGGGAGAATTCCCTCTCTGGAGTTGTGGGCAGGAGGAGAAGCACTTGCGGTGCGGCAAGGGGCAGGTGTGGAGGATTCAGGTTCAAGTGTCTGATCTCTGCTGCCCGGAGACCTCATCTCCTTACCTGCTCCCCGTCTCACTTTGAACGTCAAGAGTAACTGGAATTGCGACCCCGTGCACGGGAGGCTGGGTGCTCCCGAGGGACAGACCAAAGATGTGCATACAAACGGAGGGAGGAGGGGGCTGGCTGGCCCAGGAGTTGGCTCACGCGGCTGTGAGCCTGGCACACCCCTAGTTCCACACCCGGCCCCCAGAGAGCCCCTGTGTGCTTCAGGTATGAAGGCCTGAGGAGCAAGAGCCGTGGTGCCAACTCCAAAGGCAGCAGAGGTCTGCTCTCTCCTTAAATCAGCCCCATCCCAAAATTTAGCAGCTCCACCTCTCGAATCGCCTAGATTAAACCAAACCGAAATCTGGCGTTTCTCTCACACTCTCCCTGCAGTCCATCAGCCGGCACTGCCTTCACGCCTTGTCCTCGGCCTCACCGCTTCCCCCACCGCCTCTTGCCTGGGCCCTGTTTTCTCAGCCTCCCTAGTTGCCTCCTTCCGGAGTTTTCACAACACAGCGGCCAGGGCGATTTTCTTGTCGGTGGGATGGGAAGTGGAGCAGGGGATGCCTGCATCCCTTATCAGACTGCCTGGCTCCTGTCCCTCCAATCCAGCTGTCTCCTAGTGCTCACCCTGGAAGGCAGCAGGTGACGGCTCAGGCACTAGGGTCCCTGCCACCCTTTCGGGAGACCAGGATGGAGTTCTTGGCTCCTGGCTTCAGCTTGGCCCGGCCCTGGCTGTTGCAAGCATTTGAGGGAGTGAACCAGTGGATAGAAGATCTCTCTTTTTGTCCCTATGTGCCACTCTGCCTTTCAAATAAAGATAAATAAACACTTAAGAATACCTGCCAGGTTGATGCTTTTTAAAAAAATATTTATTTTATTTATTTGAAAGATGAGTTACAGAGAGAGGTACAGACACAGAGAGAGATCTTCCATCTGCTGGTTCACTCCCCAATTGGCCGCAACGGCTGGAGCTGTGCCGACCCAAAGCCAGGAGCCAGGAGCTTCTTCCCGGTCTCCCATGCGGGTGCAGGGGCCCAAGGACTTGGGCCATCTTTTACTACTTTCCCAGGCCATAGCAGAGAGCTGGATCAGAAGAGGAGCAGCTGGGACTCGAACCGGCGCCCATATGGGGCGCCAATATGGGTTGCCGGTGCTTCAGGCCATGGGTTTAACCTGCTGCGCTCGGATGCTTTTAATATGTAAGCCAGAGTCTCCTTGGTGCTGATGCAAAAGTCACCACCCTCCAAGGTCCACCCCCAGCCCCTGCTGTCTCAGACCTCGTTGCCAGCTCTTTCCCATGCTGGCCTTGCTGGCCTCAAATGCTCCCACCACGCCAGCTTCATCTGTGTCGCCCCCCCCCCCAATGGCCTGTTGGCTCCCCCCTCCCTCCCCCACCCCAGTCTCTTCCCTCCTTGCCTTGCCCCCTCAGAAGAGCAAGCCCCTCTCACTCCCCTCCTGGCACCCCCTTTCCCTGCTTTATCATTACGTGTGCACCGTCTGTTTGCCCACATCTGACATCACCCCCTCAAACAGTCAGTGTGACTACTTGCTAGGTGAATGAATGAGTGGATGAAGACCTGGGACACGCAGGCACCCCCGGTACACCCAGTGCTGAGGGTGCAGACTGGACAGCTGTTGCAGGGAGGAGCCCTGCTCCCTGGAGCAGGGACCCACTTGAAGTTTGTGACCAAGACAGCGTGTTTAGCACAATAACGTGAGATTGTGGAGGCTGGCCGAGTCGTTTTATACAGCCTCATGAAGTGGGAGCGACTACCATGCTCATGTCCCGGGTGGGGGAGGGGAGGACAGGCTCCGAGAGGCCCAGGAGCAGGGCTGAGGCTGGGAGGCCGTCCTTACGTCAGGTCCCTGCTGCTTCTGCTCTCCCAGGAGAGCCCGGGAAGGGAAACAGGGAGCGGGGTGTCTCGTGTGCAGCAGGAGAGAGGAAGAGAAGAACCTATCTGCCAGGGGCCCTAGGGGCCAGGGCACCTTGGCCGCCCCTCTGCCAGCCGCCTCCCTCCACTCCTGTGTCCATCGCCACCCTGGGGCAGAGGGGCCCCCTCCCCTGGCCCCAGCCCCCTTGGCCACACCCCCACCATTGCCTCAGGACTGGCTCCGCAGGGCTCCCTTTCTGGCCCAGTCAGGCATAGAAGCGCGGGCTGACAGGCAGCTGTGGCCCGCCAAGGGTGAGGTCACAGACTGAGCACTCTGCGCCCACCCCTCCCCCCTCACATCACAGGCTCCGGCCCAGCCCCGAAGCTGCCCCGCAGCAGGCGCCGGCCCAGGGTGTCCTGTGGCTGCTGCACCTTACAACAGCGCCCATTTATTGCCTGTTTGGAGGCCGGAAGTGGGTCCCCTGGGCTGCATTCCTTCACGGGCCCTCTGGGAGAACCCCTCCCCTTGCCCCCGCCAGCTCCTAGAGCCCCCCTTGGAGCCCCCTCCAAGCCAGCCCTGTGCTGTCTCCAAATCTCCCTGCCTTCTGACATTTGCTCTGAGTCTGGCCCTCCTGCCTCCTTTGCAAGGGCTCTTGCAATTTTTAAAAAGGATTCATAGCCGGCGCCGCGGCTCACTAGGCTAATCCTCCGCCTTCCGGCGCCGGCACACTGGGTTCTAGTCCCAGTCGGGGCACCGATCCTGTCCCGGTTGCCCCTCTTCCAGGCCAGCTCTCTGCTGTGGCCAGGGAGTGCAGTGGAGGATGGCCCAAGTCCTTGGGCCCTGCACCCCATGGGAGAAGCACCTGGCTCCTGCCATCGGATCAGTGTGGTGCGCCGGCCGCAGCGCGCTACCGTGGCGGCCATTGGAGGGTGAACCAACGGCAAAAAAGGAAGACCTTTCTCTCTGTCTCTCTCTCTCACTGTCCACTCTGCCTGTCAAAAAAAAAAGATTCATTTATTTATTTGAAAAGCAGAGTGACAGAGAGGAGAACCAATCACCGAGAGAGAGAGAGAGAGAGAGAGAGGTACCATCTTCTGATTCACTCCCCAAATGCCTGCAACAGCCAGGGTTGGGCCAGATGGAAGCCAGGATCCCAAGAACTCCATCTGGGTCTCCCACATGGGTGGCAGGGCCCAGGTATGAGGACCATCGCCTGTTGCTTTCCCAGGTGCTGGACCGGAAGTGGAACAGCCTAGACTCGAACTCACACTCTGTGACTTAAGCTGCAAGTTCACAGAGTCAGCTCCGGGGCCCACCAGATAAGCCGGGTGATCGCCTCATCCCGAACCCCTTACCCTAATCATGCATCAAGTCCCTTTTGCCGCACAAGGCCGTTGAACTTGCAAGCTCCCTGAGTTCCGCCCCTATCCCTACCCGGCCCTGGCATGGGGTATAGTCAGAGGAGGAGGCCCACGGCAGAGGAGGGGAGGGAGAGGGGGTGGCCCGAGGGGCTTGTCCCTTACTGGCCTCCTGCACTCCCTGTTGCAGTCTGGAAGGACCCCCAGGTCTCCTGGCCTAGCACAGGGAAGCTTCCAGGGACCCCTTAGGTGGCTGGCTGGCTGGCTGGCTGCCACACAGGTGGGAGTGGCTAAGCCCGCTGCTCTCCCCTTCTCAGGGCTCTGCTTACACCCGCGAGTGCGGCAGACATCATTTGCCAGCGTGCACGTGCGGCCGGGGCTAGGGAGGCTGCAGCCCCGCCCCCCACGTTGCACACGCGGACCCGCGAGGCCCTGGACGCCCACTCACGTCCCTCTCAGGTTCTGCGCGCGAGTTTGGCAGTGGGGATCTGCAGCGTGCATGCCCTTACGGGTGCTCTGTCTGCCCTTGCGGCTCCACCTCGGCCGCTAGCCGGCGAGGGCTGGCGTGGGGGCAGCGGCCGCTTCTCAGGCCCCGGGAGCCTGGCCCCTCGGGATGAACCCGTGCTCACCTCGCCCCTGGGGTCACTGCTGCTTCCATGCAGGCCTCACCTCCGGGTGCCGCAGGCCCGGGCGCCGGCAGACGTGGCTCCGCAGCCTGGCCCAGGGAAGACGTGGGCTGGTCTCACTGCCTCGCCCGGGGGCAGGCCCTGCGCCCAGTATGGCGACCTCACGCTCCTGACTAGCGCGGCGGCCTTTGGCGTTCGGTGCATGGCTTACTTCACCCTTGCAAGACGGCGAGTGTGGCCTGAGAAGTGGCGCCTACGCGGCACCCATATTCCGGGTTTGCCCGAACCCTGGACAGGGGTGCAAATGGAGTTCCTGCAGCGCCCCCTGCAGGCGCGACCAGGAAGAACCACAGACTGTGAGCCATGGGTCCCCGTAGCCAGACTGCCAGACGCTGGACAAACTGCCTACCTACTGCCCGTGAGAGGGGCGGGGGTGGAGGGCGGGGGTGGGAGGGAGCGAGGAAAAGAACTGGGGGCGTCCTGAAGGGCTTCTCTTCTCTCCCAGGCCCCCGCTCAAACCGTGTTCCCTACCGCATGCATCACCTGCCGCAGCCTCTCCCCCAGCCCAACCCCTCTCCCGGATGAAGTAGACTAACAGAGGCCTTCGATCTCGGGGAGACAGGAAGGAGGGGAGACCAGAGATTGCCATGAGGTTTCTGCGTGGCTGCAGGGAGAAGGGAGGCCTGCAGAGCTGAGCTGGGGGCCTTATCGGAGCTGTAGAGGGAGAAATTACCTCCCTCCAGCCTTGGGCAACCTGCCCAGGCCTCCTGTGGGTGCTGATCTGGTGGCTCTGTGGTCATCTTGGCTTGGCTGGGCTGCAGGCCTCTCAGCTGCTCCTCTGTTCTCTGAGGACCCGAGTTCGGGGCATCACCCAGGTGGAGAGGGCTCACAGACAGCAGGTGCACAACAGCTGGGTCCTCCAGGCACCTCACCTGTGGCAGGCCCTCTGCCCAGCAAGGCCAGACCTCTTTGAGATTTGCTCCATGTTGACCTTTGTGTGGAAGGAGTGACCTGGAGAGCCTCCAGAGCTGCCTTTGTCGGGACACCCTGCCCCCACTCCCACCTCCCACTTCCCCTACCCCTGCCTGGGTGGTCCCTGGGTCTTAGCAGGGCCAGGAGTAGAGGACCTCCGCTCTCTGTGAGCAAGTCTGGAATTTCTCAGTGATGTGAGAGCCGGGACAATTTTCCTACTCTCTCCTGTGAAAGTTAAACAGATCAATATATATTTTTAAAATTATTTATTGTTATATGAAAGACAGACAGAGACACACAGAAAGAGGTCGTCTGTCAATCTGCAGACTCAATCCCCAAATGCCTGCACTAGCTGGAATTGGGTCAGTTCAAAGCCAGGAGCTGGGCACTCCATCTGGGTCTCCCATGCAGGTGGCAAAGACTTAGGCACCTGAGCCATTCCCTGCACCTCCCAGGGAGAACATGAAGAGAGAGTTAGAACCCAGAGCGGAGCTGGGACTTGAATCCAGACACTCTCATACGGGATGCACGTTCCTCCTAAGTCACTTTTTTTTTTTTTTTTTGACAGGTAGCGTTACAGACAGTGAGAGAGAGAGACAGAGAGAAAGGTCTTCCTTCCATTGGTTCACTCCCCAACTGACTACAATGGCCAGAGCTGTGCTGATCTGAAGCCAGGAGCCAGGTGCTTCTACCCGGTCTCCCATGCAGGTGCAGGGGCTTAAGAACATGGACTGTCTTCTACTGCTATCCCAGGCCACAGCAGAGAGCTGGACTGGAAGAGGAGCAACCGGGACTAGAACTGGCGCCCATATGGGATGCTGGCACCGCAGGCGGAGGATTAACCATAGTGTGCTTCGGCGCTGGCCCCCCAACTCACATTTTAACTGTTGCTGCACCAAATGTCCACCCCCAAAGGATCAATCTTGCAGATGGTGGTTCAGCTCCTGCCTGCCACCTCTCTCTGTGCCCTTCCCTGCAGCCCAGCCTCTGGTATGAACCCGCTCTTCTTTCTTTTCCATTAAGATTTATTTATTTCAAAAGTCAGTTACAGAGAGGGAGGGAAAGAGATAGAGAGATCGTTCATCCGCTGGTTCACTCCCCCAGATGGCTACAATGGCTGGGGCTGAGCCAGCCTGAAGCCAGGAGGCAGGAACTCCATCTGGATCTTCTACATGTGTTCAGGGGCCCAAGCACCAAGCCATCTTCCACTGCTTTTCCAGGCACATTAGCAGGGAGCTGGACCAGAAGTGGAGAAGCTGGGACTCAAAATTAGGGCTCTGGTATGGGATGCTGGCATCGCAAGCTGTGGCTTAACCCCCTGCCTCACAACACCGGCCCCAAGAACCCTCTTCCTAACCACATTCGTCTCTTACTTGTCCCCCATCCTCTCCTGGTATCCCCCATCAATCTCTTCTGCTCTCCGCCCCATATCCGGTCCCCTGAGCAGCTTCATTTTTCGCCCCATGCAGTCCTAGCACCACAGTAATGATGGTGACGAACAAGCACAGAGTGTTTCCACGTCTGGGGCGCTGTTGACTCAGTTCATGGTCACAGCAACTCTGCGAGGGGGGGAGGACTATGATCCCCATTTTGCAAACAGGAACCTGACACACTGGAGAACAATTAAGGTTGAGTTAAGCCTAACAGCTGAAGAAGCAAGTAGATAGAGACCTCCAAAGCAGGTCCCGGGAGCAGCTGTCTCACTAAAAGATGACCACACCATTGCTGTTCTTTTCATTACAAAGGCATCTGGGCAGGAGACCTCCTAACCCTTGCCCTGTCTACCCGGAAGACCCAAGAACTTAAGACACAGAAAGTTGAAAACTAGGAAGCCAGTGTGTCAGCCCCCAGCCCTGAGAGCCAGCGGCAGCTGCGGAGAGAGACTGGGGACCAGAGCGGGTTAGGGAGCCTTGGTTCCCAGCTCTGTGCCACTAACCCCCTCCCCTCACCCCTCTGTTTCTGATCGCCCCCACTTCACCGCTCCTGGAGAGAGCTGGCAGTCACTGCTGGCACTGGCCTCTGAGTGCCAGGGCAGCTGTTCTGCCCTGCCTGGGAACCCCAGAGGGCTGGGCTGAGGAGCCCCATCCCAGACCTGTCTCTTACTAATCTCTCAGTGGTCTTCCCCCAAATTCTGCTCTGGTGGCTGGTGCACAAGTCCCATGGGAACACCCCTGGGATGTGACCTCACTCTGTGCCTCCGGGAAGGGACAGAAAGCCTTGGAATATGGTGGTGGGGCGGGAAGAATGGGAGAGGATGGCTGAGCGCAGGCAGGCTAGACATGGAAGGCTACCAGGGAGGGGTCAACCAAGGCCACTGGCTGGGGAAGATCGCACGATTCTTTTTTTTTTTTTTTTTAAGATTTATTTATTTATCTGAAAGTCATAGCTACACACAGAGAGAAGGAAAGACAGACAGAGAGAAGTCTTCCATCTGCTGATTCACTACCCAATTGGCTGCAATGGCTGGAGCTGCGCTGATCTGAAGCCAGGAGTCAGGAGCTTCTTTCAGGTCTCTTATGCGGGTACAGGGGCCCAAGGACCTGGGCCATCTTCTACTGCTTTCCCAGGCCATAGCAGAGAGCGGGATCAGAAGTGGAGCAGCTGGGACTAGAACCCGCACCCATGTGGGATGCCAGCACTTCAGGCCAGGGCATTAACCTGCTGTGCCACAGTGCTGGCCCCGATCACATGATTCTTAGATGGCAGCACTGTCTAAGGTGTTGGGACAAACACCTGGATGACTCATCTTGCATTCTGATTAGCACTTTTTTCAGTTTGAAAAGTAACCCATGAAGGCTGGCGTTGCAGCACAGGCGTTGAAGCTACTGCTTCCAACGCTGCATCCCACATAGGAGCGCCTGTTTGAGTTCCAGCTGCTTCGCCACCAGTCCAGCTGCCGGCTGCTGTGCCTGGGAAAGCAGCAGAAAATGGCTCAGACCTGGCTATTGTGGCCATTCATGGAGTGAACCAGTGGATGGAAGAGTCTCTCTCTCTCTCTCTCTCCCTTTCAAATAAATAAATAATTTTTTTTAAAGTAGTCTTGGGGGCTGGCTCTGTGGTGTAGAGGGTTAAGACTTCCCTGCAGTGCCGGCTTCCCTTATGGGTACCACGTCAATTCCCAGCTGCTCCACTCCCGATCCGGCTCCCTGCTAATGCACCTGGGAAAGCAGTGGAGGATGGCCCAAGTCCTTAAGCCCCTATATCCATGTGGGAGACCAGAAAGAAGCTCCTGGCTCCTGGCTTCAGTTTGATCCAACCCCACCTGATGCAGCCATTTGGGGTGTGAACCAGGGGATGGGAGATCTCTTTCTGTCTGTCCGTCTCTTGTTCTATAGCTCTGCCTTTAAAAAAAAAAAAAAAAAAAAAAGGTAATCTATGTATACCTCAAGACTGGAAAAAATGTTTTCAAAGGATATATCCAATAAAAGACTTTATCCAAAATATACACAGAATCCTTAAATAATCCTTAAATCCTCAATAATAAGAAAGTGAAAAGCCCAATTTAAAAGTGGGCAAAATATCTGTAAAGATAGTTCAGAGAAGATACATTAGGAGTCTTCAAAAAGCTCATGGAAAATGCATGTATGGAAAAAACTATACATAGATTTCAATTGTTTACACAAAAATAAACTTTTCTGGCCGGCGCTGCGGCTCACTAGGCTAATCCTCCGCCTTGCAGCGCCGGCACACCGGGTTCTGGTCCCGGTCGGGGCACCGATCCTGTCCCGGTTGCCCCTCTTCCGGGCCAGCTCTCTGCTGTGGCCAGGGAGTGCAGTGGAGGATGGCCCAGGTCCTTGGGCCCTGCACCCCATGGGAGACCAGGAGAAGTGCCTGGCTCCTGCCATCGGATCAGCACGGTGCACCGGCCGCAGCGCGCTACCGCGGCGGCCATTGGAGGGTGAACCAACGGCAAAAGGAAGACCTTTCTCTGTCTCTCTCTCTCACTGTCCACTCTGCCTGTCAAAAAATAAATAAATAAATAAATAAATAAATAAAAATAAAAAAATAAACTTTTCTTTAATTTTTCTTTATTATTTGAAAGGCAGAATGACAGGCGGAGAGGAAGGGAGATCTTCCATTATCTGGTTCACTCCCCAAATGGCTGCAACAGCCAGGGCTGGGCCAGGCTGAAGCTATGATCAGGAACTTCTCTTGGGTCTCCCACATGGGTGGCAAGGTCCCAAGCCCTCAGGTCATCTTCTGCTGTCCTCCCAGGTACATACGTTAACAGGAACCTGGATCTAAAGCAGAGCAGCTGGGACTTGAACTGACTCTCTGATATGGGATACTGGTGTTGCAAGTGGCGGTTTAACCCACCTTTCTATAACACTAGCATGGCTAGGGCTGGGCCATGCCAAAGCCAGGAGCCTGGAACTCTCTCTAGGTCTCCCATGGGCTGGCAGGGACCCAAGCAGTCTTCCGCTGCTTTCCCAGGTGTATTAGCAGAGAGCTGGATAAGAAGTGGAGCAGTCGGGACTTGAACCAGTGGCCATAAGGGATGCTGGTATCATAGGCGGCAACAGGGGCTCTCTTAGTGTTGCTGATGGGAGTGTGAGCTGTACCACCTCTCTGGAAGACGGTTGGAGGTTTCTTTAAAATGACATGTAGTCCTACTGCACAATCCAGCAATCATGTGCCTTAGTATTTACTCAAACGGGTTGAAACTTAGGTCCACACAAAAATCAGCACTTAGATTTTTTTCTTTTTTAACAATTTATTTATTTATTTGAAAGGCAGAGTTACAGAGAGAGAGAGAGTCTTCCGTCCATTGGTTCACTTCTCCAAGGGCCACAAAAGTCAGGGCTGGGCCAGGCTGAAGCCAGGATCCTGGAACTCCAGGTGGCTCTCCCAGGTGGATGTCAGGAGCCCAAGCACTTGGGCCATCTTCCACTGCTTTGCCAGGCCCAGTAGTAGGGAGCTGGATCAGAAGTGGAGCAGCTGGGACTCCAACTGGTGCTCATAGGGGATGCTGGCTTTGCAGGTGGCAGCTTGACCTGCTGTGCCACGGTGCTGGTCCTCACATAGTTGTTTACATCAAATATTACAGCAGATTTATTCATAATTGAAAAACTTGAGAAGCAACCAAAGCATCCTGCGGTAGGTGAATGGATAAACAAACTGGTTCCTCCAGACAACGGCATATTATTCATATTTAAAAAGAAAATATCTCTCAAGCATAAAAAGGTGCCTTAAGTGCAATGCTTCTGACTGAAATAAAAAATGTGAAAAGCCTACATCTGTAGGGTTCCAACTCTATGACCTTCTAGACAAGGCGAAACTAGCGAAGCCCGTAAAAAGATGTGTGGTAGTCAGTGACGAGAGGGGAGGGAGGGGTGAACGGGCAGAGGATTTCAGAGGGGATGAGCAATCCTGCAGGATACAGTGACAGTGGACAGGTGTCACTATACATCTGTCCAAACCCAGAGAACGCACATACCAGAGAGAACCCTAACGCAGGTGTGACTGTGGGTGGTAATGATATGTCCACATTGGCTCATCAGTTCTGACAAATGGGCCCTGTGATGGGGACGCTGATACCGGGGAAGGTGAGGGGGGCATGGGGCTTACAAGCAATCTCCGTACTGTCCACTCAATTTTGTAGTGAGCCTAAAGCTGCTATAAAAAACAAAGCCCATTAAAACATCTTTCTAGTACTGGGTGAAACGTAACGGAAACAGAATGAAACCAATTGCCCAATGCCATTTGTGTGAGTTAAAAGCACAAACCCAGGTAGAATATCATTGCATGTTCAAAAAGAAAGCAATTGATGATTAGACTGGAAAATTAGGAGCCACAGAAAATGTAAGGGAGACAGTAAAAGCCATCTGTGATCGTAGTGACCTAAGCTAATCACTGCTGATTGTGGTGTGTGTTTCCTTTCTGTCTTCTTTCTAGGCATGTATATTATATATACACATATAATTGTGATATTATTATATATTGGCTTTAGAAAAATATTTTAAAAAGGCAGAGAGAGAGAGAGAGAGAAAGAGAGAGAGATCTTTTATCCACTGGCTCACTCCCTAAATGGCCACATGGCTAGAGCTGAGCCAGGCTGAAACCAGGAGCCTGGAGCTTCATCTGGGTCTTCCACATGGGTGGCAGTGGCCCAAACACTTGGGCCATCTTCTGCTGCTTTTCCCAGGTGCATCAGTAAGGAGTCTGATTGGAAGTAAAGCAGCTGGAACTTGGTTCTCCCATATGGGATGCTGGCATTGCAAGTGGTGGCTTAGCTCACTGCACCACAATGCTGGCCCATATGTATGTATATATATATATTTTTTTTCATCTTGCTTCTCCCTTTTTCTTTCTTTGACTGATATTTTAGCCCTATGTGATTTGAAAAATTAACATTGTTACATAACTATTTTGTTCATTTTGTTACAATCTTTAAAACTTTATTTGCAACAGTTGTACTAGGGATGTGTTGTAGCATCTGTTTAGCTACCCCCCCCCATTGCTAGACCATGAAGTAATGTCCAGTATTCTTTTATTATACACACTGCTGACACAAATATGCATACACATGCATGTTCCCTCAATATATGATTTGTGATAAGGACTTAGTGCCTGTGAGAGAAATTATTGCAGCCAGAGGAATGAACTTTAAAAGAAAAATCACACTCATAACACTTGTGCCATTTTAACCAGCTCAAGCCACATTTCTGGAAATGCCCATTTCACTACACTTTTGCTAGTACTAAGTTTTATTGGAGGAGGAAAAAACATTTCGCCACTTGACAGGTGAAAATGATGTGGTTCGATGTGCTTTCTTTGAACCCATGAAGTCGGATGCTTTTCTACACGTGTCTTGGCCATTGTGTGTCTGCAATCAATGGTCCTCTCATCTCTACAGGGCCTAGAGCTGCACTCTCTGGGTCCACAGCCTGAATCTGCTGCTTCCTAATTTGAGACTTTAGACGAGTCACCTGACCCCTGTGCCTCAGTTTCCACATCTAGCAGTCACATAGGATGACGTTATGAAGATTAAATTAATTACTACCTATGAAATACTTAAAACAGTGTTCCATACAAACTAAATACTCAACAAAGACTGGCGATTATTGTTAGTGCCAATTTAATTGGAAGGGATGGAGCTCGGGTCAGCTAGGAGAATGGGGCTTTGATGAACAGCCCTGTGTGATTGGGCCAGTTGTGTCTGATGTCTGTCCTTCTGTCACCATCTCTATTTCTCTCTCTGCGGACAAGCGTCCTCTGCTAAGACGTGACTTCCGGAACATGGTTTGGCTTGTGATGCATTTCCCATTTCCCCTGCTAACTAGGAAACTGGAACTTCTCTTAGTAGTTTAAGTGCAAGAAAGAAAAGCGGAGACTAGGCAGGCGCAGTGCCTTAACAGGCTAATCCTCCGCCTTGCGGTGCTGGCACACCGGGTTCTAGTCCCGGTTGGGGTGCCGGATTCTATCCCGGTTGCCCCTCTTCCAGGCCAGCTCTCTGCTATGGCCCGGGAGGGCAGTGGAGGATGGCCCAAGTGCTTGGGCCCTGCACCTGCATGGGAGACCAGGAGAAGCACCTGGCTCCTGGCTTCGGATCAGCGCAATGAGCCGGCCGCAGCGGCCACTGGAGGGTGAACCAATGGCAAAAAGGAAGACCTTTCTCTCTGTCTCTCTCTCACTCTCCACTCTGCCTGTCAAAAAAAAAAAAAAAAAAAAAAAAAAAGCGGAGACTATCTAATAGCCCCAGCCCATCTTTCCCCATCAGTCTGGAAGTAAGCTCTCTGCTCTATCCGTTGGCCAAGAGACGGGTAGGAATCATGGGATAAACAGAACCATTCTCTCCTAAGAAGTCACAGTTGCAGTGTTCCTTAAAAAAATTTGGAAAAACACCAGGGCATCTCTAGTCTTTTATCTATTTTATGTTAAGATGTTAATATTTTCTTATGGATTTGTAGGGTTTTTACATATTAAGAATATGTTTTGGAGTACTTGCTGTCAGATTGGGCGTGGGACAAGGAAGAAGCAGCAAGGCTGACTCTTTGATTGGCTCCTGTGGGTAGATGGTACCGTGGACTGGGAAGGAAGAGGTGGGGGCAGGGACGGTGGAGACAGACAGATCCATCTCCACAGGGCATGTTCGATGTGCATGTTCAATCTCTGAGTGAGGGCATCAGTGGGAAAACATAAAGAAGTCAGGAGAAACCGGTCCTCCATCTCCTGGGCTCCTCGTTGGCAGTTCCATCTGTTGTTCCTCCTCCAGGACCTCAGTCAAAGCCACCCAGGCCCCGCCCACAAGTCACGGTCTCTTTCTGCCTATACTTGCTCCCCAGGTGATGTCACCCACTCCCATGGCCTAGAAACCCAAATGCTGGTTATTTAGAAATGTACATCACCAGCTCTATCCTCTCCCTGGAGCTCCAAGCTCAAAAACCCAAGGGCCTAACACAAGCATTTCCTTTCACTGGTTGAGCATCTGTTAGGGACCCAACACTCTGAGGTGCTTAGGATGTAGAGTTGATCTCCTGGACAGACACTCTTCTGAGCAGTGCCAGACGACAAGCCAGGACAGAAATGAACAGAAGGGGTAGACCAGGTAGGGAAGGAGACCAAGGGAATGTGCAATGCCATTTGAGCTGCTTCTCTAAGGACGGCGGCAGCTAGCCACATTCAGACTTGGGGGGATATCTTCTAGGCAGAAGGGTCAACCAGTGCAAAGCTTCTGCAGCAGGAAGCATTATGGATTGTTTGCAGGTGAGAAAGAAGGGCAATGTGCCTGGAGTGCAGGGAACAAGAAGCAGGTGGCACAGACGAAGAAGGAGATGATAAGGTGGGAGCAGATGGGCAAGTGGTGACCAGACGATGGAAGTCAACCTTGCAGGTGTCATAACACCGCCCAATTCTGTTCCCGTTGCAATGGGCAGACTTTGGTAGAAATGATGGCATCTGATTTATGTTTTTACAAGATCATTCCGGCTGCTGGGTGGAGAACTGGCTGTCAGGGCAAGCGTGGAATCTGTTGGGAATCTACTGCAGTAACAGGTAAGCCGTGATGCTGCCCAGGGAGGGGGAGGGGTGGGTGATGGGAGAAGCATTCTGGGGAGAGAACGTCCAGGAGTTGTTCACAAAGTAGATAGGGGATGAGAGAAAGAAAGGAGTCAAGAATGACGATGATTTTATGAGAGCAGTGGAGTAGAGAAAGTTAGTACTATGAAGTAAAATCAGAAAGAATGGGGAGGACCAAAGAAAAAGTTGACTTCCGCTGGTGACTTTGGCCAGTTGTGTGTGTGTGCATATGTGTGTTAAGTGGTTGGAAAAAAAAATCAACTTTTTGGTAAATATTTATTTATTTATTTATTTGAAAGGCAGAGTTGGGCCGCCGCCACGGCTCATTAGGCTAATCCTCCACCTCCGGCACTGGCACACCGGGTTCTAGTCCTGGTTGGGGTGCCAGATCTGTCCCGGTTGCTCCTCTTCCAGTCCAGCTCTCTGCTGTGGCCTGGGAGTGCAGTGGAGGATGGCCCAAGTGCTTGGGCCCTGCACCCGCATGGGAGACCAGGAGGAAGCACCTGGCTCCTGGCTTCAGATCGGCGCAGCACACTGGCCGTAGTGGCCATTTGGGGGGTGAACCAAAGGAAGGAAGATCTTTCTCTTTCTCTCTCTCACTGTCTAACTCTGCCTGTCAAAAAAAAAAAAAAAAAAAAAAAAAAAGCAGAGTTGAGAAAGAGAGGGGAGGGGAGAGAGAGAGAGAGAGAGAGAAAGAGAATCTTCTATCTGCTGGTTCATTCCCCAAATGGCCCCAAAGGCCAGAGCTGAGCTCATCTGAAGCCAGGAGCCAGGAGCTTCTTCCAGGTCTCCTGCATGGAATGGATTAGGTCATCTTCTGCCGCTTTCCCAGGTGCATTAGTAGGGAGCTGCGTCAGAAGTAGGGCAGCCAAGACCCGAACCGGTGCCCATATGGGATGCTGGCACCACAGGTACACTGTAGTGCAGGTACCAATAATCTATTTTTTAAAAAGATTTATTTATTTACTTGAAAGTCAGAGTTACACAGAGAGAGTAGGAGAGGCAGAGAGATAGAGAGGTCTTTCATCCACTGGTTCACTCCCCAGTTGGCTGCAATGGCTGGAGCTGTGCCAATCCTAAGCCAGGAGCCAGGAGCCTCCTCCAGGCTTCGCATGCAAGAAGACCAACTCTATAGCAAGTAAAGATTTCAACAATTTGCACCCCCACACACATACAAGGTGTAACTGTTTGAGAACAAGTTTTACAGTTAATTTTCACAGTACAGCTCATTAAAGACAAAGGTCCTGCTTGGGTAGTAAGTGCAGTGACTCCTGTTGTTGATTTAACAATTGACACTCTATGTGTGATGTCAGGCTCTTGACATGAGCTGCCAAGGCTATGGAAGCCTTTGGAGTCCACATCTCCACCATTGTTTAGACAGGACCATAAGCAAAGTTGAAGTTCTCTTCTCCCTGCAGAGAAAAGTACATCCTTCTTTGATGGCCCCTTCTTAGTGTTAACTTGACTGGGCTAAGGGGTACCCAGATCGCTGGTAAACATTATTTCCGGATGTGTCTGGAAGGGTGTTTCAGGAAGACATTAGCATTTGAATCAGTGAACTGAGTCAACAAGATTGCTCTCATCATTCAATCCTTTGAAAAACAGAACAAAAAGGCAGACAGTGCATTCTCTGAGCTGAGATCCGAGTCCTGCCCTGGGACCTCAGTGCTCCTGTGTCCCTGGCCTTTGGACTCAGATGGGGACTTCTACCCCTGGTCCTCAGCCTTTGGTGTTGGAATAAATCTGTACCAGCAGCTTTCCCAGGTCTCCAGCTTGCGGGCAGCAGACTGTGGGACTTCGCAGCCTCCGTCCCGTGTGAGTCAGTCTCTCATATTAAATCTGCCTCTATACATCTATTATATTCTATTAGTTCGATTTCTCTGGAGAACCCTGACTAATGCAGTGATCAGTGGTGCCTGCTGTTTCAACAAGGGGAAGGAAGATGACTCAAAGCCCACTGGACTTGGCGACCTGGAGGTCATGCAGTCCTGACAAGAGCTGTGACAGTCCAGCTGTGGGAGCAGTCGGTGGTAAGGAGGAGGAGAGCACAGGTGCAGAGACGGCTCCATGGAGAGAGCGAGGAACTGGGGCAGTGGCTTGATCAGCGCCGCTCCCTCCTACCCACTGGCTCTTGTGCCAGATGACAGTTAAACAACAAATACTTTAGCTTTGTCCGACAGGTTGGCATTCATATAAATGAGTGAATGTGTACTGTCAAAGGAGCAGATCTTGGCCATCCATCCCATTTGCCATTCTTCTTTTTCTTTTGACAGATAGAGTTGGACAGTGAGAGAGAGAGAGACAGAGAGAAAGGTCTTCCTTCCATTGGTTCACCCCCGAAGCTATGCGATCTGAAGCCAGGAGCCAGGTGCTTCCTCCTGGTCTCCCAGAGGCTGCAGGGGCCTAAACACTTGGGCCATCCTCCACTGCCCTCCTGGGCCACAGCAGAGAGCTGGACTGGAAGAGGAGCAGCTGGGACTAGAACCCGGCGCCCATATGGGATGCCTGCACCGCAGGTGGAGGATTAACCAAGTGAGCCACAGAGCCGGTCCCATTCTTCTTTTTCAAAAGACCATTAAGTATGTTGCCTGTTATTCTTACAAATGAGCTTTAGAATACTTATTTTGAATTTTAGAAAAATAATGTTGATATTTTAATTGGACTAGCACTAGAAATATAAGTGAAGTTGGAGAGAATCAACGACCTTATAAAATATTGAGAGCCTCTATCAGGAAACAAGAGTTGTTCTCCATTTGATCAAGGCCTCTTTGATCTTGCTCAAGAAAGTTCTATGATTTTTTTTCCACCTAAATTCTTTTCACTTATTGATAAACATCTTTCTTTAATGTATTTTGCACATATATATATTTTTTCATTTATTTGAAAGACACAGAGAGAGAGATAAAGACACACAGAGAGAGAGAGAGAGAGAGAGAGAGAGAGAGAGAAAGAGAAAGATCTTCCCGCCCACTGGTTCACTCCCCAAATGCCTGCACAGCTGGGGCTGGGCCACGGGGAAGCCAGGAGCTCAGAACTCTATCCACATGGGTGGCAGGAACTCAAGAACTTGAGCCATCACCTGCTGCCTGCCAGGGTGCACATTAGCAGGAAATTGGATTGGAGAGAGAGGAGCCAGAGCTGAAACCAGGAGACGTCCCAGGTGGCAACTCAACCAGTGCATCGAATGCCTGCCCCCACACATTGCCAATATTGCACAGGATTCTCACCTTCACCTTGAATATAGAAAGTTATTGCTGCTAATATATAAACTTCTTTTTTCTTTTTTAAATATTTATTTTATTTATTTGAAAGACAGAGTTACAGAGAGAGGTAGAGACAGAGAGAGAGGTCTTCCATCTGCTGGTTCACTCCCTAAATGGCCGCAATGGCCAGAACTGTGCCGATCCAAAGCCAGGAGTCAGGAGCTTCTTCTGGGTCTCCCACATAGGTGCAGGGGCCCAAGCACTTGGACCATCTTCTACTGCTTTCCCAGGCCATAGCAGAGAGCTGGATGGGAAGTGGAGCAACCGGGACTCGAATCAGCACCCATATGGGATGCCGGCGCTTCAGGCCAGGGCGTTAACCCATTGTGCCACAGCACCAGTCCTGGATATATAAACTTCAATACTTTAAAAAACTTTCTGGAGGGGCTAGCACTGTGACGTAGTAGGTAAAACCTCCACCTGCATTGCTGGCATCCCATATGGGCGCTGGTTCTAGTCCTGGCTGCTCTACTTCCAATCCAGCTCTCTGCTATGGCCTGGGAAAGCAGTGGAAGATGACCCAAGTCCTTGGGCCCCTGCACCCGTGTGGGAGACCCGGAAGAAGCTCCTGGCTTCAGATTGGCGCAACTCCAGCCATTGTGGCCAATTGGAGAGTGAAGCAGCGAATGGAAGACCTCTCTCTCTCTCTCTCTGGCTCTACCTCTCTCTGTAACTCTGTCTTTGAAATAAATAAAATAATTCTTTAAAAAAAAAAAACCTTTTTGGAAGCTTCTAGACTCTCCTCTTTAAGTTGGACCATGAGGCTGTATTGTCATCTACAGCTCTGGGGTTTGGTGGACCCACCTTAGGATCTGGCAACTTTCTTCTGTTCTGGAAGATGTCCTTGGATTAGTTAATGAATGATTTCCTCCTTTCCGTATTCCTCTCTCTCTCTCTCTCTCTCTCTCTCTGTTTTCTTCCTCTCTTTCTGTTATTTTGACGTCGAACTCCTGGAATTATCCCCTAATGCGATTCTCTCTCCTGTATTTTCCCATAGTGAGTTGCTTTACTTTCTCGGGAGATTCGATCAACTTCATCTTCTACTCTTCCTGCTGCTTTTGTTTCTGCTGTCACACTTTCACTTCCCAGGACATGATGGCTGCTGCTGCCGCCGCTGGTCTCAGGATCTGCTTTCTCTGACTTCTTGTTGGCTCACGCATGCGGTATCTTCTCGCATCTCTGAGAACATCACGATGGTCTTGGTAGTGCCTTCCCTCTGCCTAGCCTGTTTCCTGCAAGTCCCTTTTTTGATTGTTTTGTGTCTTTCTTCTGTGTTAGAAACCTTCCAGGATGCCTAAGATCTTTGTTCATTTTTGAGTAAGGTTGAGAGGTAAGAGGTGGTCAGACGCTCTGAGCTCCTGGGTTAGGTTTGCCACTGTGGGGTTATGGAGCCGGGATGTTTTCAGAGGCTCCCCTGTGCCAGTATCTAGATCTTTCCTCGTGGGTTGGTGAAATGCCCCAGGGTGGAATCTTCTAGTCTCCAGCCTGGAGAGCAATGGCTCTGCTCTCGCCACTTTGAAAGCCCGGGCTTGGGAGAAGCTCAGGATCTCTGCATTCAGCATTCTCTGTGACACGCCCTTTAATCCTCTTGTTGTCTGCGTGGTATCTCTGTTTACAACGGTGCCTGCAGCTTCCCCAAACCAGATGCCTACCATGGAACCTTTTTTAGGGAAAGATCCTTTAGATCCTGGCTGGCACACAGGAAGGATGAGGGAAGAAAGTCTTGGTCCTCACTTCACTGGTAAGGACAGTCCCACGATTCCAGGTATGCCTTGGACAACCAATGTCTATGCCTCCTGAGAACCCCGTAGTGTACATGAAGCTGGCTTGTGGTTTTCCCCACTGCCAGCTTGAGATGCCTTTTACCTAGGGGCTCATAACTTAGTAGCTGCATGACTGCCTGCCATCCTGTCTCAAAAATTCTGTCACTACTGTCCCTTTTCCTCGTCTCTCTACCCTTGCAGGTTTGTCTCTTCATTTTAAAATCTTTTTACTGACGCTTTAGTGGCGTTTTGGGTGAGAGTGAAATTAGATGTAGGCATTCAAGCACCATCTTGACTCATAACCCCAGCTTCCCTTTTTAATATATTTTTGAAAATATAATTCCTGGGAATAACGCCACTTGGTCATGCAGGATTGCTATTTTAATGTACTGGGATCTGTTTATTTCTGTATTCCCATCTAGAAGTCTTTAAGTGAACATGATTAGCAGGAAATGAGCCTTTCGATGAGGAAGATTCAAAGAAAATGTCCCCAGTAGGATAGCTTTTATTAAGTATACGAGAGAAAACCAGAGACCAACTCCCAGCATGCAATCCCCAGGCAGCCCCGAGCAGGTGGGGTGTGGGGGTGAATCCTTTAGCAACCCCTCAGGGTGCACCCAGGGGTTACCTTTTGCAGGATTTTGTTTAGGGACCCAGAGTAAATCCTGTTGATGACACTGAAAGGGGCTCCGTTGGGGGACAGATGTGATCTTACACTAACTGGGGGGTGGGATTCTGGGACCGGGAAGTGAGGCCTGGATGCCTTTCTGAAAGGCTACCCATTGCTCGTGCGCGGGCCTCAGAACTACTCCTTGTTCATTTTATCAAGTGGTCCCTGAGCATGCGCCACGGGCAAAGCCCTCTGCTAGCTCTGGGTAACTGAGACAGAACCTGCCCCAGGTACTTGAGCACCTGCCCTTCCAGGGCAGGAGGGAGGAGATAGCTGGGTCACATCCAGGGCTGTGACATGGTGATGACAATTTCCCTCTTTCTGTGGCTTGTAGGAGGAGTAAGTAAGCAGACTGGTACAGCACCCACCATGGGGGTCACACACAGTAGGGCAGCTCTCTGGGTTTCCAAAAGAAGCTTTAAATGATGTAGGGAGCCTCCATTTTATGTTGTATGTTCTTCTGATACTTTAATTTTTTAAATATGTATTTATTTATTTGAAAGGTGGAATTACAGAGAGGCAGAGGCAGAGAGAGAAGTCTTCCATCTGCTGGTTCATTCCCAGATGGCTGCGAGCTGGAGCTGAAGTCAGGAGCCAGGAGCTTCTGCTGGGTCTCCCACATAGGTGCAGGGGCCCAGCACTTGGTCCATCTTCTGCTGCTTTCCCAGGCCACAGCAGAGAGCCAGATCGGAAGTGGAGCAGCTGGGACTCAAACCGATGCCAATATGGGATGTCAGCACTGCAACTTTACCAACTACGCCCAGAGTGCCGGACCTGATACTTTAAACACTAGCTTTTTGGAAGAAACTGTGAAGGAATTTGTGACTCAAAGCAGCATGAGAAATGCCACATAAGTGGCCACAGTGACCCCCCGGTCCCTTAGCGGGGCCCCCCAGTCCTGGCCACACGGTGCGGTCTCTGGTTTTGCCTTTCCCTCATCTCTCGTGGCACAGAAGTTGTCATCCCCCCCCCCCCCACCAGCAGCTTAGCTCACCACTCTTTCTGACAGACAGCTCTGCAACTCTAAGTGCTTCTGAGAGATCGTTTTAGGAAAAAAGTAATGTTACAACAGGGGCTGGCATCTGGCAGTTCACCTGCCAGGCACTGGAGGCATGGGGGTGTTTGCTGTACAGCTGTTGAAAACTGACAGCTGGTGGAGAGGGCAAGCAGAGAGCCTGGACCCAACGCTCAACCAAGCTGTGCTGTCTTGGGCACAGTTTCTGAGTCTTAACTTACCCATCTGTACAATGGAGACACACACAGGGTTGTGGTGAGGACTAATGTGATAAGGGATGGAGAAGAGCCTATTGTGATAAGATCTTGAACGGAAGTCCCTTATTGCCCTGGGAGCCATGCTGGCACAGGTTGTGTATGTGCCCACACATATGTGTATGTGCCCACACATGATGCTCTTGGAGTCAACTTGTATCCTAAGGAAGGCATGTGTGTGTGTGCACGAGGGTACGTGCTCGCGGTGCTCTGGCGAGGGTGTGTTTCCCCGGGAAGGGGTGTGTTTGTACACGCGTGTGCGCGCGCGGTGCTTGGCGCGGGTGTGTTTCCCCGGGGAAGGCGCACCAGCGGAGCCCCGGGCGCCCGCGACAGCGCCGGGTGACCGAGCGCGCGTGCGGCCGCTGTCCCCGGGTGTGGGGCGGCCCGCGGGCGGCGACGGGCTGGGTGGGAGGAGGGAGGGCGCGGGAGCGAGCGGGCGAGGGAGCGAGGGAGCGGAGGGAGGGCCGCGAGAGCGCGGCTGCCGCGGAGCCCGGCGCGGGCTGCTTCGCCGGGGAGCCAGGCTGGGAGCCAGGAGGCGGCGCCGCGGCGGGGAGGGAGCGCGGAGCGCGGGGCCGGCCGCCCGCCTGGTGAGAGCGCTGCGGGCCGCGGACCGGGCCGGGGCGGGCAGGGGCGGCAGTGGCTGGACGAGGAGAGCGGGCGTCTAGAGCGCAGGGCTCCATCGCCAGTGCGGGCGCTGGGTGCAGCGGGGAGAAGCGGCGAGACTCCGCGCGGCGTTGCCCAGGTGGGTGCCTGAGCCGCCGCGACCGCCCCTTCTCGAGGGACTTGGCCGAGGAGCCCCGCGGTGCGAGAGGAGCCGGCCGGGGGTGTGTGTGTGCGTATGTGCCCGCGAGGGGTGTGTGTGTGCTGTGCGTCTACACAGAGTGTGTGCATGTGTGTAGGGGTGTGTGTGTATGTGTCTGCATGGCAAGAGAGACCGAGGAGGTGGCATGGGGTCGGGACCCATGGGGGAGGGAGGGCGCTCAGCAGGGTGGACTCTGTGTGCAGGGGTGTGTGAAGGGTGAGTGTGTCGCGGGCGCTAGGTGTGGCTGTGTGCGTGATGAAAGGGTGCCGGGTGCACGTGTGCCCCGGCCCAGCCTCCCGTCCCCACCAGATGTGCCCATGAAGGGCGAGTCCTGGGGAGCAGTGGGAGGCTGCTGCAGCCACCCCAAGGCTGATCAGCCTGCCCTTCCTCCCCAGGGAGCCAGAAATCACCAAGCTGCCCCTCCCCCCAATACTTCTAGGGTCCTGGGGAAAGAGGGGGAGGGGGCTTCTGCCAGTGGAGGGGCCCAGTTTCTCTGGGCAGGGCCTGGGTGGCCTCTCTGGCTCTGCCATATCACTCAGGCCTGTTAGAACGGGAGACTCCGGCAGGAGGGTTTTGCTGGCTTGCAGCTGTGTTTCCTTAGGGTGCTTGATGGCATACAGTAGGGAGGAGGGAAGGCTGGGCAGAAGAGGGGGTGGGGAGTGGGAAGGAAGGCGTCTGAGTCTGGGAGCCCAAGTCCATCCTCTCTACTCCCCATGAAAGGTGGGGGACCCTGGTTGCGGGCAGAGCCTAGCCTCCTGGTGAGCAGGTGGGGCCAGGATTGGGCAGGAGCCTGAAAGTACAGGAAGGAGCTGTCAGGAAGAGCCCTGGCGTCTCTCCCCTGGGGCACAGCACTTTGCGTCCTGCTCTCAGCACCTGCTTCTCTGCCAACAGAAGCGCTGTCTGGGGTGTCTGATCCCGGGATCCCCAAGAGGGTGAGTGGCAACAGCCTGAGCTCACAGGGCCTCTCCTCCCTCCAGGACCTGGGTGCCCAAGAGGTGCTGAAGAACCGAGCCCCCTGCCCACCCAGGCCACCCTAGGCCAGGTGGGGCCATGGCAAGGCGTGGCTGTCTGGGGCTGGGGCTGTTCTACTGGGTCCTGCTTGCTGTCCCTGTGGGCCCCCAGCCTGCCTCCTCTGTCCCCGTGGTCCCTCTCACCACTCTGACCCCGCCACCGCAGAGTGAGGCCTCTGTGCTGTCTCTCAACCTGGGACTTAACTTCAAATTCCATCTTCGGGGCCCTGCTGCTGTCTGGGGGAGCCCTGTCACAGAGACCCAGCCTCTCTCTCCTGGGCCAGGCCGGGAGCCAGGGGAAGAGGTAGCCAGTGGGCTGAGGACCGATCCCCTTTGGGACCTGCTCGTGGGCTCCCCAGGGAACCCTCCTTCAGAGTGGGGCTCTGCCGAAGGCAGCGCTACACCCTGGGCCTCATCCCTACCTCCGGAGTCCACGTCCCACATCTCTGGGCCCACCGATCGGCCCACCGCTCCCTATCAGCCCAGGATGGGTACTGTGACCTGGGACACTGCTCTGACGGCTGCAGCGCCTCCATCCAGTGCCCCCAGGCCCCAGCAGAACGAGCTGGAGCTGAAGTTTGATGTGGCGCTGAGAGCAGGTGCAGCCCCCACGCTGGGGCACCGGACGCTGCCCCTGCTGCCCAGCCTGCGGGCCAGCCTGGCAGAGATTGCTGGGCGCCTGGGACCCTTTGGTGAGTACTTGCCCCTCCTAGGAGAGCCCCTGCTGGGCACCGCTGGCTGCTAGGTTGCAGCTCGGGCATGGGCTCCTTTTGCAGGGTTCTTTGGCACCACTCTGTCTCCGCTCCGGAATTTATCTGGCTCCAGCCCCCCAGGTGCCACAACAGCCCCCAGCTCTGCCTCCAGCTCTCCAGGTGAGTGTTTATTTCATTGCAGCAAGCGTTTGTGGAAGATCTCTCCATGCTAGGAGCTGTGCTGGAGACCGAACCAACACCTCCCTTTCTGTCTTGGCTCAGGGGAGGCCTGTGTTGCCTCTCCCAGGCCCTGGGACAGGAGCTGCTGGTCCACACAGAAGCAGTCTCTCTGCTGTACTGAGTCTGGTTCCACACTTGTACCTTAGTTCATAGTGGACCTAAGCATGTGAGGACAATTCCAGGGACAGTGACTTCTACAGGGAAGAGCAGGATTTTCTCCAAAACCCTAGAGGCCAAGCCTGGCTGGTAGGATGGCACCTGACCCCTGTGTGCTCTCTTTGCAGGGTTCTTTGGCGCCACTCTGTCCCCGCCCCCATCCCCTTTGCAGAGAGAGCTCTCAAGCCCAAGCCTGCTGGACCCAGCTGTTTCCCTAAGCTCTGCCTCAGTAGGAGCAACATCACCAGGTAGGTATCCAATCCATTTGAGCCTGACAATGATTTATTGAGCACTTACTCCATGCTAGTCCCTCGTCAGTGTTCTGGGACTCTTACGTTTCCTTCCGTAACCATAGCCACCATACTCTTCATCATCCCTATGGAGACATATGTCATTGGCCTGAGAACAAGTGTTGCTGGGTAAGGTCCCACACAGGGTTAAGCAATGGGCCTCGTAGAGTTTCGCAGTCACAGGCAGAGCAGGATGGAGACAGATGTATCAGGGCAAACAGACACAGGAACTCCTTCATGATTTCCAGTCTCCGTGATAACCCCACCCCCAACTCCCAGCAGCCTGGCCCTTCTCCCCATCCCCACCCCCACCCCCCGGCCTGGGAGCCCTCTCCTGTGCTGTCTGATCTAAGCTGACATGCTGTCAGATGTGGGCAGAGCTGGGGCCCTCAGCCACAAGACATGGAAGCAGAACCTGGAGCAGACAGATGCCACCTTCGTTCAAGGGGGCCGCTCAGAACATGCACACAGATGAACCGCTGGTGCAGAGGGAAAGGCCGTGGGCTTCCAGAGCCAAGTCACTTACGTACCAGCTGGGTGCCCTGGGGTAGGTTACATTACCTCTCTGAGCCAAAATTCTCTTGTCGCTCCAGGGTTTAATAATATTACTCATTTTACGGAGTTCACGTAAAACTTCTAGATAATTCGAGCTCTTGGCACGAAGCTGGGCCAAAGTAGAAGCTCATTAAGTACTCAATGACCTTGCTTCTCTCCTGCACTGAGCTCCAAATGTACTTCTAGGTCCTACCTTTGCAGACACCCTGCCCCAGCCCTGGGCACTGGGATGACACAAAACTTGCCTGGCAGAGGGCACGGGTGCCCAGGGAGAGGTTCTGGTAGATGAGGCCAAGGGAGCCATGGGGAGGGACTCCCAGGTGCAGCTCTGTTCTGTAAAGGGTTTACTGGGGCTGCAAACCTCTCAGCCCCCTCTCCACCAGGCCCAGCTGTGGAAACAACTGGTCTCCCAGCTTCTTCCAGCTCCAGACGTAACACAGCACCCGACTCTCTGGCTCACCCCGACATGGGTCACTGCACCCCTCCCCTCCACACCCATCAGGTGGGTGTGGAGTCTCTGTCCCCCCTGGTTACCCCAGGGTGCAGCAGGGCAGGAGCTGCTGCCATGGGGGCAGGCTCTGTGCCTCGGGTGGGGGGGGGAGGATGCTGGCTGGCGGTCTGTCGGCCTTGGTGACAGCGCTGGCCAGGCAGGTTTAATGAGTCTGGACAGTATCAGGCAGCCCACAGCTAGGGCTGGCAGCTCCGCCCTCACTCCCCCTCCTAGCTGGTGGCTGCAGGAACCCAGCCTCTTCCTGGCTGTTGTTCATGTTGGATAAACCCCAGAGGGCTATGGGTTTCCTGGAGAGAAGGAGGGGGAGAGAGAGAGAGAGAGAGAGAGAGAGAGAGAGAGAGAGAGAGAGTTTGGAGCACTGTCAAGCTGTTGGAGACCAAAGAGAGTATTGTGGTTCCATGTCCCCTTCTGGGCTTTTCTAACCTTGTTAGTGTTCAACTCCTAGGGCTTCCTTGCATTGCACAGAGCCTACATCCAGCCCCTTCTCACCACAATTGTCATTCAGGGCATAGAACATTGAGGGGCTTTCATTGCCCTTGGTGACACCCACTTGCCCTTTGTCCTCTGAGTGTTAGCTCCACTCCCTGAGCACCATGACCAGCCTCTGTCCTGCGTGGCAGCCACCTGTGCCATCCCACTTGTTAGAAATTTTTAATTTCACCCATTCCAATGAGTACCAGTCCTCCACAGTCCTGGTGGTGGGGGTGGGGAGAGGGATAGGGCGGGGCCACCAAACTCATGCAGCTTCCAGCATCCAGAGTGGAGCCCTGATAGGCCAGCCCTTTGATCTGGGCAGCTGGTGGATAATCAGGCCTGACTTTTCCATGAATCGAGCTGGCCTCTCCCCTGCCCCTCCCCAGCCAGCTCCAGCCTCGCCAATTACTCATGCTGACATCCCGTCTCCTCCCTCGGCCCTGAGGTCAAGAGGGGGGCCCGCAGGCTAGGGTGGGACCTCCCTGGAGGGGAGGCCTGCTCAGGGGAGGCATCCTGGGAAAGAGGACCAGAAGATCACAGTCTTCTGGGAGCAGCCGAAAACTCTGCAGAAGCCTCCGCTGGGGAGATGGGACGGGAGACCAAGGGCACCCTTCCAAGGCAGTAAGCTGGGTTTTCACCCACCTGTCCCCACACACAGCTGTCCCCGTGCAGTGCCCGCCATTCAGAGCGCACTCCCTGACAGATGAGCTCTTGCTATACTTTGCCTGTTTTCTGGTTTTTATTCCTTTTTCTGGATTCCAAGGGATGTTGAAATTTGCTCTAGTGCTTGGGGACAGAGCTGAGAGACGGGGTTTCCTGGGTGAGAAGGGATGAGGATGGAGGGTGAGCAAGGATCAGGGCTAGGGGTAGGGGGGAGGCAGGGTGGGGTTTTGTGCATCTGCACAGTCCACAAAGGCAGGAGAGAGAGACCAAGCAGAGAAGTGGGTGGGGTAAGGGCACCAGAAAATGAGGGGTGAGGGAGGATGTGGATTTAATCCTCTGATGCCATGCGCTCCCAGCTGAACTGCCTCTCACTTAACCAGTGCCAGCCAGGCGGCTAGGCCATCAGGATGGTGTTCTATAAACAATTCTTAAAGTGAATCAACATGAAGTGCCGCTGTCCACTCATTTGTCTAACTGTGGTCTTTCTAAGCAAGTTAGGATGCACTAAGCCTTTAATTCATTCATTCAAGATCAAATCTGAGGTCAGAAGGGGTTGCCGTCAGACAAGAGGAACTGATGAGTGGTCAGTGGTGAACACTGGTCCGCAGGAACGACACCAGCCACGGTCATGATCATGCACTGGGTGGAGCTTCCCATGCACTGGGCGGAGCTTCTCGCTTCCCATTTATCCTACCCGTGCGGGTAGATGCACTTCCCTATGTCAGATCTGAGGATGGCAATGGAACAGGGCCCAGGGTGTTGTCCACAGTCGCCAGCGAGCTGTGTAGGCTTAAGTTTTGGCTGCTCCCTTTCTGCCCTCCGCAGTTGCTCAATCCCATCACCTTCCCCTCCCTTCTAGAGCCAGTCTCTGGCCCTCTCACGCCTTTTCTCTTGTTCTCCGAATGATTGCATTTTGCATGTCCGCAGCCTGCGCTGGCACTGTGTAGGGGTGGCAGCGCTCCAAGGCTCTTTGTGTGTTGTCCAGCCGAGGCGTGGCTGGAGCATGGCCGGGGCACAGGCTGTTGGGGCACGAGTCTGACCGTCAGGAGGCCCTCGCCACTCGTCCTGCTGCTGTCTCCTGTCCACCTCCCCTTCGATGCCATGTTAGCCTCATCCTCCTTCACCATCACCCTTTCTTCCCAGCCTTGCTGAGCCTGCTGGGTGAGGGGAGGGAGAGGTTTAGCTTTTAGCACTTTCCCTTGCTGTCTGGTCCCAGGGAGAAGCCTTGGTCTAACTCTAACTCCTCTCTCGCTCCAGGAGAATAGAATTAGGGAACTTACTCCATACTGTCTCTTTCACCAAGGGGTACAGGAAGATGTTAGCAGATGGGGCTGGAGACCTGAGTTAGGAAGTCCCAGAGAACCTGTGGGGCTCACTTAATCAGGTGGCAATTTGTCTTACCACCGTGTCCCCAGTTCTTTCTCCCTGGGGCTTCGAAGGCAGCCTGGGAGCCCCCCGGGAAGTCCCCCCTTCTGTGAAAGGGGGACAGGGTGTCAAATCAAAGCAGCATCTACCTTCAGAACCTTACAATAAGACGGAGGCAGGATGGGGCCCACAGCTGTAGATAGGCTGATGGGAGTAGCGGGCGGGAAGGCCAGTGAGTGTGCAGAGTATGTACTCAGGGTGCTTGGGAGAGGAGTATTTGGCTGCTCCCCCTGCTGTGTGTGTGTGTGTGTGTGCGCGCATGCGCCAGGGACATGGGGTGGCGGGAGCAGCTGACCAAGGGCAGGGGTGCACCTAGCACCGAGGTGGGGGTTGGATGCAGAACAAGGGTAAGCAAACTAGCATTAGGAAGAGCTCTGGGGTAGGGAAAGGGGATCAGACTGGTGCTCAGGTCTGGATTCTAGTTATAAACGTGTGACCTTGGACAAGTGTGGACCTTGGACAACTTTGCCTTTGCAGAGTCTCGGGCACAGTGGGGATACTTACTCTGAGTGTCTGCTCAGTGCTAACTGTGGGCCAGGGGCCATCACAGGTGGAAGACACGGACGTGCACAAAGCAAGGAGGCCTGCTTGTTCTCATAAAGCGGCCTTTCTGGTGGGGGGTTAGTTGTCAGCAGAAACAGGAACGGAGTAAAGAAAGCAGGTGTGGGGGAGGGGCCATGTGAGAACTGAAACCTCCTGGGGAGGGAGAGGTGAGAGGCCCCAGGGGTCAGGTGGATCACACAGGGAGGGCCTGAGGGGCCAGGGTACTCGGCAGACCCTCTGACTGGCGCTCCGGGCCCTGGCTGTGGGGAGGGCAAGGGGGTCTGCACAGCTGTCTCAGCCAAGTGGTTTTGTTTTTTTTACCCACAGACCCCAGCATCCCCACCTCTGGCCCAGACGACCTGTCTCCCGGCAGCCCGGGGAGCCCTTCGCTGCAGCCAGAGTGTGCACCAGAGCCTTGCAGCCTGGGGGATCTGCCTGCCGGCGACGGGCAGCCTCCTGCCGCCACACTGCCCCTCTTCTTCCTGACCCTGGAGGCCAACTGGGCCGAGGCCAGGGCTCGCTGGGGGCTGGCCTGGGAGGCCCACGTGTACGGGGTAGGTGCGCTCTTCGGCCTGGTGGTCCTGTTGGCATTGCTGGCCCTGGCCCTCCTGCCCTGGCGCTGCCCACCTGGCGCCCCCTGCCTGGCGCTGCTGGACCTGCTGCTGCTCTTGGCCGGGACCACGCGGGCCTTCCCTCTCTTCTACGACGCCTATGGGCACCGGGAGCGGCTGCCCGCGCTCGCCTGGCTACTGCTGCAGGACCTGCCGCTGCCCTGCCTGGCCGCCGGCCTGGGGCTGGCCTGCCTGCTGCTGGCCCGGCCGCGGCGGCCGCGGTGCCCGGCCGGCCTGGCCGCCCTGCTGCTCCTTGGGCTGGGCCTGGCAGCCGCCGCAGCCCTGGGGAGCGCTGCGCACCGCCCTCTGCGGCCCCTGCGCCTCGCCTCTCGCGGGCTGCACGCCTTCCTCGCCGCGTCGCTGTCGGGGCTCCTCCTGGCGCTCTCCTGCTGGCGGGGCCGGCGGCGGCGGCGGGCTGGGGCGCCCCTGGGAGGCTCTGGCTTCAAGGGCGCCACCCCTCTCCCGCAGGCGCGCAGCCCTTTCGCCCCGCGGGAGTCCTGGCGGCGCGCGGCACGCACCGCCCCAGTGGCTGGCACCTTCGGGCTGCTGAGCGGGGCCCTGCAGGGCTATGAGGTGCTGCACGCCCTGGGCTATGGCGGCCAACCTGGCCTGGAGGGGCCCTGGTCCTGGTGGGCCTTCCAGCTAGGCCTGCGCCTGGGCGAGGTGGGCGTTGCGCTCCCGCTGGCGCTGCTGGGCCTCTACCCGGCGCTCTGCAACCCCAGAGTGCCGCCACGTTGCTGGGCGAAGCTCTTCCGCCTGTCCCCTGGCCACGCGGCGCCCCTGCTGCCTGGAGGTTGGGTCCCTGGGCCCCCAGACAAGGAGCCCCTGGGTAGCGCCATTGCGCGTGGTGAGGCGGAACTGCTGCAGCTGTGCGCGCTGGCGGGACCGGGCCCAGATCTCCTGCTCCAGGGAGCCGGCTGCCGGGGCTTCGAAGGCGCGGCGGCCAACCCGGGCCCATCCCCGGCCTCCTCCCCCTGCAGCGATGCCACCGTGGACTTCCGCCCGCCCTCCCCAATCAACCTGCGGCGCAGCATCGAGGAGGCCCTTTGCAGCGAGGCCCTGCTCACCCCCGGCCTCCTCCAGGGCCCTGCCTTCGGGGACGCCCTGCCTGGGCTCGGCCTCTACCGCACTGCCTCGCTGGGAGCGAAGATCCGGACCGGGCCCAGTGGGAGGTTGGAGGAGGACCCTGGCTCGCCGGTACCCCCAGAGCTCCCCTCCCCGGGGGCTTGGCCCCCGGGCAGCAGCGCCTCCTCCGGCTCGCTGTGCGGACTCTCGCGGGACAGCTCGTCCATGCTGCTGTGCTCCTGCCCCGACAGGCCCCCGAGGTGCCCACTGGTCTGCGCCCTCGGCCCTCCGCGGGCCTCAGGAAGCAGCCCCAGCCTCCCCGCCTCAGGATCCTACCAGGCCCTGTCCCCGCCCTCCTGCAACTCCCCAGAGCAGGCTGAGGAGGCCTTGCTGCGGGAGCAGTTCCTGGACGCCTGCCGACAGATCGACGAGCTAAGCATGGGCAGTGACACCATAGACCTGTGAAGCGCAGCTGCCTCCCTGGCTGCCCCACCCCACATCCCTCTCGGGCTCCTGCTCGGCCTGAGACCTGCACACTGTAACTCTCTCCCAGTCCTGCCTGGCTCAGATGCCTCTCTCCCGTCGCCTTCCCTATGGGGGCCCCCATGGGTGGGCGGGTCAGCAGCCAGGCTCTGTTGATTGGGAACCAGTGCCACGCTCTCTGGAGCCCTGGGTGCGGACGCCTTCAGCTGCGATTCCAGGCTGGCAGGTGCCCCTCTGTCCTTGGCATTCACCAGCAATAAAGCCCCAAGGTGCTCCACTCCCGACCACCTCTCCCTGTTTCGGTGCTGAGTCAGAGGGGCTGTCCCCAGAAGCCCTGGGGACCCACCTCAGGGCCCATACCCACCTGTGCCATGCCAAGGAATCCCACACCTGTGTGAGTGAGACTCCCTATCCTCCCAGGGAGCTTCCCCAGGAAAGGGTCTATGCCCCATGGCCCACCTAGCAGCCTTGACAGCAGTTGGGTAGGGGTGATGGTGGTGAACGCATTCAGAGTTAATTTATCAATAAAATATTTTCAGAGGAGAACATTCTGACCTTCTTGGAAAAGCTTAAATGGGACACCAGCAGCAGTGACACCAATAGAATTGGATAAGAGAAGCCTTTGGGGTGGGGAGTGGGGGGGTGCCCCTTCAGACTTTAGGAGCCTTCTACAAGGTCCAGGCATCTGTGTCTGTGGCTGGGATGGGGTGGGGGGAGGGTCCTGGGAGCCAGAAGACCCTGGAAGACACTCTGACTCTCTAGGAAGTGACTTCACAGGGACAGAACACAGCTGGGAGAGCTGAGGCAGAAACGGAGCTATAGGCAGAAATGCTGACATGCCTGAGACCCAGATCCTGGTGGACAGCTGGCTCGGGACTAGTTAATAGTAAATGATGCCTATACAAAAGGGCCCCCTGCCATGTCCCCACAGGTTGGGATTCACAGGAGGAAGCTACCTTCTTTACCTACCAATGGGGCATCTTCAAGGTTAGGCTCACAACCACCTGCTTCTGCCTCAGAACTCTCATCTCCTGCAGGTGCAAATCTTCCCTGGAGAAAGCTTTCCCTAGCCCTAACCCCAGCTCCAGCCTGGCTCCCAGCACAGAACTCACAGTGCAGACGCCCAAAAACACATCCAACCAGCAGGCGCTGTGACCCCTGCCTCTCCTGAGCATTTGGCTCTGAGCTCTGGAGCGTGCATTTATCATCTGGCTAAAATGCGTTGCTTCAGAGTGGCACAAAAACAGGGTGGTAGATGAGGTTTGAAAATGAAAATTTGACGGCGCTTTGGCAGATGTCCTGCTCAGTACACGAGCACCTGCCAGGGCACACACACTAGGCTTAAAGTGGAAAAACAGAAACCCAAGTGCTTTTCGTCTAACTCTGCCCCCCAGCTAGCAGGGTTTAGAGAAGGGAGGTTAGGGAGCCCAGACAGGCTGTGGCCCTTGGCTAGACCAGACTGGACCAGACCAGACCAAAACAAGGCACAAGGGGAAGAATTCAAGCATTGCTGATGATCTGTCTTGGCTGAGAGGAGCAGCCAAGGGCCTGGGACCTCAGAGGAATGAGAGGAGTTGGCAATATTTGGGGGAGAGGGAGAGGCATAGAAGGGGAGAGAAATGGCGCAGAGAAGAGAGAGTGGTGCAGGCACAGTTGAGGGATGGGGCCGGAGTGGTTCTGACCGTGGCTCTTCCATCACCTGGCTTAGCAGAGCTCAGAAATTCTTGCTGCATTGTCACTCTGGGCTGAGACCCAGGAAACTGCCAGCCTCCTAATTGCAGGCATTTCTCACCGCTGTCATAGTGGCCGTAGTGGTCTCCCCAGCTTTGTGTTGAGCAAGCATGGCTTGCTGCCCTGAGAAACTGCTCCCTTTCTTTCTCGCCTCCCCTTCCGTCTGCCTCTCACCTGCCTCTGCTCACACTCAGCTCCTCTCTGCCATCTCCTCCCTCCTCCTCGCTCTGATCCTTGTCAGCTACTCTCTCGCTCACTTCCCCCCAGCCCAAGGTCTTTGGCTTCATGTACACACCTCCCAGCAGAGCAGTCCAAGCCCCCCAATTCCCCCTTCCCCACACTCTTTCTGTATGAAAGCTCCAAATGGGGCTGAGAAGGAACAGAGTGGGGGTGGGGAGACAAGAAATGCAACACGGGGTCCATCAGCTCCAACATTTTTTAAAAGTTTTTTATTTTATTTTTTTACTTTCTTGAAAGTCAGAGTTGGAGAGAGAGAGAGAGAGAGAGAGAGAGAGAGATGGATACGGAGAGACAAAAAGATCTTCCATCCACTGGCTGACTGGGCCAGGCTGAAACCAGGAGCCAAGAACTTCACTCAGGTCTCCTACATGGGTGGCAGGCACTTCAACACTTTGACTACCTTCCGCTGCTTTTCCCAGGCCATTGACTGGGAGCTGGATCAGAAAAGGAGCAGACAGGATACAAGCTGGTGCCCATATGGGATGCTGGCGTTGTAGGCAGCGGCTTTACCCACCATACCACAACACTGGCCCCATCCGACACCTCTTTGATTTCAGCAAGAATGACCTCAACCCCTTGACTTCAGAAAGGGCCAAGCCTTAGATCACTTAGCCTCCCATGTTGTCTCCTTATGCTTCCCCAGAAGTGCAGGTAGATCCTCGTGCAGGCCTCCTCCTGTGCCAAATCTCCATACTTTGGGGGACCGAGGGGGCAACATCATCTTCACTCTTTCATTAGTTCATTCAATCTCTTTAAAAAAAAATTATTTTTCTTTATTTCTTTCTTTTTTTGACAGGCAGAGTGGACAGTGAGAGAGAGAGACAGAGAGAAAGGTCTTCCTTTGCCGTTGGTTCACCCTCCAATGGCCGGCGCGCTGCGGCCAGTGCACCGCGCTGATCTGAAGGCAGGAGCCAGGTGCTTCTCCTGGTCTCCCATGCGGGTGCAGGGCCCAAGCACTTCGGCCATCCTCCATTGCACTCCCGGGCCACAGCAGAGAGCTGGCCTGGAAGAGGGGCAACCGGGACAGAATCCGGCGCCCCGACCGGGACTAGAACCTGGTGTGCCAGCGCCGCCAGGTGGAGGATTAGCCTATTGAGCCGCGGCGCGGGCCTAAAAAAATATTTATTGGATGCCTACCATGTGCTAGGTGCTGAGGATACAGGGATGAATGAGGTGGACTCCAGCCCTGAGTTTAGGAAGTTGAGCGCCTTTTGGAGGCAAGCAGACATTTAACAGCTAATCACACAGTCACAATGGCACAGTAATTAACTGCAGTTGTAAGCAGTGCTAAGAACAAGGACCATTTGGTATTATAGGAAGTTTGGCTTGCGGTGGAGGGGGTGGGGTGGGCAGAGCTGGAAGGGTGGGAAAGGCTGCCTACGAGCAGCCCAGGCTCTCTGATTGCCTTCCCAGGCTCCTGCACGGTGATGGATGAGCTAGAAGCCAGCAGTTTATTTCCCTGGAAGCCACGTTGCAGGGTACCACAACTCCTGCTATTTAATGAAGAACACCGCGTGTGTCCAGGCTAGATGGATGAGCAAATATTTCTGATTGAAGAACCCTGTGACCTCCCAGATAGGAATGGAGGTGGGGGTTGGGTGGGCAACAGCTGGGGTAGAAAGGGTTCACCGTGCTGCTGTCCTCCCGGAGGGGGACACAGCATCACACTGTGGGTGGCTGCTGCCCCCTGATGGGCATTGGGACACAGTTTAGTTTTGTCCTTTAAGGAAGATACATGGCCCAAGGCATTCAAAACTGAGTATTCGTAGGGGGTGTCACAAAGGGGTGTGGGGACAAACTTCTGAGGGTTGATTTCCCTTGTACATCCTGCACCCAGGGCTGGGAAGGGCTCCCCACAGATGGGGCCCTGAAATTTGCCATTTAGTCTTTAAGGATGGGATTTTGATTCCCAAGATGAGACGGGGCACGAGTGGGCCAGAGGGAAGGAGAAAGAAGAGGGAGGAATGTGGGATCCCACACCCACTTAGTCGATTTGTCTTTATTCTAGATAAGATTAACGTAGCAGCCTTTAAAAAAATCTGTTTTGTATTTCAGTGCTTCCTTTCTTTTTTTTTTTTTGACAGGCAGAGTGGACAGTGAGAGAGAGACAGAGAGAAAGGTCTTCCTTTTGCCGTTGGTTCACCCTCCAATGGCCGCCGCGGTAGTGCGCTGCGGCCGGCGCACCGCGCTGTTCTGTTGGCAGGAGCCAGGTGCTTTTCCTGGTCTCCCATAGGGTGCAGAGCCCAAACACTTGGGCCACCCTCCACTGCACTCCCTGGCCACAGCAGAGAGCTGGCCTGGAAGAGGGGCAACCAGGACAGGATTGGTGCCCTGACCGGGACTAGAACCCGGTGTGCCGGCGCCGCAAGGCAGAGGATTAGCCTGTTGAGCCACGGCGCCGGCCAGTGCTTCCTTTCTTGAGCTGTGGGTTTAACAATAACCATGGCCGTTGTCCGTTGTTTTTTTCTTCAAAGCATGTATGACTTAGCTGGAGCTAGGGCTTCTTAAATCTGATGTTTCGCATTCTCCTTCATCGTCACTAACCAGTCATCTGCCTGCCCAAAGTGTAGTTAAAGTGGTTGGACTTGATTTGAGGAGAAAGGGAAACTTAATTTTCACTGCACGTTTACATGTTTTGAATTGTCTGCCTACTTCGTGTGGGTTACCACCACTTAAAAGCAATGATTTATTTATTTAAAGTTTTATTAATTGACTTTAAAGATTTATTTATTTATTCGAAAGTCAGAGTCACACAGAGAGGAGAGAGAGAGAGAGAGAGGTCTTCTATCCACTGGTTCACTCCCCAATTGGCCACAATGGTCGGAGCTGTGCTGATCCAAAGCCAGGAGCCAGGAGCTTCTTCTGGGTCTCCCACGTGGGTGCAGGGGCCCAAGCACTTGGACCATCTTCTACTGCTTTCCCAGGCCATAGCAGAGAGCTGGATGGGAAGTGGAGCAGCCGGGACTCGAACCAGCACCCATAAGGGATGCTGGCACTGCAGGCGGCGGCTTTACCTGCTACGCCACAGCGCCGGCCCCTAAATAAATAAATATTTTTTAAAAAGAATAATTACGGTGATATTTGTCTGTGCTTTAGTAGGTACAATTTGCCAGTGAGGCTGAGTGGTCTCATAGTCTCTGAGCATATAAGAATTGTCCGAGGCCGGCGCCGTGGCTCACTAGGCTAATCCTCTGCCTGTGGTGCTGGCACACCGGGTTCTAGTCCCGGTTGGGGCGCCGGATTCTATCCCGGTTGCCCCCCTTCCAGGCCAGCTCTCTGCTATGGCCCGGAAGGCAGTGGAGGATGGCCTGGTGCTTGGGCCCTGCACCTGCATGGGAGACCAGGAGGAAGCACCTGGCTCCTGCCTTCGGATCAGCAAGATGCGCCGGCCGCAGCGGCCATTGGAGGGTGAACCAACGGCAAAAAGGAAGACCTTTCTCTCTGTCTCTCACTATCCACTCTGCCTCCTGTCAAAAAAAAAAAAAAAAAAAGAATTGTCCGAATGATGTACGTGACATATTTGTGTCTCTATTTGTTCTATCTACAACTTATGCATGTAACCTGGAAATATAGGTACTTCAGAGAATATTTATTAAACATCCATTATATGTCAGAGCTGGGCTAGACTCTGGGCAGAAGTGACTCCTGCCTGTCCTCGTGAACTGGGGGCCGTTCTCCTAGATTCTAAGCAGTTGGAGAACGGCTGAGGGCGGGTTTCCCTGCGGTGGAACCCTGCTCAAGCAGCTCCGCCTCCTGGGCGGTGTTCTTTTTTATTCACTCCGGAACGTTTCTTTCCTCTTCCTACCATGTGCCCCCTCCGGACTCTTTTGAGCAACGGACACTTCCGGGATCTTCCGGCCCCGTGGTGCGGTTGTCCTGCTGAAGCTGAGTTTTCACTCGCGGGCGTCGGCTTGCTTCGCTCGCCGCCTCGCGAGTCTCAGGTTCCGGGTCTCATGGCGGGCTTGACCCTGTTTGTTGGCCGCCTCCCGGCTTCGGCCCGCAGCGAGCAGCTGGAAGAGCTGTTCAGTCAGGTGGGGCCGGTGAAGCAGTGCTTCGTGGTGACTGAGAAAGGTAGGGGGCGGGATGGTCGAGGATGGGGCTGGGGTTTTCTGGGAGTAGGATGGGGGCGAGGACACCTTGTATGTCTTTACCTGTCCCAAGGAAAGGCTTGGGAGTTGAATTTCTTTTCCAAACTGACTCTGTCTTGGATGTCTCCGTCGGGGTCGGTTTGTGGAAGGCAAAGCATCCCCTGACGTTTCTCTAGCGCCCTCCGTTTGCTGTGCGCGCTCACGTGTACTATCTCATTTGGTAAAAATGAAAATAGCTAACTTTTAAGAAAGCATCAGTCAGATTTATTGAGAGTCAGCTGACTACGAGGCACGGTGCTGAGCTTGACACGGGTGAGCTCATCGGCTTATTAGAGTCTGAATCCCATGCTACAGACAGAAATCTAGGGGCTTAGGGAAATTTCGTTACTTTAAAGGTCGGAATAGGTAGGAAGTCGTGGACCAGAATTTGATCATCAGACCCGAAGTTCCTGGCCAGTATGCTGTCTCTCTGACCATTTATGTATCCAGCAGATGTTTATTGAATGTCTGTTGTGTGTCTGTTGCTCTTGTAGGTCCTGGGGATCCAGCAATGCACACCACCAAACCAGAAATCCCAGTTCTTGGGTCTTGAGGGTGGAGAAGACAGCCAGTTGTGTAGTGATAATGCTGATGGATGCTGAGGAGAAAGCCAGGGGCAGGGGATAGCAATGTCTGTGTAATGGGCACGTGTGGGGGTGGTAAGCGGCAGTGTGGGTAAGGGTGGTCAGGAAAGGCCGGCTGAGGCGAGAATGAGTTTATGTTACTTGGGGGACAAGCAATCCAGGTGGAGAGAGCAGCCAGTTCGAGAAGGGGTATGCACACATGTGGAGGCCCATCGGGGAGGCCACAGGGACTGGAATGAATGCGTGAAGGGCGGAGGATGAGGACAGGAGCTCCACACTGCCCCATCATTTAGAACCGCGTGGGCCACTGCAAAGACTGGCTTTAGCTGTGAGCTGGAAAGCCACTGGTTTTAAACAGCAGTAATATGATCTGGCTTACATTTTATTTTAGATTTTATTTTATTTTAGATTTTATTTATTAGAGAGGTAGAGTTATAGACAGAGAGGGAGAGACACAGAGAGGTCTTCCATTTGCTGGTTCACTCCCTAAATGGCTGCAGTGGCCTGAGCTGGGCCGATCTGAAGCCAGGAGCTTCCTCCAAGTCTCCCACGTGGGTGCAGGGACCCAAGCACTTGGGCCGTCTTCTGCTATCCCAGGCCATAGCAGAGAGCTGGATGGGAAGTGGAGCAGCCGGGACTAGAACCAGCGCCCATATGGGAAGGCGGCTCTGCAAGCAGAGGCTTAGTCCACTATGCCACAGTGTCGGCTTCCCTGGTTTACATTTTGAAAGATTCTCTCCGGCTGCTGTGGTGTGAGTAGGCTGCTGGAGAATAGGACAGAAGTAGAGACACTGGTTAGCCAGCTCTTGAAATAATCTAGATGAGAAGTCTTGGTGTTGGACCAAGGTGGTGGTTGAGGTGGGAGAAGGTGGTTGCAATATGGACATTTTCTGGAGTTAGAGCTGAGAGGATCCGCTGATGGGTCAGATGTCAGCTACCAGAGGAAGCGGATGCAGGGAGTCAGGCCTGAGTCCAGGGTTTTTGGCTGAGCCGCCAGAGAGTTACTGACTTGTAGAATACTGTGTGCTTCATGTTCTGCTGCTCAGCATGTTAATGGGACGTGGGTTGGCCTGTGTTAGAATGAGGACACTTCTTAAGAAGCATTTCCTCCTCTTACCTATACTTCTTTTCTTTTCTTTCTTTTTTTTTCCCTAAAGACTTATTTATTTATTTGAAGGCAGAGTTACAGAGAGGCAGAGGCAGGGAGAGAGAGAAAAGAGAGAGAGAGAGAGAGAGAGGTCTTCCATCTGAGAGAGAGAGAGGTCTTCCATCTGCTGGTTCACTCCCCAGATGGCCACAGTGGCCGGAGCTGCACGGATCCAAAGCCAGGATCTTCCTCCAGGTCTCCCATGTGGGTGCAGGGACCTAAGGACTTAGGCCATGTTCTACTGCTTTTCCAGGCAGTGGTAGAGAGCTGGGTCAGAAGTGGAGCAGCCAGAACTCAAACCGGTACCCATATGGGATGCTGACACTGCAGGTGGCTGCTTTACCCGCTACGCCATGGTGCCGGCCCCAGTGTTTGTTATTTGAAGTTCTTCTGTTGGGACCCCAGGCATTTATTGCTGATCTGTTCAGAGAAGGGACTATGTTATTATATTCTGATTTTCAAAGCTACTGTACCTACCTTTCCTACCTTCTCTGGTGTTTTTTTTTTTTTTTAAAGATTTATTTATTTATTTGAAAGCCAGAGTTACACAGAGAGAAGAGAGGCAGAGAGAGAAGTCTTCCATCCGTTGGTTCACTCTCCAGATGGCCACAACAGTCGGAGCTGTGCCGATCCGAAGCCAGGAACCAGGATGCTCTTCCTGGTCTCCATGTGGGCGCAGGGGCCCAAGGACTTGGGCCATCCTCCACTGCTTTCCTGGGTCATGGCAGAGAGCTGGACAGGAAGTGGAGCAGCCAGGTCTCGAACCGGCACCCATATGGGATACCGGCGCTTCAGGCCAGGGCGTTAACCCACTGTGCCACAGTGCCTGCCCCTCTGGTGATATTTTGTTGTATTTGATGGTGAGTACTTCTTTGGAGGCTTAATATATAGATCATGGATCCTTCATATTCTTGAGATACCAGAAAAGGGGGAAGAACTGACAGTGAAGACACCAAATTAGAAGCAGGAGGAAGTCTTAACACATGCTGAGCAAAGTGTGGAAGGGGCCACTGGTGTCAGTCTTTTTTTTTTTTTGACACTTTTGGCAAACTCTTAGAATGGTTGGCAGTATATCTGCTAGTGTAGGCTTTTAGGACTTACTGGTTTAGTGCACTTGGCTTGTGATTGTCTGCTTTTACTCTCATCTTGCCTGCCGTGTTGTCGTTGCAGGGAGTAAGTCATGCCGAGGCTTTGGCTATGTCACTTTCTCAATGCCGGAAGATGTTCAGAGGGCTCTCAAGGAGATCACCACCTTTGAGGGTCACAAGATCAATGTGACTATTGCCAAGAAAAAACTGAGGGATAAGTCCAAGAAGGGGAAAAATGGTGAGTTTCTTGTGACCGAGGGGAGTTTCTCCCCAGGATGAGGAGCAGCACATGGAAGTGAGAGAGGCAGCATGCCTCAGGGTGTAGCTTCTAGAACCTAAAGCTTTCTGAAATTCGTTCTGATGTCCAGAATCATGGAGTGTATTTTTGATATTCATTGTAGTTTTTTGTTTCCGTCTCACTTTAGAAAATTGTGTTCTTGAATATTGCCATGCTAACCTGTGGAAAGTATCTGTCACTAGTAGTTTTTTTTCCTGTGATGTTATGGTTTAGAAGTGGGTGGTTTGGAGCACAGACTTACTCCATTGCCTCTTATGTTTTTAGAAAATTCAGAGACCCTGAAGAAGGAGCTGAAGTCTAAAAAACCAAAAGCAGCAGATAAGAAAGCCAGGTTAATCATTCGGAACCTGAGCTTTAAGGTAAGTGACAAAGAAAAGACGCTGCATATGCTGAAGGCTGTCAGAGCCAAGGCCTGCTCCCTGGTGGGGTGCCTCACCAAGATGGGGTAATTGGGCTCCATTCCTCTGGGAGTGAAACTTAGCCCTGCTGAATCCAGAGACAAAGAAAAGACGCTGCATATGCTGAAGGCTGTCGGAGCCAAGGCCTGCTCCCTGGTGGGGTGCCTCACCAAGATGGGGTAATTGGGCTTCATTCCTCTGGGAGTGAAACTTAGCCGTGTTGAATCCAGAAAGTGAGCCCAAGAGACAAGAGCTTCCTGTGACGCCAGGTGTGGTGATGCCTTCGTCTTGGGGAAACCAGTGGGAAAGTGGGGAGGAAGAGCCCTCTGACATCTGTCTTTTTGCTTCTTAGATACAGAGCAAGATGTCTCTGTTCAGGAATGTTTGGTGTCCTAGTAGAAAAAGTGTAAAAGGAGTACAAATATTCAGTCTTCTGATGAATGAACTTAGTAGTCGATGTTTCTTTTTCTTTCTTTACATCTGGCTTCAGTGTTCAGAAGATGACTTGAAGACAATTTTTGCTCAGTTTGGAGCTGTTCTGGAAGTCAATGTCCCTAAGAAGCCAGGTACTGGTACACTTTCACTTGGCATAGATTAAGATTAGTTACCCTGGTTTTCCATATTACCTTTGAACTAAGTACTGTTTGAAATAGAAATACAAGGTATATGTCATGGGTGATAGATATGTATGAAGTACCTGGCACAGTACTTGATGAGTAATAGAAACCCAAATAATATTCCTCAATGATGTTTTTAAGCTAGATCAGATTGTTTTATTTATGTATTTATTTTTAAAGATTTATTTATTTATTTGAAAGGTAGAGTTACAGAGAGGCAGAGGCAGAGAGAGAAAGAGAGGTCTTCCACATGCTGGTTCACTCCCCAGATGGCTGCAACGGCTGAAGCTGGGCTGATCCAAAGCCAGGAGCCAGGAGTCAGGAGCTTCTTCCAGGTCTTCCATGTGGATGCAGGGGCCCAAGCACTTGGGCTAGCTTTCCCAGGCCATAGCAGAGAGCTGGATCAGAAGTGGAGCAGCCAGGACTCAAATCGGTACCCGCGTGGGATGTTGGCATTGCAGGTGGCAACTTTACCACAGCACCAGCCCCCAGATTTAGTTTTAGAAGACTAGTTACAGTTTGAGAAAAATGCGTCTCCAAACCTGAGTCAGGGTGTACTCAGCAAGAGGAGGTCAGCTGTTGCTTTAGGAAGGGGCTAGCTACTTGGCAGGATTTGGGCCATCTTACCAGTCCAGCTTGCTGTAATTTCTTTCCTCAAGTTCTGACTCTCCCTTTGCTGCCTCTAACTTTTTTGTACATTTGTACACAGATGGAAAGATGCGTGGTTTTGCTTTTGTGCAGTTCAAAAACCTCCTAGAAGCAGGAAAAGCTCTCAAAGGCATGAACATGAAAGAGATAAAAGGCAAGTTTTCTATATCCATACTATTGGTCAGAAAAGTTCCAGTGTTTGGTTGAGTTAGCACAGTAATCTACTTTCTACATTCTCAAGAGATGGTTGCATTGTTGAATCTCACTGCTAATGTTGAGTCTCCTAGGATACCTAGGAGAAATGTTCGTAATACTTGATCCTGGGGTTAAACTTGAAAGAACCTACTTCAGTATCCCTTCTTTTATTTGCTAAGAGTATCCTGTTAACTCCTAATGAAAAATGTCCCTAGGATAATTGGTTTTGATTTGATAAGCAGAGTAAAGGAGAGAGACAGAGGGACAAAGAGAGACAGTTTCCATCTGCTGGTTCACTCCCCAAATGCCTGCAATGGCTGGAGTGCCAGGAACTCAGTCTAGGTCTCCCTTGTGGGAGGCAGGGGCCCAAGCACTTGAGTTATCACCTGCAGCCTCCCAGGATGTGCAAGTAGCAGGAAGCTGGAACTGGGAGTGGAGCTAGGGCTCAAACCCAAGTACTCTGATGTGGAATGTGGTATGGACATCTCAACCACCATGCCAAACACCCACCCCCTCCCTGGAATAATTGTTACTACTTGCAGGTTGGTGTTTAAGCTCTTCTTTCATGGTTGTAACTGTGATTTATCATGTACTGTGCTTAAAAAGCGGCTAGTTTAGAGATTTCCTAACTTCTGAAAATGGTACAGATTATTCCAAAATCCCAGTTTTGCCTCTTGCTACTCTAATTAGAAACACTGCTTCCTACTCCATCTTATCCCAGGTGTGGTGGCTGGGTAGAAAGGCAGAATTTCTGTTCGTTGAACAAAAGGCTAAGGGTCAAAAAGAGCAGGCAGCCACTGGAAGCTTGAATTAAGGACCAACACTGTCTAAATTGGAAGTTTCGTTGTCTCCACTGGTTCTGTTCTGTCTTTGATGAGTAGGAATTTACTTACAAGGGAGGGTGATGTTGAGGAAAGCCTTTCTGATGCCCCTTTTCTGTTTGACAGGGCGGACAGTGGCTGTGGATTGGGCCGTGGCAAAGGATAAATATAAAGACACACAGTCTGTTTCTGGCCCAGGTAAGTTGTGCTAGTGTTGGGGAGAAGGAGTCTCCTGCTTGTATGTCCTGAGAGTGGGGAACTACTCTGTGCTTACAATAAAATTGTAAGGGGACCTGCTTGTTAGAGTGAAAATGCTGAGCTGGACGGACCGAAAGCGCAGGGTTAATCAAGAAGAGGACAGAGCGTGCAGCAGAGTGCTCGCAGGGATGTGTGTCCATTCAGATCCGCTCCCAAACCACAGGCTCTGCTGAGTGTAAGTCCACCCTGGGCTGTGGATGTGAGGAAGGCCTGAGGTCTCCGTCCCCTCTACTCTCTCTCCTTTCCCAGTTCTTTATAATAGGGAGCAGTGTAGCAGAGAAACTGAAAACCTGAGTTTTTTTAGAAAACAATGGCTTTTAAGCCCTCATGGTCTCAGAAAATAGAACTCAGAGAGGAGAGCTCATGGCTGGGCTCCAGAATGAGCAGGGTGCTGGCTATGGCATACAAGTAGTGGGTTATTGGTGGAGGCCTGGTTGCTACTTCTCTCTTTAGGCTTCTGATGAACCCAATAAACGTTTGTGTTTTTTGCTTTTTTCCTCTCATCTGTTCTCTTGCTATATACAGATTTTACAAAATTCTGTAAAACCAAAGAAACTTGGAACTTGGAGTGTTAGTTACTCCTGTTAAAATAACCTTGCTTTAGTACTCAGTGAATTCCTAACTTTCTTTACCTCTCTCTATAGGTAAGGGGAAAAGCTGTGAACCTAACCTTCCGGAGCCAGTTGAAAAGAGTAGCAGGAAGGAAAAGGATGTAGAAGAGGAAGAAGATGATGACGACGATGAGGGTGAGGACGGTGACGACGACGACGATGACGACGATGATGAGGACGAAGATGAAGAGGAGAGGGAAGATTCCAAGGTGACCAAGGCCGTGCGTGTTCAGAAGAGGTAAGCGGCGCAGCCTGTTGCGAGCCAGCAGAAGAAGAATGGGGGTTGTCTATGAGGGGGAGTGTTCCGTCCCTGTCCCCCTCCCTGTATTGCTCTCTGTGTGTCTGGCCCGTGTGCTGAAGTTACATGGCCCCCTGTGGCAGCTCAGAGCCTTAGCTGTGGACCGTGCCGTTTCAGAGCGGTCAAGAAAACCGTCCCCACAGAAGGCAGTGAAGATGATGCTTCGGATGAGGACAGTGAGCTGGAGGAAGGAGACCGTGTGGGTGGTGGCGAGGACCTGGCTGAGAGTGACGCCAGCGCCGGGGAGCAGGAGGATGAAGGTTTGTCTGGCTCTTCAAGAATGCCTTGCGACTTTCAGTGGGCTCCTTACAAATGTGCAGCTGTTCCACCCTGGCCTCTCCTATTTAAGGACCCTAGGATGTTTGATCAAGTTTGTATCTAAATGCTGAAAAGGAAACCTTTGTATTCTTCTAAAGTTTCTTTCCTCTTCTTTTTTTCTTTCTTTTTTGTTTTTTAAGTGAGTTTGGAGTGGTGTTTGAGGGTTAAGATCCTTTCCTAGGAATATATATATATATATATATATATTTTGACAGGCAGAGTTAGACAGTGAGAGAGAGAGACAGAGAGAAAGGTCTTCCTTCCATTGGTTCACCCCTCAAATGGCCGCTATGGCCGGCGCGCTGCACCGATCCGAAGCCAGGAGCCAGGTGCTTCCTCCTGGTCTCCCACGTGGATGCAGGGCCCAAGGATTTGGGCCATCCTCCACTGTACTCCCGGGCCACAGCAGAGAGCTGGACTGGAAGAGGAGCAACCGGGACAGAATCTGGCGCCCCAACCAGGACTAGAACCTGGGGTACTGGCGCTGCAGGTGGAGGATTAGCCTAGTGAGCTCTTGGCACCGGCCCCTTTCCTAGGAATTTAATACCTAGCTTAACACTCAGGTACAACCTTTCTGTCTTGAATGTCCAAGTCCGAGCTGATTGAATAACTGGATAGACAAGATAGTGCATGTTAAGGCCCAGGTAGATTTTTCCACAACTCCTTTGAGTTAAGAGTGGGATGAAGGACCCTATGGACAGCTCAGGCTGCCGTAACAGAGTCTGGGTGGCTTGAACAGCAGACATTTACTTTCTCTGGTTCTGCAGACAGGAAGTCCCTGATGTTGCACTAGCTGGTGGTGTTCCTGGCGAGCCGCTTCCCGGCTTGCAGACTGCCACTTCCTTGCTGTGTCCTCACGTGGCCTTTCCCATGTGTGCTTGAGGGAGGGGGCAGGAGACGAGCACAGATGAGCTCTGGTCTATCTTGTAAGGACATCAGTCCTTATGACCCCAGGTAGCCTTAATTACTCTCTACAGTTCCAGTCTCTCTTACTGGGGATTAGGGCTTCATTAAATGAGGAGATACCCAATTCAGTCTATAACAAGGACCTCTTAGAGTGTTCTGTAAAACTTACCAATCCGGGTTACTCCCTGTTTTCAACAAGAGGCTCAGCTTATTTGTTGAAGAAGTCAGGCTGTTATAGGACAGAAGATGTTCTGGTACTTTGGTTTTTCTGGGTGGAGGTTTTTATTCAGCTCTATTTATTCTGGTTCCATTTCTGTGGGTCTGGAATGTTGGTTTGACCAGGTAAGAAATCTGAAGAAAATCTGAAGAAATAAGCTTTTTTTTTTAAAAGATTTATTTATTTTATTTGAAAATCAGAGTTACAGAGAGAGGAAGAGACAGAAGGAGCTTCTTCCATCCTCTTCTGGTTCGCTTTCCAGATGGCTGCAATGGCCAGGACTGAGGCAGGCGGAAGCCAGGAACCTGGAGCTTCCTCGAGGTTTCCCACATGGGTGGCGGGGGCCCAAGCGCTTGGGCCATCTTCCACTGCTTTCTCAGGCCACTAGCAGGGAGCTGGATCCAAAGTGGAGCAGCTGGGACATGAGCTGGCACCCATATGGGATGCCCACATTGCAGGCGGTGACTTTACCCACCACGCCACAGTGCCAGACCAGAAATTAGCTTTCCTCATGAGAGGACACCTTACAGTTGAAGAAGCTTTTACACAGGTGGGACTATGAGCCCGTGCATTCTACAGCCCAGGCTCAACTATCTCCATATTATAGGACTAATATATGGTAGTGTGAGAAAGTTAGAAGAGCCTGGTATGGAAAGTCCGTCCACAGTTTGCCAAAGAAACCACTCACTGGTGTTTGTTGTGGAACCTTCCAGAATTTTTCTGTGTCTGTTTAATCATGTATGTCTATTCTTCAGAGCAAATGAGTCTTCCTTGTACTCAGATCCCCAGCCCTTTAGGGCACTTTCCCAATGACAGCCTTCCTGTGAGAGTTTTAATGCATTTATAAACAATGCACATATATATTCACACAAAAAATATGGTGAGCATTTTGCTTATCAAAAATTTCATGTTTTGAAGTTTTAAAATTTTATTATTTGAGAGTCAGAGAAATAGATAGGGGCAGACAGACAGCTCCCATCTGCTCACTCCTCCCCAAATGCTTATAGCCTGCAGACTGAAGCCAGGAGCCAGGAACTCAATCCAGGTCTCCCATGTGAGTGGTAAGGACCTAGTTACTTGAGTTGCTGCCTCCTAAGGTGTGCATTAGCAAGAAGCTACAATCACTAGGCTGTATTATTTTCCCAAGTTGTTCATATTTTATGTTTCCAGAAAATCTACACTGTTACGGTTCTGTAGGGCATATCTTTTCCCCATGCTTTGAAATACTGGATCCATGGATCTTTCTGGTTTTGTCCATCTGTTGGTTAAAGATTATATCTCATTTCCTGTGTGGTGTTTTTATTTAATTGTGAGTGAGTGTGAGCATCTTTTCATATATTTGGTGAATGCCCTTTGTCTATTAAAACATTTTTTTGAAGATTCATACAAGATCTTTTAAGAAGTTCGCTGCTTGTTGAATGGCTTGCGCTAGTCTTTTTCAGTTCGTTGCTTTTTCTCTTTACCTTAGAAGCACAAGTCTCAAAGAAAAAGAAGAGGAAGTTACCCTCTGATGTGAGTGAAGGGAAGACTGTTTTTATCAGGTACACCTTTCTGCCTTGAGAGTTGCTGTTCGTGTTGCATTCGTGGGTCCCACCTCTCCTCCCCCTTTCCCCTCCGCCTCACTTCCTCTCTTCCTCACCTCCTCCTTTTTGGTGCTAGTTTTGTTTCCTAGCCCAGAAATTTAGATGCCTTTATAAAACTTAGCACATTTGATCCTAGGAACATACCAAACAGTGAGAAATGTAGGGGAATCAGAACTATAACACAGAATATAAATAGCAGAGGTCCTGATGTCCTGTCCTCATTTGGCTTTGAAATTGTTTGTAATTGAGGCGGCATCACTGGGACAAATCAAAGCCATTAGAGGGATCTGGTTCTGGCCTTTGCTTTAGGATTGCTGGGGAGGACTGGCACCACTTGTTCCCTGTGAGTTTTCTCTTCATGTCTAACTTATCTTGTAGCAGAGTATCTGGGATAAAGATATCACATCTGTTTCCAGGGAAATGGGTGGGGTAGGAGTCAGGGTGGAGATAGGTTTTTTTGTTTGTTTTTTAAGATTTGTTTATTTGGAAGGCAGAGGGAGAAAGAGGGAAAGACACACAGAGACCTTCCGCCCACTGTTTCACTTCTGAAATGGCTGCAACAGCCGGGGCTGGGCCATACTAAAGCCAGGAGCTTCATCTGGGTCTCCCACGTGGGTGGCAGGGGCAAAGTACTTGGGCCATCTTCTGCTGCTTCCCAAGGCACTTTGCCAGGGAGCTGGATTGAAAGTGAGGCAGCCAGGACTTGAATAGGTGCCCATATGGAATGCCTGCATTGCAGACAATGGCTTAACCTGCTGTGTCCTGGAGATAGGTTTTACCTCATTTTAGTATTGCGGTGTTGGCCCAACTAGCTGCAGTAGATTGGCATTTTCATAGGGCAGTGTATCTTCTTTTTCTTTTTTTAAAGATTTATTTATTTATTTGAAAGTTAGAGTTACACAGAGAGAGTGAGAGGTCTTCCATCCGCTGCTTCACTCCCCAGTTGGACGCAAGGGATGGAGCTATGCCAGGCCAAAGCTAGGAGCCAGGAGCTTCTGGGCCTCCCATGCTGGGTACAGGGGCCCAAGGACTTGGGCCGTCCTCCACTACTTTCCCAGGCTATAGCAGAGAGCTGGATTGGAAGTGGAGCAGCTGGGACTTGAACTGGCACCCATATGGGATGCTGGCACTGCAGGCAGCAGCTTTACCTGCTGCGCCACAGTGCCGGCCCCATTTTTTTTTTTTTTTTTTTTTTTAGATTTATTTATTTATTTGAAAGTTAGAGAGAGAGAGGTCTTTCATCCACTGCTTCACTCCCCTAATTGGCTGCCACGGCCGGAACTATGCCAATCTGAAGCCAGGAGCCAGGAGCTTCTTCTGGGTCTCCCACATGGGTGCAGGGGCCCAAGCACTTGGGCCATCTTCTGCTGCTTTCCCAGGCCTTCCGACCAGAGAGCTGGTCGGAAGTGGAGCAGCCAGGTCTCAAACCGGTGCCCACATGGGATGCCGGTGCTTCAGGCCAGGGCGTTAACCTGCTGCGCCACAGTACTTTCTTAAGTACTATGCACCAGGGTCTGATTTGGGTCTGATTTTAGAGGTATACTTTTATCCTTTTGTACAGTATTTTAAGATGATTTTTTTGGGGGCCGCGCTGTGGTTAAGCCTCTGCCTGTTGGAACAGCATCCCATAAGAGTGCTGGATTAAGTGTTGGCTGTTCCACGTCTGATCCAGCTCCCTGCTGATGACCTGGGAAAGTAGTGGAAGATGGCCTAAGTGGTTGGGCCCCTGTATTTGTGTGGGAGACCTGGAAGAAGCTCCTGGTCCTGGCTTTGGATCAGCTCAGTTCCAGCCATTGTGGCTATTTGGGGAGTGAACTAGTGAATGGAAGACCTCTCTCTGTCTTTTCCTCTCTATATCTATAACTCTACTTCTCAAATAAATAAATCTAAAAAAAAAAAGATTGTTTTACTTGAAAGCATGTCTTTCCATACTTTTTTTTTAAACTGTGTTATTCAGAACCTGTGCAGAGTTAATTTTTATATATCGTTTATTAAAAATTGAATAAAAGTACTTTTATTACTTTTTTTCATCAATATAAATTTCAAAAATACAACTTTGGGATTACATCAGTTTTTCCCCCTATAACCACCCTCCCACCTGCAAACCATCCCATCTCCTACTCCTTCTCCCATCCCATTCTTCATTAAGATTCATTTTTAATTATGTTTATAACTTAGTGTATACTAAGTAAAGATTTCAACAGTTTGCACCCACACAGACACACAAAGTGTAAAGTACCGTTTGATGACTATTTTTACTGTTAATTCTCATAGTACAACACGTTAAGGACAGAGATCCTACATGGGGAGTAAGTGCACAGTGACTCCTGTTGTTGATTTAACAATTGACATTCTTACTTATGATGTCAGTGATCACCTGAGGCTCTTGTCATAAGCTGCCAAGGCTATGGAAGCCTCTTGAGTCCATGAACTCCGACCTTATTTAGACAAGGTCATAATCAAAGTGGAAGTTCTCTCCTTCCTTCAGGGAAAGGTACCTCCTTCTTTGATGGCCCATTCTTTCCACTTTTTCATTTAGCTCATTTAGGTCATTTTTTGCCACAGTGTCTTGGCTTTCCATGCCTGAGAAAGTCTCATGTGCTTTTTAGCCAGATCCAAATGCCTTAAGGGCTGATTCTGAGGCCAGAGTGCTATTTAGGTCATTTGCCATTCTATGAGTCTGCTGTGTATCCTGCTTCCCATGTTGGATCATTCTCTACTTTTTAATTAAATCAATTATTGTTAGCATACACTGGTCTTATTTATTTGTAGAGGACCTACATGCCTAATGAGAAGGAATAAGCTTCATGGTCAGAAGCCTGTGGCTTCAACAGCAAGATTACCATTCCGTATACATCTTTCAATGAATAAAGAACTTAGGGCAACAAATGAATGGGAGAGGAAATAAAAGCGTAGACATACATGATGGGTAAATCAGAAGAAATAGTATAGCTAGGCTGGCTTACTACAGAAAGCTTTTTTTTTTTTTTTTTTAAAGATGTATTTTATTTGAAAGGCAGAGTTAGAGAGAGAAAGAGGCAGGGGCAGAGAGAGAGAGAGAGAGAGAGAGAGAGGTCTTCCATCTGCTGGTTCACTCCCCAAATGGCCGCAATGGCCAGAGCTGCCCCAATCTGAAACCGGGAGCCAGGAGCTTCTTCCAAGTCTCCCATGTGGGTGTAAGGCCTAAGGACTTGGACCATCTTCTACTGCTTTCCCAGGTCATAGCAGGGAGCTGGATTGGAAGTAGAGCAGCCAGGACTCGAACCCACACCCATATGAGATTGCTGGCACTGCAGGTGGTGGCTTTACCCACTACACCATAGCGCTGGCCCCTGGAAAGCTTTTTTAAAAAAACTTGAGTTACTTCATGAAATGGAATCATTTGTAGGGTTATTTATTGAGTATAAAAGGAGTGAAATTGCAGCTGTTTATTAAGATTTGTTTTTCTTACTCCTGGAAGGATGTGCCAGCTGGGGGAATGAGGAATCTACATTACACTATTTAGGAGAACAAAAAATCTCCTTCCAGCATTTTAAAAATCCCCATCAAAAGACTAAGTGCTGGTTGAGTATCCCTTATTCAAAATGCTGAGGACCAGAAGTGTTTACAATTTCAGAGTTTTTTGGATTTTGGAATGCTTACATAGACTTTTCTGTTTGCACATCGCTAATCCAAAAATCTAAAATCCAGAATTCTCCAAAATCTGAAACTTTCTGATTATCCTATTGGTTTTCAAAACATTTTGGATTTTCAGGTTATAGATGCTTAATTTGTAAGGTTGTTTTGTTTTTGTTTTTTGCGTTTAGCCAACAAATTTTTCCAGGTTTGCTTTTGGGTTGTTCTGAAGGATTTTCTTTTCTGATCTGTATAACATTTTAACTGAAAGCTGGAGAGAGAGGTCTTCCTTTATAACACAGAGGAGAAAATGACTATTCAAGAGAGAGAGATTTAACTTTTCTAGGTAGCTTGCCATGAATCTTCTGGCTACAGTAAGAGAAACTAATTTTGGCCATGTTAAATGAGGAAGAGAGTCCGTTGGGTGAATCCTGGGGTAGCTGTCAGAATCGGGGTGGTTCGAGAACAAACCTCAACGGGGGGGGGATGGAAATCCTGACAGTTCTGAGACCCTCACTGCTTGATGCTGGAGCCTGCAGTCTTTTCTTTGGGAGCGCCACCTTTGTAAATAATAATAATAATAACAATAAGGTGTAACATGTCCTGTTAATTGCATTACTCTTAAGTGTACAGCTCTGAATTTCTTTCATGTGTTTGTGGTCATATCTCCATGTAACACTACCAGCTCAAGGTGTGGAACATTTCCAGCACGCCAGAAATGTCCCCCAGGTGGAAATGCTAACATTTTGATGTGATGCTGCATCTACAACTTCTGATCCTTGTAGATGTCTATTTCAAATCTCTGGGGGAGAAGATTAGGTGATACAGGACAGTCAGCTGGGACCAAGGGGCAGAGTCCTGTAACAGAAACCCCCACAAGGGGCCACTGCTGTGTACTGATGCTGTCTCTAAGCAGCAGAGGGTGTTTTTAGGAAGCAATCCACCCAGTTGAAGTCTGCACGCAGGTTTCACTGTTGTAACTGACCCTTCTGTGACTTTATATCTTCTTAGAAACTTGTCCTTTGACTCCGAGGAAGAAGACCTTGGGGAGCTTCTCCAGCAGTTTGGAGATCTTAAATATGTCCGCATCGTCTTGCATCCAGACACAGAACATTCTAAAGGTATTTGCTGCCAGTTGCCCAGGCCCTGAAAAGATGGAGACCCCTGCCATGGGCATTGTCTAGGTTACACAGAGTGTGCATAATGTGGGCCATTCTGAGGGTTGGCAGTGCACGTAGCTCAGGTTTCTGGTGCTGTAGGAGCCCTAGGATGTTCTGAGCTTGTCTCCCATGATGTCTTTATTGGTGCTGCCAGACATGTTTTGTCTCAACTTTTTAAGCCCTTGTTTATTTCCTTTAGGGTAATGAATTCTATTTGTTGTTCTCCTTTGAATTTTTTTTTTTTTTCTCCTTTGAATTTCAAGTGTGATAGTATCTCCTGGGCATTAATCATTCCACATTGCTTGAAATACTAAGATCGGGCCTGCGCTGTGGCGTAGAGGACTAAGCCTCTGCCTGCAATGGTTGTGGTCCCCGCTGCTCCTCTTCCAGTCCAGCTCTCTGCTGTGGCCTGGGAAAGCAGGGGAGGATGGCTCAGGTGCTTGGGCCCCTGCATCTGCATGGGAGACCCAGAGGAGGCTCCTGGCTCCTGGCTTCAGATTGGCCCAGCTCCAGCCATTGCAGCCATTTGGGCAGTGAACCAGTAGATAGAGGACCTTTCTTTCTGTCTCTTCCTCTGTCTATAACTCTTACCTCTCAGATAAATTAAAAAAATAATAAATCAGTAGGATTATTTTGTTCCTGAGCCTTTTTTAAAAAAAAAGATTTATTTATTTATTTGGAAGGCAGAGGCAGAGAGAGAGAGGTCTTCCACCTGCTGGTTCATTCCCAAATGGCTGCATGGCTGGGACTGGGCCAGACCAAAGCCAGGAGCCAGGAGCTTCTTTTAGGTCTCCCACACAGGTACAACAGCTCAAGCACTTGGGCCATCTTCTGCTTTCCCAGGCCACAGCAGAGAGCTAGATTGGAACTGGAGCAGTCAGGACTTGAACTGGTGCCCATATGGAATGCTGGTGCTGCAGGCTGGGGCTTTAACACGCTGCACCACAGCATAGGCCCCACAAGATAGTTTTAATCATTTTTTTTCCTTCATATTTTATCTTTCCTAGCTCATCTTGAACTTTTCTGACACCTGTCATGTCTGTTCATGCAGCCTTGTGCTCCTTTTATGGTTTGCCTTTCTCACTGGGCCGTTTCACAAACTTGAAGAGTTAAATACTTGTTTTTCTGCAGACTTTTAGGGAAATGGGAAGACTGAACCCAGTACTTGCCCTGGGAATGCCAGTGATGAAATTCTTACCTAATGAGTGAGAAACATCCATTTCCTTTCTGTTGGCTAATCTTCCTGTTAGAACATTCCCTCCCCCCATTCTTCTTTTATTGTAGGTATCCTTCCATATCCTCAGGAGACTGGTGCCAGGACCCCTCATGGGTACTGAAATCTGCAAATGCTCAAGTCCTTTGTATAAAATGGCACAGTATTTGCATATAACCGATGAGCATCCTGTGTACTCACACTTAACATCATCATTAGATTACTTGTAATACCTAATACAGTGTAATAATTGTTCTGTATTATTTAGGTGATAATGACAAGATGGAATAGTATTTACATATTCAGTACAGATTTATGTGTTTCCATCAATGTTTTCGATCTGTGCTTGAACCCACTGATGTGGAGCCATCAGATAATGCAGGGCTGACTGCATTGGTTTTCTTCTTTTTAGTATCTGGAAATGCTGTGCTCTTTGGTGGGTGATGGAGAGAGAGACAGCCAGGAAGCACAGTTCTTATCCCTGAGCCCTTTGTTCTGTTCAGGAAGATGCTCACTGACCAGTGCTATAATAGAGGCAGGAGTGGAGGAATGAGGGGATGGGGACACAGGGGGAGGTGCACTCAGCTCTGCTTGGAGGTTGACCTGCCACATGTGTCCCTCTAGTTAGTGTGCTGCTGTTCATTGTTAAAGCCCTGTGAGCTCCAGGAAATATGGCAGTGTTTTCATAAATGAGAGAATATTTAATGTTTAAAGGAATACAAACAAAATATTTTGAAACCATAGTTCTTTTTTTAAAATGACTTTTCTTCTTCTTCTTTTTTTTTTTTTTTTAAGATTTATATATTTATTTGAAAGGCAGAGTTAGAGAGAGAGATCTTCCATCTACTGGTTCACTCCCCAAATGGCTGCAGTGGCCAGGGCTGAGCCAGGCCAAAGCCAGGAGCTTCATCTGGGTCTCCCACATGGACGGCAGGGGCCTAGACACTTGAGCCGTCTTCTTTTGCTTTCCTTGGTACATTAGCATGGAGCTGGATCATAAGTGGAGTAGCCAGGACTTGAACAGCTGCCCACATGGGATGCTGGTATTGCAGATGGTAGCATAACTCACTGTGCCACAGCAGTGGCCCCACGATTTTTCTTTTTGAGAGAGAGAGACACACACAGACTGACAGAGAACTCTCATCTGCTGACTCTCATCAGATGCCTGCTGGGCTGGGCCAGACTAAAGCTAGGAGCCTAGAACCCAATCCAGGTGTCCTACTTGGGTGACGGGGACCCAGGTACTTGAGCTGTCACTTGCTGCCTGCCAGGTGTACATCAGTAGGAAGCTGATAGGCGGGGTGGGGTCAGGACTTGAATCCAGGGACTCTCATGTGGGATGTGGATGTCCTGACGAGCTCCTTAACCACTAGGCCAGACACTCGCCCCATTTCTTTGTTGAATCTACTTTATACACTTTTTTTTTCCTCTGCTTATAATGGCTTTTTTTTTTTTTTTTTTGCCAGTACTAGAAATTTGGATGGGTTGATTGACCCTGCATCTAACCAACAAAAGGCATACCCTGTAGATTCTAGAGCATGAGCCAAGGATTGAGCGCATGGCTTTCCGATTTCCTGACAGTGTTCGTGTGATAGAGACCAAGGGCTTTAACTCCAGGAGGCAGATCTGCTGTTATCTGATGCCTCCCCAGTGACTGAGACAGTGAGATCTGTAATTAATTTCAGGGTTACGTGGTTCCTGCCTCGTTTTTTAGTTCTGTAGTAGGCACTTGGTAGGTGATGCTAAAATAAGTGGGAGGCTGGACTTTCTCCAGCATTTCATGTGGATATATCTTGTTAAGTAGAGAGATGATGAGACTGAAGTCCTAAGAAGCATTAGAGGTGAAGGAAGCAATGGTGAAATTTCACTGAGACAAAGTGACTATCAGTTCCTGACATAGTACCTGACTCAGTGCCGAGCTCCTTGTACTTAAAAAGTGGATGCTGCCTATCCCTACCCCACCCACTGGGTGTCAAGCTGCGACTTGGAGTATTGCCTTTGGCTTCCTGGTAGCCATGGGAGTTGGAGACTTCACTTAACTTTGTGTCTTGTGTAGGTTGCGCATTTGCCCAGTTCACGACTCAAGAAGCTGCTCAGAAGTGCCTAGCAGCTGCTTCTCCAGAGGCTGAGGTAGGAAAGACATGTCCTTTACCCTGTGTCTAGGAGAGGGTGGCTCTCAGGGCCATCTGACGTTTACATGAAGCCTTGTTATTGTTATTATCAGTAATAATAGCATTTAGTGAGCACTTTGTGTAGGCACTGAGCTTTATTGCATTACCTATTTAATCACTGTATCAGCCCTGTGAAGTCTGTAGAATTAGCCCTGGATTTCATAGGTGAAGAATCAGGTCGAGTAATGTATCTGAATTTACCGATGGCCGTCTGTGTGTCCGCCTCTATCCTAGACCGAGGACATGAAAGACTGAGCCAAGAAGGTAGTAAGGCTGTGTTTCACGTGGAGTAAATGTTTGAGAGAGAAAGTGGGTGATGGAGAATTTTTCTGTGTGTGTAAAATGTTTTAAGTTATTCTGTATTGCCATTATCCCATAAATTCTCATAAGTAGACAATGCTGTACTACTTTATTAGCTTTCTTAAGATTACTAAAAATTTTATTGCAGATCATTTTCCTCAGTTTGGGCCTACTTTGGAAACTAATCAGTTCCCATGAAGTAAATTATTTTCTACTCTAAGTATACATGTGGCCTTCTCACAGCTGTGCAGCGCTTGTGAGGTTCAGTGATCCACTCGTAGCCACTGGTGGGACTCAGATTCCATAACACACTGGTTCCCTCTCCTTGGTATTCCTTGTCCTTAGTTTCTACTTGTGTATCTTAAGAGAGACGTTGCCATCTCGTAACAGGGTGGTGGGCTTAAATTGGACGGCCGACAGCTCAAGGTTGACCTGGCAGTAACCCGTGATGAGGCTGCAAAGCTTCGGACAAAGAAAGTGAAGAAGCCGACTGGAACCCGGAACCTTTATCTGGCCCGAGAAGGCTGTGAGTACTGCAAGGGAGACATGAACCTGGCTTCTAAGTGGCTGGCCCCGTGCCCTGACAGTGATCCAGGAATGCTGTGTTTTGAAGCATGTTTCAAATTAAAAACCCAAATGTCCTATTTAACAGTGTTACACATGTTGTTATCCCGCTTTAGTGGCTGTGGCTTCCCGCTAGGAGCGATCACCCATTTTTGGGATTAGTCAGTCTTGTTCTCCTTTCTGCCTGGTTGCCTTCAGACCTTTCCATTAGAGGTTTGGCAAGGCAAACAGGGAAGAAAACGCAAATTACCTTTGCCTCTTGTCATCATTTCTAATAAGAGGTTTTCTGAAGGAGTTGAAAAGTATGACTTAAATTACTCTTGGATTGTTTATGGATGGAAATGTGTATGCTATCCCTTTCCCATAATGGCAGAAGGATCATCAGAAATTAGCTTCAAGTTAAATAACCGCTCCTTCCCAGTCACAGTATTTATCAGCTTACTGCCTGCCCAGCTGCACAGTCGGGGCTGGTGATGCTACTCCATTAGCCTTTGATATTGGGCGTCTGCGGCAGTGTAATTGTTTTCCAGACTGGCTCATCTCACTGCTGAGTTTTGCCCCCTCCCCAGTACGTGAGCAGCAGTGAGATTCCAGGGGCAGATTACAGGTGGAACATTTTGTATTCTTTTTTTCTTTTTTACTATTTACTTTATTTGAAAGGCAGAGTTACAGAGAGGCAGAGGCAGAGAGAGAAAGTCTTCCATCTGCTGGTTCACTTCCCAGTTGGCCATAACGTCCGGAGCTGAGCCGATCCGAAGCCAGGAGCCAGGAGCCCCCTCCAGGTCTCCCATGTGGGTGCAGGGGCCCAAGGATCTGGGCCATCATCTGCCTTCCCAGGCCATAGCAGAGAGCTGAATCAGAAGTGGAGCAGCCAGGACTTCAGCCGGTGACCATATGGGATGCTGGCACTGCAGGCAGTGGCTTTACCTGCTGCGCCACAGCGCTGGCCCCTATTTTGCATTCTAAATGCTGAAAATATCCTTAATTTCAGGATTTCCTCCAGACCTTTCCGTCTGACTGCTTATGTCCATGAAGCTTCTGTGAGGGAAGAGAAGGAAAAGAGGAATAAAATCCCCAAATGTTGAGAGTTTTAGTCCTTGAGAGCAGCTCTGAGCCCAGCTTAGCCCTGTAGCCTATTTCTGGATCTAACCAAATGCCACCATGTCCTGGCCAACAGAGTCCTCTGGGCCCGTACAGAGTTTGCATCATTCAACTCACATTCCTCCTGTTGCTCAATGAGAATCCCCTTGGTGATGTCTTGGCCTTTTTCCCTCTTTCTGCAGTGATTCGTGCTGGGACGAAGGCTGCCGAGGGTGTGAGTGCTGCTGACATGGCCAAGAGAGAACGGGTGAGCAGATAAGGCCCAGCCGTGAGGTTCTGCGTGACTTCTGAGTTCAGTAAAAAGCAGTTAGTGAGTGCTAGCTGTGCTTGTCCGAGAGCCATGTCTAGGTTACAGAGCCTTCTCACTGTGTTTCACATGGGTGGAACAGCAAGTGACCCACCTACACACTTAGAGGCTAGCCAGTATAAACCCCGGGTAATGTCAGAAAGCCCAGTCTGGACTGGAGTTATTAGGGAAGGGAAGAGACACAGGTCTTGGAAGGGATTCCTGTCTTCAAGTTGTAAAATCATTTTAGGAGAAGTCCGTGTTATAGGAGTTTCCCCTGTTAGCTGGTACTGTTAATGTCCCTTTGCTGCTGGGTAGTGGTGGTTCCCAATAAGTTTTACTTTTTCCCATGTAGCTTACATCCCAGAAGCTAAGCCAGTCTAGCATGGTGAAGATGCATAACCATTAACAGAATTAACTGTGGAACCTGGAAGTGGAGAAGATGCTGAACAGGGGCGACATGCTGACAGCAGAGGCAGTGTGTCCTTCACCCCACATGCATCCCAGACTAGCTCTCGACTGTTTGGGTAGTGAGCATCTGGAAATCATGATATGTGGGGTGCATTGTGTCCTGCTTTTCTGACCATAGTGCAATAAGGACTTATTTAATTTGAGAGCTAATTTTGCTAGCACAGAGCTCACTAGCCTAGATGTGTGCGTTACAGACTCACAGCAGGCACAGCTTTTTCTAAGAGCAAAGTAGCCTGTTGAACCTTGACGTGATACCCACTTTGGCTGTCCCTTTAATCCTCTCTTCCAGAGTGTGTATTCTGTGATCTGGTGGGAACTTTTACCAGATAAGAAGCAGCGAGTCTGAGAAGACTTGATAAGAGGAAATAATTAATTGTAAACTATTTTCTCCCCACCTCGTTTCAAAAAACAAATTAGGAGATGTCATCCGTCATCTCATTCCAGAGAGGATGTCTGCGGCAGTGTGGTCACTGGCATTCGATTGCCTCAGGGTGGCAGAATGGGGACAGGACAGTGCCCCTTCCAGTGTTCAAGTCCCATTTCCTTTCAGAAGAACTGGGTCATGTTTGAGTTGGGAAGATGAGAACTGATGGTAGCCTCATTGTGATTTGCTGTGTACTCTGGGCCAGCTTGCTTTTTAAAAATTATTTTTTATTTTTTATTATTATTTTTTTTGACAGGCAGAGTGGACAGTGAGAGAGAGAGACAGAGAGGAAGGTCTTCCTTTTTTCCGTTGGTTCTCCCCACAATGGCTGCTGCGGCCGGCGCACCATGCTGATCTGAAGCCAGGAGCCAGGTGCTTCTCCTGGTCTCCCATGGGGTGCAGGGCCCAAGCACTTGGGCCATACTCCACTTCCCTCCCGGGCCACAGCAGAGAGCTGGACTGGAAGAGGAGCGACCGGGACAGAATCCGGCACCCTGACCGGGACTAGAACCTGGTGTGCCAGCGCCGCAAGGTGGAGGATTAGCCTATTGAGCCACGGCGCCAGCCTTTTATTTTTTAAAATTCAGATTTATTTATTTGTAAGGCAGAGTTAGGTAGGGGGTAGGGTAGGGAGACAGAGGGAGATCTTCCATACACTGGTTCACTCCACAAATGGCCACAACGACCAGGGGCGGGCCAGGCTGAAGCCAGGAGCCTGGAACTCCATCTGGGTCTCCCACATGGGTGGCAAGGGCCCAACAACTTGGGTCATCTTTGGCTTTCCCGGGTGCATTAGCAGGGAGCTGAATCAGAAGTGGAGCAGCTGGGACTTGAACCCATGCCCATGCGGGATGACAGTGGACCAGCTTTTGAGCTAGGAATTTTTTTCTGTTATTTCATTTTGACCTCACATTAGTGCTAAAAGACTCATATTATATGTGGATCTGCAGTTCCATTTTATAGGTGGAAAACTGAGGCTTAAAATGTCTTGTAACTTCTCCATTTAGAGATGATTTTGTGACTCAGCTCTGACTCCAGAGCCATGGTCTTGCTGGCCCACATGTTGCCTGCATGAACCTATGCTGGGCATTATACAGCTGCAGGGGGGACAGTTGTTTCCCTTTCTCTAGGTGTGGTTAGAGTAGGTGGGGTCGTGGTGCTTTTGCTTAGGAGAATTGCTAACTTGCCTTTTCTCAGGGTGTTAACAGTGTGTTATTCTCTTAGTTTGAGCTACTGAAACACCAGAAACTCAAGGACCAGAATATCTTCGTCTCTCGGACCAGGCTCTGCCTGCACAACCTGCCAAAGGCTGTGGACGACACACAGCTCAGGAAGCTGCTGCTCAGTGCCACTAGAGGCGAGAAGGGGGTGCGCATCAAGGAGGTGAGAACTGGCCCTGCTCGGTCAGAACTGGGCTCCTCCTGGGTCAGAGTGAGCATCTGTTTCAGACACTGGTGCCAGCAGAGCCGTAGATTTTCTTCTGGACTCATTGTCAGCAGGCAAGGTGGAGTTCAGCAGTTTTCTTGTTTTTCTTCTAAGAACTGTCTTTCGCCTCTAACCAGATTGCAGCAGACTCTGAGGAAGTCTCTGTCCGCAAGAGTCCGTCTGTTAAGTGTCTCAGTGTTCTAACTAGGCATTGACATGTGAGTTTTCTTGCAGAGAAAATAATCTGGGTGCTTTACTCTTCAGAAGAGCCGTTTACTGCCAGGTAGTTTTGCCTGTGGTAAGAATGCTCAGTGCCCTGGGCTGAGCACATAAAGCCACGCGGGTCTTTATCAGTTGCATTAGGCTCTGTGTGAGTACCGAAACCTCTCCTAGGCCCCTGCTGTGCCCCGTGTGTGTGGTTGCACTTGTTATTGCACTGACCTGAAATTGTCAGTCCTTTCTCCCCATCAGACGGAGCTCTTCGAGGGCTGACATTCTCCTCCTTTCTTGGCGTAGTACCTGATACACAGCAATCCCTAATTGGAATTTTGTTCATTTAAATGAGGGACAGAGAGACAGACACAAAGAGAAAGAGAGCTCCCATCCACTGGTTTACTCCCCAGATAATCGCACTGGCCAGGGCCGGAGCCTGGGCTGAAGCCGGGAGCTGGAAACTCAATCCCATGAGTCACAGGAACACAACTATTTGAGTTATCACCACTGCTTCCCAGCATCTGTGGAAGCAGGAAGCTGGAGCCAGGAGTCAAACCAGGTACTCCAGCATGAGACGTAGGTGGTTTTACTGCTAGGCTAAGTGTCTGCCCCAGGATTTGTTTGAAAAGTACCATTGCCAGTGTTTGAAGCCTACTTTGCTCTGTTTCGTCACCATAAACTGTTTTGATCCCTGGAAGCCCCTTCAAAATGTCTGTGTTGGTATTTGGGAAATTTTGTGAGAGAATATGAATAGATCAGCACGTATCTCATGCCACTCTTAGTAAAATGGCTCAATTTGTTACTGACATAGGAATCAGTTGTCTATCTGTATCCACTTCCATGTACATTTAATATCTGTGCATTTAAACCTATCAATTCAGAAAAATTTATGTGTGTTTACAGTATTTGCATTAGATTGAATTTTTCTCTTAATTCTTTTTTTTTTTTTAAAGATTTATTTTATTTATTTGAAAGACAGAGTTACAGTGAGAGCTAGAGACAGAGAGGTCTTCTATCCGCTGGTTCACTACCCAGCTGGCTGCAACGGCCAGAGCTGTGCTGATCTGAAGCCAGGAGCCAGGAGCTTCCTCCGGGTCTCCCACATGGGTGCAGGGGTCCAAGGACTTGGGCCATCTTCCACTGCTTTCCCAGGGCATAGCGGAGAGCTGGATCAGAAGAGGAGCAGCCCTTACTAGAACCGGTGCCCATATGGGATGCCGGCACCTCAGGCCAGGGCTTTAACCCACTGTGGCACAGCGCCAGCTCCTCTTAATTCTTTTTTTTTTTTCTTTTTTTTTTTTTTTTGACAGGCAGAGTGGACAGTGAGAGAGAGAGACAGAGAGAAAGGTCTTCCTTTGATGTTGGTTCACCCTCCAATGGCCGCCGCGGTCGATGCGCTGCAGCTGGCGCACTGCGCTGACCCAAAGGCAGGAGCCAGGTGCTTCTGGTCTCCCATGTGGGTGCAGGGCCCAAGGACTTGGGCCATCCTCCACTGCACTCCCTGGCCACAGCAGAGAGCTGGCCTGGAAGGGGGCAACTGGGACAGAATCCGGCACCCCGACTGGGACTAGAACCCGGTGTGCCGGCGCCGCAAAGCGGAGGATTAGCCTATTGAACCGCGGTGCCAGCCTTAATTCTTTTTTTAAAGATTATTTATTTGAAAGACAGAGTTGAGGGCAGCAGGGGGAGGCAGATCTTCAATCCCCTGGTTCACTCCTCAAGTGTCTGCAACAGCCAGGGCTGGGCCAGGCCAAAGCCAGGAACCTGGAGCTCCATCCAGATCTCCAGGGTGGGTGGCAGGGGCCCAAGCACTTGGGCCGTCTTCTGCTACTTTCCCAGGCTCATTGGCAGGGAGCTGGATTGGAAGTAGAGCAGCTCAAACTTGCACTTACTCTCTGTGACTCTGCCTCTCAAGTAAATAAATGAATTTTTTTTTTTTTTTTAAATATGTTTTTGAAAGAACAGAGAGGGAGGGCAACAAACAAAGAGGGACACACACACACACACACACACAGAGATATCTTCCATCCACTGATTCACATCCTCAAATGGCCATAACAGCCAGATCTGGGGCCATGCTGAAGCCAGGAGTCAGGAGCTCTGTCCTGGTCTCTCACTTGGGTGACAGTGGCCCAAGTACTTGGGTCACCTTCTGCTGTCTCTCCAGGTACATTAGCAGGAAGCTGGATTGGAACTGGAGTGGCCAGGACTAAAGCCGCGCTCCAGTATGGGATGCCGGTACCTCAAGTGGCGGCTTAATCTGTGCCCCACGCTGGGTAGTAGGCACCCAGAGAGTAGGCGTGTAGAGGACAGAAACCTCACTGAGTGCCTTCCTGACAGTGCAAGGCTTGGCGTAGATACTGGACGTAAACCAAAGGTAGCATCCAGTTGTCCCCAGTGCTTAACTCCTCCATTACAAGGGCATGACAGCTTCCATGAGTGGTAGCGTATAAACATGATCAGTTTCCTGAAAGTATCTTTCCGTATCTCAATTTGCTAGGATTCCTACTATATCCAGCTGAACAATTTTGGGAAAATTCATGCCAGAGTAGATTGGACTTCCAAGCAGAGCTGAAACCTTGTCCTGCATGGTAGGAAGGCTCTTTCCTACCCTGCAATGCATTTCTTATTTGAAGCCAGCAGGCATTCTTCCTTTTTCAGTAGTTTCCTTCCTAGGAGCTTTCTTCTGCGCTAAGATCCACTGTCTCCATCCTCACAGTCACTTGTTACAAAGCTTAGAATAACATACCTCCCAACTTGTATGTCTTGTGAACAGGTGGCTCTTCGAAGTTTTCCTTGGGCGGTTTTATTTTATTGTATGCTTATTTGTAGATGTGCGTCGATGCCTGTAAACTGTTCGGGGTAGGTGTACTCTAATAAGATGGGCACTCCTAAGTGTTACTCTGGTACAATATAATTGACGACTGTGTTTCCGTCACCTGATTTCTTACAGAATCTGTTACAGCAGCTCACGCCAGGCAAGACTTCTTGCTCTGAATGACTGTTTTCTTACTCTACTCCTAGTGCAGGGTGATGCGAGACCTGAGAGGCGCCCACGGGGCAGCGAAGGGCCAATCCCTGGGCTACGCCTTTGCGGAGTTCCAAGAACATGAGCATGCGCTGGGAGCGCTCCGCCACATCAACAACAACCCCGACATCTTCGGGCCTCAGAAGGTGAGCCTCGCCCCGGGAGGTCCGTCCCTGTGGCCACTCGCCTTCACGCCGTGTCCTCCCACGTTTGAATGGCGGGAAGAGTGGCAAGTGTGGATGGGAAGGGGGGTGAGCGGTGGGTCCAGGTGATAAGGGGATGAGAGGGAACTGTTTTAGAGAGGCTGCTTGCGAAAGTGGCCCTTCCCTTCAAGAGGTGAGCACTGCAGAAGAAGAGAAAAGGAGTGGCGGTGGGGGACCGCTCGGCGTGCTGGCCTCAGAGCTTCAGGAGTCTAATGAATGATGTCCTGTTTCCCCCCGCTGCAGAGGCCGATAGTGGAGTTCTCCTTGGAGGACCGGAGAAAGCTTAAAATGAAGGAACTGAGGACGCAGCGCAGCCTGGTACGGAGCTTTCGGCGCCCCTTTTTCCGAAGGATGTGCTGCAACTTCTGATTGGTTCAGTTTGTGATTCTGCGCCAGGAAAGCTGTTTTTTTGTTACCCTCTTCCTAATACTCTCCAGGCTGTGTCTCCTTTGGTGGCCCATTTGTGACAGAAGGGAGAGGACGGGGAGGAGAAGCAGACCCCCGTTACTGCCCCGGCGGTTCTTGTGCAGTGTTTGGTGATGATGGGTGTCACGATCAGTGGGCAGCCTGAGGTTTCACAGTACCTGTCATTGCCGGCTGCCCTCTCTTTAATTCTCGTTTCATCTCCTGTGGTGCCTGGGAGTTTTGGTCCTGTTTTGAATCTACTGCGGTGTAGAGGGCAGAGCAAAGGCACGCTCGTGTTCAGACTCTGGCTCTGCTTGTCCTTTGGCACATTGTTACCTCTCTGAACTTCAGTGTAAATGGCTGAAAGATCTAAGCGTCCCATGTTGCTGAGGCTTAAATGAGATACCGCATGTCACTGCCTAGCATAGCGCGTGGCTACACCATGGTCCAGTACTCATTTTCTTTTTTTTTTTTTTTTTTTTTAATTTTTAATTTATTTTTTTTTTTGACAGGCAGAGTGGACAGTGAGAGAGAGACAGAGAGGAAGGTCTTCCTTTATGCCGTTGGTTCACCCTCCAATGGCCGCCGCGGTAGCGCGCTGCGGCCGGCCCACCGCGCTGATCCGATGGCGGGAGCCAGGTGCTTCTCCTGGTCTCCCATGGGGTGCAGGGCCCAAGCACTTGGGCCATCCTCCACTGCACTCCCGGGCCACAGCAGAGAGCTGGCCTGGAAGAGGGGCAACCGGGACAGGATCGGTGCCCCGACCGGGACTAGAACCCGGTGTGCCGGCGCCGCAAGGCGGAGGATTAGCCTAGTGAGCCGCGGCGCCGGCTCAGTACTCATTTTCTTATCCATCGTCCTCCAGGACACACAGGCCAGATTACTCTAGATTCCATAACTCTCTCAGCTCTCATCACCTTGCACAAATAGCAGCCGTTTGTAGTCTTGGTGTGTGCCTAGAGCATGGCCAAGAGGTGAGTATTCCAGTGGCTAAGACAATGGTTCTGGCTGGGAAGCCCTGGGATCTGGCTGTTGTTCGAGGCAGCTTTGTTCCAGATAATGGAATTGTTGCTGCCGATAGCCGTGGCTTCAAGGGGGTTCTGAAGCTCGCAGCCTTCTTAACCATCCAGATTGCGTCACTTGTTGCCTCCGCTGCTCTTACATGCAGATGCTGTTCTTGTGAATTGTCCTTCTCTCTGACTCACTCTCCATACTCAGATGGCCCTTCCTCAAGTCCTTCTCCCTCTTGTCTGGAAAGGGATAAGCCCTTGTCACTTGGACTCTTATGAATTCCCTGACACCATCTTGGTTTCTGCTGTGTGTTGCAGGTGTGTCTCACGTCTCCACGAGGCAATAAGTCCCGAGAGGGAAACACTCTGTTCTCTGCTTTTGTGTTGTCGCCACTCATCAACAGACAGGCATGTAGTGGGCGTTGCTTCTGTCGGTGAACCTGTCTGGATTTTGATGATGAAAGGGCAAAATGATGCACTTGTTACATTCATTTCACTTGAATCTTTTCCTTCCACCTCAGTGCAAGTAAATCTGGAAGATTCTTTGTGTCTTCCCGCAGCAGCACTTCCCTGTCGTCCTCACTTCATTTATTCGGTCTCTCGTGCTCTTCTGTTATGTCCGTCCGAGCTTCTGGCGTGGCGTTTTCTTCTCTGAGGAAGTGTGTGGTGGTTCCTGCAAGGCGGGTGTGCGGGAGACTGCCTCCGTTCCGGCCTGTCTGACAAAGCCTGTGTTTCTCCTGCGCCTTTGAAGGGTTAGGTCATTGGAAATAGAATTCTAGGTTGATGATTTTGGTTTTCATTCAAAACTTAAATATCCCTCTGCCCACTCTGCTTGATTTCATAGTTTCTGAAGAGAAATTGCACAGAATCTTGTCCTTACTCATCTATAAATAAGACTTTTCCCACCTTGGCTTCTTCCATGATTTTGCCTTTGATTTTCTCCAATGTGACTCTGATAGGTGTAGCGTTGGGGGTGGGGGAGGGGAGTTTATCACTGCGATAAATTCCCTGAGCTCCTAGATCTGTTGTTTAACGTCTGATTTTGAAAAATTCCTTTTATTAAGGATTTTAGTTCAAATGTCTCTTTAGCTTCTTTCTTTCTTCTTCTGGTATTCTCTTCCATGTATGTTCTACCTTGTGTAATTGTCCCCTGCTGCTGGCTTTTGAGTCTGGGGTGAGCACCCCCCCCCCCCTCGTTGTGTGTTAAGGGAGAGAAGTGGCTGTGTTGTGCCCCCACTCAGTAGCTGTCTGTTACTGTGCTGTGCTCTGTGAGTCACTTGGCTTCACTCCACTGTAGTCTCCAACTGTGTGGAGGACAAAACCCCCTTCTTTCACCAGGCTCCCATCAAGCTCCTCCTCTGTTGAGTATTTTCCACAAACACACCTCGTCCTGAAACCAGGTGGCTTGTTTCTTGCTTTCTGCAGCAAAAAATGAAATCCAAGCCTTCAACCAATGAGCCCCAGAAAGAGCCGCCAGAGCCTGCAAAAGGCAAGCAGCAGCAGAAGGGAGCTCAGGATCGCGCCGTGGAACACAGCAAGCCACCCCCCAAGCAGAAGGGGAAGGCAGGCTCTACTAACTGGATGGGATTCCAGACCAAGGAGGAAGTGGAGCAGGTGGAGCTGCCCGATGGGAAGAAGAGAAGAAAGGTCCTGGCGCTTCCCTCGCACCGAGGCCCCAAGATCAGGTGAGCTGCAGGTCTGTCTTTGCTTAGCTCTCTTCCTCCTTGTGGCATTTGCTGGATGAAAGGGATGCTGAGTGCTGTGCCAGACCCGTAAGGAAGGGGAATACATACACAGTCCCTGCAACAGGGGAGGTGGCGCCCTTGGACCAAAGGTCACTGGCAGAGGGGATCTTGGAGCAGCCTTCCAGGCAGGCTTTTGTGCTGTTTGTCCCCTGTCTTCCCCTGTCGGCTGAGGCCACATACTTGATGTTCATGTAGTTTCTGTTTGGGGCAACAGGTCAGTGCTATGTAAAATAGTCAATTTTTACAGAATATTTGTTAAACAAATGAAGATCTTTTAGATTCTCATGAGGTCTTAAACAAACATAAAAAGCAAAAACAATAAGCCTACAAATGTTGAGCCATAGCACAGTCTGTGGCAGTATCGCTCTTTAGAATGACTTAACCTGTCACGGGCTTAGAGAGAGCCAGTGTGTAGAAAGGCATTTTCTCTTGGCCTGAGACAACTTATGGGTGCCATGTTGAGAAGGGACGCAGGCTGACACTCGCCATCTTATTTCAGGTTACGGGACAAAGGCAAGGTGAAGTCCCTCCCTCCCAAAAAGCCCAGGCCCCAGGTAAACCAGCTGAAGCAAGAGAAGCAGCAGTATTCTTCTAAGCAGGTGAGTTGTGCCGGGCATCCATCTTTGCGATGGCGAGGTCCCTGGGCTGGCAGCCACTGTCCTACCTTGGCTAGTTGAGCAAAATGAAAGGCCTCAGGAAAGTGAAGAGAGAAGCAAATCAAACTGCCATCTGTCGCTCTGCTGTGACAGTCCCCTAGTCCCCGTGCGTGCTTCCCCCACTGGAGCATATGAAAGCAAGCCCCCCTGCACGTGTAAGTACGCCTCCTGTGTGTGGCAGATCGGTCGCTCAGGGAAGCCTCAGAGTGCCTCTCTGATTGACCAGGCTGTAGCACACTCAGTATGCCATTCTCATGTCTGCTGAAATGAGTAAGAAGCCATTAATATCATCTAGTACACAGCCATTGTGAAATTGCCTCAGTTGCCTCAAAAGCATCTTTTATGCTTGGATACTGCCAGTCAGGTCCCCAACAGAGTCCACAGATTATGTTTGTTTTTTAGGATTCTGCACTGCTTTTTCAGTCTAGAGTCTAGCCACTTGTTCCCGCCACCACCACCCTTTTTTCCATGCTGTTAATTTGCCTTCAGAATGCATTCCATTCCGATGGAGCTGCCAGCTTCCTTGTGCTGCCATTTGCCTTGTTTCTTCTGTGACATCTCATGTGCCTATCAATCGGTATGGAGTCGAAAGAGTTGATCAAGTTCAGTTTTCTTGCCAAGAGTGTTTCATAGGTAATCCCTTGTGTTTCCTTCCATCATGTATGGCACGTCATACCTGTCATACCTGGTTGCCCACTTGGCCTGATCCTAGGGCTTAGGGACCATCTGTCTTAGCCCTTCACTTATAAAGGTTTCCCCCATCAATCTTCCACCTAGTGGCTTTAGCATCCATTGATGAGTGTTATACAAATCCACTATTTCATTACTATAGAAGGGTGATTTTCTCTGATTTTTTTTTTTTTTAATTTATTTATTTGAGAGACAGAGTTACAGACAGAGAGAAGGAGAGACAGAGGTCTTCCATCCTCTGGTCTACTCCCCAAATGGCCACAATAGCCGGAGCTGAACTGATCAGAAGCCAGGAGCCAGGAGCTTCTTCCAGGTCTCCCATGTGGGAGCAAGGGCCCAAGCCTTGGGCCATCTTTTACTGCTTTCCCAGGGCATAAGCAGAGAGCTGGATCAGAAGAGGAGCAGCTGGGACGTGAACTAGTGCCCAGGTGGGATGTTGGAGCTGCAGGTGGAGACTTAGCCTACTACACCACAACGCCAGCCCCTCTATCTTTTTACATTTTTAAGTAGAATTCTAGAAAGGAGAATCGTCCCTTATCAACTATTTGGTTGCCATAAGATAGTATAGGAAAGGCAAAACAAATGCTTTTCCCCTCTCTGTATCAGTTTCCAGAGTAAATAGCTATGGTTGTCTACTTCCTTGGTGACCAGAGTTTTTTAGTGCTGTGACACGTTCCAGTCGAAGGCCATTGTTCCCTTGCCGTGTGTTGGCAGCTGAAGCCCCGGCAGGGCGGTTCCCGAGTCTTCTGATGCGCTCTTGTCTTTGGCAGTGTCCTTGCTTGTTTCTGAAATGCACACCTGGTTTTTCGTAATAACATCTTCCCTGAACCTGGAAAGACGCCTCACACGACAGGATGTCCCACACTCATCTATGGATTTCTTTTCTAGTCCTGGCATTAGGCATTTTCCCAAGGAACCCCAATTCCTTTCAGTAGAAAATTGCGTCCAGCTTCTTGAGCAAGTAAGGTCAGACTTTCTCCTCTTTCCTAGTTTCCCTTAAGGTACAAAGAAGCATTTGGTTCCCATCCTACTCGAGAAATCTGTCTCTGGCAAATCTGTAACCCTGCACTATTATAGGAAACCTATCTCTGAAATCCCATGGGTAGTATTCTTGGTAAAGCATGCAAGAATGCTTAAACCCGAGGCTGACTCATCCGGAGCGACATTAAAGTGAACTTTTGGTAGCTGGAGTGAGAGAGGCCCCCGAGCGCCAGATAACACTCTGGTTGGCCCTGTACTCACGCAGCTGTGGCCCAGTTTCCTGCCAGTGGACGGTGCCTCTTGGACTTGCGTCTCCAACTGCTCACTGGAAATCTGCCTCTTTCTTGTGGACCTTGGTATCTGTGCCTGCTTGTGTTCTCCCCAAGGTGGTCTGCGAGAAGGGGGTATTCAGTGTTTGAAGTGGATTATCTCGTGTTTCCTTTTTATTTGTAGGTTCCTAAGAAGAAAGCTAAGGGAAACAAGGCAGAAATCCACTTCAACCGGCTGGTCGAACAGTATAAACAGAAACTCCTGGGGCCTTCCAGTGGGGCACCCCTGGCCAAGAGGAGCAAGTGGTTTGACAGTTGACGACATCAGCAGGCTATACGCCTTGCTGAAGCTCCGGGCCTCCCCTCTTCGTGGCTCTTCCTGAGGGCAAGAAGATGCTGAGGGCGCGGCCACCTGCCATGAGGCTCCCCGGGCTGTGCACATCTGAACTTGGGCCCTGCCTCCAGTGCGTGGTTGGTTAGCCACAGTGACAGACCCGAAAACGTCATGGTCCTTGTGTATTGTCCAGAGTGTTTTGTGAAGTTTTGTCTTCAATTATCCATTTTATTCTGTGTTTCTCAAATGGGGACAATTGTGAAAAGCATTCTGGAGTGATGAATTTTTTAAGAAGTCTGTTTGGTTAAGCATCTTCTCTAAATGAAATGTTTAGCTTTTTAAATAACAGATTATCATTTCTAATATAGGTGAATCCTGTATTACTTGTGAATGTTTTTGATGTGCCTAACTAATTCAGCTAATAACACCTAGGTACCAGACCATTGACCAAGTAAGAGCAGAGCAAAGTGATTTCAAACCTAACGCAGCAGGTGGGAGACATTGGAAAGTAATTGAGGGCAGAGAGGCCTGGCGGGTGTGTGTGTGTGTGTGTGTGTGTGTGTGAGGGGGTTAAGAGGGTTATTGCTGGTGGTTACTTTTAGCTGGTTTGCAGTGGCTCATAGACCCTGGCCTGGCCGGCAATGGCCTGCGTTTCCCTCAGAGGGCACCTCCTCTCAGGGACTTGGAGGGCTCGTGGGTGTGGCAGAGAAAGTGGGGAGCAGGAGGCCCAGGCTCTCAGCTCATTGCCATCGGGGCTTTTGAGTCAGATGTCGTCTCTGTCTCTATGGATCTTGGTTTTCTCATCTGTAAAATACAGAATTAGACAGTGATTTCTCTGATCCTTCCCAACCCTAACCTCTTTCCCTCATTCACTCCTATTCATAATCCTGTTACTCCTTTGTCAACATTGTAAAGGTGTTAGAGGATCTAGGGAGTGGTGAATACGTGAGAGTGAGGGTCCACCAGGGGGTGATGGCATGAGGAATGGGCTCTGAGGGGGACTTGTTGGGGGCAGACGAATCCCATGCCCAGATCCAAAAACCCAACCGGAGAGCTTCTGGTGGAAAGTTTGAGTCTGTGGATTTCGTCGGGTGGAGCGACAGGCTGGCCACCACGTGTGTGTTGGCTGTTAGGCTGTGTTACTACACATTGTGATGTCTCAAATGAGCTGCTCACCTCACCTGTAAGACGCACAGGTGCCCGGGTTGGTGAAGGAAATCAAAAGGCCGGGTGGCAGCGGAGCTGGTCCTGAGTTGATCGTTGTTGAAACTGCTCGCGGGTGAGCAGAGGTGTGGTGCTGCAAGGGGACTTCAGGGAGTTCCTGGGAACGTGGGGTCAGTAGATAAGTTTATTTGGTGCAAAGCATTTTGAAATGGGTGCATAGATTTTTTTCATAACATGCTCTTTCCATGTTGTTCAGAAGACCCTTTGTATTCTCCTGGCTTCTGTGAACATTTTAAATTTTCTGTAATAACACAGAACAGTCAAGTGAGTGGCTGATGGAAGTGGTATGCACCTGCCTGCAATGAGAAATCTTGGGGTGGCATAGCTGGGGGTGCAGCCCAGGGGATGTGGAGGCAGCCTGTTTTCCTTCCTGTTTTCGCTTAGTGTAGGAAAGAACTTGTTAGCGTAGATGTCTCAGGGGTGTGAGTCTGTCTCTGACTGTGGCACGGCCAGGGTGCTGTCCAGGGGGCTCCACCGCCAGGCAGCTGAGATGGAGGAGATGGTAAGGATCAGACGGCTCATTCGTGTTTGGCCCCCAGGGTGACCGGAAGACTGGCCTCCTGAGCTCCCTGGTCCCTGAGGGCCCTTCCTGGATACTCTCTGGCCATCCTGTCTGTAGTGACCTTCCTACGCATGTCCTCACTAGTTCTGCACCTTGCGATGGCTCAGCTCCTGCCCTCCAGCGGTTTCTCATCCCACTTGATTGACATTTCAGCTCCTTCCCACAGCACACAGTGCCCTAGGTGCTCCAGCTGTTGCGTGCACCCTCTTCGCTCCATTCATGTTGGACCACGCCAGCCTCCCCTCAGATCTCAGATCTCACCACCTGGGCGCCTTTGCGTCTGTTCCCTCCGCTGGAGGGCTTTTCCTTCCGGCTCTCCACTGGGCTGTCACCTCCTCTTGGAGCTCTTCTGGGGCCTCCCCACTCCCCACCCCGCGGAGTTTACTTACTTTCCAGCTCTACTCTGTGTCTGACCTCTTTTCCTCAGAGTGTGTACTTTCTAAGGGGGACTTTGTCTTCTTTTTTTTAATTTAATTTTAATTTTTATTTTTGACAGGCAGAGTGGACAGTGAGAGAGACAGACAGAGAGAAAGGTCTTCCTTTGCCGTTGGTTCACCCTTCAATGGCTGCCTCTGCCGGCGCGCTGCGGCCGGCGCACCGCGCAGATCCGAAGCCAGGAGCCAGGTGCTTCTCCTGGTCTCCCATGGGGTGCAGGGCCCAAGCACTTGGGCCATCCTCCACTGCACTCCCTGGCCACAGCAGAGAGCTGGCCTGGAAGGGGGGCAACCGGGATAGAATCCGGCGCCCTGACTGGGACTAGAACGTGGTGTGCCGGCGCCACAGGCAGAGGATTAGCCTAGTGAGCTACGGCGCCGGCGACTTTGTCTTCTTGTTTGCTCTTGTAGACCCAGCAGCTGACTCTGGCATGTAGTAGGTATCAAATAATGGTTGAGAAAAACATAAGGGAAGAAAAGAAGAAACAGGACTCAGTGGACATCGAAAATGTTAGGTGTGCCGTCCGGAGTTTTTGATTCCCTAGGCCAGTCCAGTGCTGTAAGGGATGGACGCTTTCACAGAAGCGTTGCTGAGCCAGGGACGTGGCTGTCAGAGCAGTGTACTGGTGAACAGCTGACTGCACCAGATGCCCTTGATGGTGCAGACGAAGGAGGGCCAAGCATCTGGCTTGGCCATTACGACGCTGCTTGGAATGAGCACGTCCCATGTTGGGGTGCTTGGTTCAAGTCCCAGCTCTCTCCCAACCTAGCAGCTTGCTAATGTGCACCCTGGGAGGCAGCAGGGAACAGCTCAAGTACTTGGGTCCCTGATGCCCACGTGGGAGACCCAGGTTGGGTTCTTGGCACCTCGCCCAGCCCTGGCTGTTTGCAAGCATTTGGGGAGTGAGCCAGCAAATGGAAGCTTTCACCCCCCAATCCCCTGACTCCCTGTTTCTCTTTGTGCCTTTCAAGTAAAATGAAAATAAGTAAATAAAAAAAATTTTGACAAAAGATGGATGAAGGAGAGGCCATAGAGATTAAACTTTCTGGAGAGCTCAAAAGAACAGGTGCTATAGATCCAAGGTCACTTTGAGACAGTGTGACTTGGAGAATTTTAGATGCTGTGCAGTTGCCTGGCAACTCCTCTGTCCAAGGGTGGTCTGCATGGTGTGGAGGAAGTAAGGTACTTAATCAGTCCGTCTGCCTCCCAGCTTTATAGAAATATGTTTTTTCTTTTTTTTTTTTTTTAAGATTTATTAATTTGAAAGGCAGTTAGAGACCTTCCATCTGCTTGTTCACTCTCTAAATGGCTGTAATGGCCAGAGCTGGGCCTATCCTAAGCCAGGAGCCAGGAGTATTTTATGGGTCTCCCAGGAGGGTGCAGGGGCCCAAGCACTTGGACCGTCTTCCAGTGCTTTTCCCAGGCCATTAGCAGGGAGCTGGATCAGAAGTGGAGCAGCTGGGACACGAACCGGCGCCCTTATGGGGGTGCCGGCATCACAGGCAGCGACTTTACCCACTGCATGCACAGTGCTGGCCCCAGTTTCTTTGGCTTCTGATTCGGAACTGGAGCTCAGCTGCAGACGAGCTTCTGTGCCGGTGAAGGGGTGTGCTGAGCAGGCTGGAGGACCCCGACAGGGAGCCAGTTCTGAGAGGGAAGCTGCAGGGTCACTGCCGATGGAGCACCTGGTAAAGGGCAGATCCCGTTGTCCTTGGACTTGGCCTTGCTGCCCAGAGCCTGCCGCCTCTCGTGTGGGGGGAGATTTCCCTGCCACGAGTCACCCCTTCGTCTCCTCACTGCACATTTGGTGGAAGGAAAAGCCCTCTGCCCCTGAAGGCAGGGGCTGCGTGGTGCTCTTCCCAGAGCCTACAGGCCCAGCACTGACCTGCTCAACACGGGTTCGTTCAGCATCCTGGGGCCCAGTCCCGGGCATCTGTTCCAGGCTTTGCTGGGCTCCCAAAGGACAACCAAGCCCCTTCCCAAGGTGATGTGCGTGGAAGGGCTCTAGAATAAGTGTGACGGGAAAAGACCAATAAAGTGCTCCTCCCGGTGCCCTGAACGCAGGGCCTGTGTTCTTTTGGCCTCGCTTTGTCCCTGCCGATCTGGACAGTTCTCTGGGTCCCTCCTCACCACTCAGATGCCACCCAGTATCACAGTCCAACTCCTCTCTGGGCACCTCCAGCATCCCAGGCCATTGCGATCCCTCTCCATCCCCAGATCGCTTGCTGGCGTCCTCTCCCTCCACAAGGCACAGGCTGCTGTCTTCCCAAGTAGGGTGCGAGAACTGGCGCCCTGTACCCCAGATCCTGGCACGTGACTGTCCTGAGTGATTAGTCCTTGATGATGATGGCGACAGGGGCACCAGCCACTTGGATGTCCGCTGCAGCTCTGTTTCCCCTTTCGCTCTCCTTTCTTGCTCTGCCTCCTCTCATTGTCAGTGCTCAGCAGCGTCTCTTCCCCCCACTCCCCTTCATTTCCCTTCCTCCTTTCCCTGTGCTGTTGTCTGGGCCTCCATCCAAGAGCAACTCCCTTGAGATGTTGCTTAACCTGCCTCGTGCCCAGGGCCCTGGCACTCCTGTGCCCTGGCTGCCGAGGGACTCCCAGCTTTATGCACAGGGCTGGGTGGTAACGGTGGAGCGCAAGAAGCCAGACTGGGAAACTTCCCTCTCCCTCTCTTCCTCTCCCTCTCCCCCTGGGTCAGACGCTTCATTGTCTGCATGTACTTTACTGCCGAAAGATCCTCCAGGCTGGGCCTTTGATGTTTTCCCTTTGGGTGCTGCCACAGAGCAGATGCTATCTTCATATTCTGGCCCACAACAGGGAAGACCCCATCCTAGCACTTGGCACCTCCTCCCACCGAGGACCAGGCCCAGAACGTTGTCCCTGTGCCACGTACAAGAGGCTCATGTTTCTCTTGAATTTTGTTTTAAAGATTTTATTTATTCTGAAAGAGTTAAGGAGAGAGAGAGAGAACAGATCTTCCACCTGCTGATTTACTCCCCAAATGGCCACAACAGCCAGGGCTGGGCCAGGATGGAGCCAAGAGCTTCATCTGAGTCTCCCACATGGGTGCAGGGGCCCAGGCACTTGGGCCATCTTAAACTGCTTTCCCAGGCTGTTAGCAGGGAGCTGGATCAGAAGTGGAGCAGCTGGGATGTGAACCAGCACCCACATGGGATACTGGCGTCAGAGGCAGCAGCTTTACCTACTGTGCCATAGCACCAGCCCTGAGGCGCATGTCTCTAGTAAGATAACACACATTTGAAAGCACCCTGCCAACCCCTCCCCCTTCAGTAGCACAGGGGCCATCAGCTGCCACAGGGTGTAAAGTTGTCCAAGCCCTCAGCGCCCCACCAGCTCTGCAGCAGGGTTCTGGGGAGCAAAGTAGGCCTGTGCTGCTGCCTTGGTGGGCGGCACCACAAAGAAGATGAGGAACAACTCTTGGAGGCAGAGTGCCTTGGCCCCTCCCAAGCCAGCGGTGTCCACTTAAGTCCAAAAGCGGCCCCCGTCACCAGCTTGGCAAGAAGAAAACCTGTCCCCCTTACTCTTGGAGCAGGTGCTCCTGGGAAGCTAGGGCTGCCCGGTGCAGCTGCACTCCCCTGTCTGGCCCCACTGACAGAGCCTACTTGGTGGGCTCAGTGTCAGACAGTGAGCCATCCCACCTGTCCTCCCACTGACCAGGAGCCCCGTCCCCTCGCTGAATCTGATTGTCATAACCAGTGTTTGTAGTCTGTGTCAGACCAGGGCTAAATTACAGCCCTGGGGGCTGGCGCAGTGGCTCACTTGGTTAATCCTCCGCCTGCAGCGCCGGCATCCCATGTGGGTGCTGGGTTCTAGTCCCAGTTGCCCCTCTTCCAGTCCAGCTCTCTGCTGTGGCCTGGGAGCGCAGTGGAGGATGGCCCAAGTTCTTGGGCTCTGCACCTGCATGGGAGACCAGGAGGAAACACCTGGCTCCTGGCTTTGGATTGGCGCAGCTCCAGCCATAGCGGCCGTTTTGGGAGTGAAGCAACGAAGGAAGACCTTTCTCTCTGTCTCTCTCACTATCTAACTCTATCTGTCAAATAAATAATAAAAATAATTAAAGTCCTGCAGACACAAGGGCTGGCAAAACATCAACAAATAACATTCTTTCTCTCTCTCTTTTTTTTTTTTTTTTTGGAAGATTTATTTGAAAGGCAGAGAGAGGGAGAGACAGAGAGAGTTCTTCCGTCTTCTGGTTCACTTCTCAAATGGACCCAACAGCCAGGGCTGAAGCCAGGAGCCTAGAACTCCATCTGGGTCTCCCACATGGGTGGGAGGGGCCCAGACACTTGGGCCATCTTCCACTGCTTTCCCATTGGGCTGTCCTCTGCTGCTTTCCCAGGTACATTAGCAGGGAGCTGGATCAGAAGCGGAGCAGCCAGGACTCGAACCAGTGCCCTATGGGAAGCCCACATCACAGGTGGCAGCTTAACCCGGTGTGCCACAATACCGGCCCTGACAATTGCATCCTTTAAAAATCAACTGGTGATGCAGAGTTATAGTAAAGGGCATTGCATATTTGATTATTGTACATTGTATGCTGGCATCCTCAGCCATGAAACACGTAGGACGCTTAGGCAGATCCACGTTTATGCCTGAGAGCCGGGAAACCCTTACCATTGCCGTAAACTCTGCTGTAAACCAGTGCAGGAGTGGCCAGCCCACTGCTTGTGGCGTCTTCGCTTCTTAAGTTGTGCAAGTCTCGCAATGACCAGCCTTCCAGACTCCTCCTCCCCACAGGGCTTATGCGTCAGTATTCTCCAGGTCTGGGAGCTCAGCGTAGGCCCTTGGCCCTTCACGGCCAGCTCCTGCCGTGAGCGTGGGTGTTCGCAGGAGGTCCTGCCTGGTGAGTGCAGTGACCCAGGAGGACCTGGCACTTTCTCGACTGGGCTGCTCTGAAAGACGAGTGTTAATGGGAAATCTTGGCTCCATGGGCCTGGACGTGGAGACTTTCAGTGGGAAGGGGTTTGGAGTCCCCTTTGAAGCTGCACCTGGGGGCTTCCTGGGGGGGGGGCAGTTGCACTGTCATGCCCTGGCGTGAAGTGGGCTAGGGCTACTTGTGCTGAGTTGGTACCGTGAGGCCGCAGGGATGTCTCCTAGACACTGGTTCTCAGGCCACCTGCCTCAGTGCCCATGCAGCTCAGCTCACAAGCCCCGCAAAGGCCACCCCCTCTTAATGCCGATGGAAGCAGGGAGTCCGCCCTCTCCTGAGACCCCTTGGCCACCGGAGGTCTGTCTCCAGGGTCTGTTTAAGGAGCTCTTTTATATTTGACAAAATTAAAAAAAAAAAACAAAACTGCTTTCCTTTTTCAAAGTAACTGCTATGAAAGCAAAGAGCGTTTTCCTTCTTGGGTGATGAATCTTCTCGAACGCCGTGTAACTGAGGATGGGTGTTGTGGTACAGCAGGTTAAGTCCCCGCTTGGAATGCCCGCATCCCCGATTGAGTCCTGGCTCCTCCACTTCTGAGCCTGCTGCCGACTCATGGGCACCCTAGCAGGCAGCAGGTGATGGCTTAAGTACTTGGGTCCCTGCCACCCACGTGGGAGACCCGGAGCGAGTTCTAGACTCCTGGTTCTGCCTTTTGCATAAATAAATACATCCTTTCAAAACATAACTTTGTGTCATCAATAATGGCAGTTTTTATGATGAATAATTCGTGTGAAAATGCAGCCTTCTGCATGACCAACTCCTCCTCCTCATGGCCCCGGGGACAAAAGACACCAGTCAGGAGGTGTCCTTGTAGGTTTTTCTTTCTCTCCGGGCTTCTAGCAGCCAGTGTGCTCACGCACAAACAGGTGGAAGAGAGTGAGCCGTGGATACAGCCATTTTGTGGCGCCCTTGGCAGCAGCCAGAGCGCCCAGCCTTGGTTCTGCAGCCGGCTTGCCGACGCTCGGTTTTATAACTGCCTTTCCTGGAATTCTGCAAACATCTTCGCTCCCCTAGAGGTCAGATAAAGGCTATTTGTTTCCATAGCCCTGAGAGTCTCCTGGGAGAGCCATGGCAACTTGACGAGCGCGATTAAAGGCACATTCGGATTGAAGTGGCTGCACAGACTAGACGGGGGCCCCATCGTCGTCTGCAGGGACAGCAGCCAGCCCCGACCAGCCGGCCCGGCTCTCCCTGCTGTGTGTGGCTGCGGCTGGCCACCAGCCACCGGGGAGGGTCCCAGGCCTCATCTGTCTTGCTCTCTGTGGGAGGATAGATGCTCTAAACTCCAATGACAGTGGATGGTAACCGCCGCCAACAACAGGGTGCGCCCCATGCATCACACAGGTGCTAGCGACGATGTCCCTAAGTGAAATGTGTACCCCAGAGCTCGGATGAAGACAGCAGGACACGCATGCCCAGCCAGTACAAGCCGGAAGATAGGTTCCAGCTCTCACTTCCCCCTCACTTCATCCACCTCCTGACCAACCCCAGTGCTGCCCGCCATGGGCCACCTCCTCTTCTGGAAGTTGGACGCTCTTCCTCCCAAGGCGGCTCTCTCTGTCCACACTTGGCCATACCCAATCAAAGCCGGGGCTGGCTACGTCTTAATCCAGCCGTTGTGCGCATGCGCGCCTCTTGCTCTTGGTCCAGGGGAGAATCGGATTGAGGCTTGGCTTGGTTCCCAGGGAGCAGAGCGCTGTACACAGAAGCCGAGACAAGCGGTAGAGGCGTTTAGAAATAACTGTGACCGTGTGGTGCAGCTGGTACCCCAGTGTGGGCAGCGGCAGCATTCAGAGCGGGTGAATCCGATGTGCAGTGTAGGTCACAGACAACGGAACACTGTTCTGCCACACGGAGAAACCTCATCTGGTCTACAAACAGCATAGATGAGCCTTGAAAACTTTCTGCTACCTGAAATCAGCCAGGCACAAAAGAAACATAGTGTGTGATTCCACTAGCAGGAGGTTCCTAGAATATACAAATTCACCGAGACACAGGAAATAGAACAGAATTGACCAGGGGCTGGAGAAGGGATGGACCGGGAGTTTTTATTTATTGTATTTTTAAAGATGGATTTATTTATTTGAAAGGTAGATTTACGAAGAGAGAGAGAGAGAGAGAGAGAGAGAGAGTTCTTCCATCCATTGGTTCACTCCCCAAATGGCCACAATGGCTGGAGCTGGGCCAATTCAAAGCCAGGAGCCAGGAGCTTCGTTTGGGTCTCCCCCATGGGTGCAGGGGCCCAAGGACTTGAGCCATCTTCTACTGCTTTCCCAGGTTTCAGGGGCCCATATGGGATGCCGGCACTGCAGGCTGCAGCTTTATCTGCTGTGCCACAGTGCCAGCCTCTGACATTATCATCTTTCATTTATGTGGATTGTTAGCACTAGGAGGTGGGACATTGTTTGTGTTTACAGTTAAGTTTGTGGACAAAATGGAGTTAGAAGAAAAGTTCAGGCGTGGGTGTTTGGCACTGTTTGGGATACAGGTACTGTTTACTGCAGTGCCTGGTTGGAGCCCCATGTCCGCCTCCAGTTCAGCTTCCTGCTGGTTTGCACCCTAAGAGGCAGCAGGTGATGGCTCAGGTACCTGGATTCTTGCCATCCAATGGGGAGACTTAGACAGAGATTTGGACTCCTGACTTCAGCCTGGTCCAGCCCCAGCTGTTGTGAGCATTGGTGAAGAGAGCCGGGGGATAGAAGATCTCTGTCTCTCTCTCTCTCTCTCCCTCTTTCTCTTTTTGTCTCTCTACCTTTCAAATAAATGAAGAGGGGGAGAGAGAGAGAGAGGGAAAGGGGGAGGAGGAGGAAGAAGAGGAGGAGGAGGAGGAAGGCAGGAAAGAAGGAAAGAAAAGATTAGGGAAAAAAACCCTAATTTTGGTGCAATAGCTTTTTTTAAAAAAAAAAGATTTATTTATTTATTTGAAAGTCAGAGTTACACAGAGAGAGGAGAAGCAGACAGAGAGAGAGGTCTTTCATCTGCTGGTTCACTCCTCAATTGGCTGCAATGGCCGGAGCTGTGCCGATCCGAAGCCAGGAGCCAGGAGCTTCTTCCAGGTCTCCCATGCCGTGCAGGGGCCCAGCCAGGACTTGGGCCATCTTCAACTACTTTCCCAGGCCATAGCGGAGAGCTGGATCAGAAGAGGAGCAGCTGGGACTAGAACTGGCGCCCATATGGGATGCCAGCGCTTCAGGCCAGGGCGTTAACCCACTGTGCCACAGTGCCGGCCCCTGCAATAGCTTTTGTATAATGCAATTGCCAATCAACTTGAAGAATCCTCTATGCGTGGATTTCCAAAACTTTTTGCACCCATATTGAATCATAATTCCCTTTTCCACAAACTTTTTCGATATCCTCATATGTCTGTGTTCGTCACCCAGTTGTCAGCTGGGGTCTCAAGGTCTCCTGATGTATTAAGTGGAGTTGCTGTCTTTTATTTGTGGCAACTGTATTTCCCACTTTGCTGTTTACATTTTACTTTTGAAGAAGCTGTTTTGACTATATTACGTAGAAAAAGCATTGGCTTTCCCTTTAGACTGCTCCATTTTTTTTTTTTTTTAATCAAGTCCTTACTGCTATTGAAAGTGTGTACATTGGGGTCCGGTGCTGTGGCAAAGCGGGTAAAGCTGCCACCTGCGATGCGGGCATCACCACCTTCTGCCTGCGGCTGCGCCCACTCCTGGGTCTGCCCGTGCGTGCAGCTGCGTTGTTTGCATCTCAGCTTCATCACGCGCTTAGCCTCTGAGAAGGCGGCGTCCCCTCGTTCCTCCTCAAGCGTCTCTCTCACCTGCTCTTGCCCATTCCTTCCGAGAACACTTGAGATAACCATGGCACAGCAAACCACGGCAACGCAACGAATCTCCCTGGACTTTAAACCGGACCATGTTGAATCCGTAGGGTAACCTACCGGGCAGCCCCTCTTCCCATTGGGAGCAGGGAATACTTTTGCATCTATTCAGCTCCCGACTTTTCAGAGTTAAGAAATCTCCGAGAGACAGGTTCCCACTCCCTACCCGCGGTGCTCTGATTGCTGGGTGTTTTTGTTACTGTGTTGCTGTCCCTGACCCCTCCCCTACCCGATTCCATTTCTGATTGTTGCTAGTATTGCATCCGGCCACTTTATTCAATTCGTCTGTTAGTTCTAATAGCTTTTCAATTTATTCTTGTGGGCTCTCTGGAACCTTTTGCACAAACCAATTCAGATGAATAATTAACTCTCCGGCTGAATCGATGACCTTACCTAACAGGGGCCTCTTCTAAATTGAGGGAATCTGGCGGGAGGAGAAGGCTGTGCAAACACAGAGGTAGCAAGGAGCCTTGGAAACTTCTCTTAGCCTCAGTAACGCGTCTTTTCAAAAATCAGTTATTTATGTATTTATTTAAGAGACAGAGGGATCTTCCATCTGCTGGTTTGCTCCCTCAGAACTGGAACAGCCAGGTGCCGGGAATCGGGGCTGCAGTCCAGGGCGTGGGCGGCAGGGACCCACGTACTTGAGCCATCACCTGCTGCCTCCCAGGGTGTGCGTTAGCAGGAAGCTGGAATTGGGAGCGGAGCTAGGACTTGAAGCCAGCACTCTTATGTGGAAGTCTCCAGTGGGCTCTTAACCTCCCGGCCAAATGCCTATCCCCCCGGGAGGCTGTGAGTCCAGGGATAGCGATAAATGAAATCCTCCCCAGCTCACTCCTTTTCCTACATTGTCTGTCCCAGTCTGAGTCACCACAGTCCAGCAAATTGTCCAAGCCAGACACTGAAAGGTTGTCATGGGGCGGGCATTTGGCCTGACAGCCAAGATGCTGGTTGGGACAAATATGTCCCATGTTGGAGTGCCCGGGTTCAATTCCTGGCGCCCGCTTCTGACTCCAGCTTCCTGCTGATGTGGCTCCTGGGAGACAGTGGTGATGGCTCAGATGGCTGGGTTCCTGCCATCCACACGGGAAACCTGGATTCTCCCTTCCAGTCTGCACATCCCCCACCCATGCCAGCCTGGGTGCTCTCCCTGGGGATTCACTGCTGGCAGGCTATGGCATGCCAAACGTACAGCCAATGGAAGGAAAGTGCTCATCTCCCCCAGGCCAGCCTAGGGTGTGGCTGGCTGCCAGACTCAGACAGAGGACTCAGCCTGGAGCAAGCATTACTGGGCCCATCCCAAGCCCAGGGAGAGCGAGGCGCGCGGCCTCACCCGGAAGCAAATTAATACCTTGCTCCTTGTGCACCCTCCAGCCCCACCTGGCTAGCAGACAATGGACCCCACAGGTGAATCCAGGAGCCCAAGGCTCTTCTTGGGGCACACGTTATGGATTTCCCTTGGGCCTGGTCTTCCGGCAGAGTAGCAGCACTCATGTGTCTGAGCTGTGGAGTGCAGTTGCCACGGGATTAGTGGCTGTGGTCCCTGGCGTTTCAGAGCTGTGGAATCTGGTCCTTGGTTTGGGTGGGCCTTGTGACTTAGGGGCTGGCGCATTTGGAATCGGTTGTATTTAGAGGTTCTGTGGTTTAGAGGCTGGGGCACCTGGTGACCGCCTGGAATTCAGTGATGAAGAGCACGCCTGGCGTTTCCACCCCGCCCCGCCCCGCCCCGCCCCGTCTCAGCAGTTCTGTCTGCCCTGTCTGTCCCCTGCTCCCGGAGCCGATGCCTTCTGCTCAGAATCAGTTCTTCTGTCCCTTGGTGCGGGCTCATTTAAAAATGCACTCCTCGGCGGCGCCTGGCAGATTTCTCTGCTGCTTTTCCAAGTTCAGCTGTTTTTGAAGCACTTCTTGTATTTCCCTCCTCCCCTGCCCCTCTCTTGCCCTCAACGTGAACTGCTCAAAGTGCCATCTGTGCATTTTCCCATGCCCGCCTCGGGACCAGCTGGGTGGGGGTGACTCGCTCTGACTTCAGAGCAGGCTGTGCAGTGGGCGGGTGGAGGTGCTAGGCCCAGGCCCTCATTCATTCTCTCTCTCTCTCTCTCTCTCTCTCTCTCTCTCTCTCTCTCTCTCTTTCTCTCCATGTAATTCTGCAGACATTTGCTGACCATCTGCTATATGTGAGACACTGGGCCACATAAGGAAAATCCACCTGTGATTAAGAAAGACCTGGATTCCGCTGGGGCTGGTGTTGTGGTGCGGCCGGTGAAGCCGCAAGGCTGGCATCCCGTATCAGAGCCCTGGCTCAGGTCCTGGCTGCTCTGCTTCGGATCCAGTTCCCTGCTAATGCGCCTGGGAACACAGCAGATGGCAGCTCTGACGCCACGTGCCAGCTTCAAGGCCAGCCTGCCTCTTAAGCCCTCTCTGTGTGTCCTCCTTCCTTTGTAGGCCCCTGGCAAAGTCCCAACCTGGCACGAACGCAGCCATGGCTCCCCACCGTGCCGCGTGGGCTGGGACACTCTGATGCGCCCCTGCTGAGCCCAGCAACCCTCTGCTTCTTGCTCTGTCCACCTCCCAGGCCCGTTCTCGCCATGACACTCTGCCCGCTGTGGCGTGTTTCAGACCACCAACGTGCCATCAGCGCAGAGAGGCAGCAAATGTACACAACTGCTGGGGCACAGAGAGTGGAGAAACAGGAAGCGATACGTCTGGAGCGTTTGTCTTCTAAAGTGGAATTTCTCTATCGGTTGTTTTATAGTATTTAATATCTGCGAGACTCGTATCTTCACGTTCACGTGCAACAAATAGCACAGGGAAGTCATTCCCCACCCTGCCTCCAGCAATGACGTCTTAGTCCCGGCTCACAGCCAGGACACTGGCGTGAGAGCACTCTCCCTGCCTCGCTCGGATGCCCCCGGCTTTACGGGATCTGAGCTGCGTGTCTGAGGATTTAATTCTCTACTGTCTCACCACAGTGTGGAGTAGAATGACTCCATCCCGACATCCCCCTCTGGCAACGCTTCTGTGCCTAACTGCTCCTCTAACCCTCCACCCCCTGCCAACCAGTAATCTGCTCGCCTCTCTAATTTCGCCATTTCGGGTATGCTATGTAGGTAGAAGCAGTCAGTATAAAGCCCCTTGTGGAGGCCGGCGTTGTGCTGCAGTGGGTTAAGCTGCTGCCCACAATGCCAGCATCCAATATGGGTGCCGGTTGGAATCCCAGCTGCTCCACTTCTGATTCAGCTCCTTGCTAATGTGCCTGGGAAAGCAGTGGGGGATGGCTCAAGTCCCCGGGCCCCTGCGTCCACACAGGAGACCTGGATGGAGTTCCAGGCTCCTAGCTGCGGCCTGGCCCAGCCCTGGCTTTTGTGGCCATTTGAGGAGTAAACCAGCAGGTGGAAGCCCCCCTCTCTTCTCTCTGCCTTCCAAATAAATTAAATAAACCTTAAAAAGAAAGCCCATGCCACATGAGAAAGGGGAGTCCAGATGTACTGGCTCCAGGGCAGGGCCAGGCCGCTCCGTACGGGCACCTGGAAGCCTGGTGGGGCGACCGCTTGTTGTTTCTTTCCTCCTCCTTAAGCTGTGGCTTGAATGTTTGTCCCCGTGTTCTTGGGTTGGAAACACCCTCCCTGAAGTCCTAAGTAAATGGTGTTTGAGGCGAGCCCTTGGGTCCTAAGGCTCTGGATGAATGGGGTCCCCAAGGGAGCGGGCCTGGTACAAAGGCCGGGTTGGCCAACTTGGCACTCTGCAGAGTCCCCACCAGCAAGGGGTTGTCACCATGGGAGGCTCACGGCCGTGGGCTGTCCAGTCCCCAGGACCCTGACAAATAAGGGTCTTTTCTTTTTTTTTTTTTTTAAATTTTATTTTAATTAGTTTTTAACAGCTTCAGTATAGTTCATGGATACAATTCTAAGAATAGGATAGTCTCTTTCTCCATCCCTCCCCCCTTTTTTAAATTTAAATAAGCATCTCTCTCTCTCTCTATTTTTAAAAGATTTATTTATTTGTTTGAAAGGCAGAGTTACAGAGAGGCAGAGGCAGACAAAGAGAGAGAGGGGTCTTCCATCCGTTGGTTCACTCCCCAGATGGTTGCAAAGGCTGGAGCTATGCTGATCCAAAACCAGGAGCCAGGAACTTCCTCCAGGTCTCCCACATGGGAGCAGGGGCCCAAGGACCTGGGCCATCTTCTACCGCTTTGCCAGGCCATAGCAGAGAGCTGGATTGGAAGTGGAGCAGCTGGGACTTGAACAGGCGCCCATATGGGATGCCGGCACTGCAGGCGGCGGCTTTACCTGCTATGCCACAGTGCCAGCCCCCAAAATAAGCATCTTTTAATCTCATTTCCAAAACTTTTCGATAACTCTATAGGTCTCTCCATTGCTTTTATTATAATTATTATTATTAAAGATTTATTTATTTGGGAGGCAGAGTTAGAGGGAGGAAGGGAGCAAAGGAGGGAGGGAGAAAGAAAGAGAGAGAGAGAGAGCACGCTTCCATCTGCTGGTTCACTCCCCAAATGGCCTCAATGGGCAGAGCTGCACTGATCTGAAGCCAGGAGCCAGGAGCTTCTTCTGGGTCTCCCAAGTGGGTGCATCTTCTACTGCTTTCCCAGGACACAAGCAGAGAGCTGGATCAGAAATGGAGCAGCTGGGACTTGAACCGGCACCCTTACGGGATGCCTGCATCAAAGGTGGCAGCTTTACCCACTACGCCACAGTGCCGGCCCCCAGTGTATTTTATTTATTGATAACCCAGTCTTAGGAATTCTGTTGGAGCAGCAGCAAATGGACTAAGCCAAAGGGCTTTGGACGAGAGCCTGTAGCCCGGAGAGTCTGGGATGCAGGCGAGGGCAGGCTGCCAGCCCAGAGTCGGGCAGGGTGTTTGTGGCGAGGGGTGCGGGAGAGGCAAAGCTGCAGGGCCCAGGCTCCGAGCTGCAGAGGGCTGCACTTGTCCCTGTCGCCCCAGCCCTGTGACGGCAGGAACTCAGGTGTCCTCCATGTGTCTGGGGGAGATCTGAGCGGGAACAGGCGGGCCTTCGCTCTGGGGTTTTCAGCTCAGAGCACCCTGATTCCTCAGGCGCCCTGCAGAGCCAGGATGAGGTTCCCGGGCCTGCCACGCTGCAGAGGTTCTGTCCTTCCTCTCCGTGGTGGCACTGCTGCAGCCTCATGGTTGCGTCCCAGGAGGCAACTGTGTCCCAAGAGACGTAGGCTGTGGCCCGGAGAGAAGATGGGACCCGAGAGGCTACACTGAGGACTCCCTGCGAGCTCGGCCAGAGAGGTCGCCAGTTGCCACCTCTGGGCAGTCAGGGCAGGGAGTCAGCCCCAAGAACCCCATAGAGGCTAAGGCTTCTGCCCTCTGAGTCATCAACAGACCAGACAGTACTGGCTTTCTGTGTGTGTGTGTGAGTGTGAGTGTGTGAGAGTGTGTGTGTGTGAGTGTGTGTGTGTGAGTGTGTGTGAGTGTGTATGAGTGTGAGTGTGTGTGTGTGTTTGGAAACAAGTGTGGATGCTTCTTAGGCGGCTCTGGAATTGGACAGTGAGGCGGGGGAGCAGGACCTGCCTGCATGTTTTGTCCTCAAGCCACAGTTGGGGCACCTGCATTCTGTCATCTAGCTCACTGCAGTGCAGAGAGCTGGGCGTTAGGATGCTTCCTTCCCAGGTGAACAGGCGGAAGCGCCAGCTGTGTGCCAGTCCCCTGAGAACCCAGAGCCGTATTCAGCGGAGGGAAGGGTCCAGGGCTCTAGACACACATTCTTTCCCCCATCTCGGCCTCACATGGGCTCTGGAAGGGGGTGGGCGTACCCATCTGGCAAGACCCCTCCTCTCCTGCTGGGGCAAGGAAGGAGGCCTCAGGAAGAGCCCCAAGCTGGAGGATTTGTCCCACTCAGCGCCCAGGCCGGGGTGTGTCCATTGCAGCATCCGAGACAGCAGGTGCATGGGTCCAGTTGCTCACTTGGGCAGGGTGGGGTGGGGGGAGATGAATGTGGGGACAGGCTGGAGCATGCAGGGAAGGAGGAAGGAGGAGAGCCCTGGGTGAGTGTGCCCAGAACACTGGAGCAGAAGTGGGGGCTTCTGGGGGTCCCCCCAGCCTGGGGTTCCTTAGTGGTCCTGGAGAGGGCACATTCAGGGCATCAGGCCTCTCTGCAGGCCCAGCTAGGAGTCCAAGTTCAAGTGGGTGGCCTTTGTGAGACCCAGGGAAGGGCACACAGGGCTAGGACAGCCAGATTTAGAAAAAAAAAAAAAAGAAAGAAAGAAATACCCAATTCAAATTTCAACTGACCAGCAGCAGATGGTTCTTAGTGTAAATGTACCAGCAGATAGCCCACAGATAAAATGTGAGTGTAAGTCTATCCCCAGCACTGCTGAGGACGTACTTAGACCCAGGCGAAGCCCAGGCAGTTCTAGCCCAACAGAGGACGGCGAGAAATCTCCACTCAGCAGGGCTGCGGGCCCGAGGGGAGGACCACGTGTGTGCAGGCAAGGATCTGCCCAGTGTTCCCTCTAAATCTTGGTGCTCAGAGAAGTTCCTGGCTTGCTTTACTTAGTTATTTTATTATTATTGCTCGGTTTGGCTGCTGCAAACGCTATGAATAGTAAAAGGACCTGCTTATGGGAGAGTAGTAAGAGAGAGTCGGACGCACTTGTTAAAGGGACCGAGGTCCCCCAGGGAGGAGAGAGAGGCAGCAACGGGCAGGTGCAGCACTTGCCGGACCCCTGGGGTCCAGCGCCCAAGGCGTCCCCCGCCAGTGCCCGGCGCCCAGGCCCTCAGGAGTGGACCTGCAGCCGCCGGGACAGGGAAGAGGCCCCCGGCGCGAGTCCCCACCGCGCGAAGCTGCAGACGCGGCTGCAGCCGCCCAGGGCGCATCTGCCCCCTCTTCGCCCCGTCTGCCTCACTGGGCTCAGCTTGGCTGACTCGGAGGAAGGGAAGAGACACAGGGTGTCAAAACCGACCGAGAAAACCCACAGTGATCAAGGGAAATGTGGGGAGCGGGTGGAACTGATGGTGCGGTCCGGCGAGTCCGCGGGCGCTTGCGGCGGGGCCCAAGTCAGGGCGCGGGGATCTGGGCGGGAGACGGGAGCACTTCGGCCCGGGGAAAAGAAGGGTAGGGAAAGAGCGGGGGCCGGGGTCGCAGGGTCATGCCCTGGCGACGACGAATTCACACGATAGAAAGGAGACCCCGCCTCGGGCAGCTCCACGGCCGCGGACTGCGGGGCAGGTGCTGCGGGCGGACACCAGGAGTCACAGGGTCATGGCCTGCTCTTCCCGCCCGAGCCCAAGCCCAAGCCCAAGACGCTCACACTCGGTTTCGGACCCCGGCCCGGCCAGGTTTGCAGCTTTCCCCCTGGCCTGGCGGCCTGGGCCCTCTCCGAATCCGCGTTGCAAGGGCAGCTTTCCTGAAACCGCGAGCGCACGCGAGGCTACCCCGCCGTTTCAGGCCGTCTGCGGAAGGTCCCGCGCCCACCCTCGTGGTTCCAGGGCCCCTTCCCGTCCGATCTGCTCGCCTTCGGCAGCGGGCGTGACGCTAGGGTTCGGAGGCCGAGACCCGGGCTCTGGGCGCCGCCTGCTGTCGACGGAGCTCTGGTCCCGCGTGGGGCGCGCGGGATTCACTCGCGCTGTCTCATTCCACGTCCGCAGCAAACCCAGGCCCCGAGCTGGGAGACAGAACCCCGGCGGCGGCCTCGGAGCCCGGCTTTTAACCCTTGACAGCCCTGGCTCCTGCTGGACTCCCTGTGGCTTCTCGGAGAGCCGTCCGCGGGGCTGCGCGGGCGCGCGAAATCAAACCCGGCTCCCAGGCTGGTTTAGCTTAGCTTCTGCGCTCGGAGGCACAGGACTGCGGCTGCTGGGCGGCTCCGTGTATTTAGGAACTCACAAAAGGCGCAGGATGTGGGTTTTTCGGGTGAGAAAACTGAGGCCCAGAGACGTGCACGCGTTTGCCCAGGGCCACACAGCATCGGGGTTAGAACCCGGGTATCTGGCGTCACTGTGTCGCACCCCTGCGCGCCGCACCGCCAGCCCAGCCAGGAAGCGCCGACCCGAGCCGGCGTCCGGAGCCCGGACCCCCATTCATGCGCGCTGGGAGTCGGGAGGCGCAGCGGGAAGCCCCGCCGGCCGCCAGCGGAGCCAGTGCGCAGCTGGCAGCTCCCGAGAGCGGAGTCCGGGCCCCTGGGCTGGGCGCCGCCTGGCGGTGGACGCCGGCGAAGCGGGTGAGGCATCGCGTCGCGGCTGGGTTTGGGGACAGCTAGACCGGGCTGTGAGTGTTGGGCAACCACCAGGCGCCGGCTGCGAATCAGAGTTGACTCAGCCTGCAGGACTGGCATCTTAGAGCCAGAGACCCGCGGCCTCGGCTGCCCAGGCCCGCGCAGAGCTGGTAACCGAGCAGCAGGTTTTAGATGACCCAAGAGCTGCCTTTTCACCACTAGACCCCTTTGGGGTGCAAGGTCAAGAACCGTGGGAGTCACAGGGACTCTTGTCCCCTCCCCGCAAGGAAATGAGTGTGGACAGTGACACCCCGCACCCCCAAACTCAGCACCCCGCCCAGGCCTAGCTGGATATGCAAGGAGAGAGAAAGCTAGGAAAGATCCCACAAGTGTGCCTAGCTGGTGGTGCCCGGGGGTCGGCCCCTTCCCCCTTTCCTGTCCTATACATCCACCCTCTATGCTGCACACAACCCCCCAGGAGGGAGGTCTGGAGAGCTGGGGTACTGACCTTAGGGCCACAAGCATCGGGAGTCCCCTCCCCGCTCTTCCCATTGGAGGGCTTGCAGGCTTTCAGCAAGTCAGGTTGGAAGCAACCTTTCATTGGCCCCTGAATTTGTCAGTTTTCATTGCTATAAGGAAATACTCCAGGCAGGGTACCTTACAGAGCAAAGAAGTTAATTCCATTTGCAAGAATGAAAATCCATACAGCATAGGCTGTCCGGAGCCCCCAATGTCACGTCATGGTGGATGGATTGTGGTGGCAATGCCAGGCAGGAAGCCAAAGATGGGAGAGGCCAGCCAGGCTCTTTGGTAACAGTGCTCTTATGAGAGCTAACCCTGTCCCTGGAGAGCTGAGAACTACCTTAATTTATTCTCAGAGCAGAACTCCTCAATGGCCTAATGACCTCCCACTTTTTTTTTTTTAAAGATTTTATTTATTTATTTATTTGAGAGATACAGTTACAGTCCGAGAGGGAGAGACAGAGAGAAAGGTCTTCCATCCGCTGGTTCACTCCCCCAATGACCACAATAGCCAATCCAAAGCCAGGAGCCAGGTCTCCACATGCGTGCAGGGGCCCAAGCATTTGGGCCATCCTTTACTGCTTTTCCAGGCCACAGCAGAGAGCTGGATCAGAAGTGGAGCAGCCGGGACTAGAACCAGTGCCCATATGGGATGCCGGCACTGCAGTTGGAGGCTTAGCCTGCTATGCCTCAGTTCCAGCCCCAACTTCCCACTTCTTAAAGGTCCCACGGCCTGTTAATATCACCACATTTAGGACCAAGCTGCTAAGACACAAACCCCTGGGTACAAACCACATCCAAAACACAGCAGCTGCTGATCCTGTAAATCGATCCATGGCACCTGCAAAGATAAGGGGGCGGGACAGGAGCATGAGCCCACTGAAGCTCAAGGAGCTCCCTCTTCCCTTGGGGCCATTGTCTGCCCACTCGTCTCTGAGTTCCCCAGTGTGCACCCACTCTGTTTGGTTTCTCTGGAGCTGGGCACAGCACCTGGCACACAGTAGGTCCTCAAGGAGTGCTTGCCAACCAGCAATCACTATCCCAGCTCCTCCTATTTTGTGTTTCCATCTGTCTAACCCGGAAGATGCCAGGATTGGCCAAACAGCCATCATTGCACTCCTGTCCCTCATCCCCCACTCCCTGGCAGCTCCAGGGTGAGCCTGGTGGCCAGGGAGGGACCACGGAATGCCTCTGGGACAGATTTGTTTGTTTGTTTATTTTGGCCAAGTCCACCAAGATTATTCTTCCCACAATGAACAAAAATTAATTAAAATATTTTTAAGGTAAACAAATTTCATGTATATATAGATTTAAGAACATAGTGATACTTCCCACCCTAACCTCCCTCCCGCCACACTCCCACCCTTCCCCCTCCTTCCTCTCTCATTCCCTCTCTTAATTTTTATAATGATTTACTTTCAGTTTACTTTATACTCATAAGATTAACTCTACACTAAGTAAAGAGTTCAACAAATACTAAGAAGAAAAAGCACTGTGCCTCAACAGAAGAGAGAAGGACTGTAAAGGATTATCGAATCTCAAAATGTCAATTTCACTCCAATATGTTACATTTTTTGATGCTCTATTGGTTGTCACAGATCAGGGAAAACATATGGTATTTTTCTTGCTGAGACTGGCTTATTTCACTAAGTTGCATTCATTTTCTTGCATTCATTTTGTTGCAAAAGACAAGATTTCATTTTTTAAAGGTTTATTTATTTGAAAGGTAGAGTTACAGAGAGGGAGAGGCAGAGGCAGAGAGAGAGAGAGAGAGAGAGAGAGAGAGAGAGAGAGAGGTCTTCCATCCACTGGTTCACTCCTCAACTGGCCGCAACGGCCGGAGCTGTGCCGATCCGAAGCTAGGAGCCAGGAGCTTCTTCTGGGTCTCCCACGAGGGTGGACTTGGGCCATCCTCCACTGCTTTCCCAGGCCATAGCAGAGAGCTGGATCAGAAGTGGAGCAGCCAAGGACTTGAACCGGAGCCCAGATGGGATGCTGTGCTGCAGGCCGGGGTTTTAACGCGCTGTGCCAGGGCACCACCAGCCCTGTTGAGTTTCTTGAGCTCTTTATAGATCCTTGACATTAATCCTTTATCAGTTGCATAGTTTGCAAATATTTCCTCCCATTCTGTTGGTTGTCTCGTCACTTTGCTGAGTGTTTCTTTTGCTGTGCAAAAGCGTCTCAGCTTGATGTAATCCCAGTTGTCTATGTTGGCTTTGATTGCCTGTGGTTCTGGGGTCTTTTCCAAGAAGCCTTTGCCTATGCCAATGTCTTGCAGAGTTTCTCCAATGTAATTTGATGGTATCAGGTCATAGATTTAGATCCTTGATCCCTTTTGAGTGGATTTTTGTAAAAAGGGTAAGGTAGGGGTCTTGTTTCATATTCCCGCATGTGGATCCAATTTTCCCAGCACCATTTGTTGAAGAGACTGTCCTTTCTCCAAGGACTGATTTTTAGCTCCTTTGTCAAAGATTAGTTGGTTGTGGATGCGGGGGCTGATTTCCAGAGCTTCCAGTCTACGGAACTGGTTTTCATACTCTAGGCTCCAGCAAGGGGTTTCCTTAAGCAGCCTGTGTGCCTCTGGGCAGGAGCACTTGGCCTGCCAGCTCCCCAGCATGTCTATTAAAGGCATCCATCACCCAGTCCTCCTGGCCAGGCTGGGAGGGGCAACTTCAGACCTCCAGGCTGCCGGCCAGGGCCCCCTGGGGCTGCCAGTTCGGTGCCAGGGCCTCATTCCTGTCCCTGGGTCCCCCACCGGCCACAGCTGGCCCCCGAGACAGCAGCTGCTTGTCCTCCTTCCTGGCTCAGGACTCGTCCGCTCTTGGCAGTGCCCAGACAGTTCCAGACTGCCTTCCCTGCGGGCAGCACAGGAGCCGAGCAGCTTCTGCATCCCCTGGGAAAGCGAAGCTGAATGTTCCCACAGCCGGTGTCCTCACTGACCAAGGCGACGATGGCTCTGCCGGGTTCTGGGAAGAGCGAGGCCAGAATGTGTTCTAGGAGGCACCGAGGGATCGCGCAGCTCCCCAGCTGGGCGAGTGGAGCAAGGCCGAGAGACAGAGTGATGCAACGCGGACGCGAGACGGCGGTGCGAATTGTGGAGGTGGAGGGAGGGAGGGGGGAGCCTCCTTTGCAGCCACTTTTATTTATTTATTTCTGTTCTCTTTGCAGGCAGACTTCAAGTGGACTGGGGCGGGGGGTGGCACAGGAGGATGCAGGGCAGGAAAAAAGACAAGAGACGGCAGGTGGCTGCAGGGGGACGTGCCCTGTGCTCACCATTGTGCTAAAGGCAGAATGCTAGGCGTCACCCCACCCCTGGGGACACAAACCCCTGACCATCATGGAAGGGCTTCTACACTCGCTGCACCTTCTCTGTGCCTGGTATAGAGCCTGGTATAGAGCTGCTCAGTGCACGACAGCTGTGTGCTAGGAGCTATTCCAAGTCCTTTGTACACGTTAGTGCACCTTATTCTTGGGCCCCGGGATGGGCACTGTTACCTCCCTGTTGCAGTAGGGAAAATGGAAGCATTAAGGTTAAGTGACTTGCTCAAGGTCACGCAGTTGGAAAGCGGCAGGGCTGGGAGGCCAACCCTTGCCCACTGATGTGAATGGCTGTGCTCCTGTTCACCCCGGATTCCCTGTGGACACCATTTACATCCAATTCCATGTTGTACCAGCTGGAGACCGGGGAGGGAGGGGGCTTGACCAGGACCCTGGGCCCTGACAAGCTACTGGCAGAGCTGGGATTAGAACCCAGACATCTCCCGATGTCCCGGAGCTGCCGCCCCACCCCCCACCCCAGCTGGTGCAGGAAGAGAAACAACCAGTACCTTCCCTGCTTTGTAACATGACTTTGTGACCACGCCAGCGTCTGCCCCCAGCCCTGGCTCCCCGGTGCAGCCCACCGGAAGGTGTAGTAACTGCGGGTCCCCAGGAGGCAGGAAGGTCCCTGTGAGAAGCCACAGCAGCAGCCGCCCTCACCACCCAGCGCTCTGCAGAGGCCGCCGGGTACATGGGCTGTGCCGTGCGGACTTGCGTGCTTGGACGGCAGCCTAGATTCCCAGTGGTTTGGTAACCTGAATACGTAACATTTTCAGGGGAATTCTTCTCCCAAGGCGTTTGTTCTGGCTCACTAATGCCTGGTACACAAGACAGCATTTTTGATTCACATATTTAAAACTCATGTTTTTTTGTTGTTGTTGTTGCTAGAGACAAGACAAATTGAATGTGTCACTTTCTATATTGGGCTTTTCAGAAACACGGGCTCTGGGGTGCACAAGGTTCCAGTGACGTCATTGGCTGACCAGTGGTGGTCTTTCCTCACTCCTGGGGGCTGGGGAGCCGCAGTTTCTCCAGCTGGGAGAAGGTGGGGGTGGGGTTTTCTCCCATGAAAACCCCTACCACCTGGATGGGTTTCTGGCATCTCCCATGTTTTCATGCCCCCCCGGCAGGCCTTCCCGGCTGTGTACAGTGGGGCCATGGGGGGAAGCCTGCGTCCAGGCCGGGCGGAGGCAGACTTGAAGCAGCCCAGTCCTGCCCACTCCACACAGTGCTGGAGCTCCGACCTGTAAGACACCAGCTTCAAGGGGTCTGGGGCCAGCACAGGGTACAGGACCCAGAGGCCTCTGGGGCTGGGCCATTTCTCCCTGCCCGGCCATTGTGACCTGCTGAGAAGGCAGGGCGGAGGTGGAGGGCAGAGGGCAGGGTGCAGGGCCCGCCTTTGTGGGTGACTGCCCCGACTGGCCCTGGCCCTGGTGTGGCAGAGCCTCGGCCCCGTCCCCAGCCCTGTGGCCCGCCCCTTGGAAGAAGGAAGGAGCTGGGCAGAGGGGAAGGAGTCTGCAGCGAGGTGTGGGTCCTGGGCGCCGGCCCTGAGCGGGAGCTGCTCTCCAGCGCCGGGCTGTGGCTGAGCCCACGTGCTGGCGGCTGGCCTGGGCTTTAGTCCCGACTGTTGGTGACCTGGTGTCTGTGTTTTGGTCCGTCTGAGCTGCCATGCTTCGTGTACCAACATAAGTGGAGCTGGGAGCTGACCCTGGTTATTTTATTTATTTATTTTTTTTAGCAATAAAGCCTAATCTTGTTAAAAAAAAGCCTTGAATAAACGCCTGGTCATTCTTCTCCAGTATTCCCAGACAAGCCACCATAGCTCTGTGACTTTTATCCAGTTGCTTAACCTCTCTGTGTCTATAGAAACCGAGTGTCGTCCTATTGGCTACCTTCCACCCTGGCTATTGTGGGAACATACTCTATGAATAGCAAGGTGCTTTTCCACTCGGAGAGGTTACTATCATGCATGTGCCCCTGGTACAGCAGCCTGGACAGCCCTCCCTTGCAACACGAACTCCATTAGAAGAGAGGATGAAAAGAACCAATTTTCCCTATAGAAGGGTGACCCCAGACAGGGCAATATAATAACCCCAACGGGAACAATGACAATTCAGATGATTTACCACCAAGGCCCAAGTCTGGCACAACCAATAACAAAAGTGTTTTTCATTCTCATCAGAAGCAGTTGGCAGAGCCAAGGACAATCACGGCACGCTTTTCCAAGCCCAGGGTCGGACACGATCTTGTATTTGAAGCTGTGTGGTTAAAGCCAAGAGCGATTCAGAGCTGGTGTTGTTTGTCGGTACAAATGAGACTGATGGGTCCAAGTGAGTCTCGGCTCTTCCCTGACCTCCAATTTCTTTCTAGTGTTCAGAAGGAAATCTGGACTGTGACAAGGGCCACAGGAATCAGAGGACCCAGGACCGGGTTCAGAGCATTCCTGGAGGGAACCGGGGAATCCACTCTCTTCTCTTTTCCTTTGGCAAACTTTATCTACATTCTTTTTTTTTTTTTTTTTTTGACAGGCAGAGTGGACAGTAGAGAGAGACAGAGAGAAAGGTCTTCCTTTGCCGTTGGTTCACCCTCCAATGGCCGCCGCGGTTGGCGCGCTGCGGCCAGCACACCGCGCTGATCCGATGGCAGGAGCCAGGTGCTTCTCCTGGTCTCCCATGGGGTGCAGGGCCCAAGCACTTGGGCCATCCTCCACTGCACTCCCTGGCCACAGCAGAGAGCTGGCCTGGAAGAGGGGCAGCCGGGAAAGAACCGGCGCCCCGACCGGGACTAGAACCCGGTGTGCCGGCGCCGCAAGGCGGAGGATTAGCCTAGTGAGCCGCGGCGCCGGCTATCTACATTCTTACTCTAAGTGGGGTTGACCCCTTCCCTGATTTGAGGCAAATTTGTCCAATCAGAGCACTGGGTTCACCCCATCTCCACCCCCTTGCCCACCTTGGCCGCAGTGATAGGCTCAACACTAGGTGTGTGACTCAAGCCAGGCCAATGAGAGTCAGCTCTGGGACTTCTGCTAGGGCAGTGGTGAAGGAGAAGCTCTCGCTCCCTGGTGTTGCTGGAAAGTGTATGGGAGGCGTTCTGTGGTTATCTTTCCCACCACCTTACATCTTAGAGTGACGCTACCACCAAAAGAAGCAGAGCTGAGAGAGAGAGAGAAAGAGAGAGGGAGGGAGGGAGGGAGGGAGGGAGGGAGGGAGGGAGAGAGAGATTTCTGTCGCTGTGGTTTGAGCACTGGTCCAGCTGCATGGGGAAGGGAAGACAAGGCAGGTGCGCAGGTTCAGGACTGGCCAGCTTGAATCATCTCAGCAGGCTCGGGGCCCAGGAGATGTCTGGAACCTGCCCTGGGATGATTAGGGCAGGTGTGGAGGGCTCCGGAGTTTAAGAAGCGACAGAGGAGACAGAGATTGTGGTGCAGTGGGCTAAGCCCCCTTGGGATGCTGACATCCCAGATTTGAGCACTGGTTCAAGTCGTAGCTCCTCGGCTTCCAATCCAGCTTCCTGCCAATGAACCTGGGGAGGCAGCAGATGATGGCCCAAGTGCTTGGGTCCCTGAAACCTATGTGGGAGATCAAGATGGAGCTCCTGGCTTCGGCTTAGCTTAGCCCCTGCTATTGCAGCCATTTGGGGAGTGAACCAGCAGATGGAAGATTCTCTCTCTCTCTCTCTCTCTCTCTCTGCCTTTTAAGCAAGTAAATAAATAAGAACTTAAAGAGAAAAGAGAGAGGCTAGAGGTGGTGTTTGGGGTGGCACTGGTGGTTTGCCTTTGAAAGGCTTGTGTCTGTCCTGTTGTTTGATTCACTGGGGATTAGCTAGTCCTGGGAGGGCCTGTCTCTCTGCTGTTCTGAGACATCAAAGCACCAGAAAATACAGAGATAGCACACGCGACAGGCAGGTGGCTCCTCCTCTGAGCGGCTGGTCTGGCTTTCCTCACATGGTGGCTGAAGACCCTGGCAGCCAGAGTTGTCCCTGCCTACCCTCTGCTTCTGTGTCATTTGCCACAGTCTCATTGTGGGGCCTAGCCCAGAGTCAGGTAGGAGGAGACCGTGTGTGTGTGCGCGTGTGCACCAGAAGGCATAGCTCAGGCATGGGGACCGTGGCTCCCGTCACAGGGCACAGGGGGCGGCTCCCGTGGGGAGGTTAAGCCCAAGTCTGCCTTCTGCTCAGTTGGGCCTGATGATCCCTATGTTCCTGCAGTCTCACCCATGTAATCAGGCTTGGCAGCCATACCTGGCTTGGGATCCAGGGTCCCAGCTCCCCTCGCCCCATTTTCCCTGCTCCTAAACTTCACAGCCCAAATGCAAAGAGCACAGAGAGGGTTCAACTCTAGAAGATGGAAATGCCTTCAATCAACGAATGCTTATTTTGTGCCCACTCTGTGCCAGGGTTTGGCCTAGGTGCTAAGGTAGGCGGGAAACGTGACAACCCTGCCTCCTGGGAGCATGGTACTTCCAGGGGAGGATTTTTTTTTAATGATTGATTTATTTATCTGAGAGTCAGAATTGAGAGAGGAGAGAGAGAGAGAGAGAGAATCTTCTGTCCACTGGTGTACTCTTCAAATGGCCACAATGGCTGAGACTGGGCCAGCCCAAAGCCAAGAGCCAGAAACTCCATCCGGGTCTCCCACGTGGGTGCGGGGGGCCTAAGCACTTGGGCCATCTTTTGCTGCTTTGCCAGGCATATTAGCAGGGTGCTGGATCAGAAGTGGAAAAGCCAAGGACTCAACCCAGTGCTCATATGGGATGCCGGCATCACAGGCAGCTGCTTAACCCGCTGCGCCACAATGCCAGCCCCCAGGGGAGGAAAATAAAAATGCAAACTGAAGGCAGCTGGAGTCCATGTGGTGCGGGCTGTGAGGATGGAGTGGGCAGTATATTGTACCGCCCGGAGGCTGAGTCAGAAGGCTCTGGTGCGAATTCTCAGATGCAAGTTGTTTTGGGGGCAAGTCTGGTGAGAGTTCTAGCCTCAGTTATGTCTTCCAATAAATGGGTTAAATGGTGCACCCTCCATCTGCTCCCCTGAGGGTGGGAAGGGCTGTAAGTCCCTCCATGCCTCAGGGATGTTCCTGGGACCCCAGATAACTGCTGGGCGATGCAGACCACTTCCAGATTTGGGGTCACATGCAAAGTTCAAGCCCAGATAGGGGTGGGACGCTCCTGTGACTATCTCAGTTCCGAGCAGGGCGAAGCTCCACTTGCTAAGGCTTAAGCCACGCCTTCGAGGTCCACACACACAATTCATACCTGGAGAAGACAAAGCTATGAGGCTTTGCATTTCTTCAGGAGTTGAGGCAAAAGTGACAGCCACCAAGGAGGGATCTTCTGACTCGTGAGACGCTGGGGATGCTGGGTGATGAGCAAACATGCGCCTTGGGCAAGAAGGCTCCTCTGTGGTGGAGTAGGCTTCACTGCCCAGGGCCCGGCTCGCCCTGGCTGGGGGGAAGCAAGGAGGAGGGCATCTCCCACGCCTCGGGTCACCTCCCATTGGGCCCTGTGGGGATTTCCTGAATTCAGCAGGCTTTTTTGGTTGTGGGCAGACGGCTGCGTGGGCATTGGGAGGGGCAACATGGGACATGGCTGTAGCCACAGACCCACGCACAAGGTCTTGAAAGGGAAGAGAAGGTGCCAGGGGCCACCATAATATGCACGGGAAAGGGAGCGGGAATCCCTCTCCCCTTCCCAGCTGTCCGAGGGCTTCTGCCCCCTGCACGGGGTTGTTAATATGGAGGGTGACTGCGCAGGCTGCAAGTCCTCCTTGGGAGGGGTGGGCGGCTCCCGCGGGTGCGGAAGCCCAGCAGGGAGGGGGCTGATCTCCAGGCTCTGACGACCCTGGTCCGTTCCTATGAGTGTCGGGATGTGCTTCTCGGGCATCTTGCAGCCAGCTCCTGCCACTCCTTGTTTGATTCGCTAAATCGCTGTGTTGGCTCACTGTGGCACACCCATGCTGACGGCCTGCCATCCCCCACTCCCCGCCCCGCCCAGGGACATGTGCCAGGCAGTGGAATCCAATGTGAAGTTAAACCCAGCTCAGTTCCCCCTCAATTCCCCATATCACCCCTCCTCCCAGGATGCAGAATGTGTGTGTGTGGGGGGGGGGTCTGGGCTCAGCCACACCTTCCCCAAAGTGTTTATTCTGGAAAATTCACCCAAAAATAGAGGGTTCTGAGGCTGGTGTTATAGCTCAGCGGGTTAAGCCGCCACCTACAATGCCCACATCCCACATGGGTGCCGGTTCGAGTCTCAGCTACACCACTTCTGATCCAGCTCCCTGCTCATGCTCCTGGGAAGGCAGTGGAGGATGATCCAAGTGCTTGGACCCCTGCACCCATGTGGGAGACCTGGAAGAAGCTTCTGGCTCAAAAAAAAAATCTCAAAAAAAAAAGTATAGGGCCCCATAAAACAGACTCCAGCATCGTTGCCAGCCAGCTCTAACAGTTATCAACATTCTGTTGATCTTGTTCACAGAAAAATGAAATTAAAAGAGAAGCTTATTTACTTAGGTACAAAAAATGTTGTTTGAAAGCTGCACAGTTTTTTCACTATATACATTTGCCAAGAAATTTTTGGAATCCCTTTGTCTGCATGGATTTCAAAATGCACCAAAATAAACTTATCCTTTTTAAAAATATTTATTTATTTGAAAGGCAGAAAGAGAGAGAGAGAGAGAGAGAGATCTTCCCATCCACTGGTTCACTGTACAAATGGTTGCAACAGCCGGGACTGGGCCAGGCTGAAGCCAGCACTCTGGAACTCCATCCTGGTCTCCCACAGGAGTGGCAGGGACACAAGCACTTGGGCCATCTTCCCTGCTTTCCAAGGTGCATGAGCAGGGATCTGGATCGGAAGTGGAGCAGTCGGGACTGGAACTGGTGCACTGATATGGCAGCGGTTTAACTCACTGTGCCACAGCACCAATGCCTGAACTTTTCAATTTCATTTTCCAGGAACTTTTTGAAATGTTCTAATATTTATATATGTATATGTATGTATATATATTTATATATATATATAGTTGTGTGTGTATACATATATATATATATATATTTCCTGAAGCATCTTGAGGTAGCATGCCATTTCACCCTAACCTAAGCCAGTTTGCACCTCTAACACACTAACAACCAAGGAAGCATTTAAAAGCCATTAACACTGGGCCATTGTCGCTGCTGATAGAATCAACAAGAATTTTTCATCATCACCTAAAATAAAATCCACATTCAAGTTTCCGTTGTTATCTCAAAGTTGTTTTTTTAAAAAGATTTATTTATCTATTTGAAAGAGTTACAGACGGAGGGCAGAGAGAGAGAGAGAGAGAGAGAGAGGAGAGAGAGGAGAGAGAGAGTCTTCCATTTACTGGTTCACTCCCCAGATGGCTTCAACGGCCAGAGCTGGGTTGAACCGAAGCCAGGAGCCTGGAGCTTCTTCCGGGTCTCCCACGAAGGTGCAGGGGCCCCAGGACTTGGGCCATCTTCCACTTCTTCCCCAGGCCACAGCAGAGAGCTGGATCAGAAGAGGAGCCCAGACACAAACGGTTGCCCATATGGGAAGGAGGCTCCTGGCCTCTGGCCACCAAGGGATCATGGAGGGCGAGTGGATGCCTCGCCCTGGCCTCGCCTGCTGCCCTGGCAAGGGGTTCTCAGCAGGGATTCCCTGCTTCCCTCCCTCTGTGACCTCCTTCCCCTGGCGGGCACAGCTTCTCCCTGGGGTTTCACGCGTGGCTGCACCTCCCTTTGCAGTCCTCAGCATCCGAGCTCGGCTCTGTTTTCTGGGCTGTTGTGCTACTTTAGGACTCTGTGTGAGAAAGCAGGGCCTGCCGTGGGGATTTTCATGCAGGTTTAGTTGGGAGGCATCCCTGGGAAGCACAAGGCGAGAGGGAAGGGAAGGGTGCCGGCATGCAGCCTTGGTCCCACCGGAGAAGGCACCTCGCAGCCACACCTGCAGAGGGCAGGAGGCTGGGGCATTCGCTGCAGACCCCCGTCTCCTCTGCGACCCTCACTCACTCCCTCTCACTTTCTGGCTGCCCCTTGTGGGCTGGGGTCAGAGGGCTGGCCAGCGCAGGAAAGTGGAGCGATGCTGGTGGACAGAGGAACGTCAGGTCCCGGCTTCAGTGAGCGCGGAGGTGGGCCAACACCAGCAGTGTCTGCCACAGGTTCTCATTGCTCTCCTTCCTTCCTGCCGTAATAACAATAACAAAGGGGCCAGCGTGTGGCCCAGCGGTTAGGCCACCACTGGGGAGCTGGCATCCCATGTGACAGCACCAGTTTGAGTCCCTGATGCTCTGCTTCCAATCCAGCTCCCTGCTAATGTGCCTGGGAATGCAGCAGAAGATGGCCCAAGTCCTTCGGCGCCTGACACTCATGTGAGAGACCAGGATGGAGTTCCAGGCTCCTGACTTCGGCTTGGCCCAGCCTTGGCCATTGCAGGCGTTTTGGATGGTGAACCAGCAGATGACGAAAGTTCTCTCTCTCTCTCTCTCTGTGTGTGTGTGTGTGTGTGTCTTTCCTTCTCCCTCTAACCCCCTGCCTTTCAAATAAATAAATAAATAAAGTATGGGTGGAAGATCTCTGTGTATGTGTCTCTCTTTCGCTCTCTGTCACTGTTCCTTTCAAATAAACAAATAAGAAAAAAGTAGTGGCAACGCCAGGCATTGGGCTAATATCTTCCCAAATGCTTTAGCATCAAATCTTCCCAAGGACTCATTCCTATTGTGCAGTTGACACAATGATGCTGAGAGAGGCTACGGAAACTGCTTAAGGGTTGAGCGTTGTCTGGGCTGGGTGCTGGGGCACAGGGGCTTTGCTGCCTTGCTCTGCCTCCCCGATCCCATCACCCTCAGGAGTGAGAGGCTAAGTTTCTGGGAGCTGAGAATGGCAGCCCCCCTGGGGACACCCCTGGGCTCTGACCCCACTGCTTACGGCCGGGAGTGCACCGCTCTCTCTTTGGAGTAACATGGGGCGCGCTCCTTGGCTGTGTGCTGTGTGCAGAGCTAGGCAGCCTGCTGCTCCTGCACCAGCTCGGCAAAGCCACGCCTTTGGAGGGTCCGCGTGGCCAGGCGCTGCCAGCTGTTGGCAGGGGCGAGCTGCTGCCTCAGGGGAGCCCGAGAGAACCCTGAAAGAGAGGCAGATCTGGGACCTGAAGGAGGTGCCCTCCGCTCTGGGCCTGGGAGTCACCTCCACAGAGGCCTCCGTGTCTCCCCACGCGGCTCTCAGCCACGTTCCAGACTCGGAGTGCTCAGAAGCAAAGCGGCTCGGCCTGCCAAGGGCTGGTGCCGCCCCAAGCCTTGCCCCACGGCCGGCAGGCGGGGGACTGGGCTGGATCACGGCTCCCGCACCCTTCTAGGGCCCTGGGGGTGAAGACCTAGCTCAGCCCTGCACCCCTGGACACTGCCACTCCCAACCCTCTCTCCCTGGATGTCTCCTCCAGGAACGCATAGAACAGAAGGACCCTACAGGCCTGCCCTTGGCCGCCACTCTCAGGGTGAGGACAGAGCTCAGGAGCTGGCTGTGCTGAGCCAGGGTTTCAGCCCTGGTGCCAGCGGGCTGGTCCAGGACACAGAGTGAACCTGGCTAAGCCTTTGTTTCCATATTGCAAGCATCCATCTGGCAGGATTTAAGGAGATGCTGTGGGCACAAGGCGTGGGCTAATCTGAGTGGCAGCAAGAGATACCACCCAAAGTCGCGCAAAGTCAGAGCAGACAACTTTATTATTAGTATTAATTTTTAACTTTATTTGAAACACAGTGTGATGGTGGGGGTGGGGTGGGGGGTGGAGACAGATCTTTCATCCACTGGTTCACTCCCCAAATGGTCACAACAGCCAGGGCTGGGCCAGGCCCAAGCCAGGAGCCAGGAGCCCGGAGCTGTTTCCACGTCTCCCACATGGGTGCAGGGGCCCAAGCTGTTGGGCCATCTTCCGCTGCTTTTCCCTGGAGCATTAACAGGGAACTAGATCAGAAATGGAGCAGCCCAGACTCGAACCAGTGCTCACCTATGAGATGCCAGTGCTGCAGGTGGCGGGTTAATCCCTGGGCCGCCCTGCTGGCCTTAGAACAGAATGCCTTCTAACTCAGAGTCCCCTCTTTGCCCCATCCTCTGGGTGCCCTGGGGTCTGGCCCAGGGACCCTAGCTTTTCCAACTCATAGACGCAGTCCTCTTTGGTGCCATTTCCCCCATGCTTAAGAGAAGTTGGGGGGTCACCCCGGTGACACCAACATCCCATAGCAGAACACCGATTGGTGTCCTGGCTGCTCTGCTTCCAATCCAGCTTCCTGCCACCCTCCCGTGGGAGACCCAGATGGAGTTCCAGCTCCTGTGGGAGACCCGGATGGATTTCCCGGCTCCAGGCTTCAGCCTGGCCCAGCCCTGGCTGTTGTGGTCATTTAGGGAGTGAGCCAGTAGGTGGAAGACCTCTCTCTGTCTCTCCTCCTCTCTCTGTCGCTCTGCCTTTCAAGTAAATAAGTAAATCTTTAAAAACAGAAAGAGAGAGAAGTTAGGGCTGGGAGGTGGCAGGGGAGTATGGGGTGGGTACCGCACGGGGCATTCCCAGGCTGCTTCTGTCTCCTGTAGACTCCACAACTGGACTTGTCAGGCCCTGGCTGGGGCCCGTGGGGCTCCCTAAGGATGCACTTGGAGTGCTGGGGCCTACGACCAGGACTGGAGTCCCCACTCTGGCGCTCAACAGTTCTACAACCCTGGGCGTGGTACACAGTCACCTAGAGTCATTTCTGAGATGATACCCCTCAGGAAGTGCAGGAGAGGTGGGAGCGCTGATCGCCAGTGTGGGAAGATCCATCATGAAGAGGGGAAGGGGCACGTTCTGGATCATTCTGGAAGGCGTGCTGGGGCCAGGGCCAAAGACAGTTTTCAGACAGAAGGAGGAGTTTCGTTGTTTCCCCACTCCCAACCCCTCCTTGGCACATGATGAAGGCCTGGCTGGTAGGAGCCTTGCCGACCGGGTTCACGGGCACTACTGATGAGAAAGGCGTGTCGAGACCCTGGGCACTAGCACAGAGGCACAGAGGAGAGACCCGTCAGAGAAGGCAGGGCCCGGGTTTCTGGGCCACGTGGCTCCGTCCAGTCTCTCTTTTCATCTGAGGTCATTTCGCTGTGGGTTTTTGTCTTTTCTGCCCTCTGTCCCTGGCTGGGTCTGTGATTGGGCTGCACGCTCTCCGTCTGGCTGATTGCGGGCGGGGATGGGGGCAGCGGTTCAGTGGGTGCAGGTGGGGGGTGTCTTGGTGCTGCCTGGGGCTGATCTGCAGCCGCGCACCCCCTCTGGCGCAGGCCAAGCTCTCTGGCCAGCTCTGCGCGCTCGCTGGGGTAATCCTTTCGCCTGAATAACCAGCAGCTGGCTGTGGCCAAGCCCGGGCGGGGCTGACCCCAGGGATGGCTGCAGCTCAGCCAGGCCTTGCCCTGTCACACACAAACAGCTCCCCTGAAGCCCCCACACACCCCAAAAGGCGACAGCAAACAAAAACCAGGGGGCGAAGTTGATTTATTTAAATATCTATTTTTCAGTAAAACAAACATTTTTAAATTATGGGGGGAAAAACAAAAAGGAAGACAATCACTTGCATTTGGGGAATTTCACACTGTGCCAGGTTTTGAGAGCAGAGCGCTGGAGACGCCTCAGCCCAGTGCAGAGGCAGCAATGACCTAAGTCACGGTTTTCTGTGCAGGTTCCACCCTGGCCACCACACAGCCTCTGCTCCGGAACTCGCGAGTCCCAGCTGTCTGACCGTCTGACTTCTGCGGCTCTCAGCTGCCCCTCGACATGTCCCTTTCCCTCCTACCTCTTTCTTCTCCACCTCCCACTGTCTCCTTTCCCATGTACCTGCACACACCAAGCGTCCAACAAAACCACCTCCTTCCTGCAGGGAACTGACCTCCCTCAGCACCTGCAAAATGTCTCTCTTCCAGAAAGCACCCCCATCGCTTCTCGGCCTTTTGGCTAAGATCACGTACAGAAAGCATTCCCGTGTCCCCTGCCCTGAGAGCGTTACCCGGCGTGAGGGACGCTCTGGGCTCCAGACCTGCTCCTGCCACCTGTTGGCTGTTACAGTCCTAGGGACAGGTTGAACCTCCCGAATTTGAAGATGCAAAATTCTCCCAAAGCTGAAATGTTCTGAGCACCTACCGATATGATCCCACAAACAGAAAATGCCACGCCATGAAGCTTTGTTTCAGACAGTTATTAAAAGCATTATGTAAAATTGCCTTCAGACCATGTGTATAAAGAGTATATGAAACATGAATGAAAATGGTGTTTGGACCTGGGGATCCCATCCCCCAGATATCTCATTATGAATATGCAAATATTCTGAAATCCAGTGTGCACCACTTCTGGTCCTAAGCATTTTGAATTAGGAATACTCAACCTGTCATTTCTTGTTTTTAAAGTTTCAGGTATACTGCTTCAAAAGGATGTGGCTAGGGCCCAACGTTGTGGCGTAGCAGGTAAAACCAACACCTGCGATGCCAGCCTCCCATTTGGGCGCCTGTTCGAGTCCTGGCTGCTCCACTTCTAATCCAGCTTCCTGCTGATGGGCTGGGAAAGCTGTAGAAGACGGCCCAAGTGCTTGGGTCCATGCACCTGCGTGGGAGACCCAGAAGAAGCTCCTGGTTCTTGGCTTCGCCTGGTTCAGCCCCGGCTGTTATGGCCACTCACTGAGTGAACCAGCGAACAAAAGATCTCTTTCTCTGCCCCTCTCTCCCTGTAACTCTGAGTTTAAAAAATAAATAAATAAATCTCTCTTAAAAAAAAAAGATGTGGCTACACAGCACTAGGTGCAGCAGTGTCCTAAAAGTCTACACAAGCTACAGAGTACATGCAGGGCTCCCTGTGGGCCCCCGGGTGCTGCCACTCTCGGATCACTCCACGTGGCACCTGCTTGGGGCCACATTGTGCTTTCAGTCTGTGGGCTGCCATGGTGGAACATCCCCTTGGCAACCAGCAAGTGGGGTTTGCCGGGGGAACATCAGGTCCCTTAGGGCAGGATTGGATTTGCACGTTTATTTGGTGAGCTTGCCCCTAGCTCACAGCACCGGTCAGGGCTGAACACGGGGCAGGTGCTCAGTCTTTAGGTTATTGCTTTGATTCAAGTTTCTTGGATAGATCCACCACCCACGGTGTGACGGCAGCATCATGGCAGCAGGATGGTGGAAAAACCCAAGCCTCCTGGTTCATCCTTGCAAACCTGACCTCCAGTGGCCAGGATGACGCCTGGCTTGGGGTCCTGGCACCCACCCAAACGCTCTGGCCCAGGGCTTAGGACCACCTGCTGAAGGATTTCCCTTTCCCACTGGAATAAGAATCCCCACCGAATGGGCGGGGAACATGGCCTTGCTGTGGATGAACCAATCAGACAAGAACTATAATTTGGCACGCAACCCCCAGATAGGGACAGAGGGACACGGCCATGCTGTAAACTCAGAGTGGGGCCAACTGTGGACTGTTCATTTGGAGGGTGTGGCGTGGGACTCCTGCTGTCTGAGCTCACAGCTGCCCCAGCCAGCAGCCTCCACCTTCAGCCCCCTCCCTCAAAGGCACGTGCAAATCCTCACAGGTCCTTTCAAAGAGCGGCCTCTTTTGTTATTTTCAAGAAAACCATCTTAAGTGGCTGCAGAAGATAAGAAAACGACCTCACCCCATCCAAAGAGCCCACCATACATGCATCACTCAGGAAACCCATTCTAGACCCTTCCCCTCCCCCACCGACACATCCCACCCCAGCAGGTGCACACAACTACACACAAAGCCTGCTGAAATTAACCTGCTTCTAAAAATAACCCAGCCCTTGGAGATCCACTCAGGGCAATGCCATTGCAAACACTGTCACTCGAAGCCAATCACAGTAGACACAACACCAGATAGCAGAGACCGAACACGACAGCCATCTCGGTGGCCCCTTGCTTGGTCAACCCCAACCCTCAAGTCACTGAACAAGGGTTTGCCTCCGCCAGACCCCTCGCCGGGACTGGAAGCAGCAGCCCAGGAGCATGCTCAGCCCTGGCTGACCCCAGAGAGCCCGGAAAAGCTGACTCTTGGCTTCAGGTCCATTCGGAATCAAACGCGTAATAAATAAACACATGCTCCCCACCAAGGCTGCTTGGGCATTTCCAGCCACGTGTGGATGTAGCCTTCAGGATGCTCCCCAGAATTCCCAGAGGGAGCTTTGCTCTGATGGTCCAAAGGCTCCGCCCCCAGCCTGAAGCTCTCTGGATCCCACTGGAGAATGGAGAGAGAGAGAGAGAGAGAGAGAGAGAAACAGCATGGCTCTTGCTGATGACTGAAGCCTGCTCTTTGCTGGAAGGGACATCCCCCACTCCCTTCCTGGTGAGCACAGCATCTTTGGTTCTAAGCCAGATGGAGTCTTGTGCTTTGGAAGGGCTTGGAGGAGTGTGAGAGACACAGACAGAGTGCTGGAGAAGGGACGTCCACGTGCGGCTCTCTTGTCCTGGGGACCCTAGAAGCAGGATTCTTTCCTCAGCATGGTCCTTGGGGGAAGAGCAGCCCCCGGGGCTCAGCACCCAGGGCCCAGGTCCAGCTGCTGCAGCATTGCCTGCAGGGACCCCTGCAGCCTGCTCAGGGCCACCACCTCCGTGGAGTAGAGTGAGGCCTCCAGGACGCCTCCCAGGCCCTCCAGGGTCTCCAGGCCACTGGCCCGGGGCAGGGGGCAGCTCTTGGACAAGGCCAGCAGGTGCAGAAGGTCCCGGAGGTTCTCCAGGTCGTTGGCTATTTGGATCACATTTCGGGACGGCAGACTGGCAAGGATCTGTTGGTAGATGGCCAGCGTCTGGTCCATCGTGGACAAGCTCAGGTTCGGGTGGAGGCCAGGGATGAAGTCCAAACCGACGACCCTCTGTCTGGAGGAGACCAACTGCTGCGTGGGAAGAAGACGCAGAGCAAGCGCTAAGAAAGCGCAAGAGATGTGGATCTGCTCCCCAGAGCCCACAGACCCCTTCTCCGCGTCACCTCTGCCTCCTTCCTCACCACCTGGCCTACGTGCCCCCTTCCTGTGCCCGGGGGACCCCTGACTTCCTGGATGCCCACCCTTCCCACTCACTCCCTCTTCCACTTCCAGACCGGCCTTCTCTGGTCATTCCTTTCTCCAAATGGCCCCTGTGGAAGAATCAGCTGCGACTCCATGTTTCTTGTTGAGTTCAGCCTCTTCCCAAGCATCTGGGCTCCTCAGTAAGCACCCCCAGCCACCGCTGCCCTCATTCCCTCCCACCCTCTGCAGCCTCCCACTCAGGTTCTCATGCATCCACCTCCTTAGGGGTCCAGGCCACCCCTGATGGGGACCCCCTCCCTCCTCGGCTCTGGTATATCTGGTTGCCACGGGGGGTTCTGCCAGTCCTCAATGCCTGGCACTCAGTCTTGTCACCAGCTACATTGGGACAGCCTTGAGGAAGGACTGTTTTGAAAGCAGGAGACTTGAGGGTTTCTCTCTACGAAATGCCCAAGACTCTGGAGCTGAGCTGTCCCTGCTTCTGCCCCTCTGGCACCTCCTGGCCGCCCACAGTCACTTCAAACATCTATAGTGACCATGTACAGTGGTCACATAAGTGGCTGATAACCACCTTGGGAAGATGATCTGATATCGCCATCATGCAGATGACCACGCCAGAGCTTAAGGGCATTTTGGAGCTAGCTGAAGATCTCAGGCAGACAGCACATGTGGAAGACTCACAGCCAGGCTTCCCAACTCCACAGACAGACCTCCTCGAGGGAACAGCCGAAGGGCTAGGCCTGTGGACCCCAGAGGAAAGCCCGGGGAAAGCCAGGTGCAGCCGCATGGGCCGATGGGAACCAGGTCGTCTTGCTCTTGCGTTTGGCCTTGAAATGTAGGAGCGAAAGGGCAGAGAGAAGCTTGCAGGGCCAGTCCTACTGCCCCTGCGAGAATCCCGGTGACAGGTTTGGAGGGTGCTGCCAGTGGTCAGCAGGGCCTCTGGGCTCGCTCTAGCCCCGGGCACCGGGACTGAAGGAAGCAGGCAAGCCGACAGGAGAAGGGACAGGGAGAGGCGGCGGTTCATGCAGTGGGAAGAGCAAAGGTTGCAAAGCCTGAGGGTGTCACCATATGTCCCTCCGTTAACCTCTGCGCCCAGCTTTCCCTACGCATCCTTGTGATATCAGACTCCTGCGATCCGTTCACAGAAACACCTGGCAAACCTCAGTGCCCTTGGAGTGGGTTAGCATTAGAACCACTCACTCACTGCCGAAGCCCAGCAGGCAGAGAGGCCGAAACGAGCAGCAAGAACAGGAGCCCCTGGCCGGCGCTGTGGCTTAACAGGCTAATCCTCCGCCTTGCGGCACTGGCACACAGGGTTCTAGTCCCGGTTGGGGCGCCGGATTCTGTCCCAGTTGCCCCTCTTCCAGGCCAGCTCTCTGCTATGGCCCGGGAAGGCAGTGGAGGATGGCCCAAGTGCTTGGGCCCTGCACCCGCATGGGAAACCAGGAGAAGCACCTGGCTCCTGGCTTCGGATCAGTGTGGTGTGCCGGCCGCAGCGGCCATTGGGGGGTGAACCAATGGCAAAAAAGGAAGACCTTTCTCTCTGTCTCTCTCCCACACTATCCACTCTCCCTGTCAGAAAAAAAAAAAAAAAAAGAACAGGAGTCCCACGCTTTCAAACCTCCCCCAACTGCCAGGAGGCGCTGGCACTCGGAGGGTGCTCTCCGGCCACAGTCCCGCTTGGTCCCCGGAGCCTCTGTACCGTGTGTGAGATGTCACTGATCCTGGTGACAATGGTTTTGATGAGGGTCTTGGTGTCATCCTGGACTTTCCTCATGGGCACAGCTGGAACACAGGACAGACAGGGCCACAGCCACAGGAGTCGGCAGAGGGGTCCACACTGCATTTTCCTTCCCAGGATGTGTATCTCGGGCCTGAAGGCAGAAGGAATCACCACCCATTACAGAGGCCAGTAGCTCAGACTGCGCCCGGCACCAGCCACACTGCCTAGCGCGGATGAACTGAGATTTGCTTTGTACTCTGGCTACCTTCTCCTCCGCACCAAAGCTGAGCCTTTATCTAGATGTCTATTAATGAAATGCATCCCTTCTGGAAGAAGATTCTTGTCCAGTCAATAAAACCACGACGAGGTGTCCCGCCGGCCCCGGAGCAGCCAGCCCGACTGTGACCAAATGCACTTGGTGTTGACAGCACAGACTTCAGGGTTGCTTCAAGGCAAAGGGAAAAGCTGTTAAGGTCTGGTTTGAATCTAACCACTCACCCACTGCATAACATCAGGCACACCGGGGACGGCGTTGGGGGCAGTGGGTTAAGCCGCTGCCGGTGACACTGGCGACCCATATCTGAGTATTAGACTTCCAATCCAGCTCCCTGCTAATGCACCTCGGAAGGCAGAGGAAGTTAGCCCAAGTGTCTGGGCCCCTGCCACCCTTGTGGGAGACCCAGATGGGGTTCCTGGCTCCTGGATTCAGCCTGGCCCAGCCCAGCCCATTACAGCCATTTGGAGAATGAACGTGAACCTGTGAATGGAAGATCTCTCTGTCTCTCCTGCCTTTCTTTCTTTCTTTTTTTTTTTTTTTTTACAGGCAGAGTGGACAGTGAGAGAGAGAGAGAGAGAGAGAGAGAGAGAGAGAAGTCTTCCTTTTTCCATTGGTTCACCCCACAATGGCCGCTGTGGTCAGCGCACTGCAGCCGGTGCACCGCCTTGATCCGAAGCCAGGAGCCAGGCGCTTCTCCTGGTCTCCCATGGGGTGCAGGGCCCAAGGACCTGGGCCATCCTCCACTGCACTCCCGGGCCACAGCAGAGAGTTGGACTGGAAGAGGGGCAACTGGGACAGAATCCGGCGCCCCAACCGGGACTAGAACCCGGTGTGCCAGCGCCGCAGGTGAAGGATTAGCCTATTGAGCCGCTGCGCAGGCCATCTCCTGCCTTTCAAATAAATAAATCTTTAAAGAACAGCTTTAGGCACATCACAGAATGACTAAAAACTCCATCCTCATCCCTGTGATGGGCCCATCTCCAGGCTTCTATGAGCATCAATTTAGGTAAAATGCACACGATCACTGATGTCATACATAAGAGTGTTAATGGTTAAACTAACAATAGGAGTCACTGTGCACCAGCTCCCCATGCAGGACCTCTGTCCTCAAGGAGTTGTATTATGAGAGTTAACGTGTACTATGAGAGTAAAACTTGTTTTCAAACAGTTGTGTGTGTATGTGTGTGTGTGTGTGTGCAAATTGTTGAAATCTTTACCTAGTATACAACTGGTCGTCTGTGTATAAAGTTAATTGAAAATGAATCTTCATGGAGAATGGACTGGGAATGGGGGAGGGAGGAGGAGGTGGAGTGGGAGTGTGGGTGGGAGGGCGGGTATGGTGAGAAGAATCATTGTATTCCTGAAGTTGTACTTATGAAATTTGTACTCATTAAATAAAGGGTTTCTTTGGAAAAAAAAAATGCACGTGAAGGGGCTCCATGGCGTCGAGAAATGTGCTCTCACCGCCTGCTGTTGGAGAGGACAGGGCTGACTTGTCTGGTCCAAGGCCCTCACGGCACCCCCTGCTCTCTCGGCCCTGGCCTTCCTCACCTGCTTTATGACTTCCTTTCTCTTCCACTGGGAACCTGAACCCAGCCAGCACTTTATAACCATCTGGTGATCATATGTCAGAGGCGTCACTGGGCGCCAAGGATGCACCAGTGGACAACAGGTGCTCTCGACTCCCAAAGGCTCATATATATGTTAAAAGGCAAGGAGAGGGAAGGGTGGGGGGGGGGAAGAGGGAGGGAGAGAGGGAGATGGAGAAGGAGAGGGAAGAGAGACTAATTCCATCTGCTGGTTCACTCCCCAAGAGCTGGGGCTCAGACTGAAACCAGCAGCCAGGAACTCAGTTTCTGGGTCTCCCTCTTAAGTGGCAGGGATTCAAGTCCTTGAGCCATCGTCTGCTGTGTCCCCGAGTGTGCATTAGCAGGAAGCTGGATGGGAAGCTTTCCATCCAGTATGGAATGTGACGTCTTGAGGGACAGCTTAAACCACTGTGCCACGATGCCAGCTCAGTTAGCGCATCCCAGGGGACACAGACAAGCCATTCCCATGCGGGAAAAAAGAGCTATCACGGGACAGCAAACGGGGCTCCCTGGAAAAGTGTCACCTGAGCTGGGCTTTAAAGCCAGGGCAGCGGTCAGGGAGGGCAGACGGTGGTGGCCGCAGGCGGCCGAGCAGCCATCTAGGGCGAGGCCCGAGGTGGAAAGAACCACACATGCACCCAGCATCCAACTGTCAAAGCCAAGGAGGTGCGAATCACGAAAGTAAAAACGTGCAGTTCCTTGCTGGGGCAGCAAAGTCTTAATGAGACACGGGAGGCAAAAGGCAACCAAGCTGAGTGCGCGTGAGCCTGCAGCCCGTGCGTGAACCTGAAACAAAGCCAAGATGCTAGCAAATAAGGGGACGGAGGAGCCGGAGATGGCGAAAGCTCATCCCGGCTTTCCACGGTCTCCCGCCTCTGGACCCGGAGGCAGCAGGTGCTACATTTTCCGTCCATAGGTGGCAACATCCGTTTGATGCATTTTCTGGCCATGTAACACACATAAACACTGCGTATGGAGCTTTAGTTGCCACGTTTGAACAAAGGTGAGCGTTTCGATCTCAGTTTTACAGAGGAGAGATAAAGGAGGCTCAGGAAGCCGAATCAGTCTCCCCAGTGGCAGACAGCAACACAGAGCATCCAGCATCCGGACTCGGGGCCTCCTGGGCAGCCAGGCTGCTGGGCTCCCTCCGCCCCACCTGCGTCTCCAATTACAAATCACCCCAGTCCCTCATCCAGGCTGGGGAACACAGGGCTTGGCAGCTAACATCCTCTCTAGGCTGAGGCTGTTTAAGTCACACCTTCCTTGTCAACTTCTGCTGTGAAAAATACTAAGTAGCTTGGGAGAATGCTTTGTGTTGTTTGCTCTCTTAAAATGGCAGCACTGGCCGGTGCTGTGGCGCAACAGGTTAAAGACCCGGCCTGCAGTGCTGGCATCCCATAAGGGCACTGGTTCGAGTCCCGGCTGCTCCACTTCCTTTCCTAATACTTATGTGTTAGTGACCCCTGCTTCCCAAGAGTATCTCTTGCCAGGTTAGCGTCGGTCCTAGTCATGGTCACATAACGACAGTCCCCTCTGATACCTGAATGGACAAACAGCTTGGGCAGCCCCTCCCTCACACTGGTAACCTCCACAGCCCACGTGGACATCAGTCACAGGAATCGAGAAGCGGCCGCTGAGTCGGCCTGCCTGACTGGGTGCGTGCCAGGCTGTGCTGTACTGTGCGAGACACACAGCCTTCGCCTCGAGAGCCGCTATCCTATTGGAACTCTGCTCAACACAGCCACACTTTATGCTGGCTGAGCTAATGTCCCCTGCTAGGGCCAGCAGGGGAGAGTGGACAGCAGGTCTGCCTCGGTTCTCCTGCTTCTTAGTCCCCGTGGGGCCCGACAATGGCCTGGGACTGGCTGGCAGGTCAGGGTTTAGGGGCCGGGGACCGGAGCCATGACTCAAGACAGCAAACACAGCCCCATGGAGCACAAGGACTGATTAGCACGTGCTTAGGGCCAGCAGCTGCCATGCACCAACTGTCCATCATAGACCAGGCGCAGCGATGGACGGAAAGTCCCTGGGAAGCGGGAGGCAGGTCTGGAGCGGATCGGGTCAGAGGCCAGGTCTTGTCCTTGGAAGCCTGGGTAGAGGGGCACATCATCTGACTTTGCCAACTACGTATACATATATAGATTGTCTGCAACAATAAAAGCAAAAGACAAAGCTGAGTTCTTAAGCAATCAGTTTCAGAATTTGCTTGATGGGTGCTGGTGCTGTGATAGAGTGGGTTAACCAACCACTTGCATCCCGTATGGGTGCTGGTTCAAGCCCTGGCTGCTCCACTTCCCATCCAGCTCCCTACTAATGTGCCTGGGAAAGCGGCAGAGGAGGATGGTCCATGTGCTCAGGCTCTGGCATCAGCGTGGGAGACCTGGAAAAAGCTCCTGGCTTCGGGTTGGCCCAGCTCCAGCCATTGCAGCCATTTGAGGAGTGAACCAGCAGATGGAAGACCCCTCTCTCTGTAGCTCTGCCTTTCAAATAAATAAATCTTTACATGCACACACACACACCCTAGCTCTAAAAAAAAGAAATTTACATAATGAACTATAATGCAAGGAAGAACATTTAAGCAGTAAAATTCCACAGGGGACCCAAGAAGGAAGTCATCTGGCTAGAATGCAACAGAATTGCGTTTGAGTCAGGGTACAGGACCTTGGAAAAGTCAGCTAATCTCTCCGAGACTCAGTTTTCCTAGCTGTCCATTGGGGATGATACAAATCAGAATCCCCACCTGTGGCTGCTCTATGACGAGAATGAGATAAAGCACAAAAGGTGTTGACTCTACGCCTGGCATATGGCCAAGCTCAACACCTGTCAGCTCTCACCACCACGATTTCTGGAGAAGGAATCAGGGAGGCATCATAGAAGAGGCGGCATTTGCCAAAGGCCCTAAGAATCGGAAGCAAGTGGGTTTGTGAGGGTCTGGGAGATGCTGGACAGCCCTGAGGGTCAAGGAGATGAAGGATCCTGGTGTGGCGGGGCTGTGAGGGTCTGGGAGCCAGCAGGTGTTTGCATCCCAGGGGACCAGGAGGATGGAGAGAGGTGAGAGGAGGCCTGGGGACAGGCTGAAGGGGGAGGGGGAACACTGCCCAAAGAAAGGGGTGTAGAGGAGGCCCTGAGCGCTGGGGGCGCCACCACTGAGGACAGTGGCCGCGGCTGGGTGGGCAGAAAGGCTGCTGTCAGCCGCAGGCAGCCTTATTCAAGGTCCCGCCACTCCCCCAACCCCTGTAACCCGTGCCATGGGTTCAAGGGGGACAGAAAGGGAGAGAAAAGCAAATGTAGCCCCGGGGACCACCTGGAGAAAGGCAGCAGCATCACCCAGGACAGGCTAAGCCCTGGGAGGCTCACACTCCCATAAGGCACCACCCACCCCGCCAGTGTCCGGCTCTCTGACTTCACCTGGGTCCTGGCTGGCGCTGCCCCGGCACTGATCCTTAGGTGACTCACACCCCCACCTGCCCCTAGCAGGTCCGGCAGGGCCCTGCGCCACCTCCCCAAGGCCACGCCCCCTCCTCAGCCCCCACTGGAAGATACTCCTTTCTATTTATGAGGGGACCTCAAAGGCTTTGAGCTCAGCTGCTGGGTGGCCACTTGGGATGCCTGTATTCCATATCAGAGTGCCGGGGTCCAGTCCTGCCACTCCAGCTCTGATGTAGATTCCTCCTAACGTGTACCCTGGGAGGCAGCACTGATGGACCCCATACTTGGGTCCCTGCCACCCACATGGGAGACCTGGGTGGAGTGACAGGCTCCTGGCTGCAGCCTGGTCCAACCCTGGCTGTTGCAGGCATTTGGGGAATGGATCAGTAGATGAAAGATCTCTGTCTGACTCTTTCCTTTTCAAATGAATAAATATTGGGGCCAGCACCGTGGCTCACTTGGTTAATCCTCCACCTGCGGTGCCGGCATTCCATACGGGTGCCGGGTTCTAGTCCCGGTTGCTCCTCTTCCAGTCCAGCTCTCTGCTGTGGCCCGGGAAGGCAGTGGAGGATGGCCCAAGTGCTTGCGCCCCTGCACCTGCATGGGAGGCCAGGAGGAGGCACCTGGCTCCTGGCTTCGGATCAGCCCGGCGCTGGCCGTGGCGGCCATTTGGGGAGTGAACCAATGGAAGGAAGACCTTTCTCTCTGTCTCTCTCTCTGTCAATAACTCTACCTGTCAAATAAAATAAATAAATCAATATTTTAAGTTCACGGAAAATGGAATTAAGAGATAGGTTTATCTTGGTGAAAAACAGTTTTGAAACCCATGCATACAAGGGTACTTCAAAAAGTTCACAGAAAATGCATATTATGAAAAAAAACCATGAATGGATTTCAAACTTTTGTGCACCAAAATGAAATTAGATTCCATTTTTTTCCCCACAAAATACTTGAAATGCCCTTGTATACTCACTTGAGCAGCTTTTGACTTTCTGAATGTATTTTTGTTTGACAGACAGATACCCTTGAAAGAGAAACAGGTGGTGTGGCCCAGAAGGTATCGGTTGTTTTTCAAACGTTGGTCACAGCACACCACCTGAACAGCACTGCGCTGCCATGAGCAGGCTTTCTCTTCTCTGCAACCCAAAGCAACATTTGAGAAATCCTGATAATTTCCTTAACTAGCAGCCAGGAAGTGAGTAGGGTGCTGGATTCTTAGGAGCTACCCTGAGATCTGAGCTCATTGAGGATGGCAAATGGATTTCAACTCCTCTGTCAGCTCTGATCAATTTTTAGTTTAGGGGAATTTGAGGCTCCAGCCAGACTCAGAGGGAGAAGGTGCCATGGCCGATTATTGATGCCTACATTTGTTCCAGCATCTACCAAGGGCCTGGAGCAGGTGTTCCTTAAATATTGGTTGAATGAATAAATGAAGTATTTCCCATTGCGGGTCCTGCAGGGCTAACCAGGTTAATTCATCTCCATGATGGCTCACCTGCTCCCATTGGAGCCACAACCTCGAATTCACTTTTGCCCAGAAGGAACTCCCAAGAAGTTGTCTCTTTTTTTCCCCCTCATTTATTTGAAAGGTGGAGAGATGAGAAAGAGCGTGAGAGAGAGAGAGAATGTCCAACTTCTAGTTCACTCCCTGATGCTCACAACCATCAGGGCTGGGCCAGGTTGAAACTAAGAGCTAGGATTCCACCCAGGTTTCCCAGTGGGCAGCAGGGACCCAAGTCCTTGAGCCATCCTATCTGCTGCATTCCCAAGGGACAGAGGAGCAAGGACATGAACACGAACTCCATTGAAGGATGAGTGCACCCCAAGCAGTGACGTAACCACTGCTTCAAACACCCACCCTCAACTCGCCTGTTTTCTTCAGTAACAGGAAAACCTTCTCAGCCAACGGACACAGCAGGTGGCTATGGCTGGGGATTGATGGCGAAAGGGCCAGTGAGCAGGCTGGGGGGGGGGGTGAGATGATGCCACAATAAAACAAAACACAAGGATCCTCAAACACCTGCAAACCACAAAGCTGTCCTGATGCAGACCAAAAACCCTTCAGGGTCCAGATCTCTTTCTCAGGGCACACAATCTGCTCCCCACACCTCCTGCATGTCCTCTGGCGCCCACAGGGGCTCAGCTTCTCCATCTCCCCTGTCATCCCCGGGAGCTCCTTGCCATGGTCCCAGTCACGAGCCTGACTCCTGCCCCTCTGCTCTGCCCTCCTGGCTTCTCCCCGTTTCCTTGGCATCCCCGCAGCCAGGGGCATCTGGAACAAGAACATCAAGGACGCAGAATGGGGAACGAGACCCAGGATGTCGGTGGAATGCTGGCATGGCCGCTGACTCTGGGTTCACAGTTGCAGAGAGCTAAGAAGCTGAGTGGCAGACAGTAGTATGCAGTCCACTGAGAAGTGCGGTGTCCGTGGAGTGAATGCTAGGAGTATACGTACGGGCCCAGCCCAGGGGTGTGGTTTCCAAGCACAGGACACTTCTCCTGTTCCTCTGATTTACCACGGACCAAGAAGACTTCCATGCCCTCTGCCAATGGCCCAGCGAGGAGCCGCAGGGGCTGGGATCATAGCCCCGCTGCTGGCTCATTGACTGACAGCTGGAGAATTGAACTTGATTTTCCTTAAACCCCAAGAAGCTGCTCATGGATGCATACCCCACAAGGACTCCACCTCTCTGCAGCCCTTTCCCTCCCCCAACTCCCACGTCCCCTTGGGTGGCCCCTAGGCTGTGGCAGGACTATGGCCTGGGTTCTCTGGGCAGAGCAGTCCCAGATGGCCACCTCCGTGCCCAGCACCGGCCACTCAGACACGAGAGGCATCCGCCTGGGGCTGCCGGGCAAGAATTCATTGCAACTTCCCTGGCTCGGTCCTTGGCGCTTGGAGCTATTTCCTGGAACAGAGGGGGGTGGAAATATTTCTCCCAGATACCAAGAAGAGTTATTTTGGGCCGAAGATGTATAACATATGAGAGGGACGCTCCTTTGGCCAACATGGAACAGTCTCCCCGTCCCCCAAGCCCCATGTCTTGCACTGCTTGAGAAGGGAAAAGACCTAAAAGCACACACTGCTTTCTCGTGTCTGCCAGCTCTCGGTGTCCAAAGGAGAGTGACGATCCACGTGGCCTGTCCGACCCTGAGGGCGCTGAGCGGGAGCCAGTCGGTTGTCCGAAGCTCCTCCCCATTCAGCGTGCCTCCGTTCTGCCGACCGTCGGGGTGGGAAAGAAACCGAGACCCCTCCTGCTCCCCCGCCACAGCTGCCTCCTGCCCGCCTCAGCGCTACAGAACCAAGGGTCCCGCAGCTGTCACAGTCCCTCCAGGGTGGTCTACCAGGTGCCTGCGCTCTGCCCGCCTCCCCTGAAGACCACCCTTGGTACAGACCTGAATCAACTCGTCCTTGCCGAAGCTGCTCTCGTCTCAGGGGACCTAACCGACCTTAAGGAGTCCCCCATCCAAACTGCCGCCGGCTTTGGCTGCAGACCCGGGAGTGGAAAGGTGACCACACCCACAGGGAGGTGCAAACCAGGCCTGGAGGGAGGAAAGGCTTGGTGTGTGTGTGGGGGGTCTCACCTAGAGCTCACCTGTCAGCAGTGTGTATTTAGCTGTCCTGGCTAGAATCGCAGGCACCGGGAGGAACATGCAGGTGACAGACCCCGGCGGCCTTGAGGCGCCATGGGGTGAGGTCCTGCCCAGCTGCTCTGAGAGACTGAGTTCTTCCCTAACTGCTTCTCCCCACTTCCACTCCATCCGAGCCCTTGTTCCAGGCTCACGGTCCCTCCCTTTCAGGGCAGGGCCCTTGCTGGGAAAATAAGACCAGAATTCTCCCTCTGGGAGAGCAAGGCTCTGTCCAGTCGTCAGACGCTGCACCCTCTGCATTGCCAACTTTGTCCCCTCTGAATGGGGATAGGTAGGACACCCGGATCTTTGGCCTGTGCTCAAAGCAAATTTCCAAAGCTGCCCAGCTCTGCGGACCCAGCAGTCTCCTGGGGTCCCGGCTGGTTCTGCGAGGACGGATCCTTGCCCTCTGGGCACAGCCCAGCCATGAATCCAATGCCCCCAGCTCGCGGCTGCTTGCCCTCTGGCTGGAACTCGGTGCAAAGCTATCCTAGTCCAGAATCCAGACATCTGCCCTCGCTGCCGCCTGCCTCAGTTTCCCTAGCGTCTGGAGTGGGGGGCGGTGGCCACCAAGGAAGAAGGGTGGAGACGAAGGAGAAATGAGCGGAGCGCACTGGGCCTTACCTTGCAGCTGCTGGCGCCGGGACTCCTCCGGGGCTCCATGCCTGCCCGCCCCTCTTATAGCCGCCCCAGCGCAGCTTACGCAACTCCCCGGCAGGCCCCGGCGCACCCCCAGCGCCAGCTCCCGCCCCGCCCTGCGGGGGCAGCGTCGGGCCGGGCGGCTGCGGGCCTCGGGCGGCAGTGCGTCGTGCGCTCCGGTGCCAGGAGCCCAGCGCACACTCACGAGTGCGTCCCGAAAGGCTGGGGGCAGCCGCAGGCACCGAGAAATCCTCAGAGTCCCGCCAGAGGCTCCCGCGCGACGGTGGCCCAAGGATCGCCCCGCCGGACGGTGCTTTGAGCGGGGCCAGGCGCCGGCTGCCTGGGAGGCTGGGGGCTCCAGGGCGCCCCTCTCGTCCGTGGAGCGTGGACGGCTCGGGAGCTCTGCCCGCAGTGTGCGCGCCGTCCCGGGCAGAGTTGAGGGCGCTGACTTCGCCTGCCTGCGGTGGCGCGCGGCGGGCGGGCTGCCCGGCTCAGGGTGCATGGTCTCCGGTTGGCGCCCCCGGGGTCAGGCATCCCTCCCTTGGGTGTCTGCCTCCACGGCCTTGAGTCTCTACGTCCTCCCGTTGTTTCCCGTGTACGAAGGTGAGGCCATGGAGGTCCGCAACGTGACGAACGGCGCGGAGAACACATCCTTCCCCTAAGAACTGTGCCCATGAACCAAACCCTGCCGCCGCTTGGCCGGGTACCGCCCCTGCACTGAGTGAGGACGGCTTGCCCCTCCGGTGGTTGGGGACTCGGGGGTGGGGGAAGAATAGTTCTGACTTGAAAATAATACGAAGTGCACACTTTGGTGTCCGTAAGTAAAATTGTGAGTTTTGCCAACAAAATGGTGCTGGGCGTTTTGCCTCTCATAGTAGGTGTCGGTACCTACAGAATGTTCTTTGACTTGGCTTCTTGGTGTGCAGAGCTAACCTGTAGTGAAAACGGGTGCCAAGCCCTGATGCAGGGAACACACGCTCTAGGAGCCGGCTCCCCCTGGCCTCGGGCCTCACCCTTCTCCAGGCGGGATCATGCCTCGTCAGTACTGGGGGCGGCCATCGCTGTCGCCATCACTGAGCCGGCTGCTGCTGGCTGCCCCTCCAGCCAACGCCCCTCCCCAGCTAGCTGGGCTGGGTGGTCTGTAAGAGGTCTGGCTGCTCACTCTCCAAGTCCTGGTCCCTTCCCAATGCCAAGGTCACGTGGGTGCCCAGGAAGTTTTTTGAGCTGCACCAGGGGCCACCACACTCCCAGGAGCTGATTTGCAGTGTGTGTTCTATTCACGTGTCACTGGGTGGGGATTCCTCTAGACTGGCAGCCGCTGGCGGAGGAGATTTTTAAAACTTGCAGTGTCGAGGGTGTAGAGGGGCCATGGAAAGCTAGGCTCCCGCAGGTCCTGGAGGTGGTGGCCACATTGCACCTGGCATCGGTAGAGATCTGCCTTGCTCACTGCTGTGCTCCACTTCAAGCCCAGTGCCTAGCACAAAGTATTTCATTTTTAAAATGTGTTTTTAGGAGCCAGTGTTGTGACGTAGTGGGTTAAGCTGCCACCTACAACACCTGCATCCCTGTATGGGTGCCAGTTTGAATCTTGGCTGCTCCAATTCCAATCCAGCTCCCTGTTAATCCTCCTAGGAAAGCCGTGGAAGATGGCCCAAGTGCTAGCCCACTTGGGAGACCCATGTGGGAGATCCGGATGGAGTTCCAAGCTCCTGGCTTCAACCCAGTTGTGGCCGTTTGGGGAAGTGAACCAGTGAATGGAAGCTCTATCTGTCTCCTCTCCCCACCCCGTAACTCTGCCTTTCAAATAAATGAATAAATCTTTTAAAAAGTAAAGTATACTTTTAAATGGAAGTTCCAAACATACAGAAAAGTAGGCAATAGTACAGTTGACTAATACGACATGGCATTGTCTAGATTTAGCAATTATCATTTTCTGTATTTGCCTCATTTGCTTCATTTAAATATTTGAAAGGAAATTACAAACATCATGACATGTTATCCCTAGATACTTCAGTACTTCCTAAAAGATGAGAATTTCTGTATAACAGCAAGATTATTATCACACAAGAGTAAACCCTTAACATTGTGAAAGAGCTAGTGAACATCAATGTCCCCCCAAAGGTCTCAGAAATATCTTTTTATGGTCGCTTTGTTTGAACCTGATTATTTTGCTCTTAATAAGTATTTATTGAAGAAAGAAAGGAAATTGAGCTATGTATTTGCAGAAACTAGAAATTGTTAATATTTGCCATGATTTATACCAGATTCCAACAGCCAAAAGAAAGCCAGCTGAAATGAGGAACTGTTGAGATCATTGAAAAGCAACATTAGACAGTGTGCAGGCCTTAAAGTTCTGTTTTAAAATCACAATGATGTAGGAAAACTATATTTTATAAGAGAAGAATCAGATCGGAAAATAGGAGCTGTTTTCTCATCATACATGTGCAAACACACACACAGACACGCCATAAAAGAATGAAGTCATTGCCAGGAGTGGCTTAAGGAAGAATTGTTAATCTCTCAAATGCGTTTTTCTACTTTCTAGATAGGTCTCCAATGGAATTACCTTTTTTTAAAAAAAGATTTGCTCATTTATTTGAGAGACAGAGTTACAGAGAGAGAGGGAGGGACAGAGAGAAAGGTCTTGCATCCGCTGGCTGCAGTGGCTGGAGCTGGGCCGATCCAAAGTCGGGAACCAGGAGCTTCTTCTGGGTCTGCCACGTGGTTGAAGGTCCTGAGCACTTGGGCAATTTTCCTTTGCTTTCTCAGGCCATTAGTAGGAAGCTGGATCAGCAGTGGAGCAGCCAGGACATGAACAGGAGCCCATATGGGATTCCCACGCCACAGGTAGTGGCCTAACCCACTATGCTACAATGCTGGCCCTGGGATTACCTTAAAAATTTATTTATTTATTTGGAAGTCAGAGTTACAGAGAGAGGGAGAAACAGAAATTTTCCATTCCCTGGTTCACTCCCCAAATGGCCCTTGTGGGTGCAGGGGCCCAAACACTTGGGCCATCCTCTGCTGCTTTACCAGGAGCATTAGCAGGGAGCTGGGTCAGAAGTGGAGCAGCTGGAACTTGGACTAATAGCCATAAGAGATGCTAGAATCGCAGGCAGCAGCTTTACCCATTGTGCCACAGTGCCAGCCCCTGAAATTACTTTTTATTTTATTTTTTTAAACTTTTATTTAATGAATATAAATTTCCAAAGTACAGCTTACGGATTACAATGGCTTCCCCCACCCCATAACTTCCCTCCCACCCACAACCTCCCCTTTCCCGCTCCCTCTCCCCTTCCATTCACATCAAGATTCATTTTCAATTCTCTTTATATACAGAAGATCAGTTTAGTATACATTAAGTAAAGATTTCAACAGTTTGCACCCACATAGCAACACAAAGTGAAACATACTGTTTGAGTACTAGTTATAGCATTAAATCACGATGTACAGCACATTAAGGACAGAGATCCTACATGATATTTTTAAAAAATTGATTAATTTTCTATGCAATTTCCAATTTAAAACCAAGGTTTTTTTTTTTTTCATTTTCAATTCTCTTTATATATAGAAGATCGATTCAGTATATACTAAGTAAAGATTTCATCAGTTTGCACCCACACAGAAACACAAAGTGTAAAAATACTGTTTCAGTACTAGTTATAGCATTACTTCACATTGGACAACACATTAAGGACAGAGATCCCACATGAGAAGTAAGTACACAGTGACTCCTGTTGTTGACTTAACAATTTGACACTCTTGTTTATGGCGTCAGTAATCTCCCCAGGCTCTAGTCATGAGTTGCCAAGGCTATGGAAGCCTTTAGGGTTCGCCGACTTCAATCTTATTCTGACAGGGTCATAGTCAAAGTGGAAGTTCTCTCCTCCCTTCAGAGAAAGGTACCTCCTTCTTTGATGGCCCTGTTCTTTCCACCGGGATCTCACTTGCAGAGATCTTTCATTTAGGTTTTTTTTTTTTTTTTTTGAAATTACTTTTTAAAGAAACACTTTTTATGTTGCATGGGTTTTTCTTGCTTTTCACGTCCAGGCTGTAACACTCACTTGGTACTGATGCTAGAGGTAACCAATTGGGCTGTTCTTTGGGCCAATATCTACGTAGCTTTGCTCTGAGCAAAGACAGAGCTTATTTGCAGGGCTCATCACCTTCTTTGGGCTCTCCGGGTGCACTGGGAGCTGGGGTTATTGCTTGAACTCATGCAGAGCACTGAGACCACATTGTGAGGCTATGGGCTACCTGTATAACTTTTTTTTTTTTTGCATTCAATTGATTTGTAAAATACTGCTTTATTTTAAAAATAAATAATAGACTACATGGTTTAAAAAGTTCGAAAGAGACAAGGAAGACTCCATCTCCTCCCCAGGTCTTCCTCTCTTAGAAGTAGCCATTGTCATCAGTTTTTGGCCTGTTCTCCCAGGGACATTCTTTTTCTGTTTTTCAAAAATGTATGCATTTGGTGCAGCGGTTAGGACCTGCCGGGACACCGGCCATCCTGTGTCGTAGTCCCAGTCCTCCACTTCTCATCAGTTTCCTGCCGTCTTCTGCACTCTCCTTGGGTTCCTTCCAGCCGCACAGGAGATCTGGATTGAGCTCCAGGTTCCTGGCTCCAACCTGGCCCAGCCCTGGCTGTTGTGGGCCAGAAGATGAAGATTCTTCTCTCTCTCTTTCAAATAAAATGTAAAAAAAATTTATGTTAAAATGTGTCAAAATAAACCATATGAATGATGTCATGCTTTTCACACTAATGTTCTTTTCTCTTGCCTTTAAATTATTTAGGTGGGAAGTGTTCAAATATCCATAACACACTTATAAGACAAAATGGCATATCAGATCTCCATGCACCTCTCATCTTTTTTTTTTTTAATATTTATTAATTTTATTTGAAAGTTAGGGACAAGCGCCGTGGCTCACTTGGCTAATCCTCCACCTGCGGCGCCGGCATCCCATAAGGGTGCCGGGTTCTAGTCCCGGTTCCTCCTCTTCCAGTCCAGCTCTCTGCTGTGGGCCAGGAAGGCAGTGGAGGATGGCCCAGGTGCTTGGGCCTCTACACCCGCATGGGAGACCAGGAGGAAGCACCTGGCTCCTGGCTTTGGATTGGCGCAGCGCTGGCTGTTGCGGCCATTTGGGGAGTGAACCAACGAAAGGAAGACCTTTCTCTCTGTCTCTCTCTCTCATTGTCTATAACTCTACCTGTACAAAAAAAAAAAAAAAAAAAAAAGAAAAGAAAAGAAAGAGTTACACAGAGAGAGAAGGAGAGGAAGAGATAGAGAGACAGTCTTCGATCTGCTGGTTCATTCCCCAATTGGCCGCAACAGCTGGAGCTGCGCCTATTCAAAGCCAGGAGCCAGGAGCTTCTTCCAGGTCTTCCATGTGGGTTAAGGGGCCCAAGCATTTGCCACAACAGAGAGCTGGATAGGAAGTGGAGCAGCCAGAACTCGAACAGGAGCCCATATGGGATGCTGGCACTGCAGGAGGTGGCTTTACCCGCTATGCCACAGCGCCGGCCCCGCACCTGTCATCTAGCTTCAACAGTTATTGAGCTCACCTTGCTCACTCACTGTATCCAAAATAGAATTTCTTACTGGTTCACCTAGAGCTGCTCACTTCTAAAAGTCAGTCTGTATCCCACTGTATGCATGCCTCACGATCTATCTGAACATAGCGTTAAGTCCATTATGTTGTAACTCATATTTTTAATATAATTATTTGAGCACTGTCTGGGTATGTCTATGGGAGGAATTCTGATAAGGGAGAATTGTGGCTCAAAGGGCATGTGCATTCCACATAGAAATATATTGCCAAGTTCCTTTCCTTAGAGACTGTACAATTTGCATATGTAATGGACTGTCAGTAACAGTGGCTTAAGCATGAACGACATTTAGTTATCTCTCCTCACCAGGAGCCTGGGGGTGGTAGGGGGGTGCAACAGCTCAGTGCCTTCCTCCTCTGATCCCTCCTGCCTGGGCCTGGGTGTCCTTGCTTACCTCCTCAAAGTGCACAGTTGATGCTACCCCTCCAGGCATCCTATCTTCATGCCAGTAGAAAGCTGGGGTAGGGACCACAGGTTTTCTCTGCTCGAAGTTGTTTGTTTCCAGTCAGGACGGTGGAAGTCAGGCTTTCCCTTACTTCTCATGGGCCAGAACTGACACATAGTCCCACCCCTGGGCCAATCACTGGCCAAGTGGAATGTGGTTGCCATGAGCCCATGGTAATTCCTCCCCTGTGGCTGGGGTAGGTCAGAGTGGATGAAGGGAGGCCCTCCTCTTAGCTGAAATCCTTAATCGGTACTCCCTGAGCTTGGAGGAAGGAGTGGAGAAAGTGCTATACCCACCCATGCTGCATGGCCACCCTCCTGCTAGGCTTGCCTTGACGACTAATTAGTAAACCTGAAAAATCCTTTATGTTCTAGCCCTGATGACCTTCACGATTTTTTTAAAAAGTGTTGTCGCAGCACTTTAGACTTGAATAATGCGTCTTAGTTTTCAAAACATTTTTACCATCTCATTTGATTCCATCAGCAGCCCACGAAAAGGCGTGGGGCAGGTCTTCTCCCTGTGCAACCACAGGGGTCCAGAGGTCCAGAGTGGCCAGGATTTTGGGCGCTGAACCTAAGCTCATCTTCCCAAGAGCGCTTCCTCCAAGGAAAGGTCACTGGTGCCACCGTTCTCAGTGGAGGTGGCCCCTGCAGTTCTGAACTTGACAGTGGAGAGTCGCCGTCACAGCTGAGCACTTGGATCTACCTGGGGAGCCGGGATCTGTAGGTCCCTCTCTCCCATCCTGGGCTTGGCAGAGTGACTGGTGGTGCCCTGTTGGGGGAGATGAGAGGCAGGCAAAGGTGACCATTCTGTTCTGATTGTGTGTGGTCCCAAGTAGCTTCTCTTGTGTGAAATGTGCCTTTTTTTTTTTTTTTTAAGATTTGTTTATTTGAAAGTCAGAGTTACAGAGAGAGAGGGAGAGACAGAGAGAGAAAGAGATCTTCCCTCTGCTGGTCCACTCCCCCAGTGAATGGCCAGTACTGGACTCCGCCAAAGCCCAGAGCCAAGAGCTTCATGCAGGTTTCCCATGTGGGTGCAGGGGCCCAAACATCTGGCACATGTTCCGCTGCTTTTCTCAGACCATTGGCAGGGAGCCAGATCGGAAATGGAGCAGCCGGGACATGAACTGGTGCCTATATGGGAAGCCTTTCTTTGCCCTCAACAGAGCAGCCTCTCTTAGTACACTCTGACCTTTCTGGACTCCGACTGGGTTTCTCATATGGGTGGCAGGGATCCATGTACCTAGGGCTGTCAATCACTGCCTCCCATGTGCTTTGGCAAGAAGCTGAATGGGAAACCCAGAATAGCCGGGGCTGGAAGCAGGCACTTAGATATGGGACGCAGGCATCCCAAGCAGTGGCTGAACCCCTGTGTCACACTGTCTGCCCCAGCCCTATTTATTTCTATGTGGCACCAATCCAAAGCTATAATCAATCAGTCAATTGCTAAACTATCTTTCTTCAAAAACCTAAAGCTGTCTATTTTAGAATATTTTTGAACTACAGAAAAATGATAATGATAATTAATGCAGAGGGTTTTTATATACTGCACCTCCGGTTCTGCTATTATTAACAGCTTCCATTAGCATGCTACATTTGTTACAATTAATGAGGCCATATTGGTACATTATCATTAATTAGAGTTCAGGCTTTATGCAGACTCTTCAGTTTTTCTTTCTCTCTCCTAATTTACGTGAATTTTTTTTTTTTATCCTGAGAACCCAAGTTCTACAAGGGTCAAGACAGACGTGTGGGAGGGGCTCCATCAACTGCGGAATGGAGCCTTGAGCAGGAGTTTGCTGCTTGGTCGTGCCTGGGACAGTAGAGATCTATGGAATAAACACACAAATGTGATAGCCACTTCATGCTGAGGCTCTTCTGAGGGGGAGGCATTTGGCGCAATGGTTAAGATGCCCACATCCCCTCCCGGAGTGCTGGGCTCCGAGTCCTGGCTCCACTCCTGATTCCAGCGTCCTGCTGATGCACACCCTGGGAGGCAGCAGGTGATGGCACCAGTACTTGGGTCCCTGCCACCCACGTGGAAGACCCAGACTGAGTTCCAGGCTCCTCCTGGCTTCAGCCTAGTTGCAACCCTGGCTGTTGTGAGCATCTGGGGAGTGAACCAGTAAATGGAAGCGCTCTCTCCCTATTTGTCTCTGCCTTTCAAACAATTTTTTTAAAATTGTTTTTAAATCCACAAGGCAACAAGTGCTTACCTGCACCTGACAGGCCAGCGAGAAGACTTCTTGACCAAGTGGAGCCTGGCCAGCAGTGGGGCACCTAGCCGTGCTGGGTTCAGACACACAGCCCTCCACGAGGCCCTCCCCTGGCTTCTGTGGGGCCGCACCTGCAGGTGCCATGCCACATGTGGACCTGACCTATGGATGAACTTTCTCTAGTTTTGTCTGATGATTTGTTCATTAACAAAGGACCCTGTTATATTCATTCAGCTCCTCCCCCAACTTTCACTTTAAAAAAAAAAAAGATTTATTTATTTATTTATTTGGAAGTCGGGTTATAGAAAGAGAGAGAAACAGAAAGGGAGAGAGAGAGAGAGAGAGAGAGAGATCTTCCATCCACTGGTCCATTCCCCAAATGGCCACAACAGCTAGGGCTAGGCCAGGCCAAAGCCAGGAGCTTGAGCTTGGATCTCCATGCTGGTCTCCCACCTGGGTGGCAGGGGCCCAAGTACTTGGGCCATCTTCCATTGCTTTCCCAGGAGCACCAGCAGGGAACTTGATCGGAAGTGGAGCAGCCCATGTGAACCAGTGCCCGTATGGGATGCCGGCACTGCAGGTGGCGGCTCAGTCTGTTGTGCCGCTGTGCAGCCCGTTGACTTTGCTTTACTTGGGTGACTCTGGCTCTGGCTTTGCACTTCTGGCAGGCTTCTTGGTGGAGGAGGATGAGGGAGGAAAGACACCCTGACATCCACTCTTTCTTTTCTTTCTTTCTTTCTTTTTTTTTTTTAGAGATTTATTTCATTTATTTGAAAGACAGAGTTACAGAGAGAGGTAGAGACAGAGAGGTCAATCTTCCATCGGCTGGTTCACTCCCCAGATGGCCGCAACAGCCAGAGCTGCGCCGATCCGGGGCCAGGAGCCAGGAGCCAGAAGCCAAGAGCTTCTTCTGGGTCTCCCACGTGGGTGCAGGGCCCAAGGACTTAGGCGATTCTCTACTGCTTTCCTAGGCCATAGCAGAGAGCTGGATCAGAAGAGGAGCAGCCAGGACTAAAATTGGTGCCCATATGGGATGCTGGTGCTCCAGGCCAGGGCTTTAACCTGCTGCGCCACAGCGCCAGCCCCACCTGCTCTTTCGTAGGGAGCTGCTCCAACACCAGAGAACTTCAGGGATCCCTACTTTCCAAAGGCTTTGCTCCCAAAGACAAAATTACTGAGCACCAGTCATCCCCACCCATGCCCAGGCGCGGCTACTGCATGGTGGGGAGGGTATGGGGCCAGCAGAGGAGACGAGGGTCTGGGCTGCTGTCTGGGAGGGTCTTCAGCCTTTCCGTGCATCCGTCCAGGCATGGTTTGCTGCTAGAGTGGGTGGGTGGTAGGAAAATGAGACAGCTAGGAGCCTCGCCTTTGGGCTATGGACATTTCCGGGCTACACCCTAGCCCTGTCTGTCTTGCAAGGCGTCTGTGTGTTTGTATTAGGGAAGCAGTGGGGGAGACAACCATGTGGTCCCTCGACAGATGATGCCAGTGTCCTCCAACCCGGCTTTTGCCACTGCTGCAGGCTGCCTGCTCTCAACCGAGCTCTGGGGACGCCTTCCTGGGCCCCGCCTCCCTCCTGCGCTAGAAGCAATGAGCAACAGAGCAGAGGCTTCAGTGGGGGCTTTCATAGCTCCCCACCCCACCCCAGGGTGCCGCAGCTGCACCTGCGGAGCGCCCAAAGGTGGCGGTACAGCAGCTCCTCCCCGTCAGCCAGCGCGAGCCTTGCAGTCTCTGTGGGTCCTCACAGGCAGGGGCGGGCGGGCTCTCAGCCGGGATGGGGAGTGTGACCGGGCTGGCCTGAGTTTCCGTCCATGGTGACGGTTGTCGACTGGCAATGGAGCAGCAAGAGGCCAAGCCCAACGTGCAAGCACACACGTTCACTCGTTCACTCTTTCCCATGCACTATAAAGCCAGAGCCGCTGTGGGAGGAGCCAGTAGCCACAGTAGAGGCCTTGGGGACGGCTTCTGTTGCTGTCGTCAGCCCTTCCCAGGAGGGGGCGCCACTGAGCCCCGGAAAGGATGAGCCCACAGCCAGCATGAGCACTGGGAGCGAGTGGTTCCCCCAGAGAGAGTGAGAGCAAATAGAGGAGGGCAGCAGAGGGCTCAGGTCGGCTGGGGGCGGGGAGTGGGGCCTCAGGGCGACAGAACATTCTTTTTCTAAGAAAATTATTTATGTATTTATTTGAAAGACAGAGTTTCTCTCTCTCTCTCTCTCTCTCTCTCTCTCTCTCTCTCACACACACACACACACACACACACACCCCATCTTCCATCTGCTGGTTCACTCCCCATATGGCTGCAGTGACCAGGGCTGGGCCAGGCTGAAGCCAGGAGCCTAGAGCTGCATCCGGGTCGTTCCCATGGGCATCAGGAACTCAAGTGCCTGGGGCATCGTCTGCTGCCTTCCCAGGTACATTGCAGGGAGCTGGATTGGAAGTGGAACGGCCAGGATTTCCTGGGGCTCTGATACGGGATGCTGGTGTCGCAAGTGGCGGCTTAACCCGTGGTGCCATAATGCTGGTCCCACAGAAAAAAATCTTTACAAGGGGAGGTAGAGGGAGCTGGATTTTAAATGGCCTCCCAGTCAGTGGGAGTCATGAAACACACGAGAGGGATTTGCACGGTTAAGTCGCCATTTTGGGAAATTCAACTTGCAGGGGAATGTAGGAAGAATTGTGAGGGGAAGAGACTAAAATCGAGGTAATAAGTTGTAAAAAGCTAGACATGCACTGGCTCAGACATTTCTTTATGAGCCAAGAAGCAGCAGTATTCTATGTGCTGGGGACTGTGCTACATCCCGCAGGTGCAAAAATGAGTGAAATACAGTCCGAGAACCCTGCCATGGCTCGGGAGCGTGAGTGACAGGTAATGAGGAGACAGAGAAAGATCCATGCCTGGTGCTGTGGTGCAGCAGGTAAAGCCACCGCCTGCAATGCCGGCTTCCCATATGGGCACCTGTTCATGTCCTGGCTGCCCCAGTTCCAATCCAGCTCCTTGCTAATGTGCCTGGGAAAGCAGCAAGTGCCTGGGCCCCTGCACCCATATGTGAGACCTGGAAGAAGCTCCTGGCTCCTGGCTTCATCCTGCCTCAGCTCCTGGCCATTGGGGCCACCTTGGGGAGTGAACCAGCGGATGGAAGATCTCACTCTATCCCACTCTCTGTAGCTCTGACTTCCAAATAAATATTTAAAAAAAAAAAAAAAACCCAAATGCATGTTGAGGAAAAGAACACCAGCCCGTGGGCTGCATGGCCAACCCTCCAGGGAGACAGCAGCCATATTCCCGTTGGCTTCCCACAGAGACCTCAGTGCTGGTGTTGCTGATTGAGAAGAACTGGGGAGGGAGTGCGTGTGGCGGGGTGGGAGGGTGGTGGGGGGAAGCTTGTGTGGACGTGGGTTTCTGGTGCGTAGCAGTCCATGGAGCTGAAGTCCACGCAAAGGACCAAGCATAGAGATGTGAATCCTGACTTCTTTCCCCACGCAGACCCGAGCAATGGCTCCCCATGAAATCATGTGAAGCGCTCTGGGATCTGCCAGGTTCTGCGTGATTGGTATGCAGTGGGGGAGGGTGTGAAGGGAGAGGGAGGGGGTGGCACAGGTCTGGCGTGAAGGTCTCAAGGCCCTGGGAGCAGGTGCGCAGACAGGGGGCGCCTTGGATCGTGGCAGCACAAGGCTGGGGAGTCTCGCAGGGCAGAGACGACAAGAGCTTTTCCTTCCCTTTAATTATTTAATTGCCCAAATCATCATGTTCACTGCAGAAAATTAGAAAAGGCAGAGAAGCAGAGCCGCGTGAACAAAGTCATCCCTAATCCGACCACGCTGAGATAACCCCCGTTCATAGGTTGGCGCTGATCTGCTGGGCTGGGGAACAGCCTCTTCCATTCTGGGCTGGAACCCAGCCTGGAAACCCCGAGGAGGGCGGTGTCAGCCTGGAAGCCGGCTGCAGCAGGCTCGCCCTCGGGCCGCTGCTCCTGCCCCATGCCTGGTCTTTCTCCACCAGGGTGGAAGGACTCTGCCTGTGACCCTTTGTGGAACTGGGTCCTGCCGGGGAGCCAGGGCCAACCTTGGGAGGATGCTCCCGAGAAGCAGCTAAAAGCCCCGGGTCCTACAGAGAGCTGAGATTCCCCCACCCCGAGCTTTGCGGGTGTCTGGCCTTATGTTTGCCCACAGAGTTGTGTCTCACCCAACCAGCTGCATAGTCAAGCCGCACGCAGCTTCTCACCCAGCGGCACTGAGCCACTGCTGCTGTTGGAGGAGACACTGGGCTTCAGGCGCCTGGCAAGGCTCCGTGTACCCAGCACTCTACTGGGTGCCCGTGGGCATGAAAGGCATATTTCACACCCAGCGAGAGTCCCCATTCTCCAGGAGAAACCGAGCAGTCGCGCAGACTCACCATGGAAACAGGACTGTGACGGCAGTTGTCCGTCCCCGGGCCACCTGCCTACGGTTGAAGCTTGGCTCTGCCATTCATGGGCGCGCGGCTTGGGGTAAATGGCTTGCCCGCTCCCTGCCTGTGCTGCCTTGGGCGTACTGGGCACATTGCCGTCTGCCTCGCAGCAATGCGGGACGAGCCGTGGGGGCTGTTACGGAGAAAACAGTCTGCAAGAGAAAACAGTCTGCATCAGAGCAGGGCCCTGGAGGCACGGGGGGTTAGGTGGACAGGCCGCCTGAGGAAGGCGCCCCCTGGGCACGGGCTGAGCAGCCAGGGAGGGAGGGACAGCCATCGACTGTGCCAACTCAGCAGAGCCCGACACGGTGACCGAAGACCCAGCCTGCCTGCTGTCATGCAACCATCGGGTCTGGGCTCTTGTTTGTCGCATTCTGCGCTGTCATGGAGCCGGGAGTCAGAAGATCTGTCTGCCCAGGGCTGAGGCAAGGCCATCAAAGTGCCTTTTCCCCCATTGCATAAGCAGCATGGCTGCCGGGACTCTGCAGAGCGGGGCGTGCACCTGTGCCCATCTCAATCGGATCTATCAGCCTGAGCCCGGGGATATCACTTTGTCTGCTGTTCTGATGGTACACGAATGAACGTTTTTTGTAGAAAACACCTAGAGAAGATAGTGCAAATCTCTTATAATTCCACTACTCTGAAATCACGAATGGTTTATATCTTTGACATGTAACTCTTCTCTCTTCCTGTGTCTCGCTACATTATTTTTCTCTCCCAGAAATAGGATCATACAGTATCTACTGCTTTGCCAGTGTCTTAAGTGTCTTTTCATGTCATTAAATATTCTTCCATGATGGAATTTATAACGCCTGCCTTGTGTGAATGGGCCATAAATTATTTAACCAATCCCTCTGCTTGAAAAGTGAGATCATTTTCAATGATTTTCGCCCCCCTCTCCTAAACAAGACTGTCGCGCTTAATCTTGTAGACAAATCTCTGTAAATATTCATGCTTATTTCCTTAGGGTCATTTCTGAAAAGCTAGGTCGAGAGGCATTGCATTGTTAAGGCCTTGGCTGCCAACCGCTCGGGCTCCTTGCCCGTGGCTTTCCCACCCAAGGCCCTAAACAAGCACAGTGGAGCCACTTGTAGGGAGCTGCACGGGTTCCCCCCAGGGAGCTTGGCAATGTCCCACGGGCTGGGATGGGGAACACGACAGGAAGTGAAGTCAGCCAGGGTGCACTGGGACATTCAGCTGCCCCTTGAGGAACCAGGAGACTAGAGAGAGCTGGGGGGGTGGGGGGCAGGTGAGGGATTCTGGGGGTGGGGATGCACAAGGTACCTCACTGAAGGAGAAGGCGCAAGGGACAGACTTTCCTGTGCCAAAGCCTGCTTGTAGCTGACAGTTTTGTCCCGCTGAGCTGGGGTCTCTCTCTCCCAGAGATCTGTGCTCCGAGGGCAGGCGTGCGTCCCTTGGTCTCTGCACACCGCGCCCAGCATAGCGGAGCTGGTGGCGCTGACCTGCCCCTGCCCCACCTCCTCTTCCTCGCTTGCTGATCAAAGCTGCTGGCTTTGTGATCTGCCTGCCTGGCTAAGTGTGCGCTGTGGACACCTGAGCAGTGCGTACATATGTCTGTCCACCTCCTGATCGGCAAGGCCACCTAAAAGTGATCTAAGACCTGTACGCGTGACCCCTGCCGGCCTTGCCACCCGCCTCCCTGCCCGAGCTCCCGGGCACTGTTGACATTGGGAAGAGGACATTTCCTGCCCCGCTGCCCATCTCTGTTTCTCTTCAATGCACAGTTAACAAACAGCCTCCTCCGGCAAGCACGCCCTGACCCCCAGCCAGGCCCCATGTCTCCCGGGCGTTTTTAGACTTAGTTTCATGCCTGACTTCTCCAAACTGCCCAACCGGAATCCATCGGAGGACAGGCAGGCGGGCGGGCAGGACCAGTATCATATCTTTATTCCTTGCTGCACCTGCTGGAGTGCGTATCCACAGCAGGTTCAGAAGGCATGATGGGTGGGCGGATGTGGGCCGAGGCGGCTCTGTTAGGTCACCCCGCAGCTCTGTAGCAGGTGGAGGCACGTGTGTGTGGACTCGCACATTGTTCCCAGCAGCACCAACAGTTTCAACCCCGCTTCAAGCAACTGCCATTTGGCTGAGCAAACAGGGGCCGGCAGAAGTGCAAGGCATTGGCCAAAGTCAATGGTCTTGAATCCAGGTGATCTGACACCAAGTTCAAGGTTCCCTTCTTAAGTTGCCTCTCACGGGTATCACAATTCAAATGTGATTCTTTCTAACAGAATGGATTTTGTTTCTTTACAATAAGATCTAGCAACGCGGGACTTCTGATGTTGGCAGTGAGGCCAGGGACGGTTTACTAACTGCGGCTTCATTTGAAGGAGCCAGCTACGAGATAGGGAAAGGAGCCACCGTTGTGACACTTGCCCCAGACTGGGAGGTCGAGCAGGTCCTGGAGCCTTTCTCCCCACACCTCCCAAAGCAGCATCTGGCGATTGGTAAAACTGAATCCTCATTGGTAACATAGTTAATTAAGGATGATGAACTTTTTTGACCAAGGAGGATTAGTGAGATAGTTAACCTAGGCCATGCTAGTGTAGGAAGCCATCTGGAGTCCCCAGGACAAAGTGGGTAACACCCTTCCAGTGTGGGAAACCAGACCGCCAAGGCTCAGAGATGTTAATTAACCAGCTCCACGTCACCCAGCACAGCCCTGATTCTGGCTCTGACTCACTCCCCCAGCCCAGTGGGTCTCACCCTGGCTACACATGAGGGGCTCCTGGGACCCAGGTCTCAGTCTGGTCCAATAAAACCAGGAGCGCTGGGCTGGGGGCGATGCACCAGTACATCATAACAGTTCTCCAGGGCTATAAGGAAAGCCAGGATGGAGAGGCCCTGCTGACCGGTGCTGCACTGCCTCTGAGCTCTCCCGGGAAGGCTTCCGACAGAAGTGACAGGGCCTCCCAGCCCGCCAGACTCCCCTTAGATGACCCAGAAGCTCTTAAGGTGGAGGCTGTCCTGGGCATCCATTAGGACAGACACTCCCTGGGGGTGGGACTTGCACCTTTATTTAAAAACAAATTATTTGTTTAGGTGGGGCCGGCACTGTGGCACAGCGGGTTAAAGCCCTGGCCTTGTTAGGGAGGAAATCAGAAATGAGCTTCTCTGTGTGTGACAAAGGCCTAAGGCATTGGCATCCAGGTCCAGCATCCGCACCTTCCAGGTGCAGCCCAGGATCTGCTCTTCAAACATCCTGCCCGGATCCTGACCTTCCGGGGGTCCTGCCCCTTCTACCCGATAACCATCCTTCCTCTAAGGCGGGGCGACGCCAGCCAGGCTTCCCCTGTCTGATAACTTCAGGGGGAAAGCTCAGAAAGGAATTTTTCATATTTACATCCAACAAGTCCTTTGTTCCAGGAGGAGAAGGAAAGGGGGATGGAAGGCAAGACTCATCCCCTTACAAGCCCTGGCCTAAATGTAAACCGCGCACTCTCTCTCAGGTCCTGTCTGGAGAGGTGCCCATCTGTTCTTACAGATGTCCCCACCCTAATAAACCCTGCTATCCCCTGCTCTCTGTCTCACGCCTGAGTTCTTTCTTTTTCTTTTTATTTATTTATTTTTTGACAGGCAGAGTGGACAGTGAGAGAGAGAGAGACAGGTCTTCCTTTGGCCGTTGGTTCACCCTCCAATGGCCGGCACACTGCGCTGATCCGAAGGCAGGAGCCAGGTGCTTCTCCTGGTCTCCCATGGGGTGCAGGGCTCAAACACTTGGGCCATTCTCCACTGCACTCCCGGGCCATAGCAGAGAGCTGGCCTGGAAGAGGGGCAACCGGGACAGAATCCGGCGCCCCGACCGGGACTAGAACCCAGTGTGCCGGCACCGCAAGGCGGAGGATTAGCCTATTGAGCCGCGGTACCAGCCCTGAATTCTTTCTTGTACGAAGACAAGGACCCTTGCTTCTCAGGTAACAGCCTGAAGCGCAGGCATCCCATATGGGCGCCGGTTCTAGTCCCAGCTGCTCCTCTTCCGATCCAGCTCTCTGCTATGGCCTGGGAAAGCAGTAGAAGGTGGCCCAAGTCCTTGGGTTCCTGAACCCATGTGGGAGACAGGGAAGAAGCTCTGGCTCCTGGCTTCAGATTGGCACAGCTCCAGCCATTGCGGTCAGTTGGGGAGTGAACCAGCAGATAGAATACCTCTCTCTGTGTCTCTACTCTCTCTGTAATTCTGTCTTTCAAAATAAATAAAATAAATCTTTAAAAAAATTATTTATTTGAAAGTCAGAGTTACAGAAAGGCAGACGCTGGGGGAGAGAGACAGAGAGAGAGGTCTTCCATCCGCTGATTCACTCCCCAGATGGCCACAACGGCCAGAGCTGCACCGATCCAAAGCCAGGAGCCAGGAGCTTCTTCCGGGTCTCTCACATGGGTACAGGGGCCCAAGGACTTGAGCAATCTTCTACTGCTTTCCCAGGCCATAGCAGAGAGCTGGATCAGAAGTGGAGCAGCCGGGACTCGAACTGGTGTCCATACGGGATGCCAGCATAGCAGGCAGTGGCTTTATCCGCTAGGGCACAGCGCCAGCCCTGGGACTTGTATCTTAGCATACACACTTCCTACACTTCCCCCAGGTGACTGCACAGCCCGTGTTGAGAAGCAGAGCACAGAGACTTAAAGCAAACGAGCCTGGCCTCTGTGGGACTCCCACTGAGTGGTGGGGAGCACGGGTGAGGGGGAAAAACCCTCAACACTCCCCGATCCAGGGTGCAGAAGTGTCAGGTGCTCAGGAAGAATGGATTCCTGCTCTCAAGTCCCCCCAACACGCTCAGCAAACGCGTCGACAAATTCACTTAACGTTCTCCCTCTCCGTAGAAGAAGCACGGCGCACGTTGGTTGTTCTCCGAAAGGTGATTTTGCTTTTTTAAATGCCACGAATGAGGTTCGGTGTGGGAACAAAGAGAACTCAGCAGACAGACAGAGCAGGGAGCTGTGCACCTCCGCTGAGGTGGCTGTGGCTCTGAATGCAAAGCGAATGCTAACTGTAGGAGGGGGACAGGAGGTGTTTGACAATTACTGCATCAAAGAGAGCGGCTGCGAGGCCCAGGAGGGAGCCGCCGCCAGGGGGCTGATGGAGCTCTGCTCACCTGCCACACTCACGTTCTGCTCCCCCAGCAGGGTCTGACCTTGGCAGGTTCTGCATGCCCCTGCCCCCAACTCCGCCCCTCACCTGCCTCCCTGCTCTCAAGGGCCTGCCTGGGGTGTTGCTCCCCCTCTCTTGGGAGAGCATGGGAATGGTTGGGGAACTGTAGTTAAAAGCCAAAGCTCCTTGCAATGCAGAAAAGCTCACCCCAAAGGTAGCAGAGAAAGAAAACCGTGTTAGGACTTAACAAGCATTCAGCCAGATGTGACACGCATCGCGGGCAACTGAGCCACAGCCAAGTCGCGCTCAGCACCAGTGGTAACTAGTCCTCAGCTGGGAGGACCTGCCAGCACCCTGTGTCACACCTAGGTGACCTTGGATTCACCTGGTGATTGGGGTGGGCATCGGTGTTGGCTAATTGTCCAAAGAAAAAAAGAAACATCCTGGGGCAGGTGTCGTGGCACCGTGGCTTAAACTGCTTGTGACACCTGCATTCCATATCCGAGTGCCCACCCAGATTCCTGCCAATGCACACCCAGCAGGCAGCAACAGGTGTCGGCTCAAGTGCTTGGGTGCCTGTCACCTTGAATCGAGTTCCTGGGCCCGGCCCAGCCTCGGCTGTTGTAGATATTTGGGAAGTGAACCACTAGGATGGAGGATCTGTCTCTGTCTCTCTCCCTTTCTCTCTGACACTCTGCCTTTCAAATAAATATATCTTTAAAAAAAAAAATCACCTTGGCCCAGCACCATGGCTCACTTGGTTAATCCTCCACCTGCAGTGCCAGCATCCCATATGGGTGCCGGGTTCTAGTCCCGGTTGCTCCTCTTCCAGTCCAGCTCTCTGCTGTGGCCTGGGAAGGCAGTGGAGGATGGCCCAAGTGCTTGGACCCCTGCACCCACATGGGAGACCAGGAGGAAGCACCTGGCTCCTGGCTTCAGATCAGCACGGCGCGCCGGCCATAGTGGCCATTTGGGGAGTGAACCAACGGAAGGAAGACCTTTCAACTCTCTCTCTCTCTCTCTCTCTCTCACTGTCTATAACTCTACATGTCAAATAAATTAAAAACAAAACAAAACAAAACAAAACAAAACAAAACAAAACAAAAACACCTTGATGACAAGAGGTTTTGCAACCTGGAGCGGAAGTTAGGGTCCTACCTCTCTGGGAAACTGGACAGAGGGGTCTCTCTTCACTGATGATTGCATGTCACAGAGATGGTGCCCAGATCCTGAGACAGGGCTGGGTCACAAAGTTGGCCAGAGGCTTATTAACTTTAAAAGATGGGGCCGGCGCCGTGGCTCAACAGGCTAATCCTCCGCCTTGCGGCGCCGGCACACCGGGTTCTAGTCCCGGTCGGGGCACCGATCCTGTCCCGGTTGCCCCTCTTCCAGGCCAGCTCTCTGCTGTGGCCAGGGAGTGCAGTGGAGGATGGCCCAAGTGTTTGGGCTCTGCACCCCATGGGAGACCAGGAGAAGCACCTGGCTCCTGCCATCGGAACAGCGCGGTGCGCCGGCCGCAGCGCGCTACCGCGGCGGCCATTGGAGGGTGAACCAACGGCAAAGGAAGACCTTTCTCTCTGTCTCTCTCTCTCTCTCACTGTCCACTCTGCCTGTCAAAAATTAAAAAAAAAAAAGAAGAAAAAGAAAAAAAAAAGAAAAAGATGGCTGTCTGGGGACTGGCCCTTCGGTGGAGCAGGTTAAGCCACTGATTGCAGCGCTGGAATCCCATATGGGTGCTTCTTTGAGTCCTGGCTGCTCCACTTCCGATCCAGCTCCCTCTTGATGTGCCTGGAACAGCAGCGGAGGATGGCCCAAGTGTTTGGGCCCCTGTCCCTGTGTGGGAGACCTGGAGGAAGCCCTTGGCTTCTGGCTTTGGCCTGGCCCAGTCCTGGCTGTAGTGTCCATCTAGGAAGTGAACCAGTAGATGGAAGATCTCTCTCTTTTTTTGTCTGTCTCTCTCTGAGACTTTTTTTTTTTTAAGATTTATTTTATTTATTTGAAAGAGTTACACAGAGAGAGGAGAGGCAGAGAGAGAGAGAGAGAGAGAGGTCTTCCATCTATTGGTTCACTCCCCAATTAGCTGCAAAGGCCTGAGCTGCACCGATCCGAAGCCAGGAGCCAGGAGCTTTCTCCAGGCCTCCCACATGGGTGCAGGGGCCCAAGGCCTTGGGCCATCTTCCACTGCTTTCCCAGGCCACAGCAGAGAGCTAGATCGAAAGTGGAGCAGCCGGGTCTCGAACCAACGCCCATATGGGATGCTGGCACTGCAGGCGGCGGCTTTACCAGCTATGCCACAGCACTGGCCCCTCTGTAACTCTTTCAAACAAATAAATAAACCTTTTTTTTTTTTTTTTTTAAGATGGGTGTCTATTTCAAAGGGATACAGAAACAACTTGGTACAAGTTTCCCAAAGTGTGTGCCCTAAGAAAAGAGTGAAAGGGGAGGATTCAGGGTGAAGGGAGCCTCTGAATTGTAATGTACTTTAGCCTTTACAGAAGTCAGCGTGGGCCCTTGGGTAGTGCCTTCGGGGGAGGCCAAGGGAATGTCTGGCCCCAGGGGCAGGCACTGGCCCACACTTGGGTAGAGTTAAGCTGGATTGGATCTTGCAACCTTGTGTGTGCCTTTTGGAGCCTCCAGCTCTCAGATAGCTTTGCAATTAACCCCGGGTGTTGGCGGTGACGGGTGGTCCCCTCACCACGGACCTCCTGACCCTGTCGGGATCCCGTGTGTCCACAGCTCTCTGCAGCCAGCTGTCTGGGGATGCAGGCCTCGGCTGGGGGCAGACCATGGGGCTCCTGGGCTTCCTCCCTCCTCCCTCCCTGCACAGCTTCCAGCTTTTGCTCTATTCCAATTAGACTCTAACCCACTGGAAGCTGCAGCCAATTCTGCGGAAAGTTCAGATCTTGAGGGAGTTCATAAATGAGGCTTTGCTGCTAAGTGTTCTCCAGCAAGGAACAATGGGGGGTGGGGGCTGGGGGCTCGCAACGCCCAGCACAGTCGCCGCTCGCTCTTCCCAAGCTCTCTGAGTGTAGAAGTTACAGACATGGAAGAGGCACCCTGGAGAGGTGCAGGGGTGGGTGGGGGTGCTGCAGGGGGAGCAGACAGGCCCCCGGGAGCCTGGGCAGGTCAGGGGACGGGCTGGGGGACGGACAGCGGGGAGGTGCAGGTGCCTTGGCTGTGCCTGATCTGTGACAGCCAATTCTAAACAGCGCCTTGGATGCTGAAGGTGTGAGTGGGGGATGGGGTGGGGTCCCCTTTGGTGTTTGGGAAGCCTGGGGAAGGAACCCGCATTTCTGCACATACGTGGTGCATCCCTGTCTGGGTGTCCCTGTGTGTGTGCTTCTGAGACTGGGCGGACGGGAGGTGTTTCTGCAGGATTCTGCCTGGCACGCCTCAGCCGGCAGCGAATCTGGCAGTTTCTCTGTTCCAAATGGTGTCAGAGAGGGAGGGACACTGAAGCCAGGGGCTGTGGTGACAGCGAAAGCTCTGCCCACTGCCCCTGCAAACTCCTTCCCAGCTTGTCTTCTGGTCGGTGCCCCGTTTCACTCTCTCATCTGGCCTTGAACTTGACAGGCCAGGACTCCCTGTGTGCCATGCACCCTTGCTTCCACAGGCCTTTGCACCTGCCCATCTCCCTGCCTGGGAATCCCTCTGGCTCTTTCTTCATCTGACTAAATTCTGCCCCTCCCCAGGGACGTCACCTCGTGCAGGAAGCCTTCCCTGACCTCTCTGGAGAAGGAAGGAGTCCCTCTTGGGGTTCCTGTCTCATCCAGGGTGTGTCTCACTTCCAGCCCTTGCCACACCCTGTTCCGGTCCCTGGTTGACTCGTCTGTGTGTCTGTGTGCACCGAGAACGCCTTGAGAACAGACTGTGTCTTTCCTGCCTGGATCTTGGCAGAACACGTGCTGGGAGATGAATGGGCATTGGGTAACGGCGCCCCACCTTGGCAGAGCGCGTCTCCATTCACCCAGCCTTCTCGGATGCAAGGCTCTCTGTGCATCCTGCCAGCAGCCCAGTGCCGCAGAGGAGACAGGTGCTGTGACCCCTCTCCTCTGTGAGGTCCCCAGGTCCCCTGGGGACCAAGGGCAAGAGCCGCCTCCACCTCAGAGATGGAGCACATAGGGCTGAAGTGGCTGTGACCCAGGGCAAACAGGCTGGAGGAGACTTGCCTACATTTTTATTTATTTATTTTCAATTTATTTGAAATGAAGAGAGAAGGAGAGAGAGAGAGAGAGAGAGAGAGAGAGAGAGAGAGAGAGAGAGCACGCTTCCATCCAGTGATTCACTCTCCAAATGCCTGCAACAGCCAGGGTTGGGCCAGGGCGAAGCCGTAAGCCCCAGACACTCTGGTTGCTGGAGATGTGAGTGTGAGATGGCGGGGAGTGGGATTGTAGCAGACACAAATGTGAGAGGCGGACAGCATATAGACCTGTGGGCTCTTGGTCCTGTTGAGCTGCCTTTGGCTTGGCCCCCATTCCCTCTCCACGCTCAGGTCCAGGGACCCACTCTGGTTTCCCTGGGTAGGTACAGTAGGTGGGACTCCGTGGAGAAGCAGAGCCAGGTGTGTGTGTGTGTAGTCAGGGAGGATGGCTGCGTGTGGGTGCATTAAGCGGAGTTGTGGTATGGAACTAGTGCACACAGCTGTGGAAGCTGAAAGTCCAGCATCCGGAGAAAATGAGCCATGAGAACACAGGCCGTGCACCTGCCGGGCTGCCGGTGCACCGTGCCCGATGCTGCTGGGCGGAGGCGCTCCCCTCGGTGTCCTGCCCTGACATCACAGCCATCACTGAGGCAGGAGAAGAGACAGCGGGGGTGCTGGGTGCTCCCCTCCACGCTTCAGCCCAGAAGCACCCTCTGTCGTTTTCTCATTCAGCAACACAACCCCTGACAGGGGAGGGCTGCGTGGCTATTGGTGAGAAATCAGAGTTTCTGCCGCAGGGCCGGTTGTCATCTCTATGCTGGGAGCGCAGTACTCCCTTCCTACTGTCTTTGAACCAAAGGAGCTGCCCCAGGATAGCTCGGATCCCTAAGGCTCACCCTTGGGCTCCCTGGGCACCCTCCGGGATCACACAACCTGAGGGGCTCTCTGAGGGTGTGACGCTTTGGGGGGCCTTCCTCTCTGCCTGAACAAACGTGAGCGGTACCACTTCCTGACACTTTTACCCAAAATACAACAGCAGCCCTCCTCTCTGGGTAATGCTGAGAATGCCGAGTCTAGGCCCATTTCTCTCTCTCTCTCTCTCTCTCTCTCTCTCTCTCTCTCTGTTATGCACTCATCCTTAGGACATGGGCTGGCTGTATTTTCAGGCTATTAAAACGTGTTTGTTAACCACCATTGATCAAGTGTTACCACGGACATCCCAGTAGCCCATAAGCTGTTTATTTCCTCTGAGTCTCCTGCCCCGCCCCCCTCAGTGGACTGCCCCCAGGGAGTGGCTGATTTCAATTGCTTTGCTCTCCAAAGGCATTCATAATTAAGGCATTCATGTCTACTGGGACCTGTGTTCTTTAAATAAATTTAAATGGAGATTTTTATTAAAATAATCAAGGACAAATAATAGCACGTATTCATTTAAAGCAGCTTGTGTGGTTGGAGCTAGGTCTGAAGGAATACAAACAGCAAAGCCTGAGCCAGTCTTCATAGCTGGTGTTGCTACTTTGTATTTAGTTTAATCCTGGTTCCTTCTTGCGCTTAGGTAACATGAATAGAGCAGATCTTTTCATGGTGGCTGTGCACCGGAGGTCCTCCGACTGTCAGAGTCCTGGTCTACAGCATCTCTCTAACCTTCATCTGCAGTGACTACTTTAGGACACTTTCCAGATCCTTGCAACTTGTCAGAAGATCTTTGGTTCCTTCTGAGTTTCTCTGTCTCAGCCCCTGCTTCCCTGTAGTCTGCGGGGAGAACGAGAGGGGGATTATAGTAAGACGCGACGTTTCCAGAATACTTACAACCCAAGCTGCCTTTTTCTGAATCAGCAGGAGCATTTTCCTCCCCTCCGACTCCCTTTCCCGGCCTGGGCTCTTTGCTGAGTTTTGTTATCTCTGATAGCCACAGAAAGGTCCCTAGCAACCAGGCTCCTGATAAGGGTGGATGATAAACCAACCTCCTGGCTCTGCGAAGCCTGCTCCTTTGTAGGAACAAAGCAAGCCGCTGCAGAACAGGAGTTTTGAAGTCCGTTCCAGCAGAGACACCAAGGGACTCCCACCCGAGCAGCCTTGCGTGCTCAGCAGGATCCTAGGAGGAGCTCTCTGCCAGTGCAGGTGGCGACCCCCGGGGTCGGCCCCAAGGCCCCTCCGCCCATGTGCGGTGGAGCAGACTCAACACGGAGAACTTCCTGGGCGCACAGCAAAGCGCAGGCTGCAAGTTGGACATCTCCGGTGGAAGTCGGGCTAGGTTGGGCCTCATGGGAACTTCTAACAGAGTTGGAGGGCGAGGGGGCGGAGCTAGGAAAAGCAACAGGGCTGAGCCCTGGGTCTGCAGGTGTGGTCGGAAGTCCGGAGTGTCTTGGCTGGGCTGTGTTCCTGCTGGGCCTTTGGAAGGGGCTTGAAGAAGCCTCAGGTGGGAAGGGAGCTCTTTTTGTTTTAGTAAAACTCAACCAAGTTGAAGTTAGCCCACACGATCCCTCCCATCAGCAGTGTGCCGACAAAGCCTCCTGCACGTGGCCGCAGCTGTCCTGGGGGCTGGTGTGACAACAGCGGGTGGGAGCTGCAGGTGTAAAATTGTTATCTATTATCAATTATCGAGTGCCTGCAGCCAGCCGGCTTTCTGTGAAACCTTATGTATTAAGACGCATAGGGTCCTCCTCGGAGAGCTCATTGTTTTGGGAAGGATCAGGATGGAGAAGAATTCACAGCACGGGTCACATGGAGAGGACAGAACCCCGGCGTCCGGAGCACTGCTCCCCCAGCCCCTTAGCCCAGAGGGAGCAGGACCTGCCTCAGGTGTGGCTGCCTCGGGGAGAGCTCCCTGAGCACCACGCCCCACTCCCGTTTCCCTGTCTTGTTTTACCCTCACCATGACCCCACGAGGGATGAAATTATTGCCCCCATTTGACAGATGACACCACTGAGGCACAGAAGGGATGAGGCTTTGCTCACCAAAAGCAGCTGGAAGCTGGCAGAGAGCTGCGTTCTGCCCATGTCCAGTCTGACTGTCAGTCGACCCAGGCCCACCCTTTGCTTTCCCCGCTGAGAGGCCGGGGCAGGGTCAGAGGGTCTGAAGCCCTGCGGAAAGCTGTCCGTCATCCTGCCAAATGGATCAATACGTAGAGACGAGAGAATGAGCCTCCCCCTCCCTCAGCGGTTTCCATGGCAGCTGTGGCCGCCACCACAGAAAATCACGGACTGGGCTGGTGACACAGCAGCAATCCACACTGTCCCCGTCCTGGAAACCTGAGCCCAAGGTGCCCCGGGGGTGGCTTCTGTTGAGGTCCCTCTGTCTGCCTCCCAGTCACAAGCCTCTGCCTGAGAGCTCACCCTGCCCTTTCTCCCGCCCGCTCACCCTGGTGTCTCTGCGCGCCCGGCTTTTTCAAGGACCGGATTTCCTTAGGGCCCCAGGATTCTGTCTTCAACCCTGATGGTTTCCTTCAAGGCTCTTTCTCTAAATAACGCCACACTGCGGCTGGGGCTTCCAACAGACGAACTTTGGAGGGACACGTGGTTTGGTCCAAACAGATTCCGTCTCTCCTGTGTGCAACGGGGCGGGGCGCAGCAGCGGGCGTGGTCAGCGGCCATCCAGGGGCCAGCGTGGGGGGATGGGCACCGCCTCCCTGGAAACCACATGGGCGCCCGACCACTGCTCCACTGAGAATTCAATACTTCCTACAGAACGTCGCCACAGTCTCCTCCAGCTCTCTGCACCCCAGCAGTTACAAGTCATTTTCACTTCGGTGAAAGCTTTTGAATTTAACATCTCAGCACAGGGACTGAAGCCCAGCTCCCTCTCTGATCAAAGCGTCCATCAAAGTGAGAAGTTGCTTTCCAGGCGGGTGTTTGGTTCAAGGATTTAACTCACGGCTCGGAATGCCCACGTTGCTCCCGTACCGGAGCGCCTGGCTTCCAGTCTTGCCTCTGCTCCACAGTCCACCTTGGTGCACACCCTGGGAGGCAGCAGGTGCTGGCCCAAGTGCTTGGGTCCCCGCCATCCAAGGAGAGATTGGTCTGGGCTTCTGGCTTTGGCCTGGCCCGGGCTTGGCTCTTGTAGGTATTTGGAGAATGAACCTGCAAATGGAAGAGTCCGCTGCCCCTCTGTTTCTCTGTCTATATATATATATATATATATAAAACAAATAGTTTTTAGAGGTGTATTTATTTATTTGAAAGGCAGAGAGACACACACACACACACATATATACAGAGAGAGAGAGAGAGAGAGAGAGAGAGAGAGAGAGAGAGAATCTTCTACTCACTGGTATATTCCCCAAATGGTTGCAATGGCCAGGGTTGGGTCAGGCCAAAGCCAGAAGCCCGGAGCTTCTTCTGGGTCTTCTATGTGGATTCAGGGTCCCAAAGACTTGGGCCATCTTCTACTGCTTTCCCAGGCCATAGCAGAGAGCTGGATTGGAAGTAGAGCAGCCAGGTCTTGAACCAGCACCCATATGGGAGGCCAGTGCAACAGGCAGAGGCTTAGCCTATTATGCCACAGCACCGCCCCAATAAATAAGATCTTTAAAAAAAAAGTTCAACAAGTAAAAAGCAAAAGACTCTAGTGGGAATAAAGGAAAGCGCTATAAACAATAATCAAATGGAAAGAGGACCATTGCACCCATATGCAGTAAATTTCAAAGTAGTTACAGGCCATTAAAGCATTCTTTTTTTTTTTTTTTTGACAGGCAGAGTGGACAGTGAGAGAGAGACAGAGAGAAAGGTCTTCCTTTTCCCGTTGGTTCACCCTCCAATGGCCGCCGTGGCTGGTGCGCTGTGGCCGGTGCATTGTGATGATCCGAAGCCAGGAGCCAGGTGCTTCTCCTGGTCTCCCATGGGGTGCAGGGCTCAAACACTTGGGCCATCCTTCACTGCACTCCTGGGCCATAGCAGAGAGCTGGCCTGGAAAAGGGGCAACCGGGACAGAATCTGGTGCCCCGACCGGGACTAGAACCCGGTGTGCCAGCGCCGCAAGGTGGAGGATTAGCCTAGTGAGCCATGGCGCTGGCCAACGCCCACATTAAAGCATTCTTAACCATTAGCTTGACAAAGGTATACAGCAAAGTTTGACAAAACTGTATTTGCAGCAGTCCTGATTCACAGAGGACACTTTTTAAATTTTTTTTTATTTTTTCCCTACCTTTTTTTTTTGACAGGCAGAGTTAGACAGTGAGAGAGACAGAGAGAAAGGTCTTCCTTCCGTTGGTTCACCCCCCAAATGGCCGCTCTGGCTGGTACACTGCGCCAATCCGAAGCCAGGAGCCAGGTGCTTCTCCTGGTCTCCCGTGAGGATGCAGGGCCCAAGCACTTGGGCCATCCTCCCCTGCCCTCCCGGGCCACAGCAGAGAGCTGGCCTGGAAGAGGAGCAACCGGGACAGAACTGGCGCCCCAACTGGGACTAGAACCCGGAGTGCCGGCGCCGTAGGCGGAGGATTAGCCTAGTGAGCCACGGCACCAGCCTTTCCCTACCTTTTGAATTTTAGCTCCCACATAAAAGGGAGCCTGTGCGGTATCCACCTTTCTCATGGAGTCCTTTCATGGCCACGTGAGTCTGCTCTGGCACACTACCACCACTCACCTCTCTGTGGTCATGGGGACCATTTGGTGGCTTTTAGTTTGGGTCTTTATCAGAATCAGGTTGACTAGGGCCTCCTGGACTCAGTTACACAATCTGACTTCCATCCCCTTCGTGAACAGCTGGTACATCTGGTAAACCTTCCTAACATAGACAAACTGCTCATGGCAGGAGATCAGGGGCTTCCAACTGGCCGTGGGAATTTGTGGCGCTACATGGGAAAAGCCACCAGTTCATCAGGGGCAGGCCAGGGTGAGACTGGTGGCAGGTGTACAAGCTGCCCAAGCCTGGGCTACCTTGTCCAGACCTGGACATCTCTGTTTTATTCGACGAAGGCTGTGGGGGCCTCCACAAATGCTTCCTCCTGCCCTGCTGCTGACAACAGGTGGTCAAGGTGATGGACAAGTTCCCCTTGGGCCCTGAGTGACCGCCTGCCCTCCGTGTGTGGACATGTCCAGGGAGTTCTCAGTCCAGAGGCAGAATTGAGACGGTTCCAAGAGGCAGGCTCTGGAACATTCCGAAGTCCAAGTCCACAGCCAGGCTACTGGAGTTCAGAGTGAAACAGTGGTCTTGAAGCCGACCTTGGAGAAAACTGGGCTTGGAGGCAACACACTCCCTCCAAATACAAGTGGGATTTGCAGCAGGCTTTGGACCTGGAGTTCGATGGCACCTGCAGGGACTGGCATGGTGGAGCAGGGACACGCAGAGCGGTTCCTCCACCTCCTTCCCTGACTGCTCTGGGCAGGGGTGGGGGGACACTAGGGGGGAGCGGGCCCTTTACCTCCCTTGCCTCCCAGATGTTCTCTTCTCTCCCTTCTTATCATCTGTTCCTTGGATTACTCCTGGGCCCTGGGTGAGCCAGCCAAAGTGGTCATGACAATACTAGTAAGCTGATTTAAGAGAAGAGTCCAGCTCTTCGGGCCTTTGGGCAAGACCCCGGCTGGTGCTTCACTTGGTCAGCTACCAGGCTGCAGGCAGACTGGCAGGTCCTGCCCGACTCCACTGCCTGATTCCTGTCTTATCTTGCTGGGGTATCAGCAAGCACTCCCGCCAGCGAAGCCTGCCTTTCCTCCCGCAACAGAAAGGCTAAATGGGCGTGGTATCTTTGGGACCCTCTCTCCCCTCTTGGGTTTCTCTGAGGCAAAGGAAGATGGGCACAGACGACTTCTCACGTTCACGTACCCATGGGGTCCCTGGCCAGTGCTCTCCAGAATGTGCGATGACCTTGGGGCCATCTGTAATGAGCTAGCCTTGCCCCGACACCTCCATGTTCTCTTGTTACTTACAGGGCTATTCTGAGGGCTGCACGAACTTAAAAGAACTATAGTTGAGCACCTACTCGGTGCCAAACATAATAAGGACATTAAGAGGCAGGAATCTGATCGCCGTTTTCTGGCTGATACCAAGACTCAGAAGTTAACAGATCTGCCCACAGTCAGCAAGTACCCAGATTCCAGCCAAGGTCTTTTTAAATGCTGGACCTTGCATTTTTCTACTGTGTTATGTAAAACATTGCATCAGTTAGATTGGGCTGAGTTACAAGTGACCCCCACCCTCAGTGGCTCCTAACAGGAAGTTTGCCCTCAACCTCATGGGTGGTGCGTGATTGACATGTGCTGTGTGGTGGCAGGGGTCTCCGTGGCCTAGTGTCCCACAATCACACTGGTGAGGGTAGGGCCAGCAGCCTCGCCAGGCCCCACCCCAGAGGGTGACCAAGCCCTGGAGGTTCTACAATGAGCAGTAAAATGCCCTAGTGTTGGATGGACATGCATGGTTCCAACCACAACTCACTGACAAAGATGCTATGTGGCCCTTGCACTCCACAGGAGGGAGGAGGTACACTGAGAATGGAGAGGAGCTGGTGAGCACCACTGGGACCCACCAGAAGGGCATGCCACGGGGCCGGGTCCCTAAACATTCAGCTGATTTACTCTATGCCCGTCCCCTTCCTCAGCCACCAACAGATCACAGTGGAATCAACAGGTCCCTCCTGGTATCTCCAGCTGCAGGCTTGCTCTCTTCACTGGTTTGCGACTGGATGGTGGGATGCTGCCAGTAGTCCATGCCGGGGTCAGAGTATTCCAGGGACGGTCTCCATCCGTCATCCGGCAGGGCTGTAGGTGATGGCCCGCCCTCACACACATGACACACGACACCCTCCCGTGGGCATCTGATAGGCTCAGGGCTACAGGCAGCCCCCGTGTCTGGCAGCTGCAATGCTGCTTCTTCATCTTCCATACAAGGAGGCATATTGGTGCAAAGGAGTGGCAGGGGCATCACCTTAGGAAGACATGGAGCCCGTCCTAATTGGTTTTCAAGAAGTCATCAACCATTGGAACATCTCAACCGTTTATTATTAGTAGCTGATTGCCTATGACACAGCTCGAAGCTGCTCCAGGCACGCGGCATGTCAGGACTCCACGGGGCAGGATCGCTGGTCGCGATGCCTCCAGAGCAGCAGCCAGTTGTGAAATGACGCCCGGTGCCAATTAACTGGTTGTTTGATCTGCACCATGCCCAAGAATCGATTGGAGAGAACATTGCGTCCACACGAACCGAATTGGCCAGGGGTCCGGGCATTGTGTGAGCACAGCGCGCTAGCGTTCACAGCGCACCAGGTTAGACCGGGTGGAATCTCTAGAAATAGTTCCCATACCTTCCCGTGGTGTCACAGATGAGGAACCTGAGGGACAGCCAGCGTCCACGCCGCACGGCTGCTGACTATTGTCTCGGGGAAGAGGGCAACGCGGCCACGTCTTCACCCACTGCATTTTTCACATTTTCTGAAGCGATTTCAGCGTCGGATGCCCGCTGAATGGCACCGCGCTGTTCTAAAAGTAGACAGGAATTTGAGAAACACCCGTGGTGCAATTGTTCATTGCTTAAACTCGCTGCTGACTCATGTGCCCTCCGCCACCAGCGGTGGCACCCCTCACTCCCCAACTCTTTCCCGACTCTGGTCCCATCCTCCCAGCGGGGCTGGGCGACGGGATGCAGTGACGTCACTGTCGCGAGTCCCCATTGGCTGGTGGCGGGTGGGGCGCGGCGGGGGGGGGGGGTGGGCGGCCCCTGCTGGGAGCCCTGGGCACTGACTCAGCCTCCTGGGCTCTGGGCAGAAGGAAGCCACCACTACCAAAAGTGGAAGAAGGAAGTGCAAGTTTTCAGGCTTCGTTTGTCCTTTGGCTAGAGGACAAACGCGCCCACTCCAGATAACTTCGGCAGGCGCCACTTCAGGTGTCAGGGAAAAATAAGTCCCGTGGAAGCCCTGGGCTCCCTTTGCTCCCGCTTGTTTGTGAATTTCCCTTTTTTCTCATTCAACTCAGGTTCCTGGCTCTCTTTTGTCGGTTGAGTGGTGGGCCCTTTCATCTCCCTCCCTTTTTCAAGTCAGCTTCAGAGGCTTGTTGCTCCAGGCGCTGTGTCACGTGGCCCTGGGCTCCGGGCTGGGGTCCGTCGCGGGAGACGCCGGCTCTCCTCCGTCAGTGCCCAGTCTAGGGCTGTGGCAGCTCTGCCAGCCCCACAGGCCCAGATGCCGGCGCAGTGCTCGGCGTGGACAGAGAGCTCGTAGGCTTGGGGCCAAAAGTCAGCCCTTTAACCCAGATGAACACGTGGGGCTGCCTCTCCCCTGCAACCCAGCCTCCACCCCCTTGCGGGTCTGCACAGTTTGGAGCAGTGTTTGGAATCTGGCCAGGGTAGGTAAGCAGGAAAGACGCAACAGTAGGCAGAGGCCCTGGGCCAGGTCTCTGTAGTCTCACAACAAGCTGGAGGGGAAGAGAGGCCTGCAGCCTGCGGGTGGATGCTGGGTCCCCCGGCTTCTCCTCCTCCTGGATTGGCTGTACTGGTGGAAAGACACGGTGGGAAGTCCCGCCCTCCTCAGCCCTTCTTCCTTGTGGACCTTGGCACAGAGCTCCACACACACGTGTATACATATACATCCATACACATAAACACATACACACATATACATGTATGCACACACGTAATACATATAGACACAGACACACATGCATACACATAACCTACACAGACACACACACTCACACACACACACACACACCACACATACCGATGTCCCTTCTCGGCCTCTGATTCAGATTCTGGAAAACCCTAGAAGAATCTATGGCTGAAGAATGTACAACGCTAAGAGAAAGCGGAGGTGGGAGAGAGAGTTGAGTTTCCAAGTTCAAACCACAGCAAACTTCAGCGCTCACCAGCAAGCAGGGGACAGGGTGAACTGTGCTCCCTTGGCCCAGCTGAACGTGCCTCGGCAGGTAGAGGGAATGGGTGAGTCCTCCACCTGTCCACATAGAAGGGTCTTGGAAGCACAGTGTTATGTGTAGAAAGTTCCAGAATGCTGGTTTCCAAAGGACACCACTCACATAAATTAAGAAGCAGACCAAGCTCGTAGCGTATGAGTGACACGAGTAGGTGGGTGGCCCGGGGTGGCCCAGGGTGGCTCGGGTGAGAAGCATCTTCATCATTTTCCAGGATGGCTGCCCTCTTGGGAGGAGGAGAGGGTCACACAAGGGCTTCCACGTGTCTGTCTTTAGCCATACTCTGACATACATGTGGCAGAATGCTTGCGTGTGCCATCTCTAGTGGTGGCACCATTCCCCTTGCGTTTTCTCTGTGTGTTTGAACTACTTCAAAGTTGAAATAAGAAACCAAGATTCGGCCGGCGCCGTGGCTCAACAGGCTAATCCTCCGCCTTGCGGCGCCAGCACACCGGGTTCTAGTCCCGGTCGGGGCATCAATCCTGTCCCGGTTGCCCCTCTTCCAGGCCAGCTCTCTGCTGTGGCCAGGGAGTGCAGTGGAGGATGGCCCAAGTGTTTGGGCTCTGCACCCCATGGGAGACCAGGATAAGCACCTGGCTCCTGCCATCGGAACAGCGCGGTGCGCCGGCCGCAGCGCGCTACCACGGCGGCCATTAGAGGGTGAACCAACGGCAAAGGAAGACCTTTCTCTCTGTCTCTCTCTCTCTCACTGTCCACTCTGCCTGTCAAAAAAAAAAAAAAAAAAAAAGAAACCAAGATTCCAGGGGCATTGTGCACACGTTTCCATAGTAGCAATGGATGTGGTGCTGGGATTTTTTTTTTCCAACCTCATCCCTTCCTTGAAAGAAACTCCTTAGCATGTCCCTTCCTTGGGTCCCCAGAGAAATGTCTGTTTTTCTTTGCTGCGTCCAGAGGGGCATTCTTCCAGCCGGCGATCCGGGACGTGCCCTTCTGATCCCATGACTCGGAGGAACATCTCAGCCACCTCCCCATGCAAACAAGCGGGGGCATGAGGACACTGAAAACAGGCTTGTGTCCAAACCCTTGGGCAGGGGCCAGAGGCCTCGCTGCTGTCCAGGGCCACCTCCTGCCAGAGGCTCCGCTGCCCCTCGGGTCCGCAGTGGAGCCCCAGGATCTGCTCTACCCTCCCCCCTCTTTCTCTGTCTTTCCCCAAGTTTCCTTGCAAAAGTGCGCCCCTTGGCCACCCAGCATCTCCCCTTGGCATCACCCGCTTCCAGCAGAGCTGGCCCAGGGGATAAGGAGCCTCCATCTTGGGTGTTTGTCCTTTCTCCTGAATGCCCCGACCCCTCCCATGCTGAACCTGTCTCTGGGGAGCACAGCCCAACAGGACACTGCCCTCTGCTTCCCCCCACCCCCCACCAACCGGGGTTTGCCAAGGAAAGAGCCCTCTTTCCTGGGACTGTGCCTGGCAGAACAAGGCACATGGGCGGGCGGGGGAGGAGGGGGAGGAGGAGGAGCGGATAGAGGGGAGTAAGAGAAAAGGGAGACCAGGAGGTGGGCACTGGGGCAGTGGTTAAGTGGCTGTTTGGGAAGCCCTCATCCTCCATCAAAGTGCCTGGTTCGTGTCCCTGCCTCTCTGCTTCTGACCCAGCTTCCTGCTAGGGTTGTGCGCCCTGGGAGGCAGCAGGTGGAAACTCAAGAACTTGGGTCCCTGACGCCCACGTGGGAGACCTGGATGGGGTTCTAGACTCCTGGCTTCAGCCTGCTCCTTGCTGTTGGGGGGCACGTGGGGAGTGAAAGGCAGCAACTCTGCCTTTCAAATATGAAGCCAGGGGAAGAGGAGGGGAGAGAGAGAGAGTAGGGAGAGAGAGAGACCCCGGAACAAAGATGCTGATTTGGGTCAGCAACTTCCAGGGGACGAAGGGTCTGCCCCAGTCCAGCAAGTGCTCTCCAGTGCCCTGCCCTGGCCCTTCCAGCCTTCTGCGAGCTCTTGACTTTCCTCTGTCATTTCCCCTTTGGGGAGAACAAAGGATGCCACGGGTGGGCTCTGCTTTGATGAGAAAAATCATCCCGGGAGACGGGCAGGATTAACACGCCGCTGCTTCGCCAGACACACTCGCGATGTTATCACAGTGGACTACAGGATTATATGTCATTAGGATTACAGGGTGCAATAACTCTGGGTGCATTTGACATTTCCATTCAAATGGTACTTGGGGGAAATCAGGCGGATTTCATTGCTGGTAATTCCTCTGCCTGCTGCCTCCCAGAGCCTGGCAGTCCATCTCAGGTCGCCCACCCCCTGCTGGCAGACCCTGAAGCCCCTTCCACGCCCTCGCCACGGCCCCACCTGCTTCAGGTGACACCCCAGAGGCAAGAACAGCTCCTCCTGCTTTCCCGCCTTGCTCCCAGGGCCCTGGGGAGAGCTGGTGAGACAGCCCCCTCCGCCGTCTTCCAGTCTCTTGGGGCCAGCTCCTTGCTCACTTGGGAGCAGGCAGGCTGCCTTCCCTACAGGGCATAATCCCCAGGGCACCGTATCTAGGGGGCTAGGTCGGGAGCCAAGCAGCTGTTGCTGATTTCAGACAACTCATTGCTAAACGTCAATAACACACACGCGCGCGTGTCAATAACACACAGGCTCGTACAGGCACCCGAGGGCTGGCTCGGCATTGGGGGCTTCCTTCCTGTTCATTGACTAGGACCCAAGGCTCTTTTAGGAGGGCGTCATTACCCCCAGCGTGCAGAGGGGAACACTGAAGCACAGGGGGGTGTTAAGGACTTTCCCGAGCTCACACGGCCACTGCAGGGAGGCCCTGAGACTGGAATTCAGCTCTGAGTGGTGCGGAAGCCCCTCTGGGGGCAGCAGGTCCCCCAGGCTGCAGGGCTTGGAGTTGCAACCCGACAGGTTATGGGAAGGGTTATGTGCAGCTATGTTTGGGAGGAGGACTAGAAACTGGCCTTGAAAGCTGACCCAGCCCTAGGAGAGCAACAGAAACAGCCGGCAGAATCCCTAAGCCTGCTGCGCAATGCAGCGCTTTGTAGGCCGTGTCAGTGCACTTCCCCATTGTGACCACACGGTGCCGCCCTTGAGCTGCCTACAGGTTCCTCACCTGCGTACTGGTGGCAGGTGGCGGAGCAGCCCCACTTCGCAGCTGGGTGGGATTGGGCGGTCGGGGAGCATCAGAGAAGGAGCTCTGGTGGCCACAGGCCTTAGCCCCGCAGTGCTGCCAGTCCCGGTCCTGCCTTCTCCGCGGATGTCTGGCTGTCTCCAGCTGGGGCTGTAGCTTGCCTCACACACCTGCCGTGATTGCTCCAGGACCCATACACCCAACCCTCCTGCTGAAGCCCAGGATCCTGCAGCACCTTTGAACTCCATGAGCCAGCTCACCTGCTACTTCAGAATTGCATCCAGCAGCTCTCGCGGGAAGGAAGCGCCCAGATGCCTTGCTTCCTGAGAGCTGTGGCTCTGTGACAGGTAGAGACCTTGGGTGGGGGAGGCTGGACACCGTGTGCCTCACCTGGGGCCACCTTGGTGCAGGAAGCCACCCAGGGCCAAGTGCAAGGCTTCCAGCTGGGAGGGGCACTGGAGCCAGGCCTTTTCCTAGCCAGGGAGCATGAAGAGGTTCAGGTGCTCTTGGTGGTAGAAATGAGAGGGATGCCTGCATGGCCTCACCACAGGTGCGGCGGCCATCTGCCGGCCACCCAGCCTCAGTAGGGGGGATGGGACCCTCCTCTGCCCTTTATCCCCACGTAGTTCTTACCCGGAGGGGGAAAGCTTCTTTGGGGGCTGTAACCCAATGCAAATGCAGGAGCCCTGCCCCCTGAGGCCAACACCCCAGGGGACACTCAGGTCCTCCAGGCCACCCATCTCTCCTCCCCTCCTGGGGGCGCGAACCCACCTCCCCTCTCCAGAGGAAAGCAACAGTGCCGACTCCACTTAACTTCAGCAAGCAAGGCTTTTATTTGGAGGGTTTCGGGGTGGCTCACAGGATGAAGGGACAGTCAAAGGCCCAGGGAAGGGCAGATGTATGACACATGTGGCGACAGCTCACATGACAGCTTCTCATCCCACATCAGCCAGCACCCCTCAGTCCGTTCCCCATCGTGTATCCCTCTGCACAGCCCGAGCTTTATCTTGTGTCCAGCCGTGGGTGAGTGGGGGACGGGGCATCTTGAGTGACAGTCCTGCCAGGAGTGCCAGTGATGTGGGATGGGCAGGCCCCCAGGGGCAGCTGAGAGGGTCGCCATCCCCAGGTACAGCCTGGATCTGGGGAGAGCCACGCTGCCGATGTCCACCAAGCAGTCTTCCTGGCCTGTATCTGAGCGACCCTGGTTTCTCCTTGCCCTGCAGGGTCTCCCACTAGGCACTGCCCACAAATAAAGGTGCATAATGGGGCCTGGTGTTGTGGTGCAGCAGAGGATTAAGCCACCGCCTGCAGTGCCTGCATCCCATATGGGCGCTGGTTCGAGTCCCGGCTGCTCCACTTCCGATCCAGCTCCCTGCTGATGGCCTGGAAAAGCAGTAGAAGATGGCCTAAGTGCTTGGGCCTCTGCAGCCACGTGGGAGACCTGGAAGAAGCTCCTGGCTCCTGGCTTCAGCCTGATTGTGGCCATTTGGGGGAGTGAAGTAGTGGATGGAAGATCGTTTTTTGGTCTCTCCTTCTCACTCTGTCACTCTGCTTTTTTTCAGATAAATAAAATAAATCTTACAAAAAATAAAGTGTGCATAAAATGGGGGCGCAGAGAGCCTCCGTGCTGACTTGAGCCCGCTCAGCTGCACGAGATAATAGCAGGAGGTCCCGGCTCCACTCGCCGCTCCCGGGTTTGGTGTGTGACTGCCTGGCGCCCTCGGGGTCTCCCCCGCAGACGAGGCCTCCCGCAGATGCTTTTTGGGGTAAGGGCTTCCTGACTACTGCTGAGAGGAACAGCAAGCCCAGACCGCAAAAAGATCCAAAGGAGGCGGCATCCCCCCGCTGGGCGGGGGCTGGGGAGGCTCCGCCCTCGTGGCTCCGGCTGGGCTGGCTGCTGGGGGTCCTATCAGGGAAGCAGAGTCAGGACCTGGGGAGAGAAGAGGAGAGAGGGAGGAAGACGGGAGGGGACAGATGTGAGCTGGGAGCAGGCGGCGGCAGGGGTCCCAGCTGTCATCGCCCCGTCCCCGTGATGTCACCGCCTCATGGTTACCATTGCCAGGGGGCTGATGGATCCCGCACAGCGCCCGGCATGCCCCTCACCTCTGCAGTGACCAGGGCTCGCTCCTACACCGGGTCCTTGGTTCCACAGCCTCAGCTTGCTCAGCGCCCCCTGGGGGCTTTCCCGGTTACTGCATGTCCAGAGACCTGGAAGAAGGTGCACCACTGGGTCAGACCTCGGGGAGGCGCTCCTTCCCACCTGCAGGTGTGGGCTCCACTCGGCTGCTGAGCCTGTTTCCTCTTCTGCCCGTGTCAAAGGAGCCGCTGCACCAAAAGCTCCCTGGGAGCACCCAAGCCAGCGCCTGGCTCTTACCTCCCTTACTTGGAGGCCCCCAAGGCCACAGCCACGCAGGAGGAGAGCAGGGCTCAGGATCGCAGGCCACCACACAGCCCAGCTCGGGATGGTTCATCCATCTCTGGCTCTTCCCGGAGGAGTCCACGCGGCACCTGCTGAGGAGGGTGGACCCCACGCCTTCCCAGGATGCCCAGCACCACAGGGGCTGCCTGGATACGTTGGCCCAGGGAAGAGGCTGGGGCGTGGGACACCTGGCTGCGGGCAGCTGCAGTGGAGTGTCTGGGGCTGGATAGGGCTTGGAGGTGCTGAGGGTGGCTGTGCCTTGGGCAGGCCCGTGCTCGCTGTCTTGGGAGGAACGGGAGGAGGGCAGCCTAGCTTACCCAGAATGCAGCTCTCTCCTCCCCAGGTGCTCCTCTGAGGCCTGGATGCCTGTGCTGGCAGCAGGCAGTTCATCCTGAGGTTGGGGCATGGGACAGAGAGCTGCCCAGAGCCAGCTTGGAATGCTAGCTGCCCCCAGGGCCCATGAGTCCCACCCCCACCAGTGTGTCACCACACAATCTCTCTCTCTCTCTCTCTCTCTCTCTCTTTTTTTTTTTTTGACAGGCAGAGTGGACAGTGAGAGAGAGAGATAGAGAGAAAGGTCTTCCTTTGCCGTTGGTTCACCCTCCAATGGCCGCCGCGGTAGGCGCACTGCTGCCAGCGCACCGCGCTGATCCAATGGCAGGAGCCAGGTGCTTCTCCTGGTCTCCTATGGGGTGCAGGGCCCAAGCACTTGGGCCATCCTCCACTGTACTCCCAGGCCATAGCAGAGAGCTGGCCTGGAAGAGGGGCAACTGGGACAGGATCGGTGCCCCGACCGGGACTAGAACCCGGTGTGCCAGCGCCGCAAGGCGGAGGATTAGCCTATTGAGCCACGGCGCCGGCCCTCTCTCTCTCTTTTGACAGGCAGAGTGGACAGTGAGAGAGAGAGACAGAGAGAAAGGTCTTCCTTTTTGCAGTTGGTTCACCCTCCAATAGCCGCCGCAGCTGGCACGCTGCGGCTGGTGCACCACGCTGATCCGAAGGCAGGAGCCAGGTGCTTCTCATGGTCTCCCATGGGGTGCAGGGCCCAAGCACTTGGGCCATCCTCCACTGCACTCCCGGGCCATAGCAGAGAGCTGGCCTGGAAGAGGGGCAACCGGGACAGAATCCGGCGCCCCGACCGGGACTGGAACCCGGTGTGCCAGCGCCACAGGCAGAGGATTAGCCTATTGAGCCAAGGCGCCGGCCCCCACACAATCTCTTGGGAGGAGCCTATGTGGAGCCCAAGGGGACACCAGTGATGAGGGGGCAGCAGGGGAGGCCCACCCTTCTGGGGGCTTTGCACGAGCCACCTGCGCCTTGGGCCCTGGACCCTGAGGCAGGACAGCAGCCAGCCACCAGGGAGCCCAGGGCCCCTCCCTCTCTTGCACAGGCCCCGCCCCTCAGGGGCTCTCTTTGGCTTCACCCCCAGCCTCCTGGTCCCAGGTTCCTGGGTCTGATTCTGCACCACCAGCAAGTCCATCAATTAAGTGCTCCCTGCAAGCCTTCCGGTGGGATCCCGCTGTTCCTACAACGGGAAATGCAGTCCTGCCTACAGCTTCAGGCAAAACCCTGAGTCCTCCCCACCCCCAATCCTCTCTCCCTTTCCCTCTCCCTCCCTCCCCCTCCCTCCCCCTCCCTCTCCCTCTCTCTCCTGCGCGTCCTCATTCCCTGTGTCCCCAGCTGCTTGCTGAGACTTCATCATACTTATCACAACCAGACGTCGCTTGTTCTAACTGCTGCCACGAGGCAGAAGGCCATCTGATCTCATCATTGCTCTATTCCCGTGCCTAGAGCTGTGCCTGGTGCCCAGCCCGGGGCATGGAAGCGCACACTACAGGAAGGCGTGTGGGAAATGCGACCCAGGGGCCACAGTGCTGCCCAGTGGTGGACAGCGCCCAGCTGCCGAGCAGCTGATTGTGCCCGGGGACTCTGCACAGGCCCCTCCTCCCAGTCCCCCCCGCAGCCCCTTCCCTGGGCTGTCACACGCAGCTGGCACAGCGGTCTGCTGGGTCCCATTTCCCACTGCTCCAGCTGTGTGCGGGTTCCGCTCGCTGCTGGAAGCCCACACCTGTGGAAAGCCGAGTTCAGAACCCTTCCTCCCAAACCAGCAGCCCTGCGGGACTTCCCCAGCCACCCGGCTTGGCTCCACTCTGTCCTCCCACTCCTCCGAACCGCGGCTCCGCTGGAAAGGGAGGGGAGCTTTCTGGGCAGAGTCTGAATCAGCCTCCTGCAGAGGCGAAAATGGCTGTGGTCCTACGGCCGCCACTCTGAAGGGAGCTGGGGAACAGCGAACCAGCCTCGAGCCCTCTTGGTCTGTTGATCTCTCAGTGAGTGGGGACAGGCAGGAAAGAAGGGAGGGGCTGGGGGACTGGAGGTCCCTTCCGGAGAAGCGGGGGCTGCCGGTTTCAGCCCATGTACCAGTCTCCCTGGTGGGCACCCCGGTCAAGACTGGTGGACACTGAGACCTCGCAGGCTGGCTGCTGGGAATAGCTGTGGCCTCTCCCCTATCTCGGGGCGGTCTCCGAAGTCCACCTGCAGGAGTTCCACTCTCTGCCACGGAGCCCCCAGGCCCTGCCCACTGTCCCTATGCTGCCCCTCCCCACTCCCTGGAAGAAGCTTCGTGCTCTGCTGAGACCGCTCCTCCCCACGGTCGCCCCGGAGGCTTGGCAGACACAGAACACCAGCCGGCACCTGGAAAAGGCTCTGCCGTGTCCCCCTCCTGTCCAGGTCCTCCCTCGATCACCGCTGTTGGACCAGGGTCTGAAAAAGGCTCTTCTCCAGCCACGCCCTACAGGTGAGACGGCCTGAGGGCTCCCCACCGCCCCTCCCCCCCAGTATCTTTGATCGCTAGTGAGACCCAGGATGACATGGGGGGGTTGGATCTCCCTTGGGCTGGTACCTGTCCAAGTGGCCCTTCTACCTGGCACCCTCGATCAGCCAGGACCACCTTAGCAGACCCACCTGTCTCCCACCCCTCCCCCAGAAATCCCATCCTCCCCCTCTCCAAATGTCTTTCTCATCACCTCCTCCGCCCCCACCATCACCTCCTCCTCCCTTTCCCTATCAGAACCCCTCCCTGCTCAGCCTCCATCAAGTTCACCCATCAAGTTCACCTCCTTTCTGAACCTCCCCCGGGGTGCCCTAACTTCTTCCCCTGAGTGTCTGCAGGGCAACCCCCTCCCGGTTATTCAGCCTGCTCCTGCCACGTCAGCCCAGGCAGTGTGGGCATGATGTCCTCAACAGTCCCACAGAGCCCACCCCCTGCAGCAGCCCAGGGCCCCAATGCTCCCCTGGCCCACCTCTGCCAGCAGCAGGCAGCCGTGGGGGCCAGAGAAGGGTCCTGGTCCCTCCAGGTGACCAGGGAGGCGCTCCAGCAGTCAATGGGCCGCCTCGGATGATTTGCAAGTGGGAAAACTTGGTGCAATCGGCTGCTGATGGAAGAGAAAATAGAAGTTTACAGTGCTCCTGACGACAGGCAGCAAGGCGGGCGCTGGCCCCGGGGGCGGATGCAGCAAGTGCACCAGGGTGTAACGGACAGGAACGGACACGGTGCAGGCCATTCCAGAGCGCAGAGGGGCCCAGCCCCTGGGACAAAAGGGCGGGAGTCCGATCTGATCAACAGAGTCGGTTTCTGCTCTCCAGGCGTGAGGCTGGGCAGTGACCTTGCTACTTGGAGGGCGAAAGGGACAGAGGCTGGAGGAGGAAGCGGACCGTGCAGGATGGGGCTCGCAGTGTCCTGGATCCCTCCGCAGAGCTCCATGCCTGTACGTTCTCTGGCACCGTCCCAGGGGGCCTGGGCGACCGGCAGGGCGCTGGAGGTGCAGAGAAGCCCCGGGCACGCCCACCCGGGGCTCAGGGCCACGCCCACCGGCTCCCGGGGCCACGCCCGCCTGGCCTGGACGGGGCGTGGCCTCCTGGAGCCGTGGGAATGTGACACCACTCCCCCGACCACCACCCGGGGTGAACACTGGATACAGGTAAAATCCCTGAGTCCAGCCCTGCCTGCCCACTCCCAAGGTGACCCTGGGGTTTCCTGTGTCTCTCTCCGAGGCCGGCGCTAAGGCTGCTGCGTTGGGGTTTCCGGCGCAGAGGAGAGACCCCGTGCCCTCACTGCACACCCACACTCCCCCCGCCAACGCAAGCCCCTCTATGTGCATAGTTTTTTTTTCAAGTGCACATCGGCTTACTTCCTCCACCGCTTACTGTGATTTCTTGCGGCTTGTGGGATTGCACCGCCCGTCCTCACTGCCCTTTCCCCAGGCTCCTCCTCCGTCAATCTTCCCTTCCCTCCCAGGCGCCCCCCCCCCCCCCCAGCAGCCTGGGCACGCCTCCAGCTCCTTAGGCACGCTGAGCTTGCCTGGGGCCTTTGCCCTGGCTGTCCCCTCTGCCAGGAGCACCGTCCCTCCCACTGAGTTTAATTATTACTCCCGCTGAGAGCCCTTCCCGGGGCACCCACATGGATCCACCCTGTTAGCCCTCTGCCCAGCACCCCGGCTTCCTCCCAGCACTTAATCTCCTTTTGCCGGTATCTATACACGGCTGTGGTTTTTAAAAGTCTGTCTGTCTCACTGCATTGTACACCCCTGGGCACAGACGTCTCCAGGAGCTATTCCATGCCCGGCCGCCATGGTTAGTGCTGACGGAATGGGCAGAAAAAGAATAGAGGAAGAGGGAAAGTGGGAGAGAGAGGCAGGTGGCTGGAGGGGGCTGTGGCTGTCCTCCGAGTCAGGCTGAGGGCGGCAGTGGTCAGTGTATGCAGGGAAGCTCACCCCAGGCAGCCACCTTTTCCCACAAGGGGACAAAGGCAGAGCAGGGCTGGGGTGGGCCCTCCCACCCTCTAAGCTGGGTGCTCTCTGTCTATGGGCTTCCTGGCCACCCAGGCAGGTGGGGAAAGGGGAGCACGCAGAGCGAGGCAGGAGAGTGACCAGAAATGAGCCTGAGAGAAGTGGCTTTGCAAGCCCTAGGAGGCTGGACTTCAGGCAGCACCTAGAGGGAGGCCAGCGAAGTACGGGCCAGGGCCTTGTCACCAATGCTGATTTTGGCTTCGTGTCCTGCTAAGAAGCACAGTGAGGCTGCTAGTGAGCCCCACTCCCATGGCTCCTCTTAAGGGGCCATGGATTTTTCCAGAAGCAGCTGGCTCCGGAGCCCTCCCATTAAGTGCCTTGCCTTCCTGTTGCAATTGCTGCTGCCTCAAGTGACCCCTCCTTCCTGGAGAGCTCTGGGAGGGGTCTCTTCAGACTTTACTCCTTTGTTCTAGGGCTTGAAGGTGGTCTGTTGTCCCCAAACTCATGCTGAAGCTTGGTTGCCAATGTAGCCATGCCAGGAGGTTGTACAGACTGGGTCTGTCCTCTCATGCCTGGATTGTTTTAAAACAATGCCGTCATCCTCGCGTTGTCTCCTCCACCCACCTTCCACATTCAGCAGTGCAAGGAGCAGCATGCAGCCCTCACCAGAAGCCAGCAAGATGTTGGGAGCTGCAGAACCATGAGCCAAAGTAAACCTCTTTTTATAAATTACCCAGGCTCATTGTTCTTTTCTAGCAACATAAAATGGACTTAGAGACTATGTAACAGAACTCCGGTTAAATGGTAGGAATTTTTATATTGTGACGTCATCATCTGCTGAATAACTTCTGTGATATCTTTATTTTAGGCTCATATCTCTTGATTTGTCACCTGATTGGTGAAAGTTGTCCTTTGTGATTTTCTCTATTTCATATTTTTCTTCCTTGGTTCATGTTAAAAAGAGAAATATTTCTTACTGAAGCTTTACTCATTAATTTATAGGCCAGTATTTATACTCTTTTTTCAGCTCAGCAATAATATTTTTTAGATCTATTGTAAGTTTTTATTGTCTTCATAGTTTCATCAGCCATTAAATGAAACTAAATAGAGTAACAGTTGTTTAACATCTGAATCTGATTCTCACTCAGGAAATAATGTAGATAAAAATGACTATTGTATACTCTGAATGATGCATGAATGGAGATATTGCCATTTATACGATTGCAATTCTATGAATAACTTCTAGAGTTTCTTGGTCTCTTTCTGATGCTAATAGAAACCCAGCCTTCTACTCTGACCCCATCTGAACTTGCTATATGTGGGGACTTGAAGGGAGGGAGGGGTCCCCAAATCCCAATGCTTTCGCCCTTCACTGGGGCTCTCTGGCATCTGACCTCAAGGAAAAAGAAACATTTCAAATGACCACGTGTGCAGAGAGAGCTGTCCCCATGGCAGGTGGGGACAGTCTGAAAGCCTCAGCCTCTAGGCTTGGGAGGTGGGGACAAGAAGCCACAGAGACAGGCAGAGCAGGCGAGTTTCCTGTGGCCCAGGAGTGGCCCAAGGAGTGGTGTGATGGATCCTGTTGGGAGATGCCCTCAGAGAGGTCTGGGGGCTCAGCACTATGGGTGGGGAGCACCCATGTGGTTAGGAGCTGGTCTGTAGGGAATGTGAGTGCAGAGGATCCGGGCTGAGTCCCAGCTCTGTTGGGGACGTGGCCTGCTCTCCAGGGGGCTTTCAGTCCTGCCCATACATGGCGCCCTCATCCCAGACTGATAAGAAGTCACTCTGATGATCAAGATGGCTTCCTGGGCTGTGCTTGCTGACCAAACAGTGGGCAGCTGCTGGACACGAGTGAGGCAGGCCCCAGAAAGTTCCCCCTGGCCCCCTTCTACCCACAGTCCAGGAATAGCTTGCCCTCAGGTCTTCCCTGCTACTAGCAAGACAGGCCCCGGCCCCTGGCGCACCCCTGGGTGGATAGATAGGAAGTTGTGATTCTGACCTGCAAAGGTTGCACCCAGGCTTGGGCCCAAAGCACAGGGCCAGCTGCAGCCCTGCACAAAAGCCACTGGCTGTGCCTCCTGCCCTTCTCCTGCCCCTGCCCAGCTTCCACCTGCTTCCCTTTATAGAAGGCTAGGCAGCGAGATGCGTGAAGGGGGAGGTGTTTTTACTCAGTCTCAGCCTGAGGTCTATGGCTGGAGAGAATAGGGGAGCGGTGGGAGGGAGACTCGAGGCAAGCCAGGCCACGGATGCCCATTTACTGCCTTGGGCGTAAGAGAAAGAGGTCACAGCCTGCTGAGAAAGGTCCGCTTGGCATCAGGAGTAATGCTGACCATGGAGGTGGGGCAGAGATGGTTAAGAGCCGGCGTTGGGCTTCACTGCCAGCCAGATTACAGTCGCTGGCACTGGACTTGGTCAACAAAACACGGGAAGCAGCTGCTGCTTGCTGGCCCACACTTGCTCCAGATTCTCTTCTCACTGTGGAGACCAGCACGCACGCAGGGCTGCTAATGTGGCTGGAACCGGGGGCTCAAGATAGCTTTCATGGACTGAGTTGTGCCCCCCTAAAATTCACAGGTTGAAGCTCTAAGCCCCATACCTCAGAACGCAACTCTGTTTGGAGACAAAGCTGTTAGGTGATTCAGTTGAAGTAGATTCCTGGGGTGGTGCTAATCCAGTTCAGACTGGAGTCCTTACAAGAAGAGATTTGGGCACAAGAAAGACACTCTGAGCTCAAACTTCCAGCCTCCAGAAGAAGATGGTGGTACCTACAAGGGCTCCTGCTGGGCAACTGGCTGAGGACTGGGTTGCTGTGCATAAGGCAAGACCTCACAAATCCCACTGCTGCGGGGTAGGAGCCTAACAGGGTAACCACAGTTCATGCAGAGCCTGGAGGCGATGTTCCAGGGCACCAAAGAGTAACAGGACATCAGTGAGCCCTTCAAGCATTCAGGAAAAACTCCGAAAGGCCACACCTTAGGAGTAACCCCCGGGTCCTAAAGTAAGTGCCATGTTCTAGGAATGAGGAAAGAGAGCAAAGAAAAAAAAAAGTTTGCTAGGATCAAGATGATCCACTTTTTTTTTTTTTTTTGACAGGCAGAGTTAGACAGTAAGACAGAGAGACAGAGAGAAAGGTCTTCCTTCCGTTGGTTCACCCCCAAAATGGCCAATTTGATGCCCTGTAAATTAAGGGAGAAAACTAGATTCCTATACTGTATCATCCTCAAAGTGCAGCATATAAAAAGATAATTTTAGACATGAGAGGAAACAGGAAAATGTGGCCCATGGTCAGGAAGAATGGACCCCTGTGGCTTACTGTAGGCTAATAGGAACAGACCCCTACATAACAGGAACTAGAATCAGTGGATAAGGAGTTTTAAATTGTCATTATAAAGATGTCCAGTGCTTAAGAGAAAAAGTTACATATAATGAGTGAGCAGAAACATGGAAACTATAAATGAGACTCAAATGGAAACTCTAGAACTAAAAACTATAAGGTATAAAATAAAAACTTCAGTGGATAAACTATGTAACAGATTGGAGTCTGCAGAATAAAGATTCAGCAACTGAAAATAGGTCAACAGAAATCACCCAAACTGAAGACCACAGGAAAAAAATTTAAAAATTTAACAGTGGGTGCCGGCACCTGTGATGCCAACATCCTATGCTGGAGCATTGGTTCACATCCTGCCTGCTCCACTTTCAATCCAACTCCCTCCTGCTAGTGCACCTGGAAAAGCAGTGGAGGATGGCCAGAGTACTTTGGCCCCTGCCACCCACATGAGAGACACAGATGGAGTTCCTGGCTCCTGTATTTGACCAGTTTAGACCGAGCCATTGTGGCCATTTGGGGAGAGAACCAGCAGATGGAACATCTCTTTCTCCATGTGTCTCTCCTTCTCTGTCACGCTGCCTTTCAAATAAACAAAAATTTTTAAAAAAAAAAATAACAGACACTCACAAACTCATGGGACAATATCAGATAATCCAACATGTGACTGGAGAAGCAGAAGGAAAGAAGGGGGAGAATTGAGCACAAAGGATTATTTTCAGGAACGATGGTTGAAAATTCCCCCATTTTGTGAAAGACATCAGTCTACATGTCTGAGAAGCTTGGGGAACTCCAAGCAGGGTAAATACAAGGGAAACCATGCTTGGGTACACTGTTAACACAAAAGCACACGAGGGAAATTTCTAAAACACTGAGGGGAGGGGGACACATGTAACACCACTATGGCTGACTTCTCATATGGAGCAATGACAAGTACAGGCAATGGAACATCTTTCAGACCCTAAAGGGTGGGCTGGCGCTGTGGCTCACTAGGCTAATTCTCCGCCTGCGGCACCAGCACTCCGGATTCTGGTCCCAGTTGCTCCTCTTCCAGTCCAGCTCTCTGCTGTGGCCTGGGAAAGCAGTGGAGGATGGCCCAAGTGCTTGGGCCCTGCACCCGCATGGGAGACCAGGAGGAAGCACCTGGCTCCTGGCTTTGGATCGGTGCAGCGCCAGCTGTGGTGGCCATTTTGGGGGGTGAACCAATGGAGGGAAGACCTTTCTCTCTGTCTCTCCCTCTCACTGTCTAACTCTGCCTATCCAAAAAAAAAAAAAAAAATGCTAAAGGGAAACAAAAAGCCTCTGTCAACTCAAAATTCTGTATCCCATGAACATATTATTTGATAAGAAGCAACACGATGTCAGAGGAATGAAAGCTGAGTGAATTCATTGCTGGCAGCCATTCATATAAAAATGACAAAGGATGGTCCTCAGTCTGAAAGGACATGGTGCCAGGTAGAAACTGTGATCGACAAGAAGAAAGAATATAAGGAGTAAGTAGATGGGCAAATCTGAAAGATTTTTTTTCTCTCAATTTTGTATAAGATTTATTTATTTATTTGGAAGGCAGAGTTACAGAGAGAGATGTCTTCCATCCACTGGTTCATTCCTTCAATGACTGTTAACTGGGCCAGGCCAAAAGCAGGAGCCAAGACCTCCATCCAGGTTTCCCACAAGGGTGGCAGGGGGCCAAACACTTGGGCCATCCTCGGCTGCTTTCCCAGGAGCATTAGCAGGGAGCTGGATTGGAAGTGGAGCATCTGGGACTTGGACTGGTGCCCATATGGGATGCTGGCATCTCAAGTGGTGGCTGACCCACTGTAACTCTGTCTTTGAAGTAAACTAAATCTTTTAAAAAATCCTATATACTATATGACCCAATTTATGCATTTTTTAGAGTTACTTATTTGAAAGGCTGAGTTACAGAGAGAAGAGAGACACAGAGAAATCTTCCATCTATTGATTCACTTTCTAAATGGCCACAATGGCCAGTTGGGCCAGGCCAAAGCCAGGAGCCAGGAGTTTCATCTGGGTCTCCCACATGGGTGCAGGGGTCCAAGCACATGGGCCATCCTCTGCTGCTTTCCCAGGCTATTAACAGGAAGCTGGCTATGAAGTGGAGCAGCCGGGACTCAAACCGGTGGTTAACCCGTAATGCCATAATCTTGCAAAAACATATTTGTACAAAACCAGAAAAACCTAACAATGCAGTCGGAGAATTCAGACTCTATCATCGCCTCCTGTGGGATGTATGGCCTCTGTGGGAGGAGGAAGTGGCACCCACTCGGGAGGGTGGGGGCCTTCCCTGGGGCCCTCCATGTGTCTGCCATCACCAGCAGCACTGGATCCCCATCCTGCTGTAATAGCAAGGTGCACAGAGTAACCCATAAAGCGACAGTTGCCCTCCTGCATTCACGCCAACCCCATCCTCACCGTCCCTCTCAGTCACCCTGCTCCAGCCGCTCGGGCCTCCCGGCTGCTCCTCATGCTTAGAGATACACACAGGCCTTTGTCTAGTGTCCCCTCTGCCCGGAATGCGGTTCCCCAGATGTCCCTGGGCCACTCCCTGACCTCCACCAAGCCTCTGCATTAGTCCTAAGCTGATTGCCTTACCTATCATGAGGACGCAAACCACCTCCTCCCAGGATTCTGCAACCCTTTACTGGGCTCTGTCTCTCTATTTTTTTTTTTTAAGATTTATTTATTCATTTGAAAGGCAGAATTACAGAGAGGCAAAAGCAGAAAGAGAGAGGGGTCTTCCTTCAGCTGGGTCACTCCCCAGATGGCCGCAATGGCCAGAGCTGGGCTGGTCTGAAGCCAGGAGCCAGGAGCTTCTTCCGGGTCTCCCACACTGGTTTAAGGGCCCAAGGACTTGGGCCATCTTCTACTGCTTTCCCAGGCCATAACAGAGAGCGGGATCAGAAGTGGAGCAACTGGGATTTGAACTGATGCCCATACAGGATGCCAGCACTGCAGGTGCAGCTTTACCCGCTACACCACAGCGCCAGCCCCTATTTATTTATTTATCTTAAGATTTATTTGAAAGGAGGAAAGAGAAAGAGGAGAGAGAGAGAGAATGAGCCCAACTACTGCTTCATGCCCCAAATGCTGGCAGCCAAATGCCAGGGCTGGGACTAGGACAGAAGCCAGGAGCCAGAAACTCAGCCCGGGGTTCCCATGTGAGTGAGAGGGACCCAGTGACTGGTGCTCTGTGCATTAGCAGGAAGCTGGAGTCAGGAGCTGTAGCTGGGACTGGACCCCAGGCACACTGATGTGGGATGTGAGTATTTGGTCTGCCAGGCTAAATACACGGCCCCGTGTCTTTGCGTCTGCTGCAGCACTTCACTTCTGACATACTTCCTGAACTGCGTATTCCTGTGAGTCCCTCTGCGGGCATGCAGGCCCCACGGGGTGGGGGTTCCTCTGACTCCTTCGTCAGGAAGCCCCGAGCCGCGAAGCCACACAGCACACAGTGGGCTTCAGTAGACATGAGGGTGAGTAAGGTTTCCATTCATGTTTATTCCATCGTTCTTTTCCTTGCTGATCAGTGGAAAGTCTTTGTACTTTTTTTTTTTTTTTTTTTTTTGACAGGCAGAGTTAGTGAGAGAGAAAGGTCTTCCTTCCGTTGGTTCACCCCCCAAATGGCCGCTACGGCCGGTGCGCTGTGCCGATCCAAAGCCGGGAGCCAGGTGCTTCCTCCTGGTCTCCCATACGAGTGCAGGGCCCAAGCACTTGGGCCATCCTCCACTGCCTTCCCGGGCACAGCAGAGAGCTGGACTGGAAGAGGGGCAACCGGGACTAGAACCCAGAGTACCGGCACTGCAGGCAGAAGATTAGCCTAGTGAGCCTTGGCGCTGGCCAAGCCTTTGTACTTTAACTCACATGTGGCCTTCCCAAGTTTAACGTGTTGCCAATATATAGCTTTGACTTTCAATTTTTCACTCTTATGATTCATTTGAGGAACAGGGGTCCTTCATTCTCATGTAGTTTGATTTACTAATGCTTTCCTTTCACTGCTTCTAAGTCGTTTCCATTTGATCGATTTGCCTATTCCCATCCCATGCTGCATTGTCTTAATTACTGTAGCATTAAAACACTTTTTGAATTCTAGTAAAATAAAGTCTCCCTGGGGCCGGTGTGGTGGGGCACTGGGTTGTGAAGCCAGCATCCTATATTGGAGTGCTGGTTCGAGTCCCGGCTGTGCCACTTTCGAAGAGGTTTCCTGCTCACGTGCCTGGGAAAGCAACAGCAGATGGCTCAAGTACTTGGGTCCCTGCTGTCCATGTGGGAGACTCAGATGGCATCTCTGGTTCTCGGCTTTGGCCTGGCCCAGGCATTTGAGGAGTGAACCAGCAGATGGAAGATCTCTCTCTCTCTCTGCCTTCTGAACAAATAAGTTAGTGTTTAAAAAATGGAAGCTAAGTCTTCCATTACAAGTTCATTTTTCTATTTGTAATATTTTTTAAAAATTTGTATCCAATGCATGAATTGCTTGTATTTTTATAATAAAACATATAGGTGTAGTAATGGAAATATTCATAATACATTTTTAGGTTTAAAAATCAGTTTACACAAGAGTTTGAATAGGTTGCTTTAAGCTGAAAGTATTAAAATACTTATTTGTACATTTATATTAAAATGTAGAAGAGAATATTCCTAAAAGTTAATAGTGATTTTATCTCTGGCTGCAGCAATTGTAAGCGGTTTTTATATTTTGCTCTGTCTTCAGCTCTATTTCCTAAATTTTCTGCTATGAGCGTGGTTTATTTGCCATGAGCAAAAACCTACAACTTTATAATTGCATGTAGGCAATGAGTGTAACAGTGGGGGTTGGGAGGACAGAAAAGCATGAACATTCAGAATCCTCCGCCCTGCCTATTTCCAATACAGCAATCAAAGAACCGATGACGCAGAAGTGACTCTGTGCTTAGTGCCCTGATTTAATCTCTACTGTGTGTCTGTGTCCAGACATCATGTGATGCCCCACAAACATGTGCAGTCATTATGTCAATTAAAAATAAAGGAAAACTGAGGCCAGCACTAGGGCACAACATGCAAAGCTGTCACTTGCAATGCTGGTGTCCCATATCAGAGAGTCCGGGTAAGTCTTGGCTGCTCGGCTTCCGATCCAGCTCCCTGCTAATGTGCTAGGGAAGCGAGTGGAAGGCGGCCAAAGTACTTGAGCCCCTGACTCATGTGGGAGACCCCACTCCCAGCTTTGGTCTGGCCCAGCCTCAGCCATGGTGGCCATTTGGGAAGTAAACTGATGGGTGGAAGACATCTCTTTCTCACTCTGCCTTTCAAATAACTAAATCTTACACACACACAAAAAAATACAACTCAAAAAAAAGAAAAAGAAAGAAGGAGGCATGTGGGGGTGTGAGGGCTACAGTCCAGGGCAGTGCCTGGCCAGAAAGGAGCCTGGAGGAGGGGCTCTTATGCGGGAAAGGAGAGACTGCTGAATTGGTGCTTAGATGCCTTGAGTTCTGGGGCTCAGCAGGAGGGAGGAAAGGAGGGTCCTGTGAAAGCCAGCAGAGAGCCCACCCCAGGCTGCAGCCGGCTCCCCTAGGTCTGAGCTGGGGACGGAAAGTCTCAAGGGTTGAGAACAGAGAAAGCTCCAAGGCTGGGGGTGGAGGGGTGGGGAGGGGAAGGAGAGGGGCTCAGGCACTGCCCACCCTGGGCTCTGGGAGAAGACTTGGCAAGGACCCAGAGCCCACAGATCCGACTTGGAGAGTGTAACACCTGGACACCAGGTGGAGCAGGTGAGGGGTGGAGGAAAAAGAAGACGGGGGTGGGGGGAGTGGGGGGGTAGAGGGAGGAGAAGGAAAGGACCAGGGAAAGAGAGGACTGGGAAGTGATGGGAGGAGGAGGATGGACATACAGCGAGGGGGAGGAGGCAGGAGGAAGTAGGGGGAGGAAGAAGTGAGGGGCAGGAGAGGAAGGAAGTAGAGGAAGAAGGAGGCAGGAAGTGGGGGCAAGGGTGGTGCTGGGAAGCAGAGCGAGCTCCCAGCTGGGAGCCCAGTGCTGAGGGCCCTGGATTGGAGTCAATACGCTCAGGTGCCCAAGGTCAGGAAGATGCACAAGTACCATCACATCTCAGAAAGGGAACGATTTTTGTGAATGACACAGCATGCACACACTTCCCCAAACCATCTCACTGAATCCATCTTCAAAATGTAGCTGTCAGGGCCGGCATCGTGGCACAGTGGCTTAAGCCGCCACCTGCAATGCCAATATCCCATTTGACTGCCAGTTCGAGTCCTAGCTGTTCCACTTCTGATCCAGCTCCCTGCTAATGTGCCTGGGAAAGCAGCGGAGGATGGCCCACGTGCTTGGTTCCCTGCTACCCATGTGGGAGACACAGAGAAAGCTCTTGGCTCCTGGCTTTGGCCTGGCCCAGCCCGGTAGTTGCAGCCATTTGGGGGGGGGGGTGACCCAGCAGGTGGAAAATTTCTCTCTGCCTCTGCCTCTCCTTCTCTGTAACTTTGCCTTTCACATAAATAAATCTTTTTTTTTTTTTTTTACAGGCAGAGTGGACAGTGAGAGAGAGAGACAGAGAGAAAGGTCTTCCTTTTGCCATTGGTTCACCCTCCAATGGCCACCGCGGCCGGCGCGCTGCGGCCGGCACACTGCGCTGATCCGATGGCAGGAGCCAGGTGCTTCTCCTGGTCTCCCATGGGGTGCAGGGCCCAAGCACTTGGGCCATCCTCCACTGCACTCCAACACACACACACACACACACAAATGATTTCCTTTCAATGCTTTTTCCTGGAGCTTTCCCTCTGTTCTCTCAATCTTTCTGCTCTTTTCAATAAAAGTCTTTGGCTAAAAAAGTCCCTTCTTGATTTGTTCACCTGCTTCATACTTCATCGCTGTAAGAACCAGTTCCCAGGGTGTGTTCGGCTGTAACAATGGTAGTTAAGAAACTTGGCGTGGGGGCCGGCTGGCCTTGTGATACAGTGGGCTAAGCTGCTGCCCACAATACCAACACCTCATACTGGAGCACAGGTTCAAGTCCTGGCCACTCAGCTTCTGATCTAGCTTCCCTGCTAATGTGCCTGGAAAGCAGCAGAAGATGGCCCAAGTAGTTGGGTCCCTGCCATCCATGTGGGACACACAGAAGGAGTTCCGGGCTCCTGGCTTCTGCCTGGCCCAGCTGACAGCTGTGGCCATTTGGGAAGCGAACCAGCAGATGGAAGATCTCTTTCTTTCTGCATCTCTCCCTCTGTCATTCAGCCTTTCTAATAAGTTAAATTTTAATTTTAAAAAGCAACTTGCCCAAGAGAGTAGAGGGTAGCAGAGGCAGTGTTTAATAATCCAGACCTTTGGGGTCGGCACTGTGGCACAGTGGGCTAAGCCTCCACCCGTGGTGCCAGCATCCCATATGGGCACCGGTTCGTGTCTAAGATGCTCCACTTCCAACCCAGCTTTCTGCTGGAACAGGATCTGGGAAGGTTACATCAAAAGGTGAATAGTGGTTTTTTTTTTTTTTCTGAGAGAGGAGACTGAGGGTGGTTTTGCTTTCTTTCTTTTAAAAAAATGGTTATTGGGGCTGGCATTGTAGTATAGTGGGTAAAGCTACCTCCTGCAGTGCTGGCATCCCATATGGATGCCAGTTTGAATCCCAGATGCTCCACTTCTGATCCAGCTCTCTGCTATGGCCTGAGAAAGCAGCAGAAGATGGCCCAAATGCTTGGGCCCCTGCACCTGCATGGAAGACCCAGAAGAAGCTCCTGGCTCCTGAATGAACGCAGATCAATGAAGCTCCAGCTACTGTGGCCATCTGGGGAGTGAACCAGTGGATAGAAGACCTTTCTCTCTGTCTTTCCCTCTCTCTGTAACTCTGCCTCTCAACTAAATAAATAAAATCTTAAGAAAGAAAAAATCCAGACCTTTAACCCCAAAGCCCAAGCCCTTTCCAAATCCCTTAGTTTAGGACTGGGGGAGGGGCTAAGGAGGAGGGGTTTCTACGTGGTGCTAGAGGGGCTCCCCTGACAGCCCAGCTGCAGAGAGGCGGGGTGTGGTGGGGAAGGTCAAGGAAACCTCTTCTCCGGCTGGAATGTGCGATAAAGGCGCCATGCCCAAGCACTGGGTCAAGGGTCCTTGCAGAAATGAGAAGAACTGGACTCTACTGCCCCAGTTTTCCCTATAACACTGGGCAGCTCAGGCGCCGTCAGTGAGCTGATCCAGGCAGGGGGCTGAGCAGGACTCTGGGAGCTGTGCTTGGCGGGTCCCTCCTGAGCCCAGGCCCCGCTTCTGCGTCAGAAGCCACGGTAATGACAAATACAGCATGCTAGCTAGCTGCATTAGGGCACACTGCGGGCAGAGGGCAGATCCCGCTTTAAAACCCAAGGCCTCTTCCCCTGCGGCTGCCTTGTGGCCACCCACCCTGCCGGCGTGCATTCCTTGGCCCAAAGTCAGAGCTCCTCCCTGGGGCAAAGCCCTTCAGCTGCTGACTGTGGACCAGCTCTGCAGAGCCGGCTCAGCTTCCAAGTTCAAGCCGGCACAGCCCAGCGGCCCCTCCCGCCCGGTCCTGCTTCTCTCCCAAGCCTGCTGTGGTACGGATCTGTAGGACGCTCCCTAAGGCGCCTGTGCACCATGCTCCCTCTCAGTCAGCTGCCGGGAGAAGCACCTGGATGCTGCTCTCACCACGACAGCAACTGGCAAGGAAAATATAACGTAAGCATTGTAGGTCTCCTTTCTGCAGGTGAGAGAAGTGGGACTCAGGGGTGGCCACTTGCCCAAGGTCACACAGCTGGCGAGGGCACACTCAGGGTCTGAACTCAGTCTTCAGGAGCCAAACCTCAAACTCACTGCACCCCTGTCTCATCTCTGAGGGGCACGGCCCCCAAAGAACTCACCAAGAGAGGAGGCAAGGGCTTGGGCCACTGTGAGATGGAGCAGGTCCCCTCGGTCCTAGCGGGGTATGCAACCCTTTGTTCCCTGGCTGCGGGCCACGGTCCAGGTTGGACACTTTTCCTAGCCACTCAGAGGCCAGCTGTACAGGGCATAGCAGGTGCACCCCCCAGTAAGCATCTCCACCTAACCCCCACAACCACAACACACTTCCCCGTGTCCCAACACAACATCCCAACAGCACAGACTTTTTGTAACCAGCCAGGACATGGTAGAGCATGAAACCCGTTATATAAGTGGTCTACCTTAAGCCTTGCTGCATTCTATTTGTTTCATGACAGGGCAAAGATGGAAAATTTTGCCTTGAGGTAGAAATATAAAATAAAGACAGAGCGGCCGACCACGTGGTGTGCAGCCTCCCCTGCTCTTCACCACCACCTTGCCCATGAGGGAGGACCTGTGTGGCTCGCTGGCCGCACCATCTGCCTTCCACACTCATCCATCAAGACCCCAGCCCCTGATGGATCCTCTTCCATGCTCTCAGGGCTCCTAGAATAAATAACTATGTCATCTTGCAAACTCATGCCACCAAGGATCACAGATTCTAGGGTCAGTGGGTTCAGGCGCCTCCTGACAGTGCCTCGGGCTGCCCCCACTTCTTTTGGAAGCTGTTTCTACAACTTGCCTCCAACGCCCATCCACCAATCTACAGGCAAGCTTGCCTCCTTGACCCTGGTGACCACTGATGCTTTGCAAAAGTTGTCAGAATAAAAATGGAGTCACTTGTGTCAACCGCAATAGAAATAAATAAATCTGAGTGCTTAAGAAGCAAGGGCCCCTGGGCACATTGCCTGATAGTAACTATCACAAAAGGCTCCAGCAGAAGAACAAAGCAGCAGGTGCACAAAGACCAGCGCAACCCTCTACAGTCACTTCTACAGGGACATCTGCCTAGCACCTGCCTATTCAACCGCACAGTGACGTCAGTGCATCCTTGTGACCATTGGTAATTGTCTCAAAATATCTTGTGTAGGGGTGGGCATTTGACACAGTGATTAAGTTGCAGCTTGGGAAGCCTACGACTGTATCAGAGTGCCTGGTTTGAGTCCTGGCTCCTCCACTTCCAATCCAGTTTCCTGCTAATGCACACCCTGGTAAGACAACAGGTGATGGCTCAAGTACTTGGGCTCCTGCCACCCATGTGGGAGACCTGGATGGAGTTCCTGGCTCCTGTCTTTGGTCAGCCCCAGCCCTGGCTGTTGGCAAGCACTGGGGAAGTAAAGTCAAGTCAACCAGTGGATGGAAGATCTCTCTCTCTCTCTTTCTCCCGTGCCTTGGAATAAAACAAAAATAAATAAATTTTACAAAATAAAAAATATCTTGTGTAATCCTCATTTCTGCCTTTACAAATGTCCCTTGAGTCTCATGGCACACATGTTCTCAGTGCAGGGCTCCGCTATTCCCAAATAAAGCAGGATTCTGCTTCGATTGTCACCTCTTTGTGTTTCTCTTGGTCGACAGCCTCTGACTGCGCCTGCCCCGTTGTCCTCTGCCCCCAGCCAATCCACTCTCCCATCTGCCCTGTACTCCTTGCTTCCAGTCTCAGGACAGGCTCTCTCTCCCTGCTTTTAGCTCCTGGCGACCGGTGTGGACCCCACTGCACCGTGAACACCACTTCCTCTCACTTCCGCAAGTCCCCCTCCCTCCTGGCGACATCCCAAAGTCTATTAATACGCTCACTGCATGCGCTTTCTCGACTCTGAGTCACTCTGAGCTCCTGAGCCTTTTGGAAGAGTAATGTGTCCTCTCGCAGACCATGGGGAAAGGCAAGAGAAGCAAAACGTTACAAGTAGGACCCAGCAGCTGAGAACTACAAATCATAAAATGAACAACAGAGTGAGGTTTATTCCAGAAATCTGAAGCCTGTCAGCATCAGGAAATCTATTAATGGAATTCATCTCAAGAATAGATTAAAGGAGGAAAGTGATAGGACAGTTGACAGATGCCTATAGTACTCTTGATAAAATCCAATGTATATTGTTTTAAAAAACACTCCTAGTAAACTAGGGGTGAAAGGCTAATTCTAAATCAGGATAGAGAACCAATCTGAACCAGAAGCTAGTGTCATAGTTGCAAGATGAACCACTGCTCTACAGGTGCACCAGGATGTCTGGGATTAGAGTGGATATAAAGTATTGTTTGGAACTACGTTCTAGTCAATGTGATCATCGAAGAAAAAAAATTAAAAATTGATCTAATTCTTGAAAGGGAAAGCCAAAAAGAAGGTTGAGGGGCAGGGAGTTAGCCTGGGAGCTGAGATGCCCCTGTCCCATGTCACAGTGCCTGGGGTTGGTGTCCAGCTCTAGCTCCTGCCAGTGCAGACCCTGGCGGGCAGCAGTGACGGCTCAGGTAATTGGATTCCTGCCACGGTCATGGGAGACCTGGATTGAGCACTCAGTGTCTGGCTCCAGCCTCAGTCGTGGGGACATTTGGGGAGCTCTCTTCACCTGCCCCTCTCTGTGCCCCTCTCTCTCTTCCTCTCAAAAACAACAAAAGATTAGCTCTATGGAAGAGCCAAGGATCAATGAAAATGATTGTAATTAATGAGAAAAATTAATCAGGCAGGTAGTTACAAAACTATTCTTGCTTGCCAGCGCTGTGGCTCAATAGGCTAATCCTCCGCATGCGGCGCCAGCACACCAGGTTCTAGTCCTGGTTGGGGCGCCGGATTCTGTCCTGGTTGCTCCTCTTCCAGTCCAGCTCTCTGCTGTGGCCTGGGAGGGCAGTGGAGGATGGCCCAAGCCCTTGGGCCTTGCACCCGCATGGGAGACCAGGAGAAGCACCTGGCTCCTGGCTTCGGATCAGCACGGTGCGCCAGCCGCAGTGGCCATTGAGGGGTGAACCAACGGAAAAGGAAGACCTTTCTCTCTGTCTCTCCCTCTCACTGTCCACTCTGCCTGTCAAAAAAAAAGAAAAAAAAAAGAAAAAAAAACTATTTTTGCTTTTCTATATAGTGGCAATGATCAGCTAGAAAATACAATTGGAAAAGGGATTCCATTCACAGCAGCAACCAAAATATAAAATATCAGGGAAGAATCTTAGCAAGAACAGCATAGGGCCTCATCAGAAAGAGCTCACACCTCACTGAGCAGTCCTGACAAACACGGACCCCTACCCTGTTTCAAGGTTTGAAGACTCAATATCAGAAAAATGTTCACCTCCCCGAAATTCATCTGCAATGTGCCATCATTGCAAGCAAAAATCTCCGTTGAGCTCTGAGTAGAATTAGATTAAATGACTCCAACATTAATTTGAATGGTTAAGCATGAGGAAATTTGTAAGAGAAATTGGAGAAAAACAGACTGAATTGGAGCAAGGCACACTTGCCATGTCAGATACAGAAAAAATATATTTTAAGTCCACAGTGGAATCCTGGTGTCAGAGTAAACAGACCGACGGAACGAGCAGGCTGGGGAACCCGGCTCGCCTTCCAAGCCAGTGGGGAAGGAATGAGCTCTTCAAGGGGCGGTGTGGGACCGCAGTTAGACTGCTTCATCTGGCTTGACTTGATGTTAGTGAAACATAAAGCATTTCCATATGTCAAAGACACTATTTAAGTCAAATATTTACAGCAAAATTATATTCACATAAAAAATTATACCATGTCTGGAATTTGCTTCAAAAGACCAGGGAAAGTTGGGAGGGGAATCAACGGAGCCAAACGGATGCTATCTTGACAGTGGCCACAGCTGGGCCATGGGTAGGGGGGGCTCCCGAAACCAGCCTGCCTTGTTTCACACGTGTTTGCAGTTTTCCACAATAAAATGGCTTCAAAGACCACAGGAGTTAAAAATCCCAATCAGGAACATGTTTGTGCTATGAAACACAAAGATAAATGGCCTTAAGATATAAATTGCTTTTACGAAGTGATACAGATGTTCAGTCTCAACAGTAATCAAAGAATTACAAATATTTCCTAAAAGGAAAAGTAATTTTCAGTCTGTAAGAATAACAAAGATTGTAAAAGGGCCAGTGCTCACCACAGGTGGAGGTGGGGGAGATGGGCCCCTCACATAAGGGGTGAGGAATCAAATATTCCAACTCCCCCAGGGACCAACTGCCCACGGAGCTACGGAGCCATTACAATACATTTGTACATTGACTCAGCAGTTCAAGGTTCAATAATCTTTCTCACAGATATAAATACATAAGCAAGTTAGGGGGTTGGCATGTGGCGTAGTGGGTAAAGCCTCCACCTGTGACACCAGCATCCCACATGGGCACAGGTTCGAGTCCTACCTGCTCCTCTTCTGATCCAGCTCCCTGTTAAAGGCCTGGGAAAAGCAGCAAAAAAGAGTGCTTGGATACCTGCCACCCCCATGGGAGACACTGAAGAAGCTCCTGGCTCCTGGCCTCAGCCTGGGTTGGCCCTGGTCATTGTGGCTATTTGGGGAGTGAACCAGTAGATAGAAGATGGATCTCTCTCTCTCTCTTTCCCTCTCCCTCTGTAACTCTGACTTTGAAATCACTCAATCAAAACACATAATCAAGTTTACAGAGATGTTTATACATGCATGTTTATCACAACACTCATTGGTATTAACAGTGCAACGTTGGGAAAGCCCCCAAATGTTAGTCACTAAATAGTACAATGAACTATGATGGTTCCACCATGAACAAAGCTGATGGAGATTTAAAGCGGATGACACAGAAAAAGATGCTGACGACGGAGGAAACGGATCAGCCGTGGTATGCGAGTCAGGACACCATTTCAGAAACAGAGGCAGGAAAAGGATTTGGGAGGATTACATCAAAAGAGGAATAGCGATTTTTCTCTGGGCTAGGTTACTGAGAGTGGTTTTGCTTTCTTTCTTTAAAAAAATATGGTTACTAGGGCCGGCACTATGGTGTAGCAGGTAAAGCTAGCACCTATGGTGCCAGCATCCCCCATGGGCATGGGTTTGTGTCCTGGCTGCTCCACTTCTGATCCAGCTCCCTGCTAATGTGTCTAGGAAAGCATTGGAGTCCTTGGGCCTCTGCACCTGTGTGGGAGACCTGGAAGAAGCTCCTGGATCCTGGCTTTGCATAGGCCCAGCTCCAGCTGTTGTGGTCATTTGGGGAGTAAACCAGTGGATGAAAGACTTTCTCTCTCTCTCTCTCTCTCTCTCTCTTCTTTGCCTCTCTGTAACTCTGCTTTTCAAATAAATAAATAAATAAATAAATGTTTTTAAAAAAATGGCTTGTGGCCGGCGCTGCGGCTCACTAGGCTAATCCTCTGCCTTGCGGCGCCGGGTTCTAGTCCCGGTCGGGGCACCGATCCTGTCCCGGTTGCCCCTCTTCCAGGCCAGCTCTCTGCTGTGGCCAGGGAGTGCAGTGGAGGATGGCCCAAGTGCTTGGGCCCTGCACCCCATGGGAGACCAGGAGAAGCACCTAGCTCCTGCCATTGGATCAGCGCGGTGCGCCGGCCGCAGCGCGCCAGCCAGCAGCGGCCATTGGAGGGTGAACAAATGGCAAAAGGAAGACCTTTCTCTCTCTCTCTCTCTCACTGTCCACTCTGCCTGTCAAAAAAAAAATGGCTTGTGACTATAGGAAAAGATGCTCAACCTTATCTACAGCATTGCTAGCCTACCCTTTTAATGCTAAAACCCTGACTGTGCCTTGGTCCCCTGCTGTCCTCACTGGATGCTCTTTGGGACACTGCCCCTGTAGCCCAAGGCAGGCTGATGGCTCTTAAGGCTCCACCCCCCCCCACCAGGTCTGACCTCTCCCCAGAGCCTCTGATGAGTATAATCAACAGACTCCCAGGTATCCCCATTTGAGTTTCCTGCATCTCAAACTCAACACCAAACCCTCTCCTCTTGAAGGAGCTGCGCTGTCATCCACCAGGTCCTTCTGGATGAAGCTCCTCCCACTTCCTCATCCCGCCCCTCCAATCAATCAAGACTCACCACACTTCTGCCCACTAAATGTTCACCTCCAGTTGCCTCCTCTTGCCCCCACCCACTGTCCCCGTTCAGACCCTTACACCCCCTCTCCCTGGGTGGACACAATAGCTTCCTAAATGGGCTTTCCTTCACCACTCTGGCCCTTTAAGAAACAGCTCCCGGGTTGTTGCTGGAGCCCAAGTGCCTGGTACTGTATTCTATGGACCTGTGCCACCCAGCCCTGGTCGCTTTCTCCACAGTGGCTCTGAGACACCCTGCTCTGGTGATTCGCGTGGGTCACCTTAACTAGTGCTCAACCTCGTGGCCCAGGGTGCTCGAATCTTCTCTCCGGGCATGCTTACCACGCTCCACATTCTGATTTAATGTTTACCAAATCAATGTGAGCACGTGGTACAGAAAGTCAAATTATAGAAAAGGCTGGAATGAATAAAATCCAGCCAGGAGCCTCCACTCCCACTCCCATTGCCACTCCCCCTTCCTGCCAGGCAAACACTTTGAATTTTTCCAGCTGTTTCTTCTGATACTCACGTTCATATCTCTAAATAAAATATTTACAAAGTTGCTTGTGGATTTATCAAGTTTATGCATCATTTTTACTGCTCACGTGACGGACAGGGGCTTAGCTCTATTAGATTGCCAACATCTTGCCTCTCCCACTGTATCTGCTCTCTTTGGTTAAATCATGTTTATGTGATTGTGGCTATAAACACTGTCACTGCAGAATCGAGCAGGATGGAATAAAATCCGTTTGTGTGTATGCAGAGCTTTGGTTTTCCAGGAAGTTCCAGTTGTCTTTTGTCTTTATTTTACTTTTTTAAAGATTTATTTATTTGAAATGGAGAGAGAGAGAGAGAGAGAGAGAGAGAGAGAGAGAGAGAGAGATCTTCTATCTGCAGGTTCACTTCCCAAATGTCCCACAATGGCCAGGGTTGGGCCAGGCTGAAGCCAGGAGCCTGGACCGTCATCCTGATCTCCCACATGGGTAACAGGGGCCCAAGCACTCGGGCCAAATGCATTAGCGGGGAACTGGATTGGACACGGAGCAGCCAGGACTCCCAGCTGGTGCTCACGTGGGATGCTGGTGTCCCAGGCAGCGGCTCAACCTGCTGTGCCACAGCGCCCTCCCTTCACTTCTCTGCCATCCTCTCCTGTAGACACCCCTCCACGCTGGCTTTGGAGGCTCTGGCACCTGTGCTGCATTACTGAGTCTCCCTTTCTCCGTCCCCCACCTCGAGCTCCTGTCCCCAGCTCCAGGCTGGACGCAGCTCCCACGCTCACTCACGGCATCAGCCTGGAACGTTGCTCCACTGCCTCGGGCTTAGCCTCCCTTTCTTGGCTTGCTCCCTCCCTCTGCTGGCACAGATTATTAATAACGTCCTGGCCAGCGCCGTGGCTTAACAGGCTAATCCTCTGCCTTGCGGCGCTGGCACACCGGGTTCTAGTCCCAGTTGGGGCGCCAGATTCTGTCCCGGTTGCCCCTCTTCCAGGCCAGCTCTCTGCTATGGCCTGGGAAGGCAGTGGAGGATGGCCCAAGTGCTTGGGTCCTGCACCCCATGGGAGACCAGGAGAAGCACCTGGCTCCTGGCTTTGGATCAGCGCGGTGCGCCGGCCACAGCGGCCATTGGAGGGTGAACCAACGGCAAAAAGGAAGACCTTTCTCTCTGTCTCTCTCTGTCACTATCCACTCTGCCTGTTAAAAAAAATAATAATAATGTCCTTTAACTTACCAAGTCCTTACACATCTGAAACAGTGTTCTTATTCCACCGCAATGCTTGATGGTGCTTCGACTGGGTGTTGAATTCTAGGGTGTAATTCCTTTCCCCCTGCAATCTGAAGGCTTTTTCTTCTTACTTCTCAGGTCTGACATTACCAGTAAGAATTTTCATGCTGGGGCTGACGTTGTGGCAGAGTGGGTAAAGCTGCTGCCTACGAATCGCCATTCGAGACGGGCGCTGGTTTGAGTCCCAGCTGCCCACTTCCAATCCAGCTCCCTGCTGATGTGTCTGGGAAAGCAGTGGAAGATGGCCCAAGTTCTTGGGCCCCTGTGCCCACATAGGAGACCCAGATGAAGTTCCTGGCTCCTGGCTTCCACCTGGCTCAGCCCTGTCCATTGTGGCCATCTGTGGAGTGAACCAGTAGATGGAAGATCTCTCTGTCTCTGTCTCCCACTCTCTTTCTGTAAATCTGACTTTCAAATAATTAAATAATATTTTTAAAGATTTATTTATTTGAAAGGCAGAGTTACAGAGAGGCAGACACACACACACACACACACACAGAGAGAGAGAGAGAGAGATCTTCCATCTGCTGGTTCACTCTGCAAAGGCCGGAGCTGGGCAGATCCAATGCCAGGAACCAGGGGCTTCTTCCTGGACTTGGGCCATGCTCTACTGCTTTCCTAGGCTATAGCAGAAAGCTGGACTGGAATTGGAGCAGCCAGGACTCAAACGGGTACCCATATGGGATTCCGGTACTGCAGGTGGCAGCTTTACCCACTTTGCCACAGCACTGGCCAATTTTTTAATTTTAAAAAATTAAATAATTTTTTAAAAGGTAAAGAATTCTCATGCCACTGTGATGTTCACAGGAATTTCATATTCTCTGGAAGTGTTTTGTGTATTCTCTTTGTCCTTGATAGACTGAAATTTTAGGTTGACATACATTGCTGCCATCTATTCTTTCTTCTAAATATTTATGTATTTAACAGGGAGAGAGAGAGCGCACTCTCATCCGCTGATTCACTCCCCAAATGCTGGCAACAGCCAGATGGGCCAGGCTCACGCTGGGAGCCAGGGATTCAATCCATGTCTCCCACGTGAGTGGCAGGAACCCAAGTACTTGAGTCACCACCACCACTTCCCAGGGTCTACATTAGCTGGAGTCAGGAGCCAGCGCCAGGAATCGAACCCTTGCCCTCCAGTGTGGAGCGTGAGCATCGCCGCACCTGCTCCCTAATTTCTCTCTTCGCACTGGGCTGACTCAGTGGAGTCCTTCATGCTCTCCAAGCTTCAGGGCTGGGAACCGTCCTGTATTATTTATTTGATCATTTCCTCCCCTCGATTCTGTCTTTCTGGGATGCCTAACTCATCCAGGATGAGCCGTCCAAATGGGTTCTCCTTTCACATCTCAGATCTTTTCCATCTGTCCTGTTATTCTGCCTCTGGGATACTTCTTCAACCTCATCTTCCAATTCTATGGAGTCTTCATCGTCTATTGTAAGGGAGAGTTCCCTAACCTTAGCTCCAATTCTGCTGAATATTTTATTCTGGCAGCTGTGTCTTAAATGTTCTAATTTCCGAGAGCTCTTTCTGGTCCTCCGAGTTTCCCTCTGCAGGCCAGTCTCTGTGGACCTGAATCAGTGCTTTTGTTGTTTGGTTCTGGATCTTTCTGCTCTGCCCATGATTTCTATGTCCTCTGGGGTCCTCTGCCCCCATTTCAGTCCTGTTGGATCATCTTTGTGGTGATGGTTTGCGAGCTGTGTCTTCGCAGGTGGGGTTTTCTCAGGGCCTGAACTTGACCTTGGGGCTCTCACATGCCTGGGTCTCGGGCCACTCAGCTGTCCTGAGGAGGAGCCTGCACCCTCCCGGCCAGGTAGGAGAACCCTAGCTGTGAGCTCTGTGTGTGTGGTGTGGCGTTTGACTTTGTTCCAATCCTCCCCCTATTCTGGTAACAGTTCCCATTCCTGCCTCTGCCACAGCTGGCTCTTTGGGGACCACCTGGCTGGGGCAAATGAGCCCCCACTTCCCCACACCCCTTCCCTGTGCTCCCTCCATGCTTCCGCGTGATCACCTCAGCCCTGCACCTCAGTCTCCTGGAACGCAGTCGAAGCTTCTCATCTTTTAGCGGCTTCTCTTCATCACTGCACATTTAAGGTTTTTAAAGAAAAAACTCTTCCTGTTAAAACTAGAGGGGTCTTGGGAGGGAAGGCAGACAGGGATATGTGTTCAACCTGCCATTTTATGGCACAGGTTCACCTCTGGCTGGGCTCCCAGGGACAACAGCTGCTCCTAAATCACCTTTGTGTCCCCAGAGCTGAGCACAGCGGATGGCCATTGGTCAGTCAGCAGCCCGCAAAGCACCCATCTGACGGAACTGAACCTACGGGTCTCTGAATCCCTCATGCTCAGCAAATTGCCTGGGTTGTCCGGGATGACAGGGGATGCAAATCGTCACCCACGGAGACCGGTGGAGGGCGAAGGGAAGACAGGAGTGGCGGGGCAGGTGCATGGAGTTTATGGCCACCTACAACATCAGGGAGAGCTTGTGAACCAGAACTCATGCCTTGTGTGGCCTTGGAGGACATGGTCGGGAACAGTCAGAGGTGGAGCACCCTCAGTGACAGGCTCGGCTCCTCTGGGCAGTCACGTAGTTAACAGCCAGCTCCTGACGGTGGAGCCCACTGCCTGGAGAGGCCATGAGTTCCCCACTCTGGAAATGTACAAGCAGAGCTGGACAACCATCTATGAGAGCCACTGCAGGGAGAGCTCAACTCTCTGACTGAGAGATTGGGCTCAATCTGTTTATAACTCTACCAGAATCAAAACATGTTTTGAATAGCAAATATGATCATAGGATAATATCCCTGTTATGCTAAATGAAATAACAGAGTAAAACCTACTTTTAAAAAACAATGCAGTAATCTTAATTGTTATGTAAAATTAAAATTACATAATTTGTAATGAAAGACTATGCTTTTCAGCAGGTCGACTTTGGCATGATTATGCATAAAACAACGAAGCAGTGAGAGCACCCAGATGCAGAATCATCACAAATGTGACTGGTACACAGGGATTCTGAGCAGGTGAGCGGTTTCAATGACTCAGTCACCGTGGGGAGCTGTGGTCTCCCAAATGACACACAGCTGCTAACACTCCCTGTTTTCTAAACAGGAGAGTCCAGGACAGTCAACGGTGTCTGTGTAAACCGTACAGCAGAGCTACTTCTGACTGGGGTTTTGCTGCTTGGAAAGGTACATGTGGCTGTGCAGGAGTGAATCATGCCACGCCGATGTCAGCAGCTGTCCTCTAATCATTGTCACAGTCAAAGCGTCCCCATCTCCCAAATGCCCCCAAGGATCGCCACTGCCTAAGAACCGCTGGACTAGATGGACCTTAAAGGGGGCTGGGGTCCCCATTCTCTACAGCTGCGGGACACAGAGGGGCAGCTGCCACTGAGGGCATCCGTGGAGGCTTCCTCCTTCCAAACAGATCGTCACAGCTGAGAAACCAGCAGCTCCGTGATGCGTCATCCCCTACCGTGGAGGACGACTGAGTGTGGGTGGCTGCCCCCACATTCCACCCTCCTGGAAGGAAAACTTGGCTCCTACGATGAGGACGTCAACGGCGTTGCCCCCAGCACCCTTCATGCCCCTCCTCATGACCAGTGTGCAGAATCCCCGAATCTGAAGCAACCCAGCCTCAGTCATTCTCCTCCTCCCCCGAGCCTCCATGGCTGGAAAGATGCACTGTGGCGCAGGCTGCTGGGCCACTGCAGATGGAGAACCCGCCACCTCCCACCCCTGTCCACTCCCTGCAGCCTGAGCTGCCTTGGGGCCACTCAGCCACGGGTTCCTCCCTGCTGTCCACAGAGGGCCTGGCCCCCGTCAGAGGACATGGAGAAGCCCGGTGGGGACACTTCCACATCCCTCTCCTCTCCAAGGTGAACTCTTTCTGTGCTCTGGGTCGTGTCCCCTCCCAGCACCCTGGGGTGGGCTCTATCACTCTCTCCCCAGCCTCAGTATCCTTAACCACATTCCCCTCCCTCTCCTCGCTCAGCTCCCCTGACTTACTCAGGAAAGAGCTGCTCCAGCTCCCTCTCTCCTGCATGAAGGCCCCTCCCCAGCGCCCCTGCGACCACCAGGTTGCAAATGGCTGGGCCATCAAGTCCCGTCCAGCTTTCATCTCCTGCTCAAGCTCTCAGCCTCATTCAATCCCAAGAACGTGCGCTTTCTCCTGAACGCCCGCTCTGGCTGTCAGGGGTCCTTTGCTTTTCCTGCCTGTTCTTTGCTGGCTCCTTCCCACGTCTCCATCACCACCACCCCTCTCCCAACTTGTTCCTCGCCCCAACCTCCCCTTCTGTGCTAGGGGCCTGGCAGCGGCGTCTTCTCCCCATTCTCTCACTTGCTCCTCTGCCTCCCACAAGCCTTGGATGACGTCGACTCCCCAGTCTACACCCAGCCCCAGCTTCCCTCCTCAGCTCCAGTGCCAGGGCACACCGGCCCGCCAAGCCTCTTCAAACCTGCTCTGGCCCCGGGGGTCTCTAGCCCACAGCACGGAGCCGCCTCACCTGTGCCTGCTGTGCACACTGGGAGCCACGATCTGCTTCTTTCATCCCTACCCCCTGTGCGTCTGCCCCAAACCCAGTGGGTCCTCACCCAGGACACCCCTGCACCTGACCCTCTGCTCCGTCCTCTCTGCCGCCACCACCCACAGCCTGAGGCCTCGGGCTCTTTCCCCAGCTCTCAGCTACCCACTTCCACAGCCGGCAGGTTTTCTCTGTCACTTGCTCTTCTGGGCCCACCTGACTCCAACATGTCTTCCCTCTCGCTTAGTGCTCCCACGCTCACTGTCCACGGCTCCTGTGCAGGGCGCAGCTCACCCTTCACCAGCCTGCCCTGTGCCCCTCTCTGCTGCTATCCTGAGCCCCTGAAACCCTGGGGTCTGCCAGCTGACTGCTTCGCTACCCAGGACCGTGAAGGGCACACATCTGTGCTCGCTCACACAACACGCTCTTCAAGCTTCTGTAGGCGCTGGTGTTGCTCTTCCTTTTGGTATTAACTGACAGCTGTGTGCCTGCCGCACCCTAAACCTTACTCTTCTTTAAACAAGCGATGCCCTGTACAGAGTAGCACGCAGCAAGTGTGCAGTGCTGATCAGTAAATGACAATAAATGAGCAGCGGCGTTGATTTTAAAATTATGCCTTCATGTGTCTCTTTGTCATAGGTCAAATTTTAATGATATACAAATTACCTGAAAATTTTGTTAATGCAGATTCTGATTCGATAAGACCAGGTGGGACCTGAGATTCTACATTTCTAATAAGCTCCCAGATAATCTTTGTGGGTTTTTTTGTAGGTTAATTTTTTTTTAAATTAACTTATTTGAGAGGCAGGGAGAAAGAGAGACAGAGTTCTGCCATGCACTAGTTCAGTCCCCCAAATGATTGCAGTGGCTCAAAGGCCAATGCCAGGAAATGGGAGTGCAGTCCAGGTCTCCCACGTGTGTGGCAGGGATCCAGGTACTGAGGTTATCACCTGCTGCCTCCCAGGGTGAGCAGAAAGTTGGAACTGGGAGTGGAGCCAGGACCTGGACCCAGGCTTTCCAGTAGGGGACGCAGGTGTCCCAACCCAGCACCTTCACTGCTACACCAAACGCCTGCCCCATCCTAGGTGATCTTGATGCCGGTGGTCAGTTGGCCACACTTCAAGGAGTGAGGCCCTGTCCCATTGCTGTGATTTGGTCTGGTCTGAGTGTCCCCTCAGTGTAAGGTATTAAGAGGTGGCAACTTAACCTGAGTATGGAGTTAGGAGGTGGGGCCATTGAGAGGCGAGCAGAACTGGATAAGGCCATTCGAGTGGCGCCCCATGATGCAATCCTGGCGGCTTGGCAAGCAGGGAAGACAAAGAGGAGCCACAGGGCATGCACTCCTCTCTTCCTCTGATGCTCTGTGTTCCTTGGGACTCTGCCACAATGAGGCCATCGGCAGGTGAGGCCCCTTGACCTTGTGCCTCTAGAATCACAACCCCAAATAAAGCCTTTTTCTTTATGAGGTCGCTTCCTCGGGTACAATAATGAAAACCTAACATACCTATGCCAAAGGTTGTCAAGTTTTGTCAGATATTAGAATCACCTGGAGAGCTTTTTAAACTCCCAATTTTTTTTTGCCAATTAAATCAGAGTGTCTGGGGCAGGAACCAGGGGTCAGTGTATCGCAAGCTCCTCGGATGATTCCAACGCACTGTGAATTTGGGAACCCTGGGCCTGAGCCATCTCTTACTCCATCAGCAATGACCCTCAACCCGGGATCCTCATTAGAGTCACCTGGGGAGCACTTGCTAGCTGCAGCTGCCTGGGGCCCACGCAGGCAATTAAATCAAAGCCTCTGGGGCTTGCACCTGCACATTTCTAAAGCTCCCCAGGAGAGTCTAGCACTGACGTGAAGGCTCATGAGTCTAGAACAAAGAGTAGGCATGAAGTCAGGTCTGGGTCCCCATTCTCCGTAATCTCGGAGAAGTTAGTTTAGCCACCTCTCCTATAACAGATTAAAAATGCATGTCCCGGGACCAGCGCCCTGGCTCACTAGGTTAATCCTCCGCCTGCGGCACTGGCATCCCATGTGGGCGCTGGGTTCTAGTCCCGGTTGCTCTTCTTCCAGTCCAGCTCTCTGCTGTGGCCCGGGAAGGCAATGGAGGATGGCCCAAGTGCTTGGGCCCTGCACCTGCATGGGAGACCAGGAGAAGCACCTGGCTCCTGGCTTCGGATGGGCATAGCTCCAGCTGTAGCGGCCATTGGGGGGTGAACCAACGGAAGGAAGACCTTTCTCTCTCTCTCTCTCTCTCTCTCTCTCACTGCCTAACTCTATCTGTCAAATAAAAAAAAAAATGCATGTCCCATGGGGCAGGCATTGCAGCGCAACAGGACACCCGCATGGCCCCTCGAAATGCCGGATCAAGTGCACATACTCTGCCTCTGATCCCACTCCCTGCAAAAGCACCTGCAAAGGCAGCAGACAATAGCTCAAGTGTGTGGGCCCCTGCCACACACAAAGGAGACATGGGTGGAATTCTGGGTTCCTGGTTTTTGGCCTGGCCAGCCTGGCTGTTGTGAGCATCTGGGGAGTTAATCAGCGGAAGGAAGATCTTTCTCTCTTTGTCTCTGTCCCTTAATCCCCATCACTCTGCCTTTCACATAAATAAATAAATGAATGGTTTGAAAAAAAAAATACACATCTTTCATCTTACCCTAATTTTAGTAGAGGCCTCTGGAAGTCATGAAGAACCGAATAGATTTTGGAAAAATGCCCGCGTAAGAGCCTGTGTTCCCCTCTCTACTACACAGTGACCACTTGGTCCTTGGCCGCAGAGCCAGCGGGAGAAGCGTCTGTCATGCGTGAAATCCCAGCTAGGGAGCAGATGGCTCGGCAGCAGCCAGGCCACCACAGGACAAGTCATCAGGACCTGCCTTCGCAGGCAGACCGAGGGGTGGAACCAAACATGGCCCCTGCGAAGAAGCCTGGCCTGCAGCCTCGATGCTGCGGGTGGCCTGGTCGGCCCTGGCCAGGGAAAGGGCACACACACCTCCTGTTCTCAGCACACCCTGCAGCACTGTCACCTGACCACAGCCCTGAGCCTGCAGGTGAGCGCCAGCCTCTTCTTTCAGGAGCGTTCTCCGTGCGGCTGCCCTGGTGCCTAGGGAAGGATACAAAACAAACACAAAAACACCTGGGTTCACCCACATTGGCTCCACACCTGGCGGCATGGACTTGGGTCTCAGTTCCCTCAGCTGCTGTTATTACTGCTTTTAGCAGCATAATGCTTCTAGACAAGGGTACTTCCAAAACATCACAGGAAGTGGAATTCAGATATGTGGTCTGGATGCAAAGGTGCGGAAGTCGATGCACAGTTTTTCATAAAGTACATTTTCTGTGAGGTTTTTGAGGCCTCCCCCTACGTATGAATGTCCAAACATTTTGCACCAAAAATGTAATTTTTATTTTAGTTTCTGCCACCTTTTTAAAGACCGCATGTATGCAAAGCCACTGGACATCGCTGCACACTGCTGTCTCTGGGGGCAGCAGAAATCCTGGGCCTGCAGGTGCAAGGGGCTGGGGCCAGAGGAGGCAGACTCCAGTCTGGACAGATTCTGAGTCTTTGGTACACGGGCTCTCCAGATGGACTTAGATTGTAAAAACTGTTTGTGTTTGTCTGAAATTAAAATCCAACTGGGCGTTTATTTGTTAACTCAAGTGACCCTTCAGAGGGGAAGGAGGGAGCTGGAAGGCACAGCACGTGCTCAGGTCTGGGCGGGGACAGCCTGCCTGGGTGAGCTGCCTCTTGGTGGACAGCCGCAGGGCTCTGAAAACCAGACAGCAAAATCACACATGCTTCTGTCCCCAGAGAACCTCCTGGGACTAGGTCATGGCCAGCAAAGCCCAGTCAGTCCCCTGGGGCAGCTGCAGCTGGGCTGAGGCCGGGCGGAAGGGTCTTGACTCCCACTCCCATCATCCCATGAGTCACCCAAAGGACTAAGTGTGCCTCTGACTCCACAGGATCAGAAATGTCCGCTCACCTCTTGTCTTCCAATTGCCTACCTGCCAGGATGGGTCCTTACAGCCCATAGGTGGAGTCCTTAGGGGAGTCCTAGCCCATTGATGCTGAACAGCCCTAGAGCTCCTCTGATCCCTTCTGTGACTGCTGAGAATCCAGAAAAGGGTGAAAGTGCCCAGAGCCACACAGCAGGAAGGGATCTAGGTCTCCTCACGACCCTGGTCCACCCTGCCCCATACCCTTGACCCCACTCTGACCTTCAGAATGGAGCTGTCAGGGACCTCATATGCAAATCCATTTCCCAAAGACAGCCCTGGGTTCTCTCGGGTTCCCTCCCACCTGGAAGCAAAGCCACAGAGAATCCTGCCCCGGAAAGGGGAAGGAGCATGCAGTGACATTTGGAGACAGCCAGCCCTGGCCACTGGGTCTGCTTTGAGAAGTAACTCCAGACGGTACAGCTGGAGCACGCACTGTGGACCCAGGCATCCCAGAAGTGAAGCTGGATCTGTGTGATCTCGGCTCATTCAACCATCTCACGGTTACATTTTTTGGGGAGATGAAGGAGACTGAAGCATTGCAACATCAAGCCTAACATTTCAGGGGCTGCCTTGATATCTTCCAGTCCCCAAGGACTAGCTCTGAGCTCCCCTGCTCTCTAGACAGGCTCCACCCTACCCCATCCCTATGGGATAAACTCCCTCACCTGCCCAGCTCCCCTACAGCAGGGCCAGCTGCACCTCTTGGTCTTCAACCTAATGGCTTTCACCTCCCCACCAGCCCATGCGATTATTCAAACCAGCCCAAGCAACCTCCTGCAGGACCCAGGGGACTCCCTGCCCTCTTATCACAATAAAACCTGCCTGGCCGGCGCTGCGGCCGCCAGCACACCGGGTTCTAGTCCCGGTCGGGGCACTAGATTCTGTCCCGGTTGCCCCTCTTCCAGGCCAGCTCTCTGCTGTGGCCCGGGAGTGCAGTGGAGGATGGCCCAAGTCCTTGGGCCCTGCACCCCATGGGAGACCAGGAGAAGCACCTGACTCCTGGCTTCGGATCAGCGCAGCGCGGTGGCTGCAGCACGCTGGCTGTGGCAGCCATTGGAAGGTGAACCAATGGCCTTTCTCTCTGTCTCTCTCACTGTCCACTCTGCCTGTCAAAATAAAATAAAATAAAATAAAATAAAATAAAATAAAATAAAATAAAATAAAGCCTGTCTATCCCAGCTCCTGCTGGCTCACTGAGCTCCAGGCACAGCTCTGAGTGTACTACCATGGGACCCTGCCTGGCACGTGGGGTCCTCCTCCCTTGAGCAAACTGCAGCCCAGCCCGCCTGCCCATTGTCAAGTAGACTCAGGCATCAGCCACCGTCCATGGCAGAGGAGCTGACATTCACCTGCAGAGGTGGCCAGAATGTGTAATTCGGCAAGACTGAGGATTCTGGAACCCACCAACATTCTGCCCACATCATGCTATGAGAAGTGGCTAGTCCAAGTCCAAGGTCACACAGACACAGACACATTATCATCAGCACCAACCCTGCACCTTGCAACCTCTGGATGCCCATGGAATTTGCTCCCGGGGCTGAGCAGATGCCCCCTCCCAGACTCATCAGGTTCACCCTGGTAAAATGTCTACAGGGTCCCTCCAGACTGTGAGCTCCCAACAAGGGCTACAGAATCCAGAGGCTAGCCTTGGGTATGAGGGAGTGTCTCCTGGGAAACCCGGCATGAAGAGCCAGTCGCCTTGTCCTAGTTCACTTGACCTTGGCTGTGTCCCTGATGGGCTGATAGACAGTGGTGAACAGGAGTAGATGATTCCTTGCAAGTGGGAATACCTTGAGTCCTTAGCTGCAAAGGTAAACTTTGGTTGATTGCCATTTTCTCCTGTTCTCTGCATGGGGAACTGGGGACTGCCAACTGGAGGCCTGAACTGGGGGCCAGGGCTGGGTGGCTTTGGCCAGCCAGGGTCTGCTCCTCACACAAGCATCCTGTGGACACAGAGAGCCCCTGCTCTCTGCAATTAGGGTCTGAGCTTCAGTTGACATGGAAGCTGGGTTGCTGGCAGGGAGAAAATTGGGCCAGGAGGCAGGAAAGTGACCAGCGGGTCAGATCGAGTTTTCCTGTACCCCAAGCCTGTGGGAACCTGGGCATTTTAACGGGCAAGACAGCCAGCTCTCCTGGTTAGTTCTGATTCCAGATGCTAACACAATGCTGTTTTGTACCCTCAGAACAAGCCCACTTCCAAGCTGCGGCTGCTGTCTCTGATTTAGCTAATCCCCATTACACAGATGGAGAAACCGAGGCTTGTCGTGAGGACTTGCTTAAACTGTCAGCATGAGGCTGAACGATGAATCGGACCCCTGTGCTGGGAATGGTGCTGCTTCAGTCCAGCTCCCTGCTGAGCGCCTGACTCACGAAACCAGGAGCTGGTCTGGTCTGTGGTGCTTGTCGTCAGGAAAGGACAACCATGGGAACCTGGGCCCTTCCCACATCAGAACAATGTCACAAACTAGTTTCCTGAAGGGTCCAGCCCTCCTTCTTGCCTGGATCTCCTCCAGGAGGTCCCTGCTCTGCAAAACCAGAGATGCCAGGCTCACAGCCCTGTACTCCCCTGTACCTGCCTGACCTTGGCCAGGCTCCCCTTGAGGCCACAGCCAGATGTTACCCAACTGAGCACAGAGAGAGGCGAGGGAGCCGGAGCTGCTTGGGTAGCAGCCAGGAGTGGGGTGAGGCGGATGGTGACGGCTTTGTACTCCTGGAGGACCTACTTTTGGCTGAGGATCCTGGGGAGGCCACTGTCCTTCAGCAAAAGGCACAGCTCCTTGCTGATTTCAAGTTTCGTCCACACTGCCACCTGCTTAATTGGGTCACACACAGGTCTATCTGTCGTGAAAATCAATTCATTTGGGAGAGCAGACATTTCCTAGCTTCCTATGGAGAACCATGGAAACTCTAAGGATGTTGTAGGAACTGGGCTTCTCATCTACCTGATGAAAAGGAAGTGCCACAGCAGCGGGATAGCTGCCTCTCCTTCCCTTGTCTCCAAGATGGGGACCTTTTCTCTTCTCTCTCTGGAAGCTCAGCGGCAGGCAGAACAATGCCTGCTCGAGAGAAAAGGCCACTTCCTGCTGACAATGTTCATGCCTTGCTCCAGGTCCCAGAGCTTCCACAAAGAAACAGCCTCCTCCCCAAGACCTCCTGGCCTCAGGAGCACAAAGACACCACCAGATCTGCTGATGGGTCAGATTTCACAAGGTTGGCCTCCGAGAGGGGAGGATCCAGGAAGGAAGAGGTGTCTAACCCCCATGCAGGGGAAAGGGCTGGATGGTCAGTGTCAAGCTTGCCAAAGGTCTCTGAGACAGGGTAGGGGAAAGATGGGGTTCCCTGCACCTATTCCTGAGTTAGCAGGGGCACCACACATCCTCTCTGCTCTTCCTGGAGGAGCTGGAAGGCAGGCGACTACTGAGCTAAGTGGAAAGACGTATCTGGGATGGTATTCCAGCAATTTCTTTGTTTAAGCAGACAAGAGGGCAGGCAAGTGGGAAAGTCACAGGTAGAGCGAGGTTTGGGCTCCCCCAGAGGTCTCTCAGTGGCCATGGCCCAGCCGATGCAGTGTGCACAGAGCTCTGTCATCAGTAAAATCACTTCTAGGAGTCTCTTGGTAGCTCGGGGCACATCTTGTGAGAAGCTACACAGGCATCGTCCCTTCCGGAACCCCCAGCGACAGCACCAGCTGAACACTCCCTGACTGCTGCGGGAAGAGGCGACAGGAGGTCAGGATTCGCTCCCACCCCCTCCATCCAATGAGGCTCGGGTGTGGGAAAGGAAAGGAAGGAGGGGCTGTGAAGATGTCTGGAAGGGGATCCCAGGGGTCACCCCTAGGGTTTCTAGAAAATCCTGGATGCCCCAGTGCCATCTGAAGCCTGGCTTGCCTTTTTTGGGGAAGGAATCTGGCTCTATGCACTGATTTTTAACAAACTGAGATGGGAAAGGGGAGGTGTGGCAATCTCTCTCCACAGCCGTTTGCCTCCTGAAGGAAAGCAAGTGGTGATGTGGTGGCCAGGCTGGACAGGCGAGGACCAGACTTGTGTGCCTGTGCTGGGGGCAAAGGAATAGTCTAGGATTGGGGTCTGGACCTGGTTTGAAGCTGGCAACGGAAGGGATAAGAGTGGAGTACTCAGTCCTAAGCCAGCATTCAGGCCAGAAAGGGAGGAAGCCACGAAGGGCAGCGCCTGGAGCTATCCAGACGATGGTGCTGAAAACAGAGAGCGGTGGCCAAGAGGGCACAGAGCAGCCAGCCAAGCTCGCACCTCTGTCCCGGGTGAGAAGGGGTGGATGGAAGGGGATTCCTCCCCACCTCCTTCCTACTCATTCTCCAAGGAGGGAAGGGCACAAGCCAGCTGTGGTCACAAGCAGGTGGAGCTCTGGGAAGTGTGCAGTTGCCCTAGGCTGCGGCTAGCCTGCGGAAAGAGGGCCGTGGCCCGGCTGGGAGGAGGGTGCCATTTGGCCCAGCTGCAGAAGATAAGCAGGGAAGACCCTGAATCAGGGTTGGTCCTTTGCTGGTCCCCTACACTCTGAGCCAGTACCGAAGTGCACAAGGTGTCCTCATGTGTACGACACAGACACGCATGCACAGCGGACTTGCGTGGGTGCTAACCCACCCGTGGACACCCGGAACACACTCCCAGAACAGACACGCACGCAAGCAGTCCTGCACCTGCACCCGCGCCCTACACACGGCTGGAGCTCCAACCCCGAATCCCCGTGGCCGTCTGGCCTGGACGTCCCTCCCACTTTGCCTCCTGGCCTCAGACGGCCCCCAAGGGAAGCCCCAATTCTAGCCTGAGACCGAGGAAGGCGCCGAAGTGGAGCAGCCAGCCAGCTCCTCCGCCCAGAGAGAGGGGGCGAGACAGGCGGCGGCAGGTCTCAGACACCCCCCTTCTCTCCCCAAACTCCCAGCAAGGTGCCAGGACACAGAGGTGTGTGGACGGGAGTGTGTGTCTCCCTCCCAAACTGGGGACACCCCGAGGACCAGCGCGTACCTGTGCGTGGGAGGCCCCGCGTGGAGCCCCCTCAGCGAGTCCGGACCTGCTGGCTCCTGATTCCCACTGGATAAAGGCAGGGTGGGAGTGGGGGGTTACCCCGTTTGACCTCCACACAGCCTCCTTGGTGTCTGCGGGCTACCGAGAAACTCCGTCTCGGGCGGCGGGAAGTTGCCTGGGTTCAGGCGCTGGGAGGGGGCGCCGTCCGGTCCCTGGGCTGGACCCAGCTCCCGCGCCCCAGCGCGCGCCGCCCTCTCCCCTGGCCAGCGCCCTCCCGCCCGCAGACTGCGCGGAGCCTGGAGCCGCGAGCCCGCCCGCCCTCCCGGAGAGTCTGCTGCTGACCTGCATTGACGTCATTGCGTCATTAGGTTTCCCCTGGAAACACTGGCTCTCCCGAAATAGTAACACATTAATTCAGGCCGGGAGCGGGGAGAGACTGTTTGTAACCCTGCAGCTAACTCCACGCGCCAGCCAGCGCGCCCCGGCCCCCGCCCCTCCCTGGGGCACCGGCGGCCGCGCTTGCCTACTATTTTGAGAACAAAGGAAGGCAAAATATAGCTCCCCGGAGAGAGGGCGCGGGGGACGCCCGGCCCCTCTGGCCTCACACCCGCGCACACACGCAGACGTTCGCGTGTGCGCACCACGCCTGGGTGGGTCCATCTTCGGCGGGGGCTCCTGATTCCCACCTTTCTCGGGGACCCGCTGGGAGGAGGGGGAGTGTCCCTGGAGCGCTGGTGTCCTGGCACCCATCACCAGGACCCAGCAAGGCAGCGGGCCCACCGCCCTCCATAAACCCATTCCCACCTGTGCACAGGGGCCTGAACCCAGGGAAGGGGGGTCTCCCAAGACACCAGACACACCCTGACCATTCTCCCACAGCTGCGCGGGGCCCAGCGCGTGGGGCATCCAACTGAGCTCTAAACCTCCACCGCGGCTCTCCTCCTGTGCCCCATTCAGGGAGCAAGAAACTGGGGGATGGGGTTGCGATAACACGCTCTAGAATCGCTTGGGCCGGGGCGCAACCAACTTTCTGTGTGCCACTCCTGCCGGCTCTCGGGTCAGCTGAGACAGAGCCCTTGGCTTCAGCGGCTCTGATGAGCTCTCTGTCCCGGGGCCCCCGACTCAGTCCCTCTCCAGTATACTCCTCCAGATCAGAATGACAGGCCTAAGCGAGGAGGCGGTGTGTGGAGTCTGAGGGCGCCCGAGGGCCTGCCCGCGACCAGGGCAGGCTGGGCGGGCTCCCACACTCGGTTGAGTGGGTGTAGGGCCCAGGAGGACATCTGAGAGAGCTCGGCCTTCCTCTTCCTCACAGAGGCCACTCAGGAACTTGCTGAAGGGCGCAGAGAGCCCCCTGTTGTTTTCTTCCACCCTGGGCTGGTCTCCCTTCTCCTGTCTGTAGCAAGGACAGGGGGCAGGGGCGCTGAGGATTCAGGGATGAGGCCCCCAAGGTCACTGCCTCTGTACAGGTGCAGAGCCTGGGGTGGTGACTAGGCTCACCCAGCACGCACCTCCCCCAGCCAGGGCGCCTGACACTCAGGATCGCTTTTGATCCTTGTTGACCAGTGAGGATGAGCAGGCAGCCAGGCACAGATCTCCAGACAAAGAAACCCAGCTGAAGCCATCAGGGTGGAGCTAGACCAAAGGACAAGTCCTGGGGATGGAGGGGACGTGGGAGGGAAAGCCTTGTGACACAGGAGGTTGGCCTCTGCTTGGGATGCCAGCATTCTATATGAACGCCAGTTAGAGTCTCCGCTGCTCTGCCTCCAGTCCAGCTCTCTGCTAATGCTCCTGGGAAGGCAGTGGAAGATGGCCCAGGTGCTTGGACTCCTGCCACCCACGTGGGAGACTTGCCCAGGTCTGGCCAGAGAGACTGTTTGGGGGAGTGAGCCAGCAGATGGAAGATGTCTCTTCTCTCTTTGTCCCTCCATCACTCTGCTTTTCAAATAAATAACATTAAAAAAAAAAGAAGTCTGTTGAGGACAGACCTGGCCTTGCCCCTTGGGAGCCCTGTGGTCCCTCCTGCTGCCTGTGCCCTGTCTCCCCTAGCTACAAGGGCCTCCTCTGCACAACAGGGTCCCCAAGCCCACTGCACAGCTGTGGTGCAGGTGCAGAGAGAAGTTACCCTTACACATTGGAGAAATGACAGGCCCCGTTCCCGCCCCTGCCTCTGCCCCTGCCTACCCTCCGTGAACCCTACTCTTCACCATATACAGACTCCCTGAGGACTTTCGGGGGAAGCTCATCAAGGGACACTCTGGGAACAGAGAAGAAAGGCATCTGAGCTCTTCACCTCCCATCATCTATCATTCTGATCAAAAGAAGTTCTGTCATTTTTCCAATTAAAAGAAAACTTTTACTTACATTTTTTGTATTTGAAAGGGAGAGAGACAGAGACAGAAAGACAAGGAGATTTTTCCAACCTCTGGTTCACACCCCAGATGCCAGCAAGAGCCAAGGCTGGGCCAGGCCAAAGCCAGGACCCTGGAATTCCATCCAGCTCTCCATCGGGATCTGCTATGTAGGTGGCAGGGACTCAAGTACTTGAGCCGTCAACTACTGCCTCCCAGGATGTGTATAAGCAGGAAGCCAGAATTGGAAACAGAGCCAGGACCCAAACCAAGGCCGTATGTTAAGATTTATTTATTTGAAAGGCAGAGTGACAGAGAGAGAGAGAGAGAGAGAGAGAGAGATCTTCCATCTGCTGGTTCAACTCCATTTGAGTCTTCCACATGGGTGCAGGGGTCTAAGTACTTGGGCCGTTTTCCACTGCCTTCTGGGACACATTAGCAGGGAGCTGGATCAGAAGCAGAGCAGCTGAGACTTGAACCAGCAGTCTGATATGGGATGCCGATATTGCAGATGGCAGCTTACCCTGCTGTACCACAACACCGGCCCATACTGTACCGACTTAGATGATCACCAAATTCCCACCCCCCAAAAGCTGGTCTTTAATGCCTGACAATGCAAGCTCAGTCAAGTGGCAGTGGGGGCTTATGATCCGACTTGGCTTCCATCTCTGTAGCCTTATTTCCCAGGACATACACCAAGGCTGTGTGTTTGGGTCCCATTATCCTTGCCCTTCCTTCACTTTCTGGTCCCACTGTGCTGCAGCCATCAGTTTCCTTTCCCTCTCTGGACCCTGGCAGAGGCCATGTGCAACTCTCCTCTGTTCCCCCCGTTACTCCTGCTACAGTGCCTGGCACCACTGTGAACAAAGATCCAGAGTCAATTTGGGGAAGCTCCTGCCCCAGCCCCCCTGCTCCCAAATATTTACCTCTCGATGTCAAAGCCACCCTGCCCTCCAAGGCCCAGGTTGCATTCTGACTCCTCCATGCAGGTCTATGGGATCCCATGGGGTCAGCTCAGCTGTCACTTGTGCCCAGATTGCTTGGAAAGGAGGCTTTGATCTTTTTTTTTTTTTTTTTTTTTTTTTTGGACCATCATTCTGTGGAAGTTGTGCATCTCCTCTCTGGGTTAGAAGTTCTCAGAGCTGGAAGAGGGTCCTACCCCTCTCTGTGTGCTCCATGAGGCTCAGGCGTGCCTGCCAGGCACACAGCAGGTGCTCAGGGCATGCCTGCCGAAGTGCACTCCGCAGGTCTGAAGTCTGAGATAGAGTGTGCTGTTGACAGTGGGATCCCTGTAGACAGTGGCTAACAGAGACCTTGGCCATCTCAGCGGGAGAGGCCCCAGCCCTGACAGGATTTTGCCTCGGTCAGCTTGACCTCTGGTGCTAAAAGGTTTTCTACCATGGAGCTGGTGTTGTGGCATAGTGAGTTAAGCCACCACCTACAGTGCCAGCATCCCACATGGGCATCAGCTTAAGTCCTTGCTGCTCCACTTCTGATCCAGCTCCCTGATAATAGCCTGGGAAAAGCAGTGGAAGACGGCCCGAGTACTAGGACCCTTGCCCACCATTGGGAGACCCAGAAGAAGCTCCTGGCTCCTTGCTCCTGGTTCCTGGCTTCAGCCTAGCCTAACCCCAGGTGTTACAGCCATCTGGGCAGTGAACCAGCAGATGGAAGATCTCTGTGTCTTCCTTTCTATAAGTCTGACTTACAAATAAAAAAAAAATTTTTTTTAAAAGGCCCCTCACTTGAAGCCTTCTTATTCTCTCTCGTCTGGGATCCTCCTGTACCAAGCAAGGTGCCCAGATCCCTAGGTCCTTCTAATGGTATAGATGAAGATCCATTCATTCAATCATTTATCAACTTGAATCAGCACAAGACCACTTTTGCCCAAATTGTTCCCTTCTCAGTTCCTTGACCACCAAATTTGATCCAAGCCTCTGCCCAGGTGTTGCTTTCAACACTTCCCAACCCACAGTTCCAGCCTGTCCCTGAGAGATGCTGTCACCTCCTTCATCTTGCCAACCTCCAGCTCTGTGCCTGAGAGCCCTGGAAGGCCTTCCCTCATGCTTTTCTCACCCATCACTCTGGTGCCCCTTCCACCTCCATTACCATCTGTTTTCCCCAATTCCCTTGGCTTCCAACCCTTAAGAGGGGAGCACTGAACCAAGGATACCATTGGCAGGACCCTGAGTTCAAGTCTTGCTTTCTGATGGAGGCATGATTGTGCTCGATGCGCTTTCGGGCAAAGGTGGAGGCAGTTTAGCAGCAAATGAATAAATGTGGAAGACCTGCCAAGGATCGAGTGGCACAAAGCCAAGAACTAGGTTCAAACCGAGGGGTAGAACAGGTGCCAGCTTAGCTGGGCGGACAAATTTCACAACTAGAATTCAGAAAACGAAGCACTCGGGCAGGCTGGAGAGAGCAGTTCAGGTCCACTTGGGGAGATGACACTGGACTGAGTAGGGTGTGGAGTGGGCAGAGGGGATGGGAGGAAGGCAGGTGGGTTCCCCTGGATGAAGTGGTGATCTCAACCCAACTGCACTTTGCAATACCCCGTGGGGGCGGGATCTACTTGGGCTCAGCCTAAAGACACTCTCAAGATTTTCAGATTTCATTGGTCTGGGATGAGGCCCAGACACTTATATTTTGAAATTTTTCCTTTGGGGGCCGGCACTGTGGTGTAGTGGGTTAAGCCACCACCTACGATGCCAGAATCCCATATGGGCACTAGTTCAGGTCCTGGCTGCTCCACTTCTGATCCTGCTCCCTGCTAATGGCCTGGGAAGGCGGCAGAAGATGGTCCAAGTGCTTGGGCCCCTACCACCCACAGGGGTGATCCAGATGAAGTTTCTGGCTCCTGGCCCAGCCCTGACTGTTGCAGCCATTTAAGGGATGAACCAGCAGATGAATGATCTCTCTCTCCTCTGTCTCTCTCCCTCCTTCTCTCTCTCTGTAACTCTGCCTTTCAATGAAATAAATCAAATCTTTAAAAAAAAATTTCCCTTGTGCTTTGTGATTTGTTGGTAACTCTGTGTCATGCTATATTTTAAATTTTCAGTATAGTGTAAGTAAGAAACTAGAGGAATGGTTCAGAGGCAAGTCACCTGACCAGGAATGAATGATGTCCTTGGCTTCCTAAGTTTTTAGAGTGGTGACAGTAACCATAGTGCCATCTCCCAGTGCTGATCTGTGGCCCCAAGAGATCATGCCTTTGAATGCTGAGCCTTGGACCACTGGGAGCCATCACGCCTGTTGGCTCCACAGATGATGCTGATGTGTAGCCAGGGTGGGGAGCCTATCACCAAAGGTGAAGGCAAAGATGTTGAGGACAAAACGGCTGTTAGGGACTCACAGGTGTTGGGGAGGATGTGGAGTAGGGGATGGAGATACTGGAAGCTGGATCAGGAGTGCACAGTGGAAGGCTAATGACAGAGTGAGATGTGGGACCTTCATCCTATAAAGAACAGCTGAAGCCCAGACGAGGCCTCTGAGGATGGGGAGTGAGATGAGGCGTTGTAATAGCTCAGGAACCTGGGGCGGCGCAGCCTTGGCTGCAGGAAGAGAGGTGGAGTCTACAGGATGTGCTGGGGTCAGGAAGGCCGTGAAGACTGAAGAGGAGGCGCAAGTGCGAGCAAAGCCCAAGGGAAGACTCGACAAGATTCGGGGCCCTGGTGGACATCAGAGCTTACGAGATGGAGAGAAGAGACATAAATTTAAGTTGTCAAGTCCAGAGGGACTAAGAAAACAACCTCTGTGTTGGCTAGGATCATATTTAGCTGTGAGTACCAGACAAATCAATAGTGGCTTAAACAAAACAGAAGTTCATTTCTCTGCCAGTTAAAAGCCTAGACGTATGCGATTCAAAGCTGCTAAGGCAGCTGTAAGCCAGAGTCCTGGCACTCACTCACCTGGCCCCCTGGTAGGCATGGTCTTTATGCTCATGACACCGGGTGGCTCTCTGGGGTTCCAGCGTCCATGTGGAGAAAGGAATGGAGAGGAACTGGCAAAAGGCAAGAATCTCGTGGGCAAGGTTCTTCGTAGCCATCATCATGTGCACTGACATTTCATTATCCAGAAATGAGTCTCACAGCCACACCTCATTGTAAGGGAAGCTAAGAAGTATGGTCTTTCTTTTCTAAGTGACCTTGTATTCAGCTAAAAATTCTATGGTGCCTTATTTGGTAGAAGTAGATTCTGCTTCTTCAAAAGAATTGAGATACTGGTGGAGAACGAATAGTCGCTGTCATCGCCTCATTTTCTTAAATGGTAAACTTGGAACATAGAATCTATCAGGGAAAAATTTTTTGAGCTTTATTTACTTATTTTTACTATTTGAAGGGCAGAGAAATGCAGAGAGAATAGAGAGAGATCTTCCACCTGCCGGTTCATCCCCCAAACGCCTGCAAGAGCTGGTGCTGGGCCTGGCTGCAGTTGGGGGCCTGCATGGGGATCTCCCATGTGGAGAGCAAGGATCCAACTACTTGATCCAACTGCTGCCTCCCAGGGTGTACATTAGCAGGAAGCTGGAACGGGAGCAGAGTAAGGAACCCAGGGACTCTCATGTGGGTTCCAGGAGTTCTGAGCAGCAACTTCACAACTGTGCCAAATATCCACCGCAGGTTTTTCAAAAATGTATTGAATTTGAAATTTGGGAAATAGAGTACAGACTTGAAGCTGTGGTGGGCAGAATTCCAAGATGGCCCCACAATTCCTGACTCCTCCATAGGCAGGAATTTGGAATATGATGGGAGTTTCCAAGGGAAATTTTGTGGCATGGTGGGATGCAAGTCAAATGTAAGGAACTGAGGCCAGCATTGTGGCATAGCCAGTATCCCGTATCGGCACCAGTTTGAGACTCAGCTGCTCCACTTCTGATCCAATTCCCTGTTAATGACCTAGGAAAGCAGGGGAAGATGGCCCAAGTCCTTGGGACCCTGAACCTGTGTGAGAGACCCAGAAGAAGCTCCTGGTTCCTGGCTTTGGTCTGGCCTACTGCTGGCCATTGTGACAATTTGGAGAGTGAACCAGCAAATGGAAGCATGTTTCTCTCTCTCTCTCTCTCTCTCTCTCTCTCTCTCTCTCTCTCCCCCCAACTCTGCCTTTCAAATAAATTAAAAAAACTCTACAAATATGTGGGGAGTTAATGAGGAAGTGGCTGAGAAGAAAGAGGAGACAGCCACCAACATGAGGAAGCTTTAGCACAGCACAAAAATCCTCAGTGAGCTGGCCCTGTCTCCATCTTCAGATTCTTCTTCTGTGGTTAATGCTTTGTTTGGGGGAGATCTAACCTAAGACAATGGAATTCCAAGGGCCTCTGAGAGGATATCAGAGGAGATATAACCTCGTTGGATCTTCTAAGGTCTCCTTAGGAAAATCTATCTGGGAAGCGATCTCCTAGCTGGGACCTAAAGAACAGGCGGGCATTCTCCAAGAGAAGATGTAGGGTGGACGTGCACGGAGCCTGGCATCTGCAAGAGTGTTCACACCGAGTTCACACCAGGGTTCACATGGAGCACGGCACCTCTGAATGTTGAAGGAAGACCCCCGAGCCCGGAGGAGGAGTGAAATGAGGTGGAATTGGGTGCTGAGCAGGAGTATCTTGGGAAATCTTGTAGACACGGTGTAAGGAGTTTGGACTTGAACCCAAGGTAATGGGTAGTGACTGGAGGGGTTTAAGTAGGCATGAAACATATGGAGATTTAAAACAAAAAATTACGTTGGCTGCAGTGTGAAGGGTGGATGAGAGCAGGAGAGATATGGAGACAGTTTAAACAGATCAGAGGCTGGTTAAAAAAAAAAAAAATCCCAGAGACAGTGGACAAGAATCATTGTACAAGAAACAGAGAGGGGGACAGTCTCAAGAAGATGGACTCTGGAGTCCTGTGTTCTTGATCAGATGTGGTGGTGAGGAGAGAGTGCGAGTCAGGGGTCACCCTCAGGCTTCTGATTCGAGGAACTACATGGCATTATGGAAAATGCTGGCAAAAACACAGCTTCAAGGATGAAGACAGAGTTTGTCCGTACTGAGGTGCCCCTGAGAACACCATGCGGATGAATCACAGAAGCAGCTGGAGGGGCCAGTGCTGTGGTGCAGTGGGTTAAAACCCCCAACCTGCAGCACCAGCATCCCATATGGGTGCCGGGCTCTAGGTGCTGGTTCGAGTCCCGGTTGCTCCTCTTCTGATCCAGTTCTCTGCCATGGCCTGGGAAAACAGTGGAAGATGGCTCAAGTCCTTGGGCCCCTGCACCAGTGTGGGAGACCTGGAAGAAGCTTCTGGCTCCTGGCTTCATTCAGCTCAGCTCTGGCCATAGCAGTCATTTGGGGAGTGAACCAGAGGAATGGAAGACCTCTCTCTCTCGCTCTTGCTCTCTCTCTCTCACTCTCTCTCTCTAATGTGTCTTTCAAATAAATAAAATAATTCTCAAAAAAAAAAAAAAAAGAAGCTGGAATGCACAGAGGCATGGGGAGACATAAATCCCAAAGGCGCCAAAGAGTCCCTTCCCTCCTCTTTGTAAACTGGCATTTGCTGGCTCCACAGGTCTGAGTCGCAGGAAGACAGGCCCAGCCCAGGGCTGAGCTTGGACATGCCTGTACTTAGCATGGCCACTTCCTCGGTCAGAGCCTCTACTGGTTCAGGGCCGCACCTGCACCTGCTGTCCACCACCTCTATAAATAGACGGCGGTCTGGGAGCAGAATCCCTCCTGGCAAAAGGGTCCCAGACTCCTGCGCAGATGTCCCCATCCACACAGATGAGACACAGTCTAGACAAAAAGACCAAAACCGCTGTCTGTATTTAGCAGGGAGAAGAGAAAGAGGGAGGTATGTGACATTGCTAGGGAGAGAGGTTGCTCTTTTTCTCCTGAGGTCAGGGGGTGGACTTGGGGTCTGGCTGGAGAACTGATGCTCAAGGCCAGGAGGGGGGAGGGGAAGGTCTTTGTCATAGCCCCACCCCAGGGACCTATGGCAAAGGTGGGGCAGTAGTAGGTTGTTTTGTGTTGCTGTGGCCACGTGGTGGCTAAGTAGAGGTCAAAGACCCTGCAAACACCATGCAATGTACAAGACAGCCCCTGCACCAAGGCACTGTTGGACTTCAAATACCGACAGTGCTTATGCTGAGACAGCTTGAGTTAGAGAAATTTAGTTATTTAATTTCTTTTGAAACCAAGAACCGGTAGTCAGTCCCCTTAAGAGAGAAAGAGTGTTCTATTTGAGTGTTCGTTTGAAGAAAGATACAGCTGGGAACTGGAGTCAGGACAGCTGTTGAGGAAATTTTGATGTCCCTGTTTGTGCTGCCTCTGCCTCCTCTCCCAGCTGATTGGCGAACACTTATACACTTCTAAAGGGAGCATGCTGATAGGTTAGCCAATCATCATTGCTCCTTGGGAGACTCCATTCCTGATTGGCTACGTCCCAGGCCTCTGGCCTGCCCAAGAGTGAAAGATTGCCTTTTGGTCAGTGGCCAGCTCACCTTCCAGTTGGAGGCCACTCATACAGGAACCGTCCTTGAAGGGGAGACAGTGAGCAAGAAGTTAGAAGGAGGCGTTGGAACTGAACACAGCACCAGCAGCATTTATCTTGCTCTTTCTGGAACAATGCTATCTTTTTCTTGAAATAGCAAAGACACAGATGGAATACAAAGCTGTGCTTTTCCGTTTTACTTCAAAGCTTTACTGTCCAAGATGGTAACCACTGGTCTTGTGTAGCCACTTAAATTTAAATTACTTAAAACGAAATAAAATGAAAAGTTCAGTGCTTCGGCCACATGAGCCACAGTTCAAGTGCTCTGTGGCCACACGGCTAACACACTGGATGGCACAGACAGAGGACATTTCCGTCATGCAGAAAGTTCTGGTGGGCAACACTGCTTCAGAGGAAAACGCTAACCAACCAGAAGATTGTGCATGAAAAGACAAAGCACATTTTAGGGTCAGCTCTACAGAGAAATAGGATTTTTCTTCTCTTCACTCACAGTCCTGACTGCCATGTAGGTGTGAAATAGTGCATGCAACTGTGTTTGTTACGGAGTCCACGCCTTGGTTTGGTATGGAGCCCAGGGATTTTCTGTCTCTGGTCACAGAAGCAAGAGCTTGGAGAACAGTTTTACTGAGGACGATTGCCAGAACGTATCCATTCAGATGAGCACTACAACCATTTGGGTGGAAAGAGTAGGGAAGAGCTACCGAGAGTGCATAACCAGCTTTGCAAACACCAAGACAATGGATGACACAGAGAAATCTACCACTCAGGTGAACAGCATGTATATGGCCGGAGCTGTTTAGCCTTCCCGTCATGCCTCTGAATGCCTGCCAGGTCTTTCTTTCCCAGCTTCCATTTTTCCTGGCCTTTCCTCTGCTGTCTTGCTCCAGCTTTGCCTCTAAAGAACAAATTTTCTTTCCCCATGGGCTTACCATTGCTACTGCTCCCAAAATACTACCAGAGGCACTGGGCAGGATTCTACTTCCTGTTCCTTGTAACTGGGAGCAGCTGTGCCTATGGAACTGGTCTTCCTGCAGAGTGGAAACTGCTTTTCTCCATCTGAGCCTCTGATCACTGATGTGAGACCATCCACAGGACTCTTCTAGACCCAGCCACCAGTGGCATTCAGAATGGAGCCTGCCCGGTGTCCTGGATCCCTGAGTGACGACCGTGTTCACTGGCCCTGTCAGCCCGTGATGGAAGTGTAATGCGAGAAAGACAAAAACCTGTGTTGTTTTCAGACATTGAAATTGGAGGATTTTTTTTTTTTTAATTGTGGAGTAATCTCATCAATCCAGCCTGGTCACTTCCTCTTTCACGTTGTCAATCCCCAGTCTAATTGGCCTTGACATTGCAATTGGTTGCGTTTATTAGCTGAGGTTATTTCCTGTTACCTAGAAAAACACGTTTGTTGAAAGCTAGACATTTGGTGCAGTGCTCACATCTCTGGGATGCCCGTGTCCCATATCAGAGTGCCTGGTTCGAGTCCCAGTCCCTATGCTTCCAATCCAGCTTCCTGCTGATACGCATCATGGGTGGCAGGCTTACTTGAGTCTCTGTCACCCATACGGGAGACCTGGATTGAATTCCTGGCTCTTGGCTTCAGCCTAACACATCCCTAGCTGTTGTGGGCATTTGGGAAGTAAACTGGCAGATGGAAGATCTCTCTCTCACCCTTCAAAGACAATGAAAATTAAAATGAAAAAAATCACATCTTAATTTAAAAAACCAAGGGAATCTGAATCTTTAAATTTGTATGAATTATTAAACTTGAATGTTGAGATGATTAATTTTTAGACAGATGGTGATGGACCCCAAGTTTGGGATTCCAATGCGCTCGGGTGGTCGCCCAAAGACTCAAACTCCAGACCGGTAGATGCAAAAGCAAGAGGATTTTTATTAGGCGTTTGCGCAAACGGGCTCCCTGTCACCAGAGGCGAAGAGAAGCCCCGAGCAGCAGTTACAAGCATCTTTTAAAGGCAAAAACCACAGGATTAACATATTTCGCGGGGTTTGGCTTGATTGGCTAGTTTAAAGGTTACCATGGATACTCATTGGGTCCTTTTAGATGGGGAGTGGCTGCCCCGGGCGGGGGTAAAGGGCTATTTTCTCGAAATACCCGTGGAATGTTCTGCCCGTTAATCTCGGTGGAACATCTGGGAAGGGCGTCTGTGAAACCTGCCTGAGATCGGGCCCTGTTCCTGTTCTCAGGCCCAGTTCCTTGTTTTTAGTTTGGCAACATTCTTACCCCCAAGCGTTAGCAAGCAAAACTGATGTGTACAGAAGCAAGAGATCTGCAATTAGCTCTTAGCCACACTCGCCATAAAGCACACCAAACACCAGAGTAAGGATCCCTTGGGTTTTTCAATGGTAAACTAGGTAAGATAGATTAGATAGATGCTGGATAGGTGAGAGGGAGAGAGACAGAGAGCGGTGATAGAGCTCTAGATACTAGAAGGACGTGCCTCCCCCTGGCTGAGAAGGGGGAATGTTTCTCCCTTAAGCTGGTTAAGGGCAGCTGCCTCCTTGCTTCCCTGTGGAATGACCTCAGGCTGATAACATCTTTAAAAAAGAAACTCAGGCTTTGCAGAGTGCCTGTTCGGCTGCTCTGTTCAGCTGTTTGTTAGCCCCCAACTACTGGTGAACCAGTGACTGGGTTCCAATAAAACCTCACTTATGGACAGTAAAACCTGAATTCAGAATTTCTTGCATCACCAAATATTAGTCTTCTGATATTTTTTCAACCATTTAATGTTGTAAAAACTCCTTTTGAGTTCCAGGGTGGGCCAAAGCCCCTGGCAGCAGCCTGGAGTTGGCCCGCCCCTTTTTCAGACACCAGATGCAGGAGAATGGTTGGAGCCCTAGGATGGGTGGGGGGAGCTTTTGCAAATTAACCCATCAGGGGACAATAAAGGCTTAGCCTGGGAGGCTGTGGAGAAGGAGGCGAGGGGCTGGGGCCCAGGGCAGGCTGGTTCACAGGCGTGGAGGTGAGAGGCCATGACGAGCTGAGCATGACTCCACGGTGGTGCCACTGACCGTGAGGGGCCTGCTGGAGGTGGGGACGGGGCTGCAGGAAGCCGAGAGAGGTCTGGGCCACTTGGAGTTGGTGGTAGTTTGTATCCTGATGGAGGCAGGGCGGAGCCGCTTCACACCTGCCTTTCCCATCTCAGTTGCTTTTGCTGTCAGTGTGAACCTTCCGACTATCTTCCTTTCATGCTGCTCTGGATAGAGTGGAGCCTTAAGACTTCTCAAAGAGGGCAGCTAGGATTTGTCTGTCTGAAAGGCAGAGTAACAGAGAGAGGGAAGGAGACGGACCCACACACACACACACACACACACGCAGATCTTTCATCCACTGGCTTACTTCTCAAATGCCTGCAACAGTCAGGGTGGAACCAGGCCAAAACCAGGAGCCTGGAACTCTGTCCAGGTCTCCCACATGGGCAGCAGTAACCCAAGTACCTGAGGCACCATCTGCTGCCTCCCAGGGTGCACAGCAGGAGGAAGCTGGATGGAAAGTGGAGGCAGGGCTTGACCCCGGGCACGCTGGTACTGAATGCCCACATCCCAAGCAGCAGCTTAACCTGCAGAGCCACGAGGCCCGCCCCCGAGCTAGCTTTCATTCATGCTCTGGGGTCAGCGAACCATCAAGTATTATTATGAAATAAATGGGGTGGGGGGAGATGGGGTTTCCTGAGGGGTGGGCTTCCTAAGAAGAGTACAGGCTCCGAGGGTGGCCCTAACTACAGACCCTCTACCTGGGGAGGGCTGCAAGCAAACACTCCCCTCCATTCCACAAGTCACTGTGCCCTAGGCCCAGGTAGTGTCACCACCCTTCCGCCCTTCCGTGGGCAGGAACAACGCTCTGTGTCAGCCACTGCTCCAGCCACGCCCACCCCTACACTAACCAGAGTCCACTCCCAGCACAGTCAGAGTACTCTTATCCTCGCTGTGTCTCTGCCCCAACTGACTTTTAAAAATCAGCCCATATTTACTGGGCCTCTATTATCATAATGCACTTTCCAGTTCTCGGGAGAGTTCCCTGGAGCTTTATAAGCTCCCTGAATCACTAACAGTTAAGAAAGATTTAAGTTAAAAGAGCACGGAGAAGGGCAGGGAGAAAGGTGCCATTATCTATTCTCTCGGGGCCCAAAAATCACGCCCGTGGAACGCGCTGCCGTGTGTGCTTCTCTGTCTAGTATGTCACGTTTATGCCTTTTAAAACCGTACACAGTAAATAATGTCCAAACGCAGTATCCTTCACTGAAATGGGCATCGTAAATAAAGTTGATGTCCACCACCCCCTCACCCCAACCCCCTCCCACCACCACGGCAAACGCTACGATGAATCTGTCGAGCTCTTTCTCGCTGTTAAAATGCATTTTATGTACATAATTGTGTCCATTAAAGATTTATTGCCTTGTTTTGTGGTTTCTATTCACATAAACCAATGTAATGTCCACTCCTTGCTTTTACTCACTCATTATTATTAAAACCCACCTACAGTGACACCGATTGGTCTAACTCATTTCTTATGACTGCTTAGCCGGGTGAGAGGCCAGGCCCCAGGGGACTGCCCAGGTCCAAGGACTGGAGACGGCAACTGGGCTTGACTGAGTTTTCTTTCCAGGCTTTTCAGTGGTACAAACGCACAGAACCAGCTCATCTCTGTGCTCCAGATCCACCCGCTCTTGCCCTGTCGTTTGCAGTCTCCCTTAGGGAGTGAGGATTCCACACAGTGTGAAGAGAGAAGGACCAGGAGCTCCCAGCATCCGGACCCGACGCTCTGCCTCAGCATCTTTCGTACACCTTAGAAACTGGTACTTTTCTGTTTTACTCCATGTGTTGTGGCTGCTACTCAGAATGTCTAGGCATTGGTCTGGCAAAGGCCTAAGGTGGAATGAGAGAACGCCAGCCTATGTCGGCACCATTGCAACTTCTACACCGTCCTTGGTGGGACGTGGAGGTGGTTGTGTCACTGAGTGTCCTTGCATGGGCTCCCTCTACATGAGTTTCACCAGCAATGCAGCTACCACCAAATCGCCAACAACTTCACTGAACCAAACCAACCCCTGACCAGCCTGCACCAGGATGCTACATCCCAGGCCAGCAATGTCACTTGACATTGTCAGACTTTTTTTTTTTTTTTTAAACTTAAGCCCCTCTATCCACACAACTGAAAAATACAACAGCAAGCCTACCCAAAAACCAATGTAAAAACTCAACCTCTCTCTCCTTCGCCACCCCCTACTCCCCCGTCCAGCTTCTCACCCACACCCTTGCAAAGGCCAGCAGCATGTCTAGCTCCCTTGGAATCCATTCTCTACGCAGATGAAGGGTGCTTTCTTGAAATGAAATATTTCAAATCTTGAGACAAGCAAAGAGAAAACTGAACCATCCACATACCCAACTTGATCAATTTTTAACATTTGGTTGTGTTTACTCCCCAGCCATGTTTTCACAAAGCCTCTATAAATTTATCTAGGAAGCATAACCATAAACAATATGTGGGATGTTTTTACATATTTTGGGACTTTTCATAAACAGCCTCATTTACTATGCATTCTTCTGCAGCTCCCTTGACGTACACGCTGAAGACAGCCGTGCTGATCTATGATGCAACAGTGGCACTGAACTCTGTTATGTGGCTACATCGCAATTTATCCATCCCCCCTGCGATTCCTGTTTTTCATTGCTACAATCGGTGCTGGGGTGAGAGTGAGCGACCCTGCAGGCATGCGCATAGTAACATCTGTAGGGAATGTGCCTTCGAGTAGAGTGGTTGGGTGTGGAGTACACGCCTTGGCTCTGGCAGATACTGCCAAGTTGCTCTCTACAATGTTATGCCCATCTACACTCTTAGCAATGTGAATATAGACTCATGGCCAACGTTTACCAGCCAACAACGCTACCTCGATGTGTGTTCACCAGGCAGTTTCCTGGTGACGCTCAAGGTCAGGCAGCCTGGGGGATGCTTACTGGCCATTTGGGCTTCAGATCTGTGCATCACTGGCCAATTTATGCATTTTCAACTTTTTAAAGACTTATTCATTTACGTGAAGTGGGGGAGAGAGAAAGAGAGAGAGAAAGAGAGAATATCTTCCATCTCCTGGTTCACTCCCCAAATGGCCACAACAGGGTGCCCGCACTACGGTGCAGAAGGTTAACTTGACACTTGTACGGCCAGCGTCCCATATGGGTGCTGGTTCATGACCTGGCTGCTCCACTGCTGATCTAACTTCCTGCTAATGTGCCTGGGAAAAGCAGAGGAAGATGGTCCAAGTACTTGGACCCCTGCCACCCATGTGGGAGACCCAGATGGAGTTCCAGGCTCCTGGCTCCTGGCTTGGGCCTGGCCCAGCCCTGGCTGTTGCAGGCACCTGGGGAGTGAACCAGCACATGGAAGGTCTCTCCCTTGCTCCTCCTATAACTCTGACTTTCAAATTTTAAAAAATGACTTCAACAATTAGGGCTGGACCAGGCAGAAGCCAGGAGCCTGGAACTCCATCTAGGTCTCCCACATGGGTGGCCCTGGCCCAAGTACTTGGGCCATCTTCTGCTGTTTCCCAGGCACATTAGCAGGGGGCTAGATTGGAAGTGGAACAGCCATGACACGGGCTGGAGCTCATGTGGGATGCTGGAATTGCAGGCAGCCAATTAACCTGATGTCACAGAACACCAGCCCCCACATTTTCAAATTTTTTAAAAACGAAAGATTTGTAGGACATTTTAATTTACTTTAGGTATTAAGTCACGGGTTATTTTCAGGGCAGAAATTGTCTCTAATCTGTGTTAAGTCTTTACCTGTGTTCATAGTATCTTTTGTTGCACAAAAGTTCTGACTTTAATTTTAAAAATGTATTTAGTTGAAAGGCAGAGTTACAGAGAGAGGGGGAGGGGGAGAGAGAGAGAGAGAGAGATGTTCCATCTTCTGATTCACTCCTCAAATGCCCAGAACAGCCAGGACTTTACTAAGCCAAAGCCAGGAGCCCAGAACTCCATCCAAGTCTCCCACGTGAGTGGCAGGAGCCCAAGCACATTGGCTGCCTTCCAGCTGCATGAGCAGGAAACTGGATTGGAGCTGGCGGAGCTGGAATCGGGCCAGGCACTCTGATACAGGATTCAGGCGTCCCAAGCTCAAACCACTGTGCCATAATGCCAGTTCCAATAAATAAAATTTATTAAAAAATGTAAAGTCTTGCTTTTCAACAAGAGTGTTTAATCCATACCAAATGTTTACATGGTATCTACAGAGACTTATTATCCCATGAGGAGAGTCATTTGTCTCAGCACCGGGTATTAAGTAGTCCTTGTTTTCCACGTGAATGTATCGCAACCTCATCATACATCAAGTTTCCAAATATGAGTGAGTTTATTTTCTGGGCTACTTTTCCGTCTCTGTGCTAATACCACACTGTCTCAGCTACTGTAACTTCATCATAAATCTTCACATCTCTGAGGGAAAGCTCCCCGGCCCTCGCTATGCCTCTTCATGGTTATTTTAGCTCTTTTCTTCATGTTCTCCCATATTAATATTAGAATAAGCTTGTCAAGTCCCACAAAAAATTCCACAGGAATTTTCCCTTGTATTGCTTTAAATTTATAGATTAAATTGAGAAGGGCTGACATCTTTATGGTAGTATCTCCAACCCATGAATATTAACCTTGAACATTTAGAAATCTCCATTTAGTTAGATCTTCTTTTATGTCCTTTTATATTTTGTGATTTTTCTCCATAAAGGTCTTGGGCATCTTTTGTTAGATTTATGCCAAAGCGTCTTAAAGTTTTGTTACAGTTGTGAGCGATATTTGTTCTACTAAATATTCGAATTGATAGTGACCAAATTGCAAGGAAATAATATGGATTTTTCTATGTTAACCTCTTTCAGCAGCCTTGTTGAATTCTCTCTAATTCTATTTGTTTTTCTGGTAAAAAAAAAAAATTCCTAAGACTTCCGCCTCAACAGATAGCAGTCTAGACACACTGACAAGTCTGTGGTCAGGTTCATGTCCATCCTGCTGGAAACACAGTTCCTGTGGCACAGCAGAGACCGCAGGATATCAGTGAAACCTCCAAGGCACCAAGCAAGTTGAAGCCAAAGGCAGGAGTGACATACAGCAGGGAGGGGCTGCCCTGAGTGCAAATGTCACCATGTGTATACGCAGCAAGATAAACATTGCAAGACCCAACTTTGGCCAGCAGCAAGGAGAAGCAGGACGAGGACCCCTGCAGTAGGCAGAGACCCTGGGAGACGATCACAGTGATCAGGTTAGTGTGTTCACTGGCACCCAGGAAAAACAAATACGGATCTCTGAGAAAACCAGCCTCGGTAAAACTCCATGGTTCCCACGGATGGATATCAGCCAACATGAACCCACAATCAAAATCACCAAAGATACAAGCAATCAAACTGCCCTGAGTGGGAGGAGAAACAACCAACAACACGGTTGGGTCCCCATGGATGCCAGATGTTGGAACAATCAAAAAGCATAAGATAAGTGTGGAGGGAATGTGTGGAGAAATAAAATATTGATCACAAAAATGGGCTAGCAATGCACAACTAACACTGGGAAGAACTGACAAACACTGATGGCTGTGTTGTTCTTTCAGTAGCAAAAAATTTTTTTAAAAAAACCATTTTATTTACTCATTTACTTTTTAAAGATTTACTTATTTTAATTTGGAAGTCAGCCTTGGTGCTGGCACTATGGTGCAGCAGGTTAAAGTCCTGGCCTGAAGCACCGGCATCCCATATGGGTGCTGGTTCAAGTCCTGGCTGCTCCTCTATTGATCCAGCTCTCTGCTGTGGCCTGGGAAAGCAGTTGAAGATGGCCCAAGTCCTTGGGCCCCTGCACCTGCGTGGGAGATCCAGAAGAAGCTCCTGGCTTCTGGCTTCAGATTGGCGCAGCTCCGGCCATTGCGGCCATCTGGGGAGTGAACCAGCGGATGGAAGATCTCTCTGTCTCTACCTCTTTCTATAACTCTGTCTTTCAAATAAATAAAATAAATCTTCAAAAGAAAAAGAAAAAGAAATAAAGTCAGCCTTACAGGAAAGAGAGAGAGAGAGAGAGAGAGAGAGAGAGAGAGAGAGAGAGAGAGATGTCTTCCATCCACTGGTTCACTCCCCAAATGGCCACAATGTCCAGGGCTGGGCCAAACCAAAACCAGCAGCCTGGAGCTCCATCCAAGTCTCCCAAGTGGATGTCAGGGGCTCAAGGACTTGGGCCATCCTCTGCTGCCTTCCCAGATGCATAAGCAGGGAGCTAGATTGGAAGTGGAGCAGCCAGGACTCAAACCAGCACTCATGTGAGATGCTGGCATCACAGGTAGCTCAGCCCACTGTGCCACAACTCTGGCTATACCCTCAAAAATGCAGTTTTAAAATTAAAAGGCCAGAATGTGGCGAGTAGCATACTAGAGACAATTGAAGATTTAGTTGAAGAGAGAATTGGTGAACTAGAAGACAAATATGAAGATAGTAGCAATAAGTTAATACAAATTATGACACAGAAACAATGAAAAAGTTGAAGAGATGAAAGATAATCTGGGGGCCAGTGCTGTGGCACAGTAGGTTAATCCTCCATCTGCAGTGCCGGCATCCCATATGGGTGCTGGTTCTAGTCCCAGCTGCTCCTCTTCTGACCAGTTCTCTGCTATGTCCTGGGAAAGCAGTTGAAGATGGCCCCTAGTCCTTGGGCCCCTGTACCCATGTGGGAGACCAGGAGGAGGCTCCTGGCTCCTGGTTTCCAATTGGCCCAGCTCTAGCCATAGCAGCCATTTGGGAAGTGAACCAGTGGATGGAAGACTTTCTCTCTGTCTCTCCCTCTCACTGTCTGTAACTCTACCTGTCAAATAAATAAACAAAAATATCTTTAAAGAAAAGAAAAGAAAAAATAACCTGGCATACATCTAGGAAGAGTCTGAGAGGAGAGTTGGAGAGAGAATGACAGAATTTTCTAACATTGAGATAAGATAGCAATCTTCATTTATCACAAGCAGGATCCATTAAAAACAAAAAACAAAACAAAACAAAAAAAACACTCCCAGGGTGGTGGGTAGAACATCCACAAATTCTTCAGTGGTTGATCCTCCCGATAGTGGAAGCTACTTTCTCCTCCATGAATGTGGGGTTGGTTCGAGGACTTTCGTATCTCTTAGCTTTTCTTCCCCATTTTCCACTTATTTTTCTTGCTCTTTCTTCTGACGGACTGCCTCAATTCCCTCCTCCTAGTGTGATGATCCTAGTTTGTGCCTTCTTTTAGCAATTATATTTTCCATATCTAATATTATATATAGTTCAGCTACTGTATTTTTCACATCCAATGTTCTATTTCTGCTTGGTTCTCTTTTTGAGTTTTCTTATTTCAGTTCATCTTGTTAATATCACCCTTGATCTTTCAATGTTTATGACGCCAAATAGAAAACTTTGGCCCATCTGTTTTAATAGCTATGCTTTTGATGGAAGCAGAAATCCAATATGTTGTTTTTGTTTCGGAACATTTGTGCTCCTCAGGGTTCACTTTTGCCTGCAGCACTGGCTACCCGGTTGGGACATGCAGGCCAGGTCTCTGTGTCTGTCGGTCCTGATTAGCTCTGGGACTATGTGCGGAGAAGAGATTTTGGGCGGAAAGCCTCAGATATTAGAAAACATCAGTCCTCACCCACAGAACAATTTCTTTTTCTTTTTTAAAAGATGTATTTATTTATTTCAAAGAGTTAGAGGCGGGGGAGAGAGGGAGAGGCAAAGAGAGAGAGAGAGAGACGTGTCCACTGGCTCACTCCCCAGCTCTGGGCCAGGCTGAAGTCAGGAGTTAGAGTTAGGAGCTTCATCCAAGTCTCCCACATGGGCGGTAGGGGTCCAAACACTTGGGCCATCTTCTGCCGCAGGGAGAAGATCCAGCAGGTAGCTGGATTGGCAGTATGGAAGCCGGGGCACGAACAGGCACCCATATGGGATGTATGCTGTAGGTGGTGGCTCAACCTGCCATGCACGACGCCAGCCGTGAAACAACTTCTTCTGTCAGGGCCTCCCCACCCCTCTCCCCAGAGCAAGGCCACATTAGGAGACTACAGTTTACTACAATCTACTGGGCCTGGGGATTTACAGATTGAGGGGTGAGGAAGAGACTGCTCAATGATGACAAGTCCTGGCTTTTTCTCAATGTAGGGCTTCTCCCCCCTTAGCCCCCACAGCTGTGCACAGAACGCGTACTATTTCTCCCAAAGCAACAACACAGAGGGAAGCAAATAACAACTCCCACAGTCCCCAGGGATGCTTTGTGTTTCTTGCAAATAGTTTCCCCGGGGGAAGCCAGAGTGCAGCTAGCCGAGCATCTGGGTAGGAAACGGAGCTGCCTGCCGTTCCTGCTCGTGGATGCGAAGCTTCTCTTTCGCCTTTAAGGGCAGGTCTGAGAGATCCCGCTGTTTCTGAAGTTCTCGCCTGCTTTCCTGGTCTGTTGCAGCCAGCTTGCTTTCAGATGCTGCCGGGCCCCTTTCTTCCAGGTTAGGGGCTTTCTTCAGATGTTGACAGTCCTTGGCTGGCTGTTTGTAACCTGCCGTGAGATGCTACTGAGCTGTTTGGAAGCTCGGAGTCCCAGGTGGGCCAGGAGTGGACAACCTGTGCAGACTCTGAGCATCTCTGTGGAGTCCTTCGGGCAGACGGGTTGGGTGTACCTGTGTCAGTTCCCTTAGGTCTTTCTTCTCGGGGACCTAGAAGGGATGAAGGCTGGGCAGTCTCAGGGTGTCGCAAACTTCATACCTGGCTTCCTCACTCCAGGAAAAACTTCTGCCAGGGTGGAAGGGACCGTGTGGCAGCTGAGATCCTGGTCCCACTGCTTCCTGAACAGCTGCAACCAGTTATCCCTGTTCACCTTCACCACTACCACAACCTCCCCCTCACCCCCATGGACACGTATATCCCAGCAGTAGCAGGCAGGGACTGAAGCTGCCCGGGAGGTGCCCCACTCACCCACTAGCTCGGACCTGCTGAGTCAGCAACCTCTTGTCCATCTACTTCCTGGTTTCTCAAATATTATTGCTGACAACTTCTTGCTTGTTTTTCTGGTCCTTACAGATTTATTTTTTTTTTAAATCCCTTTACTGTAGTTTTAGCTGCATACCAGAAGGTAGAAAAAAAATAGATTCATGTGTTCCACCGGTGGTCTTTTCCTGGGAGCCTACACTTTCTATGTAGACAATCATTACCTCTGCAATGGTAACAATATTTTTTCTTTCAATTCTTAGACTTTGATGTCATTTTGCATAGACTGTCAAGTGTTGTGCTGAACAGATGTTGTAGGGAACTCCGCCTCTCCTCTGATTTTTGTCAGGAGTGACTCCTATGCTGTTGGCCACAGCTGTTTTTGATAAATTCCCTTGATCGGTACATCATACAGGTTAATCTTTGACTATAAACCACAAAACCACCACAAACAGCGGCTTAAACAAGTTAAAATCTTACTTCTCTCTAAGCAGCCCAAAGCTGAAAGAGAAGCCCCTAAGCCCTTGGGAGCTTGCCCCCCCCCCCCCCCCCCCCAGTTCTCCATCTCCCACGTGAGGCTTACGGCTCACAAAGACAGCTTCAGACAAGCCTCAATCCAGCAAGAAGGAAAGAGGAAAAGAGAAGGGAACGCCACACCCCCTCCAGTCAAGGCTGCCTATCAGAAGTTACACACATCACTTCAGTTTACAACTCATTGGCTGGAACCGATTCATAGAGCCACACCCAGCTGAAAGGAAGTCTGGGAAATGCAGTTCTTCACTTCCAGCCATTCCATACTTGGCTAATCTGATGATTTTCAGCCTTAGCCATATCTGTAGTAATACTCATGTCACTTTTCACCCTTAATGTAAGTCATGCTTTTTGCACTTTTCAATCAGTACTTTTGTTGATCCCATCTATTATTTGTTTTCTATTCATCAATTTCTACTCTTTCATTCTTTCCATGTGTTTCTTTAAAAAAAAAAAAGATTTATTTTATTTATTTGAAAGACAGGGTTACAGAGAGAGGTAGAGACAGAGAATGAGGTCTTTCATCCTCTGGTTCACTCTACAATTGGCCACAATGGCTGGAGCTGCACCAATCTGAAGCTAGGAGCTTCTTCTGGGTCTCCCACATGGGTGCAGGGGCCCAAGCACTTGGGCCATCTTCCACTGCTTTCCCAGGCCACAGCAGAGAGCTGGATTAGAAGAGGAGCAGCCAGGACTAGAACCAGCGCCCATATGGGATGCCAGTGCTTCAGGCCAGGGCTTTAACCCACTGAGCCACAGCGCCGGCCCTTCCATGTGTTTCTAAATTGTTGGGATTATTCCCCCAACACTTTGAAATAAACACTTAATTCAATGATTGTCTTACTTCTTGATAAAGTAATTAAGGATAAAAAGTTATTACAATTACCACTTTAATTGCATCCATAAGTTTTGATGTGTAGTACTATTTGTGAGAGTCTTGAATCTACACGGGTCCGAGACACCTCCCCCACTCTTTCCCTGCATCAAGAAAACAAAAACACAGAGGTGCCCATGCACTTGGAGAGCCTCACTGTCCCACAGTTTGTCCCAGCTGCAAATCAGGGAGACATCCTGTCCCTCCCAGTCCCTATCACTGTCCCAGTTGTGACAGCCCCGGGGACTCCCTGTGTCAGGGACACCTGTCTCATGGTATCTGGGATCCTCTCCTGCAGCTATAAAACCCCAGCATCACACATGAGCCCCCAGCTCCTCTCCCTCTGAGGCGGCTCCTGAAAGTTCTTTGCCCCAATAAAATTCTTTCTTTGCTCACTGTGGTCTTGATTGTGGTTCTCAGTCATGGTCGAAAACCCTAACAGCTGTTGCTGAAACCCAAGAGGGGCACTGTGGCCACTGGGTCTGGCCCCTCCATGGCCGAGCCCAAGTGACCAGAACTGCCTACCAGAGCTGGCTTGAGCCTCAAACACCTGCAGTGCCTGCCCCCCCACCCCATCCCAGTCATTGTAAATTTCAATGGACTCGGAAATCCTGCTGGCTCCTGATCTCCCTCGTCTTCACCGGGCTCTTCACATGCGCCTCTAGCACTGCTAACAGTGAGTGGATCTCTCATCTCCGAGCTGTCTGTCTGAAAAGTCGTGCCCACATGCTAAACAGCCTCCCTCGGCTCCCGGGCCCCTCCCAGCTCTCAGTCGGGGACGCCTGCACTAGAGGCCTGAGCCTGACTCTCTGCAGTGTGCCGCCCCTCGCGGGGGACGCCACACTCTCCTGGTCCTCTCACTTTCCTATGCAGTGCCACCCCCCCCCCCTTTCTCTCTCTGGTTTCGTTCACATCTGCCCTGGCTCCAGCCTCAGCTGCCCCTCGTTCCCGGCCCGTTTGTAGGAGGGCTCTCCTCAGTGCCTACTGTCTCACCCTAATTCATCTGTGCCTCTCGCTCACCTGTCTGAAAACACTATGGGTTCTCTAAGTCTGCTACCGGACTGCCCCCCCCCCCCGGGCCTCCTTCGGTCCCTCCAGGCCTTGAGACTTAAACAAACCATCAAGCCTTGCCGTCTAGTCTTTTATTGTAACAACAGCGTGGCCTCAATGCAAGGTCAATAATCAATCCCAATGGCTGGAGAATGGCACCCTTGACTTTAACACTTTATGGGATTTAGATAACTTTTGCACGGCATGGGCAAGTGGTCCGAAATTCCCTAAGTCCAAGCTTTTTTGCCCTTCGCTCTCATCCTTCTCTTTGTAGTCTCTGCCATACCCATCAGATTCTCCTAGCAAGGACCCCTATCAAGCCCCTGGATGACCCCAATTCTCCCGATGCAGCCACAAACCCCCACCCTAGTCCTTCCTCTCCTCTGAACTATGACACTGAAGATGCCACCCCTCCTTGGGCTTCAGCGTCCCCTCCTCCTTCTCCTCCTTCTCCTCCACCCCCTTGTTCATCTTCTCCCGTCTCCCACCCCCAGCGACGTGCACCAGATCTCAGACTGACGGAGTTTCCCCCTCCGAGAGGTGGCTGGGGCAGAGGGCATCGTTCACGTCCGTGTCCGGTTCTCCACGGCTGATCTCTTCCAAATGAGAAGCGACTAGATTCCTTTTCTAAGGATCCTACCTCGTATGCCAAAGAATTCCAATATCTTACTCAGGCATGTGATCTTACTCGTCATGCTCTTACATTACCCTCTCTTCCACCCTCATGGCCGATGAGGAGAGGGTGTGGACCTCGGCTCAGTTCATGCAGATAACACACACCCAACTGATGCAGCCGACCCAGTGGGGGCACATGCTGTTCCCCACACTGACCCACACTGGGGTTACCAGGCCATAAACACAAGGGGAGACTCCCCTGGCTAGGCAGCCAGAGATAGAATGACCGTATGCTTCCTGGCTGGCCTCCAAAAGGCCTCTCATAAGGTCATTAACTTTGAAAAACTCCGGAGTGTTACCCAACGGCCCACTGAAAACCCGGCCGAGTTCCTAACTCACCTTTCTGAAGCGCTCCTCTACTATACCAATCTTGGCCCAGCCTCAGGAGAAGGAATGTTAGTCCTCAACACTCACTTTATCTCTTAATCAGCCCTTGATATCAGAAAAAAAGCTTAAAAGCCTAGAAGATGGGCCCCAAACTCCCGATGGGACCTGTTACACACAGCCTTTAAAGCCTTTAATGGGAGGGAGGAACAGGAAAAGCTGTCCGGGCCTCTAGAGACAGGCAAAAGTACCAGCTCCTGGCACCTGCCCTGTGGTCTCCCAAGAAGATGAGCCAAAGACAACGGACACCCCTGGGCCTGTGCTTCAAGTACAACACCATACACTGGGCAAAGGACTGCCCCACACCTCGTCCTCTGCTACGCCCCTGCCCACAGTGTGGTGAGGAGGGACACGGAGGGTAGACTGCCTGTCCCTGCCTTATCAGAGACAGTCAATCATCCAACCCCCTCCGCCCCCTGAGGGCCATCTTCTGGGACAGATGACTGACACAGCCCTGGGACCTGGGCCCCTCCCACAACCATCACTGTCACCTCCGAGGAACCCAGGGTAACTGTCCAGTAGCAGGTGCGCCTTTATCCTTTCTCATCAATACGGGGGCTACCTGGTGGGTCCTGCTGGCCCCTGACCGGCAGACCTTCCCTTCCCATATTTCAGTCATGGGCGTTGATGGTCGGCTCCACCAGCCACCTACCACGGGGCCACTTCCACGTTCCATCTTTGGGTCTCCGGTTACACGTGATTTCTAGTCATGCTCTCCGGTCCTATCCCTTACTGGGTGGAGATTTCCTCTCCCTATCTTTCTTGCCCTTCTCCCCCAACTTGTCTTTTTTCCTTCCATTAACCCCAATCCTCACTACCTCACAGCAGACAAACTCCTCTCTCCAAACTCTCACTAGAACTCCACCTGCCCTGGACCCATCCTCTTCCTATGGCCCTAACTCACATCCAAGCCACTCCTCGCACTCCCACCTTTCTCAGCCCCTTGGAACTCATGTATGAACGGCCTTTTCTCCCAGCAGACCCTCCCCCTCTCCAACCCCATCCCCTCCAAGATCATCTACCGCTCCTCGCTCTATGGAGACAGCTCCTCTGAGGACATGCCGACACGGCTCTTCCCCAGCCCCACTCCAATCCTACTACCCACACTATCAGGCCTGGGGACTGGGTCTTTCTCAAAGACTCTCGCCCTCAGGCTCCACAGCCCAGGTGGACAGGTCCACACCTGGTGGTCCTCACTACTCCGACTGCTGCCAGAATCTTCCAACACCCTCCCTGGATACATTTCTCCCAGCTTAAAAAGGCACCCGCTGTGACTTCCACTGCACAAGATAACACTTCATCCAATACTCATCCTACAACAGACAAGTGCTCCCGCCAACAGGTGGGTCCCACCAAGGTCAAGATCACTAGATCATCACCCCTTCCCGTAATATCTGTGTAACAATTCCCTAGGTATCAATATGCACCCTGTCCCTCTCCACCTCCTTCTACTCCTCACGTTCACCTAGGCCCTCTCCCTTCCCACATGTACACACCCCTCCCGCCTAAGCTACTTTCCAGCCACCTGTTATGACTCCAAGAACAACCATTCCAATGTTCCATCACTGGATCACCAGCAATCGAGGTAACTGCCCGCCCTGGTGGAACTGTGGGACGCGACTGCTTTAACAAGTCCCCCCGGAACAAAGGTCTGTATGACACCCACCACTCACCGGGGCTATAACGATGGGGGTGGGGAGGGCACCAGGACTTTAATCGACAACAGGAAGTTGCTAGGGTTAAGGTGCTCAAGGACTCCTGCAAAAACTCGTCACGGGTAACCATTCAGTGGTGACCCTTACCACCTCTCCCACAAAGACCCAAAGCACCTCGCCTTCTGCGCCCTAACTGGCTCTCCTATGTCTCCTCAATCTACCAGCTCCTCAACTCATCCAACCACTCTCCGGCTGATGGTTACTTGGTTTGCTCCACCCTGTTACCTTCCCCTACAGCTACTGAAGTCCCCATAAACTCTACGCCTACACCCACCAATGAGACAGTCTCTCCCTTACTCACCTTAAAGCCTGCTCCAATGTTTCAGTCTAAGCTCATTGCCATCCCCTGACCCGCTGTCCTCTAACCCTCTTTCCACCTCCACTCTCTGTGATTCCATGACCCCCGTAACTACAGGGGATTGCTTAACTGGAGGTCACTTCTTCCAGTGTGGGGCTCTCCATTCCGCTGTCTGCCACCCAACACTATGACATTTGCATTCCAGTAGCTGTCCTCCCGGAGGGCTCTGTGGTGCCCCAAGACTGATCTCTTCCTTTACCAGTTTTTCCAAACACCCGCATTAAAAGGGACATAGTGTCCTTCCTTTCCTAGCAGCACTGGGCGTTCTTACAGGAGTGGGGACAGGGGCTGCTGGCCTAATGTACAGTGCTGCTAACACACACCATGAATGCTGAGCTAGGACAAGTTGCAGCCTCATCCCCAATCTGCAGGACCAGACTGGCTCCCTGGCTGAAGTGGCCCTCCAGACAGAAGGGCGTTGGACCTTTCATTAGCAGAGAAAGGAGGAACATGTGTATTTCTGGGAGAACAATGCTGCTTTTCTACTAACAAATCTGGAGTGGTCGGAGACGTGGCACAGCCACTCAGAGAACCTACTGCTGAGCGACAACAGGAGTTCCAAGGGAGCAAGGATGGGGCCTGCTTTCCTCTTCCTCCCTTGGCTTCTCCCGATTCTGGGACCTGCAATAACCATTGGTACTGTACTTTTTGCCCCATGCCTACTCCACTTCATACAGGACCGTATCAGGAGCATCAGCGCCCAGATGTTTAATCAGGTGCTACGGAGCGGTTACAGCTACCAGCCACTCCCATCAACCTCATAAACAAATACCCTGTCTTCCAGCCTGGCCGAAAACCCACTCCGCCTCCACTCAGCAGGAAGCAGCTAGACCACTATCACCACCCCTACTTCCTTTAGCAAAAAGGCTGTAACGTGAGAGTCCAAGACAGCTTCCCCGCTCTCTCCGGGCATCATGAAAACGAAAACACAGGCGCCCAAGCACCTGGAGAGCCTCACCATTCCCACAGTTTGTCCCAGCTGCAAATCAGGGAGACATCCTGTCCCTCCCAGTCCCTATCACTGCCCCAGTTGTGACAGCCCCGGGACTCCCTGTGTCAGGGACACCTGTCTCATGGTATCTGGGATCCTCTCCCGCTGCTCCAGCCTGCATCCCACATCCCTTTGTTCGGCTGATCCAACTCACCTCCCACCTGTCTCCCTCCTCCCCGGACACACGTTCCCTATAAAACCCCAGCATCACACATGAGCCCCGAGCTCCTCTCCCTCTGAGGCGGCTCCCAAAAGTTCTTCACCCTAATAAAACTCTTTCTTTGCTCACCATGGTCTTGATTGTCGTTCTCGGTCGTGGTTGAAAACCCTAACACTACTGTTCCACTATAAATACTCTGTACATTCCATTTGGTTTCCTCTTTGAACCACACGCGACTTCAAAATATGAAGGTGGTATTTGGTTGGTGGGTGGGTAGAAAAAAACAAACTCAGACTCAAATTCAGCTTCTGCTGCTACACATTTACAACACCGATTATCTCTGAGATCCCAAAGGTGCTGGGATCTCCCTGCCAGCGAGCAATGGGTCGGTCCTGCTGTTGAAACCAGCTGGGTGTCCTCTAGTCCACGCCAGAGGTGACACTGCCTACCCGGGAGGTAGCCTCGGATCCCACAGGTGGAGTGCTCGGTCCCCAAGGCTGCCCCTCGCTTTTGATGCCAGCTGCAAGTTGCACATTGTTTTACCTGTGCTGCTGCGAACAGGCAATGAGCTGGGGTATCCACAGGCCCCTCCTCAGCTAGAGAGACTCACAGGACTCAAGGCAACACTCACTCCCACTTACCAGTTGTAAGGGATCCGAGGCTACTCCCAAAGGCGAGACGCACAGGGCAAGGCATGGGAGATGGGATCCCGAGCTGCCACGCCCCCTCTGGGTGTGCCACTCCCAGGAACTGCCCGGTGTTCAGCTATCTGGATGCTCTCTGAATGCTGTCCTTAGGGGGTTTGGGGTTTTTTGGTTGGTTGGTGTTTTGCTTGCTTGGTTTTTTTTTTTTTAATTTTTTAATTTTTTTTTTTATTTTTTGACAGGCAGAGTGGACAGTGAGAGAGAGAGAGAGACAGAGAGAAAGGTCTTCCTTTTGCCGTTGGTTCACCCTCCAATGGCCGCCGCGGTAGGCACACCGCGCTGATCCGAAGCCAGGAGCCAGGTGCCTATCCTGGTCTCCCATGGGGTGCAGGGCCCAAGCACTTGGGCCATCCTCCACTGCACTCCCTGGCCACAGCAGAGAGCTGGCCTGGAAGAGGGGCAGCCGGGACAGAACCGGCGCCCCGACCGGGACTAGAACCCGCTGTGCTGGCGCCGCAAGGCGGAGGATTAGCCTAGTGAGCCGCGGCTCCGGCCGCTTGCTTGGTTTTTGGAGACCTCATTGTGCAAGCATGATTGGAGCTTACAAGTAAGCAACCGTGTGACGTGATTGGACCGGAAGCAGGAACTGAACACTCCACAGACCCAGCAAGGTGTTCTGGCCTCTCAGTGCAGAACTCCCTCCTCCCAGGGGCGGAGCAGCCCCCTTCTGAACTCGGGGTCTCATGATCCACTCTCAGACAAGGTGGGTCAGAGACTGCTTTGTGGTCAGCTCCAAGACACAGCAGCAGGGCAAAGATTCCAAATTTCCGTGACCTACCTGGGGGAAGAACCTTTCTGATTTCCATGCCAGGCCTTGGGGAGGGAGTTACAAGCCAGGAACTGTAGAAGAGAACAAAAACCTATATATCATTTCACAGTTGGCTTGTTTATTTTCACTGTCTTTTAAATCATTTTAAAAATCTAATTACAGTGCGGTCAGGGGAAATGGTCTGTAGAATATAAATTTTTTGAAATTCATTTAAAATGATTCTTATGTTCTCTGTTTGGTGCAGACTTCTAAGTGTATCTGTGGGAGCCCCTAGTCAATGTGCTTACTTGATCTAGCAGTTTCCAGAGGTATTCTAAAATCTCCTCAAATGCCTACAGGTTCATCAGTTCTTCCTTATAATTCTGTTAGTGCTTGCTTTATACATATTTAGGTTGTCTTGCAAGACACAAAGCATGTGAAGTTTCAACCTTTGGGGATTGTTTATTATGTGATGTCCCTCTTTCTCTCAATAGTACAGTATTAAAACCTACTTTGAAATTAGTATTGCTATATCAACTTTCTTGGTTAATTTTGTTAAGGATCAGGTGGTCTTATTTAATTGTTTTTAAAATTTATTTGAGAGACAGAAAGACAAATGCCCTCGATGGCTAAGGCTGGTTAGGGCCAAAGCCAGAAGTCAGGAGCTCCATCTGGGTCTCTGTGTGGGTTGCAGGGACAAAGCACTTGAGCCACCAGCTGTTGTCTCTCAGGTTGCATTAGCAGGAAGCTGGATAGAAAGAGCAGAGTAGCCAGGACTTGAACCAGGGATGCAGGCATCCCAAGAGGCCACTCGACCTGCTACGCCACAATGCCACCCCATCTTTGCACTGTAAATATGCATGCTGAACTATGAATTATTCTAAAACTGCCAAAAACTTAGTATTTGTGGTCTCTTTCCAAGCACAAGCTCATTAGTTTTAATCGCCTACTGAATATCACCTTTTCCTTATATTTTTATCATCTTTTCAGTTTCCATTTCACCATAAGTCACAGAAGCTTTGTTTTTAAAGGCAGAGGTAATCAGCTCACTAACATCTTCTGATTGTCTGTGTTCTCTACCCCACACTTTCCTTCTGAGTCTGTTTCTCTTCTTGGTGAACCACTTTTCCTTACAGTGAACATCTGGGGGTGCTTAATCATCTGTCTTTGTATGTCTGAAAATACTTTTAGGTTGTCTTTGTTCCCGAGTGGTAATTTAGCTGCATATAAACTCCGGACTTGGTAGATATCACTCCATCGTCTTCTGGCAGGCACTCTTGCTTACAGGAAGTTGGCTGACAGTCTAACAGACATGTCTTCAGGTGTATCGTCTCTTCTGACAGCCTTTCCAAAAGCCTTGTTATCCTCCATGCTCTGCAGTTTCAGAACAATGCATCTAGGTATAGACTTTTTTTTTTTTTTTTTTTTTTTTTTTTTTTTTAGCCTTTCCTGGCACGTTGAATGCACTTGTAATAAAAATAATTCACATCATTTTCAATCCAGGAAATTCTCAGCTTTCTTGTTCCAAATATGACTTTCTTTTCTTCTGAGACTCCACTTTTCAGAGGTTGGGACTTCTTTTATGTGTGTATCTCTCTCTCTTAAGATGAAAAAAATTTATTTGAAAGGCAAAGTGACAGAGAGAGGGAAAGACAAGAGAAAGAAAGAGAGAGAGGATTTTCCATCTGCTGGTTCACTCTCAAATGGTTCCAACAGCCAGGGTAAGGCCAGGCTGAAGCCAGGAGACAGGAACCCTCTCCAGGTCTCCAGCATGCACTCATAGGCCATCTTCCACTGCTTTCCCGGCACTTTAGCAGGGAGCTGAATTGGAAGTGGAGCAGCTGGGACTCAAGGGAGTGGTACGAAAAGCACACAATGCACAGTCATCCCGCGGCATCCATGGGGAATTGGTTATAGGACCCTCATGAGACCAAATATGCAGATCCCAAGTCCTTCATCTAAAATGGCATAATCTTGGGGGCAGTGCTGTTGTGGAATAAGTTAAGCCTACACCTGTGGTGCTGGCAAGCCATGTGGAAACTGGTTCGAGTCCCAGCTGCTCCACTTCTGATCCAGCTTTCTGCTGATGGCCTGGGAAAGTAGTAGAAGATGACTCAAGTGTTTGGGCTCCTGTACCTGCAGGAGAGGCCAGGAAGCTTCTGGCTCCTGGCTTTAGATCTGCCCAACTCTGGCCATTGCAGCCATCTGGGGAGTGAACCAACAGATACAAGCCCTCTTTCTCTGTCTATAACTCTGCCTCTCGAGTAAATAAATAAATCTTTTTAAAAATGACATAATCTTTGCATATAGCCTTTGATATCCTCCCATATAGTTTTTAAAAATTCCTTCGTGGCATCACTGGAGTTTATATCTAAAGCTGTTGCTGGGTTTTGGTGCTGGCATCACAAACAGCAGCTTAACACAATGAGCTGCAATGCCAGTCCCTCACTCCTGTAGGTTGATTCGTCCTCATTTTCATTCCCTCATCTCTCTATGCCGCATTCTAAGCTAATTATTTTTCACTATCTTCACATCTCTAATATATATACTCTTCAGTTCAATTTTGGTCTTCTTCCCTATCGCATTTTTTCAACAGCTAATTTTTTTCTTCATTTCCAGGACAGCTAATCCTAATTCATCTCTGCCTACCTGAATGTCCTGGTTTTTTTTATTTATTTATTTAATGGAAATTATTTCTTCAGTCATCTCTTTGAGCTTCTTCAACACATTGATTTTTAAACATTTGCCAAACTATTTTATAAAATGAATGTCATAGGCAGCGACTTCTTCCCCTGGTTGTAGATTCTGTTGCCTTTCTTAGCATTAGAATCCCTCATATGTTTGATAATTTTCAGCAGTAGATGTCAGTGGTTTGCCTGGTGGGTTTTCCTTTTATCTCCACGTGACCCTCTGTGTGTGGCATTTTTTGTTATTATGGTCTCTGCTTGTCACCCCACAGGGTCCCCAGCTTAGAAGTAGATCTTTTAATAAGTCACTGTCCTGTCTTTTGGAGCATAAATATCACGGGGCAGGATGAGAAACAAACAGATCTATGTGGCAGATGGTAATAAACACTCTGGAGCCAGGAAAGCAGAATAAGGGGACAGAACACAAGGGTGGGGGCCCACCGGAGCAGAGACCAGAGGGGAGTGGTGGAGACACGCAGCCATCTATGGGGAGGTCGGGCCGTTGAGGCAGAGAGAAAGGCAAAAGGCCAGGAGTGCTCGCAGCCACAGCAGTTAGCATGTGCCGGGGATGTTCGAGCTGATCAGTGAGCAGTTACTATGATGGTTGAAAGCGCATAGAGGAGAGGCTTCTGGGAGTGGGTTCTGCATGGTGTTTGCTCGTGGCTAAGTTTCTGGCCAGAGTGCACGCAAGTCTCCAAGAGTTGGTGCCACCTCCCTACCCCAGCAGGGGTCCGGCAGCCAGTTGAGAGTCATCGGCAGAGCTGAACCTCCAGTGAGATCCATGGCAGGGGCGTCTGGGAGATCACAGCCCACCCAAGGGGCCGGCCCAGGGCCACCTCTCGCTCCGGAATTCTGTAGACAGACAGGACTTTCCCCGGCACCACGCCCCCTGTGTGTGCCTTTGGCTCCCAGGAGTCAGGGTTCAGTGGGTTGGTCCACTCTGGGAAGCTCCTGGGCACAGGAAGCAAAGGCTGAGCCTCCTGGTGTCTGTCTACCTAGATCCTTGGGAACACTGCTACCTGGGCTGCAATGGAATGCTGGTGCGGCCACAGTGCTGGAAAGCCGGGTCCCTTCCGGGGTGCGGGGTCCAGCCCTCCCACGCCCTGCCAGGAAACCTCAGGCCTCAGCCAGGAACCGTGAATTCCCCAGAGGGTGCAGGGTCCAGAAAACCAGATCTTTGGCAGAATCCACGCATGGAGGGAGGGGGTCAGCGTGGGAACTGGGGTGGGGGGGTAAAGGAGCACCCTTCCCGGCAGCCCTTCCGGGCCACCTGCAGGCACCACCTGTAGGCAGATGCCCGGCAGCGGCTGCAAGGCTGGGGCCTGAGAGCCTCGCGGCGACAGACGGCAGGGGGGAGAGGCCCTTGCTGGGGCCGCGGCAGGAGCCGTCGGAAGCCGCAGGGGTGAGCGGGCGCCGGCTGCTCTCTGCACCCCCACGGCGGCCCAGGGGTCGTCTCCTGCCTAGGCGGGCGTGGCCCTCACGTCGCGGGGCGTGCATCGCCGTCTAAGGGCAGACTGCCTCCTAGGTGAATACCCGGGGCTAGAACCGGGGAGACGGCGGGTGTCTCCGTGTACCCACGTACCCGTGTACTCCTGCCGTTCATTCGCTCCACGAACAGTGCCTACGGGCCCGCTGCGCTGACAGGGCCGAGCCCACGCCTCCCCAGCCCGCGGTCCGCTGCAGACCCGCGCGCCTCGGGGCTTCCGCGGCGCCGCTGGCCTCGCGCGCCCCCTCGTGGCGGCTCCGCGCAGTGCGGGCGCCGCCCAGCCCCATCGAGGCTGGGTCCCGTCCGGGAGGAAGCCGCCCCGTCTGGGCGCTCAGGGCCCCTACTCTCGCTCCGGAAGCCTCGGCCCGTCCCCTCAACCTCCCTTCACGACCCCCCCCCCCCCCCAGCTCTCCGGTTCCTGCCGCTCCCCTCGGCCCCGGCCTTGAGCACGCGGAGGGCAGGCGCGCAACCCGCGGGAGCCAGCCCAAGCCTTGGGCTTTAATTCGTGGTCCCTGCTGCCCGGGACTCCCCTGACCCCAGCCCCTTCCCTGCCTCTGTGTACCTTTAATAGCCTCCGGGACGTGGGGGGCTCCCCGGCACCCCGGCTGCTGCGGCTCAGCCCGGGCAGCCGCCGCAGAGCCCGGGAGTCCCCAGCGGGGCTGACTGGGGTGCCTGGGATTGAACCCGGGAGACAGCCCAGCCCTGGTGCTGATGCGCACCTGGGAGGCAGCAGGTGATGGCTCAAGACTTTGGGTCCCTGCCCCCCACATGGGAGACAGCAAGATCCAGGCTCCTGGCTTCAGCCTGACCCAGCCCCAGCGACTGTGCGCATTTGTAGAGTAAATTAGTGGGTGGAAAAATCTCTTTATTGCTCTCTCTCTCTCTCTCTCTCTCTCTGCCTTTCAAATAAGTAAAAATAAAGTGTGTGTCTTTAAGGAACTAAAAGCAGAAACGAGTTTTATTTTACTTGAATTGGGAAGCTAGAGACACTGACTTATTAAACAATTTCACATTAAACTATAATGACTGACCAGCTTTCCCTCTTTTATAATTTAAAAACACTTTTTAAAAGCAGACCAATTCTTGTTAACTCGAGTGAATTTCCAATACAATTAGCGGGATCGCGGCGTGTGTGAAGAATTCCAAGCAGTGAAAAGGAGAGCTGTGGCAGAGACCACAGCCAAGCAGTGCAGCCACAGACGGGGTCTGAACCGCACCGGGGCTGCAGGTGCAACCAGACAGGAGGCAGGAGGGATCTGCACCCACTCCGGGGGTGGGGATTTCTTCTGGGTGATGCAATGCTGGCATCCAAGAACCTTTCACCCTCCCGCCAGCATAGCAGACCTGAAAATGCTTTCTAAGATATATCAATATTTGTGTATTTTTTAAAAATACATATGTCTGATTTGGCAGGCAAGAAAACAGATGCCTACAAGGCATGACTGGGAGCAGGTGATGGGGGGGTGCTCTGAAGCTGCGTCACTGTCATAGGATCTGCCAATGGATCAAGTACCAGTATGGTACTGCCATAAGGACAGACCTAAACACCAACCGAATAGAACTGAGAATCCAGGGGCCGGCGCCGTGGCTCACTTGGTTAATCCCCCGCCTGTGGCGCCGGCATCCCATATGGGTGCCGGGTTCTAGTCCCAGTTGCTCTTCTTCCAGTCCAGCTCTCTGCTGTGGCCCGGGGAAGGCAGTGGAGGATGGCCCAAGTGCTTGGGCCCTGCACCCACATGGGAGACCAGGAGGAAACACCTGGCTCCTGGCTTCGGATCAGTGTAGTTCCAGCACCTGGCTCCTGGCTCCTGGCTCCTGGCTCCTGGCTTCAGATCAGCCCAGATCTGGCCATTGTAACCATTTGGGGAGTGAGCTAGCACATGGGAGACTTTTCTCTCTGTCTCTCCCTCTATCTATCTGTAACCCTACCTCTCAGATAAATAAAATATTTTAAAAAGAAAGAAAGCTGTAGGGCTATTACTGACCCCCAGTTCTTTGGCTCTCTGACAAACAGAAATTGCCAAGAGGCCAATATGCTACCCAGGTAAGGTTTATTGGAGTCTTCCGGCAGGAAGAGATTCCAAGCTGGCTTCCCAATGGGAACTGACAGGTGCTTTTATGGGGTTGGGAGGTGTGGCATTTCCCTCTCAGCACATACTACTCCGGTTTGCACTGGGCTTGGTGTTCTGTGCAAGTGCTGTTTTGTTTTCTGTTGTTTGAATAAATACACTCAACATGGTGATGGCACTTACTGTTGCCAGCCCAGGAAGGTCACATATTGGTGGGTCATATTGAGCTATTCTGAGCATGCATGCAGGTTGGGAATTCCCTAACAGGGCACTAGGGGGCGTCTTTTGCAGTTAGTGTCTGGATGCTCCTTGCTCTTGACTGGTTTGGAGCTAGAGTTGGCTCTACGTTAGGTCCTAAGGGGCTTGATTTAGAGAGCCTATTTCAGTCGTGTCTCAGGACCAAATGGCCATTCCCCCAGGAATGAGTAAGAGACAGCAGAGCCCACCGGGAGGAGGGGACGTCTTCATAGCCATCCAAGTGGCAAAGACTTTGTAGTGAACGCTGAGAGATGCCTAATCAACAGACTTAGCGGATCCAAGGAGAGAACACTGCACAGTGCACTCCTTGGGCAACTGGACTGTGTTCACGGATTAGAGGACTTGGCGCAGGAGAAATGTCAAATCTTCCCCAACTCTATCACAGGTTTAACGCAATTCCAATAAACAAACTTTTTTTTTTTTCAGACATGGCTAGCTTATCCTAAAGGTTATATGGAAAACACATAAGACATGTGCCCTAGAATTTAGCTAGAATAGCCTATTTAATCGTCCTAGTTAAATAATTGTGAAAAGGAAGAATACAGTGGGAGGAATCACCCTACCCCACGACGCCTTAGTATACAGCACCAGTCATCAGAACTGTGTGGGACTGCCAAAGGCATGGACGTATAGATCAATGGAACGAATACATAACCCCAAAATAGACCTGGCACAGAGATGCTGGACCGATTTTTGGCAAAAGTACAAAAGCAATTCAATGGAAGAAATATGGCCTTTTCCACAAAGGGTGCTGGAGCAATTGGCCATCTATCAAAAGGGGCTCTCTAACGCCTGGCATTGCTTGCACAGTTCTCTGCTCAGTCCACCCTGCACTCTCCTGGCTGAACATCTCACACCACCGTCTTCCCCTACCATGTCCAACACTTACTCACTCTTAACTGACAGATGCCCTCATTGCGTATTTCCCCGGGGACACACAGTCAGGGGGAAGGGGACCTCCCTGCTCCCCCAGCCTCATCAGCTGAGGCCCTGGAGGCAGCCCCTCCCCTTTTGCCAACCCAAACGCTGCATTTGCAATACGTCCTAGTAAGGGTCATTTCAAAAGAAGAGAATCCCCTCACCACGACACCCTACCCCCAGGCATGACTCTGGTCAGGTCCTCAGCAAAACACCCTGAAAGACCATCTCCGTGGGCCAATGGCACAGCCTCGCTCTGCCTTGATTTTCCTTATGAGCAATGTCTACTCTGAAACCGGAAATGCTCACCAAAGTGAGGGAATGGTACAACAACCCCCCAGACACCAGTGCAAGCTGTGTTATGGCCACTCCCCACGGCCAAAATCCTATCTGGCAGAAATCCCAATCCCCAGGACTTTAGAATACGCCTGGATTCACTCCACCATCTGGGGCAAGTCCAGGCTCAGCGACCACCCAAGTGCCTTCTCCACTCGATTTGCCTCATACTGTAAAGCCAACCCCAGACCTTACGTCACTCACTCCCATGTGCTTCCACAGACACCTGAACCCAAAAACGCACATTTTCTTACACAATCACAGTGACTTTTTCACACTTAGAATATTAGCAATATCTAACTCTCAGTCTTTATTCAGATGTCTCCGACTCTTAAAAAAAATGTCTTCTCCGAGCTGGGTTAGCATCCGGATCCACACATGTTTGTTTTGTCTCCTGAATCTCCTTAACCAAGGGGCGGGCACGGTGGAACAGCAAGAGAAAGCCCTGCTCAGGACACTGCGTCCCATACGGAGTGTGGAGAGTCTGTCTGGGGTCCTGGCTGCTTCACTTTCAATCCAGCTTCCTGCTAATGCGAGCCCTGGCAGGCAACAGATGGCGACCGAGTACGTGGGCCCCTGCCACCCATGCAGAAGACCTGGATGGAGTTCCAGGCTCCTGGCTTTGGCCTGGGCCAGCCTGGGCTGCTGGGCGCATTTGGGAATGAACCAGAGGATAAAAGATCTGTGTGTGTGTGTGTGCGTGCACGCGCCTGCATCACTCTGTCAAATAAAAATAAATATTTAAAAATAAAATGAGAGATTTAAAAAAAAAATCCCTTTAACCTAGATTAACCTCCCTTTTACAAGAATTTCTCATCTCATGGACATTGGACAAAGCAGTCCGTCACCCCATCCACCGGCTCACTTTCTGAATTTGTCTGCTGTTTTCCTTTCTCCTGTTTTAATGTTTCTCTGTTTTGACATATTTCAAATTGAAGGAAAAGATGCAATCACAACATTACAAACTTTCCTTTTCTTGATTGACTCGGGTATGGGTCGCTGATACAATGCCCTGTCACCCAAGAAGGCTTTCATGGTGCACTTCCTGTAAACAAGGACATTCCCTATAACACACCAGCGAAATGAGGCCATTGACACCAACACTCCATCACCACCAACTCATTTGTGCACTCCACTCATGTCTCATGCACGTCTCTCCTTTACCTCCAGAACCTTGGAAAAAAAATTTTTAAAGATCTATTTTATTGATTTGAAAGGCAGAGTAACACACACAGAGAGAGGTTCTTCCACGCAAATGGCTGCAACAGCTGGTGCTGGGCCAGGCTGAAGCCAGAAACCAGGTACTCCATTTGGGCTTCCCAAGTGGATGGCACTGGCCCAAGCACTTGGACCATCATCTACTGCCTCCCCAGGCACATTAGCAGGAAGCTGGATTAGAAGCCGAGCAGCTGGTACCAGCGCTCCGATATGGGATGCTGGCATTGCAAAGGACAGCTCAGCCCAGTGTGCTACAACGCCAAACCCCAGCACGTCGGCAGTTTTGAGATCTCAGCCTGGTTATTTTGTAGAGGGTGCCTCAATGCGGGTTTGGCTGACATTTCCCGGTGATTAGATTCAGCTTATGCATCTTCGGCAGGCATATCCCAGAAGTGAGGGGCACTCTTCTCATTGAGTCTTGGTGGGAGGTGCATGATTTCAATTTGTTCCACTCCGGCGATGTTAACCTTGATTACCTGCCTGAGGCTCTGGCTGCCAGGTTTCTCCACTGAAAACCACTCTTTCCCTCTTGGCAATCAATAAGCATTTGGAAGCTCGGTAATATCCTCTTCCTCTTCATCTTCCACTCGCTGATTTTAGCATCTATTGATGTTTCCAAGCTGAGTTAATGTTACTATGAGTCTTGCTAAATTTCCTAATTCCATCATCCCTTTGGTATTTATTAGTCAGCATTCTATTATAAGCAAAAGCTCTGCCATCCAGTCTCCTTCTTCCTCTATTAGTACAGTCTCATGGGTTCCCTCTTTATTTACGGGTTGTAATCTGTTGTTGGTATTCAATTTGACCCTCAAGCATTCTCAGAATTGATGTGTGGGGGCCCGCTGAGGCTGGCTTTGGGTGTCCAAAGCACATCCTTACTTTCTGTAGACATTCCAGGCTTCTCATGTCATTTTCCTGCCTCTGCCTTGGAATCAGCCAATTGTCCATGCCACCCTGATTCCTTTTAGGGGACAATGGTATTTAGAGACCAACCAAGATCTGAGAACTTGGTGTGTGTCTTTTGCTATTAGATGGTGCTGTTCCCAGGCCTCTCAGTGGAGAGTTAGAAAATCTCTCTCTCTTTCTCCACAAATTTTCATCTATATTTCTCTAGCTATCAAACTGACTCAACACAGTTAACTTAGAAACACATCCGGTGTGTCTTTAAGAACGACATGCAACTTCATGACCTGAGGAGGTGACCTTGGGAGGAAAAGACCCAGGGACAACTGGCCTGGGACTGGCTGAAGCTGTCATACTAAACTTGGAGTCACCCCTACCACACACACACACACACACTGCACTTCAGGATATAAAAACAGGGCCATGACCCAGACCTACTGGTTGGGACAAACAGGAAGCAACTATATCTGAAAGACCCCGGAATCTCATCAAGTTGTGTGACATCACCCCTCCCCGAAACACACACTCGTCAAAAACCACTGAGCCCTGCCTTTTCCTCCCAGCAGGAGATGTGGACAGATACAGAACGTTCCCACCAACATTTGCAAGGCCAGATGCACTGACTAAAACAACAAAGGGAAGAATCATTCCTGAGGAAATAGTAGAGTGTGCAGGTAAGAATTTAAAATATAAAAGTATCTTCAGAGGGATGAAAGTGTCTGGGGGCCGGTGCTGTGGCATAGCAGGTAAAACCTCTGCCTGCAAGGTCAGCAGTCCATGTGGGTGCTGGTTCAAGTCCAGCCTGCTCCATGTCTGAACCAGCTCCCTGCTAATGTGCCTGGAAAAGCAGTGAAAGATGGCCCAAGCGTTTAAGACTCTGCCACCCACATGGGAAACCTGGAAGAGAGAGAGAGAGAGAGAGAGAGAGAGAGAGAGAGAGAGAGACTGATCTTTCATCTGCTGTTTCACTCTCCAAATAGTCCTCAATGGCTGGCATAGGGTCAGGCCAAAGCCAGGTGCCGGGAACTTCAGATCTCCCAAGTGCGCATTTTCTGCTGCTTTCCCAGGTGTACTAGCAGGGACCCAAATGGGAAGTGGAACAGCTAAGACTCCAATATGGGATGCCAGCAGCACAAGTGGTGGCTTAACCCATCACACCCCAACACCAACTGCAGGCTTTGGATGCCAGAGAAGCTGGTTGCAAATCTTCAGGGGGTTGATAAAGCCAAAAACTGGCTTTATCCCAGGCCCCCAACCTTGCCACAGGTTGCAGCTGAGTCTTTGAGAAAGCCTACAGGTGCAAAAATTAACCCTGTCTTCCAGTGGGGTGCTCTGTTCTGGCTCCCTGTAAGAGAAGTCCAGGTCAGCATGGAAGCACTCCCATGGCAAGGGTGAAAGGAAAAGCCCATGACCCAGCCTTGAAGCATAGCATTACCTTGTGCTTTGAAACAGGGGCCAGAAGCCATCAGTGGGCTAGAATTAGCGAGGGTAGAGCTGTGCTCTATGGGAATCTGCTACCTTGCACGTTTATGGAAACAATCAACTCCTGTAACTTTTATATGACCCTGTTTCTGGTTATATGAGGACACAGCAAGAAGGTGCCATGGATGAGGACCAGGCCCTCACCAGACCCCCAATCTGCAGCAGACTTGACCTTGGACTTGGCAGCCTCCAGACAGTGAGAAACGAATTCCTATCATTCGTGAGCTGCTCAGCCCACAGCGTTTTGTTAGAACAGCGCAACTAAGATTGAGATGGTATCTGGGGTGCATTCTACCAAACTTCCAAATTACTAAACAACTCCTACATGCGCCAACTTTTTGGCTTAGAAAGATAAACTAGAGAAGCCCCAGTCTCATCTTCTGAGGACAGGATCACCTGATCCTAGGAGTAGACGTGGACAGCACAAGACAGAACTGCAGACCACTCCCATTTATACGCACAAATAAAAAAGAATCAATCGATGATCCCGCATGTCTGTTCCAGAAGAATATGCAAGAAGAGTTGAATTCATGGAGATTATACCAAGTTCACGGTGGGAGGTCTCTATTACAGGTCAAGGGTGTTTTTTATTAGGTTTCCTTTAGAATTTACACTTCTATGGAGAAACCATGTCCAGCATATCCTTGAATCCCAAAGCATAAAAGTCAAACGTAGAGAAAAAAATCGAGATGTTCAGTTTCTTATCAATACCATAAGGTCTCTGCTTTAGCTTTGGGTTTACTTGTTATGCAAAACTAAAATCACCCACATTCCATATCTGAGAGCAGCTTTGGCTCCCAACTGCCTTGCTTCCCACCCAGCTTCCTGCTAATGCTTCTGGGGAGCAGTGGGTGATGGTTCAAGTGCTTGGGCCCCTGCCACTCACTTGGGAGACTGGAGTTCCTGGCTCCTGGCTTCAGCTGACCCTGCCCTGGCTGCTGTGAGCACTTGAGGAGTGAACCAGCAATGGAAGATTCTCTTCTCTCTGCCTCTCAAGGAGATGAAAACTAAAAACAAACATTTTAAAAATAAAGAGAGAAAAGGAATTAAAATCCAATATCTCTACGACATCTGCAACTCAATAGGAAAAAAGACAAGTGACTCAATAGAGAAAGATAAACAAAGGATGTAAGTGTTCCATTCAAAGAGAAAACATAAACGGTCAATAAGCATCTAAAAGATGCTCAGCCCCAGGAGGAATCAAAGAAATGCAAATCAAAGCTCAAAGGAGATTTTAATCAGCGGCTTGGCAATCTTTTTTTTTTTTTTTTTTTTTTTTTAATAAAGCAAGTGCCACTGAGGGCTATGGAAATGCGTGTGCTCAGATAACTGGAGAGTGGGGGATGAGGGTGGGGGATGGGGTTTGCCAAACCGTCTCAGCCACCTTGCAGAGTGATTGACAGTACCCACTCCATGGGAAAACGTGCTGGGGGTCATGTGTGACAGCACTAAACACGCATGCGCGTGCCCAAGCACAGCCAACGATGATCCCTGAGACATCTTTGAAAAGGCAAGATAGTGGGGGCGGATCGATACAGCGCAGTATTTTTTAGGATAAAAGACTGCTGCAGTCTCAAAAAAATGAACCAGGCTTAAATCTGTCAACATATATAGTTGGTACCATTGATAGGTAGTTTTTTGAGAGCATATGTCCCAATTTCTGTTGATTATATCTAGTGGATTTTAAAATATTTTTTTAAATCATAGTGTTCCCCTCTGGAGAGAGGGGCGAACCAAAGCTATTGGGCTGATAGAGGCTTTAGATCTAGTTTTGATCATTTTAACCACGATAGATACAAGTACTGATATATTGATTTATAGTGGAGACGAATTCAAGCTATTAACCCTAAAAAATACAAATTCCTGTCTGAGCAGGGGTGTGTGGTCGACGGCGGGCCACGGGGGGAGGCGCTGCCCTCGCGGCCGCTTCCCAAGGGCTCCCGCACTCTCCGGGTGCGCGGCAGCCGAGGCCCGGGCCCCGAAGGCGAGGGCAGGAGCCGCGGGGCCTGCCCGGCTCCCCCCAGTCCGCAGGGGCCGCGCGGCGGCTCCACCGGGCGGCTGCTCCCGCGGCCGGGGCTCCGGGGCCGGGGCCGCGCCTGCACCTCGCGTGGGGCTGTGAGGCCGGGGCCTGGGCGGAGAGGGGCCCAGCCGGCCCCAGTGCGCCCCGGCAATCGCGGGGCCTCCGGCTCTTCTTGCCCAGAATCCCCCCAGCTCTGGTGACCGGGGAAGAGCAAGGACCCAGGTGGAAGAGGGAAGAGAAGAGCGAAAACAGACGTGTGTGTGGGGCCGGGGGGCGCCCGGGAAGGTGGACCCCAGGCCCCGCAGTTACCCCCAGACGCTCCAAGGTGAGACTGCTGACTTCGACTCTGGGAGAAAGGGGGCGCCCCTTGCGGAAGGCGTCGCGGGGCTCAGAGCAGCCCCGCACCGGTCTCCAGCCTTCCCTCTGCTGGGAGCCGGTTCTGGGAGAGGCCGTGGGGTGGGCGTTGAAGCCGCTGCCTAGGACGCGCGCCCACGGATCTCCCGAGGGCCTGGCGTTGTGACCTGTCCCCAGCTCCCGGGTGGCAGTGGCTGATGGCGCTAGTGTCTGAGTCCCTGCCAGCCCTGGGCTGAGTTCCCAGCTCCCAGGTTCAAGCCCTTCAACAAGTGGGGGGCATTTGGGAAGTGAACCCCGGGGAATGGGAGCTCTCTCTCTCTCTCTCTCTCACATAAATAGAAAATAAGACAGTGTCGGCCCATGAAGCTGGGATGATGCACCTGCTCCCTTGAGGTGGGCTCGCTCAGGTGACAGCAGAGGGTAGAGAGGGGGCTCACCGCGCCCCACCCCCATCCTCTCACATCTTCCCCTTAAGTGGGGACCAGGAGAGCAGCCCAGCCCTGCGCCTCCTCCTCCCGCGTTGAGCCCGCCCCTGGCAGGCTTAATTAACTTCCAGAGACACTGGATAGCCCTGGGTGACAGGAGCTATAAAATTGCAAAGTCTGATTAAAAATAATAATGAGAATGCCTATTGCCTGCGCTGAGCCCTTAACGAGGGTTAATTAATTAATCAGCCTCCTTGCCGCCTGGGGAGGGGGCAGGGTATCGGCACCCTTTTCCAATAGGGGAAAGGGTGAGAGAGAGCTGGGGGCTTGGCCATCCCCATCGCCCTCTAAGGCACACATGCCTGAAGGGCGCAGCTCCCCCACTCCCACCCCCACGCCCCCACGCAGTTTCCTGGTCTGTAAACATCAGAGGTGGGAATGATCCCACTCCTATGCTCCTTCCAGCCCTGGGGTCGGGAGGACCCACGTGGCCAAGAGGCTGTATCTCCTGCATCTATGGCTGCTGCCTGGGGGCTCAGCCCCTGCCCCACAGGAGACCCTGGCTGAACCATTGTCAAGTGCACCAACGTCCAGAGGCATTCAGCGTAGGAGTGGGCCCACACAGTTGTGTTCTTTTGTGTTTGGCTTGCTCCACCAAGCGCGACTTGCTCATGTTCATCCCGGTTTTTGTGACACCAGGATTTTCACATCTCCTAGGCTTCTGGGGGGAGGGGTGCGCAGGTGCAGAGGGGCCACGAGGCTGGTTCTCTCACAGGGGCTGGCAGACCTGTCTGGGGTCTCCCTAGGGGGTCCAGGATAAAAGGGCACAGCCTTCAGGCATGTCAGTTTTCCTTATTGGTAAACATTGTAAAACATTCCATATTTAAATAAACACGGCTGCATTATAGAACAAAATGCAAAAGGCACATGAATTTTTCACTCAAGGCTGGGACTTGAAAGAAACTTGGTGCTTGTGGCACATTTTCTTCCACCCTTGGGCCCTGCGGGAGTTTGGTGGGAAGCTGAAAGAAGCACAGGCCCCAAGCCCTCGCCTTGCTGGGAATGGGTGCCCTGGGCTACAGAGCAGGTGCAGCCTAGGAGGGAACGGGCAGCCCCCACTCTCACTGAGGCCCTAGAAACCCCAAGGGGTCAAGGACGATTATTGTGGGCCTAGCAGGTGCTGTACCCTATCCCTGGGGCTGCAGGCTGTCTGGGGGTGGGAGGTGGGATCGAGCCGCTGGGGTCTGGGGGAGCAGCCAGGATGCTCGGGCTCCACCTCCGGGGCCCTCTGCTGCAGCCAGAAGTGCTCCACCATAATTTGGCCTGAGAGATGAGCGCCGCAAAGTTGCCTGTTTAATTTAATTTATCTCAATTATATTTTAATTTAAGCTCTTCCACAGCTATCTTTTTTCACTCCTGAGGTTGTTGAATTATTGCAGCTCATGAAGAAAGGGAAGACAGAAAATGGCCAGAGGGCCTGGGGGACCCGGCCCCAGCCCCGAGCCCCCCTCCCTGTGTGCCCTGTGTACCTCACTGGGGCTCTCCAGCCAGACTGAGGTGGGGGTGGGGGCCGCCCCTCTCGTGGGGCCCAGGCCCCTTGAGCCCCACAATGATGCCAACAACTCACAGGGCACCTGCTGCATGCACGATGAGGCTCTTTCTTACCCACGGGCTACTTGCCCTGCCCCGCCCTGCCCCGCCAGGACCCCTGCCCTAGTTCCATCTCTCAGAAGGGTACCCAAGGCTCTCAGGCGAGGCCTTTGGCCCAAGAAGCACAGCTTCGCACTGCAACAAGGGTGGGGAGGAAGAAGGCCTTGGAAGATGGTCACAAAATCCTGCCTCGCTGTGGCCAGCAGTGTGGGGCTGGCTCTGGGCTCCACAGGGCATTCCAAGGGCCAGGGGCCTGTGTCAGACAACAGGCCAGCAGGGCTGGGGCCCTTCAGACCCTCTGCTCAAATCCCAGATACCAGTTCTGGAAAGAGTCCCTAGTCAGTAGGGGCCCCTAGAGGAGCACACTTCATTTAGCATCAGCTCCCTTACCCACTGCTGTGTGTCCCTGGGCATGATAACTGCCCTCTCTGGACCTCAGGTCCTAGATTGCCCAGTAGGGTAGTAATATGCGTCCCTAGAAAGCTCCATGAGTATCCTGGCCTCTAAAAAGTGAATACGGAGAAACTGTCCAAGAAAGCCTGGATGTAAAATGTGGGAACTCAGGAAAGCCTGGGTGTTGGTTTTGTTGTTGTTTGTTAAAAGCAGCTTCTGGGGTCCTCATTGTGGCACAATGGATTAAGCTGCTACCTGGGACGGGAGCAAGGGTCTTAGCCACCCCTAACAAATGCATTCCCCACATCAGACAATGCCCCCAATGTAAGAGAAGCCCTCCTTTCATATCCAAATCTTCATGACTTTAGCCCCAGGTACACCTGTGAGTGGCCCAAAGATGCTCCCTGTTGCATTATCAATGAGAAATGACCTCAATGAAGCAGTGGCCTCTAGGGGTCACAGGACAGGAAAGTTTACAGACCGAAGGGAGGGTCTCGCTCTCCATGGCTTGTTACACTGATTGAAAACATGGAGAAAGCAGGAGTGAGGGATGGGTCAGCTCCCCTACCTAGGGAGGAGGGGCACCCCCCAATCCAGGCTGTGAGATGTATATGTGGCCTCTCTCTCTCTTTCTCTGTTACATCAAGCTTGGTCGTTGTTGCAGGGGGCAGGGTGTGAGAGGGAGGGGTGGTTGGAACCAGGATTGGAGTCAGGTGGGCCAAGGGGCTCCCTGGACATAAGATGCCAGGAATTCATGACCGCTGCTTCTCTCGGAAAGGGAGTGGGGGTGGGACGCGAGTCCTGCTCACCTGGCTGACAGGTGAGCAGCAGCGTTTCCAAGATTCAAACCCATCTGATGCTTTATTTAGATCATTAAATGCATTTTCCACAATAAGAGTTAATAGAAGTTAGCATCTGGGGTATATTTTAAGCAAACAGTTTACTAATTTTCCGGGCACAGGACACACGGGGCAGAATGGGTGTCACCAGGGAGTGGCTGGCTGAAGGTCTCAGGCTGCAGAGCAGGGCAGGGGTCTCGTGTAGGTTGAGTGTCTGGAGACATCTTCCTGTTGGTCCCATCCTTCCTGCCTACCAGAAATACTCTCATTGGTTCTACTTTCATTTTTATCTCTGTTCAATATACATATTTTTTTCTTTTTTTAATAAAGATTTATTTATTCGAAAGTCAGAGTTACAGAGAGAGAAAGGGAGAGAGAGAATCTTCCACCCACAGGTTCACTCCCTAAAATGCCACAATGGCCAGGGCTGGGCCAGGCTGAAGCCAGGAGCCTGGAACTCCATCCAGGTCTCCCATGTGGGTGCAGGGGCTCAAGTACTTGGATCGTCTTCTGCTGCTTTCGCAGGTGCACTGTCAGGGAGCTGGATCAGAAGTGGAACAACCAGGACTCGATCCAATGCTCATATGGGAGGCTGGCACTGCAGGCAGCAGCTTAACCCGCTGTGCCACAACACTGGCCCCGTCTCAGTTCTTACTCCTTTCCCCCAATAAGGAGAACACTGGAGCTGCTTCCCCTCCCCCAGCCCTGTTCCTGTGTCTGCTCGCCATCGCCCGTGGGCAGACGCTTCTGTTTCATTCAGTCATCCAACACTATGGAGCCTCTCCAATGCACCAGGCAGTGCTCTCGGCCTTGGTGATTCAGCAGTAACTTCCCATTCTCATAGGGGAGGGTCACGCACCGACTGTTGGTGCCTCCCCAGCTTCACATGCTGACATCCAATCCCAAGGTGACGTGTTTGCAGGCTGCCTCTGGGGGTGCCGTGAGGGTGCAGCCCCGGTGAGTGCAATCCATGCCCTGATGAGACATCAGAGAGGGGGTGGGTGTTTGGTGTCATGGTTAAGCCAGCACCTGGGACAGCCACACCCCCCATCAGGGTGCCTGAGTTCAAGTCCTGGCTCTGCTCTCCATTCGTTTCCTACTAACGCAGACCCTGGGTGGGGCAGGGGTCCCTGCCATCCACTAGCTGGTAAGCCAGTAAGTTCCTGGCTCCCAGCTTTAGTCTGGCCCAGCCTTGTCTGTTGTGGGCATTTGGGGAGTAAACCAGCAGGTAGAAGATATCTCTCTCTCTCTCTCTCTCTCTGTCTTTCAAATAAAAACAAACACACAAATGAATAAACGCCTTTTTGCCACGTCGGGGTTTGGGAAGTCGGCCGTCTGTGATTGAGAGCAGGCCTTCCCCAGAGGCTGGCCACGCCGGGACCCTGATCGCACACGTCCAGCTCCAGAACTGCGTGCGATACATCTTCTGTCTGTGAGCCCCTCATGTGTGGTGTTGTGTGACGGCAGCCTGAGCTTAGCCAGGAGACACACCGGACGGCACACAGACACATGGGCTGGGTACCTGAAGGTACCAGGTGACTTGGAGGAGGTGGCAGGGACTACAAACCAGGGAAAGGGGTGGGGCCAGGGCTCAGGCTGAGCCGCTGTTGTAGATACAGTGGTCAGGGAAGGTCAGACTTCACTACAGTGGTCAGATACAGTGGTGCTGGGAAGGTGACACTCAGGAGACCTCGAGAGCCTGCCAAGGAGATATACTGGGAAGCGTGTCCTGGGCTTAGGGAACGGCCAGTGCAAAGGCCCTAAGGTTTTGCTCAAAGGCAAAGCTATCGGCTGAGTTTTAGAGTTTTTAAAAATATCTCCCTCCATCTGCAGGGGCAGCTTCTTCCAGATACACGCAGAGAGGGCCACGGCTCCAGTTAGGGTCAAGTTTAGGGTCAGTAGGTGACTGCCCTGGACCCCAGCAAGGTCCGGTCCCCTCCCAGGCAACCAGACGGCTCCCTGAGGGCTCCTTTTCTGAACAAAGCAAAGAAGTTGCTTAAAAAAAAAAAGATTTGTTTATTTATTTGAAAGTCAGTTACACAGAGAGAGGAGAGGCAGAGAGAGAGGTCTTCCAACCACTGGTTCACTTTCCAAGTGGCCGCAATGGCTGGAGATGCACCAATCCAAAGCCAGGAGCCAAGAGCTTCTTCCAGGTTTCCTACGTAGGTGCAGGGGCCCAAGGACTTGGGCCATCTTCTACTGCCTTCCCAGGCCATAGCAGAGAGCTGAATCAGAAGGGGAGCATCTGGGACTCGAACCCGCGTCCATATCGGATGTTGACACTGCAGAAAGTAGCTTTACCCGCTACGCCACAGCACCAGCCCCAGAAGTCACTTTTAACATTTAGTTATTTATTTATAATGTATTTGAAAGGCAGAGTTACAGAGAAAGAGAGAGATCCTCTATCCACTGGTTCACTCTCCAAATGGCTGCAGTGGCTGGAGCTGGGCCACGCTGAAGTCAGGAGCCTGGAAATCCATCCAGGTCTCCTACGTGGGTGGCATTGGCCCAAGCATGTGGACACCTTCTGCTGCCTTCCCAAGCGTATAAGCAGGGAACTGGAAATGGAGCCGCCAGGACTCAAACCGGTACCCGCATGGGATGCCAGCGTTATAGGCAATGGCTTAACCCACTGCACCACAGCAGCAGCTCCCAGGACACTCTCCTTACAGTGTGGGATTTGGGTCCCCTCCCTGTGGCCTGGTGTGGCTGGAAGGTGGTGCTGGGCCAGGACTGGGAAGCGACACAATGCGACTCCCAAAGCCAGGTCAGCGAAGACAAGAGGGTGTCTGCCTGGTTGGCTGGCATGAGCTTCCACTCGGAAGCCGTTGGTGGCCAATAGTGGTCTGATGGCCCTGAAGTCACCACATGGTGACAGAGCCCAAACTGACCCACGTGGGAAGTCATACAGGCCCAGCTGTGAGCGGCAAGTGACAGAGAAACCCATCACCAGGCACTGAGGCAGGATGCGCTGGCCGCAGCAGCAAAACTCCTTGTCTGGCTCGTCCCCAGTGGGCCAGGCTTCCTCCCGCCAGCCCCAGCACTCGCATCCTTGGCTCCCTGCCTTCCCCGAAAGCCCAGGGAGGCCTCAGCGAGGCTGGAGAGCCCCATGAGGGAGACGGCTTTGGGCCACCTCCCCTGTTAGAGCTGCTCACTTGAAACGTTTGCATCCCCATCAGAGCCCGCTCCCGGGACTGGGTCTCTCAGTCCCGATGCAGGAGGCATTGAGAGGTCTGTGATGAGCCGACAACCCCACACCTCAGGCCCTGGCCAGCCAGCCTGCTGCGTGCTGCACCTGTCCCAGAGGACATGGTCCTTAGAACCCATCTCTGGCACCAAGTCTCCGTGTACTAAGCGCCACTGAATGAGCCGGGCGTGTGCAGTCCGAGGCTCTCGCCCCGACCCTACACCGTGATTTTACAGGGAGTGTTTTTTTCCCACTTAGCCTTGGCCTCTCGCTGTTCTCAGCTCCGGGTACGTCTGTTGGTTTCAGTCCATTTAGTTTGCCTCGGGTGTTTCTCTATGAGTCCCTGTTCGAAGTCTCTCTCAGTCTCGCCCCTGCTCCCACCCCAAGTCACTTGGTGGAAGGGGTCCCTGCCGGGCACAGCACAGAGCAAACCGCCGCCCGGGGACTGCTCCCCCCCCCCCAGGCCTCACCCCGTCTCCAGCCTCCCCGGCCTGGGCGTGCTGGGCCTCTCCGAGGAGCAGAAGCACACGGGAGGGGCTAACAGACCCTGCCTTAGAGCGAGGCTGCTGGGTCCAAACTGGACCTCACCACTCATTCGCTGTGTGGCCGGGGGCAAGTTACCCACCCTGGCTGTGCTTCAGTCTCGTCTGGGAGATGGGCTGCGAAGGGCCCTGCTCCATAGCACACGTGAGAGAATGCGTGTGAAGCACTGAGGCGGGACTGAGTTCACCGCGTGTACTCGGTCCTGCAGGTCTCTGAGCTGCTTGCGCTGGCGGTGCACGTGGTATGCCTTGCTTCCCTCCAGAGGGGCTGCTCTTTCTGGTACAGGCAGGGGGCGCCTGCCTTAACTCCCGTTGTCACTGCCTCCCCTCCCCAGCCACAGTCACACCCCAGCCAAGTCTTTCTGTGTCTGCTCTGTCTCCTGTTTTCCCCACGCCCACCCTTTCTGCAACCTCCGCGGGTACAGGTGTCTGGGGAGCTGTGAGCCCACTGCTCCCACTGGCACCAAGTCTGGGAGACTCCAGACGTCCACAGGGAGTCCACTCCTCCTTCCTCCCCCATTCCTGGCTTTGGGTGTTGAAGTCCTGGATATGGCAGCCAGGGGCTCTGTCTCTTTGGGACCACTGGCAGTCCAATGCAAACTCTTCCCCAGGGAGAGTTGATGAGGGAGCAGCCACTGTGGTTCTCAGGGCGGTGAGATAGCCACAGCTGTCTGCAGAGTGAGCCAGCAGGACAGGCCGAGCCATGAGCACCTGGGAGCCCAGGATGCCTCTCCGCCCTCTTCTCCCCATGTCCCCAAGCCCTGCCCTCCTTCCCAGCCCCCTCAGGGTCCCCTGGGTGGATATTCTGCCAGGCAGCTTTGAGATCTCGCTCAGTGCATGAAGCTGTGACCTGTTCAACTATTTCCTGTGACCCCCTCACCACCCTGGAAGTTTCAAGAAGGCAGAGCCTGTGCCACTGCTGTCGTTGGATCCCCACGGTGCCTGCTTCCTGGGCTATGGTTAGAAGGACTGTGTGCTGCTGTCACCAGCAGGGAGGTGACTGTGGATGCTGTCGGGTGCTTGTCCGTCTGCAGAGGAGGATGGAGCTGTCCCCATCACTGCCTCCGTCCCTTGCTTTGGTCCCTCTGAGATGTGACTCACTCTCCGTGCTCTGGGGTACAGCACGGGCCTCGCTCACTTCTCCTGGGGAAAGGCAGGACATGGGCTGCCGCCAGCTCCCGAGGAGCCACGGGAGGCAGACAGAGCACAAGCACCCCGGACAGACCCATGCACGGGCCGCAGAGCTGGCAGGGGGCGGAGGATCATTGTATGGGTCAGCTTTCAGTCACCACAGCAAAACACCTGAGGGGAAACGCTCTGCGTGGCTCAGGGTGTTGGAAACTCCAGCCCAACCGGGAGTCCTTGCCTTGCTTTGGCACGTGCTGAGCCAGAGATGGCAATGGCACCTGCGATACTGCCTCCCTAAGGGCACACTCTGGGGGGACTAAGGGCCTCCCCCAGGCCCACCCCTCAGCCCCAGAATGGGTTCCGTTTCTACCCTCTGAGTACCATTAATGCATGACTTTGGGGGGTAAAGTCTTGGATGAATTCAGAGGCCAGCTCAGCTTCGAGCAGCAGCAACAATCTGTCATAATGACTCATAATCATTGAAAACAAACACTCCCGGAGCCTGGCCCGGAGCCAGGCCTGGTCCTGGGCCCTGTCTCCTTCAGGCCTCAAAACAGTCCTGTGAGACAGACCCTCGAATTAGCACCCCCACTGTACAGATGAGAACAACAAGTCCCGGAGAGGTTGAGAGATTTGCCCAGAGACTCACACATAGATAGCAGCAAGGACAGAGCCAGCACGGAATCCCCAGGCCTGACGCGGTGTCAGCCCTCCTTGTGGCCACGTTACACCGGCACTACCACCAGTGCCCAGCCGCTCGCCACACCCGTGCAACAGCTTTCTGCCCGCACTGCACCCTCGGCCTCTATCGTCCACTCGTCTTGGCCGGCACTCGGCAGTCACGTTGTGTAAGAAGCCACCCTCGCAAACCCCAGGGGCTTGCAACAAACAACACGTGTATCACCAGGCTGCAGGTCAGCGGAGGCGGCTGCATTTATCAGACACCATTACAGGCCACGTACTGTTCTTGGTCAGACGTTCAGGAACCAGCCACGCAGCCTGGAAGATATGCAAGACCCTGTCATGAGAAACACAGGGACTGGGAGAGTCCAAAGTGCAAGGGCAGCACGCAGATGGGCGCCAGTTCGAGTCCCGGCTGCTCCACTTCTGAACCAGCCCTCTGCTGTGGCCTGAGAAAGCAGTAGAAGATGGCCCAAGGGCCCGGCGCCGTGGCTCATTGGGTTAACCCTCCGCCTGTGGTGCCGGCATCCCATATGGGCACTGGGTTCTAGTCCCAGTTGCTCCTCTTCCAGTCCAGCTCTCTGCTGTGGCCTGGGAAGGCAGTGGAGGATGGCCCAAGTGCTTGGGCTTTGCACCTGCATGGGAGACCAGGAAGAAGCACCTGGCTCCTGGCTTCGGATTGGCGCAGTGTGCTGGCCGTAGCGGCCATTTGGGGGGTGAACCAATGGAAGGAAGATCTTTCTCTCTCTCTGTAACTCTTTCAAATAAATAGATAAATCTTCTTAAAAAATGAATCAGATCAAGAGAATGAAGCTGGAGAAAGATGTTCTAGAAAACGGGAACCACGTTGGGGTGTTCACGGAGGCATACCACTTCGTTTGCTGAGGCACGGATGTGTGAACAGGGAGAGAGGAGACAGCAGGCGGGGTCAGGCCAGGCAGATTGAGAGCCCTTGAACTTTGAAGCCGCAGAGAAAACTGATTGGTTTTTTATTTTCAGTTATTTGAAGGAGAGAGAGAGAGAGAGAGAATTTCCATCTGCTGATTTACTCCCCAAATGACTGCAACAGTGAATGCCAGGCCAGCTGGCGTTCACTCAACCTGGGTCTCCCCCATGGGGGGCAGGGACCCGCGTACTTGAACCATCACCGGCTGCCTCCCAGGGTGTGCATGAGCAGAGAGCTGGAATCAGGAGCAGCAGCCAGGACTCAGACCCAGGCATTCTGCCATGGAACGCTAGCATCCCAAGCAGCATCTTAACCACCATGCAAACACCTGCCCCCTTCACTTCTCAAGTTCAAGTCCAGCAGAGAGGACTGAGTGGCTCTTAAAGGGGAGGAAGGAGATGGGGTTCAAAGACTCAGGCAGCTGTCCAGGTAAGAGATGTGCCAAGCCTGGAGCCAACTGGACACAGGGGCGGGGCACACACGAGCTGGGTGTGCACGATCCCAGGGCGGGGGTGGGGGCAGGAAGGCCTCCTCTCCAAGCTGATGCAGCAAGGCCTGCGAAGCAATGTGAGGCGTTATTGAAGCGTTTCCCTTGGCGGCTGCGTGCTGAGATGAATCCCAGTGCTGACCCCTCACCCGGTGGATGCTTTGCAGATCCCTGACCCAATCCCTAACTGAAATGTCCACTCAGACACAAGTGCATTATAGAAGAGCCACATGCCCCGGGCCCAGCCTGGGGGCTGCTCCCTGTGGGTCACGGTCCATGTTCAAAGACAGCCCGCCAAGGGGAGGGTCTGTATGTGTCCCTGCCAAGGGCTGACAGCTAAGCCCCCAGGGGGCCCAGCGCCATGCGGCTGCTCAGTGCCCTTCAGCAGCAACAGCCGATGCTCAGTGCTGACAGCAAGCAGCCCCGGGGCTGCGTGACCCAGCCAGGCCTCGAGGAGTCAGGGGGACCTCACTCATCGCTCTGCCTCTGCTCCCCGCATTCCGGGCCGCCCAGCCAGGCCAGAGGCGAGGCTTCAGAGCCAACGGACACTCGCCTGGACATGAGCAGCCCACCCGGACAAGGAGGAGCCACGTGGCCAGCCCCGGCCAGCGAAAGGAGGCCGCTGCGGCAGGGAGCGGTGGCTTATTTTTAGCCCGCTTATTGGCTGGGGCTCTGCAGACCCGGACGCGGCTCCTGCTCCTCGCTGATGCTGTTATTTCTCCCCACCGGGGCCGGGAATTGGTTTCTTGGCCAGGCAGCCCCAGGCAGGCTGCTGTGTGTCTGTTATTTTTGACTGCCCATCTTATGGGGCATGAAATCGCCCTGGGGGCCCAGGCTCAGTGAGGCCCTCACTGCAGCTCTGTGGCGGTCAGGGTCAAGGTGGGGACTGCTGTAGGCTGGCTCTGGCCAGGAGTCCCCAGCACCCCTGCAGCGCTCTGTGTGCCACAGCCCCCCCAGCCCTGAGGGCACCATGTGACCGGCTACCGATGAGATGCAAGGGAAAGACTTCAGCTGGGAGCCAGTGGGCAGGCAGGGAGGCAGCGTATCTGCCCTGCTGGTGCTGCTGTGGGCTCAGATCCTCGCGCCTGAGACGTGCTCAGGCGGCTTCGTGCCTCAGTTTCCCTTTTCAGCAGAAATCCGCAGGGCCCCACTCCCTTTGGGGGGAAGCTGGAGGGCCACAGTCTCTTCCAGCTTCCCGTGGCTCCTGGATTCCGTGGCCTGTGGCAGCATAATGCTAGGCTGTGCCCCCCTGCCTTCCCCACATGGCCTTCTCCCCGTCTCTGTCTTAGATCTCCTGTTCCTTTCCCTACGAGGATGCCAGTCCCTGAATTTAGGGTCTACCCTGAACCCAGGATGGTCTCACGCTGACGTCCTTGCTTACCTTCAGTACTGCTGCGGTCTGAATTTTTTTTATTGATGTCTCTTCACTTGAGCGAAGTAGAGACAGAGGGAAAGAGACAGAGAGGGTGTTCCTGTTCATGGGTTCACTCCCAGATTGCCTGCAATGGCTAACGCTACGCCAGGCTGAAGCCAGGAGCCTGGAACTCCATCCAGGTCTCCCACGTGGGTGGCAGGGGCCCAAGCACTTGCGCCATCACCTGCTGCCTCCCAGGGCATGAATTAGCAGGAAGCTGCGAGCAGAAGTGGAGCTGAGACTTGAACCCAGGCCCTTTGATATGGGGTGTGGAGGTGCACCCCCAGTGTCCTAACCACTGCTCCAACACCAGCCTCCGATTGGAGACCTCAGAGGGCTACTGAGCGCCTTCTACCTAGCGCCGAGGAAGCGGGGAGGCAGCGCCTGTGAAACTGTGTGCGAGCCCTTGCCGGTCACGGTCATGGTCACGGTCACGGTCACGGTCACGGTCACGGCGTCTACTGCACTTTGATCCTGGATGCCTGGGGCTCCAGAACTGAGAGGAACGAATTTCTGTCGTGTGTAAACCCCCTTGTCTGCTGTCTTTTGTTATGGCTGCCCAGACGGACTGAAGGAGCACAGCTTAACCACATCTCCAAGTCACAGTACAGCCACCGGTCCTGCGGCTTAGGGCGTGGCCCCATCTTCTTACAGGGAACCACTTAATCCATTACAGCCAGTACCGGTGAACATGCTGCTTGGTTCTCCACCCTGGTGTGATGCAGAGGTCAGAGAGGTCAGAAGGCGGAGAGGTCAGAGGGCCTAAGGTCAGCAGGAGAAGCTGTATGCCAGAGTGCTGGGCCACTCATGCACCCCCCAGTTCTGGTGCAGGTGAGGAGTCTGGCCAGGGTCTGAGCTGCAGGTGCACGGCAAAGCTTTATATCAAGCCCCGCCTCCTCCCCCGTGGGAAAGCCAGATAATAACATGAAGAGACACAAAGACAGGGGGCTGAATCCAAGCAAGGGGGTCCCCGCCAGCAGCTGAGAGAGCAGGGACTGAACAAGGGTGGCAGTGCAAGACCTTGGCACCTGACACCCACCGATGCCCACCCTGGAGAGCCAGGCCGGCTCCCGCAGCACCCTCCCCCCACCTCACGCACACACTCCTTCCTCCCAGGCAGGTGTGGGCAGGCCCCATCTCACCCCCCTGGGCCTTTTCTCAGCTTCCTCAGGTGATAGCGCACCTGCAGCCGGGAGTTGATGACTCAAGCTGTTAAGGACCGCTAGCAACAAAATGGGCTGAGGGGAGGCATAGTTTGCATTTTCACACACAAGAGGCTTCCAGCTGGAAGAGAGGACTCCCCAGCGGTGGCTCCTCGGGTCCGACAGGTGGCAGAGACACACATTTCTGACTCGGGGGTCTCTCTCTCTCTCTCTCTCTCTCACACACACACACACTGTTTCGGCATTCAGAATGATGGATCTCATCCTTTCTTACTCTGTCTGCTCAGCCCTGCCTTTAACTCCCCTGTGTCCTATGTGAAGGGAGACTTCCTCGCCACCCTGCTGGCTTCCGTGCCGTTGACCCAGCCCAGCTCCCAGGAGCAGTCCTCCATCTCCTACCTCCTTGGGGAATAACGACGCCCTAGGTGTGCTCACACCGTGTGTCCTCAGGGGTACGCACCAGGAGCGGAGGTGGTGGACCGCAGGGTGGGGGCTGGCTTGCAGGGTTACGCCTCCACATGCCAGGCAGCCTCTCCGATCGACACAACCATGGCACAATCTCCCCTCACATTCTCCGGGCTCCCTGGCTGTGCCACAGAGCATGGTGTCCTGTCAGGCTGCCAGGGTTGACAGCGAGCGTAAGTCCCGGAGAGGCGAAAACGTGAGAAGAGAAACCTTACAAAGTCACGTGGCCTAGGAGTGAATCATGCCCTTTTTTTTAAAAAAAAAAAAGGTTGTTTAATTTTTTATAACAGATATATAAAAATTATATTTCTGGAGCACCATGTGATGTTTTGATATATGCATATACATATATATGTAAATATATAATATATATGTTAATGTCCAGACAGGGTAAACATGTCTAGTTCCTCAAATATTTAACATTGATTTCTGGTGAAAACACCCTAAATCCTATCTTCTAGTTTTTGGGGTTTTTTTGTTTGTTTTTCAGAGAGGGAAATATACAGTACATTAATGTGATCTATAGAACTGTATACTTTTTTAAGATTTATTTATTTATTTGAGAGGCAGAGTTACAGACAGAGAGAGGTAGAGACAGAGAGAGAGGTCTTCCATCTGCTGGTTCACTCCCCAAATGGCCCCAATGGCCTGAGCTGGGCTGATTGGAAGCCAGGAGCCAGGAGCTTGTTTTGGGTCTCCCATGGGTGCAGGGGCACAAGCACTTGGGCCATCTTCTACTGCTTTCCCAGGCCATTAGCAGGGAGCTGGATAGGAAGAGGAGCAGCCAGGAATTGAACTGGAGCCCACATGGCATGCCGACGCCGCAGGTGGAGGCTTAGCCCACCACACCACAGTGCTGGCCCCAAAGCTGTCGATCCTTCTTCTTCTCCTCCTCCTCCTCCTCCTCCTCCTCCTCCTCCTCCTCCTCCTTCTTGACAGGCAGAGTTAGACTGTGAAAGAGAGAGACAGAGAGAGAAATGTCTTCCCTCCATTGGTTCAGCCCCCAAATGGCCGCTACGGCTGACGCACTGCACTGATTCGAAGCCAGGAGGAGTGGAAGAGGAGCAGCCGGGATAGAACCGGCACCCCAACTGGGACTAGAACCCGGGGTGCCGGTGCTGCAGATGGAGGATTAGCTTAGTGAGCTGCGGCGCCGGCTGCCTTGCTACTTTAACCTGCAGTGCGGATCGCCTTTTATTTAGACTCCACGTGCAAGTGGGGCCACGAGATGCCTGTCTCTCTCTCTGCTTGGCCGATTTCACTTTACATCACGACCTCCAGAGGAGCCATATCATTGATGGTTTGCTCCATTTCTGCCGACTGCCCACACAGTGACCCACCGCCCCGCACAAGTCCGCCTCTGTGAGGCCTTCCTGTGCACGGTCACAGGTTGTTCTACCCGGCGGCACCACCAGGCTCCCTTCTCCTTGGCTTGTGGCGGGCCCTGGCCACGGGGAGGCACCAGCCTCTGGTGATGGGGCAGGAGGAGAGTGAAGTGGGGATTGATTCCTTTGGCTCCATGCTCCCGTCAAGATGCGTCCCATACCCTTAGAATCGCTTTTCTGCTGATACTGAACCAAGCCACCTGCACACTGGCTTTCTCCCAGTTCCGTGACTGTCGCCTGCTTCCCTCTAGCCCAGGGGGTGGTGGCCGCTCCTGTCTGGTGAGCCTGGCACTATCTCTTGCCGATCTCCCTACACTCCACACACACACTTTCCTGTTCACTCCTCTAGTGGATGGAACGCGTTGCCTACTTCCTGCTGGGATCCTGACCGATGACACAGTGTCTGCTATTCTAAAGACTCAGCCCTGAGATTCTGCATTTGAGGACAAGTACCACATCCTCTATATGCTTATGTCAGCGTCGGCGCCTTCATCGGAAACACCACCCTGGGGCCCAGGTCTCGGGTCAGCCCCATGCCCCAGCCCACCCCCACGCCACCCTGGGCCCCTCCCATGACAGTCACAGAAGGGGAGCTTTGGATGCCAGGTACAGCTCTTCGGTTCCCCGGTGTGGTGCCTGGCCTGCAGCACTCCCTGGGCTGTTTGCTGGCCCTTTTCTCCAAGTCCACCAGGAACCTCCCTGGGCCAGCATCTGCCTGGCTCCTCTTCCACCCTGTCCTGAATCCCAAGGCCTTTCCCACCTCTGGGAAGGGGACGGCGACAGGAGCTGGCCGGCGTGACTGGGAGCTTGCGGGGACCAGCGGGCTGACACTTTAATTGCATCATTATTTCCACAGTAACCGCGGTGCTGGGGAAGACGAGGGCCCTACTCCCTGCAGGATGGATGGCGTGAGGACGGGTGAGTTATATTTTCCCAGATAAAAGCACCGATGGCCTATAAACTCCGATTCTGCCTGATGTAAAAGCCGCTTTATTGCACATCCAGAAATTACTACCCGTATAAAAGCACATTATTGTGATGTAAAAATAGATTTTTATATAATTTTTTCATGCCACCACCTTGTAATTCCTCATTTCCAAGCACCCTGAGATTGCACTGAGGTTTGTTTTTTCTCTTTTAATTGTTTGCCCTGGCACGCCAGTTTGTGGTGACATATTCTCTCTGGCCATAAATATCAGCCATCACGTGGGGTTCTGGGGTACCCCCAACGCCACCTAACAGCACCGATCCCATGTGATGCCACAGTTTGGGGCGTGGAAGCCCGCGGTTTCACGTTCAGCTGCAGCTCTCCTGGAGTGCAGGGGAGGGAGGAGGGCTCGCTCTCTTCTCCCACCTTGGCCCTCGAGGGTGAAGTTCGTCCCTGCCTCCCTGGCCCCCTGCCTGCCAGAACCCAGCCACCGAGGGCTGGCTCTGGCCTGCGGCAGCCCCAGCGCCCGATCCCGTCCCGCTGGCTTCCATCCCCCACTGTCGGGAATCCACTACCCCGCCGCTTCCCGCCTGAGCGCTGCCCTTGACCGCGCGGAGCCCTCGGCCTGCCTCCCTCCCACGCGGGCAGCCCACGGGAGCCCCGCTTGGGACCGACGAGAGAATGTCGCCCCCTGCAGGAAGTGCGGCCCACGGTGGCCCACCCAGTCAGGCCGCCTCCCTGCCGCAAAGGGCAAGACCCCTGCCCCTCCTAGCCTCCTCACCAGGGCAGAGCCTGTCTCCATGGCTCTAAGGGTGGGTGCTGTGAGTGCAGCCTGGGGGGGGGGGGCAGGCAGCTTCTCCCCTCCCTCGCCCGAGGGGCGTCCTCAGCGGCCGTGCAGGGCCTCCTCTCCAGCTCCTGATTCCGGACCCACCCGCAGGGCTGCGTCTGCCACCACCCCTACTGAACCTATTGGGGGGTGGTCCGCGAGGCGGCACACGGGACCGCGGCTGGCCGGTGCTCCGCGTCGGTCGGGTGATGAATGAATACGTGAACGAACGAATGCGTGGATCAGCGGCTGCTTGGCGTGCGTCAGGCTCGCCCGCTGGGCCCCGCGGCTTCTGTTTGCTGTGGCGTGGGAGGATTAGCGTCCGGAACGAGTTCCCTAGCGCCGCCGCCGCGCTGATCTGGGAACCGGCTTTGGGAACAACTACTCGGACTGCCTCACGATCACCCCGATGGGTGTGGGGACCAAAGGCGGATGGGGAGGGCGGGACAGGGCAGTGCCCGCGCGTGACACAAGTCCCCCCAGGAGCCGGACAGGTAGAGGCTCCAGGGGACTGGGCCTCGCGGGCCCCAGTGCAGTCGGAGCAGGTGCCCAAGTGGCCTGGCCTGGGGCGGGTCGGGTCGCGGCGCTCAGGACCCGAAGCCGCGGGCGCCTCCCGGGGTCTGCAACCTTCTCTGCCTTTGCGCCCTGCGGGGTGAGGTCTCCGGAGTCCGCCAGAGGCCAGCGCCCCACTGCGCCGGATTCCCGACACTGCCCGGCACCGCGAGGTGCGCGCATGCAGCACAGTCGCCGCCGGCTCCTTGGCCCGCAGATTCTCTTCTGGGCCGCGTCGGGGGAGCCCCCTCTGCGGCCTGGAGGGCTGGGGGCAACCTGCGGGGGCACAGGAGGAGGTGGGCCCTGGCGCAGAGGCGGGGAGCCAAACTCATTCTTGCATTGTGTCGACCCGGCAGCTACCCCAAAGCGACCTTGGTCAAGTCGCTTCCCTTCTCAAATTTCTTCACCTGTAACATGCAGGACGGGGACCATGATTTTCGGTTCTGCGGCTGTTAGACTTAGGATGTGCAAGGCAAGGAGAAGCTCCTGCCTACATCACTCGCTGACCCTAACTTGGCTCGCGAACCGGCGGCATGCGTGCTTGCAACAGCCGCCACCGGAGGCTCCCGCACTTGGCTGAAGACGGTGAGGCTAGCGCTCAGCTCTGCCCGGCTGCCTCTCCCTGGCCCCTAGGGGGCGCTGTCTCCAGGGCACCAGCGTGGTTGCAGGTACCAGGATCCCACGTGGGTCTGCGCTGTGCTTGGCCCAGAGCCTGGCCCAGGGTTAGAGCTTTGTGGATAAGGGGGTGTTATCTATAAAATGAGGACACACAGTCCTGTGGCTGTTGCTGACATCGTGGGCAGGTCAGGGGCTAACCTTTTCCACCCTCCTGCTTCCAGTGTGGCTCTGCCAGCTCCGTGGTGTTGCTGGCACTCCCAGAGCAGAGAGGCTTCACCAGCCAGCACCCCTCCTGTGGAGCATGACCGGGAGGCTCTTGCCCTGGTCAATGGGCTCCTGGGGGCATGAGCCTCCGTCAGACCTCCCAGGCGCCCTCTGTGGGGCCCGGGTCAGCTGCCCTACCCACCTGCTCTTGCGGTAGCCTCTGAGCTGGAAAGGGGCTAGGGAGGAGGAGCTAGCCTCTGGTCCCAGGCCCCAGAGCTCCTCCTGGGAGCTTGTTAGAAATGTGGATGCTTCAGGGCCGGTGTTGTGGCACAGCCGTTTAAGCCACTGCTTGTGATGTGTGCATCTCATCTTGGAGTGCCGGTTTGAGTCCCAGCTTCTCGGCTTCTCACCCTGCTTCCTGCTACTGCACCAAAGAAGGCAGTGGATGATGGTCCAAGTGCTTGGGACCCTGCCACCCACGTGGGAGATCAGGATGGCAAGTTGGCTGTTGTAGCCCTTTGGGGAATGAACCAGTAGATGGAAGTTCTCTCTCTCTCTCAGATTGATTTATTTATTTGGAAGGCAGAGTTACAGAGAGGCAGAGGCAGAGAGAGAGACAGAGAGCGAGCAAGCAGTCTTCCACCTGCTGGTTCACTCCCCAGACAGCCACAATGGCCAGAGCTGTGCCTATCCGAAGCCAGGAGCCAGGAGCTTCTTCCAAATTTCCCACGCAGGTGCAGGGGCCCAAGGACTTGGTCCATCTTCTCTTGCTTTCCCAGGCTACAGCAGAGAGCTGGATAGTAAATGGAGCAGCTGGGACTCAAACTGGCACCTCTATGGGATGATGGCACTACAGGCAGTGGCTTTACCTGCTATGCCACAGTGCTGGCCCCCTCTGCCTTTCAAAGGGGGGAAGGGGAAATAAAAAGTGGATACTCAGCCATGGCCCAGACTTGCTGAATCAGAACCTGCATTTTAACAAGATCCCCGGGTGCCCATAAGCGTGGGACAGGGGCACCTGGAAGGCCTTCCCCAGCGCAGAGGGGTGCTGAACTTGTGTTCACTGATCTGAGCTATTCTTTGCAAATGAAACACAGTAGCAGCAGCAAACAGAGGCCAATGACCGCTGTCCAGGGCGCTGTGGGAGTGCCCCGTTCTCTGATGGAGTGCTGCCTGAAACCTCCTCAAGCGCCAAGACCAAGTTAGCAGGCAGAGGGGATGCACATGACTGTCCCCCTTTCCCAGGCTCTCGGCAGACATCAATAATTGATTACAGCTGACTTGCTGGCATGACCTTAGAGTCCTTTTGTACAGCACCCCAGGGAGCCACTATCTACTGATCAGACATGGCACCGTTTGCGACCTGTGCCTCGGGTCTCCCCGGGGAGCTGCCCTCTGCAGATCAGGGCAGATGAGACAAGGCCAGCACGCTGGTTCCCAAGGACGCCATTGCTCCCCACTCCTGCCCGCCTCCCCCGAGTGGCTGTGCCGCTGCCCCTGGCAGAGCCCCTCTGTACACCGCAGCCCTCAATGCTGTTCGCAGGTTGGGGGTGAGGTGCAGCCTTGAACCGTTCGCCTCACTGGGGGCCCAGGGGGCGTTAGGTGGCTCACCAAGGTGGGCCTCAGCAGCTTGCCACACTCACGCCCCCTCTCCTCTCACAGCCTACAGGTCAGGCCCTGGCCTTTCCTGGTCTCCACCTCCCTGCTGAAAGAGAACCCCCCTCCCCTGCTATGTACCGTGGTGTCCGAGTGCGCCCCTCAGACCCTGGGGTTTCGGTGGACATGAGGAGCGTCCAGCAGAGCCCCCACATGTCTGAGCATTTCCTGCTGGCATGGGGCTCCCAACTTGGCCCTGGGGGTCCCCCCCAGCAGAGCTTGGCTCTGGCTTTACTCAGAGGCGCCCGAGATCCTGTCCCCCCTCTCAGAGCCGGGGAGGTGCTTCCCATGGCAGCACTGGGGGTGGCTGCAGGACCCCTCTCCCAGCACCACTCCTGCTCCCCTCCGCACCTCTCTCTGCCCTCTCAGCTGCGGGTTACCAATCCGATTGGCTGCCGCAACCCGCACTCACACAGCCAAGCCCTACCCTTTCCCTCCTGCCTACTAAGTCAGACTTCAGGCCTGAGGGGTGATGTCCACATGCAAACTCTGGCTGGGCACAGCCTCCCTCTGTGCCAAGCGAGCTGAGTGGGCACCGTGTGCTCAGGGCCTCTGTGTATCCACTACCCAAACCGTGCCAGGCACCACAGGCGCTCAATGCACATGGGCCGATTTCCCTGAGCTGCAGAACTGGTCCTGTGCCTGCCATGGAGCCCAGTCTCTGCCCCGGGTGTGAACTCCCACCTGCCACCGCTCCACGGCTGGGGGCAGCCAGGGACTCAGCCCCTTTCTCCTCTCCTCCCGACACCCTGGCTCCCATCAGGCGTCAGGTCTTCCAGGCCTGGGGCTTGGCTAACACCCACTAGTACTTTTCACCAATACAGTCCTGGGCAGGGGAGACACAGCAAACCCTGCACGCTGCACCTGCGCTGGGCTCTGTGCACAGGTTTGTACGTCTCTCTCCCTGGATCCCTTGATCTGCCCGCAGAGGCCGGGATTTTTAGCTTTCCTCCTAAGTTTACAAAGGATGGAACATGGCAGAGGATGGGTCGGGACTTGAATGCAGCCTTCTGAGTCCATGTCCTCAGCCAGCATGGTGCACGGCCCCACGAGGCAAGTCTGGTTTCCGAGTCCGGTCCCAGCGTCCACCCGGGCTGATCATCACCGAGCGAGCTGACATCTATCGACTTGGTCTCTGCCATGAAATTCTCTGAAGCCCGCCCTTCCCTCTGGCTGCACGGCAGGCTGGAGGGATGGTCACCCCACCTGCCCCTGCCCCATCACTCCTTTCCTGTGACGAGTGAATACCTTGAAGCCACGTGAAGTATCGGCAGGATTAAGGGTGGCAACTGAGAACAGGAAATGGGGACCCCATGGGATCTGTCCCCAGGCTGTGCACATCTGGGCTGCAGGAGAACTGAATGTGTTCCTAAGAGTGGAGAGGGTGCACGTGTGTCTCCAGGCCCAGGACCTAGGACAGTGACTCCTGGGCTGAGCCAGCATTGTGATCTGCCTGCCAAGGCCTGCAGGCAGGCCTCTGGGGTCTCTTGTCTCCTACTGCCCTGGACGGAGGTCCCAAGGCAGTATGGAGGGCTCTGAGGGCCCCACCCCACCCAGTACTGACTCCATGGCCCCAGGCCTCGGTGCTCTGCTAAAGGATCCCGGAGACTGTGGGGTCCTATCAGTTCCCTAGGAGCCTTCTCAGGAGACAGTGTCTTCCAAGACCCTGGCACCGGGGTGGCGGGGATGGTGTTTGGCCTAGCAGCTAAGGTGTAGAGGAAATATGGCTGCAACCAGAGACAAAGAGAAGCAGACCCCTCCTCCCGACACAGACCTTGAAACGTGGCTGCTTGCAATTAGCTAGTGAAGCAGCTGCCCACTGCCCACTGTTATCTTGTCTATGCAGGGCAGAAGCCTAAGTTCTGCTTCTGTCAACTCCAGTCATAAATCTGCCCTAATAAATCTGGCCCTGGTATCTCTTCGACAAACATATCAGGCCCACCGACCATTGGAACTGTGGTCCTAAGTCACGTAGGCTGCAACTGAAACCCACCAATGCTGTACCAGCTAAGGTCTGACGCTGATGAACCTATAAATACTGTAAGAAACTTGGGACTGTGGCTCAGTTCTGGGAAGTGATTCCAGCTGAGCCCGCTGGCGTAAGAAAGTACTTTGATCCTCCACTGCCTCTGGTGCCTGTTTGAACAAAGGGAGTCTTCCCACCTCAGATTCCTGTAACAAAGGCACCCTCATCCCACCCTGGAGTGCTGCGTTCAGTGCCCAAAGCTGCGCTCTGCCTCCTGATTTCAGTTTCCTGCCAATGCAGGCCTTGGAAGACAGCAGGTGATGGCTCTAGTTGGGTTCCTGCCACTCATGTGGGAGATCCGATTGAGATCCTGGATCCTGGCTTTGGCCTGGCCCAGTCGGGTGCATTGTGGGCATTTGGGGAGAGATCTAGCAGAAGGGAGTTCTGTCTTGCAAATAACACAACCCTATTCAAAGAGCAGCCAAAACCACTGGGCCAGGTAAAAACTATCATTACCTTTGAGAACGGGCTGTCAGGGAGATTGCGGGAAGGGTGATGTTCTAGAATTTGGTCTGGGCACTAGTCTGTATGTGTAGATGTCCATTTAAAACCTACAGCTGTGTAGTTTAGACCCGTGCACCTCATTTTGCAAAGGCAGCAGGGGGTCTTGGCGTCTCCCGCTGGCCTGGTCAGTGCCCCCTACCCTACCAGCTGCTGTAGGAATTCTGCCACCTGCATGGGAGACCTGTACGGAGTTCCTGGCTACTGGCTGTAGCCCCTGGCTGTCATGAGCACTTGGGGAGTGAACCAGCAGATAGGAGCTGTCTCCATCTCTCTCTCTCTCAAATAACCTTGATTTTAAAAGTCCCAGCAGCCAGGACAGGGCTTTGCTCCATGCGCCCCCTCAATGGGACCTGTTCTTAACTGGCCACCTGGTGTCCCTCAAACCCTCCCCCTGCATACACCCTGGAAGGATGAAATTTCTCTCTGAGGTTTTTCTGACCATCACCCACACCCAGCTCTCAGACAAGGTTTTTCTCCTTTGAGCTCTCACATGGCTTCATCAGCTTGGCAATGACCATCCGTGCACTCAGCCCCCCAGACTGAGACAGACACTCCTGGTAACGCAGGTCTCCCAGCATCCTTCCCTGTCCCACCCTTGAGTGACCACTGTACAGATGTTTCTGTGTGTCATCCCTTCTCTTTGGCACTTTGTATTAATTAATTTATTGGAAAGGCAGAGTGACAGGGACCAGGGACAGAGAGAGATCGATCTTCCATCTGTTGGTTCACTCCGCAAATTGCCACAATGGCTAGGAATGGGCCAGGAGCCTGGAACTCTACCAGGGTCTCCCCGATGTGTGGCTGAAATCCAATAACTTGGGCCATCTCCCACCACCTCCCCAGGGTCATTATTAGCAGGAAGTCGGGGCAGAAGCAGAGTAGCCAGGACTTGCAGCAGCACTGACAATGAAATGCTGGTACCCACTGTGCAACACCGGCCCCTGCTTTTGTATTTTATTAGTATGTGTAGGGCATCTGTATGTCCATTTACTCAAGTTTGTGCCAGCTGAGGTTTGTGGTCCAAATATAAGGATTGAATAGTATCCCTTCACCTTCAAACACCACCCAATTTGCATAATGAACTATGTAACTCAGTATGTACAGTCTAGTCAATGTGTTACTTGGCCTTGAACTCTATAAGGTATGATAGGATATGAAGCTCTCTGAGATGCACATGATACACTCAGTATTATTCCTAGGCTGCCTCTGTGTTGCTTTGTTTGGCCAGCACTCAGTTTTTATTGCTGAATAGTATTCCGTTATGTGGCTACACCTTGCCATCTGCTGTCCGCGGTTTTCTGTTAGAAGGAACAAAGCTGCAATGCCCATGCGAGGGTGACTCCTGCTGGGTGCATTCTCACATGTGCCAGCAGCCCAGGAGGGAGCTGCTGGGCCATGGGGCAAGCGCTTGTCAGTGCCACAGCGTTCGTACATCCACACGCTACTTAATCAGGTCCTCCATCGCCACCGTATCGTCCTCAGCAGCCAGTGAGCCTCCTGTGGCTAGGAATTATTATTATTATTAAAAACCTATTTGAGGGGCCAGCACTGTGGCGCAGCGGATTGAAGCCCTGGCCCGAAGCTCTGACATCCCATATGGGTGCTGGTTCTAGTCCTGGCTGCTCCTCTTCTGATCCGGCTCTCTGCTATGGCCTAGGAAAGCAGTGGAAGATGGCCCAAGTCCTTGGGCCCCTGTGCCCACGTGGGAGACCCAGAAGAAGCTCCTGGCTTCGGATTGTCGCAGCTCCAGCCGTTATGGCCATCTGGGGAGTGAACCAGTAGATGGAAGACCTCTCTCTGTAACTCTGTCTTTCAAATACACAAAACAAATCTTAAAAAAAAAAAAAAAACCTATTTGAAAGGCAGAGTTAACTGAAAGAGTAGAGAGGGAGAGAACTTCCATCTGCTGCTTCACTCCCCAAATGGCTGCTGATAGCCAGAGTTGGGCTAATCCAAAGCCAGGAGCCAGGAGCTTCTTCCGGGTCTCCCATGTGTGTGCGAGGGCCCAAGCACTTGGGCCATCTTCTGCTACTTTCCTAGGTGCAGCACCAGGGAGCTGGATCGGAAGTGGAGCAGCCGGGACTCAAAGTGGCGCCCACATGAGATGACGTCGCCACAGGCAGCGGCTTCACCTGCTGCACCACACCCCCCCACCCCCACCCCAAGGCTAGGGATTATTCCTGGCTTTTCCCAGTAGCTCAGGCAACGCTGAAGGGCTGACCATTCGGAAGTCCAGGTTGGCTCAGGGCAGACCCACTCCTATTCTAGAAGAAGAAGAGAAAAAAAAGCCAGCCTGGTAGAAGTTGCTGCTGGCAGGGCAGCGGGAGCAGCTGCACTTTCCCGTGTGCCAGCTCCTGTTCCTGCAATGGCTCTGCACAAATTGAGGGCGCTGTAAAACACACAGTGCTGACAAGCATTCTGCCTGCTTGAGGGCTGCGGGCCTGCGGCAGGAGTCATCCCATCCTCTGTGCCTGCCCAGGGACACCATGGCATCCACCGACTGAACCAGGACCCCAGCTCCCCTGTGGGCCCCCGTGGGACTGGCCCACCGAGATGGACACCCAACAAGGTGAAAGCCATGATGTCAAGAAAACTCACAGGCCTGGGGCCAGGGACCTCTTTTCTATTCCTGGCCCTGCCATTAGTAAGCTGGGTGACTTTGGACAAGTTGCTCCGTCTCTCTCATCTTGCAAAACGATTCTGGACAGTGATAGCTACATTTTGAACTGGACAGCTCATCAGAATCACCTTTGCAGCTTGTTGAAGCATGGGGCCTCAGGTACTGCTCCACAGGGCCCGACTGCCAGGCATGCTGACGCGGGGATGAAGTTAAAGGCCATCTGTGGGGTTTAAAGCGCAGCAGCACACAGGGTTATGCCAAGGGGCAGAGTGCTCCGTCTCCAGGGGTGCCAGCTGCGGGCAACCACTCTAGTCATCCTGTTTTGATCTTCTGGTGGCTGCTAACCGATTGCAAAACGCGAACTAGCTTATTCGAGCATTGCCTGTTGTCTTTCTGCCATGACAGGTGAGGGTTTTGTTCTCCCATCCCCCGACTCCCACCCCAAGACAGTTCTGGCACTATTTCTGTAAGCGGTAGTTAACGAGCACCCCAGGTGATGCTGGCCGAGTGGGTCTGAAAGCCACACTTGGAGAAGCACTGGCGGAGGGAGACTTCTTGGCTCCTCTCCTAAGCCCCTGGCTCTCTTGCTGGGTGTGCAGGCCCTGTTCCTTCCCCTGCAAGCCGGAAAAGCCTGGGCACCAGCCACGCTGGCAGCCGCGCGGGCCTGGGTCTGCCCTGTCGCCCTGCCACCCCTTTTTCTTGATGTCACCTCCCGTCCCCCAGCTGCGTAACTGGGATGAGCAGCCTTCTCCTTTAGGGACTGGCACAGTTCTAGCCCTAGCAGACAGTTGAGTACTTGCCTTCTTTATAGCAGTCAGGTGTGGTCACAGAGTGGCACTCACAGCAGAGGGGCTGCATGGACCAATCCCACAGCCATGCTCAATGAGAGGGGGCAGCCACGCTGCAGGTGAGTCCACCCATGCAACACGTTCATCCAGGCAAAACGGAAAAACAAAACCCAACATCAAAACCCAACAAACAAAACCCAGGGGGTGGATGAGCTACGGGTGTCAGTGACTGAGGAGGGGGTGGGCCATATGGGACTCCGGGTGTGTGCGCTGCATTTACGCTGTGGAGACCGGAGCTGGGTGCTTTCTGAATGCCTACTTCCTTATGAACGTCACCTGCAACCCTCTCCACCAAAGGCAAGGAGGAAAACCACGCAGCTCTCCCCTCCTGAACTCAGGCAGGCACAGGGTGCCAGCACCCCAGCCCTAGCCTGTGAGGTGCACAGTGGGTCCGGGAGGAGGCTGTGGCCCAGAGCCCTCCCTGCTCCTGCCAGATGCATCTCCTGGCTCCAGCCTGGCACCCCACAGAGCCGTGTGGCCTGCTGGGTCAAGGAGGTAGCTGGAAATGAGGCCCGAGCACGGTCCTCGGCGAGGAAGACAAGATCCCAGCCGACCAAGACTCAAGTGCCATCTTCCCCACCTGCTAGGAGCCAAGCTGCCCAGGGGGAGGGTGGCGTATGGGCCCCCAGCCCGCCTCCCCAGGCTGCTGGCCAACCCAGTGTAAATATTATTACACTCCCACGCATCTGAAGGACGTTAATTATTAAAACACATGCCACCCAGGGTAGTGCACTGTAATTAGGTTCAAATTAAATTAGCATCCTCTTGTAATTAGGACATCAATAACCACTCTTGAGGCACCAAACCTCCAGCCCCTCCCTATTGCTTCCCACCATGGGCTAGAGCAGGAAAAGGGGTCCACTGACTCTCTCTGCAGGACATGGAAATAATCAAACCCATAAATAAAGCAGAGGCAGCCAAGAAGCTGCCTTCTCGCCACTGCTACTTTCCCTACTGGTCCCGTCCATGAGCAGGGAGAATGGAGCTGAGGGTTGCAGGGGAGGGGTCTCAGGCACCACTATTTCCCTGGTGGTCACTCCAAGAACCATGCTTGGCTGCCTCTGCCCTCAGAGACTCGGAGTTTCTGAGATAAGCAATGCTTTTCTGCTACCTGCTAGCCCTGACTCTCTCCTTTTCCTCTGGGAAGCCTTCCCATCACCCACACTGGGGCTCCAGCCCCGTCAAGTTCAAAGGCACGGCTATTGCCATGGCTTATTACAGATGGAACAGTACCTGCTGCTTCCTCTGCAGCCAGCCCTACCCTTCTCAAGAGCCTGAGGTGGCTCTGACACCCACTGGACCCGAGGCTGCGCTCAGTGTTACATGGCTCTTAACCCCTGCCTGGTGCATGCCCAGTAGGGTGTGTGGTTTTGGGGATCATAGACGCTCAGCTCATCTTGATGTTCAACTGGGAAAGTGGATGAGGAGGCAGAGCCTCGGGTCCTGAGATCAAGGAGAAAGTTCTGTGCCTCAAGGGGGAAGGAGGAACCAGCAGGGAGCTCCCTTGGCAAGGGTGGTGCTGACTGGACAGCCATGGATGAAAATAGAACACGCAATGTATGCACTTGCTTGGTGAGCACCTCAGTTCTGCACCCCAGGGGTGCAGCTTGCCTCGCGCTGGGGCCAGCCCTGCTCAGGACAAACCAGAGGAATTCAACAACGTGGTAGAGAGAAAGGAGCACCAGGGTGGGGTCAGCATGACACAAGCACCAGCGGCAGCCACCGCCTCCCTGCCTGGTGACTGCTCTGACCTTTGTCTAAAGCAGCCTTGGAAGAGAAAGAGAGTAAGAAGTGGGGAGGCTCGAGCATAATTTCTATTGGAAAGACTGAGGTGGGTTTATCCTTGGGTGCTGATGTAACCAAGGCAACTGTTAAGACAGTGAGATGATTTCAGGCCCTTTTACAAAAGAGTGTGCTGGCGTCTTGCCCCTGTGCTGATGGAGCTCACCGGGAATGCACAGCCACCTGCCTCGTGGCCTTAGCAAGGAGCACCTTAGAGGCAGAGGAATGGGTGAGATGGGCCTTCTCTTCTCCATGGATAAAAATAAGCGAGACCATGGAGACAGTGCACCTGCCTGCTGGGCCAGGACAGCTGTTCCCGGAGGACGGATGATGGAGAAATTCACCGAGTCACCATCCGCGCTCCTGCTGCCTCCTTAGGTACCATCCCCCCATCCCCCGCCCGGCAGCTGCAGTCATGGGAAATGCAGTTTACCAGACCCTACAAGGTCAGGTGCAAGGGGTGTAGGCACCGCCCTGACCAACATGGACGGTTGGGACAGGCTGCAAGGGGACAGCGCTGAGTCCTCAGGAGGAAGTGTGGTCAGGTGGTTTGTGGAGCTGAAGCTACAATTCTCTCCACTGCCTCTCCTTGCTTCTTCTCACTCTTACCTCTCCCCTTAACGAGTGCACCTGGAGTATAAGAAACACACACCTTTTTGTCTACAGACAGGAGTCCTGGGCGGAAGCCCAGATGAGCCTGCCCAGAACAAGTGTGTGTCTGGGCAGGGCCTCGGGTGTACGGATGAGATGGGAGGCCACACCCACTTCCTCCCTGCTGAGATCAAAGGGCCTCATGCCACCAGAGAGGCAGGGAGGTACAAGGGGCCCTCAGCAGGTCTCCGTGTGTGCCTGGGAGGGACAGGGCCAGACACTGGGACCCAGGAGTGGTGACCTCCTCACCACCCACAGCCCCTCTCCCTGACACTCCTCACATGTGCCAGGCCCCCAGCTTACCACGTGGCCGTGCTGGGGCCTTTCTCCTCCCCTGCGTGTCAGGAGCTTGGGAAGACTGGTCAGGGCAGATGGCAAGAGCTCATGGAGTGTGCATGGCCCTCCATGCTGGGGACCTGCCAGCCCTGGGCTCCAGCGGAGGACAGGAGGCCGCCCAACGCCAGCCACAGCAGCAGGGAGGGCAGTCACCTCGTTTCCTTCCTCCCATTCCTGCTGGGCCCCTGCTGGGACTCGGGCAAGTCCCCACCTGGGAGCTGCGCACACTCCCAGCAGGACAACAGGTCTGGGCGCTGTGTGCTGAGCTGCCGTCCGCCTCCAAGGCCCTTGAGGGCAGGCTGGGTGCCGTGAGGTGCCAAGGGACACCTGCTGGGCCCAGGAGTTGCCTGGAACTCTGCAGAAGGGCCTGGCTTCCCCCAGCTGCGGGGGAGTCTGGGAGGGCTGGCCGGGGCCACCGAGCCCCCAGGCGCTGGGCTAGACGGAGAGCAGTCGGGGATGCACACAGCATGTACTACTTTATTGGGCCTTGAAAGCTTTAAATACAGAACGGGCTGCTGAGGGAGTGGGTGTGGACACGCCGACATCTGAGAAGGGATATGTATCAGAGAAGTCACAAAATCAGCGTTGACAGAGCTGAGGAAGAAGGGCGGCTGGGACAGAGGCAGGGACGGGACTGCACACGCCACCAGGACCAAGTCCTGCAGGTCTCTTCCTGATTTGAGGACATTTTTTTTTCAAAAAAACCACAAACCCCCAAATAAAAATAGAAAATCAACTGGGAGAGGCTGAGCATGATGGTACCTGTCATTCCAGAGGACGAGGGCCTGTCCCCAGAGAGCCGGGCCCCTCCCCACCCCCGTCAGTCCTGATGCCACAGTAGAAGAAGCAAAGCTAGACCCAATCTATGCCCCCGCCCCTGGGGTCTGCAGTTGCAATCCCCTCCCGGCACAGGAAGAGGTACTGGCGCGAGCAGGGCTGGGGGCCGGACGCGACCCCCTCCTCAGCGGCTGTAGCCAAACTCATCGGCGTCGTCGGCTCGGAAGTCTCCATAGCGCCACAGGTTCAGCTGCGGGACAAAACAGAACAGGGCGGCTCCTCAGGGGTGTGGGACAGACTGGGACCCAGGGGGCTAAGCCCCTCAACTCAGCAGGCTCTGGGGGCTCCCAAGGCAAGAACTCACCCGGGCGCTCTTGGCCGACTCCTGGGCGTTTAGGTATTCTGTGATCTGAGGGGTGAGAGAGACAGAGTGGTCGACACAGGGTTTCTCGGCCGGCATCCAGAACCAGACCACCCAGCAGAGCCATGGGCCAGCTCTGCCGCACTCACACCCCTGCTCAAAACCTCCAGCAAGGCCCCCTGGTCCCTTGAATCGGAGTCCAAGTACACAGTCCTGCAGGCCTCCATGGGATACTGCTGCCTGCCTCGCGTCCACCTGGCTACCTAGCCCAGCCCCACTGTGCTTACACATTACCTCCTGAGTGCAGCCCCACCTGGGACCCCATGTGAGTTACCACCACCCCCTCCTATATACTCCTCAGCCGCTTTACTGTTTGCAAAACCCCCAGGGCTTGGAGCTGGGCGAGAGCTCCCAGTCACAGAACCGGAGGACGCGCTGCTGGGCTGCTGTGGGGACTGATGACGATGGTGGGAGCCAATGCCCGGGAGACCTGCGTCCCCTTACTTTTACTTTTTCCTTCCCACCGCACCTGCCATCTTCCCCCACTCCACCCAGTGGATCTATGTTCATACGTATCGTCTGTCTCGTGGCTGGATGTCAGCTCCAGCAGGCAGGGATGCCTGTCGCTTGCTGATGAGCATGTGGTGATCCACAACACATGAGGATGAGTAAAGGAATCAACATGTTGGGGTATTTCAGACATCGAGGCAGAAGGACTTTCTAGATGCCAGAGACATTATGGGCAGCTTCAGACAGGGGACATGAACAGCTCTAATTCTTATGGAAATTTTAACCTGCCCGGAGCCACCTTGGGAAACAGGGGGTCTTCAGCAGGGGACCCAGGGTCAGCCCTCTCAAGGCGCTGTAGCAATCCCCAGGGAATCATCACTGTGCATCCCTAACCAAGCCACGCAGCCACAAACCACCAACGCGTTCTGCGGGCCTGCAGTGCAGCTGGGGAGAGAGCACACTCCAGTGGGGCTGGGAAAAGGGAAAGCACTGAGCGAAACCAAGAGATGAAAAGGAGCCTGCCTTCCCCAGGCCCGTCTCGGAGGAGTGTGGGCAGGCGCTGGGTGCTGCCTCCTCAGCTCCAGCCTTGCAGCAGGCAGTGCGGCAGGGAACCCGAGCTCCCCACCAGCCCCCACCAGCCCCTCTGCCCGGGATGGTTCAGGGACTCGGCTCAGCTGGGAAGCAGGGCAGGCTGGTGAGAGGCTAGGGAGGGACGCAGATTTGCGTGGTGCAGAGTGAAAGGGGTTGCCTTGCATCCACAGCCCAGTCTGAACAATCGATAACCGAGCAGCGCAAGGTGTCCCCCGGGCTTTGGCTCCCGCGGTTGTGATCAATCCCGCACAGCAGCATGGCAGCGGGTTCTCTTGTTCCATGAGACCGGAGACTCGGGCTTCCCGGGGCTGAAACCTGGAGCGGGCAGCACTTGGCCAGCCCCAAGCCCTGGGGGCTTTCCAAACAGCCGGGGCGGGGGGCGGGGTATGTGTCGTGGTACGGTGCTTTCTGGCCCTCAGGTGGCACTGGACTTGGGAGTTGCGCGTTGGAATGGAAGTGAGAGTGGGAGAGGCAGGAAGACGGGGCTGACCCTCTCCATCCCAGGCCTGGCAGAGCTCTTTAGCCTGTCACACGGGGGCACGGGCACAGGGAAACTTTCCGCTCTAGTTTGCAGCTGCACACTCAGCCAAACCCACAGCCAATTAATTTGGGATGTAATTAGCTTTGTTTTTTTTTTTTAAACCCCAACAAACCCAAATCCATTATCTTTCCCCAGCAGGAGCAGCAGGGTGGTGGGGTCCCCGCTCCCTCGTGGGCTCAAGGTGCGGTCCCCAGTCCCTTGGCTGGCGATGGCGGGGGGCTTCCGCGGCATGGCACGTACCACTTTCTGGAACTGCTTCTCCTTGCGCACTTCCACCATGACCAGCCCCTCCTTCACCAGGCCCAGGCCCACGTCGCCCTTGGAGTCGGCGAATTGCAGGGTGACGTGGGGGCAGCCAGCACTCAGGTGCTCCACGTTGAGCAGGCACTGAGTGTTCTGGATGTCCCGAACCACGCTGTCCACGGCGTCTGTGCGCGCGTCCTCCTGGCAGAGGGATACGCCCCGGTCAGTGGGAGGGACCAGACAAGCCAAACAATAGCTACCTGGGCCCGGGGTCTGGTCCATGGACCTCCCAGAAAGTCAGCCCAATGGGGCCTGCAACTCTCCCTGCTGGGACCCTCTTGAGGGGAAGCTGGGCCTTGCATATGAAAGACTAAGTTCCTACGCATAGGAACCCATCCTTTCTTACTCTTGCTCCCCCACCCCAACTGCTCAGGCTCTGCAGTGGAAAGTGGCCTCCTCCCCACCCCCAAAAACACACCTACACTTGCTGTCTGGACCCTTCTCATCTCCTGCTCTCCCCAGGACCTGGTGCCAGAAGTGACCCTGTCGCATCTCAGTTTCTTCCTGTTAACTGTGCTCATGGCTGCCCATCCCCCTAGATTCCAGCCCTCTGTGTGGTACTCATCCCCGTCATCTTCTGGGGGCTCCCTCGAGCAAGTTTGTGACAAAGGTGGGGGTGGGGGTGAAAGCAGCCAACAGTGCTGAGTCCCCCTCTTCCCCTCGCTGCCACCTCCCTGCATCTGGGGGCAGTGCCAGCCCAGCCACTCGCACTGCTCTCACTCTGAGCCCCAGTCACCTCCTCCAAGCTAAAGCCAGGGGCATCCCCGCCAGCCTGAGCCTGCCTGAGCTCCCTGTGGAGCTGGACACCGTGGAAGGGCTCTCCTGTGCTGGTGACTGAGAGACGCGGATGGCCCGGAGCCGCACATCCTGCCTCGCGGCTTCCTGGCCTGTGGCTGTGGGAACGCCAGCACGTCCCGAGGCGCTCGGCCCCACGGCACCCCACAGGGGCACACGCCACACAGTCCTGTACGCTCCACGGCTTTAACCCCTCAAGCCCGTGACTCCAGGTCTTACCTTGCTTCCAAACTAAAGCGGCTTGGAGGGAGGCCTCAGAGCCCGAATCTACGCCTTCCTATCCCTTCGGCCAGAAGTGACGCAGCCACACACAGGGAAGCCAGTGCACCTGAGACCCCCCAACGCCATCCTGCCTCCTGTGATGCTGCCACCTGCCCTGGGTCCTGCTGCTTTCTCCCCACCCCCACCCCAGTGGCCCTGGTGTCTGTCTCTCGCCTGGACTGCTGCGATCATGCGCAGCCATTGCTTCCAGGCCTCCCCACCCCGCTGCCCAGCCCTACAAGGCCACTGCGTCAAACTTTCAGAAACTGACACGGCAGGGTCACACTTCTGATGAAAATCCTGCCAGCACCCTGTGGGTACTGTAATACCTGGGCCCTAACCTCCAGGAGAAGCCACCTGGAGCCAGTGGCGGCTCTGAAGTTACCCTGTCTGCAGCCTCCCTCAATGGCCACGGTCAAGGTTCCTGTCTCCCCTCGCCGAGACCATTACCAGCAGAACCCTCGGCACTGCCGCCACCGCCAACCCCGCGAGGGCCGCAGCAGGGCTCCGCATCTCTACTCACATCTTGGGGCACCTGGATGAAGGCAAAGGCGTACTCTGTGGCTTGAGCTGGCAGCGCGCGGGTGCTGAAGGCCGGCGGCAGGGTCCCCAGACGGGAGGGTGGCAGGATCTCTCTCTGCAGAGGAAGATGGGGTCAGCTGCACCACGGCCCTGGCGAGTCTTGACGCGGGGCCTCCCTCGCTTGCCCTGTGCAGGCTTGGGCTCAGCCTCCCCCGGTGGGCCAGGCTTCGGGGAGAACTGACGCCATTAACGGAGTCTCGGTGGCTTCAAGGGCTGCTCCCATGTCCTTTCCTTACACTTCCTTCTGTGACACAGGTTCCTGGCCCAGGGGGGTGGGGTCACCTCCGCCTGGCAGGGCCTCTGCCTATGGGTGTCCCCAGGTGACGCTTTGGGAGCATGGCCAGCTCGGGCAGATCCCCGGCCCCAGTCTTTGAGGAGGGGACAGAATGAAAGCAGAAAGCCTCGGCTACACCTAAGGGCAGCTGTGGCCCCAAAGGACAACCCCTCTCCCACAGGGATTTCTCAGGGACTGTCAACAGGTGCCCAGGTCCAGCCTGCGAGATTCTTCTCCCAAGGGGACTGATCGCTCTGTTACCCTGACTGTTCCCTGCCAGCAAGCCTGGCGTAGCAGGAGCATCAGTCCTAGGGTGTAAGGGTTAACAGAAGCCCTGGGCCCATTCAGAGATGCTGGGCAGAAGAGGAGCTGTGGATGTGGCTGGGCCCTCCTCCTTGGGGTCTAGGGAACTGTCAGGGCCCACAGGCTTCTGGCCACAAGCAGCTGCTCTGCCCTGTCACCCAGGGGTGCTGGTCTGTCATGCAGCACAGGTGCCCAGAGGCTCATGGTTGTGTCAAAAGCCCACAGGGACCTTCGAGAGGTCATGTGGACTTGACCTAGGGACTACTGCGCCTGCTGGCCCTGTGGTGCCCACTCCTCCACACCCCGGGTCCCAACACTCACGTTGCCGTAGTCAATGTAGAAGACGTGGACTTTGGTAGGAGACTCGACTTTCTCCACTCGGGCGCGGTACCTGCAGGGGCATCATGGGAAGAGTGCCGAGTTTGGTCTCCCCAGGGCCTTGGCGATGGCAGGGCGGGGGCACAACATTTCACTGCACAGGCCCCAGGGCGGCCCTTAGACTGGCAAGGCCCTGCCTAGGGCGCTGTGGCCACCATGGAATGGAGTCAGAGCCTCGTGGGGAGCAGAGCGGGGCAGAGAGCACGTGCAGTAGATTAATGTGCCCTTGGGGCATAAAGCAACAAGACTAATGACTAGATTGATGTCTGCTGTTTAAACCCAGCACGCTGAACAGCAGCTGTAATTAGCTGGCAGATCTGTCTGGGAGGCCGCAGCAGGGAATACATCCAAGTCACTTCGTCACCCTGGGAAGGCCACAGGCCCTACCCTTGGTAGATTACATGTAAGTGACCTTCCTCCAGCCTGTGAGGGCTGCTGCTCATGTCCCACACAGCTGGGGCAGAGGGTCGGGCTGTTGTGCACCAGCCACCACCTTACCCCCATGACATCACTCCTTCTGTGTTGGAGAGCCCCAACCCGCCCTCTGGAGTTCCCCGGGGGGTGGGGGTTGGGGCTACTGGACACTCTGGAGGCTGCTGGACAGCAAGGGGGCTCAAGGGGCCAATGCACAGGCCCCAGATTGCCTGTGGGTAGTGACAAGGGACACCCGAGATCCGGAGAGCTAGGAGACTGCCACCCAGTGGGGAGCAGAGGGGAAGGCAAATAAGTATCTGAGAGCCGGCGGCAGCTTTGCAGGCCTGGGCCCTGATACAGCCCTGCTATCCCGCCCCCCCTCACAACCCCTCGCCAGGCTGGTCTGAAGGGTTTACCATTCTCCATCAACAAATTTGGCAATGCAGAAATCTCCCCGGCGGGGGGCATAGGAGCCCTCCACAGGGGGGTGGCTGGTGATGTCGTTGCGCATGTTCTCCATCAGCTTCTCCAGCTGGGTGCCTGCCAGGGAGGAAGAGCGTGGTGAGACCTGGACGCGTGTGCCCTGGAACCCATCTCTGGGCAGGCCTGGGCGGTGAGCAGGAAGGGAGTCTCGGGAGGGCAGTGCAGCATGCGCTCTGCCCCTGGCCCACATAAGAAGTCCACCTGGGTCCCTCTTAAGAGGTTTCCTGCCATCTGACTTCCAAAGCAGGACTGGTGAGCCGCCTTCCGAGGCTGTGGAGCCCTAGAGAACATGCCTGGGCCTTGATTCAGGAGGTAGGGAACAGGGGCAGATCTGGAGCAAGGCCAAGGCCAAGCAGCTTCCCTCAGGGACAGAGGATGGCCAGCACGTACCCCAGTCCTACCCAGACCAGAGAGGGGTGAGCAAGAGCAGCCACTGTCCAATGTCTCCCAGGGGCATCAGGAGGGTAAAGGGTGGACCAGGACCCTGGACAAAGAAAGGGCCTCAGAAGCAGAGCCAGCAAAGATGGGGGAGGAAGTCCAGGAGCAGGGCCCAGAGGCTCCAGATGTTCAACCTTCACCACTCCTACCCTTGCCACCTGCAAGATTTGTGCTGAGAACTTCCGGTGCTGCTGGGGGGGGGGGGGGGGGTGTCACCCGCCTGGTTCAGCACCTGGGGGAAGAGATCCCTCTTCCCTTCCTGTCTTCCCCTAACCGCTCAGACCTTGGGTCTGCTGGGGTTTCTTTACCTATTTTAGCAACACCGGGGTCTGCTCAGTTTCTTCCCTAGCCCCTTCCCACAGCATCCTCCCCATTGGACTTAGCAGAGTGCCCAGTGACCAGCCTCCTATGTCCTTTTGGTCCCTTCCCCGTCAGAAGCAAGGAGGGGTGGGGCCAGTGTTGTGGCACAGTGGACTAGAGCCCTGGACTTTAGTGCCGGCATCCTGTATCGCCGCCGGTTCAAGTCCTGGCTCCTCCACTTCTGATCCAGCTCCCTGCTGATGTACCTGGGAGGGCAGCAGAGGATGGCCCAAGTCCTTGGGCCCCAGGACCCATGTGGGAGACCTGGAAGAAGCTCCTGGCTCTTGACTTTGGATTGGCTCAGCTCTGGCCATTGCGGCCATTTGTGGAGTAAACTGTCAGATGGAAGACCTCTCTCTGTCTCTCCCTTTCTCTGTAACTGTCTTTCAAATAAATAAAAATAAATCTTTAAAAATGAAGAGAGTGGCTACGGATGTGTGGATGGAGAGCAGGACTTGTCTTTGTGCAGGGCTGAGTGCCACTGTGCTGCAGCAGGTGTGACACGCGTTTACTGTTGTCACACTCGCCATGGTCGGCATCTACGTTCCTGTTCTGTGTTTATGTTTCTGCCACTACACTGTGAGCTCCTTGGGGCACACACCATAGCTCACTCGCTTCTGCTGACTAGCATGTGGCCTCGCAGAATCCCCAGTGCGTGCAGCACGCTTAATAATTCAACCGTGCTGAGAACGATCTCTGGGTATGCACACGAGGCAGTGCGTCCACTCTCAGGCCACTGCCCCAGCATCCATGAGACTGGGTTGCACAACAGGGACTTCCAGGTAATGGCTAGCCTTGCCCCTGCCCAGCGGTCACCCCTCCGGGATCCTCCTGTTCTCTGCCCATGGATAGTAATCTTCAAGGGACTAAGAGGCTTTCGACACGGTTCTGTGCCTCTACTTCGAGATGGAGTAGGCGACAGCAGCAGGACTTTGCCTCTTACCAACAGGCAGGGCCCTCTGGGAGGTCCCTGCAAAGACTGGCTGGTCATCTGCAACCAATGGCAGTCATCAGAGGCTTCCAAGGGTGGTCTGGACAGGACCAGAGGACATCCCCCAAGAGAGGACGGCAGGCTTCAGAGCAGCTGCAGGTCTTAAGGTTTGCTTGCATGGGCACCAGGGAGCCGCCCCGGGGCATGGTCCTCTCGGAAGCCCACCACAACTCCCTAGGCAGCCCCTCTCATCCAACATGCTGAGAACATACGGTTTTCCCCTCTAGGACTCCTTCCTTATCTTCTGCCCTAGATGTCACTCACGTTGTTGTCCTGGTTTCCCAGAGTTGCCAGGACAGCACGCCATGGCAAATCGGTCACAGGAAGCCTTGTGCCCTTAAGCTCTGCCCGAGGAGACCACAGGGCTCTGTCGCTCTCATTCAAGGTGGAAGCCGGCAGCCACATGGTGCCCGCCTAGGATTCCTCGTATCCTGAGCAGGGTCTGTGTTGAGGGCCATTCTGCCTGGCTCCTCCACTCGTAGACAACTCCCCTTTTTACCCAGACCACCCACCACCACCCACTACAGGACTCCCTCCTGGTCACACCACGCAGGCCTGGCGGCTGGCTGCCCCCTTCTGGGCTCATTTCCGAGGCAGCTTCCAGCAGGACTGCTGCTGACCTCAAGGGAACCTACTCCCAAAGGCTCATCAGCTCCATCTCTGCCGCTCTCGTTCTCAGACAGAGGCAGCCCAGGGCCATGAGCGGTCAAGTTCTTCTTGGTGAAATGACATTGCCACGAGAGCAGCTGCCTGGGAAATATCATTAGAGGGGAAGTAGCGGAGACGAGGCTGTGGGCAATCTGGAGTGGGGCTGGGCAGGGGCCGGGCAGAGCTGCGTCCTGCCATTCCCGGGCTGCCAGCCACCGCCTCGGCACCCCCGGCCCTGCGGCCTCTACCAGCACTTCGCGACTTGCACCCAGAGGCGGCTCTAAGAGCGCTTTGCTCTGTTCCCAACTAAATTGTTTCCTTAACAGGATAGCAATGAGCTGAGGAAGGTCAGGCTGGGGAGCGTGCGGAGTGGGAGGAGGTGGGAAGTCGGGCAGATGCTCCCGGAGCTGTCTGCACCGTCCTCAGCCCTCCAGAGGCCTGAGGTCTCTGCCTAGGGGCCCCTGGCCGCAGTGAACAGCCCTGGGGGCAGCAGGCAAGAGAGGATCCTTTAGAGTGACTGCCTGGGGATGAATTCCCCTAGAGCACGGGCCCGTTGCCATGGCAACTGGCTACCACTCCGGGCTGGGTTAACCTCGAGAGGAGGCGAAACCCAGGCTCCCCGTTCTGCCTTCCCAGGAAGCCTGGAGGAAGAGGCCTGACCATACACAAGGCTGCCTTGCGGACAGAGGGCTGCGGGGCCTAGCCACAGGTGTCTAAGAAAGCCAGAGCACTCTCCAAACAAAACAAAACGCGCTAGCCCTCTGGGCCGCAGCGGAGGGGGCCTCTCAGCCTCACTTACCTGGCTGCACCCACTCCAAGGGTGCATGACCCCGGGGGCCCGGAGAGCAGGCACAGCTCCTCCCCCCCGGTGAAGAGGCCCCCACCCAGGCGAGCTGGACCACTGCGGGAGCTCGGAGCCCATGGCCGCACTCACCCGTCTCCACGTCCTGCACGTAGAAGTGCAGGTCGTCAGTGATTTCCGTGACAAACACGGGCTTGTAGCTGGCAGATCGCTCCTTCTCCTCCAGCACGGGCATCACCTCCTCCACGGGCTGCTCTTCATAGTGTGCCCAGACCTGTGCGAGGAAGGGAAGTCACAAAGGACCCTGGGAGAGAGGCTGTGGGCCATCAGGGTCACCTCTAGGGCCGTGAGTGGGGGGTCGCCCAGAGCTCGGAAATGATAGTGGCTGTGCCCCGGAGGCCCGTCCCTGTGAGAGAGGAGGCTTCTCTGAAGTTCTGACCCAGCGATTCTCGGAGGCCACGGGGATACAAAGCAACCGGGCTTTTAAAATGCAGGTGCCACCCCAGGCCCACAAAACTAGAATCCCTTATGAGGATACCAGAGCCAATAAAAGTCCCAAACAGGCTCAAGGGACACCTGCGCACACCTGGGCATGCGGACCCCGCTCTGAAGAACAGCCCTGGCTTTGGGCTCCCTGCCCTACCACCCTCAGTGTGCTGGTCCCCCGTCCTCCGTCCCCACAGTGCTTCGGCACTCAGAGCCACAGTCCCAGGCCGGGGGAGGCCTCACCTCAGCAGCGGGGTGCTCTGGCCCCAGCTCAGAAGCAGGGCAAGCCCCTCTCCACCCTTTTCTCTCCCTTCCTACCCAAGCTCTGCACTGTCAGGGCTGCAGCGGCTTGGAAGCTGATTCGACGTGACAGCGCGTCAAGTCCAATCCTGCGGCCAGGACATTATCCAAGTAGCGAGGCCTGTCAGCGCAGGGGGGAGGTGGCGCTCCCGCTGAGCAGCAGGGAGGTGCGGGTGGGGGGGGAAGGCCACTGGACCACACAGGGGGTCACATAGATACATATGCGCTCAGGAGTTCAGGGCTGGTCAAAGTAGGAGCTAGAAACTTCCATGCTTCCTGGTGCCACTGTAAACATTCTCTAAAGCTTAACCCACCAAGTGCTCACAATCACACCTCTGAGTAGGCGTTAGCACGATCCCCGCTTTACAAATGGGGAAAGTGAGGTCCACAGGCCTACAGCCAGGGGCATTCCGGCACAGAAAAGTCAGCACTGGGCAGCGGGGAAAGCTGTAGGTGGAGAGATGGGGCCTCTGTCCCCAGTGCCCTTCAACTTGACACCTACTCTGGCCAAGCTGTGTGAGCCCTCCAGGTCTCTCTACTGGGGCCACCCAGTCACTGTGACGGTGCGTCCAAGCTGACAGGTGGTCTCGGGAAGCAGCTAAGGACAGGAACACAGGAACTGTGGGCCAACCCTGGTCACCCTCCCAGGCCACAACTCTGCCTCTGTGCCATTAGGAGCGGAAAGGCCTGAGGACAGGAAGGAACACCCAGGGCCTCCTGAGCCCAGCGGAGGCTGCTGGGGACGCTGAGACGGTCCCTAGGCCCCAGGCCCTGGCCGGGCTCCAACCCAGACAGCTCTTTCCCCTCCCAAGATGCAGACGCTGCTGCCAACAGCTGTCCACTCCACTCACTCATCGCCCAGAGGCCTCTGCACATCCTGCTGCTCCGAGGCCCCAGGCCTGGCCAAGCAGAGGAGAAAAGGCAGGTGGCAGGCCTCAGGTCAGCAGACCGTGGCCTAGTCCCCAGGTGGGGAAGGGGTGTCTAGTCTGCGGACCTCCCTATGAAAGGACCTGAGGCACGGCCACGGTGCTTCCAAGCCCAAGGCCTGCATCCCGAGAAGGCTGAAGCTTTCCTCCTGGGCCTCGCTGATTGCTGGAAGCTCCCCTGATGAGGGTCTGCTCAGCCAGGCGTTCCATTAGACATCTGGGCTCCAGGCCCACAGGGACTCCTGCTGCTCGGGGATCGATGGGACTTGCCCTGCCTGAGAGCCGAGGCGGTCAGCACTCCCCAGAGGAGCTGGAGCCGAGCCTGGCCCCTGCGGCTGGCGCCCCGCTCCAAGGCCTCTGTGAGCTCCAGACCACTGCAGGCCCTTCCGCTACGCTCACTGCTCCTGCTAGCTCCTTCTTTCCCTGCACTCAGCTTGACAAAGAGGAGAGGCCCTGGACCCGGGCACGGCGGGGGCTCCCACCCCAACCCCAGCCGGCTTCCTGTGGGTGGGGGAGGGTGGCCCTCCTGGGAACACACTGACAGGGTGCAAGCAGAAACTGCTAACGACGCCTCAAGTTGTCGCCTCAGGCGACAGCAGCAAGTTCCCTCCCAGGGGAGGGGCTGGAGCTTCTTCCCTGGCAGGCTCAGGTGGGTGGCAGGCCTGAGGTCATGGATGATGCCAATCAAAGCTGCAGGGATGGCCCCTGGCCCCAGCAGTGGGGGCTGTCCTCTCCCCGACAGGGTATCGCAGTTTCCTGGGCAGGAGGGAGGCGCACTGCTACCTGAGGTGAGAAGACACAGAAGGTGTCCCCACAGAGGGGCTGCTCGCAGGGTAGACGGGGGGCCCCTCACACCAAGGGGCTCTGTTTCTGAGCCTGGGAAGAGGGAAGAGCCAGAAGGGCCCCTTTTCTCATGGGGATGCAGGTGAGCTGCTCTTCCTGCTGCTTGGCAGCCAGGCCCGAGGCCAGCTGGGAGATGCAGCCTGGCCGGGGGGCTGCTACGTGGGAAAGGGTCAGTCAGCTGGGGTGGGCTGGCTGCCCACTGCCCCATTCTCACAACAGGTGTGTTCTGCTCATGCTGACAGAGCCAGTCAAAGCTCCAAGGAGGAGAAAGATACCAGGCAGACACCTGCCTTCCCGTGCCAATCCAAGCCCCCTCCCAGCTCCTATCTTGGCCAAGAAGCCAGTCCTGGGCAAGTCCCACGATGGGTGCGCCTCTTCCCAGCACTCTGAGAAACTTGAACACCTGGTCCAGAAGAACAGAGAATGCACACGGACTCACAGAGGTGGGGCCTGGGGAAAGCCCCTCCAGCCAAGGAGAGGGCAGAGGCTCCTGGGCTCTGGAGGAAGGCAGCGAGCTGGCCTGGGCAGCAGGGCCCAGGGCCGACCACCCCTGAGCTGCACTCAGGAGGGGAGGCTGGTCAGTCGGCCTGTGGTAGGGTCTGTGGTGAGGCTGTGGACAGCAGCGCTCTGGCACCCGAGCTGGGCCCGCAGGGAGCTCTGTTCCAAGGCAGGGCCTCTTTGTGACCCTTCCACGGCCCTGGCTGCCGACCAGGGCTGAGCAAGGCAATGAGGCCCTTCTTCCTGCATCTGCTGCAGGCCACTTCCAGTCTTGCTCACGTCCTTCTCCACCTCTGGGGGCCCCTGTGGCCCCCCGCTGCTGCAGCTGCCCCCGGGGAAGGAGGCTACCATGCCAGGCACAGGCACACTTAGGTCAGGGGCAAGGCCGTCTCTCCTCCTGGCCTCTCCCTGCCTCTGGCCTTTTCTCTTCCCTGTATTTCCTCCCTGGGGAGTCCCAGGTCCTCCTCCTCTTCCTCCTCCTGGCAGGAGATGGGGAATGTGGACGGTGGATGGACTGGCCGGAGTCTTTCTAAGTCCTATTTAATATCACAGCTCACAAGGCTCCAGAGGTAGGACTGGCATGGGGCCATGGTGGCGGGGGCCTGTAAGGCCGCAAGCAGGGAAGCCAAGCTCGACAAGAGCCATCAATGGCAGCCAATCCGGTGCTGTCCATGGTCCTGCTGCACACACGGAGCGTGTGTGTGGGAGACAGACAGACAGACAGACAAGGTGTCTGCCATGAGGCTTCCTGTGTGGTCTGCAGTGTGCCTGGGCCCCTGAGGCTCCCTGTGTGGGTTATCCTCGTCAGCCTCCCGCAGAGGGAGGGGGAGGGCCCTCTCAGCCTCTTCCCTGCGCACAGCCGCGGGGCACAGGGAGGAATTAAACCCAGCAGGAAGGCAGCTAAGTCCTCAGAGCTGGGAAATCAGCATCGTCGGGTTCCCCAGACAGACACACTCACCAAGGCACGCTCACGTAACCACATTCCCCAGAGACGTCTGCACACGTTCGTCCTCTCGCTCTCCACGTCACATTTCCTTGGTTAGCGGGGGTGGGGGGGTGGGGGGGGTGTGTGTGCTTCCTGACGCCTATACCACCTCTTACACCTTGTCTCTCCACAGCTAAGACAGCCTTTGTGGGGCCAGGCTGGGGACCCCTTGGATACTCCGATCACCGTCCCCCAGCTGCTCGCTGAATCCCTCACCTGAATCCAGCCAACTCCCAGGACTGCTACAAAGCTCTGCCAATGACACTCTCAGGAACTAGCCGGCCACCCCCACCCCGCTGCCCCCAGGAGGAAAGCCAGCCCAGGTCCCCCAAGACCCATGAGGAAGACAGGGGTCTGCAGGAGAGGGACCCTGGAGGAGGGCAGGCCTAGCCCTGGGAGTCGTGCACTGCGTTTTAATTGGAATAAAAACACGCAGCCGGGTAAGTAATGAAATCAGTGGTAATGACTCCTCGGCGTCATGAGCTGGCATCAGTGAAATGACGAGGTGGGCTCTCAGACCCGCTGTGGAGCAATGACGCCCAGCTCAGCACCTCGCCAGGAACACAGCGCTGGCTTGCAGGCCTGGCTCCCCTCCCTGCCCTACCCAGGGGCCCTTTGGGGTCTCTGAACTCAGACAACAGAGCACTGCCCAGAGCCCAGGACACAGCCTCGAGGCTCACTTGCTGGGTAGCAGGGCGCAGGCCAGGGGCAAGGGCGCTTCCAGAACTGAGGCCTTACACTCTGGCGCTGCCACATTGACCCCGGCAGCTAGCTCTGTGACAGTTCAGCCCTTCCACAGGAAGCCTCGGCACGGCCTCTCTCCCACCTCCCGGCAGCAGGCAGTTCAGCCATCATGAGCAGGAAATCCAAGAGGAAGCACGTGACTCCCCTTCCCTGCAGGAGCTGAGGCTGCCCGCTCCCCCACCATCTGGGAAGCCAGGGTTTAGCGTGAGCAGGGCCGGGTGGGAACCTGCTCCAAGGCCTCTTGGTGGCTGCCTGTCCAGGGCACGGACAGTCCCTGCTCCCTGCCCTAGAGTTCAGGCCACCTCTCCTCAGGTCCTTCCACCGCTAGTGGATGGTCACCCGCCCCAGTCCCCAGGGGATGAGGAGGCAGGACACAGAAAGACCTAGCAGGCATTCCCTGGGCCCAGTCCTGGGGGCAGAGAGCAGCTTTCAGGAAGGAGGTAGCTGCTCTGGGCTTGGGGAGACGGTTCCAGCAGGTGTCTGGGCCTTGGCTCTGGGAAGAGAGCTTCAAGCCAGATGGCTGCCCCCTGGGAAAGGAAACGCTTATTCCTGGAACAAATTTATGGCTCAGCAAGGCTGTCCCACAAAATCCCCCCTCAAGCTCAGAGAAGCCCTGACAAATTGGTGGCCGGCTGAGTTATCCCCATTATCAGGCCGGGCCATAAGTCAATGGAGACAGGCTAGCGTCGGGGTGCAGAGCCCAGCTCCCACCCCCAAACCACTGGGTGTCTTAATCGTCAATTTGTTTCCCAAAGCTGCTTCTGGCCCTTGTCGCTTCCATGTACTGCCTGCGGAGACGGATGGGCTATAAATCTGCATTCCTGAAAGCTTTACGCATCTCCTGGGGCTGCTTCCCTGTGGGGCCACGGGAGGGAAATTCCACAGTGGGCCCTCAGAGGGCACGGATGGAGAGCGGGTCAGGCTGAAGAGGGAGGGCTTCGCCACAGGCCACAGGCCTCCTCACCCTCCCCGGCCCCATCCCCACGCCCGCCCCATCATTTCTGCCACTGCTCCAAGGTCACCTTGCAGATGGCCTTATTCTCCAGGACCACTCAAGCAGGCCTAAGGGTCAGAGGGGATCTTTGCGGCTGGGAGCCCAGGCCCTTCAGGTCAGCCACAGGCTTGCTGCCAAAGGGCACCTAAGCGGACAGTCTCTCCCTTGCCCTTGGCCCAGTGTGGCAACTTGGTGTGGTGTCTTACAGCAACACTGTCCCAGGCCACCCTGGGGGGAGTGACAGAGTGACTTGTGCCTGCACTGTGGAGGTAGACACGCACAGAGGTGCACGTGGGGGGAGGGGGGGAGAGAGCTGCAGAGGCAGTGCCTGTACACCCCTACCTTCTCTTTCTTCTGTTTGGCGGCCTCCTCGGCAGACAGCAGGGACTTGTAGTAGGAGCTGCGCTCAGCGGTGAAGTGGACCTTGGAGAGCGCGTGCTCCACCAGCAAGACGGACAAGTTGGCGCCGTCCATGTGCAGCCAGCCGATGAAGTTGCCAGCCTTGTCCATGCTCTCCACCTCCACTTCCACCTGGGGACAGAGAGGCAGGCTGTCAGCTGGGGAGGGGCAGTCCGCGGGGTGGACAGGCTGAGTTTCGCCAGGGAGGAGAGCGGCGCCCAGGGCTCCCAGGCCTTGGGCAGCTGCTACCACTTCATCCCACGTGCAAGCACAAGCAGGAACTCGGCCAGGAGGAGAGCAGGACGCACTTGACATTCTCTTAAAACCCTTTGCTTGAGCAATCATGCCATGTTTTTAAAACAATTTTGTTTTTATGTTTATTTATTCGAAAGGCAGAGAGAAAGAGAGACAGAGAGAGAGAGCAAGAGAGTGAGGGAGTGAATGAGCGAGAGACAGCTAGATGTCTTCCATCTGCTGGTTCACTCCCCAGATGCCTCAACAGCTGGGGCTGGGCCAGGCCACAGCTGGGAGTCCACAATGCCATCCAGGCCTCCCTTGTGGGCCATAGGACCCAAGTGCTCCAACCCTTATCTGCAGCCTCCCAGAATGCATCAGCAGGAAGCTGGATCAGAAGTGTAGTGGCTGGGGCTTGAATTAGCTCTTTGGAAATAGATGCTACCGTCCCAAGCTGTGGCTTCAGCTGCCACAAGCCACGAGCCACAAGCCCACCTCCAGAATCATCCTTGGTGGACACGTCACTGACAAAGCAACTTGCAAACTCCCCACTGTTTTCAGCCACTCTTCCCTTCACTTCAGCAGAACTACTGGGGGGGGGGGGAGGGGTGGTAAACTTGACCCCTTGGTTGCAGTGAAGGAGTCCCCATTAGTTGGGGCTGTGTCTGTTGTGTGCACATGCAGCAGCTGGGGCTCACGAGTGAGAGAAAAAGCACACAGAGCCTCGGGTGTATCCAACCCTCCTCAGCATCCGAACTAACCCTGTGCTGGGAAGATGGGCAGGCCTTTGGGGAGCAAGGCAGTCCCTGGGGAGGGGGGAGACTGTTTTCTTCATGGAGCAGTGAATGAATTAATGTTTAATGAGGGCAATTAAAGCAGCTGCGTGAAACCCAGGAGAGGAGAGAGGTGAGGTGAGGCAGGGGGAAGGGGGCAGGAACTGACATGCAAGGGGCACTGGGAGGCGACCCCAGCAGGAAGCGACCTCTGAGAAGGGGCACCAGAGGGGGTGCTGTCAGACCCCAGAACCCAGTGGCACCCCCACAGGGGCTCAAAGCTCAGACCCCAGAACCCACTGGCACCCCCACAGGGGCTCAAAGCCTCCTGGGTCACCTCTGCTTACGACCTCAGTGCCAGAACCCTGGCCCCACACCTGGCACCACCTCGGCTCCTGCGAGAGAGCAACCTTAGGGCTGGGGCCCCTGTGAGGCTGATCTCTCCCACCACAGCATGGCAGTGGCTTGAGATAAAGTCCTTCTTGGATTTCCTCCTGACCTTTTTTCTTCCCCTGCTAAAGGGGCCTGTAATAGCCTTTGCTGCCAAATGTAAAAAATTTGTATTAATTTAAATGGCTTCAAGCTCGATTAAGCAATAAAATGAATGTCTAAATACCTGGGACTTCTCGAAGCCAGGGCCTGGAGCCAGTGGCAGAGGGTTCGAAGGGATGAGGATGGGGAGTCATGCGATGCCCCAGAAGTAGACAGAGAAGGCGAGGGCGGCCGACAAGGAGAGGGGAGGAGAGAAGGGGCAGGACCCCGACTTCCTCCCACCATTGAACACATTTTTCTTAAACTTTCAAGTGGAAACACAGGCTCAGTAACGCCTGAAGTTGGAGTAGGGTCCAGAAGAGAATATGCAGAGTCTAGGACGTTAGAAAAAAGATCCCCTACAGGGCAGTGCAATTTATTGATTTTGTAAGTGGAGAAGGTAAGGCGTGCAGAAGAAGAGTGGAATTAGGAAGGCGCGGTGCTGACAGCAGAATCCAAGTTTCCCTACGCTGCCTTCCACAGGGAAAGCCTCCTCTGTGGAACTCCCCTGCCCCCCTTCCCGAGCTGTACCAGAAGAATCCTTCCTTCTACCAGCCCCACTGTGACACCCCTGCCTCGCTTCCCCCTGGGGCAGTGCCAGATCCCTCCTCCTCTGAGGACCCTCGACCTCAGGACTGGGTCACCCCAGTGCTTGCACTGCATGACTGTAGGTGATGACACAAGTTTCTCCTTCCTCTAATTCTGGCAACAAACTTACCAGAGGACCTCCATGTGTGGGGGAAATAAGGCAAGAAAGCAAAAAACAGTGCTGGCATTCCCTACTTCTGATGCACCTGGCCGTGGCCCAGAGTGTAGGAGCACCGTGGAGGCCTGGCTGCAGAAAGATGCAGCCCCCCAAAGCATGAGGGCTGGGGAAGGGGAAGGAGCTGTTAAACCTGCAGCGGATGGACAAGAATTGCCAAGGGCAACAGGACCCAGGGAAAGACCATCTCACGTTTGTCTTAATTTCCCAAGGTTTATCAAACATGTTAAGGCTAAGGAGCAGCAGGTCCGAGAGGAATTCTGGGGAGGCAGTAGGAAGAAGAGAGGGGGCTGCCTGCCTTGTGTTTGGAGGCCTATGAGACACATATGCAGTCAACGCTGGTTCCAGGCCCATCCCAGTCTCCACTCTGGGACCAAGCATCGTGCACAGTTTGAGCGGCCAAGTGTCCATCCCCCCCAAACTGAGGGCGGCTGCCCAGCTTGGAAACAGGCCTGGCAGACCCTTGAGGGGCTTGTGGTGGGTCAGTGTGGCTCTGGGCCTCAGGCTGCTGGGACTGTCGCAGGAACGTCGCAGCTGGGTTTCCTAGACAAGCGGGTGGCATACTGTCTCTCAGCCTGTCGAGTGCTGATGCTCAGACCACACTGCATGTGGCAAAACCCTAATTCACTCCTCTGTCGTCGCGGCCACAATGCAGACGCTCACCTCTCTCCAGGGCTCCCATTAAAGAGTGCCCAGCGACGAGAAGCCACACCTGCGGCCCGCACAGCCAGAGAGCAGCCAGGCTCTCCTTAGCAGGTGAGCAGTGGCTTCATAGCCAATGTCTCTCTGCTGGCGATCGATACGCTAACTTGGGCTTGACAAGTCCCTGGGCCTAGCCAGCCATGGAGGGAAGAAATCTCTGGCCTTGGGCACTGTGCTGCCACCAAATCCATCTCAGGTTGTAGAGGCAGATAAAGCCGTAGCCCGAGACGGGGGGGTTAGGGAGGGGCTCTGCTTCCCTTTATATTAGAGCTGTCAGTCACAGCAATTTCTCAAACAGAGGCCCCCACGGGAGCGGGGCGGGGGGGGGGGGGGAGGGGGCGGCTAGGCCACACTGTTCCTGTGGTCTCTTGGCTTCCAGCCTCTCCCACCACAGTCCTGCTGCATCCTGTGTGGACAGGCCTCATCCCTGGAGGCTTGCAGGGTGGCCTTTGCAGGCTCAGTGAGAACCACGGGAGTTGCAAGCAGAGCATTAAGGCAGCGAGCTCACAGGCCGGCTGGCTGTGTGATGACAGCTTTCGTCACAGTTCCTTTCCACAGGGGTTGCCAGGAATATGTGGCTCGTGTGTCAGATGATGTGGGCCCTGTCTGTATGAACTCTATTCTGTCAAAGATACACAGAGACACAATCCATTCTTGGTGTTCACAGCAGTTATAAAATGACCATGAACCCTCAATTAGTGAACACTGAACCACTGAGAAACAAAGAATTTGGACCCATGTAAGAGTCTCGTAGCAGTCAACATACAACTAAATGTGTTTCCGTATACAGAGAACTTGTTTTACATATGTTTTTGATTCACTAGCACTGAACTCACTGCCAATGACATGATAACTCATGCCTGAATACAGTTTATCTAACACATGTATTTTCTCTATGAGGCACAGCCAGACTTTCTGAGCTTAGAACACTAGCCAGTCCCTCAGGACGTCTGCAAGGGAACATTTTAAATTATAAAACCATCAACAAAAAGCCTCTACACACAATGCAAAAAACATGGCAGTGACCAGACTGCACAGATACCTGTTTACAGTAAAAGAGGTGAAACAAGAAGGCACCGTTGCCTTGTTCGATCGAAGGGGCACCTGCTCACCAGCTGACCCTTTGCACATCTGAAAACAACTGCAAAAGCATCATGGATGGGCCGGCGCCACGGCTCACTAGGCTAATCCTCCACCTGCGGCGCCGGTAGCCTGGGTTCTAGTCCCGGTTGGGGCGCCGGATTCTGTCCCAGTTGCTCCTCTTCCAGTTAAGCTCTCTGCTGTGGCCTGGGAAGGCAGTGGAGGATGGCCCAAGTGCTTGGGCCCTACACCCACATGAGAGACCAGGAGGAAGCACCTGGTTCCTGGCTTTGGATCGGCGCAGCGTGCCGGCTGTAACACACTGGCCATAGCAGCCACTTGGGGGTTGAACCAATGGAAAAAGGAAGACCTTTGTCTCTCTCTCACTGTCAAACTCTGCCTGTCCAAAAAAAAAGCATCATGGTTGTTGGTTTTGGAGCCACATACAAATTTCAGTGAGTAGGTGAATTTGCACACTTGTTACCTGTGAATGACAGGAACTGGCAATGTATAGAAGGCACTATTTACCATTAGTTGCCCCTGTCTCAAACTGAACAAAGAAGGGGGAGTTCATTCTTGTCAAATACACAAGAAACCTCTTCTCCAACTGGCAATCACCAGCATTAAATCACCAGATATGAGTGGGGCTGGTGTTGTGGTACAGTGGGTTGAGCCGTGGCTTGCAACACTGACATCCCATATGGGTACCAGCTCGAGTCCTGGCTGCCCTACTTCCCATCCAACTCTCTGCTGGTGCCCCTGGGAAAGTATCGGATGATGGCCCAGGTACTTGGGCCTCTGCCATTTATATGGTAGACCCAGATGAAGCTCCCCAGTTGTTGTGGCCATTTAGGAAGTAAACCAGTGGATGGAAGATCTCTCTCCCTCTCTGTAAGTTTGTCTTCCAAATACATAAAATAAATCTTTTTTTTTTAAATAACTACAAGAAACAAAAACTTCAATGCTCATGATAAGCCATATTTTTAAAAAATGAGATTTTATTGATGGGATGTGATATAAATTGTAAAGTACTATATGATGTAGCTACCTGCAGCTCTTTGTATCTTAGAGGGTTTCAGGAAGATAGCCGGACTCAACAGCTTCTGCAGAGGCCTCCCGAAACAGCAGGTGACACCAGGAGTTCGGGCCTTGGGTGACTAGCATGGGCTGCCAGGCGGCTGAGAGCAGGCTTCAGTCCCATGTGGCATTTGGTGTGTACACACATTTGGGCGGATATGGCCTTGAGGGTCCCAGAGTATGTGTGTGCAGCTTCAAGGGCCAGATGGCAGCTCCTCTCTGTCTAGTGTACATGCCCAAGCTGAGACCTGGGAAGACACAAGGCACCGGGGGAGGGAGCAGACTCCCACGAGACTGTGTGAAGGGGCAGGGTGGTCTTGCAGGGAAGGAAGTGGTTCAGATAGGGGCGGGGGGCTCAGTGGCTGAAGGTCAGCCGTGAGCTCAGGTGCTGAGGGACCGCGGTGCTGCCGTGTTGGTCTGCCAGCAGCTCCTGCCCTCTGCTCTTGGAGCCCCCAGGGCCTGTGGGAATTCCGCAGCTGCTGCACACCTGGGCTGCACTAGCGTGAGCTGTGCTCGCCCAGCTTCAAAGCCACTCTCCACGAAGCCTTCCTGGACCGCTAGCCTGCAGTGGAGACCCCTTTCCCTTGGCATTGAGGGGGTAGCGGGGGCAACGGACAGCGCTGAGGAGCGTGGACTATGGAGTCACATGGCCGGAGTTCCCATCCGGCTACCTCCTCGTGAACTTCCGTGCCTCTGTTTACTGTGCTGTAAAAGTGGCCTTGCAACACTACTGCACAGGATCGGTGGAGATGACTGACTGAGCTTCCTGTGTGGCACACACATGCTACATCGTGATCATCATCACCACCACCAGCAATGACATCCATCCCTGTAGGGGCAGTGGTTTTACTTCACGTCTTACGTCTCCCACTAGACAGTCAGCCCCTGAGGAAGGAGGCTTGTTTTGTTCTCCAGGTCTCCTCCACAATGACTGCGGTCCCAGAGACTCAGAGTCCTGCTCCAGCTGAGGGTTTCTGGGCAGCTCTCCCAGGCTGTGCCCTAAGTGTGCAAGGAGGAGAGGGTCCTGTGGACTGGGTGAAGTAAACCTGCTTCCTTGCCCCGTCGACAAATGCCAGCAGCTTGCAGGTTGGCCCTGTGCCTCTGGGACCGTTACACCCAGTAGCCATCCTGCCTGGCTGTGCACAGGAGTCTCATCAGACACCAATAATCCCTGCGTACCTACCCCACCCTGAAGAGCGTTCACCTGAAGTGCTCACACAAACTCCAGGAGCACAGCTAAGGCACGGGAGGGCTGACACCAGGAGCTCAGGTGTGTGGCTGTGCCCACACCCACCTGAACGACAGATGCTTTTCTGCCCGGTGCTAGGCTCTTTCCTCACCACATACCCAGCCGAGTGAGTGCCACTAGGTGGCCACACCCAGCGGATGGCTGGACCTGGCCTGCACCTGGGCTGGGGCAGCCCGCGGGCCCTGCCCCGCTGCTGCACAGTGGGACACGTCTTCCTGCTCCCAAGCACATTCATGTGCCACTAATGAAATTGTTCTGGCTTATTTACCAAATTAATACAAACGGCACAGGCTGTTAATTTGCATGTCTCCTAATTACCAAGGCTCTGCGTGCCCAGGCTACGCACACCTCAGTGCCCACCCAGCTGGGCTGTGGTCTCCTCCTTCCTGGTTGAGGGTGGGGGAGGAGGAGAGGGAAGGCAGAAGGAAAAAGAAAAGACAGCAACCACCAGCTCCATGGCTGGCAGCGGGAGGGGAGACGGTGGGGCCAGGGGTTTGTGCCCCTTTCTCACTGACCTCAGAGCCCCTGCCCCGCCCCTAAAATGTGACCCCTTCAACCGCCTGTCTGGATTCAGTCCAGCTCCTTACAAGAGAACAGAGGGGCTGGAGTCACTGTCCTGCCTGGGATGTGCTGCAGGGCCACGCGCGCGCTGGGGGGCTGTGGAGGGATGCAGAGGGAGGAAAAGAGGGAGGGGAGCCGGGCGAGGGCTGATGGCTTTATAAAATGTTGACACGCTCTCAGCTTCTCCTGGCTCGTCCCAGCCAATTAGCCTCCTCATTCTGCAATCTTTCCTAAAGACGTGTGTGTGTGTGTGTGTGTGTTTGGGGAGCAGGTGGGCCTGAGTATTTAGGAGCTCAGCTATCAAATCACAGAGCAAATTCCAACTGCCTGGTGGTGGCCGCGGGGTAATTTCTGCAGTGCCCATCCCAGGAGCCAAGTGATGCTCAAGGACTCTAGATAAGCAGAAGACCCAGAGTGCCTGCCCAGAGCCTCTTCAGGGTTGTGATGAGACAGTGGATGAGGGCAGAGAGAGAAAACCTACACTGGAGCTGCCTGCACTCAAAGCCTGGTTTAAGTAAGGCAGCCAGGAGCACCGAGGGTGAACAAATGAAAAAAATATAGAACAGGAGAACACACCAGGGGGTTGTCCCCTGGAATGGCCCAGGGCAGCCATAGCTGACAGCCATACACGGGATTCTAGGCAATGGGGGAGGGCAGGGAGTCTCCCCCCCCCCCCCCCGCCTCCCCAGTCTTTCCCTTCTGATTTGCCAGGAGGATGGGAAGAGGCACTACCTCCACCAAGTGCACGCTGCATTGTCGCTGTGTGCACAGCCTGAGGCAGCACAGGGAATTACTGAGGCTCAAGCAGCCTCAGCCCCAGGGATGGGGAGGCTGCACAGCGCCTGGAAAGGAGCTGCGGGGGATGTGCCCTGCTCAAGGGAGATGGCCCCGGCAGGGAGGACAGGGCCCCAGGCAGGAAGGAAGACTTCCCGCACAGAGTGGGGGTACTGTGGTGGGCTTCTGGTGGCAGAGCACGAGTACTGAGGGCTACCTCTGAGGAGGAGACAGCAGGAGCCCCAGTGGCGGCTTCGCAGGGAGAAGTCTGCACCCCTTAGCTCATGCAGTCTGGCCACAGCCCTGTTTCCAACACCCCCAAAGCCATCAGCCGCAAGCACTGTTGAGTCTTGGAACACAGAGCTGTGACCAGGCACTGGCTCCACTTCCTACTCAAGCGTGTGTCACCCCTGTCCCCCATGCCACGTAAGGTTCTCTCTGTTCTGATTTCCTGAGGCTGGGCTGGTGGGCGAGTGTCAGCCCTGGAGCCTGGGACTGGGATCGAGAGGAAGGAGCCCCTGGGAGAGAAGTGCAAGCAGGGTAGACCCACTTGCTGATCAGGTCCATAGCAACCTGGGCAGAGGGGAAGGTGGGAAAGGAGAAAAGAGGGGCCAAATAGTGACTCGAGGCACTCCTGCCCCTTTCCAACATGCCACCCCAACCACAGCTTTCTGGAAGGCTGGGCGTGGGGATCCAGAGTGCACAGAGCTAGGCGCTCCCGGGGCTGGTTTTCTACCAGCATGGAGGCTGGGAGGGAGGCTGAAGCAGCCACAGCAGAGCTGAGAACTCGAGGAGACACTTCGCCTCAACATAGTAGCAGTTTCACACAGTCGATTTGTCCCCTCCACTCCTGGCTGCGCACAGACAGACCAACTTCCTTCAGAGCCAATGAACATTAACACAATGCGATTAATAATGCAACGCCCAGGGAGCTGGGAGGCAGTGCCTACGAAATGCCTCCTGGGGCTCTTTAGCGTCAGCAGCAGTGGGGAGTGGGCAGGCAGCAGCATCTGGAGCGGCAGGGATGCCAGTGCCACCAGCGCCTCCGCTCTGAATTCCCCATCACCTCCAGACCAGATGACTCCAACCCACGGAGCGAAATGCTTTTCCAGAAAACCTCGTTCCTGACGTCTGAGCGCTGCTCCATGCCAAAGCCCCAGGAAGGCCTGGGAGTCAGGTCCAGGTTGGGGCACTGGCACGAGGGGCCAAGCAGCTCCCGGCCTGGGTGGTGAGCAGGATGGCTTAGCTGGACGCTCAAGGGCTTCTTCCTTGCTCGCTCTCCTTGAATGCCTTTTCCCTACTCCTGGGACCGAGGGGTGGGATGACGGGGTGGGGGCCGAGGGGGCGGCTTCTGGTCCTGCGTGAAGCGGAGGCAGCAGCCCCGGCGATCAGCATCACTGGAGTCTGCTGGGAAATGTAAACCTGCTGACTCCAGGCCTTTGCAAGCGGTAACACAGTTTACAAACTGACGCAATCTGTTCCTTTGGTGCAGACAATAAGGAAAGCAGACTGTTCATCTTCCCAGGAAAACCCCAGGCTGGAGGCTGGAGGCTGGAGGCTGGAGGGAGAGTTAACTCTCTTCCCTGAGGTTTGCGTAGGCAGTGTGGCAGAGGTGGGGCTTGGGTTTTGCTCCAGCCCTCGCCGAGGGCACCACGGCTGGAACCCTCTCCCGAATGTTTGCCGAGTCCCAGGCGGGCTCTGGGAGGCCTCCGGAAAGCCAGGCGCACCTGATTGGTCCAGCAGCTCCCCAGGCTCCTAGGCTGACGGGCGGGAGAACAGTCCTGGCCAAAAGGGAGCCCGGGCTGCATTCCAGCCACTGCCTCCCGCCACACAGCATTCTTTCCCCGACTCAGCCTGGGCCGGGGATCCAGCCTCTCAGCTTCAGGGCTAAACCTGGGCCCTGAAGGACTGAGCGTGGGTTGAGAAGAGAGTTGGCCTCTCCGTCAGGGGTGATCAGAGGCTGGATGATCTGTGGAGTAACAGTATGAGGTCATCAAATCTTGGAGCAGGCCTGGCCTGGGAGTAAACAAGCTCTCTCCAGTTGAGTCAAGTTCAAACGCCACTTACAGGCACCTGTCCCTCTCTCAGTGACCCCAGGCCTGTCCTGGGGACCAGAGCAGACCCTGTTCTGTGCGCTTTGCTCAGCTGGCCCCCAACCCCTGGGCTCATTTACTTGAATCGCTGTGGGTTACTATGGGCACCCACACGTTGCTGCTGGTAAGCATTAGCACCATGACGGCTTCTTTCCCTTCCAGCCATCCTGCTGAAAAAAGAACTGGATCTGGATCACTCCTCCTCCTGCTTCCCTGGGCACCTGTTGTAACAGTGACCTTCCATCGCTGCCTTTCCGACTTCCTTTCCTACCAGCGTTGGCCTCGTTGCCTACACACATCTTCCCCATTTTAGAAAACCTTACTTCGACATCACGTGCCATCAAGTCCACCTCTTTTCCTTCACCCAGAGAGCATTCTACACTTGCCCGGCCCCTCTCTCTCCTCCAGAAATACATCTGGTTACCACGGCCAGTGCCCCAAGGTCACTAAACTGCAAAGGTCACTCAAGAGCTCTTAATTGCCATTTTAATCATTTCTTCACAGATTTCATCATTTGTGACCTTTCAAACGGTCTCACAAAGCTAAGCACCCTCTTGCTTTTTTTCTTTTTCCTGAAAACTTTTTTTTGGCGATCTCTGTGATTCCCAGTCTTGGCTTTTTTCCCCGCTTTTCTGTTGTCTCAACTGTTAATTCTTCCCCCGCATCCTGGCCGTTGACTAGGGATGGTCCTGGACGCCATCCTCAGCTGCAGACAGTCCCCTGCACGCTGCCACGGAGCCGCAGGACCCCACACTGCTAACTCCAGCCCAGATCTCTCTTCTGAATTCAGCTCCACCAGGTAAATGTCAACCATGACGGGTCCAGTGCTCAACCTCATTCACCGTGAAGCCTGCATTTCTGCCTGCCCTTCCATGGCCTGGCGCTGGCACGCAGAGCATAGGCATGGTGCTGGGCTCCTGTGCGTTCACTCACAGCCAATCCCCAGCTCCCAGATGCCCCTGCAGTTTCTCTTGGATTCTTCCCCCTCCATTTTATCCTCAATGCCACTCCCTACATTCAGGACCTCACTTGACAACAGTTTCCCACTGGTGTTCCAGCCACCTTCTAATGCCCCTGCACAATTCTGGAAGTGTGGCTTATCACAGGCAGTGCAGCACAATGGTTAGAGGCAGGCACTGGAGCCAGAATACCTGGTTCAAGTCTTGTTCCACTAAAGTGCAGGACCTTGAATGGGTCACTTAACTTCTCTGGGTTTTAGGTTACCCCTATCTGTCAAATAGGTACCATACCAAAAGGTACCTCAAAGGGCATTGGCGGAGAGTAACTGAATGGGCTCAAGTTAAAGCATTTAAGAAGAGATTGGCAGACAGCAAGTTCTCAACAAATGATAACAAATATCAGTCAGTCCACTCAGCCTGCTGCTGAAATCCTTTCTTTGCTGGCGACAAAGGTCAAGTTCCTCAGCACAGCAGAGTATAAATGTCTCACAGCTGTGCTCTTACTGGCCTCATCTACCAGTCTGGCTCCTAAGTCACACCAAACACCCTGCAGCTCCATACATGATGCACACGCTCTTCCCTTAGCATAGAATGCACCTTCCTGTGGCTACACTCCTCCCAGTCTATTTGTGAAGACTGGGGACAGCCATGACCTCACTGGAAGCATTCTGTTTACGTAGGCAGGGCTCTTCCCACAACGCCACTGCTACAACAAGCATCCTGTAGTGCCATCTGGCCGGCACTCAGCAGGCAGACAATGGCACGCACAATGTCCAAGCTTCTCCAGATCATGTGCTATGCCCTGGGGGCAGGAAAGTTCCTGGGACCAAACATTGATTGATTTTGGGCAAACGGAGTGGCACCAACCTGACCTCTTTTCAGAAGCTCTCTGAGGTGAGAGGGCTGTCCCACAGCTGCCCTGTCGCTGCAAGCCTGCTCATAGGAGCCCCGAGGGGCAGAACCTGGCTTTGGTCAGTGCAGCCAGCCCTGATGACTCGAGGCAGCCCAGACATGGTGAGCAGAAGGGGCTGTTTCGCACTTGGCTTTGCCTGTGCTGAATATAACTGGAGCGAGGATGGAGTCCTCTATTTATCTAGGCATGAGTGCAGGCAGCAGCTGCAGATGCCTCCCTCTGGTCTCCTACACATCTACCACCTCCTGGCCACTGAGCCCTCACCAAGGAAGGGCTGGAGAGCAGAGGCTGATGGGAGATACGTAGAGAAGGGCCTAGGACAGGACTGGAGCTAACAAGAGCGATCAGAGGCAGGGAGGAGGCCAGAGGAGCCTTAAGGCCCGGGTCTCTGGATAGCACACTGGTGCCCAGCTAAATCCTCCCAGCAAGGGGTTAGGCAGTGCTGCTCCTGCCACAGTGGCCTCAGGGAACATACAAATATGAAGGCCAAGAAAGCCTAAAGCTGCAAGTCGCCTGCTGTGTGGGATGGTCTCAGGCCTTCTGAAGGAACATGGAAACCTTCGAGGAAAGGCAATGCTGCTGGGTCTGCAGGAATCTGGGCTTGGTTTGGGAAGCCAAGTCTTGGCTCAGTCACTTTATAGAGTGTTCAAGACTGGATGTGGCCATGGGGACCACAAATGCTGTGAGGACAGGAGTGTCCCACGTAGGGGGAGAAGGGGATATGGAGCTCCTTGACCACTGGCTGACTTGTTGGCATAAGGGAACAGACCCCAATCCCGCTTGCAGGCCAGAAAAACACAAACAAATTTTTCACACTTGCAGCTGGAGATCAGGCAACCTAACTTGTTTTGCTGAACCGAATGGAAGAAAAGGCAAACCATGGCAACACAAGTTCACGGCCATCGCTCCTGACTAATGGCAGGGCACCTGCATGGAAGGCAGAGCCGAAGGCACGGAGGGGAGTGACGAGCAGTGTCACCAGAGGGGACTCCCTCGCCCCCTCCTCTTCCCGTCTTTCTCATCATCAGGCCAACTACAATACCATCCCCTCCCGGGCTCCTATGAAGAAGGCCCTGCCCCTACTGGTGCACTCATCCCTACCCCCCCTTAAATCCAACCTGTCCCATATGCCCAGCAGGAAGCCCGGTACAGGCCTGCTCTCCTCACCAAGCTATGCACCGAGTACACAGGGAAGCCAGCCTTTACTGATCTGCACAAAGGCATCGCTGTAGGTTTATAGCAGCAGTTCAAACTATACTCCCGGACAGAGTCCCAGCCTCTTGTCTAACCTCATCAATGATCTTCTCAGGCCTGGGAGAGAAGAGATCTGGGCATTTTGGGAACCCTGCCCATGCCCGATGCAAGTGCCCAAACTGTTTAAAACCTAGTTTAACAACAAAGGAAAAAAATAACCTCCACTGAGATGATGCTGAGCCTGAGACTCCTTGGAGGCCGAACAGTGCCAGTGTGACAGGCCGCTTCGCATCCTTGCTGCCGCACACAGGACTGGGATCTTGCTCGTGCGGCTGATCTCTGTGGCCTCTCAGTAATGCAAAGAAAAGCCCATGGGTAAAAGCTACCCATTATAAGGTCTGAGCATGTACACATGGAATAAGGATAAATGCAGCCTGCCAGGACAGGCTGGCCCCTGCCCTCTCCTGTGTGTACAGGCTGGGCTTCCGCATTGCTGATGTTTTACCGCTGAGGACAATTAAAATATAGCATCACTTACATTCTCAGAGTGGAGCTCTATGTAGACCGTAAACCCTCCCGGAGTCCTAGCGCCCGCTGGAGTTCTGGGTTCCAGGCCAGCAGCCCTGCCCCCGCGGTCCTCGCCCATAGGAAGGGGAGCAGTGGTGAGCAGAGCACCGCGTTCTTTTCTCCTCCACTGTACCCCCTGCCCTGGCAGAAGCTCCTGACGCTCTTGTGGGCCTGGAGACCAGCTCCCGAACCTTCGCCAAGCACTGCAGTGGGGTCAGAGGCAAGGCAGGAAGAAATATTAGGGACACGATGGAACAGTGGTAGGAAGGGTCAGCAGATTGGCTGCTGACATGACTCTCCACCGATCTTCTCGACAGGAGCCAGGGTCCCATTCATCTCAATTATTTCCTCTTTCCCATCTCACCAAATGTCTCGACTACAGTTCACCGTAACAAGGTCCCGGGAGTCAGTGGGTGAGTCTCCCCAGCCCCTACAAATGCCCAGGCTGATTTCACCCTGTTTCTCAGGCAGGGGGAAGCAGAGGGGCCCTGGAGGCCTCACTGCCCTGCTCCACCTCCCAATTTTGTTGTGCAAAGTAGAGTTCCACCAAGACCTGCCAGGAGCTCCAGGTGAGGAGCCCCTGCCAAGACAGGCCTGCTCTGAAATGGAGAGCAAACGAAGATGCTCAGTGGCTGTGGTAATGATTTCGTAGAAGTCACAATTAAGCTTTCAAAGAGAGCACCATTTGATTCTGGAGAAGAACGGTGACCAACCCTCGCGTAAGCCTACGCACCTCTTCCGAGAGGGGTCACGTGGCCGCAGCCACTGCTGTCAACACGGCGTCTCCCACGGTGGACTTCCTGCCAGTGTGCCCTTGGCAAAAGCTCTGACTCCTGCCCCCACCCCGCCTCGCAGAGTAAATACCATTTAAGCAATCTGATTTCTTTTAAGGCTATCTGGGGGTGTTCTCAATTTGCCCGCTGCTCCTGAGCTGCTGCCTGGTGCCAGCGGGCAGGAAAATGCAGCGTGGGAAAGTTGGGAGCAGCAAGTGGGAAGGGAGGGGCCAGCCCCATGCCTGATCTTTGGCAGGTGCCACCAAGAGGTTGCAGGCAGGACTCAGCATGCCACACCATCTCAAAGAGGAAGTGCACTAGATTGGCACTCCCCACCCTATCCCACCACCCCACTCCACTGATGCTCTGGCCTGGCACGGCTCCTGTGTGTGTGGTATGATTTGCCCAACCCACACCCTATAGCCCTGCCAGTGCCTGATACCCTGAACCTGGCTGCTGAGGCCAGACCAGCAGTAGGCGCCCCTGTATTGCTGAGGGAGGCAGAGCCCACTCAGGCAGATAACGGTCCATTGCCAACAAAGGAACACTAAGGCAGCTCCCTCAAGTCCAGGAGTGCAGTGTGAAAACAGATGCAGCTGTTTGCTACCAGCTTTGTCTTCCAGGAAGCCCTCCCGGTTCACACCGCCCAACAAGTGACTCAGGTGCTGCTACCTATCAGCTTCCCTTACATTGCACCCACTAGGCCCTCTGAGGGAGGCTGTTGCTCTGTTTCTGTTAAACCCACCCCCAGTCCCCACAGCCTGGGTGCAAGCAGTAGTAGCCTAGCAAGGTGCTGGCTGGACTGTGGGAGAGGCTATGCTTGGTAGGGCTCTTTTGCTTCTGGGCAGCACCTTGCACGTGACCTCACTGCTCACTGCTGGCCGGAGATTTCCTAACAAAGACAGCTTCCAAGGCCAGGCAAGCGGCAGGCAAGGCCGCAGTTATAACAGAGTGCAGTGCACGCTGCAAAGGAAGATCGCTGTGGTTTCATGTTACATCTCCAGAAAGATACAGCAGGGCCACAGAAGGGCCAGGGATGCCCAGCTGCACTGATGAAAGAGACAGAACATCCAAAAATGATTAGGATTCTTCAAAATGGGAAGAGCAATGCTGAGGGAACCGAAATGTATAAAAATCATTAAGGGTATGTAAAGAGACCAAAGACTCATTGTACTCAACCAACCAAGAAATGGTTATTTGGCAGCCACTAAGTATAAAAGCATTGCATTAGGCACTGCAGTGGATCCACAAGGAGAAAAAACCAACTCCTGCCTCCAGAGAACCTCAGATTGAGTTAAGAAGACAGGATGGAACCACATCACACCAGTACTGGATTCTGTACTTTCTTGGGAAGGCAGGAAGGAAGAGGGAAGGACAGGGACCTGAACAAGATACACCTGTTACAGCCATGATGGCTGGGGCACAGGAAGGGCAAGGAAGTGGAGGCACACAGTGACAGCTTGAACTAGAAACATAACGTGCACGGGGATCAGGCAGCCGGAACGAGACCCCAGCCCTCACCAGCTGAGTGTCAGCGTGCAGTTCCCCTCCTTTGCTGCAGAAAACACAAGCACCCTGGTTACTGCCCAGTTCTACCTTCACTCCTTTGCCTCAATTCCTGATGCTGGGGACCACAACCATTGGCAGAAATGCACAGTGGTTCCCAGCTCCAGGAGCTCTGCAGCCAGACGACCTGGGTTCAGATTCAGCCTCTGCCAATCAGTAACTGTGGGAGAGTTAAGATTTTAAGTTCCTGAGGGTTCATGGGGTAGATATCCCAATATACTTGTAGGACTGCGTTAGTATGGCCTGCTCAAAGACTACATTTTCCAGTCTCTTCTCTCAATGTTGAGGTCAGTGCGATTCAGTAAACATCAGGTGCAACTTCCGGAAAGCATCTGCTCTCTTTGCACTTTATCCCTGGGATTTGATTTCTGGGACAGAAGAACTATGTGAATGGCAGGTGCTCCACTGGTGTACTGGACCTTAAGAAGGAAGCAGGAGGGGCTGGCGCTGTGGCACAGAAGGTTAAGCCGCTGCCTGCAGCACCAGAATCCCTTATGGGTACTGGTTCTGGCTGCTGCTCCACTCCTGATCCAGCTCCCTGCTAATGTGCCTGGGAAAGCAGTGGAAGACGGCCGACTTTCTTGGCCAAGGAAAGACAGGCTCCTTCAGCCATTTGGGGAGTGAACCAGTGGATGGAAGACCTTTCTCTCCGTCTCTGCCTCTCCCTGTCTGCAATTCTCTCTCTCTCTCTCTCTCAATAAATACATAAATAAATTTAAAAAAAAAAAGAAAAAGAAGGAAGCAAAATGACGGAGGGGCTTGGAGGGGACATGGGGAGTCACAGTTTGGGACTCCCCGACTTCTGAACTTCTTTTATGAGAGAAGTAAAGCTGAACCACATTCAGTCAGCACATGGCTCCCAACTGCTGCACTGGACTCTCTCTGGAATACATGTCCTTCCTCCCCCCTTGGCTGGGCAGCTGTGTGCTTGTCCTTTCAGACCCCGACTGGGCAGTGCTTGCTCCAGGAAATCCTGTCTGAATCCCTCCTGGTGCTCACAGGGACTCCTGTGCAGCCCAGAGCATCGATTGCTGGGGCACTCCTGAGACCGCCAGCTCCCTGAGGGCAGAAGGCACAGCTTCCCGGACTTCGTGGCTTGCAGCAGAAGGTCAGGACACGTCTGTTAACTCAGCTGAGTGAAAAGCTAATACAGGTGGCAATCACTGGCACCTATCTATTGATTGGTTTTTGCTTTTAAGAATCTTTGATGCAAAGAACATAAAAGGAAGCTAATCACAGAGAATCAAGGCTCTCTTTTTCTTTTATTAGTGATCCAAACACGGTGGCTGGCATGTACGGTGTCTGGGGCCACGGCCTGATCCTGTGGCTGTGCCCTTCCTGCGACAGCCCTGCACACAGGCTCTGCGAGCCTCAGCAGGAGCAAATCATCAACACTCGAGGCCACAGGACTCTGCGGTCGGCCAATTCCACCTCTGAGGGAAAGATCGGCAGTTCCTTGTTACCGGGAAGAGGGAAGGGAATTAACATTTATTGAGTACCTGCTGTGTGCCACATTCATGGTGTTTCCCTTAATCCTTACAACTGTCTTCTGAAATGGTTGCTTTTTGCCTGTTTTACTGAGAAGGAACGGGAGGCTGAGAAAAGCTCAGGAACTTGCTCAAGGCCATTTTGGAGGCAGAGAGGCCAGAATGTGAGCCCCGTCTTGCCTGATGCCGCCGCCAGGCTTTGGTCACTAACTGGCACGCCGAATGATTCTGCTGCTGTCTGGGCCAATCCCATTCGCAGCTGTCCCAGGCCTCTACAGCGGCAGAGGTAGAGGCTCTGGCCCAGGGAGTGCGGGATGAAAAGACATGGGAAGGGCTGAGGTCATTAAGGAGGCTGCCGTTTACCTCTGCACGGATTTGCCTGAGCTCCTTTCCCGTGATCCCACCCTGGGCACTCCAGTTAGCTCTGGGCTCACTGCCCTTGGGGGCTCATTGCATCCATTCTCTGTGGGATGCTCAGCATCACCCCCTGACTGCCTGAAGCCACCACTACAATCTCTTCTTGGGCCTGCACTGCCACGAGGCCACCAGGTTCTACCAGCTCCCATTGCACGGCTCTCCTGGCTTCCCTTCTCTGCTGAGGAATGCTGTAGCCGACACCCCCAGGGGACTCTCACCTCCGAAGCTACAGGAGCTCGCTCAGATCGGGGATCTGTGGTAGAAACATGAGCCACACAGGGACAAGAACAAGGGAGGGGCCGCGTTGTGACACGGCACTGCTTGTGACACCGGCACCCCACGTGAGCACTGGCTCACGTCCTAGCTGCTCTGCTTCCAGTCCCGCTCCCTTCTAAAGTTCCTGTGAAAGAAGCAGAAGATGGCCCAAGTGCCTGCCTGGGCCCCTGGCCACCCATGTGGGAGGCCTGGATGGAGTTCCAGATTCCTGGCTTCTGCCTGGCCCAGGCCTGACTGTTGTGGCCATTTGGGGGAGTGAACCAGGATGGAAGATCTCATTCTCTCTCTCTCTCTCTCTCTCTCTCAATAAAGAAAGAAAAAAAGGGTGGGGAGTACTTGGGAGAGGGGCCCAGGCCTGGGGGAAGGTAACACAGCAGGGTGGGTACAACTCTGCTTACTTTCCTGCCCCACACCCCCTACTAGTCCTCTCCTACCTATTGTCCAAAACAAGATCTGCTTTCCCCAACTGAAAGGGAGCCTACGTTTACAATGGAAAAGGCCGCAGAATGTATTGCCATGGAGATGAGGAAATTTAAACTCATAACCGTCCTGCAGGCCATGAGATGAGGCGGATATCCACCCTACTGGAATAGCTCCGTGCGGGGGCTATCCATCTTATTGCACTAACTGGTTAAGAAAGGCCCCACACCCCAGAGCGGCCGCGGCCGGCTTTCCGCTCACCTTCCCGGGCACATTCATCAGCCCATTTTGTTTCCTCTGTAGAGATCAGCCCCAGAATTACAAACTGCTGAGAGGCAGCAGAAGTTTTAAATTAAGCATTCATGGGCGTAGGTGAGCTCGGGAAATGATGGTGGGTCGCGAGGCAGGCAGACAAGATTTAGTGCTTCATGTGTGGGGGAAAAACCAAGGCTCATCAACAAGTCTGGATTGAGCCTGGGGCCAGAGGAGCCAGGGAGAGAGAGAGGAGGAAGAAGGCCAGGGAGGAGGAATTTAAAAGCTCTTTGGTCAAGGGGCCAGACATTCCGCATGAAAAAGCGAAAATGATTGGAGACTTTGAACCACTGCTAATGCCAACCTCCGTGCAAGGCATAAATATCTGCTGTGCCGAACAATGCTTGTGGGAGGTGGGGACCTGGGCAGGACTTCGAGGCAGCCAGCCGGTGCTCCCTCCCACTCCTCCCTCCCCTCCCCAGAATCCACCTCTCCCAGCGAGGTCTTGAGGGTCACTAGCACTCTTAAGGAACCCTTGCCCTGTTTCCCTGGCCCCTCTGGGCACAAGTCCATTTTCTCCCTCTCTGGTTTGCTCTAGGAGGTGAATAAGCTTCTCTCGGCTCCCAGCCTTCCCGCGACTGTAGGGCAGCCAAGTCGAGGTCTAAGGAGTTTGGCACAAGACTGCCTGTGCCCCAGCTGCTGCAGCTGTTCCCTCTGTCCAGGGCCTGGGTCACTCGCTCCACCCCAGGGGACCACAGAGGACTTAGGACGGCGGCCTTGGCGGTGACTGGCAGTGTGGGGAAGAAGGGCAGCAGCACGCCCGGTTCTCGAGGGGACCGCCCCCTGCACCAGCCATTCCCATGACCAGGTTTTATTTCCTCTCCTCCCACGGAGGCTCCAGTGTGGGGGCAATAAGGCCCGGACTGCCGCACTCCCCAGACTTGGGCTGGAGGAGAGCTCAGCTCCCTCAAGTAGGGCAGTGTGGAGAGAGGAGCCTGAGCCCAGCAGTGCACCCCAGGGGGCACTGCTAGAGAAGCCTTCCCTGGCCTGGAAGACCCTGGAGGACCAGCAGAGAAAGGAAGCAGGTGCACCCAGAACTCCTCCTAGGAAAAACCCAAACACAAACGCACTGCTGTGCGTTCCCTGGTACTTCCGGGCTGACCTCTGGCCCCACTGCCCTGGCATCCGCCCTCTGACTTCTGAACAACTTCTGTTCTCCTGTCTCCTAGGTACTGGAGGATAGAGATCCGGAGGACCCCCACAGCGTTTCCCGTGAACCCCTGGGGGGAGGCGGAGGGGAAGGGCAGGCAGGAGGAGAGAATCACCCGTGCAGCCGCTGACTGAGGCGGGAAGAGGGCGGGCTCTTCGCAGAGGAGCCAGAAGGGCTGCGGTGGCTGAGGGCTGCAGAGTGGTTTCTGGAAGGGTCAGGTGCAGGCTTGTATAGGATAAAGGAGGCTTCTGGGAGGGGAAAGAGAGGCAACGAACTGGCTGACTGCCAAGACACGGGGCGACTGAGCTCCATACAGCCCCAGTGGTTTACAAACACAGGACCTTTGCCAAAACGCGTCCTTGTCAGTTCTGAAAGCCTCAACCCCCCCCTAACTGCTTCCCTAATGAAACCCTCCAAAGAGACTTTCCCACCAATCGTCTGCAACACGCTTGCTTCAGCGGGCTACGCCCTACTCGATATACACTTGCAGATTTTTTATTAAGTTCATTTTACTTATGCTTTATTTAAGGCTATCAACTCCAGACAATTAGGTGTCAATTCTGTACGCTCTAGACGTGCACTGTCCACACAGCAGGCACGAGCAGGACACTGGAGATCTCTCGAGGGGAAAGGCTGGGTGTTGGTCTCTTCATGTAACATTAGTGACTATAATTCTCCTGTCCCCCGGGAGCCGCCCGTGCCATGAAATCCCTGGGAGGAATGATTTTCAGGGCACAGAAGTAGGGTGGGATATAAGACTGGCATTCAAGGCACAGCGCATCGGGCCAGGCTGTGGACAGGAGATGGATTTCGTCTGATTTCCCTTGACGGACGAGTTGTGTTCAGCAAACAGCGCGGCATGCAGCTGTCACTCTGATGCTGCGCTCTGACAGGCATCGATCAGGCTGTGGTGTGAGCATGCAGATCCACTCACGGGCTTCGTCAACATCGCCGGTGCGGAAGCCAGGACTGCTTGCACCCCCTCAGCGGATGCTGCTGAGCGGGAGACAGCACCCACAGCGGGCGGGAGACGGAGACCCGTTCCCGAGCGGGAAGCCAGCAGTGGATCCAACACACGGAGGACAGCCAGGTCCAGCCTTGACAGACAAGCTGCCAGGATGGGAGACTGTTCAGACAGCTCAGCTGAGCACAAAGGGCGCCAGGCTAAAGCCAGGTGTAAATGGTCTGTAATTTGTAAGCCTGAGCAGAAGACACAGCCCACTGGCAGCTCCATGCTTCCTTCCACCCCACCCAGTGCCTCGCCCTCAGAAAGCCCTAGGGCACTCTGGAAGATTCTACCCAAACCAACCTCATCTTATCTCCCTCCGCAGCGCGGCTGTTGGAGGCTGGGGGGATCACCTGAGCTGCTTCCCGCTGACCCAAGACTGGTGCTTTGGAGCAATGTGGATCAGACACGATCCCCCCTTCTCATTAACCAAAATGTAACTCGGGGGCCTGCTCTGAGGACTAATGGAGAAGAGGCTCATCAGCTGAGCACCCCACAGTTGAGCAGGAGCAAGGACACCGGGAGAGTCCCTTGTCTGCCTTCTTGTGCCTATCCGGACCCCACCTTCTACACCACCCAGGTCCCATCGTAGGATGTCCCTCCACTTAGGAAGAGCGCCACACGCAACTCAACATCCCAGGTGCTGCTGAAGCAATGCAGGTCAGTTACCTCCTCCCAGGAATACGCTTGCCATTAGCCACTCCACACGGCTGTTAGCACACGGGGTGCATGGAGCCCAGCCACCTGGGGTCGTGTTCAGATGAACCGCCCTCAAGCCGGGTCACTTTCATCTCCCGATTGTGCAGCTGGTGTCGGAACACACAGCCCTCGGCATCGGGTAAATGACGCTTCCCATTCTAAGGGGCAGGCAGGCATCTCTCCTTGCTCTGGAGAAATTTGGAACCTAATTTTCTGTACTACCAGAAAGCATGTTTGTTTCGCTCAAAGGCCCTTCTGGGTGGAAGGCGGGCCCAAGGGAAGAAATATAAACGTGCATGGGGATCCTGAGCTGCTGCATGAGGGAGGAGAAAAAAAGCCCTCTGCCTTTGCCAGAGCTGAGGGAGCCCTGGAGGGAGAGCGTGAGGGCGGCTCCAGAGGACCAGGCTGAGCTCGACTCTCTGCAAATTCTGGCCTGCGTCTTCACTGACCTCAGGCACGCACACCGGGGAGCTGGCGTGGTTTAAATGGATCCAGACACGGATGCTCAAAACGGAGGAGAGATGGACAGGAAGGCAGAAGTAGCTTGGAAACGAGGCTCTTCTCAGTTCGGGAGGCCAGATGTGGCCCTCCCCTCTCCCAGAGTCCCTCAGCCCCGCCTATCCTCTTGGAACCATGGCTGTCTCTAATAAGAACAGAAATTCTCAGGAGAAGATTGGCTGGGTCACAGGTAGACATCTGTGGGAATGCAGAAAGATCTGGGCAAAAGCACAGAAAATGGATTTGCAGGCGACAAGATAAATGGAAGAGGGATTTGGGCCCAAAGATCAGGGGGAAATGGTGAGAGGGACAACTAACAAATCAGCCAGGAACTTGGGGCTAAAGCGAGCTTTTCTCTAAGTGTTCCAGCGGCAAAATTCTGGGGGATGAGAGGGACACATGGGGCTCATCTGAGGCCTGGCTCCCCAGGTCTGACCCTGAAGGTAGGTGGCCTCTCTGGATGGTTCGGCAGCAGGGAATTCCATGCCTCAGCGCCGTGGGGGAGTTGTTGAGACCAGTGAAGGCTTGCTCGGCGCACACTGTGAGGTGGGCTACCTGGGGGAAAGGGGGCAGTGGAGGAAGCAGGCGGGATGGGACTCTCACTGCACTCCATTCTTCAGAACCTGCTAGAAGGACTCATTTTGCCTGCAGATGATATCAGAATAAAGTTAAGGTTGCCAGAGAACAGTGGTCACTGTACAAATTCTTCATCTGCACTATGGAAACTTGAGCAAAGAGGAAGGTGGGAAAGGCGGCAATCGGGTAAACTGAGAACTCCTGGTCTTGTCCTGTTAACTCCTGCTCTCCACACACACACACACGTGCACGCACCTAGCACCTGGCTCCGGGTAAGAGTAATCATAGGTCCGCAGTTTTGCTCCTGTAAGAAGAGCAAAGGAAAAGGGGCAAAGGGGCAAGCATGGGGGGAGCAGGCTTCGAAGGGTATCGGATCTGGCTCCACTTCCGCCCCCAGGAATGACTGACTGCAGGGCCCACCTACCTGAGGCTGCTTATTTGGAGGTCGACAAGGCTTGCGCTGCTGCTAACTTCCCCCAAAGGATCTGCCCTTTTGCTAACAGAGAGATGGCCAGCCAGCCAGCCAGGGGAACAGCTGGAAGGGGCTGCCAAGCAGGGAGCACTCTCCTGACTGACTGTCAGTGCACTGAGGCCGAGGCCGAGGGGTGCTTGGTTTGGAGAGTTGAGATCTCGCAGAGCGGCAGGGATGAGGGACACACACCCTGCATCGCCTGCGAAGGCCATGGGCCCTTCTCCCCACAGCTTTCCACTCTCCCCCCTGCCCCTCAAGCAGACGCTGTTGCTGACAGTGCTCATTCCACACTGTGCAGCTGGCCTGGCCACATGGAGCAGCTGTCTTCAGGGGGCTCCCCCCGTCTCATCCCCTTGGCTTTTACCACACAGGCTGCGTGTCTCCCCAGTTCAGCCCCCTCTTCCCAATCAGCGCTAATTGAAGCACTTAACTCAAAGATGATGGCATTTGTCTTTGGAAACCATTAAGGAGAGTGCCTCCATCTCCACTCCGCCTCCGCCGAGGTGGCCTGCAGGAGGCCTGCTCCGGGGCCGCGGTCCGCACGCACAGACAGGGCCATGGCTGCCCTCGAGGCCCACGGCACACCTAAACATGCACACCACGACCAGAGCTCAAGGAGACGCTCTGCAGAAGCATCGTCAGCAAGTGTCAGGCTGTCCTCGACAGAGTCCCCTGAATTAAAGGAAAAGAAAAACACGGCGAGTTCTACCTCGGGGCCTGGAACTTGCAGCTGTGGTCTCACAGCCCCTCAGAGTTCTACCTCTTGTATTCTCTGAGGTCCAGATAAAACCTCAGACCCCACGGCACTCGGGGATGGGATCCTTAGCGGGGAAGGAAGCACCTGCTGTATCCCCACCTCCGGCCCCCGACTCCATGGGGCAACGCTTCCTTCTCGTCCATGATGTCACCAGCAACAGAATGACGCCAAGGTGTGACACGGCCAAAAGGGACATCTCCACTCCTGAGAACACCCTGTTCCTGACACCCACATAACATAGGCGAGCGAGGGCACAGCAGGCCACTGGGCTCCTCCGGGTCCTGTTTCTTCAGCTCTCAGAGGGGGCAGGATGAGGTCTCTGGGTCTCAGCTCTCAGACCTCTGGATTCCAGCCCTCGGCTCTGCTCAGCTCCTTTCCTCCCACGTGTTCCTCTTCTGGGACCGGGGCTGACAGGGCTCCAGCGCAGGCCTCTGGCCTTGACTTACCCAGTTTCTGCCCTTTTGAGCTCAGAGGCTGTGCCAGGGGGTGCTACAGGGTTCCCCTTGGGGTCCCACTGAGCAACATCAGGCCTTAGCATTTACAGCCTGGCTGTTGTCGGGGGCGGGGGTAGGGGCACAGACGACAGAAGTGATGCTCCTAGGACAGAGACAGAAGGCCGGTCTGACCCAGAGATGGGGACTGGGGCCGGGCTTGGGGCTGGGGAGGGAGCAGAAGAAGGTGGCTTCCATGAGTCACAGGGAAGAAAGCCAGACCAAAGCACACCTCAGCGGCTCAGACACTGCGTGAGCCCTCCCAGGCTAGACTAAGCGACTGTTAACAGAGGGCGCCCCCTCCCAAACCCAGGTCACTACACCCTGGCTTCCTCTGCGGGCGGGGCTGCCAGCAAGTGGAGCAAGGAGTCTGTCACGAAGCTACCTCCCCGTGGGAACGGAATTACGTTCAGTGGGTCAGCGATGGCACAAAATGAAAACCACAGTTACTCCCTTTCAATGACCTCTCAACTGTGATTTTATTAAAGAGAATGCCAGTTTGCTGCTTATCTGTCTTTAGCATCTTTTTTAACAAAACAGAGGCAGGGCCTTGTTATAGGCCAATGGGACTCAGCCAGAATGCGCTGACACTGCTCAGTACTCCAGGTATGTATTTCCAAGGCTTCCTTTATGTTAATTTAAGAGACACTTTTCTATTTAAGCCAAGCTCCTTAAAACACTTGATATCAGAAAAGCCAGAGTGAAAAATATAATGACGTAATGGGACAGGTGGTACCTGCACCTGGCAAAAGCACCTAGCAGGACGGCATAAAGATACCCCAGGACGGGGAACTGCCGTGCATGAAGTGTGGCTGGGCGCAGCAGGGATGGGCCTGCCTCAGTCTACAGCGCTCGAGGTGGAAACGGGCACTGGCTGCCCACTCAGGAGCTACTTCTGCCTCTTCCCCTGGCTGGTAGCACCCCCACCCTCAGGAAAATGCTGACTGGTCTAACTTATTTTTTGTGCCGTTTTTACAATAGTGCCTTTAAATGTGTAAGGTCAGATATATAAGAATGTAAAGGAAACCAAATATATTGAAACACAGTTAAGAAAATATTTTTTAAAGCTCCCGAAAATCAAGATATAGTACATACATGTGCTTCTTTATTAGTACACTAAATAACAAGACCCAGCAGATCTCAGAACTACTATAATTTCCAAGTAGTGATAATAAACGCTACTTTGAAATTCCTGCAATTACTGTGATGTGATATGAAAACATTTGATTTTTATGGGAGATAACTTTTTCTAGGCTCTGCTCCCTACATTCATATTCAAAGGAAATGCTAATGCTTAGTTTCAGGTTAATAAAAACCATTTCCTCTTTAGATTCACGGATGGCACCAATCTTTGGTCTCGGCCAATCACTGCCGTGGAGGGCGGTGAGGGTGGGGTCCCTGTCCTGGCCCATTGGCACCTGACATCTATATATGGACAAGATGTACAAATCAGCTGAGAGGCTTGTGGGGAAGGATTCTTTTGCTGGGAAAAGCACGTAAAATAAGACACTACAGTTTTCCTGCCTTTAGAGGCTGGTGTTTGAGCACGCCATGCCTGGAGCTATGGCAACCACCCTGCAGTCAAGAAAGGCAGGTGTGGCCCTGCGAAGAGAATGCAGACCAGAAAGCAGGAGAGAGCGGAGGTGTTCGGTTCTGACCCGGGGCCACATTTCGGTTAAACCAACCCCCTGGAGCTGCCCTGCTTTGGGTGCAGAAACATCTTCTCGGCATTTCAGCTGCTTGGATGCTCTGCGCTCACAGCACAGAGCACCTTGTGTCTAAAGCGAGCCAGGAGTCTCTGCAGAGTTACAGCTGTCTCTTCCAGCCTGCAGAACAAAACCAAGTGCCTGGACCCCTAACATGAGGAGCGGCAGGGGTTGCTCTGTCCCTTTTTTCAGCCTCTCGGGCTCCTCGCTGGAGAGCAGGAGAGCTGTCTAATGAGAACTGACAAGATGGAGGCCACAGGACTGCTGATGACAGGGGAGAGTGCTCCCGGCAAAGGATGCACCCAGAGGGCAGAAGCCTGGTTTAGAGCTCCATCCTGGGTGCAGCCGCAGGGGTGGCGGGGGGAAGGGTCTGTGGCAAAGAGTAGAATAGGCAGTTCAGCATAGTTGGGAAGTCCGGAGACAGAGTCAACGCTTGTAGGTTCTTAACTGGTTCTTAGCCAATCATCAGAGCTGATACCACTCTGTGGCTTTACAAGAGCTTTTTTCTAATTTCCCCATCAGCCTGCATCTACCTCTAGCTTCCATTCTATCCGTGTGCACATTTCTCAATTCATAGCCGTAAATCTGATACAAAGCTTGGAGGAGATATCAGACAGACCCTATAATCTCTGCTAATCCTGTAATCGGGAGCTAAACCTAGGACACAAATGGATTTGCAAAATAAGGATTTTAAACACTCAAACGGCATTAGCAGGCAACAGAGACAAATGTACACAACAACTGGATGAGATCTATCAGGAGCAGCAACAGATACATTCCTTCTACTTCCTATGCCCTGTCTGGAAAAATACAGGGGCAAGAGACAGAAGGCTGCTCTCCCTCTAAGCAAGAGCACAAAGTCACGTCGACCGGCTCCTTGTGGAAGCTTCTCTTCAGTTACCTGGGAGCAGGAGTGAGAGGAGGGATAAAGGTGGGCAGGGGAGACGAAGGGATGACAAGTTCCTCTTTTATTCTGAGCGTTATCTTCTTAGGTGCAAAAACAAAATGATTTCAGCAAAGTAAAATCAAAGAGGAACGTGTGTGGGGCCCAGGCAGAAAATTCCCTGGTAACCACCGGGTTTCAGATGTCCTGAACACCTGACCCATGCCAGGGCTCTGCCTGTCCCTTTGTACATTTTTTGGGTGTTTTTCTCCAGGTATTCAGATGAGAAAGCAGTGAGTGTGGTGTGAGCTCCTTGACGGGGCCTCACTGGTGCTCCTTTTCGGTAGCAAATACTCTCAGAATCCTGCGACCCTACTCTGCTAGCTCCTGTCCCCTGACTGCCTCTCTCAGGCCCGCAGCCCTTCCCTGCACTGAACTACCCCTCTACTAGAGGCTTCTGAAAGTGGTGGTGGTGGGGGGAATGGGTACCATTGGCCTGCTGACTGGACACTCCATGGCACATGGTGTCGTGTTACACGTGTTTAGGAGGCACCTTCAAACACTTCATAGAAAAGACACATCATCTTTAATTCCATTTCTCTCCCAAAGCCCTTTAAGATCCCTCATATTATTTAGGAGACAAAATATGGCCAAGGAAGTTTTTTGGTTGTATTCTTGTCTTCAGCTGGACTTGGGCCCCTTTACTAATATATACAAAATGATTAGGGCAACTGGGGTTCTCTAAGTTTTAACTGGACAAAGGTGAAGCCAGCATGAGCAAAGCAGAGGCATTGAAAGAGGAGCAAGGAGAATGGCGGTCACCTCTGATTGGGCCACCCGCTTAGACAAAACTCAGCCACCCTCTCGGACTTCTCTGGCCCAGAGAGGCGGCCTAAAATGGAGATGCCAGGAGGCCAAACACCTGCCCTCGCCACCTGTTCGTGTATGTCATGCAAGCTCACATGTGAGGCCTTGGTAAATTCTTCAACATCCACTTCCTGCTCTTTTTTTCCCCCTAGAAAACAATACTTAACAAATGGTTTTGTTTACCTAGGCAAGTGAGTCAAGGTTATGTGTTTAAAAAACTCACCAATAACAAATATTTCTTTACTCGAAAGGCAGAGTGACAGAAAAAGAGAAAGAGAGACTGCAAGAGAGACCTTCCACCTGCTGATTCAATCCCCAAACAGCCACAACAGCCAGGGCTGGGACCAGGCTGAGTCAGCCAGGAACTCCATCTGGGTCTCCCGCATGGGTGGCAGGGGCCCAGCTACTCCTGCTGTCTGTCATCTGCTGCCCTCACAAGCACGTGAGCAGGAAGCCGGACTGGAATCGTGGGACAAGAGCTAAACTTGCTACAACACATCATCACCCTGACAAACAACATTTTTAAAGAGACATACCAGGTGCGGGCATTGTGGTGCAGTGGGCTAAGCCCCTGCTTGGGACACCCACAGTCCCTGTCAGAGTGCTAATTTGAGTCCTGGCTCCTCCACTTCTGATCCAGTTTCCTGGAAGGCAACAGATGATGGTCCAGTGATTGAGCCATCCATGTACCAGCCACGTGGCTGACCTGGATGGTGTTCCTGGATCCTGGCTTCAGTCTGGCCCAGCCCTGGCTGTTGTAGCCATTGTGGTATTAAACTAGCAGATGGAAGATCTCTCTCTGTCACTCTGCCTTTCCAGCTAACAAGCAAATCTTAAAAGAAAAATAAAGAGACGGACCTAGACTGAGAGAGCAGCAGCAGGAGCCAACTCCTTAAGAGGCATTGATAGTGAGGCAGGGGTTGGTGGTGCTGCCCAGAGCCAGAAGTGGGCCTGGCCTCCTCTCACAGTGGGAATACCCTCTGGTCTCAAGTGCACCAAGAATTTCACCTTGAAACTGTCAGATGCAGAGGAGCAAAGAGTCTTATTTCTGTCTCTTTTCAGACAACAGGAGCAAAAGTTAGCTTTAATTTGCTGGGAAATCAGAAAGGCTCAGGCACACACAGGGTGCTGGTGGTGTGTGTGTATGTGTGTGTGCGGGGGGCAGGACAGGGAGCTGGGATGGTCCAGCAGGACGAGCAGCAGTGTGCTGGACACAGACTACCTCCTGCTTATTAAGACTCTGAGGTTTCCCCTCGAGAGAAGAATGAGAATGTCCCCCACTGGCTGCTTGGTCTGTCTGTATTCACACTCTCTTTTATTACTGTGTCGCTCCCGCACCGACGCAGCCTGGGAGGGAGCCCACTGACTGGCATTTGGAGGCAGACTGCCAGCAGCCAGGCCAGCAAAGACGGAGCTCAAGCTGCCCCGTGTGCCCAGGATCCCAAGATGGTGTCCTCTCGGGGAGGGATCCCCAAGGGCTCCGTGCCAGCAGAAGGCACCACCAGGTCGCTGGGCCAGAGCGGACACTGGTGGGGGCACAGGGGGGTTGCCCTGTCCGGCGCAGACACTGCTCACGTCCACAAAGGATCCTTTCAGAGGTATTGGCTGGCACGGCTCCTCACGGGCTTTTCTTAGGGCTCATGCACGGAATACCAATGAAGCAGCCTCTCTGGGCTGCCACACAGACTGGCCACAGTCACCAAGAATGTGATCCGGAACCGGGGCTCCCCAAGCCAGGAGCTCCAGATCCCTGGCTGGCTGCCCACAAAGCCTGGGGCTTCGGCAGCTTCTCTGGAGGCAGAGTCATTTTAGCTTAGGGTCCGTCGGAGACCTGGTTTACAGGAGCCCAAGACGAAAGGGTCCCAAAAGCCCCCTGCAAGCACCTGCAGGTGGTAGTGAGGCAGAAACCAAAAGGCGGGGGTTGCTGGGGGAAGGGGGGATGGGGGTCACAGCAGTCATGTCACCCTTGGTTAAAAACAATAAACAAATCTACCCATCCATTCTGGTCAAATTCAGAACTCTGCATGAGGAAGCCAGTAAGTAAAAGAGAGAGATTATGTATAACAAGAGGCCTACTAGCCAATCAGCCAGCTAAGAACATTCTAATTCTTCTCTCTAAATCTGACAGAGGAGCCCAGGGCCCTGCATCCTCTATTTCACGTTCACTCAGTCCCCAGTCATTTCGGATAATCTGGTGATTCCCACTGGAGACACAGTCACGGCTCAAACCACGGACCCAGAGGAGGCTGGCGGCTGGCAGGTCTAACTCCTGAAGAAATCCCTATCATAATGAAAAAGGGTTGCAGCATCAAGGAACCTGGGTGTCGGCCAACGCAGCCCTCGGCTAGCTGATGACTCATGGGGAAGCCGGGAGTGTGAGCTCTGGGCTGGACTCCTGGCATTGCCAATGCTGCGTCCCCCTTCCCCTGGGGCAAACACTCTGTCCTTATGCTTAAGACTCCAGATGGGATGGGATGGTCACACCAGCAACTGAGACAAGATCCAAGCCCACATTTCCATCCCGGACTCTGAAATTCTCCCCTGAAAATGCTTCAGATAGACCAGTGGAGACATGGAGGAACCCAGATCCTGGACGGTAAACTGAGGTCATACCAACTGAAACTAGGAATGCCCCAGTCATAGCAGAAGTTGGCAGCACAAAATGAAAGACAATTAACAAATTATGCAAGGCAGCTCCAGGGCCACAGATGCTGATCCAGAAGGAAAATACCAGACCAAGGAGGCCAAGAGAGAAGCCAGCGGGAATCAGCACAGCCGCTCTACAAACCAATAGCTTCCAATGGCTGGGAGACCATGGAAGAGATGTGAGAAGAAACCATAGCAAAGACCACACCTAGAGGTGGCAGATCAAAAGCAAAGAAAATCCTAAATGGAGGAGACCTCTTAAATTCAGGCTGAAATTCTGTTAAGTGTATGCTCTATTTTGGTCACGCTTCCTAGATGCTAAGTTTTTCTTTGGAGTATTGAGTTGTTCAGTATAGGGCCCTAGAATATTCCTAGGTCAATGACCTTAAAAAAAAAAAAAAATCACTGTGTCAGGACTGGCACTGTGGCACAGCGGGTTAAAGCCCTGGCCTGCAGCACCAGCATCCCATCTGGGTAGCAGTTTGAGTCCTGACTGCTCCACTTCCAATCCAGCTCTCTGCTAATGCACCTGGGAAAGCAGCAGAAGATGATACAAGTCCTTGGGCCCCTGCACCAATGTGGAAGACCTGGAAGAAGCTCCTGGCTCTAAGCTTCAGATCGGCCCAGCTCTGGCTGTTGTGGCCATTTGGGGTGTGAACCAACTGATGGAAGACTTCTCTTTCTCCCTCTCCTGTAACTCTGTCTTTCAAATAAAAAAAAAAAAAATCACTGTGACACACCGTGTAGTCACAACATGAAGAAAGAGCTCACTGGGCAGTGTTGTGGTACAGTGGGTTAGGCCACTGCTTGGGCTTGCGAAGCTGCATCCCATTTAAGAATGTCTGAATCGAGTCCTGGCTAACTCTGTTTCTGATCCTGCTTCCTGCTAATGTACCTGGGAGGCAGCAGATGATGGTGCAGGGTCCCTGCCACCCACATGGGATGCCTGAATAGGGTTCCTGGCTCTCCACTTCAGCCTGGCCCATCCTTGGCTCTTTCAAATAAATAAATCAACCTTTAAAAAGAAAAGAAGGCAAAAGGAAAAAGCAAGTCCATGACATGTGGGATCTGGATACACAGTGGGAGTCACCACACAGCTCTTTGCTCTGTCTCCCCCTGACCATTTTAAACTGTTAATGGGATTGTTTGTTATTTAGTTATGCAAACTGCGGGGACTGTCAGCCAACAGAGATGAGGACCCTGGACAGAGAGGAGGACCAGAGCTCTCCGCTGCCCTCCCGGCCCAGCGGGGTGCCGCCGCTGTGCTGCAGCTCAGGCTCTCCGTGGGGTATTTATAGTTGCCTTTAAATTCACCCAGCTCTCCATAAAGCGAGGTAACGGGGAGCCCTTTACTGCTGCAAGGGTGATTGTCCTAACATTCTTTAATTAGCAGAAAGCATTGGCACAGCCACTTTCAAAGCATTTGATCTCACTGTCCCGGTGTTGCCTGCTTCAGGCTCGCAGCCCCCACTCCCTTTGGGGAAAATGCACTTTAGCAAATTTAAAAACGATGGACGACCTGGACAGGAGCAGGCACAGATGTGTGTGTCTGTGCTCTGAAGTTCCTCCTCTAGCCACAGCTCTGCATTCAGGTACGGCTTTGTCATTCCACCACTGAGCGGGGGAGAGGGATTCTAAAACCTGGAGGATGTCAGCAACTATAAGACCCACCTTTAAATTTCCCAAACAACATAAATGGAGCAGGGCTAGCCATGGGTATGCCACGAGGGAAAGCAGAGCTCTTATCAAGAATCAACTCATGCCAGGGACCTGGGTATTGGGAACAAGACAGGACGGGGCTCTGCTTTTATGAAGTGTACAATAAACAAGTAAACAAGAGTATAGGTGCTGGCGCTGTGGCACATCAGGTTAATGCCCTGGCCTGAAGCGCCGGCATCCCGTGTGGGTACCGGTTCTAGTTCTAGTCCCGGCTGCTCCTCTTCTGGTCCAGCTCTCTGCTATGGCCTGGGATAGCAAAGGAGGATGGCCCAAGTCCTTGGGCCCCTGCGCTCACATGGGAGACCCCAAGGGGGCTCCTGGCTCCTGGCTTCAGATGGGTGCAGCTCCAGCCATTGCGGCCATCTGGGGAGTGAACCAGCAGATGGAAGACCTCTCTCTCTGTCTCTGCTTCTCTCTGCAACTCTTTCGAATAAATAAAATAAATCTTAAAAAAAGAAAGAAAGAAAAGAAAAGAAAAATGCTACAGGCTCCTTATTTCTCTGTGAAAAAAAAATCTTTTAAAAAAATAAGAGTATAAACATGGTAACTTCAGATAATGCTAAAATGACACCAGGTGATCTCATTGCAACTGGGGGGGCTACTTCAGAGCAGGGAGTCAGGAAACGTCTCTCTGCAAACAAAAGCTGTTCAAGAAGAAGCTAGCCAGGTGAAGACTGAAAATGTGGGAGAATATTCCAGGAAGGGGGATCAAAGACCCGAAGGGGGGGAACCAGCTGAAGAGTCTCCCAGGAGAAGAAAGATGACCGGTGCAGCTGATGTGCAAAGCAGGAGGAGGCCCATGATTAAACCCGGGCAGGGAGCACAGGGGGGTGAAGGCTTAGTGCCTGCGGGCCGTGTCGAGCAGTTTGGGTGTTACTGGAATGTACAAAGGCAAGAATGGAGCACTTCGAGCAGATCAATCACATAATCTGATCTAACGTCACCAAGATCCCTTCGGTTGCTATGGAGAGTAGACAGCAGAGGGCAAGAGTGGAAGCCTGTGCCTTGAATAGCTTGAGTTCTGAATAAATGTTCTGTGTTAGGTAGGAGGTCAGCACAAGAGTAAGCTGGCTGAGGGATAGATGTACTCTATCAGTACTATTTCAGACCTGTCTGGAACCCAAAAATTACCTCTGAATTAAAAACGTTAAAAATAAACGAGGAGAAACACCTTTTGCTTGAATGAAGAAGCAGAAGTTCTCTCTCTGCCTCTCCTCATCTGTCACTCTGCCTTTCAAATAAATAAATAAATTTTTTTTTTTTAAAAGGATGAGATGCTCTGAATTAGGTGAAAGATCAAGAGCAAGGGGGTCTGGGGAACAAGAACAAGAGGATTCTCTCCATTGTGGACTTCCAGCAAAAGTTTCTTTCTATACCAGTCTCCATGTTGGAAAGTAGAAGGTATTGCTACTATAACAGTTTGTTGAGACTGGCTGTGGTTTCTCTTTCTTGTTTTTACTCCACTAATACTATGATACAAATAGAGTTACTTGAGCTTTAAAAACCTTGTATGTAGATAGTCTGCAAAAGGTGGAACTGTGATTTGAACTCTGCTTTGTCTGATACTTCACTTCATAGCCGCCACCAACATATAATGCCCACTAATGCAGGTGCACACACTCATTTTATAAAACTCAGTCTGGGGAAGCATAAATACTTGCCTCAAACACAATATGAATAGATTTATACCCACACTGTGTGTGTGTCTACGACAAGGCTAACTGCAACTGGAGGCATGGGTTCCTGATTAATGGTGAAATTTATGTTTGAGACATTGAAAACCCATTCTATTCAAAATGATCAGTTGTACACCCATACCTGCTGGCTCTGATCAGGGGGTGTCTCAATCTCTTGCAAATACAAAGCTACGGATGAGCCAAATTTTGGAGCAATGCAAACAGATACTTTAGTATTACTGGTAAAAGCTTAAGTGTTTCAAGATCTCCTTGACATAAAACCTAGAGATCATGTAAACAAAGAGTGAGAACAATAATTAAGAAATGAAATAAAAACAGAAAATAGTAAGAGGCAAATTTCTTGAGTTTCTCTTGTCAGCCTGCCCTCTTCTATTATTATTTTTTCTTGAAAAGATTTAGGTATTTATTTGAAAGTTAGAGCCACAGAGAGAGGGAGAGACAGATAGAGAGATCTTCCATCTGCAGGTTCGCTACACAGATGGCCACAACAGCCAGGGGTGGGCCAGGCTGAAGCCAGGAGCCAGGAACCAGGAGCTTTATTTGGGTCTCCCACATGGGTGGCAGGAGCCCAGGTACTTGGGCCATCCTCTGCTGATTTTCCCCGGCCATTAGCAGGGAGCTAGATAGGAAGTGGAGCAGCCAGGACTTGAATCGGCGCCCATATGAGATGCCAGCATTGCAGGTGGCAGCTTCAACTGCCCCACTACAACTCTGACCCCCGCCCTCTTTTCTTGAGTCATGCAATGTTTCCTATTTTTTTTCCAAATTGTTATTAATTTATTTGAGAGACAGAGACACAGAGATAAGAGTTCCCATTCACTGATTCACTCTCCAAATGCCCCTAACGACCAGGACGAAGCCAGCAGCCAGGAACTCAATCCAGTTCTTCCGCTTGGGACAAAAGAACTTTGAGCCATCGGCCCTGCCTCCCAGGGTCTGCGTTAGCAGGAAGCTGGAGTCAAGAGCGGAAAGCTGGGTAAAGAAGCCAGCTATTCTGATGTGGGATGTGGGCATCTCAGGGAAAGACTGAGAGCCTTCACGTGATGTTGCTTAACTGCTGCACCGAATGAGGGACCCTTCCTTTCCAATGTAAGGACCCTATGCTCACCCTGCTCACGCCTGGCAGATATACCCTCCCCTTTCCCTTACTCTTCAATGGCACAACACAGTCTGGTTCTGGGTAGATTTGATTCTTGGTTTGTCACTGGAATAGTCCCCGACTGTGTGACAAAGCCCCATTCGGAAAATGGGTCTTTGCAGATATAACAGACAACCAAGTTAAAGATCTGGAAATGAGGAAAGCATCCTGGATTATACAGGTGGGCCCTGAGTCCAGTGACAAATATCACAAAGAGGAGAGAGACGGAAGAGGGCCATGGGGGCGGAACCGAAGTGATGTGGCTTTGAGTCGAAGGATGTCACCAGGCGCTGGCAGAGGGAAGAGGCAAGGGCTGGTGGTCTCCCCTTGAGGGCCCCTGCAGGGAGTTCAGCAGCCATGCCAGATTTTGAACTTTTAAGCTTCTAGAACTATGAGAAAATAAGCTTCTGCTGTTATAAGCCACTGAATGTGGTCATTCATTAGAGTTGCCACAAGAAACTAACAGTCATTCACTCATTCTGAGGTCCCAAGAAAGCGTTTGAAATTCATCTCCAAAGTGGGGAGACCCAGTAGTATCTATCTCACAGAGACACTGTGAAGATTAAATACGTGTAACTTAGCGCAGTGCTAAGTATCTGTCACTGTCCCAGTAAGATCAGCATTATTACTGCTATACATGGACAATTAAGAAGGAGAAGCTGCCAAGGTTGGGGCGGGCCAGCGCACCTGCAGGTGTCATGTTCAAGGCTGCTGGCTGGCCCTCTCCACACTGCCTGGGCGTACAGATGGCCATGGTTATTAGCACAGGAATCACAAGAGCTTCTCCGAGAGGAGTCGTGAGGCTTCCTTCTTCACTCAAGCCTGGTGGCTCACAAAGAAACCTGGAGCCACGGGAAACGAGTTCCAGAAGCAGGAGAGAGGCCCTGTGCTCTCTGGCTCTTCACCGGTTTCATTATCCATCTCATTTTTTTTTTTCCAGCTGAGCTTTTTAAAATTTGCAGGGGCAGTGTTTTGTCCACTCTTCCTTCTGACTTCCTCAAAGAGAAAAGTCCTTGAGGGGAAAAGAATACTGGATTCTGAGGACGTCTGAAGAGTGGCTTTCTCCAGCACACCTGCGTGGCCTTGAAGCATCAGCTCAAGGAAGAAGATCCACCCCCTTTATGATTGCTGGGTAGTGAGGACACAGCCTGACCTCTCTACACAATCTCAGTCAAGCAAAGGAACCTCTTGTGCAGCGGTAACAGAGTCTGTTACAGAGGAACCTCACGACCAGGTCATCCTGGAGAGGTGCGCGTGCATGCGAAGTGTGCAGTAGTGTGGGAGATAGAAAGAAGGCAAGAAGCTCACTATGGCAGGGGGAAGGGGTGACTGTCCACACTGCCCATTCAGACGGTTTTGTCACTATCATTCACCAACCAGTATCTTTCCTTTCCTTTGTGGAGCATAATTTCCACACGACTATTTTTTTTCCCCCCTTTCTTCCTGGTTGGCAAATCCTCTTGGTGTTTTGGTGCTTGTTTTGTTCCTGCCATTGAGGGACCTCAGCTCAGGGACCCCCAAGCCTGCTGGAGGCAAGATGGTGCCCGGCTCCTCACAGCACACCCTGTGGGGCGTTATGGACATCTAGTGGCTGCTCAGGATAATGCCTTAGGGACATACTGCACATCAGGGTGGGGAGCGGGCCAGTTATCCTGGCCGGGGCGGTGGTTCCAGGTCCTAATCCAGTCAGCCTCTTAGATGACCATTTTTTCCCACTTCCCATTAGAGGTCGGGCTGGCACACCAGCTTTGTGATAGGGAGCCATCTTTTTTACAGTCTAGCACCTGCACACCAGACCAGAGACAGGCATGTGGAATTATCTTCAAGCCCCAGGTTTAAATGCCAATTAGTCATCCAACGTCATCTCGATGGAGGGGCTGGCCTCAGAAGGGACAGACTATGACTTAACTAGCCAGGTGGCTGTGGGTAACTCACGGGGCCTCTGTGAGCTTCATGAACGACACCTGTAAAATAAGAGGTTAAGTCCTGATACCCTCCAAGGGCTCTTTGAGCTTTAACGTTCTGTGATCTACGGGGCTTTTCAGTGGCTTGGAAAACGCAGCCGGATCTGCTCGGGTCTGGCACTGTGGATCACTAGATTCAACTGAAGGAAAGCATTCTCTCCTCAACTTCGTGGCCCGTTTCCAAGGCTTGGCTACAATCCCAAAGTATCAACTTTCTTCACAGAGCCATATATCTGAGAAGGGGTGGAAATTATGTTCCAAGAGCTGCAAGGAACTTTCTAGTCCATTTCCTTTATCATTGAAGAAACCCAGGTTCGGAGCTATCTTGCCTGCTCCCTAATTCTCAGCTGCTGATGCAAGCCTTGCCTGAGCACAGCCGCTCTGCCGCACTCTCCGAGGGAGATGGCCAGGTGAAACTGTTCTCGGTCTAGCCCTCTGCCTGCCCTTTCACCTAAGGCTTTAAGCCTTCTTCTGTCTTACTCTTGCAGGTGGGGGACCACATGCAATCCAGAAGCAGTCAAAATCAGGGGCTGCGAGAAGCGAAGGAGCCCAGCTAGATGGTACTCTGGTTCCCAAGCAGAGAGGCCACAGTGCCTCTCACAGCCTCCTGGGCAGGTGCATTTTCTAGGTTCAAGGTGCTTCCCTAACCCAGCTGGCTCACAGAGGGGGCAAGCAGCTGCACCCACAGAACCGGGGCATATTCCCCCGGTTCCAGAAGCCTCAGGAATGCACTGAGAGGCAACATGATCATACATGCTGCTTTGATCCATGTCAGCCCAGACTTCCCTCTACCTTCACATGGTGTGGGCGGGGGAGGGGGGTGCAGGGCAGGACCTTTCATAAGCTGGGCCTGGGGCTGAGCAGAGGGGATCTGACTTTACCTGCACAGGCAGGAAACCAGCCCAGGCTGAGCCCCTCTTTTGCAGGGGCGAGAGGGGCAGCCATCCTCCAGTGAGCCGCCCAGATGCTGTGGAAAGGATGGGAGCCCTTCGCTAGCTAGTCTCGTTGTTCCTGCCCAGATCCCTATCAGCCTAGGGTCTCCAGGAGTGCAGCCCGCTGTGAAGACAGGACACAGAGAGCCACCCCCCCGGGGGGGGGGGTAGAGGGAACCAAACCCTGGTATCAGGGTTCCAATCACCTGCATTTCTTCTTGCTATCTTCAGAAAAGAAAGGATTTACTTTCTCAGCCCCCTCCTCTCGGACCCTGGGCTGAACTTTCAGAACTTCTCACCATTTATGCTACACAGACACAGGGGACATTCTTATCAGTGCAAACAAAGCAAAATGAAACAAAAACCAAAACAAACAAATAAACAAAAACCAAAACCAAACACTGGGCTTGGGGCTTGAAGACTGGATTGAAAAGCTGACTCCAGGATTTTCTGGTTACATGACCCTGAGTAAGTCATCTGCCTGCCTGAGTGCCTTCGTCCGTCAAACGGCGACAACACTGGCGAGCAAGCCACTGATTAAAGGAAGATTAAGCTTGGATGGACAGCGGAGGGTACGTTAGATCCCCAGACAGGCTGAAGGGGATGGCTGAAACCCAAGTTCTGGAATGCTGGGAGAATTCTTTGGGGAATCACTTCCATATTCCTTGACAACTGAGGTGTGCCAGGGCTCAAGTATGCTACCGCTTATTTACATTGTTACCACTCTGCAACAAATCTGACCCACTCATGAAATGGACAGCAGGACTGCCGGGAAGATTAACAGTGACACACAGATTATGGACTCAATAAATACTATTTGACTACAAATCCAAGCAGAAAGATCTTAAGAATGGAAGAACCAACTTGCCTACAACGAAACAGTTTTTGAGACTGCAAGAATTCCATACATATCTAAGGAGGCTCAGCTTACTGGACAGCACACAAGACTGAGGGATGGGTGTGGCAGAATCCAGAGTCTTCTTTGAGGGTAGGAAAAGGCCGCCCTAACTTGTTCTCTTACAACGATCTGTCAAATGCCCCAGGCTCCCCCATGGCCAGAGGCTCGGGCAACAGCCGCTACCGCAGGTTGCTACCTAGCTGTGTTTGGGAAGCCCCAGGTGGAGAGGGGCTGGTCAACGCTGAAGCCGCCTCCCCCACTCCCGGGGCGCTGGGGGGAGCCAAGGTGCGACCGGGTGCAGGCTGCGGCTCCGTGAATGAACAGGTCACGCCGCAGGTTCTGGGAGCTCACGCAGTCCTTCCCAGGCTGTCATTCCCCCGGCTCCCGGCATTTGGTCTTTCCTGCCACCGTTTCCCACCCCCGCAACCCTCATTAAGAAAGCTATCATTAAAAGCCCTAGTTAGAGCCCGGGAGATGAGGAACTGGTGAGAGACAGAGGACGGACATCGGTACAGCAGCCAAGCCCGGGCGCTGGGTCTCCGGCTCCGCGCGGCCCCCGCGCCCGGCCATGCAGCCCCGAAGTCCGAGTTGGAGCGCCTGAACGGCGCTGCGCGACTACGCGCCCCGACAGCGTTGCGCGGGGCGAGGACGATGCGGTCCCGGAGGGAGGCAGGCCAACTGCCGCAGCCCGGCCGCGGGCTGGCGGGCCCGCCGGAGCCCGCCGCCCCGGAGCCAGGGGGCGCTGGGCGGCCGGGAGCCGGCCGGAGGGCGCGCTCTCCCGCCGCAGCCTCGCGGCCGCCCAGCCTATCAGCGGCCGCCCAGCCGCGCTCTCGGCTAGCCCAAAATAGCTGCGAACGCCTGCAACTCGCGCGGGCCCGCACTTGACGCTCACTCCGACTCGCCCGCTCGCCCAGCCCGCTCCGTGCGTCCAGAGGGGGCGGGGAGGCAGCGGCCCCGGGCGGGGGGAAGGGGGAAGGGGGGAGGGAGGAGGGGGCAGAAAGGAAGCGGCGGGCGGACCGAGCGGGCGCGGGGCGCGGGGCTGCGCGGGCGCGCGGCGCTGGAAGGCGCCGCGTTAACCCCTCGCGGGCAGGCGGCGGCGGCGGCGACGGGAGCGGTGTTAATGCACACAGCTCCGCATCACGCTAATCTTCTCCCCAGAACAGTATGCGTCAGCAGTACATTCACGTTCTGACTGAAGGACAAAAGGATGAGAGAGCAGTCTGCGTGGCTGCCGCCTGCAACACCGCGAGCCCGGCGCGAGGAGGAGACGGTGGGCGCCCAGAGCGGGGCCCCCGCTGCCGCCGCCGCTAGCCAGCGGGGACCATGTTCCCGGGCCCGGGAGCGCTTCCCGCAGCCGCGACCCCCGCTGCTCACGCCGCCGCCGCCGCCGCCGCCGCCGCCAGCGCTCGGGCCGCTGCAGCAGTGCGCGGACCGCGCAGCCACTGAAGGCGCCGGGAGCCCGCGCCGCGAACTCGCCCCCTCTGCACAAAGCCAGAGCCGGCGGCGCGCCGGGGGCCCGGCAGCGGCGGGCGGTTGCGCGCCGCCGGGGGCTGCGGCGGCCGTCGTCGTCGCCGCCGGACCCGCGCCCGCCCCCGGACTCTCCGAAGGGGCCTGCGGAGCGGGCGCGACCGCGGGAGCCCAGCTCTTCGCCGGCCCGCGGACCTGGTCCCGGCGCAGCCGCGGCGCCGCTGCCCCTCAGGTGCTGGACGGATTACTGCTCCTCGCGCCAGCAGACGGCGGACTGGAGAACTCAGCCCAGTTTTTGTCTTCTTAACCCTTCCGAGAAGGCCAGGAGAAAGGGGGTGTGTGTCTGGGGAGGGAGAAGGCGCCGCGAACACCTCCTCTTAACTCTCGCAGCCCCGCGAGCTCACGACTGCAATCAGCTGCCGCCGACCTGGGCGGCCGGCGACGGAGCGCGGAGCGCAGCAGCAGCAGCAGCAGTAAGCGGCGGCAGCGAGCGCGGCCTGGGCGGCTTCGGGCGCCCCCGCACCCCCTCCGGCGGCGGCCCAGGGCGCGGGCTGGGGGCGCTGGAGGCACACTTTGGCGATGAAGCGCCTTCCCCCGTGGATGGAGAGAGCCGGTGCCAGGGTCCAAGGACAAAGCAGGGAAGCGCTGGTGGCGCCGCTCCTCGGGCCGAGGGGGGGGCATGCACCTGCATAGCCCGCCGGGCCTGGGTTCTCCCTGGCGCGCCTCAACTCCACGGCTTTGCCGTCTCTGGCTCCGGATTTACTAGAAGCCATTTTGTCTCCCCCACCCCTCCCCTCCCCTCCCCTCTCCTGTGCCCTCCCCACCCCCACCACTTCCCCCTTTTGTTAATTAAAACTAAGAAGTCAGAATGGGAGCGAGGTGCCCGGCTCCCGTGGAGCAAGCTTAAGGACAGCACGCCACTTCGCTCCTGCCTTCCTTCCGAGGTAGGTGACGGCGAACTGGGTGGGGATGGTGGCACTGTGGGGGAGAAAGTCTTAGCCGGCAGGGGGCTGGCCTCGAGGGTGGGCTGCTGGAGGAGGGGGCCACTCTCTAGTTTGGGCAGGGGTTCTGCGGCTGATCCGCGCTCCGTCTCTAATCGCCCCCTCCCCACCTCCTTCTTCAGATGGAAAGAGGAGCTCCTAGCTCACTTAAGCCGGGGTAGGGCTGGTTCTCCTTTCCGAGCCAAAATCCCAGGCGATGGTGAATTATGAACGTGCCACACCATGAAGCTCTTGTGGCAGGTAACTGTGCACCACACCTGGAATGCCGTCCTGCTCCCCGTCGTCTACCTCACGGCGCAAGTGTGGATTCTGTGTGCAGCCATCGCTGCTGCCGCCTCGGCCGGGCCCCAGAACTGCCCCTCCGTCTGCTCGTGCAGTAACCAGTTCAGCAAGGTGGTGTGCACCCGCCGGGGCCTCTCCGAGGTCCCTCAGGGCATCCCCTCCAACACCCGGTACCTCAACCTCATGGAAAACAATATCCAGATGATCCAGGCCGACACCTTCCGACACCTCCACCACCTGGAGGTCCTGCAGCTGGGCAGGAACTCCATCCGGCAGATCGAGGTGGGGGCCTTCAACGGCCTGGCCAGCCTCAACACCCTGGAGCTGTTCGACAACTGGCTGACTGTCATCCCCAGTGGGGCCTTCGAATACCTGTCCAAACTGCGGGAGCTCTGGCTTCGCAACAACCCTATAGAAAGCATCCCCTCCTATGCCTTCAACCGAGTGCCCTCCCTCATGCGCCTGGACTTGGGGGAGCTCAAGAAGCTGGAGTATATCTCTGAGGGCGCCTTTGAGGGGCTCTTCAACCTCAAGTACCTGAACTTGGGTATGTGCAACATTAAAGATATGCCCAACCTCACCCCCCTGGTGGGGCTGGAGGAGCTGGAGATGTCAGGGAACCACTTTCCTGAGATCAGGCCTGGATCCTTCCATGGCCTGAGCTCCCTCAAGAAGCTGTGGGTCATGAACTCGCAGGTGAGCTTGATTGAGCGGAATGCTTTTGACGGGCTGGCCTCGCTTGTGGAGCTCAACCTGGCTCACAACAACCTCTCCTCTCTGCCCCACGACCTCTTCAGCCCTCTGAGGTACCTGGTGGAGTTGCACTTACACCACAATCCCTGGAACTGTGACTGTGACATCCTGTGGCTGGCCTGGTGGCTCCGGGAGTACATACCCACCAACTCCACGTGCTGCGGCCGCTGTCACGCGCCCATGCACATGCGAGGCCGCTACCTGGTGGAGGTGGACCAGGCCTCCTTCCAGTGCTCTGCCCCCTTCATCATGGACGCGCCTCGGGACCTCAACATCTCCGAGAGTCGGATGGCGGAACTCAAGTGTCGGACTCCCCCCATGTCCTCGGTGAAGTGGCTGCTGCCCAATGGGACAGTGCTCAGCCACGCCTCCCGCCACCCGCGGATCTCTGTCCTCAATGACGGCACCTTGAACTTCTCGCATGTGCTGCTCTCAGACACGGGGGTATACACGTGCATGGTGACCAACGTGGCAGGCAACTCCAACGCCTCGGCCTACCTCAACGTGAGCACGGCCGAGCTCAACACCTCCAACTACAGTTTCTTCACCACAGTCACAGTGGAGACCACGGAGATCTCGCCTGAGGACACCACCAGGAAGTACAAGCCTGTGCCCACCACGTCCACTGGCTACCAGCCGGCATATACCACCTCTACCACGGTGCTCATTCAGACCACCCGTGTGCCCAAGCAGGTGGCGGTACCCGCGACAGACACCACTGACAAGATGCAGACCAGCCTGGATGAAGTCATGAAGACCACCAAGATCATCATTGGTTGCTTTGTGGCAGTGACTCTGCTGGCTGCCGCCATGTTGATTGTCTTCTACAAGCTCCGGAAGCGGCACCAGCAGCGGAGTACCGTCACGGCCGCCAGGACAGTTGAGATTATCCAGGTGGACGAAGACATCCCGGCGGCGGCTTCGGCGGCAGCAACAGCGGCTCCAGCCAGTGTATCAGGTGAGGGGGCAGTAGTGCTGCCCACAATTCATGACCATATTAACTACAACACCTACAAACCAGCACATGGGGCCCACTGGACAGAAAACAGCCTGGGGAACTCTCTGCACCCCACAGTCACCACTATCTCTGAACCTTATATAATTCAGACCCATACCAAGGACAAGGTACAGGAAACTCAAATATGATGCCCCCTCCCCTCAAAAACTTTAAACGCAATAGAATGCACACACACACACATATACACAAACACACACACGAGACAGCAACTTTTGTACAGAGTGGGGAGAGACTTTTTCTTGTATATGCTTATATATTAAATCTATGGGCTGGTAAAAAAAACAGATTATATTAAAATTTAAAAAGAAAAAAATCAAAACAAAACTATTTTCTAACTTGTAAGTTCTATTTAAAGGGGGCGGGAGGGGAACCTTGGGAATGTTGTGGGGTACGAGCCCCACGTACCGTACCTTTGCTCTACTGCCAGAAAAGGTTTCTGGTAAGAGGTTGAACCTGCTAAGGTAAAACTAAAACACCAACAATTAGCATCCCTAAAGGGGTAGGGTGTGGGCTGTGGAGGGAACAGTCGGGATGGACTGAACCTGTCATTTTTTTAGAAGATGCTTCATAGGATACAGGAGTACCCGTTTCTACAGACATCTTTCTTAAGCCGAGAGCTGTCTTTGCAGATTATCTTATTTAAAAAAAAATTCTGAAAAAAGCACCGTGAATTTGTACTCTGCCAAAATGTTGAGAGGCAATAATATTTTTCTCTTCAGAGACCAAGGGGACGATAGATCTGTAGCTGTATTGCAAACAGGAAAACCACCAGATTTTTCAAATGAATCCTTCGAGGGGCTGAGTGTCGGTCCGTGCGCGCCAGGTCTCTGGGGGTTGTGCCGGGGACCATGTGTCTGATGGAGTGCTTCCCGAGCAGGGTAGGAAGGGAGCTGGCCGAGCTCGCTGTCAGATGCTTTCACACTGCACCAGATTCCTGCAGTGGGGCTGAACCCACTCTGCAAGGCATGTGTCTATTCAGGGTTTCCCAGGAGAAGGAGGCGGCCCCTCAAGGGGGTGCGGCGCCAGGCAGGGAGGCGGGGTGGGGGAGGGGGGAGGGGGGAGAGCAGCAGCAGGGAGGACGGACTGTCTCCGAGGCTATAAATTAGCATTGTGCCAGGTCCACCTGTTGTTCCAGGTATCTGACAAATGATTGTAGACAACGATGGCATTTTACGATTTTTCAAATAGGTTTTGTTTGCTTGAAGACGGTGAGGGAGGAGAGGCTGGGAGTGGGGAGCTTGTGGGAGTGGAAGCTTTTCTCAGGCTTGGGGTTTGGTGACTATTCTAAATGCTGATTCATTAGGGATTATTACAGCCAATGCCAACTGGTAGTGGTGATGGGGTAGGGGCAGAACACGAGTAGAGCAGGAAAAGGCGAGACAAGAAGGGCTCAGGCTCACTGAGAGTGAGGAAGCCTTTCCTAACCTGGCTGGGTCACGGAAGATGTGGGAGCCACAGTTTAAACAGAAGTGACACAGGCACACATGAGTGAGTTCTGCATGGAGTCCTGCTGCATGGGGGCCAGTGGGGGAAGCTGCCCTCCCCCAAGCCTAGCCGAGGAGGATGTGGAAGGGGAAGGGAGAGGGTGGCTGTGGGTGGGGGAGATGGAGATCTCTGTTATACTGGTCCATGTAATGTAACTTCTGTCAGTCGTTATTCTAGCTTTAAAAGGAATTCAAGGGTTCAGATTTGAAAGGGGGTGGTAGGGGTGGGGGGGGGGATGCCAACAAAAAGAACACTGATTGTAATGTGAGAAAAGTGTATTTTTGTATTTTAATAAATATTGTTGAATTTTTAATTCCCTGTCCCCAAAGGGTTAAATTGAATGAGACCCTGAGCCTATAGATTCTTAGGCGCATTGACCAAGTTATTTCTACTTGAAGAAAAAAAGAGGGTGGGGGGGGGAGGGTGGGGCGGTGGGGAGGGGAGCAGTGTGATGGGGGTGGGGGGGAGACAAATGTTATCTATTTTTTAAAAGTATGGGGAAATGCTAAAGCTGTCAAAAAACCTTTCCTAGCTTAAATAAAAGCACCCTGATTCCAGTGCACCTTCCACAAGCTAAGTGTGTTAGTCCCTGCCTTTGTTGGGGGTATAACCACCTTCCCTGTGCCCCGGGAAAGCCGGGGAAATGGGTCAGCCTCAGCTCCTGAAACCTGGCCACAAGGTAACCGCCACGTCGGCGGAAGCCGCTGGTCAGGCAGCACCAGCGCTGCACGAGGCCCCGGGGGAGCTGGATTTAAGAGGTCTGCAATAATGCAGTTTGGCTTCGATTTCCCACAGGCAGGGCTGCTTTGATTCTCAGGGTGTTAAGGAGCCAAACACACCTTCGTGCTGGTGGGAGTCTGTCTCCTGATGCTTGCGGGAGGCTGCGTGAGCTGCAGCCCCGTGTTTCTTCAGTGCTAGTATTTATACTAATGCAGGGAACTGGGGCTGAGTGGGTGTGATCTCTCTGGCACCGAGGAGGAGAGAGAGGCAGGCGGCACTTTGCAGCAGTTGGCGAAGAAATGGCCAATTCGAATCATCCTAGGCACCTAGATCCTTTCTGGGTGTCAGTGTCTGGGGGCACATGCGCATGAGCACACACTTAAGAACGAACTGTCACTCATGTTTCCAGACCCCAAAATATGTTTCCTCTGCCTTTCCTTGACCGTTCTACCCGCATGAGAAAGAAAGGAAACTACAGCAGAGCCAAGGGTGGGACTTGGCTAGGACCAGCTGAACGAGCAAGAAATCACTCCCTTTTCTAGTGCGGGAAGACACAGTCAGGCTGTCGGAACAGCTTCCCGGGGATACACTCAGAGGCGACTGTAGAGCAAGTCGCTGTTTCCAAAACAGAGGAGGGGGCGGCAGTTTCCGAAGGCCCCTGCGTGTTTGACAGCTATTTGGGCAGTCAGGGAATTGGGCAGGATCCTGGTCTGTGGCTAATCGGGGCTGAGCCTGTTCAGGTCTGGGGATCTGAGGGAGAGGCGCTTTCCAGAAGGAAACTGGAGGAGACAGGAAATACGGTGCACAGGTCTACGGCTCCTTGCCGCTGCACGGGTAATTCCTTAGCTCCGTGCGCCTCGCCTTTGATCTGGGCACGGCTGCGGCTTTGGCAGCGGTTAACCGTCTTTACCCTGATACTGGGTGTCTCCTCCTCTGTAGCAGGCACCTGGAAAAGCTGCTCAGAGAGGAGTCCAGTGAGCACCAGGCCCTGGGAATGAACAGGGGTTGGTGGCCCTTGGGGGAACGGGCGGGCGGGGGGGGCAGTCAGAGGGAAAGACTGCTGCTGATTGTATGCAGGCCGAGAGTTTTCATTATAGAATTTCTTTACAGCCAGGAAAAATCATTTAATTTGAGCTCTTTACGTTTTGCAGCTAAGGCAACTGATCCCCAGAGAAACTGAAATACATGTCCAAGGTCACATTGCTACTTAAGTGGAAGAGGTAGGCCTAGGGCATGGGTCTCTTGGCTCCCGAATCAAATGTGCTTTCTCGAACACAGGATCCTACTGGCTATCAGGAACGTATTCCTTTCGTTGCCAATGCTCAGTTAACACGGAGCCTCCCTACAGATAGTTCTGTGTTCTCTTCTTCCTGTCAGAGCTGGCTGCTCTGTCTCCCTCCGAACCAGCTCGGCTGCCCTGCAAGGCTGGCTCAGGATTCTGCCCACAGGGCTTCACAGCTGGCTCGAGGGCCCCTGTGCTCGCTGAGGGCCTGGAGTCTCAGGACTGCAACGAAGCAGCTGCATGGTTTTTGGCGCAATGGCAGACAAGCTGCAGGAACCCTCAGAGGGTGACAGCTACAGGAGGCAGGGTGAAGCAGCTAAGATGGGCTGTTCACAGTGAGGAAGCGACTCTGGCTTCCTCCCAAACTCCGCCTTAGGAGCTTTGCAGAGAGAGATGGACAGAGGTCTCAGAGTACACACCTGAGAAGTTCCCTACGGTGCAGCAGCTCCTGCAGAAGGCGGGGTGGGGGCGGAGTCTCCTTAACTCCTCCCCTCTCCTCTGTCTACTCCAGCCTTGGCTCAGGAGGTGCCCCTGCCCTATTCTGCACCAGGCCTTTTGATCTCCCTTCGGGGTAACACCGCACCCTGTTAGCAGTGGAGGAAGAAGAAGACAGGCTAGTTTCTAAGACTTGGAGACATTCACTTTATCACAGCTCTTTACCATGTACTGAGGGCAGCAACCAGGTAGAACAACATGCACAGAGTCCCTGCAACAAAATCCCTATTGTTGGCAGGGACCAGGGCCGCAGCCCAGAGCCTCTGGCTTCCTTCACTGGTGATGGGTAGAGAGACTGGCAGAGGACTAAGCTGGCCGTCCTCACCCCGAGCTTCTACCTTAGGGGGCCAGAGCCCACAATTAAGGGACTGCCATTTCACTGCAACAAAGCAGCAGGGGCTTAAAATTAGAGGAAAGAGGAGAGAGGGAGAAAGAACATTTATGTCCAAACATATGTCTGATTTTATCTCTTCTACTAGCATTCAGCACTCTGTGCCATCGGCTAATGCAGGCACTGTTCACGCCATTTGTAAATCCTGCCTCAGCTAACTGCAAGGCAGCTTTGGCTCAAAGCAACTCTCTTGGTCTCCATCCATTCAGAAAGTACCCTTTTCCCTGCAGGGGGAAGATGGTTTGGGCAGTGGATTAAGGTTGTTTTCATCTTTGCTTTAAATTAAAATGAAGCAAATTACTTCTTGGAGCAGGGATAAGGGCTCAGGAATTAGATCAGTGAAACATATAAATATACACAAAGCAATATAGCATAGTGCTTGCAAACATGGACTACACATACACAGCCAGTCCTCCTGGGCTGAACTGCAGCTTCACCACTTACTAGTTGTGCGACTTTGGGCAAACACTCAGTTTTTTTTTCATCTGTGAAATGCAAACGTTAGTATCTAAATTCACATACTCTTTCTCTATCTACCTCACACTTAGAATAGTGCTGGACGTCAAATAGTAAATGATGTATTATTGGTAGTCATTTGACAATGTCCACAAGGGTATGCAGACCAACAGACCAGCCCCCATCACTGCCTGTAGTTGACACTTACCCATGTCCAAAGAAAGAACACGCCCCCTGAGCTGACTGAGGGCAGAAGGAGGATCTGTCTACAAACTCGGGACAGTATCACCTGTAAACCCAAGTGCTGTGGGTGAGGGGCTCATACCTTTCTTCGTAGAAAAACTGTGTCATGTGCTCTGATCCCCAAACTAGCTCCACAGCTGGCCCAAGGCACAGTCTCCGTTCAGGACTAGGTTACCCCTCGTTGTGGTGGGCATGAGGGAAGCAAAGCTGTCTCTGCTGGCAGAGGTGCACAGGCTCAGGGCTGGGGCAAGAATTAGCTGCCGAGGAAGCCCTGGGCTTTACCAGGGATCTGCCTACCCTGCCTCTCAGTCAGGGTGCAATCGAAGCAACATTCTTCAAAAGGTCAAAAATAAATTCCCCTTGACTATGAAGCCCACCCAGGACTGCGAGGGGCCTGGTGGGGGGTGGGGTGGGGTGGGGTGGGCAGGGAGGAGCATGTAGCACTAGAGGGTTTGGAGGAAAAGCGGAGACAAAAAGCACTGTAATTTGAGTAAGTGAGAGAAGAAGGAGCTGCATGGCAGGTGCACAGGCAAGGGTCTGCAATGCAGTCAAGGATGAAAGCCAGGGGGATTCCTGTGTCTTAGCAAGCAAGAGGCTGGCTGGACCCTGGGTGGGGGAGGGCTGTTAGCATGGAACGCGTGGCACAGAACAGAAGAAACGCACTGAGATGAACTTTCCAAGAGAGGCCGAAAAAAGAATGCATTCTGGTTTCCTAATGGGAGGCTAGAATTAGATTTTAGGATGACCACAGGTTTCATCTGGTACATGCCAACTTTGCTGTTAGTCCTTGGGCCAAACCAGCTATGCCTAACAGTCCTGTTCCACAACCTGGAAGTTGTCCACTGGCTGGGGAAGCAGTCCAGCCCTGGGGGGCTATGATGTAATCCTGACCTGACAGGCTCACTTGGGTGTGCTCTGAGTCTGTTCTGTCATTTCTATGGACGTGTTGTCATGGGCAGTGGGGGAAGGGAAGGGAGCACGGAACGGGGTCTCACTCCACAGGCAGCGTGTTACACAAACTGTGTGTTCCCATCTCGGTAATGACGGCTGTGAGTTCAGTGCACGTGGACACTTGAAGTGAGTCAGACATTAGGCCTAGGACTGTGCTGCGGATATTCCTGAGAGAAGCTCTGTGTCAAAGTTAGTTAGCATGTGAGAGGGTGGCTTTATCTTCTGAAGGGCTTATCCCATTAACAGTTCTGAACCTAGATTACGATGAGAGGCTACTCCAGTGCTAAAGGTGAGGGCTCATGGACCAAAGTAGGAGTCAGAGTCTCAGGTTCATTCATCCTGTGCACCCAAAGACAACACCAGAGCACTTACTAAAGTTTAGATTACTTACGAGGGACCAAAGAACATTCTGTGATACACCCATTTCTTTCTTGTTATAGCCCCACTAATAATAATTGAAAAAATCCAGAAACCCACGTCCCTTCAATTAATTATTTCATCAGGTTTTCTTTCCCATAATCCGCGTTTGAGTACATTTGTGCCATGACAGGACCCAGGGAAGCCTACGTGATTCCTCCATTCTTCTGAAGTTCTGGTACTTCCCCTCCAAGGCAGCTCCTTACTCTGCCAGCTCTTGCACAGTCCCTGTGAGGCCTCCAGCTGCTTTCCCTGCACCTCTGAGCTGCTGCTGCTTTCGTGTCTAGCTATGTCACTCTACCTGCTCAGTGAGTCAGCAAGGATGACTGAGGAGAGCTGTCACACACTCACTGTCCCTGGGCAAAGTTTGGTTTCCTGGCCTCAGGCTACTTTCTTCCCAGTCTTTAAGGTCCTGGCTTCTTTCTTCCCTTTGCCTACTCTCATCCAGATTCATTAAGACCACCCAGACAGCTTCTCCCACTCAGATCCTCCCCCACAGGGGAACTGATGGAGTACAGGCAGCCGTCCGCATGGCCAGCTCCAGCCAGAAACCCAGTGCCAGCAGTTTGGAAGAATGCTGTGCCTCTCACACAATGGGCCCAGGAATGGAGCCGAGGCCTCCGACAGGGACAGCCTGCTCCTGCAGCCTGCCAGCCACAGTGGTTACAAGTTATAATCTATTACCATTGCAAGAAGACTTAATTTCTGGACTTAAAGGAAGTCGGATAATACTTTATCCTATTAGCGTCTGCCTATGTGAATTGACAATGGCTTCCTTCTGACATGACAGCGTATACTTCCAATTCATCTCTTTAAGGCTGGGGAAGGGGAGTCTGGAGTAAGCAAGCAGGGAGGAAACTGAAAGAAAAGCCCAAAGAAGAGGCGGGCGAAGGCCCCAGGCAAACGGAAGACTGTGTTTTCTGTTAGGAAGCGAGGAGAAGGCCCTCCGAGGCGGAAGGCAAGGCTGCGCAGCTTCAAAGCCCTGCGTTTCATTTTGTTTCTCTCACGAGGGAGGGGTCTGTAAGCAGCGGGTGTGTGCTGTGACTGTGTCAGGAGAGGGTGCTGAAGTCAGAGAGCCGCATGCATGCAGGAAAACAGGGGGCTGGGCCCACTGCGCATGCTGGGTAACTTTCCCTTTGCTTGCTCCTTCCTGGTTAAGTCCACAGCTGTTCTGACTAGTGGTGCCGTGCAATTGCACGTTGCAGCTGTCTGACTAGTGGGATGGCAGCAGCCCCTGAGTCAGAGCATGGGTGTGCTGTCAGTGAAGAGAGCGTCCAAGTCAAGTCGGAACATTTCACTGAGCCCTGTCATTTTAGTTGGGAGAAAAATGAGGCCCAGATGTGACCAGTGCAACATCACATAGCCGGTGAAGCACAGACCCGCTCCATGCATTCTCAGCCCGGCACTGGTATGAACACCAGCAGGGCTACCATGACTCACAACCCTAGGGGGCGCCATTTACAGAAATGAAAAAGTGATTGGTGCCCCCTGGAGCTTGTAATTCAGTGCAATCCCTTACAGTTCCCTTTTGGAAGGGGAGGGGAAGAACGGGAAGGCCTTTCCCACTCGTACATTCGCTGTGCTTAATGCTCCGAGACAGATGGTGCCCACTCATGATTTCATTCAAACAGCGAGAGCTGAGAAATCAGGCAACTTTTCCTTTCTTTTCAACCATAACCATTCCAGGGCATGTGGATTTTGACGGCAGCTCGAAGAGCTAATAAATCAAAAGGGGACTTTATTGCTTACGTGGCCTTCCCCTTCTCCCTGCAAGAGGGTAGGGCATTAAAGCAAGAAACACCCATCCCCATGCGGGGAATGCTTACAGAGCTGAATCACTTCAGAGGGCAAGAGGTCAAGGTCAGGAAGACTCCTGGGGAAGCAGAGAAACCTGGTGCTTCCACCTCCCCAGTCTCCCAGGGGTCGTGCGAGCAAGGGCCCCTCAGAGGGGAAGTCCGGGAGTCTGCTCCGTGCCAGGGCTCCAGGAAGCTAGTGAGTTGCCTTCCCTTCCTCCGATCCCAACAAATCCTTCCTGGGGGAATCGGGTGGCCCTTGCTATTGTTTTCTCACAAGTGTTTCATCTGAAGTTGCCTCCTCCAAGATGGTTTCAGGTAAACATGCTCTAAAAGAACAGCCGCTTTCAGCCAACGATCTCTTTTAGCCAAGATACTTCAGCAGGGATCTGCCCTCTTGGATTGGGGGGCATTACACCTCTCTTTCCAATTTCAAAGCCGGAAGAGAAGGGAGGTGGGGAATGCAGAGAAATAAAGAGGAGGGCGGGGGCTTCAAGCGAACGAGTTTCCGTCTATTAGGGAGCAGTAATTTGTGCGAGCGCCCCTGGAGACCGGTCCCCTCCAATAATGGCCTGGCTCCAATGATTCCCAGTCCTAGGCAACAGCCTGTGTTATGCTGGTGTTGAGATGAGCTGTGCCAGAGAATTCCCTGTCTCAGAGGACAGGCTAGCGTGTGCAGGAGAGGAGCCAGTCAGGAGGGTGTGCTGCTGGTGGGGGCAGAGCAAGACAACTCAGGCCAGGCTCTCTGGCAGGTGGGGCAGAGCCGGCCTAGGGCGGATGAGGCTGAGATCAGAGGTTCGCAATCAGGAGGAAGGATGACCTGCCGTGGGCAGATCAGGCATACGGAGTCTGGGTGCCTCCTGATTGAGCTGATGGAGTTCAAGGCTAGAGAAACACAGAGTGGTAGACCGGGGTCGGGGTGGGGATGAAGGCCACGCTTAATGGACACAAACTGTTGAGAACTTGAATTCTGAAACGTGCGCGTCATGAACTCAGTGAAAGCAAGGGTAGGAGAATCATTTTCAGGTCCCTAACTACCATCACTTTGAGGGCAGAAGTACAGGGATTCGGCCCAACAACCCCCAAGTTAGGGTCTGAGCTGTTACCAGGGAGGTGGGGCTGGGGGCTCGGTCTCACACTGCCCTCTCTATTCTCACTGCCCTCTCTATTCTCACACACTGGATTCTGGAGTGAGAGCTAATACCGTGGCTCTCATTACTGCGGAAGCCGACACCAGCAGGTCTTGAGTAGGGGGTAGGGATCCTCTTATTTTGCCACCGGTGGCTTCACTGGGATGGAGACAGACTGCTTCCATTGCCTGTCTGGCCAGATGTGCCAGCAGGCAGCCTGGCCGGAGAGCGTGCGGTGCAGACAGATGCCCTGGGCTGTACTCGGGGTGGCAAGACCCTTTATGGTAATACAGCTCAGCTCTGGGGCAGTGCCAGAGCGGCAGGGTGATGTTCCTCAGCCAGATTCATTTTCCCCCAAACCTTTTCAAATATGTGGGCCACGGAGGGAGGCAAATTTAATTAAATTACTATGTTGCGTTCTGCCCGTCCTGGGCAAAGGCTGAAAGTGGGCTCCTGCTGCCATGCAAGCCCATCTGTGTACACAGAGCATGCGTTTCTTGTGCTGGGCTGTCAGCAGCTGGACAGGGCTGGCAATGCCCAGGGCATTTACCGCAGCAAGTCAGAGTCAACAATAGTCCAACCTGGACCCCGTATGGCTCCAGTGACCTTTTCCTTTCCACTTAAAAGGTGACAGAGTGGCATATCCTCTCCCTCCAAGAATTTATTTCTTCCCAAATGCCCTACTGTTGCTGATACCTAGCACTTTCCCGTAAGGAGGGGGAGAGTTGAAGTTGTAGTGAAGTGTGATTCCTCCCAAACAGGGTTGGTGTAGCTTGGCAGGCGCTGGAGGGGTCTCCCTGGCGAGTCTCGAAGAGCGCTGCCTTCAGCAGATCTCCACGGTAGATCCCCTATCCAGCGGTGCCGTGCTGGATAGGGATGGGAGAGGTCAGGAGCAACTAGAAGCATTTAACAGCAACCCAAACCAATGCTGGCTGTGCCGCACCTGTCAACCCCACAAGGTCAATCCACTCCCCTCCTGGAAGAGCAGGCCTCACGGCTCCAGTTGACAAAATACCACAAGGGTAAAGATTTCACCCGAGTAGTGCTGCTGCTGGAGCCGCAAGACAGCTTCCTCGTGCTGGTGTCAGATGGGCTGAGATCTGGTATGGCGTGGGTACTGGCACGTGCTGAGGGCCCCCACAGTGGGCACAGAGACTGGGCAACAGTCAGTTGGGGAAGTCTTTCCCCACCTTGTCTCTAGGAACAACAGATCTGTCTAGAACTTTAGGGGAGGGGTGGGTATAGTGACACAGTGGATTAGGACTCCTGACTCCTGTATCCCAGATGGAAGGATCTGGTATGGAGTCCTGCCTCTGCTTCTGATCCAGCTTTTGGCTTGCCCTTGGCAGCAGCAGGTGATGGTTCAAGTACATGGTCCCTACCACTCAGGTGGGAGACCTGGATGCAGTTCCAAGCTCCTGCTGGGGCCTGGCCCAATCCAGGCTGTGATGAAAATTTGGGGAATGAACCTACAGATGGAAGATCAGTCTCTCTCCTCCCCTCTGTTGCTCTGCCTTTCAAATGGACTAACTAGCTAAATAAATAATATATACTTTAAAAAAAAAAAAAGTCAATGCATACAACAGAAGGAGCCTGAGAGGTAGCAATGTGCGGGATACGAGGAGCGCCTCTTCCTGGGTGATGGGTAGTTGTGCTTACACAGCCCCTCACGTCTAGGGTTTGTTGTCAGGAAGCAGGAACCTGCATGACTTACCAAGTGATTCTGGGAGTGATGGCAGTGGTCTGAAGGCCTCACTGAGGCTAAGGTGTGGGTACTGCCACATGAGAACGGAGGGCATAACTGCCCGAGTTCAGGCTCCAAGCCTCTCACTGGCAGGATGAGGAAGGTGATGGGGGTAGTGTTTCTGCCACATGCTGTTGCAAGTTAAGATTTTGCCTAGGAATTCAAGGGTGACTTTAAGGATGAAGAGGAATGCTGTCAGCTCGGGGCCTAGGGACCCATCTCAAGAACCTGGACTATGCCTGCAGGTCACTCTCAGGCTAGCACTTCCAAATGACTACAATGTCTAGATCAAAAACAGAAGCAGGCGAGTTACTAATCCCAGAGCACTTCCTGTGCTGAAGGAGTGTGATGGGAAGAGACAACCACTACAGCAGAATGCAACTCCACATAAGGAGCGCAGGGGGCAGTCATGAGCACAACACTGCCAGCATGGGTGAGATCTGTCACGGGGCTTTCGAGAAGGATGGTGCTTGGGTACTCAACTGTGATAAAGGGTCTTTCTGCCTTACCAAATCGGATAGGAGAGAACAGACTGCAGCTCTCAGCCGTTGGTAACCATGACACTTCAGTAGAATGGGGTCCACAGTTCCAAGCTATCCACATGGCCCATGCCCACTCAGACATGGGGAAAGCTCACCAAATGACCCATTTCAAACTCAGGCCCCTGTCTTCTTTACTCAGTAGGTGCCAATAAAGAGATTTAATCATTACCAACCATCAAAAACATACTTATCCTGAAGAAAACATACCAACTTGTATAGAGAATGGATAATGTAGCTGACTCCTGATCATCCCTCTGTAAGAGAAGGTTTGCTTTGGGGAGTTCATGTCCTCTCTATCTAGGTGGCCTAGGACTGGAAGAATTTTTTTCCAGTAGCGGCAAAGCTTGAAATAACTGGGTTAATAGCTAAATGAGCATCAGGGTGAACAATTCCAATACAAATCAGCATTTGTATTGCTATACGATGAGCAGAATGAGCCCGTGTGGTCTGTTGTGTGGCCCATCCCCAGTGACAGGCGGCATGGCTGACTGCTGCCGCAGGTGCATCCCTTCTGGCAGCTGCTGCAGTGGATGGCTCCTGGTTGGGACGTCTGATTCCCATGCCGCTCTGTACCTCCACTGCTCAGCAGGAAGCCAGCCTGGGAGAAAGGCAGAGGGGTGCCCCAGGGTCACTGCAGCCAATCATTCTGCTGGATAAGGTCACCCATGGGCCCCGCTCACATTTGTTATCAGTCACTTCATTTCTGTGTGATAACAACGGTGTATTATGGTACCCTGACCTGGGCTGAAAAAATGAGGCCAGTACTTTGAGAAGTTGCCAAAGTCTGTGTTAAAAGGGGGAAAGGGAAGGAAGAGGAGGAAAGGTGATTTCTGACACCTGCTCCTTCCTCTGATTCAGCTCCGAGGAATGCTCACGGAGCAAACTGGGTGGCACTGTGACCATTTGGAAAAACAAATTAGCGGCCGGCACCGTGGCTCAACAGGCTAATCCTCTGCCTTGCGGTGCCGGCACACCGGGTTCTAGTCCCGGTTGGGGCGCCGGATTCTGTCCCGGTTGCCCCTCTTCCAGGCCAGCTCTCTGCTGTGGCCAGGGAGTGCAGTGGAGGATGGCCCAAGTGCTTGGGCCCTGCACCCCATGGGAGACCAGGAGAAGCACGTGGCTTCTGCCTTTGGATCAGCGTGGTGCACTGGCAGCAGTGGGCCAGCCACGGTGGCCATTGGAGGGTGAACCAACGGCAAAGGAAGACCTTTCTCTCTGCCTCTCTCTCTCACTATCCACTCTGCCTGTCAAAAAAAAAAAAAAAAAAAAATCAAACAAATTAGCTCTGATGCAGGCTGGAAACTGTTTCTGCACAATATGACCTTAAACCTTAAAAATATGACCTTTAAATCCTTCTCTCATCAGTTTAACATTATATATATATATATATATATATATATATATATAATTTAAATCACATCACCTGGGTGAACATGCCAGAACATGAAAGTTAGCCCCAGGTTGACCTGCAGGCCAGGACCGGTCCAGTCCCTTCGTCTTGGGAAAGCAGGGCAGGAGAAGGGATGGGAGCAGCGGATGTCGCTGGGTACAGCTGGGGCCATCTGCACCACTGTGAATCAAGGTTAGCTCTGACAGAAGGCGCAAGGGAGGAGGCACAGCTGCTGATGGCTCAGACAGCTTGGACCTGTCCAGGCAAACAAGTCGCTCAAGTGCAAGAACAGCCAACCAAGTTCGGCAGAGCACGAATAACATACCTGACAGGATATGGAGGCAGGGTAGGAAACTGTCTGGGATTTCAACTGGTGTCTGGTCTTGCCTCTCTCAGCCGAGGCAGGCTCTTCGGTGACCAATGGGTAGGGTAGGATGCTGGGGAGCTGGGGGGAGGGGATGTGGGTGACAGTTCCTGGGTTCACATTGCAGAGACAACTCTGGATTGTGTTCCCTCACCAATGAACCCCAAATGAAAACTGAGCCCCTTCCATTTGCTCGTGTGTGTGTGTGATGTGGGAGGTACAGACTGCGATCTGTCTCAGAACTCGCTACGGGGAGGGTGGCACAGAGTGTGCTCTGCTCTCCAGCGCTCCTTGGAGGACAGCGGTGGGCTGTTCAGGGAAGACAAGTACTACTCCAGCTCCTTGGAGTGAGCTCCCTGAGACAAGCTCTCCTGGCCCCAGCCGTATGTTACTAGCAGCGATGGAGCTGTTACAAAGCACCGGTGCTTACATCAAGTGCATCCTAGTGGGTGATGGGTGGTGACAGGAGATTCAAGTGTACACCCACGATGAGAAGCTCTGGTCCAGACCCGAGGGGGAGGCAGGGAAAAACTTCTGGTCAGCCTGGTTTCTGGTAGGCAGGATAGACAGTCCCACTACCAAGTCCAGAAGCATTTGCTGCACTTGGTTTTAGGTTCAATTCTGTCTCCGGGGGAACTTCCACCCTCCTCAGAGCCCCAGACAAGGCGGGAGGGAGGATGGACTGCTCAGAGACCCCTGCATATCAAATGGGAGCAACTGAGGCAGAGAGAAATTACCCTTTATTCCAAAGGCAAAAAGAGGAACAGAAGCAAATGGCATGTTTGACACTACACATTGCCAGCCATAAACCGTCCCAAATTAGCCATGGGCTGCTCTGCAAGCTGATCTGAGCAGGGCTGTGCATTGTCATACAGCTCAGGTTCATTAGCCCAAATGAATGAGATACTAACAAGAGTTCTATACATGAGATTTTGCACCTTTACCATGGTGGTTCTTCCTGCCACTGCCCTTCCTTTGTTCACAAATTCATGTGATCCAGTACAGGGACCAGTGGTCAGCACTCTGCCAGGTGCTGGGGAATGATGAAGATGAAAGACTTGGTCCTTGACCCTGGCACTCGGTACCGTGGGGGAAACGGTACTGTTGATTGTCTAGAAGTGGTGACCGTGCAGGTTAGGTTCAGGGCAGGTAGTGTCCTGGGGGTAGGCAAGGCAGAGCCAGGGCAAACCTTTGCCTCTTTTTGTCCAGCGTCTCCTGAAGAAATGCAGAGAATGGGCCAGAAGCTTCGAATTTTAAATTGTATTATATCAGAGCCTACTTGAACGTAAGAGTGGGCTTAGTTTGGATTCCTTTCCTGTAGGTATGTGCTTACAATACTGTCTTAGGGCTCCCCGAGAGTGAGGAGGAGGGCAGCCATGCTCTCAGTAAATATATGGGTATCCAACCTTCGGGCTGGTTGAGGGACCTGGGCAATTGACAGCACTCCCCTGCTGCAGCATCCATAGCAACACTTAGAGTAACTTCATGTTCAGGTACAGAACACAAAGCCCTGTGAATACACAAGAGCTAACATTCTGCCCTTGAAGAAAGAGATGCTAAGCCAGGCTCTGCTGTGGAAATGTGGCACAGAAGCTTCTAGCCTTAGCTCAAAGCTCCATTTAGTCTGGCTACAGCAAGGTGCTATTTATCCCACCTGCTGAGCATCTGCAGTAAAACCGTGCTTGGGAGTTGGAATAGGCACACAAGCACACAGAGCCGAAAGTCCTGGGCTTCAGGGAATGGGGAGAGAGGTGCAACTTCCAGTTAGCTACCTTGCCCCAGATCTTGCTACATGGTGACGTGTTGAACAGTCTGAGGAGATGAGGGCTCTCATGGCATGGTTCCGATGTGCCTTGGGAGGTAAGTGTGACAAGGCAGGAAAACTCCAGGGCCCCGTATGTCAGGGTCAGCCATGATGTGGTTCGGCAGAAGAGAAACTGTCTACTTGTCTGGTCCTGAAATCTGATTTTAGATGAAGGTCTGAATTTGTTGTGTTCTTTGTTCCCCACCTGGAAGAGCTGGGATTGCTCATGGGAACTTATCCCAAATGATCAGGCATAGGTTATACAGAGTTCAAAGTCAAAACAGATCTTGAGGTGTGTGGAACTAAATTTAATCTCCTAAATCAATGGTTCACAACGTTGGCTGCATATGACTCTCTGGGGGAACTTAAACATTTTTTATGGTATGAAAAATTTGAAACACTGAAAACAGATTAGTAATGAGCTTCCATATACCCAGCATTCAGAGTCAACATTATATGTTTTCATACTTGACTAAATGAAGTATTTTTATTTTATTTATTTTAAAAGATTTATTTATTTGAGAGGCAGAGTTACAGAGAGGGAGGGAGACACACACACACACACACAAAGACAGAGAGAGAGTGTGTGGGGGAGAGAGAGAGAGAGAGAGAGGGAGGGAGGGAGTGGGGGGAGGGAGTGGGGGGAGGGAGGAGAGGGAGAGAGAGAGATAGAGAGAGAGTGAGAGAGAGATCTTCCATCCGCTGGTGAACTCTGCAAATGCTGCAGCAGCTGGGTCTGGGCCTGGCTGAAGGCAGGAGCCTGGAACTCCATTTGGGTCTCCCATGTGGGTGGCAGAGGCCCTGCTACTTGGGCCATCTTCCACTACCTTCTGAGGCACATTAGCAGGGAGCTGGAGTGGTGTTTATATGGGATGCTGGCGTTGGAAGTGGCACCCCAAGCCATTGCACCACCACACTGGCCCCGAAATGAAGTATTTTAAATTTATATGAAAGACAGTGATTGATATCTTCCATTTGCTGGTTCACTCCTCCAATGCTTGCAACAGCAGGGATTGGGCCAAGCAGAAGCCGGGAGCCAGGAACTCCATGTGGGTCTGCCTTGTGGGTGGCACAGACACAAGTCTTTGTGCCATCACCTGCGCGCAGTAACAGGGAGCTGGAATGGGAAACAGAGTGGGGACTTCCAGCACAGGCACTCTGAGGTGCAGTGTCATCACCTCTGTACCAACTGCCCACTCCTCTTTGCTGAAGTATTTTAAAGTGTAGCCCAGACATAATGCCATCTCAGCTCTACGCACTTCAGCACATATCTCTGAAATACAAGGTCATTTTCTTACATAACCACAATGCCATTATCACACCTACCAAAATTAACAAAGTGATTTCTTGGTATCAGCTAATATACCCGGGGAGCTTAAAATAAAAAGCTGGTGCTTGATGAAGCCAAAAGCTTTGGAGACAGGCCCAGGCATTAGTTAGCTTTGCTAAGCCTCCCCGCCTGGTGACTCCAATGTGCAGCCAGGGTTGAGCCAATTCAGAATCAGGTTTGGGGTGTGAAGCAAGTACTGTGAATGTCCTCTAGCTCCAGGTCACATGGAACAGAATGAAAAAAAAAAAAAAAATCCAAGGGAAAACATGACAAGTCACAGAAAGTATGAAGAGAAGGAAAACAAAACATGAAAAAGTGAGCAAGCCACAGAGCTGGGTCCCCTCTGCGTGTTGAGGCTGCTCTCCACTCAGGAGTTGAGGCCCAGCGGCTTCATCCATCACATCCGTGGAAAGGCCAACGAGGCCTGGCACCTTGGCAGGACCCTCAGTAACTCCCCACTAGTGTGCAGTTCTCTCGCTTCTGTACATGCGGTTACCCTGGCAAATTCTCAGCCTGAGCACCTGGCTCCGGGAGAGGATTAATTACGCAGGCCTGTGGGAGGGGCGTGCATACCAAAACTTCTTGGGCATTGACACTGGGGTGTGTACGTACCACAGTGTGCAATTCTACTTATTTATTTTATTTAAAAAACAACTAAACAAAACATCCTGCAAAAAGATGAGGATGTATCACTGCAGCTAAAAATACCGCTACCGAGGGCGGCCGCTCAGCAGCTCCTCAATTAGGGAAGCTACAGGGCCCTTTGTGCGCGGTGCTTGTTGGCAGCTCCACAGGGGCTCTGGGCGTCTGGGGACAGCCCCGGGAGCGGTGACTAGCTGGGTGGAGAGGGGCTGGCAAACAGCCATGGAGCCAGCCTGCAGATGTGTATACTTCAGGTACTCCCAAACTCCTCTTTGCTCTGTGAACCACTGCCCACGCCAAGAAGCCTCTTGCCCTCTCCTGCAGCAGGCCAAATGGCATCTCTGAAGCGGACCCAAAGTACTCAGGGACTTCTCTTGATTCCCCCGAGGTTCACATGAGCGCACCTACCCACCAAAGACACCAGCTGCCACCCAGTCTGACTCATACCCAGTGTGGCTGTGGTGCTGGACAGTTCACAGGTGTGGGTTAGTGGCGAGCAGACAGCTGAAGTCTTGCTAGCCTCAAGACAGGGCTGCCTGCAATCCAGGCTGACAGCGGAGTGGGCAGACGGCATGAGCTCCAGGCCTTCACAGCTCTAAGGGCCTCCTTCTCTGGATCTTTTGTTCTCTGTCCTCTCAGACCCACTACAGATCATGTAGTCTAACACACTCATTTTTACTGGGAAGACTGAACCATCTAGGAAGGGAAGTGATTCCTGTCAAGGTCCAGTAAATGGAAGAGTCAGGAGGTATACATGGGATTTCTGATGACAAGCGTGCTTTGTTCCACTCTATGTCATCCGAATGAATGGGCTCATTCTAGGCAGTCAACAAGTGTTGAAAAAGCTACAGTTAAAGGTATCTTCATGTCAGGTGCCAAAGACAGCAAAGAATGTTAGGAGTGTTGCCTGGATGACCTGGGGATTTTGCAATCTCTGCAGGTTCTGGGGAGCTCGAGCGTCAGACTCAGCATCCAGAACTGAATCAGATGTTCAGCAGGAGCAGTGACGACTCCGCAGATCTGTGCTCTCTAGCCAGAGACCTGAAGCCATTGCCTTCTGCTGTCTGGCAGAACAGGCAACACCTGGTATTAGCTGGATAGGGGCTGTTGAGAGAAACAGTGGCCAGGATAAGGCCAATGCCGTCTGATTTGATTTAAGCACTGATGCTTTTTCCCAAGGCTTGGCATTGTGTGTGACCCTTAATGAAGACTTTGGAAGCTGAAGTCAGCAGCATGAATGGTTAGGGTAAAAAAATATATATAGGTAGAAATACAGATAAAACACAGTGGTAGAGGGGAGGAAGCAGAATGTAATGCAAACCTATTTCCAGAGTGCTTAATACGAGAGTTTGTCTTGCTTTGTTCAAAAATGGGGCCACTAGCTACATGAAGCCTTATAAATTCAAGTTATTTGAATTATATTAAAGATTTTATTCTACAGCAGTAACCACCACATCCCACAGGCTCCATATCCATATGTGGCTAGTGGCTACTCTGCTGGATGACACAAGGGAAGAAGGTGTCATTTACACAGAAAGTTGCATTGCACAGTGCTGGTCGGTCTGCTTGGCTTGTCATGTGCTGGCTTTAACAAGTACCTTCTGTAGTGCTATAAGGAAGAACTGAACTTGGGAAAGCTTCAATATACTGCCATTTACTTATTTTTTTATTTAAAGATTTATTCATTTATTTGAAAGAGTTAAAGTGAGAAAGGGAGAGAAAGATAGATCTTTGATCCACTAGAACACTTCCCAAATGGCTGCAATGGCCAGGGCTGATCCAGGCCAAAGCCAGGAGCCTGGAATTTCCCCTGGGTCTCCCATGCAAGTGGCAGGGGCCTCAGCACTTGGACCATTTTCTGCTGCCTTCCCAGGTACATTAGCAGGGAGGTGGACCAGATGTGGAACAGTGGGGACTCGAACTGGAGCTCATATGGGATGTCGACATTGCAGGTAGTGGCCCAGTCTGCTGCGCCACAATGCTGGGCCCCTATAATCCACTTTTTTTTTTTTAAAAGAATAAGATTTATTTATTTATTTGAAAGTCAGAGGCAGAAACAGGTCTTGCATCTGCTGGTTCACTCCTCAAATGGCCACAACAGCCAGAGCTGAGCCGATCTGAAGCCAGGAGCTTCTTCTGGGTCTTCCATGTGGGTGCAGGGGCTCAAGCACCTGGGCCATCCTCTACTGCTTTCCCAGGCCATAGCACAGAGCTAGATCTGAAGTGGAGTAGCTGGGACTCGAATGGGCACCCATATGGGATGCCGGCATTGCAGGCGGCGGCTTTACCCACTAAGCCACAGCGCTGGCCCCTATAATTCACTTTCAAACCTGGAGTTTCAGAGAAGCACATGAATCCACCTTTAAGAGGATCACCAGGTCCTATTCTTTTTCCCCTAGCACCATCTATGTATGTTTACAGCCACCCTGACCTTTGCATATTTTATTCAGTTTCTATTTTACACTGTTTTAATTGATGTTTAGTATAGCTTAATGCTGCGTGGTGTTCCAAACCCCTCACCAGGGGGCTGCTCATAAGCAGAAGCACAATTAATAGCAATCCCCAGAAAATTATGCCCTGCATCAAAGTTGTCATTGCACCATATAAATGCTTATTATTACTATTGAATTCCCCAGCCCTGACACCTCGCTGTGTTTACTAGGTAGCAGATAAACCTCTGTTTGTGCCTTCCGTACTCTACCACTCCATCAGAACTAAATATAGCCCTTGTGTGTATGTTTAGCTCCATTTAGTTGTGCCTTGAAAAAGGGGGAAAACACTCAGAATTAATAAAATTCAACTGCTGGAAAAATGTGACTTGTTCTTGCCCCACTTTACAACCCCTGAAAAGACAGACGTTACTGCTAATAAGATAGGTGTCCTGCCTCTGCTAAGGTGTGAGAGAGACGCCCAGGCCCTGAGGACAAAGCATGGCTCTCAGTCTGTCTCCTGTGAGAGTAGGCAGGGCAGGTCGACTGCACGGGATCCAGGGGGATAAGGGATGGTGCTCGTGGGTCCACTCCATGTCCTGCTGGAATCTGAGCAGCACAGAGAGTTGGAACTGGAGTCCTGCCTGGGGAGTTCGAGGGCAGCTCAGGCTAAGCAATCTGACATGTCCCCCACTCTCTCAGTAAACCCCCTAAACAAAGCAGTACAACCCCTGTCCAAAAGGAAAAACCCTCAACTTCCCAGTTTCACACTCCTTAGTTGTATTCTTTGTCCGAAGGTTAGATTTTGGCATGAGCAGACAGCAGCCTTCCCACAAGTGCATACCAGGAAAAGCAATGGAAAATTCCAGGTTTCTCAGATGTCTGTAGTGCCCCCCCACCCTGTGTCTTCTCGTCCTGGGGACAGTATCCCTGCTCCCCTGTCCACCGGCCTGTCCCTACGGAATGCCGGGGCTCTGGACGGCTTCCTCTCCTGACTCAGCCCCCTGTCCTTCGCCTGTTGAAGTGACACACTTTCAATGGAATGCTCTCGTTTACCTCTTCTGCTGCCTCACCTACTCCTCTTTACATGCCAATGTAATACTCCCAAGCGATTACCTCCACTTCAGGTGGGCGAGTGGGGGTGGTGACAGTCGGCAGGCAGGCACTGTGGGGGCAAAGTCAGAGCAATGCCTCGGGCAGGTGGAGACTTCAGTGCTGCATGGACTTAGGGTGTCAGTGTGCCCACATGGACAGCACTTTCATGCCTGGGTTTTCTCAACCCCTGTGAAATGTCTGCAGTTGACTATATTAACCTCGAGACCCCCTTCTCTCAACAAAATGCTCTAATCCAGTCTTACGAAGCCTGGGTGCTCAAGTCCTTGCAAACCGAATGGGTCACACTTATTTCTATTTATAATCTGTTTTTTTTTTTTTTTTTTTTTTTTTTTTTTTTTTTGCACTCAACGCTCTACGGAGAAATGCAGATTTCTATTCTAAATTCTTCTAGCCAACGAACGCAAAGCTCTATTTTGGTCCAACAGGGAAATGTTTATAACTAAATTGGTTATAACTATAGCCATTTTATATTTGCTTTGCCTTCTTCCATCTTTGCCTAAAAAAAGGAGTTGCTAAAAAACCAGAACTGCTTTCTGTATTCAGGCAGAGCAGGAACGAGGCTGCCTTGGCTGGAGGAAGAAGGTGGTGCGTATCTCGAGCCCCAGTGGAGCAGGACTATTCGCCATCTGCCGCACTAGTTGCCTTGTCTCCAGTCAGGCCCAGCCTCAAGTTTGCTGCAAATATTGGGAGCTGAGCCACTAGCACTTCCCACCCATGGCAAACCTTGAACCCCTTGTCCTCGGCTGCCAATATGGTCTGAAAGCAGGGGGCTGCTATCTAGCTTGGGAGAAAAACACATGCATTACACGGAGATGGATGTTTCCTCTCGCTCCCTCCCATTGTCCCCAGCCACTTTTAAAGCTTTAGGCTCAAATGGAGAAGGCCTATCGGACCAAGCTGGGGGAAGACAATGGAACTGTCACAGCCAGGCCCTGTCCCACCCATGCAGGACAGAACGGCTTATTAACGATCCATGGGAAAAGAACAGTCATCCTGCTGGCAGCTTCACATGTAATTAACCCGCGTCACAGAGAGCTGGCTGCCTTCTCCTGGTCTGGCATCCGCAGACCGCAGAGCTACCTGACACAGCGAAGCTGGGTTGCTGCCGAAGTCTCCCTGCTGTGGGAGGGACATCCAAGATAGTGACCTCAACCCACTGGGCACTCAGGAGAGAGCACTGGGATGGCAGTGTGCCTCTGGAGAAGCCTGGCTGGGTGCTCGAGCTGACTCAAGAAACTAGAGTGAGCTCTGGGATGGCAACAACCAGCGTGGAGGATCGCCACTCCCGCTGGCCACCATTCGTGGGCCTCTCAGGTAAGTGGCCAACCAGGGTTTACCCTCCAAGTAGCCCTGCAAATACTGTCTCTTTGCCAGACTCTGCACCGGCATGAGTTTCTGGGAATTGGCTCACTCGGCACCACGGCAGCCAACCTCAGCGCTGATGGAGGGCGGAGAGAGCTCTGGGATCATGCTGGGCACGGTGGACAACAGTGGCTTCTGTGTGAGAAGCAACCAAGTCCAAAATGTGATACAAAAAAGACAAGCAGCAGCTGGGTTAGCCAAGCTGTGGCTTTGTAGTCAGTGCTCACTTTCCTTTGAAGAGTCCTGGGATTCAAAGGAACCTTGGTCTTCCCCCCAGGTGAGTGAACTAACAAGTATTTGGCATTTGCGATGCAGAGCTTTGAAGAAGAGCACTTTGGTGTGTGGTGGCACAGACGGCATATTCTGGGAGCTCTCCGTCATCACCTCTTCCACGTGAGCGTCAGAGGGTGTTCTCAGCGAGGGGGGGACAAAGCAAAACACACATCCTTCCATGCCTGTTTTAAGGGAGAAGCTGGTAAGAACTCTCTCCCTTCTTCTTTCATGGGGTGGCTGAGGAACCCCCACGCACAAGAACCTGCTGTCACCCCTAACCCTGGGCATCACACACTCCCCCAGGGTGAGCAGGCTATACCACTCCAAGGCTCAGGAGGGAAGGACAAAGCTTTGCCATCTTCAGCAAAAATGGAGCTGGCTCACTGGGGTCGTGGCCTTTCACCCCCCACTCAAGTCTCTCATTCTGGGGGAAAAAGTACATAATGAAGGAGAGGTTGGGGCCCAGGGCAGATGCTAGGTGAGACGGCAGTGCCCGTCAGCTGCTGCCATGGTGCTTCCTCTAGAAATAAAGCACAGCATCAAGGCATGGGCTCCATCGCCGTGTGCTCGCTCGGTTCCTGCACTCTTCCTTCACCTCGCTTTGATTACAGGAGCCAAATCCAGTGTTTCTCTCATTCCAACTCAAACAGTCTGGAAGCAGGACTAACCCCAACTGCAGATCAGCAACATAACCAGCAGAGGGAGAGGCCACGATGGCTTGGCAGGAAATGATCGCTCATGATAAATGAATGGGTATTGTCTGCCATTTTTCCTTGCTGTCACTTTAATCAATAAGGGAAAAGGTGAATTGCTATTGATCTCTTCAACACCTCTCAACGATACTGTACAAATTATAGGAACACAGGGGGTGGGTGAGAGAGAGAGGAAGGGCAGATGAAGGTCTGGGAGCGTGAGGCTGCCATATTTCCCTGGAGGTAGGCTTCCAGTCACTGGGTGCTATATGCGCCTGGGTGCACAAGCGGATGTGTCATCAAGAGCCCTTCGTCACCCCTGGAAGGGTGGGCCGTGTCAAGCAGTCTCAACGATTCCCTCTGCATCTCATGCACCGGCAAAGCTCCCTGAGGGTCCCAGGGCCTCCCCTGATACAGGTGAGACACATATATAGCAAGAGGTGCTACAGATCCCAAAGCCTCTTGGGTTTCTGAAGTTGCCGTGCTTTTGTGATGTTGGGCTGGGCTATCTCAGCCACTGACTGGAAGTCTTGATGGGGAAGCAAGAATCAAAACCTTCAAGGGCCATGTCTTGAGCCATCTTACTAACCCTACTCTTGGGTCACATGCCGAGAAAATATAAACACGGGAGACAAGGTGAAGCTATCTGTGTCATACTTGATCACAAGGGTCACAGCTGCTGGGGCTCAGGCCTCTCTTCTGAAACATTCTGGGCTGAAAGACGTGGCCTGGAGATCAGAGGCCCGGGTTGAAACGTTATTAGTCTGGTCTTAATCTGACCACACACAGACAGGCAAGAGGAAAGACAGCATATGTAAACAGAGTATTATCCAGATGAGCCAAGAATAGTACCTGGTATTGCCAGAGATGGACATAACTACCACTAGCAGGAAGATACAATATTTAGTATCTGATTTTCATTTCAAAGCTTAGACCAACCATTGGCTACAACCCCTAAATTCTCTGGGACCAATTCTGTTTCAGATATCCTGCTTATCAGAGAGCAAAGTCAATACCCTACTCATGTTAGGGAAGAAGCAATGTAAAAGTCAGGTTTTATGGTAGAGAGAAACAGAAACACTGGCCAAAGTTCAGGCCAGTGGTACACCTCAAGGTTCCCGACACACACTTTTCAGATGCCGGTGAGAAACAAAACCAAACCTGTGACCAGAGTTCTCTGTCAACATCTCAGTTCTCTGTCAACATCTCTTAGCACCCTTGTCACATCATCTAAGACCTGGGAATCCTCAGGAATAGCGCCTCCATGCCTGAGTATTAACCTGCAGCATACTCAAAGCAGAAGAGGGTTTGGCATTCCCATTTTGCAGATGGTAGAACCAAGGCAGGCAGACACACAGCAAATAAGAAACGGAATTCAACCTGAAAAATGGAAAACAGCAAGAGCCCTTCAGGATTCTCCTGGCACTACTGCTTAAATGATTCTCCAGAGGCAATGACTCAGGGTTAATTGTATAATTCTGAAATCAGTGACACCACAGTTTGCCAGTCTCCCCACCTTCCTCCCACAAATATCCAAAGGGCCAAAACGTACAGCAAAATAAAATGCAAGTTACAAAGCTGCTGATGTGCTGCGAGTGGAAGTGCTGAGATTAGAAGGAGGAAGTGGTTAAGTGCACCCTGGGCATTTGGAAATGGCCACGTTTGCAACCCTGGAAGTAGCTGAAAGAGCTCTGGCTCTCTCTGCCAGGCATGCCATGGACCGGCCTTCCACTCAGGAGGGGTGCATGGCTGTGGGAGTGCATGATGGTAAGATAACAACTATTTCGCACACACCACTCTCCTCCTGCAAGGAATCTTCCAATTCCAAAAGTGACCCTATTCTAAAATTACCAAGTGGCAGGTAGCCAGGCCAGAAACCCATATCCAATCAGCGGTAATGGAATATTTGTTGCATTTCTTTGTATAAGGTTGCAGCACTGCTATAAAAACCTTGGGTCAATGATTCTAGATGTATTTAACTGGAGAGGCGGTGGCACCCACTTCACAAAGACTTCTGGAGTAATGTGGCACATGCTGGCCTCTGGTAGAGGCTGGTGGCAACTGATAGTCTTATCCGAGTGATCTTCTATCTCTATCAGTACACTCAGTGCCAAGATCCTTTAGGGGTAACCATTAAGAATTCCAATAAATATGTACAATTTGTATGTGCCAATTAAAAAAAAAAAAACTTCACTGCATCGGGAGAAGGGAATAGCAATATGCTAACATGGAAAGAAAAAGGAAATGGTGACAGATTCCACTTCACCCATTCATTGCTGGCTCAACAGATGGCTGTTCTACCTACAGAGATCACCCCAAGTGATTCTCCCTCGGGTGCTTTGCCTGTCTCTGTGCTGGCTACAGTGCCTAGCTGGCACCCTGCTATCTTCTACCTCTCCAGTTTAATACAGCTCAAGGACAAACCTATCGCAATCTTAGATTGCTGTGGTCATGCTAGGGAAGCAGGGGACAGAAAAAGGAGCACCATTTCTCCATCACAGGATGAGAGCACTTGGGCCAGTCAGGAAGGAGACTGGCCAATCCCGTGTAAAAAGAGAAAAAGCACAGTGAGCCCTCCATGGTGGCAGATCGTCCTCCACACACATCCACAGCAGTGGCAGTACACGGCAAGGGTGCTCAAGCTGTGAGTTCCCAGACATCCTCAGGTATCTGTGCAATTCAGCTTCCCACTCCTCTTGGTGATAGTTGACCTTATCAGTCCACCGTCAAATCTAGAAAAGATTTCTTGCAAAGGTTAGGACTCTTTGGCATTGCCTCCAGACCTTTGCTTTTCCATAGAACGTGATGCTGCATAGATAGATGTGATTCTAATGTGGGGTACAATGCAGAAGGAGAGGCAGACACCCTGTCTTACCCTATATGGTGAAAAAAAAAAAAAAAAAAAAAAAGGGCTGACCACAGAAGGCACTTAAGGAAATGCTCTTTTGAGAAGTAAGACCAAGGATGGCAAACAGGATTCTACTCAAGCAGCCAAATCTATTCAGCTGGTAGTAGTTTTGAGGGGCCCTGCTTTGAGGAGGATCTGAGTCTGTGACTGACTAGCAATGCCTGCCGTGGGCACAAGATTTCTAGAAGTAGCAAAAACAATTTGCTGTCACTTGCTGCTAGAGAGGACTAAGTATTGGTCTCTGTTGTTATTAAAAAGAAGGCTGGCCACAACACACATAATTACATCCAGCCTACGACCCTACTCTGGATATAGTGTCCTGTACACACGAGGTTCAAATCCAAGACTTTAGTAAAATCCTGAAAGCATTTTGTGGTTAAAATGGTGCTACGAATGATTGTTCACAAAGTGTGTAATACCTACCAGATTCTGTGTTCAGTATTTTACACATGTATGTGATTTTTCACAATAGACTCATAAAGGTATCGCCCTCTACACAGGTGAAGAGCTTAGGCTCAGCAGCATTGTTGCACCGCACTGCACAATGCTAGGGACATCATTCAACATAAGTTCTAGCATGTACTGAGACGACCCTAGGTTTAGACATAAGGCAAGTGTTCAAGGTCACAGAGGAAATAAAGATGCTGGAATGAGAATCCAGGATTGACATTTCATATGTTATTAACAGCTTTTGTAAGTAACCAAGAAGGGAAAGATGCCCTTAAATGTTCTAGAGATGAGTGTACGAATGAGCTGTTCCTGTCTGACTATGTGACACATGTTGTTTGGGCCAGGTTAGGGTATCTGCTGTTAATTCTCAAGCTTGCTCATAATCTTATTTCATGCACCACAGCATTTCAGAACAGACCACTGGTCACTTTCATTTTCAAAATCCACTTAGGTTCAGCTGACCAGAAACTGCCACGGGTGGAGTTGCAAGTGGGAAGTTCATTAATAATGCCAGGTTTGGAACACAGGTTTTCATCAAGTCCTTGGCAAAAACAGACACAAGAAGTGAGCGAGTGGTTAAGAGGAGGGCAGGGTTAGGGTCAGCTCATCCCTGTATCCTTGGGAGATTCACATTTGAAACACCAGAATGCTAGTGTTATCTGGAGAGCAAATGCAATCTCCAATCTGCTTATTCGGCTCAGGCAACCTTGCCATTGTAGAACTGTGTTGTAAAAAGCTGTCAGTAGAATTATGTGATTCCAAGGGGAAAATTCAGGCAGTAGGTGTGGCCAGAAATGTTTAGGGCAAAAAGAATAGGGAAGCCTCCTTCCTTAAGCCAAAAGGCAAGCATGAAAGCTCAAACTCAAGTCTACATGGGAGCTGGCCAGTGCAGTGGGCTCCTGTGTGGAGCTCTCCTGAAAACACATAGTGGCGAGGTCTGTATGCGGTCATCTGTGGTTTGGAAAGGCACTATCTGCTTGTCAGAAGACATTAAATGGATTAAAGATATACAGATATCACAATAAGGTATTTCATCTGAAGATCAAAAATGCTGAGTTCCTTTTCTTCAATCCTTTGTTTAGAATATTAGGTCCCAATTTTGTTTTTAAGAGAGCCCTTACCAAAGCCCAAGAAGCAGTGTGTATCGAAGATGACTGAAGAAGTAAGAGAAAACAGGAATTGTTAATAGGGGCACCTGATACTTCTAAATGGAAATCAATGGCATCCAGCTCTCCTAGCATAACCTGACCTCTGACCTTCGTGATAACAATTTCCCACTTGTTGGGGTCACAAGGCCTACATGGCTTTAAGAGAGGTAGACCAGGAGGCAGGATGTGCCTGACCATAGGTGTCTTTCGCAGGGACGGCTCAAGAAGAACAGTATTTCATGTCAGGTAGCACTGAACATCACATTCTGTGAGTAGCAGTGGTTCTCTGGGCACGGCTTGGTGTGGAGGATTTTCATGACCCTGTGTTTGTAACGATCATCTTGGAGTGAACCTGAAAATGCACTCTTCAATGGCAAACCTTGCCCACTATCCTTACCCCCAGGCCTCGACTTAAGTATTTTGAGCCTTTTCCATCTTTCCTCTGGGGCTGATCTGGGTCAGAAGTAAAGAGGGAGAAGAGAAGTAAGTGCCAAGATTGTTTTGGCACTGCCGTGGTTTCTACTGCTCTACTTGGGGGGAAGAAAGTGAAAGTGTCAGGTCCAAGAAATATGTTTCTTACTTTCTTTTTCTGATAGGAAGAACAGTGAGAAAAACAAATTGACCAGGCAGGAAAAGCAATGGTAGGGACGGATACACTAGGGGAAAGGAAGAGATGCTTCTGCTGAAAAGAAAAACTCCCTACCAGGGATAGAATTACACCCTTGAGGGCGTCCTACAAGTCCCAAAGAAAACAAATCTCTTGGGGCCCTGAACTCCACCTTATTCTGCTCCCCATCCGAACAGCCAGCCTGGGATGTCAACACTAGCATCCAGGGGGTAGTGAGGCATCTCAAACCTACACCAGTCAGCCTGTACGACATGATTACAGGTAACAGGATCTTGGCCAAGCCTATGAAAAATCAGGCCCAGCAGCTATTTCAGAAGAATGGCTGCACTTCTATGCTTGACTGGCCATGAAAGCTGTAAGCAGAAGAATGGGGAGACAGCCGAGGTGAGCCGGCATCAGCAGACAGGAATCCCACTGGAGCCAGCGCTGCTGACACCCGTCAGCACGTGCTGCTGAGCTTGCATGGGGAAGGCAACTGGTGACTGGAGCCAAAGCCGTCCTGGGAACTGCGAAGCTGACAGGAAGGGACAGAGGGCAATGTGACAGCATCCCCCTTGTAATTTTCAAGTTCACCTATACTTGTTGTGATGTCATTTTCACTTAGTAGTGGAGAGGGGTTTGAGGGCCCTCCTTCCAGGTACTTGGCGAGGGCCTGGAGCCAAGGAATGAAGGGGCTGTAAGAGGACAGATAACAGCCTGGTAGCCACAAAGCGCTTACAGCCCATCTCAGAATGGAAATTTGTTGGGCCAAACTCCAAAATAAACTCCTCCATTTGTTTAATAGCCTAATTCACAAATGCTGAGGGTGGGAACCGGAGCTGGGAGGGAGACGAGTTGCCTCCCTGAGAAAAGTGAAGGGATGTTAACTGCTTCTATTTGAACACTGAATTTTTTGAAAACACGTGCCCATCATTCTCTCATTACTCTTTAAGTATAATGGTTGGATGGACAGCCAGGAAGACCCAGGGCCCTGGAGAAAGTATACAATCAAGTCTTGGTTATGGACCTTGACAATGACAAATTCCTGAATCAGCAGTTTTGTGTCCAGCCTCAGTACTCCAATGGCTTCTTCCCTTCCCTACAGAGAGCTTAGAGAGATTCGCCAAAGAAATATAATAAACAACAACAAAAGAGCTTCTTCCCAGGCTCTAGAATTAGGTCACAGGGAACCACTTAGTAGATTTAACAAAGGTCCATTACTATGACAAAATATGATTTCTGTCCTCTAGTAGGGGAGAGAACCATACAAACAGTAACGTTGGCGAGCACATGGTGTTTGCAAGGGGTGCTGGGGGCACTGAGAGGAGGACATCTTACCCAGCTTGGGAGAGCTGGGTAAGGCTTCCCAGAAAAGGAGGTGGACCTTAAAAGACAGGCATAGATAGAGCAGCATGGAAAGGAGATAACTCATGTATTGGGTGGAGAGCATGAGCCCACAAAATGGTGGGAGAGAGAAAGGTAATGGTATGTCTGGGTAACTGACTATAGTGGGTCTCTTCTGATGAAGTGAGTGGAGGTAAGAAATGACACTGGAGAAGTAATGAAGGATATAGGTAAACTATGGATATAAGACTTTTTTCCCAGAGACAAGTGGGAATCCTGTTTTTTTTTTTTTTTAACAAATGCACTTCCATAGTCAGATTTGTTTTTTAAAAAGAACCAGATAAAGGTTCTTTTTAATAAATAAACCAGTGCCAAATGTAAATGAAGCAGTCATAATTTAAGAAGTAAGGCTCACAAAGGTTGAACCACAGAGGAAGCAGGAAGCAGGTGGATGTAAGAACTGACCACAGCAGAGTACACATTTAGGCATGGCCACTGCAACTCTTCTTACATTGCTCAGCATTTTGTGAGCACCCAGGATTGGAATCTGCGGTTCCTCATTGAACACTGACCCTGCTCAGTTGAAGTTGGACCTTTAGGAGTCCTTTAACCAGTCTCCAATATCCCAAGGCTGCAAGGTGGTAAAATATGACCACAACTCTGTGATTTGGGACGTATACCTTTGAGTTTTGGCATCTATCCTACAACCAACTCTGTGAGTAGAGATAAGTTACTGGAAAGCGGGAATAACCTTCCTACAGGTTTACTATGAGATTAAAATATTGTATACAGAATTACTTTCAAAAAATTAATGGAAAATTAAGTTTTGATCACTATTAAGACAGCAGTCTTTAACCAGACCATCTGTCTAAACTTGAAAGTCAACTGGTGGGTGATGAAGTGGAAAGGGGGTGTGGGGAGGTGAGAAGAGCCTAACGCCCCCACCCCCAATACCTCTGAAATGCTGTGGCATGCGAGCTGTTTAGGAAGCTGACCATGGTGCATGCCCTTTGTCCTGGGCAGTGGTTGAGATAATAAAGAATGAGACGTTGCTGCAAATGCCTGCAACATTGCTAGACTGCCCGCTTGCTCTTGTAGCAGATAATTATCAGTGGCTCCAGCCAGGTTCCCAGGGGACATGGCAAGCAGGGAGTGCTAGAGAGCACATTTCACTGTTGTCCTCGCCCAGGCATCCTTCACCTTCCTAGATTCCCCCATGGCTGGAAGTGTCCCCTTCTCTTTGACCCAGAGATTGCACTTTGTTGCCTTCCCTCCTCCCATGGGTCTCCTCAGTGGGGAAGGGCCCTGTCTGGACCTCAATCAACTTTAAACTGCTTGGAATCGGGCACCCTTTTCAGACAGGAGTCAGCACACTGGGAGCTAAAATGACAGACATGGACCCACCTTTCCTTTTACTCTATGTTTCTCTCCCAGACATACACCTTTCCATAAATAGATACCAATATTCATGGTGAGCCCTCATTACCTGGAAATGTAAATACATTCTCTTTTAATAACAACGTGTGATGCTTTTATGGATCTTTGCTTTTCAAAAAAAAGCAGGGGTAGGGGAGAAAGAGGAAAGCCAAGGCTGTGCCCTGGCCACTGCATCCTGCAGCATGAGCTCCCCAGGGGGACGTCCTCCCTTCTGATGCCAGCAGGAAAAAGGGAAATAGGTCAGGGCAGCAGCCCGAGTTTTCAGCTGGGGCTGACAGCGTAAAGATGTCATTGTCCAGTCAGCAGCAAAAGGCAGTGTCTGAGGCCTCAGAGAGGACAAAGGGTCATTGAGCAAGACCTTGGAAACGGTCACTGAACCTTATATATCCTTGTTACTGCCAGCGAACTGCATCTAATACAGCCTGGAAATACCAAACAGTACGTTGTGACACTGATCTCAGACAGTTCAGGCTTCCCCCAGCTAGCAGCCATCACAGGGCTGTCCGTGCTGCAACTGGTCAGCAAGAGTGTCAAGATGTGACACACTTGTTCGGGCCAGCTGACCTTCTGCGAGAAGGTCAAGAGAGCCCATATGACAGTGCTACTCACAACAAGGGACTCCAAAGGGAGAGGAATGCTTGGGATTGCTAGATCAGTCTTTCAGACAGGGATACCAAGGCTGGAAAGAATCACGTACCCAAGAGCACATGATAACTGGAGTGTGAAAACCTAGGAGTTTGCACTTTTAAGCCAGTTATCTACCCATTAGCTCATGCTGTCTCTCATCACTACTTCTGGGAAGATGCTAGCAACGGGCACAATTCCCCATCTGGGAAATTACACCAGATCTTCCTGTCCTTGGCAGTGTGGCAGGCAATTGCCTTAAAGAGGCAGCTGTACAGAGGGGAGGGGAAGGAGTGAGGAGGAAGGGGATGTCACCAAACGCATGCTGTCCAAGAGGAAACAGCACTCACAGTCACAGCTACAGCGACAGACACAATCATCTCATGTTGCGTGGTCTGGAAGCAGCCCAGCCTCTGTGGCAGGGGACAAGACAGCCAACTTATACTTTCAGGGCTCCAACAAGCCACTGAAACCCAATTCAGCACACCCCTAAGAATTCAAGTGGCTATTACCTAACAAAAGTTTATTTAGGAAAATGGGCAGTGGACCAGATTTGCCCACTGCTGCTATATATCAACAGAGTGCAGTGAGGTTGGGAAGCAAAATTCTTTGGCTGCTTTGGGCTTCAAGGTCAAATACAAGATCAAGTACATACAAGCTGTCTAACTTACTGTCCTCCCTACCCTGGGGCTAGCAACACCATCAGAACGCCTAGACCACTGACCAAGAACAGTCCTCTCCGACTTCCAAGTGAGGGCCAGAACAAAAGCTAACAGGAACCAATGGTTGAGGAGAAGCACCAAGTAGAAAGATGGAGAGAAACAAGAAGTGCAGTGAAAGGTAGCAGGACAGACAGTGGTGGCTGGAAGTGTGGGAAGCTCTGGGCAGACGAGTGTCAGCCATTGTGTGACGAGTTCAGGGACAGCAGATTGATCAGGTCTCAAGATAACGGGGCCATTTCAAAATGTAGCGAGACTTGTCTGATACTTGCAGGCTCCATAGGAAGTTATGGGATGGAAAGACTACAATTTTGTCTTTTACCCAGAATAAGAGAAAGGCAGGAATTCCTGTACTGTCCAGACAAATCCAGAAAAATGTGCTTAATAAACATGGGATTGTTTTTCTGTGCCAGGCACCCTATATGCCAGCTTAGTGAACTCTCCTTGGCATGGGATGGTTTCACTGTCCCTTCCTAACTCTAGATTGTTCTCAAGTCAGTTTATGGTTTCACATATGGGAGTCCAACTTCACAACCAGGACACTCTTTGCTTCAAAATCATACAAGCTGTGTACTTCAACATCCCTATAGTAATACAGATTGACAGGAACTGGGGAAAGCCTGATGGGTATAAATAAATCCAGGCCAAAAATAACATGAAGAAAACATTTAAAGGGAAAGGATGGGGCAAGGCCACGGACACTCACATCTGCAGAACACCTGGCTCTCTCAGCCAAATCTGAGCAGCATGGGAATTAGGAACAAGTTCAAAAACAACCAGCTCAGCTGCGGCCGTCGCAGCACTGTCTCGACTCCAGCAGAGCTCCTGGAGTGAAATGTGGCACAACGCAGGCTGCCCTGCAGGTAAGAGATAGCTGAGCGGGAGCTGTGCGACCACACGGAGGAAGCAGCAACGCAACAGACGGTTTTCCCTCACTGAATCCTCATGTGGCGGGGGGAAGAGGGCAGAGAGAAAAGGTCCCCAAGACAATTTATGGAATCAAAAAGGTGGCATTACACAGGTGAAAGCAATGTAGTAAAACGACAGCCTCTTCATTCCTAGGCTGTTCAGAAAACAATTTTCATACATTAGATGAAGTGAAATGCCAAGGGAAGTGGGTGGCATCTGATTCCTATAGTCAGAATCTTGAATTCTGGTTAGTTTAGGCCATCCTCAGATTTTCCTCGGTGTAAAGAACTTTCCATGGGCAGGTTAAGCCACTGACTGCATTGCCAATATCCCATAAGAGCACAGGTTGGAGTCCCAGCTGCTACACTTGCAACCCAGCTTCTTACCAATGTGCCTGGAAGATGTCCCAAGTACTTGGGCCCCATTGCCACCTACATGGGAGACCCAGATGGAGTTCCAGGCTCCTGGCTTTGGCCTGGCCCAGCCCCAGCCACTGTGGCCATTTGGGGAGGGAACCAGTGAATGGAAGAGCCCTTGCTCTCTCTGCAACTCTGTTTTTCATATAAATAAATAAATCTTTTTTTTTTAAAGACCTTTCCAAGGGGCCAGACAAGGTCATCATGTGAACTGCTAAGAAAATGCAGTAAGGTTCATTGTCAAGGACAATCTTTTCACCATTCAAACCTTAGCGAGTATCCAGACCAAGGTAAGGTCACGATCCCTGTGAGATAGTTAAGAGAGCTTTCTTACTGCCTTTAGTGGTCGGTGTTCAGTTTGACCTACAGCACTCTGGGATATCATCACTGTGTCAAAATCATGATCAGGAAGAAAGTGCCTGGGGAAAAAAATAAGGGGTGGCAAAGAAAGGGAAAGAAACTCCAGGAAGCAGATAATCTGACTTAGATAGTGGGTAAGGAGAATGCCCCCAGCAAATACCTCTGGCAATCCAGCAATGAGAATTCCTCTCTCTGTCACAAGGTCAGCCAAGACAGAAACCCATTGCTGCTGCTTCTGTCACGTCTGGAAGTCATTAGTGGACTCAACTGCTTTGGCTGTCACAGACACTCTGTGCATTATCCGAAGGCCCATAAAATTAGAGGGAAGTTGTACAATATTTGCCTTTTCCACATAGCCCTAAGTCACTTGAAAATCTGCGCCAAGTACTGACAGACAACTGAGAGTATGGATTCCTGAAATGCTTCTATGGCAGAGGGCTATCTTAACTGAACAGAAATTCAAGCTATATTGTGGACTTCTACTAATCTAAGAATTTCGACTTCCCAAACAGGCATCTCCATAAAAAACAAAATACAGGCAGTGAATCTGAGAATACAAGCAGGTCATACACCCACCCAAAAAAAAAAAAAAAAAAAAAAAAAAAGTATAAATGCCCAACAAAGCAGATGTAGCACCTAGCATTTGTAGTTGATATTTGGGAAATTAGACCTCTGTCTCTTGAACTGAGAGTATAGGATTTGTTTCACCTAATTTGTTTCTTTCACAAAATGAGAAGGCAAATGCGAGAGGATTCCCACGGAGATGGCAACCAATCGTAATGCTACCACTAAGGTGGAAGTCAAAGTGGTCATTATCTCAAGGCTAGGGTACTCCAACACGAGCACCTCCTGTACCTCGCTCTCCCTCATAGCGTGTCTGCTGGCGATTCAAATCAAAATGTGACACTGAGGCTTATCAAAAAGCTATGCATCTCATCATCCTGTAGCTCTGCACAAATGATGACACTGCATGGAACCTGGAAGGGCCTGCTGGATTTGCTTGTAAAAGAAACAAGGACAAAGGCAGACTCGGTACCTTCAACCTGAGCCCACTTCCCCACTGTTCCTTTCTTGTGCCCACCTAGCAGGATGAATGGCTGGCATACTCCTGCAAAGAAGATGGATCTGCTCCCCAAGCCTTGCCCCAAATTAGCAGGTAGAAGGGCACCACAGCAGCTGAGAGCCTAACTCCGGCCTGCAAAAGCCAGCCCAATAGGCAGAACCAGAAATACAATTAAATTAAGTCAGAAAACCCGCTACAGAAAATGCAATTACTCAAAGATACAAATAAATGTTCAAAGAAAATTGGCCCCTGACAGGGTTAGTCAAGCTTCTAAATCCAGCTGGAGGCAGGCCGCTCGGGCTAATTCGCCAAGGAGGAGGACTGCAAAGCTGTGAGCTCTCTGCATTAGGGTCCTCGCTGGGCTGGCCTGGTGTTCACCACACATCCCAGACCACCAGTGGGGAGGAGTAATTTGCAGGCGAGGGGCCAGCAATGCAGTGCCCATGCAAATACGACGTGGGCAAACACAAGAAGGGATCGTGGATGCGCACGGCTGAGCAGTGGACAAAGAAACTGATAGGCGTATGGCAACTGATATGTTGCACCCCTACAGAAGAAGCAACTGGAAGATGTCCTACCTCTCGCTGCAGCACCAGTTCCTTGGTGAAAAGTGTGGCTTCTTCACTGAAGGGCTCTCCTTCTTGCACAAGGCCTGGGAGGTTTCGGGCTCCCCTGGGGCATTCGATGCCTGTATTGGGACAAAAGAAGAATTTGTGGTGAGAAGGGGCTGGCCTAGGGCTACGTGCCAGCAGGGATGGTCCCCTGCCAGTTGCCACCTGTCACGCCTGAGTCCCATACTGATACTAAACTAGAGGCCCTGGGAGAAGTGGAGGGTTTTAGCTCTTTCTCCTCAGATGCAAAAAAAGTAACAACGTCACAACAGAAATGACAGCGAGGGGCTCTCAGCCACAGCACCTGGGAATGGGTAGAAACCTGCAGAAAGGAGTGTCCCTAAATGAGATGCGCAGCAAACACTGCCTCCAAGGTTTGGCAAGAATCCTCATCGTGTACTCTCTGCTCCTAGCACTGCTGTGGCCTCACAGCTTTCCCGTCGCTTACATAAATGGTGCTCTCACCTAAATGACACTGCTATCCCAGCCATTCTGCCTCCTGAGAGCCGTTCCAGCTGCCTCCTAGACACTGCCTCCTTACTCTAGCTGTCACAGCAAATTCAAAAGTGTTAGTTCAGTGTCATTTTCCTCTTCAAATAAGCTCCCCCCACTGTCCTCTGTATATTTTGATCAATAGTACCATCGGATTTTCATTGAGAATAAGAGATAGGGATAAATAATACTGAAGAAGGAAAAGGGATCTGCAATCTCTCTGACCTGAATTCATATCCAAATTCTACCACTTAATTAGCTTTGTGACCTTGACCAAATTACAGAACAAAATCTCAGTTTCCCTATTTGTCAAACAGATGCGGTACTGTATCTACTTCAGAGGTTACTGTGTGAGCTAGCAGAGATTCTATTTTATTTTTGGGTCTGGCGCTGTGGCTCAGCAGCTTGAACAGCTGTCTGTGACTCCGGCATCCAATATGAGCACTGTTTTGAACCATGCTGCACCACTTCCAATCCAGCTTCCTGCTAACAAGACTGAAAGTGGTGGAAGGCAGCCCAAGTAATTGGGTCTCTACCACTCACGTGGGAGACCCTGATGGAGTTTCAGGCTCCTGGCTTTGACCTGGTCTAGCCCTGGCCATTGTGAGCATTTGGAGAGTGAACCAATGGGTAGAAAATCTCTCTCTCTGTCTCTCTCTCTCTTTTTTTTTTTTACTGTTTTTTTTTTTAATTTCATAAATGTGAATTTATAAAGTGCAACTTTTGTATTATTGTGGCTTCCCCTCCCAACCTCCCTCCCTCCCGTGGCCCTCCCCTCTCCCTCTACCATCCCGCCCTTTATCAAGTTTCATTTTTAATTACCTTCATATACTGAAGATCAACTTAGTATGTACTAAGCAAGGATTTCAACAGGCTGCATTCACACAACCGCACAAGGTATAGGGTATTGTTCCACTAGTAGTGTTTTTAAGTTTCATAGTAAAACACATTAAGGACAGAGATCCTACGTGGGGAGCATGTACCCAGTGACTCCCGTTGTTGATTTAACAATTGGCACTCTTATTTATGACATCAGCAATTACCCGAGACTCTTGCTATGAGCTGTCTAGGCTATGGAAGTCCCTTGAGTTCACCAACTCTGAACTTGTTTAGTCAAGGCCGTGTCTCAGTGGAGGTTCCTTCCTCCCTTCAGAGAAAGGCGCCTCTCTCCTTGATGGCCTGTTCCTTCTGCTGGGGTCTTGTTCACCAGGGTCTTTCATTTAGATTGTTTTTTGCTACCGTGTCATGGCTTTCCATGCCTGTGTGTCTCTCTTTCTTTCTCTGTAACTCTGCCTTTCAAACAAATAAAATAAATCTTAAAAAAAAAAAATTGTTTTTTGTTTTGTCTTAAAGATTAGTTTATTTGAAGGGCAGAGTGACAGAGAGACAAGGTAAGACAGAGAAAGAGATCTTCCATCTGCCTCTTCACTCCCTAAAGGGCTGCAACAACCAGATCTGGGCCACGCCAAAGCCAGGAGCTAGAAATCCACGCTGGTCTCCCACATGGGTGGCAGGGACCCAAGTGCTTGGGCCATCTTCTGTTGCCTTCCCAGGCACATTAGCAGGGACTGGGACTGGAACTAGACCAGCTGGGAATCAAACTAGGTCTCTGGCACAGGATGCTGGCATGGCAAGTGGGAGCTTAACCTGCTGTACTACAATGCTGGACCCTACAACACATATTTGATGACAGTGCCTGCCATGTGGAATGGCACAATGCATTTTAGCTATTATTACTATCATCTTTGTCATTGCCATCACTACTGCTAGGCTGAGTTTCCTTTGACCTTGACTGGCCTGTGAGATCCCTGAGGACAGAATGTTGTCCTTCACACTTCTCTGAATCCAATGACTATTTCATTATAAAATAACTATTCATTAACTAACCAGGCAGCCCGTCTTCTTTCTTTGCAAGTATGTTTATCATTAATAGTGGACCTCTGTGACAGACCATGAAAAACATTACATTTGTACATATGGGTAAGACTTTACAAATAGTTTGAAGAAATTCATGCTGGGGCTATTATTCTGAATTAAAAAGTTGAACTGGAGCTGAGACCTGGAAATTCAGGAGAGGATGTGTGAACTGTCCAGATCTCTGAAGCACTGGCCCAAGTGGTCTCACATGAAGGCACAGGAGACTTGGCGTGGCAGGTCAGCAGTAAGGCAGCTGGGCTACACCACAGACACCTGCTGGACGGCCTTGGGGACAAGAGGGCCCACTGCTGACAGCACAAGTGGCATAACTCGCTATGGGTAATAGCAGGTGACCACTGCTTTTCCTGGCCACAGCAGCCTGGATCTTGAATTTTCAGAAGATGAAGAACAGCTTTCTCTGTGAGCCTCAAGGCCTCATACATGGACTACATGGCACAAAAGGAAGTGATGGGTGGGCAGTGCTGTAGCAGGAGGGGAGACTGAGCTGGAGGCAATGCCCATCTCTCGCCCTCGCAATGACGGGGTGGCTGAAGGCCCTGCTAGGTGTCATGTGGGCAGGAAGATCATGGGGAATGCTGGGAAGGGTGAGAAGTTACTTTTGTAACAGAAAGCAATAAAGTTGTAAGTCAGAGTCTGAGGTTAACCCTGGAGGGAGAGATGAAGCAGGAGTAAAATGGAAAGAAAGATGGCCTGTGTTTCCCACCATCTCAATAGCCAAAAACACTTTTCATTTTATATCTGCAAGCTAAGCAAAAGCAGAATTGCCAGAGAGAAAAATAAACAATTGCACTGAACTGTTCTGCCACATAACCACGGATAACGCACGACCGCAGAAACAAGAATCATGCTGAAGATCCTCAGTTTGTTTCTGACCCCTGGCAGCCACTCAGGTGGGACAGTCTGGGGTGCCCTGGGGACTAGCAGTGGGGTGAGGGAGGGCAAAGTACTGAACCCGAGGCACCCGGGGGAGAGAGTTTTCAGTCGAGGGCACGAAGATTTCTGAGTCACACTAGTGGAGGGCCTTCGCTCCTCCTGTGACTTCCCAGGTATTCTGAAATATGAAGAGGTCGGGGAAGCCATGGGGAGCCCGGCAGCTTGCTCTGCGTCCTAGAGACCACCAAGTGATTAAATGGAGAAAACACAGTGGCTAAATAGGCCCAGGGAGTTAAACAACTTCAGCAGCAATGTATTCCAAACATTTTACAGCAGAGAGTCCTTTGGGCTGGTGGAAGCTGAACCCCAGCCGCTCTAGGTAGATAAAAAGGCAAAGGAGGGTCTTTGTTCCATGGGCTGCTCGGCTCCCAGCGGCTGAGCTCCTGCTAGTCTAGGGGAGGAGGCTGACACAGGCTGCTTCCCTGCCCCCTTTCATGTGGAAATAAGTAAACAGCCACTCATCAATGCTGTCAGACAGGTGGGTGAGAGGAAGGAATCAAACCTCTCTCTGACCCGTCCTCTCTGAAGTCCCTCCCTCCCCGGAACAAGGGGGCCTCTAGGCAGGCTGCCGAAACAGGCACTCAGAAATGGGGAACAGGGGAGGAGGCAGAATCTATTACATGAGCAAGGCTCAAAGTCAGGGCCAGGAGAGCAGGAAGGGGTTTGTGATATCTGAATGCCTAAGCCAAGCTAGAGCTGCCTATACAGAGTAGCATAGATAAGTGGTTTTCCCTGCCTCCAGCCCCGTGTTGTGGCATAGCTAATCCAGGTCCTTGCTAACGTGCCTGGGAAAGCAGTGAAGGATGACCCAAGTCCTTGGGCCCCTGCACCCATGAGGGAGATCAGGATGGAGCTCTGGGCTCCTAGTATCAGCCTGGACCAGTCCTGGCCTTTGAGGGCATTCGGGGAGTGAACTAGCTAATGGAAGATCTCTTGATCTCCCTCCCTCCTTCTAGTAAATAAATAAGTCTTAAAAAAGAAAAAAAGAAAAAAAAAAGTGAGAAGGAAGTTCAAAAGCTGCTCTGAGTGTTTTCCAGTTTCCAGATTTGCTTTTGTATCCTAAGTGATCCAGGAACAGGGCACAGGATATGCTGTCCACTGACAAGGAGAACACAAAAATGTTAACATCCGAAACCAAAAAGGCAGCTGTTGTTGCTCCTGAAAACCCTGGGGCCTCATCTCTCATGAGGCAGGGAGCGTCCAGGCCATACAGTACCTTTACTCAAGCAAAGTCTGCCATCAAAGGCTGGTGTCCCTGCTACACTGCCTTCTTAGCAATAAAAACAACTTACACAAACAAACAAACAAACACAAAAGGCAAAGAAAATAGGCAAAGGAAAAGAAAGCTGGGCGTTCAGGACCCTCCCCCCCCTTCCCCCAGCTGCAGCTGAGCTGAGCAGGCGAGCAGGCAGCAGTGGAGGGCTCTGGAGGAAGGGAGGGTCTGGGGCTGTAAAGACGAAGTGAGAGATCACCAGTGTTCCTGAAGCTCTCCCTAGCTGGCAGAGGAAGCGCCTGTAATCCGGGATCCTGCACATTACCACTAATAGCTGTCTTTTTCCATAGTGCAGTGGTGCAGTGCTGCCTGCTGATAAGGACATATTAACTCAAGTGCCACGGGTGCAAGTTAACTGCCAAGTTCACCCTGGACACCTCCAAGCCCATCAAGAAGCAAAAAAATTCTCTTAATTTTAAATAAAGTCACATCTTTTAAAAAAAAAGCCCAGATACTCTAAAACATTTTTTTACACTTATGGAATGTGGCGGGATGAAGAGAGTCAGCCCCCGAGGTGCCCTCTTAGCTGACTTTCAGAAGAGCAAGCAAAACCCTTGCCCCTTCCTCGAGTTGTATATACACCTGCTACAGGTAAAAACTCACTCTGTACACCTTTGCTAGGCTTTTTGCGATGTGAATGGTTTACTATGAACATCTGAAACAAACAAAAAGTAATTAAATTTAAAAAGGGATTTTGCCTTACCATGTATGGTTTAGGAAGAGAGACTTTATTAGCACCTGTCACACAGCATGGTTGTGGTTCCTGCTCTGCTACTGACAAAGTAGTCAACCCTTCCAGACTCATCACGGTCTCTATTTACTATATAAAGGATCTGTGGAGTCTCATCTGGGCAAAATCCTACAATTTTGGTTATGACCTTTTGTGATTCCTTACCCAAGGCTTACTCATGGTGTACAAGGTGCTTCCTTTACAACTTAAAATGCTGGAATAGGGAACATCATCATATTAAAAAAAATTATACATTTAGAGAGACACTGATTAACTAGATCAATTAACACAAACATTTGGTCAGTCAGCTTTGGAACAAGAAGTACGAATTCTTGTTAATGACAAGATAATGGCTATATAAGAGATTCTATTGATGGCTATGTGAGAATTATAAATTATCCTGAATATTTTATGCTGTATATTGAGCCTTATGATAATTAAGCCCCAGGACTCAGAGTGTATTTGCTTTTTCCATCACTGGGCAGTGTGGCAAATCTGCCTTAGCAGGAAGTGACAGCCCCGCGGTGGCACTTAGTCCAGTTACAAAGAGACCAGGCCTAAGAAGGAGGAAACAAAAGGAAAGAACAATTTGTAGGATTAGTCAGTGCTGTCCTCAGATGGGCACAGGGCACGGGAGGCATGGAAACGAACTCTTTCTTCTGAACGTGTGAGAACCCCACACCTCACCAAGACCTCCCTGCCCCCCAGCCCCGTCACAGTGCCTGCTCTGCGCTCGGCACTGCGCTGGAAGGTAAGGATTCAGTGCTGCGCAAGAAGGACTCTGCTCATGAAGCGGAATCCCCAGCTAGAGAACCGTTTTCCTCCGCCATCGTGTCAGGTGTGTCACTGGTGACTGATTTTGCCTGCAGGTAGCCTGTGGTTGCACAGCGGTGAGAACCACTGAGATGTGTGAGAGGCAAGTGGTTGACGTCGGCATGTGTGTCTACGAAACTGCTGGCAGAAGGTGGCGGACTGAGGAGCCGGCCTTGGGAGCTTTGTTTTCCAGCACGTGACCCTGGCCTCTGCTCTGGCCTCCAACACCTGCAAGTCGGGAATGGCAGGGAGGGGACGAGGAGGTGCTGTTCTACCAGCTCTGTCCTAACAGATCAGTAGAGATCAGGAGAGCCAATGGGATTCTTTCTGGAATGTGAATTGTACAGAAGTAAAACATCAGCCCGTGAAGGCGCCAGAGAAAGGAGGTAAGGAGCAGAGCAGCTAATAGGTTAGCACTAGAGGTCTGCAGCGGGGTCCCTGGGACGGCCTCAGGTCAGAACGATGCTCCAGGGTGCAGATCTGTGACACCCAACTCACCTGGGATCCTCTACCATTCTCTCTGACATTCCCGCAATTATGCACTCTCCCTCATAATTTCAACCAAAGTAAAACTAACGAGTGGGCGCTGTGTCATGATCAGGTCTTGTTCCTCCCAGCACTCAACACCCATCTAGCACCCAGTGGCAGTCTACATCTTCAGTACATGTGAAAAATACTCCCAAAAGGTAAACACACCAAGAGAGAAAGGGTTACTGAGTTGGCGGGGCTGTAGACTAGTCTGATCCACCTGGAGAAAGGAGGAGTTTTATACAAACACGAGGAGTGGGGCAGTCTGAATCCCTAACTACACACATCCTACTTCCCATGGTTACATCATGCTTTAAGGATAAAAAAAACATAGCATAGCTACATCATTTACTCCAGCGGTCTTTAAATTAGCATATTTGGAGAGTGAGGTTTAAATACCCAACAGGCAGTCCACAGGAGCAGCAGTGTCAGAGACCCGAGGCCAGCCCGGGCAGGGATGCGTAGCTTCCCATACAACAAAGGAGGAAGACAATTCCTCCTGAAGACCCATGGTCCGCTCCAGGAAGCTATGTGGCCACATGGCAATGCGGAAAACTGGAGCACACTTAAAGAGAGCAGGGGAAAGTGACTCAGGGGCGGGGAGGCCTGCCTTCAAAAGGAAGATAAAAGGAGCTAAATCTGTGCGGCTCGGCTAAGCGGTGACTAAGAGGGTGACACGATAACAATCTGCAAATATTTGAAAGGTGTAAGCACAGGAAGGCAGGGAAGATGCTTCACTTGTAAACAGGGGGGTAATCATTAGGGGGAAGAAAAGCTGGACGAAATATTGGAAAATCTTAGTGTGCGGAGGATGACTGGGCTAAAAGTAACTTTTCCAAAGGCAAGCAAATGTTAATCGATGCTAAGTCTGGAAAAGGGGTCACTAAGTCCACCCCTCGGCTCACAGTGAAAGCAGCGCAGGCCAGTGCGTGGTCTAGATTTATGCAAAGAGCTTGTTAATAATTCAAATCTAAATACCTCTGCTTTAAATACTGCTCCTGGAAATGTCAACACAATGCTGGTTGTGCAAACCATGGAGGACACAATATGGCAGTCCTGGGAGGACTTTCAGAACAAAAACGCCTGGCAAGCAGATAAAAGTGGGGGTTGGCGTAGACGATGCAAGGGACAGATAGCAGGGAAAAGGACAGGAGACTGGGGCATCCAGCAGTCATCTTCATGGCTGGTCTCTTAAGACGGAGGCAGGAATGTGGGAAAAGGTTTCCAGATGGGAAACTATGTATACCTCTGCCCTCCTTCTGTATACAGACTCCCCCGGAGTCATTGTCAAGGACAAGGGAAGGCACAGAAAGAACCAAAATAAGCTTCCTGTCACAATGACTGCACTCCAATACCTTTGCCTGAATTCCTGCTGCTGCAGCCTTCTCAATTTATAATCCACAAGCTCTCAGCAGGTTTTTTTTTTTTTTCCTGAGCCAGTATTGTGGTGGAGCAGGTAAGCCTGCCTGTGATACTGGCTTCCCATATGGGTGCTAGTTTGTGTCCTGGATGCTCTGCTTCTGAAATAGCTCCTTGTTAATGTGTTTGGTAAAGCAGTGCAAGATGGTTGAAGTGCTTGGGCCCCTGCCACCCACATAGGAGACCTACAAGAAGCCCCTGGTTCTGGGCTTTGGCTTGGCTCAGCCCTGGCCACAGTAGCCATCTGGGAATTGAACCAGCAGATAGAAGATTCTCTTTCTCTCTCCCTGTAGCTCTTTCAAATAAATCTTAAAAATAAAATAAAATAAAATAAAACAAAAAAGCCCTCCTACATATGGAGAGTGAAATACATGCTGATAGTGTTTCCTAGATGAATTCAAACTTCTTTGGTAGTAATATAGTTATTCCTTCCTTAAGGGTCAAGAACAAACTCTTCTGTTGTTTTTGCTGGATCACTCCACAAATGCTGGCAATATAATCCAGGCCTCCTGTGTGGATGGCAGGAACCCAATTACTCCAGCCATCGTTGCTGTCTCCCAGGGTTTGCTTCAGCAGGAAGCTGAACGCAGGAGCTGGAAACTGCAGTCAAACCCAAGCACTTGGATGTAGAACCAGGCCTCTTAACTACTAGGACAACAGCCAGGTCCAGGAATAAAAACTCAGCTATCAACATGAAATGCAGGGGGTATAGGGCTAGTGTTGTGCAACGTTTGAAGCTGCCACCTGCAACACAAGAATGCACCCAGGGGCGTGGGTTGAAGTCCCGGCTGCTCCATTTCCAGTCCAGCTTCCTGCTAATGCACTTCAGAAAGCAGCAGAAGATGGCTGGAGTACCTGGGTCCCTGCCACCTGTGTGGGAGACTTGGATAGAGTTTCTGGCTTCAGTCTGGCCCAGCCCTGACCAGTGCAACCATTTGGGGAGTAAAGATCTCTTGCTCTGTTTCTCCTTTCCCTTCTGTCTCTGCTTTACAGATCAATAAAATAAATCTTGAAAAACAAAAATAGAGTAGTGGCAGAGAGGCCATGGCCTATCAATTAAAAATACATACAAAGTCAAATCAGTTCATATTGCTAGTTCTCAGAACTGTATGCAACACATCTCACACACCAAAAGCTTGCACGTGCTTCTTGCTCATACGCTTTAAGGCAGAAAAAAATCTGAAGGAAGAAAAAATTTGAAAGACAGAGAGACAAAGATCTTCTATCCGTTGCTTGGCTCCCCAAATGGCCACAATGGCCAGGAGCCAGGAACTCCATCTGGGCTTTCCGCATGAGGTGGGAGGGGCAGCCACTGGGGCCATCACCCACTGCCCTCCCAGGCTCCTTAGCAGGGAGCAGCATCAGAAGCAGAGCAGCAGCTGGGACTCGATCTAGCACTCCAATATGGGATGCCAGCATCGAAAGAGGCAGCTTACCCCGCCGTGCCACAACACTGGCCCCCAGTGGGTTTTTAAGAGTTAGTTCTCAGTTTGTTATGGAAAGGTGCAGAACTAAAATAAGGATTTAGCATTTCTCAACTTCTTTGTTCTTTAAACCTCCACTTTGTTACCTCGGGGGAGGTAGCATCTTGAGGGCCAATTTTGGAGCATGTCACTGCTAAAGCTCTTTCAATGATCAGAATACAGGGGATAAAAGAAGAATGAAGGGATCCTAATTAAAGGGATCAAACATCCCAGGTAATTGTAGTCAGGGGAGTCAGAACTGGGCAGATGCAGAGACTGACGCTGTTTTTAGTTCATAGAACCAAATTTTTTAGGATAGCCCTTTATTAGCTTGTTCTGATTTTATAGAGTTTGATGCATTTGTTGAAAGCCCAGGAATTGAAGTTAATTGGGAGAAAGGAACAATAGAGGGAGTCTTCCCATTGCAATGGCAAAGGGAACTGCAGCTGCCTTAGAAGAAAAGGAGGAAGCAAATGGGGGTAGAGAGGAGGAAGGAAGTGCAGAGCTTTCCTCCTAAGGATGCTTGAAGTTCTGGTACAAGTCGTAATGGTTATTGTTAGCCTGCCAATAGCAGACGCCTGTCAGCAGTTGTTCAAGGTAAGGGGTGTGCCAGTCCTCTCTGTGGCCCCACACCTGGCACACAGGAGATGCTACAGAACTGCTTGCTACATGAATGCCAGGGAAGAAGAAATCTAGCAGAAATAAACCAAATAATCACGTCAGGACAAACTCCTTTCCCGGGTTCTATGCACACAAATCAACACTTGGAGATTTGAGGAGTTCTAGGAACTCTTGATTCCAGGACTTGACCGTGAGTGGTTGTCAAACGCTGAATTACTGGCTGTGGTAAGTGGAAGAGACAAGGAAAGGATGGCTTAGAAGTCCAATACTGGATTTCCTGCCCTGGATCTAGCTGGGCAGTATGTAGAAATGCCTTCATCAAACTAGATTTAGTGTTAGCTTCAGAAACCAAAGACTCACTCTCAGCCTAGGAAAGTTTTTGCAGAGTGGCTACATTAGAAAAACCTTTTATAATTCTCCTCACTGCAAAACAGTATCTGAAAACAATGATACTTAGAGAAAACTCTCATTGATTAAGGAGGCCTTTCTCTTCCTGTGGCATCCCAAGAGTATGGCAATAAACAACGCAGCCAAGCTGATTCTGGGGTGTGTTGTGGAGGGGGGTTTGGGGATGGCAGGCTGTCACCTCCAAAAACACTTGCTTGCTTTGGGGATTTGCCATAAGCAGCAGCTGTAATACTAGCATCACCAACTAACAGACAAACAAAACAACTGGGCAGAGGAATCTCTGCCCCCCAATTATTTTTTTCCTTTGGATTTCCTTCATTACACATATCAAAAGAACAACCTCATACTGTTATTAACACAATCACAGAAAACCAGGAATTCAAGGTCAGAAGCTAGGGCCACGATGGCCTCTCCAATGATGAGGAATCTGCCACATGGCTCAAGCTTTTATGTAACACACAGGCAGTGCAGAGACAGCGCCTAACAAGCAAGCAAACTCAGTGTCTGAGCAAGGAGGGGGAGTTGGTTTCTATGAGAACCTCATTTCTTGCTTTCTCCGACTTATTTTAAACATGGAACTTTATCTTTGAATAAAATAAAACTTAGATGAACCCCCTCTTTCATTTTTGGCACCTAATCTTGGTCCTTTACTTTCCACATTAATAAAGAGAAAAATTCAAATCTAGTGTCCAGGCCCTTTGAGGGATGAGCTACTGGGTGGGGGAAGAGAAAGCCACAGGAAATGCCCAAGCACAAGCTTCCAGAAGGTGTTCTGGCACACACCTGGCAGTGAAATGTAAAATCCACTTACTTGCATAAATTTAGAGTGACTTTTTCTCAACCAAGCTGTGTTGTGTTATTTGAACAAAATGGTTCTGGGATGTGTACAGAGTACTTCCAAACTATTGCCTTTCATGGGCTTTCACTCAAAGGCCACAGCTCTGAGGCGAGTTCTACATATTTAGAGGTTAGTTCACTGAATGGAACGGGGCAAAAAGCAAATAGCATCAGAAGACCAAGGAACAAGCTGCAAACATAAACAGCGTGAGAGCTGAGAGTCCTTTAGTAACAGCCCTTTACCTTAGTAACTTGGTTCTGGAAAACCAAGGTTCTCAAGAGTACAGCCCAGGTAGAGACAGAGATAGAGACAGAGACACACTCTCTTCTGTGAGGTGTTTGTATTCTGGGCCACAGGCAGGTAATCGAGCTCCTTTATCTTTCGGTTACTATATTCTAAAGCAGAGACCTGACAACTCCCTGAGGACTAAACCTACTCATTGTCAATGTCTGTACAACCCAGAGACAGGAATTTTTGCATTTCTGAATGGTTGAAAAAAAAAATCAAAACAAGATTAATATTCTGTGACACGTGACAACTGCATGAAATTCAATTTTCAGCATCTACAAATGAAATTTTATTGGAACACAGCCACACATATATGCTGTCTATGGCTACTTTCACGGTACAAGAGCAGAACCGACTGCCTGTGACAGAGATCCTAAGACCCACAATGCCTAAAACACCTGGCCCCTTATAGAAAAAGTCGGTCAACTCTGAACTTCTAAAGGATGTTGTTGAAAAACAAACAAACAAACAGGGTAGGCAGAGAGACCAACTCCCGAGAATTAGAGCATCATTATAGGTGGCAGAAAGTATGTCTGAAATAATAGCAATAACATACTTAAAAAAACTTACGGCCATATAACCTGGAAAGAAAAAGGAAAGGAAACATGGCTGAAGGGAAACCATGGGAGCTGACATTAAGTGCTGTACCGTTCCCTCCTCCTTTCTCTCCTGGGACTCCTCCCATGACCGTCTCCTTTCCTAAACCTTGTGGTCACTTTAGCCCTGTCATCTCACTCCCATCCCACTGACTCCCGTGTCCCTTTCCAAATGCACACCCCTTAAGCTCAGAGCCTCAGAGCAGCAGAGGCACCATCTTCGTTCCTTATGGTAAATGCGTGTTGGCTTCTCTGACATTGTCCGTTGACTTCTGGCGCTGAAATCCTCTGCTCCTCAAATTTCGCACTCACACTTTGTCTTCCAGCTAGGTATGACTGAAGGCCCAGTAAACTGCATCAGTGCCTTAGCGGGACTTTCCCCACACGATGGACCACAACTCAGCATCCTAGCCTTCGGGTCTGCTGCTTTTGTCTCTTGCTACTGTCCTCATTCAGGTCCTCTGGCACTTCTACTCTAGGCACCATCTGTGAAAAGTCCAGCTGTTCTCATCATCTCCATCACCATGTTCATCACTCACCCCCACACAGGGAATCCTCAACTGTTCTCAAAACTCAAGATCCGATTTCCAAATGTCTGATAAAGATCTTCCCTTTGATATCCTGCTAGTACTCCAAATTCAATGTCTCTAAAATAAACTCAGGGCCAGCACAGTGCAGCGGGTTGAGCTGCCAACTGCGATATGGTCACTGGGTCAAGTCCCAGCGGCTCCGCTTCTGAGGCAGCTCCCTGCTAATAAGCCTGGGAAAGCAGAAGAAGACGGCCCTGCTATCCATGTGAGAGACCCAGATGGCGTTCCAGTCTCCTGGCTTCAGCCTGGACCATGAGGGCACTCAGGGAGGGAACCAGCGAATGGAGACCTTTTTCTGTTCCCCTCTGCCATTCTTTCAAAGAAATATATCTCTTTTTTAACATATATTTTTAAATTTAATATATATTTCTTCCTCCTAAATTTGCTCTTCCTCCACTTCCTTGTTCCTTGTTCCGGATTTGGCATGATCATCTTTCAAGGTAGAAAACTTCATTTATCGTTAGCTCTTCCCTACTCTACGCAGATGACTTAAGGATTGCTATGGCCTATCAACACACTTGCTCCTTTCAATCATCAACGTGACTGCTTGTTGAGACCCTCGTCCCTTCCTACCAAGACTCTTCTGCCTGCACGCCTGCCCTCTACTTCTTCAAGTGCACAGAGCTAGCAGGCTGCTCTGCCTACAGCACAAGGTTCCACACAAAATCCTGTAGTGACTTCCTGTAGCTTGCGAAATGGAATCAGAACTGCACACTCAAATATTCTAGGCCCTCTAAGGTCTGGTCCAATGCTTTGGCACCATATAAAACATCCGTTACCCACTTGACAGCCCTTCAAGTGTTTGAAGGCAGTTACAACATCTATTTCTTCTCATCCTCATGTCTTATTTTCTCTAGGCTAAACGTTCCCACGGTTCTCATGAGACAAGAGTTTGATTTCCTACAACTCCACTCTTTTTTCTCCTGAAATCTAGAAAATATGAAGGGAATCCACAAATTGGAAATAGCTTTCTAGCTGATTTAATTAACGAAGTCTGCTGGGGATGATGGAGTGAGCAACGGGGAGCCTCCCTTCTCCAGTGAGGAGAGTGAGCATCGGAAGCTTAGGCAGTGATGTCTGCTCTTTTGTGGGATGCACCTGGGAGGGGCTTGGAGCGAGGGACATCCGTTGGCTTCCTGGGACCAGGCACAGTTGTGCTGTGACTCCAGGGCCAGCTCAAGTGCAGGAAGAAATCTCCTGCGGCGAGAGAGGGAAGCTTCCAGAGACTACGGGGAGCTGGGGCACTTCCAGCCTCCATGGGGCCCACTGCAGCCCTTTTCCATTTTCTGTCTCTCAGCAGCAGTCCCCAGCGCTGTGGAGACCCTGGGGGTGTTGTGACAAGCGGTCTATTCATTTCCCTCTCTTAGTGGCAGGGCTTTCGGGGATAAAAGGGAACAGCAAATGCAAACCACTGCCTGGAATCCACGTTACAGGATTCAGGATGAGATCTTTCAATTGAAGTGAGTGTTTCCCGCTTGGGAGAACGGAGGGAAGGGAAAGGCTCCCAGCAACCTGTACATCGCACTCATGTGACAGTGCAGATTCGGGCTCCTCTCGAGGCATGCTACTGACCAGTGCAGAGGGAAGGCAGGGTGTGCACTCACCAAGGCTTTTTAGCTCCCGCCACAGTGAGCTCCAGGCAGGGCGCCAAAAGCACTAGGACGGGGAGAGAAATGCTGGACACAGCGCTTTAGGTGAAACGGGAAGACAAGGCAGGCTGGCAAGGGCCAAGGGAAGCACCTGACAGACCAGGGTCCAGGTTTTCTCTGCAGCTACAGGGAGAAAGCAACCTGTGCCACGGGGCTGTGCCTGTCTTCCCGACAGAGGAAGGCTGCCCTCCACGCCTGTTAGCACACAACTGCAGACAGCGTCAGGAGTGCGCCCCCAAGCATGATGGCTACTAAGGGCGGGGCGGGCGAGGACAGGGCGATGGAGGCTAGGGCAGTGGAGGGATGAACTTCCTGCACACAGATGTCAATCAGGTACATACCCGTGATGGCGACAACCACAGGGCCCGGGCAGGGGTAGCGGTGGGGCTCAATTTTCCAGGGAAGAGGAGAGCAAAGGGGGTGGAGTGGAAAGGAGCAGCACAGGCAGCCCGCGGCTCTGTGGGCTGGACTCGCAGGCACGAGCCTCAGGTAGGAGACAGCAGCTGTCACAAAGATCAGAAAATGGTATTTGGGAAGAACGTGGGTGCAGTGATCCCGGGGCTGTGGCTCCAGGCACACACTGGGTCAATGGGAGTATGTAACAAGTGTGTGCGTGATGTGGCCTGCGGCAGAGGCAGGAATGGACATGCTGCTCAGGACTGCTCACAGGGGAATAAGTCTCGTGCTAAGAGGGCAGCCACACCACCTTCTGCAAGGGATCCTTCCGCCTCACACCCTTCTCGCTTCTTCCAAAGCCCCAGGGTGTGTGTCTGCTCCCTTTACCGTGCGGTCTGTACCCTTGCAGACGCTGGCTTGGTTGTGATTTCTCACTTACTGTGTTCCTTGCTCACTCTCCAACGTGTCTGAATCCTGCTCTTTGCCAGGCCATTCTTGCCCAGAATCACAAGCAGAAAGAAATGACACGGGCTGAAGGCCATTAGGCTGGGGTCACTGGCTCGCGCAGTGAGACAACTTCTGTCTCACATGCACAGACGAGCAGTGCCCCTCCTGAAGTGTGCCCCCTTCCTCGTCTCCCATCCGCGCCCAGTGCTGGGGGTTCCAGGCCTGTAACAGGCACATAAATTAGAAGGAAAATGTAGGGCTGCACATCCTTGTGGGAACTTTAGGGAATCGTGGAAGCTGTGAGCCTTGTGTTCGCCTGTTTGATGAAGGGATGCATTCGCGCCCCTAGTTTTTGTCATTAAAATCATTGTAGGTCCTTTAAAAATACACAACCAAACGGAAGAAAGTGGCCAATCTCGGACCCGGGGCATTCTTTCTGGGCTCTCCCTCTACCATCTATCAAGTGCCAAGAGACCCTCTGGCCCAAACGCACCCCTCCAGGCCAGAAGGCATGTGGATGTCCGGGCACAAGACCCTGATGGGCTACACAACTGGGATCCCAAGACAGGGCTGAGGGGGGGGGCCTTGTCCCTCTGAGCAGCCATCTTTGGAAGCTGGCAGCTCGGGAATGGTGAAGAGGGCAGCTGTCAGCAATCAGCAAGAGGGCGGGGAGCGCGAGGCGAATTTCATAGCCTAACAGCCAAGAGGAAAACGAAAACACGAGAAACGCTTCCTACGGTGCCTGGCTGCCTTGATGTCACTCACGGAGAAACACCTTTCTCCTGGAACTCGCGCGTTCTTGCAGATAGCGGCGTCAGGCAGGGAGGGAAGGGGCGCGCTTGGCAAGGGGATCTCTCCAAGCCAGCCTGGGTCTTCCAGCAGGTCGACATTTTGGCCTGCCACAAGCAGTGGGCTACTGCTAGGGAAGCCACCTGCTCCGGAGGGAGTGAATGAGACTGTCCCAGAGGGCGTGCAGGGCAGCCCCGGGGAAGGCGGCCCCGCAGTCACTTGGCACACAGGAGCAGGCTAAGAGTAGGGGAGAGTCCTGAGGCCCCAACTATGATGAAAACCACTGAAGTCACCTTGTGGGGACTGAGGGAGCTGGCATTTATCATTGCTGGGGCCCTACCATTCTTATTTTCCTTTTCCCAGTGTTCTGGCTGCGACGCTGAAACATATTAATCTTTGCAGATGAGTGATGCGGTTTAAAATACTGCAGGATTTGGCTGCCATTCCCTCCCCTGGGGTCTCAAAATAACTCCACACAAATCATTTTTGCTAAGCACTCAGGCAGGCGGCTCTCCGCTGCCAGAACACACGCATCTTACGTAAGAGAGGATGCCACCTAGCTTGCAAGAAGCCATGGCCGCCCTGGAGACGTGCTGCTGCCGGCTGCCCCCGACACCCAGCACTGCTGGGTTTCATCCCATCCCTGTCCCCTGCTGAAGGCAGGCACTCAGCCTGGTAGCCATGCACAGCATCCTTGGCAAGAGAACCCCCAAGGAGGCGGAGGAGGTTAGATGAGGAAGGTCATCCAATGCAGGGCTGGCCTAGAAACAGCTGCACGTGGGACATGATGTGACCACTTCCTAGGTAAAAGGTCCACCCTGCTAGATTTCAGAAAGAAATGGCGAGAGACAGTAACACGGCCCCTTCTAGGAGTTCAGTGTGGGAGACAGGGACATAGGCAGGCAGACAAGGAGCAGCGCTGCAGAAGGGGAGCCAAAAGAATACGGCTGGGAAATGGGTAGTGAATGGGGCAGCTCCGGGAGGAGAGGTGTCACTGAACACTCAACTTGGAAGTTTTTTAGCCTCTGTGACAGGTGGAACCCAAGGAATTCTGTGACACACTGCCCTGCTCTTGGATCTTTACGGTGCTGTGTCCTTGCTGCTTCCGACACCAGACCCAAATCTTAGGCAGTGGTGTTTGCTCCTTGTGCTTCAAAGTCTAAGTTGGCGACTTTCACAATTTTAATCTGCATGTCTGACTTTTCTGTTGCATGCCTGCAAATATCTGCAGGCATCTAACATTGGAAGCATCAAAACTGACCTCAGCAATCCTTGCATTGTTTACAGGAGAAATCTGACCTCTCTCTTCCTCACCCTGTACTATCAGGTAAACAACAAAGTTCCTTAGATTTGTTTTTAAATATATATATATATATATATATATATATATATATATATATATATGACAGGCAGAGTGGATAGTGAGAGAGAGACAGAGAGAAAGGTCTTCCTTTTTGCCATTGGTTCACCCTCCAATGGCTGCTGTGGCCGGCGCATCGCGCCGATCCGAAGCCAGGAGCCAGGCGCTTCTCCTGGTCTCCCATGCAGGTGCAGGGCCCAAGCACTCGGGCCATCCTCCACTGCCTTCCCGGGCCATAGCAGAGAGCTGGCCTGGAAGAGGGGCAACCGGGATAGAATCCGGCACCCCAACCGGGACTAGAACTCGGTGTGCCGGCACCGCAAGGTGGAGGATTAGCCTGTTAAGCCACAGCGCCGGCCAAGTTCCTTAGATTTGAATGCCCCTGAGCAGTTCCCAGGGCCATTCTTTCCTCTTCATTCCAACTCTGTAGCCTAAGTCAGACTTCAGAACTTCTCCAGTTAACGTCAACCACCTCCTAGCTATACCTCCGCATGAATTTGGGCCTGTCCAATTTAACCCCACCCTGTGATCATAATGCAATGGAAAAGGAAGATTTTCTGCTGTTCCCAATAACATGCATGAGTCACATAGACAAGAGCTGGGTAATAAATGGATTTTATGACTTGATTTTAGAAGTTCAAAAACAGGCAAAACAAATGCATGGTGTTAGAGGTCGGAAAATTGGTTTTCTTTGAGGGGAGGCCCATGAGGGAGGCTGCTGGGTTACTGGATATACTTTATATGTTCACATGGGTGGGAGTTACAGGGGGTGTGCACACACATAAAAATTCATCCAGCTGTATACTTCAGACTTGTCTATGTCATTGTACACAAGTCATACCTGATTTAAAAAAAAAAAAGACTTGATTTATTATCCATCTGTTACTGCTTCTAAAAATTTACCTTAGTAGTGTCTAATCTTGGAATCAAGGATGGACATGAGGCAGAGGTTGGTGTCTGTGACCCCAGACAAAGATGTGACAATGTGTGAGTGTGTGTGTGTGTGTGTGTATGCATGTGTGTTCTGAGGGGAAGCCTGATGGCCTCTGGCTTCAGGTTCACTGCTCACTGATGATGCCCCCGACACCAACCTAAACAACCTTCCACAGACCCAGGGCCCTTCCAGGACTGGGCACCAGTCTTACCTGATCTGTAACCTCTGTCCCTCTAGCAGCAGACACATCAGCCATGTGAAACTGCTTGTACCTTCAGATAACAAGAGGCCCTCTAATTCCTCTGCTGGTTATAACACTTTTATCTAATTTGGCATTTTTAAGGGTGATTCCTAAAAGGGTTGGTGACCAGCCCAAATAGTAAACTATAAGGCAAGTGATATTTAAACAACTCTCAGGTGAACTCCAGCAAAATAATCTGTCTGCAGAGGGTGGCTCAGCGCTGGAAGGAAGCTCAGTAAAGACTATTGGAGGAATCAACGGACCAGAGCACTTGGATCTCAACAGCTGAATTCAATTCCCTTGTGGGCTTTTGCACATGACAGTGTTATGACAATCCATGGCTGGGCCTAACCAAGATTTTCATTAACTGAGGTGAAGGCACTGACAATCTATTTATTTCATACATGTCACATGTGAGCAAACACAAAAAGGCTTAAACAGGCAAGAATCAAACATAAACAAAATAAAATTTAGAAGGTTAACAGCAAGTGTTCAACAGAAGGGTGGGTGACACAATTCAATGCAAGTTCATGTATGAAGGACCTAGACAATGTATACAATTGACTACAATTCTGTCGTACACAGGACCCAACAAAAAGCATGCTGCCTATCTTTCCTAGGTTGCTCATTACATAAGCATTCACAGAACCACAGGAATTACTGAAGGACAGAACCTTCAAAATCACTGAGCCCAGATTCCTTCCTGGAAGTCACATGGCAATCTGGCAATAAGGTGCAGGTTCTAAGCCCTATCCTGTGACAGGCAGGTCTTCCACTGTATCCTGTCAGTGCATGTTGAATGCATTTCACCTTCCTCAGGGTGTCCAGAGTTCTGATTTAGCCATGGCATTCTAGTTTTGGATGTCTCTTCCTGATAACCTAAGAAGGATGGTTATCAAACCCAGGCACAATATGAGCAAGAGCTTTTTTAAATAAAGATTTATTTATTTATTTGAAAGTCAGAGAGGCCAGCATTGTGGTTTAGTGGGTAGAGCCACTGCCTGCAATGCTGGCATCAAATAAGGGCATTGGTTTGAGTCCCAGCTGCTCCTCTTTTTTCTTTTTTTTTTTAAAAAGATTTATTTTATTTTATTTTAAAGTCAGAGTTACACAGAGAGAGGAGAGGCAGAGGGAGAGAGTGAAGTCTTCCATCCGATGGTTCACTCTCCAGATGGCCGCAATGGCTGGAGCTGCGCCGATCTGAAGCCAGGATCCAGGAGCTTCTTCTGGCTCTTCCATGCGGCTGCAGGGGCCCAAGGACATGGACTATCTTCCACTGCTTTTCCAGGCCATAGCAGAGAGCTGGATGGGAAGTGGAGCAGCCAGGTCTCGAACTGGCGCCCATATGGGATGCTGGAGCTTCAGGCCAGGGTGATAACCTGCTGAGTCACAGCTCTGGCCCCGTGCTGCTCTTCTTCTGATCCAGTTCCCTGCTAATGGCCTGAGAAAAGCAACGGAAGATGGTCCAAGTGCTTGAACCTCTACCTCCCACATGAAGGATCTCAAAGAAGCTCCTGGCTTCTATCTTCTGTCTTCGGCCTGGCCCAGCCCCAGGCTGTTGCAACCATCTGGGGAGTGAACCAGCTGATGGAAGATCTCCCGCTCTGTAACTCTGACTTTCAAATAAATAAATAAACAAATAAATCTTATAAAAGAAAAGGAAAGAGCGAGCTACAGAGAGGAGGCAGTGACAGAAAAAGATCTTTCCATCAGCTGGTTCACTCTCCAGAGAGCAATAATGGCCGGAGCTGAGCCAGGTGGGGCCAGGAACCCAAACACCTGGGCCATCTTCTACTGCCTTTTCCTAGGCCACAGCAGGGAGCTGGATCGGAAGCAAGCAGCTGGGACTCGAACCTGTGCCCACAGGTGGCAGCTTTGCCTACTACACCACAACACCAGCCCCTGAGCAAGAGATTTTTGAGTTGTATCAAAAAACCAAAGACCTCCCCCAAGTTATAAAGGTGCCAATGCAATATGCACTCAGTAGAAACTATACTTTGAGTTTAGATCTTTGTGTGAGCTGGTAAAAGGCAGTAGGATGTTGGGGAGTGGCAGCAATGCGGCTCCCAGTTAGCTTCGTGATCACGAGGGGAAGCCACCAAGACTCTCCAGTGTGCTGGGTCGCCATGATGCTTGGTAGGTTAGGTGCATTCAATGTATTTTCCACTTACGATATTTTCAAATTATGGTAGATTTATTAGGAGGTCACCCCACTTACAGTAACTAGGAGCATCTGTGGCCTATTAAAGAAGAAATTAGCATGACAATAAGTGACTATAATGTGAGTGCTAACTTCTGTTGTGTTGGGCACTGGACCAAGTATTTCTCAAAAATACACATCATGCTATTTAATGCTTAGAGCAACTTGGACTTACATCTGAAAAAACTAAGGCAAAGACAGACTAATGTATCCTAGATCATAAGGTTTTATGTAACGAATACACTGAAGTGTCTCCTTCCAAAAGGGATGTGGGAAAATATACATATACATGCATATATTTATATATATATGACATATGAGAGAGAGGTGGATTGATTCAGTAATCTATGATTATCTTTGTCCAACTTTCTTATTTTATAAATGAGGAAGTGGAGCCAGGATCAGAACCCAGGCTTCTCAACTCTTAAATCGTTTACTTTTCCCTACACAGCACATTCCTGCACCAGTGTTTAAAGGGGACACAAAGCAAGTTAGCTGGTTTGGCCTGGTTGTGAGGAGGAAGAAACTCAGAACATCCTCTTTGCTAACTGGTTTAAGGCACTCCCAGTGATGGACCAGAGAAATGCACACTTTAGTCTTGGTAGGCAGGTTGATCAATAAATAGGTCAGCAACTCACCTACCCACTTCTTTATAATAAAGTCTGTACTGTGTCTCAGGTGCCCGAGAAATAAACAGTTCCAAGCCAGCAGGCAGCAATGAGAGAGGCAGCAAAGGGCACCATGTGAGCACACAGGAGGCAGAGCTGGGCTCGGAGGAGGCAACCCTGGCGTGCACTCATGAAGGAGGAGGCACGGGCCAGAGCCACAGGCCCCAGGCACAGCTGTGGGCTGGTTCACTGATGCTCCCGATGTTCACAATGACAGAAGGATGCAATGGCATTCAGAAGGAGGAGCAAGGGCAAGGTAGATGTATATGCCCTGGCAGGACGACCACCCTGGTCAGGAGACTGTAGATTGGCTATGCTGCCCTTGGCAGAACACAAGGCCAAGTCTTCCTCCCTCGCTCTCACTTCCAATCCAGAACATGACTGCATCCTTCCCCAGAAAAATTTTGTTATGATTTCAGACATCAAAAAGTTACTCTATCATACAGCCATCTGAACACAGCTTTTCATGTTGTCAGTGGGAGACAGCCTTAATTAAAACTGTAATCTATCTGAGAACCATTACCATAGTTTCCTTCTTCCCTATGCCAAAGTCTAGTCATCAAACACTTTGAGTGGAAATTCAAAGAGAGCCAGAAGTGGACTATTTTATAATTCCTCCCCCACTTTACAAAAATCTTCCTGTTACGATAGAAAGGGCTTTTCCCAACATTACATTCATCTATCACAAAACATGGATTGCAGGTCTCTGTATCACACAGACAACTTCCAAATCCAAGAGTAGAGTGAGTTAAAGGGGGACAAAACATTTGATTGATAGGAGGTCACAATTCACTGGCAGAAGAATAAAGAATGTGTCTCAATGGAAGATTGGAGTTGAAAGCTTAAAATATTCCTTTAAAAAAAGAAACATTGTTCTGACATCCAAAGAGGACAAATCAAACTGGTCTCCTCCCTCAGTCCCTGAAAGGAGGAGGAGGAAATGGCTGAGTGCTAAGTGCCAGTTGCAAACGGAACGAAGCGGTGTGACCTTGGCCAAGCAGCAACTTTGCTGAGCATCAGTGTTTTAAACTGACAACAACCATTCCTAACTCACAGCATCATAATAAGCATCTAGATGGGAAAAAATAATACAAGAAAACGCCCTGCGAAGTGTGTGTTCTGAGAGAAGAAGGAAAGGGCCTGTATCTCCTAGAACCCAGGACGTGTTTCTGGCTGAGGTTGGTGAAGCACGAAGAACAGACAACAGCTGGGAATCAGGAAAGGACTAAATCAAGCTGCAGTTATTCATGCTTCCGGAAAGATACAGCACGGATGGCAACAAGTGATGGCTACATGAAAGCAGAAATTACATTCCTTGCTGATTTTCTCCTTCACCATCTCAGCAATCCCAGCACCCTCATCCCTGCCACTAACACGTGCATGAACCATGAAGGTGCCCTGGCAGCTTTGTCTCTGGATGCCACTGCCAACAGAAACTGATTCTGCTTTGAAAAGGAGAAGGCTACCTCCTGAACTACATCTATTTTCCAGTGTTGCCTTGGTTTCTACCTACTGCCTCCTCCAACACTCCCAAACAAGCAGGAACTCCAAAGGCTGTACAAAGCCCCCTGGGGGAGGAGGTGCAGGTGGAAAACATGGAGGTATATCGATGCCCCCAAGGTTTCTTTGGCAGGATGGTGCCATGGTACCCAGGAGGGAGATCTAAGATGCTAGACATGCTGCAATTCATGGGGACATCCCCATGAGGAGGAAATGTTCCACTCAAAATGCCATGAGGACAGCCTGTTGAGAAATATGCACCCCCACTTTTATGCTTAGCCGCCATCTGCACTCCCCCAGAGTGAACAACCTGCTACACTCTGGCTGGCCATGCTTTGCATGTTCACGCAGCTTGCAATAGTGTTGCCCCAATCTCTTTGTTCAGGTCAGCACATAATGATTTTGGCCTAAGGCTGTTTAACAACTTAGAGAAAAATAGATCAAATAGAATGCAATAATCAGAATAAACTAAAAAGTAATTGTTGATTTGACTTCAGGTCCTAAGAAAGAAGAAAACATGTTTTATTCCCAAGTTTTCTATAAACTGCCTAACATAAGACATAACAGTAGCCTCTGAATTGATGCTTTCAAGTAGCTTTGGTGCTGGGCCGAGAGCTATCTGTTCTAAAAAATGTAAGTGAAGGGGCCTGCATTGTGGCACAGTGGATTAAGCTGTAGCCTGCGACACTAGCATCCCATATAGGAGCTGGTTCAAGTCCTGGCTGCTCCACTGCCGATCCAGCTCACTTTTTTTTTTGACAGGCAGAGTGGACAGTGAGAGAGATAGACAGTGAACCATTGGTTTACCCTCCAAAGGCGGCTGCAGATGGTGCGCTGCGGCCAGCGCATTGCGCTGATCCAAAGCCAGGAGCCAGGTGCTTCTCCTGGTCTCCCATGCGGGTACAGGGCCCAAGGACTTGGGCCATCCTCCACTGCCTTCCCGGGCCTTAGCAGAGAGCTGGACTGGAAGAGGGGCAACTGGGACAGAATTCGGCGCCCTGACCAGGACTAGAACCCGGTGTGCTGGCACCGCAGGTGGAGGATTAGCCTATTGAGTCACGGCACCGGCCTCCAGCTCACTTTTAAAAGCCTGGGAAGGCAGGGGAAGATGGTCCAAGTGCTTGGGTCCTTGTACCCATAAGGCCAACTCTGATGAAGCTCCTAGCTTTGGCCTGGTTCAGCCCTGGCTGTTGTGGCCACTTGGGGAATGAACCAGCAGATGGAAGATCTCTTTCTCTCTGTCTCTCCTTCTCTAACTCTTGACTTTCAAATAAATAAATAAATCTTAAAATAAACAAAAGGCAAGTGAGAAACATGTCAAGCTGAACTGAAGAATGTACGCGCTGCTTTGTCACTAACACAGTGTGGGACTGGGACAACACCGCCGCATTTTTCTGTGCGTTTATTTCCTCATCTACAAAACAAGATGGTTTCACAGCTTTCAACATTAGAGCTCCCTGCAGGGTGGAGTTGGAGAAAAAGGACACAAAGAGTAGTCCTTAGGACATACGGCAGGACCTAACCTGGCTGATGCTAACAAGGACAATGTGAAGAAACAAAATGCAAGTAAATAAAAAAAAAAAAGCATAAAAAATATGGGGATCTTTAAGATAGAAAACCACACACTCCAGGCCTTCCAGAAAACAGGCTACTCTCCTCTGACAAAGGGTACCTGCTGCCATACGGGGGAAATACACTCATCTGCTTTCTTCTTCATGGATGGATGATACTTTCTTCTGAAGTCTGAGACTATGAAATAACTCTCTCACAGCAAGGGAAATATATACACATATACATAGACTCTGGTTTTAGTCAGCTTCAACTAAGATCACGTATTCTTTTGCAAACACTTCTCTGTTTGGTTTGTAGTCAGCGCGCTTACACAGCACTATTTGGGTTTCATGGCTTAATTTATTTGACTATATTCGTTCTCCTTCCCCGTCTTCCTTCCAGCACAGCAACTGCAAGCAGCCAGAGAATCTATCAGACCCCCTTATACACAGAGTACTACAGTTTTATATTAGAACTCTCTGGAGTTATTGTTTCTTTTTAATAACAAGGAAAAGCAGAAATTATAAGTACCAATATACCTAATGCTACCTGTAAATGGTCTTTCTCATTTATGTAAGTTATGTGAAAGGATCTTAATATGTTCATCGCATCTGATCACCCCAGCTCCCAGGTTAGTGACCGAGAAGGATCAGACTGATTGATCAGCTCTCTAAGGAAACGTAAGATGCCCTTCTGCTTTTAAGGGCATCTCCGGTGTTACAAAAGGGTGTCTTGTTTGTTGATTTTCTCCCCGCTTGATATAAAACACCACCCCCTCCTCCAAATAGGTCTCAGAGCCCTGGTGAGGCAGTGGCCGCTGGCATTTAAGTTATTTATTCTTGTGGAAAATGGACACAAAGGAAATGGTAGAGAAGCTTGTTCCAACCCAGGCAATCTTCCTGCTTTCATAAGCCCAAGAAGATACTAAAAATGAATCATCAGACAAACAGAAGCTGATGATGGCAACAGAAGAAAAGGAGGCTGATTAGACGATTTCCCACGGCAAAAGGAGTGTTTAAATTTTGGTGGTTTTGGTTTTAGGGTTCTGCGTGTTTTTTTTTTTTTTTAAACAGTGGCAAACACTCAATCCAAGCAATTACTCTTAATTGTTTTGCCATCCTCCTAAGGTTTCTTCTACTCTCAAGTTTCAGCTTGCTGGTCAAGTACCGCTTACAATGCGGATGCCTGCATCTAGACCTCCCTCGGCCAGCTGGGTGGCTCCGTGTGTAAGGAAGAAAACACCTATGAACACCGCTGTTCATGGCTGTAGGGGAAAAGTGGCCGTTGATTCAGAAATGCACGTAGGTCATGCAGAGGTCCCCCCTTCTCCACAGCTGCGCTCCTGTGGTTTCAGTGACTCATGGCCACCCCTGTTCTCTGAAAAGATTGAATGAAAAAGTCCAAGTGTAAGATTCAAATTGTGCACCACCCTCGTAGTGGGATGGAGCCTCGCCCCCGCCCTGCTTGCTCTTGCTTGGGGCGTGCACCGTGCCTGTCCAGGGTCTCCATGACACACTACCTGCCTGTGGTCTCTCCGCAGCCAGCTCTTATCACACTGACTGTGCTGGCCCCACAGTGGGGTATTCTAATGGAGAGATACCAGGTTCACATAATGTGTATTACAGTGCACTATTATTGTTAGTTACGGCAGTTACTCTCTTACTGTGTCTAATATATAAATGCAGCTTGACAAAGGTATGTATGTATGTATGCACAGGCATCTGGGGGCCTTGGAATGTATCCCATGTGCATAAGAGGCACCAGGATACTTCCTAAATTAACCTTGTAGTTCTAATCCACGAAGCAGGAATGTATGTGTGTGAGGGTGTACTTATTCAGAATCTGGATCCAATGCTACGGCTGTCTGAGAGGCATGCATTTCATTAGCACTCTCTTGCAGGAAGAATGAAGTTGACTTTGGGCGCCCTCTGCCAAAGACCCGTCTCTGCCTCTTAAGACCATCTGGTAACAAAAAGACAAACCAGGCACCAGCAAAGACTTTGCCCAAGACGTAGCTTCTTTGGGAATTCCCCTAAGCTTCATCCGGGGATGTTCCAGGGCAGTTGGCAGGCTAGGATTGATTCTCAAAGAGGTTAAGGTCTCTTTCCAATTTCACTGTAACACTGTAGCATCTGATATAATCCCTTAAAGGCTCTCAGAGCCTGGTCCTAATCTTCCTCCTAAAATATAAGTCAGAGCAGATCTGAATAGAGATGGCGGCCCAATCCATTTTTTTCTTCAGAGATCAACATAGAAGGATCATGGTGAATACAGATTTAAAGTCTATTTTCTCAGCAACTGATGCCCCTGGGCCTGTAGATCACAGCTGAATGGAGAAAGTCATATAACCAGGCTGATTGGACCTCATTACTAATTTATCTTTACTTAACATCAGCTGGGGCCTCAATGTGCCTCAGCAAGACTTCTGTACCCAACTCTTTGCCAGATGGTGGTGGTCTTCCTTCCACTAGAGCTCAGTGGCTAGGAAGGAGGAATGGTATCATATCCAAATGGCGTCAAAACTTCTCTGTGTTGAGATAACTGGGGGTCATGAGGTGGGGGGAGAAGGCGGCTGCATCTAATTTCATTTAGTGAACAACTTGCCTATGTACCCCAGGTACAGCTAGGAAATCAATAATGAGAATCATTCTAGAAGCAACTTTGATCTTGGCCCCCATGTTGTCATGTGGATCTGGGAGGGAAGTGACAAAAACAAAGGTACAGTCAGTTCCAGGGGACCAGTGGGCAGCAACTAAGAGAGATTCTGTTTGACTTCCTTCCAACTTGAGAACAGGTGGATTCTAAGAGGGGTGGGGGATCAAGATGGGGGCAGGACAGGGGAAGGAATGAGAACACAAACCAAGCACCTGCTAACTGCCAAGCATTACTTTACATGCTGGGGATATATACAGGCAAAATCCTTGCCTTCTTGGAATTTAGGTTCCTGGTGGAAGTAGAAAGACAAATGAAAATATGTTCACTGTTAGATGGTAACAGTGCTGTGAACGAAAATAAGCAAGGGTGGGAAGGCTTTGCAATTTTATTTCTTGTTTATTACTATGTTTTTAAAGGTTTATTTACTTATTTGAAAGGCAGAGTTCCAGAGAGGGAGGGTGAGATGGAGACACAAAGAGAGCTTCCGTCCTCTGGGCCAGAAGCCAAAAGCCGGGAGCTGCATCCTCTGCTGCTTTCCCAGACCCATCAGCAGGGGGCTGGATCAGAAGGGGAGCAGCTGGCACTTGAACTGGCATTCACCCACTGCACCACAATGCTGGCCCTGGTTTTGCAGAAGAGGTGGGTCAGGGAGGACCTCACTGGAAGGTGGCATCCGACCAAAGGTCTGGAGAAGCAGAAGAACCAGGTCATGGGAGGTTCCAGCAGCAGAGAACGGGAAGAGCCTGACAGAGGAGGAGGCGCGGTCAGAGCGAGCTGTCCATTGCTCAGTGGGCTGCATACAGGGCCAGGCCTCCCTGAGAACCAGGCGTGGGCTTTGAGCGGAATGGAAAAACCATTGTCAGAGTGGCACCCAGGGATGAATAAACACACAGAGAGCTCCGTGTGCGGGAACGCAGATAAAAACGGATTGCAGTGTGGTCTGCAGGGAAAACTCCGAGAGGCATTCCCAGGCCCCGCGCAGATCAGATGAGCCTGCTGCAGAGTCCCAGGGGCCTCCGTGGGTGGACGGCTACCTATTGTTTGTCCTGCTTCGTCATAGAGTGAAGACACTGGGCCTGCAGTGACGCCTGGGGAGGCGCTGGAGGAGTCACCCCCACCTTCCCCAGGGCCTGTGGGCTGCTGCTACTGCCATCACTACCATTCTAGGGCGGTGTTAAATTAGCCAATTTAACACAACAACAACAAGCTCCACACAGATACAGCTTCCAATGGTATATTCGTTTTTATTAATTGGCTGATTTACCACTGCCTCCTAGAACTGTAATAAGAGCTGCCATCGGTGAACGCACCAGCGAGCAGCGTGTGCTCGCTCACCATCCCTGTCTCCCCAGCGCTCATCTCTCAGTCGGATTTTGAGTCCAGAAAAATCAGGTAGAGAAGTCACCGCTTCTTACACCTAATGCCATTACCATGGCATCTAGTGCATTCCTACTCAAACTACAGAGGCCAGAGGGAAGGCAGCAGAGGCAGCTGCTGGTGCAGGGAGAGCCCCACCAGACTCTTCCAAAGAACAAGTCCTCTGAATCTGTTAGCATGGATGAAACACTGTCAACCTGGGAGAACGTGTCCCATTAACCCAGGGCCTTCATGTAATTCACACAGGCCCACGAAGCAATCTGGTCTGGCCCTGACCAGGCAAAGGCAGACAGGATTCAAAATTTGGCAAATCTACAGAAGGCTCATTTTTTAGGCTGATAATTTTGTATGGCCTGCAAAGGTTATAGATATCCAAATGGCCCTTGGCAGAAGAAAAGTTTCCCATACCTGCTCTACGGTGAACCTGCACCCTACCTTCCGAGACGCCTACTAACGTCCTGGCCCACTCTGACACTCCGAGACAGAGGAGAGTGGTTCAGGGTTAAGTCCTAGTTCTGCACCCCAGGGCCACCATGTGCAGTTACGCAGTACGTGCCCTGAATAATTCCACGAGTGTCATGAACATACACAGCTGAGCTCAGTTCACTCACTAGTGAAACAGAGAACAATGTAACTCAGAGATTTTCATTCCAAACTGCTAGACCAACGTAATTTCATGAGGAAGAAGCTTCAAATAGGTGACCTGGGTTTTAGATTTGTGTTGACTTTGGACTACTGGTTGCTCAGCAGATTCTACTGAGGCCTTCAAGGGAACAACAGTTACCTTGTACCCTGATGCCCCCAGCCTTCAACACAGAACCATGTACCAGCTGAGGAAACACATGCTGATCACAACACACTTAACTGTAGCCAACATTACCATCATCACAGCGCTGCTCTGGAAGACTTGGAATTTCTGCAGCATAGCCAAGGCTGGCAAGGTACAGGCAGAACAGAAACAACACCCTCTCTCCCAACAAAAGTCGACGGTCAGAAGTCAGGAGGTCGTGTTCACCGTCCTTATTTTGCATCAGTATGATAGTAGTTGTGGCATCAGGACAAGATATGGGAACAAGTCACAGTATGCCCAAGGCCCTCTTACAACGAAATGCCTCATCGTCTCGCTTACATTACTCATACCTCCAGGTTTGCATCTGGGGCTGACAACCTGTGCAGGAGAAGGCACAAGTTAGTGAATTGGCCACCAGGCTCCTTTGCTGATTCCAAATGAGGCCAACGCTGCCATTGCCCTATTTCCATGGGTCAGAAGCAGCGGGAAAAACATGGCAAGGTACTGCCGAGGAAAAATGGTACTTGTGCTTATTTTCATGGGGAGTTAGGAACGGAACTGCAGAATCACGCAGTTAATATCTGCTGTTCCACACCACACTGGCCCCGGGACACTGAGCAGCAGACATAAATGCTAGGTTTCTACGGGGCCTCCCAGGATTTCCTGGTTTAGGGAAATGGTCACCGTGGATTCAACGCTCCCTATGAACAAGGTGATGGTTCATGTGCTGAGCACAGGCTGTGAATGAAGCAGACAGGAATCCCTGCCTCCAGGGACCATCGTTCTCAGGAGTGAAAAAGGCAATAAAACAAACAAGTCAATGTTATAGTGTGATAAGAGGCATCTGAGTGATGCGGTAAAACAGAGGAAGGAGGGGAGACACCGTCAGGAGGAAGTGGCAAGGAAATGAAGGCATGCATGCGTGCTGCGGCATACACACGCCCCATCCATGCGCTCATGCCTGGGATGATAAAGGGACTATTTGTCTAAATTGGGGCCTGATCCTTTCCTTGGAGCTCAGCAGCCAGTAATGACTGTCACCAGAGCAGGAAATGGCACTTAGGGCTCTGCTGAAGCTCCAGGTCTCTGGCAGCCCCAAAAGCAAAACCCTGTTCACTTATTTCTTGCATTAATTTGCAGAGACCTTTGGGAACCTCATCTTCTCCGTAATTTGGAATCTCACTGACTTGAGTGGTGAATGTGATCTAACAAGTACACTGCCCTCCTCTGCATGGGTTTGCTCCTACATATAAGGTTGCCGGGGGCCGGCGCTGTGGCGTAGTGGGTAAAGCTGTGGTCTGCAGTGCCAGCATCTGATATGGGCGCTGGTTCGAGTCCCGGCTGTTCTACTTCTGATCCAGCTCTCTGCTCGGGCCTGGGAAAGCAGCAGAAGATGGCTCAAGTGCTTGGGCCCTTGCACTCACGTGGGAGACCCAGAAGAAGCTCCTGGCTTTGGATCGGCACAGCTCCAGCAGCTGCAGTCATCTGGGGGAATGAACCAGTGGATGAAGACCCCTCTCTCTTTCTGCTTCTCTAATAAATAAATAATTCGTAAAAAAAAAAAAAAAAAAAAAAAAAAAAAGAAAAAAGGTTTCCATGCATTGGATGCAGCCACCATCAGCAGTCAGTGAAAGTGGGGGTACCCAGGACTTCAGGGAGCGCACGAGGCCACTGAAGTGGGAGATGGGAGCAGAGACCTGGTGGGGGAGTACTACGGGAAAATCTGTGTTTAAGCAGCATCCAGAAGCACTAAATTTGTGCTAAGGATTGGGTATACCGAGAAGAACCAGGAACACACAGGCTAGTAACCCAGCAGACACGCCAACAGATAGTTCTGTGCTGCAGTGAGGGTGCTCTGGGGACCTGGCACTGCTGATGGAAGGGGTGGGGCAACAGAGTGGGGAGAGCAGAAAGAGGTGAAGAGTCTGGTTCTGGATCCTCCACGTGGCTCTGCTTAGGAAGCAGGCCTGGTGGCGGTGCTGGGGTACAGGTGGTGGAGCTCACAAGATGAAAAGGGGGTGGGACATGGAGGGCCACAAATGCCTTATTTTGAAGGCAAATGAGTCACTGAGAAGTTTTCAGCAGGGAAGCTTCATGAGTCGACACACATTTAACAATGATCTCCTTCTCACCAGAGGGGCCATGAGACTGAAAGCAGGAGATGGGATTAACGTCTGAAAGGGAGACTGTGGTAAACTGATTCTCCAAGCACAACATACTCCTGATGGCATGCGTGGGAAGGGCCGGGGGGGGGGGAGGGGTGGGCATGCCAGGAAACACGTCAAAATATTGTCTCCCTTGTATGTATAACCCTGTGCCACCACCTCCCAGCACCACCCCACTGAGAGAGGGTGTGAAGCGTCTTCCCACACTGACAGTCCCAGTGCCCTGCAAGATGAGTTATGGGAACGCTCTCTCCACGCTCTCTCAAGATAAGGTGCAGCTCTCCATGGGCGCTGCGGGCAGATATATATCAGTGCCCTAACCAACAGAGATAACTGTCATAACTCCAGCCCCTGTCCATAAATACACGGCGGCAGAACAGCCTAAAACAACCCACTGTGCCCAGAAGAGCAGGATTTAGTGGGCTTGGATACTCGCGCATGTGCTGCAAAGCACTTTTAGGAGGGTGTTAAATAGGCACATTACGCAAGCTCATGGACTCAAAATAAATAAGGCATTCTCCTTATGTGCTTTTCGCCCACACAGAGAGGCTACATGTGGCCTGCTCAACAAGAAGGGAGAGGGGAGAGATTTTCCAGAGCTTCCAGATCCTGCTCTGTTGGCCAGGACCCTTCACATGGCACCAGTGCCGGCAGCAGGAGGGCAGGGGAGGGGATTCTCTCTGCAGGACCCACGGGTGGCAGGGGCACTCCCTTGGAACAAGTTGTGGGTCTGGACAAGTTAACATGCAGCTACTTTTAATCTCGAGGACTGGCACCTCCTACACACTTGCCATTTCATGAGGTGCAACCAGAGCGATGGATCCTCCTTGGGGCCACCCTGTGTGATCACAGTGGTTCTGCTTTATCCACCTCCTGTCCCCTGTTCCCTGCCTCTGGTTCCAGGCGTTTGCTTCTCACAAAGCTCTGCTCCTGTCTCCAAATCAGTGAAGCACTCCCGCTCTCTAGAGAGGGATATATTACGTATCAACCATGCATATTATTTTATAATATAATTACTTTGGCAATTAATCCAAAAGAAATATCGCTCTCCAGATCCCAACTTCTGCCAGCACAAATGGGAAGCTCAGAGAGAGTAGTCACGTGGATGGAGGCCAGGAATGGCCGCCCTACACAAGGCACTGAAGGCAGACAACATGAAAGAAGGAGATGATCTACCCAGCGTCTCCTTCAGCTTCGTGTCAAGGGACCAACAGAGCCAACCTTTCATCACGGACAGGCAGAGTGGGGCAGGGACTGGCCATTCCTGCTACCTGAGGTTTCCATCCTCATTTGGTGGAGTGAATGAAGATGCCCATTCTCTGAACACAAGAGCCCGCCCTTCCCTAACGATGAAGGGGGGCTTTGGTTTTGTTCACACTAGGCCTCTAGGCCTCCACTGTGCACACTCAACAAAGCCTGCTGTAGGAAGTGGGGAAGGAAGGAAAGAGGCTCAGCCAGACCCCCTCACTGAGAAGCCCTCACTAGGCGCCCTATGCACTTTCTGGTCCGTATTAATCACGCACTGCATCTTGGCCCATGATAGCAGGAGGCAGTCACGAGACAGGGATCTTTTAAAATAAGTCAATTCAACTTCCCTAATCTAACCAACGTCTTTTCCAAACTGACGTATTTCCTCACAGAAACGGACTGATCAACTGAAAAATTAAGTAGTGACACGTATGGTTTAAATGTTATTTCCTCCCTCTTCTCCTTCCCTATGGTGGAGGAGGAACAGTGAAAAGGCTAAAAGATAAGAGTAGCAGCAGGAGAGACCAGAGAAGGAAGTGGTAACTGCCAAATTGGATAAGCAGCCGCTGAATACATGAAAATTAACAAGGCATGTTTTCCAATAGCTTCGAATCTAAGTGAAAAGGAGCCACTGATGGAATATACAAGGAGAACATTCCTCGTTACAGAGCACTTTTCCTTTTCCTTGACATTTCTCTTGCTGCCCCTAACGGTATCATTATGCCACTAAATTCAATAAAAGGCAGAGTAAAAGGAGATGGAATGAGTAAGTGACCCACCTAAAAACTGGGAGCAGACAGGTCGGTCCACACACAGCCACCACTTACTTCCTATCTGCCCTCGTCTACTAGAGGGAACAGAAAAAACACACAGTGGAGAAAAAATTAAGAGTTGGAAACAAAACAAAACAAAACAAAACAAACCCACAAAAAACAGGAGTTGAAATGAAAAATAATCAGTAGATAATCTACAAAGAGAAGCACAGCTGGGTGTGTGTGTGGGGGGCAGTGGAAGGCAGGAAGCTGGTGTGAGCACACGGGACCTGCTGTCCTTGGCAGACTGAGGAGGCTGGGGGGAAAGCCATGGCTTGAGGGAACGGAGCACTTTACCAGACTTTTTCTTCTATTTATGCTACACTCACCCACACATGAAAAACGACCAAGACTGTGTTGCTGAAGAATATGTTTACAAGCTTCTATGTAAGTACAAATGTTCTAGTTAATTACTGGCCTCAAAATATTGGGTATCTGACACTTTCAATTTTGACAAACAACGTCAGAAAAAAATCGAGATCATTGTGAACTGTCATGTCAAAAATGAGTTACTAGCACTGAAAGCTGAAGCAAACAGCCATAAAGTCTAACAAAGCTGATGTACCTGCGCAGGAGTCCCCAGAGGCTGCTGAGGCCATAGGCCTTGAGAAAATACAAGAAAGCATGGAATTCTTAATTTTCAGGCTAGAGCTAAGAGTTTCTTGAAGAAGTTTGCTTTCTCGTGTTCTGTGAGTTTGTTTCAGCAATTTGCACCCTCTGTGGCTGTTGCCTGACCTCTGGAAGCCAAAGATGATCTCTGTTTGAGGACAGTCTTTATTCTTAGAGGCCAAAGAGGCTCTACAGAGACTCTTAGAAATGCATGTTGGTGCGTGGGGCTGGGGTTAAGCTGCCAACATGAGTGCTGGTACAAGTTCAGGCTACTCCACTTTGGAACCAGTTCCTGCTAATGCACCTGGGAAAGCAGTGGAAGATGGCCCAAATACTTGGGCCCGTGCCCACCCACATGGGAGACCCTGATGGAGTTCAGGGCTACTGGCCTTTGTATCTTGGCTCCAGACCCCAATGTGTCCATTTGGGAAGTGAACCATTTGGGAATGAAACATCTCTCTCTCTCTCTCCCTCCCTCTCCCTCTCCCTCTCTCTCCCTCTCTATAACTCAGCCTTTCAAATAAATAAATAAATCATTTTTTAAAAAAAAGTGTGTGTTGGCACCACAAATATGTCTACAGAAAAAAAAATCCTTGAATGTCTTAGAAATGATATCCAACAGAAACCCAGATAAACAGCTACTAAGCACTGATTTGAAGGTAAAAAGATACAAAACTTTCACATTTCCTGTTTTCTGCTGAAGCATGCATGGCCTCAAAAGCTAATGAAACTATCACATATTAAACAGATATTTAAGTGCCTACTGTGCGCTGGGGACTGATAAGGCACTGTGGATTCAACACACAACACAAAGACCTCAGGGAGTTAAGTCTAGGAGAGAAGGCAGACATTAAATGAGAAATTGAAGTAAGGGAGGGGGACTCTAGGGAAGTGTGGGATCACACACTGTGTATGGGGGAAGGCATTATTACTGAAGGCCAAGGGTCAGCAAAATTGTGCAGGGAAATGTGTTTATACTAAGAAGTGAAGAACAGGAGCTAGCTCCTTTAAGGCGGCAAATGGGGCTTTTCCAACATGCAGGTCTAAACAGGGCCTAGGAAAAGAAAGAAAGATCTTCCCAGCTTGAGAAAGTAGCCTGTTTGTATCTTCAGGGACAGGCACTAACACACACCTGCGGCCACCAAGCACAGAGCAGCTTCTGAGAAAGGTCCCTGACCTCATGTCTGTGCTTCAACCACTTCAAGCCCTAGGTTTCCATCCCCTGCTTTGAACCATCACATTCTATCCCAAATTAGCTTCACTCCCTAGAAACAATCCTTTTAAGAGGCAAAAGTCTCCTGCCTTTAATATGGTCAGAACATTTAATGTGAAATCTATCCTCTTAACAAATGTGAATATGCACCAACACAGTGTCTTTAATAGGTCCAATATTATATAGATCTCTAGAACTTCTTCCTCCTGCGTAAGTGAGTTTCTGGATCAGCTGAACAGTAATGTACTGCTTCCTAATCCTCCCAGCCCGTGGCAGCCAGCACCCCGCTCTAGTCCCCATTCCTATGAATGATGATTTCAGCCACCTCACAAAAGCAGACTCATGCTGTATCTGAGCAGGGCCACCCATGTTGTCACAAATGACAGGAATTTCTTCTTTTTAAAGGCTAAAGAACAATCCCTTATCAAGTATCTATCACATTTGCTTTCTCCATTCATGGCTGGGTGGACATTTAGGTTATTTCCATATCATGGCTACTGAGAATGGTGCAATGAACATATGAATATAGATACCTCTTTGAGATACTGATTTCATTTCCTTTGGCTAGATACCCAGAAGTTGAATTGCTGGATCATATGGTAATTCTCTTTTAAAACTTGAGGATCCTCCATGTTCTGCTCCATAGCAGCCTACCAACAGTGCATAAGGGTTCCAGTTTCTCCACATCCTCGCCAACTCTTGCCATCTTTTTTTTGTATGGGGGGAAATAATATCCATTTTAACATGGTTGGGATTCATAAGCATTTTAAAGGTCTGTAATCTTATATACATCTGAAATGTAGTCAACAACAACCATTGTTACTGGAAACACTGTCTGCTCCCCTGTTCAGCGTGGGGATAACTGGCCCATTCTACTGTAGCACACACGGGACGTGACTACAGACATCAAGGCAAGAAACGTGAATCACAGCTCTGAAAACTGTGGTCACGATGGCAGACCAGCCTAGGAGGTTCCAGTAATAGCCCGGCACCTCTGACCAAGCAAGGGGTAGCTCCCCGGGGCAGGAGGAAGGGAAATTAACAGGAAGAACATACTTTATCTCATGGAAGGCAGCAACAGCTGAGGATGGTGCTGGTTCAAGTACATGCCCTAAAACATCTTCAGCTTGAAGACTTTCCAGACAACAACATTGATGTGGACAGGATTCACGTCACGCATCAAGTTTTGGCTCAAAAAAGGCCACCAAGCATTTTGCCTGTATCATACAGGCGCTTTAATGCCAGATAAGAGGCACCTCACAGGGATGATTCCCTGATCACAATTACACCATCTCATCCCCACTTCTTTAATTAGCAAACGAAGAGTTTCACAGAGCCAGCGAGTGGAGAAGCCTAACCTCAGAACAAGGTGGGGACTGGCTCCCAGACTGGTTCCGTTAACCACAAAGGCCTTGCGTGTGCAATGGACATTTCATAATTTCAAAAACTATACAAGAACAAAAAAGGTAGTAGCTGGGGGTGGGATGGGAGATGAGGAGGTTTTCTTGTTAATTAATGCAAAAATCTCTGGCCCTGCTCTAGACCCACTAAACAAGTTTTTGAGAGGAGTCATCCTTGAGCACGGTAGGGTTCTGGTGTCCACGGATTCACTAATGTTTCTACTCCAAAACACAACCGAGTTCAGCGTGGGCACTGCAGTTTTCCTTCAAATTCAGCGGGGGGAACGCTAACAGGGAGGGGAGGGAACAACCATTCTTTTGGTTCTGTTCACCATAAAATATGAACATCAAATAGCGAGAGAAAGAAGAAACACAGTGCCAGTGTGCTCTCGCAGCCCAGACAGCCAGGCTGATAAAGGCTGACAAAGCACCTCCTGCTGGTGGGGAGCCCAGAGCCCACAAGGAATCCTGTGCAGGGGCCATACTTAGAAGAAGGGGAAGGAGCCGGGTTGGCAACAGGAATTTCATTCTCAGAGGAAGTACAAACCCAGTAGAGCTGTCCTCTGAGGATGGTTTTAAAAATTCAGGACACACAGGAACATTCTGTAGATGAGCAATATTTTTGCCCCCAAAATTGAAGCCACCACCATAACAAATGTACCCACACATTGTTTTGTTGTTCTTAAATGCTGCTGGGAGAGTGGTTCTGTTTTGAATACCATAGTGAAGGCTATACACTTAGTTTCTCACTGCGTACGCACATCTCATCTCCGAAACATTAAGGGCTGAAAATCCAGCTCCGCTGAACTTGGCTCATTAAAGGCAATCTTCCCGCTAAGTATTGAACTTGAACTGCTTTTCAATTTGATGCAAATAAAGGTCAAACTAGTTTACTTCCTACTTAGGATTTAAGGCAAACAAACTTGCTGAATGAGCTCCGGGAAGCTTCCATTCAAAGTGATGAAGGAGAGAACTGGGTTTCATCCCCTTAGCTCACAGCCTCTGTGCCCCTCTCCTTCCAGTCCCTTCACCTTTCAACATTGTTCATTCAGGTGAAGCGAGTCAGGGGATGCGAAAGTTAAGGTTCTCATAGCAACTGTCTGCAATTTCTCAGCACCCACAGTCAGCACTGGCAATTACAAACTGGGCTGTTGGTAAAGGGGTGTGACGTGGGGGAACCAGCATTCCAACACAAATTTAATCTTATGTGTTTCTCAGCTTACGTGTTTGAATCTGGACCCTTAAAGAAAAAACAATTCCTACATAAAGTCAACAGTTACCAAGAGCACTCATTGAGAAACAGGGATTGTGTAGGGGCCCAGGTCCTGCACAAATATCTGGCAGACATCTAGGCAAAAAGTGAACCCACAAAAAGCAGCCTGTCTCAGACGCTGATCCAACAGCGCAAGGCAGCTTCTCCGTTTCACTACAGTGCTATTCCAGAAGCTCAAGGTCCTCAGCTCATTAGGGCTCCAACTGCTCTTCTGATAAACTGGATCAATGGCATTAGCATTAGCTCTTGGCTAGCTTACTTTTGAGCTCAGGACCCTTTAAAACCGAGCTCTGCCATCCAATTAGACTGTTTACCTGCTGACCTGAGGGAAGATTCAGGCCTTCTGCTCAACTGTCATCATCCGTGCATACAGATTCCACTCACATCGGGATGAAACTTTCATCAACTCCACTTGCTGACCGGCTGGCCTGATTTGAAACTCAAAATGGAGAAGGGAAGGGAAGGGTTTAGAAGGTCACGGCATGTCAGTCCTGAGAGCAGGTCGGCTGCCATTAAATACCATCCAAGGGCATAGCTCAGACAATGACCTGCAGCTAATCACTGTGGAAATGCGGAGGATCAGAAGGGGGAGGGGGGACACACAGACAGATACCTGCGGGTGCTGTGCAAGGACAGACAGCAAGCAGCAGAGTATGGATGAGAAACAAGGTCGCTCAATGCCTTGTCCACTGAACTTCATATCATTCCTTTCAAATATTTCCAATTCCCCTTTCACCTATCCTCCTATCCCAAGTCCACCACACTGAGCTGCTGCTGCTTGCACAAGAAGGGAACCAACCTTCTTGCCGTCCTCTACTGCATCACAAAATTCAAGGGGGCAAAAGTGGGAGGAAGAGGTGCAAGTGCTAATAAGGGTAAAATCATTAGTGTGACGCTTCTTGCAGAAAAATCAAGACCATTTGGCCGGCGCCGCGGCTCAATAGACTAATCCTCCGCTTGCAGCGCTGGCACCCCGGGGTTCTAGTCCCGGCCAGGGCGCCGGATTCTGTCCCGGCTGCCTCTCTTCCAGTCCAGCTCTCTGCTGTGGCCCGGGAGTGCAGTGGAGGATGGCCCAAGTCCTTGGGCCCTGCACCCGCAAGGGAGACCAGGAGAAGCACCTGGCTCCTGGCTTTGGATCAGTGCGGTGCGCCGGCTGTAGCACACCAGCACACCATTGGAAGGTGAACCAACGGTAAAGGAAGACCTTTCTCCTCTCTGTCTCTCTCTCTCTCACTGTCCACTCTGCCTGTCAAAACAAACAAACAAACAAACAAACAAACAAGACCCATTCACCAAGGAATGAGAACACAGAGCCCAGTGAAGTTGACAGAGACAGAATTACAGAGGACAAGTACTCATGCCCATGTTGACACTGTTCTCAGAGGAAACTCAGGATATAACATGTGGAATGGATGGGGAAAGAGCAAATTTAACAAGAAGAGTAAACAAAGTTGAAAGGAAAGAGGATCTCCAATTTGAAATCTTGTGCCCCTGGGTATTAGTTGTCATTCATACTTTTTAGCTGCCATGTGGGAAAGCACCAGCCCTGGGTTTGCTCTTCTTTCTGTGGTGTCCTGCCAACTTTCTGCATGTTAGAATTCAGCTAATATTTATAGTTCACCAAGAAATCACTGATAATCTCAGAGCAGCATTAAACAATCGAATCCAAATATGCTTGGAGGTGAATGAATCAATGGTCATGCTATAACCCATTATTTGCTGAAATCTGAAATAAAAGATAAAGCTCCTAACCTAACCTATCCAGGGACAGCATGAAAAGTCAGCTGGCTAACATGCAAACATCCCTAGAGGTTTCCAGAAAGGTTTGTCATCTATTCACTTCTAGGTTCTCTCACCTCAAAAATATCTGGACCTGACAGAAGCCATGAAGCTTTGAAACCAAAAAACTCAGTGGCCTCACACTTGTGCAAAAAATTGAACACAGGACTTAAAAGCAGAAATATTCCTGAACTTCACAGTGGAAATGTTGTGGTGTAGCCAGTTAAGCCACTGCCTGTAACACCGGCATTCTTGGGTACCAGTTCAAGTCCTGGCTGCTCCACTTCTGATCCATCTCTTGCTAATGCACCTGAGAAAGAAGCAGCAGACGCCCAACTTTTTGGGCCTCTGAACCCATGTGGGAGACCTGGAAGAAGCTCCTGGTTTTGGCCAGCCTGGCCATTGTGGCCACTTGGGGAGTGAACCAAAGGATAGAAGATGTCTCTCTCTCTCTCTCTCTCTCTCTCTCTGTAACTCTGCCTTTCAGATAAATAAAATAAATCTTAAAAAGTAGAAAAAGAAATGTTCTTGGAAAAGCTGGATGAATAATGGTCACGGCTCATCTTCCAAACTTGCAGGGGTAGGGGAGTGTGTGTGTGTGATACCACAGTTTCAGCCATGGGCCAAGTAGGGCCACCACACAAACCCCAAGAAAAACATTTGCTCCACCTGAGAGGACTATCTGCTAAATTCTTGGCTCACTACTCATTGGCAGAATCTCACAGTGAGTGGTTATCAGATTATTTCTCGTCTACAGCCATACCACCCTGAATGTGCCCGATCTCTCTGATCTTGGAAGCTAAGCAGCATTGGGCCTGGTTAGTACTGGGATGGGAGATTATTTATTTGGCAGGTTGTTATTTCATCAAAGTTACAGAATAAATCATTAATCTTTTCTTTAAAAAAATAAATAAATAAAGGATGTCTTACATGGGATGGACAAAATTATTTCCTGCTTTTTCTGGCTAAGAGAGGCAATAGGTTGAAATCTCCTGAATCTAAAAATAGGGCAAAGGGAAAGTCTGTACAACTATTCTTGCATCTTTTCTGTAAATCTGAAACTGCATCAAAATAAGAAGAAATAGGGATTATTTCTAAAGCACCAAAAGTCTTCAGATGCCTAAATGTTGAATCTCCTGGGACACAATCATGCAGTCTGCAAAAGATGCCCCCAGATACAAGGTGCAGAAAACCTCAGCGTGCATTTCCTCTGAGGGAAGCCCTTTGCCAACCTGCATGGCTAACATTTATCCACTGTCTCTTTTTCATAACTCTGGGACTCAAGGTAGTCCTTTTAACCCAGTCATCTCCACCAAGGAGGTCAGCAGATATTCCATCCCCCGATCTGTTCTCCCTAAGCTATATACTGACGTATCACCAGGACAAGGCAAGTTGCTTGGCCTTTTATTAGTAAGCATCTGAATAATTTATAAGGGTTGCACAGGGCCCATTAGGCGTGCCACAGCAGTAATAACTGGCATAGGACTTTGCTTACTCAGGGCTAAACTTTAATTTGTCCATAACTGCCCCAGCTCATAAACCCATCCCACAGGTCTGACCCGCTGTCTCCTCTGCCACCACATGTCCCAGCCATGCTCTCATCTGATTTGCTCCTGTTGGCAACATCTCTGGGGCCAAGAAAAAATGAGAATCCCAAGACAACCATGAAAAACTCATACTTCTATCTCTACATTTCCTAAATAGGGACTTTACCACTGTCCCCTTAAGCTTTGCTTTCAGTCACCCCTTAAAGGCAGTCTCAGGGAGTTCCTAGCCAAGAAGAGCACAGGCAGGTGCAGTGAGTGCAGGGAAAATTGGAAAGCCCCCTTGGTACCTGGAGAAATAGAAGTGGCAAGGCCTGGGTAACAGTAGATTCCATGTCAACAGGGCATCACATTCTAAACGAGCACACACACCATATACAAGCTAATTCACTTCTCTAGGCCTCAGTTTTCTTACACGCAAAACAGGAACTGTAATGCCACTGAACTCCTAAGACTCTGCTAAGGATTACACTCACGGCAAATAATGAGCAGTCACTGCTAAGGAAAAGTTATCATTATTAAAAATTCAGGCTAGACTGGCTGGCACCGTGGCTTAACAGGCTAATCCTCCACCTTGTGGTGCCGGCACACCAGGTTCTAGTCCCGGTTGGGGTGCCGGATTCTATCCCGGTTGCCCCTCTTCCAGGCCAGCTCTCTGCTATGGTCCGGGAAGGCAGTGGAGGATGGCCCAAGTGCTTGGGCCCTGCACCTGCATGGGAGACCAGGAGAAGCACCTGGCTCCTGGCTTCGGATCAGCGAGATGCACCGGCCGCAGCGGCCATTGGAGAGTGAACCAATGGCAAAAAGGAAGACCTTTCTCTCTATCTCTGTCTCTCACTATCCACTCTGCCTGTCAAAAAAAAAAAAAAAAAAAAAAAAAATCAGGCTAGGAATGAACCCCACACAAACCCAATCCCACTCCCTCACTCTAGGAATAAAACCAGGTCCCAGAGAGACCACGTGACTGTCCCCAGCTCTCCAGGTGGGTTCTGTTCTGTGATTTCAGGGCTGCTGTGGCTCCAGGACACATTCTTTATGGGAACACTGGGCTTCTTCTGCCTTCTGAATTGTGTAAAATAATGTCAGTGCTACCTAGAAGCATCCGTGCTCATTCCTCCTCCCACCGCTGGGCCAAGCACTGTGGGTGGGTTCAGGGGCGACAAGATGGCAAAGGCCCCTGCCCTCAAACATCTTCCATCCTGGTGACCGAGGCAGTGACAGGAGGAGTGACAGCAGGGTTTGGGGGCTGCTCACGCCTGCTGTTTTGCTCTTTATTTTGGAGGAAGATGCCACTGTGACACTGGCTGTGGCTCACACACATATGAATATGCACCATAAATGTGGTAAGGGGAATGACACTAAGTGGTGATGTCACACACACACTGGTCCTGAATGACTGGGTCGGAGCGGACCTGTCTCCGTCTTTGTCCCTTACACCCCCCCCCACCCGGCTATCTGCGCAGGTGGGCGGCGGCAGGCCGAAGGGCAGCAGATTAATCGGGGCAGGGTTCATGTCACTCTCTTCCAGGCGAAGTTCATTCCTCTACCCTCCCAAGGTTGGATTCTTTGCCCTGGGCATTTGTGCTATGTGGCCCGCAATTCCTGCCCCCCAAACCAGTTCAGGGGATCAAAGAGCTATTATTGAAGTCTCGGGGCAGGCCGGTCGAGGGAGGGAGTGGCAGGAGAGCCGGCCACTCGGCCGCGCTTCTCCACAACAGGACCATTGAGCAGGCGCCACAGCAGAGGGCTGAGAAGAAAAGGCCGAGGGGAAGCACACAGAGAGCCGCGCACAGACCCGGCCATTCATCGCCGGGCGAGTGCCGGGCTCTGGGAACAGCAGTCTCAATTTCTGCAAATCCTCCAACCTGCAACAGCTGCTAGTGACTCTGGTGGGCGGCTTTGCGGCTTACGCGAGTTTCCAATACGAAGCCCTGGCCTGAGGCCAAGTAGACATTACTTAGGTTAGAGACGCTGGCTGCGGAGAGTGGCAACAATGGACTTCACAGCTTATAAAGCGGCTTACAAAGGGCTCCCGTGTATTTCAAAAAAGCACTTCAGATAGCTGGGGAGAGAAGCTATCTGCACAAACGCATTGAAGCAGTTTATTCCTAACCCACTTAATTCAAGGTTTCTGCCAGGAGCCAACGGCATCATGGAAGTGGGTGCACAGAACCGCAAGAGTGCTGGGTGTCCCGGCAGCGGGGGGCTGAACCATGGTGCCCTCCGCTCCTCGGGCAGACTGGCTCAGCAGCCTGGGGAGTGCCAAGCGGAGAGTGGCCCTTGTTCTTGACAGGCCGTGCAACTGCAGTTTTTGATGAGCTGTGTGTCTCAACCATGTTCATCGGCATCGGTAAGCACCACTTACAGAGGTTACGGCAAGAACACTCAGGGCTTCTAGACACATGCTGCCACACCGCCCAAATACACCTGCAGGTGAGACCGGCCGAAGGGAACTCCGGCCCTGCCTCAGCACAGGAAGTCTCCAGGGACCCACCTACTTCTCCAACAGAGCCAGTTATTAGTTTCCAGAGAACAGTTCCACCAGGTAACAGGCACAAAGAACAAGCGCAGCTAATGACTGAGGCACAAAGACCTGTGGAGTCTGCAGTTTATGGAAGCCACAAAAAGTCCATGGAAACATGGACTGGGTCAAATAATGGACCATCTCCACAGATGGGTAGGGGGCCGTTCTTTAGAGATTTTGCCAGTTCCATCAACTATTTTCAAAAGAACAGAACTGCTTTTGTTTATGGAAAATGAATGAACTGAGAGTATAGGAAGTGGGACCCGGCCGTGCCTGATTGCTCAGATATTTACGTGGAATGACTCCTCACCTAACAAAGGCCCCATCTGGAGGTTCAGGTCCATACAATATCTGGGTGGTCAGGTATGGAGTTCTCAGAGAATTCTGCACCAAGAGATTCCAAGATCAGAAATTATTACAAGAACAATTAACAGACTCAAAGGACAAATATAAAGTTGTACCAGAAGAATTCAGACTGTGAAGGAGCACACCTCAAGTGACTTTGTGTTTTTTAAGATTTATTTATTTTATCTAAAAGGCAGAGTTACAGAGAGGCAGAGAGGCAGAGAGAGAGAGAGAGAGAAAGAGAGAGACTTCCATCTGCTTGCTCACTCCCCAAATGGCCACAACAGCCAGAGCTGGGTCAATCTGAAGCCAGGAGCCAGGAGCTTCTTCTGGGTCTCCCACGTGGGTACAGGGGCCCAAGGACTTGGGCCATGTTCCACTGCTTTCCCAGACCATAGCAGAGAGCTGGATTGGAGGTGGAGCAGCCAGGACTTGAACTAGCACCCATAGAGATGCCGGCACTGCAGGTGGCAGCTTAACATACTGCACCATAGTGCCGGTCCTCAAAGCTTCTAGGTTGAGTGCCACCTACCTCCCAGGACTCATTCCAACAGGTAAGGCCCACTTTGCAAGGGAACAAAGAATAGGTATGATGTAGCCAGCAGAGTTTACTCTGATGCCAGCATCATAGCATAGTAGAGGCTTATGATACTATTACCCTGTATCTATAAATTACCCTTATTATTTTAAGATATGACATGTGCAGCAGAGAAATCTCAAAGAGATCAGATGAATGAAGATAGCATCCACACTTAGACCATCAGCCAAAATGCAACTCCTCACGTCCTGGGTGTTCCAGCAACTGTTTAGCAGAATGGGGTTACGTAGGAGAAAAACTTCAGGGAGAGGCGGGAAGTAAACAGTTCCTATCAACTGCAGAATTGCTGCATGCCTACCGAGAGTGCACATCTATTCTAGCGTGACTTCGCTGGATTTTTCATGCCATGCCCTAAAAGTAAGAAACGTGACATTACAGATCGCAAAGGAAAGTCAGAATGTAAGAACGCAGGCCTATCCACCAGAGCTTGCTCTCAGCCCCCAATCTGCTGTGTGCCCAAGTAGAGGGGAAGCAGAGTTGGGGAAGCTCAGGAAGGCTCTGATCATCACAGGCCCAAGATCCATGACGGCACAGATCTGATTTGCTTGTGATCGAGTTACTGCAGTTACCATCTGCCAAGAGCAGCTGTTGCCCCAAGAGGACTCGTCACGTGAGACGCTTACCTCTGACCTGTGCTTGCAGCTGTAGTCTTTAAGTACACACTGCCCTTTAGTGCAGTCTAAATGCCTCCTGCAGAAAACACGTGCAGGGAAGGCATTGTCCATGAACTGTTTGAAGACCACTTGGATGCGTGGATTTCAAAAAATGTTTTTGCACCAAAACAAACTTCTTTTAATTCCATCCTCCTTGAACTTTTTGAGGCACTTACATATTTCCTTTTTTTTTTCCCCCTGTGCTGTACCAAGCAGTAATAGGTGTTGATAGATAAGTGGTGACTGATGAAGGTTAAAGGAGATGGATGTGGGCCAGGGTTGTGGTGCAGTGGGTTAAGCTGCCACTTGGGATGCCTGCATTCCATATCAGAGCGCCGGATCAAGTCCTGGCTACTCTGCTTCTGATCCAGCTGCCCTGCTGTCAATGCACTCCCTAGAAGGCGGCAGTTGATGATGGCCCAAGATAGAGTCCCAGGCTCCTGTCTTTGGACTGACCCAACCCTGACTGTTGCAGACATTTAGGGAGTGAACTGGTGTGTACAAGATCCTTCTTTCACATAAATAAACAAATAATTGTTTTCTTTTTTAAAAAAAGAGGGATGTGAACATGAACACAAGCAAGAACAAGTGTCCCTTTACAAGCCTTCCCACCCATCAAACTGTGGAGGAAAAGATCCTGGAGTCAGTGTAGGCTGCCTATAAGGAGCACCACGTGAGAGGGAAAGATGGCAAGCTACGCAATATGCCTATTTTGATATGAAGGCTCGGTCTGTTGTTAGCACTTCCCAATCAGTAGCACTCAAAAACAAGCCTAAACTTAGAAAAGAATAAAAAAAAAAAAAATCCCTATCAAACAATAAGAATCAAGAGTAAAGAAGAAATAGCAGTTTGCTGAAAAGGAGACCAAAATACACCAGGGCCTTAGAAGAGTTATTTCTGCATTCCCTGCACATACGACATCATTCATGAAGAAGGCAATGGCACAAATATAGCATAAATGTTGTCTGCTCTAGCTGGTAATTTAAAATGCAAATGCTAATGAGTGAACTGGTATATCAGTGGAGTTAATAACCGCATGCCTAGCACAGGGGCTGCATCCAAAACACACACAGAGAAGAGACAGACACCATGTTCCAATTTAAAAATAAAAACACCCAAATTAACCCTAGAAAAATCACTAACAGATGTACGAGCTCAGGAAAACGAGGCACACAAGGGCAGGGAGACGGGAAGTCTCTACTAGTTGCAGACTCTCTAGTCCATGTAAATATCTTCCCACGTGGAGTAAAGGTAGGCATGGGAATTAGCATTTATTCAAGAATGCGACTAGAAAGCATCACAGAGCACAATAAGCGTAACAAGCGACATTTACAGAGAACCCGGAACCCTGAACAGGAAGTTTTCTCCAAAGCTCACTTTAGAAGTCCACAAGCCAACCTTGTAGGAAGCCTTGAGAGGGATACAGATCTCATTCATTTTATCACAGGCAAAGGGTGAAAACCTTTGGTTTTTTAAAAAAAAACCTTAACAGTTACAAGTTCTGGATGAACTGGGTGATTTAAATAAATGGGAACAGCTCTCATGATGAAATGACCCAGAGGAGAGAACGTAGCTGTGCTTCAGATTCCTTCCAAATATGAAAGGAACTGCTGTGGATTCTCGCTCTTATTAGAGGTCTGCTTGGCAGCCCTACCCGAGAACGTGGGAATGACCCCAAGGTGCCCTGGGCTGCCACAGAACCCCCAGCCAGGGGACACAAGAAAGTGCATTCTGTGGCCCTGGCTGGCTGCAGAAGTGCTTTGGTGACACCTTCTCCAGGCCAACAGGAAGATGTGCTTGGTTCATGGTCCATAGTAGACATGCAGAGTGCTCTGATTCCCATGCAAGGGCCACTCATTTTAAATTTTCTACAACGGTCAGGCACAAACGCTGCCATATTCAGCCCTATTGCTGGGATTCTCAGGAAAACTTTTAAAAAGAAATTCAAGGTGAAAACTGACTTGAATTTGGGAGAAAAGGGCCAGTGATTCCTTTTCAATGATGAGGAATGGTTTTATTTACCTTTTAAACACAATCTGTTGGAAAGGGGTTAGAGGTGGTTCCCACAGCAACCAGCATTAAGTCTTAAAGACAGTGTGCACCACTCACCCTGGGGCTCCCCATTACCAGATTTCAAAGTATTTCCCTCTCTCTACTGCATCCAGGTTCTACCACTTTCTACTGTAGGTCTGGCCGAAGATATTCCCCTACATGGCTGGCTGGTGGCAAGCAGATCCAGCCAGGATACTGCTGCTTGCTGCCATGACTACCAAGGAGAAATGCCCAAAAATTGACAAGATGGTGCTGACAAGCCCACCCTGAAATGAATTCCAGCAAGGCCACAATAATGAAATGGGGACAACCAATGGGAGTACTGGTACTGGAAGCACTCCAGCAGAGAAGATCCATCAGACTTTTGTACCCTTCACACTTCGTCGCCCATGCCCACCCAGTGGAAGGGAGCCTAGACAATCCTCAGCAGATTTAGAAGGGACCTCCAAGAGGAGAGATGGGGGCGGGGCGGGGGGAATCGTGAAACAACGCTTTGAGGGAAGAGCTCACAGACCTGATTTTCTGCCTGTGTACTGGCTCTTATGATCTCTGTAAAGGATGAGCCTTGTTACTATCTAGGATTTTTTTTTTTTTCCTTCCCCTTGTCTCATCTACATTAAAACTCAAAACTGGGAGGGTAATGCCTGTGGTGCCGGTATCCCATATGCATACCAGTTTGAGTCCTGGCTGCTCCAATGCCAATGCAGCTTCCTGTTAATGCACTGAGGAAAGCAGTGGAAGATGGCCCAAGTCCTTGGGCTCATGCACCCCATGGGAGACCCAGAAGAAGCTCCTGGCTCCTGACTTTGGATCGGTCCCAGCTCTAGCTATTGCAGCCATTTGGGGAGTGAACCAGTGGATGGAAGATCTCTGTCTCTCCCCTTCTTTCTATCTCTGTAACTCTGCTTTTCAAATAAATAATCTTAAAAACAAACAAAAAAAACCTCAAAAACTGCTAACAGTGAAAATCACCAGTAGATTTAGACTACAAGAGGAAAAGCACTAGTTAGAAACTTGCAAGTAAAGGAGCTTTCTCACTGACTTACTCCTCCAGAGACAACAAGCCTGCCACGTAATCAGGGAGGATAAATCAACACCCACCTTGGGGACTGAGCATGGAAACTCCCATTAGGAGGCAACTCTATCCTCAGCAGGTGACACTGCTAGGGCCAGCTTTCTCTAGACAGGTTGGCACAGAAGTGCCATATGGGCCCGGCTTGTCTCCCCAACTCCAGGTCACCAGCACTGCACCAAGAGGAACAGGCTAGTCTGATGGAAATAACTAGTTAGGAAGCAGGAGAGCAAAAATTCATCTTTAAGTGTATCTGCTCCCTGCAACAGCCACTACACCAGCCTTAGTTTCATTGACTACTGTAATCATTAGCCTGTCTCAATTAAAAAAAAATCTGAAATGGCTACTAACAAATTTAGTCTCCATCTATGGCAGCTAGAAGCTATCCATTACGTCTTGAAGACTTCCTTGGGCTCTTATTACTGGTCTTCACATATTGGCATTTTCAAGCTCTTACTAATCTGGTGGTCATTCTCCCCTGTTCTGATTGATCTATAGGTTTTTGATGCCCTTGCTAAGGATGCTCCCCAGACAGAACACCACACTCCGCACACATACACACACACGCACCTCACCTAGGCCAGGCCAGCACTGTACATCTGAGTGATGGACTCAGACTGCCTTTGCCCATCTGACAGGATCACATCTTATTGTTGAACGTGTATCCTTTTAAAAAATGTTTTTCTTCATATCTACACATTCCTTACTTCAGTAGACATAATTACTTTGCTTGCAGGTTGGAAGGGATCAGGCATTTCTCTATTCCTAGCATTGTGGCCATGGATATAAATGAAATTACTAAATAACTCCATAATTGAATGACCGACAAGTTTGATGAGGCTCATTCTGGGGATGATTCATGATCTAAAGATGGAAGATAATCACGCTGTAATAGGAGGTCTGCTCTTTCATCCACATGACCAGTGCGTAATGGTGTGCAGAAGAGTACACACCCGATGGTGAGAAGCAGAGAAGGAGATTTCCATGCACGCACAAAAGCGGAGGGAAACATGATGGATGGGCACGTCCACTTCTTTTAGGAAACTCTTCCCGAGAGAACTGATATAGGCAAAAGTTGTTCTGCCGAGATGAATCACGCCCGGCCTGCCAGATCTCCCCAGGTGCTGAAATGCTGCCTCCCTGGGAAGTCTTTCCCAGGTGTTATTTCCTCTGCCCTTTTCCTGTGGTTTGTCCCCTCAGAAACTCCTGTTGAAATCTGACAGTCATTGCGGCAGTAGGAGGAGACAGGGCCTTTGAGAGGTGATTAGGCTCTTCGAAGGGAAGAGTATCTTTCCCAGGGGACTGGGTAGTTACCAGAGAGTGCCGGTTACAGAGGGAGGTCAGCCCTCGCATTTCATCTCCGAGCAGGGCTGTGTTCTTCCACTTATCTGCCAGGACATGGGCAGGAGGAGGCACCCGAGAGGCCGTGCTCTTAGACTTCCAGGGTTCCAGAACTTGGGATCCCTCCCCCAAATCCCTTCCTGCATAAATCACTCAATCTCAGGAATTCAGTCGTAACACAAGATGGGCTCAGACAACTCTCAAACTCCGCTCTTGTTTTTTACATGGCTGTAAATATGACCAACTATTAAAGAGCAGAAGCCATCTTGTTAATTTATGTCACCCACAATCTACTGAACTCTGCTTTTCTTAAGGTGTACTAATGAAAACCTTGGGACTCCATGAAAAGAACCTGTTCACTGTGTTAATTCTTTCCTATAAATGATACTTTAGGATCCCCTGGCAAGATGGTAAGTCTTTTAATTCCTATAGCAGCTCCGGGATAGTCTCGTGTTAAGCTGCCCATTTCCAATAATGGGGCCCAAGCAAAAGCAAGTAGGCAGTGGAGACCGAATCAAACTGGGAAGTCCCAAGAGAGAGAATACCCCACTTCACAAATATCCATTAAGTTGCAATTCAATTAAAGCATCTGAAAGGAATTCATAAGTATCAGCAGAGCCTGTAATTGCTTAATTAAGGATAGAGGCCCAGCAAACACAACCACAATAACAGCCTGATTCATTAGCACCTCTGAGATAGCAGAATGGGATTTCTCACTTAAACATACATTGGCTTTAATTGTGTAATTTGGTTAGGCACTGGTAATCCATGGGGATCCGGGAGAGGAGGGCGGTATTCCTGTCCACCTTCCCTCCCTTCCTCTCACCATAAGGTTTTTTTTTTTTTTTTTGTCTATTGAAACAGGAAGGTGATGTTCCAATTAGGATTGACTGGAGAAGAGATGTTAAAGAGAAAAAAGGAAAACCTCAAAGGCATGCAGGGTGGAAGGACACACAGCTGAACCTTAAGTTTACGAAGCACAAACATGCCAACGCTTCACAAGTCCCAGACTCCTAGAACCTTGCTTGCAGATAATGCTGCCCCTCCCCCAGGAGAGCGAGCACTCTAGGCCCTGGGGGTGGCCTCTGAGATAGCCCCCACTCCCCAGCCTCTGAAGAAGAGTATGCTAGAGAGGACCAACCCAAACCTCACACAGCTAGCTGCAGAGGGTACCTTGTAAAACACTGGGGACCGCATGCAGCTGTTTTGCCCATGAACCCATTGTAGTTGTTTAACTCATGTACTATTTAACACTGTGCAGTCTGGCCAGGCGGTGCAGGTTACTGACTGACTGGATGCCACTGGTCACTTCCATGAGTAATGCAAGTGTCTCTCACGATCAAACTTTTTTGTTGGTTTTTAAATTTTTTTTTTAATATAATGAATGCTGTGCCACTGTGCCCCTGTAGTGCAACACCTTCCTTGGCAGACTGTCGCTCCCAAGAGCAGCAGTCATCAGAGAGAGAAAGAAAAAAAAAAAAAAACTGACAAATTCCAAAGGACACAGGGAAGTCTACTTTTCTAGTCGTGTTTCATGTGACTCGGTAACTGGTTAATTATAAGTCACCTGCTGGGATCCACAAGGGAAACCCCTGCTAAGTGGCTGCCACACTCAAGGCAGTCTGGTGACTGGCAGGCCTCATGCCCCCACCCTAGCCGCCTCAGTCTGGAATGCCATCACACTGATTGGTGCACCACCTCTAAGAACACGGACGTAAAGGCGGGGTACACTCAGGGAGCAGGCAGAGGACTCCAGGTATCTGATATCAGACCCTTAAGACTATTTGGCATTGATTCTTATTCTCTTCCAGTTTGTAAGGAAGCAGTTGGCTTGCAGGTGCCACCTTGACACCTGCTATGCTTAGCCAACAGGACAACTTCCGCAGCCGAGCCCTCAGCACGCCTCTGCTACCCCAGAGCTAAGAAGGTAAATATGAAATACGGAAACATAATGTGAAGGTCATTCTAACAGGAAAGACGCCAAGCCCACTAGTGTTATTAAATAAAAATACGAATTGGGGACCAAGGGATTTGAAGATCTGTCCCTCAACCTCCCATTAGACAAGGTCCCCAAAGAAAATGTGACACACATGACAAGTGGAAATAAATTAAAAATAAACACAGGGTAAATAAACTGCTTTTGTGCTAATGGGAGGCAATGCATAGGGCTCAGTAGATGTGGCCTGAGAAAAAAGGATGCTTTTAAACAAATGCAGGCTGCCTGGGGAATCTTGGCTTCGCTGCTACCTCGGGACAAGCACTGACTGTGACTGCCTCCAAGACTGAAATAAGTATGCATGGGAGGAGGCCACAGCAGCAGGGACCTTGAGCAGTCTCTGCGCTGATGGTATAAGGTCACCTGCTCACCAGCCAAACCCAAACCAGGTGCTCAAAGACTAAAGGGCAAGAGCTTTCAGGAGGCGCTGACCTGTTAGCTACAGCTGACTTTGCCCAGCCCCACCTGCTAGCCCATCTGACCAAGCAATCACTCCACATACAGGGGTGCAGGAACCGTGACAGAGAGGCCAGCTGGCTTGGGCCAAATGCCACTCCCTATCAAGCTGCGGGGCCGTCTGCCCAAAAAAAGGCCACACAAAAATGGAAAGTGTCCACGCCACCTTGAACACACAGGGCTCCGAAGGCTGGGATTAATGAGAGCAACACATAAGGGACTGCTAAACAGTCCTCTTGACTTTCCCCTTGAGAATCACAACCCAAACTCGCTCCTCGCTGCAGACATCATTTGCAGCAGAAGGCCAGCGCTGCGTGGTGCAGAGAGCAAACCTGAACCACGAGAGCTGACATCCAGGTAAGCACTCCTGCAGCAGGAATGCCGGCTCTGGCTGCGCTCACTCAGAGTGGCAGTTGGACGAAAGGGCTCTCCCCTCTAAGGACACGCCTCCACCCATGTTCTCACTCACCATCTTAACCAGGTCACTGGCTCTGTGAACTATCCCCTGGCAGCCCTTCTTAGTTTTTTTGGTTTCCCTAAGAATTCACACAAGTGCTTTGCAACATTTCAAAGCTCATATTCCCTATGATACTCTCTTACTCCATCTTTTTTATATCCTCATTTGCCAAGAAGATTTTGTTGAGTTTTACATTCTATAATTGGTATTCTGAAAACAATAGCTATACTGGAGAGCTTTCCCAACTGTACATGCCGCCTTCTTGATTCGAGTGAGATTTACAGTTTCTAAATGGATACAAGACGCCGACGTTCTTGGAAAGTTAGCTTGACCCTTCGCTCTTTTCTGCACTACTTCCCCGTTCTCTGCTACACTGTGGTGACGACTACTGTGTATTTCATAAGTCTGTTCCTTACTTCCCACATGTATACCCCAATCACCTGAATCTGCCTGTGTTTGACTCACCTCTAAATTGCGCCGAGAAACGTCACGATGATTTGCTAATTGATAGTAACGTACGGTCACATCGCAGGGCTTACAAAGCTGGCCTTTTGCGTATAAGCGGACCGGCTGACTCAGAAGTCTTTGCTTGTTGGCTTTCTGACCATTATGCACTTTAGCATCGTCCTCACACTGCGGTACTCCCACGGTCGTTACTCCTCCTGAGCCTGTCCCTCACACACTGACACACTTCTGACGACCGACTGTTTGCTGAGGACTCCCCGAACTCCACATGCGCTCAGCGTCCTTTGCTGAGCTTGAACACAGCCACACAGACTCACATACGACGTTTCCTGATTTCCACCAGGAGGGGGAATCATCCCCTGGCCGTGCTACTTCGCCACCTCCTCCATGATTCCATCCTCTCATCGAGTGCTCACACCTGACTTCCCTTGGGACTTGTCCCAAGACCCAGGACCGTCCTGCCTGTGGATTCTTTGTGACAAGGGTTTAGCATTTTGCAGAGTTCTTTGTCCTAAAGCCGCAGAGGGAAGAGCCTGGGACATTCTTTCCACTGAGCTTGTTAGTCAGAGGAAGGGTGGCACAGCTCCTCTTCGTGATTTATTCTCTTAGCCACTAGGTCAGAATCTCCCTGGAAGCACCACAGCGGCGTGCACACACACAGCAGATGCAATTCTGTTCCCTGGCGGAGAATCACTGTTACACCCAGACCTCTCCTTGATAACTCTCCTGTGGTATGGCCTGGCTGCTCTAGACTCATTTCCTTAAGCCCTGCCAGCCATCCTAAGAGGCAGGAAACAATCTCCACTTATAACTAACATTCAAACAGAGACATGAAGAGGATAAATCACCTCCCTGGAGTCACCTGCTCACACACAATAGAGCCGGGCCTGAAACTGCTATCTGTTTGTCTTGACTCACTGCAGTGTTCTGTTTCCTTGCCAGGTTTCTGAAGAAACCGAAAGATGCATAACATAGGAGCATATACTATGGCAGCAGAAAAATGGAAAGCTCATATTTTTATCATGTGTTTGCTTTTGTGTAATTTATCTTACAGAACATAAGTGAACCCAGGCAATGCCTTTTTGAACCGCTAAGGGGAGAATAATGTCAAGTACACAAAGGAGCAGTTGATGTGGAGTTGAGTGATCAGACTCCTTGGGTCTGGTCTAGGCAGGCCAGCCCTGGCTTCTGCAGGAAGGCCCACGCTCTGAGCTTGCTCCACTCAGACTCTTTGCCAGAACATCAATGTTTTCCTGCCCCTGTGGCCACGCAGCCCGGAAGGAATAATACAGTTTCTTTCTTCACAGCTAAAGCCCCGTCTGCCTAACGGTTGCTTCTGTTTTCAGGTACACAGCAGAGGATGAGAAGAACACACACCTCTACCCAAGGGAAAGATTAACACTAAGAACCTCCTGAGGGACAGAAATCAAGAGAAAAGGACCCAAACGAATCCGTGATGCTGCCATGCTACGCCTCTGATTATGACAACTCCGTCACAGGAACAAAAAGCGGAGCCCTCCAGAAACTGGATATGTTATAGCCCTGCCTTGCTAGGGATGTCCCTGAGCCTGGTGTCAGGTGCCCCATCAGAAAGCCTTTGTGGTGACCACTTGGTCCCTAAGAGTACGAGTTTCACAGTCACATACATGTTCATGGAGTGATTTATCTCACATAACTCGGTCCAGCCAGCCAGGGGGAGACGCGGGTCCAGACACAAAGCTCGTGGTCCACCAGGGAAGAGGGCAACGGAATTCTGGTGGAGCAGAGTGAGCATGGAGCCCCCTGCCTCAGTGCCTGCCCCAGAACTCACAGAAGGAGTGCTGAGGCCATAGGACGACACTATAAGGGACCGTGCGCATTCGGGAGCACAACGGGGCCTCTCCTTTGTGAGTAAATAAATGCTTCTCTGTGGAGAGAGGAAAATGACAGCCTTCTCCCCAAAGACCAGGGCGTCTGGCAAGTCAGTAACTGTAATATCCCAGCTCACAGTAAAAGCACCTGCTGGGCTCCGAGGCCTACATCAATCACAGGGGAAGGAGGACAGGTGACCTCAGAGGAACAGGCAGAGGGACCACCACAAAGACTTACCCGCAAGCAAGAAGGTGATAAGGCAAGTTTCCTTTGGCAAGTAGAGTTTGAGCCGAGAACCGCTGAACACGTACTCCACCACAGCCTCAGAGCGGCCTGCTCGCTGCAGGAAGGGCAGGAACTGCTTGGCCTTTTGGGTGTCCTGATGGAGAACAGAGGAAAATCACCGACTGGGAAGTAACAGAACCCCCGTAACGGCCCCCATCTTCTCCAGGCCAAAACTCAGGCAGAGCACAGGAAGCTCAGCAGACAAACGTCTCGTACCAGACACCTCTGGAAACATGACACATGCGAGATAACCTTGGGAGCGCAACAGAAGAGACGTGCTTAGACAGTTTTCGGGACACTCTCCTTGACTCGGCGCTTCCTCCTGTTCCGAGACTGAGAAATCGGCAGATAGATAAGCTAGAAAGGTGCTTGGAAAATGAGAATCTCACTGCTCTGGGACAAGAGGAGGTGTTCATCTTCCTCTAAGATAAAATTGAGGTCAGAAGTCAAATACTAACCCACCAGGGAGGTTAATTTACTCTTTAATTTTCATTTAAAAAGAGTGATGCCCGGACTGTATTATATCATACAGTTCCATAAAACCCTTCTGTAGGAAACAAATGTAGTTCATCTCCAATCTTAAATAGGTTATGTAAGATTCCAGGCTCACTGTTTCTTAACCTTGAGAAAAAGCACAGCCTTCCTCGGGCACCAGTACAGCAACTCCTGCTCTGTGTGCATTTCTGGGATGAGGCGGTACCTGGGGCAAACTGTGGCCACCCAGAGACAATGCTAACAGCGGGACATGCCCCACGGAGGCAACTTCCATGTCACATCAGCAAAGCTAATCACAGAAATAATACAAACACATAAAACTGTGCAGCACTTTTTAAAAAAACTTGTAATTCGTGCATCAATATAAACAAAGTCCACGCATTGTCCCCTCAAGAGCACCAAACTGTGGGCATTCTACCTCAGGGCTAAGGGTCTGCAGGCCCTTTCCTTCTCTCTTACCAACTAAACAGATGACAGAGGTAAGCAAACATCAAAACAGCACGTGGCGCAGGCCGGGGGAACAGCAGTCAGTGATGGGGTGTCAGACTGCGGAAGTTCCAGGCCTGCCCGGAGAATCGGAACTTCCTCTTTAGAGGGCGTGTCCTGAACCCTCCTCCTGCCTTCTGTGACACCAGCAGTGGGCACTCAGCCAAGCCTTCTGTTCTGACTTTTCTCCTAGCAACTAGCTATTGTATCTAAGTTAACGCACATTAGATAACAAAAATGTAACAAGCCATCAAGCATTGGAGAGTTGTCACAGCAGCCAATGGGGCTCCTCTCTCTCAGAAGCAGTGAGGTATGCTGGGATGAAAACAGTATTTACAGTAATGAGCTTCTCACAGCAAGGCAGGGACAGCCATCCATTTGCAGTGTTGTTAACGGTACGCTCCTAAAGGTGAGGCAACAATGAGATGTGGTGGGCTGGAAACTCCCACACAGAACACTGAAGCAACACGTCTCTTACTGTACACATCCGGCAGGACAAAGGCCTTTCAGGTGGTTGGCTGAAGTCCAGAACAGTCAGGCAAGACAAATGCTCCGTGGGAACGAAAGCCCTACCTGATTAAAATCCTTTTGCCACACTAGTCCAAATCTGGGACATTATTCATGAGCTGAGCCAGTAAGTCAACAACAATTATCAAATTGATTATCACAAATCATGAGGCAACCTAATGTGGCTGAAGACAGGGCCATTTCCCTCAATAATGGAGGAGTCTGTAAGTGGCAGAAATAGACTTTTGCTTGTCATTGTGTCTGGAGGAAAATCTTATAGGAAGGACAATGTGTGTGCACCCACACTGGGGCACACCTTTAAAGTTAACAGTAATGAGGAAGTAGCGGCAGGCACTCTTCCCTTGCCTACTTTATGAACAGAGATCCCTACTCAGAATAATCAAGGAGAATCAAAGGAACTTTGCTGCAGTAAAAATCAACAAGCAGTCCTCAGTCCTAAGCCTCAACTCACAGCTCAATAATCCTATTCCCAAAATGACCTACAGGAAGATAACAAATAGAACGACATGCCATCCATTATGGCAAAGACTTTTTAGAAGCAGCATCAAACTATGAAAATTGAAGGCAAGAAAGCAAATTTTTTTTTAAAGCCTACGAGATTGGCCACATTTATTTCAAGCCACAAAATTATAACACCCAACATGAATGGCCCTTTCTTCTAGCAGCAAGTGTTCAAAGGCTTAGATGAGAAGATTTGCCTGTGGACTATCCTTGAAAAGATGGACATTTCATCCAAGTGGATAGATTTTGAAAACGAAAAGTTCTTAAAAAGTCAACTAAATTGACTGTAATAACCAAGAGATTTTGTCAACTCTCAAACCTCAGTCACAGCCACATAACAGTGTCTGTCTTTCCTTGTCATCAAGTACTTTTTTCTGGGCATGTTTCAACACAAAAATTCTTCCAAAGTTTGGTATTTGCTTTGGTGGCTTAAGTGAAAAGACTGGGAAGGATAATGGACAAGCTTTCCCAGGTGATATAGCAATAAATCATTCCCTATTGAGTTATGGAAATTATTTATCTTTGGAATTCTAATTAGCACATAACAGCACACAGCTAAGTAATCCGCCATCAAAAGAGCTGTGCAAGTACAATGTTGTGCTTCAGCCTTTTATATTCACGCCTAGGATCATTAAGAAAAACCTAAGTAAAAGGTAAAGAAGAGGAAACTTGGGGGCTGGCATTGTGGCATAGCAGGTAAAGCCTTCACTTGTAATGCCAGCATCCCATATGGCATCCTACACCCACAATGGCAACCTGGCTTCAGCCTGGTGCAGCCCCGGCGATTGTGGCTATGTAGGGAGTCAACTAGCACAAGGAAGATCTCTCTCTCTCTCTCTCTCTCTCTCTCTGTAACTACTTTTCAAATAAAATAAAAAAAAAATTAAAAAAAAAAAAGAGGAAGAAGAAGAATGATAAGAACTATGAGGAACAAAGTATAACAGAGACCAATTTAGGCCCCACGGAGAAACTGAAGATGCCAGATAGATCTTAAGGGCGGTCAAGTGATTAAGTTCAAAAGATGTCATTAACGTGACACTTCCATCACTCCTCCAATCACCCTGAAGCACTAGCTGGGCTTTTGTGAAATTTTAGATATTCCTTAAAGAATCCATAACCCCAAAATGTGTTTTTAAAACTAAAGATTAAAGCACTCAAATCTACAGAGCTCACAACATTGAGACTTGTTGCAACAAATCATTTCAAGGTAACAATCAAATGTTTCTGCTTAGAAGTACAAATGCAGATTCTCACCCCAGGTTTCCTATGCTGCAGCTTATTTAAGGCCATTCCTGATGCTACACAGACTCACAGCTCTATAAATCGAAGTAGATAACTTAGATGAGGTTCTTCTGTCATATACTAATATTCCCCTCCAATGATGTAAACAATCAAGAGGCAAATGTATTTCTGCATAGAGAAGTCTTCCTTTCATTGCACTGACAGTTTTTATATTACCTGTGCTCTATAACAATCCACATTTGTACATACGTATTTTCCTGTACACTCTTAGAAAAGGTAATTTAAGGATGCATTAGCTACATTTAACCTGCTATTGTGGATGGCATCTCTTTAAGGAATGTTTCTGCCTCCTCAATGCACCTTGAAATTGAGAAAGTAATGATGCAACAAATGTGCCTGGGGTGACTTCATTTCAAAGGATGTTAATATCTATATTTCAAACTTAGGGAACAGGGTTTTGAATGACCACCCTCAAGAAAGGCAGGATAATCCTTAGAGAGAGGCAAGGGTTATAAAGATGTCTTAATTATACACTCTCACTCATCTCCCACTTCTGGCTTGTCAGGCCAAGCCAATTCAAAACAGGAGTACATGTGTCTATGGCTGTAAGAATGCCCCATTTGGCAGTTACACTGCAAGTTCTCTCTACAAAGTACCTTGCGATGTATGCAGCAACATGTTTAAAATAACTTGATTCAGTGAATTACCAGCTTTGGGAGAGTACAGAGTTAGGTGGGTGAACAGAGGAGCAAGTGAGGCAGAATCCTTGTACGACAAGCACAGAGAAGGTTATCAGAGAGAACGCAACAGTGGTGGCCTTGTCAACTGTCTCCTAGATCAGGACTCACAGAAATCAAACGTCCGTGAAGTCTGCAACCATTTCAGGGTGTCAATTACAAATTATTATTAAAGTGCTATGTAGGGTTAATAATATTGTGGCTTCATAAATAAAGGCCCTCCCGGTGGACAGCTTCCTCCCTGGAGCTCGTGCGGCCCTCCTACTGACACCTGCATGTTGGCCTGCTTGTGTTCCCTCCACGGAGACCATGGGTATTCCTTTCATATCCACTCTGGGATCATGTCCTAGACAATCCCTGCCACCTGCTCTCTGGGTTTTCTCTGCTATCCTTTTTTTTTTTTTTTTTAAAAATCCTATTCTTAATTCATAGAGAAAATGTCTTATCTTGCTGAGGTCAGGTAACACAGAATTGCTTCTGTGGTTTTATCCTACACATGAGTACTTGGAATCAATAGATAAACTCTTTTTATTATTCATCAGCATACCAATATACTCCTTTTGATAACAACCAATGCTTAGGTAAGATATGAAGAAAATTTATGAAAATTAATTGCAACCACTAAAGGATATACGCATGAGATACTGGTGTCAAAATATCAACCAATAAGTAGAAAATGTTTAGGGCCCAGGTTAACCCATTATGTCCTACTATCTTATATATAGAAACCTATACAGGCCAGTGCTGTAGTGTGGTGGCTAAACCTCCACCTGGGACGCTGGCATCCCATATGGGCACTGGTTAGTCCCAGCTGCTCCTCTTGCAATCCAGCTCTCTGCTATGGCCTTGGAAAGCAGTAGAAGATGGTGCTTGGGTTACTGCACCTATGTGGGAGACCTGGAAGAAGCTCCTGGCTTGGGATCAGCCCAGCTCCGGCTGTTCCAACCATTTGAGGAGTGAACCAGTGGATGAAAACCTCTCTCTCTGTCTCTCCCTTTCTCTGTTTATAATTCTCTCTCTCAAATAAATAATAAATAAATAAAACCCTTAAAAATACCAGCACAAATTGAGCAACATATATAAAACTTATGCTAAATTTGCACCTGTGTCAATTTCGTTGACATATTCACCTAACTGCAAACATGGGACTTGATGGGTTAGCACACGCAGAGTATACCTTCCAATTATCTGGAAGTCAAATATGGGCTAACATCATGTGCTTTATTCAAACTGTAAGCATTCAATTTACATTAAATAAAGCAAATAAGAAAGTTGTTAAACATATGTTCAATTTTAAAATCCCTTTAGACAAGACATCAGGAAAGGCCATTTGGACCTTTAAAAACTCTGCTTTATTTTTTTTCCAAGAACCAATAACAAATATTTATGGGAATACAATAATAAACATTCTCAGAATCAAGACACGAGAATGTCTTAAAAAACAATTTATAAACGTTACGGCCTTGAGAATATGGAATAAAGCACATTAACCAGAATCTATACCATGGACCTCAATTACAAGGCCAGGATTAACTTTCAGCTTTGATATACTATTCCTTCTTTAAAAGTTTTAGATCGATTTTTATTGCTTCCAAAGTCTCCATAGGCAAGAGGTAAGGATTTATTATAGAACCAGAAAATGGTCTGAGAGATAATTAAAACAAAATGTGCAGAGTAAAGAATTTAAAAGACGCCTGATGAAGCACAAGTTTCCATTTCATGGGCAAATCAAGAACTCAGGAGCAAGGAAATTGATGTCATGCAAAACTGTGCCCCACCCCCGACAGGAACGCCCTTCAGAAAAGGCCAGAAAACTGTCAGTGAGTAAACCAGGGCATCAACAGAAGTCAAACCCGACACCAGAGTAGATCCAACAAAACCCAAGTGAAAGTTTTATTATGTCTAGTGTTTTTAAAAATTATCTCACTCTGTAAGTGAAACCCCAGTAGAAAGAACAGGGCCATCAAAGAAGGAGGTACCTTTCTCTGAAGGGAGGAGAGAACTTCCACTTTGACTATGACCCTGTCAGAATAAGATCGAAGTCGGCGAACCCTAAAGGCTTCCATAGCCTTGGCAACTCATGACTAGAGCCTAGGGAGATTTCTGACGCCATAAACAAGAGTGTCAAATTGTTAAGTCAACAACAGGAGTCACTGTGTACTTACTCCTCACGTGGGATCTCTGTCCTCAATGTGTTGTCCAATGTGAATTAATGCTATAACTAGTACTGAAACAGTATTTTACACTTTATGTTCTGTGTGGGTGCAAACTGATGAAATCTTGACTTAATATATACTAAATCGATCTTCTGTATATAAAGATAATTGAAAATGAATCTTGATGTGAATGGAATGGGAGAGGGAGCGGGAGATGGGAGGGGTGCGAGTGGGAGGGAAGTTATGGGGTGGGGGGGAAGCCATTGTAATCCATAAACTGTACTTTGGAAAATTATATTTACTAAATAAAAGTTTAAAAAAAAATTATTATCTGTGAGGCTGAGCGAGAAAGAGAGCAACAGACAGGGCACTCATCTGTTCATTGCCTCTCCGAATGCCCAAAATGACTTGAAGTGATGCCAGGAGACAGGAACTCAATCCAGGCCTCCCACATGGATAGCAAGGATCCAACTACCTGAGGCACCGCCCACTGCCTCCCAGGGTTGACATTAGCGGGGAGCTGGAATCAAGAGACAGAGCCAGGACTTGAACCCAGGTACTTAGCCACCGGATTCAGGTGTGTGTTTTTTTTTTTTTTTTTTAATTTATTTGACAGACAGTGAGAGAGAGAGAGAGAGAGACAGACAGAACAAACGGTCTTCCTTCCCTTGGTTCACCCCTCAAATGGCCAACAACGTCCTTCCCTTCGGAACTACCCCGATCCGAAGCCAGGAGCCAGGTGTCTCCTCCTGGTCTCCCATGCGGGTGCAGGGGCCCAAGCACTTGGGCCATCCTCCACTGCTCTCCCGGACCACAGCAGAAAGCTGGACTGAAAGAGGAGCAACTGGGACAGAACCGGTGTCCACATGGGATGCTGGTGCTGCAGGCGGAGGATTAACCAAGTGAGCCACAGCGCCGGCCCCAGGATTCAGGTGTTTTAACCAGTAGGCCAAATGCCTGCCTTTGTTAAGTGTTAAGATAAAACAACAAATACATAAAATTTAAAAACAACTAGTGATTTCACTCAATGAATATTTACTAAAATGATGCTGCCAAAAAAAACCCACAAAAAACCTGAACAAACAAAACAAACACCCCCCCCCACACACACACACACACTGGGGGCCTGCATTGTGGTACAGCAGGTTAAGCTTCTACTTGTGATGCCAACATCCTGTATTGGAATGCTAGTTTGAGTTCCAGCTGCTCTGCTTTAAATTCAGCTCCCTGCTAATGTGCCTTGGAAAAGCAGTGATGTCCCAACTACTTGGGAAACTGCCAAGCATTTGGGAAACCTGGATGTGGTTCCTGGCTCCTGGCTTCAATCTGCACCAGTCACAAACATTACAACCATTTGAGGGGTGAATCAGTGGATGAAAGATCTCTTTCTCTGTCACTCTGCTTGTCAAAAAAGTAAATAAATCAATCAGTAAAAAAACCAAAACTAAACTGTGGAGCAGAGTAGCAGCTTAGGATGCCCACATTGCACAAAGTGACAGTCTGAGTCCTGGCTGCTCTGAGCTTCTGATCCAGCTTGCTGCTCAGGTGCCAAGGAGTGGTAGATAATGGCCCAAGTACTTGGGTTCCAATCACCAGGGTGGAGACCCAGATGGAGCTCCAGGCTATTTCAGGCAATTGGGAAATAAATCAGCAGATGGAAGATGGAGAACATGCTCCCCTTTTCTTTATTGCTCTCCCTTTCAAATAAATAAATTTTAAATTATATATATATATATGTTATTCAAATTTGCAAAGAAAATAACAACAGATTCTGATTTAGCTGAAGTAATCAATGTTGCAACCCAACAATTTCAAGTGAAACGTGAACAACTCCAATATCCAACAGACGGTGGATAAAGCAACTTTTTAAAGAACATTCATCTATTTATTTGAAAGGCAGAGGGGATGAGAGAGAGGGAGAGACCTGGCTCACTCCCCAGACGTCTCCAACAGCCAGTTCTGGGCCAAGCGAAAGTCAAGAGCCAGGGGTCACCCATGTATGTGGCAGTAGTTATTTTCTAGTTGGTCCATGATCAGCTACTTTCCCAAGTGCATAAGCAGGAAGCTGAATTGGAAGTGGAACACTCTCATGCGGGATACTACTGCTGTAAGCTGGGGCTTGATCCATCGTGTGCCACAATGCCAGCCTTGGCTAAAGCAATTGTAACACAGCAGTTGACCGTATTCATTCATCACGACATATTTGATAAGCACTTACTATGTGCCTGACACTGTCTTGGGCACTAATTGAATAGTTAGGAATAATACAGAAGATTCTTGCCCTGACAACAGCTCAAAACACTTTAAAAAAAAGAAAGAAAAATGGAAAGAAAAAGCAAAAAAGGGAGTAAAAAGTATGACTTATACTCGTGAATAGATGCATGAGTGTCAGCACAGAACTATTTTTGGTGGCAGTGAAAATGAATTTTCTTTTTATTTAATTTTTATATTATTATTATTATTTTTGACAGAGAGTTAGACAGTGAGAGAGAGAGACAGAGAGAAAGGTTTTCCTTCCGTTGGTTCACCCACCAATGGCCACTACGGCCGGCGCTGCGCTGATCCAAAGCCAGAAGCCAGGTGCTTCCTACTGGTCTCCCATGCGGGTGCAAGGGCCCAAGCACTTGGGCCATCCTCCACTGCTTTACCGGGCCACAGCAGAGAGCTGGACTGGAAGAGGAGCAACCAGGACAGAATCCGGCATCCCAACCGGGACTAGAATCTGGGGTGCCGGCGCTGCAGGTGGAGGATTAGCCAAGTGAGCCATGGCGCTGGCCGAATTTTATTTTCTATTGATGCATTTAATAACTAATACAAATGAAAATTTGTGTAAGTAAAATACTGAATTTTTGTTTTTAGAAGAAGAAAATACATTAATATGTAAAGCTGAGTTAGCTTTGCCAAGGTAAATTTACCAATTATTTAGGTAAAAATTGCCCCTTCAGTTTTTTACAATCAGCATTCAACATTCTCTACTTTGAATTAGCTCTCTATAACTCTTCTATATATTTTGCAACAAATAAATGTTATTGACCCTATAATAGTCTATACATTGATGTGGAAAATACCCTGCTTTGTAGCTAGATCTGAAAATGCCCCATGATTTCACTGAAAATTGATCTAAGCACAGTGCTTATTTTAAAGGTGTTTCTGACATCAAAGTAAGTGGCCCTTTTCTTAGAAATAACTAACAGATTATTATGATTCAGAAGCTGAAAAGTATCTGGACAGTAAGTAGAAAACAAACAATCCAAAAACCACACATTAGCATGATAATAGGCTTAAGTAATAATATAACTTCTTACTGAAAAATATCTTTAAAGCAGTTAGAAATGCAGTGTTTTAGATCTATCTGGAAATTCTAATTCTTCCTAGAGTAAAATATAGAATCACCCCCATCTCTGTCCTGTGGCTTTATAGTTTTAGTGTGACATAAACATGTATGGATATTGTATTGGGGTGACAAGATAACAAGATAACCCAAACGCTGAAGAAGGGCATGTTCAGCAGGCAGTGGGGGTAGTCTTGCTCCCTTGATTCTGCACTTGCTGATAAAACTGGTAACTTCTCATGTTATTTAATACATGCATAGTGCTTTTCATTACTAGTTTCTAAACTCCTAAGAAAGAGCTTTTTAAAACAACAGAACAAAGCAAAACTCTCTACAGTGCCTGGTTCAGATTTGACTTGCCTAGTGGGGACAAATGGGGAACAGTACCTGGAAGAAAAGACACACTGGACGAAGAGGAAGGCATTAACAGAAGGGAGATGACAACATTCCAAAAATGATAAATGCTCCTTAAGTGCCAACGAACAGTGGAGTCAGAGTCTGAGAACCTTACATACATGAGTGGATGAGTTTGATATAAAAGAAAATAAATAGGTTGAAGTAATGCGTAATGAATAAAAATACAAATCTCCCTCCAATTTAGAACCCTTGTAAAGGCTTTTGTATTCTCAGGTACTAGCAAATCCTATAGTTTCATCAAGATTCTCTAACTTCTTCTTGAGAACATTATTTCCTTAAAGAGCTGAGGCACAAAACAACCTAGGGCATTCCAAAGCAGCCCTAAATCCTAACTCAAGAATATCTGGATGTCAACACTGCAAGGAGTGCCCCAAATTTCATATAACATATTCTGTAGGGAATATTTCGGAAACATGCTAAATAAAGGCTTAAAATACAAGTAAGCAGAATGTCTATGCTAGTAAAATGACTTACATTGAGATGTTTACATAAGCAATAGCCACAGGACAAAATAAGTTCAACTGAGGGCTAAGTAGTATTATGATGGCGAAGTGCAGAGAGAAAGCTGTGGCTATGTAGAAATATCTCAAGTTTTATCACATCACTCTGCAGCCACGGGACAAATGAGACAAACCAACCACACACCTCAACCTGGGACTCACGAGTGTTACCGACTGCCTTTAAAACACCCCCACATTCATTTAGCTTAGCTTGTAATGGGTTCATTTAACCAACTTGGACCCATGAAACAGAATTAACAGGGAAATACCCACATGTACCCAAAGAATGGGAAAGAGAATATAAGAGAACCAACTATAGCAGAGTCTATCTTCAAAGGCAACTCTCTTAGGAAAAAATACCATTGGGTTGGGAAAAATGCTGGCTCCTGGACTCTCCCACTCTTTTTTTCCCCTTCTTTCAACAAAGAAGAAAGGTTCTTGCTCAGTCCACCTGAATGAAAGCTGGGACTCTGTTGCTAAGGAGAACTCATTTGCATGCATTCCTATGTGAAGCCATAGTTCAACAAGGAATTAGAAGGAAATGAGAAAAAACCTGCAGCAGAATTCATAGCTGTGACATATTAAGGTTTCCTATTTCCCCCTTACTTCTGCAACTGCTTCCACTATTTAAGATAATTTCAAAAAGATGAAATCAAGATTCTTATACAAATCTAAATGAATGTGTATGAAAAATTTTACTTTAAGCCACTAACTGAAGGGAGAAGCAGAACGACCCAAAGGAGACCCTGAAGAACAGACATTTATAGGTCATGAGGAATGATGGGAATTTTCTCGAGACGCTAAGTAGTAGAGTAAAAATATCAAATTTGAAATAATTTCTCTTACAGGGTAGGAAATCAATTGTATCTCCAAAGGACCACACTTCTGCAGGAATCATTTGCATACCATCAGCCCTGCCCAATGACATTTTCCCTCTACAAAGGAACAAAATAGCCCCACCAAAAACAAAGGGGGCAGAGTGCCTTTGGGATCACACAACCCCAAAGGGTTTTTACTGGAAGTATATCCAAATAATGTTCTTGTACATTTCAGGGTCTGAATAATTTTAATCCCTACTAAAGAAGTGAGAGGCCAGGATCTAAATTTGATGCTCTATAAGCTTACACAAAGACCAGCTCAGCCAAAAGGCGGTTCCAGTCTGTAAAAGGTGGCGCTCACGTACAACCCCCACTAACTGTGGCAGATGTCAAACACAAAATGCACTCTGGCGCGGCAGAATGAAGCCCCTGAGACGCCAGCATCCCATATCCAGCTCCCCACTCATGGGCCTGGGAAAGCCCACAGCCAATGGCCCAAGTGCTTGGGCCCCTGCCACTCACGTGGGAGACCTGTGAACCAGTGGATGAAAAGACCTCTGACTCTCTCTCTCCCTCTCACAACTCTGCCTTTCAAATAAAGAAAATAAATCGTTAACAAAAATTGCAATCTTGAAAAATGTACCGTGGAAATCATAAATGTTTTCCGATTTACTCAGAAAGACAGTGAGAGACATTCCCGCAGGGTTGGCGAGTTTGAATAGGAGAGCTTCCCAAACAAGTTCTGGTCACAGTAGTCCGGTGGCTGAAAGGAACTATGGACGTAAAATAAGAAAGTGAGGGTGAGAGCCATAAGCTGAAGCAAGCTGTCTGGCATGATCACAGTGTTCTAAGGAACATCTGAGTCTCCTGCAAAGACAGGTTTTGAGAAGACAGAGAGAGAGAGAAGAAAAGAAAGAGGCCCCCCCTCCCCACAGCCTAGGAGAGCTTTCCAAGGTTGCTGCCCTTCTGGCTCCTGAAGGAGCGGTGCATGGTTCTCTGCAGCAAGAATGCAAGTGGATTGCAGGCATGCTCCAGTGCAAACGGTGCACAGGAAACTCTGAGAAGGCAAAGCAATTCCTCCTCCTCAACAACTTGAGCGAGCGAGAGCGAGAGCTGCACAGATGCAAAAAATCAATCTCAAGAACCGCCAACCAGGCTTCCCTGCAAGAGGCCAATGCCACCTACAGAACACACAGTGCTTGTGCTACAGAACGAGTTGGGACCTTCCAGGGTTCCTTCATGATTTTCCCAGGGCAGTGAATGCACAGGCCAGAGGTGGAGCCAACGTCCAGTGTGTGACTGAAGCTCCAGTGCTTAGCAATCCTGCCATGTCAAACCAAGGCCTTGACCTCTGGCCATGTGTACAGTAACTCAGCCTGCAGTTAGCAACACAAAGACATTAGAATCTGCTGCAGGAGAGAGAGAAGGAGGGGCTATCAGGAAAACAAAACCCAAGGAACATTTGTGCCACCAATTGCCAGCGACTGGAGAGAACAGAAGGGTGACTGAGAAGAACTGCAGTCATACAAGAAGAAAACTAAGTGGGCCAGAGGACATGTAGAGGAATCTGCCACATAACACACGGAGTCCCTGGATGCTTCCGTGACTGTTACCTTCTGGGGACTCATGGGGCCAGACACTTTTTTCTTAAATTTTCTTTGGCCAGAAAGAATACCCCCCCCCCTTTCAATGGAGACACAAGTGAATGAGAAATGAAGGAAATGTACCTTCTGTAAAAGTCCTCAGGCCTCTTAAGAACAGAGAGAGGACTGCCTGCCACATCTCCAGGGATGGAGGACAGTGCTATTACAGTTGAGGAAGGCACTGAACAACCAGAAATTGAAGGGTGATGTCAGAAGAGGCTTGAGAAAATCCTTCTCCCCTCTTTTTCCACCCGACCATCTATGTAAAGGGAGATGCCTATTGTTCATATGCGAAAGAATCTCACCAGTCCACTCTAACTGTCCAGGTCATGAGGAGCCGCGATCCAAAAGTCTGACTTCTCCTACGTCTCAGTCACCGAGAGACAAGGCAATAATAAAGTTCATTCAAACATGATCAAGAGACCAAGTCACCAAGGAGTAAGTGTCCAAGTGAGCAAACAAAGAGGAAAGACCTGCCAATGAGCAGGGTCAACAACAGGAAGTGAACCGAGGAGTTGTCAGGACTAAACGACATGACAAGGCAGCCGATATCCAGACAAAGACATTCTGGTAATCTACCCTGTTCTGGGAATTTTTAGAAATCTGACTAGAGAGAATGCCAATCCAGGCTCTAGCCACTCATTATGCTGTCAACAAACAACATCCTAAGCTACACATCAAGGAGAGCAGAGATGACAGGAAAGAGAGGAAAGCTCAAATATTCACCAGGATGCAGGGAGGACGACTCGTGCACAAACGGGAGGGGAAGGAGGAGTGAAGGCGAAACAAGAATCGGGCTTGCAGTGCTGGCTGCAAGTGGAGGCGTGGGGAGCTCTCTCGCTCACCTTGGAGCCATAATTGATTTGTCTGATCTGCCAGAACAACAGTTAGCCATGCACCAGCCCCATTTTATTGCGTGTTTTACACTCTGCATCTGCAGCAGATCGTATTTATTACAGAGTGGGCTACAGGAAAAACAATAATAAACCTGACATAAAGAACAGCCTTATATCTCACTGTCACCTACATTCCAACTTTTTCTTTGAAGGCACTGGGGGTAAGGTGGGAAAGTTGAAACTGAATGAAAATGGAGGGTGGCGGCTGGCACTTTGTCATGGTAGGTTAAGCCTCTGCCTGGGGTGCCAGCATTCCATATGGGCACCAGTTAGATTCCCGGGCTGCTGTCTTCCGATCCAATTCCCTGCTACAGGCCTGAGAAAGCAGTGCAAGATGGCCCAAGTGCCTGGGCCCTTGCACCCATGTGGGAGACCTGGAAGAAGCTCCAGGCTCCTGGCTTTGGGTTGGCCCAGTAAATGGAAGACCTCTCTCTCTGTAATTCTGCCTCTGAAATAAATCAACACTCCAAAGAGAGAGAGAGAGAGAGAGAGAGAGAGAGAGAGAGAGAGAGAGAGAGAATGTAGAACACTTTCTGTATCAAAGCAGATCTAGTATCAAGTCAGGCAAACTCTTGGTTGATTTCATACCCACAGGAACATGCTGTCCACATAGGATACCAGACTCGTCTAGAGATGACAAGCAATAGCCAGCGTTTCTGATAGCAAACTTCCTAAACTAAAAAAAAAAAAAAAAACCCACATCCAAAGCAAAGTAGTGACTAACTACTTCATGACACGTGTTAGTAGCATGACCATAACTACTTTTCTTTCTTAGTGGTCACCCAGAAAAGAGGTATGCAAACACATACCAGCCAGGTTGATTTGGTCCTCCATACATGCAGATTCTCTCTTAAGGAAACCACGAGTCAGCTGCCACTGATGTCAAAACGCATCTGAATTGGGGCAGGTGTTTGGCTTGGTAGTTGAGTCACTGGTTAAGGCACCCATACCCCATATCAAACTACCCTGGTTCAAACCTTGGTCTCGATGCCAGCTTCCTGCTAGTGCGGAATCTGGGAGGTAGTGGTGCCAGCTCAAGTGCTTGAGTGTTGGTGACTCACACGGGACACCTGGATTAAGTTCCTGGTTCCCAGCCCTGCCTGGCCATTGTGGGCATTTGGTAACACAACCAATGGATAGGAACTTTCTCTGTGTGTGTCTATCTGCCTGTCAAAAGAAATAAATACGTATGTGCATAAATAAGTCACCTGTATTAACAAAAGGGCTTCTTGGTTGGATAGGAAGAATAACTGTTAAAGTTCTACAGCACAGTAGGGTAAATATGATTGACAAGAATTTGGTATTCTACTTTAGCTATTTATTTTTGAGGAATTTATTAGTACATTAGATTCTCAGGGTCATAACAAATGCAATAGTAATCACTACTACCCAGTTCTCATGCCAATGTGATAGTAATACAAAGAGGACAGAGTCCACGTAGTTCATAGGTACCATTCTGTTTTTTTGTTTGTTTGTTTGTTTTTTTGACAGGCAGAGTGGACAGTGAGAGAGAGACAGAGAGAAAGGTCTTCCTTTTGCTGTTGGTTCACCCTCCAATGGCCGCCGCGGTAGGTGCACTGTGGCCAGCGCACCGTTATGAATGATCCGATGGCAGGAGCCAGGTGCTTCTCCTGGTCTCCCATGGGGTGCAGGGCCCAAGGACCTGGGCCATCCTCCACTGCACTCCCTGGCCACAGCAGAGAGCTGGCCTGGAAGAGGGGCAACCGGGACAGGATCGGTGCCCCGACCGGGACTAGAACCCGGTGTGCCGGCGCTGCAAGGCGGAGGATTAGCCTAGTGAGCTGCGGCGCCGGCCCATAGGTACAATTCTAAGAATATGATGCTTCCCTACTTCCCTCAAGAGCCAGGAAAGCAGATATTCAAAGTTGCCAACAGAAAGGCTTGGTAGTTGTCTGCAGTGACACACATGCCAGTCATGGTGTCTATGTGTACTGAAATGTCACAATATACCCTGCAAACATGTTCTATGCCAATTAAATACACATATTCCCTCTCGCGCGCGCGCACACACACGTACAAGATGCTTGCTGGACCACCTCCGAGGTCAGCACCACACCTGCCAAGCAGCTCACCATTCTCTCACTCCTGTGCCTGGATTACTGATTTCCTGCAACACCCACTCAGCCAAGCAGGTCTTTCACCTGCTAAGTTCTCATATGAAACCATTTTAATACACTCTGACCCTTAAATCCTGTGAAATAATTTTTTTTATTATAAACACTTTTATTTAGTAAATATAATTTTCCAAAGTACAGTTTATGGATTACAATGGCTCCCCCCCCACCATAAATTCCCTCCTACCTGCACTCCTCCCATCTTCCACTCCCTCTCCCATTCCATTCACATCAAGATTCATTTTCAATTATCTTTATATACAGAAGATCAATTTAGTATATATTAAGTCAAGATTTCATCAGTTTGCACCACACAGAACAAAAAGTGTAAAATACTGTTTGAATACTAGTTATAGCATTAATTCACATTGGACAACACATTAAGGACAGAGATCCCACATGAGGAGTAAGTACACAGTGACTCCTGTTGTTGACTTAACAATTTGACACTCTTGTTTACGGCGTCAGAAATCTCCCTAGGCTCTAATCATGAGTTTCCAAAGCTATGGAAGCCTCTTGAGTTCACTGACTTCGATCTTATTCAGACAAGGTCATAGTCAAAGTGGAAGTTCTCTCCTCCCTTCAGAGAAAGGTACCTCCTTCTTTAATGGCCCCGTTCTTTCTACTGGGATCTCACTCGCAGAGATCTTTCATTTAGGTCCTTTTTTTTTTTTTTTTTTTTTTTTTTTTTTGGCGCCAGAGTGTCTTGGCTTTCCATGCCTAAAATACTCTCATGGGCTCTTCAGCCAGATCCGAATGCCTTAAGGGCTGATTCTGAGGCCAGAGTGCTGTTTAGGACATCTGCCATTCTATGAGTCTGCTGTGTATCCCACTTCCCATGTTGGACCGTTCTCTCCCTTTTTGATTCTATCAGTTAGTATTCGCAGACACTAGTCTTGTTTGTGTGATCCCTTTGACTCTTAGACCTATCAGTGTGATCAATTGTGAACTGAAATTGATCACTTGGACTAGTGAGATGGCATTGGTACATGCAATCTTGAAGGGATTGTATTGGAATCCCCTGGCACATTTCTAACTCCACCCTTTGAGGCAAGTCCGATTATTGAACATGTCCCAAATTGTACATTATAGGTAGAAACTTAACTCTTGATGTGAGAGGCACTGCACACCAGAGAAAACATACAACTGATTGCATACTATTTCTCAAGGGTGTGTACCGGGGGGGGGGGGGGGGGGGGCGGGAGAAGGATGGTGAGAAACATCATGCACAAACACCAGTTCACAGTAAATTATTTTGGCAACATATTTTATCCACTATCAGCTCAACCAAAACTTCCATTTACCATGACCTGCAACTAAGAGGGACAGAATCAATGTCATTGGGGTGGGGTAGTGGTGGAGGAACACATTTAAACATTTCAAAATGTCTAGGAAATCATTATGAATGAACACCTGGAGTAGAAGCCAGCTTTGTGGCGAATTGGGTAAAGCTGCTACTGGTGACGCCAACATCCCATATGAGCACTGGTTTGAATCTCAGCTTCTCCACTTCTGATCCAAATTACTGCTATTGACCTGGGAAGAGCAGTGGAAGACGGCCCAAGTATTTGGCCCCTGCCACTCAGGTAGCAGACCCAGATGAAGCTCCTGGCTTCCGCCTGGCTTAGCCCTGGCCATTGAGGCCGTCTGGGGAGTGCCAGAAGATGGAAGATCTTTCTTTCTATGTTTCTTCTTCTCTCTTCTGTAGCTCTGACTTTCAAATAAATAAATCTTGTGCACGTGTGTGTATATGTGTGTGTGCGATGTGTGCATGCATACCCGCACATACACCCACTCCCACACTCCCTGGAGTAAAGGCTGTGTAACAGACACATGCTTATCTTCTGGTAAGCCTTGTGCTATTTGCCTGTCTGACCCCACACACCCACCTGTGCAGCAGACAGCTAAATCACCAGCATTCTTCAGACGATACAAAATCAATACATTTCACTTAAACGGCACAAGGGCACCCAAAACACACACTCCCTCCATTCCTCCCTCTCTCTCTTAACTCCACAATAGGGAGAAGGGAAGGTGAGAAGGGGAAAGAGACAAACCTCCTCAATTACAGAGGACACACACACACACACACAAAATTCCAATGTTAGCTGAACAATTTGTGATTGAGGCAGACAAGGTCGTATCTGACATCAGTCTTCCACTTTTTAAGCTTTCCTCTTATGCAGAAACTGAGTGAAATTTTACTGGTACTTATTTTTAGATAACTTCAGAGTAAAGCAATTCCCCAGTATGCAAACAGAGAACAGAATAAAGATAGGTACGAAAACGTAGCTACAGTTTAAGGGGATAGCTGGTAGGATCAGAACAAGAAAAAAAATACACATTTTCACATGACCTTCTGATATTCACAGCAAAATCCAAGAAATAAGGAAGAATGGAAATTACCAAGAGAAGGGACAGCATACGATTCACAGGTTTGTCAATAATGAACTTTAGGACACCATGTGCAAGTTGGTATGAGTTCAGCACCCCTGAAGGGGTATCTCTAATTCAAAGAACATGAACTTGAACGGCTAAGAGAACACCTATCCCCTAGGTCTAATTCAGCTTCTGGGAGACAGTGGGCCTCACATAAGCCCTAGGAGGTGCATATGTAGTGGAGCTTCTGATGTGTTTACCAATAGTAGTATTAATAACTTTCTCCCTGCAGGTGAACAGTGAAAAACTATGCTATGATCACCTCGACATAATTACCAAGAGAATATTAAGGAAAATATATTTCAGAATGCCATAAGCACATATATATAGAAATAGCATATATGCAAAGAATAACTCAGCAGGGTAAGCCACAGAGAAAATAGCCCAAAGGGCATGGCTCTAGGTAAGTTAACAATGAGCCTTAGCAGACACACCATAGTCACCTGGGGCTCAAAGACCACGAACAATAGGTTTCGGGACTACTCCTGATTCTAAGCTATGAAGAATACATATCATGGAGGCTGCAACTTCTTGACTGGAGTCCAATTAATGTGATATAAGTAACACTGTTTAACTTATAATCCACACTGGCTACAGAGAAAGAAAAGCTCACCAGAGTCCCATTGCTTAAAATGAATAGGGCACCACTACAGCTAGGCAAGGGTGAGCTGGCCAGACACATTTGTAATAAGCAATCACCAGACACAACCGAAAAAGACTCAGCCAGGCCTGGAAACACCACCACTAGAAGATAATGCACTCTAATCCATCATGTTGCGGGCTGGGCTGAGCTCTGGAAGCTTGTCTACACCAGCACCACCTTCAGACAGGCAAATTCCGAGTGTCCACGATTTACCATCCCCCCCCCCTCCATCGTCCCAGAGGGTCATGTGGTCCTGCTAAACTCAGCACACCCCTGAGACCCTCCTTAACCATCAGTGACAATGACAGCTGAAATAAGACAGGGTGGGTCTCAGAAGGGTGCCTCCCGGACCAAAATCCAGCCTCTAGCCGGTCTTCTCACGGAAGCTGGTGCTACCTGACATTGCACTCGTCTCTTCTTCCCACCTGAAGGGAGGGGCTTCACCAGTTTTTTCACCGTTACATTCTCAATGCATAGAGTAAGTACTCATTAACATGTGCGGATAAATGAATAGACTCATCCAACAAATAAAGAGATCTATTTGGCCTAAAAAGATGTGAACATCTTTTAGATGGAACCTTTTAAGAGCTCAAAAATATCCGCATTATCGATTGTTCTGTATTATCTGTTATCTCAAAATATGTTCCCACATTCCACAATTCTCTCCCAACTACAGGCAAGCAGAAGAAAAACAACTCTTTTGGAAATCTTACACCTTTTGGAAAGGTCTAAGAGCTTCCACCACTATGACTTCCCAATCCCTGCAGAAACTGAACAGGTAATTTTACTGTAACACAACTGTAAAGAAATATTATAAGCTCATAACAATTAAAAAGTGGAAGAGCAACACAGAGATAGTTCAGATAAAAAACAATGAGCTTTTGTATTCTGTTTTTCCGAAACGGGACCCTATAGATGCATTAGGAGAATGCATTCCCATTAAGTGCTTCAAAAGCAGTGAGCTACGGACAATCCATCTGATAGCCTCCTTCAGAGAATAAGCAAGCAGACCAGTTCGTGGAGTCTGAGCCACACTACTCACCCCAGATATGTCTGCAACACGGTGGATAGGCACTTCCTTCTTGCTGTGCAATCCTTTGCCATTCTTAATAGCTCTGTAAAGCAAGAGGAAAGACACCACTTAAAATAAACTCACAATGAAAAGAGGTAGGAAGGTGGGGAAAATGTGGGTGGAGTGGGGGTGGGGAGGCAACACTGTTGGCGATGGATCACCACACAAGCCACATTGGCCGCTGCTGAGTAGCCAGTCCATCCAAGAGGACTTGGTGGTGGCGAGAAAATAGGGCTGTTCTTCTCGTAAGCCCAGGTACCAGTTCTGGCTGCCAGTGTCCCTGGTAATCAGAGAGCTTCCTTCCTTGTTTCCAAATTAAAGGCATTCCACCAGGCACAAAAGAAGAATCAGCTGGAAGAGCACACTCTTTAAGTAACAGAAGTAATAATGTTTCTTTCAGCCTTTAATCACATGAAGCATTTTAAATGCAAAATATGTAGCTAGTGTTCCAATTCTAATGGAAATAAGTTCCTCCCAGGTAAAAAGATAAGTTGCACTGAATGAAGCAATATTGTATAGAAAAGTCATTTAACAGTAGGGGAAAAAAACCCCACAAATGCCACATAACTGACATTAAGCCTCATTTTCAATCAGTCTCAGGTTGTAATAACAGGGGATTTAGCAGGAGCCGCTGAGACACTGGCACACATTTGACCACAGGTTGATTTGCTTCGGGACCTCCCATATCCTAATCCTTTGAGTGGTAGTTTCAGAGACAGAAACCTCAGCAGCACTGTGTGTGATCCAGAATTTCTATCAAGTTCCCGGCTGCTCCACCTTTCGATCCAGCTCTCTGCTATGGCTTGCGAAAGCACTAGAAGATGGCCCAAGTGCCTGGGCCCCTGTACTCACTTAGGAGACCTGGAAGAAGCTCCTGACTTCGGAGCAGCCCAGCGTCGCAGCAATTTGGGGAGTGAACCAGCGGATGAAAGACCCCTCTCTCTCTCTCTCTCTCTCTCTCTCTCTCTCTCTCTCACAAAGATTTATTTTATTTATTTGAAAGACAGAGTTACAGAGAGATGTAGAGACAGAGAAAGAGGTCTTCCATCCTCTGGTTCACTCCCCAGATGGTCGCAATGGCTGGAGCTGCACCAGTCCGAAGCCAGGAGCCAGGAGCTTCTTCTGGGTCTCCCACCTGGGTGCAGGGCACAAGGACTTGGGCCATCTTCTACTGCTTTCCCAGGCCGCAGCAGAGAGCTGGATGGGAAGAGGAGCAGCCGGGACTAGAACCGGCGCCCATATGGCATGCTGGTGCTTCAGGCCAGGATGTTAACTCAATGCACCACAGTGCGGGCCCCTCTCTCTCTGCCTTTCAAAAAAATAAATAAATATCTTAAAAAAAAAAAAAAAGAGCTTGAGCTTTAGAAACCACAAATAGGTCAGAATACTTCCCTTTACAATTTAGTACAGTGATCAATCAGCCAGGGGTCCCTTTTCCAGTCACTGTGGAGTAACCCCAGGTGTGCCCAGGTAGGTTGCAATTTGCACACTACCAGTAGAGGAAAACAAAAGCCAGAAACTAAGAAATGATCCAAGTCCTCCACCTCCAGGCCTGTTTCCGCAGTCTCTTCTGCCATCCATAGGCCTGGCAGATTTTGGGGCCGCTGCCAGACCGGCGCCGCCGGGAAGCCCGGCAAACTCACTTCCACCCTGACTGCAGCTCACCTCCTTCCAGGGAGGTCCCTGGGGGGCACAGAATGCCTACAGCCTTATGCTCCAACACCAAGGACAATCAAAATAAATGGATCTCTCCTCTACACAGACAGGTTCGTGTCACAGCACCGCTGAACGCTTGGCCTTTGCCGGGGCTTGAGAACATCTCACACAGTGCAGGGAGAGAGCAGGGCCTGAACAGTGAGAGAGCAAAGGTCCTCGAGGCAAGGTGGCGAGGTGTTAAACAAATTCTGCTTTCCTGAGGCAGCTCTGTGCCACAAGCTGAAAGCAAGGCTGTAATAATCAATGCTGCCCACGAGACCAAGGCAGGTAGAGGGATGACATCCAAGGCTGACAAATGCCAAGAATAGTGCACATGTAACATTTAAATCAACAGAATTCTTCCAACTGAAGTCAACCTTAAGAAAGGAAAACAAAACAAAACAAAAACAGAAACAACTTATTTATGCTCTACCTGGTTCCTAAAAAGCGTATTATCAGAAACTTATATTCAGACATGCCTTTTGGAAAAATCTTCTTCAAAGACTTAATTTTTTTCACACTTTAACTTATGGGTTGTTAAATTAGATCAATTTCTGGCACATTCAAAAGGCAGCATGAAAGTAGCATTGTACCATCACATAGAAACTGAGAAACAGTTCTTATTTGGTTGATTCTTAAAAGAGGAAAGCAAAATGGCAAGTGAAGAATAGGTAGTCCGCCGTTAAGTTCCACTAACGCCCACCTAGGAAGCCCTGGAGTTAAGCAGCCCACCAGAGGAGGCTACCACGCGGGTGCACGTGTGGCAGGGAGCCCAGGGGTCTGTCTCAGCTGTTCCTCCTCCCTTCTGCCCAGTTTGTTTCACTTCTTGAACCCGTTCTGCTGCACACATGACCGGGTGACCCATCTCCAGAAAATCTGTGGCCACTAGACACAAGGTTGATGCCCCAGCAGGAGGATGCCCCTCAGAGAGGAGAGGAGAAAGGCCACGAGCAGCAGTCTCGCCACAGCTCACTGCGTAACAGGGTATAGGTCTCTGCTCCCGGACCATGAGGACACAACGTGACGGCCCAGGGAAACACACGGTGGAGACCCAGCTGTGTTGCACTGCCGCCACCTCTCAGGGGGCTCTGCCTTGCACTTTCGCCGGGAAAGCTTTGCAGAGCTTTGTGCCTACATCACGGGTGGGGAGGCTCTGAGTGGATTGCTTCCACGGACCCGCTCCGTGGGGCAGCCACTCTAGCCCTTCCCACACTGCCTCCTCCGTGGAGCCCAAACACACCTCTATATCCCCTTCCTTAAGCAGGGAATAAAGCTGCCAACTTGTACACTTCTCCTGTTCGTCTTGCTTAATTGCCACTTCCTCACAAGGCAGTGGGGCAGGAAGATGAGGCAGTGGGGCTGGACACGCCTGCTCCTTTCATAGCATCACCAAGACACAGCAGGACTGACTGCAAACAGCTTCAGCGTCCACAATGGATAAAACCATCATCAACCAGGAAGTCAGGATGTGTCCCCACAGGTGCACAGGGGCATGAACACAGCTTTCTAGAGGCCCAGGGCTGCAGGAGGTGACAGTGTGGAGATGGCCTCCACTTACGCCCCTGGAAAACTTCTTTCTTTAAACACCAAGGTTCAAGTTCATGTGTACTAAGTGCTGCTGCCTTTCTTCTGGAACAGGGCGGGGAACGCCCAGGCATGAAATCACGCCCTGTGGCCCTGTCAAGGTGACCACAGCAGATTTTTAAGTTGATAATTTTGTATGGCCTGCCAATGACAATATAAATATCCAAATGCAAACATTCCTGGGCAGATAAAAGGTTCTCCACCCCAGTTCTAGAAAATAAAAACTTGGCTCGGACAGATAAGGACTGCCTTGCAGCAAATCATCCCCAGGCCTTAGCAGAGCAGGATTAAAATCTCAGCACAGGGCCAGAGCTTGCTCTGAGGTCTTGGGACCCACACTCAGGCAGCCAGGCTTCTCTGAGACACAAGTCTCAGCACTGTGGTACCAGCCCCTTCAGGGCCAGCACACAGGACACAATCTTAATACCACTTCAAAGAAGGCACAGCATACTTTTCACTCGTAATACTCCTCCTCCACAGATAGTCCCCGCGTGTGTCTCTTCCTCTGTGATTTTCATTTTATAATGCTGACCTGATAACTGGCGTCAAGGTGTCCCAGTCCAGCTTTCGCTGTATTCCCTACAGACATCATTTTCTTTCTTCCTTAAAAGGCTCACCTGGGCCCTTTTGTAAACCTCTAGGGCTAGAACCTCACCAATTTAACCTGAAGAGGTAAGATAGCTCACTCAGCCCCTCGGATACTGTACAACACTTTGATTCAACATTGGACATCATTGCAACATGACTTCACAATAAAACCTTCTAGGAGCAGGCACTGCTTAACAAACCCAAGTCCCACATGAACACACCTAGGGTTCGGTGCCCACCTCTGAGTCCCTGATTCGCCAGCTGTGAATGAAGAACTTGGGAGGCCATCATTACGGCTCAAGTAACTGGGTTCCTGCTACCCAGGTGGGAGACCTGGCCCAACCTAGGAATTGCAGGCATTTGGGGAGTGAACTAGTGGATGGGAGCTCCTTGTCTCGCAAAAAATAAATAAATAAATAAATAAATAAATAAAATGGGGGGGGGGGGAGCGCTAGTGTATCATGAACAAATCAGTTCTAAAAAACTGTAATATGTCTTCTGGCTGACAGAAAAACCAGTTATTTGGCATATGGTTTGATAAAAGGTTTTCCAATGTGAGCTTCATTTACTCAGACTTTAAAAAACAGCAAAAAGCTGTATTTTTTGGAATAGAAAAAATTCATTGTGATACCCAAGAGGTATATTTCTCTTAACCTGGTAAAAAAGCAAGAGGAACTGAAGTAACCCTTCTTGATTTCTGGACCCAAAGTGAGAGGGATGGAGAGGGTACTGAGAGTAGGGGTATAGGAGGCAGCTTACCATAAAACTCTTAGGGAAGTTAACAAGAAATTTAGATGTGGGGCTGGCATGTGGCACAGCGGGTTATACCACTACATGCGAAGCCAGCATCCCATGTGAGTGCCAGTTCAAGTCCTGGTCATTTTGCTTCCGATGCTTTCTGAACCAGCTCCCTGCCAATCTGCCAAAGATGGCCCAAATGCTAGGAACCCTGACAGTCATGCCAGAGACCCAGATGGAGTTCCTGGTTCCTGGCTTTGGCCTGGTCCAGTCCTGCTGTTGGAGTCATTTGGGGAGTAAACCAGCAGATCACAAAGATCTGCCTCTCTCTCCTTTCCTCCCTCTCATAACTCTGCCTTTCAAATAAATAGACAAATCTGAAAAAAGAAAGAAATCTAGATGCAAAGTATCCTGCAAATGCAAGAACACTATGAAGCAGATTTCCCCTTCACAGGCAGCTACAAAATCCTGTGAATTGATTTATGTGATTAATTATTCAAATTAATCATCCTCCTAAGAGATTTCCAAAGGATTACAGCAAAACCACCATGGGGATATACCTTATACAAACAGAGCTGCCTCTCCAACATACTCAGTCACTGGACATGGCAAAGGAGCCAAATCAGGCAAGCGGTACAACACTCTAGATGATTTTACATTAAATTAGCCAAGAGCTAGTGGAGGCTACTCAGAAGGAATCAAATCAGAGAGCTACGAATGAAGAGTGGGAGGAGGGGAGAGGCAGGAGTCAAGAGGAATAGACTAGGAGATGAAAAACCCAAAGCTTGCCTACTGCATACCGTGTTCTCTGTAACTTCAAACCACCATCATTCCAATTCTAATGAAGATGAAATGACTAATCTGACATCTACAAAAAGAAATTTCTTGGGTGTGGGGTTCACTGAGAATTCACATTTCACAAGCTTCCAAGTGACAAGGATGCTACAGGTCCCAGAGTCTCTGGTACAGGGAGTCAAGTTGTAAAATATTCAAGAAAGCTAAGGGTCAAGTGTTATCACCCTCTTGTTATGACTTTATGGAGGACTGAAGTTGTATACTCTGTATGATACTGTTCAAATGTAGCAAGTATTTTTGGAATTGTTTGGAAGGAGCAAAACAACAGTGACAGGGCAGAGAATGGACAGATAAGCGGTCAGAGATGACACAGGGGCCATGGAGGTGGGAAGCATGACCAAATTATCTAGAAAGGTTAGTCCGAAACAATTCAACTTGAAGGAATACATTGAATACACACTAACAACTACAGAAAAGATCAGAGAAGAAACATTTCTCACTACCAGGTCATCAACTGACCATGACCTGCAAAACTACCCCCAGTCTGGTACACTGGACAGCAGACAGAGCTGATGTGTTCCTCCCTAGACCCCTCACTCTGGCCATCAAGAACTGCCTTGCAATGGGAGTTACATCAGAAGCAACTGGGGTGGGCAGGGAAGCGTTGGGTAGGAAGAAGGGAGCGAACATCCTCGTAATATCCTGAAGGAGAAAATGATTTGAAATGGAGGCATTATGCATCTTGCCAGAAGTGGCCATTTGTGCCGCCTTAAATGCAAATTGATTACTGCTATTTGGATGTTGAGTGCATCATCTTTTCTGAAGAAAGGGAAAAGCTAAATTTCCCCACATGCAGCTGTATCGTCAAATCATTTCCCCACCCCAGCTCTTCAGATGCATTTTCTTGTTATCATATGCACTTGCAATAGCTGGTCTATCCAACTTTCCACCAGCAAACACCCCTGTCCCCATATCATGCCGCGTGCTAAATCCAGTAAGAAATCCATGACTCGGACACCTAACTGAAAACCCAAAAACGCAATGGGTATTGAAAAAAAAAAAAAAAAGCCATGAGGATTATTGAAGAGAAAGGCCAGTCTCCTGCCTCTGGGGTGGTTTCCAACCCATACTGGCATGATGTTATGCAGCCGGGTAAGAAGGGAGGCGGATGATCCACCTAGCTCTGCTTCCTATGGTGCCTGAGTCCTGAAACACCCGGGGAGTTGCAGGAATCTACGACTAAATGAGCAAGGAAAGAGCAATGCTTCAGGTAAGAGCTCTGTTTTTAACACTACAATTTTGGCTTGTTGAGGGCATTAGATTGAAAGTGAAAAATCTTCGTTTATTTAAAGCTGTACTATTAAACTACTGAGAGGAAAAGAACAGAGGCTGAACAGCAAAGAGGAATTCCAGGGAGAGACTCTCATGGGAAAATTTAATAGAAATCAGAGATGAAATAAAAAAAAGGATGTAAGGCAGCAGTATTATTAATAAAGAGAGACTAGAGGAAGGCCTAAGAAAACAGGTGCGAAAGAGAAGAAAATAGCAATACCCAGAGACACTATTGAAATTATTTAACGTCTGTTCCTCTTGAGACACCATGCTTTGTAATGGGTTGAGTCTATTAACTTTTTTGTTCACCATCATTATCCTCAATGCCTTGGATCCGGGAAACAGGAAAATGAGAATCCAGATACGAAATGAATACAAAGCCATCAGGTGCAAGAAAAACCCCCTTTGAACGACTGTTCCTGACAGAAGAAAGATCAGCTTTCTTGGAGAACGGATTAACTCATCTAATCTATACTCTGGAATATGATGCGTCGGGTTTGAAATTTCAAAACATACTCAAATTCAACCCATTTTCTTAACGGACTGGTACAGAAATGAGACGTGCCGCTTATCAAGACATGTAACAAATCAGAACTGTGTCAAACTAGACCTAAAGCTGTGCCCTTTCAATTAGCAACAGGAAGTGCTGGCAAGTAAGACTTCCCACTCTGTTCATGACACTAAAACCGAAGGTACAGATTCACAGGAATCTATCAGAACAAAAAAATGGAGGGGTGGGGGAGAGGTTGGCTTAAGGCAAAAATCACTGTCCAGAAAACTTCCCTATAAGTCGAGATAAAAAATGGAGCTGCTCTAGCTAAGACCGAACTAAAAAACCAAGAGCACCTGCTTCTCCGAGGCATTCAAAGTACTTCTGAAACTACAAAATACATTTAAGTGTACACGTGGAAACGGCTGAGCTCACTGTGGCCCCAGTAACTGCCTCACCAAGAAATATACTCAACTAAAACTGTATCCTTCTTAATAAGAACCTTGGTTTAGGAAGGAAAGTTACCAACAAGTGTTTATAGCCATTGATCAAAGTCTATGCTGAAAAAGTTCAAGCAGAGAAAAGGCTACAATCAGAGGGCATTGCCAATCGCACTGAAAAAAAGCAAGAGACTGCTGGTGGTTACCGGGTTTGAAGCCTGGAGCTGTAACACTCAGGGCAAGAGCAAAGCTCCTTACTTTTTAAAGACAACGTTGGTTCAATGGGATAAAGGAGTCCGTGAGGGGACTGGGAAGAGAGGGTCCCCAGGCAAAGCTGACATGGAGGCAGGTCCCTGTCTGCCTCTCAAGACAGATGACAAGGCCACAGTTTTCTGAATCTGCACCGTGCCAGGCAAGAATCAGAATACACATGAAAAGATAAGAGACAGCCTGCCCTTTTCTCCTCCCCGGAGATAACCCTAACCTCATTACGCATGTCCAGAATGAATCTAAATTCATTTGAATCTGCTCAGACACCAGATTGTTCAATACAATTGGTATCCCACAGTCAGGCTGGGGCATCAATTTCTTTTCTGAATATATATACATCTTGAGATCACAAAATCTTGGAATTAAAAAGGTGCCTCACAGGAATAAAGTCCCAACTTCTGAACTAAAAAATAGTCTATGTTTTCCAGCAATGTGTAGAAGATTCTAACAGTTTCTGGGAATATTTTAAATATTCCATTTTAAAATAAAACTCCTGGTAGCTTTAGGAGAATGCACAGATATGAGCCGCCCCACCCCCCACCCCCACCCCCACCGCCCGCGTGTCTGCACACGCTAAGCAAACACAGCGCACAGTCAGGCTCTGCTCTGACTCCAGTCATCACAGCTCATCTTCAGTGCACAGAACATGCTCCCAACACAACTCTGGTGCAAGACATGTGGCATGATGACAGAGGTCCCATTTTGGCCTCTACAGAATCATAGTAGATGTGCTGTATCAAATACAGGGGTTAGAGTCTGAGCTATTTTAATAGCACGTTAGAACACAGGAGGGGTCTCAGAGCCATTCCCTGAAGGGCTCTAAGCTCTCCCTAAAGATGAAGACTCACCCACATGGGGTGTGCACATGAAATGTGAAAAAACATCAGAAACGTTGGAAAGTCAGTACTGACAATGAGAACATCAGGATCATTCAGAAAAAAAATAATGAAGCCCATACCACACATCTAAAGACATGGGGCGGTGGTGGGGAGAGGCAGGCAAATTTGGGGCTGTCACATGATACTGTGGATCACCTGCAAGTTAAGTCCTTTCTGTAAAAAATACAGAGGACACACAGCCTGGAGCTCTCGGAAGCCTCGCACAAAATCCAAGGCTATAAATGGGGCCCATGAGAAAACAAGGCTGCAGGTTTCGGGAGAAACCGCCAAAGCCTTATCTTGCTGGGACACAAGGAAATGGGGGAGGAGGCAATGGTGACAGACACCTGAGCCAGAAAGGAAGGCCCCCTTTGGGGACTCAGAGGTCTATTCACCCCTTAAACGAGAGATGTGGCTTTCTCTAGATGGGCCCTGTGTTTAATACACAGTGAGAATCTCCATAAAGCAGAAAGACAGCTGAAGGAAGGGACCTTGCAGGGGCCGCAAACTGAACGCCGCCGTGCAGGCGGGGCAGCTTGTTTCCAGCAGGCAGGCAAGTACGCGCCAAAGCACCAGGCAAGCGGAGAGCTGCTGTTCTTTTCTCCCGAGTCTCACCTGAACTCCCATGAGCCCCGAAGGCAGTACTCCCCGAGCGCCCACCAGTAACGTGAGAAAGGTTGGCAGGTCTTAGCCTCTCGTGGAGGAAGCGGCATTTGCAAAGCCCTAGGAAAGCTCATCAACTCCTAGGCAGGCAGCTGTGCTGACCCGAGAAGTCAGACTAGTTAACAGGCTGCCCTTTCTCCAAAGCTTACAATGTTTCTCTAAAAGGATTAATGGCCAAGCAGTCCACTGGAAAGCAAAGTCAATGGAAGAGCACTCTGCACCACTGCTGATTCCTCTAGCGATACCTGTAGAAGAAAACCGGTACCCACAGTCAGGGTCAAAGAAATCCGTAGGTGCAACACCCTTGTGGGGAGACACTGATGACAATGACGGCCTTGCAATGTTAGCTTCGCCCACCTATTATTTACCTAAAGACTTTCAGAATGAATGACTGCTATGAATACAGCAGATGTTATTAATTTGGCCTTTGCCAAAGCATTAGATACAGTACCTCAAGAAATGTACTCGGGAAATTAATTCAAATTGGCTAGGTTCAGCACACAATCACTGAAGATTAAAAAGTGGCTGAAGGATGACAAACAAAAGACAGTTAAGTGACAGTCCATGAAGCGAGAGACCTGGGGTCAACACCAAAGCCATCCTTGTATAGGGGTTCTATTCAGGGCCCAGGAAAGGAGTAAACAACTCGCTAATGAGATCTGCAGAGGACACTAAGCTGGGAGGTAAAGAAACTGCATCGACAGGGGCATAAAATCACAAAGCAGAGTTCAACTGGAAAAAATATAGCTAATCTATCTAGGGGAAAACAACCCTAAACGCAGACGATACTCAATAGGCAGGCAGGATAAGGGGCAGGCACGGCATGGAGAAAGCGCTTTGACTCGCTGTGGCCTAAGAGAAGCAAGCTGGAGTGCTAAGGGAACCTGGGGAGGATGCCGGGTGGAAAATGGAGTGCTTCAGATGAACACAAAGGGTCATAAGATAGGTGGGCTGCAAAAGAGCTTGACATCACTAAGTTCAAAAAAGGGTACACTGTGTACTGAAAATAGCTTTTAATGACCACAAAATGACCACTGCTATCTAGCAGGTCGTTCTGCTCTTTCTTGGCTCTTAACTTTCCCTCGCTGGGAGATAACAACTAAAAGATGGCACTAGGCCACCACCCTGGGGCGGGCTGACAACACCACTTCAAATGATAACCCACTCACAGTGCACGTGGGCCATTTCTCCCACTTCTTTATGAGGACCGTACTGCTTCAGGACAATGCCTACCGGGCTCGGAGAAGTGGCTAATTTCTCTCCGTTTACTCAACCTGCAACAGTGCAATGACCTCAGAGTCAATTTTTCCACCATCAGTCTGAAAGCAATGGCTCAACACACAATTATCTCTAGGCAGCGCAATGCTTTAGCAAGCAAGCATCTTGTTACATTACTTGAGCACAAAATAAGCACCAGACTAAAGAGGCTGTTTTCTTCTTAAAACCTAAAAATCTGACTGTCTCCGCATACGCACTACACATTAGAGCATACCATGGCTATTTCTTACTGCATAATAAGAGGGTTTATTCTGGTTTCACTTTCCAGCACAGCTTTGAAAATGATTTCCATGCTTACCTGGCTGTCAGAATTAAATATTCACTAGTGGTGGAGCGAGCCCAGTGTAGCAAACAAGACTATATATCCCATTGTACTGCTAAGTGCTCCTGAGACCTGGGGAGTGCACAGCTCATTCTTCAGTGCACCCTGAGATCCGACAGAGCATGGCCCCTCCATGGCCCGACCCCTAAATCCCATCTCTGGTTCTGTCATTTTCCATTTTCCTGAGGAGCCAGATGATTACATGGTACTAAGAGATGTCAAGCCACGTTTCCTATCAGGGGGTCCTAGGGCCCACCTGTCTTACTGATAACGACAGCAGGGAGAGAAAAGTGAGAAGGCTTAGGAGAAACACCAGTTACAAACTATATCTCACATTGCTTTTTAAATAGCTATTAAGGAGCCTTAAACAACCAAAGATACGGGTATTTTCACTGGGCTCTATGTAGTTAAGAATCAAGGCCCTACTGGGAGAAGCCCAGCAAGACGAATCCAAGAAGCCACAACAGCCAGACACACTGACTATTCAGCTGACATCCTATGTACTATGGTGCAGATGCTCTATCCATCACCGTGACAGACATGTGTTGGAGGTAAATTCCACATACCAGGGCAATATTCATGGCCAAAGGGCAAGAACAGTGATCTCAATGACAAAGTGGAAGCTGAGATCAGATAAAGTGGACTGTAATTCATTCCTTTTCCAACTGTAGAGCATTAACTGACAGCTACCAAAATAGTTGATTTAAATGGGTGCTTGAACCATGGACAAACTGTAGAGTGAGGCTCAAGCCCCTGCACCCACTCTGAAAGGATTTAGGTATTTGTTTGCCTCCAAGCAGTCTGTGGAGCTGTCTGGTCGGTGCAGCAGTAGGTAGCTCAGTGCCTAGTGTTTCCTGGGTGGCCTGGGAACCACTCCTTTACCAGCAGCACCCAGGGACAAAAGCATCCCTGAGTAAGCCCTGGCGAGAAATACTGCTGAGCAGCAGGCATGTCCTTGGGGCAAACAGCCACAGGGATGGAGGACAAATGTAAAATGTCACAGGGCTTCTCAGGCACTCCTGCCAGCTGTCAGAAGTGTCTGAAAACAAAGCTCATTTCCTAGTCAATATCGCCATTTCCTCTGTGCAGGACACAGGGTCTGGAGGTGGTACATGGGAGGGGCTGGGAGCAGAAGGCACTGGAGGGGAGGACCGGGGCAAAATGTACTGGACACACAAGCAGGGGCTCACTGGGAGTCCCCACAACAGTGACAAAAATACTGTACGCACTCCAAGGTTCTTTAATCACATCTACATAGGGAGAGCATAGCTGATAGGAAACCATGGTAGAGATTTCTAAAAAGGGACGTCTGAGGGTACCGAATCAAGGCTGGAGAGCAAGTTCAAAGTGTGCCTTACTTCTTTTCATGGGGAAACTGGGAATAATAAAAAATTCAAGCTTTCTCAGCTTACTGTGTTCCAACACATCCTGCTCCAAGTTAGACACGATGGTGAGAAAGGACAGAGTGGGGCCATGGGTGCCACTGTGTTTGGAGCTGTTGCGTCGTACCTGGCCTCTGCTGCGAGCAGCTCGTCGTAGTGTGAGGACCTCTGGTCGTCGTCCTGCCGGTATCTGATCACTGTTGCTAGACCTTTGCTGACAAGGGCCTCGGCGATGTTGCTGTAACAGAAAAGATAGGTCAGTGAGCACTGGAGGTACATATGGGGCTCAGTCAACAGAAATAATAACGGTTAGCACCTGGAGGTCTTAACGCCCTCTGGCAGAGGGAGGGAGAAGCCAAGGATTTCAAGACCAATGAGTTGCTAAGCGAGAAATCCAAATAAAAGGTTGAATAACAAAGTTCTCTAGCTCAGCATTTTTCTGGTTAGTACAGTCAGATGCTATATCAATCCATACATAAAAACTAGCAGAAAAAAATCTGTAAAAAGCCCACATTAGGCCGGGCTATTTACAGAATGTTATAAACAAGCCACTACCCGCCAGAAAAGTCTGCTCTAAAGTATCAGGCACATAGATAAAAAAACCAAGCACATAAAAGCGTGACCTAAATTTTTCAAAATCTCCTTTCTAGCCTATTCTGTAACTAGAAAATGTCTTGTTTTAGGTTGGCAATGTTAGAAATATTGGCCTAACATAAGCCTCAAAGGGCTTCTCAGCAGAACTCCTAAGAGTGATCTCCCACCTTAAGGGGTCTTGCAGAAGGTACAAATCATGAACGAGTTGGAGAGGAGGCTGGGACGGAGTCTGGTAGAATAAAATGAGATAAAAATCATTCAATCTGAGATGTCCAGTTTTGTCGTAATCTCCGAGGGGACCAGAGAAGGGAGAGTACCTTCTTTTTTCTTTTCATTGGAATAAGGAAATTGCTACCAGTTGGGAATAAGAGATGGCACCAAGCGGCCTACATCCACTAACTAGACAAGAGAACATGGGAAATGACCTGCAGACCAATACTGAAGCATACGCACGTGGCCCCTCCCCAACCTGGAAAGGGAACATGGATGTGAACCAGCAAGCTGCAAAAGCAAATTTTCAAAAACCAACATCAGCAACTGCTGGACAGCAACAGGCATGATATTATATATGGGAGTGTGGTGGGGATGTCTTTCCTCATGTCTGGCATAATTACACCAAAGGTCCCACTCACACCATCTGCTTTGCTGCCCTTTAGGGAGAGGGTATGGTAAGCAGTAGGCTACTGTGCCATATGCTATGATTTAGTGCTATTTGAAAATACAGTTAACTCAAAACGTACTAGTGGTCTTTCAGAAGTCATACTGGGGGGATGCTGGGAGCCGAACTAACTGGTATTTGTGTATGGTTCTCTTCATCAAAGCCCAGGAGAACATACTTCCTTAAAAGACAAGGACAAACAATGTTCCGGTGGAGAAAAGATGCTGTGCTGATTCTCTTCTCATTATATGTCCCTCTGCTGCCTGTTTATCTACTGCCAGCATGATATTAATATCTCAAAACCGCCACAGAATTAGCACTTCTCAAAATCCACTCCCACAAAGAGGCTGCTTTGCTGGCCACCCTGTCTCCTGAGTCACTGCAGAAGCGTGCTGGCAAATGCTGTCATTATCACAGAGTTGCGTTTGGCAGCATGGAGAAGGCAACAGCCCCAAACCAGCAGATGTAGATGCTGAGGATTTAACCTGACATCAAGGAGCCTTAGCAGGGCAGGAGAGAAGGGACCACCCACCAGAAAGCTATCAAAAAAGCTGGACGGGGTGTGTGTGTGTAGAGGGGGGACAACTCCACTTTTGACAGGTTGAGATGTCTCGGTGATTTTAAATGCCAAGAGAACAAAGAAATATTTGTTATTGCATTTTGAATTACCAAGCATTGACATTTTACAGTCAATACATGGGGTCTGCAGGAGAAAAGCTGGAATAGCAGAGCAGGCAAGCAAAACTCACACAATTAAGCTCCTATGTGAAAAGCTAGAGAATGCAAAGTAGAACAGCACAAATGTTTAATGATCCACTCCTGTTAATACTGCTCAAATCAATTCACAGAATTACTGAGCACCTGCCTGGCCCAAGGAGCACCAAGGGCATGATCCTTCCCCATCCTTTCCAACCCTTCATAATCCTTGCCTCTTTATCCTATCAGCAAATGTCTACAAACCAAGTCAGACCTGCCTGTGAAACGAGTTTCTAAGGCCTTGGATTCTTAAACCATTCCACACCCAACCCACTACTTTCCTCTGCCTTCATTCTAAAGCTTAGCATCTAAGCCATGTTCTCTTAGCTTCTTATCCCTAATTAGTTTCCCCTGGAGGAAGAGTTGTGGAGCTGCTACTTAGCAGGAAGCAAAGTAAAATTACATGAAATAATAACAACCATCTACAGTGGCCATTTGTACATGCCAGGCAGGTGAGAATCGCCCCGCCCCACGATACGTTGTCACCCTCTACTGAATTACTAACTCAGTTTCTATTTTCCTTGCTAAATAATGAGGTCTCTAGGGGGGTGGGTTTTTGGTGCTGTAGCCCAGTTCTGAGTACAGCACTTTGCACCAAGTAGACATTAAATATTCTCAGAACTATTTAAATCATTCATAATAAGTGCAGCATGACAACCAAAAACTTTTTAACATTTGTTTTCAGCTACTTGAAAGGCACAGTGAGAGAGAGAGAGGGGTGGGGGTTATGGTGCTGCACTGTGGCACAGCAGGTTAAGTCACAACTTGTGACACTGGTATCCCATATGGGAGTGCTAGTTCAACTCCAGGTTGCTCTATATCCAATCCAGTTCTCTGCTAAATACACCTGGGAAAGCAGTGGATGATGGCCCAAGTGTTTGGGCTCCTAGTACCTATTTGGGAGACCTGGATGGAGTTCCTGGGCCCAGCTCTGGCTGTTGAGGCCATCCGGAGAGTAAACCAAGATATGGAAGACCTCTTCCTCTGACACTCAGCTTTTCACATAAAGAAAGAAAGCTATGAGTGACAAAGAGAGCAGGAGCAACCCAGCAAGTGAGATTGTTTCCATCTACTGGTTTACTCCCCAAATGCTCATAATAGCCAGTGCTGGGCCAGGCTGAAGCCAGGAGCTTAGAGGTCCATCAGAGACTCACATGTGGGTGGCACGGCCCCAAGCATTTTAGCCATCATCTACTGCCTTCCTGGATGCATCAACAGGAAGGTGGATAGGAAACAAGGAGTGCGTGAGACTTGAACCAGACACTCTGACATGGGATGTAGGCATCCAAAGGGCAATTTAACATGCTGCACCATGTTATCACACTCACCCACAGCAAAATTCTTTGAATGTTGTTTTAAAACTCCATAAAAAATGAGATATTCTTTTAAGTGTAAGAAAAACACCAAATCATTTTGGAAATATACCAATAGAACATTACTTATTTTCCAAGCCAAGTTTGCATAGCTTAGAATCAAAGAATGATAACTTTTTGCACAAGGCCCAGCCTTTGTCTTTCTCCACCCTATTATCTGAGACTGCAGTTTCAAAAGAGAATGAAGTGAGAGGCAGCAAATGGAATTAGCCTAGATCCATGTACTTGATTGTCTCATTCATTTTTTTTGGCTGCTAATGAAAGGTCAGGAGATTTTCCCCTGGCTAAAGATGGCTCAGAAGCTGACACTGGTGCCTTGATCGGTTGCCCGGTAAGAAGAGAGAACATTAAATTGTGTGCCATGACATTATGATGCCTTAGACAAATTTATAAGTTCTGCCTTCTTGTGTATATCAGTAATTCTATTCCAATTACACATACCCAGTGTGAAAGGATAATTCACAATCAGCATATAAAAAAGGACCTAATAGCCATGGAGGTCCAACAGTAAGTCATCTCTCTGTATCAGCTAAAAACACAAAGAAAATTAGTTCTGGGATGGAAATGCTTCTCTAAACTCAGAGGGAAATTTACGGTTCTATTTAAGTGAACACGTTCTATCAGGTGTGATCAGGTGTTCCTGACATAAGCACACAAGTTACACAGGTCTCACACAAGGCTTTCTCAAAAGAACGACAGGTAGCTGACATCCTCCCCTTCCACTCCTTTGCATAGCAAGCAAAGTCGTAAGTGTGTACTTTCACACTGTTAGATAGCTTTGAAACCAGGAGTCCTATATACTGCCAACATGAAGAAAACGTGTCCTATGTCCATACAGGAGAGTAGAAATTTTAAAGAATGGGGCCGGTGTCGTAGCGTAGAAGGTAAAGGTGCCACTTGCAACATCGGCATTCCATAGGGGTGCTGGTTTGAGTCCAGACTGCCATGCTTCTAATCCAGCTCCCTGCTAATACACCTGGGAAAGCAGCAGAAAATGGCCCAAGTGCTTGGGCTCCTGCACCCATGTTGGAGACCCAGATGAAGCTCCTGGCTTTGGCCTGGCCTAACCCTGACTGTTGTGGCCATTTGGGGAGTGAACCAGTGGAAGGAAGATCACTCGATTGCTCCCTCTCTCTTTCTGTAACTCTGCCTTTTCAAATTAAAAAAAAAAAGAGAGGGGGAAAAAAAAAGAAAAAACAAAAGAGAAATCTTAAGAAGCCAATTTCAGTTGCAGGAGGCATGCTTAACCCACCACAATAGTGGAAGTGAAAAATTATATATTTATAGGAAATATACTTGTCTAAAATTGTTTGGGTCATTTCACAGTGTTGTGTATGTGTGTCTCTAATTTTGAAACCAATGTTTTTTCAGAAAAGTTTCGCTTATTATACAATGACCATGCTCCTTGGACCATTTGAGAACAAACGGCCAATCAGTTTTACTACAGCTCCCAGACATATTGGTAGGTATCTCCCAGAAACCAGGGCATTTTCATACATACTCAACAAACATAGTGGAACTAGGGCATTAATGCTATCTAATCTATACAGGAGTCAAAGATTGTCAACTGGCAATGGAATACTTTAATAAGAATAAAAAGATCTATAAGAGTTATCCCTTATCTGAGTAGGACACATCCGAAGACTCCCATTAGATGACTGACAGTGCTGAACTCTATATATACAGTGAGCCCTTGCATATCCATGGGCTTGCAATCAACAGATTAAACCAATCATGGGTAGAAAATATTAGGGGAAAAATTGCATGTGTATTTTGTTATCATTCATAAATAATACATTAAAACACTATGTGTACAGCATTTATACTGTATTAGGTATCCTAAGTAATCTAGAGATTATTAACATATATGAGGACATGAATTACATGCAAATTCTATGCAATTTTATCTAAAGGACCGGAGCATCTATCCATTTTGGTATCTGTAGTAGGTCCTGGAACCAACCCCCCATGGACATGGAGGGACAACTGTTTTATGTTGTTCCCTACACACTCATACCTATGATAAAGTTTAATTTATAAATTAGGCATGGCAAGGGATTAACCATCAATAACAATAATAAAATAGAACAAGTATAGCAACATGCTGCTATGAATGTTACATGAATGTGGTCCTTCTCAAAATACTTTCTTGTACTTCCACTTCTTTACTTAAGATAATCACTTTAAGGTTTTCTTTGGCATATCCAAATTGCCAGCATCCCTCCTCTTTCTTGTGCCATGCGGTTGGTAGTAAGTCAAGGAAGGGTTATTTAAATACAAGCACTTTGATACTGAGATGGTAGATCTGATCATCCAAGAGGCTACCACGTGGCTGCTAAGAAGAGCAGCACACACAATGTCAACATGCTAGACGAGGGAATGAATCATATCCAGGTGAGGCAGAAGAATAGTGTCAGACTTCATCATCTTCCTCAGAACTGTCCAAAATTTAAAACTTACTAATTACTTATATCTTTAATTTTCCACTGTAGATTGATTTACCATGGGTAATAGATACTGCAGATAAAGATAAAGGGGGATTACTTGGGATGGCGGTGTGGTTCCACGGGTTAAGCCACCATCTACGATGCCGATATCCAATGTAAGTGATGATTGAAATCCCAAGTGCTCCACTTCCAATCCAGCTCCCTGACAATGTGCCTGGGAAAGCAGCAGAAGATGGCCAGAGTACTTGGGGTGCCTGATAACCATATAGAGGACCTGTATGGCTTTTCAGGCTCTTGGCCTCAGCCTGACCCAGACCTGGGGAGTGAACTAGCAGATGAAACCCCTTCTTTCTTTCTGTAATTGCCTTTCAAACAAATAAATAAATCTTTAAAAAAAATACAGGGGAACTACTATAGGTCAGGATTCCCAGTTATGTTTAGTTGTCATGCTTCTAGGTCTGGAGTAGTTCCTCTGTCTTTGATTATCGTGGTTCTGACACTGCTGAAAAGTAGAGCCCATTACAGTTAACTACTTTCCATGTTCACATTCAAGTTATACACTGCTGTATGTTCATTTGATTAGGGTGGTGTCTACCAAGCTTCACTAAAAAATGACTATTACCTTCTTTGTAATAAACAGGTATTTTACGAGAAGAAACTCCTTGCACCCTTTTTTGGAAAGATTTATTTATTCATTTGAAAGATACAGAGAGAGAGAGAGAGAGAGAGAGAGAGAGAGAGAGATCTTCCGTCTGCTGGTTCACTCCTCAAAGGGTTGGGCCAGTTCTAAGCCAGGAGCTAGGAACCCCATCCAAGTCTTCCACGTGGGTGGCAGGGGCCCACGTCTTGGTGTATTAGCAAGGAACTGTATCAGAAGTGGAGGAGCTAGAACTTGAATAGGCTTTCTAGTATGGGATGCTAGCATCACAAGTGGCAACATAATGCACTGTGCCACATCGGCAGTCTGGTACTCTGAACTCAATAATTTATGTCCCTCATCAAACTCCGAAGTTATTCATTTACTTGTTTACATTAGTAGGAATTCGTGGGATCTCATTTTATTCACAGGGTAATAATTCACTACTAATATTCTTTGATGAACTCAATTTGGAACAAACTGGCTTCAAAGTCATTCAGAAGTGTTCCTTTTTATTCTATGAGCCCTTCCTGGATTTCTGGGAAAACAATGTGATCCAGGTTTATCTTCTCTTTCATTTCTGGCTTGGGAATAAGCAATGTAGCTAAGGAGCCTGGGTTTACATCTGTATTTCTCTAACTACTGAAACCACATGTGGTCATCAGGAAGATGTGCCTCTTGGATCTCCAACTGCAAGAAGCACAATGCTGATTTCTGAAATGCATCCCTGCTATTTCAGCCCAGGTTGCTCAGCCCAATAACTGGGCTCAGCAGAGACATTAGCATTGCTGAGACACAGGGCTCTTCTGATGGGCAACGTTGATCTGCGTACTCCCAAACAGCATAAAGAAACTCTGCTCAGAACTTCCCACAGCTTGTACTTTTCTTATCCAGCCTGTCTTCATTCCCTCCATTCCCCACTGAGATTTGAACTACGTGGCAGTCTGGTGGCTCCCCTCGCCAGACCATTTTCACTCAGGAGAGTTTTCTTCATTAATTCTCTTGCATATCTAAATTCATCTTGGCATCTGCTGCTTCTAGGAGCTGAACATTCCATGAGTTCACACAGGTACCTGTAGTCCTGAACGAACACTACAAGGTTCATTACAGTCCCCATTGCTTTCTGTATTTATAACTCCCTTCTCTGACAGTGAGGAATCTGAATTATCCTTAGTACTTTTACTTACAAGATCAATCAATACACCTGTTTGTAACCAGTCTTGTGTCACTGATGTCAGCCCCTTCCTGGCTCAGACTCCAGTTCCCTGCCACTGAGCCATGTCCCCACATGGCTGTCTGTACCCAGAATGGACTCTGACATCTTGTGTGACACCCCATGCCAGTCTATCCCTCTGATCAGATACGCTTGCTAAGAAGGACTTGAGACAACTGTTTATATTCTTCCCCAAACACCAACCATGACTAACTTTCCATAAAGCAAAACCAAGGAAAGGCAGAAAAAGCTTATCCAGGAAGATCTTGCTTGCTCATGGGAGAACCAGACTACATGTTATGCATTTTCCTGTCTGGTTGTGCTCAGAGCTAAAGGGAATCCATATTTAAACAGTGAAAAATCAAGATTAAGAACTTCCCTATATACATATATATTCTATCTCACTCACTCCAACATCCTGTGACTTCAATGATTTTGTACCATTAAGTGGAGCCAACTGAAAGGGAATACAGTACTTGATAAAACAGAACTTGGGTCAAATGGATGAAGATATCAAAAGTGTGACTATATGGAATAATACCTTAACACCCTTATACATACACACCTATGCCTTCATTCTCCAACTAAAAAGGATAACAGATAGCTCAGTGGCTCAGGCTCAGATCTCTATCTAACTCTTTGAGCTTAACATTTTCCACTTAAAACCCATCTCCATTTTATCAGTCACTGAAGGCACCCACAGAGATTACAAAAGCAGAATAGTCTCCGTAAGGCAAACAGGCTGAGCACACATGCAAAACAAACTCCTGAGAAAACGCTTCTGTGGCATATTTCAGTCAAGGTTAAAAGAAAGAAAAGATTATCAACAGCACAATATATTCGTAATAACCATTTCACCACATCTCACACACATGCACACATCCACACACATAACATTCAATATAGAATTTCTTTATAATCACTGCAGGGCCCTATGGTTATGCCTCATAACTTCATGGCTCCTACTGACTGCGAGACGTTAGCCATGTTTCCTAGGCCTCTGGCACTTTAATGGTGCCCTTGTCTTAACGCCAGAAAACCTCCTCTATTCCTTTATCCACATTGTGAGTGGTCTCACACATGCCGGGATGGATCTCAAGCAAACTTCTGATGTGGAGGATGGCTGACTTCACTCCTCCTCCTACCAGGGGATGCTCCTGGGGAGGAGGGCTGCTACAGGAGAGAAGCTGTGGAGTGCTGATGCCTTTCACTGCAACTAGGTCACCCCAGGAGTCAACAAGGAGGCAGAGATCTCAGAGAACCAGAAAGCAGCTTTCCTAGAGTAGGAGTTCCCCATTTACTCACATGAGTATATGCAGAACATGGAATCCCCATCCCAAAAGACACCAAACAAGTAGTGGGAATGCTCAACAGCTCACAGGCCCAAGGCAGGCTCCCTTCCCTACATGGTCACACTAACAGCTTTCTTACCCATGCTCTTAGAGGCAGGGACATGCAATTGTCTTGAGAAAGAATTGGATTTTATGAGTATACTTCAAAAAACCCTGTGGGTATGGCATCATGGCTCGGTGGGTTAAGCTGCCACTTGCCAACACCAATATCCCATATGCGAGGTGGTTCAAGTCCCGGCTGCTTCACTTCCGATCCAGCTCCCTGCTGATGTGCCTGGGAAAGCAGCAGAAGATGGCCCAAGTGCCCCACAGAAGCTCCTGGCTTCAGACTGGCCCAGCCCCAGTTGTTGTGGCCACCTAGGGAGTGAACCAGCAGATGGAAGACTGCTCCCTCTGCCACTGTGATGCTACTTTTCAAATACATCTTCAAGTAAAAAAATAACACTGGAAAAAATGAAAAGATAAAATTTTGGCACAAAAATTTTTGGAATTCCTGTACAGTTTCTTCACAATGTACCCTTCCCATCAACTTTGTGAAGGACCCTCATATAAGCTGACGAAATAAGAACAACAGATGTGACAGAGCTAAGAGACAACAGGCAATGAATAAACTTTTTTTTTTTTTTTATTAAGTTGCTATTTTCCAACTAAGACTCGAGCAAAGAGAAAGCCCTACAGAAGACCAAGAAGCTTTCCATACTAAGTTTAAGTGCATTTTGGGGCCAACACTGTGACCCAATGGGTTAAAGCCCTGGCCTGAAACGCCAGCATCCCATGTGCCCGCTGGTTTGAGACCCAGCTGCTCCACTTCTGATCCAGCTCTCTGCTATGGCCTAGGAAAGCAGTAGAGGATGGCCCAAGTCCTGGGCCCCTGCACCCACATGGGAGACCCAGAAGAAGCCTGGCTCCTGGCTTCGGATCCGCGCAGCTCCAGCTGTTGCGGCCAATTGGGGAGTGAACCAGTGGATGGAAGACCTCTCTCTCTCTGTGTCTCATCTCTCTGGGTAACTCTTTCAAATAAATGAATAAATATTTTAATAAATAAATAAATCTTTTTAAAAAAAGGCATCTAAGAGGAGTCACACTGAAACTCTCCCACACAATTTTTTTTTTTAAATTTCCACAATCTCTACAGGGTGAATGTAGATCACTGATTTTTTGTGTATGTGTTCCCCTCTTTTTTTCTTCATATACATCCAGAAGGCACTTTTTCACATAGCCAAGCAGCATCTGTAGACAGGAGATTTTGTTTTGGAAGCATCAATAATTGGAAACAGTTGAGGTGGCACCACACATACTTTATAGATTTACTAAATCTTGTTCCCACCATCTTCCCTATTTTTTCACTTCCCTTTAAATTTATGTGGTTCCAAAAACTGACTCAAATTGATGTTTAGAATCTTTTTACACAGAATGGCTTCTTTTTCCATCTTACTAAACCTGTTGCCAAGATAGCCACCAGAGGATCCAAACAGTAGCTAGAGACATTCCCAGCATGCACAACACATGTGAAAAGAAGGCGAAACCTTCAAATGCTTCCGTGTCCCTGGACATGCTTTAGCTCTGAGGGTGAGGTGGGCAGTGGAGGGGGAGGGGTGGGCTGGAAATCTATGGAGCCTTATGGTGGGGCATAGCCCACTCCAGGCTCTGGGACCCAGTAGTATACCCATGACTCTGTGGAAAGCCTGACCAAAAAACCCACATGCATGGATGGCTACATATAGAGTGGCTCTTCACAGAAAATCAAGCGGCAAAGAAAGCACTGCTCCACACAAATCTTGCTAGTTAATATTCGTTCATATTTAATGAGCATTCAGACTATATACAGGTCTGTGATTCTGCACACAATATAGGGTTAAGAGCATTTTCTAGACATAAGAGTTGAGGTATGAAAATCGAGAACTCTTGGGAACAATGACTGTGCTTTAATGAGTCCTAATCATTCTTCCTCACGGAGAGGGGAGGCGAGAACAACAAAGGTTCATATGGGCCTAGTCCTATTTTAAGAATCCAAAAGGACACATGATTAGAAACCAAAAGAAAAGTGGTAGAAAGGCCGGGTTAAAGAAAGAAGGGAGCGAGGAAGAACAAAGAGAGACAGGCAGGGCCAGAAAGGAGAAAAAGACATTCCTATCACTGCTTCCTGTGATACCCACAGCACACAAGGGCGCAAACGTCATTATCCCTAACAGGCTTACACCTGAACACTAATAAAAGGCTCTCCTGCTGGCGCCGTGGCTCACTAGGCTAATTCTCCGCCTGTGGTGCAGGCAACCCAGGTTCTAGTCCCAGTTGGGACACCAGTTCTGTCCCGGTTGCTCCTCTTCCAGTCCAGCTCTCTGCTGTGGCCCGGGAGTACAGTGGAGGATGGCCCAAGTGCTTGGGCCCTGCACCCGCATGGGAGACCAGGAGGAAGCACCTGGCTCCTGGCTTTGGATCGGCACAGCACGCCCGCCGCAACACGCCAGCCGTAGCGGCCACTTGGGGGGTGAACAAACGGAAAAGGAAGACCTTTCTCTCTGTCTCTCTCTCACTGTCTAACTCTGCCTGTCAAAAAAAAAAAAAAAAAAAAAAAAAAAGGCTTTCCAACTTCAGAGTCCACATCCCAGCACCAGCAGACTGGAAGGAATGGAAACAACAACAAAGATGTGCAGGAACCTGGGTTTAAAAGAGGATGAAAAGATGTCACCTCATATTCACCTTGCCAGAAGAGCTAATTCTCTGCTGCAAGGTTCATCCTCATTAACTGATTTCCATGCAATTCCAGCCTCCCTAGGTGGGGGTACCTACCCTGATCTCCTTAAAGAAAAACTAGCACTTGGAAGCAGTAGAATTAAATACGTAACCACTTCACAGATCTGGCCAGTGCAGACAAAAGTGCTGAAAATATAGGCTCACAGGGATTTAGAAAGAGAGAGAGAAGAAGCCTATAACAGCAAATAATTTTATCAAATAGGTGTGCTTAGTAAATAGACATTTTTATTCTGCCCCTGGGATCTCTACAGTACTATCATCTTATTGCTACCTCTTATTTGATAGTTTCATTTATTCAGCAATATTATGGTTACACCTTTATAAGACTAGTAAAACTGTGGCATTATATTCCATTATGCTAGCTCCTCTGTGAGTACCATTGCACCTCCAAGTCAGCAAAATACTTGGGGAAGGTAGGACAATGATGAATACTGGCTGAATCACCTGGGTATATCAACAACGTCCAACTGCACACATCTGCAATACCCACTCTGTCCTTTCACCCCCAATCACCAAAATAACATAAAACAGAGAAGAAATAAAAAGTCCATTTCACAGGAGGCCACTGTATAGACTCTTGTCTGAGTTGGCCTATATGACATAACATGGCACAATGTCCTCAACATGACCTTAATGTAAATGACAAACACACTTCTGTCATAGAAGGAGAGAAATAGATCCTTCCAAAAACAGTAACATTATCACTAAACTACTAGGCCTCGTTTGAAAAAGCTAAATGGGACAACAAGCATGCACATCCAATTCAGCGAACAGTGCTTGCTAAATATGTCACGCATTTACATGTCCACCTATTCACAGCACATGTGAATTTGTATGATTCATCATGTAAATCTCAGCATTTCAAAAATAAAACTCACTTCCCTAGTTACATCTCTTCGGAATCTCACCAAACCAGTTCATCTTCCTAACAGTCTTCCTTGTGCAGGACCTCAGGCTCCCAGTCCCCCAGGCCTTGTGTTCTTGTCATTCCCACGTATTATCTGTGACTTGTAATCAATGATGGGTCATCCCACGACCATGTTCTTTTCCATCGCATCTTTCTGTCCCAGATGAAGCTCCCACCACCTCTCCTGTGAGCTGCTATAGCCTCCCTCACCAGCCTCCTGGCAATGCTACCCAACCCCCAAGACTGTCACTTTGTCCTTCAGGGGTAGGGAATGTCTGGTCAGTGAGCCATTCATTTCTGTTGGCCTGGCCAAGGCCATCGCAGGTGGGTCTTGAAATTCAATTCAATCTACAGCAGGCTGACTTTTAACTTGATAATTCTGTATGGCCCACGAATGACGTTATAAATATCCAAATGGCCCGCGGCAGAAAAAAGGTTCCCCACCCCTGTGAAAGCATTAGGCCGCCAAGCAATCCTCCTTCTCAACACACTACCACACAGAAAACGTGCTTGACATTTTTCAATATGGAGAGAATTTCTGAATCACAGTGGTGGACAGGGAGGGAGAGAAGGAGGTGTGATAGTGGGGGAGAAAGGTGATGGAGGAGAGAGTTGAGGAGAGAAGGAAAAGCAAAACAGTGGAGGAAAATGGAGGAAGAGTAATATTTATTGAGCACTATTCTCAACGCTTTACACTTATTAACTCATTTAATCTTCATAAAATACTGATGAGATAAAGACTATAATCATTCCTATTTTGCAAATGAGAAACCTGCAGCACAGTAAGGTTAGGCTTGTAAGCGACAGGGCTGTAACCATCCAAAACAGCTACACCTAGGCTGTGAGTACAAACACAGGGTTCCAGCAATGAACAGCAACGTGCCCAACCCCTAACCTGTAAACAGCTGATGACACATTCCTTCATTTATTTTCACTCAAAAGGTAATTTTAGATTTAGTGAACAATTACTGAGTATCCAATCAAGGGCAGTATTAAAGCCACATTTTTAAGCTAATCTTTCTAGCAACACAGAGGTAGGTAGTGTATATTACACCTCTAAAATACAGGAAAACAAGGGTGGCTGTTCGGCACAGTGGTTAAGCCACTACTGGGGCACTTTCACCCCATGTTAGTGTGCCTCTGGTCCAGTAAGAATCCACTTCTGACTACAGCTTCCTGCTAATGTGTACCATGGATGGCAGTAGGCGATGGGTTAGAAAACTGCCACCCACATGGGAGAGCAGGAATAAGTTCCAGGCTCCTGGCTCCAGCTTGAATCAGCTCTGGTTGTTGTGGGCATTTGGGGACCGAACCAGCAGATGAAAGACTTCTCTCTCTGCCTTTCAAACAAAGCAAATACAAACTTAAAAATAATAAAATAGAAAATTCAGACGTGCCAGAAGGAATCCTGTCATAACCTTTTAGAAGTCAGGTTTTCTGATTCCCAGCGTGATTTATGTTAGCTAAACAGTAGCACAAGTGGCAAGGCAAGAGGTCAGTAAGGACAGTCCCCAGTACAGCTCTCCCATGCCTCTCTTGCCCTTCTCCATTCAGCCTACCTATGCTCTGCGTTAGCCACCCTGTAGACTTGGCAGCTCCACTCCAAGCCTGCAACTCTCCATGGGTCATAGCCTCTGGCTGTGCACTCACTCGGCACTTATCTTTTATAGCTCTGTATTATATCTTCCTTTGTGTACATATCTTGTCTTCTCACCTAGATCACATTCCCCTCTGGTCCAAGAAGAGCTAGACACGTAGTAGGCACTCAATAAATATTTATGGCCAGCTGCCTGATTTCACTCCCTGAGTTCCCAGGGGATTCTGTGAACTGCTGGATGAAAACAAAGTAATAACTGACTGAGTCACAGAATTTTTGAGCAAAGAGTCCAAAGAGATAAACTAATCCAAATGCCTCCATACAGAGATGAACACAGATCCAGAGAGACACCCAGAAAGTTGTTAAATGACTTGTGGAAGAGAAAAATAGAAAGCAACATCATCACAATGGGCATCTAAGAGTCTTCCGATTCCCAGCCTACTTCCCTTTATTACACTGCAGTCCTATGAAAATTCCGTAAAAGAGGAATAAATACATTGCGCACATGAATTATCTAAGATGTCCTTAATACATTAAAGATGTATCAGCACATTAAAAATAATCTCTCCACATAAAATACATATTAAACATTTAATTACAATAATTTGCTTGCCTTGTGGGGATTGAGAGGACTTTTGTGAGAGGCGAGGGAGGAATCATTGGAAAATCTCGGATGGTTTCTCCTTTTCTCTCAATTATATATTCCAACACAAGGTCAAAATGCTCACTGTAGACACAGTTATGTTTCCTTCAACCTTTACCTAGCTCTGCTGCTCTTCCTTTGAGGAAGAAAATTTCATGGAAGGAAATATGGGAATTGTAGATTTCAGGCATACGGTGCAAGTTTTCTCAGGGATGGAGGAGAGGATGGACTGAGTCACTCAAGGGCTCTCTCTCATCCCTACCACCAGCATCCCCACTCCTGAATCAAGCCACTGACCCACACAAAGGGTCCTGACCTAAAAACTGTTAGCATTCCACATTTTGGTATATAATAAGGTCTTTAAATATGCTCTTGCAAGCTAAATAGTCACATGCCAAATAATGGGTAGAACAGACAACTGTTGTCATACTTGTGACAAACTCCATGCTTGCAGTCTCAACGGGATGCAGTGCTAAGCTGTACACCACAGAAGATAAAAAACATCAGATGCCCGCCCTTGCCCCTCTCCAAAAGCAGATGGTGCACAGGCACATGGCGAGGCTCTTCCTACTCCTGCCTGGGAGGTGACACAGAGAGGGACAGCCAGAATTCATATACAGTGGTGTTCTGTCCCTGCAGCAGCACCCACTGCAGACAGGGAGGGCGTCCTAATCAGACTGCTCCCAACCAGGCATCACTAAGATACTTCCTACTTTTTGGCTCTTGGGACAGTTCTCTCAGCTACTCATAACTCCCTCTTGCTTCTTTGAAGCCAAAAACACTGCAAGAGTTTGAAAATAAAAGGTCTCTAAGGATGGGTTAATCAGGAAACACGGGGAACCCCAAGATGAGCGAAGTCTGGAAGGTACAGCAGACACCTCACAGGATTCCCTTCCAGAGGGCTGGCTCCCATCCCAGTTGCAGGGCCGAAGGTAGGTGGTTGGGACTAATCTTTTTCCACGTGGTACTTGGAATGCAGCAAGAGGGAAGGACTCTGTCTTCCCCAGACACCTCATTAGCAGTCGAGTAAAAACTAAACGCTGTGCTCTCTACCTGAACACTTGAATCTCTGAGGTTCCCAACACACCGGGAACAGACACCAACACCCCTACGGAGTCATTTTCTTAATGGAAAAAACAAATCACAGCCATTAAACAGTTTACTAGTTAAAACAATTTCACATCTACAGTTACAAAACATAAGAGATTTTAGCTTAGCTTACTTTATTTTCAAAATTCACAGTGTGGCAGATTCAAAAGAGAGGGTCTAAAAAGACATTATCTCATATCAACACTAACACAGAAAAAATATTCTCATCTAGTAAGAAACAATAACAGAGAAGAAGATGGCAAAACAGAAACATATGATAGGGCCGGTACCATGGTGCACAAGGTTAATCCTCTGCCTGCGTCATTGGCATCCCATATGGGTGCTGGTTCTAATCCCGGTTGCTCCTCTTCCAGTCCAGCTCTCTGCTGTGGCCCAGGAAGGCAGTGTAGGATGGCCCAAGTGCTTGGGCCCCTGCACCTGCGGGAGACCAGGAAGAAGCACCTGGCTTCTGGCTTTGGATCGGCGCAGCTCCGGCCGTTGCAGCCACTTGGGGAGTGAACCAACAGAAGGAAGACCTTTCTCTCTGTCTCTCTCTCTCACACTGTCTGTAACTCTACCTGACAAATACATAAATAAAATCTTAAAAAAAAAAAAGAAATATATGATAAAGGAAGAATGCTTTAAGATTAAAATCTAGGGCTGCCAGCATTGTGGCACAGCAGGTTAGTGCTGGTTCAAGTCCCAGCTCCTCTACTTCCCATGTTGCTCTCTGCTAATGTGCTGGAGAAGGCGCAGAAGATAGCCCAAGTGCTTGGGCCCCTGCCACCCATGTGGAAGACCCAGACAGAGTTCCAGGCACCGGCTTCAGCCCCAGTTGGGGCTATCTGGGGAGTAAACCAGCAATCGGAAGACTTCTCTCTCACACACTGCGTTTTGAATAAATGATCTTAAAAACAAACAAACAGAAGGATGATCAATTTTCTCACACCCATATATACAAAGAGAGAAGTTCTAAACAGCATTGGTAATTTTTGTGAAAATATTGAAAGCAATGTCATGTTCGCCACCACCCTAGCCCTCCATCAACAGAAGAGAGCAAGTCTGAACTTAGGCAAAGCCAAGGTGGCACAGAGAAGTGACGCAGGGCACACTGTTTCACTTAACATAATTAATGGGCTAGGCCTGCACAAATTTCCATACCTACACAAAATAAGAGGGAAGATCTAACCTCGCTACCAAATGTCTTCCACCACTGGCATATCATAGCCAAATTCTAAAAGGAAGTAGGATGTCCTGGCCAACAGTAACGGAGCGCAAGTTTGATGCAGCTTCATCCTTCCATTCATTTGTTTTACGACACTTGATGATAAAACACAAGGCCAAATAGACTGCTTGTCACCTCAGTAAGTACGAAACATTCCATACTGGTTTATTGATCCTCCTGGTTGGGGAAGAACTTCCTTTTCCGTTGCTCAAGTAGGGACTCTAAGGATCATTCTCTGTGCATATACACAGCGTGATAAAGGGTGTGAGGCCAGCGTGGCAGACTTATGGCAAGATATTTATTCTCTTAAACTATGTAGCATCCATTACCTCCTTATGATATAAATTATTACCAAAATGCTCTGCAGCATAACAAAAAGGAGGGTAAAGGACACGGGGGTTTTGAGTCTTCACAGGCATATTCCTCTTACTCTAAGGACTTTCGTCATTTGCTATAAACTAACTCGGTTCATCAGCAGAAATGTGCTCAAAGAACAGACTGAAGAATGAAGAGCTGACACAGAAGCAGAACTGACATTTAACAATAAGTTCCCAAGTTTCCTGCACTACCATGGCTCACTTAGGAAGTATACATCTCTATCTTAGCACTGAGAACAGTGAAAAATCAAAGACTCATCTTCAAACCTACCTGGTTTGCCAAGTACTATTTCGTACTACCAAGCTTCTACTTGAGAAGTATAAGTAGCAGCAATATGTCAGTGAAAGCACGGTGAGCTGATTCTTGAGTGGTCATTCTGACCTTGAAAACACACTAAGAACCAATGGGACTACTGCACAAGTGAGCATTAAGAAGGCAGGTAGAAGGTAGACTTCATCACTACAGCTAAGGGAGGGGGGAGATCAGCACTTTCTCTCTAACATGGTCTTGATGTTCCACCCCATTTGATTCATTTCGTAAATGGCTTAACTAAGATCCAGAGAAATTAAATCACATTTAACGATGGACCTGGACTAGAACTTGGGTCTCATGCATGCTTCTCCCATGATAGCCTGCCTGCTACTTCCATTTAGATATTAGAAAAAGTCAACAGGAACAAAATATTGATACATGCAATAATTTTCTGTCCTGGCTGTGGTGGACAATGAATTTGACACATGATAAAGTAGCAAATTCTTGAACAATGTACCAATGTCAAATTCCTGGTGTTGATATTAGATTCTATGGAAGATATAACCATGTGTGGAAATTGCACTTAGGATAAGTGGAGGAACATCTCTCTACTATTTGCAACTTAAAAAAAAAAAAAGTCAACAGAATTTGACCTCACTAAAAAGGGAGAAGAGGGGCAAGTGTTCCGGCTTTGGAGGTAAAGTTGTCTCCTGCAGTGCCAGCATCACATATGGGCACTGGTTCGAGTCCTGGCTGTTCTACTTCCCATTCAGCAATCTGCTATGGCTTGGGAAAGCAGCAGAAGATGGTCCAAGTCCTTAGACCCCTACTCCCACATGGGAGACCCAGAGGAAGCTCCAGGCTCCTGGCTTTCGATTGGCCCAGCCCCGGCCCTTGTGGCCATCTGGGGAGTGAACCAGCGGATGGAAGACCTTTCTCTCTCTTTCTCTCCACTTCTACCTCTATGTAACTCTGACTTTCAAATAAATAAATATATCTTTAAAAAAATTTTTTAAATAAAAATAAAAGAGAAGAAAAGCACTTGAGAACCCTAAACTTCATTCTCAACCACAATAAATCCTTTAACTACCCTACCAAAAAATTTTCCCCTTAATGCCAGATTATTTCCTCTACCAGTTCTTAGCTTTGTTTTTAACAATAGCACTTTTCATCATCCATATATTTTCATCGTCCATCTGTTTTGCCCCAGTTGGCAGGTTAGTCCTCTCCCCGCCCCCACAATAGATACTCATTTGCTTAAATCCCAGTGCCAGAAACAGTGCCTGGCAACTTCATATAAATACTCAGCAAATAACTTGGGTCAGCGGGGTGGGAGGTGGGGATATAAGTTAAAATACAAGGTAAAATGATCATGTTATATTCATGTGGCTGAAGAAAAAGGTGCAAATTGGGGATTCCATTTCACTTATGCTTGGAATAATGAAATTCCAAATTTCATTTCTGGCTTTAGAAAAAGTATTTATCTTTTGAAGGTCCCAGCAAAACTGAAATTCTGAATGATGTCACAAATGGCACAGGGTATTCTTATCTTGGGTCTAACTCAGCAAAGCCTAGAAATAATGGGATAAGCCACAATAATCCTGGAGAGAAGTTAAGCATATGTTAAAGACCCTCAACAGGGCCAAAAACATACCATATATTATACAGGGAATAAAAAGGAGATCCTTGTGACCTCGACGTAAAAGCACAATGAGCCCAATTATACCTAGCACAAGATGCTGGGGAAGGATTCACACAAGCAGCCCAAGAGACTGTGGTTCAGCAAAGTCCGTAAAGAAAAGCTTTCCTAAGGCGCGAAATGCTGAAGAATGAGTGGGAGTGAGCCAGGTGACATCTACATTCCAGGCAGAGGAAGCATCCTGACTTCAAAAATAGTGAGTTTAAGTTGTTCTTTACAGAATGATGGATGGGAACAGAGGATGCTAAATATAAACACGGAGCGGTAGGTAGGGGCCAGACCATGGGTTTGTATAATCCTAAGGGAAGTAGAATGATTAGTAAAGACTTTTCAGCAGCAGACAATCAGGGTTAGGTTTCGGAAACAGAATTATAGGGGCCGGTGCTGTGGCGCCATGGGATGCAGCACCGGCACCATATATGGGCGCCAGTTCAAATCCCAGATACTCCACTTCCAATGTAGCTCCCTGCTAATGCACCTAGGAAAGCAGCAGAGGATGGCTGAAGTCTTTGGGCCTCTGCACACATGTTGGGGACCCGGAAGAAGCTCCTGGCTCCTGGTTTTCGATCGACTCAACACCAGCCATTGCGTCCAGTGGATAGATCTCTCACTGTGTCTCTCTATGTAACTCTTTCAAATAAATAAAATAAAATAGATTTTGTTAAAGAAAGAGAATTACAGAACTAATTCTGAATTTGAAGAGAAGACTGGACATAGAAAGGCTACGAAGGAGACTGTTCTAGGCTGACAGCACAAAAAAGACAAAAAGGAGAGAAAAGATGGGATGAGAACTTGAGATACATCAGTAACTAATCAGGTAGGAAGAGTCAGAGAGGAGATTAAGATGACACTGTGGAGCCAGCAGTGTAAAGTGGCCACCTACAATGCCGGCATCCCATATGGGCGCCAGTTTGAGACCCAGTTGCTCCACTTCTGATCCAGCTCTCTGCTATGGCCTGGGAAAGCAGTGGAAGATGGCCCAAGTGCTTGGGCCCCTGCACCCACGTGGGAGACCCGGAACAGGCTCCTGGCTGCTGACTTCAGACTGGTAAAGCTCCAGCCATTGCAGCCATTTTGGGGGAGAACCAGCAGATGGAAAATCCCTCCCCCCTGCCTCTCCTTCACTCTGTGTAACTCTGACTTTCAAGTAAATAAATAAATCTTAAAAAAAAAAAAAAAAGACACTGCACTCTGCAGAATAAAGGATTGGGTAAATGAAGACAATATCAACCAAAGTGGGGCCATGTGAGTAAAGACACAACTTTTGAAGGAAAGACCATCAGCTGATTACAGTTAACAGTTATATTGGTGAAAATCTTGCTAATAAAAACGTGGGCAACAGACCTGACAGCGGAATCAGCAGCAGACATGTGAACTGAAGCCACTGGAGAGGAGAGATCACCAACAAGAGACAGAGGGCGGAACACAGAAGCCTAGCAAACACAAAAAGGGCACTCAGAATCAACCAAGAAAAGTCACTGAGTGGGAAGGAAATCTAGGAAAATGTGTACAGAGAAGGCAAAAAAATTCACGATAAGAAGCATGTTGTTGATGATAAGAAAAATGTTGTTGATGGATCAAAGCAAGAAGGAAAGGAAAGATAGCAAGTGGAGATTATATTAGAATTTTGTTTAATTATTCTAATTAACTTGGCTATGAGGAGAAGGTAAAGAGATAAGTAGATAGAGTCTAAGCAGCTGAAGGCATCTTCCTGAGAAGCCTGTACTTTCTCTAGAGTGAAAATGAGGGTGAGGAGCTGTAACAGAGGGGCCTGTAAAAGTCTGAAATAGCTGTTGCTCTGAAATAAGCACATAAAAACAGCATTTATGGAAAATTAATCCAGCAGTATTTTGCAGAAAGAACTGGAGAGAGGACCACTTGCATGTAGAAAAGCCTTCTTTGAAGGGTATTACATTAATTTAGATCTGACTTGTTGAATGGACAGTCATGGCAACAGGAACAGGAAAGAATCGATAAGGGAATCCAAGCAGGATCATTCTCAGTTATTGCAGTTCCGGGCAAGGAACCATAGCTGTAGATGGGCAGTCTCTTCAGGTTTCCCAATCCAAAATGCTGAAGTTGTTCTTGAACCACAGCTCATAATGCAACTAACCAACCCATTAAACCTGAATCACCATGCCCATTAAAAGTACATCTGGAACCATTTTCTTTCCAAGCAGTGATCAGTCCTGATAGCCGTCCAATCAACCTGGACAATGCTTCAAAATGACCCTTATCCAGATTTCTGGTGTCTCTCCAAGCACAGTAAATCGTTGACTGATCTGGAATGGAATTGAATCAGTTGAGAGACAAAAACTACAAAAACTGGGTGATGCGGTGGGCGTCATGGAGCACTGGGTTAGGCTGCTACTTGCAGCACTGATATAGTGCCTGTTGGAGTCCCATTGTGCTGCTTGAAATCCAGTTTTACGCTAATGTGTTTGGGAAGGCAGCAGAAGATGGCCCAAGTTTTGGCCACTGCCACTCCTGTGGGAAACCTTGAAGGAGTTCCTAGTTCCTGGCTTCAGTCTGGCCCAATCCTGGCTGTGGCAACCATTGCTGGCGTGAACCAGCAAATGGGAGATCTCTCTCTCTCCCTCCAAGTCTCATACACTTTCAAAAAAAATATATATGTAAGTCATCTTAAAAAAGTTAGGTAAAGTCCATTGAGAAAATGTGTTTTAATAAGCTTCACAGGCAATTCTGGAGCATATTTAAGTTTGAATCTTACATTTTAAAAAGCAGTAGTATTACATCCACTGGCTACAAATGGAAATGAATAGCAGGTATGAAGTAAGCTGGGACCAGAGATAAGCAAAGAGAAATAAAATGCAGGTCATCAGGATAAGTGAACCATAACATAACAAAGCAACAAAAGGAAATCATTTGTAGAGGAGAAAAATGAGAAATCAAGACTGACCATTAGACAATGTCAAGTCAAAGAACTTAAGTCAAATTTAAAAAAAAAAAAAAATCTTATTATCACAGAGAAGACACGGCACTTAGATGGAGCACACCCAGGGCCAGTGCTGTGGCGTAGCAGCTAAAGCCATCATCTGCAGTGCAGGCATCCCACACGAGTGCCAGTTCCAGTCCTGGCTGCTCCACTTCCAATCTACCCCTCCGTTAATGTGCCTGGGAAAGCAGTAGAGGATGGTCCAAGTCCTTGGACCCCTGCACCCACATGGGATACCTGGAAGATGCTCCTGTTCTTGGCTTCAGATTGGCCCAGTTCTGGCTGTTGTGGCCATATGGGGAATGAACCAGCAGATGGAGGATCTCTCTCTGCTTCTGGCTCTCTGTGACTCAGCCTTTCAAACGAATGAATAAATCTTTAAAAAATTAAAAAAAAAAAAAAAGAGCACATCCACCAGTTTCTGCTTCTGATTTCATCTCTAAAGTTAATTTCTAATTTGGTATCTGCAGAGCATCTTGCTTATCTACCCCCAATACTGACCTTCCTAAATCAACCAAATGGAGACAGTTTAAAGGGGCATGGCCAAGAATATATAAAATCCAGAGCAATTCAAGAACCCAGCATATGTGCAGAGGCCCTCAGAGGGACACACTAATGTAATCACCAGTAGTGTTTCTTTCTCAATGGAATTCCTGCCTGGGTGCAAGCTAATTTCCTCCATGGTGAATGCTGCTGTTGAGATGCAGAACTCTCTACCATCTGTTACCCAGAATTAGCATAATGACAGATTATCCAATCCCTTACATTTAACAGATACAAATGGAGCTTCCATAATACCAGTCCACTCATGTCCTCATTCATATGGTCTATCCCACCCCATAAAAATTGTTCCTCCTATCCTGCTGTTGATGAATCTGGAGTGGAGCTCACCCCTAAGCTTGCCAATGGATCCAGGTGCATAACCCCAAGAAGCTTTCCTACCCATTTTCTACAGGAGGGGGAATGCAGCTGTTACTCCAGATGCATCTGAAAAGGGACACATTGAATTTTTTCAAAAAACAGAACAGCCTCTGGTAGACCAGCGAAAATCATTGTGCAGGGCATCGTCTCCAAATATACCAGATTGAAAATTTCACTGCGGCAGACAACGAAAAGGCTAGGCTAGGCCTGTATGGAGCGGATGAGAGTGAAAAATGGGAGAAAGACACAAGAAAGAAATCAGAAAGCTAAGTTTGTAACAAAGTAACAAAATGCTAATAGCAACAACTCTGCTGTTTCACAGGTGCAAAAATGCTCCAGATATGGGCTGGCATTGTATACCTACTTTTTAGTATCTGGAACTTTTTTTTTTACAAAAGATGTATTTATTTATTTACTTAATTTGAAAGTCAGAGCTACATAGAGACAGACAGACAGATCTTCCATCCACTGGTTCACTCCCCAGATGGCCACAATGGCCAGTGCTGGGCCAGACAGAAGCCAGGAGCTCCTTCCATGTCTCCCACATTGGTGGCAAGACCATCAGCAGGGAGCTGGCTCAAAACTGGAACAGTTAGTACAAAACCCACACCCATGTGGAATGTAGGTGCTGTGGGCGGGTGGCTTAACCCTCTGTGCCATGGCTCACGACCATCATGAAAATTTTAATCAATCAAAACTATAGAGGTGTAGTTCTCACTGGAACATACATCATCATTAGAACCATTCTTTTTAAGATTTATTTATTTGAAGGGCAGGGTTACAGAGAGGCAGAGTCAGAGATAGAGAGAGAAAGGTCTTCCATCCACTGGTTCACTCCCCAAATGACTGCAGTGGTCAGAACTGGGTCAATCCGAAGCCAGGAGCCAGGAGCTTCTTCCAGGTCTCCTATGCAAGTGCAGGGGCCCACATACTTGAGCCATCTTCTACTGCATTCCCAGGCCATAGCCGAGAGCTGGATTGGAAGAAGAGTGGCCAGGACTCAAACTGGTACTCATATGGGATGCTGGCTCTGCAGGAGGCGGCTTTACCCTCTACTCCACAGAGCTGCCTCCAGAACCATTTATTGAGATAGCTTTTCCTTATTTTTGATACCTTAGAATTTTACCATTTGTAGTATATCTCTACATGGGAAAAACAAACAAAGAAGCAAAAAACCCTTAGCACAGCCCCTGCTGGCATTGATTCTAGTTTTACCGGAGCCTGGCCACGCCCATTTGCTTGCATACTGCGTATGGCTGCTTTGAAGTTACAAAGGCAGAGGTGAAGAGAAACCAGGGAGGCCTCAGTGATCTCAAAGCTGGGAATGCTTGCTTGCTGGTCCTTTATGGAAGTTTATTGACCCCTACCTACTTCAGGGCACAGTTCTTTACTTTCCATGACACGCAACACCTGCAATTGCAGAGTCCTAGTCACAGGAATAATCACTATGTTAGTACTTAAAAAAAAAAAAAAAAACACAGCTCTTTTCCAATGATTTTGCCAAGCACGGATGGATACTCTAACAGGAAAATCCATGTGTTCAAAATAACGTAACTGAGGCAGTGCTCTGTAACATGACAGCTCCTGGGAAAATTAAATATAAGGTGACTTGCTCTCTCCACAGCAATAATTCATTTTGTTCTTTTTGAGGCATAAACGAGCCTGGCATTTATTCAGGGTATTAACACACTGGCCACAGTAAACAGGCTGGCATCTCTCTTCCAAAAAACATGCACAACACTTCCATTAAGAGCAAGGAAAGCAACCAACACTGCCATCTCCGCTTTTAAGAGCAGCAGGAGGCAGAGAGAAGCTGCATGGAGTACTGGGCTTGCTGTGCACTGGTACCTTGGAAAGCTCCTATATTTAGACTGCCTAGACATAGTAAGCGTTACGTGTGCTGGCCATCAGTGCTGCCGCTCATTTTCTTTATCGTTAACACTGGCCTCATCAAGTCAATCCTGCCGGACTCGGCTGCCTTATTGGCAAAAAGAGGCATTTGGACTAGATTACCTTAACGATGTCATCCTACTGTAAAATTGTAAGACTTTATTAGAAGAAAAAAAATTGTTCCAAGCACAGGAAATGGCCAAACAGGTGAAGCCTGCAGTCCAGAGACCCATCTCCTGGGCAGGGCTGTCAGTGCAGATTCTGGCTTCATATCCAACTGTCCTACACACAGGTCACCCTGAACTGATAAAGACATCGTGGTCACCTCTTTCGCAGCCTGGGAGAGCACCTATCCAACCGCAGAGCTCTCAATCATCTGTGCCTTTGCAGAGGCAAGATTCATGGCTCCGGCACCAGTCCAGTGTAATCCAATATGCATGAAATCAAAGTTTCCATCATTTCCAGTGGTCAAAGGCCAGTGAGTGTTAAATCCCAGAATACCAGGATTAATGAAGGCATCATTAAAAACCCAGCATTAAATCACTTCTGTAGCCAATGCTGAGAGTGATGTCCGTAATACATTACAAGGCTGATTAAAAAGAAACAAGTTCCAATTTAGAAATGAATTACCTGATTTTTTTTAAAGCTGGTTGGATGGCTATCACAGCAATTTTGTTATTACAAGGGAAAGAGAAAGTTGGTGAGTGGAAAATGATCATCCCAAAAATCACAGGACTTAGAATTCCAAAACGAATGAATTATCTAGAGATACATTAAGAAGGAAAAGAGACTTTTATTAGGCTATATTGTACCTCTTTGGTGCTTTTGTGTTAGTTTTGGGGGCAGGAGGACTAGTCATATTTGATGAATAATTACCACCTGATTACAATTCAACAATCCCTCATGCAGCACACTCTAGGAAAACTGAACACACTCTTAAGTGCACATATATGGCGCTACCATGAAAGAAGCATATTCGGGGGGTGGGGTGAATGACACTGTGTGCTTACGTTTATGAACTGCCAGCTATCTCTAACTCCCAGTGAAACACGATTTCATTGCTAGACAAAATCAGATAAAGCAAATAAACAAAAAACTTACCCAATGAAGCTATACTTCACTGTTGCCTAAGTTTCCGGATATGAAAATGACAACCTCCAGAGATTTCTATCCTGGCTACTGTTTTAGGTTCTATCGTGGGATGGTGCACTCTTTAGAAAAACAGATGATACCAAGTAAACGCTCAAGCTGAGAAAATCCCTTTATGAACCATGCTTTCAACACACAAATCCCAACAGTTCAGGGCAAGGAACAGAGAGAACAGTCCCAGGTCAAAGGATCCAAGCCCAACGGGGAAAACTTGTTCTCAACTCAGTCCTCTCCATTCCACCAACTCTTCATGAGAATGAGATCTCCATCTCATCTGGAAAAGACACCTCTGTCACCAAGTGATACAATTCTTACACTCTTGTATATTGCAGAACCACAAATGATACTTAAAATATTTAACATTATGGCACTGGTTACCCTCTCACACTTGTGTATATCAGCTCAATAAAAACCTCTCTACAAATTGAAAGGTGTGAAAGTAAACAGCCAGGGCTATAAATGGGATTATATCTAGAAGGGCATCAATAAAAAACACTAAATCACTCCAGGATATTAGTCTGGATTAAAGGCTGCCAAATAATTATGCTTCAGTCATCAAAACACACATTAATTCCAGAAACATTAATCTACTCCCTAAAACAGAACATGATAAACTCTAGGACTTTGTGGATATTTAACTATTTGCTTAAGTCTTTCAAAAAATCCACAACTGGCATTTCTTTACTGGGTTTATTAAATGGATAAAATATACTTGTATTTCTTTTGTCTCCCCAAAGTATCTATTGCTTGGAGATACAGTTTTGGTTAGTTAGCAACAATAGTGAAAACAAAAGAGATTAACACCTTATATTGTCTATGAATTCATGTTTAGGAGAAATTTTTAAATAATACAGCAGTTGTTTATCAGACCAAATTTACTAATTTGATAGTCAGTTAAAAGGAAACTTACAGGCCCAAATTCACACCTCGATTCCATTATCCCCCCCTCCCCCCGCTCTCTCAGGCAAGTCATTTAACGAAGGTCATGGCCGCAGTTTATGGCATTAAGGACAGAGTCAACTGTCAGAGATAATAGTCCACTGTTCGAGTACTGTCTGATTGCATTAACGGAGGGCAAGCACCTGCAGTAGACTTCTGTAAATCCAGTCTTCCAAGTAAATCCACTTAACATTATAGTCCAAAATCAAGGGAAGGAGAACTTCCACAGGGGAAAACTATGTGGCTTCATTGCTACTATTTCTCTCACCCCCAAACACCCACGAGTGAAAGCCCCCTCAGTTAGGATCCTGAGGTTTAAAGGAATTTCAGATTACTAGGAAGAGATACATTAATAAATCATCATACAAGCAGTGCTGCTCATGACAGTTTCAAAAAGGTCAGAAAACTGACTTAGGAAAAGACAGTAAATGATCTGCCAAGGTCGGACTTCAAGCTGGAGGCAGAGCTAGAAATAACCATCGGCCACATTGGCTCCTACATAGCTCTGCCATCATGGACATTCTCTGAATACAGTTGGTAGGGGAAGAATTAGTAGAGCTGTAAAAGGTTTTGTCTGAGGACTGCAAGTGATCTGCAAAAGTAATAAGATACTTCAGTACTAGTCATATATTTTATTCTGCCTTTTACCTACATCTATACTGCAGACTGAACCTGAAAGTAGAATGCTTGAGAACCTCCTGTTACCTCTGGACTTTATTTCTCCATGGTTGTCAATATTGGCTTCATGTTTGAATCACTCCTCAAAAACACCTATCCCATGTCCAATGACCACCAATGAAACAAAAGCCTCTACAGGTGAAGATCAAAATGCCCATGAGGGGCCGGTGCTGTGGCATAGCAGGTTAGGCCACCACCTGCGTGCCGGCATCCCATATGGGTGCCAGTTCAAGATCCAGCTGCTCCACTCCCGATCCAGCTCTCTGCTGTGGCCTGGAAAAGCAGAAGATGGCCCACGTCCTTGGGCTCCTGCACCCAAATGGGAGACTTGGAAAAAGCTCTTGGCTCCTGGCTTCGGATTGGCACAGCTCCAGCTGTTGCGGCCAATTGGGGAGTGAACCACCGGATGGAAGACCCCCCCCCCCTTCCTCTCCTCTTTGTGTGTAACTCTGACTTTCAAATAAATAAATCTTGAAAAAGAAAAGTGCCCATAAGAGACTACCAAATTTAGTGAAAAACTGCCTGGACAGAATACCTCAACTAATATAATCTCCTTCTCACTATATCAAGAGCAAAGAATGACCAACCATGATCTATGGCTCCCAGAATCATAAATGTGAAAAATCACATGGCCTTCCCAAAGCACTAGGACCCAGGAATTGTGGGCAGAAGCAGATCAAATTCTGTCACTGTTTCACAGCAGCAAATTCATTTCTATTGGTTCAACTTTGGCAGTCAAGTGATTCATTATGGTAGCAATGAGAGAGAAGATTCCTCATGTTTGTCCCTTCTACATACTGTGCTGCACTGCCCAGGCAGCTGTGGTGACAAGGGGACCCTCCAAAATGTAGACATCACTTGGGGGTGGGGGGTGGAGGAGGGTGGCTCTTTGCCTATTTGAGGAAGAGGGACAAATAAACTAACTTGTGGCTATTATGACAAAACCAGTTTATTATTAGCCTGACATTAAACACCACTTAAAAACCAAACAAAACCACCCGCCCACACTAACACATACCCCAAGACAGAAATTACACAATGGCATCTGGAATGATCTGCTGCGATACTGAAAGTGGAGCCAGTCAAACCAAAGAAGCCTAGTAAAGGCCCAAGTGGGGCAGGGCAACCACAGACATGCATTTTCCGCATCCTCTAGCACTTTAAGGTAAATGCCAACAATAGAAACGAAGCATTATTTGGAGGGAAAAATGCACAAGAATGGTCTAGGCAACACGAGGCTGTCAATGGTGCTTAGAGAAATAACAAATGCCTACTAACCAGAAGAATAAATCTACCAAGAACAAGCATCCTAGGTAAAATGAAAGAAAATCGTTCTTGCACAGGCTATTCTTAGGGCGGAAACTCAAGGAAAGTTTTGTCTTGTATGGGTCAAAAATGGGCCCCATAAGAGGAATTCTGCTACCTACATAACCTCTATAGGTTATGGCTCACAACTCATGTAATTCCCAACACAGGAATGGAGAAAATTAGCAACTAGACAAAGTCAGCATTGGTTAGGTCTAGAATGTGGCAGCTACTTGAGATTTCCATTTCATAAACACAGTACAGAAACTCTGCAGGTAAAAATTCTAGAAATAAAACAAGGCAAAAATGTTGAAAAAAAAAAAACCTGCCAACTTTTGCCCAACAATGAGAAACCAGGATATTTTCATACTTAATGATTCACAGTCAAGCTGTCTGAAACTAATGAGACCAGCTGAAGGTTAAGAGCTTTGAAATTTCCTTTCTGTCTTCCCTTTGGGTGAAGGAGGAGTTCTTGGGTTCCTTGCATTGAAATACAATGAGCCTTTACAGTGACGCTGTGGTCAACCTGCACAATAGTCTGGTACTTCCATAGCCGTAGACTCTTAAATGCACACAAAAGAACACAAATATTTCAGGGAAAAGTTTCTGAAAAAGAAATGCATTGCATAGTTGTTTCTTGGTCTAAAGTAATTTTGGAGGTCAAGGTTGAGATGATTTTTTTTTTTAAAAAAAGAATGATCAGCTCTTCTTGCTAGTGAACTGATAAGTGATGGTTTACAAATCCCAATTGTAACACAACAGATACTCCCACTGAAACAACAGTCTGCTGACCCAGTTTATTCGCAAGCAGATATAGCAAGAAGCCAAAGGGCTTCATGTAAAACCTACACTGGAAATCCATTAACTGGCAGATGCCAAGGCCTGTAATGAAGCCCATGGGCTTCAACATCTCCAGCCTGTGGCATACAAATTCATCTGTAAGACGCCCAGATATGATAATCCCTCCAAGTTCCAATTTTTCTTTGATTGTAAATACATTTGCACTGATGGCACAACGGTCTCATGGCAGTGAGGGTCATTTCAAAAGCTCCCCAAACGATGCCGTTCAGGAAGCCTCTCAAGGAAAGGATCAAGAAACATAATCCCCACTACCTTGGCAGTTCTCTGCCTTCTCACTATGACAAATACACAGGAACAAGTAGAAAGGTGGCTTACTTACAGGCTAGAGCAGGAATGCCCAGGGAGGTAGCTGGATAGCTCTCCTATTGGCATTCAATAAATCGTTTTCATCAAGGAAGAAATTTTATGCCTACTAAATGGTAAATGTATGCTAGGCTTCTGGAAACATTCATAAGCACTCATGAATAATCCATTAATTCTACCTTTATGCAAATACTTACCAATACAGATCATACACAATTAATATTATGTGGAAAACAGATATAATTTAGCCATCATAACAACTGATAAAATGAAAGAAGAAATAAATCCAAACCCAACTGCCTGCCAATGGAACAAGAAGACAGACTAGTACAAAATCTGAATCATAATCTATGGAACATTTAATTTTTCCAATTAAACATGACTACTCCCACATGCTGAATTCCACCTTTGAGCAATGTGTAAAGGGAGCAGCATTGAAGGTGGATGAGCTTGGCCAGAGGGAGTCTGAAGAATACTAACAGAGTAGGATATGAGAATATATGAGAATCCTCAGGAAACATCCCTATAAATGGAAAAACCTTAAATAGAGAAAGAGAAATGGCCTCAGAGGTAAGAGAGGAACGGCAGGAGACTCCTGATCTGAAATTAAAGTCCATGTTGACCGGATCTACAGAGAAGCTCAAATACTAGGTCTCAAATGCTAGACTGTCCTGGCTCAGGCAGTATGCTAACACATTAGTCTTAGATTTCAAACACTAGGCCAAGAGGTCAAGGTTTTCCTGATGCTTGGCACTAAAGTGGAATACCCTCAAAATAATAACTATCATGTCAGCAGGATGAAACAATGTGCAATTTCCTCCTACTTTTTAAACTTTTTGGAAATCTTACTAAAATTTATATTGTTTTTAAAAATATTACTCGGTATGAATTGGAGCAAATCCTTTAAGCAGCAAAACTACTGTGAAAGAGAAAAAAATCTATAAAAACTCCATTCCTGTTTCCTTTAACACTTTTTACTGTGAACACTGAAAATCCGAAGAGAGAGGGCTGAGAAATGGCATATAAAAGGCTTAAAAGTTTTGCTTATTAGTAACCATGCCAAATGTCCCCACTCCTTTTCACGTCAATTGCAGTGTCCAAAGAAAGGAAGAAGCTTCTGGAAGGTTAGAATGACAGACTGAGAGCTTGTGTCCAGATGCCATCCTCTACAAGATATCCCCTGAAAAAAGAGAGAAGACAGAAAAGGAAAAGAATATAGCTCTAATTGTGCTTGGGGGGGGGGGGGGGGGGGGGAGTCGGGGACCATATCAGAAGTTTGTACAATTTCTTAAAGGCAGGAAATAGATGTAATCTCATTTGTGGAGAAAATGGTACACAAACATGATGAAGTAGGAGTGCTCCGAGGGCCTTTATCAACAAAGTATCTCAATAAGCAGGCACTGGGGACATCAACTGAGCAATTAATTAGGAACCACAGTCAGAGGGCGGGTCTGGCCAGCCAGTTTCACCCCATCCTTCTGAGGACTACAGAGGAGCAAGGAGCCTTGGCAAGGACCCAAGAAATACAGGTGTGTCTCGTAACACAGACTTTACACATAGTCCTGAGCAACTCAGGCTCCATAGAACATCACAGAAAATCCTTAACAAAATGGACTGTAGAAAAAATAGGGTTACAGGCAGACCACAGCATGGGACACTGTAGCCTGAGGACTAGAAAAAACTACCCAAATAAAAATACAGGCACAGGTAAATCTCTGTGCTTTAAAGCCTAGGGAATCTCATGCCAGCCCCTCCTCCTAGGTGACATGCCAGAGGGATTTCCTTCCAAGAGACAACTGTCATTAAAACACAAAATCTGATGAAGGGTTAAGCCTTATGCAATAATTCATTGGACCAGTCTTCAAAGCTCTTCCATCTGTACTTGTAGCTTGCGATATCAGAGCACAAAGCATAAAGTTTAATGAAGCTACTAGTCACAACTTTCATGAAGAAAGCTATTGCTGCAAATTTCTCAACTTTATATTTTCAGACTCTTTCTTCCCTAGGTCTTTGCATACTGATAAAGGTTATCACGTACTGAAGGCCACTGTTTTAAAACCAACAAGACTTCAACTTTATATCAATGCTATCTCCCATATTATCAATCTCATAGGTGATGATTCATTTCAAAGCAACACTGTGATACAGCAGAGCACATAGTAGGTGATATAACTTATGAAGAAAGTCAGATGGCTATTGTGGCTTGAACGAAAAGCTAAGGCAGGGCAGCTGAGGTACCTTATGCAAAGCTAAGCAGAGCCCAACCTCTATCACAAACCCATGGTAACACCAGAACCCCTTTCTCGTGACCATTTCAGTAGGGTCTTCAGTCTCCTCACTTCCTCTATGCTTGAGGCCCAAACACATCCAGCCAGTCTTCAAGGCAGCCTGTGTGTGAGAGAAGCTGGCGTTTGCTCCTCTCAACACAGCACTGGCCTGGAGAAAGCTCAAACCTACTTCATCTGTTAACTACCTGGTCTTTTTTCATTGAAACAGATTGATGAAAGATAACAAAGTATGAAAGAGAATGAACAAGAGAAACTGAACACTGGATCATGGTAGGGACTGTAAGTCAGATCATGAGAGAGGGTGTTATTTTAAATAATGTTATCAGAGATATTAAAGGAAATATTATGCTCATAAATTTAGAAAGGCTGCTATGAAAATAGAACAATTAAAGACAAAAATAGACACTAAAATAAAGTACAAAATGAAATGGGTTAGAGTAAAAGAATCTACAAAGTTTATGAGGGTGGAAATCATGGCAGTTTTGGAATTACCCATAAGTTCATGATAATTCACAGCACTTTTTATGTACCAAGCATCTTTTAAATACTTGACAAGTAAACTAATGAGTAGATGAATGAGATGAATGAATATACAACAGTGGAAATTAATGAAAACATATAAAGTGGAAGATCACATGGAATTCTGCTCCTTGAATGTGGAGCAGAATACAAAGGAAGTTTGAAAAACAGAGAAATCTAACAGAGGCAAGAAACAAATACTAGTAGAATTTCAGGAAGAAGAGGAAAAACAAAAGCAAAAGGCAGAAAAAACTATCCAAGAAAAAAAGAAAAAAACGTGACTTGAGGATATCAGCATTAAAATTTAGAAAGCTCACTGACTGTGCAGCAGGAAAAACACAAACCTAGGGGCTGGCTGGCACTATGGCGTAGTGGGTATTGCAGCACCAGCATCCCATATGGATGCCAGTTTGAGACTCAGCTACTCCACTTTCAATCCAGTTACCTGCTAACACCCCTGGGAAAGCAGCAAAGAATGGTCCATGCACCCACGTGGGAAACAAAAAAGAAGCACCTGGCTCCTGGCTTTTAATTGGCCCAGCTCTGGCCATTGCAGGCATATGCAGAGTGAGCCAGCGGATGGAAGACCTATCTATCTCTGCCTCTCTGTCTCTGTCTCTCTCTAACTCTGCCTTCAAAAACAAAAATCGTAAAAATAAAGAAAAAGACAACCTAAAAATTGTTTTATAGAATTTCATAAAATAAAAGATAAACAGAAAACTGCAAAAGCCTGAAGAGCCAGGAAAAAAAAGTAACACTTAACAGAAATGGAAATTGAATTTCTCAAAAGCATTGATGAAACAATAGAAGACAAGGACTTCAAGTTCCCAAAGGGAAAAAAAAAATAATCTTCAACTAGAATTTTATATTGAAACTAAGAATCAAGAATACAGACAAAATTAAGACTTTTTAGACATGCAGGAATTCAAAAAGCTTACCACCCACACATGAAAAATCAAGGTTCTTCATAAAATTAAAACAAAAACAAACCCCTCACACACACACACAAATGTCTTGGGATATGTAGCAGCTACACATGAAGAAGTACAAGAAGGAAAGGAAAAGAGTGAAAATTAACATTTCAGAGGGATTTAGCAACATCAGATTGTTGTGCTTTGCACAGATCTTAATCACACAACCACACTTGGTCCAATATCATATTATTGTATCATGTCTAGTTGTATCACAAACAAAGGGATTAAATTATTAACATAAACTATGGACAAAGTAGTAAATGTTATAATCTTGATAACAGAATAAAAGTAAAGTTTTAAAAGGATAGAAGATTAGAGGCCAGTGTTGTGGTACAGTGGATGAATCCACTGCCTGCAATGCTGGCATCCCATGAATGCCAGTTGGAGTCCTGGCTGCTCCAGTTCTGATCCAACTCTCTGTTAATGCACCTGGGAAAGCAGCAGAAGATGGTGCCAAGTACTTGGGCCCTTGCCAATGACACTGGAGACCTGGATGAAGCTCTTGGCGCCTGGTTTCAGCTTGGCCCAGCCCCGGCCATTGCAGATACTTGGGGAGTTAACCCTCTCGCTGTCTCTTCCTCTGTCTTTGTAACTCTGCCTTTCAAGTAAATAAATAAATCTTAAAACATAAAATAAGTAAAAAGAGAGAGGATAAAGGAAAAGTCTGAGTAATATAATTTCCTCGTCTTTTACAGTGGGAAACACATAACCCTTCTGCCAGTCAGAAACAAATTAATTGAAGATTACAAAGGTAACTAAGTGGTAAAAGAGCAAAAACAAAGTTAGGGGTTCCAGAGAGGAAGTTATAGCACAAATATGAAAAAGAATTTACATTTTTCACACTAGGAAGTAAATAAAGATGAAAAAAATTTAAATTTAGCACTAATTCATAAAGAAGATAACCACCCTGCCCCCCCTCCCAAAAAAAACCCAACACCCACAAAGTAATCAGACGTGAGCATCTATGCATCTAGCAGGCAAAAAGGAGAGGAAGCAGTCCTTGAGGCTCCTGTGAGCACTTGTGATCTGACTGGAGCCACAATAATTTCTGTGGGATTCACAGAGCTACCCCGACACCGAATGACCCAAGAACTAGCTACCCCCCGAGGAGGAAAAGGAAGACCACTTCAGTAAGCAGTCCTCTGAGAATTTCACTTACTCCATGTCACTGACTCGTCTAAAATGAAATCACAGGAGGAATTATTTTGCATTCTTGTTTTAAACCTGTTTCTAAGGGGTACAGTCTCTAAAAATGTCCGGCAAAACGCAAGTAGAAAACAATTTTATGTGCTGATAAAATAAAGTTGCCTGTGAATCAAGGTTCAAAATCTGCATAAATGCGGTAGGGAAGCCAGTGAAAACCCAGACATAGCCGGGATCTCAGCAACAGTAAGTCCACAGAACAAACAATGGCCTCTCTGAGCCTCAACACACGGAACTGGGTGTAGCTTTGTGTTCTACTACATTCCTGTACCTGGCACAAATCTACTGCTTCTTAGGAGACCATACTAGAAGCAACAACCTGTCCCTCACCGACTTACTCTGAACCCAGTGACCTGAGAATGGACAGCATTTCTACTCTCTCCAACGGAGACTTCTGGACAAGCTTGTCGGCCTCTCAACATTCGAGGATATTTCTGCCCTTCAGATGAACTCTCTCATTTGGAGAAAGGCCTAGCTCTCTCAACGGTCTCCACAGTATGCTCTAGGAAACTGACAATGGGGAATGTTCTGTGGATCTGCCCATTTAAGCATACAAGCCCTCCCCACCACCCCACCATGCCTGGTACTCTACTCAACTGAGGACTATAAAAAGAGAAGTGAAAGAACAAGCTGAAAGAAAAGATTCTGCTGATTTGCAGGTTTCAAGGATGCCACTATGAAAAGCAAGCTTGAATGGCCAGAGATGATGGCAAGGAAGTAATGGGAAACCAAGAGTTTTTAAGAATGTCAGATCGGCAGCACGAAGTTTCCATAGATAGACAGCCACAAAATATTTGAAGAATAGAAACAGCTTTGTTTGCAACTCAGCAGTTTTTGTCAGCAGTGAGAGGCAAGGCACTAGAGAGGAAGAACATGTATATGTGAGGCTTACACCCAATTCTATCTGGAAATCTCCCATTCTACAATGTGAACAAATTCTCTTTTGCTGAGATTGTGATAAGCAAAAAGACATGAGCAGTGAGTTCGTTTATGCGGTTTTTGCCAAACTGGAATTCAAAGTAGCTGGGAAGTCCAGCACTGGGAAAGGTCACCGCAGAAAAATCTCAACTCTTCAAGAAAGCCCTGGCAAGGATGAGAGAACGAGATTTTAATCATTGCAGCTAATTACATAGAAGACTAAATCACAGGAAGAGTTATTTAAGTGTCTTAAATACAATAAAAAGTAATTAACAGGAAGCGCCATCTTGACAGCTTCATGTCACAAACGAGGCCTAAAAGGATCAGCTAATTCCCAACCCGGGAGCCAGAGATGAGGAACAACTCGAAGTTTGATCTTTTTATTTTTTATTTAAACTGTTTTGATTAGCAGATTACACCTCTTGCCAACTTCTCAGTGAAGTTAATCAAGACAAAATTTCCAATCTATTAGAGGAATGATGAGCTCTGTTTCTACTGATTTCTCAGAAGGCAGGAGGGGAGGCTGAAGGCTGGCCAGGGTCCTGAGACTAGATCCCCTCCCAACCACCCAGAGGAGAAATGGGAGGACTACAGGAAGCTGCCCTGAGGATCCAGACCTTTTCACCCTTTGCATGTGAAACACATCTGAGAAATGTGGTCTGAAATAACCGTTTAAGAGACATTATCTCAACTGCTTCTTTCTTCAGAGCAGCTCTGCTAATAGCCAGAGAGGCCTGGAACTTCTAAGTAACAGGAGAGACACTGGATGCTGAGAAGACATAAATGCAGGTTTGCAAGCCCAGATTATAGCAGACTTAATTTAGACTTGATCTTGTCTTAATTCCACAATGTTGCTTCAAGCCTGCACACACCCACCTTCCAAAGATCTAACTAACCCTTCCCTGAACAGCCACTGGCATCCCATGGTCTCAGCACAGTCTATTCACAGATGCCAGTGGGAGGGGCTGAGGGTCACCCTATCACACCAGCGCACTTCTCTCCTAACCAGGTAGGCCTCAAATCTAGTTTATGCTAGTTGTACTTGTTCTAATTACATACTACATCACAAACTGTACAAATCATTGAAATATGAGCAACAAAGTACAAGTATTTATGAAAACACTTGCATTCTTAATAACAAAAGATAGCTATAAAGTGGCCACAAAATACATATGAGTGGGACAAGTATAACAGATTGGGGGGTGTAAAGCTCTATTAATAATAAAGTGTTTAAGGCCATATTCCAAACAGGAAGTTATTCTATTCTCTAAGATACCAAATATGTGATCTATATGGCCCACATATGACAAACTTGAAAAGATACACATATTTATTTCAATGCTTAAGTTGAAAATGGAACATTTGAGGTATGCCTTTGAAAATTCACTTTGCTGCCAGTCAGACAGCTTTAAGTTTACATCAGTTCTCAATATAGATGGGATATCTCAACTTTTCTACAATATTATTTGGGGATTTTTTGAAAAGTATACAAGATTCAGAAAAGAAAAAGGCAAGAAAAAGCAAAATCAAGATGTTGGAAAATAAACAGAAGCTATTAGTAGGGTCAGAATGCAAAAGGACTGTCAGCTCCATTTGCCAGAGGTGGCCTGTCTTAGGCAGTGAGCTTTTAATTGTAACAGAAAAGAAGAAAACAATCAGCTACAAGCTTGATAGCACTGCTTAGATAAAAACAAACCTGCAGCCATCCCAGGTAATGAGACATCCAAGTACTCCTTGTTATGCTTCATAAAGGGCCACATAAAAATACAGTCAACCAATCAACGAAAAATTCATTGCACTCCTACCATATGCTGGATACTGGCCTACATAAAGAATAAAAGAGACAAAATCCCCAATCTACAAGAAAAGCTTCAATAATGTCATTATGTTGCTTACATCTCTTTTGATTACAACCTCACAGGTGAACCACAAAGTCTATTTGAGTAGAAACAAATTTGTGATGAAACTCATAGTTCTCTCAAAGTACCTGCCAGGTTGGTCTAATCCAAGGAAATACTTCTAAACTCCTAAATACTTCAAAATTCTACATAAGCTATTTGGTTAAACACATAAAAATAAGCTACAAGCAACACTGTTGAAACCAATAGGTTTTATACTGTGGAGCATGAAAACAGAAGTGTCTTGATGTCACCTGAATTTATTTTTAAAATATGGCTCAGCATTAAGTAAATAAGACAAACTCACTGCAAGGCAGTGTTAAATACATGTTGTGGAGACTACCTGCCAAAAATGAGGATATTTTCAGCAGGGATCGGGAGTAGGAGCAACACCTATGGAGATGACTCCTTGTTTATGACAGTAAAAATGTTGAGATGGGGAACACTAATGACCCAGCTCTCCACAGCAGGGAAGCACACATCCAGCTCCCTAAGAGATGATGGCAAGTTAGTAATAAGTGATTATTTTAGGCTGCACAGATAGAAAACTTGACCAAAATATGTCCTAGTTTTTGCATTTCAGAAACATGGTCTGATTTGTCAAGATCCCACTCCTAACAAAACCTGATGTCTGTGACGGTGTGAAGGTGATGACATCAAACGCCTATATTTAGCCTCTTCTGGCACAGATGAAACCACCCATTGTTGTGTGAACATTAACAACATTAATAATTATAGGAACGGTAACAGAGGCTAAAATAGGCATTTCCAAATGTAAAAGCAAGAATGAGGAGAAAGAAGCTCCCAGTTGATAGGTACGATTCTGACCGCTAAACAGCTACAAGGTCCTGATTCCTTTCTGAGGTGTGTGGTAGCTTAGATGCATTTCTCCTAATGGGTTTCATTCTACTTTCAATAGACCATCCTTGTTTTGATGAGAAACCTATTCTTTTTCACCCTTGCACTATGCCCCATTTAAAGAAAAGAAAAACAACAGTTTGGTAACAAACAGCATTTACGGCTGTTAAACAGAGAAGGAAACAATTACCATGCTGGTATATTTTATGCAAAGTAAGAATTGCAGCGAGGGACTGACTGATTGTTTTAATATTTATTGTGGAAGCAAGGCCCAGCAGGCTTCTTCCTTCCCCTGTAAGATATCTCTGTTTATCACCCAAGACTACCAAGAGAACTTGGAACACAAGCAGGATACGGCCAGCACAATAGAAAAGGAAGACTCCATCATCTCCTGATTACATAGCACTAGGCAAAGAAAATGTCCAATTAGCCTCCTCTTCTTGATTCCTCTTCTTTTCTCTCGTGGGTTGGAGCATGAGGGAGGGGTGTGTGTGTGTGTGTGTGTGTTGGGGATCTACAATTGAACTTGAAACCAATATGCAGAGACTCTTTTAACTAATTTTGCATAGTACCTAAGGCGTGCTTGGTTCTCAATAAATGGCATTATTAATAGTAATAATGTGTACTTCACACTGCCAAGCTCACAGAGGGCAATAAATCTTAAATAACAACAATAATGAAAGTATATGATTAGCTAATGAGTGATTATTAAGTACTTTCCAGATCTAAAGTGCTACACAGGCACATGATTATGACCCACTGGGTTAAGTGCAAGAGAAAACAAAGCAGAAGGAACGGGAAATAGAGACATGAATGAGCAGAGAACTCAGATACTTGAGGCGACAGCTAAGACCCTGCCACCCAAGACACTCACATCCCTCCAATGGTGACAGTGGCACAGGTGCGCTCTGAAAAGGCAGGTATGGTCTCTGTGGCAGGGCTGGCTGGTCTAATGTAGTCCACTGTCACGTTGACCTGGAAATAAAGAATCATGGGAGTTAGGGCTGGGAGTTTGCAACACAGGATACAAGCAGTCACATACGTCTTGAAAAGCAATAGCTGGGTAACAAACTGGAAAAAAATTTTGGGAAAGACAAATCTGGTAAAAAACGAATATCCAAAATACACAAAGAACTCAACAATAAGAAGTAAATACCCTAATTGAAAAATGCAAAAGAATCACACACACACACACACACACAAATATGACCTACTTCTGAAGACAGTCTGGTGGTAAACATACTCTTAGCACTGGATCAGGAATATTGTTCCTTGGAATTTACCTGAAAGAGCTGAGGACTCAAGCCACACAAAAGCACGCACACGGATGTCTACAGCAGTTTTCTTTGCATCTGTCAAACCTTGGACACAACCATATTTTCAGTGGAATATTTTCAGTGATAGAAAGAACTCAGCTATCAAACCACAACAGAGGATCCTTTGGTGCATAGCACTCAGGGAAAGAGGCTAATGTGAAAAGGCCACATACTGTATGATTACAATTATTTGGTGTTCTGCAAAGGCAAAACTGTAAAAATAGAAAAGGCTTGAGGTTAGGAGGAAGGGATGAATTGGCAAAGCACATAGGATTTTTAGGGTGACGAAACTATACTGTATACTATAATGGAGGGCGGATGCCATTGTAAATTTGTCAAAACCCACAGAAGGTAAACTACCAAGCGTGAATCCTAGGGACTTTGCATTATAATGATTGTCAATGTAGGTTTATCAGTTGTAACTAACAGACCACTCTGGTGTGGGATCTTGTGCATGTATGGGTTCCCAAGGGAAACTGGCAATCTCCATACTTGCTGCTCAATTTCGCTGTTAGTCTAAAATGGCTCTAAATAAAATAAATTCTAAACAAGAAAGAGAAAAAAGCTTATAGCCAACAGGCAAGAGATCTGGAGCATCCATGCAGGTCTGCTAGACATTATGCTAAAGCAGTTCTTTCACCTTTGCTTAGTGAGACTACTTTGAAAAATCTGTCTTTACAAATATGAACTGCTTCTACAGAAAAACCACACATAATTTTAGTCTGTCATACCTTGTCAAGGACCCGATTAAGAACTATCAAGAGGAACAAACAAGATGACAATCACCAGGATGCTTAGAGTTAGATTCACAGAATGTAAATCAAAACCACAGTTAACGAGGGGCAATATGAACAGTGGATATTAGGAATCAACACAGTTGCTCTGCGAACATTTGGCAGAAAAGGTTTAATTAAAAAAGAACAGATAGAAAAATCGTTAGCTCTGAATTAACAAAAGCTATGTATATAGATAGTGACTTATGAGCATTACATGTGAAAACTGTTAAAGTGTACTGTGTACTAAATAAATGGACGTGGATATATTCAAAAATGCCTTTCTTTGGGAAACTGTTTGAAATAAACACATCCATGTGTCAAAAGGAGCAAGTGTGTGGACTCCATTAGCAAACATATAGAGGATGTCTGTATTAGCACGAAAGTGTATGCTTGGTTTGAGTCCCAGCCAAGATTTACCAATCTACCCTAAAGAGACACATTGTAGCAAAGAGCCTGCAGCTACCCTGGATAGTCCAGAATTCCATTTCTAATCACATCTTCAGCAGTCACTGATCAGTTTAAAGGCGGCATATTGTACAAGCATCAGGTTCAGACACTCTGCTGGTGAGCACTATTAAAATCCTTTCAAACTGTCTGCTCTTCAAAAACTCATTTGAAAAATGAAAATGGAAATTTGGAAAAGGAGAGCTGCCTCCAAATTCAAACTGTCATATTATTCACTTGAAGTCTCCACTCCACAGAGTCACGTTTAGAAGCAACTAAGCAGAGCAATATTGACGACACGGCCATTTAGGGGCTGAGGTTAAGGTAAATCTTTATCCCGAGAAGTGCTGTCACAACACAGCCACACAGAGAGATTTAAAGAGGACACCTAAAATTAGTTATCTGCTTTGAAATTATTCTTAGGTCTTATCAATCGCTCTAAATCTAAGGAGATGGGTAAATGTGAAGTGTGATCAGACCGGGGGATTGGAACTCCAACCAAAAGGGCTATTTAATATCTTACATGCATGCAATTAATATGGGCCTAAGGAAAATGAATGGGGCGGCTGCATATAGATGCAAGGGCAAACTCAGGCACGTGACACAGGAGATAACAAGCTTGGAGAAGTGGATTCTCAAGGGCAGATATGCCATGGAATGTGCATCCCAGGGCCAGGGCACAGCCACAGGGTATGGTTCAATGTGGGACATTCAGTGGGAAGCTAATCAATACATGTATCTATCGATGTATACAGTATTGTACTTGCTTACACTGGACCCATATAACTTGTAGGGGAGGGGGATCAGTCCTGGTTAAAAATAAACTAAGTGCATCTCAAGGTCACCCAACAATGCCAACTGAGAGCCTCCTAATCCTCATCCCAGGGACAAAGGTAGGACAGCACAGAATTGCTGCACAGAGAAACATTAAGGAATGAGAGAATCTTTTCCATCCCAAAGGTCACATGAGCAGTGGAGGTGGAGATGATGACAACAAAAGTGAACACCTCTGTCTGAGGCCTGAAGGCCAAACTGAGGTGCTATCCCGGACCACCTGCCTGTGAAATCAATGAGAATGACCGGTGCCTCCCACCTCCCACCCCTGAAATAAAAACCATTAATCTTCAATAATCAGGAGAAACAATTATACTCATCTGCCAATTAATTGCTTCCTATCTAGAGAAAGAACTGCAAATAAGTCAGAGATTAAAGAGCTCTTTGTGGAGGCAGCATTATGAAACAAAACCTCAAACACAAATGAGGCCCTGAGAATAGCCCAGAGGCAAGGAACAGCCCTGCAGGCAACCACTGGCAAACTAGGAATTAAAATCAATGAGTAGCAGCACTTCTGTCCCTCCCCTATAGACACTGAGATCTGCTTCTCTACCTCAGGAGTTTTCATCTCCAGATATTCATCAGTGATGTGTCAATCACTTGAAAGAGAGCGGCAGTTTAAATGGTTTCATTTAAAACTGCACAGCTTAGCAATGTTTTCATCTGAATAAACAGCAACCTGAATTTTGGGTCTGCAGCAGATAAATATGAGATGGCATGAGCTGAAGAAAATAAATTAATACAGGCATCTTCTAGGAAAAGATGCTCCTGAATGCTGGGTACCCAAGTATTTTACACACGGATGACAGGACTACTATATACCAGACTCAGGGCTGAGCCCTGATTATAGCAATGATCATAGGCACCCTGGGTCCTTGCTTGGTTATACATTTTGCCTCTCAATTTCACTTGTCCTTGAAAGCAAGACCACTAGATTAGACTTCAGAGCACCCCTTAAAGCTAGAATTCTTTAAAAAAAAAAAAAAAAATTTATTTATTTATTTGAGAGGTGGAGTTACAGAAAGAGAGAGGGAGAGGCAGAGAGAGAGGTCTTCCATCTGCTGGTTCACTCGCCAAATGACTGCAATGGACAGAGCTGGGCCGATTCGAAGCCAGGAGCCAGGAGCCAGGAGCCAGGAGCTTCTTCCGAGTCTCCCGCCAGGTACAGGGGCTCAAGGACTTGAGTCATCTTCTACTGTAAAGCTAGAATTCTATAGTGGGTGAGATTACTGTGTAATATTTTTCCTAATCCTTTCTAATTCCTATCATAACTTCCTGAAATCAGCTGGAACAAACAGACTGGAAAACACCTGAAAGGGGAGACCAAGTAGTTTATTCACTGAAAGAGCTGGCAGGAGGCCTTCCTAGCACTAAGAGGAAGGCAGTAAATATTCACTGTGTGAATGAATACACAAAATCAGAACTCCCTGAGAAAAAACTGAGAAAGTTATATTTGAGAAGACGTTTTGCACTGTGAGATCTACTTAGTCAATCTTCTGACCATTCAGCTCATTACCTAGGAAAACATACAAACCTTGGGAGTACGTGTTGGGGGCAGCAGAGGGCATGGCTAGCTAAGAAGAAATTCTCTGAAATTGTGGTAAAACTCTTAACACTTTAATCAGAGCAAAGCCCACAAGTGACTAAGCATGCAAAAGTTATGAAATTTCTCACGTTATCTGGTTTTCAAAAAAATTCTCAGAGATAAGAGAGGGTAGCAGTTCATCTGCTTCATCCGTAGTCTATTACAATGTAGAATTTGCATGGAAGAAATCTTAGGGACCATTCACAGGAACTTAGACTGGAGTAAATTTACCACGTTAGAATAGCATTAGGCCACACTTCAGGAATGCTGAGAATTTGTGGACATGAGCCATACATCTAGTGACTAGACTAGAAAAGTATTACTCCACCAAAGATTGTGATGCCACTGATGATAATGAAATGTGAGGGACCTAAGCATAAAGGATGAGGAATGTGGAAGAAAAACACTACAGTAGGTCTACATTTTCAAGTTAGAGCCTGAAATTAGTTTTATTACAACCAAAGCCCTCGTGTCTTTTTTGCATAATTAACACATTATTCCAGCCACTATTTCACATGGCCAATCACAAATCCACAAAAAGCTATAATAAACACCTTGCCTCTAGAAAGGAGTTCTTGTACGATTTCTGTCTCTAACCATTCTTGATTCACAGAAGCCTATGCAATCTATCCTATGTTCAACTGATCCTGCCTGGAAACAACAGTAAGTAAAACAACAGATTTTACAGAGCCTGGGTAAGTAAGAACATGGACGCTGCAACAGTCAGGCTGCAGGGTCTGGTTCCCAGCAATTTGACACAGGAGCTATGTGAATGCTGCTAAGTTATCTAGCATCTCTGCATCTCCATTTTTTTAATTTACTTGACAGGTAGAGTTATAGACGTGAGTGAGTGAGAGAGAGAGAGAGAGAGAGAGAGAGGTCTTCCTTCCATTGGTTCACTCCCCAAATGGCCACCATGGTCGGTGCTGCACTAATCCAAAGCCAGGAGCCAGGTGCTTCTTCCTGGTCTCCCACTCGGGTGCAAGAGCCCAAGGACTTGGGCCATCCTCCACTGCCCTCCTGAGCCACAGCAGAAAGCTGGACTGGAAGAGGAGCAACCGGGACTAGAACCCAGCACCCACATGGGATGCCGGTGCCTCAGGTGGAGGATTAACCAAGTGAGCCACGGCCCCAGCCCCTCTGCATCTCCATTCAAAACAGATAACTGTGCTCCTCCCCTGTGGTATGAAGAAATGCAAGGAAATACATAAGGCATTTACAACTGGGCGTGGTGCAGGCTAACTCCACGTGAGTGCCAGCTCTTTTTCAGAAAAGCATGTACTGGTTTTCTGAGAAGAGCCAGTACTGTGGCTCAATAGGCTAATCCTCCGCCTTGCGGCGCCGGCACACTGGGTTCTAGTCCCGGTCAGGGCGCCGGATTCTGTCCCGGTTGCCCCTCTTCCAGGCCAGCTCTCTGCTGTGGCCCGGGAGTGCAGTGGAGGATAGCCCAGGTGCTTGGGCCCTGCACCCCATGGGAGACCAGGAGAAGCACCTGGCTCCTGGCTTCGGATCAGGGCGATGAGCCGGCTGCAGCGGCCAATGGAGCGTGAACCAACGGAAAAGGAAGACCTTTCTCTCTGTCTCTCTCTCTCACTATCCACTCTGCCTGTTTTTAAAAAAAAAAAGAGAGAGAGAGAGAGAACAGTGTTTGGCACAGAGTAGGTGCAAAATAAGCATTCATGAGATAAATAAATCCATGGGCACAAAGGTGCATACGCAAGATCCATGTTGGCCTAAGTCATTAGAGTCCCCGTAATCATTAGGCAGAAAAACTCAATTAAATACACTCTTCTCCTTAAGGAGCTACAGCAAATAAGAACATGTAGCTCATACATATACATCCCAATATACAGATAAGTAGGGCTTATTTGAAAGAACAATATAATATTTAGTATTTATTTAGATTATATACAGCTTAATTTTGCTACTACAAATTGATAGATATTTTATTTACCAAAGATTAACTGAAGTGAAGTGTTGTGAATCATCTCAATTGACAGGTTAACCAGAGACATTTCAGGCAGGATATTTTTTGCCTTACCAAATTAGGAACACCAAAGACACAATGTTTCCATTTGCTTTGGACTTAGAAGAAACTTCCATACATAATACTCTTTAATACTTTATCTATTCTTGAACATTTTCACTGTGAAAACTACTTAATTATTCTAACAGCATTTGTATCTTAACAGATTTGTATCTTAAACAAACAATTTTTTGAAACACACATCAATCATCCATTCATCTTTCAATAGGAAAAGTTTCAAAACACGTTTCTGAGGAGTGTCTTGGCTATGCCTACAGGGATACACTCAGCTCCTCTCTGCACTCCTGACCTGTCCAGACAATTGCACCTGTGCAGCACCTCAACGCTAGCAAGAGAAAGCCAAGCTTACCTCCTACACAGGGACTGAGTGACAGAAACATAATGAAGCAGAAAAGACAGCAGATGAGTAAATTTTCCTAGTAACAACACTGAAAATTCAACAGAAAGAAGTGAAGGGGAGGCACGTGGCATCGTGGGGTAAGCTGCCCCATGGGATGCCTGGCATTGAATTGCACCTCTGCTTCCGATCGAGCTTCTGCTAGTGTACCTGGGAGGCAGCAGGGAACCGCCTCAAGAACTTGGCTTCTGGCTGCCCACGTGGAAGGCCGAGATGGAGTTCCTGACTTCTGGATTCAGCCTGGCCCAGCAGAGGCTGTTGTTGGCACCTGGGACGTAAATCAGCTGACATAAGGGGCCCCTCTACCCGGTATGTGTATATCTCAGTCCACCCCAAATAAATCTTTATTTAAAACAGAAAGATCGACTTGGGACAATCACATTTAAAAAGAAATAAAATGAAAGGAACTGATGAAATTTTTAACACTTCTTTAACTCTGCATTTAAAAAAACACCAACAATGAATGGTAAGTATTGAGATGCTTTTTTCACATTAAGTCTTTGTGATACGGTGTGTATTTTACATGTGCTGCTCCATGCAACAAAAGATGACGGTCCTTGTCATGTGGGATGTGCACTCCTGGTCTTTATGTAAAGACACAAGAGTTTTAGCCTCTTCCCCCATTACAGAATCTTGTCTTTTCCAGTTGTTTCTCCCTTTGTTTTCCCCTAGAAACTTTCATTATTTTAGGAATCCTTAATCCAAGCACTTTAAAAACATAGGATGAAAAAATAAGACATTAAGAAAAAAAGAATGTTTACTCTTCATTTTCCTTTTCAATTCATTGTTGGACTGGAACAGAAAAAGAAACAACATCCTTCTTCAATTCCAAAACCCACTTCAGGAGTGAGAATATATCTGTACCTGGCAGGTGGACAGCAGGGGTCTTCTAAGTAAATGTTTGTGTAACACTTCGATGATGATATTTTTCAAGGATTTCTATAAATTTATTAGCTACATTTTATTCATTCTTGATTTGCCAACATAATGTAGAACTTTTTATCTCACTGACTGAAGTTATAAGGGATAGAAGGTGACTCGATGGTGACCAGAAACTCATGTTAAAGAATTATCTATTTTGTAATTAATAACTTAGGCTTCTTTTTCTGTTTGTTTTAAAGATTTATTTATGTATTTGAAAGGCAGAGTTACAGAAGGGAAGAGATCTTCCATCCACTGGTTCATTCCCCAGATGGCCAAAGCCAGAAGCCAACAGCTTCACTCAGGACTCTTACGTGGATCGAGGAGGCCCAAGCACGTGGGACATCCTCTGCTACCTTTCCAGGCACATTAGCATGGAATTGGACTGTAAGTGGAGTAGCTGGGACTTGAACCGGTGCCCATATGAGATGCTGGTGCTGCCTGACCCACTGTACCAAAATGCCAGTCACACATTGTTATTTCTGTTTTAAATTAATTTTGATAATTATAAAATTGTTTTGGTTTCATTAGGATACCATTTAGCTCTGCTATCTCTTAAGTACAAACAACCTATACAGGAGCAGGTGATTGGCCCAGTAGTTGACACTGAGTTCACACCCCAGGCCGTAATTCCAGCTATCTGCTAATATGGACCCTGGGGGGCATCAGGTGATGGATTAAGAAGTTGGGTCTCTTCTACCCACTTGAACTTATTTCCTGGCTCTGGACTCACCAAATTCTGGCTGCTATGGGGACTTGGGGAGTGAACCAGTAGATGGGAATGCTGTCTGACTCACAAATAACTTTTTAAAAGAACACTGACGTACACATTCATTAAAAATATAACTTTGTTGTCTCTTCTATACTGAAGAGATTAGAGAACTTAAACTGATGCTCCCTTTCTACCTCAATGTATTCTGTAGCACCCTTGCAAATCAGTATGATTAGGCGCTAAGGCTGGCTGTTGATTCACATGTATTTATGCTTCTCTTCCCCATCCACAATCACGCTCCCTCTTCCCCCACACACAGTCAGAACTATTTTGAGCACATTTCATTTTCATCAATGGAATGCTAATCTGCGGTGCTTATAAACCTTTACAAGCCCAGAATCAAACAGCGTTCTTACTCGAAGAACTTCTGACTAAATGAGTTTGGACCCTTAGACCACCACCCCTTCCCCACAAATGCCTTGACTTGCTTTCAGGGGCAGAGGTGAAAGACAGTGTACTGAATTCAGGGCAGTAGAGATGCAGGAGCCTCTACCCGACTCCAGGTATCCATTTAAGTAGACATCACTGCTGAGGGGTCAATCAGCTGTTTGTGAACTCTTTCAGGAAGAACATACCCACAAGTATACAACAAGATACCTTACGTAAGGGAACGTTTCCAGAGAGGCACAGATTCTGAAGCAGTGATGGCCTGACAACAAACACAACGTGAAAATGACCTGCAAACATACTGCACAGTTTACGCATGAAGGTCAGTAATAGGGAAATACAGTTTTGACAACTGAAGACATTTCAAGCAAGCCTGCCAGAAATCTTAGGATAAAAAACAGAGACATCAGTGTTTCAAAATAACCTCAAAATGGGCAGGACTTTCATTCACTTCCTAAGTCCTTATACTCCTACAAGTACATTTTGTAGGCATAATTGGTGATTTTGTGCTAATGGCTTGACCATTACCATACTATTATGTCACTGGCAAAACTCACCATTAGCTAATTTCAATACCATACTGCTTGTCCCTAAGGTGTAATGCCAGAAGGCTGCAGAGGTAATACTGGAAATTGTCCCTGGTGTCCACTGGTTCTTACTCCTCAGAGCTACCATCTCAAGCTGCCTTCCTCTAAGGGGTGGAAGTTGAGTGTGGGTATTTTCTCTTCACTATATAAATATCAATCATAGTCATCAGTGACCAAAATTTCCAAGGTCACCAGCAGTCAGGGGAAATTAAATCACTTGGTCCAGAAGTCTCCCTGGAGGAGTTCTAGCAACACAAGCAGCACAGATACATGTGGAAATGCTTATGCCTTTGTGCAGAACGCATACAATGTCATCCAGTCTTTTAACAGAGGAGCAGGAATAAAACCCTGATGAGAGGCTCAGGGATATGAAGAGAGGGGATTTGTTTAGTGGCTTCTAAGAAGGGGTTAAAAACAAAAAGTTACATTAAATTTTCTCTCTGTGTGTGTATATATATATATATATATATATATATATGGCAGTTTCTGAAGATTTGGAACGTCTCCACTTGCCAAAAGACTAAACTGGGAAATCTAAGCAATAAAAATGGGAACTAAAGTATCCATACTGCCAAGAGTTCTAATAGATGCCTACTGCCCTATGGGCCCAGGTAGGGCTTGGGTGTGCAAAGCCTCTAGACAAAAGCCATCCTAAATGCACTACAGTTCAGAGCACACCAATTTTTCCAGCATGCCTAGGAGCTGGCACTGACAAGTTAACTAAAGGCCAAAGTTAGACCGGTAAATCGGTCTCAAAGAACTGTATCATGACCCCAAAGAAGAACGATGGGGAGAAAATATAATAAATCTTCAGAAATGTTACAAACAGAAACGACCAAACGTTATGTCGCTTGTATATAAATGATTCTCAGTTTTGTAGCTAACTAAAATTCTACCATAATCAGGGTGAGCACCATAGGCCTATCTTCCTGTAGACTCATCATCCTCTCCCTCCAGGTCACATTCTTTTTCAGAATGCTACTAAAAGAAGCAAAGCTCACTGATCAAAGACACAGCATGAACAGAGCAATAACATTTAAGGTCAATGTCCAAACTACACAGGCATTGAATGAAAAACATCCCAGAATTGCATCTGTGTCGAAGTCCAATTTCTCGTCTCTTGATTTGTGCCCACCATCAGCCACTACCACGCACCTATTTGGAAACTGGGTAGTTAGCACTGAAGTATAAGCCGAGGTCAAATATAACATTTGTATCCCAACAGCTTCGGTCATCTGTATAAACAAAGAATTCTCTCAATCCGAGAGTGCTCCAATTTCTACTCTTAAACTGCCATAGACATGAAGGAAACTTACTGCCGGGGGGTGGAGGAGCACACACATGAATTATCATATGGATCCACTATTTCCACTTCTAAATGTATATCAAGAATATGAAAAGTATCAAAGAAATTTGCTGAAATTTGGTTTATGTCACAGTCTATTCATATTTGTCAAAAGGTGGAAGCAACTGAAATGTCCATCAGTGAATGAGTGCAGAAACAATATGTCGTATACAAATACCAGTTAACATTATGCAGCCTTTGAAAGAATACGAATTCTAATACATGTTGCAATAGAGATGAACTTTCAGTACATTATGTTAACAGAAATAAATCTGTCACAAAAACTTACTTACACAAATGAACTCTGTATTATTTCAGTTAAATGAGGTACCAAGAGTATTCAAATTCATAGAGAAGAAAATAGAAGGGTACGTGCAGGCGGCTGGATGGAGAGTTAATGGCTTTATAGTTTCAATTTTGCAAGTTAAGACTTGTGGAGCAAGATGGTGATGATGGTTGAATAATAATGTGAATGTACTTTATGACACCAAACTTCATGCTTGAAAACAATTAACAAGGAAATTTTATGTTTTGGGCAATTTAAGACATATGTATGTCTTACATAGATAATATACACATATAAATAGCGCCTATGATGTTAAACCCACACATTCCCCAGAAGTCAACAATTACCAAGATCCATGAGCCAGGTAGTTCTATGCACATTCAATCAAGCCTTGACATTTCTATCACCTTCCCAGGAAAACAGATCATCAAAGGCAGTAATAATTAAAAGTCATGTTCAATAACCCAGCAATAAAGAGAGATCACAGATATTTAAAAAGACAAAACAGGTCACCTCTCTCAGGATAGGAAAGACCTTTGTTGAATCTCTTAGGTTCTGGAAAGAGTCCACACTCTAAGGTGCAAGCTGTGCATATATCCCACAAGTATTCCTAAATCTATCTTCTTTACCATTTCTTAAATGAAGTTGTTCATGGGAAATAAGAATAGTTCATTGATTGACTCCATGAAAAATACCTGACAAGTTCCTTTGATGTCATGTGCTCTGACAAATTCCCTTTGTGAAGCGCAGACCTCCCTTAGAGATCTGTCACATGCAGATCTCCACTCTGGAGGAATTGTCAACTCCCTGAACTACAATTTTCCCACCACTATCTAGTTCTTTGCTCCCTAAATCTCATCACTGTTGTCTGTACTTTTGTTAAATGAAACTTTGATTTTCATGTGTCTAAGTGGTATTTTTAACTGCTGGCAAGAACCTATAGCATCTTTGGAGATCTTGGTAGTTTCAGATAAATGTGTAATAACAGGAGGCCAGCGCTGTGGTGCAATGGGTTAATGCCCTGGCCTGAAGCGCCGGCATCCCATATGGGTGCAGGTTCGAGACCCGGCTGCTCCACTTCCAATCCGGCTCTCTGCTATGGCCCAGGAAAGCAGTAGGAGATGGCCCAAGTGCTTGCACCCCTGCACCCACGTGGGAGACCCGAAAGAAGCTCCTGGCTCCTGGTTTCGGATCGGCACAGCTCCAGCCGTTGCAGCCATCTGGGGAGTGAACCATCAGATGGAAGACCTCTCTCTCTCTCTGCCTCTCCTCTCTCTGTGTAACTCTGACTTTGAAATAAATAAATAAATCTTTAAAAAAAATGTATAACAGGCTGGGATGAAGCTTATGAGTTCTAAATTGGCAGAGATAGTTTCAAACTTTTCACTTGTGCATTACCAGTAGCTCAAAACCAAACTATATATCTTTCTGATATGGAAAAGTGTTCAAATTTTTAAAAATGGCACAAATAATATAATCCTATGTGGAGAACAAAAATGAGAGGCACCCAGAAACACATTCTGAAGGCATAGATATGCTACAATGGCTTATCTTGGAAGGCACCATTATGACATTTACAACTTCTCGTATCATACATTTCTGCTGGGATGAAAATGTTTAAATTATGTTTAAAAAACAGGAAACATGGGGCCAGCACTGTGATATAGCAGGAAAAGCCGCTGCCTGTGGCGCTGGCATGCCATATGGGTGATGGTTCAAGGCCCAGAGGCTCCACTTCTGGTCCAGCTCTCTGCTACTGTGCCTAGGAAAGCAGTGGAAGACGGCCCAAGCCCTTGGGCCTTTGCACCTGCACAGGAAACCCGGAAGAAGCTCCAGGCTCTGGCTCCTGGCTGGCCCAGCTCCAGCCTTTGCAGCTATTTAGGGAGTGAACCAGTGGATGAAGATTTTTCTCTGTCTCTTTCTCTCTCTAACTCTGGATTTCAAATAAATAAATATATATATATCAAACAAACAAACAAACAGGAAACCTAAGATTAAGTCTGAAGAAAAGACGATGGGGGGTAACCTGAAGTAAATATAAGAAACTATTTAACTTTAAAAAGTAAAACAATGACAAAAATCAACAGCTAAAACACAAAACAGTGGCCTATGCTCACTGCTAAGGGTTTCATTTGTGACCATCTACCTCATCACGATAGTTCAGGGAGGCCAGGGTCACTGCTCAGTACTTTCTGCCAACCAACAGAGATTCTGCAAGGCAGGCTACACAGTGTGAGAGGAACGCGATCGTGAGTGCTTCCGGGTGCCCAGTGGTGTGCTGTTGCCATGGCAGGTGGGCATCACTATCTGCAAATGAACTGCCAATCTCACTGGGAGCAGTTAATGATCCTGCCGCCACCACCTGCCTGCCATATGTCTTCCCTACTTGCCACGTAACCAGGAGCTGCACTCTGGCATGGTGATCACTGGCAGTCTGATACTACTGGTTGATGTTTGCCATACCTAGCTGATGTCTGTCATACCCTCAAAGTGCTGGGGAAGAGGTAAGAGAGGAATTTAAAACACTGCTTTGCCAAGGGATTGCTCACTAAGTCCAAACGTGGCACAATGGACTTGCCAGCTGTTATCTCTTCAGTTCAAAGGCTAAGAGCTTTGTCCCATCCCTGTTATGGTCTGGTTTCATACTAGTTAAAAAAGAAATCCAGACCTTGCATTATGCTTAAATCATCACAGTACAGTCAATAAAAACTGATGTCATATATGGGGTTTTTTAAGTTAATGTAAAAGCATGAGTAAGCATAGTATGTGGCACCAGAATTTGTGATGCTGGAACCGTTTGTCCAGACAGCAGATAATCTAGAGGAAGGAAGAGAATACAAATCAGAAAACTATGGTTGGTGTTTTAGTGAACTGCCTCCACAGTCTGCCCCTTTTAGTACAACTCCTACATTCATAAGCATATCTACCAGACAATCTCAAAACGCAAGGATAAAACTTTTTACGCCCAGCCAATGAACCAAGAACTAGTCTCTGAAAAAGAGTAGATTCTCAACAGAACTGAGGTAAAAGACAGTAAACACACGGGAGGTAACAACAAGGGATTAGAAACATCAAAGCACATTAACTCATCATCTGGAATGCTATTGATAAGAATATAAAAATTATCCACAAACACCATCCATGAATTAGGAAGCCACTGGACAAATACCCACTTCAATTAACCACGGAATCCTCCTACATTTTAATCCCAAGTCTAATCCCACTCCTCCCCTGGATGCTCTGGATAAAATGACCACAAGCACGAGGATTAAGGAACACCACGTGCTTCTCCATGATACAGCAACCAACAGGCTAACACATGTCTCTACTGAGATAGACTGATGTGACATAAAACGGACCTTTTAACCATTTTAAGGTGCGGTAATTCAGTGGTGGTTAGTGTGTCAACAATCTTATGCAACCACCACCCTTATCCAATTCCAGAATACTTTCATCACTTTGAAAAGAAGCCCTGTACCGTAAGAAATCATGCACCAATCCCAACTTCCCCAGCCCTGGCAACCACAAAGCCAGTGCTGTCCCACAGCATCAGCCGATTCTGAACACTTCTTACAAATGAAATCAAGCCATTGGTAGTCTTCTGTGTCTAGCTTGTTTTACTGGGGACATGATGTTAAGGTTCCTCCATGCAGCAGTATATAGCAAATTCCATTCCTTCTTAAGACAAAAAAGTGCAGAGTGTGTGAATATGGTGGACCTTGCTCGTTCATGAAGGTGGACTTTCAGGACTGTGGCCACAAGAGAAAGTGTGTTGAGGACCAATTGGGAGAGCAACGGATGTCGCACGGAGAACTGTCATTAACAAACAGAAATTAGGCCACCAGAGTCAGATCACAGAAAAAGTATTTTAATCTCTTCCTCTGTCCACTTCAGAGAACCTCGACCAAATCCGTGGTGGATGAGAGGGGCCAGACTGGGGAAGCCGGTCTCTCATGACGAGGAAGAAACATTTCAGGGTCTTAGGGGATAATCCAAATAACCAGGTAATCCAAATAACCAATCAGCCTCCACTTCAGAGGATGGGAAGCTTCCTCCTACTTGTACATCTGCTGAAGATAAACAGAACAGTCACTGTTTGGGATGCAATCGGGACCCAGATTTAAGAAAACGGGAAGACAATCCCTACAGTGTGACCAGCAACCTGCTTCTGTGCTGAGTGGCACAGAGCCAGAACTGTGACGGACTCTGGTGTTGAGGACTCTTGCATTTTGGTTGCTGAGCCTGTCTGATGAGATCGTTGGTCTCCACAGCAATGAACGTCTCCCTGATGGAAGTGTGTGGCGATGTCTGCATGACACTCTTCAGATCATCTCACCTGACTCCTTTCAGGCCGCCACCTCTAGCTGTTCACAGGGAGAAGCCAAGGACAAATTCTGCAGCACAGCAGTAAAGGGTTGATCAGAAATGACCTAAGGAGCTTTGCTCCACAATCTAATAAGGAAAGAATTTTTAATCTTGTTCTATTGAAGAAGAGTCTCTATGTCTTTTAGCCTAGGAAATAAGTAAATTTCTCAAGAACAGGAGAGTTGGTTTACTCTTGAGGTAATGTTTTCTGCTATAAATTTATTATCCTGGCTGTCACAAAAAAAACAGCCTAAAGAGCTGGTGATGATATTTAATAATATCCTGCCACTACAGAAATGCCAGAGGATTTAGACGACTCTATGGGAAAGACTAATAAAGCCAAACTTCTAGTAGCTAATGGAAAAATGCCCTGAAAGTGAGAGTAGCACACTCATCAAACAACATGATTACACAAAAAGTACCAACACCCCACCGCCCCAGAACTAGCAAATCTGGAAATCTCAAAACAAAAAACAGAATAGTCTAAAACCCAATTACTTAAAGAAAACATTTCCCAACAACCAAGAGGTGTAGGAAATAGAAACACAATTTCTGTATTAGAAAGAGGAAGCAAAAATGCTCAGTATATTTATTAAAGAAATCCAATTGAACAGTAATGCACATAAATGTATTAAGTAAGAACAACTAAATTCCAGGTTAATTACATGCTGAAATAGGAAAAAAAAACAGGTCTATAATATACTGCTATTTCCTCTGTGAAAGACAGATGAAGATGTATGCAAGTGTTTAGATCAAATAATAGAACCAGGATAATGAGCAGTTATAACTGACAGAGAGTTATAAATTGAAATGCTGTATCTGACCTAATAAACCGAGCATTTTTTAAATGACATCTGCTATAAGTCCTACGCATAAGCATGAGAACTACAGTAAGACTAAAACAATGTAATACTCTAAAAAGTCTAGGAAAACAGCCCACATGGTAGGCATGTTGGACATAGGCTGTGACCTGGAGCAAAATGGGAGAACAGCAGACAAAAAAAAACCACGTCATACAATCAAGTGTTCACACCTCCACAACATAGCAATAATCAATCTATCGTAAGTGGGTAACACATCATGTGTTTTGATTTTACACCTTTGCTTCTTTTCAAAATTGGGTGAATGATGGTTTACCTGCTTCCAGGTGACTGAGCAGGGGAGTCATGGGAAGGGGATTCAAGTCTGAGAGTTTCAGAGAACCCGAGGTACAAAAACTGCTATGGGATATTAGTAAATTCTTCTAAGATGTGCTGCGAACTCAGGCTATAGAAAATAAGTAAAGAAACTCAAAACAAGGAAGCGAGATGTTCAGAGTTCTCTCTCCCTTCTAGATCACATTCGTGCTTCCTCAGGGATTCAGGAGATTCTAGTGTGGGCCACTGAGCATGGGGAGATCTAAAAAGGGTTTCTAAAGGAGGAAGACAGGCTGGCGCCGTGGCTTAACAGGCTAATCCTCTGCCTTGCAGCGCCGGCACACCGGGTTCTAGTCCCGGTTGGGGCGCCGGATTCTGTCCCGGTTGCCCCTCTTCCAGGCCAGCTCTCTGCTATGGCCCGGGAAGGCAGTGGAGGATGGCCCAAGTCCTTGGGCCCTGCACCCATATGGGAGACCAGGAGAAGCACCTGGCTCCTGGCTTCGGATCAGCACGATGCGCCAGCCGCAGCGGCCATTGGAGGGTGAACCAACGGCAAAAAGGAAGACCTTTCTCTCTATCTCTCTCCCTCACTATCCACTCTGCCTGTCCAAAAAAAAAAAAAAGGAGAAGAAAAGCTATCATGGACTGTCACCCAGTTCGATTGGTTTTCAAAGCAGCAGGGGCTTAAGAAAATAAAATGGTGGCCAATTTCCTCCCTCCCGAGAAGTCACTTTCCATTCCTGCCTCTGCCCTTTGCCTATCAGGATACAAAACAGAACTAGTTGGTTTTATTTGTCACATTGTATACTGCTCCCTGTTCTTACTTCTCCCAAGCTCTGACTCAGGAGTTTGCTGTTATCGATTGAACTTTTACGATGTGCCAAGCATTGCACTAAGTGCTTAACATATATTACCTCATTTAATGCTCATGACAGGCCTGAGTTAGGTAATGCTGCCCCAGAGATTCAAACTCATGTCTACTTGGTTCCAAAGCCCATACACTAAACCACTATAAATAGCCAACAACAGGATATTGATTCAACATTCAATCACTACTAAATGATAAGATAACTTATGAAGAAGGCTATTTAATGACAGGGAAAACATCATACGGAAAGTTACAAAATAACAGCATGTGACTGCCAGCTAAGTTAAAAATTATGCAAATACCCAAATCCAGAAGAAAAAGAAGGGAATGATAGTTGTTCATGGTTTAACAGATGCCATCCCTGATTGCCAGTTTTCCTTTTTCATGTATTCATTCCTCTTGCTCACAAAAGTTATTTTTAAAAAATAAACAAGTGATGCTTTTGTGATTGATAAAGTGTACTGTAAATGTTATTCTTAATGAAACAGCAAAAATAAACAACAGTGTCATAAACAAGGACAAAATGGACTATACCACCAGTATTAGCAAAATTCCTAATTGCATTTTCCAGTATGAAAATTATGGCCTTAGAGAAGACTCAGCTGAAATTTGTAGGGAAATTATAAGCTTTCTCTAAATTGTGGAGATCAAACATGTTAACACTTCAGATATTCTAGGTACACAGAAATAAAACACAAATGCAAAGAGACTGCATTTATGACACCAGCATTCGCGGGGAAACACATCCGCCCACACAGGCCTCACTCTACAAGGTTCATAGGGAAACATGGTACTGGTGGCTTCTGGGGAGATCATTGGAACAGAGTGGGACTGGGGCAGGAAGGGGTCTACACTTGTCTATTTTTCTAACCATTTGCTTCTCAAACAAGTGAATTCTCTGTCCACTCAAATCAATAACTGAAATAAAAAGCAAATGTGACACCAAGAAAACACCTGAAAAAAGTTACTGGTTTCCAAGTAAATTAAAACCACCTAAGAGATAGAAGATATGTTAAATGATTTAAATGTATGCTTACTGTATACAACAGTTTGTTCCCAACCCCCCCAAAAAACCCTCATGTTTACATAGTCACTTTCCTGCAAAAGTGAGTTCGAAATGTCTGCTTCAGCAAATAAAACAACTAAATCCATTTGCTTTCTTGATTTGACTTTGAAAATCTTTGGGAGAAAATTTTAACAGAATCACTGCTTTATCCATTTATGTACTTTTCTACCCATCTATTTTTTTCTTCACATCCTTTCCACAGCTATTTTTAAAATGTAAAGAACAAGCTATGTTATATAAAACAAAAACGTTTTTAAAATTATGTCTTCCTTGTTTAAAAAGAAGTTCTGTAAAGAAAAGTTATCTTTGCCTGTTCATAGAAATCATTCCATAGGGGGAGGGGAGGGATCCAACACAGCAAGGAAAGGAAGAAACAAGGAACCGGAAAAAAACAATCAATCCTGCACCGTTGTCCAACCTTGAAGCCCTGAGCTCGAGTACTAAGGTGATGATATGGAGTCAGGAAGAAGCCATGAAGGCCAAATGTGAATTACAGGATGCTGGCTCACGCAAGGAAAATACAGTTTTCATCAAGTCTGAAGTAGTCACCAGGTCATCACAATAGTTACTCATCAGGGGCTGGCGCTGTGGCATAGTGGGTAAAGCCACCGTCTGTAGTGCTGGCATCCCATATGGGCGCCAGTTCAAGTCCCAGCTGCTTCACTTTCTATCCAGCTCTCTGCAGTAGAAGATGGCCCAAGTCCGTGGGTCCCTGTACCCAGGTGGGAGACCCATAGGAGGATCCTGGATCCTGGCTTCAGATTGGCCCATCTCCAGCCATTGATGCCATCTGATGGAACCAGCAGATGGAAGATCTCGTGCGCTCTCTCTCTCTCTCTGCCTCTCTGTAACTCTGCCTTTCAAATGAATGAATAAATCTTTAAAAAAAGATAGTTACTCATCATAGGCTGATACAAGATCCAAGAGCAGGTGCACAAAACATATGCTTGGTGCCACTTGTGCTTGGTGCTGAATGGAACTGATACAACGCAGATCACACAGCAAGGATAAACTTACCTGGCCCTTGCCCATCAACTAAAATCCTGTGCAGAATGGATTAGGGATGACTGACACTTCTCTGAACAAGTTTCCCCCTTTCCATAAACAGCAAGAAATGACAGTTGGAGCAGATAGAGTTTTAAATGAATCATAACATTACCTAGACTGGAAAATTCTAAGTGTTCATCCAGGAAGCTCCAAGCACCAGGAAAAAGCGAGCCCATAGAGCATGGATGGGGAACATCTGGCCTGTGAAATCATTCGGGCTGGCCCTGCCAAGGCAATCACAGGTGGGACTCGAAATTCAATAAACTGATAGCAGGCTAATTTCTAAGTTGATGATTTTGTATGGCCCACAAATCCTGTTATAACTATCTAAATGGCCCTTGACAGACAAAAGGTTCCCCACCCCTGCCACAGACCACACTAAGAAAACCTTACTCACAGAGAAGCTACTGCTGTCAACTATGGTCCTGAACTCAGGTTCATGCTGATGGGAAGAAACGTGGCATTTAGCTCAGCACTTTTTCTTCTTTAGTCCAGAAAGGTTCGAGACCCACTCAACAGCCACATCAGATGTAAAAGCAGATGGCGTGCGAGTATTGGGAAATGAACACGACGACGAGCTCAGCATTTTCATGCTGTTCAGACTGAAGGCCCGAGAACCTTTGAAGAAGGGGATGGAAATGGCCGGCGCAGGGAAAGAGGAGGAAAAAGAATGAACAAAGAGGGAGGAAATAAGACAGAGGTTAGCCAGACAGAAAGCAGGAGAAGTCTGAACAGGAGACAGAATAAATCTATCGAGGCTTAGGGATTTTATTCTCATTGTCCCCTTGGAAAGCCATGATTACCACCTAACCAGAAATACGAAGAGAGCAGCCATGAGAGTCTTCTTTTCTTTTCATCTTCAAAAACTCTCCCATGCTGCGGAGTTCAAACTGCCTGCTGCTTTTCTTCCACAGCGCTAGCAGCAAGCGAACGCCACCACTGACAACGAGAGCGACTAGAGGAAAATGGGAAAAAGCACCTGGCCAACATGAAGGCATCAACCATGCGGGCAGATTTTGATTCCTAAAGTCAATTTTTTTTCAAAATTTTGTGAACTGACAAATGATAGAGGGAAACAAACATCAGCCCTCAAAGAAGAGAAAACCTTTGACAGCCTCAGATCCCACAGAAGGAGCAAAGAGGCCCCTGTCCCAACAGTAACCTGGGACTGTAATCCCGAACGGAATCACTTCCAGGAGACATGCTTGACCATTAGCCCCATAACATACTCAGAAGCAGAGAGGGGTGAATTCGGTCTCCCAGCTTCCAGGGGCGGGGAAGGGGGGTAGAAGATAATAAGGTCGCTCCTTAGAAGAAGCAGAGATTTATAGCACAGCATCTTCTACAGCCAGGCCACAGATTCACAGTGTTCATAGTAGGAATCATACAGTCATCATACGACTAAGGGAGTAAACGCTACCTGAGGCATCCACACTCACTGATATTTAAAAATCAAATGAATCTTTGGTAACAAAAAGGTTAAACGTTCCCAACTGCAGAGGAATCAGGTTGGCAAAGGGTCAAAACAAAACTGCGGGTGGGGACTAACGGCTGGATGCATCTGGGGCCCAGGACTCCAACACACCATGCTGGGGGTGGAGGGGGCGCAGAGGCCAATATCTGACTCTGGAAATTGCCTGACAATGTAAGGTGGCCCTCCTGAGAGTGACTATTAGGAAAACTACTTGTAAGTCAATGTTGTCACATCAGAGTCTGAGCAGAGAAACCTAGACGACTAGTTGAGCCTTTCAGTACCCTTTTGTAAGATATTTCACAAATTAGGGAAATAAGGAACACTGGAGGAAACGCATTTTACAACAAACACAGTCTTCAGCCTTCTGCCATCAGGCCTTGGAGGTCACAGAAATGTCCTACGTCTTCATTTTAATGTAGCCTGACAAATTATGGACAAGGCCGCAGGTTTGCATTCAGGGTGACAGCTGCTGTTCCAGGCCTGCCCAAAATGCATTCTTCATGCAGTGGCCAGCTTAGATTTCCTTCCCAAACCACTGAAACCCAAGGAATCACAGCTGGGGAAAAACTCCGCCCATCTTGCACGAAGAAAGGCACCATGAACACACAAAGCAGGCACAGCATTTTCTCTCGGTCCCTGGCACTCCACCGGAAAACTATGGAGCTTCCCCAGACCTGGGCTTCTACGCAACACACTTCTTTTTTTTTTTTTTTTTTTTTTTTTGACAGGCAGAGTGAGAGAGAGAGACAGAGAGAAAGGTCTTCCTTCCGTTGGTTCACCCCCCAAATGGCTGCTCCGGCCGGTGCGCTGCTCTGATCCGAAGCCAGGAGCTTCCTCCTGGTCTCCCATGCGGGTGCAGGGCCCAGGCACTTGGGCCATCCTCCACTGCCTTCCCGGGCCACAGCAGTGAGCTGGAATGGAAGAGGAGCAACCGGGACAGAATCCAGTGCCCCAACTGGGTCTAGAACTGAAGGACCCTTATGGGGGAGAGGGACAGGAAACTAGGCCTGGGCAAATATCAGGGGCTTCTTAAGAGGTTAGATGCTACCCAGAGCAGAACTGCCCCTCCCCTCCAGGAAACCTCTGGGCGCGCCCCAGAGCAGAGCTGCCCCTCCCTTCGGAGGGTCTCTAGGCGCACACTTATGATGTCACTGCGACCGGCCAATCCTGTAACACCTTAGCACTCTCCCTCAGCATTCTCCCATATGCTAACGGTCCCTCTGAACTGACCAATCCTATGCATGCGTTAGGAATATGCTAATTCGTTGCCTATATAACCTGTGTAAAACTGCCGCTCAGGGCTCCTCACTGCCTGAGGTGAGGGGCCCGTTTGCGCAAACGTACAATAAATACCTCATGCTTTTTGCATCAGCTGGTTTGGAGTCTGGGTTTTTGGGCGTCCTCTCGAGCAAGTGGGCATCTCTACTACTGAGGGGCCCAACAGAACCTGGGGTGCCAGTGCCGCAGGCGAAGGATTAGCCTAGTGAGCTGCGGCACCAGCCGCAACACACTCTTCTAAACCAAACCTCGTTCTGACCAATGCACAGTCACCTCTTTCCTCTAGGCCTTCCTTTTCTTGCTGGAATTGAGGTCTAGAGACAGTGCTAACAGGGCCACGGGGGGTAAGCCAGGTGCTGGAACAGGCTATCCCATCCTCATTACACTGCTCTGCAAAGCTGGCTTCAGCAGCACCTGGACAGGCAAAAAGCGGCAAATGGATGGAGCTAGTCACCGACTCACTGACTTCCAAATCCACGTGGGCGACAAGGAGGTGGTGGGACATTGTGAGTGCCCAACTGGGAGAGTGGCAGTGGCACAGTCAGGATCCATCAAGTTCTGTCACTTAGGAGTTTCAAGATAATAATGAGGAACGGAAGCAAAAAATATCAACTTATTGCCTACTAGTTGAGTAAAGCCCTCTGTCATTCTTAAGGAGAACAAATTACAAATGCTAAACAGTCTCACTAATGAAGACAAGACACAGGAATAGTCCTAATCGGCAATAAAGAGTGGCTGCTGGGCTGTCTCCGGAAGACTTCAAACATCAGCCAAACTGCATTAGTCAACAAGCATGCTGCCAAATAGATGGAATAATCAGGTAATGATTCGAGATCACAAGTAGGAAACCACATTTATTCTACCGAATTTTGAGGCCTTGGTTTACATGATCATACTTTTAAAAAGTTGCAAACAGGGGCTGGCGTTCTGGCGAAGTGGGTAAAGCTGCCCCCTACAACGCTGGCATCCCATATGGGTACCGGTTTGGGTTCCAGCTGCTCCACTTCCATTCCAGCTGCCTGCTGATAGCCTGGGAAAGGCAGCTGAAGACGGCCCAAGTATTTGGGCCCCTGCCATCCACATGGGAGACCAAGATAAAGCTCCTGGCTCCTGGCTCCAGCTAGGCTGGCTGTTGCAGTCAGGAAACTGGGAAGTGAACCAGTGATTGGAGGATCTTTCTCTCCCTTGTCTCTCCGTCTGTCTCTGTAACTCTTTCAAATTAATAAGTGCAAAACAATGTTGAAATCCATGCATAATTTTTCAGAATACACATTTTGCATGTATTATGAAAAAGAATTCTTTTGTGCCAAAATATTGTTTTTACACCAAAATTAACTCATCTTTTAAATTGACTATTTCTACAAATGTGTGATGTACGTCCTATTTCAGTGAGACAGTAAGTGCTACGCCTCAGGTTTCCTTGACATGGTTCCCAGCATCAGGCTCCCAGCTGATTAGTGGTGGGGATAAAGGCCAGAGCCAGGAACTACTGCTACAGAAATGAGCACAAATGTATCAAAGGGCAGAGAGCACCTGACTTTAGGCAGGGAGCAAGCAATACAGACAGGGCAAAGATCCGTGGCAAGAAAGCAAGTGTGAAGGCAAGAAACTGTGAAAAGGCTCAACATGTCTAGGGAATATGTGAAAAATTCATTGTGAAATATTGTATGGAGGGTAGAGTAGGAAGATTAAGCTGGAAATGGAAATAAGATTCTTCTTTGAAATTGAGGTTTTGTATGACTATAGCTGCGTTTCCATTGCTTTTATGCTCATTTAGAGAGATTCTTTTCTGGAGGGAACCAGGTTTTACCAGAGTTAGTGACATATCAGCATTGTACACATAGGAAATTATACACATAGGTGGTTTTTAGATAGGGAAAAAGTCCTATGGAAGCAATAAACTTTATTTTGGGCAGAATGTGGTATGCAGCTGGAAACAGAGATTTGCATGCAAAGAAAAGAAGATCACCATAGAAATATGCAGTAGGAAGAAAGAGCAGTATAGCCAGAGGCTGAGGCCAAGTGCATACAGTCACCCAGCAGGGGAGACTTCTCCTATCTGTGAAAGACAGCTATGACCTGTGCAGCACATATTAATAGACATCCAAAGCTGCCTACATTACCATTTATTCACACCTGTTCTTACTCAGTTTCAAACATTATGATGTCATCTTACGGCCTCTGGACGGTGAGCAATTTGAGACACAGGTGGTACTTTATTCATCTTTATTTTTCCTCCAAAAAGGGTGCCCAACAACTACTTGGGCCTTTTCTAAAATAAATAAGTATTTGTAAGGGTCTTTCTCAAATGCTCAGAAAAAGGATTGGTATAGAGTAATTGCTCAACAAATAGCTATTGAATGAATAATACAAACAAATTCATTTCTTCTTTCTTGTCACAGTCAGGCTGTCTTGATCTATTATATGACGAGGCATGATCAGAGCCTCACAACTAAGCCCCAAATCAGGCTAACAATTGACTCCTATTTTTCACAGGACTAACCACACTCATTAGCCTAATACAGCTTAGTCCAGTCCACTTCTTAAAGACAGAAGGGGTGAGAAGGCAAAGCTGGGGGAAAAAAAAAAAACCATAGCTCAAAAAAGCCAGATAGAAGACAAAACTTAGGATTCAAGTTTCAGAAGGAAAACCCTTCACAGCTCCACATAATGCTTACTCTGAAAAGGCAAACTGTGCCAGACAGTCCTCCAGAGCATGGAGGTTGTGATGACTCTTAATGTTCTATCCATCAACATTGAATGCAATGAGCATAGCTCATCAAGAGCCCCTGGCAGGAATAATTTTTTCCAAGCTATGTCATGTTTCCAAATGCTGTTAATTATCAGAACAGAAGTGGGAAAGATCCTGTGATGAGGATGCTATGGAGCAGGGTAGCCTTTTAAACTGGACATCAGCACTCACCCTTCCAAGAGAAATGGGAAAACCTCTGAGAGTGAACCTGCTAAGAAAATGGGACACGGGCTCAAGCCTATCAACTGTAAACTGGTCTGCAGGATGGCCTTACCCCTCAGAAGGAGTAAGAAAGAATAAACACAGATAAAGGAAAGAAGTCAGGGATCAGAGGTGAAACACGCTGACATGATCAAAATGTACCCCACAGATTACCGTGGCAAAAGAAACAAAGTATGTTAGCGAAACGCAAACCTAAAATCCAAAGGTAAGTGGCCAGATACCAGAAGCAGCTCAACTGCTCCCCACTTTTCTTAGGGCTGCCATAACAAAGTACCACAAACTCTTTGGCCTAAAATCAGAGCCTTTCAATCAAAGAGTAAGGTGTACACAGACTCACGACCCCTCTGAAGGCCCTGGGCAAGCATTCTTCCTTGCTTCTGGGGCACCCTAGCAATCACTGGCATTCCTTGATTGTCACTCACCCACTCCAATCTCTACCTCCATTGTCACATGGTCTTCTTTCCTCGGTGAACTACCAACATCTTAGGAGAACACCAGTCATCGTACCCATCTAATCCCATATGACTTCGTTACATTTGCAAAGATTCTTCCCAATCAGGACATATTCTAAAGGTCCGGAAAGATGGGGATTTTTGGAGGAGACTCTTCAACCCACTCCACAAACCATGAAAATTTCAGGAAAGATTATATAAATCAGTGATACTAGATAGAACTACAGCATTTTAAGAGGAAATGAAAATTTGCCAGAGGAAAGATAACTACACGAGCGATGTAATAGAAGTTGTTCTGTATCAATAAAAGAACTTAAGATGAGAGCAAAAAGCACACTCTACAAGGAGTCTGTATTATTAGCATATAACTTCAGGACCCCAATTATGAAGATGTAACTTTAAAATATCACTTCTGTCATCTAGCTACGGAGTCAACAGAACTAACCTTAAAACCAATGCGTACTCATGCAGGCTGCATTCCCACACACGCACAAATTATTCATGACATTGGGAAATACATACTCAAGCAATGTGAGCTGTTAGTCTAACTTTACTGAGTATAACATAAAGAGAAGCCACAGAGAAAGAAATACCAGAAGATTGATGCTCTCAAATAATTTCTGAAATAAGTTTTCTCATAGGAAAAGTTATTTATATTATCCCTTCTAGGCAGATCAAACTGTTGAGAAAACACAGTAAGAAATCAGGTATTCTTCTCAAACGTACACATCTGCAACTCAGTTTTTCTTTGTACTCTTCTTAAGATTTTTTTTTGGGACAGGCAGAGTTAGACAGTGAGAGAGAGAGACAGAGAGAAAGGTCTTCCTTTGCCTTTGGTTCACCCTCCAATGGCCGCCACAGCCGGTGCGCTGCGGCCGGCACACCACGCTGCTCCTAAGCCAGGAGCCAGGCGCTTCTCCTGGTCTCCCATGGGGTGCAGGGCCCAAGCACTTGGGCCATCCTCCATTGCACTCCCGGGCCACAGCAGAGAGTGGACTGGAAGAGGGGCAGCCGGGGCAGAATCCAGCGTCCCGACCGGGACTAGAACCCGGTGTGCCAGCGCCGCAGGGGGAGGATTAGCCTACTGAGCCGCGGCACCGGCTTCTACTTAAGATTTTTTTAAAAAGATTTATTTTATTTATTTGAAAGACAAATTTACAGAGAAAGGTAGAGACAGAGAGAGAGATCTCCCAGCTGCTGGTTCACTCTCCAAATGGCTACAATGGCCAGACCTGCGCCAACCTGAAGCCAGGAGCCAGAAGCTTCTTCCAGGTCTCCCATGTGGGTGCAGGGGCCCAAGGACGTGGGTCATCCTCTGCTGCTTTCCTAGGTGCATTAGCAGGCAGCTAGATTGGAAGTGGAGCAGCAGGGACTCGAACCAGTGCCCATATGGGATGCCAGTGTTGCAGGTCGCAGCTTTAACCCACTACCCCACAGCGCCAGTCCCCAACATAAGATATTATGAACACTTTCTTTGAACCCAAGCTCAGAAGAATCTATTCTCTATAAACCAAGAGGTATAGAACTTGGAAGATTTGCAACTCAGCAAATTTTATAGGGTTTTTGGGTTATTTTTAAAGTGGGGGGGAAAAAAAGCAAGTTTGTCCTCTCCCTACCCCCAAACACAGCTGAGCTGATTCAGCACAAATCTCCCCCTAAAATAAAAATTCAGTTTGCAGAGTATACACATGGAAACTTCCAGTCCCAAGGACATTTCAGAGATGCAGTTGGTGAGATCAGCAGTGGGTGGCTTAAGACAAGCTGACCACAAATCATGTTACGAACGTACGAACTTTCAACAGATAACTATAACCAACTTGGGAGTCCATGGAAGAAAGTCTTTTAAAAATAAACAACATAATACAAGAGAACTACCCAGAGATAGGAGACACTTGAAGATTCTAGTAGCTAATAAATCATTTCCCACAGGTAGACTTACAGAAGAATTTCTAGGAACGCAGTTGAAAATTCTAGTTTATTCATTTAACTTTCTGAAGAGGATATTATGGTATACATCATACAAATAACACACTTCCACAAAGAGCTGCATGTTTAGCTCAACACTCTGATGGCCCCCAAAGCACAGAAGTGTTTTTCACAATCTGCAGATTTAAAAAAAAAAAAAAAAAAAATCCAAGTGGCAGCAAGAAAAGCTGCCTTGTCGAGTTTCCAGAAACAGGCTCTCCATAGTCATTTCTGTTAATCACCCTTCACCAGACGAGAGAGCCAATGGCTCAAGGGGTAAAAGACAGGATCATTCCCCAAACCCTAAGGGTAAAGGTCATCCACACCCACAGACACAACCTCATCACATCCGACTAGGAAGGACTATGGACAGAAAATTCTATGTCATGCAAAACATCCCCCAATTTCATGAACATCTTCAGTTATTTGTTCAAAAAATTTATTGCCATGCTGATGGTAACAGCTGGCTCTGAGAAGGCAAGGACAAGCAACCTCATATAAACCTGTCAATTTAAATCACAATGCATTCACAACCTCAGGGCCTGTTTTGATCATTAATGTAAAGGACTTTTCCACAGTATGAATGAATCAAATTAATATGAAGTGAAAAATGTGGAGGTGACAAAAGAAATGTTTATAAAACTCCAGCCAAAATTCAGAGGTAATTAAGAGCAAGAATCCTCAAAATGCCAGCTTTGTACAGTTGATTAGGTAACACAGCAACAGAAAGAGGCTCTACATGTGGGCTTAAAAAAAAAAAAAAAAAAGCCACACACAAAACACACTTTTACTTATTTATTTCACTCCCCATATGGCCACACAACAGTCAGGTCTCAGGCAGGCCGCAGCCAGAAGCCAGAAACTTCATCCTGCTCTCCCACATGTTCCTGGGCCATCGTTTTGGAAGCAGGGACTCCAACCTGCACTCGATAAGGGATGCCAGCGTCTCAGGCATCCCCTAAATCCAACAGCAGCCCCTCCTGTGTTTTTAAGGAAAAGGACAACCCTGTTCAACGGCCAACCAGAGGGTGGACTCCTCTTCAGGGGAGCTTTGCCCTTGAGCGACTCCTGGGAAGGAACACCACCCCAGGCCCCCTGTCCTTTCACAGAGAACAAGCCCTGGCCCTGGCACAGGTGAAAAAGTCATACGGGCTCCTTCCTTTGTCTGTAACACTCCCCAGAGTCACACCTACACCAAGAGTCTGCAGGGAGAGAGAAGTCCGGCTCCAGGGCTGGCTCAGGAAGGCTGCCTTTGCTCTCACTGTCAGTGGAAGGAGAAGGAGCACATGTAACCTGACACTGGTTTCTGCGAAGAACAATTTGATGAAACACACCTCACAGGGACGTATCAAAGACTAATGAGATAATGTCTAGAGGGCGGGAAGCGCTCCCCAGGCTGATGTACGGCGCCATCACCACCTCCTGATAGCAGGAGACTTGGACAAGGCAGCTGAAGAGTCAACTTCCAGCACAGAAAGCAAGTGCTATGTAGAGGATCCGACACTAGCGAAAGCAGTGCCACACCCTGATCTGTAAGTGCACACCACCAGGAAGCACACCTTCCTTGATGGCCCATAGTCCGGCATAGCAATCACAGCAGAGGCATCAGCGTAATGGACTCAATGTCTATGGGCTTCAGTTTCTTCAACTGTAAAAACAGAAATCCTATCTACACCTTCCACAGCGAACAAGCAGAATAAAAGTGAGAACATGAGAGCTCAGGACTTACAACAAAGACAGAACTCAATAAATGGTGCCCCATCCATCAGGATCAAAGGGGCATTATGTAAGGGAGCTTAAAAGAATAGTCTGTCTACTAATTTGAATGGTGAGAAAATCATATAAAGGACCGTATTGCTGAATGTCAATTTAGACATTTAGAATATTTTACCCCATAGAAACATAGTTACAAACAGTAAGTCAGGTCGTCCACATATCTCAGGGAAGCACATTGAGCAAGAAGGAGGAATCATTACACCCAATACTAGCCATTTCCAAACGGGGTTGAGATTTCTGAAAAAATGCAATAATCTTTTTCTGACTCTTGCATACATGGCTAACCCTTGACAAATCAAATGAGTCCTATGTTCACCTCCCTGTGTATATGCCTAGTTGGATACACAAACGTTACTACAGCCTCAAGCCTCCTGAGTTAACTGACTCAATGGAAGAGTACTGAGTGCCTCAGCACCATAGGAGGGCACTGGGACAGCAAAACAGAGGCCAGAATCGGCATTAACAACTTAAGCTAACAAAAGACACCCACTTTAAACACAATCCACTGAACACATTATCACTGTGAAAAAAATAATCCAGGATAAAATTAATGGAAGGAAAACGTCCAGGATCTGAAGGATCAACTTCCTTTAATCTTAGGAAAGAAGGAATACGAGGGTGGTAAGAGGCCATTCCAAGCTGAAGAAATTCCAAGCACAAGAGCCCTAAGTGAGAGGGAAAACAAGGCATTCCAGAATCCCACGGAAGCTCAGAGGGTGGTGAGCAGGAAAAGAAGGGAAAGGGGAGGTGGATTATCAAGGCAGCAGGCAAAACACATTACACAGGACCTTCTGGGCCATGGGAGCAATGGAAGTGAGGCTTTGGGGCAAACAAGGAGCACAATGTGAAAGGCCTGCAGGCGTGTGGAGAAAGGAAGGACTCCGGTGCGGACAACCAAGCCGGAAGGCAGCAGAGAGCACGGAGAGAGCAGGGCGCATTCAGACATACACCAGCCCACTGTGTCCACGCGGAGTGCGTCAATCAACTCAACACCCAGGAACTGAAAACATCTGATGGGGAGAAACAGGCATTCAGAGGGATGTGCATAAGCTCTGTGGAAATAGCATGCCATGTTATTAAGGAACACAAGCATCTACGAATTCTGTAAGCCATGTGGGTGCTGGATCAAAACACGTGTAGGTATGTGAGGGAAAACTGTCTATACAGCAAGACTTGGTGAACAAGTAGCCTAAGATGGTGCAAGAGGTGGCTTTGACAGCAACAAATAAGGGGGTGACTCCCAGGACACTGGAGGAAAACTGGCTGACTGCGACAGGTCACGGTGCCGGTTTTGGACTTGCTCCCTATGGAAGTCTGGCACAAGGCAGATGACTCCTAGCCTCACAGCCCAAGAACACACCTCCGGAAATACAAGATAATGAAAAGAGCACACCAACAAGCCTAAAGAAATCTGGGTGTGAAACAACTCTAGGTCAATGACTTAGAGTCCCATAATTGAACTGTCTGTGTTTATTTGGAAAAGAAAAAAAGAAAAAGGAAAAAAAAAAAAAAAGCCCAGTTTTAAGTGCCAAAAAAAAGAATCAAGATACTTCACAGACCAAACAGCAAGTTGCAACTCTGAACACAATGGTTACCAAGGCAATAGCAATTCTGTAATTAGAGGACATGAGTTATAGGAATGATTCATATGCCATTTGTAAATGCTATACTCAATGGATTAAAAATATTGAGATTTGACTTTAGATTTTTTTATGAGATGGTTGGGAGGAAATCCCAAGGAAGAGCCCAATTATTACCTTGTTCTAATGTAAGCAAATGACTAGGCCACATAAACTATTGCTATTCATGGGCTACTCTCTAAGAATTAAGGTGTATGTGTACGTGTAGGTGTGTATATACATGTATGTGTATATATACGTACAAAAAGAAAGAGTTGGTAATAAAAGCAACCTGTATCCCTGATTCTTTTAGGAATGCACCAATCACAGCTTCTTATTCACTCACCACCAAGGCAATCTTGATGGAAAATTGAAAATCATGTTGAAGTAAACACAGATTTGATACAATGCACAACTCCCACGGATGTTCCGTAGTGAAAATATCAAAAAAGAGAAAAGATGGCAGATATTAAGTGGGTTAGGGAGGGGACCTCCACCACCAGGACGTATGGTGGTCCAGGTACTTGAAGGACAAATTATACTCTTCTACCACTCCTTCAACGTGAAACTAACAGGAGCATGTCATCACTGATGTCACACCTCAGATGACACCTACATCCGGGCACTGGGTTGAAAAGGCAGTGACATCGGAGGAGCAGCACAGGAGTCACAGAAGTAGTGTGGTTTACAAAGGCAGGCAGATTAGATACACACTGAGTCATTCCTCCTGATCTCAAAGCCAGAAATAAACCCTGAAATGAGCTATGCTGGACTGTGTGCAAACAGAGTAGTGAGCAGCCATGAAGCATTTCTAGCATCCTGGATTCTCATGACACAGCTTCCACAGTGAAGGAGAGAAATCAGATGCCCGAGTCCCAAATGAAAAGCTAGGCTTCAATAGCATTGGATCACTGTAATCAAGGCACTTATCCAGAATTAAACCTGCACAGTGAGAAAACAGGGAGACCCTTTACCAGGCCAGAGGCCATCAAATCCATCAGACCAGCTCTGCAGTTTACCTCCAGTGCTACGTCTCTACATTCTAGACAGCGCACAACTGTCATGTTATGGACGCTCTGGCAGGCGGGAAGATTTTCCCCTCCACCCCTTTCCTGTCCTAATCAGCCTTCATGCGCACAGGCACATAGGCACACACGTTCCCTCGCGGTGGCTCCGCATCACCAGGAGCCATGCTGAACAGCTGCAGAGGACTGAAGGGAATTGGCAGAAATGTGCAATGATGTGCTAGCCACCCCCCTGAGGCAGAAACTGCCCTGCCTACTCCCAGATGCCAGCGCGCAGGGGTGTTTCACTGTCTCAACTGACAGGCAAGTGGTTTCAGGTGGTGAGTCAGGAAAAGCAGTTTGCATCAGGAATGTTCCAGCCCAGCAGAGCTGAGCTGCATCCTACCCCCTACACAGAGATGCAGTATTCATCATTTATACAATGTCACCGTAGGGGACAAAACCTGGGCACAAAAAGAACCAGTGATCCAGGCTTCTCCCATCCAGAAGGAACCTAATTACTCAAGAATGGGCACCATATCTGACACTTGAAGTCAGTCCTTTTGTGCTGTGATAGAGGACTCACAATGGCGCGGCATGGGAGTCTTTGAGAGCAGACCCTTGGACTAACCATCCTGGACAATTCAGCAGCTGCCACTATAAGCTCTGATCTATGTTCCAGGGACAAAGCAGAACTAGCAGCGGGCAATATCCAGGGAAAGCAGGTGGAGGCCAAAATCCCTGCCACTCTACTGGCTGCACATGAATCAAACACGGACTGTCACTCCTTTCAATGTCATTTTGGATGGATTTCAGCAGAAATTCACATTCGGAAGGGAACTTTTCACTGTCTATATGCAGTTGTTTATGAGCCAATAAATGAGTGACGTCATATCAACTTGGTGAAATAGAGACGTTAGACATTAGATCAGATAACAGGAGATCTACAAATTGAAACAGACTTAAAGCCATCATTCGCTCAACACTTCATGAATGAATACAGCACCCTGTCAAGTTTTATAGAATGACAAATGAGCCTATTCTCTGAAGGAACCTGAGGAGATTTAATAGTCATTTTAGGGAATCCAGTTTGGTTTTTCTACTTCAAAATTAGCAATTTAATCTTATCTCTGACTTCAAAATCTCTTGCTACAATTCATCATCCTAGTGACTATGGTACATAACAACATTGGTAACTGTTATATTTATGATACACTATTTTGCCATCAGTTCAAAGGCCAGAGCCTTATCAAACCTGTCAGAATATCAATAGCTTAGGTAAAGAATGCTAATATGGCTTTAATTCTTTTAAGGCCAGGCAAAAACAAACAAAAAGATAGAATGACTCTACTTTAGTCAAGATACAATAAAAATTGACCCAAAATATAGTATTTCTCCTAGAATACCAACTAAAACAAAGTAAGCAAAAGATGAATCACACATAGCCCTTCCTCAAACACCATCACAGGAACGATCCCATTCTTTTCTGTTCTTTTGGTTGTTCATCCATGAGACAAAGAACTACCCAGAACTTTTAGTGTAGTGATGTCAGGGAAAGCAAGGCAATGCTTCAAGGCTTACAATCAGCTTCCAGGAATGGCAAATTCTGTCACTGATCATAGAATGGTACACGCTAACAAAGAACACCAAGAAATACACTCCAGAGCTATTGCACTGACTCCGAGGTCACTGTGCTGCACCACAAAGATCTGCACAGGAACTTCCAGAAAGCCCGCACCCCTTCCTCAGAAAAGGCTCCCACAACTCCTGCCATGGAGGCCACAGGAAATTTTACAAGGCAGAAGTAGATGGAGCATTCACACCACAAAGCACTCCAGTAAGCACGCTCCAATCCCAGAAGGCCCGCCTTCCCCACCTTGATAGCCAACGTACACTCCAAGGGAGGGAAATTTTTAAAAAGCAGCAAACATTCCTCACCAGTTAATCCCACAGCAGCAGCCATTTAATAAACGTGGCTTGAGAGAACAAGAGAGCCAAGTGAATGGAGCTCGGGGCAATATGCAATTATTGAAACTGGAATTGAGCCTGGAATTTGCCGTGAGAGGATTGGCAATCAAACTGTGGTCAGGGCCCCAATTTTAAACTTCTCCCAAGGGGCACCACTCCTGACACACAGACACACCTCTCTTCATATCAAAGTGATTCCACTTGACTTGGTGGAGGAGTTGTCATTTGCTGGCAAAGGGCCTGGTTTAGAATAATAGCCTCCAAAGGATTAGGGTTAAGCCCGACTACTCCCAAGTATGTTTCTTTCACGACTTACCTTCTTCCCAATAAGCTTTTTTCGAAGAAATTCCCGGGCCTCAAACATATAAGGAATATCATACAGAGGACGCAGTTTCTTGTTTTTATCCTAAAAATAAAATAAAATAATAAATCAGGAATGAAAAAGAAAAAACGAACACAAAGGCACAAAACACTGGAATGTAGTTGAAATAATAATCAGAATAAACAACTAATAAATACTTGCTTGAAATAATTTATTAGAAATAGACTTCTACCTACCTCCCTGCCACCCCATGGCAGGCTAACAATAAGCAATGGAATGTTTGTGGTTACCCAAAATGGGGACATAATGGTCATAAAAAGGAAAATAGCTAGGCAAACAGTTATATACAAGAAGCTCAGTAAGTTCTAGGATCATTCAACTATTTACAGATACACCACAGACCTAATTCTATTACTCCAAATACCTACAGTGGGCTCCAACCAACAGTAAGCTCCACACAAACATTCTCTAATGGGATGTTTAATTCTGGAATCAAAAATTTTTAAGTCTACTGCAGTAACAGAAGAAATATTTCAGAGCTTAAACACAAGACTACTACAAAAATTTCAAAAATGGGGCAGGCATTTGGAGAGTGAACCAGCAGAGCAGGAGTTCAATCTCCTCTTTCCTTCTGTGTTTGTGTGTGTGTGTGTGTGTCTCACTCCTTGCCTTTCAAAAAAATGAAATACGGTGGGAGCAGGCATTGTGGTATAGTGGGTTACGCTGCCATTTTGGACTTCCACACTCCATGTGAAAGTTCTGGTTTGAGTCATGGCTTCTCTGCTTCTGATCCATTTTCCCACTAATATGCCTTGGAAGGCAGCAGATGATGGCCCAAAGGGTTGGGTCTCTGCCACCAGCCCTGGGTCACTTAGATGGAGTCACTGGCTCCTGGCTTCAGTCTAGCCCAGTCCCAGCTATTTTGGGCATTTGTGAGTGAATCAGCAAGTTGAAAATCTCTCTCTCAGTCTAGGTCTCTACCTTCCAAATCAATTTAATTAATTGAGCCAAAGATACATTTATTTTGATACAAAGAATTTTGAAATTCACACATAGATTTTTCATAATATGTATTTTCGATGAACATTTGAAGGTTCCTCATAGCAATACCACAGAATTTTCCCAAGAGCTAAATTATGTGATATAGACTAGGCACTACATGCTTTAGGAATTCAGGGAAGTAGAAAGAAAGAAGCAATCAGGAAACATTTCACTACAAGGCAGGACTTAAAGTGAGTTTGAGGATTGGCATGAAATGGAGAGAAAATAAGAGTCAGGAGTGGGAGGGACAGAAAAAGCAGTAAAAGTAGGAAGGAATAATATGACATGCACGTTCAAATACAGATACTTCCTGATCGCATGGACCTGACTCTATCCAAAAACATGGCTTATCTAAGTAAAGTAATTTTGAGACTGTGAAACAACTCAATGACGGCGACACAAACAGGAATGGATTAACAGGAACAAACAATGTTGAGGATGGACAGGATCAAAGCGCAGGAGTCCAGTACTAAGCTACAAGGAACACTGTACGTAGTCAAAAGATATTTGCCTTTCTGGCGGTGTGCAGGAACGCAGAATGCGTTTTTCAGAATAAGATATTGTCTGTGCATGTATGATTACTCCCACAACAGCCTCTGATTTCCAAGACAAGACCCTATCCATCTGTTTTTTGGTAACTCCCCAGAACACAGTGAAGTACCTGCCTCACAATACAGACTCAACAATTATAGTTGGACTAAGTGGCTACAAAAGAAACACAAAGAATGAGGTGTAAGGATCAGGTGTGCTAGTATAAGAGCACTATACAGATTTGGGAATCTCCAAGATCCAAACAGTATTAGAAAAATCTACAGAAATGAAGCGGGATATAATGGACCACCTCCTAAGTTCAACATAGACCAGGGATTCCCGTCCCTATTCCTCAGGGTCATGGTCAGCTGAACTGGCCATACCATGAATGTGACAAGAACAAGGTACTTATAAATTCTTTCTATACGCAATCATATGTGTAATTTTATTGACCCCATTTTAAACTCATCCTAATTTCAACAGAAGTTCAAGGACTCAAGAACAGACATTTCTAGCTAAGTCTCAGTGCTACTAACTTCACTGTATGGCCAAGAAATTCTCGTAGCAGAATGCAAATAGTTCTTTCTGCTACCAGGAAATTGGAGCTTGACACTCATTACTGACCTGCCGTCTACTTCATTCTTCCAGAGCTCTTGTTGGAAGGGGAGACACCTCCTTCTCCCAGATGAGGTACGGAAACCCATATGTTAGGTTAGAAGGCAGAAATTAGCCCATGTGTGAAAGGGGCCTGAGGAAAGCATCTGCAGAAGCGTATCTTGGAAGCAGCCCAGTATTTTACAATTTTAGAAAGTCTCACCTATACCCACTTCACAGGTGTCCTCAGCCTTACTCCCAAGGAAAGCTCCCCAGGGGAATCCTCTCTCAGCACCAAACTCGTTAAGTAGCCTTTATATCCTTCCCCAAGGCAGGTACCCTAGGGGTGGCCCCTCTGCCCCGTGACAGTTGGGCTGCCCGGTCTGATAAGCAATGAGTAGAGAGGTGCCCATCCATTCTGATGGATGCCCTACCCCAATAAACCTTACTGCCTTGCTTACAACTCTGTCTCACACCTGAATTCTTTCTTATGGGAACACAAAAACCAATTCCACCCATCTCCACTGATACATATACTCTACGCAGAAAAAAATTGGGGTGGCCAAGTTTTGTTTAAGCTACAAACGTTAAACATGAGAATCATTAAAGGAACAAAATAATATCCAGGACTTCCATATAGGAAATAAGGAAAATATGATGTGTGAGACTTGCCTGGTATAGGGAAATGCTAGGTAACCCAAGGGAGAAATGTACAGGATTATGGATACAAACTGGAAGCCAAGTGAAAATAATGGGTCACAATATAAAGAGATTTAAATAGTATTCAAGTTTAACATAAAAGTCCCAAACTAGAGTTGGTGATGATATCCAATGACACAATTTGAATGAATACTGGACAGGCAGGAGATGTCAGATGCCAGTATTGAACAGGATTTTTAATAAAGACCAAATCAATGGTTATCAGAAAAAGCCCTCAGGAATAAAGAAGTGCCAATGTGTTCACATTCACCAAACAGCAAAAGAAAATCTATTTACAAAAGGTAGTTGCATGATTACAAAAGCATAAGTGAACATTTTAAAAATGAGCTGGAAAAAAAAAAAAACAAAAACAAAAAAAAAACCCTGCATTTCCCATAAATAGTCTTAAGATTTGCTAGGGAACCTGAACTTTCGTACTTAACACTCATATTCTGAAATTCCACACAGGCATAATGGAATGCCATTTGACCCGAACCCTCAAGTCAGAAATGGAAGGAAAGAAATATGGTTCAAACAAGCATTCAAGTGCAGATCAGGGAACGAGGTAGACCTAATGTGTGAAAATGGCTGTCTAACAAGAATTTTATTTTAAAGCACTTCAATGGACTGGGCTAGCCAAAATATCCCCAAAAGAAAGATGCAGAATAAATGATATACCTAAAACCACCCCAATACAAAACAGGGCAAGCCAAGAATCTGATTATATGCCTCTCATGGATCGAGGGAAGAATTACTTGCAAAAGCAGAAAAAGAGATATCACAAGTTAGAACAGAATGATCTTGCTACTCTAACCCTTCAGAGCCAGGAGCTATTGACATCTGCAAACATCTTACAAGAGAGATATTAGAAGTCCCAAAGAAACCACAAAATAAAAGCAATTCTTCCAAATTACCAGGTACATAAAAGCCTTTGAAACCTCCAAGAGGCAATTGAGGCATGGGATGTATTCCGAGAAACAGGACTTTAGCTGAATCTTGCCTGCAAAAAGAGAATGTCTAGATTCTAATTTACATGGAAATTTTTTTTTTCCAAAATAAAAACAGAATTGAATGCTTCCTCTATCTGGTGGGGGGGTAATATACAAACCAATACGCGCTGTAATCACTGTTCATCCTCAGAAATGACACTGCACGTGGGCCCTGCAGTGATTCACATTAGCAACGGAAGAGATGGCAGCAATCATCTGCACTCACCAAAGGGAGACCCAACACCCACATCCAGCACGTGGAAACACACCTGGCAGGTTGGCACAAAGGTATGTGCGGCTATTTGCCAAAAATGGGGGGGAAGGGGACCAATGGTCATTTGTAGGGCATGAAAGGGATCGCCAATCAAGTCTGGATTCTTAACCCCTGTTTAGGCTTAATTTTCCTTAGGCTAAGTTTAAAAACTAGAGCCATAAAACTTAATGGCCTTGAGATAATGCAGGATTTTGTAAAGCTGAATAGAAACAAATTTTAGGAAAGGACAAAAATATTGTTAGGTTAACACATCTAAAATGTTTTAAAAAGACTTCAAAAACACAGGGAAAGGTCAGAGCAAAGACACTGGAGGTATGGGATTGTCCAGTCATCTGCAAAAAGGCAATGAGAACAGTCAATGCAAATTAGGAGCATGCCTGCTGGGTTCAATCAATAGCAAAGATGCCATTGGTTAGCGCAGAATGCAGGAGGGTACGTGGTAAGAGATGAAGGCACAGATCTGACTTCACAGTTGAAAGAATTACTCTGACCTTTAGGTTGAGAACACAAGACGTAGTAACAAGAAAAAAGGGTGGGCCATGGAAGCCGAACCATGATAATGTGGGAAGGAAATAGTGGCAGGTTATGTCAAAGTGGCAGCAGTGAGGGAGGTAAGAAGTGGTTAGAATATTTTGAAAGTATATACTAGAGGGCACGGGAAGTGTAAAAGAAGAGGAATCGAAGATGACTCCGAGAATTTTTATCTGAGGCAACAGAAAGACAGCAAGATGGGAAAAGGCACAAGAAGAGCAGACAATGGGGTGGGGCACTACCAAGAAGTCAGGCACCTAGAAGGCCAACCTACAGCTGTCAGGTAGCCAGGCAGGTGGTTTGTATGTGTGTGTGTGAGTACGTCACTCTGCCTTTCAAATAAATAGTTTAAAAAAAAAAAAAAGGAAAAAAAAAGGAAGTCAGATATACATGTATGGAGTTTGGAAGATTGATCTGAATGATCTGAACTGCTGAGATGCATGTGGAAGTTGTTAGCATGTAGGTGTCATGTGTAAACGCTAGAGACTGAAAAGGAGTATGAGGGAGTCCTCAAGCAAACTGTAAAAGGAAACTGCCTTTTAAAATACTCTGATCTGGAAGACATGGCAGTGAAATTGTTTACATTTATTTTAAAATTACTAATTATTTTCATATTAACATCTTGAGGGTTCTTGTCGATTTAGATAAGAATTCTAAATATTGACTATTTGTAAATGAAACAGACAACATGGTACAGTGATAGCATTTATTTAGAGAGTGAGAGAAATATATGGGAAAGGGGGGACTTTATAAAGGGAGAAGAGGTTTAGAAATTTAAACCTGGAGTTGCATGCCAGGCTTTTCCAGGGAATAGACCAGAGGCTGCAGGGGAAAGAGAGCACAGGCAGGAAGGCAAGTAGGCACCAGAAGTGGCCAAAAAGCCGCCTATGCTAGGAGGCGTGGGGGGTAAACAAGGCGCAGGCTCTGGCACTCCACACCTTCTTATTCACTTCCAAGGGGCAGTGGTTATGTAGTGGGCATATGCAGGTAAGATCAGGTGGGGCCATGAGATCGTGCAGGGGGTGCCAGCAGTGTGGTTTTTCAGCTCATGAATCAATTAATTTAATCTTATCTGCCTGCCCATACCAGAAGGAAAGTGAATATGGATCCAGCTGATTGAGGTTCAGGGACATGTTGTTAAACATGGTTGTTGCGGCCATTTGGGTAGTGAACCAGCAGATGGAAGATGTGTGTGTGTGTGTGTGTGTGTGAGAAAGAGAGACAGAGAGACAGAGACAGAGAGAACAGAGAGACAGAGACAGAGAGAGAGTCGGCCTTTCAAATAAATAAATAATTTTAACGGAAAAAAAAAAGTTACAAACCCTAGACAATTGTCCTATGCAAGCCAACTGTAACAATGTCCATGTTAACAGTGTATGGTATTGTTAAACAATGGAATCCACAGCAGTAAGGCAAAATTACAGCAACAGTCACAGAAAAAGTTAGAGAATGATATATTAAAACCCCCAAATACAGACTAAAAACAGACACAAACAATTAAAAGAGCTACGCAAGCAGGAAAAGAATAAAAATGCACAGAAATGAAGAAAAAAAAAAGATAATGGTTACTTATATGGGAAAGGTAAGAGGAGAAAAACAGAGTAGGAGAAAGAAATGGGGTAGAGGGCAGGCCCGGGGTGGGGGGGTGGGGGGGGATCTGAGATAACTAGGGGATAAAGTCAAACCTGAAAAAAGAACCCAGAAGCTCTTTACATAATTCTGTAAATATACAGTAATGTTTCAGGAAAGACAGTCTCAAACTTTGTTACTCACAGCCTATTCCTCACAAAATCCCACCTTTATTCCTGTCTTCAGCATAATAACTGGCCACTCTTTTCCCCTGAAAAAATGCAGTATATTCCATTTTCTCAATAAAAAAGAAGAATGATGCATTTTCATTAAAGCGTCCTTCCATGAGGCACAGAGAACGATTTAACTGTAAACATGATACTGATACAAGGTCAAAAACAAGTGTCACTTTATCTGAGAGAGACTCAAACAATAATACATTAATTGATGTAACCAAGCAGAATTATAATCCATGAAGATATTAAAACTGACTGTTGAATTAAAAACAGACATGATCAGATTAATATGGATAAAATTTCAAACAGTAAATAATGGACTCATCCCAGTTGCCCTGCCACTCATGTCATTTTAATAAACAAAGATTGCAATTTCCATTTGAATGAGATTAAAATCGGAATATAGCCACATGCCCTGGGTGTATTTACAATCAAGGACTTTCAATACCTTTGGCAGCCAGGAGAGAGAATCTAAGAGGGATAGTGACCGTTTCTCTGGTTTGTAAGGCATACCACAGAAGCACTAAGTCAGCAGCCGAGGTCTGAAATTGTAACCAAATCTAAAATATCATGTATGTTCCTAAGATACCCATCTATGATGTATCTAGGGATCATGCATATAGGCTGCATATATCCAAATATCTTCTTAACTGCTACTTCAAAAAAAAAATAAATAAAAGCTATTTTCCAATTACCTCTATCTTATACTCTCCACTCAGAATACCTCTGAAAAGTAAACAATCTATTTTCAGAGACATGATCTGGGTAATGCAAAATTCACAGCAATGCAATACATTTCACACACTTCCCAGGCAGCAAAGAATAAATATTAAATCTATCTGAAAAATTTAAAGCTATGGTATTAGAAGGGGACGATTATGCAAGATACCTATTGTTTTATTTTTTTTTCCTGATAAGTTGAACAATGTATGACAGTCCAATTCTGTCCCTGATCCCTGGCATAAGGGTCAAGCTAGCAAGTGTGAAAAGCACTAGAATTTCAGGCATAATAATAACAGCCATTTATGACAATCCTAACAAGAAGGCTTAATGCTGATGGCAATGCTACTTATAATGATCATAATCTCCATCTCATGGAAAGGATAGTGAAGCTTAAGTAATCTGCATGATGTCATACAACTAGTTAACTGCAGAGCTGGGATTTTTGATCCTGAGCGTCCCAGAGCCTCACTGCCCAGTGGGCCAGAAAATATACTTTCTCGTTTTGTTACTGCCAAAAGGCAAAAGCAAGCTGTCAGTGATGGTCAGGTCTGAGCACACCTAAGAATCACTCAGGAGCTTATTAACACACGGACTCCCAGGCCCACACTGAATACTGTGATTCAGTAGGTCTACTGTGACTGCCTCCAATTGACCATTTTCCAATAAAGCAGCAAGGGATTTGTGGGCCACACGTCAAGAGATGTGGCCGCTGCATTTTTTTAAAAAACAGATGACCACAAAAAAAAAAAAAAAAAAGAAAAAAAAAAAAAAAGATCAGATCAGAAGTTTAGAAAGGCCAGAAGGACATACTGAGAAGCTTGACAAATGTGCAAATGATTCAATAAAAATAAGCAGATAAGGGGGCTGGTATGGTGGTGCAGCAGGCTAAGCTGCAGGCGTTTGCAAAGCTGGCATTCCATGTTGGGGTGTCAGTTCAAGTGCAGGCTGTTCCACTTCTGACCCCGCTTGCTGCTAATGTGCCTGGGAGGCTGTAGAAGAGAGTCCAAGTGTTGCGTGGGAGACAAGGGTGGGGTTCCTGGCTCCTGGCTTGGGCCTGGCCCAGCCCTGTCTGTTACAATCATTGTGGAGTGTACAGTGAATGGAAGAGCTCTCTCTCTCCCTCTCTCCGTTTCCTCTTTCTCCCCTTCCCCCTTCTTCCTTCCCTCTCTGTTCTGCCTTTCAAATAACTAAGTCAGTCTTTAATAAATAACAAGTAGACTAACAGCAAGTGGTGGATTCAGTACCTGCTGAACGACTGGAAGCATTCTACCAGTGGTGGAAAACACAGGACTTCCAGATATTCCTTACTTCCAATAGAAGACCAAATGTGGAATGTACGGTTCTGCAAGAGCAGACCTCCCTGACCCTCCCAGGAAATAGCAAGAATGCACACCTCCTCCCTCCTTCCCCGCCAAAACAGGAGGAAGTGGCAATCCGGAGAAAGAGTCCAGGTTGCCAATGTGTCCTGGCAGCCTGCCAGGAGGAGAACAGTTTTACAGCATCAAAAGGACAGGTACAAAGCAAATCAGGCAGCCTCGAGTCCTGGAAGAGCTGACCCATTATCTCCCAAGCGTGGTAGACGATTGTATTGCACAGGAACCCGCACATGCCAAAAGCAAAGTACCACTCTCAAGACTAACATGGGAGGAAAAAAAAAAGTCTATCTACAGGGACCGCTCTTCTCTCTCCAGCGACACAAGCCAACTAAGAACATTTTCAGAAGCACTTGCTATTTATTGCTCAGATGCAGTGAGGATGGAGACAGGAAAATCATGGAGAGAAAGGGGCGTGGTGGGGAAGGAGGAGCCAAGACTCTGCAAGCCAGTAAGAATACTAGCTTGTGGGCTCTAAAGGCTCCAAGGCTATTGTCCAAGTAGCACAGCATCTGAGGAGCCTTCGCAGACATTTCAACTGGACGAGAGAGCGTGGGGAATACAAGATCACTCCTCTCACAGCCGTGAATGAAGGAAGCAAAGGCTCACAGGAAACAGAAACCAGTGCTCAGGCTTCTGGAAGGAAACCAAACTCAAAAAGACCGCGGCCCTGGCCCTGCCTGTTCTTCCTTTCTCTGCACAGACATGGCCGCCAGCACATAACTGAGTAACAACTTTTTCCTCCCTGCAAAGGGCTCAGAAAATCAAAATCCGCTTCATGTGGGAACTGAGTCAGTGTTTCCTTCCCCATGGGAATCCCAAAGATTCAGCCAGCCAGCAACACTGAGATAATGAGACGGCAAGGCCATCAGATCAATGAGAAAAACAACACTTTATTTCAGTGCTCCTAAAAGCCAAACACCTGATCGAGACCTCCAATATTTCCAGGCACCAAATGATCAACCTTAAGTGGGCAGCTTGGAGTTGATCTACAGAATACATGTCTGGGCTCGAGAGAGTGATTCTGGCACAAAACAAAGGGTCTCCGTTTCCTTTTTTTTGTTGTTGTTTTTAAGATTATTTACTTGAAATACAGAGTGTCAGAGACATACACGGAGAGAAAGCGAGAGGTTATCTTCCATCTGCTGGTTTGCTTCCCAAATGGTCACCCACACCCAGGACCAGGCTGGGCCTAAGCCAGAATCCAAGAATTCCATTTGGTTCTCCAATGTGGATGTCAGGGGCCCAAGTATTCAAGCCATTTTTCATGGCTCTTCCCAGGCATATTACCAGGGAGCTGGATTGGAAGGGGGACTGCTGGGATTCAAACAGAACTCCAGCATGGCATACCCGATGCAGCAAGCAGTGCCTTAACCCAGTGCACTACACCAGCCCTTAAGTTTCCTCTTAAAAATTACCAGACGGGGCCAGCGCTATGGCATAGCAGGAAAAGCTGCCGCCCGGAGTGCCAGCATCCCATATGGGCGCCAGTTCAAAACCCGGCTGCTACACTTCCAATCCAGCTCTCTGCTATTTCATGGGAAAACCATAAAAGATGGCCCAAATCCTTGGGCCCCTGTACCTGCGTGGGAGACCTGGAAGAAGCTCCTGGCTCTAAAACACAGAAAAGGGCTAGAAATATTCATGCAAATTAAGGTACACTCAAGGAACATTTCAGCAAATATAAACTGCATGGGAAAATCAAATCTGCCGTTTTAGTGTTATTAAGGAAAGCTACTTAGGCTGCGGAAGTTTTACAACATCTAACATGGATGTTAACAAGGGCTAAAATGTCAAGAGACAGAAGAGATAAGCCAAAGCTACAGCCCTAATCACTTCCATTCCTGAACCATCCTAATGTAATTACTGCATACGGGTCTTATCTTCATCTCCGCCCTCATGAGGGAGACCCATGTGACAGATCTTTATAGTATCTGCAAAGTGCCCAACATAGTGCCGCACTCCCAGAAATGCCAACGTACCAACGGAAGAAAACAGGGACTGCAGAAAGGCCTATCTGAAAGATTTATTTTTGACATCTCAAACTGTAGCTCTTGAGATTATGGGAGTAAATGGAACTGGTTAATAAATCCCAGTGAATTTTCTCACCAGGCGGGGGAGAAGTAGTATCTGTCAACGCGGCTTCGTTGGCACTGCCAGCAGATCCGTGGAAGGAGGCCTGCTTACACTGCACTACTTGGATGCAAACTATTTCCATACCTCCAGGCTACTTTTAAAAACTAAATACGATTCTGCACAACACAAAGCTATGCTTTTAATGACTAGAGATTAGGAAGCATATTAAAGCAATATCTAGACTTTTTGTCAGTGGTGACCTAATACTACTATGCTTGGCAGTGTGTGTGCAATGTTTGAGAAAACCTAAATACTCAGTATGCTCTCTTTTCACCTGGCTAAGACTACAAAGCAATGTACTCTGCTCTCTCCAGCTATAAACTGGAAATAATGCCTTTTGTTACTTGCGATCTCGGAAAACCTACACTCTCAATGTACATGTGGTTATTACTAATCAGAAATACAGAAAAATACCACTCTGGGTTCAAGCAAAGCTGAACTGATATACAAATAGTATCTCATATTGACAGTTCCGCACGAATATATTAACATGAAATAAAAAGTGAAATATGAAATAAAATTTCCATAATGTAGAATCAAGGGAATCAACTTCCAAACCCCACAAAGACCCCCGGATTTGAGAATAAACTTCGCCTGAGTGCGGGCATTTGCCAGGAGAGGGTTTTGGTGGCTAAGATGGAAGAAAACAAGAAAAGGCAAGGGTAGGGAAGAATCAAGACCCCTTCCTTTGTTCTGCAAGAATAACCTGCAGGGATACCAACACACGTGGAGTCTGCTGAACTGAAATGCACTCACTCACTCATATGCTATTCAAATGGGCAAAGGGAGAGCCTCTTTCTTCCTAGCTAACAGGTACGAAGATTGACAGGTGACTCAATGTTGCAAAGGACATTGAAACTCTGCAAATAAAAAGCCAAGTTTAAAAAACGTGGCAGGGAAATAGGAATGGGGGAAAAAAAATCCTTCAAAGACCAAAGCAAGCCTGCACATCTTAGAGGCAGTAGAAACCAGCACAGCACGATCACCAAGAGCAACAAGGGATGGTTACACCACAAACTGCCTCTGCCCTTTTGGCACTACTTTCCTTCTCGTGGAAAGCTCATAATTAACCAGTTGGCCCCAGAGCATGTTTTCTAGTAATGGAGAAATCTTCTCCACATTTCTTACCCTTCGAACTCAGGCTAAAAATGGAGAGCCAGTGCCCTCAAAAGAGACAACCCTGTTACTTAAAGTACAGGCGACATGCCAGAGGAAACCCATCCAACACAGTGATACGCCACGCGCCCTCCCACAGCGCCAGAGGAGCACAGAGGAAGAGAAAATACAGCTCTTACAATAGGAAACCAATTTTCTCTGTGAAAGACAGCAGGACTGGGGGAGCCCATTCAGAGGATAATATCATTTTGTAAGAGAAATACTTCTTTGTAAATGACTTCCTTTCTTTACCATATTAAAAAAAATAATAATTATTATTAAAGTTTCTTCCTGGAACAACACAGAAGGGAAAATGATGCTGAGTAGGACACCACTATTTTGCTGGTGCCAATGGAACCCTCAATTGAGCCAGATTCCCAGTCAAATTTGTCCAATAAAGTGTGCATTTCTGAAAAGAGCCTGAATTCTGTAGCCCGGCGGAAAGGTCTCCCTGTAGATGCTGAGACTCTGCCTTGCCAGATGCACCCCTCCTTCCAAGTCTGACGCAGGCTGCTAGATCTAGTGCCACGTAGTTTAGCTACCAAAGCCCACATACTCCCAGCCAGTGCTCAACGGTTCAGCAGAATGGAGCCCGAACCTTCTCATGAGAATATAAATGTACAAAATAAAAAGAGTCTGTTCTTTTACTATGTGGTCTGAGTGACACTGATGAGGAGACTTCAACATTTATCACCAACTGCGACCCAGAGAAATGTGGGCAAACGCAGTTAACAAGCTATGAACACTCTTACTTAAATATCTTGTGCTGCTACAAAGAAGTGACCCTAACAAGCCGGAAATCAGGGGAACTGGAGGCTGGTAAAGAGACAGGCTACTTTGTCCCAACTGTTTGTATCTAGTGAACCAGGAGGCAAGGAACCAAGAGTGCACAGAAGTCAAGTGAGGGTGGAGAGGTGGATGGGACAAGGGCAAGGGTTGGTAGCTTCTCATTCTGTAACAGTGGTTGACATTCACCTGTGTGGATTGACATGGAACGGTGCCTAGGTCTGAGAGAACACAAATCAACTATTTTACATAAGGTCACCCTATATTCTCTTGTTCTCCTAGCCATAAAGAAGAGCTGAGTTTAGGTTTTTACTTTAATATCATATCACATGACAACCACACTCTTACCTTTCCCATTGCTTGCTTTCCATATTAACTCACTCAATGCAAAGAGTATACTTTAAGTTTCTAAATTTAAATGAACTTCTAATTGATTACAAAGCAAACACAACTAACTCTTTGAGTGCCTACTATGTGACTGGAACAATAACAATAATCCCAAGAACATAAAAAAATAGCTGAAATTATGAGCTTCAAGCTAGGGACCTCAAAAATAATTTGCCCATTATCACACATGTCCAAGTCAAAGACCTCAGTAAAAATCTGTCCTACCTAGAACCCATGCTAGTTCTCTTGATCATCTGCCTCCCACCCAGGGTGGTAGCAGAGGGGCAGGTTACTCATTGGCTATGCACTCACATGTGGCTGCACACAATCCCCTACAGAGCTGAAAAGGTCAATTAATTTCAACATAAAATGCATGCCTGCCCAAAGCCACCAGCTCCGGAGGAGCTCCCCTAAGCTTCAATAAGATGGATCCAGCAACTGTGCCACTTATGATTCTAATGTCACTTGGTTTAAAACCTGATCTTTTTAATTCCACTTTGTAACACTGGGGCAGAAAACCTGCAAAACCACATCTGCTTTGTCAGCTGCTTCCCTGTTATGCTCTGATAATAGGGGTTGTTAGAGGGAGGCTGGACATAAGGCAAGAACAAACTCTCTCTAATTTCAGTTGCTCGGTGTCTCCAGGCTCCCAGGCAACAATACCTTCCATCCAGGAGCGGTATTTCAGCTTAGTTTACAAAGATCTCAAACTCTGGAAAAGAGGTTCATCACACTTCCTCCAATTCAACAGAACCAATCAACCAGCAGTCCCTCCAGGGAGGTGTAATCCCAGCTCCAGGGAGCTACTCCTCAATGCTTAGAGGTCACACACATCCACTGAACAGAGGTGGGAGTCTCTTGTAAGAAGCCCACCTACAAATTCCTAAGTTTTCATATTTCCAACCTCTGTTCATTATTCTCCAAAACTTAAGGTGGAAACTGTATCTTGAAGTTATCAGCTCCCTTAGGTTTCTCTTCTTCGCATTTTTTGTATTCCACACCTGGTTCATAATTATCTTCTCTCTGCTGAAATAAATGGTGTGGTTTCTGCCTCCTGAATGGATCCTAATGACAGCCAAAGGCACTCTCTCTGAACTACTGGACAACTAAAACTGACCATAGGACAGCGGCAATTCAAGACTCTTGATCAGCAACGCCTCCTGGAGAAAAATTTCACTGTGCTGGTTCACACTACATTCAGCTACATGTGGACTGTGGTCACATAGAAGAACCACCCATACCCTATCTGCATAGAGTTAGTACAAATGAAGAGCTGCCATAATTATGATATGTGATACAGGAAACATTTGAACGATGAAATAATTGTTAACACAAAGAGAAGACTTTTTAAAGCCAGTATGAGCTTAATCCATAAAGTCTACAAGATAGATAGAAGAATTAACATCATTTAGAGCAATGTAGTAGTGAATAATTTTTTTGGCTTTAAAGCCCAACCACAAGGAGGCCACATTCATGGCTGTATAAATCACAACGAAGGTAAAGAAGAAAAAGTCAAGTCTAGCATTGTGGTGGAGTAAGCAGCCGCTTCAGAGACCAGCATCCCAAAATACAGTGCAGGTTCGAACCAAGGCTACTGTGCTTCTAATTCAACGTTTAGCTAATGCACCTGGGAAGGTAGAAGATGGCCCAAGCACCTTGGCCACTGCCATCCACATAGAAAACCAGGATGAAGTTCCTGGCTCAGCCCTAGCTGTTGTGGCCATCTGGGGAGTAAACCCGTAGATGGGAAATCTCTCCATCTGGCACTCTGTTTTTCAAATAAATAACCAACCAACCAACATGATTACTGTTTGCATATTGTATAAATCATATTATAGATAAAATAGGGGTGAGCAAACAGGGTATCCTCACTGGATGCCCATAATACCAACCAAGTCTCTTTTCTCTATTTATCAAGATGGAAAATTAGCCCAGATTTGCTATCACACGTCTTCTCACTCAATGTTGCTGAGGGGATGCTGTCTGTGAAGTCAGGTGTGTAAAACAAAAAGCAGCATCTCACTGGTTTCCAGGTGTAGTTGGAGACGAACATGAAAGTTATTATTTAATGGGGACAAAGTTTCTGTTCTACACTATGAAACACTTTTGACTGTCATTTGCAAAGGGTTAAGATATTGGATTTTATGTTATGTGTTTCATCACATTTTGAAAAAAGATTTATTTACTTATTTGAAAGTCAGAATTAGAGAGACTGAGAGAAAGAGAAAGACAGGAAAGAGAGAGAGGAAGAAAGAGGGAGGGAGAGAGGGAGAGAGAGAGAGAGAAAGAAACAAATCTTTCATCTAGTTTACTCCCCACATGGCTACAAGGGCTGGAGCTGGGCCAGGCTGAAGCCAGGAGCCAGGAGCTTTGTACAAGTCTCCCACATGAGTGCAGGGACCCAAGCACTTGGGCCATCTTCCGCCACTATCCCAAGCACATTAGCAGGGACCTGGATTGAAAGTGGAGCAGACAGGATTCAAACTGATGCCCATATGGGATGTTGGTGCTGCAGATGGCAGCTTAATCCTCTATACCACAGCACCAGCCCTCTGTGCTTCTCTTTAATGACTTAATTCAAGATATTATTTATTTAAACTGGTAGAAGCTATAAAATTCAATTTCCAAGTTAATACGACAACATTGGGACATGAATTCTGATTTCTGGTTGACTGCAAAAAGAGATTACTCTGTTACTATTATGGACATAATAAAGATGTTGACCCACATCTGCTCAAAGTAACTCTATCCGAGCAGTTTACTGCCTGAATAAGCTCCATGAATAAATCTTCTGGTCTTCTTTTTTATGTTGCCTGGATGTGACTGCTATCCTGCTGCAAAAGATTTTGTGGCTAAAATGCCAAATATTCGGGAAGGCCAGGTTCATAGGTGACCTGCTGCCTCCAGGACACTTAGTAAAATCTTCAGTCAAATATCCTCCCTTCACTCACGGAACTACTGAACCAAGTCACTGTGTGGGCCTCTTCTGTCTCACAGGAGATGAGATACTACTGGAGGTTTGAAAGGTTACAGTTTGATGCCACGATGCTCATTTAATCCTCAAAACAATTTTAAAAATCTAGAAATTTTTATTTTTACAGATAAAGAGGCTCAGACAGAGAGATATACATCTAATTTAACTTACACCAAAATAGGGCCACAGGATTCTAACACTAAGAAACCTTTAAGGTTAGAGCAAGATAAAAACGGTCATTTTCATTTTTACCTAGCATTAAGCTCTTTATTCTAGAAGGGCAGTGCACAAACGTGGAAAGAAAAGGGAAACTACAGTAGGCCTAAGCATTCCCTTCAAACCACCCCCACCTCCAGACATGTGGACAAGGTGACCTCCTCCCATGAACCTGAGATTGGCCTCATCATTAGATGACAATGATGCTGGGCAGCTCTAAGAAATGCTGCTGAATGTGAGAAAACTATCCAGGGTCACTGCTAATGAGAAACCAGGACATCTTGCCACCTAGCTGCACAATGCTCACCCAATACATCTTGCAGATGTTAATACAACCCAAGACCAAGAGGTTATAAAAAAAAATTTCAGAAAAACCAGTATAAACATCTACTTCAGAGTCAGCAACTCTATATTTCTAAAAGGCATAACACATAAGCTTTGCTATCAGAACAAACCAAAAAAAAAAATATTTTAATTCTTAAAATGACACTCCAATGATAAACACATGGTCAGTATTTGAGCATATTCCACTCTGACCTTGATTTATCTCCACTGATCTAAGTTTGATCAAGGACAAGCGTATACAACAAAAGATCCAGCGTCAACACAAACGAAAAGTGTTATGAAGAGAAAACATTCTCGCTCAGAAAATGGATCAACCTGATGTCAGGCCCAAAAGAACTATCAAGGCCACAAGACAAGTAGATGCCACAACATTGGAGAAAACCAGCCTGCCGCCGTTTCTCCTGCAGTACACTGGATTTTCTTAAATGCAGACATCATGTCTTGTCTGCATCAGGGTGCAGCCAGCACACTGATGACTAAATATTTAGGTAAGAATGGAAACTGCAACATTACGTAGTGAGAGGTATAAAATTCCCTTATTTTAGCTGTAAAATTTTCAATTATTTGTCTCACACTAATTATGAACTCAGTTTTAATCAAACAGGGCAAGGCTCAAGTTTGTGTATGTATAATTTATGAATTAAAAAAAAAACATTTGCCAATCGATTTGAGTATAACTAAGTGTTATGTTTAAGCTTCTTAACTGAATTAATCTACTGCCAGACAATTGATAGAACTATAAATCTACCATTAACTGCAAATCATCATGGGATATTTCCTGGCAGCAACATGTGGGCCCAGCTGACAGGCTGGAAGGGAGAGTAGGAGAGAGACAAAAGGGATAGGTTGCTGGGGGCAGCGGGGGCAGTGCAAGTAAAGGGGTGCAGGATTATAAATATACAAGGGGCCAGGAAAGCAGAGAGAAGGAGGTGACTACAGCACTGATAAGGTCAGATATGTTTCAGGATGAGATGGCATTTGAGGCAGTCCTGAAGGATGAATGACCTGCTGCTACATACAAAGGTGTGGTCCATTAGGGGAGTAAGACTTGGGCAGGGAAAATTCTACATGAAAATAAAACAGAAAAGAGGCAGGTGAATTAGGATACTAGTGATCCAAGGGAGAAGAAAGTTTGAAGAAGAAAGAAATGACAGGTGAGTCAAATACTCCAAAAGGTCACGATGAGAGGTTTCTGTAGAACCGAAGCATACATGTGGGGCAACAGGAAGTTATGCCAGACTTCAGTGGGTGAGTTTGGAATAGCTGACTAAGTGTAGATTGCTAGTACACACTCATCTTTCCAAAGGGGTGGCAGTGAAAAGAGAAACTAGAATCAGGGGATAATACTGGGATTTGTTTGTTAAAAATAAAGGAGAATCGTCTTTATTGAATGATTAAATAATTTAAAAGGTAGGGGAAAGGGCAGATGGTTGAGATAATGTCTGTCATATCAACAGGGAAAGAGGTGATCATGAATGATTCATACATTTTCTATTCCCTGATCTGCTAATTACCAACTGCATGATCTGTGAGCTACATATCTGTCTCCAATAGGGACTTGAACTTATTCATCTCTGTAGCCCCCAGCACCTAATACTGAGACTGACACATGGTACACAGTCAATTAATGTTTGTTGAATAAAATTATTCAATCTCTCTAGACTTTAATTTCCTCTGCTGTTTAAAAAACACACACACACACACACACACACAAAACTAGCTAGATCTAAGTGGTGTTCCTTCTAGCTCTAAATGCCCATAAGCCAACAATGCTGCATAAAATGGGGCAATTCCCTATGATTCCTAGTAAATGCCCCTTATTGTACCATTCACATTCAACAAAGGGCTGAAGAACATCAAAGCTGTATCCGTCTGCTGAACAGTGAGAATTTATGCATTCCAGAGATCCTTCTTTGAGGTAGAAATGTCTCCATTCAATCAGGTCACAGAAAGGAAACACAAGTTAGATCCCTTTGGAAAATCCTGTGATCAGAGTGAAACTTTTGCACCCACTCCTCCCCCAGTGTTAACTGCCATTCTGCACAGGTCTGGGTACCATGTAAAAACTGAAACGTAAAAGAAACCTTTATAAGTTCATTTTCTGCAACTCAAATGTAATAAATCTACAGTTGTATAAATGTCTTAAGTCTTCCAGGGCTAAACTGCTTTAAGTTTTAATCCAAAATGGGAGCTAGGGAGGTAGCAAAGGAGTAACAGAAAGAAAGAAAAGAAACAAAGAGTCAGCTCACAAGAATAAGATAATTTGTGATACATTTTAATACTTTTCAATGTCCAAGAACAAATTTCCATTATTTTCAAGAAAACCACATAGTCTTAAAATCAGATGGTAATTGTTTTCGATGCCATTTAAAACAATAACAACAACAACGGAAGCAGACTGGGAGGCAGCAGTACCATGCACCTGGGTCCCGGTACACACAACTAGCTATGGTGTGTGAGTGGGTGTCCGTATCCCGAAGAGCTCTAGTTACCTCAAGACAGCACTACTGAGTTATCAGCACCATGAACAAAGCCATCCCTACTATGTCAATAAGCTCCACAACTTGCCACTCTTTTCTCTAACTTCCACTCACCTGCATGGTTAAAGTTTAAACACAAAATACTGTGAGTCCCTTCAAAGGGATTCTGCACAGATCTGAAAGGTAGCAATAATTAAACATAGTTTAATCCACAGGAATCACCTAAATTAAAGTTTTTAACTATAACATTTTGCCTGGGAGAATATTCTAAGAACATAATTTCCCACATGGTCATGGGTTCACACTTGTTAAAATTATATCAATTCTCTATTTTCTATGTGTGACAATGAGAAGGTGTGTACCACAGACACTCTCACTAAAGGTGGAAATACAGACATGCAAATGTGGACCACTAATAAAGAAGCTTCTTATTCTGATATTCTTATTCCTATGTTCTCTCTACTCATACTTGCTACCTGATCCATTTCATCATTCCAAATGTCCTTGTACTTTAATTCACATGTTCATTCATTTCTTAGGGGAAAAAGATGCAACGCATCCAAGAAATAGCCACAGTATCTGTCTCTGTCTCTATCTGTGTGTGTGTGTGTGTGTGTGTGAGTGAGAGAGAGAGAGAGAAAGAGAGAAAGAGAGACAGAGAGACAGACAGAGAGAGCGAGCAAGTCAAGTCTTCCCTTGGAGTCATCCTCCTGAGTAAAACTGCCTTACTCACTCTCAAAAAAAAGGGGGTGGGGGAGAGAGACAGAGAATGTGTAGAGAGGGTGGGGGCTGTTCTGCACCCCAAATCTTGATATCCAGGGCTTATGTTAACTCTTGTGAAAAGTTCAAGTACTACAAACTCATCAAGATACATGGTTAGCAAAGGGTAGGCAGAGAAACTGTTCCAAGTGAAATTTTTAAATGAGTCATGCTCAGTAACAATTTCATTTAGTTATCTAACTGAAATATGTATTTTATCCAAGACCATTAAAAAGGCATTGCATACGCCTAAAATACTGTGATCAATTTAAAATGAAATCCAAGTGAAAATGATAGAGGTGTGAAACAGCCCATCCTTTGCAGAGCTCTATTCTTACCAATTAACCCTCAAACGTTACAGTGAAATATGGTGATCAAAGAGGGCAAGGATTAGTAAAGGAAAAGGAACAGAGAAACCACCCATGTCAACAAATCACAGAAAAACTACTCTGCTCCCTGCCAGAGGCCACAGAGAGTGTGCTGGAAAATGTCCCTCACGCTTTCTCAGACATCTTTCCTAATGCAAGTAGATGTGAAGGTAGAAAGCAAAATTGTTTTGTTTTCTTCTGTACATGCTTAGAAAGCAGAAAGGCACAGAAGGACCTGGGACTAAATAAACATGCAGCATAGCCAGGGTTATTAAGGCAGCCAGATCTTCTGCAATCTCAATACAACTTAAATTCAATGATCTGTGCCAAGAGTCAGATAATAGAAAAATTTAAGTATCCAATACATATTGTCCTTAAACACTACCCTGTCAGCCACCATTAAATACCATTTTACTAGTCTGTAAAATTGGTATTTCATATCTGGGGTGTGCACAATGGATAACTCTGAGAAAGCATTCAAGGTTTTAGACACACATTTGAGGTTTTGCAAATAAACATTAGGAATCAATTCAGCAGCAAGAATGGTAACTAAATTTCATGACTGCCCAACATCTAGCAATTACCATCACCATGAAAGATACTGAACTGTCAAATTGCTTTTAGGCCAAAGGGCTTCAATGGCTCAAGTTCCCAAATGGCCACCCTGGATGATATTGCTGAAAGAATGTCACCTCACTACTAGTACAGAATTAAGAATTTTCTTTCTTTCCTTCTTTGAACCGCACGCATCAGAATTCATAAGAGGATCAATATCATTTCCCTCACCACATAATCACGACCAGGGTTTCGGGTCTTGCCCTTGATTCTTTATGCTGTCCATCATCCAATTAATTTCTACTCAGACTTCCCTTCCTCCCTTCTACTGGTTAAGCAAAGTACATTATTTTTAAGCCAGTCTGCCTTTCATAACAGGTTCCTTTAGGCCCTTCTGTTCTCATACTGCTCTTGGCTTCCTCTACAAACTGCTCTCTTGCAATATATTCAATATACACTACAGTCAATAGAACCTTCTTTAATTTTTTCTTGCTTTGTTCACACCAGCACATTTCCAAACCCTTTGCCAATATTACTACCTACATGAGAAGCACAGGTCTGTGAACTAGGGGCAGCCTGTGGGGCAGTGCTTGCCAGTTCTCACAAAATATAAAAAGGAATGACAATGCCTAAGTCTGGGCTGTCCATTAGCCTGAAATTAACACTTTTAAATCTTTTTGGAATTAGTTGTTCTCTCTTTGAACTATGTCAGAGAAGCAGAAGGGAGAGTCATTTCTTTTTTCCAGAGGGAGGGAACAGAGACAGGCTGTAAGAAAGAATGGAGAATTCAAGGTGGAATACGACAAAAAGAATGATGGATAGGGAGCCAGAGGACAGATCTTCAAGGGCCGAGGTTTGTTTGCCCGGCAGAGATGTTAAGCTGCAGACTATGGAATCAAACACACTTAGGAAGGAGCGTGACGTGACTGGATTTTACAGAGACCAAGTGAGCAGCCATGTGGGATGACAGACGGGAGACAGTGCTGTTTGGAATAAGGAGCTCGTGCACTTGTGCAGTGAATAAAGGATGATGGCTTCAAAACAGTGCAGGGAGGAGTAAGTGGAATATGATATTCTGAAGATCTTATCAATAACTATGTGTGAAATGCCCATTATATTGTGATGGGGTCCATGCACAAAAACTCAGAATTTAGTGCCTTTTGGTTCATTTTGTTTTCATTGTATCTTGTAATATCCATGGAGATATGGCAGCATAAGCCGTTAAGTATCTAAGAACCCAAGGGTTTCCAGTTAGTATGTTTCCTATCAACTCGATTAAAATGTGAACATAAAATAACATCTGTAAGTCTCTATCTTAAGGAACTCTAATTATTCAAGCCCAAACCATAACCAGTTTATAGCACAACTGAAGTCAACATCAAGACAGGGGAAATTATGGATAGCTTCAAAGCAGACCATAAAAAAAAACCCAGGCGGAGAGTCACTAAATACATGATATAATGTCAAATTAAATGAATATGCAGAGATACTCAGTCTAAGAAACAAGTACAAATCCAACAGGATGCCAGGCATTTGCAATTTGCTTGGCCTATATCCACTTCCCTTACTTTTGGCAAATGTGGTAAACATAGGTACAGGCATACAAAAGCTAAAAACGGGAGGTGTGAGTTGTGGCACAGCGGCTTCAGCTGCCTGGTAGGGATGCCCACATGTCATATCAGACTGCCAATTTGCATCCCAGACACTCTATCGCTGATCTAGCACCCTCCAAATGTGCCTCAGAAGCAGCAGACGACGGCTCAAGTAGCCATGTGGGCAACCTGAATACAGTTTCTTGGTCTTCTCTTTAGCCTGGCCCAAGCCCAGGTATGTGGCGATGAGGGGGCAGTTCACAGGGTATAGAAAATCTTCCTCTCTCTTTGCCTTTCAAATAAATGAATCTTAAAAATGAAATAGCTAGGGACTGGTGCTGTGGAGCAGTAGGTTCATCCTCCCTCTGAGGTGCCAGCATCCCATATGAGCACCGGTTCTAGTCCTGGCTGTTCCTCTTTCAATCCAGCTCTCTGCTATGGACTGAGAAAGCAGTAGAAGATGGCCCAATCACTTGTTCCCCTGCACCTATGTGGGAGAACTGGAAGAAGCTCATGGATCCTGGCTTCAGATCGGTCCAGCTCCGGCTGTTGGGGCCATTTAGGAAGTGAAGCAGATGGAAGACCTTTCTCTCTGTCTCTCCCTCTCACTGTCTGTAACTCTACCTCTCAAATAAATAAAAATAATTAAAAAAAAGAGAGAGAGAGAGAGAGAGAGAGAGAGAGACATAGCAAAAAATGGAAAGGAATTTATCCCCCTATGATATCAAAAGACTGCTGTACCACAAACCTGATGATAGTCGGTTAACACAAAATTCATCAGGGAACAATGTGGATCACAGTATTCTGCTAATCACTGTCTACTGATCAGGGTCATGTCAATCACCAAGGAGAGGATGCCAGTTCCCTATGGGTAAAAATTGTTCATATCTAATAAGGCTACAAAAACCTGAAAAAAGACTGAAGTCTATAGATGGAATAGGGACATTAATGAGTTTAGGTAACAGCTGCCAGATATCACTTGTGTATTAGGAGGCAATCTGGTTCAACATCTGCTGGAAGCAGCAACCATAGCTCTACATATCCAACTGAAGAGGTGTGCCACAATGGAAGGTGACTCAGAAGGTTCCTTTTCTATTTAATAAGCTGGGGAGCAAGACAATACTAAAGCTGCTGACGTCTGGGCATTGGCATTTCTGTGGCACCCAACAGTAAAGCAGCTGAAGCGCCTAGTCTGGAATAGCAGAACATTTGGGGGAGAGGGGGCAGACAGCCCGGTCTCCCTACCATGCCCCCATCAGCTGTCCATCATGACTGGAGCTTTTGTGTGCACAAACTACAGTCATACTGAGGCCCGCAGCAGGGCCACAGCCCTGACTTGCAGAGGTCCCATATACCTTCTCCAACTCTCGAAAGACTCAATGGGCTGATTGAATCAGGGCTCTCTTACCAAATTAAAAATCATTATTCTGTACAATAGCCAATTAAATTCTATTTTCAGCAAACTAACAACCCATATCTTTCCCCAAAGGATTGTAACCTATGACAGAATGAGGTTCAAATTAAAAAAAGAAAAAGAAAAAAAGAAAAGGCTCCCAGGCTGTTTAAAGATCTTAACCTCAAAGGAATCACACATCTCATCTGAAAACCAATATCTTACGAGAGGTCCTCCCAAAAGGCAGTGCTGGTCAATATGAGAATGCAGGATCCCAGTACTGCTTTGAAAGCTCATACACATGCCACAGAAACCATCATTCTTACTAAAATCCTATTAAATTAACTCCCTTCCCCCATAACAAACAATCAGACCTCACCTATGGTCAGCTTCAACAACCACACAACAATTAATTCAAACACTATGTTTAATCTCCCTTGTCTGGGAGAGGATATCAAGAAAACAGGAAATCAGACATATAAATAAGGAAAGGAACTAAGAACTGTCGCTTAAGATTTCATCAGGCAGAGCATAAAGTTCTTCTATGCTTCTCAAAGACGTGCACGCCAGTGGTGGAACATAGATACTGTGGCTTGATGATGAAGGCTGAAATGGAACTTGTCTCCACTTGGACACCTGCTAGATAACGCAAGGAAGTTTCTATCTGAAGTGGAAAGAAGGGTCCTTGACCATATTCTGCAATTACCTGATTTTTCTTACTGAGATTATCACTGTGAATAATCCAGATAATTATTCCTTTGTTTTATGAGATTACAAATCTGAACATACTTTGGAACATTTGTTATTATTAAAGTGACATACAATGATTGCTTTAAAAAGCTATTAATAAGAAAAAGGAAAGTTATATCAAATATATAATAACCTGGGCAATTTGCTCCAAAGCATAGTCAACAGGTATTCTTTGGATAACAAAAAGGAACTATAAGCATGAAGTAGGTTCAAACCCAGATATCTATCACCTGAAAAACCCAAAAAGCAAAAATTTCTTCTTCTTTTCTCAACTCCTATAGAGCCAAAATGCTGCTACTATCTCTGTCCCAGCATCCTGATGTAACTGGAACATCTTATCAGTGTAATGAATTTGGGGGATTGGAGGCAGGAGCTTTGCCACATGGGCTAGTCACATTCAACAAGAACAAGGTAAGTCATTTGTAAAAATGTATGGGAAAAAAAATGTTTGGAAAGATTAATAATGAAGCATTACTCTATGGTCAACTAATGTTTTCATTATTGGTGTTATAAAATACAAAATAAGAAAAATTATAGAATAGCAGGGTCTTGTGGACTGGAAAGGAATTTGAAAGCCTCTTAATTCTACCCTCCTTGTACTATCAAACTCCCTGCACATGTCTACCACATTCAGCTGATATCTAAACACCTACAATGAAAGGAAACTATACTCTCCTACTAGGGGAGTCCACTGGATATATTTCTTATCAATTTTTGTTAAACATTAAGTGAAAATATGTTCTCTTATAACTGGATCCCCGTGTTACTATTTGATGCCCTGCAGAACAAACCTAGTAATCTTCCTTACTGACCAGCCGAGCAGCCTAACAATGAAGCCATAAAACTCTGAGTTTTCTGAAGCTCAGTAGGATTCTAAATGCTGCCGGAATCATAAAGAACTCACTTTCCAGGCACAGGACACCTTAGGCAACTAAATCCACAGGGAATTGCGAAACTGTTCTTCAGGGCCGCCTATTGCTCTGATGGTCTAAATGACCAACCTGGATAAAAAGCACACAAAAAGTCAGCCATTGAAACAATTCTAACAAAAGAGATTGAAAACAAAGCAACAACAAACACAAAAACCCAATGGTGGCATTACCATCAGTGAGCCAACCCCTAAACAGCAAATACTCAGAAAGACATTTATTATGTCAAGAAGAAAAATTACACAGGAAGCTATCTTTGAAGAGGGAGTTGACTCTCTAAGTCCAAAGCTGAGATGAACACAGAAATGTAACAATGCTGAAATTATTTCTATTCTGATTCATACTGTTACCCTGGACAAGTTAGCTTCACATGATATCTGTAACATCAGAAGACAGCCTTGGTAATTCTGATACTCCACTATCCTTTCTGCTGAAAGAGAATCTGTGTCAGGGACATACTCTGCTGACTTCTCCCAAGAATGTGATCCCACTTACCAATATTCTAACTGATACCAATGTTGACTACATTTAACACTACACGCTATCATGTTTTAATCAGCATGAGGGCAAAGTAATTATAAGACATAAAACTTCAGAAAACCAAAACAATCGTAAAATGGCTCAGCCAGTTTAGCGGGGTTTTCAAGTAGCAAACAATCCTGAACTTGCCACTGCTTCCAGGCAGAAACAGACCTCCTCATCCACTCAAATGAAACAACTGTTTATGACCTGCGAGGCATCATGCTGCATGCTGGGGATACAAAAATGAATCAAACATGAATCCTACCTTCAAAGGAGCTAACAGTCTAGTAACGGAGATGAGACATGTGCCTACAATGCAAAATAGGAAACGGTACCATAAAACAAGATACGGATAAAGTACTGTGGCAGCTCAGCAGGAGCGATTACTTCTGACATAAAGGATCTGAGGAAGCTTCATGGAGATGGTCCTGCCTGCCTGAATACTGAACAGTGGGCAGGAGATAGGGTGACCCAGGCGGAAGACAAATTAGAAAATGTGAAACTAGTATGAAAGCATGGTGACAGAACCACAAGCAATTCAGCAAAATTACATGGTATGCACTCAACTGGTACACCACTGTCACTTTGGCTATATCCAATCTTGGTTGGCAGGATTGTCCCATTTAGCACGTTTGTCTCCCAAACGTGACACACACACTAAAAATGTATATATAAATTCCCATACTTGTGTACACAAATATTTGCTTATTTATTTGAAAAGCAGACACACACACACACACACACAGAGAGCATCCATGCACTAAGGTAATCCTTAAATAGCTACATCAATCAGGGCTGGGTCAGGCCAAAGCCAGGACCCTGGAGCTCAATCCCTGTCTCCCATATGGTCCCAATCACTTTACCATCTACCAACTCCAAAAGTACTCATTAGCAGGAAGCTGGAATCAGAAGAGCCTGGATTCATATCCAGGAAAGTCAATATAGGACACAGGCCTCCAGCACCATATTTTAATGGTAAAAGACCAGATTCAGAAAGTACCAAGGAGAAGAGCATACCAGAGTGAGAACCTCTGAGATGCCCAAAGGGTCCTCCTTGACCTGATCCAATTATTAGACTCCATGTTATTTGTCCAATAGACTAGAAAACATGAGTCCAAACACCTATATACAAATGCTTATAGCGGTTTTATAAATAAATATTCAAAAACTAGAAATGAGCCAAATGACCACCAACAGATAAAGGGACAAAAAGCCAGTAAAATTCAGTACTATCCAATTAAAAACGAAAGAAAACAGATGAATCTAATTTTAATGTTTTATTTTTTAAATGCCAAATTTAAAAGAAAGGTTACCTACCATAAAGTTGCATTTATGTGAAAACTTAGCTAATGTAATCTAATCTACAACATCAACATGAAAATCAGAGGTTAAGAAAAGGAGAGTAGGGCAGAAACTAATGAAAACAAAGCAGCACAAGAAAATGTCCTTAGAGGTATAATAAGGTTCACAATCTCGCTTCTGGTAATGCTATCTGGGTTATGTGCATTTCTAAAAATTTATGTGATTTAACACTTTTAATATGTGCAGTCTTCTTGCCCATGAGCTGCTCTGAAAAGCAGACAGTGCATAAACAGTTGTAAGTATCAGAAAGCAAAGTGTGTGCATGTGTATGCACAGGATACAGTCACCAGAAGTGGACAGACAAGGCTGGTTAAGGCTTTGAACTGGGCGTAGTCTGACATCCATGGAGATCATTAGATGTAAGCAACCACTCTTACCATGATCGTATGAAAAGGAATTTGAGAGAAACAGAGACAGCTCAGTTCTGGCAATGTTGACCTCTGTTGTATATTCATCGCTCTCAAGCAAAAGACTCACTGGCAAGAACAGGAGAAATCACACTTAGAACAACAAGATGAAGGGAAACAGGCAAAAGCTTAGGACATTTTACCTGATTTCATTAGGACAACCAGGGTTTCCACAGGAGAGAAACATGAAACCCTTGTGCTGTTTGGAAATTAGCCCAGTCTGCCAATTTGCAGAAATGCAAATTTTTTATGATCGACTGAAACACTCAAATCACATTTTGAAAATCCAAGTAAATACCCTTGCCATTTATAATGTTTACTTAACAACCCAGTGACTTTTTTGTTTGTTGTTCTTCTAATACAGAGAAGAGTGATTCTTAATCACAAAATGTAAAGGAAGGATTAGTTTTTGAAGGCTACAAAAACAGAGCTATTTATTCTTCCACAGTTGAGAGCAAAAAACCAGAAATCAAAGTGTTGACCAAGCCACGCTTCCTCCAAGGAATGAGAAACCATCATTCCTTGCACTGCCAAGCCTCTGGTGGTTACTGGCAGTCCCCAGGACCCCTTGGCTTGTAGTTGCAGCATGCAAATTCCCCACTGGAAGTCCTTACATGGTTTTCTTTCCTGTGGGTCTCTGGGTCCTCATCTATATGCTGAGGAAAACAGGTACTGGAGTTAGGGCCCACCGTAAGCAAGCATGATCTCATCTGAACTTCATAACAACAGCAAAAGCTCCAAATAAGTCACAGTCAATGTCACAAGCACAGGATCTTCACCTATCCTTTGTGGAGGACACAATCCAACTCACAAGAGATTCTCTTCAAGGAAGTAATGAAGGAGAGTGACAGCGAATAGAAGAAGTGTTACTTGTAAACACCAGTGACAACCAATTCACATCTAGTGACAACCAATTCACATGGAATCAAGAAACCTAAAAATGGTTGACAAATGTAAAAAGTCAGTTTCCTGGATTTTTTTAAGTTTAAAATTATGTTTCCAACAAATCCTTATTACATTCCAACTTCCTCCATCAATATGAATTTTCATTCTCATTGTTATTTCTTGGGTTTTGGGAGATTATGCAGATTTTTATAATCAGAAAGAGAAATAATGCTGTCTTGTGTTTAAATTTAGAAATAAGTTGGTTCTAAGAGGGTGTGAGTCACATCATTCTGATTGTGTGTCGATAGCCATTGTGGTGCAGCAGGTTAAGCCTTCACTTGGAACACCAGTATCCCACATCAGACCCCTTGTAATAAAGTCCTGCATTCTACTTCTGGAAGCTCCAGTTTCCTGCTATGTGTCTGGCAGGCAGCTCATGAGTCCAAAGACTTGGGTCGTTGCCACCTGTGTGGAAAATACGGATGGAGTTCTGGGCTCCTGGATGTGTCAGCCATTTAGGGAATGAAGCAATGGATGGGAGATACCCCATTTCCTCTCTACCTCTCTTACATTTTAGAAAGGGTGGGCTTTAAAATAATGCATTTGTATATATACTCATTTCCATATATGGACAACAGTCCTATAAATTCACATTCTTGGTCCAGGCCTACAGTAAAGGCTTTCACTGCAGCTTCATCCATCCTTGTCTAGTGTGAACCCATCAGATCAGGATAGCATCATCAAGAAAATAAAAACTTGGTATCTGACTACTGAATGATAAGACAGTAGCTGAAATTAAATGATTATACACATTATACTGATAAAGAAAAAAAACCTGAAGATGAACAAGTATCACCTGAGACTCCAACAAACTCTCTGAGAGACGCTTTGGTGACAGATGAATAAGAGTACACACTGCTTCCAAAGCAAATATATCAAACAGTTGTCAGATTCCTTTGCAAGTTACTGGCTAGGAACTTGCATGTTGGTATAGTCTCTGATTTAAAAAAAAAAAAAAAAAAACAGAACTTACATGTTTCATAATGTTAAGGCAGAATGTAGATCCCAGCTGGCAAAATGGCCCTCTTACTTACCCATTTTACATTCAGCATTTGTGGCAAACTGGGAAAAAAAATTTTGATGATGATTTCTGATAATAAGCAAAATATAGTCATGTTTTAAGAGTAGATCTAGATCCGCTATAAACACCAGATCTAACAAACTCCATTTGCTCCCATCTTAACACCATGAATAAGGCAATGGAGGACAGGGAAGGGGTAGGGGTAAGACATACAGTACACCAGTTTTTAAAATAGCTACAAATTAAGGCTATAAAGAAGTATCTCCCTATGAGGAAAGACACAAGGCCCAGGAACCAGAGAAAAAGCCTTATGAGCACAGGAGAGGATTCCCGCAGAACAGGTGAGGAAGCGCTGCACCGCTGTTCACACGCAGAGCCACCATTCGCTGGACGAGTGAGAAGTCACATTCTCTCAGAATCTCCTCCAGTCTACATCTAAAATTCAAGGACACAGAGATCCCTCTGCATTTACCTTAGTGAAGAAGGTAAACAGTATTAAATCTAAATGAGCTTTTGCTGAAGCAAATGCTGCATTTCCCTCCTCCAGTGTCGCCCGGCACTGGTCACACTGGCGAACACTGCTTCCAGTGAAGTGGTACATAAATTTCCCAATGGGTAAGAAATTACCAATGATGAACAATATATAACACACATCTTTTTAAACAGATGGTCAGGCCAGAACCAAATGAATTCAGGTGTTACAAATCTGCTGAGCAAAGTCCTAAGTGTGGCTTTATTTAATAAATTCAAAATTCAAAAAATTGAAAGATGCCCTGCTATTTTTTTGTCTCACTGTCAATAACGAGTTTACATTTCATTCTAAATTCAGATATCCTGAACTGGTTGTATAAGGGGGGCAGTGGGGAGACGAAAGGTAGGCGTTGGTGGCATAACAAATTAAGTTGCTGCTTGGGATGTTTGTGTCTCATACCAGCTTGGTTTGAATGCTGGCTACATCACACTTTTTTTTCTTTCATTTTTTTTTTTTAAACATTTATTTTGAAAGCCATAGTTACAGAGATATCTTCCATCTGCTGGCTCACTCTCCAAATGGCTGCAATGGCCAGGGCTGGGCCAAGCCAAAGCTAGGAGCCAGGAGCTTCATCTGAGTCCCCCATGCGGGTGACAGGGGTCTAAGCACTTCAGCCATCTTCTGCTGCCTTCCCAGGCACATCAGCAGCGAGCTCAATCAGAAGTGGAGTAGCCAGGACTAGAATCGGGCCAATATGGGATGCAGGTGTTTCAAGCAGTGGCTTTAACCCACCATCCCACAAGGCCAGCCCCTATACAACACTTCCAATCTAGCTTCCTGCCAATGAGCTGTGGAGCCAGTGGATGATGGCCCAAGAACTGGTGTTCCTGTCAACCATGTGGGAGACAGATGGACGTCCTGGCCCCTAGCTTCGACTGGTCATGCACCAACTGTTGTGGTCCTCTGGGGAGTGAACTAGTTGATGGAGGATCTCTCTCTCCCTCTCTCCCTCTCCCCTTCCTTCCTTCTCTCTGTCATTGTCCCTTTCAAATAAATAAATCTTAAAAAAGAAAACCACCACTCCACTTCAACAAAAATGAATTAGAGAAATGTAGCCTATCTCCATTAACACAAACCTTACTGTTTTCATGCATCACAGTTGAAAAATCTTACTTCATGGCTATTCCTACCACAACATGAATCAATCATCAACCTGCAAAAGTACCTCAAGCAGTTGGGTTATGTTGTGTCGTGTATATGGAAGTGCAGGAACACAGAAGGTAGCTAACTAGTTTACAGCTTTGTTCAAACATCACCCACTTTCACCAATAGAGGAACTATTTAAAAAAGAAACCAAACTTTACATTTGGTCCTCTGGGAAACCGATAGTATCTGTGTGCCAAGATTCAGCCTCTGGCCCCCAAGCTGGTCATTTTCTTGGCATTAACTCAGGGTGAATAATGATCAGAAGACAATTGGCAGCGACACAGCCCCCAGCTCTGTTTGATGTATGATCCTGTGACAGCCCGATTAGCAAGGACCATTTCTCTTATACCCAAATACTGAGTCCAGATGTCACCATGGTGCCTGGAAAAGATACTGTACAGTGACAGCTGTTTGATGCTTCCATGCTGAATACTTACATTCTGACCAGACACAGGCTTTGACCAATGAGGTACTGGTATACTCGTAAAGAAAACATTATGAGAAAGAACTATGGGCACCAAAATAAAAAAATAGCATACTCTCCTGCTCTTTGGTCTGTTTAAGTCGTAGTAAATAAGGGGCAGTTTTGCAGAATGATGATAAAGGGACTACTGCATTTTATGTAATTAAGCAATAAGCATACAGAAGCAATTAGGTGTATAGTATGAAATAGCAACACACACTCAGCACAACACAAATTACTCAACTCATTCATTTCACCACACTTTTTTAATTGAAAGAACTGGTGACCCAGATAAAGCAGTGAATTGAAAATCAAGAGAATTTAAACAGCAAGATGCAATGCTTACAAGCACAGCCTTGCCCAGGCCAGAGTTCTATTCCCCAAGGTTTCACTTACCAGCTGTTTGGCCCTGCACAAGTTATCTTAACCTTTCTAAGCCTCAATTTCCTACCATGGAGAATAAAGATAATAAAACATTCACTTCATAGGGCTTTGACTTTGTGAGCAATCAAACAGATACTGCCGGAAAGGCTGAATGCCTGACACAGGGAAACATGCAAAATGGCATTTGCCATTTAATCCACAGAGCCCTATCAAGCTATGCCACTTCTCAACCCTCAAACTTCCTTTTTCCCTCTGAATTGCCTTAATATTCTGCTTTACACACCTCTCAAAGCACTTTTATTCTACCTTCAAGATATTTATTTCTATCTAATTCTGATTCACCCACCCACATTCCCATCTACTTTCAGAAGTCTCTGTGCTTCCTCAGTCAGGAGCATGGTACCACGAACTATTGGAGTTCTATAGAGATGCTGGAAAAGCAACAAAGCCATGAATCGTTGAAGCTTGAATGAATTGTGAATGAAGCTCATTCTGCAGGTTGAAGCCTGTCGGGGTGTGGCATTTGGTTCCTCCCACAGTGCACACTGGAGGGGAGTGGCACAAGGCGAGAGGCTGGGTAACTGCAGTATGAGGTCCCCAAGTATTTGCACGTTCCCTCCAATCAGAAGGGCACGTCTACATAAATGCTTCAACTAGAGGGAGGCAACAACATGCTTCAGTGGAATCCTGCCAGCCTGATCCAGAAATATCCTTATCGGGAAGAGTGAAAAACGACTTAATTCATTACTGGCTGAGAATTTAAAAAGCAAGAGAGGATTAAGCAGTGCACGCTCCAGTAGTGGCTACAAAAGGGCACTGTTCCAGTTCGTACAGCTGCCTCTGTAGTGGGAGAGGAACACAGGAGGCACGAGGAGACCCTGAATATGGAATTCCATAATAACGAGACACATAGACCCAGAACACCTAAGTTCAAAATACATGTATGTATTTTTTGACAGCGGGGAGCAACATCCAAGACTCGTTTCAAAACAGTGCAGTCCTGACAAGATCCAGGGACTAAATCGCCCTGGTCAAGAAGGGGAAGCTGGTCAGGACGTGCCTAACACAAGACACACCAGGGAGGCACTGCCAGAAAATGAGGTCAGCAGAATTCACTGGACAGGTCGCTCCACAGAAACCAAAATGGTCTTCTGAACGCAGCACTAACTCAACACTCTGGGCACAAGAAATCACCATGTACCGGCACCAAGAATTCAACAGAGCTGGGCAATCATGTTTGCTTCCTGCCTGGTGGCAACAACGAATGGCTACCCCTTGACCAGTGGCCACCCAGCCCGGGGCTTTTCACCGCTCACAAGCCGAGGAGGTGGTGCTTAGCTGTGTGGCCGGGCTACTCCTGAAACACACTCTCCCTCATGCTCCGGCCAGCAGGAAAAGGACCCAAACGCTAGCTCTCTCAACTGCCCTGATTTCTCCGTCTGGAGCTGACATGTTTTCACCAGCAGTGGCACCAGCAGCTCTTCTATCCCTAGTCCAACCTTCTAATACCCACACGAGTCACGTGGTGTTAATTCTCCAGGGGCAATTCAGAGGGCAATCCGGAGATGTGCCAAGGAACTCACCAAATGCGTCCATTTAACTTCTCGGTATATGAGTGTAACTTCTTTCTCTCAGAGACAAAGCAGGGGTGGGCAGGGAGGGGAGGGGATGGGAAAGTAATGGTAAACATTGCCAGTGCTGTAGCCAGCCCTGCACGGGCACAAATGCACTGAAAACAGTAAGGTCTTTGATTGTTAACCGTTCTTGATCCTGGATAACACATGTGAACATCATGAAGTACTTCAGTTTGAGTAAAATGACACTAAATGGATCTTCAAGTATGATTTTCAGTACATACATTTTCATCTCATACTCTGACTTTTCACTTTTCTCCCCAGACACAGTAACTTGTCATTCTGATATTTAAATAAATAGCCACAAGTTCCCTCCGTGATTAGATACAGAGAATATAACCAGAGAAAAATGGCTCTTTAAACCACAGGAAGGAATGCTCACGTGAAAACAACACTTGCCACCTCCACAATTTAGACAGCTATTTGTTTCATTTGAAAACGTTCCTCAACTACCAAGATCACAGAAAACTTCCCTACCCCACAATAGTTCTCCGCGATTCCGTGCAGAATACACTGATAAGGTCACAATCATAGACAAGAGATGCCCAGCTACACCACAGAGCAAGCTTGCCACTCAGCATTTCCAAAACAGGTCTCTGCCGAGCTGAGCTCTTGGACGTCTCTCCCCTGAAACAGGCAGAGTCAGTGTCCCAACAATGTTAACAGAAACAAGTATAAGACACTCTGAGAATACACTGAGAAAGAAAAAGAGTCAGTAGGGGTGGATGCTGTTGACACAGCAGATTAAGCAACCATGCGGGATGACAGCACCCACGTCAGAGTGCCAGTTCAAGTCCTGACTACTCCAAGATGCTAATCTGGCTTCCTGCCAATGCACCTGGAAGGCACTGGATAATGGCCAAAGTGCTTGGGTTCCTGTCATCCACATGGGAGACTCAGATAAAGTTCCTGGCTCTTGGCTTTGACCTGGCTGTGGGGGAAATTTGGAGACTGAACCAGTAGATAGATGATGGAAGATAGATGGAAGATATTCTTTCATTCTCTCTCTCTCTCTCTCTCTCTCTCTCTCTCTCTCTCTCTCTCTCCCTTCCTCCCTCTATTTCCCTCTCCACCCTCTGCTTTTCAACTGGAAACATGAATCTTTAAAACAAGAAAAATTTAGGACTGGCATTGTGGAGCAGCAGGTTAAGCTGCCGCCCACAATGCCAGCATCCCATGTAGGTGCCCGTTAGTGTCCCACTTGTCCCTCTTCTGATCCAGCTCCCTGCTGGTGCACCTGGGAAAGCAGCGGAAGATGGCCCAAGTGCTTGAGCTCCTGTACCCATGTGGGAAGCCCAGATGGAGTTCCAGATTACTGGCTTCAGTCTAGCCATTTCGGACATTCAGAGAATGAACCAGCGGATGGAAAACTGATCCCTCTCCCCTCCAACTTCCCTCTCAAATAAATAAATAAATATTTTTTAAAAAGAAAAGAAAGAAAAAGTGAAAAACAAAGAATTTTTCAAAAATCAGAAAACACACTAACTCTACTCACAACAGGTGGAGGGTGTCAGGTTGTTAATAGCATACTGTGAGATAATCAAGGCACCTCATCCCTGACAAGTATTCTAGTTCAACACATGTCCCCAATGAAGACACTTGAAGAACTACTTTAAGCCCAGTTTTACCAGGAAATCTGCTGATGTTTTGTTCCCTGGGGCTATCGGACATACAGAAAGGACCTGAACAAACTTAACACTTTTCAAATTTGTTCTTTTAAATTCATTAATTAATTAATTAATTTGAAGGGCATAGCAACAGAGGGATGGTACCCAGCCTGCAGTTACCCCATGGAAGGGTTTGTTCAGCATCTCCCCTCTACACACCAAAGCCAATGCTTTAAGGTCTACTACAATGTGCAGATGTTGATGAACAAAAAAGAAAAACACAGATAACCAGTCCTAGGCTGAACCTAGATTACACAATTACAGGAAATAAACAGTCTCATATGGTACTACCATCCAGAAATCCTGAGATTCTGTCCCCAACACTGATAACTGCAGAGAACCACTGGATTTGTTAGAATCATTATTAGAACCTCAGAGTTATTAGAATCTCATTAGCAGCGCCCAATTACAAACAGAAAGCCAAGCTATTTCAGCTGAACATTCATACCAATGGAAAAAATAGAGCCTTCTTAATCACTTTCATTATCAAAACAGACTCCCTGCTGGAGCCTTTTAATTGGAAGCCTACCATTTTAAAGACATTTGCATTTTATCAAACTATATTGACAAGGCTAATAGAAATAGCTGGTAGCTCCTAGCTCCAGATCTCCCAAATACAAGAAGTCAGATTTAATGATCATGGAAACAAAACAGGAAGACAAGGCAAGCAGGCTGGGCCTCTGGCATGCCAGGATCTGGAAGGAAATCTCACCATCCTGTGATGCAGCAGGCTTTGTCCTCTTCTTCCCTACTAATGTAAACATGGGGAAGTAGACAACACCACACCTTGTTTCTATGTAGAAAACAGGTCAAAAATAAAGGATGTCATCTATCGACACAATGAGTACGTGACAATGAATAGTCTTAAATGGCAGGCATTTTGTACCCTGGATAGATGTCTCCCCAAATCTTTCTCTATAACACACTCATCTCTAAATATGTAAGAGTGTTATTGCCATGAGCTATATTTTGTTATTTATAGATACTATAAAAGTACACAGCACTTTCCAAACCACAGAACACAGGCATTAGTGCCTGGAGGAACTTTGGCTAAATCAGACATGGACAGAGTAGTGGGGAAAACAGGAAAATACTTAGTTGCATTAAATTCTTGACAAAACAATTCTGGGGGACAGTAAGGAAGAAACCACTTATTGGCCTGCACAAGAATTCACACAAACTAAAATCAACCTATCAGTAATCCAAAGCCTTAATTCCTGGGAGAGAAAGAGTTGGTATCACAGCAAATCTATGGCAAGTTCCACCATTGGTACTTTGGTCTGTTTGTGTTATTATAACACACTAGCTGACACAGGGTAAGAGGAATATAAATTTAGGGGACTGGAATTGTGGCACAGTGGGTTAAGCCACTGCATGCAACACGGGTATCCCATGCTGGGAGTCCCCACAGTATTGTTCCCACTCCAGCTCCCTGATAATGCATCTGGGAAGGCAGTGTAAGATAGGGCCTTGTATTGGGGCTCCAAGTGAGAGACCCAAAAGGAAGTTCCAGGTTCCTGGTTTCAGCCTGGCCCAGGTCATTTGGAAAGCAAACCATTGGATAGATTGATCTCCCTGTCTCTTGCTCTCCTTCTAGCTTTCAAAAAAAAAAAAAAAAAATCTTACATAAAAAAAAGAATATTTCTCACAGTTCTGGGGATTGGGAGTCCACAATAAAGACACTGGGAAGTTCAATGTCTGGTAACCACCATCTCTGCTTGGATGCTGTGTGTTGTGCCTTCCAGGGGGAAGAATCATTATGTCCTCATGTGGTAGGAGAGAAAGTCAGGAAGAAAGGACAAACTCCATCAGACCCTTTTGAATGATCATTACATGAGGCACTGTACCACCCTCCAAGTTTCCACCTCCCAGGACTCATAGATTAGCGACTAGGTTTGCAACACGTGAATTCTTGTGGACATATTCAGACAAAAGCAGGTTTTCTAATCACAAGATGTCGAGGTCATGCAAGTAATAACAAAATGTGAATGCAGACTAACCCTTCAAATGCTTCTAGATGAAGAGAGAAGGAAAGAAATAAAGCTTAAAATATGGTATGGAAGAGCTAAAATCTATTAATTTTTAACATCTATTATTTGATATATTAATATTAATTATTTGACTAAGTTCAGCCAATACAAGTACTGGTCACTCTTCTAAAATTTGTAAGAGTCATAGGACGCTGAAACAAAAGAAGTTCTCCTCAGGCTTTACCCTCAAAAACATTAACTGGAGGATTAAAGTGAGGTACTTAATTTGGTTTTCTTTGCACGTACAGTTTTACCAGTAATCAAGGATTTAATGTTGCCACACAAATCTGTAATCTGTTATTATTTCCATTTTTGCACAGAGTTTAAGGGACATCCTCAAACACATTAAGAGATGCCTATGTGAGACAGACCCGAGTCACTGGAACAGAATTCACAAATGCATGCTTGATAAGATCTATCATAGCACACACCAAAAATGGTCAAAATCAGGGTCTCTTTTTTAATGCAAATAAAAAACACTCAGCAGTTAATTGTCAGAGATTTGACATACACTAACCAATTCTTCAACCTCTGAGCTCACCAGTCTCTTGGTACCACTTTTACAATATAAGTCACTAGAGAGTCCAACAGTATCATAGAGCATTCTTAGATGTAATTTGTAACCAATATTGAAAATATATAGGGGCCAGTGCTGTGGCATAGCAGTAAAACTGCCACCTGCAGTGCCAGCATCCCATCTGGGCACCACTTTAAATCCCAGCTACTCCACTTCCGATCCATCTCTCTGCTGTGGCCTGGGAAAGCAGTAGAAGATAGCCCAGACCCTTGGGACCCTGCACTCAAGTAGGAGACTTGGAAGAAGCTCCAGTCTCCTAGCTTCGGATCAGCACAGCTCCACCGTTGTGGTCATTTAAGGAAGTGAACCAGCAGATGGAAGACCTTCTCTCTCTCTCCCTCTGCCTTTGTAACTCCACCTTTCAGACAATAAATAAATCATTAAAAACAGAAAATATATCACCTAACTGACTCTGATGTCTTCTTTTAAATTTTTCTTCTGTCTTCTAATAGGCATGTTACCAATTCATTGCAAAAATCAAGCTTTAATCTCCCATTCATCAACATGACACCAACCCGTTCTCTATTCAAGAGGGAAGCCATCTGCAATAGTTCTGCCCGATTTCTCCTGGAATTTTAGCTTCAACTGCCTGGTTTCTGAACTCTCGGCAATGGGAGCAATTTACCTCGATCGACTTCACCAGTCACTGCTGCAATTTAGCTCAGACATTTCCCAGGGGCCCATTAGAGAAGGTTCCAATTTGAAAAACTCACATCTGATCCTACCAACCAGTCCTGGAAACATCATTTGGTACCAACTTGCAAATTATTCTTTTTCTAATTCTAAATCCCTCACTTTGATATAGAAATGCAAACAGGAAATTTTACAAGAACAGGATTTCGGAAAATCAGCTCGAGGAAAGCTCTAAGATATAAATATTAAAAAGAAATTCAGATAGTAACCATAGCCTGCCCCACGTGTTTCAAGTTCTGACTTCAAGTTTGGTCATTCAACTCTAAACCAAACTAACAGAAGATGGTAGCCCAAGGCAGATGGAACCCTCCGGCAGCATCTGCATTAAAGCAGCAGCAGAAAACTAATGAGTATGTGGAGTTCCTTCCAGAGTTAAGGACCATGAAAACCCGAATTGCACTATTAAAATACACACCCATTGCTCCTACTCAATGAAGCTAACCTAAAGAAAAGTGCAAGTACATACTGCATAGGAATAGGCAAAGAGTAGATCCTCTGGCAAAGGAAATGCATAACTTTTATTGTCAACAGGTTAAAAAAAAAGTTAACACCCTTCAGATTACTGTTGTGAAAATCCTAACATTCAGTTTAGAATTAAATACTATCCCATAATTATATCATTATTGGAAATTATACTCTCTTGGCCTTAATGTATGTCAGGTGCCCTCAGTCTACACTTTCTAAAGTACTGGCCCTTCTGAAACATTAGTGTCATAATCACTATTTAAAACAGTAACGGTAGCAAAAATCAATTTAATAAATAAAATAGTATACATTAGGGACTTTTATCTGTAAGGGTTTTTTTTAATTAAAAAAGGCATTTGCCATCAAATGTCAATAAATCAATGAACAAACAAAACTACTATTAATAGAAATGAGTTAAAAAAACACATCAAGCCTATTTAGACTAAATGTGTATAGGGGTATTTGGTGTGCATGTGTGCCTTATTATAGATGAGTATAATTTTATACCAAGTTGACTGTCTTAGATTAAAAAGAGAACATTAGGGGCTGGTACTGTGGTGTAGCAGGTAAAGCTGCTGCCTGCAATGACAGCATTCCATATGGGTGCTGGTTTGAGTCCCAGCTGCTCCACTTCCAATCCAGGTCTCTGCTATGGCCTGGGAAAGCAGTAGAGATAGCCCAAGTCCTTGAGCCCCTGCACCTACATGGGAGACCCGGGAAAAGCTCTTGGCTTCAGATGGGCACAGCTCTGGCCATTGTGGCCATTTGGGGAGTTAATCAGCAGATGAAAGACCTTTCCCTCTTCTATGCCTCTCTGTAACTCTGCCTTTCAAATAAATAAATCTTAAAAAAAAAAAAAGAGAGAGAGAGAGAGAGCATTAGTGTTTCTGTGTACCACGAATTCTAGGAGGTTTGCCACCTGAACATGTTTGAGATCTAGTGCTATATTTATAAAAACTTAATGGTAACAGAGCTCCAAATGTTCAGAAAAACAGCTCCTGTTAGATACTAAACAAGGGAATCATCAGATACATGATGATATATTTCTGTTCTCTGACAACTGGAGTTCACTAAAAATTCATTTCTTATCTTACCTAAGTATAATTACAGAGTATGTTTGCTCTTGCAGAAGGGTTCTTTCAACTAACTTTCAACCGCAAGCAACCAAAATTAGTAGAATGACAGACAACACTGACTTATACACAGGCCCTTTTTGTTAGGAAACAATTTATAGCTACAGAATCAAAAGATTCCCTCAGGGTACAGGTAGTAAGTTCAATGCACTTCACAATGTCACTTGAGAAAGACTGTCTTCCCTTCCCACCTATTCCCCAGTTATAATTATATAATTAAAATTTAAATAATTTAAAATAAATCTTATCAAAAGAAAATCTAAAGTTACAATGAGAAATTCTCAACTCTATTATCTTATCGTGTGGGCACATATTTTAAATTGCAGCACTAAATGATCTTTGCCTTTTAGAACAATTAACATTGTAACCTAAACAATCAATTTTAACAGAAAATTGGCATGAGTATATATAGACTGCATATGTCTGTTTATATACAGAAGTAGTTCATGGATTAAAAAAATTTGTGTACAAAAAAATGTTTAAATCCATGGTGGATGAGATACACAGAAGCACACACATACAGCAAGGTCCAGTTGACCGACTCACTCCACAGTGCCAGTGCTGGGCCAGGAGGCCCAAAGACAGCACCCAGGAACACAACCTGGATCTCCTACAAGGGCAGCAGGGATCCAATTACTTGAGTCATCGCTGCTACCTCCCAGGGTCCACCACTGCAGGAGTCAGGAGCCGAAGTCTGGAATTAAACCAGCAAACCTTTGGAGACTTTAATAATGATACCTGTTATACTTAAGATGTGTCTTCAAAGAAAACATGAAACAGGATCATTTAAAAAGAAACAGCAATGAAGAAGTAAGAAGAGGGACTTGTTTCTGGAAAGGGGATGAAGCTAACTTCAAAAAATAATGCACCAAACAATATCCTGACAGAGTGGTAACCAGGACCAAACCCTCAGTTCTAGAGAGTCTCTTCATGGTGAAAAGTCTTATCTGTAGACTTCAGAATGCTGACCTCCCTAAAACCCTCTCGCAAAAAGGAAAGTTCGTTAGATCTGCAGATTCTTAGCTGAAGCCAAGGAACATGAGGGTAATTAGATTCAAAATTCTTAAGCATGCTAATCTTGTACTTGATGGCCCAAGAGATAGAGGTAGGTGGCCTAGAAAACCATATGGAGATGTGATGAAAATTGATTTCCAGAAGCCCTAGTTAAGGTATATATGGAGAGCTATATACCACTTGAAATCTATTTTAGAAATCTTCTTGTACTTTTTAAATGTTCCCCTGAAATATATTTAAGCCATAAACTGAAACTCTGGCAATCTACAAATCTGCTCAGAATAAAGTTTGTAATTATACATGGCTTCCAGTCCACCAGATCCATACCTTTGCAATTCCAGCAATTAGTAAATGCCTAGATACACAGTGGGGGTTTGGCTTGACGATACAAACAACTGAAAAAGGGCAAAGCAGTCGGACAAACAGCTCATACATAAAACAACTAGTCCTGCATACAGAGATTTTCCGATGCTTTTCCTTGAATGATGGCAAAAAGCAGAAAGACAAAACATATGGCAGAGAAATACCCTTGAGACTCCTGCAAAGTTATACATTAACCTCATAACTAATTTTCCTTACTGTCATCGAGGCATGTAATGATTTGCCTGGGCAAAGCTACGAAAGTTTGAAATTAGCCATTATTAAGGCTAAATAAACTACTTTACTTTTAAATGGCTATAAGCAAATGATCAAATTCCTATAAAAAGAAAACAGAAAAGAATATTTAATGTCTCCTGTGTATTATCTTGTACTCAACTTCATTTACTAAATATCATCCATTAAAAGTCATCATTATAGTATTCATTTCATACATTTAAATACAGATTTCAAATGGATTTAAGTTTCATTACCTTCTTAATATCACAAAACAAACGTTTCAGGCACAAATCAGTCCCATCCCTGTAAAATCCATTCCTTTGCATTTCTCATCCTGTCTCTCACATAATAAATGAACAGAACAATTTAATGGGACACATTAATGATGAATGAATCAAACAAGCCAAAGAATCCCAAATGACAATCCTGTGTAAACCAGGACGGCACTTCTGGTCCGTGCCTGACATGTCTGTCCCATCGTCCCTATGGGCTGGTGGGAGCCCACAGGGAGAACAGCCAGGCATGAGAAGTCAGAACCCACACAGGGTAAGGTGGGGCAGAGATGTACTCTGCATATGGAAACCCAATACGCTCATCAGGGTTGTCCATCTCAGGTGACATGCGGTCCAAATCACAGATCACGTACCTGGGCAGCAGAACAGGAAAGATGGTTATACACAGTAGGAAGAAGAAAATCAGTAACTGCATTAAGGGTAACAACATTTGCACGCCTTCTCCCTGCTAGAGAAGGAGTTTCAAATACAAAAACAGAGAAAAATCAGATGAACCCTGTGGTGCTAGATTAAAATTAGAGATGTTGGTGTGAATAAGTGGCTTTCAACACAAACATATGGTTATACAAATAGATACAGATGTAAACATTTGTATGCTATATACATGTGCCTGTAAGCATTCTGTTATCAATCAGGAGGGTGTGAGCAACAATGGTCCCATAACAATAATCATACTCAATGCCCATAACGTGATTTTTCTAGTGTAAAAAAACTAAATCAGAGAGGAGCCAGCATTGTGGCATAGTAGGTTAAGCTGTGACATAGTGGGTTAAGTTGCTGCCTGCAGTGCCAGCATTCCATATGGGTACCAGTTTGTGTCCAGGCTGCTCCACTTCCAATCTAGCTCCTTGCTAATGGCCTGAGCAAAGCAAGGGAAGATGACCCAAGTGTTTAGATCCCTACCATCTACATGGGAGACCTGGAAGAAGCTCCTGGCTCCAGGCTTTAGCCTGGCCCAGTCTTGGTCATTGCTGCCTTCTGGGGAGTAAACCAGAACACAAAAGGTGTGTGTGTGTGTGTGCATGTGTTTGTGTGAGTGTGTGCCTGTCCCTCTCTCTCTCCAAAACTCTGAATTTCAAATAAATAAATAAATATTAAAAATAAAAAACTAAATCAGAGAAATAGCCAGCTCTGGGGCTGATGTAGAGATAACTTGCAAGTGCATCTCCTTTTGAAAATAGCCAATTTCAATTTTTTACTCAATCAAAATGGCTATTAATTAGAATATATACCCAAGGTTTACCTATGAAAATTTACATTTCAAAAATACTTGATTGGCTGGCCCCATGGCGTCAGCGCCGGCACACCAGGTTCTAGTCCCAGTCAGGGTGCCAGATTCTGTCCCGGTCGCTCCTCTTCCTGTCCAGCTCTCTGCTGTGGCCTGGGAGTGCAGTGGAGGATGGCCCAAGTCCTTGGGCCCTGCGCCCGCATGGGAGACCAGGAGAAGCACCTGGCTCCTGCCTTCAGATCAGCGCAGTGCACCGGCTGCAGCATGCCGGCCACAGCGCTGTTGCGGGGTGAACCAACGGAAAAGGAAGACCTTTCTCTCTACCTCTCTCTCTCACTGTCAACTCTGCCTGTCAAAGAAAAAAATAATAATAATAACTACATGATCAGGGCCAGCATTGTGGCATGGCAGGTAAAGCCACTTGCAGTGCGGGTATCCCATATGGGTGCCTTTCGAGTCTCGGCTGCTCCACTTCCGATCCAGCTTTCTGCTATGGCCTGAGAAAGCATCAGATGATGGCCCAAGTCCTTGGGCCCCTGCACCTGCGAGGGAAACCAGGAAGAAACTCCTGGCTCCTGGCTTCAGATCAGCACAACTTCAGCCGTTGCAGCCCACTAGGGAGTGAACCAGCGGATGGAAGACCTCTTTCTCTCTGCCTCTCCTTCTCTAACTCTGACTTTCAAATAAATAAATAAATCTTAAAAGAAAAACAAAACAAAACAAAACAAACTGGGGCCGGCACTGTGGCGTAGCGGATTAAAGCCCTGGCCTGAAGCGCCAGCATCCCATATGGGCGCTGCTTCTAGTCCTGGCTGCTCCTCTTCTGATCCAGCTCTCTACTATGGCCTAGGAAAGCAGTAGAAGATGGCCCAAGTGCTTGCGCCCCTGCACCCATGTGGGAGACCTGGAAGAAGCTCCTGGCTCCTGGCTCCGGATGGGTGCAGCTCTGGCCGTTGTAACCATCTGGGGAGCGAACCAGCAGATGGAAGACCTCTCCCTCTCTCCCCACTCCCTCTCCATCTTTCAAACAAATAAAATCTTTTTTTATTTGACATGTAGAGTTATAGACAGTGAAAGAGAGAGAGACAGAAAGAAAGGTCTTCCTTCCATTGGTTCACTCTCCAAATGGCCATTACGGCCAGCGCTGTGCTGATCCAAAGCCAGGAGCCAGGTTCTTCTTCCTGGTCTCCCATGCGGGTGCAGGGGCCCAAGCACTTGGGCCATCCTCCACTGCCCTCCCAGGCCACAGCAGAGAGCTGGACTGGAAGAGGAGCAACCAGGACTAGAACCTGGTGCCCATATGGGATGCTGGTGCCGCAGGCAGAGGATTAACCAAGTGAGCCATGGCGTCGGCCTCCAATAAAACAAATCTTAAAAAAAAAAAATGAAACTACATGATCTGATAGCAGTAAGTGTTGAATCCAAACTGAGGCTTCAACACTTGCCATACATGCAATTTTTATCATTAAAAAATTACAGAAAAAAGAATCTAATCACGTATGTAGCTGGTTAAATTAAGAAATTGGAGTAAATCCTTTGATATACCATCAACTTTTGCTAAATATAAGCAATCACTGCAGAGATACGACTTGGAATACCCATGAGGACAGAAGATGTTCCTTTTACAGACAAACTCAATGTTAAAACCTAAAATCTCTCAGTGATTTTTCTGACTACTTAAAAATCTACTTCATATGAGTGAAATTGAACATCTTATTTGACTGTTAGCAATGTTAGTAAAATGGCACAGTCTTGTCCGTGGCGCGATCTACACCCCAGACACCATCCTAGGCTCTAGCCCCGCTGCCATTGCTGGAAGCTTAGTGGCCCAACCACAGTTGTCAGTTCCACCCCCATCCTAATGAGATTCACTGCTCCTACTTCCCTGCCTGCCCCTGGCCAAGTTTTAAGAGGACCTGTTCCTGAACACAGGTTTCTCTTTTTTTCTCTCTTTTTCCTTTCTCACCCCTCCCCTCTGGTCTCTTGGGCTTCCCCCACCAAAAAACTTTGGGGAATCCCATGGGTGTCCCAGAAGAGTTACAGAGCACCGCTAACCGAAAAACAAAGAGAAAAAGCAAAACCAAAATGGAGTTACTTAAGCTAAGCAAAGCCAAAATGGAGTTACTTAAGCCAAGGCCACTAACTCCAGGAACTGCCTGGACCATCTGTCAGAACAGACACAGGTGGTGAGGCCTGATAAGGACTGGGAGACATTATATCATAAGAAGCAGCCAACCAGCTCACTACTGCATTACTTCACCCACAGTACTGCACCACGATTGGCCACACCCAGGAGACCCCTGAAACACTATTGGTCACACCCACACACCAACATCTGGTTGGTGACACCCCAAAGGATGAGCTTGTGGTTGGTGACACACCAGGGCACCTTCGCTGCCCACCTACCCCAGAGGGGGGATAAAAAAGCAAGCCTCACAACTGCTCTTTATCCCCTCGGGGACCATGGCTCAGTGCAAGTGCAACTCTGCCCAAGTCTCCACTGACTGAAGCTCTGCTCGCCTCTCTGCTGGAGCCAACTTCGCCTGGATGTCCCAGCCACTGCCGAAGATGACATCGGAGCCAAACCAGACCTCTCATCAGGTGACCTCTCCAACCCTTCACCTTGCCATCCGTCTTGGAACTTTGAGCCTACTGCCCAGACTGCCAGTCATCCCAAGACTCCTGCCTCTAAGTGACTGTTTTCAGATCCGTTTCTCCGAGTGGTAACGTAACGGAGACTTTGGACTCTGGAATTGGACTTTTCATGAACGTGATATGGACCTTGAGAACACAGCATTCATATTACATCCTTAGCCATGAGTTTTAGACTGATTATGCTTTTATGCTTTGAATGTGTTATTACCATTGCTGGACATTTCTGGAAATTGCCTTTCTCCTAGATGAGTGTTATGACCTGTGGACTAACGACATATTGAGTGGTATTGACCTTCAGATGTGTGCACTGAATATATATATTGAATGGTATTGAGTATTAATAATGAATTATACTGAAAAGACTATCACGATTCTGTGTGATTCCTCCCCATGCATTAGCCTTGTCAAGCTGCGTGCCAAGTGGCACTCACGAAAAAAAAGCTTCCCTTACCTGGAGTTTGGTGTGTCGTGTGGCAGCTTTGTACCAGTTACTGTGTACTTTCCTGATGGCCTATATATGGTTTTTTACTTTTTCTTTGTTGCACTCTTTTTTTTTTTTTTTTTTTTGGACAGAGTGGACAGTGAGAGAGAGAGAGAGACCGAGAGAAAGGTCTTGTTTTGCAGTTGGTTCACCCCCCAATGGCTGCCACGGCCGGCATCCGCGCTGATCTGAAGCCAGGAGCCAGGTGCTTCTCCTGGTCTCACATGTGGGTGCAGGGCCCAAGCACTTGGGCCATCCTCCACTGACCTCCCGGGCCACAGCAGAGAGCTGGCCTGGAAGAGGAGCAACCGGGACAGAATCCGGAACCCCGACCGGGACCAGAACCCGGTGTGCCGGCGCCGCAAGGCGGAGGATTAGCCTATCGAACCATGGCACCGGCCTTTGTTGCACTCTTGATTTACTAAACCCATTAAGCCTTTTTGACTATAATGCAACTTTAAAATGTTACCTCAAAAATATTATAAAGTTAAAAAAAAAACCAGCACTATCAGACGTCCTGAAAACTATTTAATGAGATATCCAAACACCTGAAAACCTTTGCTGAACACATTATTCATATAAATGCAAATTAAAACCAAAATGAAGTCATATTACAACTAAGAATTTCATTTTTACTAAAGTAAAAAATATAAAAACACCAAGCATTGGCATAAATATGAAGCTACTTTCACCCACTTCCCATTGGGAAAGTGTTTGGCAGTTTTCACTAAAGCTGAACCTTCATCTACCCTATGACCCAAGAATATTGTACCCAGGTATACTGCAACAGAAATATCTACTAAGTGACAAATGTAAATGATCATTAACAAGAGAAAAGATCAACAAATGTTAGTTAATTCATATGATGGAATATTACACAGAAGGAAACAACTACTGTTAGAAATAATATCATGGGTAAATCTCACAGACTGTATGAAAAAGTCAGACACTAAAGGGTACACACTGTATGACTTCACTCAATAAAGTTCAAGAACAGGTACAACTAGTTGATAATGACAAATATCAAAATAGGAGTACTACAAGGCCTCAAAAAATTCAGTCTGGGACTAGATACAAGAAGGGGATACTAAAAACATCCTATGTGTTGATCTGGGCAATAGATACACCGCTACCTACATATCCATAAATATATCACGTTCTACACTTAGGATGCTGGCTCCTTAAACTGTGACTGAATGTTGACTTCAATAACCTACTTTGTAAAACCAAGCTTTCAGAGGGTGACAAAGACAGGCACAAAAATACCATTTACATTTAAATGAGGAATTTTGTTTATTAGTATAGGGGATATACTCTTTGAAATGGCTGAAATGTGTGCCACCCTGCAAACATACGATTATTCCAGGTAGCAGCGGGCAATTCTATCTCTTGAGAAATAAAGAAGCAGGGGGTGAGCATTTAGCACAGTGACTAAGACACTGCCTAGGATGCCCACAGCCCATGTCAGAGTACCGGGATTCGAGTCCCACCTCCTCTTCTGATTCCAGCTTCCCGTTAATACACACTCTTGGAGACAGCAGGTGATAGCTCAGGTCACTGGATCTTTGCCAGCCACATGGAAGACAGGACTTCAGTTCTGGGCTCTTAGCTTTGGTCTGGCTTACCGCTGGCTGTTGTGAGCATTTGGGGAGTGAATGCTTTCTGTCTCTGTATGTCTGTCTGTAACTCCCTTTCCTGTTTTTCAGACCAACAAATGAAAAACAATTTGTTAAAAAGAAATGAAGTAACAAAATAAGGGGAATTCAACTAATTTGTGGAAAATGCCCGTGGTATTTAATTCCATTTTCCATGAACTTTTTGAAGCACCTTCATATATTAAGTGGGTGGTGGGGGACAAGTGTGGTTTGAGAATGCCTTAGATCCTAGCAGAAGACAAGACTTGGAGGGTAAGAATCCCAGAAGACTGGCAAGTGCTGGTGGCAGGGGTAAGGACAGTGGATAACTCAGAGGCTCTACATTTTGGAACACAGGATCAGAAGAATGAATTATTCTCTAGTTTATGATTTTTCTTTAATAATGCAAAGTGCATGCACAAAGCTCACCCTCTCTCCTCCTATTCCCCTTGTCCCATATGCTTTAAAACAATGCACAGTTCCCAAGCATATAAGCTGCTACTAAAGGAGGCAAAGGAAAGCTAACAAGCATCAACATCATAATCACTGGTGAACAAATAGACACTACTAAAACCAAGGCCTTCCTTCACTTGGGGCCTTAGATTCACTAAGATGAATAAAGTGACTTTTTTAATGTGAGTGACCTAAATTCTTGACGCCTGCTGCATTAACTTGGCACAGCTTACAGCCTACCCACTGCATGTCAGTATGTTACGGAAGGGACAGAAGCCTGCTACATTGCTACACTCCTCTGGTGGCCTGAGAGGAGGACCCTGCAGTAGCTGTCTATGAAGCTCTGAAACAGAACCATTCTTACTGAAAACAACCCAACTTCTGTATAGTCTTACTGGTTTTGAAACTCCCTGGTGTTCATGCTGCGAACACATCTCTCAGATCCAGAATCTGGCTAACACAGAATTTATAGGAAGCCTATTTCATATCAGCCTGGTGGAGCCCAGTTCCTCTTGAATGACAAATTCTTTTCATAAACATAACTGATCAACCCCTGTTAACAATCCAGGACTTCAGAACTTGCTAGAATTTGAAATTAAAGTATTACAGATTATAAGGCCACAGTCTGAAAATATAATCCATATCCTACAAGAACTCCAGCACTCTCCCACCTGAAGGCCAGTCTATGCATTTAAGACAAAAGCTCCCCTTGGGCTGGTGCTGTGGCACAGAGTAAGGTTAAGCCACAGTCTCTAGTGCCAGCATCCCTTATGGGCACTGGTTCAAGTCCTGGCTGCTCCACTTCCAATTCCAGCTCCCTGCTATGGCCTGGGAAAGAAGAAAATGGCCCAAGCGCTTGGGCCCCTGCACCCACATGGGAGACCTGGAAGAAGCTCCAGGCTCCTGTCGTTCCATCAGCCCAGCTCCATTTGGGTAGTGAACCAGAGGATGGAAGAGCTCTTCTCTCTGCCTCTGACTCTCTGTAACACTGCCTTTTAAATAAATAAATAAATCTTTAAAAAAAAAAAGACAAAAGCTCCTCTAGAGGTAATTGGTTTGTGAAAGCCAAAAGTTTATCTGCTGCCCACTGGCATTTAACTGCTCTAATACTTCAAAGGCTGATATTATGGTTCATTATATTTGAGCTCCAAACATCTGCAAACATTCGTAAGTATTTTCAATTCAAATTTAACTGAATTTTATTGAACACAAATGGAAACAATAAACACCGTTTAGAAAAATGAATGGACTATTCCTATCACCAAAGCCGGACTACAAGGATTTGTGGAGTAGCACACTCTTGTGTTTGTGTGTAATACTCCTACATTCATACAGCACTGCAATCCCATTAGCAGCAGGCTTAAATTAATAAAATTGTTTGTCTTGTCAGCTTGTGTTACACGTTGTACAAACTTGTTAGATAATCAGCAGAGGCATGACAATTCATTATCCTACAGGGAGCCAGTCTGAAACCAGCAGCTTCCGCTTACAAACGGAGCCACCACATCAAATTAGACCATCATTTGCAGCCGGCTCCTGCCTACTCTGAAGGGCACAGACACGGAAACTCTGCATACATCCTACTGTTCACCTGCAGCAAAAGAGATTCTAAATCTCACTCCCAAATGCAAAGCACCAATGGCTGCATATCAGCGACAGGATGGTAATTTGTAAAGTGCCTGAAACCAGCCAAATTCAACTTTTTCAAGTCTTCAGCTTGGCTGGCAAGGGCAAAGGACGCAGCCAGATATTCCACTGGGTTTCCAGCATCAGTGCTCTGATCTCAAAACCACCAAATATTATTCTCCAGCAAAGAAGCGGAAAGGGGGAGAGATGACCCTTTCCTGGACAGTACTCCCTTTTGGTTCAGCTTCAAATTGATGCCTTCAACACTACAACTGCACCAAGGCAGAGCATTTAGTTGTGGCTCCATCTGGCTATAAACAAAGAAGATGTCACTTGCCTCTTGGGCCCTTGCTACCCAATGTAAACACAATGGACTAAGCTTGCATGAATCTACACAGGTATTTCGGGCAACAGGAAGTAGGCATCAGCTACAATACATGCTTACTGGTATCAAATTACAAATTGGAGGCAGGTGGAAGATCACGTGTGGAATGTTTCTGTAGGTTACACAGGTCACTCCTACAATGTGGCCCCAGAGCTAAATGCAGTGAGCTAAGTTACAGCATGCCCATGTACCCAAGCGGATTTTTTTAGACCCAAAGAAAATGAAGCTTTTAGAAAAGTACAAATGAAAATGAAAATGAAACCCACAATTTAACTAATTCATGTTTCCATAGGCTTTTTCTTTAAAGATTTATTTATTTATTTGAAAAGCAAGGCTACAGAGAGGCAGAGGCAGAGGGATAGAGGGCCTCCATCTGCTGGTTCACTCCCCAGATGGCCACAATGGCCAGAGATGTGCCAGTCTGAAGCCAGGAGCCAGGATCTTCTTCCTGGTCTTCCACGTGGGTGCAAGGGCCCAAGGAGTTAGGCCATCATCTACTGCTTTCCCAGGCCATAGCAGAGAGCTGGATCGGAAATGGAGCAGCCAGGTCTCAAACTGGCGCCCACATGGGATGCCGGCACTGCAGTTGGCAGCTTCACCCACTACGCCACAGCACCAGCCTCTCCATAGGCTTTTAATGCCAGATTACTGATCCATCAAACCATAGAAATTTTGCTAAGCCAAAGCAGATTCAACCTTTCTCCCCAGTTGACAGAATATGGTTTCCTCAGTGGGGACTGAGTAAATATGGCCAACCATCAAGTCTGTGTTGCTGCCTTGAACTTCTACCTACTCCTCTTTGACAGAGGGTAACAACTTCCCATCCCACTGCTGGGGTTGACCATGCGACTTGTACCCTAACCTGAGGAGTGATTATACATCGTTGCCTTGATGGATTTGAAAGTGGCCAATCAGAGTGAGTCAGCTCTTGGATGCCAACTCACTTTTCCTTCTATTATGACATTGCTAAAATGACATTTAACAATCAGCTGTCAGCCTGGATCCCAAAGTGAAAACAAGCTCAGGCAGAGCCACACCCTATGTGTGATGGACCCTTGAATGTGATAAGCCATTGGGCTACCATCACTCCAATACAATCACCCTTCAGGGACTCAATAAAGGCTGTTAACAACTTTGGTCCCACAATGGATATGGATGCTGGAGTGAAAAGAAACAAAATATCCCATCATGGAGGCAAAATAGCATCATCCAAAGCATGACAGCACTTTCAGAAGGAAAATTTATTTGACTCTACCTGACCTACTCAGCCTGAGTCCTGTTTTCCCTCAAGAAGATAATCTATACAATTCCAAGAGGCAAACTATTTTCTATTCTCAAAACAGAAAATGCTGTGACACATAATGACACCTCACATTCACAGACTCTAATATCTGTGTGTCTTCTCTGTTTCCTATCTTATTCTCAGACTGCTAGTTCCAATTCACTTCTAATCGATAATCTATATTGGGTAAAATGTGACTAAAATACCAATATATACGCTTAAATGTTCAAAGGGGCTCTAGTCAAAATTTTGCTCTGTCTCCTGTGATCTGCATAGGTGAAATACTGACAACGAGAGGTAAAATTTTCAGACTGTCACAAAATTTTAATGGCTAGGCAGTGTTCAAGAAGTATGATACAATAAGCATAGCACAGTCCTAAGATGTCAGAAACAACAGAGAGTTCTTTAATAAAAAACATAATAGACAGGAAGGAAAATGCACAAAACCAGACTGCTGCACCTTATTTTGTTTACACATCCTGGATTTTCTGTCAAAGCATACAGAGGCATATCAAAAATGAGAGTTGTACTATGTACCTAGGAACTCTACATGCCTCCCTCCTCTTACTTTGTCCTGGCCCCAAGAGGCAACTATTAATAGTGTAAGCAGGGATATGGTTGGGGGCTGAGGAAGGAGAGACAGTAGCAGGAGGAAGAACAGACTATTTTCCAATGAGGGAGAAAAAAAAAAGCACAGGAAAAATCAACAATTCAATTTTCACCAAATACCTATAAATAACATCTGGTTCCCAGCATCCAAGGCTCCAGTGGGTCTATTCTTTACTGCCTCTGCTTTCCCAGAGATAACAAGCACATTGTTCCCACACCATGATGGCTGTTGGTAAAACCTTCCATTCACACCACCTTCCCAAAGCACAAACGACTCCAGTAAGAATTTAAAATGTCTCTGTCTGAACTGAGGCTCTTCTACATCAAACTCTAAGTCAAGACACTTGACAGGAATTCGTTATCCGGGAGCAGGTACTGAACTTTGAGTGCTCAGCAGCTCTGGAGGGTAATGCTACTTGTCCCTTGGCAAAGAAAAAAAAATGGAAGTGAGCTAAGATCACTGGGTCAATACCGTGTTTATCTCCCTGCTGCCAAACCACACAAACAAGAGTTCAGGGAAAACAGGTCCTGATCAATGCTAAGCCAGCTGTCATCGAGAGACACTCCTGAGCCGACAATGGCAGGAAAGGAGGGTGATGTGCAGTCTCTTAAGGTAGGGGTGGATAAACATTGCCCCACAGGATACACCTGACCTTCTGCACCAGCCTCTTGAGTGCAAAATGGTTCTTACACTTTTCAATGACAGGAAAACGTCAATGGGAAGACATTTAAAGTGAAAATTTTACTGGATTCAAATTGCATCATTCAAAACTAAAGTTTACTTGGAAGACAACCTCACCGGCTCATTTAGGGTGTTAGCGTATATGGCTGATTTCAACTACAATGGCAGCTATGTAGCTGCGACAGAGACTGTATGGTCCAGAAAGCTTAATTTTTACTAAAATGTTAACTATTTGGGCCTGCACAGGGGAGAAAAAAGTACCAGTGCCCACCCTTTGTTCTCTAAATTCCCCCTCTACCTACCTAGAGGAAGCAGTATAAAATCCCAGAGTCCATCATTAGAAAACGCAGGATACAACAAAGCAGCTTGTCTGGCAATGAGAGGTTAGCTGGGTGTCCAAGGGGAAGTGAACATATATTCATCTATCTATTTTTCATAACTAGCACAACAGGCTCATAAAATACATGTCATTGAATTAACTGAATCTAAGCAATGAGCTAGTCCCAAAACAATAATCAGCACACCAGGTACACCCCAACACACCCAACTCATGCAAATTTCTACACGCTTATTTTTAGAAACTGTAAGACAGTAATGCACAGCAGAATGAAAACCGTGCTTTGTACATGGACACCACCATGGCAACACCTGCTGGAATAAACCCTAAGGTTCTATTAGGAAGACGATTTCCTAGGATATTGACAAAAAAGAAAAGCCAAGAAGGGGGGAGGTTGAAATACTACATCTAACAACATGGCTGGCTTAGCTGGATGCCAGCCAACACCCAGCCCTATCCATCAGATATTCACAGCAGTAAACAGAAAGGAAGGGGAGCAGGCAAGTACCAGCCTTACACTCTGAAGCTACTTAGGATTCAGGCAACAGCTGCACACCGGGTAATGCTCCCTTGAGCAGTCAGCTGGGGAAGCGTTCTGCCTCATCCTCACTAAGAGCTCCGGCTGCAAACCTGCACATGCTATTTGGACAACCAATTGCCCATGACTAGGCCAGTGTCCAGAGGCTGATGTGTAACCATGGAATGCAATGGGGTCATTTGTTCACCACAACAATCCTGGAAACCTCCAAGGTCTCTCCTTACTTTACCCATCCTGTCCTGGCCACACACTTGCTGGAAAGGGATATGACAAGGGGTCACAATGAACCCCACAGTATTATCATTCATACAAATAATGGCTCTGAGACCTAACTCTGGGAAAAATGTCTCCAGGCCAAAAGAATGGGCTAATTAATCTGCCTTGGAAAATCCTCCCCATTCAAAGCCCATTCAATTCATGTATATAAAACCAGGGAAACTATTGGGAGTGGCATGAAAATTTGATATGGGCAATGTAACGGCAGAAAAGTAGCTTCCACTCCTCACCTGACACTGGAAACACCAACACCCCATACCTTTAAATTCACTGTCCTCCTCCAGTGGCCCAGCTCTGCAACTCTTCCCCTGCTAGGCCACTTAATCCTCCAACCTGAAAGCCATCTTGGTTCTTATTCTGTGACCCATCAGCAGTCTGTGCAAAACTTTACTGGATTAACAATAAAGCCTTATGCTGCTGGATGACACTTTTTGCAGCCACACAATCCTTAAACAACTTCACTAACTTTCAACTTCCACTAGAACATTCCCACTCACATGTTGTGCCACCACCATAACATGTCTGAATTTCCTGTCATTACTCAGTTTCACAAACCAGCTCAAATAATTAACTGGATTCCTTTCTTCCTGGATCAAAATGTTAAGCATCTGTTAAATGCACACCTACAACATGACCACACTGTCTCTATCAACATGAATCAGCTAAGCTTGCTTGGTCCTGACGTGAACATTCTTGCTTTCTTTCCTTCCTGTCCACAGTCCCCACATATCAATTGATGCCACAAAGAGCTTTCTTACCACAAGGTGAATATCCCAAACAAAATACCTTCAAAAATCTTGGATAAATTCTCAGCCCTCAAAATGAAGCAAAGACTACCCTTTGGGTGGCTTTCAAGGCATTTCAATTCTGATTCTAAGCTCCCTATAACAGGCTAAGGATATTAAGGCTAGACGTACATATGAATGAATATCGAAGTACTTAGAAATATACTCATGTTTGCATAGACCCTCTCCAACTCACATATTCTGATTCTTTAAAAAAAGATGTAGTTCTTTAAAAGGCAGAGTGAGAGAGGGAGAGGGAGAGGGAGAGTTCAATCCCTCAAAATGCCTGGGCTAGGCCAGGCTGAAGCCAGGAGTCTAGACCTTCATTCAGGCCTCCCAAGTGGGGACTCGGGGGCCCAAGCACTTGGGACCGTCTTCCCACTGCTTTCCAGGCACCTTAGCAGGGAGCTGGATCAGAAGTAGTGAAGCTGGAACTCCAATCACTGCTTATATGCTTATATGGGGTGCTGCACCACAACCCCAGCCCCAGATGCAGCCAAACTGCTTCTTAATTGTTGCTGATTGTTTTGGAAGCTCCTCCATGATTCCAATGTGCAAGCACAGCTTTGGTTTACTCCCACCATGCACCTGCCACTCACCTGCCCTCCCTCAAGAACTGCTCAAATGCTATTTCTTCTGGCAGGCCATCTTGTCACACCCATCTTGAATAATCTTCTCCTAATGCATAACCACTATAGCCATTTATTCCAGACATATACATGTAGATTTGTTTTTGACTGAACTAAGAATATGATTTCTAATGCATGTTCTCCTTTTTACTTTTAAAAACTTCATTTAAGCCTGTTGCTCAGCTCATATAGAGGAAGAAGTGTTTTATCCCTTTTCTATTACCACAAGACACAGAGTCTAATTCTCACACATGCTAATGGCCTATCATTGGATTTGAAATTGACTTCTGTGATACATCAGGGGGTTAACAGATCATGGCTACCAATCCAAATCACTACCAGCACACATGTCTGAAGTGGTTCCAATCTAGAACCGAAAGGGAGAGAGGTACTCCCTGTAAGTATAAAATCAGGAGTATAGGCTTTGGTCCTGGGTAGCATCTTTAAAAAGATGTAAAGATGCAGTCTGAGGAAGGCTATCTGTCAGGATTATGGTCAGTTTGCATGAAATTAAAAAAAAAAAAAAAAAGAAAGAAACAAGAAACAAGCAGTTAACAGGAATATTTAGGAGACCAGGCCAAGATGGTAGAAGAATGCAGCCTGGGTATAGCCCGGCCAGCATGGTATGGTTCCCAGGAGTGCCAGATTCTCACTTCAATAGCCTGTGGGCATGCAAGTTTGTGGTTCCACTGGGTCAGAAACAAGGTTAACACTGACTCAACAGTTGGTAACAAAATATAAGAAAGGCAAAAGATCACAATGCTTTCTGATTCAAAGCAAAAATATATCCAAACACGGGTGCAAAGGCAGTACAACAACTATATGTGAATTCCACAATAATCAAGAAACTTTGTTCTGGGGCTGGCATTGTGGTGCAGTGGATTAAGCCACTGCCTGAAACACCAGTATCCCATATGAGAACTACTTCAAGTCCTGGCTGCTCCACTTCCCATCCAGCTCTCTACTAATGTAACTGTGAAAGCAGCAGAAGAGGGCCCAAGTGCTAGGACCCCCACACCCACATTGGAGAACTGGATGGAGCTCTAGACTCCTGGCTTTGGGCTCGCCCAACCTCAGCCATTTTGGACATTTAGGGAGATTAGAAGATTCATTCTTTCTCTCTCTCTCTCTCTCTTCCCTTCCCTTCCCTCCCTCCCCCCACCCCTTTCAAATAAATATAATAATAAATCTTTAGAAAAAAAAAAGAAATTATGTTCTTTCCTTGTGGCTTCTACAGACTGCTTCTACATTAGTCAAACAAAGGCAAAGAATGAAAAAATTGAAGTACACAACATGATTACACTGATAACGGAAGTCATCTATAGCTATATCACTCTTTGAAAGTTATTATAGTGGCATGTCCTGAAAAATTAGTTCTTTTAAGAAAACACCATGCTCTGGGCCTATACAAGCATCATTTCCTCAGAGCACTGATGTTCAGTGTTTTCAAATATGTCATAAACAGCTCTGTTAACTGCTGTCAATAAGAACACATTTTTTCCTACACAATCTTCAAGGCTGGACATGGAAGTTTTTAAATTATCTGACTCCAATTTCCTTCAGCGACTACAGTTACAGAAACATTTGTAATCCGAGAACCCATTCTCAAACATCCTTTCACATCCAATGCCAATTCCTTACTACGTGTTAAGTATAAATACATTGCATTTTGGCAAGTTACATGTAAGTACAACTATTGGTGATCTACGTGAACAAAAAAATATTTCACAGCCACGATTCCTCAGAGACTGAGGAACTGCAACTGTCCTTTGTATGGCCACATGTGCTATTTATAAGCACAGGATTCAAGGCCCACGACAATTCATTTAATGACAGGGCCACACCAACATGTTTACAATTTTCAGAAGGAACAGTGAGGTTTGTCCTTTGAAAAGCATTGCCAACTGGAAAGGAGCTCTAAAAATCCTGTTTTCCTTTCATTTCTGTATACAGCACAGCAACTTCCTGCACATATACTAAAGACACACACTCTCTGCATGTAGTGAATGCACATTCATAATGTGAACTGCATAATAATGTAATTATTCCATTTACCTTAAGAACAACAGAAAGGCAAAACACACTAGCTAGTAAGCACCTAAGACCTTGCCTACCAGTCATACTGAAAACAAACATCGCTAGTAATGGCTGACCACTCAGACAGTTAAGGCTGAATGTCACTGACCACAGGCTCAAAAGGCCTGTTGTTGCTAAATACGGACAAGGACCACAGACTGGGCAGCAATGAAGTCACATCGGCCAGGGTATAAACAGCTATTCTGATACTACAGACGACACCCATCAACTGTCTAACCTGAGACACCACCATATTCCAACGATGAATGCTGATTAGCAATAAAACACCAGCTACCTAAGAAAAAAACTAAATGTCCCCAATGAAAGAAGACACAGAAAATGGGGAAAGAAGACTTCTGCTCTACCAGCAGTTTCCATTCTTTCCATCTCGCATGCCCTCCTCTGATGAGTACGTGACATTACAAACTGATTTCTCATCTATGCATTCATTGGTTCCTGCTATTCACTCCCACCTGAAATCATAATCCCTGGAGACAGAAGCACAACAGCCAGTTGTTATGGAAATGAGTATAAGACCACAAGGTTAGATGGCAAGAAACAGGTGAATGAAATCTTTAATCTTGCTTTGTAAGAGAAATAAAGACCTCTACCTGCTTCTGTAAGACAACGATATAATCAAAGCTATGATGAATAATTACAATGCATCATAAAGGCAGGCTCACACTGTTTCCAAATAAAGCGGAAAAAAGGAGCTCTAAAGATGTGCAATTCCCTAGCATGACCATTCCCTTTAGGAGCTCCCCATAGTTTACCCACATGCGAAATGTGTAATGACAACACGGGAACAACAGGTGTTCACATGATTAGCGCTTCCTCTGCAGGTACCAGAGCTGATTATGTCAAGTGGCCTCGAAGCCTTCAAAACACGCCACTAAAGAGCTTAAGTCCGGGTCTCTGCTGGAGTCCCCTTGAAATGAATGCCACCTCCCTCAGATGTCCAGATGCTCAACCAGCCCAGGCCACCCAGAGAATCAGCACTCACGTGGTCTGACCACACAAGGTGTGAGGCGGTGGGAGGGCATTCACGAATGTACTACGTCAGCGATGGTCAGATGGTAAGATCAATGTTAGGGAATTCTGTGCCAAAAAAAGAGGGACAACACAGTGCTCCTATCAATTATAAACTTACAGTCACATTCGCCTTGTGCTACCAAGATGTCTCCCTGCATCCTGGCAAGTCATGGATGGCATGGCGAGGGCCACTACTCAGAGAAGATTCTGGCAACCTAGTCAATAGAATCCCGAAAATAAGACATAGCAACATCTTTGAAGCTGTCTACAAAGACAACAAGAGAAAATCAAAAAGGCAGAATGGAGCCCTTTGTTCCCATTTCCAAAAGGTCACCCAACTGAAGGTGTCTTCCCACTCCAGCTTGTGGAAAGGACTGAAAACATTACTTCATATAGTATAAAGTTCTCGGAATTAATCTGCCAATTGGTTCACAGGTGTAACAGAAGTTTGCAAAAGGTAATCCCGCTCGGTTATCACAAAATCTGACAGACACAAGGAACTACATGCAGTGTAGTAATCCACTGCGGCCATGGTCATCTCAGCATTTGCTCTAAGCACATGTATTCCGCAGGTGGGGGTGGGGGAGTCCTTATATGAGACATACAAATTCTCTCTTCCTGTTATTTATTTTGTGTGGTTCAAAAACCATTTCGCTTTCCACATCTGTATTTCTGAATTTAGGGCAAGAGAACCAAGATTAAAGGTTACCATCTGACAAGGGACTTCAGGAAGTACATTATTTTCTTGAACACAAGAAAGGGAAATGATGATTGCACACAAGTGATTCCTTGGAAAGAAAGCACAGGGCAGCTAAAGGGAAATCTGCACATCATCACACAGTAATGGCCTGGTTCAGTTGTTTATTATACAGAATAGGAAAAGAGACAAGAATAAGTGTCCAATCAGGCAATGGCATTGACTTCATACTCCCTGTCCAAGCCACAACTCTAACGTTGGCAACGCACAAATTTCTGAGGATTAAAATGATGACTTACTTAGCAGGGAGGTATTCACTATAGAACACACTGGTTTGCTTTGAAATTCACAATGTACATCAACAATGGAAGGCAACATAAACAAAGAATGACTTTAAATCCACTAAAAAAGAAAAAAAACATAGAAGAAACAGAAAATACTGGAGCATAAATATATTTAGCACACCTTCAATTATCTATTAATTGTAAATATAGATCTTCTCTAAATCAAGGTTAATTGGAAAGAGAATATTCATGATCACTTTGCTAAACAGATGTTTGACTAAACTTACAACTTAATCACCATCATGAAAGATATATTATAATCTACTATCATTAAAAATCACCACATATAAATGTAAGAGGTTTTTAGGGCAACTCTAGGTTCTTCATTAGAATGAACATCATTATAAATTGGAAAAACATTTGTATCTATGTGTAATTTCCATGCTGCTTGATAAAAAACAGGCGGCAAGACTTGGGGAACAAACTGGGAACCTGACATCCATCAAGAATTCTACCACAGTGCATTGTGGATCAGCAGGTTAAGCCATCACCTGCAACACTGGCATCCCATGTGAGCACTGGTTTGAGTCCCAGCTCTCCACTTCGAATCTAGCTCCCTACTGATGCACCTGGAAAAGCAGCAGAAGATGGCCCAAGAGCTTGGGCCCCACCCTTTTCACCCAAGTAGAAGACCCAGATGGATTTGATAACCTCTGGCTCCAGCCTGTTCAAGTACTGATTGTTGTAGCCATTTGGGAAGGGAACATGGAAGATAGCTCGCTCTCTCTCTCTCTCTCTCTCTCTCTCTCTCAGTTTGCCTTTCAATAATAATAATAATAATAAGTTCTTCTCAGACCACAATGCAATGAAGCTGGAAATCAGCAACTCAAGAACATATGCACATACATGGAGACTGAACAACATGCTACTGAATGAACAATGGGTCACAGATGAAATCAAAAGATAATTAAAAAAGCTTTTGGAACAAATGAAGGTGATAACACATCATATCAAAACTTATGGAATACAGCAAAAGCAGTTTATACCAATTGTTAAGAGGAAAGTTTAGAGCAATTGGTACCTACATCAAGAAACTGGAAAGGCACCAAATAAATGAGCTATCAATGCACCTCAAAGATCTAGAAAAACAACAGCAAAACCAAAACTAGTAAGAGAAAGGAAATAATTAAAATTAGAGAATAAAAAAATTGAATCAAAAAAATACAAAAGATCAGCAAAATGAAGAGCTGCTTTTGTGAAAAAATAAACAAAATTGACACACCACTGGCCCAGCTAACGAAAAAAAAAAGGAGAGAGAAGACCCAAATCAATAAAATTAGAGATAAAAAAGGAAATGTAACAACAGACACCACAAAAATAAAAAGAATCATCAGAAATTACTTCAAAGAGCTGTATGCCAACAAACTGGGAAACCTAGAAGAAATGCATAGATTCCTAAACACATACAACCTAGCTAAATTGAGCCACAAAAACATAGAAAACCTAAATAGACCCATAACCAAGATGGAAACTGACCAGTAATAAAAGCCCTCCCAAAAGAGAAAAGCCCAAGATTGGATGCCTTCACTGCTAAATTCTACCAGACATTTAAAGAAGAACTAACTCCAATACTTTTCAATTTATTCAAAACAATTGAAAGGGAGGGAATCTCTCAAATTCTTGGCATCACCTTAATTCCTAAACTTGAAAAAAACACAACAGAGAAACAGAACTACAGACCAATTTCCCTGATGAACATAGACCAATTTCCCTGATGAACATCAACAAAATGCTGGCCAATCGAATTCAACAACACATCAGAAAGATAAATCACACAGACCAAGTGGAATTTATCCCTTATATGCACGGATGGTTCAACATTCACAAATCAATCAATAGATGCCAAGAAAACATTTGATAAAATACAATACCCTTTCAAGATGAACTCTAAGCAAACTGATTATGGAAGGAACATTCCTCAACACAATCAAGGCAATTTATAACAAACTCATGGCCAGCATCCTAAGCAATAGGGAAAAGTTGGAAGCATTTCCACTGAGATCCAATACCAGACATGGATGCCCACTCTCACCTTGCTATTCAATATAGCACTGGAAGATTTAGCCAGAGCCATTAGGCAAGAAAAAGAAATCAAACAGATACAAATTAGGAAAGAGAAAGTCAAACTATCCCTATTTGCAGATGACATGATTCTATATATAGGGGATCCAAAAGACTCAAGAGACTATTAGAACTCATGGAAGAGTTTGGTAAATTAGCAGGATATAAAATTAATACACAAAAATCAGTCTTTGTATACATAGATAATGTCACAGCTGAAAAAGAACTAAGAATGATCCAATTTACAATAGCTACAAAAACAATCAAATATGTTGGAATACATTTAACCAAGACATCAAAGATCTCTACGATGATAATTACAGAACAATAAAGAAAGAAATAGAAGATACAGAAAAATGGAAAAATCTTCCATGTTCATCAATTGGAAGAATCAGTATCATCAAAATGTCCATTTTTTCAAAAGCAATTTACAGATTCAATGCAATACCAATCAAAATACCAAAGACAATCTTCTAGATCTAGAAAAAAATGATGCTGAAATTCATTTGGAAACCAGGAGACTTCGAATAGCTAAAGCAATCTTATACAACAAAAACAAAGCCAGAGGCATCACAACACCAGATTTTAAGACATACTACAAGGCAGTTATAATCAAAGCAGCCTGGTACTGGTACGAAAACAGATGGATAGACCAATGGAACAGAATAGAAATGCCAGAAATCAATCCAAGCATCTAAAACCAACTTATCTTTGACCAAGGAGCTAAATCCAATCCCTGGGGCAAGGACAGTCTCTTCAATGGTGCTGGGATAACTGGATTTCCACAAGCAGAAGTATGAAGCAGGACCCCTACCTTACACCTTACATAAAAATCTATTCAAAATGGATTAAAGACCTAAATCTATGACCTGATACCATCAAATTACTAGAGGACATTGGGGAAACCCTGCAAGACACTGGCACAGGCAAAGAGATCTTGGAAAAGACCCCAGAGGCACAGGCTGTCAAAGCCAAAATTAACAGAGATTACATTACATCAAATTAAGAAGCTTCTATAACGTAAAAGAAACGCTCAAGAAAGTGAAGAGGCAACCAACAGAATGGGAGAAATTATTTGCAAACTATGCAACTGATAAAAGATTAATAACCAGAATATATAGAGATCAAGAAACTTCACAACAACAAAACAAACAACCCAGTTAAGAAATGGGCCAAGGACTTAAACAGACATTTTTCAAATCCAAAAGGTCAACAGACACAATGAAAAAAACATTCAGGATCACTAGCTGTCAGGGAAATGCAAATCAAATTCACCATGAGGTTTCACCTCACCCCCGTTAGAAGGGCTTTCATAGAGAAATCAACAAACAACAAATGCTGGCAATGATGTGGGAAAAAGGCACCCTAATCCACTGTTGGCAGGAATGTAAACTGGTAAAACCACTATGGAAGTCTGTTTGGAGATACCTCAGAAATCTGAATATAGACCTACCATATGGCCCAGCCATTGCACTCCTGGGAATCTACCCAAGGGAAATGGAATCAGCAAATAAAAGAATTATCTGCACCCCCATGTTTATTGCAGTTCATGGAATCAACCTAAATGCCCGTCAACTGAAAGCTGGATGAAGAAATTATGGGATATGTACTCTATGGAATACTACACAGCAGTTAAAAAAAGAAATCGGTCATTTGCAACAAAATGGATGAATCTGGAAAACATCAAAACATCATAATTAGTGAAATAAGCCAGTCCCAAAGGGACAAATACCATATATTCTCCCTGGTCTGTGATAACTAATAGAGCACCTAAAAGGAAATCTGTGGAAATGAAACTGACACTTTGAGAAACAATGACTTGAACAGCCCTTGTCTTGACTGTCAAGGAACAGCTTTGTTTATTTTTTTTTCTGGATGGAGAGTGGGACTGGGGATGGGAGAGGGAGGGGGAGTGGGGTGGGAGTAGTGGTGGGAGGGGGTATGATGGAAGAATCAGGATATTCCTAAAGCTATACTTATGAAATTTATACTCATTAAATAAGTGGTTTCTTTGAGAACAAAATAAATAAATAAAAGATATTAGAAACATAAAAAAAAAAATTCTACCACTGGACCAGATGCAGCAGTAAAGTGGCTGCCTGTGTCAGCCGCATATAGGAGAGTGCTGGGTTTTAGCACCACCTCTGTTCCCATATCAGTTTCCTGCAATTAAGGAGCCTGGGAGGCAACAAATAATGGCTCACCTAATTGGGTCACTGTCACCCGTTTGAGAGACGTTTATGAGACAGATTTTGGTCTGTTTCTCTCTGTGTCTCTGTCTCTCCCTCTAACTCTGTCTTTCAAAAAAAAATAATAACAAATGTTTAAAACAAACAAAAAACTTTACAACTGTCTTGGCCAACTTCAGTAAGAAAATAACTCAAAATTACAGTATACTCAAGTTGTGACATATCCCAAGAATAATAACCATACACAGTTCAAGTAAAAAAAAACAAACAAAAACAAAAAACAACAAAAGAATCACCTTTAAAAAAAAAATCCAGAGCCCTAAACCATAAGACTATGAGCCTCCCCACAGAGCACAGGAAGCCACTGCAAGCTCACCAACAACAGCGCCAGCACCTTGAGACTTATTAAAACCATTCTCCCTAAAACATGGCTCCAACACTTGCTGCAAGAGCTGCTTCCAGAAAAAATACAAGTTACCGAGATGACAGTGAGGACAGCAGAGGCAGAGAAGGAGAGAGAGGGGACTGACCTTTAAATGTAGTGCTACCAAAAGGCCGGGGGCTATTTTGCTAGAAAGTAAAGGCATCACCTTCCTCCCCAGCATCAGAGTGGTGACAGTAAATGCTTGCTGACATTCAGCAAAATGACAAGGGCTGCCTTCACAAGATGTTTGGGTAAAAAGCAAAGCTTCAAGGGAAAACACCTTGCACACTGAGCTTCCCATAAACTGCAAAGGAAACTCCTCGGCTCAGAACATTCAAACATTCACCTAATGGACAACACCTCACAGGGTCAAGGCATTTGGAGCAGCTCACAAATCAATTCCTTCCTTAGTATCAAGTTTATGAGGTTGGCTCCTACAGCACTGGGAATGACAAGAGTCGAAAAGGAAAACACACACACTCAACACACATACAGCCAGACATCCCTGAAGCAAGAACAAAGTGGAGTGGGAGGGCTAACACATGTTACATCAACCCTGCCCAGTGATCATGCCTGAATGCCCTGGCCTTCGGTCTCTTCCACCAGAATTCAACAGGTAAGGGACTCCAAGCCAAAGGCGATTTCTCTACTGAATCCCTCTTTGCAAGTATTATATGTTGCCTTGATTAAGGCGTGCTTGAGTTATTCCACTACCACCATAAAATTTCTCACAGTGGGCGCTTCACGTTGCATACCTTTGTACGTCACATCTCCATCAAAATACAATGTTCAGAGCAAAGACTAAGTAACCAGTTGACGAGCTAAACTGCTGGAAAATGACTAGAAACCTAGCACAATTCTAAGGCGCATTTTTGCTGAGCACTCTCATACATGAAGACGTAGATGATCTTTGTCATAGTCTCTCCAGGGCCCCAATTACTTCCACTATATTATGACAGACAGGGGTGAACAGGAACTTCTTTCTCCAGATGTTTTTTAAGATCTTATTTATTTTCTTGAAATTCAGAGTTACAGAGAGGCAGAGGCAGAGAGAGTTTTCCATCTGTTGGTTCATTCTCCAAATGGCCACAATGGCTGGAGCTGAGCCAATCCAAAGCCAGGAGCCAGGAGCCTCTTCTGGATCTCCCGCTTGGGTACAGGGGCCCAAGGACTTGGGCTGTCTTCCACTGTTTTCCCAGACAATAGCAGAGAGCTGACTTGGAAGTGCAGCAGCAGGGACTCGAACTGGTAACCATATGGGATGCCTGCACTGCAGGTGGCAGCTTTATCTGCTACACTACAGTGCCAGTAGAAAGTATTGGAGGGAGGTAGGGGTAGTGGGGAATACTAGGGTCCTGTGGGCTTGGAACAGTAACTCTAATCAGTCCTTCATCAAAGGGGTTTCCAGTCTCTTCAGAACATGAAATACTTACTAAGTTACTATCCCTAGTGACGCTCAGGGACAGTGACAGTTCCAGAAACTCAAACTTGTTGAAAATGACACTAATTCTGCCCTTTGGTGACACCGCGATGGAGAATGAGAAATACCCTTTAATTTGATGCAATTTAAACATCAGCCAAAGAACGTCTTGGTGGCACATGCTGTCCTCTGGTCTTATTTGTTCCGCCTTGCATCAGTCCAGCTTTCATGCCCACTTTCACAGAATAAAACATAACATTAGAATACCTCTTTTTTTTTTTTTTTTAATTATTTTTGACAGGCAGAGTGGACAGTGAGAGAGAGACAGAGAGAAAGGTCTTCCTTTTTTTGCCGTTGGTTCACCTTCCAATGGCCGCCGCGGTAGGCGCGCTGCGGCCAGCGCACCGCGCTGTTCTGATGGCAGGAGCCAGGTGCTTCTCCTGGTCTCCCATGGGGTGCAGGGCCCAAGCACTTGAGCCATCCTCCACTGCACTCCCGGGCCACAGCAGGGCCACAGCAGAGAGCTGGCCTGGAAGAGGGGCAACCGGGACAGGATCGGTGCCCCGACTGGGACTAGAACCCGGTGTGCCGGCGCCGCAAGGCGGAGGATTAGCCTAGTGAGCCGCGGCGCCAGCCTACAATACCTCTTCTCTAAGACTACCCATGTCCAGCCATAAACTCCCCAGCGAGTGGATCTCTCACCAAAGATTAGAACACATACCTCTGCAACATCCATGCAGGTTTACCTTCTGGGTTAAGAAAAGGTAGGTGAGTGGTAAACATTACTGTACAGGTTGGCAAAAAGGCATTCTGAGGATGGATCTGACCTCATAGGGGAGCACCCAGGTTCACAGCAAGAGATCAGGACCCAGCAAGTTCAGGGTACTAAATCTAACAGTTAAAAATGCTTACCTGACTCTGAGAAAACACCGGGAATTAATAATGATGGCTTTAATAAGGTCTGCCCCCCCCCAAAAAAAACTGAATAGGCACAGTGTTGTTGTTTATTAAAATCCAAATTCAAGAAGAGTCAAGGAATCTACTGGACTCCCTTCTAACAAGTGGGACTAAAAGGTGTCTGCAGAAGAGTCCATGACAGCCCACAGACGGCGACAGCACAGACAGGAAGTCCTGGCCAAGCAGTACATCAAACAAACACGACTGCAACCCAAGGGCATCTGAGAAGTAGAATCAAAGGCCCTAAGACGGGGTCTGGGCTCCATGCCCAGAGACTCGCTTTAACTTTTCTGGTTGAGGCCTGGGCATTGGTTTTTCTCTTTCTTTCATTTTTGAAAGTTCCCCGGCTGATGTTAAGATAACAATCCAAGAGAGAGAGAATATTTCTGAAACAATCAATTAAAAAATAAACAGGTAAAAGACAAAGAGGAAGGAGGTATTTCAGGGAGTCATGAAATAAGAAGACAAAAAAATTCAATATCTAAAAGGATTATTTTCTTTTTTAGTCATCTGAATATTAAATAGCAAAAAAAAAAAAAGAAAAAAAAACACACTTGGGACGAAACCCTCTGCCTAAGTATCTTGGCTATGTTACAGATATCATTCAGGAAGAATAGAAGCTTCCCCAATACATTTCACACAAGACCTATTATGGCTTTTTAGGAGGTTATTGGCAGAAACGCAGGACAGGTCAGAGAAGTCAGATCATATTACTATGTGAATGATTTCCTCTCCCTCCTTACAGCATATTCAGATACATAATAATGCTTTATAAGGGAAGAGTTTCTATAAAAGAAATATTTAAAGTGGTTGTTTAAGAAATGAGTAGCAATGATATCTTTTATTATGAATGAACGAGAGATTCCTCCAAAGTATATTAGATATGACTACTTCCTTCTTAAGGCAGACTAAAAACAGGTGCACACACAAGACTTTACTTGGGTTAGACACCATCACTCTCAATCTGACTAAACCCCACCCTACCCAGCCAGCCCCCTTGCCCAGGATCTCCCATTTCTACCAGAGCCACACCGGACAGGTAGGTAAGTGGTTCTCAAGCATCGCTGCACATCAGAATCATCTGAGGTCGGAGGGGAAGCCCGAGGGAACCCACCCTTGGAAATTCTGATGCAGCAGACCAGGGGCTGAGTGCCGATTATGAACTCCCTAGGTGATTGTGGTGTGCAGCCAAGGGTTGAAAAACTGCATTGAAAGCAGCAACACTTAACATTTTTCCTCTGCACTGCCCTGCTGATTGAGCCTTGGTGCTACAGCCTGAGACCTGAAGCGGGCAATAGTGGCTTCTGTTCCATGACACACAGATGAGTTGCTGTGTACCATGGTCTCTAATTTACCGCATTGGAGACAATGATGAGTTCATGGTGCTTGGCATTAGCCTTTTATTGTGCTGCAAGTTGTGTGTGCTTTTGATTCCATGACTCCAAAGCAACACATAAAAATAAATGCTTAAAAAATACCCAAATTACCTGCTGAAGGAAGTGTTTTTTTTTTTAAAAAAAAGAACTTTCCATTCCATAGCTAATTGATGAATGAAATAAAGACATGCAAGAAACATACACACATGTGCCATGCAGATGTAGCCAGTTACCCCCGGACCAGGAGAAATTACAGATACCTGTTTTGTACTGATTCTTAAAACAACACCTAAGCTCTGTGCGTGCAGGCAAGGAGAATTTAATTACGGGGCACAACTTGAGTACCGTCTCAGCACGGCAGAATCTGCCAGTATCGTGTAACTGCTTTGTGCTAACAAAGAAGAAGGGGGTGAGGGAGGAAGGAGGATGTGTGAGAGGCTGTATCTCCACTCAGAGGCTCTCCTCTGACCACCTTTTGCCACCATGGCTGTAAGATCTGGGACAGGGGCCAGCGCCGTGGTGTAGTAGGTTAAGCCTCCGTCTGTGGTGCCGGCATCCCCATATGGGCACTGGGTTGAGTCGCGGCTGCTCCACTTTCGATCCAGCTCCCTGCCAATGGCCTGGGAAAGCAGTAGAGGATGGCACAAATGCTTGGGCCCCTATACCCATGTGGGAGACCCAGATGAAGCTCCTAGCTCCTGGCTTCTGATCGGGCCAGCCCCGGCCATTGCGGCCATTTGGGTCTTTCCATCCGTTGGGATGGAAGACCTCTCTGTCCCTCCACCAAACACCATCCTCATTAGCAACTGCCTTAATTTATTTCTGGCATGGACAGATGGACAGTGATGATTAAGAATATCTGGATCACCTTGACCAGTAAATTAACCAGGTGTGAAATCCTCAGACAGGAAAGCAGCTTCTAGAGCAAGAGGATGAAGTCCAATTTGACACCCGGCATTTTCATCTCGATCTTTTTCATGGCTGAATCAAAGGGTCAGAATGCTGAGTCTTCTCACTCATCGCCACACACTGTCAAATGAGTTACACTGTCGCTAGGTGGGGGCATCGGGATGGATTTATTACCCACCCAGGGGGGAGACTAGCAGGCTTCCCTAAAGCTGGGCAAACCACAAGTAGTCCCTTGAGGATGCAGACCAGGGAGGACAGGTTATTACCACACAAGAAATCATGACATCTGCCTGGACCTCAGAAAAGACCCAGCACCAGGGAGAAGCAAGTCATTAAAACAGACAATAAAATAAATAAATCAGCCTTCTCAGTTCACATAAATATTTTGCTAATCAGTAAAACGACAGTAAAGGGAATATAGAAAGGGATTTGGGTAAAATATTACATTTTCCAAAAGTTACTCAAGTGTGGCCGGGAGTCGAAAAGGAAAATTACTTTTTTCCAATGACCAACATACTAATTTCTTCAGAACCACAGAGAAGAGCCCATCCAAACAGTGCTGCTAAATGATTGCCAGCCCTGAACCCATTCTTCCCCTACCTAAAATTGCAGGCACATTTCAGCACAAACCCATGGCTTTGTTTCATCAGAATCGAACCAGAGGGAGCCGATGTTGCTCCCAGCTACACACCTGCGCACAAATTAAAATATCTCCACACTCACACTTCCCCTGTGCATCAAACACAACTAAGCCTGCAAGTGACCTTCCAAAGCCCTCTACTGGCTCCTACAGCCAGCTCAGCAGATTAGTTAAGAGGGGACAGGATGAAAGCCTATGAGGTACAGGCAGGAAGGTGGTAAGAAGAGTGAGAGACCACCCTGGGGTCATACAATGTGGCTTTCTGCAGGGAGCCAGCAAGTGGTAACTCAGCTCTTACCCTCCCTCCTCCTCCAGCCTCCCAGGTTCTCTGGAACATGTTTAGCCAAAGGGATGATTAACTGGGAAGGAAGATGGGGGGGGGGGACACTATCTCATCTCTGGCCCTCTCCCCTCCAGCTGATGGACTTCGATCAAATAAAGAGCTGATCCTAAAGGAAACAGCCAGAGGTATAGACTGACAGTGGCTAAGAGAGAATGTACTGGAAGTAATCAAAGTGTCAGTCTTTAGCCAGGGGGTTGATGAGAGGCTGCTCATAGCATGACCCTTAGAGAAACTACATGAAGAAAACAACACAGAAAAGAATGCACAACTGAGCATGTATACATCGTAGAGAATCTGAGGATGGCATCTAATATGACATGCAGATGATAGTCAAATGAGAGTGCTGACTGGTACCTTCTTGGTTGTATTCTTATTCTAAACTCCACAATCCCAAGGCATGGGACTCGGATCATACACTGAACCTGGACCTGCATTTGTCAATGGCTGCCTTTTTACTTTCAAGTGTATTTGAGATGCAAGGTTCAAGGATATGCAAAACTCAACAATCTGGGTCAAAACTTCTTGTAAATATCATACCACTTCTCTAAATCAAACAAGACTATGTTGACAGTGATCAGGTTTCCCACATACAGACAGAGCTGTATGTCTCATTTCCCACCCAGCCTGACAGGCAGCTACCTCCTTGAGATGGAGACATGGTCCATTCCTTCCAACCAGCAACAGTGATTTTAATTACCTACTGGTCACTAACGCTATTATATTTTAATTAAATATAACTGCTTTACATACCTTTACTTGGGGCAACTGTTTCCATCACAATAGGGTGCAGTTTAATAATCTGCAATGGAATTGTGCAAAGACTCACAAGCATGCAGTGGTACTGTGGAAGTACCTGCCAGAGCAGCACATGGGCCAACACAGGGAAATACTGCAGGCTGCAGGCCTGAAATTGTCCCGGGAGCCACTGTGTTCCCATTAAAGTGTCACACTGATTCCCAGCCAGAGCCACAGAAAAGAGGAGTGGACCCTGGGAAAAGATTTACCGTCTTCTCTCCCCTTTATTTCAAAAGCTGCGAGTTCAGCTATGTGTGAGTTGGAAGTGGGGCGAAGCAGCAGGCCTGGCAACCAAAGACAAGGGGCCTGGATCTCAGCGTGCCTCTCAGCCCAAGGAGGTAAGGAATTAGGTGACTGGTGAGCGTGCTGCCAGAGGGACTACCGGCCCCCACGGGACCGCGCATCTGTGGAACGAATTTCAGGCAGTGTACCACAGCACAAGCTACCCGCGAGCTGCCTCAGAACTGAAGGGACTTGTTCCAGCCCTCATCTTCGAGGCAAATTTTTATTCTAAAATGAAGACATTCTCATCATAATTGGAAATAATTTAAACATCAAAAAATAAGTTAAATAAGTTATGGTTAGTTTACATTATTTAAAACTACATAGCCATTAAACATCATGGCTTAGAAAATTATATAAAGAAAGGGGAAGTGCTCACAAAACCCTAACAGAGATGTCTGTAAGGTATTAACAGCGTTGATGTGCCTCTAGGTTGTGAAATTTAATTCATTTATATTAACTTCTCTTATCTTTGCTCCAATTTATAAAAGGTGTATGGTATATTTATAATCAGGAATAAATGTCTACAGTAGAGAATTATGTAAAGGTGAAAGCAGAAGGATAAGTGACCTAGTAATTTAATGTATGCAAATAACAAAAATTAGGGGACGAGTATTGTGGCATAGCAGCTTAAACCTCAGCTCGTGACACCGGCATCCCATATGGGTACCAGTTTGATTCCTGGTTGCTACTTCCAATCCAGCTCCCTGCTAATGTACCTGGGAAACCAGCAGAAGATGGTCCAAGTAGCTGGGCTCCTGCCCCCATGTGGGAGACCTGAATGATGCTTCAGTCTGGCCCAGCTCTGCCCCTTCCATCATTTGGGGAGTGAGCCAACTGATAGAAAAGTGGTCTCTGTCTCTGTCTCTGTCTCTCTGTGTGACTCGGCCTTTCAAATATTTTCTTCTTTTAAAAAAAAAAGAAAATAATGAAAATTAAATTGAAAGTAGGTTCAGAAACTTGTACAAAAAGAACTAGTATTGAGAGTGCTGAAAGAAAAGACTCCCACTTCTTCCTAAGGTTGGCCTGATGGGTCTATACCGTGTGGTTACTGCCAAGAAAACTTCATACAATTAGAGATACAAGAAACCAACTTAACAGTCATTAAACATCCATTGGAAATATCTTAGAATTGCTCTTGATATAAATCACAGTGCCATCAGAAGTGGTTGCAGGAAATATTTATCGAAAAATATTGAAACAGGAAAGCATGTGTTGCAACAGCAGACAAATGGCTGTAGCTTCTGAAAGACATCAGAAACAGAGAAAACCAGGATTGTGGAAATTCAACACCAAGGGAGAGAGTCACCAGCATCCAAGTTCAAGTGGCACTGCAGAAGCACTTACACCCCCTGGTTCCTCCACTTACCAGCAGACCTTACCCAAGCAGTTGAGTCGTGTCCACATCTACCTCACGGAAGAGGGTTAGGGTATAAGTGAGAGAGCGTGTACCCGGCACCTCGTAATCTGCTGGGCCGAACAGGTGCTCAGGGCCACCTCAGACTTCCTCAGCATGCAGCCAACTCCTTTCCTCAGATTCTGCAAGCAGTAAATTTCTCCACCAGCAAGGGAATGCCCTTGGCCCATGAAAACATTTGGGTTGGTTTGGCAGTTGGAATTTACATCATCAATTAATAAGCCCACAGGATTTTAAATCTCATCTTTCTGCACTTATTTAGCATAAATCAGTTCATCAGTCTTCCAGACGGCAGTTCTCAACCTCCTGCAAAACTGAGGGCTGAGCCCTGAGAAGAAGCGAGCAGACCCCTGTCAGGGCAAGCTTCCCAGCGCACTCTCAGGAGTCAGCCACCAAAACCAGCCAGGGCGTGGTGCAGTCACAATTCAGAAGGTGCCTACGGCGTCCGCCATGCTGTATCCACAACTGCTACGCGCTTCTCCACACGTGCCATAAAGCACCTGCATTTTCTTCCACCCCAATGGGAGCTGCCTGCACATGCCAGAGGCAAGCACAGTCGGTAACCTGCACCCTTTGCCGGCCTGACCAGAGCCAGCTAATGTAATCGCACACGAGGTGTGAGCCCTGCTCTAACAAGGTGCCGCTTCATAAACGCGCTCTCTTTTTATTATGGGAAATTCAGCCTGAAACCGTAAATAAAAGGCCCCTCCTGTGCATCAGCTCAGATAGCGTTATACACCCAAGGAACGTTCCTGCTCCCCAGAGAGTCCTGTTCTCCACACAAAGCTCTGATCTCCGCTCCTGAGAATTCTCAGGAGAGGTCCAGAGCTACGAGGGCCACGTCTGGTTAGCAGCTGGTTCCAAGAATGCGTGCAGCGGAATATGCTCAGCGAAGAAACAGCCTCTTAGTCTGGCTCAAAAAAGGGAGAAAGGCATTGTCAGTGACCAAAGTCCTGGAAAGACTGCTTTAGTAAGCTGTCACTCTCCCACTGCTAAGAGAAATAATGAAGAACGGTGCTTCTCAAGTTGAAGGGCGACCGAGCAGTTGGGAAACATAAACATACTCTGTCCCCATCACAGAGCCTTTAACCCAAGCAGCTGACAAAGCATGCCTTAAGGAAAACGGGTCCACCCCACACCGTGCCGGGAGAGCTCAATTTGGGTTCACTGTGAGAGTCAAGAGGACACAAAGGGTGCCTCATACCTAGGGCTTAGCGCAAAGGGGGAGAGCAGCTACGAGAAGGGCAAGGGCAGGCCCCAAATACACACTGCCACTCCGCTGTTCAATCAGAATCTACAGCGGCAACTTAATCTTTGTCCTCAGAGCAGACCTGTGTAAACTCAGAAGGCCTGGAGCTCATTTACAGGAAATGAGAGGCAATAATGCAGGGCAGCCATATTTGCAGTGAATCTAGCAGCCAACAATCCGGCAATTTGCCCTTAGAGAACTTCGCGTCAGGGGATATCTTAGAACTGTACAAACGAGCACCATTTTCCTAGCAGGGAAGGGGACAGAGGTAAAAAGAGATGTACCAAGGTCAAATACCAGCCGCAAATAAACAAGCCCCAGCTCCCCAGCTTCAGGACAGCAGTCATTCCCACCCACGGCACCAGGAGGCCAAAGGCAGATACTCCAACCCCTTCTAGAAAAGTGCACACAGTATCTGCATGTGCTTTATGACACAGATGCAGGTGTGTGCATGGTGAAAGCAAACACAAGTTGTCAAGTATTCCTGATCCATGGTTGCATGAGATCTGCGAACTCTATAACAATGTGTAGAGGGAAGTCACGACTGCTTCCTTCGATTCTACGTTACCCAAGTTTCCTGGGGCCTGGAGATGAGGGAGTGCCACTGTCACGAGGGGCTTCACATCCCTGAACTCAGGAGGTTACAATGAAGCAGAAAGGCAGAGTCAAGGTGGACTCTGGCAGGGGGAGAAAAAGGCAAACAGAACCTCTTCTTTCCCTCATATGAATCCTGACCATCCACCAAAACAGGGTTAATGAGGATTTTGGTAGGGGAAGAGAGAGGGAAAGGCAAAGATGGCCATGAAAAGAGGGAGTGACAAAGAAGCTGGGAAAAGGATGGCAAAGCTGCAAGGATCTACGGCCTGCTGCCACTGCAGGCCCCCAGTAAGTAAGTCTTGCAGCTTTCCACCAACGTGCAAATGCCCAGGTGGAACCTGACATGGCCAAGGCCAAATGAGGAAAACGCTGCCTCACCACGAGCCTCAGCCCACCCTCATTCATATAAAGGCAACACTACACTGCTGTGGGTGAGGGGCCCTCTTCCAATCACCATGGGCTATGGATTTAGAGATTTTGCCAATTAAGATCAAAATGATGTAAATTCTGAGAGCACGATATCGGTCTTGCCTAAATTGTGCAAATGTAGTTTTGCAGAACATAAAGTTGCATTTAGTGGGCAGCTTCAGTAATGGCGGCTCGCAAAACCTAGACTAACACAGATTTGTTATTCAGGTTCAAGAAGCTACTCTTTCTGGCTGAATCCAGACTGAGACAGCTAAAGGGCAACCGTCAGTTACAACTAAGCTGAGCATGCATAGGGGGCTCATGCAACATCCAAAACATCCAGCACAGCATAAAAGAGGAAAATGAGGGTAGGGGACCCAGACAACAGCAAGCAGTTCCTTCCAGTGGTCTGCATTAACAAGAGATGTAAAGTGACCCAAGTGTATTGGCCCTCAATAACCTCATCATTCAAATCCAAGTTTACATACTTGGTTTCCAAGGAAGACCCACTGTGGGAGAATGGGAAAAGTAATTCAAAGTTGTCCAGAGGAACAGGAAAGTAGCAGGAGCACAAGTCTATGCTCTTAGCATTCAGACATTTCTAAGAAAGTATTTGCAAGTCAAAACACAAAAGCAAACAAACAGGGGTGGCCTTCTGGCTTGGCAGATAAAGCCTCTGCCTGTCACAAAGCGGGCATCCCCTACTGGAGCCAGTTCCTGTCCCGGCTGCTCCATTTCCCATCCAGCTCCCCTGCTAATTGGCCTGGGAAGGCAGCAGAGGATGGCCCAAGTGCTTGGGCCCCTGCCACCCACATGGGAGACCCAGATGAAGCTCCTGGCTCTGGCCTGGCCCAACAGGGGCTGTTGCGGCTGTTTTGGGGAGTGAACAAACAGTTGGAAAAATCTCTGTCTCTCCCTCTGTCTTCTGTAACTCTGACGTTGTTCAAATAAATCAATAAATCTTTGGAGGAAAAAAAAAGCAAACAAATAAAACTTGAGAGCCCGGGGTGAGGAAGTCAGTGTGCTTGTGGAAGGAGAAGTCCCAGCGCTGAGGTGGGCACATTCAATTACATTCTTAGAAAGAGAAGGCAGACATGAACCACTGTCAGCTTCTGCCTCAGAGTTCATGCCATGCAGGTTAGGTGATGCAGGTGAGAGATGAAAGCCTGTAGGATTTTATTACAGAGAATGTTTGCTCTGTCCTGTTCCATCCCCAGGATCAGGTATGCTGACACTAATTTGTATCTTTCAGGACGGAGCCACAGCTCTCCACTGCAGCCCCAGTGACTTCGCGCCTGCTGTACTTTATAGATATCCAAGAGCAACAATGGGCCCAAATGGGCTGCTACACACTGAAGTGACTTAATGGCTTCTCCATTGAGGCGATTACATTTTCTCAAACTCTGGTATTTTCTGAGACCACGCACCTGCGGAAGAACTATCACTCGGTACGCCAACAGGAGTGTCCAGGCTCAGCGAGCCACTCACTCCTGACAGCAAAGGGTTGGGAGGGGGGTAAGAAAAGGAAGTGTGAAGTCTACAGAACGAGGAGGCGGGCACCACGCAGCAATCTGCAAAGGGAAGAAAAGCCTGGCTCAGACAGCGCGGAGGAGCCCTGGATGCTTTCCTCCGGAAAACGCTGAGCTGGTGGTTTAATGCACACTGAAACCAAAGGGGCTGGGATAACTTCTTTCCCCTTTATACTAAATAAATAAAATAAGCTGCTCTGAGTGATGTCAAGTCTCCCTCCTCTTTCAAGTACGAACTGGCCTAATAATCCTGGATGCCCCAATGGCCAAAACCAGCAAATGCAGCTGCCTGCCAGTTTTCCCCGGCAGAACACAGTGCCCTCACTCACGGCAGCTGCAGTGTGAGGTACAAAGGAAAGAGGGCCCAACAAGAATAGGACCGGAGGGGAGGACGCTCTGCACCCCATGCACTGCGGCCAGGCCTCAGGCCAGAACCTGAGGGAGCCAGGAGGCTAGAAATGGAGCCCAGGGCAGGCGGCATATCAGCAGTCTCTCCCCAAGCCCCACCCACCGCTTCAGCAAGGCTGTCGTTCTAAAAGGAGCCCCTCCAGCTGGAGAAGCAGATGCTACTGGCAGCTCCATATGAGTAAGAATGTGGCTTCCTACTAATTGCTGCCCACCTTACAAGAGACAGCAGCTTATGAAAAATGTCCAGCCTTCCCAGTCATAAGGAAACTGGCCCAGGAATGGTAGAGGGGCAGAATCAGACAGTCCAGGATCAGTGTCTGCTGCCCATCTCCAAATTCCGAACAGTGAGTCAAGATGGCCACAGAGAATGTGATCAGACATTACCTAACACTCGAGGATGAACGATGTGCTAGGCAGTTGGCTGGTAACAGATCCCAGAAAATCCAACTGAGAAGGGAAGGTGGGATGGGGCAGAAAAGCAAAAGGGGAGGTATTTTTCATGCAGAAATGAGGCATTAGCAGCACCCATTATGTGGCTTATCCAAAATTAACAAGACAGCAGAAGCAACCAAACTCTGAAAACAATGTCTCAGTCTCCAAGATGCAGCAGATGCCTCACACAAAGGGCTCAGCCTCACCAAGTGCCCAGTAAAGGTAGAGAAGACGAGAGTACATCAACCACCTTCTGGAAGAGAAATGAGAAAGGAAGCAACACACACTCCCCAGCCTGTCTTCACGGCTACACTGAGTAGGGATCCTACGGGACACAGCAATCTACCAAGTTGGCCACCGACACAACAGTGAACCCAGCAATGAAATCCGCGGCCAAAAGCAGGCAGGGGAGGTTAAGGATATAGATTGTGAGCAACCCATACACTGACTGTAGCTTTTCAAAGGAAAGTGAAAATGAAAAGTGGCATCAAAAATATGCCTAAGCAATAGGCTTGTCATGTACTAGGAGAAAAGCAAGCATCTGTGTCCCTCAGCTTCCCTTTCCAGTCTCAGTGCTGAAAAGGCTTTGCTTAAACACCGATGTGGACTGATAGCAACTTCATTGACATTCCCACATCTCGTCTGCAGTCTACCTGGTAACCACAACACACACAAGTACTAGGCACTGGTCAAGATCAGACTCTCAGGGACTAAAATTATAAACCCCATACTAATAAAAAATAATTTCCTGAAACCACAGCGCAGGTAATACACGAGGAACATAAACGTTTGGGTTCTGAAGTGAACAGAGCTCGCCCAGCACAAAGCTAATGAGCCCACCAAGGAATGAAACCTATAGCCCTGGCCGGCAAAAATGCAAAGTCCTGGCTGACTGCACTAAATTTGCCTTGAATATAAATGTTATGCAAAAAAAAAAAAAAAAGGGTAATTTATCTAAACACAGTGTAGGTAGCTCTGCAATCAGTGTCTCATAAATAAAGAGAGAAAGATGAAGGGAAAGCTCTCTAATTGATTTTAAAATTAGTTCCAAGCAAAGAAATAATCTGACAACCAACAAGGTCAACAACAGCAGAAAAAATATAGCCCTCAGTAAAAAGTGCACCTAAAACTTCAATGAATCAAGTAAGATACCTCAATGCTTATGTTTGGGAAACAGAGAGCAAGAATAGAGGTGTTAAAATAAGTTAATTGGGGACCAATCTTCAAAAGCAGTTAAAATTCTGAAATTAACCCCTCTGGTGGACTGAACTCAATCTGCACAGCGCTAATGGAATATACATTATGAGAGGAACCAGGCCTCATCACTCCAATGGCAGCAACCAGATTGAAACTGGAAGTGGGGAAGAGGAAGTGCCCGCAGAAAACTAAGCCATGTGTGACCTAAGCCAGCACAACAAGCAATGCAATTAAGAAGCAGGAAAAAACAGGATTGCAAAACCTCCCTCCTGGGATCCTCAGACCCTACTACATTGGCTCAAGCTGGGATGTTATCAGAAGCAGTCAAGATTAGCAGCGGCAGGTGGGTGGTAAAAGGGATGCCTACTCAATTGCAATATATGAAATTAAGTCTTTTGCTTCAGCAGGTATTTTTTATTTAAGCATTTATTAAGTGCCTACTGTGTTGACAACACAAGATACTGCAAGAGGAGCTGTGAAGCTCAGAAACAATGCCATTCAAGGTGACTCAAGCAAGGGAGTCCCTAAGTAGATAACCGTACAGGGTGTTACAGAGAAAGGAAAAGACTGTGGATGGAAGACTCTGTCCTAAAGGGGCCTTCAGGAGCCAGGGAATGGAATCAGGTTTCCTAGGCGCAGCAGGATGTTAAATGGCCACAGGACAGTAGATATAATGGTGCTGTCAACTCTGGAAACAATAGAGAGTTACTGCACCTCACAGGACAAGAAGAGGCAAGAAATATGAACATACTGGTACCAGGGAGATTTAGATAAATTGAGAGTGTAGAACTGTGTGATAGTGATGATTAAAGGAATAGTCAAAAAGGAGAGAGAAAAATGGAAAGAGATCAATGCAAAAGGTTCAGAGAAGAATTAGCCACCAAGACCCACTAGGAGACTATTAAAATGCCATAAAAATTATCTGAAGGAGATAGGCAAGATCACCGGGACGGGATACAACACTAACGGGACTAAAAGAATATAATTTAGAATGGGAAGAAGAAAGCAAATCAAAGGGCAACAAGACAGGCATACAGGGTCTTCTTTAGTTTAAAATTCACTTAGATCAGGGAATGCACATTTTTGGAAGCTCTACTACTGACCCACATACCAATGTCTTGACCTCATCACAAGGAGCCAGGCTTGCCCTGCAGTGACCTCGCCAGCAGAGCAGCAGACCACCCTAGTGTTTCCAGCGGTGGTACCTAGATATTTACCTGACGAAATAGGACATATACATTCTGGAATCTCAAATGGATGAGCTAAGACCCACCCACAGTCTTCTAATAGTAATTTTTTTCAGTCTTTTAACAATGGAGGTTTCAAGTGTTCTCAAAAATGCACAGATCAAACAAATCCGAAACTGGTACAGAATGCCTGTGCCAGTGCTCTGACATATTCCTACGTCTTTTGATCACAGTGCGGCAGTCCCCAGATCTCTCCATTGGAATCCGCTGAAATGCTATATCCATTTCAAAGAGCTTTTGCTTTTCTCCGAGGTCCTTAATGCCAAGCTGGAGTCCCTCTCTAATTTGCTATTTGCCTTATGCTCCCAGTCACCAGTGCGAGATCACAGTCAGTGGGTTTATTGGTTTGCCCCGCATCACTTAGGGACTCCAATCCCACAGCTTCCTGTTGCTGTGTATCTCAGCACAAGCATCCTCTGCCTGAGGGCCCAGAGAGACCGGTCATCTTGTCTTCAGAAATCTAAACTGGAGGGAATAGGTGGGAGATGGCTTTTAATTGTGTGAAAATGGCAAAGTCCCTGGGGGACCTGTACACAGATGGGAGTTACCAGCCCCAGGAACAGCCCTGCCTCTGACCAAGAAACCCTTTAGAACACCAGGGCACCACTAATAATGTACCTACCTGCAGCTTCTCTCTACTTGCACAGGAGACCCAGGCAGAGGAAGGCAGCAAGGACACGGGGAGAGTAAGCAGACAGCAGCTTTAACAGCGGGGAGCCTTCGGTGGCCAAGTCTGAATAGTTCGAGGCCCTGGTGGGGAGGACTCTCTATGCACTAAGTGAGTTCACAAGGACTGGGGCTGCCAGCTCGGTGGACAGTCTCCCCCTCCTGCTTTCCACACTTGCCAGAACACCAAGCTCATGCACTCTGTGTGGGGGGTTAGAGGGAAGCCACAGACGGAAGAGGCAAGCTCAGGACAGAGGTTGGGCAGAGGCCCTGGAAAGGAAAGCAAACCTTCTCCACTTCACACTGGGGGATGAGTACATTATGTACCTGTTTTCAAGGTAAATTTCGGCTCTGTACCTCTTTGCCAACAATAGCACCGCCAGAACCAACTTCATGGGGGAATAAGTCAGACCCTTCATCAGATGCCTGGGGGCTGATTCCTTTGTCATTAACACTCCAAGTGCAACACAAAGCCCACAGCAGCCCTGGGCAACAGAGCACTGGGCTCTGGCGTTTCACATCAAAGCGGAGCGCTCCCTAGGAAGTCCTGAGATTGCACAATGTGTTATCTCCTTTAAGGCAGCGGCTCAGAAAACCCACAGCCTTTCCCCACGACTTAGCACTAACTTCTCCATGGCAAGCAACTGGATAAAACAAACTATGCCTTCAGAGAAACCCTGATCCATGTTCAGGTTCACAAGAGCCCCATGCGTCAGTGTTCTAAATGGGCTCTCAGCATGAAGGAGTTAACACGGCCTAAGAGAGGACAGTGGACTTGACCTGAATAATGCAGGAGCACTATGGCACAGAAACACAATCAACAACAGACACATCCAGCCGGAACCATCGGAGGCAAGTACTATATACCTCCGCATTGAACCCTCCCACCAACCTTTCCAGCAACAAACCAAGCTCTAACCAAAACCCAGCAGCAGAGGGTAGCCATGAATTCCTGGATAATATTGGAAAGCAGCCACCTAGGGTGAAAACAGTTCCTTTGATCACCCTGTCTCATCCTAGGGCTTCCTCTGGCTCCAATTAAGAAGTAACCAAAACCCAGGGAGTGGAAGTATACAGTTAGCCTACGGCGAAGCCTTGTCTTCTTGTATAATTTAAGAGAAATGAACTAGTCTCTGCATGCAAGAAAGAAAAATCCAATTTGCCCTATTATGCCCCAAATTTATAGATGGCTCAGTAGATCTATATTACTTGATGACAGGTCACTAGAGCATGAGGAGAACCACTAAAATCTGCCTGGGCTTCCTTGAAAGCCAGGCCCTAGGAGGTCCTCACCTGGGAGCTCACAGGGCGGCCCACCCAGCAACAGCTGCAGGCCTTTGAGGATGCTCATGCCAAAGACTCTCCCTCCTCGCCTACCCCTCCAGTTCCTCTGCCTTACCCTCTCCCACTTGGTTCTTTGGGTCAGAAAAGGCCCTAGTAGTGTAAACAGTCAGCTTATCTTTCTCTCCTTTCTAAAGGTAGGGACCTTTCTAAAGGCCCCCAGACTCATAGGATGGGTGCCCCTTGGTAATGTCCTGAGCCTATGATTTAAGGTCATCTGCAACCATAGGTCACTTCCTTTCATCTCCCAGCAGTCCCCAAGCACCCTGTTTCTTCAATTGTAAGACCACCCCCAATTCCCATCCTTGACATTTTCCTTGGCGATTCTACCAGCCCTTTCCTAACGAGAGCGAGCACATATTCCTGTGCACACTGTGCCATACAGAAGGGCAGCTGGCCCACAGGGACAAAGGAGAACAAGAGCTGAAATCCACGCTGCCTTCTGCTTGCTGAGACACGTTCTCTGACACAAGGCTGCCCGGAGGAAGGGGTGGCCTTCTCTTATTTGCAAACATGTCATCTATACTTAACAGAGGTCGCGGCCACAACATGTGTACCTTACATACTTGGCTGGGCTTCCCTTGTAGCTGTTAGAAGAGTTGTTACACAGTAAAAGAACGCCTGGTGCTCAAGCTTCACACACATAGAATTATATACCACAATGGGAAACTGAGGCACTTTGTCGTCCCTGCATCCCTACCGTAAATCTCTGCTGATGTTGCCATTAGCAGAAGAGATCCTGCACACCTGATAATAACTCCGGGGACTTCTTCCAGGAGAAAGGCAACTATTTGGAACCCTGCAGGCTACCAATAAACTGCTGGAGCCATATCCATAGATCCCATTCAGCACACAAGTCACCCCAGGACGCTGGTCAGTCGATGCTGACCACAAACTCCGAGCTGCACACCCATTTTCATCTAGGATGATCTTCTCTTACAAGAGAGATACTTTCATACCTTGCAAATTCAAACAACTAACACAAGGGTGCTTAAATCCAAATGTGCCTTCCCCATGTTGGAAATTCCTTAAGATAAAAGCCCCAAATCATGACATCAGTCCTCACCAAATGGGCCCTGCTGAACTCCCAAGCCCACTTCTAACCACACCCGGACACCACACATCCTTACTCCTGTCACACAGATCCCCTGCAGTTCATCCCACGTCCCACATTCTCTCTTCGTGAATATCCTGCAACGTTTTCAGAAGAGGTACGTGGTGGCCCCAACTACACTTTCCTAGACACGTGTATCCTACCACTCACGCATCATCCACTGCTCTATTCGCAAAAACTCCTCTCATCTTTGTCACTGCTGTTTTGCAGGTCAGAAATTGTCTTCCCTCTCTTTTCATCTAGCTAAGCCCTAATTACCCTTTGGGCCTTAAACCGTACTTCCTCAAAGAAGCCTTCCAGGATTTGCAACTCTCCTAAATCCTACACTTTTCTTTCACAGCACTTAACATAAATGAAATGACCTGTGTGTTTCCCCCAATACATCCAAAAAGGGTAGACTCAAGAGAGTATCTGTTTATTTCCACCTGCTTCCCCTTAACTGTCCCTACAGCAAAAAAGGCAGCCAGTAAATATTGATCTGCTCAAATATAGAATACATAGGTTTGGATCTGGAGAGCTGTGCTGTCTACAACAGTAGCCCGTTACCTCATGTGGCCACTGAGCCCTTGAAACATTCCAGAGTGAACTAAAATGTGCTGCAAATGCGAAACATATACTAGAGTCCACGGATCTGGTATTGGGGGCAGGGAGCCTCATTTTTTTAAGCTTTCATTCTCTTATTAAGTGCTCAAAAGATATGATTATGGGGACAGGTGTTGTGGCACAGTGGTTAAAGGCACGGCCTGCAATACTGGCATCCCATTTGGGTGCCAGTCTGTGTCTAGGCTGCTCTACTTCCAAACCAGCTCCCTGCTAATGGCCTGGGAAACGCAGTGGAGGATGGCCCAAGTGCTTGGGGCCCTGCCCCTCATGTGGGAGACATGGAAGAAGCTCCTGGCTCCCGGCTTCAGCCTGGCTCAGCCCTGGTTGTTACAACATCTGAGGAGTGGGCCAGCAGATGAAAAATCTCAGTCTCTCCCTCTCTCTCTTTCTCTCTAACTTTCAGATAAATGAATAAATCTTAAATAAATAAATAAATAAGATTGTGGACCTATTAAGTCATTAAGTCAAACAAAATACATTACAATTAATGTTCCTCTTTTTTTTTTAAATGCATTTGAAAACCCAAAGTTACAGAGGGAGAAAGAGAATGGCAGACAAAGAGAGAAAAAAGATATTCTGGAATTCCATTTGGGTCTCCTACATGGGTACAGGGACCCAAACTTGGGCCAACTTCCCCTGCTTTCCCAGGCACATTAGTAGGAAATTGGATCAGAAGTGGAGCAGCTGGGACTTGAACTGGCACACATATGGGATGCAGGCATTGAGGATGGTGGCTTTCCCTACTGTTCCACAATGTTGGCTCCCAAATAATGTTTTTCTCAGGTTTTATTTGTACCTTACTTGCACATCTGAAATACCAAGTATAACGGACCCATCTGGCTGTCCTAACACTGGCCAGTGTTAAGCTGTGTTCTCTAACTTGTGTGGGCTAATTTTCTTTTCTTGAACTCCCACAATGTACAGGCTGCTCTGGAAAACCTTGAGGGGGCCCTCCACAACTATATTCAAAGTGTGTTACAGCATCTTATTTTTGATGTGAGCCTTCTGTAAATTCTTCTTGAGGAATTTAACAATAATGAAGATCATCCCTTATTTCCCACCAGAAACCATATGCTCTAGACTGTTAGAGCTAAGCCTTACTTGGAACTTTCTTAAAATGGAATTAGATCTCAGAAGTAAATTGTGTGTGAGAGAGAGAGAGAGAGAGAGATAAAGAAAGAGAGAAAAAACACCCACCTTGGTAAGGAAAAAAGAAATTCTACAATCAGAATCCTGTCTAACAACTTCCCATCAGCCTAAGAGAAACACATCTTTTTTCCCACTGAGGAACTCCAAAGGATTGGGGAAGAACTCAAAATCTTCAGTAGTAAGTTAATTGTTACTTCAGAAAACCTGCTATGATCCTACCTAAAACATGCCATTTCTCTAAAACCTGCTTAAAATTCATCTACATAGTCCACATTAACATAATGCTTTGGCTGATGATGCAGGCACAAACATTAACACTCAAGAATTGCGAAGTTGTGGTTGCTGTGGGAACCCTGATTCCAATGGTATGGCACAGATGCAGACTGGTGGACTACTCCCCGTCCTGACACAATTGGAGATGCATATTTACTCTGTGCAATGAGGCACAGCTACAGTTACCAAGAGAAACTGATTTTGGCATTTCTAGGCTTTCATGCATTTACATTCTCGACCTTACCACAATACTGTTTGCTGCATTAAATTGCCTCCTCCATGGGGGTAAACAGGCAGAAAATGAACTGACTGGCTCAACATTCAAATCACCCATCCTGTGTGTTTTGGATGCATGATCTGATTCAAAAGACAATCATGATATTTTTGTTTTACTCCTATGGGCTGCCTGTAAACTTGCACAGAGATGAAAACAGGGCATGGACTTCAACTTGTGAATGCTCCACAACATGGGTATATGTACAACACTGGAAAAGCAAATTCCTTATTTTTAGAACTGCAAAGGGATAAACAAAAGAGTAGCTAGTACACAGAACTAACATCAACCACAACATCTCATTTCTGAAAACCATCCAAACATGTGCCTTTAGCTCTGAGGACCTGCTTGTACAATTACTCAACAGAGTCACTTCATTTATCAGAGGGCAATAGAAAGATTAGGAAAGATATCTGTAAAAACAGGACACAAGGGCTGGAATTGGGGCGCAGGTTAAGACACTGCCTGGAACAACAGCATTCCTCATAATAGTGCCAGTTCAAGTCCCAGCTGCTCTGATTCTGATCTAGCTAATGTGTCTGGGAAAGACAGCCCAAGTACTTGGGCCACTGCCACCCATTAGGGAGACCTGGATGGAGGTCCAGGCTCCTGGCTTTGGCCTGGACCAGCCCTGGCTTTTGCAGCCATATGGGGAGTAAACCAACAGATCAAAGATCTTACTATGTCCCCCTCTTTCTGTCACTCTACCTTTCAAATAAATAAATAAATAAATGAAATTTTTTTTAAAAAAGGCTGTCAACAATACTATTAAACCTGTTAAAATACTATTAAACCTGTTATTGAAAATAACTTCAAAAAAGAGGATATAACCCCCCAAAAAATGTTCATCTTGAATAACACAGAAAAATGAAAGAAAATGACCATAACATTTGAAACAAAATTATGTATCCATATGCTGAACACCAGCTCTACAAGTTTTCACGCAAAGCAGAATTGATCAAAATTGGCATATCCATTAGTAAGGCAACCACCTACTCGGCCAAAAGACCCCAGCACAGGCCAGTGTAATCGACAATGATTGTTAGCACTTGCAAAAGATGAGTGACTAACCCCCAGAGCAAAAGCATAAGGGAATATCAAATCAAAATGACCAGCATTTGCCCTGTTATCACATACGTGAGACACAAAGCTTCTTGTCTCCTTATTCACAGATAAGTTAGACCTTACTAATAAATAAAACTCATCCAGCATCACACATACCCCAATCCTCACTGCTCTCAAGCTCCCTTGGGGGTGGCAACAGTCGCCATCTGAAAGCAGTGCATGTGGTTCAGGTGACACTGAGGCCTGTCCAATGGGACCAGGCTGCAAATATCAGAAAATAATACTTTGGAGATTAAAATCTAATTCTAGAGCTCCTTCTTTTGCTTCCTGTGAACAGGCTCAGCTGCTTCCCTGTTCTCACCTGTGTGTTCTCCCCCTCCAGCCGTGGGGGTCGGATGCTTGACAGATGGATAGTCTTGTAGTCTCCGGAGTTGAGCTTCACAACAATGGCATCCGCATTCAGAACCTGCATCACCTGTGAGCAAGAAGAGACAATGCTGAAATCTGACTCATCAGCCCTGATGGTCACCATCACACGCAAGGCCCGATAAGACCAACAGCCATTTGAGGTAGATCCAAGATGATGCTTCGCAATACAACAGTGGCAGAGAGACTATGCTGTAATTATCAGTCCCCAGAGACCCTGCTATAACTCCCCAAGAGAAAGAATGAATAGCATTCATATCTTTTGCCCAGACCAAGAAATATGGTTAACAATGCAGCTTATTAAAAACTGGAAATCCAGTTTCTATGGTTTATTGAAGATTTTCCTTGGAATAGGCGCTACACTAAAATCAAAAACCCTTTCTCAATGTGAATCTAGGAAAAGAGGCAAGGATTGGATTAGAAGGTCGGAGAACTAGATGAGAAAGAACTAAAATAGGATGCCCCAACAGAGAGCAAGGAAATCAAAGGCAAGGGAGGGGCATAAGAACTGTCAGCTCAACATGGGGAAGAGAGGCCTGACTGTTAATCTCACACTAAATTACTAAGACTTCACCCCAACTACTCTGAGAGCCTCCTTTTCAGAACACCACCCATGGACATCCTTGCTTTGGGAACCAGAATCATAAACACTGGACCTCACTCTCAATTTCAAAAAACTGACTTCCACGGGCTTACTTGGTTAATCCTCTGCCTGCAGTGCCAGCATCCCATATGGGCGCTAGGTTCTAGTCCTGGTTGCTCCTCTTCCAATCCAGCTCTCTGCTGTGGCCCGGGAAGGAACTGGAGGATGGCCCAAGTGCTTGGGCCCCTGCACCCACATGGGAGACCAGGAGGAAGCACCTGGCTCCTGGCTTCAAATTGGCATAGTTCCACTGTGGCAGCCACTTGGGGCATGAACCAACGGAAGGAAGACCTTTCTCTCTCTCTCTCTCACTGTCTAACTCTATCTGTCAAATTAAAAAACAAAAAACAAACAACGACAAACCAATTAAAGAAGAAAAAAAAAAAAAAAAAAAAAACCTGGCTATTAGGACATTCCCCTAATGACTACAGAATACAATCCCATTCAGCCCAGGTTAGCGCCACATCAAGGTTCTAACTAGAAGCTGGAATACAGCCAGCACTCTACAATTCACCCAATTATATGCAGACTGTTGTGTCAAGGCTGTTTGGTTTTATTTATTTTTTTGTAAGCAACACTTCGCTACAAAGTAGTCACTGACAAAACACTATCACCATGCACTTCCTCTGCACAAGCAAAATCAAACCATTCTAGGATCCAATCAGGCTCATTGGGAGTGACAAGGTAGTGGAATATCTTTAGGGTCCGCAGCCAAAAGTGAAAACAGACTTCACCTCCTCTTCAGTGCAAGAAACAAAAGGACAGGCTAGGCCCACCTAGCCCATGGATATTACACTGATAACTGTCTTAAGGGAGGCCTCAGTAATTTTTTCCCCAGAAGGCTTTAGATCTTTCAGCACAAAAGTACCCATTTACTAGCACTCTTCAAAAAATGGCCACTCTCTCCCTGTTCCAAAGAGCCAGCCAACCACATACCAAAAAGGTAAGTGGTTTAAGGGACAATCTGAAGCAAGCAAAAGGCAAAAAATAAATGAGAAATCATACAGGAGAGGAAATAACAGGGGTTAAGTGCCTTCAGGAGGAATGACTGAAAGAAGACAGGTGGAACCGAGCTATAACTCCACGGAAGGCTGACACGGCTGTAGGACGGGACAGCATCCCTGGGCTTGGCCACTGTGAGTAAAGGGGACAACGTGAAGAATAGCCCAGGAATCAGGAAAGCAATGAAGCGTCTCGCCAAGAACTGAGGAGACTAGAAGAGGGGACAATTTTTAATTTTCCATTTTCTAAGACTGACTTGCAACCCTTAACATAACAAAAAAGACAACCTCGTATAACCATAATTATTCTGCTAGAACCTTCTGGCAGATCTGATCATCATGAAGATTAATCGCTAAAGCCAAGAGAGCTTGAACCTAATTGTGAACACCAACCACAATCCAAGGCATGATATGCGATCACAAAAGGACCAGAGTCAGGGCTAATAACCTAGGTATGGGTTTTATAAAAAAGTGCAGGGCTTTGCACCATCACAAAAATTTAAAACTACTTGGAATGTACAACCAAAAACACAGATTCAATAACTCAAAGGGGAAAAAAACAAAAGACAGATATTATTCCCACTACCACCTAGACAATTAATGCACAGTAAAACTGTCCAAAGGAATGGAATTTCTTCCTTGGAAAACCGACCAAAATATTAAAGACCCCCAGCTAATGAGTTCCCTAATCCTTCATAACCTCACATTTGGATGACAGGAAAAGTATTATTCAATGGATATCAGAACATTTAGACAGTGAGATTTCCATGATATTTGCTTATTCTGCTATTCTAACCTGAAACCAAACGGAAGGAAAAAATTCTACAAAGCCAAGCCAAGCAAAGTAACTGGTATAGTAAATCAATACAGCTCCACATTCAAAAGGATACTCAAAGGATAACCGGGTAGACACCACACTTCTCGAAGGCACATACATCAGAGTATTTCAGGAATCCCTATGTTGGACAGGTCTGTACCTCCTCTCCAATCCAAACTCTCATTAAATCATCGAATTGCCAAAAACAGGGAAATTCCTACAATCGTCATAACAAAAATCTAGACATTCTCTGCTCCCTAGCCATGCTAAGAAAGGAATAAAACTAGGGAAAGTATCATAGTGCTCACACCTTCACCCCCTGATTCCAGAATGTGAAGATCTGAGCATACCCTGTGACAAGTTACTGGGCTTCATCACCCCTTATAATGAATGCGTTAGCAGCAGAAGCAACGGATGGATCCTTGGAGCTGTAAATTTCGCCACAGCAGCAGCAGACTCTCTGCTCGGCATCTCCCCGATTAGAAACCTCCTCTTCAGGAACTGCGCACTCTGACGCTGCCAGCTAAGCATGGTTCAGCTTTTGAGGGGAGAGGGAGGGGGAGCGTATGTGTGTGCATCCACGTGTTCGTATGTGAGCGGGGTTTGTGCCTTTGGATTCCTCTGTAAATGGTGTCACTGCCATCCAGAGAGACACGGAATGAGCCATAAAACACTGGTGATCGTCACACACTGTGCAATAAGTAAAATGCGAGCAGATCCCTTTCCCCAGCCCGCTCCTCAGCACTGCTGCAGACCACGCTTACACAGCACTGCTTCTCGCGTGCCGGAGGTGTGCCCACACTGCTCAGTCTCCCCGTACGCCAACCCGTGCGTACCCACCACGCCACACATGCCACGAGATCCAAACGGCACAGGAAAAGAAATCGACGTAGAGCAAGTCACTAGTTGGATTCCAGACACATGTGACAAAAACTCTCTCCACATCTCTTGAAAACAAATTATATAAAGTAAAAAGGGTTAGTGGTGACAATGGATAGGCTAACAGCTAGCATGGAGAACTGCAGGGCTGTGTCAGGGCAGGAAACCATCCCCCTCTCTAGCCTCCTCCTATCTACAGAGCTGATCCACAGGGTTCACAGCATGGCCATGAGCTGCTATTTTCCAACTACTTAAAACCTTGCAGCACGCAGAAAACGAGCAAAAAGCCTTTCAACAGCCTCTCAAGTGACAGCGCCTGACAGATTACCTCCCCAAACACAGCCCAAACAGTGCTAATGCTGCCAACATGGCCAATTCCAGGTAGAACAAAAGGACGCCCAACCCAAACAAGGCCTTCTACTGGCAGTACCAGAAAGTGTCCTTTGATGGGGCCACTGGGAATGACAGACAACTATCCTTCCTCCTCTGTGAAATCATGACATCTGGCTGCTTGGACGGCTCCCTAAGGTCGTATGCTATGTCTGCTTCCCCTTGTCCCCACGCCTTGACAAAAAACAGGGGCACAGTTGGCCTGGCGGTTAGTCACTAGTTAGGATGCCTGCATCTCACAGCGAGCGCCTGGGTTCAGTCTCCGGCCCTGACTCCAGACCCCAGCTTTCTGCTAACGAGGACCCCTGGGAAACAACGGTAGTGATTTAAGGTGAATCCTGCCACCCACCTGGGCAGACCTGGATTTTGAGTTCCCAGCTCCCAGCTTCAAATACCTGGCCAGTGGGCATTTGGGCAGCTGTGTATTCTCTGCTTCCCAAATACATAAATAAAGTGTAAAAATAATCACAGCAACACCTGATGAACGCACCTCTTGGCACTCAAGCATAATCACACCAGATATTATAATAAATACTTAAAGGAAAATCAGGCTCCTAGAAAAACTCAACCCAGGGACATTCCACAAATACCTGATCAGTACTCTCCCAAAAGTGTCAAGGATATCAAAAGTGAGGCTGAGAAACGGTCCTGTCCTAGAGAAGCCTACAGAAAAATCACCAAGTAAATGTGATGTGCTATCCAGAACACAAAAGGGACATGGGAAAGAATCAAGGAAACCTGAAAAAAAAGTATGGAACTTAGGTCAATAGCCTCGATATTGGTAAATGCATTAGACCAAACACACTGTACTCACGTAAGGTATTACCAACAGGGCAAACAGGTGGTGCTGGATAGGAACGCTACACTACCTGCTCGCTTTCTCCAAATTGCCCTAAAAAATTAAAAGCATCTAATAAAAATGGTAATTTTTAAAGCCAGGTAAACATTTAAAAAAATCTCTTCTAACGGAATCATTTGCTTGTTTTCTTATCAGCAAAGCAGTTTGCTAACATAAGCTGCAAACCAAATGCGGATTTCTCCTTGTAGCAGCATAGACCACCCTTGCCACATCATCCCCAGAGCTTCCTTTTCAACTAAAAGTCACCCAACAAGTCAAGGAATTGGCTGGTGTTTGTTGGTTCTCGCCCCACAACAAAATAGGAATATACCATAGAAGTCTACATAATGACAAAAATATTAAGAATTACACTTGATTCAAAATCATCTAACAAACCCATTTCCATTCAACAATGTACTGAAAGTCCAACCCAGAGCAAATAGGCAAGCAAAATATATAAAAGACATCCAAAACGGAAAGGAAGAAATATATATAAAACCCTCATCATTTGAAAAAAAATGGTTGCAACTAATAAATTCACAGCACAGCAGGATACAAAGTCAACACTCAAGAATCGGTGCTCAAAGAATTTAAAGACACAAATGAATGCAAATTTCATGAGCATGTATCAGAAGACACTATCAAGGTACAAATATTATTCAAAGTGATTTATAGATTTAATGCAACCCCTAACATAATAGTAAAGATGATTTTTGCAAAAATTGAGGCACCTATCCTAAAATTTGTATGGAATCACAAGGAACCCCCCAACAGCCAAAACAATTCAGAAAAAGAACAGGATCCTGTAGAAGATTCTTGCATCTTGATTTCAAAACTTCTTTCAGAGCTATGGTAATCAAAACAACATGGCGGCCAGCGCCACAGCTCAATAGGCTAATCCTCCGCCTGCGGCGCAGGCACATCAGGTTCTAGTCCCGGTTGGGCGCCAGATTCTGTCCTGGTTGCCCCTCTTGTAGGCCAGCTCTCTGCTGTGGCCCGGAAGTACAGTGGAAGATGGCCCAAGTGCTTGGGCCCTGCACCCACATGGGAGACCAGGAGAAGCACCGGCCCTGCGGCCGCGGCAGCCATTGGAGGGTGAACCAACGGCAAAGGAAGACCTTTCTCTCTCTCTCTCTCTCTCTCTCTGTCCACTCTGCCTGTCAAAAAAAAAAACATGGCATAAGCATACAGACAGAAGTACTCACCAAAGGAACTGAATCCAGAAATAAAACCGTGCATTTATGATCACAGTATTCAACAAGGCTGCAGTGGGGAAAGGATAACCTTTATAACATAAGGGCAGGGCAATCTGGATAACCACATGCAAAAGAACGAAGCCTGACCCTTACCTATATAAAAAGAGATCCATGATTTAAATATTTCTAAAGCTATTGGAAGAAAAACACAGCACAAAAGCTTTACAACACTAGATGAACAAATGATGTTAGGTATGACACAAACACCACAAGCAACAACAGAAAAAAACACATTAGGTGATGAAAATTTTAAGATCACAAACTCCTAGGGCTGGCATTGTGGTATAGGGGATTAAGTCGCCACCTGTGATGCCAGTAACCCTGATCAGTGTGCAGGTTCAAGTTCTAGCTACACAGTTTCTAATCCAACATCCTACTACTATGCCTGGGAAAGCAGTAGAAAATGGCCCAAGTATTTGGATCCCTGCCATCCATGTGAGATACCAGGATAGAGTTCCTGGCTCCTGGCTTCCACCTGGCGCAGCCCAGGCTATTGCAGCTATCTGGGGAGTGAAGTAGCAAATGATAGTTTCTGTTTCTTCCTCCTCCCCTTCCCTTCTCCCTCCCTCCCACCACGCTTTCCCTCCCTGTTTCGGGAAGTGAACCAGTAGACAGAAGATCTCTTCCTTCCTCTCCCAGTATCCCGTCACTCCTTCTGTCACTGTGACTTTCATATAAATAAGTAAATAAACCTTTAAAATCATGTGTTGCCAAATAATCTCACTAAAAACAAATGAGCAGATATTTGACACAACAGTAGAGTCCCTGGATTTGAGTTTGCCTCTGCTTCCAATCCAGCTTCCTGCTAATATATACTTTGGGGGGGGGGGGGGGGGATAAAAAAGGGGTTTTGGCTCAAGTACTTGGGTCTACATGGGAGAACTGTATTGAATTCTGGGCCCCTAGCTTCAGCCTGGCCCAGCTCCAGCTGTTGCAGATATTTGGGGGTGAACTAGAGATAGAAGAGATATCTGTCTCTTTCAGCCTTTCAAAAAAATGAAAAAAAATAATAAGGGCAAAACCAAATACATTTTAAAGTCCACTGCATCCATGGATAGCTTATAGCCCATTTTGCAAAACTAGCCACTGGTGTCAGTTGACTACGTAGGGCTCCCAGACATAGGCTCAGAGAGTAAGCTTCTTGGAGGCAAGAGCCATTTCCAGTTCTTTTACATCTTTTAAATGCACCTGATTCAGTTCCCTGCTTGTTTAAGCTTTATCTGGGCACAGAGGAAACAGAGCTCCTGACCCACTCAGGGCAGTGAGAAGACGCCTTGTGAGGACGGGCTTTTCCTCCACCCCGCCTCCCCCACCCATGTTATTCGGGTCTGTGAAATCTGCAACGCCCAAGATTCCAGCAGCAGAGACAAGGATGCCAAGCCACGTGCTCAGGGGACCATATGGCTACAAACAGCACAGATCAGCTAAAACGCCACAGGGAAGGCGGGCAGGGAACTGGCAGGCCACGACAGGCACAAAAGTCTCGGGCAGGCTCAGCTAATCGCTGTGAAGTGAACATGCTTCTGTGCTAACCTGGAAAGACAGGGAGCACCCTCCCTTGTGTTTCATTCCCTAGGAAGGAAAACTGCTTAAGCAGATGATGGAAATCAGGCTCTCAGAAGACTAAACGTATCAAGAGAATATTTCGTTGAGTTTCAAATTTCTCAGAGCAAGCTTCTAGGCTAACACTCTGATACATAGCACTGTATCAGTTCCAGAAATCAACTATGTGACCCTAGAAGCATTCACTTCAAGAGGTCACAGGTTACAGGTGCAGGCTTCTCAGGTGGTTTTGCTGTGCCCTATAAAATTACTTGCTTAGCAAACAGGAACCGTTGAAATGAGAATCACTATTTAGGGCCTTAACAACCACAAGAACCCCACAGGAGAACTGTTCAGCAATGACTTGCAGGAACCAGGCAACACAGAACTCGGCAGAGCTCCTTAAAAATTTTGTTTGGCACTGACAGACATTTTAATAAATCAGGTAAAAACCAACTCCAGGACTTCAGTTGGGTTCTAAGGTATAAAAATAAGGCAGATGCATTTTCCTTTCTAATTTAATGCTGATATTCTGAGTTCTAGAACAGAGGCTGACAAACTATGGCCCAATGATCATCTAGCCTGCTTCAGAGAGACCATATGGCCTGCAAAGGCTAAAATACTGGCTCTGTTGTCTTTTAAGAAAAAATTGGCCAACTGCAGTTTATGCAACATATTTGAAAATGAGATATACACTTGCTAACATTTCTGAAGAGATTATTTGGCAAATATGTTCCAAATCATGATTAAGGAAGTAACTGCCATTTTACATGAAAATTCAATTTTTAAGTAATTATTAACTATAGGAATATGGTATAGCCTTACAATGGAGTCAGGTGCACCAATTATAAGTGAGCATTTCTAGATAAAAATAAAGGGGTATATCTAACTTATTATACAGCTATCTACATAGGTTCAAAAGGACAAAGATGAGGGGAGAGAATAAGACTGCGAGAAAACTCTGGAAGCTAGAAAGCATATGGATGAGTACTAACTGAAACCACAGATGCACAAAACCTAACGCCTGAGCCAGTGGTGAGAAAAGACAACAGCCAGTCTTATTTATACCCCAGAATCCCCTTTCAATCCAGGCAAATTAGCCAAATGTGTCCAACTGTCGAATCAGGCATGCAAAGTAAAATGAAAAAGGGACCAAAAATTAAGATTAGGTTTAAATCTCTACAAGAATCACCTAGATTTCTAGATGTACACCCTAAATGCCACCCATAGGATCACTGATCCTAACCCTGTGTTGTAATACCAACCATGAACGCCAAAAACCTGAGGAAAGCCTCTCAAATGAAAACTAAAGAACCAACTCAACAGGGAGCGAATATGAAGAGAAAAGAAACCTCTAAAACTATGAAAATTTATTACTCCACAACCTGAAACATGATATTGACGTCTGAAGGTGGCATTAGATGGGCATGTATTTGGCATGGTGTTAACACGCCACTTGTAAAGCCTGCACTCCACATCATAGTGCCAGGGTTTTGATCCTGGCTCCATTCCTCAGCTTCCTGCCAAAGGACACAGCCAATGATGTCTCAAGTGGCTGGGTCTTGCCACCACTTGTGGGAGACCCAGATGGAGTTCCAGGCTCCTGGCTTCAGCCTGGCCAAGCTCTGGCTGTTCGGGGCATTTAAGAAGTGAACCAGCAAATGGGAGCACTGTCTCTCTTTCAAATAAACAATAAAATCATAATTTAGAAAATGTTCACATATATGAAATAGAAACATTTAGAGGAAAGAAAAGCTACTAAAAATGGAAACAGTATCATATATAAAATACTACCCCCAAAAAAGGCTAAAGGATAAATATAAGGAAATCTAAAAAATAAAAGTCCCAGAAATAAAGGGCTAAACATTGGCACATAATATGTTCACATATGTATAAACAAAGCACATCACTGTGAAATCAAAATTGTTGGATCAAAAAGAATTAGCTAAAACTTTACAGAAAGAATCTCATGTTAAAATGAAACAATAGAACGGCTTAAAACCTTTAAAAAAAAAAAAAGTAAGTTAGAAAACACTGTAATAGCTAAATGAAAACCAAGCAATACCTTTAATGGAAAACAACTTCTAAATCAGTGATTCTATACCCAGCTAAACTATCACTCGAGTATAAATAGAAAATGGATAAGAAAAGGGCTCAGAAATATACTTCCCAAGCATCATTCTGCCATGAAGTTATAGAATGCATCGTAAATCACAAAACAGAAGTCATGAGCTGCAGAAAGTATTGTTCCAACCCAAGTGTTAAGGCAAAGAAACTTCCCAAGATATTAGTGATGAAATCCAAAGGTACCAGCACTCTAAAAGGCAAAAAGGAAGAATCACTCCAGCCTCCAGCAAAGTATTATTAAAGGTTAAATTAGCACATTGAAAGTCTTGGAAGGAGAGTCAGAAAGTTGAATTAATAATAACTACATACAAAAGAAATATGAATTTTTAAAATTACTAGCACCAGTAAAAGCAAACACTTGTGTAGGAAATGAAAAATAGTATTAATATGCAATACCACTGTGGTAATAAGTGCCACAAGAAAAATGATTAATTTAGTCAATTTATGATATAGCTTTGCTGGGAGAATTGAGGGAAAGTACATGTACGTGGCATGTGAGTATGTGTGTTTAAGTGAGAAAACGAAATTCTTATCTTTCATGCTATGAAGGAAAGGGGTTATAAATACATCAAAACATGAAGAAACAGCAATATAAACCTTTTATTCAGGTAAATGAATGAATCAGCTAAGACCTTAAAGAGATGCCACAAGGGCGAGGGAATGGAACTAGTACATTTCTTAATAAACCTGTAGTAACTTTAAATTTGTTTTGTATTAAAAACAAACTTAAAACTAAAAATTTATATACAAAAGAGTACAGAGCAGTACTTCTAAAGTGAATGCCAGTCTGCAAAGAGATAAGGAACACGCACCTGAACATCACTACGTCCATCACCAAAACACTGGTGACACTTAGGCAGCAAGCCTTTGTTGATGAAGGCAGCGATGCCTTGATTTATATTCTGTCTCGGGCTTCCACATCATGTCAAGGCACTCTGAGTAATTAGGGCTGGTATAGACCAGGGATCATCAAACTTTTATGTAAAAGGCCAGAGAGCAGATATATTAGGCTCTGTAGGCTATAACTCTGGTGTAAGCCTGAAGGCGATAATTCTTTGCATGCTAAAACTCAGTTTTCAACAACTCTGTCATAACTCCTCAGCTCTGCCACTGTACCATGAAAACTGCCACAGACAGTATGTAAACAACCACACATGGCTTTGTTCCCATTTATGCATGACACTGAAATTTAATTGTATATAAATATCATGCCAAGTATTTTATTCAATACAAAATCCATTTTTTTCCCAATGAAAATCTTCCAGACCACACAAAAACAGTTGCTGGGCCACATTTGACCTATCAACCATAATTCACAGAAGTTGAGACAGAGAATATAATCAACTTTGGATTTTTGTAAGGAAAAAAAAGCTACATCAGAGTTTCACGTAATATGGGTGTATTTACTCATCTCCTTCACGCTTTTCTCTTATTATAAAAACTCAAAAGTTTGAAGATCCCCTACTTACAAATAAATTTTACTCTCTATTAAGCAATGCTATATTCAAATTACCTAGATTTGGGTGTTTAAGGCTCTACAACCGATTAGTTATTCCTCAGAATCCTAATTTAGTTGCTTTCTGGGGCAATCTATTCTGGCATTGTAATGAATATAACTTTATTGTAATGATAAAGATTAACATTATTTACAAAACAAACAGATTGGGATGTTGTCATCTTAAAAATGGAAGAAATCCTACAGCCAAGTTTCTCTTTTCTAGTTACCAATAGGTCATATTTAAGATAAATGCAAAAGCTATGGGCTCAATCACTAAACCTCTGAATCTCTTTCTTCTGCAATGTCTGAGTCCCCAGTCAGCAAAAGTCTTCTAGGTTTTTCTACAATATTAATTGCAACTAAGAAGGGGCTGATAGTGGATAGGGCTAGGTATTGGGACCTTCCCAAGCCTAAAGCACAGAACTTCAAAGTGCTGGTGGGAAAACTGAAGACCTGACTCCCATGTTCAGTAAACAATCATTTGATTGTGTAACTACAGCCTTGCAGCACAGAACAGGCTACAGGAACATGAGCACAATTACGGGAGTGTCACATATGTAGAGTGACACAGAGAAGCCCCATGGAGGGGCTTCCACACTAGTATCCTGCGTAACAAAAAGGAACCAGATGTCCCTTCTGGTCCACATCCAAAAGGGGAAGATACACAAGGAGCACCCCGCTACGAGATGACTCCTGGGAAAACGGGTGACTATGGCTATTCCCACGGCTACTCTGACACACCTACAGAGGACAGGAGGCCACTTGATCACCCAGGACCTATTACTTCCGACATAATTAAAAAGAGCGAAGAAATCCAGCGAATTCCTCAGAGACTTTGCTAATATTTAAGAGTGTCCAGGTTTTTCAGGTTTACGGCGCCACCTTGTGGCTTCCCTTCCTAAATGCGGGGTTAATGGAGAAGAACACAGCCACCCTCTCAGTCCAGGAATATAGATGAGTATTAAACAGGTATCAGCTCATAAAGACAAAGATTCTAGCATCTCTGAACAAAAGGAAAAATAAATTGGGAAGAAACAGAGAACAGGTGTGTCATTCAAGATACCAAAACCTACAACTACAAAAAACGTTTTTATAGCACTGCTTGATATAATCAAGGGATTTAAAAAGTTTATTCCTACCAACAAAACCCATCCCAACAAGCCATCGGTGGAAGAGAAGTATCCCGAGGCAGGACAGGGACACACACACACACACGAGTTCCAAAACAGAAAGAAGAAATCTGAGGTCACACATACTTGGACAGAAAAAACACCACAGGATGCAATTTGAGAAGCAGACAAACCCGATAAAATGAGATTACAAGCTGGCAACATCAACTACTTTCACTCATGAACTTCCAATGAAGTTAAGGCAATTTTTAGTGAGAAATTTTTAAAGTTAACAAAGAATTTTTAAAAGTCTCGACAAGCCAGACACATACACACACACACACACACACACAGGCTTTGCTGTGAAATTTTCAAGAGCTGCAGCATTTCTAATGATTCAAGTCATTGCATTTTCACTCGCCAATCAATGTCTGCTCTCCATTTCAAGAAGCACAGAATGACTTACCTTGGCAACAAACTGCTTGTCCTTTTGGTCCAAATTAGCAGTGGGAGCTACATAGTCTCTCCATATTCTCAGCCTGCGCTCCTTGGCAAACCTGGCAACAAAGCAAGGATGTGAGATCAGACCACGTCCACTCCATCTGATGCCGCCACCACCAGGGAAGCAGTTTGTCCACAACCCTACCTGACCCTACAGCACACCAAGATGACAGTAAGTGGAAATATCCAAGATGCAGATATAAACCTATGGCTGGTAGGTATACTTTGAGCCTGAACAGCACAACTAAATTTGATAACTAGTTCTTTGATTTATCCAGTATCATCTGAACTACTATTAACAAATTTAAGCTGACCCAAACAGAACAAATGTTCTCTTTGGAAGAAAAGATCAAATAAGAACACACGCACATATACAGCATTTTTTAAAAAGCATAGGCCTGTGCAATTTCCATTTCAATTACGAGACTGATATCAGCTACCAAATCCTACAAACAAGAGCAAGCATCTAAAGAATAATGGGAAAATGCACTAAATCCTTTTAGAAGCTCATTGGCTAAGAATTAATAAACCATGTTTCCAGAAATGTATTTTAAAGCACTAAGACAAATAGATATTTTCTACATCACATGAAGAATACTATGTGGAATATGTGCATAGATTAACAAGTAAACAAGCAGCTGTTTGAAAACAGTGAAAAATAAGTAGATGTGTGTGCAGAAGAGTTATTGTTTCTAAAAACAGTATTGTACCTTTTTTTTATAGAAGCACCAAAATGAGTAAAAACAAAGCAAGATGTTGTAGTCATAAAATTCACAGAACACTTCAACAGAGGATGCAATTTTAGCAAGAATGCAAGTGGCTCAAATATAGCATGCAAAACAGCAGGCAAGTCATCACGTATTACTGAGATGTGATTTGCATTCCCTGATCTAAGCCTTTTTTAATAATAGGCACTCTCCAAAGAATGGATAAAATCTCTACAGATGTTATAAAACACGGAGATAACATCTTGATTGTACTTACTTTCTTCAGAGAGAGGCAGGAACTTTTACAGAATGCAGAAAAATAGTACCAATGAAAATAAACTTAGGATATTAAGAAACCCAACAGGATTTCCTGAACTTTAAAAAAACAAAACAAAAACCTGAAAACCACAGAATAATCAAAAATAAGAGGAATGAGTACTGTTTCTTTCTAGTTTAAAATCATTTAAAATAATTTAGAAAATCATGGTGAGGGGGAAAGACAATTCACACATCCATCATCCCAAAACTAATGGTCCAGACTAAAATGCACTTCCGCCAAAACTTGTGAGTGCTTCTGTTTACAGGGACACAAGGATGTGGAAGTCCCAAGAGAAGGAACAAACAGTAATTATTCAATCTATCTTGCTGTTTTTCACTTAGCTGCCTGTCTCAATGGCAAAGTGAAGACAACTGTCAAGACTGAAGCAAGCCACAGGGCAAGCCTTGAATTGAGAGTAGAGAGTAGACAGTCCGCACGATTTCTATTCCTCCACTCTCCTGCCTACTCTATCGTCTTCCACACACCCCACCAAAGGAAGAAGTTCACCAACATCTAAAAATACTTGACCTTCATGCTTGAAATAGCCTCTGATCTTTGGAATTTTCACATTCACTTTTCTGGAAATTACTTTGTTTTGACATCTCCTTGCATAAATTACCAAGCCAAAAACATGGCACCGTAGTTATAAATGCAGAAAGTAAAAAATAGAGTAAATCTGAAATTGGTCAAAGGAAATACTCATCATTGCAGGACTGACCATGATTCCCTACCTGTGTGTAAGATTGACAGAGATGGCACAAAATCTCTGGGAGGAAAGGATACTTTGTTCTGGGTCAGCAGTAGGGCGTCAGGTTTCCCAAGAATATTCAATGGTGCTGGCTTAACATCTATAGGCTCTATCTTTAATACCCCTGCTCCAGTCTGCCTGTTTAAGACTAGTGGATGGGCAACCTCATCTTCCTGAAATAATTCTCAAGCAAATTCCATTGCAAACCAATCCAACGGCCAGCTGAAAAGGCCCATCAAGGGCAGGTGCCTGGCTTACTTAGGACATCTGTATCTGTGAGTGCCAGGGCTTGAGTCCCAGCTCCGCCCACAACTCCAGCTGCTGCAGACCCCAGCAGTAAATGATGCTGGCCTCCGTCGTTGGTTCCTGGGCTCCTGGCTTCAGGATAGCATAGCGCTTCAAGCACTGGGCAGTAAATTGGTGAATGGGGGATTCTCTCCCTGACTTTCAAATAGAAATTTTAAATACATGCTAAAGAAATCAATGAATGAATAACATCTTAATGCAAATGTACGCCCTCACTATCCAGCACTGCATCAGGCTAAGCCCAAAGACTAAGTCACTGCTCCTGTGACACCCCAGCTTCGTTTGCAATTTCCGTGTTCCTTCACCAAAATAAAGCAGACGCTGACTCGGCTGGGTGAGAGCCGATCGCGATCGCCACAATTTCCTTCCCTCCACGAGCTCCTCTGGTGGAAGCTACCTGACTGCCCTTACCTCTCGGCGGCCCTCAGCTTCTCCGCACCGCGAGTGTAGACTGCAATCGACCAATCCACACAACGGGCAAACCCTTCCTTCAGGAGGAGCTCCGTGATGTTCCCGTTCTGAAAACCAAGGCACAGGAGCCGACAGGCACGGGTGAGATTCTCTTGCAGGACAACCATGTTTCTGGACTCACACAATGCACACAGCTGCCATCTGCTAGGCAGTTCATTTTTGTTTTTAAAACATTTTTATTTCAAAAGGCAGACAGAGGGGCCAGTGTTGTGCTGCACCAGGTTTGCTGCTCCACATTTGACCCAGCTCCCTGCCAATGAACCTGGGAAAGTAGTAGGAGAAGGCCCAAGTATTTAGGCCTCTGCCACCCACGTGGGAGACCCAGATGGAGTTCTAGGCTCCTGGTTTTGGCACGGCCCAGCCCCAACCCATGTGGCCATTTGGGGAGTGAACCAGCAGATAGATCTCCCTCTCCCTAAAAGGCAGAGAGAGACAGAGATCTTATATCCACTGGCTCATTCCCTAGAGCATACATCAGCCAGGCCTGGAGTCAGCAACAGCTGGAGCTGGGCCAGGCTGAAGCCAGCAGCTTCTTCCAGATCTACCACATGGGTGCTGAGGCCATCTTCCATTGCTGTCCCAGGCATATTAGCAGGGAGCTGGATCTAAGTGGAGCAGCTGGGACTCAAATGGATGCTCCAATACAGGATACAGGCATCATTAAGTGGTAGCTTACCCAGCTATACCACAAAGCTGTTCATTTTTTGCAAATGAACTTTCTGTCACTGAGAAACCACCACAGGGGCCAGCACTGTGGCATACAGGTTAAGCCACAGCCTGCCATGCCGGCATCCCATAAGGGCACCAGTTAAAGAGTCCCAGCTTCTCCACTTCCAGCTCCCTGCTAATTTACCTGGGAAATCAGTGGAAGATGGCCCAAGCTCGTGGGCCCCTGCACCCACATGGGAGACCCAGACAAAGCTCCTGGCTCCTGGCTTTGGCTTGGCACAGTCTTGGCCACTATGCCCATTTGGAGAGTAAGCCAGCAAGTGAAAGACGGATCTCCCTTTCCCTCTCTCTTTCTCTGTCTTTAACTTTGTCTTTCAAATAAATAAAATATATCTGAGAGAAAAAAAAGTAAGAATCCAATGCAGTGACGAGGTCTCACAACAATCTAGAATTCCTGTCCCCACAACACCCAGCACAGTACCTCTTGCTTCTTAGAATAGGCATAAATGTTAGGGGTATTGAATGGGACTGACATTTCAATAGCTCTTCTCGTGGACACAGGAGGATGTTAATCTTCAGTAGAGATTACACCTTATTTTTCCCTTCCCTAAATCAGCACTTCCTCGCCTTTTCATGAGTGGAAAGCTGAGTATGGAATAACATGAGCTACATTTTGCCCAATGAATGACAATTCATATTCTACTGTGACACAAAGCCATCTGGCAGGGCAGGGCCAGACAGCACTCTTAAGAAACAGACATGACCTTGGCACATTCCAAATCACGCCTCCCAGCCCTGCACAACTGTCAGCATGGAAGAATTATCTAGCTGAATAAGTAACAGTAGTTTAACTCTGTATTGACATAGGCTGCAGTAATGGAAATCCATTTGAACTACGGGGCTACAACACAACGTTATCTCAGGTCTAAGTTGAATGCTAAGTGTACAGTAGGGCAAAAAGCCCATCAGTCAGAACATAAGAAATCAATTCCTTACTAAAATAAGACTTAGGACATGACTAGTTAAGGCTTGAAATATACTAAGGAATTTTTCCATACAGAAGTTTTGTTATGGGGCCAGAAACGTAGCATAGTGGGTTAAGCCACTACCTGCAATGCCAGCATCCCAATACAGGCACTGGTTCAATTTCTAGCTACTCCATTTTCAAGCCAGCTCTCTGCTAATGACCTGGCGCTTGGTACCCGGCACCCACATAGGAAACCAGGAAGAAGCTCTTGGCTCTTGGCTTCAGCCTGTCCCAGCCCCAGCCTTGGCTGTTGTGGCCATTTGGGCAGTCAACCAGCAGATGGAAGATCTTTTTGTCTCTCCCTCTGCAACTCTGCCTTTTCAAATAAATAAATAAATATTTAAAACAAAATTTTGGGGGCCAGCATTGTTGCAATAGCAGATAAAGCAGCCAGCTCTAACTCCAGCATCTTATAATGGCTCCAGTTCGAGATCCAGCTGCTCCACTTCCAATCTAGCTCCCTGCTGGTGCACTGGGAAAGCAGTGGAAGAAGGCCCAAGTCCCTGGGCCAAGACCAGAAAGAAGCTCCTTGCTCCTGGCTGTTGCAGCCATTTGGGGAGTGGACCAGTAGATGGAAGAACTCTCTCTCTCTCTCTCTTTCTCTCTCTCTCTCTCTGCTTTCACCCCCCTCTCTATAAATTCTGCCTTTTCAAGTAAATAACTAAATCTTAAAAAAAATTCTTCATTACTAGTCACCCAATATTCAAGCTCGCTGACTTCTAGACATACAGACAAACCTCACCAATCCCCTTCTACAAGTTTCCGTTCCACTTTCAATGGACACAACAACCCCAGGCTTTCTTACTGGCAACATCTAAGACCTAACACTTGGAAAAATAAGTCCTTCTTCCCTCATGAGCCCAATACCATTTATGGCCAATGTCCTAAAGGTGAGAAGTTGCAATGCTTTGTCCGGTTATGATACCTTCTAGAAAATGCCATCGAATCAGACGCTAAATACAAAGAGAAAGGAGAGAAGCCACGACAGGTCTTCACGTCCCAAACGTCTCCGATGCCGCAGCGCAGGCACACTCACCGGATGGAGGATGGTGCCCAGAATGTTCTGGTTGTGGCAGCTCTCCAGAATGATCTGAACGTCTCTCTGAAGCAATCGTGACTCGGTGAAGAATTTGGCTTCTGCCGCAAAGGGCTCCGGCGTCTCACTGCCATCCGCTTCCCGCCGAAACGTTGGGCACTAAAGCAAAATAAGGTAGGTGACTGCCAGGCTCTGAACGGGAGAGCTGGCTATTCTCTCCAAGGCTGAGCCTTCCAAAATGCACAACCACCACAAAGCTAGGCACGCAAAGTTCTGGAATCAAGGCTTCTAACCTTTTCCAAAAAGCACTGGTAAAACTGGAACTATCATCTCAGACTTCCTGGTGAAGACAAATAAAATTCACTTTATTGTGAGGAAAATGAATTGATTACAGTAAGAAATGCCTCATTACCAAGAATAGATCTTCTGGTACCTGGGTTTATCCCTGACTTTTAAAAACTCAAGTTTTTGGGGCTGGCTCTGTGGCATAGTGGGTAAAGCCATCACCTGCAGGGCCAGCATCCCTTATGGATGCAAGTTCCGGATCCCAGCTGCTTCACTTCCAATACAGCTCTCTGCTGATAGCCTGGGGAAGCAGTACAAGATGGCTCAAGTCTTAGGGCCTCTGCATCCACGGGGGAGACCCAGAAGAAGCTCCTGGCTCCGGACTGGCTCAGCTCTAACTGTTACAGCCATTTGAGGAGTGAACCAACATATGGAAGTTCTCAGTCTCTCTATCTCTGCCTCTGTCTGTAACTCTGCCTTTCAAATAAATAAATGTTTAAAAAAAAAAACTCAAGGTTTTGTTTTGTTTTTACATTAATATAAGGCATATTCTGAGCTTCTTATCTCTTTTTCTAGGGAGACAGAGCACAGTCCATTCCAAACAGACCAAGAACACTTTAAAAACAGAAACAAAAAACCAAAACAATTGACCCAATTAGAATTGTCCCACTGCAAAGTTAAATAAAAACAAGTATAGCGGCCGGCACTGCGGCGCAGTAGGTTAATCCTCCGCCTGTGGCGCTGGCATCCCATACGGGCACCAGTTCTAGTCCCAGCTGCTCCTCTTCCGATCCAGCTCCCTGCTATGGCCTGGGAAAGCAGTAAAAGATGGTTCAAGCTTTTGGGCCCCTGCACCCACGTGGGAGACCCGGAAGCTCCTGGCTCCTGGCTTCAGATTGGCCCAGCTCTGGCCATTGTGGCCATTTGGGGAGTGAACCAGCAGATGGAGGATCTCTCCCTCTCTCTCTCTCTCTCCCCCCCTCTGTCTGTAATTCTGCCTCTCAAATAAAAAAATTAAATTAAAAAATTATAAAGCTCTCTAGTAAATTTTAGCAGCCCACAATAGGCAGAAACAGTAGATCTGATGTCCCCAGGCAGAAGCCAGCGACCACTGATCGCTTGCACAAATCCTGTACCCAGCGCACAGCCCAGTGTGTGGTCTGACCTTGATCCCCGACAGCATGACCGTAACCAGGTAGTAATCTGGGAGGAGCAGGGCCCTCACCACGCTGCCATCCCGCACGTGCTCGATGATAGCTGGGTGACAGAAGAAACAAGGTAAGTCATTAGCAAAAGTCCAACCAGGGATAAACAATGCCCAGTGAAGCTTCATTCAACACACTTCCTCTCCCCAAAAACCCTGAGAAAGACTTGCTTGGGGAAATGGGGACACACTGGCATGCCACAAGTGCCCACAGAACAGTTTCCTGCACAAACAACTTCTGGCCAACACAAACCAGACCTGTTCCTCTGACCTAGGCACCCGCTGGGGCACCATTCACTTCACAGCTCTGATTCCTAACCTAGGAGGCTTATCTGCATGTCAGGTACCTAGCAAAAGTAGGCAGGAACTCAGGATTGGTGACGGTTATGGTTTACTATGTAAGTCCTCTGGGGAGACAACTGTATACAGAACACATGTATACATGTGTATACATGTATACATAGATGTATACAGAACACAGCTTTCTACCTCTAACTCCCTTCTTTCAGAAAAGACAAGCTCCCCAATGTGCAAAGTTACCAGCAACTTCACGCAATGCAGCATCAAAGGAGCAGCCTCTACAAAGGGCACCTTATGGAACTGATACGAACTGAATCCAAACATCCTTCCAAAGGAGCACACCGGTGTTTTACTTCATTTTATTTTCATTTTATTTCATTTCCCCCAGGTTTAGTCAAAACAAAACCAAAACAAACAAACAAAAAGCAAAGTTCACTAGGTCTGATGGACCTTCGGAAGCAAAGAGAACACACAGAAATCGCCCTGAATCACAGCTGTGTTGGCTGCCAGACTCACCGTTGACAGGCTTCTGATGGTGGGAGTCCACAAAGTGCCTGGGGTTCTCAATGGTGTACTTGAGGTCTCGGATGGTGTGGGAGCCGTTCCCCTCACTCCACATCCCTTTCTTAGCCGCCTTTGCTTGTTCCTCACATTCTGCAAGCCGGTTCTGCTCTGGACTAGGACATGGAACATACCCACGTGTGGTTAGTGTGTTCACAAATAAAAATAGGAGGCTCATGGTTTTTTAAGGTTGATTTGTTTACTTGAAAGACAGAATCACAGCGAGAGACAATGAGGGAGAGAGAGACAGAGAGAGAGATCTTGCACCAGCTAGTTCACTCCTTAAATGGCTTCAATGGCTGGGGCTGGGCCAGGGTGAAGCCAGGAGCTAGAAATTTCATCTGCGTCTCCCAAGTGGGTGGAAGAGACCTAAGTACTTGCATCATCTTCTGCTACTTTCCCAGGTGTGTTAGCAGGGAGCCCGATCAAAAGTGGGGTGGTTACCCTAGATGGGAATCAGCACTCCGGTATGGGATACGCAAGAGTCCTACTCAGTGGCACTGGCCACTGTGCCATATCGTGGGCCTTTGGACACTTGATTTCTTCAGCATTATTTGCCCATGAAAAAACAAAAACTTTCACGACAGATCTATGGCTAAGACTCAAGTCTATAACCAATCACCATGCATACAATTTCTGGTTTCCAGACTTACTCCTTCAACCAGCAGAGTAAGCTGTAGGAGCATTAAATGAGAAGATCTAAAGAGCACAGGTCTAGGTTACTTCCACCATCAGTGATTAAAGAGAACAAGCTTAATGGCTCAGAGGGGAGCCACCCCAGGGGATACTGTTTCATTTAACCACTTCAGATTCATAAATTAGAATCCAGGCACAGCTCAACTGGATACAGTGTGGAGGCATGGTGGACTGTATGTCCCCTTACTCTCTCAGTCTATGAAACAAGGCTAGGGAATGCAGAATGAATGCTGCTATGGTAGTAGGTAATGTCACCCCCAAATTACTTCTATGTTCAGTATAAAAAAGGCCAGCTAAGCTCAAGCAATTTGAAAATGGAAGCCTCTTCCTTCAGACAGGAAACCACATACTAAAAAAGCCATAAACCAGAGCAAGCTTTATATTTTAAAGGCTAGAAATAGCTCTATTCTCTTGATTCTGAGCTAAAGGGAGCAATGACCTAACTGCAAGACCCTTGTGTTGTACAATCTCTAACAGCTGCAGCCAGCCATGGCTACTTCCCCTCTCATCTTGATCGGTCCCTGTCCTCCCTCCCCTGCCCCAAAGGCAAGCCCATCCTCAGGAATCCAAATTCACAACCAGAATTAGATGAAGAAATATAACTTAAGAAGTTTAGACACAAAATGCAAAAACTGACATAAGTCAAGGAAGCTTGGGAGAAAGAGGGACTGGTACTCTGGGGGAGATATCTAGTTGAGACAGTACACAGGGTATTGGGGTGGGATTGTTTTATTATTCAATCTGCTTGCAAACTATTCCCAAAAAGCACCTCAATGGTAATCACAGCAGGTAGGACATTAATGTGCTTCCAAAGGGACTACCTAAAATGATTATCTTCCTTCAACAAAACCACACATACCCTAGTACAGCAGCTGGCAGCTACCTGCTGCAGTCAGAAAGGATACAGGAAGTTAATAGTGAATGTCCTAGCCCCACATTCTGTGACAGCAGAAAAAAAGCAAGTGGTATTTTTTTTTTTTTACCTCTGCTCATCCCCATCATTGGTGTACTTCATGCAAATATTTATCTAAAGCCTTTGCTATGACAGTCAAATAACATAACGAGGACTTAATGACTTAAATGGCACGTTCACAACCTCCAAATTACTAACACAGCTTATCACGTTCTAGAGACAAAACTGTTAGGGCAAGCCATTCTCCTGAGATCCAGGACTAGCAAACTTGAGCACAACACATGTGTGATATATCTTACATACCTAATACTCTAATACTCTTTCCCAACAAGTGCACATTGCCACTAGCTAAACAAACACATTTTAACCCGCTAATTAAATATGCACATATTCACAGACCAAAACAGTCATCCTGATCCTCAAAGTAGAATAATTGAGGCCTTGTGGATTTCCACAGATTCTTAGCAGCAGCATATGTTTTGCGTTTTATCTAGTGGCTCTGCCTTAGTTTTCAGCACACCCTAGCTTGACCCAGTAATACTGTACATCTCTGTATTAGTTTACTGCACTGCTATATCCTCAGTGCCTGGAACACCATCTGGCACACAGTGAGTGTTCAATAAATATCAGAGGCTTGTGGCTGGCGCTGTGGTGCAGTAGGTTAAGTCTCCACCTGCGGCACCAGCATCCCATATGGATGCAGGTTCAAGTCCTGGTTGCTCCACTTCCAATCCAGCTCCCTGCTAATGGCCTGGAAAAGCAGCAGCAGATGGCCCTAGTACTTGGGCCCCTGCAGCCGCGTGGGAGACCTGGATAAAGCTCCTGGCTCCTGGCTTTGGATTGGCCCAGCTCTGGCCATTGCAACCATTTGGGGAGTGAACCAGCTCATGGAAGAGCTCTCTCTCTCTCTGTCTCTCCTCTCTCTGCCTGTAGATCTGCCTCTCAAATAAATAAATAAATCTTTAAAATAAAAAATCTGGGGCTACCTGACTGGATAGAGAAACACACTGGAATTCAATCTCTATAGTCTAAGACCTGTTGACTTTTGGGATGATACTAAGTACAACTGCCTGGTCTCAAGCATACTTTGGAAGGAGTAGCTGACACATGTCAAACACCATTCATGAATAGTGAGTGACCTGCTGGCTCATAATAATCCACATCTAGGCAAGAATGTCCCAGGAGTTTCATATCAAAGTGCAGGAATGAAAACGCGGCCAAGTCAATCCAGTTGGCTGCCCAACTTTCCCAACACCTCAAGATGTCAGTGGCCCAGAAGCGTAACCAATACTCACGTGTTAGCTCTCACACCTTCTCTGCGGGCGGCCAAGCCATCTGCAACCAGCGACTCTGCGATGTTTTCCCCGTTAGTATCTGAGGAGGATAAAGAGGGAATTCCAACGCAATCAAGCTCAAAGGGAAGCACTTTCACACCTGGCTCTTCAAGAAGAAGGATAATGTCAGAGGTGGCAATATAGATAGCATGGACGCTTGCTGGAGAACCCCTTCTCCCTCACTGTCCAGTCTCTAGGACCTGTACGACCATCAGTCTCCTCGGGACTCTGTAATTCTCTCAGGCCAAAGCAATCTCAGGAACCAAGGGGGACTGACAAGGAAGGCCAACACAAGAAGCGAGCAGCACAGGACAGCACAAAGCAGTTACCAAAGGAGCGAGGCCTGAGGCTGAACACAGATTCTAGTGCTGAATGATTTAGACAAGATCTCTCCGTGGCCTAATGTACTCACTTGTAGAGAAGAGAGAGAACTGCCTGACTCATTCTTTTTTTTTTTTTTTTTGACAGGCAGAGTGGACAGTGAGAGACAGAGAGAAAGGTCTTCCTTTTCCGTTGGTTCACCCTCTAATGGCCGCTGCGGCCGGCGCACCGCGCTGATCTGAAGGCAGGAGCCAGGTGCTTCTCCTGGTTTCCCATGGGGTGCAGGGCCCAAGCACTTGGGCCATCCTCCAATGCACTCCCAGCCCACAGCAGAGAGCTGGCCTGGAAGAGGAGCAACCAGGACAGAATCCGGCGCCCCAACCAGGACTAGAACCCGGTGTGCCGGTGCTGCAGGCGGAGGATTAGCCTATTGAGCCACGGCGCCGGCCCCGACTCATTCTTGTGAGAATGAAAGAATAATGTGTGTAGGTCACCATCCATAGTATCAAGCACATGGCAAAGAATTAGCAAAGGTCTGATCTCGCCCTGTTTGACCAGGTAGACACACTCATTTAGGGCTGTCTATCACATATTACACCACAAAGTCCGCCTCCTCTCCACGATGCCCTAGGTTCCGCTCCACGAGGCCACCAAGACAAAGGCTGACAAAGCCTGCATCCTGCACTCACAGAGACACCAAGAGGCCAGTGTCTGGATTTCTAATCTCTCACACAGCAGCCATCCAAACAAGAAGAATGAATGTAAACATAAAACCCCACCCTGATTAGCTTCTCTGCAGGCACTTGAATCATTAATTGCATTCCCATGCTATCGGAAAACCTTCTTGGCTGAGTGTATTCTCTTAAATCTTTGCCTGTCAGCCCAAACGATAAAGGAAGACATCTATGAGGGAAATCACCGCATAAAAATCTTTAATATGGCAGAGAACAAGCTCCTAGATAAACTGAAGCACAGCAGTCTAGCTGACAGGTAATGTCAACACAGAATAAATTCTCTAAGATTTATATTCAGTACGCTGCACGTTGACTTCTGCGAGCAGTAGCATGTACGTAGGCCACCCCCAAGCTCGACCCCGCTGCCTGGTCGTTAACATAGGCCATTTCCATGGGGGCAAATTAGGAGGGAATGATACTTCTGCAAAGAACACTCAGATTCTGAGGCTGTGTAGGGATCACTTCACCTTGAAGTTACTGCTGAGGCCAGCCACAGACTCCCGTTAGTAAATACGACACTGTTACTCTCATACCAGTAGGAATCCAAGGAGTGGAATGTCCAAAGGGAGGCCTCAAAACCAAGGGACAAGATGAGCAATGAGGTGTCAAGAGGTCAGGGAGTGAGAAGAAGGAGGCCCAGGTTCACTGGTCAGTGGCAATAGAAACCACACCACCAACAGCCAGCCCAATAGCTCCCAAAGTTTCCCTGGCACGGAGGACTCTGAAATGGCTCAATTCTAAAAAGTGAGTTCTGAATGCTCCTTCAGAAAGGAGAAAAGCACATTCCCCTAGGCTGAACCATCCAAGGAGGCAACAAAATGTGTAGAGGATACTGAGCAGGCAATCTGCAGGCCAAGGTTCTCATTACAATTATTACTTATGGAACTGTGCATTGGACCAAGCCATAATTTGAGGATACGTAGAGCAAGTAAGTCTGAAAAACCCCAAAGATGGAACATAATTTCCACCATTCCCCAATCTTAAAGAGTAGCAGTGAAATAGAATATGTAAATACTAATTAGCTAAGCCACTACTGTCTTCCTTTGAATTGGTGTTAAGAGTTGGTTACATAAAATAAAAATTAAAAATTCAATCAATATCCTCCTCTTACCCCTACCTCCAAAAAAAAAAAAAAAAACACGTTAAGATACTTTAAGTGAAAACATTCAGCCAGGAGCTTCAACCGGGTGTTCCATGTGGGTACAGGGGCCCAAGCACTTGGGCCATCTTCCACTGCTTTGCCCAGGTGCATTAGCAGGGAGCTGGAGTGGAAGTTGGAGCAGCCAGGACTCAAACCGGTGCCCATGTGGGATGACAGAACTGGGGGCACCAGTTTAACCCTCTGCGCCACAGTGCCAGCCCCTAATCATTCCTTCAGTAGGTACTTACTGATCAGACTATATGGCAGGTTTTATCCTACACATTAGTGTTACCAGATTAAATTATACCTAGGCTTGTAATTTCAGTCAGTTTAAGCAACAGACGTATTAAAAACATCTTTAAGGATAATTTAAAATGTCAGCCTCTCTTATCAACAAGTTAGTTATTCTGGTTGAAGATAAAATGAACTCTTAGAGGTGGTCTCTTCACAGAAATATCTATACCAGCAATCACCTGCACTCTGCAATTATGTTTTGAGAGGAACAGAAGATTAACCAGTGCTTATAGAATTGAAATGTTTTAGATAATGAAATGCTTTAGTAACTGCATTTTTTAGACAGTACAGTAACTGGTTTCACTCGATAATAATACTTACAGGTTTATTTCCTACTATATGAGGGGTACTCAGAAAGTTCATGGAAAATGGGTATTATGAAAAACCTAGGTGGTAGATTCTGTGATCCTTTGCATAAAAATAATCTTATTTTTAATTCCATGTTTCACAAACTTTTTGAAGTATGCCAATATTATCAGAAGTGTAAGAGGCAAATTTACTTGTTTTCTCCCATTTTAAAAAAAAATACTATATAATTCCAATAATTCCCCATTCCATCAAGAAACAGCTAGCCATCTGCTAAAATGTTCAAAAAAAGGCTATTCTCCACCAAGTAATAAATTGGCTGGACAGGATACCTCAACTCAATTTTCTAAGACCAACCGTTAAAACCAATCTTTTTTTTTTTTTTTAAGATTTTATTTATTTATTTGGAAGTCAGAGTTACACAGAGAAAGAAGGAGAGGCAGAGAGAGAGAGAGAGGTCCTCCACCTGCTGGTTCACTCTCCAACTGGTCAAAACAGCCGGAGCTGCACCAATCCGAAGCCAGGGGCCAGGAGCCTCCTCCAGGTCTCCCACGAGGGTACAGGGTCGCGAGGACCTGGGCCGTCCTCCACTGCCCTCCTTGGCTATAGCAGAGAGCTGGATCAGAAATGCAACAGCCAGGTCTCAAACTGGCACCCATATGGGATGCCAGCACCACAGGCGAAGGCTCACCTGCTACACCTCAGCGCCGGCCCCTAAAATCAGTCTTTTTTTTTTTTTTACAGGCAGAGTGGTTAGTGAGAGAGAGACAGAGACAGAGAGAAAGGTCTTTCTTTTTGCCGTTGGTTCACCCTCCAATGGCCGCCGCGGCCAGCGCATCACGCTGATCCGAAGCCAGGAGCCAGGTGCTTCTCCTGGTCTCCCATGGGGTGCAGGGCCCATGGATTTGGGCCATCCTCCACTGCCTTCCCGGGCCATAGCAGAGAGCTGGCCTGGAAGAGGGGCAACCGGGATAGAATCCGGCGCCCCAACCGGGACTAGAACCCGGTGTGCCGGCGCCGCAAGGCAGAGGATTAGCCTGTTAAGCCACGGCGCCGGCCTTAAAATCAGTCTTAACAGGATATTATTAGCCTTGTTTTCTACCTTGCTTGCTTACCTCTATCACTGACCAATCACTCAAGTCAAACAGATTATCCAAAATAGCTCAGTAGCATGAGATATCGGGAAGGGTTTAAATAAAATTAAACTGACAAGAGGAAGGGAGGGACTGGCACTGTGGCGTGGTTGGTAAAGCCCTGCTTTTGTAATGCCTGCTTATGCCTGCTGGCATCCCATACGGATGCTGGTTCAAGTCCTCACCACTCCACTGTGATCCATTTCCCTGCTAATGGCCTGGGAAAGCAGGGGAAGATGGCCCAAGTACTTGGGCTCCTGCCATTCTTGTGGGAGACCCGGAAGAAGCTTCTAACTCCTGGCTTTGGCCTGGCTTAGCCTTGGGGAGTGAACCAGCAGATGGAAGACCCCTCTGTCTCTACCTTTCCCTCTGTAACTTTGAGTTTCAAATAAATAAAAAAATCTTTAAAAAAATAAAATTAAAGGGAAGAGAAGGAAGAAGAGGAAACAGGAGAGAAGAGTAGAGTGGAGAGGAGCAGAGAAGAGAAATAAAAAGAAAACAAATCCTGGGAATTTTCAGAAAATATCTGCACCCAAAATTACTCCAAATGAAAATAACTGTTTATGTTCTTCTGTAATGTGTCCTGGAGATAGGCTACCACTTCTTTCAGTGCCTTCTATCTGTTCAAACTTCATCCCCCAGTCCTACTCTCTCCACCACTTAAGCCAAAGACCCCAACACCTTAATATCTCATGAGCTTGTGGCCCAGCTAAACAACAGGTATGTGTAGGTGTGCGTGCACACACACATACTTATCAAGCACAGAGTCTACAGCAGAACTGGGTGCTTTATATATACTATCTTTTGAAACTGTCAGTAACTCAAAAATGAAGCAACTAGCCTTCACAGAGATAAAGAATTAAATAAAAGTACAATAGGAATACTCAGAATCTTAACCAACATCTACACAATGCCAAAGTCAATGTTCCTTCCATTCTAATATAAAATGTGGGGCCAGAACAAAACCACAGGTCCTAAACAAATCTTCCTCAAAGAGTCCCCAGGAAGAGAAGAAAAGCAACAAGACAAATAAAGGAACGAGAAGATGTAATAGGAAATCTATAAGAATTCGATTAGCACTCTGACCTAGAAACACAGAACCACTGAGTTCCACCTGATGACGGCCTAAACACAAGGAGGATGCTACACTGCACTACACAGACTGACACCAAGTCCAGGAAGCAGTACACAAGTAAACGAGGCACAGGGATTGTGGAGGCATTCCTAGGCACCCTTGTGCCATGGGCACACATCCAAAGCATTTCCAGTTTCATGGACAGACAGCTGTTCCAAGGTACCTCAACCACAACCCACCCTGGCCTCCCACCACATGAACACGAGCTTAGGAGAATTTCAGACTCAAAGAGAAACGAGTCTTCCCCTCCTTGGTGCTCACCTTTTCCAAGGTAGATCAGGCCGTACTCTCGCCCCTGTTGAGTCTTGTTTTCTATCGTGAAACAGACTTCCTTGCCAATCAGCTTCTTCCGCAGAAACTCTCGAGCAGGGAAAGCCCAGGGCTGAAAGACAAAAAGCCAAATATGCCACGTGAGAACTGCCTGCCTCCCAACCCCAATCAGCATGCAAGCAACTTCATGCCTTCAATAAAGGTTGGGTACCTACCAAGTCCTGGTCCTGTGCTAGGCCCTAAGGAGAATATAAAAGCAACAGACACAACACAAACTGCATACTTCAGGGACTTATTAAAAACAAAAAAGGAGGGCCTATCACCTAATTTAACTAGCACAAGCACTAAAAAATAGGCCCCAGAGTTTCCCTGACTCTGGCAGTAGCACTTATCTCCATCACTGTCTAATCTGAGTTTCAGCTTACTTGGTGAATATTTGCCAACACGTTTATAGTATTTAGCATGTGCCAGCCACTGCTCTAAATGCTTTCTATATATATCAACCCACCAACTGAAATGGGAAGTGCAAGCTCCAGGAACCCACCCAGGCAGAGGGAAGTCATCAGTAGTAACTATCACCTCCATTTGTTTGCCAATTGCCAGTTTACTTTCACTGACTGTTAAGCTAGCTTGAACAAGTGAAAAGCATGAGAATAGGTTTTAGTGCTATTATTGAGTGAATCCCCAGCCTCTGTTATGTCACTGCTGCCACCTTTTTACAGCACAGCTAGAGGCGAGACGACATCCCCCACAATGTCTCCTACTTCTGCTCTGGTCAGAAGTCCTCATTAGTCCCAGAAGCTTACAGAAGGCAGTTACGGCCCCTGAGAACAGATCGCGCTGACAAAGGATTCTTCCCTCTGAACACCAATTCAAGGCACAGGCACAAGGGAGGAGTCACACTTCCCCAACACACCTCTCCCTAGGATAGTATGGACAAAACGTGTGCCCTGAAGCCCTATCACAGTGCCACCTGAATTTATAGTCTGAAGCTAGCTTAATACCCAAATTTCCTTGGAACAGCAATGGGAAGGGGTAAGAATTCCTAGAAACAGACGCTCAATAGAAGCTCATGAGCCAAAAAGAAGAATGTAAGGATGTAAGGGTTGATGCCTTTTACAAAAGAATAAGCTTACCTGGACTATTAGAATCTCTTGAAGCTTTGAACTAGGGCTACACAGAGTGAAGTCAAAACAGTAAACCAGAAGCATGAAAGAAAAGCCTTTGCTAACCTTTTTCAGTCCATGAAAATTATCCTATGGGGTCACCCAACAGGAAGAAAAATATCCCTGACTTCCCAGAAAGCAGTAGTCACAAAGTAGCAAGTTCACTTTGAAAGGCAAAGTTACAGGGAGACTGGGAGAGAGACAGAGAGGTCTTCCATCCACTGGTACCCCCCGTCAAAAGACAGCAACAAGCACAGCTGGGCTGATCCAAAGACAGGAGCCAAGAGCTTCTTCTAGGTCTCCCACGTTGGTTCAAGGATCCAAGCAACTGGGCCATCTTCTGTTGCTTTCCCAAGCACATTGGCAAAGAGCTGGATCAGAAGCAGAGCAGCCGGGACTCGAACTGGTGCCCATATGGGATGCCAGCATTGTAGGAATCGCAAGCAGTGGCTTTACTGGCTATGTCACAACTGTGGTCCCTAGGCTGGTATTCCTAACAACTGTGTCCTGTAACACCAATCATGTGTGCAGGAAGAACTGATAAGTAAGTAAAGGCTCCCAAAGACCCAAAACACACCCATGCTCACTTGATAACTCTCTCCCCAAAGCATCAACACAAAGGAGTTAATTATTCACCTTATTGTTATACCTTATTCTTACTTCTGGTCCACTTTTTAAAAATAAAAAGATATCAATCACTAAAGAATCTGATGATAAATGATCTCAATTATCAGAGAGGACGCTGTGGCACAGTGGACTGAGCCACAGCTTCCAATACAGGTGTCCCATACCAGGGTGCTGCTTGGAGTCCCAGCTACTCCACTTGCAATCCAGCGCCCAGCTAAAGCACCTGGGAAGGCAGTGGAGGCTGGGTCCATGTCCTTGAGTTCTTGACTCACATGGGAGCCCTGATGGAGTTTCTGGCTCATGGTTTTGGCCTTCCCTAGCCCAGGTTGTTGCAAGCATTTAAGTAGTGAGACAGCAGACGGACAATTGATCTGTCTGCCTTTTGGGGAAAAAAAAAAAAAAACTCAATTATCAGCAACATGAGAGGAGCCGTGCTGAACCAATTAACATAGCCTCCCACATTTTTATTACTTTAGTGACCCACGTATTCCAAAAACATACAAAACCATAGTGATGTTTAAGGTTTAGTCTTGAGGCTGGCACTGTGGCGTAGTGAATAAAGTTGCTGCCTGCAGTACTTGCATCCCAAATGGGCGCTGGTTTGAGTTCCAGCTGCTCCATTTCTGATCCAGCTCTCTGCTATGGCCTGGGACAGCAGTAGAAGATGGTCCAAGTCCTTGGGCCCCTGCACCTGTGTGGGAGACTTGGAAGAAGCTCCTGGCTTCAGATCAGCGTAGCCTCAGTCATTGTAGCCATCTGGGGAGTGAACCAACAGATGGAAGACCTCTCTCCCTCTCTTTCTCTGCCTCTGCCTCTTTGTAACTCTACCTTTCAAATAAATAAATAAATATTAAAAAAAAAAAAAAAGATTTAGTCTTGATCATGCTCAGAGCTTAAATTCAGTTAAGACACTGTTCTCTAAATACTTGGAAAGTTCTGACAAGACAAGTGATCCTCAAGGACACCCAGACTTTGTTGAACTCTCACTTACTGAGGGTCAGAACACAAGGAGACATCTAGCCTCTTTAGCAAAAACCCTCTGATCTACCAATCAGGTTGGCAGTCCTCCAAACGCTTTGTAAACCTGCTGAAGGAACACCCTCCTCCAAGTACCTAAGATTTTACAGCTGGCCAGTCAGCGCACACCAAGAGCCACTCTGGAGGTCCTGAAAGGGACATATACCTAGTCCCATGAGAATGAGTAATCTAGCTTCTGTTATCTTCCTTTCCTGAACTGCCCTTCTCAAGCCGTGTTCCGTTCAGTGCTGGCAAACCTAGTAAATGGACTGGAGAGTCACAGGCTATGCAGGAAAAAGTCTGGCCTCATCACTCACCACAAGGCATGAGAGCACTCTGGGAGAGAGTCCTTGTGGAAGTGAGGCCAATGCTTCCAGTTGTATACACCAGACAGACAAGCAGAAGGCTATCAAAGCCAACAGAACCCACAAGAACATGAGAGCAAAGCACAAAGAGAAATTTGTTCGAAGCAGTCAAACAAGGAACAGAATGGCCTAATTGGAAGAATAACTATGGTCTATTCAAATGAGTCCCCAGAGCTCCAACTAAGAAGCAAGTGGCCTTTAGGTAGGTGAGATTCAAAATTCTCTCTGCCCTTTAGAAAGCTCATGAGCTAGCAACCTGGAAGCTCCCTCCCACTCCAGACCCAGGCAAGGTTGTTTTGTCTACCCAATGAAAGAGAACTTTTTCATTACAATCTTCTCTTTGGTCGGAGAATCCTAAAACTACTAGGACAAAATTGAACTCCAGTATACATGTAAAACCTGAAAGCTAATTCCTTTTGTACTTTTACTCAATACTTCTTGCCCCTCTTTCTCATCCAATCATCCTGTTGTACTACCTAAATAAGCAACCAAAAATCCTGCTCTACCATCTCTCTCCACCACCACAATCCTCAAAAGCTCCAGTGAATGCTGTACTGTGACATTCATTTCTGTTATTTCTGTTGAAACCTACACACAGAGCTATACGCAGCAAGAGTTCAATAAATCAGTGGAAAATAAATATATAATTCCCACAGTGCCCATCAATGCAGTATCCAGGAGCCTGGAGTAGCTAGGCAACCGTAGGGATTAGCCTGCAACAGAGAAGTGACGGCTGGGGACATACGGTAGAGCTGCTTTCATTGCCACAGGACTTAGGAAAAAGCTGAGTTTCTTTTGAAGGAAGATATCATGCGAGAAAGCAAAGAATAACGAAGTGAATGCTATTTGGGACAGTGATACAAAGGGAAACAAATGAACAGTAATGTCCTTGATTCTTGGTGAACGTGACAAACAACCTGCCAACATGCTCCAAGACAATGGGAAGCCAGAGAGGAAGGCTAATGGCACAGCACAGGGTCCACCGGCCCTCCAAAAAGGAGCTGCTTGGGCCCTTCTGCTCATTCCTGACTTTCAAGTTATTCACTATCTACCTGCTTTGTGCCAGGCACTGACTAGGCACAGGGACATAGCAATGAGAAAAAGGTTCTTCCCTCTGAAGAGCATATAGTCTAGAAGAGAAAGACGCATCTACAGAGAATGAAATGTTGTGACGGCTATGACAACAGGAAGACAGGAGGGCGCTGAAGGGAGACGTTAGGTGTAGCTTCTCAGGAGACAGGAACTCCCAGGCCACACAAGCGCGGAAGGAACTCTGAGGGAGGGGACACCACACGACAAGAGCAGGGGGAGGCCAGGGCACCGCAGCACGGCCGGGGCTCACATCCCAGAGGGATCCTGTATCCAAGGGCTGATGGGCCAGGCGGAGGAGTTTAGAATCGGTCGCAGCAGTAATGAGCATTCACTGGAGTGTCTGGAAAACACTGAGCGAGGGAATAAATGCAATTCTGTTTCAGAGAGATCTGGGAGGATACGGAAAGTGCACTGGGGAAGGAGAATGACAGCAAAGAGCCGGTTACTTAACATTGCAAGCACACCATCAGAGTCGAACAAAGAACAATGGCAGTGCTAATGAAATGTCAAGGGGGGATAAGAGAGATCTGGAGGCAGAATCCTGAGGTTTTGATAATGTTGGCCCAGGAGTGGGGGCCAGAACAAGAGCGAGCAAGTCTGGGTTTTGGTTTGCATCGCGAGTTGGCTTCACCAGGAGCTTGCACTACAGCAGCTCCGACGGCACAATAGGAGGAAAAGCAGATCCCAGCAGAGTGCGGGGCGACTGGATTACACATGAAAGGAGAAATGGTTGTGGGCTACAGAAAGGTGAAAGCTGCAGCCAAACACGTCATCTCTCGGGGATGTCAAGAGTCACCAGGAGACACAGGGACCGAGGCACCCTGGGAGACATAAAAATCTATGGGTCTACACTGTAATGCTGGGTAAAAGACCACATGGTGCCCTTCCAGCTGGGACAGTTCTGGTAAGATTCTATTGTCCTCTTACAGGCCATGCTTAGAACAGGTTCCAACTGGCGTTGCATTTCTCTGCCCTAGATTCTCATCCACAAACAGGAAATAAATACCCAACCCGTCTTTCTTGGAGGTTACACTGCTTCTTCCTTCAGGGAAAATGAACTTAATCACCTCCAAGAAAGATCGACACTCTTTGCCTCTTAGAAGCAGCCAAGCTGTTATGCATAAACACAAAACTGAGAAAAAAAAAAAAAAAAAAACCTTTAGCTTGTTGATTTGGCTCTTTAGTTAGCACCCTTAATTTTAAATATGCTGACAGAAATGTAATATGGGGTCTAACACCACTAGGAGGATTTGTAGTAACAAATTAATAAACTACAGCAGTGATTTCCAAAACTCCCATTTATTAAGTACTTTATATGCCTGCACTAAGCACTTCGAATTACCTTGCTTAATCCTCATCAAACTCTGAGGAATACACCACTATCTTATTTCCAATGCTTGGGGTCACTGATGCAGAATCAATGAAAAAGAAATTATTTTAATCTAGTTCATCATTTTCCAAGAATCTAACTGATGGCTATTGGAAAAATCATGGGTAAATTTTTCTCTATTATCTAATGTTGCTTCACTATTTTTTAAAGATTTATCTGTTTATTTAAAAGTGAGAGTGAGAGTGAGAGCGAGAGCAAGAGAGACAAAGACAGACAAAGAGAAGGATCCCCATCTACTGGTTCACTCCGCCAAGTGGCATTAACAACAACGGCTGGGCAGACTGAAGCAGGAGCCAGAAACTCCATCCGGGTCTCCCACACAGGTGGCAGGAACTCAAGTACTTGAGCCATCACCTGCAGCCTTTGGAGATGCTGCACAAGAGGGGTAGCCAGGCCTTGGATCCGGCACTCCTACAGAGGAAGCATCGCTGCTCAACTGTTGTGCCACACACCAGGTCTGGATGGCTTCTTAATTCAAATAAAATGTCTTTTATCAGTGATGTTAAAAATCAAACGCTTTCTTATATAAAATATTATCCATGAGCTCGCGCTGCTTCTCCTCCACTTCCACGGCAGGGAACAGCAGACGAAAGCTACGGTGCCAACGTGTCTGACGTCTTCCACTCTGAGCAGAAGACAAACACCCAGAATCCAGAAACTTCACTGCTGATAGCCAAAACATGACTATAGGAGAGCCTGGCACCAGTACTTCAAAGTGTAGAAGCCATAGGCGTCAACAAGACTGAAGCTGTACCAAACCAGGCCTCAGAGCAGCTGCCCAGACAGGAGCTGCAGGAGTCAGAGACAGACCACACAAGGAAGAAACGCAAGTGAGGCAAGGAAGAGATGCTGCTCGAACACAGCACCTCAAGTCAGCAAAACAACGGTTCTTAACAACTCACCTGAGAAACCGATAAAAACCGCTTTCTGAAAAGAATCCTATTTACACAAAATTTTGCTATTTCATAGGGTCCACAGAAGCTTTTAGGGGTCACAGATCCCAGATGAAGACTCTGCAATAAAGTGCAGGCTTGGTATTTATAGTACGATACCCATTTATGAAAATGAATGTGTCTGTCACACAGGCATTAGAGACTATCTGGGGACAGAACAAGATTCTTCATTTCCATCTTATGAGTTCTGAAGAATTAAAAAGTAAATTAATAAAGGGGCTCTGCCATGATCAACAGCAACTTCAGAAGGCTGGAACTACTTAGGAAACTACCAATCTCTATTCCAAGTGAAAGGGCAGTGAAACAACCCACAGACCTAAGCCTAAGGCAAAGGGTATGAGACTGTATGTCCTGCCACAGAGGAATTAATACATAAGCAGATCCAAGCCACTGTAGCTGATCTAGAGTCATCAGTCCCATAACACTGAAAAATAAACAAAACAAAACAGAAAAGGAAGATTGCATCACAATTGCATCAATCAGGCAAGGAACAGACTGGCCTGTGACCTTGGCCCATAGGCTCGGGGAGGCCCCAAAAAGTGCCTACCTCATCAGGGGTATCTTTTCCATCAGGTTGCGTGGCAGCTGCCCGCCGGGCAAGGTTTCCAGCACGAATATTGCTGAGGTTGATCTGCCTCTCAGGAGGAGGCCCACCACGTGGCTGCCCTCGGACAATGATGGCACACCCGGAGAGAACCTAAGGAGGAGAGAAAAGGTTAAAATGAGTGGTCACCAGGTAAGATCGGCAAAACGAAGGTTGTTCACATCTATCTCCCCAACATACCAAAATAGTCCTTGGTCCCTCAGATACACTCAGTGGCTCACTGAATGGCTAAATGAACAGGACTGTTCTTAATTTTATAACATTTACCTGCATAAAGCCTTGGGCCAGATTCTGAAATGGACTCAGCAATACAAGCAGGAATTAAACAAAAGAAAAACACTGACATGAATAGCCTGGGGTGGAAAGGCACCCAAGACATGAAGGCTGTGTTGCTTCTGTCAGTTAACAAGGTAACAGTCCCTCCACACTTCCCAACTCAGGATGGACGCAAACAACGGAAGGCTTAAGAAGAGGGGAAGCAAAAGGAATTAGTCCCTACCTACCATCCAGGTAGAACTGAGCATGCCCAAGGCCAAGAGAGAAATACAGAAGAACTTAATCCAGAAAGGTCATGTTCTATGACTGTAACAGAATCTAATAGGCACCCTAAGGCTGCCAAGCTTTCATCTTTCGAATCAAAGGGGCCAGCATGGAACCCACTGGCAACTGTGAACAGAGTTCTTAAGTTCGCTGACATTCAACTTTAACATACCTGCAAGTGAGAAGGGGTTGAAATGAGAGAAGGGAAGAAGGGATGCACAGACAAAATAGCCTAAGCTATTCAAATTGTCTTTGGTCAGTGAAGGCACAAGGAGGCTCAAGCAGTAGTTTCACTACATCTGAAAGACTCTGTTACATGCTTCAAAAATGCTACATGGCTACTGAAAGGTTAGTAGACAGAAATCGGAGGGTTCAGTCAATACAGAATACTACCTAGGCAACACCATGGTGGTCTCTGGAAAGGAACAATTCTTCCAAAGGAGGAGAGGAAGGTTATGAAGCAAAGCAATTCCTGTACACATGTTTGTAGATGACATTTGTCCCTTACCCTATTTAACTTAATTAACGCTTTAAATTGTGAAACAGAAATAAATATATATCACAAGGGGTGGGTGTTTGGTGTAATGGTTAAGCTGGTGTTCAGGATATCTGCAGCCCGTGTCAGAGTACCTGGCTGGAGACCTGGCTACTCTGCTTCTGATCCAGCTTCCTGCTAACGCACACCCCAGGAAGCACTGGATGAAATCCCAAGTACTTGGGTCCCTGCCACTCACATAGGAGACTCAAATAGTTTCTGGCTCCTAACCTTGTTCTGGCCCACCACGTGGGTATTTGGGGAATAAGTCAGTAGATGGAAGTTCTCTCTTCGAATACGTCTCTCTCTCTCTCTCTGCCTTTCAAATAAAGATAGATAAATTAAAAATCTTACAAGAATAAAATCAAGGGAGCCAGCATTGTGGTACAGTGATGCCAGCATCCCATGAGCACTGGCTCAGGTCCCAGCTGCTCTGCTTCTGATCCGGCTTGGGAATTCCATGGAAGACAGCCCAAGTGCTCAGGCCCCTACACTCACATGAGAGACGGGGACAGAGTTCCAGGCTCCTGGATAAACATTAACATTACAGTCTCCGATTCCTTCTGAGTAGTCTTATTTACAGTGTGAAGTAGAGGTCCACTTAATTTTGTTGCAGGTGGTTATCTTCTTGTTCTGATAAATTTTTGTCAAAAGGATAACTCTGTCCCCTCATGAATTGTTTTGGCAGTCTTTTTTTAAAAAATTATTTATTTATTTGAAAGGCAGAGTGACATAGAGGGAGAGACACAGAGAAGATACTGGTTCAACCTTCAAATGCCCACAAAAGCCAGGGCTGGGGGAGGTTGAAGCCAGCAACTCCATCCGGTTCTCCCACATGGGTGGCAGGGGCCCAGGTACTTAAGCCTTTATCTGCTGCCTCCGTAGGTGTATTAGCAGGCAGTTGGATTAGAAGTTGAAATTAGGATGCAGGGATCGCAAGTGGCTGCTTCACCCTCTGTGCAACATTGCCTACCCCTTAGCAGTCTTTGAAATTTAGTAGACCACACATGTGTGGATTTATTTTGGGCTTCATTTTGTGATTTTTTTTTTTTTTTTGACAGGCAGAGTGGACAGTGAGAGAGAGAGACAGAGAGAAAGGTCTTCCTTTTCCGTTGGTTCACCCCCCAGTGGCCGCTGCGGCTGTTGCAGCAGGCACACCAAGCTGATCTGAAGGCAGGAGCCAGGTGCTTCTCCTGGTCTCCCATGGGATGCAGGGCCCATCCTCCACTGCACTCCTGGGACACAGCAGAGAACTGGCCTGGAAGAGGGGCAACCGGGACAGAATCCGGCGCCCTGACTGGGACTAGAACCTGGTGTGCCAGCACCACAGGTGGAGGATTAGCCTAGTGAGCCACGGTGCCAGCCCATTTTGTGATATTTATTAAGGGTCTGCCTTGATTTTTTTATACTGTTCTTCATATTAACAGATACTGCTGTTATGATATAGTGGCTCTATCTAAGTAGATGTGCCTGTTAGGGAAATTCCCCATGGACCTAATAAGATGCCACTCATTCTTAGGTCATGAGATTTTTGTTCTTGGGTTAGGCTTTTTTGATATACTTACAAATTTCTCTACTGTCACTTGTATTGCCCTATGTATTGGGTAGTTCTGTTTTTATATAAGAAGTTTTCTTTTTAAGAAAGATTTATTTGTATTTGTTGGGAAGGCAGAGCTACACACACACGCGCATGCACACACAGAGAGGGAGAGACAGAATGAGAGAGGGAGAGATCTTCCCTCTGCTGGTTTACTCACAAACAGCTGCAACAGGCAGGGCTAGGCCAGGCCAGAGCTAGGAGCCTGGAACTCCATCCAGGGCTTCCACGGGGTGGTAGAGACCCAGGCATTTGGGCCGTCCTCCACTGCCTTCCCAGGCACATTAGCAAGGAACTGGTTTGAAAATAGAGCTCATATGGGATGCTGGTGTTGTGGGTGGTGGCTTAACCTGCCCCGCCACGATGTTTTCTGTCTTTTGCTAGTGGTCTGGGGGTTAAAAGAGTTAAACACACCAAATCATTTCCCAGAATCTAGTGAAGATTAAATGTGGTGCTCCTGTTGCTGGGCAATATTTCAGTGGCTGCCTATATAGTGTTTCACTGTAGGTAAGTCTCCTGGAAACCTATGATTGAGATGAACAGTCTGAGTCTCTATTTTCCTTCTCAGCTACCTTGCTTCTGCCTTTGTGACTGTGTGACTTGTGCCCTGCAGCCAGGTCCTTTGAATCACACCACATCTCTCTGCAGCCTTTATTGGCAGAGCTGAGAAATGTCTAATCCATAAAGTCAGTCAGACAGACTCAATGTGACAGCTGGTCTCACAAATCTCCTGCTGGATCAGGTAGCCCTAAGATCACTTTTCCAGAATATGTCATTATATTCATATAATTGGATAATGCCGCAAACACAACTTGCTTTCTGTGCTCAAAACATTAGTAGGTAAGGATGATTACTGCATCTCTGAAAATTTGTAACATACATCCATATTGCTTCAGCAGAGCAATTGTCTGGAACAATTATCAATCTTAACATTTACTGTTTTTGAAGTTAAAATTCTGAAAAATGATATATTACTTAGTTTTTCTTCAGTGGAATGTAAATTCCCTAAGAGAAATTTTATTGTTTTTTAATCACTGAATTAATAAATGAGTGAATAAATCCATGAATAGTTATTACTAATCAAATTCAAGTTAAATGGCAAATCCTATTAAGTTTTCACTTATTTTCATTTTATTGAAAGGCAGAGAGAGAGTGCGTGTGAGTAAGATCTCTTCCATCCAATGCTTCATTCCCCAGTTGCTTGCTGTGCCAAATGTCCTCAGATGTCACATCTTTTAGAGGTGGGAAATGGCTCCTTTTGGTGCCATGGGAGATATAAGCTATCTGATTATATAGACTCTTGGTCTTTTTCATGTTTTACTTAGATATCTTCAGTATTTTTCCCCTGGAAGTTACTTATCCTTGGGTTTCTTCGTCTTCTTTGAAGATTTTATGTATTTATTGGAAAGGCAGAATTGCAGAACAATTCTGGTTCATCCATGCTGAAGCCAGGAGCCTGGAACTCTGTCCCAGTCTTTCATGTGAGTGTAGGGGCGTAAGCACTTGGGCTGTCTCCCATTGAATTCCCAGGTGCATTAGCAGGGAGCCAGATCGGAAGCAGAGCAGCTGGGACCTGAGCCAGTGCTCATGGGATGCTGGCATCACTGGTGAAAAGGTAAAATGTGCTACACCCATACAACAGGAATATTATTCAGAAATAAAAAAATAAAGTACTAGTTCATTCTCTAGCATTGATTAATTTTAAAAACATTACGTTTGGGGCCAGCATTGTGGTATAGTAGGCTAAGCCTCAGCCTGTGGCATCAATATCCCATATGGATTCGTGTCCTGGCTGCTCCTTCTCCGATCTAACTCTCTGTTTACGCCTGGGAAAGCAATTGAAGACAGCCCAAGTCGCTGGACTCCTGCGCCGGCATGGAGACCTGGAGGAGGCTCCTGGCTCCTGGCTTCGGATCAGCCCAGCTCCAGCCGTTGTAGCCACTTGGGGAGTGAACCAACGGATGGAAGACATCTCTCTATGCCTTTCAAATAAATAAAAAAAATCCTTAAAAAATAAAGAAAGAAAAGAAAAGAAATAAATAAAAAGAAGCTAGACCAAAAAGGCTCCATACAGAATGATTCCATTTATACGAAATGTCCACAACAGGCAAATCCATTGAACCAGGAAGTAGATTAGTGGTTCTCAGGGGCTGGGGGAGAGAGAATGGGGAGTGACTGCCACTGGAATTCTTTGGGGGTAATGAAAAGGTTTTGTGCAAATGTTATACTTTAAGGGCGTGAATTTTAAGTTCTGTAAATTTTAAATTAAAAAAAGCAATTTTCTAAAGGCACAGTATGAAAATACAAAAAAAAAAAAAAAAGAGGAAATACTACACTGTAGGAATTTTCGTATTTTTCCAAGATTAGATGCTTAGCTGAACAACACTAACCATGATTTTGAAAGAAGGGAGGAGGACAGCAGCTGACTGAGGGCCGAAGGCCAGGCGTAATGACTCACGAGCTCGCCACAGAAAGGGCTGCACGGGAAACCTGCAAGTCACTCAGGAAGCAGACGGAAAGCTCTGCAGAGGGCAAGTGTTCTGTGTGGCACACGGGAGGGAGACCCACGACAGTGACCCTGCTGAAAGGTCCACAGTGCCACGTGGAAGCTGTCAGGTGCCACCCCTAAAGGCTGCGAGTGCGCAAAAGGCATCAAGGGACAGAGCAAAGGCTGCTCTACAGAGGGGAGGCAAGGCTTGGGCCTATCACGCACAAGTTTATGCAGCAAAAACACAAGAATAAAGTGCATGAAAAGCACATTAACTAATCAAGAACAAGTAAAGTGACACTAAACTGGGAAAATTCGCAGCTTTCTGGCACCCAGGGCTGTTGCTTCCACAGGAAGCATCATCTCTTGAAAATTAAAAAGTCATTTAGACAAAGCAAGCAATCCCAAAAGAACGTAAGCTGTGTGGTCTGGGCAGGTCTTTCCCAGAACACTAGCCAACAGGGCCAGCTTTTTTTCTTTCCTGGCAAGAGCAGGATGCAAACTCAAATTAGCGGGTGCAACATTCAAACCCACTGAACTGGAAACGCAGGACCTCATGGCATTGCTGTTTCACTGGCTCTGGATACACCAGCAGACTGCTACTCCCCAGCCACCTGGGCCACAGATCCAGCCTTAGTTTATAAATAAGGAAGTTTAAATCTTTGGGGGACCAAAATGATCATCTAAAAAGAAAGGTCAGATAACAAGAGGATCTAATCTAGGCCTTTCTATTTTACAGCTGAAAAATCTGACAGCAAGACAGCAAAAAGTATCTTTTGCTTCAAATAATAAGGTGCTGATGACAGATCAAGGACTTGAATTGAAATCTCCCAACCTTACTATTCCACTATGCTACATGCAGAAACAAGCATCTGAGAGCCCATTTCTCTATTAAAATGATTTGCAGTAATCCCTTGTTTAAACCACTCTGCCAATTAAAATCTCCACTTAGAAACTGGCATTTATTAGCCCAGTGGTTAGGACACCAGTGTTGCACATCGGAGTGCTGGTTCAATTACTTCCCTTCTCTGGGTCCGGACACCAGCTCCCGCCAGTGCAGATCCTGGGAGGCACTGGCGATGGCTCAAGTACTTGATTCCCTGCCACTGACCTGGGGAAACCTGGATTAAGTTCGCAGCTCCTTGCTTCAGTCCTTGTCCAGCACTAACCACTGTCCATTGCAGGCATTTTGAGAGTGAACCAGGAGATGGGAACTCTCCATGGCTCTAAAAAAAAAAAAGAAAGAAAGAAAAAGAAAAACCTCCACTTATATGTGCCAGTAGAGCAGCTATCAGAGACCATATCATGAAACAAGTAAAACTAAAGCTTCCCTGAGCTGACCTCTCCAAATCAAATCAACATTTATTAAAAAAAAAAAAAAAAAAATCACAGAATTCAAAGCAAACAGAGGCTGAGACAGATATTACAAAAGACCACCGAAAAAAGAGATAAAAAGGAAGAAAATTTCAGGATGATAAAAAGCAGGATTGACAACTACCGTCCACTGGCCAAATCCATTTGACAACCTGCTTTCATGGAGTTCATGAATTAAAGTTGTTTTTATATCTTTAAATAACTGGGAAAAAATCAAAATATTATATAAAATGAAAAAGTATGAAATTCAAATTTCATTTTCCACAAATAACATTTTATTGAAACACACCAAGCTCGTTCATTTACATATTGTCTAAGGCTGCTTTCGCACTAGAATGGAAGAGTTGAGTAGTTATGACAGTGGCCATATGGCTTGCAAGACCTAATATATTTATTATCGGGCCTTTGACAGAATAAATTTGCCAGACCTTTATATAGAGCATTCTGACGAGTGAATGGAATGAAAACTCATCTGAAGGTGGTCTAAATAGCAAGTGCACAGAAAAATTCTGCACCACTTCAGCTACACAAACTGCTCATTTTGATAAGAGAGATGATAGGTGGAAGAATTACGTTCGGAGTCAAGTCAATGTCATCAAAGGCCTGACTGCTAGTGCCCTCGGCGTCATCATTTATGAAACAGACACAAGAAAATACCTAAGAACCGTTATGAAACCTAAACAAGAGAGCACATCAACATGGAGCCCAGCCCAAAGATACAATAAATAACAGCCAATGTTGGTATTATAAAAAAATGTTAAGTGTCAGTTGAAGATCCCAAGTGTATGTACAGTAAATGGACATTTTCCAGGGAAATAAAACTGAAAAACAAAACCATGGAAATCCTCCTATGACTTTACTAAGAATTAGCTAGATAACCAGTAATCAAGTTCCCCTGACTTATCAGCTATGATTTCTACCCTGCAAAGAGGATTTAAGTGCCTAAGTAGAATCTCTGTCCTCAAGAGATTAACAAGTATCAACTCTTAAATTTATACTCTCCTGAACCTCACAGCCCTAGGATCGTTGTAGCCAAGTAGAACAACCATGAGCTCTTAACACAAACTCAAAACCATTGTTGGGGCCTGCACTGTGGAGCAGAAGGTTAAGCCCATGCCTGTGACGCCAGCATCCAATGTGAGCACTGGTTGTGGCAGGAGACCCGGATGGAATTCCTGGCTCCTGGTTTTGGCCTGGCCCAGCCCCAGCTGTTATGGCCATTTGGGAAGTATGCCAGCAGACGGATCTCTCTCTCTCTCTCTCTCTCTCACTCTCACTCTCACTCTACCTTTCAAATAAACAAATAAAACAAATCAATAAAACCACTGTGAGATATATAAATGAGGTATTCCCACCACATGTTCTCTGGGTTGTTTGGGTTATTCCATGAAATGACTAACAGCGACTGAAATCTAGTATAAATGTTAACAACACTTACTCTCTTTATCTTCACAACAACGTTCTGAGGAAGCATGGCGGGCTCCTTTATCATCATCTTACAGATGAGGAAGCCACGGCACAGTAAGATGAGGGCATCAGGAACAGAACACAGATTTTTTTTCCAGTGCACTGTCAATGAGTCACAAATATTCAATACACAATATAAGAACCCTATGCCAAAATCCTGATGACTTGCATAAGACAACACCATCACCACGGGACAGGCACTTGGCTCAGTGGTCAAAATACAGCTTTGGACACTGCGTCCCACATCAGAGTGCCCGGGATAAAGTTTTGCCTCTACTTCCATTCCAACTTCCTGCTGGTGTGCACCACAGAACGATGCAGGTGCTGGCCCAAGTACCTGGCTTCAGCCTGGCCCAGCTCTGGCTTCTGTGAGCATTTAGGGGAGCAAAGCAGCAGACAGACCTTCTCTCTTGCCTGCTCCCACCCTGCCTTTCAAGTGAAAAATAATCTTTAAAAAAAGAAAAAGTCAAGTTCTTTCCAGCTGCTCTTTGCTTCCTGGAGGTGATCCCTCCTCTGCATACTCCACCACCCACCACCCGGGCCTTCACCAAAGCCCATATCAAACTGTCTGGACTTCTGACCTCCCAAACAGCATGCTAAATGAACCTTTTCTCTTTATAGGTTAGTTGCCTCAAGTATTTCAATATAGTAATGATAAAGCCAACTGTGATATACATGTTCATTCCATGATCTATTCAGTGCCACATTTTTGCATTTGTATGCATTTTCTTGATTTCACCATTTAAAATAGCCCCCAGACATATTCCTGACTAGCTGCCTACTATTCCTAAGTGCAAGAAAGTTATTGTGGTATATCTGAGAGTAATCATGTGTGTTAGATGAGATTCATTCAAGCATGAGTTACAGTGCTGTTAACTGTAAGTTCAGTGTGAAAGAATCAATAATATGGATTAAATAAGCTGTCTTTAAACAGAAGCACACACAGAACAAGGTTATATATTGATCAGCTGATGAAAATATTGTGACCAGAGGCCCAAAGAGACCTAACCCTCCATGATGGGAAGCAGCAATGATTGATTATTCTCTAATTCTGTGTTTGCAATTTTACAGTACAGAACTTCTATGAATCATGACCGGATATAACAACAATAATAAAGATTAGATGTTCTTAATTAAATTACAAAGGACAAAGGGTAAAACAGGAGATAAGAGAAGTTCAACAGTTAACAGCTACAGGCCAAGAAGGCAAGAGACTACTCCAGGATGTTGGATGCATGTGGAAACCCTCACGTAAAACCCATAGAAGTGGATGCCCCAGGCTTGACACCACCGCCTTCCCTACAAATCCAGAAGCAGCAATCCTCCCCAGCTTTTCCTTAACCTGCATCTCTTATCTATAGCCCATTTAAGCTCAGTGCAAATACTCTGCACTTTTCCTTCTCCAAATTTTCAGTATAAAAATATTCTTGACTCTTAGGCCAACGGCTATTTAGCCCTACTGCTAGTAGATATAGTGAGATTTGTGCCAGGACCTGGTCCTTTTCTGGCTAACATCTGTAATGGCTCAGTAAGCCAAGCCCTTTCATCTCAGAGACTCTTTAGTTTCAACCGACTTCTAGCTTTAGAGTAACAAATAGGTAAAGGATGATAAGGCAGCTGGAAACTTTATCTAAAAAGGACACAGGAGTCACTGGTACTATTATTATCAAAGTTTGAAATTATTTCAAAATTGTTTAAACATAAGCTTACAGTAGTAAATATGCTACAAGCTGTTTTGGACCCTCAATGGTAACACACCACTGGAACCAGATCTCACCGCTGGTGGTTAAGAGACTCTTTTCCTCCCGCCTCCTTCCCTCTCCATGCACACACATCCTCTAAGCAAATAAATGTCAAAATACTATTATTGTGTCCCATGGGCTATAACTTTCAGTGGCATTTCACAATCTTCTTCCAAATGAAATTAAGTTATATGCTAAAAAAATGCAATATGCTTTCAAGTCACAGAATTCAAGCCTTTACTAAGTGTACTACTCAAACAGATCTTGGGTACAACATGCACATCGAGAGATTATAAGCCTCATATTTCCTGGCCATTTCCATTGTTTACAGATTCTTTTCTTTATCCTCTATCAGTCAAGTAGCACCTGCTTCTTCTCAGTATACATTCTCTCACTTTTCCTGCTTTTTCCTGAGCAGTGATTCAGAGCTATCTGAACCCATTTCCCAAGCTGCAATTCCCAAGACCCTAAAAAAAGTTCTTTTCACTTTTGCACTTTCTGCACTTGGACTGATTGACACACTAGAAACCAGAAAACAAAAATGTAGAAGTGAGACACACAGAAAGCCTCTGATGGAAGCAACAGCCCAGCAATCACCTGAGAGCTAGAAATGTAGACCTCACACCCCACCTCGAGCCCACAGAATCAGAATCTTCATGTTGCCAAGGTCTCCATGTGACTGGGATGCACACTAAAGCTAGAGAAATCATTCTTACCCTAACTGCAGTGCTCAGAAGCCTGTGTGTTCTCCGAAAAATTCAGTTTAAACTTTGTTTTGTCAAACATGCCTTCCCACTCCCCAGACTTGGACACATTGTTCCGCAGTATTTTCTCTCCCCTGGAATTCACCACAATATTAAATATAGCATAATTTTTAAAAATATTTATTTATTTATTTGGAAGTCAGAGTTACACAGAGAGAGGAGAGGCAGTGAGAGAGAGAAGTCTTCCATCCGATGGTTCACTCAGATGGCCACAACAGCCGGAGCTGCGCTGATCTAAAGCCAGGAGCCAGGAGCTTCTTCCAGGTCTCCCACGCGGGTGCAGGGACCCAAGGACTTGGGCCATCTTGTACTGCTTTCCCAGGCCATAGCAGAGAGCTGGATCGGAAGTGGAGCACCTGGGTCTCGAACCAGTGTCCATGTGGGATGCCTGAGCTTCAGGCCAGGGCGTTAACCCACTGCACCACAGCACTAGCCCACATAATTTGTTTATTATCAGTCTCCTCTATGCTAGAAGCTCTGAAAGGGCTATCTATCTTGTTCACCATGGTAGGTCCAAGGCCTAGAACAAGACCAAAACCAAGTATTTTCTGAATAAATTCTGCTCTACCAGGTATGAGGTACAATGCTAGACTCAGGACAGAAACAGTTATGACATGGTTTTCAGCCTGAAGCAGCTCAAAGCTTGGGGAATTTGTTTGCTGTAGCTAATGAGAGACAAAGGCCTAACAACATATGCTATGCTTATAACTGCTTTTTCTATTTCTACCAAATAAATAAATAAAACAGGGAGCCGAAATGTTCTCAGAGGCCTGACCTAAAGGCAAGGAGGTCCTCACCTATTTCTCCCCTCCTTTGGATTCTCTGTGCCCAGAGTGAATACCTTGTCCATCCTCCTCCTCTCTCGGCCATCTTTAATACAGCTTCAACTTCTCTTCAGCATCACCTTCTTCTGCTCTGGCAAGTTCCCGTTATTTCTGCTAACATTTTCTCCAGTCTACTTCCTCCCTCAGTCCTCTTTTTATGAGGTGTCAAATCTCCCAAGATACCTTTGTCAAGAATGCCATCCTATCTCATTTCTAACCACTAGATTGATTATTTCCTGCAAGCTGTCAAAGCAACTCTATCCTCAACAGAAACCACTGAAATCCATATCCCTGACCACTGGAGACTCTCAGAATTAGCTGTTCAATATTCAATTGTCTTCTCACTTCCTACATCCCCCAAAGGGATACTTGGTGTCTGAGTAAATGCTATTATCTATCCGATGATTGTATTCTTATATTCATTCTTGCTTAATAGACAAGGATCTCCCCAAAGATTTATATCCCAAGTATCATGGTAACAAAAACATATGTCTAAACTAATAGCAATGAGAGTAATATTGTTTCTTTTTAGCTTTGGGGAAAAACTCAGAGAATAAGCGGATAGGCAAGTGACACTATGATAGGGATGGAAGGGCTTAGCAGAAGTCACAATCAAGCTTAAACTACTACCATCAAATCACATCAGGCTCTGAGAGCTCCAAATACAATCCTACCCAGATTGCAGGTGGATAAAATTAATGTAGCATTTACCATAATGAAAAAAGATGAGACCACTAAAACCATCAAATTTTAAACTGACTTTTGGCCCTTGGATGTAAATGTCTATTCTAAGCAATGTACAGTTCTCATGCCTAACAGTGGCACAGTTAATAATTCCAAGGGCCATGCTTTCTGCATATTCCAACCACTGGAATACTATTTACCAAACATTGGTGGACTCCAGTCCAAAGATTTTGTTTTTGGTACTACCAGATATTTTAAAGCACTTTAACAAGTTAATCATTTTAAACACATTAAGATATGATATAATATGAAATATACTTTGTCTTTGTCCCCAGTTCCTGTCATAGGGTGTTTTATATATATATGTATATTTACATTTATATATTTATTTATTTATTTGAAAGGTATAGCGTTACAAACAGAGGGAGAGACAGAGAAAGATCTTCCGTCCGCTGATTCAATCCCCAAATGGCCGCAATGGCCGGAGCTGAGCCGATCCAAAGCCAGGAGCCAGGAGCCTCTTCTGGGACTCCCACGAAGGTGTAGGGGCCCAAGGACTTGGGCCACCTTTCATTGCTTTCCCAGGCCATAGCAGAAAGCTGGATGGGAAGAGGAGCAGCCAGGACGAGAACTGGCGCTCATAAGGAATGCCAGCACTGCAAGTGGAGGATTAACCTACTGTGCCACAGTGTTGGCCCCCTGTCAGCTACAAGGTGTCCGGTGCATAACAAATCTTCCCAGCCAAATAAATCAGTTTACAGGCCTTTATTGGGATTCTGCTTCTAGGCAGAAGTTCACTGGTCCCAATAAGGCGGGGGCCAGGGAAGTCATGCATCAGAGGTTGGGAGGGTTCCTTTTATAGATACAGGGCATGGGGGTTAAGGGTTGAGGCGGGTCTGATCCTCTTTGGATGACCTTTTGTCATGTGCAGGGACCTTGGCAAGGACTTTTCGTTCCAGGAAGTGTGGGCCTTCTCTCCCAACCTGGAATCTCCTGATAGGAGCATCTTTTGTTATTCTTAATGAGCCGCCTTAGATGCCTCCAGAGTTTAAGCTAACGAAGTCACTTTGGGTAGGACCCTCAGATAGCCTGAGGGTGGGGCTAGTCACCAGAAAGACCAAAAGATTAGTTAGAGGACTTGTGGGAGGTCAAGCGCTAATACAAAGACTCTCAAGGATCTGATGAGCTTCCAGGTCACTGACCAAAGTCATGCTCACATGGCCGCACATGCCCCACAGACTGCCCAGTCCATTTCTCTATCTGGCTGTCCATCTCTAGCCTTCTCAATAATTGTGTAAATTTGAGTAAAGAGTTTCCCTGTATTCTGAGCCACCCAAGGTGTTGGTGGCAGCAGTGTGGGAACCCACTAGACTGCTTGTTGGTCTGAAGTAAAGGTCACTTGTGACTTGTGACTGATGTCTGAAATGTCGTGAGAGTCAGGGTACCTTCCAATGGACAGCATCAGAACTGAACTGACATCCAATCGGTATCGCCTGGGAAATCTCTTGCTGTGTGGGGGAAAAACGCTACACATCTGGTCACAAATGTGTTCTGTGTTGAATTTGACAACACAGCTGAGAAAACAGTCTGGGTCCAGCACTGTGGAGCAGGTTACGCTGCCACTTGAGGCACCAGCATCATCCCATACCGCAGCGCCAGTCTGAATCCCAGCTGTTCCACTTCACATTCAGCTCCCTGCTAATGTTCCTGGGGAAGCAGCACAAGATGGCCTGAGCACGTGGACCCCTGCACCCACTTGGGAGACACGGATGGGACTTCTGGCTCCTGGCTTTGTCCTGGCCCAGATCAGGCTATTGTGGCCATTTGAAGAATGAACTAGGAGATGGTAGATCAATATGTGTGTGTGTGTGTGTCTCCTCCCTTGGTCACCTCTGCCTTTCAAGTAAATAAATCTTAAAGAAGAAAAGTTTGTTTTTTCCCTTTACACATTATCTGGCTTCAGTCTATTTTGTGGATTTCAAATAACTAGGGAAGTTTTCTTATTCACCTACGTTTGGCATTGTTCAGAACTAATTAGCTGTGGATACACATGTGAGGCTATCACTTCTCTTGGTCATGTGCTGGCATTATGGGAGGCAATTCCCCAAACACACTGTCTGTCTTCTGTTAAGGAAACCCAAGAGTCCCTGGTGGCAAAAGCCTTTGACTGGTTTCGGGTACAGACGGAGGGTGAGAACTGGGGTAGCAAGACAGGATGGAGAAGCCTGGGATGTCCTTCCAGGGCTACTCAGTTAATTAGATCCGTAAGCTCAGCTCCTTCTTTTAATTCTGACTTCCCAACTCCAATGCTCACAGGAGAGAAGTGTAGCTACCTTTTCCAGTCACAGAAAGGGGAGATAGCAGGTATTAAATTACTAGCTATGCAGGCTGTAGCTGCTGGAATCTCCCGTTTTTCCTCACAGCACTACAAAACATCCAAAGTCATGGGGTGAGGGATCTTTCTATCAGATAGAACTAAATGAAACCATGAGATCCTGAAATATCATACTGAAATAAAATTATTTTGTTTACTGTTCTTTGGTTTTGTTCCTGCAAAGTCACATGCTTTTTTTTTCTCTCAAAAGTGACATATAGAAACATGGATGCAGGGTCAATGCTGTAGCGCAGCAGGTAAAGTTACCGTCTACAGTGCTAGCATCCCATATGGATGCTGGTTCGAGTCCCAGCTGCTCCACTTCCAACCCAACTCCCTGCTGATCAGCCTGGGAGGGCAGTCAAGGATAGCCCAGGTGCTTGGTCTCCTGCACCCACGTGAGACTCGGGGGAAGCTCCTGGTTCCTGGCTTCAGAACGACCCAGCTCCGGCCGTTCAGGGCATTTGGAGAGTGAATCAGTGCATGGAAAATCCCTCTCTCTCTGCAACTCTGCCTTTCTTTTTTTTCTTTTCTTTTTTTTTTTTAAGATTCATTTATTTTTCACTTGAGAGGCAGAGTTACAGAGAGAGAGGAGAGGCAGAGAGAAAGAGAGAGAGAGGTCTTCCATCTGATGGTTCACTCCCCAGATGGCCACAACGGCTGGAGCTGCGCCAATCCAAAGTCAGAAGCCAGGAGCCAGAAGCCTCCTCCAGGTCTCCCACGCGGGTGCAGGGGCCCAAGGACCTGGGCCATCTTCTACTGCTTTCCCAGGCCACAGCAGAGAGCCGGACCACAAGAGGAGCAGCCGGGACTAGAACCGGCACCCACATGGGATGCCAGCGCTTCAGGCCAGGGTGTTAACCTGCTGTGCCACAGTGCTGGCCCCCAACTCTGGCTTTCAAATATGGATGCTACAATACCAATTTTGTCCACAGTAAATCATCTCTAAAGCATGTTTAATATATTTATTTTTCTTTCTATGCAAGATTAACAATAGAACTGGAGGAAGTAGGACAACTTCAGTGTTACACATGAAAAGCACTGATTTTTCCCTATTTATTTCAAACTTGTTTGGAGACTTCCCATTTTAAATGTTGACAGTTTATTTTAGATGTCAAAATAAAACACAAATCACAAATCTACCGTGAACAATTCAGAATCCTTTATTGTTGAGTTAATGTACCATCCCAGGAGTCTCCTTACCATTTAAAGTTGAGGGAGATCACGACAAAGGAATAAAAGCACAAATGACAAGAACTAGCTACTCCTTCCCCACTAGTGTTCCACCTTATCACACAGATCTGCACACCTCCTCAGGAAGTTAAACAAGGCAACTTGCTCACAAGCTAAGAATTGCTATGATACTCACCCTGTGAATGCTCTCCCATAAATAAGACTGTGCGTGCATTTCTGTTAGAAACACTCACACTGATCTCCCCAGCCTATGCTAACATTACAGCCCAGCCCTGAGGTTCCAACCATCACCTATTTTTTAATTTTGCAGTGGAACATTCTCTCCAATGAATGACAAACTAAATTTAACATACAAAGCACAGAACTTTCAAATCAAAGTTTATGGACAGCTCAGATTTGTGGGGCATGTTTACTACACTGAGCCTTGTGCCATCAACCACTTCCAATAATCAATTTTCTGAGTTCCTTTTCCTCAGATAATCTGAGTGCCGGGCTGATTATTCTCTCTATGTTGCCTTTCAGCTTCTCCTGTTGATAATCAAAAGAAATATATTTTCTTCTGACATGAGAATAAGACAGGGACTTTGATTAAGAGCACTGCTATCAGAACTAAATGGAATTAAATGGAAACAAGCAGTGGAGGCTAGCAGCCCCACACTGGGGCTTGCTATGTAATTCCTCCAGCGCTAGAATCCTGACGACTAATACAAGAGCAGGACCGACTTAACCAGGAGCTGGGCCTATGCCCTGCAGAGTGCCTACGGGAGGTCCCGGGAGATTCTAAAGCTCTCACCAGAGAGGAGTTTAACAAGATAACTCAGCTTTTAAGTAATAGAGGCGGCCTCCTGGCCTCTGGGCTGTGAAAGGGCTCACCTGCCAAGAGCAATAATGCAAGTAATTACCGCACAGTGAATAATAGATCTCTGTGGGACTCCAGGACCCAGGGACTCTGGAGTCTCCTGCTACCCGATACACAGGGATGAACACACAGCTTTTCTCATTAAGACCTGGGATGGAACCCTGACAGGTAAACGGACAAATCTCCCCTGGCACAGTGATTCTCTGTTTAGGGTTACTGCCAAAAATAAAAATGCCCCTGGTATGAAGAAAGGCTATAAAGCAATGGATTTTCCTTCTCCTGCAAGAATTCCCAAAGTTGAAAAGGTCACGATGTCACATTAGTCTATCCCAGAGGCTGGAAGCACAAAATTCCAAGCTCATTTCTTCCTCCTTCCTACAACAAACTTCCAGCAACTCTCAGTCCCTCGAGGCAACCTGTCCTAACTTTGCATATTGAATCCAGATCGCTCACAGCTGCTTGGAAGAACACCCCTACCTGGACTTCGCCATTTCTCCTGCCCTATCTCATCCACTTTATGCTTCTGTCTCTGTCAAGACACCTGTCACTTTCACCACCTCCCCAGAAAAGATTTTCAAAACAGATCTCAAAGTATCACTATTTCTCCAACCCTCCCACTCTCTAAGAAATACCTAAGCATTTCAATTCACCAAGTTCACCCTTTCCACTATAAAACACAGCTACTTGCCTCTGTTTACCTGCAAATAAAACCGCAAAAGCCTAAAGCTTCACCCAGAATCCAACACAGCCTGGGTTCTCCCAATGTCAAGTGCTCACCACCCACAAAACACTCTTTCCACCATGAAATGCTCCTCTGCTCGGGCGGTCCCAGTGACACACAGACCAAGCTTCCTTTAGTTTATACTTCTCTCTGGGAGCTGTGTCACCTCAACCCCTTTCTCCCAGGTCTCTGTGCTCTTCCCAGATCCACGAAGCACACACTTTATCCCTCGGGTCAGGACACACTGGAGAGGGGATCTGGGTGTCACTGACAACCAGCAGAGGCAGCCAGGGATCTTTGTGACCCTGTCGTCACCACAGTGCTGCAGCCAGGTCAGGGGTTCTTACATGCAAAGAAGAAATTCTGCTGACTTCCCTGGGAGACAGGAAGTTTCGGGAGTTGGTGGAAAACACCAGAAATCTCTCAAACGAACCTGAATTAGCTAGTTCCCCTTTGGAGCAAAGAAAATATTAAATGTTTCACACTGTCAAGAACATTTTGTTCTAGATATATTAAACCTTAAGTGTTGATGAGTTTTGTTGGGGTTACGAAGAGTTGACAAGGTGCTAGGAGAGGGGAAGAACTCTGCCTCCTGTCTTCCAGACTTTTAAAATTCACAAACCATTCAGATGATTAATCGAATTGTGCAACAGCTGAATGATACAGACATCAACTAGAAATTTTTTTTAAGGATTTATTTATTTGAAAGGTAGAGTTACAAAGAGAAGGAGAGACAGAGAGATCCTATTAGTTCACTCCCCAAATGTCTGCAACAGCCACAGCTGGGCCAGGCCAAAGCGAGGAGCCTGGAGCTTCATCTGAGCCTCTTTTGTGGGTGAGAGGGGCCCAAGTACAGGGGCATCCTCTGCTGCTTTCCCAGGTACATTAGCAGAGAGCCAGATCAGAAATGGAACGCTGGCATCACAGGCAGCAGTTTAACCTGCTGTGCCACAATGCTGGCCCCTGAACTAAAAATTCTGCTATAGCTGGGAACAAAAAAGAAACTAGGGACTGGTATGTAACCCTGTTTTGTTTCTGCCAAAGACTTTAAACAATATTATTTCCAAAGGATACTTAACTCCTCCACAAAAAGCGGAACCAGAACTTCAGAATGAATTAACGACACAGAAACTTGCTGTGTGTCTGTTCTCACGGCCTTACACAGCTCCATTTCTCTTCCCCAGCTGACCTGGGCACTGTATGAAAATCATGAGTCTACTAACACCAGCTAACAGTTACCAAACACCTACCGTGCCAGACCCTGTTTCACCTCACCAGCAACAGTCCCATTAGGTGAATCCTATTATTATTCCCATTTTACAGGCAAAGCTGGTACTTTAAAGGGTAAAATTTCTTGCCCAAGGTTATAGCCAGTTATTAGTAAATCTAATTTTTTTAAAGATTTACTCATTCATTTGAAAGTCAGAGCCACACAGGGATAGAAGGGGGGGGGGGGAGGGAGAGAGAGAGAGAGAGGTCTTCCATCCACTGGTTCACTCCCCAATTGGCTGCAACAGCTTGAGCTGTGCCGAACCGAAGCCAGGAGCTTCCTCTGGGTCTTCCCCATGTGGGTGCAGGGGCCCAGGCACCAGGGCCATCCCCCACTGCCTTCCTAGGCCACAGTAGAGAGCTAGATTGGAAGTGGAGCAGCCGGGTCTCAAACCGGTGACCATATGGAATGCCAGCACTGCAGGCAGCGGCTTTACCCACTATACCACAGCACAGGCCCCAGTAAAGCTAATGATCTAAACCACAGCCAGAAAATCAGTGAAGTTCTGCCTCAAAACACAGAGTATATCTGTTTTCCAATGTGTGGACTGGTTTATACACACATACACACACATATAAATGTACATATATATGTATATAAATGCATATATACACATATACTTAAATGCATATATATACACACACACACACACACAGTTTTAGGTGGTACATGAACCCTGTGTGTACCAGCATTTAATAATACTTGCACACACATAAGAATAACTTCCTTTTCAATTCTCTTTCAACCCTTCCTATTAAATAAAGAAGAATGCTTCCGTTGGTGCTAGGAAGCTGGAAGTAGGTCTCCAACATTTACCAACATGCTGCATCAGAAAAAGCAAGCTCAGGTCAGAGCCCTCTGCGAGACAACAGAGAGGCAGAATGTAGCAATGCTTGTTTGCACTTGTTAACACAGCACTGTTTTGTGTTCATTATGGTGTTATTCGGAGGGACTTTTAGCTGTGTTAAGTGCCAGGCTCCTTGCTCTGAGTCCTCGGCATGACTCGGCCAGGCCTTAGGCATCCCTCCCTGTCCTTGCAGAAGCCAGTGTGGGCAAGAATTCTGTGTAGCCCGAATCCCTCAGCCTTCACATCTCATCACCCTGGCCTGCCTGCAGCAATCACCCCATTAATTGAGTCTTCGGAGCGCAGTGCCAGGAAAACCAATGTATTTCTTGTTATATCACACTATCGTAAGTCACCACCTTCTATCCAAGAAGGAGAAGAGCTATGTGCCAGCCAGTAGGAAAAAAAGTCAGACTTCTCCCCTGAGATGCTGTCTCCAGCCGCCACTTGTCATTGGTATTTTAAATTCAATCTAAGATGCTACTGAAAAGAAAGAAGTTTTAAGTACCCAACTACCACTAAAAATAATTATCTTAAAAAACCGTCCTTTTAAGAATTTCTTAAAAGATGCTAGCACAGAGCACGAAGGTGTATGAAGTTCAGTAAGTGTAGTGTTGTACAGAATCATGAAAAGCTAAAAGCATTAGCAGGAAAATAGATATAATACATACAAACAATGGAGTACTGCTCAGCCAACAGAAAACAATGACGCAGATCTGTAAATGACATAGAAAGAAAACCATAACAGTTAAAAATGAAAGTTCCCATCACAGGGTATTGCCGGGGGCTAGGCAAGCTGTGATCCACAAGGAGCTAAGTCCCGTGCACTGCCCTGAACCCATCACCTCCCACGCCAGTCCAGCATGGCTGAAGACTCGGCACACCCACTCCTCCCCATGCAGCTGAGCGACACTTTACGTCAGGCACTAGGCACCAGGCCACTTTCTTGGAGATCACCTGCGCCCTGCAGCCCCACGCCTTACCCTATACAAAGGATGACCCCACCCGCAGCTCAGATGGGGCAACCCTCCCTCATGAGTTGCGGGCACTCACATCTGAGTGTGTACTCTCCCTTTTCAATACACCCTGCTTCTCTTCTCACCTTGATATGTGTCTCCCAGCTGGATTCTTCCACGTGGGAAGACAAGAACCTGGACTAAGTAAGCTAGCGGTTTCTCCAAGCCCAGCCAAGGTTCTCGATCCCGACAACATAATTTGGGGGTCCCTTCCCTCATAACACCATGGCCTCATTTCTGTTTCTTTTTAAAAGGAAGGAAGGTATGTATCTGTGTGGAAAAAAATTTGGAAGCAAACACTGTCAAGGTTTGCTTAAGGGATTAAGAATGAATGACAGGCCCGCGCAGAGGCTCAACAGGCTAATCCTCCGCCTGCGGCGTGGCACACCAGGTTCTAGTCCTGGTTGGGGCGCCAGATTCTGTCCCGATTGCCCCTCTTGCAGGCCAGCTCTCTGCTGTGGCCTGAGAAAGTGGTAGAAGATGGCCCAAGTGCTTGGGCCCCTGTACTGGTGTACAAGCTCCTAGCTCTTGATAGCCCCAACTCCAGCTGTTGCGGCCATTCAGAAAGCGAACCAGCAGATGGAAGACCTTTCTCTGTCTGTAACTCTACCTGTCAAACAAATAAATAAAATCTTAAAAAAAAAAAAAAAAAAAAAAAAAAGAATGACCTTCCCCCTGCGGGGGGTAGTTAGGAAAGCATACAGAGTGATACTGTATGGTATTTAACTTTACAATACAAAACTTCTAAAGGACAAGACCATAATTTAAATACCAATTAACTTACTAATTCTGGATGGTATCCATCTAAGCATTTTTGAAGGAGTAACTGGAAAACTTCTGGCCAAAATGAGAAAAGGCCATAAAGAAAACTGCAAATATGATCCCAATCATAGGGACTTCATAAGACTAAAGAATTGCTAGAAAATTTTATTTCTGTAGTAAACAAACTAGTGGAATAAGAAAGACGAAGACAACTGACTCAATCACTTTGGACTTTCTGCTGCTGTTAGGACTGGAGCTTATAAATAACAAACAGGACAGAAAGCTAAGCCAAGAGACCCAAGTATGAGGTGCCTCAGAACGGCAAGAACAGCAGGTGTGCTTGTCAGAATCCTCATATTTGAAAATGGCACTGAAGACTTCTAAGCAAGGGGCAGGAGTTGCAATGCGGTACTAAGCTAGCAGCGGCCATGCTGGCACCCCATTATCAGCATCAGGTGTAGTCCAGGCTGCTTCAGTTCTGATCCAATACCAGAAGATGGCCCACGTACTTAGGCCCCTGCCACCCTGTGGAAGACCAGGATGAAGTTCCTTGCTCCTGGCTTTGGTATGGCCCAGTCCTGGCTTTTGTGGTCATTTGGGGAGTGAATCAGCAGATAGAAGATCTATCTATCTATCTCTCTCTCTCTCTCTCTCTCTCTCACACACACACACACACACACCCCTTCTCTGAAGCTCTGCCTTTCAAATAAATAGGTCTTAAAAAAATTTTTCCAAGCAATAATGTTCCAAGTTACTAGTGCCAAATTATAGGAAGAACTTGTGAATCAATGCAAACAGAAGGAAAAGTGGCAGATGAGTGTTAAAAATGAGCATATGGCCTAAGTCAGGCACACAAAACACCAACTTCTCAGCTGTCAGTTATGACCCTGGAGTAGGATTCTCAGCATCACTGTAAACGGGACTCCGAAGACACCAGGCCAACATCGAGCTACACATTAAAAGCAACGCAAAGCATCCTAGGATCTGGGGCACCCACCGTGATGCAGTGGGTTGGGCCACTGCTTGGTATGTCCAAATCCCGTATCGGAGTGCTGGCTGATTCCCTGCTACTCCTCCTCTGATCCAACTTCCTGCGAATACAGGAGGCAACAGATAATAGCCTAGGTGCTTGGATTCCTGCCACCCACACGGGAGATCTTGATGAAATTAACTGGCTCCTGACTTTTAAAGATGCCCTGGGACAAGAGAGAGGCCACTATTCCTCCTCTCCTCACATTCCGGTGAACTTGCACCCCACAAACACTTCACTTACCATCTGTGTCCTGTCCAACTACATACAGTACAGAATCTAAGCAAGATCAATACCAAACTTATTCAGAACTGTTGAGGAGTGAGGCTTATTAAAAACAGAGTTCCAGGCCACTCCCAGAGATCTTAATTCAGTGCCTCTGAAAGGTCTTTTAGATGGTCCTGATGCAATGATCTGTTTCAGGAAAATCACTGGGCTCCTCTCACTCAAAACTTACTCCTAGAAAGAAAGCCAGACTGAAAGAAAGGAAACCGGTGGAGAAATTACAAGAGTAAATCAAGACAATCTTCTATTTGCACATAAAAAGAAAAGTGTGTAAAAGATTTAAAAACAGAAACAAGAATCTGGACTCCACAAGAGCAAGGTTCAGAACTCTAGCATGCCCCACACTCCCACCAGAGTCCCTCAATCAGGAGTGGGGCAAGCGCAGACCCTCCCTGCGGCCACCACTGTGGCCTGAGTCCCCGATGCTCCACTTCCCATCCAGCTCCCTGCTGTAGCCTGGGAAAGCAGTACAAGATGGCCCTCGTCCTTGGGCCCCTGCACCCATGTGGGAGACCTGGAAGAAGCTCCAGGCTCCTGACTTCAGATCTGCGCAGCTCTGGCCATTGTGGCCAATTAGAGAGTGAACCGGCAGATGGAAGACTTCTCTCTCTCTGCCTCTCCTTCTCTCTGTGTAACTCTGACTTTCAAATAAATAAAAAGAGTAGACCTTCCCCACAAGCTAGAGGTTAACTTCCCTCCCCCACTGCCACCATTCTCAACTCCAGCCCTGCTGCTCTAGGAGAATACGGCAGCGCTCTGAAGTAAGGCTGAGACTGGGTGAATAAAACCTACCGGCCACATGTTCCTCTGGGTCTCAACCAATCGCTCCCACTAGCTTATCCTGATTCTACTACTGAAAAGCCATGAGCCTCTCTTTTCTCTATCCACTCCACCATCCAATTACTTAGAGTAATTCAAACCCTAACTCTCTAGTCTCCCACACTAGAAAACCATATTTCAACTAAGCCACCTTCTTCAAAAAACAAGGAATGGGAACAGAAAACAGGCTTACTGTAGGATAAGCAGTATTTCAAAGTCAAGCCTGCCATAAGGTATGAGATTTCTCAGCTGTGCTTTAACAAGCCTAAAAGAAACATAATATAGGGTTTCTTACTAATCACAGCCTTAGGGGACCAGAAGATGCTTAGAGATGATGCATCTAGCCACCTCATTTTAGGGAAGTCGAGTCAGGGTTGGAATACTTGGATCACGAATGGCAGCACCTGAGCCAGAACTTATACCCTACTTATAGGCCAATAATTCTCTCTCTCTCCCTCTCCCTTCCCCCCCCCCCCCCCCCGCCACACTGCACCCCAGGGACAACACTAACGTTTTTGATTAACTTTAAGCACAGGTCCCTCAAATCTCCTTAGTTCTTCCTATTACACACGAGGTTGGTTTTTGCAAGACCATCACACAGGCAGATTACTTCCCACACAGAAACAACTCAAAGCACCTCACCTCAATATCTGCTGAGGCAAAGAGAAGAGAGGGTGTGATAAGCATATAAATGACAGAATGTGCAGGCCAGGTCCATATCACAGACTAAGCAACTCAAAAACGGCATATAAAAGTGACACTGAAATTTTCATGAGTTTTCTTCTTCCTGTAAGGTGCTTAACTTCTTAAATTAAAAAAATGCCAACTGAAACTATTGTTCATTTTTTTTCTGAAACATTAGCGATAAGTGAGAAAAACATAACATTAATTTATCATATTGAGTCTCACTGAAAGTAACTGAAATCCCACAACACTCCATCTGCATCAAATATTCACAACCTGTGATTCTGCGTCAGTTTCTGCTGTAAAAACAAAATGCATATGTCAGTCTCCTGAGAGAAGAAGTCGCAGTAGAAACTGGGTGTGCAGCCATCCCCAGTGATAAATGATGAAGAGCTACCTAAACCCAGTCAGAGTTGAATCCCTTCTTTCACTCCTCGTCCCTGATAAGGCACAGCATTTCCTAGAGCACTTAGCCATGCCTTTCTTTGAGAAATGAAATAATCCAAAGACCAGACCCCGAAAGGCACACTCTGCTCCCACTGGAACATCCATCAAGCTGGCCAGCTGCCCATAATGCAAAAGAGAGTACTCAACAGGCCTGAGAATCTTCTCACCTGGTTCAAAAACCTGGCCATCTTTCTCCTCTGAACCCACAAATAGAAACTAAAATGTTCCCTTGTTTCCCAAATTCCACGCTCCAAGTAAACTGGGGCACAGATTTTACCAAATCATTTGCCCACTCATTACCAGCACTGGTTACTGGCTTCAGAAGTCTCCTCCCATGCCATGACCCACCCAGTGTGGAGGTCTGAAGCATGCTATTTTGCCCCACACAAACACTAATCACTGAAGCTTACTAGGCTAGAAAGTACTGCCAGAGGCCAGAACCGCAGTAAATTCCATGTAGCAGCAATATAAACATGGACAAATTCAAGATTCTGTTTAACTCTTATCGAGCCTGCTCTTGACATTTATCGTATCATCCACATCCCCTCCGTGGGAAGATAGACAGTGACTTTGGAAATACACGGGACTACCTGAAAACCTTAGTCATGGGCCTATAAGAAACAAGCATAAAACTAAAAGCAAGTTTTTTTTTTTTAATCAATCCCACATTTTTACAATTATTCAGTGGACTTAATGGTAGCTATTCATTTCTCCAGGATTCTAGAACAGTGACCACCTCCACTGCCTCTCTTCCATTTATCACCCTTAACACATGTATTATAAATAACTTGGTTTATACTCATAGCATTTATGGGGCATACTGAACTTTAAGGAATTGAAGAGCTACTGTAACAACACTTTAGAATAATCATCGATGGAAACCCCACGGACTTTGTAGTCACTATGCCCTGTTGGGTACACACTTCCTTTATGTTTGCTTCTTTGATGTCTATCAGACCTGAGTGCAAATGCCACCTTCTGAGAAGTCTCCTGAACACACTGCATCAAAGGAGCCACCCCAGCCCCGACTCCTACAGTCACCGTCCCAGTCCCCAGCCTGCCAACACTATCTGATCCACATCACCGTGCCGATTCCCCACGCCTTGATTGTCTGTCTACCCCACAAGTCATAAGGGCAGGACTCTGATCTTGGTTTTTTTTTTTTCAATTCTGTTTCTCCAATACCCAGACAGCATGACAGACAGCCGATGATCAATAAATATTTGCTCAGTAAAAAAAGGAAACAGGACTGCTTATTCTGTTCCACTCATTGCTGCATGGCAGCACTACTGTTAGCATAACTAGAGCCACATGGACGCTCCTTTTTCACAAATGACAGGAAGGGTTGAGTGAAAACCTCCTGTTCCTCTACTTACAATCCTGGTTGTAAGCTACCATGCTTACCTGCTGGGACCCAGGCAATTTTAAAACTATCAGGAAAAGCCTTTCATCCTATCCTACCTACTCTTTGCAAATTACTCTTATAAAATATTGTTATTCAACTCCATTATTATCAATTTTAGTACTAGAATGAGGGTATTTTAATAGCTTAGGAAAGGTATTTTTTCTTTTTCCCTGCATGAGCTAAGTACACAAAGGAGCAGGCCAACAGACTACTCTGCCCCCACTCAACCCTTGAAAAACACATACCTCTTAGCTCAGATTCCTAAGAAACACTTAGCTATCGGGGTGAAATTACAGATAGCATTTCCTACAGGCTGTACATTGAAGAAATTCCCACTAACCTACCCAACACGAAGTCTACATCTTGCTTTACAACATCCTGGCAGCACAAATCCCAGCAAAGCAAAAATTATGGCCCTCTCCTCCTTTGAGTGCCCTTAGCCACTCAATGAGAATCATTGAGCGAAGACTGGCAGAGAGATTCCCTTCCCCTCTGGCCACAATTAAGGGGGTGGAGTTGAGGGTGGAGTGAAACGAGAGCTCCCTGGGTTTGGCACTGTCCTCCCTTCAGCCTGCCCATCAGCAGCAGAATAACACATGTACTTGCACGGAAGACTCAAGAACTGTGGCAGATTCGCTCGAAGACATGCAAGCAGAACAAGTTAGAAGGGAAAGATAGAGTAAAAAGACACAGAAAAGGGCTGAATCCGCAAAACAAAATAAACAAGTCGGTACAACCAGAGAAAATTGCCGTCTATGTAGCTGCTAAGTGGGACAAGTAAATGTATACTAAGACTTCTCTTCTAAACGGATCTATTTAACATTTGCTGACAATATTCCATTGCAGCTAAATTATTCAAAGAAACCCAGAATGAGGAGCTACTTGGGTTTTGAGAAAATAAGAACTGAACAAAGACATTTACTTATCCAAATTACATTTCTTCTACCCACACGCTTGCTAGTCTCCTCCCAACTCAAAATACAAATCCATCTTCAGTTTTTCCATCAACCTCACTGACTTTTTCCAGTAACCAGAACGGCAGCAAAATGCTTGTGTCAACTTACTGCCCACTTCCTCCTCAAACACATTCCAGGAGCTACTCTGCCCCTTCGCCCTCACTCGCAACAGCAGACTCAGCCACCACCATGGACATTTTAAAAAAAACTACTGGTGGATGATTTTTACAACTTACCTACCAAGTTCTTTCTCCAACCTTAAAAAAAATATATTTAAAATAATACGGAGTTTACTAGGATGGCACGGCAGAGACCAAAGAAACTTGTACTTTCCACAGTCCTATACAAAAGAAAAAGAGGAAGGACTATTCCACTTTACTGCAGCAGACCTCTGCCCTCGCCCACGTCAGAGGATCCAGCTGGACTCACACTGAAAGGCATACCTGATTAGACAGTGTTGCAACTTCTGCCCATCTGAAGGCAGCAAAGCAGTGTCTCTCCTTTCCAATTCAAACTCTTTCTTTTTCATTTGCCTCTGACATAAGAGCTCCATCTTCCTTTGTAGTGTTCTTACAAAGCAGTTCCTGGGCCCGCAGCAAATGATCACTTTCCAGGAAAATACAAGTTTGCTTTGCAAGAAGAGCTTCCCACACAGCAATTTGCCAGGAGTCCATTCTTCATTCCAGACAAGGCTTCCAAGCCCAGCACAAATCTGCCCGTGGCTCGGCAATTCACCTAGCTTCCCTCCCCTAACCCCTGCCTGTAACTCACCCTCCCACCCCTGCTGTATGGTCCCTGCAAGGAGTGCACAGAACAGACGGCTCAAACCACGGAATTTTAAATGCCACCTCCAAGACTCAACTGTTTTTACACCACACTCCAGTGCACAAAAAGGCCGTAAGCATGAAATGAACTCACTCACAGTGATGGTAGCTTTGGGACAGGGACTAACATCTAATCTTTTTTTCAAGTAAATTACAGTCAGCTTCACTTTCCTGCAATTTGTGGCCATGCACCACCAGCCCCACCCTCCATGTTATAAAGTAATACCCCGGGGGCCTGAAGTTAGGCAAGGTTGCATGATATTTGAAGATCATGTGTTCTCCCAGACTGGGCTCAAGTCTCAGCTGGGACTCTTATGACCAATAAAAAGTACCTGCCCCTGGGCAAACTACTCTTTCTGAAGTGCCAATCACACTTCTGTAAAATGTCATCCATCAGCTGCTTTTTGTATGTTATAAATGAGATAATACAAGCCGAACACCTAGCACAAAACCTAACAGGCAGGACTGCCGATACGCAGTGTCCCTGGGGGTAGTCAATATATATGCAGGAAGCTATGTCATAGAATCCTGGCCCCCTGGACGCCTCCAGCGTTGTCAGTCAGAACAAAAATATGTTCAGCCTCATTCCATTCACATTCCACCAAATACGAGAGCCTTTAAGAAAAACTTGAGCCTGAGTAAGGCAAAAACTCAAAGATCAAAGAGAAGATCAGTGCAAATGAAAAAGCCACTTCAGGATAATCTTTTCACGGGTCAGGTGAATATTTCAAAGGGGAATATGCGGACATTGCAAGTTCAGTTTCTGATAAATTATGACACTGTTATGTATAATAAGAAGAAAAAGACAAGACTGGAAAAGTTGATGGCGGACAATTATCTTTATGGAGGGGAAGGAAATCTTGAATCAAATCCACACACAAACTTCCTCTGTGGCATATTAGGTCAAGTCTCCACTTGCAGCACTGGCATCCCATATGGGTGCTGGTTCAATTCCTGGCTGCTCCACTTCTGATCCAGCTCCCTGCTAATGGCCTGAGAAAGCAGCAGCGGATGGCCCAAGTGCTTGGGCCCCTGCACCCACGTGCAATACCCGGAAGAAGCTCCTGGCTCCTGGTTTCAGATTGGCCCAGCTCTACCCGTTGCAGCCATTTGCTCTACCCGAAGCAGCAGATGGAAGATCATCTTGCTCTCTCTTCTCTCTGTAATTCTGCCTCTCAAATAAATTAATTAATTTAAAAAAAAAAACTTTCTAAAACAAAAACTATGATAGCTTGGAAGAAACTGTCATAAACTATATTTGCTGTTCCATATGGAAAAGTCAGCATTGCAATCTGAAATGAAATCCAGAAGTTATGGTTACTATAACCAGAAAATATGGTAACAACCAAAGAAAAAGTCAGGTTCTAGGATTTGAGAAGGTTGGGAGTTGAATCACCCAGGGGGCAGGTGATACAGCAAATTTATATTACAAAATTATGCACCTAGAGCTAAAATTTTTAAAATGAAGTTTGCAGGGTTAAAGTCAAACATGAAGAAAGTGAGGAACAACAAAATCAGGCAGACTGTCCAGCGGAAGGAGCACGAGGTGGGGAATCAGAACACTCGGGCCCTCATCCTGGCGCCGATCCAAACCACCATGTGCCCTTAAGCTAGTCTCCTGCTCTCCCTAAACCGACTCTCCTGATCTGTAAGAGGCGGGGCAGCAACACAGATCGCCAGGATTCCTAACGGCCTAACCTGTTAAGAGTCGGGACACAAGGACCCGGCGCTCTCGGGCCCAGACACTAGACACCAGAGATGCGAGGGAGAAGACGGCTGGACGGCCAGAGAGAATCGGAGTTAGGGACTGAACGTCGGGCAAAGAGAAGCCTTCGCGGTGGCCACGGAACACAGCACCTGCCCGGACCTCGGAAACCTGCAAACTGCTCGGCCTGTGTCAGCGCGGACAGAAAGACGGCGAGCGGGAGGGCAAACATCAACAAATCGTCAGTAATCCATCAGTCCTGCAAACAGCCCGGGAATCCAAACGCCACGACCGCGAGCACCACGGCGGCCCCGCACGCCGGAGTGTCCGGAACACAAGGACCGAGGGGAGCCGGTCCCAGTTTCCGTCTAGCGAGGAGGGTCCCAAGGAGGGGTGAAAAGTGAGGAAGGGGTCGGGAAAAAGGGGACCTGGGGGATCACGCAGGCTGGCGGGAGGGGAAGCGGAGTCGACGCCTGACCCTAGCCCAAAGGCAGGCAGAGGGGTCGGGGTCCCGGGCCCCGCTCTCACCATCTTGACGATGCCCCGCTGCACGGTGGGGACCGCGGGTCCCCCAGAAGGGCCGCCGCTCTGCGCGGAGGAGGCCATGTGTGGAGAAGCAAAGGCAGCGAGTGGTGCGGACCGGCAGGCTGGAGGCACCAACGTGGGTGTCGGGCGCTGGTGAGAGGCTGCTGAGGCCAGGCGCGGGCAGGAGACCTGCTGCGGGAAATGCACGGATCGGACGCGCCGGGCGATTCCAGGAGCTACAGCGGGACTCAGAGCTAAAGAGCAGACGCGATCGCCGCGGCCGCCACACGTTCTACTCGCCGCGCAAGCGTGCCAGAGCGCCACCGCCCTCCAGCCAATCAGCTCCCAGAGCCCGCCGGACCTCGAGCCAATAGGCACCCTGCCCTCGGAGCCCCGCCCCACAGTTCCAAAACGAGGGGCGAGCACCAGGAAGCGCTGAAAGAGCTGATTTGCGGTGACGGGATAAATATGGGGCGGGACTTCCGGGGCAGCCGGCGTAGGTAGTGTCGGGAGGTGTAGTGGGAAGGAAAGGACACGTCAGCGTCTGGCCGAGGGGCGCGAGGGGCCATGGGAGCCCCAAGGGTGGAGCCCGCCTCGCCCTCCTCCTTGGCCCCGCCCATTAAGCCCAGCGCCGCGGGCGCCGAAGCCGCCCCCGGGACCGAGCTGTGCGCCTGGTGGGCGCACCCGGGTTGCACCCGGGAGGCCAAGTTGGTAGGCGTGTCGGTATTGGCCACTGCCCAACTTCCGGCTCGGCGCCCGAGCTGAGGATGGGGAGAACTTGGGAAAGTCAGAGCCTTGACTTTCTCCTCGGGATGCCGGTCCTCTCCAGAGCTCGCCGCGCGCCCTCCGTCCGCTCCAGTCTGCGGCGCCGGGATCCAGCGCTTGCAGGGCGCTCCGTTCATGTTTGCTACATGTCGCCGAGAGCGCTGACGTGTCCCCTGCTCGGGGGCGAAGGACCGGCCCTGGCTTTGCAAATGCTCCCGTGACTTAGGTAGGAAAAGCCTCCCGGAGGAGACCAAGGCTCCTGGGCCTGGCCGAGTGCGCTGAGCGCCTCCGACCCCAGCTTTTTGCGACAAGAGCCAGGGCCTACGAACGCTTCATGGACATTTCCCGAGAACTGGTGATCGTCACGCGCCCATTCTGTGGAGCCGGGCACCTGGCGTGGTATTCCCGGCTCCACGCAGGGTTCCGGTTACCCTCTGGCTCTTTGGAGAAGAGGTTGCTTGCTTTTGCTCCCGGACTTCACATACTCCAGGGTCAACTTTGGGGGTCACCATCTGCCTAGGTTCCCAGTGCCTCCTTCCATACAATGAATTCACTATCCTCTTGAAAAAAACGTCTTTTTGAGCCTCATTTCATCTGTTTATAGAACTGTGCCTCTGATTGAGACTGTCTGCCCGTCCCAACTCCCACCCCTTCGCTCGCTGAAATTGTTTTTTTAAAAAGATGTATTTATTTATATGAAAGAGTTACACAGAGAGAAGGAGAGGCAGAAAGAGAGAGGTCTTCCATCCACTGGTTCACTCCTCAGTCGGCAGCAACGGCTAGAGCTGGGTTGGATCAGGAGCTTCTTCTAAGTCTCCCGTGCGGGTGCAGGGGCCCAAGGACTTGGGCCATCTTCTACTGCTTTCCCAGGCCACAGAAGAGAGCTGGAGCAGAAGTGGAGCACCCAGGACTCGAACCGGTGCCCATATGGGATGCCAGCCCTGCAGGTGGCAGCTTTACCCGCTATGCCACAGCACCGGACCCTGAAGTTGTTCACACTTTTCCACCCAGTGACCCGGGATGACTTACGTATTTGTGAGCGCCGCTTGGTCAATATCGTGGCCGCTTGGTCAATATCGTGGCATCTCCGGGCCTTGACTTCATTTCCAGTGAACTTGACCTATGCACATCACCCTCTCCAGGAGAGATGAACGTTAGGGCTGAAATCGTAACTTCAAACATCACTTCTCTGATGGTAGTTGCTATCCTTTTTGCCCTCTCACCCAGTTAATAATTATCACATACTTTGTATTAGTTATCTATTGTTGCATTACAATTTACCCAAAACTTAAAGTATTACAACGGTGAGCATTTGTCTCACAGATTCTGTGTCAGGGAGTCTGGGAATGGCTTGGCTGGGTACTTTTGCCTTCAGGTCTCTCTCAAAGCTGCAATCAGTGTGTGAGGGTAGGAGGGAAATCTCCTATCAAGGTTCCTTCTGCTGACTGAAGGTGAATTTGTTTCCAAGCTCACCCTTGCAGGTGTTGGATTGAGAGCCGCAGTTCCTCGAAGGCTCGGTCTCTCCTAACAGCAGCTTATGAAACATCAGCTGGTTTCCACCTCAGCAAGCGAGTGAGCAAAAGAGCTCAAGCAGGCTGGTAGCCCGACTTTTTTTAACCTAATCCCAGGCGTCACGTCCCATCCCTTTGGCTGGGTCTCTAGCTCAGCCCTCATTAAAGCTCAAAGTGTTATACAAAGACATGAAAACCCAGAGACAGATCTCTGGGATCATCGTAGATACTGCCTGAGGTACACAGTTCTTTACTGTTAACTGGGATTCAAATCCCCCAAACCTCTGGACTCTCATTATGAACTCCTTCCTGCATTATCCTCGATCCTTGGTTAAACTCCATGCACTGCCCATCATTTTAGCTCCTCTCCTGTGATCTTCTTCTGCAGTCTCCATTGTCTTTCACTGGACTCTCCACCTATCAGAACTCTAGCTCACGATCTGTTTCCTGCACACCTATCACATAGAGAAAGCATGCTGCTGTCCAAGTCGGTGCTGTGATGAACTACAGGCCCCCACACATTTCCTGGGTTTCTTCTGTTTCCTCAATTCAGTCCAAACTGTGCTGGATCTGTTGACATTTTCTCCGTTCACTTAACTCCAACTCCACTGTCTCCCACAGTCTCCACTTCTGATAAGATCTGCTTTGTGGGAGAGAAAAAGTCCCTCCAGGGACTGTGGTGTGACTCTATGGGTTAAACTGCCCCTGCAACAACATTATCCCATATGGAAGTGCAGGTTCAAGTCCTAACTCCTCTGCTGCCCACCCAGCTCCCTGCTAATGCACCTGGGAAGGTAGCAGAAGATGACGCAAGTGCTTGGACCTCTGACATCCATATAGGAACCTACATGGAATCCCAGTCTCTTGGCTTCAGCCTGGTCCAGCTCCGACCATTGCAGCCATTTTGGGAGTGAACAAGCAGATGGAAAATCTCTCTGTCTCGCCCTCTATATCTGTAACTCTTCCATTCAAATAAATAAATAAATCTTTAAAGAGAGAGAGAGAACTCCCTTCCAAGATTGGTGGTATGGCACAATGGGTTAAGCCACCCCATTGTAACATCATTATCCCATATGGGAGTGCAGGTTCAAGTCCTAATTGTTCCACTTCTAATCCAGCTTCCTGCTAATGAACCTGGGAAGGGTGCTAGAGATGGCCCAAGTGTTTGGGGCCCTGCCACCCATGTGGGAGACTCAGATGAAGTTCCTGGCTTCAACCTGGCTTCTACATGGCCAAACCCTGGCCATTGTGGTCATTTTGGGAGTGAACCAACCAATGGAAGATTTCTCTGTCTCTCCCTCTATGTAACTCTCCCTTTCAAATAAATAAATCTTTAAAAAAGACAGCTCTCTGCATTTCCCACCAACAACTTAAAATTTTTCCTTTCTCATTCCTCTCTTTTTCTCCCATGTTGCAAAGAAAAAACTCCATCCTAAGGCTTCAGCTAAACTCTGTGTTCTGGATCTTTCACCTTTTCAAAGACTCTTAATAAATAATTCCCTCCTGTTTTTTCTTTTATTTTTTTAAATTTATTTACTTACTTGAAAGGCAGAGTTTAGAGAGAGATGGGGAGAGACAGAAAGAGATCTTCCATGGGCTGATTCACTCCTCAAATGGCCGCAACAGCCGGAGCTGGGCTGATCCGAAGCCAGGAGCCAGGAGCTTCTGACAGTCACCCACGTGAGTAGAGTGACCCAAGTGCTTGGGCCATCCTCTGCTGCTTTCCCAGGCACATTAGCAGGGAGCTACAAGGGAGTGGAGCAGCTAGGACTTGAACAGAACGGATACAGGATGCCAGGCAACAGTGTTACTAGCTGAGCCACAATTCCAGCCTCCCTTTCCATTTTTAAACTCTGTTTATCCTGTATTATTCTCATTATCATTTAAATATTCTTGAATTCTACTCATAAATTGATTAAATCTTTGCTTGGCTACTCATCCATCTCCAGTGATCTCTCCTTGCTTCATAAGTAAACCTAACAGTTTCCTCCAGCGTCGCTAATAACCTCCTTATTACTACATTCAATGTCAAGGTCACACTTTTCAGACCCAACTGTGCTGACCTCTTCACAGCATTTGATACCACTTCCTCCTTGAAATGTCTTTTTCCTTCCAACATAGCGCATGCTCCTGCTATTCCTCTTGTCTCTCCAGTAGCTGCTCCTTATTATAAGAATTTTTCCGGCCGGCGCCGTGGCTCAATAAGCTAATCCTCTGCCTTGCGGCGCTGGCACACCAGGTTCTAGTCTCCGTCAGGGCGCCGGATTCTGTCCCGGTTGCCCCTCTTCCAGGCCAGCTCTCTGCTGTGGCTCAGGAGTGCAGTGGAGGATGGCCCAAGTGCTTGGGCCCTGCACCCACATGGGAGACCAGGAGAAGCACCTGGCTCCTGGCTTCGGATCAGCACAGTGCACCTGCCGCAGCGGCCACTGGGGGGTGAACCAACGGAAAAAGGAAGACCTTTCTCTCTGTCTCTCTCTCACTCACTGTCCACTCTGCCTGTCAAAAAAAAAAAAAAAGAAAGAAAGAAAGAAAAGAATTCTTCCTTTGCCTTCTGCTTAATATTGATGTTCTCGGGATTTCATCCCAAGGCATTTTGTTTTCTAATTCTAAACATTCTTCCTAAGACATCTTCTCCACTTCCATGGCTTCATGCCAATGACTCCCAAATATATGGCTTCTAATAAAATCTCTTGAAAGGCCAGCTTTGTGGCACACAAGCACCTGCAACGCCAGCATCCTGTATCTGAGTGCCGGTTCAAGTCTCAGCTACTCCACTTCTGACACGGCTCCCTGTGAATGTGCCAGAAAAAGGAACATATTACGGCCCCAAATACCTGGGCCCCTGCTCCTTAATGGGAGACCTGGGTTGAGTTCTTTTTTTTTTTTTTTTTTGGAAAGCTAGAGCTAGTGAGAGAGAGAGACAGAGAGCCAGGAGCCAGAACTCAACCCATGGAGCTGGTGCCGTGGCTCACTTGGCTAATCCTCCGCCTGTGACACTGGCATCCCATATAGGCACCAGGTTCTAGTCCCGGTTGTTCCTCTTCCAGTCCAGCTCTCTGCTGTGGCCCGGGAGGGAACTGGAGGATGGCCCAAGTGCTTGGGTGCCTGCACCCGCGTTGGCTCCTTCCTTTTTCCGTTGGTTCACTCCCCAAGTGGCCAATCCGAAGCCAGGAGCCAGGTGCTTCCTCCTGATCTCCAACGCGGGTGCAGGCGCCCAACTCATGGGTTGAGTTCTGGCTCCTGGCTTTAACCTGGCCCAGTCCCTGCCATTGCAACCATTTGAAGAGTGATTGGAAGACATATTTCTCTTTCTCTGCTCCTTCTTCCTTCCCTGTCACTCTGCCTTTTAAATAAGTAAATCTAAAAAAAGAAGTCTCTCTTGAGTTCTCCACCTGTATGTCCAACAGTATGCTAGAGATCTGCCCATGCTGTCACCTGGAGAATGCAAGTTCAACATATCTCACGACTAATTATCTTCCTCCCAAATATATACCTCCCTAGTGTGTGTCTCAGCCACACTCAAGAGCAAGCCAGAAACATGCTTTGTGAGTCCTCCCCTTACTCACTCCCCACTTGTCATTCTCTGACGTCTATTGGATCTACAGCAGCTCATTCAGACACACAGGCTCTAGAAGCAAACTGTAAGGGTGCACATCCCAATGCTATATGATGCTGAACAGGTTGTGTAGTCTCTGGGCCTTCACTTTCTCACCCATAAAATAAAAATGGCAACGGGACCTACCTCCTGGGGTTGCTTTGGTTTTCATGATTATATGAAGAGGCATATGTGAAACACTTAGAATACTGCCTGTGTTATAGGACTCCAGTCTGGTTGAACTCACCTGATGCTCAGCAAATCACTAACATTGATGTGGTAGAAGAAAGCAGGTGTTTATGCAAAGCTTCGAGCAAGAAGCAGACCATTGAGGGATTAGCGGTAGAGGCTCTTATGGATTGGATTGAAGTTGCACATTCAGCTCATGTCCAGGTCCCCCTGTGCTTCTGGCTCTCTGTTGGTCGCCAATATGATGTTCTTTGGGGAATTTTGATGATGGAAAAATGGTCTTTATTTAGTCAGGTCGATAGAGTCTTCTTGCTCAGGGCCTGGGATTCCTGGAAAACCCCTCAGGACAAGACTGAAATCAAAATTATACAGGTGATGAATGACCTCAGAGGGCTTGTGATCAGGGACCTTGTTGGACTGTGCCACTTTCTCAGTTCAGTGAGTTAATTTTAGGAAGAGGTTGATTTGCAATCATAATGCAGGACAAAGTGGGAGACCAGATGGAGTTCCAGGCTCCTGATGTCAGCCTGGCCCAGCCCCCACCATTGTGGCCATTTGGGGAGTGAGCCAGCAGATAGAAGATTCTCTCTCTCTCTCTCTCTCTCTCTCTCTAACCCTGCCTTTCACATAGATAAAACAGATCTTTTTAAAAAAGAAGAATTTTTTTTGGACAGACAGAGTTAGACAGTGAGAGAGAGACAGAGAGAAAGGTCTTCCTTTTTCCATTGGTTCACCCCCCAAATGGCCGCTACAGCCAGCGTGCTGTGCCTATCTGAAGCCAGGAGCCAGGTGCCCCTTCCTGGTCTCCCATGCAGGTGCAGGCGCCCAAGCACTTGGGCCATCCTCCACTGCCCTCCTGGGCCACAGCAGAGAGCTGGACTGGAAGAGAAGCAACCAGGACAGAATCCGGCACCCCAACCGGGACTAGAACCCAGGGTACCGGCGCCGCAGGCAGAGGATTTGCCAAGTGAGCCATGGCACCGGCCAGAAAAGAAGAAATATTTTAAAACTAATTATAAACAAAGGCAGGTCTAGGGACCTTTAAGGTAGGGGAGAGAGGCTGAGTACCCTTGGGAGGTTACTACCTGATAGTATCCAGCATTTGCTCCAAAGGCTTTGTGGAGGGGGTCAGTTTCACCTGTACCTGGGAGTTAAATTTTGTATAATTAATGGTAGAAAGGGGTTTGACACTCTGGTCTTAGGACGAAGAAGCTCTTAACCTTCCCGCTATGTCTTTATAGGAGGGGAACGGGCTTTGAAATCCTTAAAAAAAACTCATTTTCTGTGGTAGAGAATACACACACACATTCTTTAAAGATGGCAAATATTCATTTAAATAAAACTCTGGGGCCCCAGCATTGTGGTAAAGCAGGAAAACCCCTGCCTATGATGCCAGCATCCTGCATGGACACTGGCTCAAGTCCTGGCTGTTCCACTTCTGATCCAGCAAATGTGCCTGGGCAAGCTGCCAAGAATGGTCCAAGTGCTTGGGCCCCTGGATCCATGTGGGAAACCTGGAAGAAGCTCCTGGCTCCTAACTTTGGACTGGCTCAGCTCTAGCCATTGGGGCCATTTGGGGAATAACCAGCAAATGGAAGATCGATCTCTTTCTCTCTCTCTCTCTCTCTCTCTCTCTTAAAGATTTATTTTATTTATTTGAAAGACAGAGTTACAGAAAGAAGTAGAGCCAGAGAGAGAGAGGTCTTCCATCTACTGGATCACTTCTCAAATGACCGCATTGGTCAGAGCTGAGTTGTTCCAAAGCCAGGAACCAGAAGCTTCTTCCGGGTCTCATACATAGGTGCAGGGGCCCAAGGACTTGGGCCATCTTCCACTGCTTTCCTAGGTCACACCAAAGAGCTGGATCCAAAGTCGAGCAACTAGGACTAGAACCGGCGCCCATATGGGATGCTGGCGCTGCAGGCCTGGGCTTTAACCCGCTGCACCACCCGAACCCCTCCACCTCCCCCTGGCTCTCTCACTAAACTCTGACATTCAAATAAATAAATAAATCTTAAAAACAAAAAAGGAAGGAGAAGAAACATCAAATTGATGAGGAAGATTGAGTGGAAGAAGGGTGAAATCAGTGATGATTTCTCAAAAGTTAACCGAGTTAATGTTCCAAAGAATGGATACCTCATTTTTAAAAATGTATTTATTTATTTGAAAGGCAAAGTTATGTAGAGAGGGAGAGACACAGAGAACATGCATGCTTCCATCCAGTGGTTTACTCCGTAAATGGCTGCAATAGCCAGGACTTGGCTAAACCAAAGCCAGGACTCTGGAACTCCATCCAGTCTCCTTCATGGGTGGCAGGGGCCCAAGAAATTGGGCTACCATCTGCTGCTTTCTCAGGTGCATTAGCAGGAAACCAGATGGGCAGTGGAACAGCCAAGACTTCGAACAGTGCTAGTGTGGGATGCTGGCATCTCATGCAGCAGCTGAACCCACTGCACCACAACACTGGTCCCTTGATGGCTCATTTTTGTTTTAAATGTCTAAAACAAGGTACCAATCTGGATTAAACAAAACGAAAGAGATATGACAAGTAAATAAAAAAAATTATTTATTTATTTATTTATTTATTTATTTATTTGAAAGGCAGAGAAAGAGAGTGAGAGTGCTTCCATCTACTGACTGACTCCCCAAATGTTTGCAATAGCCAGGGCTGGACCAGGCCAAAGCCAGGAGAGTGGAACTCCATCTGGTCTCCCACATGGGTGGCAGGGATCCAAGCACTTGGGCCATCTTTAGCTACTTCCCTAGGCACATTAACAAGGAGCTGGATTGGAAGCAGAGTAGCCAGGACTGGAACCAGCACTCCAGTAGGAGATGCTGGTATCACAGGGGGCACCTTAACCTGCGCCACAACATTAGCCCCATGAGTAGCTCATTTTAAGAAAGGATGAGGTGATGTTGAAGATGAAGTTCACAGCATGGGCCATCCACATCATGATGAGGAAAAGTTTACCTTGTTGGGTACTCTGATTGAAGACGATGGGTGATTAACAGAGAAAGTAACCAGCACCATACATAATATTAGTTGGTTCAGCTAACATTATTCTGGCCAAAAAATTAAAGTGAGGCAAACTTTCTGCTCAACAGATGTCAAAACTATTGTACTCAGATCAGCTGCAGACAAGAACAGAGCTTTCAATGGAAATTTTCAACAAATAGAACCAAGATCCTAAAGCATTTCTTCTGAGAATCGTAACAAGAGATAAAACATAGCCTTACTGGTATGAACTTGCAGACCTAAGCGTAAGCAAAGCAATGGCTACAAAAGGTAGAATTGGTTTAATCAGAGCAAAAGTGACGTCATCCACTTGGCTTTTGGATGTTCAAGGCATTTTGCTTATTGACTTTCTAGAGGTCAAAGAACCATAACACCTGCCTGTTAGCAGACTGCTTAGAAAAAGTTAGTCAAAGCTTTAGCAGCAAAACGCTTCATCAGAGTCCTCCACTGTGACAACGCTGCTGCTCTTTCCTGTCATCAGACAAGGGCAATGATTTCTACATGCTTCATGTAGTCCAAACTTGATTAAAATGCATCATGAGCTAACTCATTTCATTATTTTTAAAAATATTTGTTTTATTTATTTGACATAATGAGAGAGAAAGAGAGAAATCTTCCATCTACTGGGTCACTGCCCAAATGGCTGTAGTAGCTGGGGTTGGGCCGGGCTAAAGCCAGGAGCCAGGAGCCAGAAGCTTCATTTGGGTCTCTGATATGTGTGCATGTGCCCAAGCACTTGGGCCAGCTTCCATTATCTTCCCAGGCAGAATAGCAAGGCTCTGGATTATAAGCAGAGAAGCCAAGACTCCAGCTGACACTCCGATATGGGATGCCAACATTCCAAGTGGTGGCTTCATCCAATGTGCTACGGAGCCAGACCCAAGTCATATTTAAAAAAAAACATTTTCAGAAACAACAAAAAAGTTTTATTTATAATATTATTAAGTTGAACTGGAATCCTGTTATTTAAAAAAAAAAAAAAAAAAACAATTTATCAGGGTTGGTGCTGTGGCTCAGTGGGTTAAAGCCCTGGCCTGAAGCACCAGCATCCTGGGAAGGCAGTAGAAACTGGCCCAAGTCCTTGGGCCCCTGCACACACGTGAGAGACCCGGAAGAAGCTCCTGGCTCCCGACTTTGGATCGGATCGGCTCAGCTCTGGCGGTTGCAGCCATTTGGGGAGTGAACCAGTGGATGGAAGACCTTTCTCTCTGTGTCTCTACCTCTTTCTTTAACTCTTTCAAATAAATAAAAATAAATAAAAAAAGAAAAAAAAATTTATCTCATATTTTAGGTTTAGACATTCTAATTTTTAAAAAGATGTATTTATTTATTTGAAAAGCAAAATTAAGAAGAAGAAGAAGAGAGATTGATCTTCTACCCACTGGTTCACTTGCCAAATGGCTACAATGACCAAGGCTTGACCAGCTTGAAGCCAGGAGCCTGGAACTCCATCTGGGTCACCCATGTGAATGCAGGTGCCTAAGCACTTGGCCCATCTTCCACTACTTTCCCATGCACATTAACAGGAAGTTGAATCAGAAGTAGAACAGCAAGGACTCAGAACTCCAACCAGAACCCATATGGGATACTTGCATCACAGGTGGCAGCTTAACCCACTACACCACAATGCTGACCCTAGGTGTTATTTCTAATTAGTTTATAGTAGAACAAAATTTATATCAACTTAAAGGAAGACAATGCACTCTTTCCAGTATGCCCTACATGTATATTAACTCCATGTAAGAGATTTATGTAGGTGTAATATGCACATACACAATTATATGATTTGAGTAATGGTTATAAAACTTTAAGTTAACAGGTCACTTTTGTGCCCTATCCTGTTGTCATTTAAGGGCAAGGCCAACTTTCATTCCATTCTCCCAAAAGCCATTAATCAATGCCTCTGTGGTCTCAGTAGCCTCAGATAATTGTATATTGATTTGCTCATGCTGTAGCTATTGGCTTTGACCTCTGTTGAGTTTTATCTTCTCAGACCTTGCCTGCCACATAAATTTCTAAGAAAGAAGGCATAAGGAAACTTCCAGCCCATGGTGTCACCCTATTAACAGGGTTGTCTGTTCACTGTCAACTGAGATCACCAGCCTACAATGAAACCTAAAAATTCTTTTCTATCCTCAGAATCCTGAAGCTAACAAACTAAGAGTTAGGAAAGTTTCAGCAAGTAACAACAAGTTAGATTAATCATGGGATAAATACACATTTTTTTTCCACGAATCATTTGGAGGTGAATGTCTAGGGGCTCAACTACCTCGGTGCGAGAATCTTGGTTTTTCCTTTGTATTTGCAAAATCACTGCCTCAGCTCCAGACACTAGAAGAAGAAGAAGGCAGGAGCAAGTGGGAAAGGCCAGTTCCAGATATAGCTGCCCTTTTAAAAAATTTTGTTTATTTACTTTCATTTTATTGGAAAGGAGGAGAGACAGATATTTTTCCATCCACTGGGTCATTCCATGGCCAGTGCTGGGCCAAGTCCAAGCCAGGAGCTTGGAACCCAATCCAGGTCTCTCAAATAGGTGAGGACCCAAGTACTAGAGTCAACATCACCTGCTGCCTCCCAGAGTGTGCATTAGCAGGAAGCTGGTACCGGAAGCTGAGCCAGGACTTAAAGCCAGGCACTCTAATAAGGGATGCTGGCATCCCAAACTTCACCTAAACCGATGGGTCACATGTCTACCCTATCTCTGTGCTTATTCTCTCTCTCCGCTCTCTTTGTTCCTCCTTCACTCACACACACACACACACACACGCGCACACACAAAACAATTAAACTTTGTGAAAAATGGTGTTTAGATTGACGTGGCAGAAGAAATCAGGAATGGGTGCTAGGGTGGCTTGAACATCAGTCCCTACTTTGCCTCTGGCTGCCTTCTGCCCTTCTAGAACTCTGGCCAACTCCTGAACCACCTTCCCTCTTTCAAGGCAGAATCCTTGCCCTGCGTTCTCTCTCAACTAAAATAAACTTGTAAAAGAGGCCTGCACTGCGGTTTAGCAGGTAAGGCTGCCACCAGCAATGAAGACATTCCCTATAAGCACCAGTTCAAGTCCTGGCTGCTCCTTGCTTATGGCCTGAGAGGGGCAGCAGAGTATGGTCCAGGTGCTTGGGCCCCTGCCACCGACATAGGAGACCCAGAGGAGGTTCCTGGCTCCTGGCTCCAGCCTGGCCCAGTCCCAGCCATTGCGGCCATCTGGGGGGGGGGGGGGGGGTGGACGGGGACTAGCAAATGGAGGATCTCTCTCTCTCTCTCTCTCTCTCTCTCTCTCTCTCTCTGTGTGTGTGTGTGTGTGTGTGTAATGCTGGCTTTCAAATAAATAAAATCTTTTTTTAAAAGCCTGTAAAATCAGTAAGCCTCAATTCCATCTTTGCTGCCCCTGGGCCCAGGCCCCCACTGCCATCACCTGCCTCCAGGGAACTTGGGCTCCTTGCCCTTCTTGTGGAAAGGCCCCCTGTCCACTGAAGGACCTGACTTGTGCTGCACTTCCCTGTGGCTCCAGCAGCTCATGACATACCAGAAAACACACCCCAAATACGCACGCACATGGCTCCTGTCCGTGGTTTTGCTCACTCCATTCTCTGCACTTGGAATGTCCTCTATAGCTCAGTTCAGACATAGTTTTCACCATAACGTCTTCTGAGATACTTCCAAGCAGAAGTGACTTCTTCCCTATATCCCCAAACCTTTTGCAGTGGTGTGCACTACACTCTCCCTGTGTCATAGTAATTTATACAATACCTGAACTGGCTGGTAAAAGCTTCTATGAATCATGCTAATTTTTGTGTCCCCAATAGGCCTAGCAATGCCTTGTAAATAAACACTCAAGAGGCTGGCAAATGTGGCACAGCATCCTCCCACATCACTGACATCCAAAATGATTGCCGGGTCGAGTCCCAGCTGCTCCACTTCTGATCCAGCTCCCTGTTAAGGCACCTAGGAAAGCAGCAGGCAATGGCCAAGTGCTTGGGCCCCTGCCACCCATGTAGGAGACTCAGTTGGGATTCCAGACGCCTGGCTTCAGCCTAGCTCAACCTTGGCCGTTACAGCCATTTGGGGAGTGAACTAGCATGTGAAAGATCTCTCTCCTCCCACCCCCTTTAACTCTGCCTTTCAATACATAAAACAAATACTGAAAAAAGACTCAATAGGTGTGGTCTAATGTTGGAGATGACTTATTTACCTTCTCTTTGTATTCCATATATAGATCATGTATCTTTTGCATTTTTTTGGAAATTGAAACAGGAATACTTGGAGTATCTAGGGTAGAAGCTGGGGAATAGAGTGAGGGCTTTTATCATTGGACAGGCCCTGACATAGGAAAGTTTATTGAGTCATAAATTTTATTTAACTCCTGCCAGCAACAGTCTGTGTCTCAACCTCTCTTGAACCCTAGAAACCACACATATTTTAACTTTAGCTTCCTCCTCTATATAGCTGCAGAAATAAAAGAACCAACAATTATCTGATGGCCCAAATAATATAGAGGTGCATATGCATCTCGCTGTCATGTGTCAGCCCAGGATGACGACTCTCTCCATCTAATCACACAATGACCAGGCTGGCGGCAGCTCTCTCACCCACAGAGACTCCCATGGGAAACCATCCTCGGCCGGCGCCATGGCTCAATAGGCTAATCCTCTGCCTGCGGCACCGGCACCCCAGGTTCTAGTCCCGGTTGGGATGCTGGATTCTCTCCCGGTTGCTCCTCTTCCTGTCCAGCTCTCTGTGTGGCCCGGGAGTGCAGTGGAGGAGTCCTTGGGCTCTGCACCCGCATGGGAGTCCAGGAAAATCACTTGGCTCCTGGCTTCAGATCAGCGCAGTGCGCTGGCTGCAGCGGCCATTGGAGGGTGAACCAACGGAAAAGGAAGACCTTTCTCTCTGTCTCTCTCTCTCTCACTGTCCACTCTGCCTGTCAAAAAAAAAAAAAAAAGAAAGAAAAAGAAAAAAAAAGAAAAGAAAACCATCCTCATTTAAATTCAAGAGACGGACGATGCTGTGGCATAGTGGATAAAGCTGCCACCTGCAGTGCTGGCGTCCCCTATGGCCGCCGGTTCAATTCCCAACTGCTCCACTTCCAATCCAGCTCTCTGCTATGGCCTGGGAAAGCAGTAGAAGATGGCCCAAGTGCTTGGGCCCCTGCTCCTGCATGGGGAACCCAGAAGAAGCTCTTGGCTCCTGACTACAGGTCAGCCCAGCTCTGGCCCTTGCAGCCATTTGGGGAGTGAGCCAGTGGATAGAAGAGCGCTCTCTCTCTCTCTCTCTCTCTGCTTCTGCCTCTCTGTAACTCTGCCTTTTAAATAAATGAAGTCTTTTTTTTTAAAAGGAAAAAGTCAAGAGCAAAGAAAGAGAGATCGTGTGATGATGCAGAAACATTTTAAGGAGAAAGATGTTGAGAGGTCACACTGGATGTTTCTCAGTCTTCTGAACGAGGTAGGAGAAGTTGCGAAGCAGAAGGCAGCCTGAGTCAGCAATGATGCCAGGTTTGGAAATGAGGCCCTTTCCAGGAAGGTGATGCCCTATAGTCAAACTACGGAAGGACTTCTGAGGTGGACAGGCATAGCCCCCACCAGGAAAGCTGATGTCCATTGTTGAGCTAAGGAACCAGAGCAATGAACAAGAAGCAAACAAGAGGTTTGTATCTGGATAAACAGTGAGGGTCAGGAGAAGAGGGGCAAGCCAGGAAGTGGGGACATGGTCCCGAGCTCTGTGAACCCAGACGGGGTAGCTGGAATGTGGGGATAGGGCGGGCTTGAAGCTGGAGGCCAAGGTTCAGAGGGAAGCTTGAAGGGGCACATGCTGCACTCACGGTGGATTTTGGTATGATCTGTGCAACATTTCCCATGTTAATCCTAGGGGATCACTACGTCACTGTGGCAGCCACAACCTGCACATTTACCTGGAGACACCAAGACGCAGTGACTCATTTCCCCTTACACTGTACCCCAAGTCTTCTTTCACATGTTTGAGAAAGCAAACACTCCAATAAATAATTTTATGAAGCAGCAAGATAATTCTAAAATTATGCTACACCGCATTGTAGCACTTAATAGAGTTTGCTCTCTTAAGAGTGCTTGAGAGGATGGCATGTTTCCTTATGCTGCAATTGAAACGGGCTGAACAGCCATAGAGTTGTGCTATGTTTATGGTCTTTAAAAGAAAATGAAGCATCTTTCCCAAAACAAGGCTTTTGCCCAGAGTTATATCACTGGAACAGAGAATAAAAAATGGATACAATATCTGCCTTCTGAGGGAGTCTATTCTAATATCAGAAACTCAGGATAGGGCCATTATTAGGGTTAAACTCTGCATTTGGATTAGAAGTGCTTGCAGTCAAGGCAAAAATAAAAAAGGCACATTTAGGTTATATAATTCTCACTGATCAAAAGAAGCATATTATTTCATGGGAAGAGACTAGCATTTCCTTTGACATCGAATTCCAGAAGGCACTCATTACATGACTCTATCTAAAGAACCATGACTAATATAATAGGCAGTGTTTTTGAACCATGTTTTTGTAAGACATGCAGAAATGTGGCTATTTCTTATATAAAGCTCATATAAAGTCTAAAAGAATACTACTGGATGGTAACTCAGGGAGAGTTCCTGGTGGCAAGAAAAACAACAAAATAATCTGATTATGAAAAGAAAACCAAACAGCAAAATCTCTGCTTCTAGGTAACTGACAGTCAACAAGAATGTGCAAGAAAGGGCACACAAATATTCTCAGTGAGTCAAGTGGAAGTAATATTTAGGCATTCTCCAGCACATACCATGCTGGTGTGGAAAGTTGCACAGTTTAAAAATCTTGTTTTTAAAGATGTGCTTATTTATTTGAAAGGCACAATGACAGAGAGAGGTAGAGAGGGGGAGAGAGATCTTTTATCTGCTGGTTCACTCCCCAAATGGCTACACAATAACTCGGGATGGGCCAGAATGAAGCCAAGAGCCTGCACCTTCATCTAGGTCACCCTCACGGGCACAGAGACTCCTCTACTTTCCCAGGCATATTAGCAGGAAGTTGCATCAGAAGTGGAACATCAAGGACTTGAACTGGTGCTTATATGGGATCTCAGTGTTGTAGGTGGTGTCTTAACAGGCTGCACCGCAACACCAGCTCCAGGATCCCCTGAACTTGACTTCCCTCAAACCCTCTTGATATTGTAAATTGATTCACAGTGAGTGTAGAATAACCCGGAATATATAAGAACATTCAAAAATTGTTCAAAGTTTTTGACCCAAGAATTGGAAAACTTTGGAAACTTCAAGGGGAAAAATGTCCAGGACAGAATGGGAGGAGTTTGAATATTAAATATGATGACATGAAGGTTGAAAGTAAGGTCATTGGAGTGTGATTGTCAGGGTATGAATTATTTGTGAAACTTATTCTTTGTGAAATTTGCAATTTACTTACCCTCTCTTAAAAAAAATATGTATATATACATACATATATGTATATAGTATATATATATGTGTGTATATAGTATATATATGTATATACATATATGTGTGTGTGTGTGTGTGTGTATAGAGAGAGAGAGAGAGAAAGAGAGAGAGAGAGAGCGCCCATGTGCTTGTTCACTCCCCAAATGCCCACCAAAGCAAGGCTGGGCCGGGCCAAAATTGGGAGCCTGGAATTCAGGCCAGTTCTCCCACATGAATGGCAGGGATCTAACCACTTAAGTCATTGTTAGCAGCATAATGCTGGCCCCCACCTTTGTGGGAGGGACCCCAGTACAAGATCTTTTGTCCAGCTGGCATTATGAAGCCAATAACAAAACAGAAGTGGCGCATCAACAGCAGAAGTTTTATACAGTGGCCCAAGAATGTCGAACAGCTGGCAATTCAACTTCTGAATCCTTTGGGGCAGAGAAGTCATAGTACAGATCAGCAGAAATGAGGGGGAGGAGGAATACACTACTAAGTGGGAGGAATAGTCACAGCTTTTCTGGGAAAGGGGTGGAATAATTCTTAGAATCAGGGAGCCACTTCTTTTTGTCCTTTCATGGTCTCTTCGGATTGTTGTCATGGTAATTGCCAATTGTCATGAACTGGTGGGAATGTCATTGAGCATGGAAATTAGATTAAAATGAGGTTTGAGAACTTCTGGAGGCTGTACAGGCAGCCTTATAGGGTCCAGCTGATGCTGGCCCGTTGGCAGAAGGTGGAACTTCTGAAAAGGCATCGTGTTCTCAAATAGAAGCAATGTTAGGGTGGGGGTAGAAACTTAACTAGGCCTCGCAGGCAGTGCCCTAGGGGACACACTCACAGCTGTCTCCCAGGGTGCACCAACAGGACAAGGAGCTAGAGCCAGACTTCGAACCCAAGTACTCTGACGTGGCATGTGGGCATCCCAAGTGGCATCTTAACTGCTAACCAAACACCTCACTGTGATAATCTCAAAAACTAAAATGAAAATTATGGATTAGAATATCCAAGAATTGTGGGACAATTATAAGAGGCATAACAGGTAGATAATCAGAATACAAGAAGCACAAGAAAAATAATGGAGCAGAAGAAATATTTAAAGTGAAAATGGCAGAGGCCAGCACTGTGGTGCAGCAGGTTAAGCTGCTGCCTATAATGCCCGTATTCCATATGGGCGCTGGTTCGTATCCTGGCTGCTCCACTTCAGATCCAGCTCCTTGCAAATGACCTGGGAAAAGCAGTGGAAGATGGCCCAAGTATTTGGGTCCCTGCCACTCATGAGGGTGACCTGGAAGAAGCTTCTGCCTCCTGGCTTTCACCTGGTCCAGCCCTGGTTGTTGTTGCAGTCATTTGGAGAATGAACCAGAGGATGGAAGATCTCTCTCTCTCTCTGTGTGTGTGTGTGTGTGTGTCCCTCTCTCTGTCCCTCTGCCTTTCAAATAAATAAATAATTTTTTTAAAAAATAAATAAAGTTAAAATGGATGGAAATTTTCCAAAATTAATTACACACACCAACCACACATGCTGAGATGGGATAGAAGCAGGATCACAAGATCAAGTCCCTCCCAACCAGACATGGCTCCAACTCCAGCTCCAAACCAATCAGGAGTAAAGAGCAACCAGACTCTGACCACAAAAGACACCCTCCTGTCCTGTCATGGACTTCCCTGACCTACACACATGCCCAGGATAGCCCAATGAGAGCAACGTGTGATCTTCCTGGGGTGGCAGTGATGTGGGCACAGCAGGGAGTCAGTGAGGAACAGGAGCTGATGGCTGGCAACACAGAAGCATGTGGACCAAGCTATTCCCATCACCTTACACAAGGATTCAACTTGGCTGAAGACTCAGCACACCCAGCCCTCATCAGGCAACTAAGCCTCACCTTGCACCGGGCACCAGGTGCCGGGACACCATCTTGGAGTTCACCGTGTGCCCTCCAGCCCCACCCCAAACCCCGAATCTTCAATCAGGCCCTGCCCTGAGCACACCCTCTATCCTATAGAAGGATGACCCCAGGCTGAGTGGGTGCAATTCTCTCTTGAGGATGTCCCCTCTCATGGCTGAATGTGTACTATTCTTCTGCTTTTCAATAAATTCTACTCTCTGTTCACCTCTCTCTATATCTCCTGGTTGTGTTCTCAATGCAGAAAGATGAGAACCTGGACCAAAGCCGAGCCAGGGCTCTCAAACCCCACAACATAATTTTGGAATTCCCCATCCCCTTAACACTGGGAATAATTTTTAAGAAGATTTATTTTAACAATCCTTGCTTGTTTCAGTCCCATCTCCATTTTCAGAGGTTTTGTCCCCTTTTAGGGGTTTCTCCCCCAAGTCCTTGATAACCAAACACTGTTCCAGGCTGCCCAGCAGAGGCCTCATTGGCAAGGTGTGCCCAGGGCTCTGGCCCATGCTCACTTTCTCCACCCCAGGTCACACACCCTGGTCCTGAGGACTGGTGGTTTCAACTTGAGGACCGCCTTTAGAAGAAGGACCCTGGACAGCTCCTGGTCTCCTCATTGCCTGGGATCTAGAATACTCACACGAGGAGAGCTCTGAGATCTAACAGCACCAAACAAGAATGTGATGAGATGAGTGGTAGGAAGTGGTGTTGGTCCTGTGGGGTGCTACTCAAAGAAGAGCCTGCAGTGAGGGTGGCAGGAGCAGTGGCATGTATGTGAGAGCCAGGACAGCTACTGCCTTGCTAGGCACTTGCTCTACAGTCCCTGCCCAGCAAGCAGGGTAGGATCTCATCTTTGGGACCAAGCAGGACAGGATAGAAAAAAGATGCTCTGTTCTTGGATGTGGCTTGTAAAGGACCTGACTCTCCAGTGCTAAGGGATTATATAGGTGATATGTTCATTAAAGCAATAAAAGCACTCCTGTTATGGCTTGAGTTGTGTCATCTGAAAATTCACATTTAAATAAATATTTTGTCTTCACTTGAGTTGAAAGGCACACACACACACACACACATCTTCTATCCACTGTTCCTGTTCTGCAAGAGCCAGGGCAGGGCCAAGCTGAAGTGAGTAACCCAGGACTCAGTACAACTCCCATCTGGATGTCACAGAGCCAACTTTTGGAGCTATCACTTCTGCCTCCTAGAGTGCATATTGGCAGGAAGCTGAACTGGAAGCAGAGGACTTGAAGTAGACGCTGTGATATGAGATGCAGATGAAACAAGGGGCGACTTAAACACTGCACCAAATGCCCACCACTCAAAACTCCTATGTTGAAGTTCTCACTCTCAGTTCCTCATTTGGAGGTAGGGTCATTGCCATGTAATTACCAGAGGTGAGGCCAGACTGGCATAGGCTGGGCTCGTGCTGTCTTTAGGGGAAAAATGCATGGGAAGAGGTACATACCCCTACAGGGAAAACGCCATGTGAGGATCAGAGTTGTGTTGTCAGAAGCCAAAAACCTACAGGAAACTGGGAGAAGGGCCTGAGGCAGATCCTTCCTTAGCCTTCAGAGGAAGCACAGTACTGCAGATGTCCCGACCTCAGACTCCAGAGTTGAGATCATTTGTTTATTCTGTTCAAACACCTAGCTAGTAGGACTTTGTGAGGGCAGTTGTAGCAAACTAAGCCAATTCTCTGTGATGAAGAGGAAAGGCTGAACTAAGGTTGGTGTATTCGTCAGAAATCAGAGGTCTCATAGCAAACATGCAGCAGTTCTTCTAGACAGTGAGTTCCCCTCCACACACTTGACAATGGTTTCTGCCCTCCGTCCCCTGATGGGGAATGACAGAAGAAGCCAGAAGTCAAGAGGTTGGAGTTTGTTATGTCTTCTTTCTCCATTCCCTTCTTATATATCCTTCCTCCTATTTCAACCATTCCAATCTACTATTTCATAAATTATTTTATTTATTTATTTATTTGAAAAGCAGAAAGACAGAGACAGACAGAGAGATCTTCCATCCACTGGTTCATTTCCCAGATGCTCACAATATTCAGAGTTAGGCCAGGCTAAAACCAGAAATCTGAAACTCAATCCAGGTCTCCCATGTGGATGGCAGGGACCCAACTTCTTGAGCCATTATCACTGCCTCCTAGGGTACACATTAGCAGGAAGCTGGAATTGGAAGTAGAGCCAGGACTTGAACCTAGAACTGTGATGTGGGATGAGAGCAATGCAAGTGATGTCTTAACTGCTGTGCCAACCAAATGCCTCCCCTGTGTATATCAGGAATGTTTAAGATTCCAGTTCAAAGGTCTTATAGAAGATTAGAATGGGTTGGGAGAGGAAGAAACTAAAAACTAGGAGGAAGCTCACCTAATTCTTGTATTTTGTCCCTGTCTCCTTGCTGCCTCCCTAATCAGATCAGAGCTGAGGGCTCACTCTGCAGTTCAGAGAAATCAAAGCCTCTAGGGGGAACAGGCAACCTGTCATTTCTCATTTGAATTGATTTGGATCTCTGTGGGCTGGATGATTTTTAATGTCTCTTTTCTCTTTTATGTAGGCTCTCCCAGTATGCAAGATGTGTGAATAGAGACAAATGTTGTGGCACAGCAGGTTAAGCTGCTGCCTGCAATGTCAGCATCCCATATGGAGGCAGGTTCAAATCCTGGCTATTCTGCTTTCAATCTAGCTCACTGCTAATGCACATGGGAGAGCAGCAGCAGATGGCTGAGGGGCTTGGGCCCCTGCCACCCATGTGGGAGATCAGGCTGCTTAAGTTGGCCTGGTTCAGCCCCAGCTGTTGGGGCCATTTGGAAAGTGAACCAGTGGATGGCAGACCTCTCTCTCTCTCTCTCTCTCTCTCTCTCTGCCTTTCAAATAAATAAATACTTTTTAAAAAGATGTATGCATGCCAAATTCTAAGGGAATCTGTTCTTGTTTCATAGATCAACACCTTTACACACTTGCTTTGCTCTCATACTGTATCTTCACAGACTGAAAACTTTATTCTTGCCCAAGGATCATGGACCAACATCTCCATTCTTCCCAAGTCTCCACTAAGAGCTCCTAAAGCAGCTTTCATTTAAAAAAAAAAAAAAAGAGTCCAGAATGACAAAGAGGAAGAACTCCATTCTCAAAAACATTGTGCTTTGGTAAACAATTTGATTTTAAAGGACAAATATTGTATGATTCAATTTCTATGCGGTACCCAGAACAGGCCAATTCACAGAGACAGAAAGTAGAATATAGAGAGGTTTCTATGGGATGAGAAGAAGGAATGGGGATGACAGTTTAAAGGATACAGAATTTGTTTGGCATGATGGATATTGGGGATGGTTGTACAGCACTGGGAGCACACTTAACGCAGCTGAGCTGTAAATCGATAATTAAAATGGGGGCTGGTGTTGTGGTGCAGTGGGTTAAGCTGCTACCCATGATGCTGGCATCCCATATCTGAGCACCAGTTCCAGTCACAACTGCCCTGCTTCCAATCCACACCCTTCTAATGTGCCTGGGAAAGCAGCAGAAGATGGCTCAAGTCCTTGGGCACCTGCCATCCATGTGGGAGACCCTGATGGAGTTCCTGGCTCCTGGCTTTGGCCTGGGCCAGCCTGGCCTTTATAGCCATTTGGAGAGTGAAGCAGAAGATGGAAGATCTTTTTCTGTCTCTCCTTCTCTCTGTCACTCTGCCTTTCAAATAGAAAAAAGTCAATCCTTGAAAGGCAAAGAAAATCCCAGAGGTAAAATTGGGATTCCTGATTATTGAACCAGCATAAATACCAGACTTTCTGAGTCATTAAGATTAGCGCCCTTGGGCAATTTCAAGCGGGCCTTCAGAAAGTTTGCCCAAAACTTTTTTGTACCAAAATAAAACTTATCTTTTAATTTCAATTTCCACAAACTTTTTGAAGTACACTCATATATTAAGTTGATCTTTTTTACTAGTGGTTTTCTATTAAATTCCTTGTTCTTTCAAGAAAGAACATTCCATTCCTAATCTCAGTTTCCTTAAACAGCGCCAGTAACAACCACAGGATTTCATTTGGTTGGGTTCCAGGTCGTGTCTTTTCATTTCCATCCCTAGCGGAAGGCGGACACACAGTGCAGGGAGTGGGTGTCTGAGAGGGACTGACACTTCACTGCCTTGCCTCTCCCAGGTCTGCACCGATTTTCCCCAGCTTCTCCTTCCGGGAGCACTTCTAAGGCTCTCGGGAGAGATGTGGCAACCTGGGAAGCCTGAGTTGCTGACAATTACTCTTAAGCTGTGTTCAAGCAAAATGCAGGACACTAGGCAGGCTGCAGGGGGAGCCCGGGAGCTAACTCAGCTGAGCCACCTCACTCTGCGGGGCTCTCCCAAGTGACTGTCTCAGGGCTGAAACCAAGCTACTTGGTGAGCTTTCTCTCCCAACATGGCTTGGTGGAAACAACTGTAATCACACAATCAGTTATGAGAAATATAAATAAACTGAGAGAATGAATTCAAAGTTCCAGGAGATTGCAGAGAAACTTGCATATAATTGGGGAAGCTCAGGGTGGCTGTGAACAGTCTAAATGCAGCAGAGAGGGAGAAGAAAAGAAAAAGAGGAGAGGAAAAAGAGGATTTCCCCAAACATTGATATCATGCAATCCTCCAGAAGTAAATGACAGGTAGCTAAGATATCTATAGATAGATATATAAGGTTAGAGAATAAGCCAGACATTAGTTTATGTGTGTAAGAGGAGCCAAAGAAAATGGGAAATTTTTTTGAATATTTATTTATGTAAAAGGCAGAGTTACAGACAGAGAGAGATCTTCCATCTTTTGGTTCACTTCCTCAATGGCCAGAGCTGGGCCAACCTAAAACCAGGAGCTTCTTCCATGTCTCTCATGTGGGCACAGCGGTTCAAGCACATGGGCCATCCTCCATTGCTTTACCAGGCAGTAGGCAGGGAGCTGGATCGAAAGTCGAGCAGCTGAGTCTTGAACTGACACCCATAAGGGATGCTGGCACCACAGGCAGAGGCTTAATCTACTACGCCATAGCGCTGGCCCCAGAAAATGGGAATTTTTGTGAAGTTACATGAGGACAAACTGTAGACGCAAGTCTAGGAAGCATTTGAGCATCACAAGTCTCACCATTGTTCAATAACCCTGCTAGGTGGGTCCCAGCCCTCCCCCAGAGGCAGCTTGGGGGAAATCTCCCCTTGCTCATACCAAGGAGACTATTAGGTCAGATTATGGGTGCTTCCTTCCAGGGAGGAATTTCATGAAGTCCATGCCCAGAAAACCCTCCATCCAACAATATCCTAGAAGAGGGAGGAAGGAGGAGAAATGGTGGGCCATACTCAAATCTAAGGCAGATGGGACAAAAATTAAAGAAAAAGGAAGGAAGGAAGGAAGGAAGGAAGGAGGGAGGGAGGGAGGGAGGGAAGGAAGGAAGGAGGGAGGGAGGGAGGGAGGGAGGGAGGAAGGAGGGGGATCGAGGGAGGGAGGAGAGAGGGAGGGAAATCTGATTATCTTCTTAGAACTGTATGTCTGAAATACATGACATCTGTTCGCTTTATATTAATAAATGAACTACTGAAAATTAAAAAAAAAATCCATACTAAGTCTTCCAAACCATAAAAATAAAATAAGATAAAATCAAGGAGACTGGGCTCTCAGGCTTTAACTGAGACGCCCGCCTGCTCTGTCAGGTGCACTCTTGTTGTTAAACTTGGCTAGCAGGCTTCCTGCTGCTCTCTGTTCACATCTGAAATTCTTACCTCTGATTCATCCATCTTCTGTAACTGAGAGAGAACCAACTCTGGGGCAGTCTAGGGAAGGCCAAAGTAATGGATTCCAGAGTTTGCTTCAGCTCCGTTTGGGAGGTTCATCGTGCGAGATCAGGCAGCTTCCCTGGTCTGGCATCTGATGAGGGGGAAGACTGGCAGAGGCAGAGCATGTGCAGAGGAATGATGACAGGGTAAGTCAGGAGCAGAGAGAGACGAGACAGGGAACAAACTCATCCTGTGTCTGTGGCGTCTCCATATAGAGCCATCTTGATGTGATCATGGAGCTCCACTCTCGCCATCCAGTCCACTCCAACCTTACCTTCCAAGCCTCCCCCTCCAGACACCATAAGATTAAGTCCCATCCTTAATACATAAGCAAAAGACTTGACCTCAAGCCTCCAACACTCTTTAAGGGAGACTCAAACTGACATCCAAACTATCAGAGGGTTTTGATCTAGAATCCAGAAGGGAAGCTAAGGACTATTAAACGGAGTCCGGTGAGCTGAGGATTAGTGGGGAAGAGTAAGCACCTGGGCTGATAATAAAACCCGGACAATGGATCATTCAGCGTCTCAGTGATGTATTCAATGGGGCCAAGTTGAAGACAGTAATGAGACTATTCATAGTCACCCCCTTTACATAGCTTGTTCTCTGGGTAGAGCAGTACTGTGGAGCTGAGCAGGTGTTGCTCAGGGTTCCTGAGACATGGGCAGGACCTCTATCCTCAGGGACTGCGTTTCTACACAGTGGAAGGTTACCCAAGCTGAAGTACTGTGCTTTCCTATGCAGGGCCTGTTGCACATTCATTTTCAGCGATGGCTGCGGAAAAACGAACACAGACTTCTCTCACTGTAACCCACGCCAAGAGCAGACTCCACAAGCTTCAGAAAGCATGGAAGCAAAGACGTACGTTTCTCTTCTGCTTTCCTTTCAAAAATACAAAGCAATAGTGTATTTCAAGGGGAGCAGGAAGATTACCCTCAGCAACGTCCCAGGCAAGGTACCCCTAGGTCAGAGAAGGAATTTTCTTTTAAAAGATTTGTTTTCTTTCTTTGAAAGGCCGAGTTGGAAAGAGAGAAGGAGAGAAAAAGAGAGAGTGAGAGATCTTTCATCTGCTGGTTCATTCCCCAAATGTCCACAACAGCCAGGATTGAGCTGGGCCAAAGCCAGGAGCCAGGAGTCTGGAACTCCATCCAGAATACTTGCTGCTTTCCCGGGAGCATGAGCAGGGAGCTGAATGGGAAGTGGAGCACTGGGGCTTGAATGGGTGCTCAGATATGGGATGCCAGCATTGCTGGCAACTGCTTAACCCACTATGCCACAACACTGGGTCCTGGAGAAGGAACTGAACATGATAGAGACCAGTGAGCCCGGAGCTCCAGCAACCAAACGAAGAGGCAGAGGCCAAAACGACAGGAGTGGAGATTGGAGGGAGAGAGGTCGCCTGGGAACCTCCTGGACTGCAATTACTGAGTGGAGCTGATGGATAATACAACAGCAGTTGTTAAATAATATTAGTAATAATAGTAATAATCATAACAAACACTTATATAGGAAGTTCTTATGTATGTTAACTTATATAATGAAACAGTCCTATGAGGTAGCTAATCTTGTCATTCCCATTTTATAGATGTGAAAAAAAAATCAAACACAAAGAGTTTGTTAAAAATGTAAGCTTAAAGAAGCACAGTCGGCCGGCGCCTTGGCTCACTAGGCTAATCCTCCGCCTTGCGGCGCCAACACACCGGGTTCTAGTCCCGGTCGGGGCACTGGATTCTGTCCCGGTTGCCCCTCTTCCAGGCCAGCTCTCTGCTGTGGCCAGGGAGTGCAGTGGAGGATGGCCCAAGTGCTTGGGCCCTGCACCCCATGGGAGACCAGGATAAGCCCCTGGCTCCTGCCTTCAGATCAGCGCGGTGCACCAGCCGCAGCACACCAACCGCGGCGGCCATTGGAGGGTGAACCAACGGCAAAAAGGAAGACCTTTCTCTCTGTCTCTTTCTCTCACTGTCCACTCTGCCTGTCAAAAAAAAAAAAAAAAAAAAGAAGAAGAAGAAGCACAGTCATAGATTGCAACACCAGCATTCCACTTGTGTGCCTGGAAAAGCAGCAGTAGTTAGCCCAATTAGTTGGTCCACCAACACCCTGGTTCCTGGCTTTGCCCTGGCCCAACCTTGGCTGTTATAGCCATTTGGAGAAGGAACCAGTGGATGGAAGATTCTCTCTCTCTCTCTCTCTCTCTTTCTCTGCCTTTCAAATAAATCTTAAAAAACAAAAACCAAAACAAAACAAAACAAAAAAAAACTTTACAGCCCAAAGAGGGAATCTTAAGACATAGAAATTTTTAAAATATCATATAGGAGGTCAGGAGCTCTTAAGATGGACTGCAACATGGGACAAAATAATCTAACTGTATTACAAATGTATGAAAAAATGTCACTGCAGGGCATGGCGGGAAATGTGGTGGTTTAAGCAGTTTTCTTTTCTTTCCTCTTCTTTTCTTTTCTTTTCTCTTTTGACAGGCAGAGTTAGACAGTGAGAGAGAGACACAGAGAGAAAGGTCTTCCTTCCATTGGTTCACCCTCAAAATGACTGCTCCAGCCGGCGCGCTGCGCCGATCCGAAGCCAGGAGCCAGGTGCTTCCTCCTGGGCTCCCATGCGGGTGCAGGGCCCAAGCACTTGGGCCATCCTCCACTGCACTCCTGAGCCACAGCAGAGAGCTGGCCTGGAAGAGCAGCAACCGGGACAGAATCCGGCACCCCAACCGGGACTAGAACCCAGGGTGCCGGCACCACAGGTGGAGGATTAGCCAAGTGAGCAGCGGGGGCCGGCCTAAGCAGTTTTCAAGATCAGTGAAATCTCTAAGAGTAAAAGTGAAAGAAATTCAATGTAAGTGTTTTACTCTAGTTAATTAAGTTGTCTCGTATGAGAGCCATGTTAACAATGCTGATACTACGATAGTGACTCCTGGAAATAAAAAAATAAGTGGCTAGATGGTAGGTTATGAGAGCCAGGTTTCTCACTGTTGGAGGAGGATTTTGTTTAAAAAGAAAAAAAAAAAGCAAGGAAGAAACTGGAATGACCCATGTAATAATGGATTTGAGTGGTGACATCCGTATGAAATCACAAATGGTCACATAGAGAAATACTTCTAGATGTGCGTATGGATACCCAGGTTAGGATACACACATATATTTCTTTGCTCTACCAGCTTAGAGAACTTGCAGCACTGACACCCCAGTGGGAACAAGCACACCTAATGCCTAGATCTCCCTTTTTTAATTATTTATTTATTTATTTGACAGGTAGAGTTATAGACAGTGAGAGAGAGAGACAGAGAGAAAGGTCTTCCTTCCATTGGTTCACTCCCCAAATGGCCGCTACCGATCCGAAGCCAGGAGCCAGGTGCTTCTTCCTGGTCTCTCATGCAGGTGCAGGCGCCCAAGCTCTTGGGCCATCCTCCACTGCCTTCCCGGGCCACAGTAGAGAGCTGGACTGGAATAGGAGGAGCAGGGACTAGAACCCGGCGCCCATATGGGATGCTGGTGCTGCGAGCAGAGGATTAACCAAGTGAGCCACGGCGCCAGCCCCAAAGATTTCCCTTTCTTATACCATTGTCCAGTAAAAGGGAGCAGGGTTCCGTGGAGGAACGTCTGCTTCTGGGACCAGAGTAGAGGCCAGATAAACCTGGAGCTGCACTGTCAGAAAGGAAGGAAGGGGGCCGGCACTGTGGTATAGCGGGTAAAGCCGCTGCCTGCAGTGCCGGCATCCCATATGGGCGCCGGTTCATGTCCTGGCTGCTCCTCTTCCGATCCAGCTCTCTATTATGGCCTGGGAAACCTGGCCTGGGAAAGCAGTGGAAGATGGCCCAAGTCCTTGGGCCCCTGTACCCACTCCCTTCCAGGGAGACCTGGAAGACACTCTGGCTCCTGGTTTTGGATAGGCTCAGCTCCGGCCATTGTGGCCATCTGGGGAATGAACCAGTGCATGGAAGACCTCTCTCTCTCTCTCTCTCTCTCTCTGCCTCTCCTTCTCTCTGTGTAATTCTGACTTTCAGATAAATAAAAATAAATAAATAAAGGAAGGAAGTACTAAAACAACGACCACCGCAACAACCAAACCCTGCAATAATGGGGGCATGCCCAAGGGACACAGGAGTCCACTGAAAGAGTTCCCAATAGCCAAAGCTGGAACAACTGGAGCAACAAACTACAGCCGTGCACTGCAGCTCCCCACAAGCAAAATAAGTCTATATCAATACTAATACTCAAATAAAGAAATGAGTGGGGGAGAAGAAACTAATCTCCCCAGAAGAAATCCAAGTGCATTCTGTGGGTACGCTAAGTGCATTCTGTGGGTACTCTAAGTGAGGTGTGACTCCGCACTCCCTACATGTGTGCTGTGCCTACTGGCCTCCTACTACCTTATGGGAAGCACTTAGTAGAGGAACCTAACCAACACGACCTCAGCTGCAAGATCCAAGTCAGCATCAGCAATGATAACTCACACGACAGCAGGTGCTCTCCCTGTGATGGATGAAACCGGCCCTTCGGCCCTTCGTGGCTTTAGTCTTCTCCCAGATCTAGAAGCCCAATATCGTCCTGAGAAACCCAGAAGTAGCTGCTTCACTTCTAACCCAGCTCTCTTCTATGGCCTGGGAAAGCAGTGGAAGATGGCCCAAGTGCTTGGTTTCCTGCACCCACGTGGGAGACTTGGAGGAAGCTCCTGTCTCCTGTCTTTGGCCTGGCCCAACCTTAGCTGTTGCGACCATCTGGGGTGGGAACCAGCAGATGGAAGCTCTCACTGTCTCTCCTTTCTGTCACTCTGACTTTCAAATAAATAAATAAATAAATAAAATCTTTTTTTTTTTTAAAGAACAGCATTAGATTCTTCTAATGGAAGGGTGTTTGATGAAAATATCTGACTCCTAAAACTGTCTACGTCATCAAAACCAAGAAGAATCTGAGCATCTGTCACAGCCAAAAGGAGACAGGAGATTTGATGGAGATGAAGTGCAAACTCGTCTCCTGGATGGCATTCTGCATCCTGGAACAGATGAAGAATCATTAGGGGGAAACTGAGGAAATCCAGATAAAGCATGGACTTTAAATTATAATGCCATATCAGTATTGGTTTACTGATGATAATAAATGTATATAAGTAACATAGGCGTGAATAACAGAAGAATCTGGATGTGGCGTGGATCAGAACTCTGTACTATCTTCAAAATGTATCTGTAAATCTAAAACTGTCCTAAAAAAGAAAATTTATTACAATAAAATTTATTTAAAACCAGACGGACCAAACACCGTCTACGCAGACCTCCCACCACCGGGCGCTAACAGGGGGAGTAGGATTAGGAAAGCTCAGACGTGGTAGCTTCCAGGGACCAGACTGAAATTCAGGTTTCCAGGTAGTAGCGCATCCCAGGCTGGTGCGGCTCCTTCCCCTCGCCGGCCGGCGGAGTCCGGGAGCGCGCAGACCCAAGGACGCCCCTCCAAGGATGGTTGGACCTGCGGCCGCTGTGGCGGGTGCTGTGTGGGCTGCGGTGCGCCGGGCCCTTCATAACCTCTGGGCTTCCTCGCCCAGCTTCCCGAGGCCCTGGGCTCTCGCCCGTGCGCGCCCCAGCACTGCGGGGAGTTTAGTCTAGGGGAGCACAGTCTCATCACAGCACTCACGCTCCCTAGTCCTAAGGGAAACACGAGGCGGCGATTTGCGGCTCACTGGGAAAAAGAGGGCAAAACGGGGGCCTTTTCTACGCCCCCAGTTCAAAGCTGCGGGTGGTGGTGTGGGGGCTGGGGGGATGTGCGCTTTGCCCCGGCGAAGGGCGTTCGGAGGGAGGAAGCTGGGTGCTGGTCCTGGAAGTTGAGCTGAAAAACCTGCAGGGTTCGCAGGTGGAGAGGCTAGGGACGTCCGAAGCTTTGGATGCGCTGGGAGCGAGACTACCTGCAGCTGCGGGGCTGGGTGCAACTTCTGTGTGAGGGTCCCAGGCTCAGGGCTAGCCCGGGAAACGGAAGAGCCCCCCAAGTTCCTGCAGCAAGGGAACCACAGTGACTTAAAAGCCGGAGACTCCTGTGGCCAGGAGCGGTTTTGGGACCCGAGGCGCGTGCGCCCTGGGAAGCTGAGCGCTGGTCCGAGGTGGGGCTGTCTGGAGAGGGGAAAGCCGGGAACCAGGACCCTCAGTCTTCCGACAGGCGCCACAGGGAGGGTAGGGAACAGCTTGGAACTGGTGCCTCCTCGCCCAGCAGGAGCGGAGAGCCTAAGGCGAGGTGTCAGACCTGAGCCAGCGGGTCTCCGCGCCTGCCGCGCCCAGCCCTCTCCAGCTTTACGCACGGACTTAGCGCGCCTTGTGGCCCCTTGAGGAGGACCGGGGCGCTCCAGTCACCTTTCCTGAGGAGTGGACTTTTTCCACAGCCATGGGGCTTTATACCAGAGGCTCCCAAGGGCAGAAGCAGCCGGCTGTCAGGGCGCTACATCGGGGCGAGGACAAGGCTGGAATGGCCATGGCTGGCCCGGGAGAGGGGCGCACAGCCCGGCTGGCGGGTGGCAAGACCTCTGAGTTAATGTATAATTGGGAGCAGATGGCGGGGGCTGGCGGCAGCCTGGGGCCTGGGCCTGGCTAATGAGGGACAATTAGCCCCAAACCCGGTGGGGGCGGTGGAGAGAGCCAGACAGGGATGGCAGATATTTGCTCCTCAAACAGTCTGGCGCTGGGCGGAGGGCGGGAGTGGCAGAGCCCTTGGGCTTGCTGCGCCCTTCTGCCAGGGCCCTTTCCCCCTTCTCCCTCCCGCCATCACCTCTGGGTCGAAAGCCTCTGTTTGTTCAGACCCGAGAGCGGTTGTAAAGGAGGAGGGAGAGGGTAGTTTACGGGGGCAGTCGCTGCCACCACCATCTGCCAGGGCTTGTCCTTTCTGCCCCCCAGCACCCCTATCTCTGTCCTCATGCAGCTGTCTGTGGGGCCAGCCGGTCAGGACATGTGCCTTGAAGCCCTAGGCGCAGGGGCAGATCCCAGGGGAGGGATGAGGCAGGAAAGGGAGAGGGAGAGCTGGGCTGCTGAGCCTTCCTGGGCACCTCCTTGCACCCAGCCATGGCCAAGTGGTCCCCAGGCACCCCAGATGGGTGGGCTGTTGCACACTGGGGCACGTGGTTTCCTGCCCATGGTGCTGAAACCACCTGCTGAATCTCCCCCATGCCCCAGGGCCATGGACCAGCCTGAGGATGCTGGAGGAGGCTGTCAGAGGAGGAGAGTATGTGTGAGAGTGAGGTGGAGAGCCTACTTCTGCGACAGAATTGGCTTTTGAGAACAAGAGTTCCCAAACCTAGGGTCAAGCTGAATACACAACACCCACTCCCATCCCACCCCCAGACCTAAAACATTTGCCAAATGCAGCATTGTTTTCTCCTCTGACTCGGAGTTGGGTCTTATTGCTCTGTAGCCCTCTTTCTTCCAGAGCCCAAGGCGTGAAATGGTCCTAAAGGGCTTTCCATGTTGGCTCCTTCACACCCCGCAGGGATCTGCCCATGACTGTGATGGCAAAAGAGTTTCCATGGGCTGGAATCTGTTTCGCTCCCAGCATCCCTGATTGCAGGAGTGCACCTCACCCCACCAATGATCCAAATAATCTGTGGTGCCTTGGTGAGAATGGAAATGCCATTAGTGCACCAAATCCCTAGCAGAACAGAACTCAGTAGCATGCAGGATGGAAGAAGGCAAAAGCACATCCGGCACAACATGGCACGCATCTCTGTCCTCTGCCCTGACCATTGGCAGGGTTCTGAAGTCCAGGAGCTGCCTTCCTGGCAGGAAATCATGCAAACTGGCTCAGGCAGTGAGGATCCTAGTGAGGATCCTCTCTGGGGAGAACCAGTGCCATGCGACACTGTCTTCTCCATTCACTTTCCTTGTCTTCAGAGAGTTTTAAGAGCCAATGCAGTCTGTCTTTAGGCATCAGGCATCCTACTTGCTTATCTTTCATGGTGATATACCCAGAGTTGACCCAAAAGCTCAGGCATGTGTGTCCTGGCTGGGAAGCTGTGCCGAGGGTTCTGGAAGGCTCCTCTGTGTTTTGGGGGCCCTTAAAGCCTTGGGGCCATGGTCTGAAGTTCCCCATCTTCCATGTTCCCCATGCCTTCCAGGAGTTCACCCCCTGGGTGGGTGTACTGTGGGTCCAGGGGGCTGGTATGACAGTGGTCCTGTACCTGCTTCAGGGTGGTGCACAGGTAGGCACAAGGTGGGCTCTGAGGACTCCTGTGGTTTGCCCTGCTTCAGAGCTGGTGTCAGCAGCCCCATGCACACTTCCCTCCTCCTCTTTGCTCTGCTCAGGGCCCGTGACATCACTGGCTGCTCCCAGAAGGCTGCCCTCTGCTCCTGAGCACAGGCACTCGGAAGCTCTGGACCCCTTGGCAGAACTGAAGTAGAAGCAGAGTGAAGGCTGCTCCCAGGACCAGACCACCACCCCCCAGAGCCTGTAGGGGGTCTCAGGAGCCCAACATAGGAGACTGAGACGACCCCCTGGAGCTCCCACCTCCTCTCCTCCACACAGGTAGCTCCCCTGCAGGCTCATTGTCTGTGCTGCCTCCCACGCCATGCCCACTTCTTTGTGCCGCCCAAGCCCAGCTCCTCTCTTCTGTCTTTGCAGCTTTCCCCCTCTCCAGTTCACCGTGCTGCCTCTCCACCTTGTGGGCACCTGTAGCTTTTCCAGACAAGTTAATATTATGTCGGGATCGTGTGGTGTGTCTATTTGGGAATGAGGTTTTGGCTTGTGACTTGGGACAGGGTGATTTGAGGTGTGGAGATTCTTTCAGTTTGAATATTGAATCTGCGTTCCCCCCACACAGCTCCTTAGAGGAGACAGAGTCTCAGGGTTTGGCTGACAATCTGAGCTCCTGCCCCTGCCCTAACCTCTCATTTACCTCCCAGCTTGACTTGCCTCTCTCCATTTCTCTGGTGGCATTTACACAAATACAAAGCCGGGGTGGAAAGGAGAGAGAGAGAGAGAGAGAGAGAGAGAGAGAGAGAGAGAGGGAGACCTCCCCTGCCCAGGATTACAAGCCTGAAATTTTGGCTTCTGGAGAGGAACTGGCTTCTAAACATTGAGTTTTACTCTCTGGGTGGCTCATAACTTATGGGAGCCCCAATGGGTTCTCTCTTTGGACAAACCTCTGCCTTCCCTCCCGATTTTTTGTAAAGGTGGGAGCTTGTAGTTCTATCTGCCCAGTACATAAAGGCCAGTTTAGCTGCTGACACTAAACAGTAGGCTCTGGAGTCCATACTTCTTGTAATTTATTGTTTCTACCTGTGCTGGTCTCCTCTCCCCAGTTGTATCAAAATCTCTTGGTGAGCAAACACCATGTCCCTTTTCTTTTCACTCTTTCCATCCCTAAAAACCAACAATGTGCTCAAGTCTAATACTCTTTTCAGTAAATGAGTGGGCAGACAAGATACCTGAGCAAAGATGGCATGGTTATTACACGAAAGTTCTCTGCATAAGCAACTTCCTGGGGTGATCTCCAGTCTTGCCAGTGTTCAGGCATGGAAGGAGGTAGTTTCCACTCCCTTTAATTGCTGGTGAAATTGGGAGCTACATGGTGGCTTGTGCATGTGTCCCTTTCTGATCAGAGCCTGTCCCCTGGCCCCCTGCTTCTCACCCTTGGCCTTCAATCAACACTGGGCAAATGAGTGAATGATCCCAATAAGGTGGTCTCAGAGGGACGCTTCAGAGAGAACAGGAACCAAGAGCCCTGCAGGTTAGAAGCTGCCAAGAGGTGTGCCTTTTAGAAGCTAGCACTTGGGTGTCATTCATCTCTACCTCCTTGGGGGCAGAACTGAGCCCTGTGGTTCCCCAGAGCTTCCCAGAGAATATGAGAAGCAGATGTGAGCCCTTGCCCTAAGGTGCTCTCAAGGAAACACCCAAGCTGGTGGTTTGGAGAACCTCACCCAGGACTGTCTGGAAGTAAAGACAGCACCATGAACTAGCAGGTCCCATGGTCTGGGGCTCCAGGGTGTTAGGCAGGGCTGGGAAGGCTTAGGAGCCATCAGCAACCAGAGAGCTGCATCAGCATTTGAGAGGACCAGCCCTTCTCACCCTCTGACCTTTTTAAATGGATGTGTGGGAAGTGGCACCCCCCCCCCCCCAGCCCACCCAGCCCTTTATCAGGGACAACCAGAATGAACCAGTACTCAGCTGGCCCTGTGATGTTCAACACATAAGGGCTTTAATAAAGATAAGTCTATTTCTCCAATTTAGTAATATATTGGCACATTTTAGAAACCTACCCCTTCATCATAAAACATTGCCAACAAAGGCCATTCCAAGCAAGAGACCTCACTCAAATAACCCCCTATGGTTGCAGACTCAGCTCCCCACACCAGACAAGGAGCTTCTGGAACGAACTCCCTTCCCTAGCTTCTCAGTTGGCTTCCTGTCCTGGGAAGAGGGGGAGCCTGGCCCATGCCGCACGAGGGTAAGGAGCTGGGAGGGGTGGGAAGAACAGGCAGGGGTGGCTCCTGAGAGTGGAGTATCTCAGGGCTTTGCTTCCACCACTATGGTTCCATCTGTCCTTGGCCAGTGTTCTGGGGAAGCTCTTTCCAGTCACTCCATCCCCACTCCACACTGCTTCCTTGAGATCAGGAGAGGCAGCACATGTGGCCCCGGAGTGAAGACTCACCCCCGAAGCAGCTCCCAGAGAAAGGGGCATGTTTTGAGCACTCTGGGGGCTCCTGGCAGAGGGAGGGAGAAGCCGGGCTGGGCAAGCAGCCTCCGTACAGGAGGGTGGGGGAGTGGGGAGAGGGGGTGTGTGGATGCCTCCTTCTCGTGCCCAGGGATCAGCAGTGTGAATCAGCTCGGGGGGCTCTTTGTGAATGGCCGGCCCTTGCCTCTGGACACCCGGCAGCAGATCGCACGGCTAGCAGACAGCGGGATGCGGCCCTGTGACATCTCACGGAGCCTTAAGGTAGTGACGGGGACCATGGGGGCTACTTCCTGGAAGACCCTCTTGTAGGTTGGGAAGGGGAGTTTTAGGCCCCAAAGATAGGCTGGGCTCTTAACGCCATGGCGAAGTCTCACTTTGCCTCGTAGTCTTCTGTCCATGCTTTACCTGTCCCCACTTCTCACCTGACTCAGGTATCTAATGGCTGTGTGAGCAAGATCCTAGGGCGTTACTACCGCACAGGGCTCTTGGAACCCAAAGGCATTGGGGGAAGCAAGCCCCGGCTGGCCACACCCCCCGTGGTGGCTCGAATTGCGCAGCTGAAGGGTGAGCGTCCAGCTCTCTTTGCCTGGGAGATCCAACGCCAGCTCTGTGCTGAAGGGCTTTGCACGCAGGACAAGACTCCCAGTGTAAGTGCCCCTCCCTCCCTGCACCTGTGCTGGCCAGCAGGCTGTCTGGGGAGAATGGGGGTCCTCTCACCTGGCAGTGTGGGCGTCCCAGGCTGGGGGGTGGCGGGCTCCTGGGCTTTTCTCACCCCTCCGATTCTCTTCAGCAAAGTGGGGGTGGTGAGAGAGATGAGATGAAACAGGCCCAGGGAGAGATGCGTGGCTAGCCTTAGGAGCCCACGTGCAGGTGGAGGCAGAGGGAAGAAAGGATTTTTGGGGAAACATCCTCAAGATGCAACCCTGGGTCTGTGCACCCTTCCACTCAATACTCCAACACCCCCCCAGGTCTCCTCCATCAACCGAGTCCTACGTGCACTGCAAGAGGATCAGAGACTTCCCTGGGCACAGCTCAGGTCACCAGGTGTGTCTGTAGGGCTGGCCAAAGCCAAATCCTCAGCATTCAAATTTCTCAAAGCCCTATCTTGTTTTTGGATCACCTTCCCTTACACCCTAGTAAGGATGGCCTACCAGGGAGGCTTATTCTCTCCTGGTGGAAGAAACTGAAGTTTAGGGAAAGGAAGCAACCCAAGGGTCACCAGCTACTTGTTGGCAGGAACAGAACCTGGTCCTCCAGCCCCTAGGATTTTAGGACTGGGTCTCCCACACCATCCCTCTGCTTCATGTATGGCTTTCCCAGGGCATTCTCATATTCTGTGGGATCAAGCACATGTGGGCCAACCCTACTCCAGTTTCCCCTGCAAGCACTAAGTGTGTACCTCATCATGATATTAAACTCATGTCCCACCCAGTGTCCCTGCAATGACCTCCAAGGAACTGTGACTGCCCCACAAGCTCAGCCGTGCCTTTATACCCATGTGGTCCTCTGGCCAACGTCAGAGGGACTCGGAGCCCCCACCTGTCCAGAGGAATCTCTGCCACAGGACCTTGTCCTCTTTTGCAGCTGTTTTGGCTCCAGCTCCTCCCATTCCCCACAGAGGCTCTGAGGTTCCCCCGGGTCCCCACCCAGGGACTGGTCACCGGAATCGGACTATCTTCTCCCCAGGCCAAGCTGAAGCACTGGAGAAAGGTACTGAATGGGGTGGACAGTGGGACAGAGGGTCCTTGGTGTGACCTGGGTGCAGCAGCCCTGAGGCACTGAGACTTGGGGAGGGGGTACAGGCTTTGTGTGACTCTGCCTTGGGGAGGAAGGTCATTAAGGGTTGGAATAGGTGGCAAGCCAGACCTGAGCGGGAGACCCATACCCTGCTCCTCTCCCTGTGCCTAACCGTGTGAGCCTCCATCTCTATAGAGTTTCAGCGTGGCCAGTATCCTGATTCAGTGGCCCGTGGAAAGCTGGCTGCTGCTACCTCTCTGCCTGAGGACACAGTGAGGGTGAGTGGGTTCTGTGACACAAGGGGCGCAAACCAGTCTGTCCCAGCCAGGGCTTCGGGTGCTGATACAGGGAAAGGGGGAAGAGATGGTGGAAGCAGACTTTTGTGAGCATAATTACTTCCTTGTTATCGTCTGATGATTGCTCTGCTCTCTTTCCCACCTCAGATCTTTGAGTTGAGGAAAGGAACAGAGAGCCAGATCAGGGAAGGAGGGTGTAAGGATGTCTGAAGAAGGGTCTTTATTTGAGTCCAGGCCAGGAACATGGGGTGAGAGCAGCAAGCGCCAGGCATCAGAAAGCACAGCCAGGAACATGATCCCCATCCTCCCTTAGGTCTGGTTTTCCAACAGAAGAGCCAAGTGGCGACGGCAAGAGAAGCTCAAGTGGGAAATGCAGCTTCCAGGTGATTCCTCTGCATCCCCAGGCCGTCTATCCAGCCACTCATCTGTCCATCATCACCCAACCCATCTGCTCACATATATGTTCTCTGACCTACACATCTGCTCATTCATCTGCCCACCCACCCACCCTTCCACCCATCCATCCATCCATCCACCTGTCCATCCATCTTTCCCTACCTCCCACCAAGTTGCTGCTTTTCCTAGATTCGCTCTGCATCTAACCTCCTTGTTTCTTACCATGCTCCCATTGCCCCAGTCCCAAACCTCTAACTGGGTCAATTCTCACCTTGCAGGTGCTTCCCAGGGGCTGACTATCCCGAGAGTTTCCCCAGGAAGCATCTCTGCACAGGTACTTGGGAGGAGTGGGAAGTTTGTCCGTCTCCATTATCTATATGGGTGGATAGTAGATCTCTCCGGAGTTTGGTGGGATACAGCCAGAGTGGCAGGTGACCCTGGGGTCCAGGTCTTTTAAATGGGAGGCATAACTGGAAACTGCAGGTCTCCTCTTGGTTTTCTAGCAGTTACCTGGAAATGTGCCCATAGCACCCTTGCCTGCCCCGAAACCACTGGGTCCCTCCTGCTGTCAGCTGTGTTGTGGGACAGCACCAGACAGGTGTCTGAGTGACACTCCACCACAAGCCTATCTCAAGCCCTGCTGGGGTAAGAATTCACATAAGGCCTCATTCCTGCAGGGCATGGGGAGGGCCCACTGACTCCTTACAGGAAGACATGGATCTCCCCTTGGGGTCATCAAAGGATCTTTGATGTAGCTTTCCTCTGTGTTTGGCTCACAAGCTGGGGAGACTGGTACTCCATGAGACTGTAGTGTAGTGCACGGACAGCCATAGCAGGTAAAGAGGGTTTGAGTGTATGTATTCAGGGTGGAGCGCTGACGTCACAGCCCCTACCCTTCAGTGACTTTGAGGGGTGGGGTGGGAGAGATAAGCCCAAGCTCTGCCTCTTTGTCCCCCAAGCTGAGTTCCCTGGATTCTGTACTGCTTTGCCTTCTTTGTCCTTCTTTCCATGTCTCCGTCTCCAGCCTTGGTCCCCTCAGGCTCTGCTGTGGGCCAGCTGCCCACTGCTGTGAGGCCTGGAGTGAGGCCAAGCCCAGAGTGGGTGGAGTGAACCTCATCCTGCCCATTGTCCTTGCTGCCCTGCCCATGCAGATTGCTGCTCCTTCCTCATGCCTGTGGCCCCTCCCTCATCTATGGACCTTGCCTGGCCCTGCCTCAATGCCTCTCCTGTGCATCACCTGATTGGAGGGGCTGGAGAAGTGACACCCACTCGCTTCTCACCTTGGCCTTAGGAGGCCTCCACTTGGCAGTAATAAAAACGTTTTTGTTTTAGCAGTAATTCCTGTCGTCAATCATTTTTCCATTGTGACTACCCACATATTTAAGTTGTAAGCAGTTTAGCCCTATCATCTATATCTATCTATCTATCATCAATCATGTCTGTCATCTAATCTGTGCATATTTCTGATCTATGTATCTAACTGAAGCATTTATCTAGAATACATTTATCTAGCTACTCTCCATATATATTTATATGTATATATTAGTCCAGTTTCCATTACTATAACAAAATAGCTGAACCTAGATACATGTAGAGAAAAGAGGTGTACTTAACTCACTGTAGGCTAAAAGTCCAAGAATGGGTAGCCCCGCTGATAAGTTAGTCTCATGTTAGATGGTATCACGATGGCAGACATGGGTGAAAGATGGAGAGAGCACACAGCACAGCAGAAAGCTGGAGAGTGTAGGCGCAAGGACAGAACTTCCACTAGGGGCTGGCATTGTTCTGCAATGGGTTGAGTCACCGTCTGTGCCACTAGCATCCCGTATTGGAGTACTGGTTTGAGTCTACGCCGCACTACTTCAGATCCAGCTTCCTGTTAGTGTATTTTGGGAGGCAGCAGAAGATGGCCCAAGTACTTGAGTCTCTGCCACCCACATGGGAGACCCAGGTGGAATTCTGGGCTCCTGGCTTTGGCCTGGTCCTGACCTGGCCCACCTACAGTGGTTGTGGCCATTGAGGTGTAAATCAGTGGATTGAAGAATGTTTTCTGTCTCTGTCTCTCCTTTTCTCTCTGGTACTCTGCCTTTCAAATGAATTAAATAAATCTCTTTTTTGAAAGAACTCCTGATATGCCCTACCTCTTAAAAAATCTCACTACCTCTTAACATTGCCATGCTGTTGACCAAATTTCCAACATGTGAACCCTCCAAGGGACATACTCAAATCATATCCAAACCATGGCCACATATATGCATGCATGCATGTATGTATGTAACTTTCATCTACCTATCATCTACCTGTCATCTGTCTATCTATCATCTATCTCTATCGATCATCTATGTCTATCATCTATCATCTACTTACCTGTATCTGTCTATCATCTGTCTAATCTATAATCCACCTACCTTATCTATCTATCTAGTTACCTATCTCTACCTTGTGCTTGGGTTCTTGTATACGCACAAATATGCATCTACATGCACACACATGCACATGCTCACACACTGATATTTCATTATGACACCTCACTCCTCAGTCCTCCAGCATGCATCTCCAAAAACTAAGGAACAAAATCACAGCATGATACCTACATCTAGGGAAATTTACTATAATTCCATAATGTGACAAAATAAACATTATTTCCTTAATTGCTTATCAGGGGGCTTCAAAAAGTTCATGAAGAACTCACATCTTTTAGCTCCATTTTTATTTTATTCATTTATTTTTTTTTTCCGGACACCCGCAGGCATGCTCCTGAGGCCGGCCACTGCTTCTAGCTAGCACCTGTGGCCAGCTGGCAGCGCCGGCTGGGCAGCCTCCTAGAGCTAGGGGTCTGGCAGGCTCTGCGGGCGAATGGCATACCTTTTAGCTCCATTTTTCACAAAACTTATTTTTTTTTAATTTTTTTTTATTTGAAGGGGAGAGAGAGAGAGAGAGAGCGAGCGAGCTTCCATCTGTTGAATCACTTCCAAAATGCCTGCAACAACCTGGACTGGGCCAGGCTCAAGCTAGGAGACAGGAACTCCATCCGGGTCTCCCATGTGGGTGACAGAAGCAGAAGCAGAGGCAGAGGCAGGACTCAATCCCAGGCACTCTGACATGCGTTGCAAGCTTCCCAGGTGGTAGTTTAAATCACTGCACCATGCTTGCCCAAACTTTTGAAGGCCCCTTGTATGTATTCTTTTTAAAGATTTATTTATTTATTTGAAAGTCAGAGTCCTGGTGGGGAGACTCAGAGAGGGAGAGAGAGAGAGAGAGAGAGAGAGACAGAGAAATCTTCCATCTGTTGATTCACTCCCCCACCCCGCAATGCCTGCAGCAGCCTAGACTGGGCTTGGCTGAAGTCAGGAGCCAGGAAATCCATCCTTGTCTCCCATATAGGTGGCAGGAGAGCCAGTATTTAAGCCCTCTTCTGTTGCCTTCCCAGATGCATTAACAAGAAGCTGAATTGGAAGCAAAGCAGCCAGGACTCCAACTGGTCCTCCAATGTGGGATTGTCGTAGGTGGTGGCTTAACCTGCTGCAACACAATGCCGGCCCCTTCTTCTATGTATTTTTGTCATAGTAACAGAGAGAGGGGAAATGCTGTTTTTTGTATTTCACTTTTCCATTTAGACACGCACCAAAGGGCTTGTTTGCTTGATTCTTCTTGGCATTAAGTTCCAAATCTTCTCAACTCTGTCCCCCTGTAGAGAAAGTTAAAGGCCCTCCTGGGACATCTTGGAATGTGGGGAAAAGGAAGAAAATGAGGAAAATGAGGTGAAGTATGGAGTATTTAGAAAAGGGGCAGGGCTCATTCCTCCAAACCCTTTCCCTTTTGATGGGCAGGGGAGGGATGCTTATGGTGCGAAGAGGAATGGGGATGGAGGAGTGGGGAAGTGTTTGTTTTTAGCTCTCATGTGGGATAGGTATCTACACAGAAATTGTACTTCAGGAGGTCCCTTATTATCAGAGGGCCCAGAGATGTGCTGTCCAGTAAGTACCCACCAATAACACGTGGCTATTTAAATGTAATTAAATAAAATGAGCAATTTAGCTCCTCACTCACACTAGCCACATATCAAATGCCCTGTAGTCAGTGACACATGGATCATGGCTGCCATATTAGATTTTTTTTTTTAAGATTGATTTATTTATTTGAAAGTCAGAATTACACAGAGAGAGGAGAGGTAGAGAGAGAGAGAGGTCTTCCATCTGCTGGTTCACTCCCCAATTGGCTGCAACGACCAGAGCAGGGGGGATCCGAAGCCAGGAGCCAGGAGGTTCTTCTAGGTCTCCCATGTGGGTTCAGGGGCCCAAGGATTTGGGCCATCTTACACTTCTTTCCCAGGCCATAGCAGAGAGCTGGATCAGAAGTGGAGTAGCCGGGTCTCGAACCAGCGCCCATATGGGATGCCGGCGCTTCAGATCAGGGCATTAACCCACTGTGCCACAGTGCCAGCCCCGCCAGAAAATCAGAGTTACACACAGAGAGAAGGAGAGGCAGAGAGAGAGAGAGAGAGAGAGAGAGAGAGAGAGGTCATCCATCCACTAGTGCATTCCCCATTGGCCGCATGGCTGGAGCTGCGCCGATCTGAAGCCAGGAGCCAGGAGCTTCTTCCAGGTCTCCACGCAGTTTTGGGGGGGCCCAAGGACTTGGGCCATCTTCCACTGCTTTCCCAGGCCACAGCAGAGAGCTGGATTAGAAGTGGAGCAGCCGGGACTTGAACTGGTGCCCATGTGGGATGCTGGCACTGCAGGTGGCGGCTTTACCTGCTACACCACAGTGCCAGCCTCGAGAGTATGTTAGGAGGTGTGTGGGGGCTGGTTTAAATAATAGAGTCAGAAGTGAGAAAATTATTCTCTTTTCAGCTTACTTTCAATTCTGATTGTTTCAAGGAGAAAGTTTCATCTTGGTTCTAGTCCTTCGTGTCTCTCTAACAGTTGTTAATCTTTCTTATGAAAAAGAAAGGGAGTTTTAGGCTTTGAGCTTTGGGCAGGAAGGGAATTCTAGGATTTGATAACATCACTGTGTTCCAGTGAATTTATTTTTATAGTCACTTTCTATTTATGGCAAGTGGTTTTGGTTTTCCATTTTATGATAGTGATAAAAATATACCTTTTAAAGTAAATGTCTATAAGCATCTATGTCAATAAAAAACATTAATAGGGCAGATAGAAGGTAGATAAAGGCTGGACTCATGAAGACAGTGCAAGAATGACAGACATTTTGGAAGTTATTCCTTTAAAAAAGATTTATTTTATTTATCAGAAAGTCAGATGACAGAGGGAGAGGGAGAAGCAGAGAAAGAGACCTTTCGTCTGCTGGCTCACTCCCCCAAATGGCTGCACCAGCCAGAGCTGGGCCAGGCTGAAGCCAGGATCCAGGAACTCCACCTGGGTCTCCCACGTGGGTGGCCGAGGCCCAAGTACCTGAGACATCTCCCACGGCTTTCCCAGGCACATTAACAAGGAGCTGAACTGGAAGCACAGCAACCTGGTCTCAACAGGTGCTTTACTATGGACACCGGTGTTGCAGGCAGCAGCTTAACCCTCTGCACAATGATGCCCTACCTATCATGCTTTGATGCAAGAAATATTGGTCACTGGAGTCAGAAGATTTGAGGCACTGGCTAGCTCTGTGGGAATTGATCATGGGCAACTGATCATTGCCAAGTGACCTTGAACAAATCACTCCAGCTCTCCATAAGAGGTGAGAAATCATGGAGGAAGTGCTGTCCTGCCCACCTCACTGGGTTAAAGGAAATGACAGAGGAGATGAGAGGGCGGACCACACAGGAAGAAGGTATTATTACTATTACCCTGTACCCATAGGATTACAAATCCTGCAAGTGACCAAAGGGACACCTAAAATCACATCCTGACTCTGAATCCTTCAGGGTGAGGATGGCTCCCAAGGGGTCACTGGGAAAAGTTCAGTGCCTCTGGGTGGCGGAGGGGAAGATGAGTTGAAAACTGGATCTCAGCTGGTCTCCTTTGTCCTGGCTAGCATTTAGAGGGCCTGCAGCCTCTGTGCCCACCCTCACGCAGACCCCCTTTCTGTTCTGAGTCAGATGCACACAGGTCTTTGGGTGGCCCATTATGTTGTATTTTTGCTTGAAACAGGTGTTTTGCTAAACTGGGTAGGAAAAGTTGTGTAACAGATATTCTTCTCTTGGATCTTGACTCCGGGGTTCCCGTTCCATTTAGGGCAGTAGTCTTTCTTGGAGGATTTGTATTTTGGAAGGTGGTACCCCATTGACCTGTGGGGAGAAGAAGGAACAGAAGAAACCTTCAGCAATCAACTGAGATCGTGGGCTGATCTCTGGCTTTTAGAACACCAGGAAAATCCTATGGGAAGCGATGGAATAAGGTGATCAATGCTGGGCATATGTGGAGTTAATTTATAAAAATAATTTTTTAAAAAATTGAATCATTGGTGCAAAAAAATGTCCATTAGAGTCCCAAGGTGATGGACAGGAAAGTTTACTAAGAGCTGGTGTTGGGTCGGGGAGGACCCCCAAGGAGTGAGAATGTGCTGCGGGCTAGAATGTTAACCAAGGATCTCACGCTGATGGGCTCAGTACTCTCCACTACCACCCTGCAAGGTCAATACTGACAAGAAACTCACAAGAAACAGGCTTTGGCTTTGGTTGGTCAAGGTCAAACAACAAATTTAACAACCTGAGTTTCTTTTTGGACAGGCAGAGTGGATAGTGAGAGAGAGAGACAGGTCTTCCTTTCTGCCGTTGGTTCACCCTCCAATGGCCGCTGCGGCCAACGTATCGCGCTGATCCAAAGCCAGGATCCAGGTGCAGGGCCCGAGGACTTGGGCCATCCTCCACTGCCTTCCTGGGCCATAGCAGAGAGCTGGCCTGGAAGAGGGGCAACCGGGATAGAATCTGGTGCCCCAACCGGGACTAGAACCTGGTGTGCCGGCGCCACAAGGTGGAGGATTAGCCTGTTGAGCCACGGCGCTGGCCGACAACCTGAGTTTCGAGGTGAGCTCTTCACCACTGCAACACACGGCTACTAGCATGGCAGGCTCGAAAGGGAGCTGAGAAATTTAGCTCTACCCACACTCTTCCCGGGGTAAGAAAACAGAGGCCTTTCATTTTCTAGTTCCCAGTTTGGCTATCATAAGAAAACTGGTAGAAAAATGGGTAAACAGCAAACCTCTATTGAGGTTTTAGATTGAGACCATCCTTTAACCTGTGCAATACCTATTGGGTAGCTATCATTCCTATTTTACAGTTGGGAAACCTGAAGCCTTGAAATATTAAAGCAATTTCCCTAAGGTCATACAGCTGATAAGGCCCAAAGTTGACTAGCTCATGAATCTACATCAGTCAGATATCCAAATAAAACTATTTTCTCTGACATCCTTGTGACTTCTCAAGCTGGGAAAGTGAGGTCACTCGTGAAGGGACAGGACTCAGAGCAGTGGGGTGCCCTGAAGAGCTATGATTAGGGAATGATGGAGGGAAGCAGCAGGTCAGCAAAACCAAGATGATGTAAAGAGACTGCACGGGCTGGATTTGGCTGCAGGAGGTGCCGCTGGTGAGTGCTGGGAGACAGGCAGGCTCTCAGTGAAATGCCAGGAACCAAGTGGAAGCCACGGTTATTGTGAAGGAGCGAGCACTAAAGAGGCATTGTTCAGGGAGCACCCAGGAAATTGTAGTTTGATGAAAGGAGCTAAAGGGAGCTTGGAGAGGTGGCACCGAGGTCTTGAGCCTGAGCTAGCGGCAGTGGTGCCTGAGGTGGCCCTGGGGACGGCAGGACGAGGAGAATCGCTCTCCTATGGGAACGGCTCTGGGGATGGCGGGACAAGGAGGCTGCTTGCAGCTCTGCTGATATGGACGGCCTGGAGGACCAAGTCATGGTGACTGCCCATCAGGAAGTGAGAGGGAGAAGCAGTCAGCGTTCAGGAGAAGGGTCAGGGTTGGAGGTGAGAATCTGAGAGCCAACTCTAGCCTGGGGAAGGTAGGGATTCAAAGTGTATAGAATAGAAAGCATATATTTTCTACCCCCAGCTACACACCCTCAAAGCAAGCCATGTTACTTACAAACAAGGTAAAATTCTGCATCAGTGGAGACAGAGGTACCCAAGCACACCTCACCCTATCTCCACCATGCTTGCTTGCAAGCACATATGTCAGTGTGGCATCAGGGAGAAACCTAGCTCTGACTTCTTTCTGAAGCCAGGTTCAAGTTGGGGAGTCCACAAAGACCTCCATGGACTTGCAGTGACCAAGTCAGGAAACAGTTGTTGGTGAGGCAGTAAAACAGAAATCAGAGCAGGAGTGCTTTTTGCATTTTGGTCTTCCCACGACAGGCCTCACCACCCACCTCCCTTCTCTCACCCTCAGCTCCTCTTCCACCCTCTGCCCCCACCCCCGGGCCTTCCCCGCACTCCCTTACCTAAAATTCCCAGATACACTCTTTGGTAATATCTTCGCTGTCTGCCAGTAGGGTGCCGCTTCGATCTGCTCGCATGTAGAAGCCATTGGGTGCCAGCACGGTGAGCAAATTGCTCCCCTGAAGCTCTATACAGAAGTTGAGGGCAAACTTTCCCCAGGGGCGAAAGGTGCCAAAGGATGTGATTGACCAGAAGGAACCACCTTGTGCTGGGGAGAGAGGAGCTCAGGTTGGTGGGCTGCTTGGTGGGCTGTCCTCCAGCAGTCCTGCCTCCAAGGGGCCTCCTGGAGCCATGCCACCCTCCCGTGGCCCCCTACCCTGCCTGTGCTGGTAGAGCCCTCTATGGAGACACGGTGGGGCCAGAAGGGATTCCAGTAGTTTCCGTCCTGTCCACCCACTCTGGGGTCCTGAGATGTGAGAACAAGCAGCAATCTTGTCTTTCCTTTTATGATGTAAGATGAGCAGGCCCTGAAGTGTGAGCTGGGGCTAAGACAGGGCTGCACTGTGAGGGGAAGGGGAGCCACTCACCCTGGAAGTGGTAGATGCCATGGCGGCAGGGGAGGAGGTGAATGCAGTCGGGCTGGTCCAGATTGCACTGCAAGAGGTCGTGCTCCGGCGAGGAGCCCACGTACCCATACCGACCTCGCAACACCAGGAAAGGCCGGTTGGTAAATCGAATGGCCAGTTCCTCGTTCGGGCCTGAAAGGAATCGGAAGGGATTATTGAGGTGTTCTCCAGAAGCAAGCAAGAGGAAGAACACTCATTGCAGAAGGGTGTTGTCAAGATTCTAACTTTTCTTAATATGCAAAGAGTTGTGTACTAATTTTTTTAGAGGCAGAGAGAGAAAGAGAGATCGATGGATCCCATCTGCTAGTTCACTGTCCAAATACCTACAGAGGGCCAGGAATTCAATCCAGGTCTCCCAAAACATGGGTGGCAGGAACCCAATTACAGGAGCCATCACCCCTGCCTCCCAGGGTCTGCATTAGCAGGAAGCTGGAGTCAGGAGCAGAGTCAGGTGTTGAATTCTGGTATGGGCTGTGGGATCTTAACCATTAAACCCTAGGCCCACCCTACCATTTTAACTTTTTAAAAATTTATTTATTTGACAGAGTTAGACAGTGAGAGAGAGAGACAGAGAGAAAGGTCTTCCTTTTGCCGTTGGTTCACCCCCAAAATGGCCACTATGGCTGGTGCTACGCCGATCCAAAGCCAGGAGCCAGGTGCTTCCTCCTGGTCTCCCATGCAGGTGCAGGGCCCAAGGACCTGGGCCATCCTTCACTGCCTTCCCGGGCCACAGCAGAGAGCTGGACTGGAATAGGAGCAGCCGGGACTAGAACCGGCGCCCAAGTGAGCCACAGCACCGGACCCCCAACATTTTAACATTAATGAACATCTGCTATGCTCCAGGTCTTATACTAAGTGCTTGTGAGGCATTTGTGAGAGCACTTAACACAGTGGGGAGCACACGACATTTCAGTAATATTTAATCTTTTGTGATGTATTAATCTCTTTAATCCATGTAACAACTCCATGAAGCAGTGGGGCAGATATCTCTAGTTCTCCAGACAGTGAAACTGAGGCTCAGAGAGGTAGTTTGCTCATTGACAGAGCAAGTGCACAAACCCAAATCTTCTGACTCTCTTTGTTTTTTTTTTTTAATATTTATTTTATTTTATTTGAAAGGCAGAGTTACAGAGAGAGGGAGAGACAGAGAGAGAAAGAGATCTGCCATTGCTGGTTCACTCCTCTAATGGCCACAATGGCCAGGGCTGAGCCAGGTCGAAGCCAGGAGCCACGAGCTTCTTCTGGGTCTCCCATGTGGGTGCAGGGGCTCAAGCAGTTGGCCCATCCTCTCCTGATTTCCCAGGTGCATTGGCAGGGAACTGGATTGAAAGTGGAGCAGCCAGGACTCGAACTGGCACCTATACGGTATGCCGGTGCTGCAAGGCAGCAGCTTAACCTGCTACACCACAACCCTGGCCCCGTTTTTCTTTCTTTCTTTTTTTTCTTAAACTCTTATTTCAGCCCCCTCTGAAAGCGTCCCTGACTTGGCTCACCTGGGATGGTGGCATTGGCCATCAGAAGGCCATTGGCTGCAATGCCCAGGAAGCGCCCGTTGGAGGACTGCAGGATGATCTTGCCGCAGTTCCAGTGCACCCGGAAGAAAGTGTCCGACTCCATTGGGTGCCCATCAGCCATCACTGTCCTGTGGCGCCTCTGGAAGAGGAATGAAGATTGACTTCCTCATCTTTCTCCCCGTCATTTTCATTACTAGAGCCTCTCTCAACATCCCACCTCCCCGTCTTTTTCATTCTTCAAGAATGTGCTTTATGTTTTCTGATCATTTTTGGAGAACGTTCTATGGCCTCAGCTCTCCTATTTCCCCCGAGTCCAGCTTATTATGGAGAGAAATGAACCTTAGCCCTGACCACAAGACAATTTTGAAATGGATCATAAACATACAAGTATAAGCTAAATCATTAAACATCTAGAAGAAAACAGAAATTCTTCACAACTTTGTTGTAGGCAATGATTTATTGGGATAAAAAAAGTAGTAACCATGTTAAAAAAATGGACAAATTGGACTTTTGAAACTAAAAATTTGCTTCTCAAAAGACGCCATTGAGCAGGTGAAAATGCAACACATACACACACACACACACACACTGGGAAAGAATGTTTACCAGGCATGTATTTGGCAAAGGACTTGAATTTAGAACATATAAGGAACTCCTACTAATCAATCATAAGACAAACAACTCAGTGACAAATGGAGAAAAGATTTGGACAGACATCTTACAAGAGAAAATATATAAAGAACCAAAAAGCTCATGGAAAGCTACTAAAAATGACAAAAGACAAGATAAATGCAAATTAAAGTCATAGTAAGATACAATTATATATATCCATTAGAGTGACTAACATTAAAAATACATACCATAACAAGTGTAGGGGAAGACAAGGAGCAATTAGAACCCTCATATATCACTGGCAAGAGCATAAAATTATATAGTCACTTTAGAAAACTGACATTTTATTATAAAGTTAAACTCACATCTAACATATGACCTAGGAATTCTACCCCTTGGTATTCACCAAAGGTAAGGGAAAATATAGACTAACAAAAAGACTTGACATGAATGTTCATAACAACTTTATTCATAACAATAGCCCAAAAAACCCAGATGTTGATCAGTAAGTCAATGGATAAATAATGTTTATGTTTAAAAAGAGCATTATAATACTAAAATATTATATGAACACTGGTATACATAATAGTATAATATTTTAGAACACTACTCATCAATGAAAAGGAATAAACACTGATACATACAATGTCAAGGATGTATCTTAAAAGCATTGTACCAAGCAAAAGGAGCATTAATACTGTCCACACCCTGTGATTCCATGTGTCTGAAATTCTAGAGTGGACTGATGTAATCCATCAGACAGAACACAGATTAGTGATAGCAGGGAATAAGAGATGGAGGAAAACTAATTACAAATGGGCTAGAGGGAATTTCTGTGGAGATGGAAACATTTTGTAAGTTGGTCTGCTTGTGGCATGGTTGCATGAGTGTATGCATTTGTCAAAATGCAATTTCACACATAAAAGGGGTGCACTATATGCATACAATTGCCATACATAGTATATACATAGTATCTTTACAACATACAGTCATCACCTGATATCCATAAAGCATTGGTTCCAGAACCCCACACTCCACTACCCCTTGGATATCAAAATCCATGGATGCTCAAGTCCCTTGGATAAAATGGAGCAGTGTTTGCACATAATCCACATGTCCTCCACTGTACTTTATCCTCTGTAGATTATTTATAACACCATATACAATGTGAATGCTATGGAAATGGTTGTTATACTGCATTGTTTAGGGAATAATTATAAGAATAAAAGCCTGTACTTGTTCAGTATGGGCAGAACCATCATAGCCTAGCTAACATTTTGAATCCACAATGGGTTGCATCCACCAATATGGAGTCCACAAATACAGAGGGCCAACTGTACATAATTCATATATAATGTATGTGTATGAGAAAACATACATGTATCTAAATTATGGGCTTCAATAGTTTTTTTTAAAATATGAGGCCATTGGGTGACAATGGAGGTTTTTGGACAAGGACCTCCACAGCTCACCTCATCTAATCACCTACCCTTGAAGAAGGAGAAAGTATGTCTAGAGAGGGAGAGCTCAGAGCTTAAGGTTTCTCTTGCACAGAAGGCCAAGGTCTCACCTGGGCTAGGTAGTAGCCATTGGCTGAACGAAGCTGCAAGGTGGGGCTCTCGCTGTCACATTCAAACTGGAACAAGGACATTGAGGTCAAACGCTCAGAAGCAGCACATACCTCAGCATCTGGAGAGCAAGCACACGTCAGAGCGAGCCGAGTCTGTCCTCGCCCTCAGTTCCAGCCCATCCTCCATGCTTCTTTCCTGGGACTCCTCTCCTTTCCTTCCTCAACCTTCTTCAAATGTATTGGACCATAGTAATCTGGGGAAGACCCAGGCTGCTTTCCCCTGAAGCCTGTATCCCTACTGTTTTTTTTTCCTAAATTAATTTATTTATTTGAAAGTCAGAGTTACACACACATACACACAGAGAGAGATAGAGAGAGAGAGAGGGAGAGTGAGAGAGAGAGAGAGAGAGAATCTTCCATCTGCTGGTTCACTCCCCAGACGGCCACAATGGCTGGGGCTGGTCCAGGCCAAAGCCAGGAGCCAAGAGCTTCTTCTGGGTCTCCCACATGGGTGCAGGGGTCCAAGGACTTGGGCTATCTTTTGCTGCCCTTCCAAAGCTGCCAACAGGGAGTTGGATTGGGAATAGAGCAACTGGAAATGGAACCGGCACCCATATAGGATGCTGGCATCACAGGCAGTGACTACTACATACTACACCATGATGCTGGCCCTCCATATCCCCACTTTTCTATCTTTCTCCATTGCACAAGAGATGCCCCTGTGGACCCTAGGATTCTATTAGTAGGTTTAGAAATCCTTGCTGATCCCAGACACACTTTTCTCTTCTCCACAACTGGCCCTCCCTCTGTGGCTGTGCTGGGCCCAGGACTTGCCGTAGATGACTGAGATGAACCTTCGAGTCTTTGATCTGAGGCTGACCCAGGCTGGGCAGCGCTGTAGGATGAACCACTCCTCGCCCCTCAGGGGATTGGAGCCCAGTCCTAGAAGCAGATGTGTGCCCTGTGGGTATAACGTGCCTCCTTCTCCATCACACAGGGCTACAAGGCCTCCGGGGCGCACTTGCATGTGGAAAGCTGTCTGTGATGAGGGCTGGGTGACTAGGCGGTCTACGTGGGACAAGAAGTGGTGTGTCGATGTCTCCAAGTGGTAGCATCCCTCTTGGAAATGCAAGAGGAACCCACATTCCTCCAGGCAAGGGATTGTTGCATCTACCCAGATGCGGCCCACTGTAGGGTCAGCCCGGGCATAGGTGTTGCTGGTGGGGTTGTAGAGGATCACGTGGACATGCAGAGCTGGCCGGGGTGTCCACATGTGGTATGCTGAGAGGACCCGGGAGTTGCAGAACACATCCTCGCCGTTGGACTCCAGGTAGCGGCCAGAGATGATGCACTGGAGGGTCCACTTGCCATTGCGGTGGAAGCGGAGTAGGAAGCAGCCGTGGTGGCTGCTCCTCGGCCGGCCATGGCATACAGTGCCATCTGTCTCACACAGCAGGTAGAGGCCCTGCAAGCTCTTCAGCCGTACCACGGCCTGTGTCTCGTGCTCGTTGCTCACCAGGAGCTCCCAGGTCTGGGGCCATTGTGGGGGAGAAGAGGAAAATCAGTGTTGCCCCGTGACTGCACTGAGGAACCCTGCCACCCTCACCCGGGCCAATCACCTTCCCTTCCACGTCAGCCCTGGGGTCTCCCAACCAAGAGAGGAGTCAAAAGGTCTCTGGGCCTCTCCACCACTGAAGCCATGGGGAGAGGTTTTGGGTGCTCACCTCTTCCAGCAAACAGGCCAGCCCCCTCCCAGCCCCGCCCTTTGATACCTCATTTTCTAAGAAATGTTCTGGCTTGAGTCGCTTTTCCTCATTGCTGCCTTGGATTGCAGGCTCAGCCAATCATTCCATCCCCAAGGGCTACCAAGCCAACTTGGCTGGAGCAAAACTAAGCTCTTAGAGGCAGGTCCCAGGCTCCAGGCATGAAGATGGGAGCATCAGATAGTCGAGATGTAACTGGTTTAGCTGCAGTCAATCTTGTTAGGAACAAGAGGACTCTCTCCTGCCCTACTCTGAAACCATCCCAGAGGGGCCTAGGGCCTCTAGAAGGAACCCATTCTCAAACCTCAACATAGGCCTTGCACTGACTCCCCTGGTCCAACTTTCCCCAGGTGCCCACAGTTCTGCCTTCTAGCCTCGGCTCTCCACCTCTCTGTGATGACAAAGCTGCCCTGTGCTGGGGTGCAGGGTAGGGAGCAGCCAGAGCAGGACAAGGCAGCAAGGTCAAGGTTGAGGCTTGCTCTGTGGAACAGATAGGTTTACAGAGGGCAGTTCAAGCAACGGAGACTGGTGAGCCAAAGCCTGGAAGAAAAAGGTCTTGGGCTGACAGTGGCAGAGGCAAGGAAAATGATCAGGTTGTGAGTGTAGCTCCACTGCCACACACACACACACACACACACACGAGAGAGAGCTTGGCCATGCCAAAAATTGGTTCCGGTTCCAGGTTCGTCTTGTTACCTGTCGCCTGCCCAGAGTCTTCGCGGTAGTAGTAACTGAGTTCTTATATGCCTCAGAGGTGAGATAAGTTCCTGCCCAGTTGATGAGCCCAACCCTTAGGTCCTCGGCCTTGGGGTGTCTGTGTATCCACTCCACCTTATCCATGGGGCCAGCCCCACGGGTGAGGTCGCTGTCCAGCCCAGCCTTCCCCCCAGTGTTGAGGTTTCACAGGCCATAGGGCCTGGAATAAGGCCTAGAGTACCCACCAGAAGACGTCCCCAGGGGGAACTTCCCAAGCAGGGGCTGGCCTGGGGCCTGGCACCTCTGTGACCCGGGGGCATTGTGACTGTGAGGGCTGCCTCTTGTCCCAAGAAAAGGCGCTGGTCCAGCAACATCAGTCCATGACCCAGGGAAAGAGGGTCCAGAGCCTCCAGTATTTGTCCCCTATGCCACTCTGGGCACTGAGGTAGGCTGAGCTAAGACCATGAATGAGAACTGTAACCTGTGACACTAGGCAGGTCCCTCCTTTTCCTTACCTCTTTCTCCTGCTAATAGCAGGATAGAAATCAACCTCTTTCCCCCCTAAGAAGTGGGTTCTGTTGGCTCCCTTGTAGCTCAGGTATTTTTTAAAATTCAAGATATCCAGGAAATATCTATCAGCCATTATGGCCCTTGAGGGGATGAGGTTAAAATGTCTCAGAAGTCGCTTTGTGGAGAGTGGGGAAACCTTAGCTGGAGGATTGATGGGTTCAGGCTGATGAGGAGGGGCTGGCTCAGGATCAGGGCGAGGGTCTTGGTGGCGAGAAGACCCTCCTCCCCAGGCCCAGAGGCACTGCTGCTGGGCAGGACAGGCACCTGCTGGACAGCCGGAGCTGCCAGCCTCTCCTCGCCCACGTAGCCCATGTGTAATTGCTTCTGGGACTCTCCCCCTGCAAAGCTCACAACGGAAACCCAGTCCAGAACTTGGGGAAACGGACACCAGGAAGGCAGAAGAGAGAAAGGCAAAAAAGAAATGGTGGTGGAGATGATGGGTTTAAGTTTGCTGAGAGTCAATGGGAAGCGGATAGAGCCAACCCCATTTGGAGAACAGCCCACAACCCTGGTTCCTTGCAATCGCTTTCCCTTTCACCATAGCTGGGAGTCTCCCCAGGTAGAAAGTCCCAGAGGTGTGAAGCAGGGGGCCTGCAATCCCCAGTTGCCACCAGTATTTTGTAAAAGAAGGCTAACAGACTAGTAGTGCTGGAATCATCTGGGTAATTACATTTTTTTTGACATTTAAAAAATACACTTGCCATGAGCCTTTCTAAAAAGCTTTATTTATTTATTTGAAAGGCAGAGTGACAGAGAAGGAGAGCCAGTGAGACAGACTTATCTTCCACCTGCTGCTTCATTCTCCAAATGTCCACAACAGTTGGGGCTGGACCAGGCTGAAGCCATGAACCTAGAACTCCATCTAGGTCTCCCATGCAGATGGCATGGACCCAAGTACTTGGCCGTCATCTGTTGCGTTCCCAGGCACATTGGCAGGAAGCTGGATTGGAAGCAGAGTAACAGGACTCAAACCAGCTCTCCCATATGTGATGCACGGTTCGTCCTCCAAATGCTCACAACTAGGACAGGGCCAGGCTGAAGCCAGGAACAAGGAACTCAATTCAGGTCTCCTCAATTCAGGGACTCAACTATTTGAGCCATCACTATTGCCTCCCAGGGTCTGTGTAGCAACAAGCTGAAATTGTGGACATACAGCACCCACTCCTCCTTGGGTAATTGCTTTAAAAAGATTTATTTGAAAGGCAGAGTTACAGTGAAAGATGGACACACACACACACACACACAGGTATCTCCCATCCACTGGTTCACTCCCCAAATGGCCACAATAGCCAATGCTGGGCCAGAGTGAGCCAAAGCCAGGAATGTGGAACTCCATCTGCTTCTCCCATGTGGGAGGCAGGAGCCCAAGCAGTTGGGCTGTCTTCTACTGTTTTTCCCAGGTGCATTAGCAGGGAGCTGGATTAGAAGTGGAGAAGCTGGGACTTTAACTGGTTGCTCATATGGGATTCCAGCACTGCAGGTGGTGGTTTAACCTGCTGTACACCAGCCCCCTCTTGAGTAATTTTCAAGATTCATGTTTTCTGGGCTGGTATTGTGGCATAGTAGGCTAAGCCTCTACCTGCACTGCCAACATCCTACATGGGCGCTGGTTCATGTCCTGGCTGCTGCACTTCTAATCCAGCTCTCTGCTATGGCCTGGGAAAGCAGTAGAAGAGGGTCCAAGTCCTTGGGCTCCTGCACCCACATGGGAGACCTGAAAGAAGCTCCTGGCTTCAGATTGGTCTAGCTCCAGCCATTGTGTCCATTTGGGGAGTGAACCAGCAGATGGGAAGACTTCTCTCTAAGTCTCTCCCTGTCTGTTTGTAAATCTGCCTCTCAAATTAAAAAAAAAAAAAGAAAGAAAGAAAAAAAAAAGATTCATGTTGTTGTTGGGTCTCATACCAGTCCTGACAAATCCCCTTTTCTGAGGTGTGCTTCAGGACCTGTATATTTAATGTACATTTTCTTCCCCTGAAGTTTAATGTGCAAAAAAAGCAGTCATTAAGAACTACCATTCTGGGGGCCGGCACTGTGGCTCACTTGGTTAATCCTCCGCCTGCGGCACCGGCATCCCATATGGGCGTTGGCTCTAGTCCTGGTTGCTCCTCTTCCAGTCCAGCTCTCTGCTGTGGCCTGGGAGGGCAGTGGAGGATGGCCCAAGAGCTTGGGCCCCTGCACCCGCATGGGAGACCAGGCAGAAGCACCTGGCTCCCGGCTTTGGATTGGCATAGCGCCGGCCGTAGCGGCCATTTGGGGAGTGAACCAACGGAAAGAAGACCTTTCTCTCTGTCTCTCTCTCTCACTAAAACTCTACCTGTCAAATAAATAAATAAATAAAGAACGAACTACCACTCTAAGTAGCTAGCAGAAGGATGGGAAGTAGAGGTATGTGTTTTAAGCAACCATGAAGGTAGATCTTCGTGCCCTCAGCAAAGGCTTCTGGGTATTGGAGAGGCAATGAGATTTCCTCCACTCACTACCCTACAGTATTCCTGTCCAAGAATAAGGGGAGAGAAGTTAGGTCAGACAAGGGTGTGTGGGTATACGGGGCTTGTTGTGGCTTTGAAACTCCTTTGAGGCCGCTCTGCACCCAGTAATCCAGCTCCCGCTCCTAGACTACAGACAACACCACATACAAACCACAGCAAATTTATTACTCAATATCCAGTGCCACATCATAGCACCACCCGGAGCCCTCACCTTCCCCCTCAACCTGGCCCCAAGAGTACACCCAAAACAGAAACAAAACAAAACAAAACAAACAAACAAAAACAAAAGTAAACCCAGATCCCTGCTCCTCCTTTGGAAGAGGGGGCCTTGGCCAGGAAGCTCTTCCCCAGGCCCAAGCAGGCAGGAGAGGGGACCCCTCTGTGCCCGGAGAGCGAGGCTCCAGGCTCCGACGACAGAGAGAACATGCAGGCAGGAGCAGGAACAAGGGGCCTGTGTCTGTGGGGGAGGAAAGAGGGAGGGAAGGGCACTGCCTGAGGAGTCCGGGAGTCTGGTCACCCCGGGGATGCACGCGGGAGCTTCTGGGAAGCAGGGGCCTGCCCCTGGCTGGTTAGCGCTTCGACAGCTCATGAGACAGCCAGTCCAGCCCATCATACAGGCCCGTGCCCTGGGTGGCACAGGTGGCCTGCACGTACCACTGTAAGGGGGAAGAAAGGAGAGAGGTCAGCGGCAGGGTGCCTGTGACGCCCCAGGGACAGGCAGGATGTGCAGCAAGGGGGTTGGGCTCTCACCGTGCGGCTGCGCAAGTGCTGGAGCCCCAGCTTGTCGGTGAGCTCGCTCACAGGCATGGCGTTGGGCATGTCCTGCTTATTGGCAAACACCAGCAGCACGGCGTCACGCAGCTCGTCCTCCTGTAGCTGAGAGCGGAGGACAGAGGAGGAACCCGTGGGCCTGTGGGGGCCCCAAGCTCTCTCTTTCCTCCTGCCCCCTTTGCGGGAAACACATACTCTCGTATGATTCCAAATGGAAAGAGCAAGAGCCTAAGGGGACGCTTAGAAGCCCTTTCCCCCACCCTCTCCTTAGGGCTGGGTGTAAGGGTGTGGGGCTCAGGTAAGTCAGCCTTATCCCGAACCTGGTAAGACACACAACATGTCCAGGCGCATAAAAAGAAAGTCGCGTTCCTGCCCACCCCCCGGCTCCACCGGGCACTCCTGACTTCCATACTACCACAGGCATCTGTGTCCCCAAGCTGGGGGGCTCAGGGACCCCGGATCCTCACCATCTTCTGAAGCTCATCCGCCGATTCCTGCACCCGCTCCCGGTCATTACTGTCCACCACGAAGATGAGGCCCTGAGGGGCGGGGCAGAGAGCAGGCGAGGGAGGGAACGCACTCAGTCGCACCTGGAGTCTGGTCTGGCCCTTCCTCCCCACCCACCTCTGTCAACCCTTCTCAACATCTAGTAACTTCCGCCCTGCACAAATCCTGACATAAACTAGAGGCAGCACTGCAAAGGATCAAGCTTCTGTCCCAGGCACCGACCCGCGATGGGAGTGAGATCGCGCAGCGTGGCCCCAGGATCGCTCAGTGTGGCCCTGGGATCACGCAGCATGGCCCCGGGGAACCCTGCCCCCTATGCGCAAGTGTCAGGTGGCTAAGTTTCAGAAAATGAATGAGACAGACTGGGATGGATGCACCGAGGCTAGCCAGTCCAAGCGGGTCAAACTGGGGAAGGGGCTCTTCCTAGCTCGCTGGCCCAGCCCAGACTTTCTCTGTCCCCCCCCCCCCCCCCGCGGCCCCCAGCCCACTCCACCTGAGTGTTCTGGAAGTAGTGCCGCCACAGGGGCCGAATCTTGTCCTGGCCTCCCACGTCCCAGACTGTGAAACAGATATTCTTGTATTCTACTGTTTCCACATTGAAACCTGCAGATCATTGAGGGAAAAAAAAAATACGAGAAAAAGTTCTGAAAGGAAGAAACTCACTAGAACTACTTGGATCTCAGCAGGGACACAAAACCAAAAGGCGATCAGTGAACAAGGCCCCAGGGGACCCAGCAGTCAAGCGGCTGGGGGGGGGGGGGCTGGGTCACCACCCCGCCCCGACACCACCCCGCACGGAGAGACACCCTGACCCACTTCTCAGGTAGCTGGCTTGGTTTCAGGGTGAGCTCCAGATAAGGGCCCGCGGCAGGACACCCGGTGAGCAGACCCTGAGAAGGCTCGGCAAGGCCTCCCCCGCGTCGCCCCCGCGCTCACCTATGGTGGGGATGGTGGTGACAATCTCCCCCAACTTGAGTTTGTACAGGATTGTGGTCTTGCCGGCCGCATCCAAGCCAACTGCAACGGGGAGGAGTACAGGGATGGAGGCGGGAGCGAGGGGGCCCCCTAGAGACCGGGGAGCGGGGAGCCCGGGCCAGCGGGCGGTGACAGGCGGAGGGCGCGAGCGCCTGCAGGTGCGCGCCGCTCCCCACCTTCGGGCCTGGAGGGCAGTCGGGGTGCGTGCGCCAACTCCTGCCCCCCAAAGTGGGCCGGGGGCAGGAGAGGCCTGGGCGGCCAGGGACACGCGAAGAAGGCCGCGCTCCTTTTAAAAGTCGTCTCCAAGGGCGGAATCCTCCCTTCTTCCCAGCCGGGCTGGCGCGGAGAGAGCAGCACCCCACCCAGGCCGGCAGCTCGGGGTCTCGGGCCTCGGGGCTGGCGCTGCAGGCCGGGACCCGCTCGAGCGCAGGGGCCCCCAGTGCGTTAGGCGGTGGGGGTGGGGGAGGACTCCGGGTCAGAGACCCAGGTGGGCCGGGCTGCAGGGACGCGGGGGCAGGAGGGCTGCGCCGCGGCCGGCGCCCAGGTCCGGGCCGCTGGGTCGATCTGCCTCACCCATGAGGATCCGCATCTGCTTCTTCCCGAAGATCCGCGAAAAGAGCGCGGACACGGTGAGGCCCATGGCGGGGCCCGGGGGCGGGGGCGCGGGCACGGACGCGGGGTGCGGGCTGGAACCGGCCGGCCGCGGGGGGATGGGGCTCAACAGCAGCAGGAGGAGGCGCCGCCGCCGCCGCCGCCGCCTCCGCGCGTCCCGGCCCGCGCGACGTCACCGCGGGCCCGCCCCGCCGGGCCCCGCCCCCAGCCCGCGACTCCGGGAGGACCCGAACCCGAGCGGGGCTCCGCAGCCTGGCCGGGGCGCGCAGGTCTGGGGCTCGCGTGTTTCCAGCGCGCTGTCAGGCCTGTGGCGCCGATAAGGAAAGGCTTGGTCGCTCCACCGCGGGCCCCGGCCCACCCTCAATCGCTGCGTCCAGCTCGCTCTAGGGCGCCGGTGTCGCTCTCGGGGGGCTTCGGCCTTTTCTATGCACTTCCCCACCACCACCACTCCGGGCGCCCGCTGAGGGATTTTGCGCGTGGTAGGTGGTTTGGAAGCCGTGGGAGGAGCGCACGGGAGTGGACGAGGAAGTTGCCCAAGCGCCAGCCCTAAACCTGCTTCACACCTCCGCAGTCCGTAGAACCCGTGGATGCGTCCCGGTCTTAGCCAGGCTCTCCCGGGCCACTGGAGGACTCTACCTTCGGCACAGCCCTCCCCCGGAACACTGCCTCGCCGTCTGGGACCAGGCGGCCTCTATCTGCGGACTTGGATCATGAATGCACACCCCCTCACCCCCCCCCGGGGGGGGTGTGTGTGAAGACCTTGCCTCCCTAGACCCTAACAGCTTCCTATGTAGTTTTCCCTCTCGTTTTAGCATCTGAGGACAACAGTAAGCCAGGAGTTAATGAACTTCTTCCGTGGTGGGGCTGGGTCAGTGCCAGACAGGTGCTTGTGGGGTTGAACTGGGCTGATAGGTTGCTCAGCGGAGCAAGGGCAGACGTTTCGGCTGTTGGGTGTCTACACTGTTTCAGGGCGTAGTTCAAATCCCAGTTCTTCTAGTTTTCAGGATTTGGCTTCAATGATCCTTATCATTTTCTTTATAGAAGGAGACTTGCATTTGTCCTAATTAATGGTTGTCCTAACAAACAGGAGATAATATAACTGATGGCTTTGTGCAGCGCAGGCTGGATCTGATCAGATCTCCCTGGGCTGTCCTGGCTTGACCTTGAACCTGTAATGAGAACAGACTTTGGGAACCAGGTATCAGTGAGTGCATGACCATTTTTTCCCCCCACTGCTTTCCCAGGCCATAGCAGAGAGCTAGATCAGAAGAGGAGCAGCTGGGACTAGAACCAGCACGCATATGGGACCCTGCAGGTGGAGGCTTAGCCCACTAAGCCACAGCACTGGCCCCGTGACCGTTTTTTATGACTTACATTCCTAAGAAGGCTTTTCCAAGGTTGAAAAGCACATTTAAAAGAGGCCCAATGTAATAACAACTGGTGGGCGCCAGTTCCAGGTCTTTAGCTCTTTAATCATCTTTCTCTGCCTCTCTTTTGTCACTGCTCTGTGTCATTATCACCTCTTCCCCATGAAAGCCTCTTCACACTGTCATGGGAGTCTTTTAATGTTTTCAGAGAAAGATTTATTTTTAGTTACTTGAAAGGCATAGTAAAGGGGGGAGAAGTGGGAGGGAAGGAGGGAGAGGGAGGGAGGGAGGGAGAAAGAGAGAGATCTCCCATCTGTTGGTTCACTTCCCAAATGGCTGCAATGGCTGGGGCTGGGCCAGGACAAAGCTAGGAGAACTCCATCTGGTGGGTGGCAGGGGCCTAGGTACTTGGGCCATCTTCCACTCTGCTTTTCCCAGGCACATTAGCAGGCAGCTGGATTGGAAGTGGAGCAGCCAGGACTGTAATCAGCACTCATGTGGGATGCCGGCACTGCAGACGGCTGCTTAGCCCAACGTCCCACCAGGCTGGCCCTATCATAGGAGTCTTGATAATGCCTTGCTCTTCAGCTTAAAGTCCTCTCATTTACTACCACCTATGATAAAATCTAAATGCCTTTGGCTGGGTTGTCACCTACTGTTGTCACCTCCACATGTCCTCAGCTACTGCCTTGAAGATGACTCTTCAAGGTGAGTCAGACTCTGATACCCCAGAGCTCGATGGAACGTTCCCACCTGCCCCAAGTGCTGGTTTCCCTTGTCTCTGCTTGTCTTTCAAATTCCAGAGTGTTTTCCCTGAGAGCCCTCTGTGCATTCCCTAGATAGGGCTCTCGTCTCTTACCTTGCATTTTGAATATACCCACTCATACTGGTATGATAACAGGACTTCTTTGCGTGTCTGTTTTCTCACTCGATTTTGAGTTCCTTTTTAACTTTTTTTTTTTAAGATTTATTTTATTTGAAAGAGTTACAGGGGCCGGCGCTGTGGCTCACTAGGTTAATCCTCTGCCTGCGGTGCCGGCATCCCATATGGGCGCCGGTTCTAGTCCCGGTTGCTCTTCTTCCAGTCCAGCTCTCTGCTGTGGCCTGGGGAAGCAGTGGAGGATGGCTCAGGTGCTTGAGCCCCTGCACCCGCGTGGGAGACCAGGAAGAAGCACCTGGATCCTGGCTTTGGATGGGTACAGCTCCGTCCATCGCGGCCATTTGGGGAGTGAACCAATGGAAGAAAGACATTTCTGTCTCTCTTTCACTGTCTGTAATTCTATCTGTCAAATTAAAAAAAAAAAAAAAGAGAGGCAGAGACAAGGAGAGAGAAGTCTTCTATCCACTGGTTCACTCCCCACATGGTTGCAATGGCTGGAGCTGGGCTGATGAGAAGCCAGGAGCCAGGAACTTTTCCTGGGTCTCCCACGTGAGTGCAGGCACATTAGCAGGGAGCTGGATCTCAAGTGGAGCAGCCAGGATTCTAATGGGCAGCTGCACCTGCTATGCCACAGCGCCAGCCCTTACTTTACCTCTGTGCCTTATGTCCCATCTGTAAAACAGTGCTAATGTATCTCCTGAGCAGAATTTGCTGAAGAATAAATAGCAAAATCCTGCTTCCTGCCTTCCTTCCTTCGGAAGGCAAATTGACCTAGAGGGAGAGACAGAGAAGGGAAATATTCTTCCATCTGCTGGTTCACTCCCCAAATGCCTGCAACAGCCAGGAACCAGTCAGGCCAAAGCCAGGAGCCAGGAACTCTTATCCAGGTCTCAGGGACCCAGCGACCTGGGCTACCTTCTGCTGCCTCCCAGAAGGGCATTAGCAGGAAAGAGGGTGGTAAGCGAAGAGGCGGGGACTCAACCTGCACTCACATAGTGGATGCGGGGATCCCAAGCGGCCGCTTAAGCTTCTGTGCCCCAATGCCCGCCCCTAAATAACAATTTTCTTGTGAGGTTCCTGGCGTATAGTTCGCATTCAGGATGAACCTCATGGCTGCAGGGTGTCCTCTATCAATACTGTTGACTAAACTCAACGGAACTATGGTAAGGTGCCAATACATTCCATAGGCCAACTAGGTGCCAAGTACCGTGTTAGGAAGGGCTGCAGCGTTCGTAGCCCTAACGGGAACATTTATTGTTGGCCTTTAGGGACACAGGTCCTGAGCCCCAAGTCCTTGTGGCTGGACGCATGGGTCACTGGAGTGTTTGTTAAGAATGCAGTGCAACGTCGCCCCCTGTCGGTCGCGGATCGCAGCCCAAGGGCAAACCAACTGCACTCGCGGGTCCTCAGCTTCCTTTCCTTCGCTCTCCGCAAGCCCCGGCCCCCGCGGTTCCCGTCTCCCACCCGCAGTTAAAGGAGCCCCGCCCACCTCACGGCCGGTAGGGGCGGAGCCTAGGGCGACGCGCTGGCGTCACTTCCTGCGGACCCGGAAGCTCTGTGGTCCGCCGGTTGCGGTAGTTAGGAAGTCGAGATGGAGCCACCCGAGGTCTAAACCTGTAGCCAACCGTGGGCCGAGGGGGCCGGCCGGGGCCGGGCCGATGAGGCCCGGAGGAGCGGAGAGGGCGGAGCAGCTTCGAGGCTAGCGCGGGCGCTCCCTGGCCGGGAGCTCCTGTCGCGCCAGCGTCGCCCCGCCTCCAGGACCGGACCCGCTCCCGCCCCCCTGGCCTCTGTCCGGCTGCCCCGCCACCCCGCATCCGGGCTTGGACACCTCTGTGGAGCAGCTGTGCGGCCGCGACGGGACAACCTTTTCCTCGTCGCCTGCTGGCTCCGCCCGCGTCGTCGCGTCGCTCTCCTGGACTGCTGGAACGCTGACGTGGAGCAGCTCGGTCACAGCCCCCATGGAGAAGTTTGGGATGAATTTTGGGGGCGGCCCGAGCAAGAAGGACCTGCTGGAAACCATCGAGTCTCAGAAGAAGCAGCTCCTCCAGTACCAGGCCAGGCTCAAGGACGTGGTCCGCGCCTACAAAAGCTTGCTGAAGGAGAAGGAGGCGCTGGAGGCCAGCATCAAGGTGCTGTCGGTATCCCACGAGGCGGATGTGGGCCTCGCAGGTGTCCAGCCTGCAGGCCTCACCTTCTCTGACTCTGTGGATGACCGGTGCTCCACTCACAGCGAGGATAGCACCGGCACCGCCACTAGCTTGGACACTGCGGCCAGTCTCAGCAGCATCAAGGGTGAGTTTGGGGTAGAAGATGACAGACCGGCCCGTGGACCACCACCTGCGAAGTCGGAAGAGGCTAGTGGGTCGGAGAGCGGCGTTAGCAGCAGCAGTGGGGATGGGCCGTTTGCAGGTGGGGAGGTGGACAAGAGGTTGCACCAGCTGAAGACTCAGCTGGCTACTTTGACCAGCTCTTTGGCTACAGTCACCCAGGAGAAGTCCCGCATGGAGGCTTCTTACCTGGCCGACAAGAAGAAGATGAAACAGGACCTAGAGGACGCCAATAAGAAGGCGGAAGAGGAGAGGGGCCGCCTGGAGGGAGAATTGAAAGGGCTGCAGGAGCAGATAGCCGAAACCAAAGCCCGGCTTATCACGCAGCAGCATGATAGGGCCCAGGAGCAGAGTGACCATGCCCTGATGCTCCGGGAGCTCCAGAAACTGCTGCAGGAGGAGAGGACCCAGCGTCAGGACCTGGAGCTTCGGCTGGAAGAGACGCGGGAAGCCCTGGCCGGGCGGGCCTATGCAGCTGAGCAGATGGAAGGCTTCGAACTGCAGACCAGGCAGCTGAGCCGGCAGGTGGAGGAGCTGAAAGGTGAACTGCAGGCCATCCGAGAGGAGAAGAATCGACCGGACCCCCGGCTCCAAGAGCTTCAGGAAGAGGCCGCTCGCCTCAAGAGCCATTTCCAGGCTCAGCTGCAGCAGGAAATGAGAAAGGTAATTATCCTCATCTCCTTCACATATCAGTCTTTTCACTTGAAGTGTGAGATAAGAGGGTTTTTCTTTTTCCCTCCTCCTTTGGTACTTAGAACTAAGTGGCTGCACTGTCATTTTTGCTGCTACTTGGAAAGTTGCACCAGTGAGTCCTGGAAAAGCCTTTCCTGTGGTGGTGTTGACCAGCTCCTGGGAGTGTGCTTGCAACAGGATGTGGAGTTTCCGAGCCTAGGCTGGGTCGGAGCCAGGCCCCTGTGAGCTGCCGGGCGTTGGCACCGTACCAGCTGCTCTCCAGGCTGCCATCGAGTGGCCACCGTGTAGTGAAAGAGCGAGTGTATGCCTGTAGCTGTGTACCCGTGGGCAGGGTAGCTGAAGGCAGCTAGAGGGATTTTCCCAGGAGAAATAAACCATGGTAAGTGTCTGCTGTCCAGGTGGAGGGAGATCCAACTCAGTTTTGTGCTTCCAGGAGTAGAGAAAGAGAAAAGCAAAGTCCTGTAATTTCATGATAGGGTTCGGGTTGACATACGATAGACAGCAATGCTGGATGTGAGTTGGATGGCTGATAGGAGAAAGTGGAAGCGCTAAAGCAGAGTGGCAACAGGTGTGCAGAGGTGCTTCATCTTGTTTGAGATGATATGTATTTGGGGGCAGAACCCAAGCAGATACAGGAACTTCTGTTGGATCCTGCATCAACGGAAAAATCCCCGGTTCCCGAAGTCCCCACCAGGGCGTCCCAAACGCTCCCCTCGGTCGCCCTCCTCCCCGGACACACGCACACAAAGTTTGCCATCGGGCTTTGTGACTTTTCTGACCGCATTCTGGTCTTTTCTTTGGCAGACAGCCCTCGCGGAAGATCAGCTGCGCCAGCAGTCTCAGGTGGAGGAGCAGAGGGTGGCGTCCCTGGAGAACCAGATATCCGAGGTGTCTGAGCTGCTGGGCACGTACGAGAAGGCGAAGCAGAAGGACCAGCTGGCCATCCAGAAGCTGAAGGAGCGCGTTCTGCAGCTGGACCTGGAGAACAAGACCCTGGCCCTGGCAGCCTCCAGCCGGTCCCCTCTAGACAGCCACGGGGAGGAGTCCAGCCTGGACGTCAACGTCCTTAGGGATAAGATGGAGAAGCTGAAGAGGCTGCTGCAGGTGGCCGCCAGGAAGAGCCAGGTGACCCTGGATGTGGAGAAGCTCTGTGACCTGGACACGGTGGGCAGCTCGGACGCCACTGACGGGGAGAAGGCTTCTGCGCTGTACTACCAGCAGGAGCTGAAGCAGCTGAAGGAAGAATTCGAACGGTACAAGATGAGGGCCCAGGTTGTCCTCAAGAGCAAGAACGCCAAAGATGGCAACGTGGCGAAGGAGCTGGAGGCCGCCCAGGAGCAGCTTGCCGAGCTGAAGGAGAAGTACATCTCCCTGCGGCTGTCGTGTGAGGAGCTGGAGCGGCAGCACCAGGGCGAGGCAGAGGCCTGGAAGCAGGAGCTGGCCCGGCTGCAGCAGCTGCACCGGCACGAGCTGGAGCGCAGCCAGCTGGACTTCAGGGACCGCACGCTGAAACTGGAGGAGGAGCTGCACAAGCAGCGGGACCGGGCCCTGGCCGTGCTGGCCGAGAAGGACCTGGAGCTGGAGCAGCTGCGCGCCGTGGCCTTGTCTTCTGGGCTGCCAGGGCGCAGAAGCCCGGTGGGGGCCGGGGCTCCTGGGGACCCGGCCGACCCGTCTGCCCCAGATAGCCTGACCCAAGCACTGCAGCTTGCTGCGGGCAACGAGCCCACGTTCTTCCTGTACGCTGAGCAGTTGGCCCGCAAGGAGGTGGAGATCACGTCGCTGAAGAAGCAGAAACACAGGCTGGAGGTGGAGGTGCATCAGCTGCAGGACCGGCTGCTGGAAGAGGGGGAGCGACACCGCGAGGAGGTGGGCGCCCTGCAGAGCCGCATTGAGAAGAACACCAGGGACCAGAGCAGGGAGGGCGCCAACCTGGAGTACCTCAAAAACATCATCTACCGCTTCCTGACCTTGCCCGACAGCCTGGGCCGCCAGCAGACGCTCACGGCCATCCTGACTATCTTGCACTTCAGTCCAGAGGAGAAACAAGCCATAATGCGGCTCCCAGCCAGCGGTAGCTGGTGGCCCTCTGGCAAGAGATGACACCGTTTTCACTAACTCTTGACATTTCTGTGCCTCTCTCATGCGGGAAGGGGCAGGCTCTGGTTTCTACTGCTTCTTCCCTTCCATTCTCATCCGTGTCTTCACTGTGTTGAACTGGGAGGACTCTTCAGTGTGGAACGGGATCTTCTGCCAAATGCCATTAATGCTGCTTTGCCCCGGGGCCCTAGAGATCCTGGAGAGGTTGAGCTTCTGTTGGTGTGTATCTGAGGGGAGGAGGGAGGTAAGGTTAGGACTAAGAGATGCAAGAGTCAGGGAAGGGTGCGAATCTTTAAAATAAGATGTTTTTAAAAATACTATGCTCCTAGTTGAGAGCTAGGAGTGAATGTGACTCCAAAGGGAGATCAGTTAATTTCTAAACATGCACAGTGACTGTTTACTCAAGTCATCACATTCTGAATGTGGTCCACTGCTGCCCCAATTCTCTGGGGACCTAAAGCCGGTGTGGAAAGGGACCAGGAGTTTGGAAATGGTGACAGATTGTCTTCTAGTCCAAAGGGTCAATAGTGATTTCATCTTGGAACTAGGAAGCTTGGTTTAGTAAGGGCCTGGGCACTGCCTTGGCAGTCTATGTAAAGTGACCTGCTTTTGGCCAGGGGAGGGTTAAAATAGATCTCTTGCTTGACCTGAGGCTGTGAGTGAATGACTTCACTGTCTTCTCAATGTTGAACTTTCTTTAAGATATAAAATCCTAGCTTCTCAATGGGGAGGGCATCCAAGTGGTACGCTTTGGTCCTGCCTGGATGCCAGGAATTCACCCTGGGGTTTGCTCCCAGCTGTTTCTGCCTCTGTGGGGAGAGGGAAAAGGAGGAGGGTTTGCCATAGAAGATTCTGGAAGACTTCGGAGACCCTAGGAGGAGGTGGTCGAAGTCCAGCTGAAGCTGGGCTGGGGTCCTTTCTGGCATGAGAGTCATGTAGTGCTGGTTATAAATAGATTAATCCTGCTCTCTAAGGAAAGGCGACTTGTTATTTAGGCAGTCTAGAAAGGAGGTGCTCAGAAAACTCAATCCTCCCATTATTTCCTTTTCTCCCATTTGCTCTTGCTGGTTAAAAAGGTCTTAGCACCCTGAAGATTAATACTTGGCCAATAACTGAACTAATAACGTCTCTTTCGCCGTGGTGGTCTGTTTTGTGGGGTTTTGGGTTGTAGAAGGCTTGGGTTGAATGTTTTGAATGGAAGGCTAGGTGACCTGGATTGTCTACAATAAGCAGGCTTTATGGAACAAAGGTGATATGTTCAAATCATAATAACAAACCATGGGATCATTAAACCTGAGTGACTACGCTTACGTGTTTCCTTAATGGTATCTGTATCTGGACACATAGGGGGTGATTGTAAATGGTGAATGAAAGACTGGAAATAGCATTTCATTATATTAATCCATGAGTTTCAACACAAGGAGGAGTACCTCACACATCTTAACCTGGAATTGGGTGTGTATGTGTATGTGTATGTGTATGTGTGTGTCCAGCTACACTGGAAAAAGTTTCCTCATAGAGTGGTGGGCTTCAAACTCTAGAAGTGATCTGTTTATGAACGCATAAAAGTCAGGATTCTGGTATCCTGGAAAAGTGTCCGAGGACATCAAGCTGAACTATTAGTAATAGGCTTCCTTACTTCCCCACCTAGCTCCCTCTAAAGGTGAGACATGTTATGACTGTTGTTGTTTCTAGGTGGTTGTGGACAAAATAGAAAGATCCACAGTCTCACAGTTATCTTCCTAGCTTTGATAATTCTGTGCTTTCAACTTGAGAAGATGCCAGACAGGTAAAGAGGCAAGTCAATTTCTGGATTAATAATTTTAAATATTCAGATATGTGGTAAGGCCATGAGTGCTCCCAAGTAAAACTAAAAAACTTGATCTCTTCCTATACTTAATGACACTTAGAACCTGGAAACAGAACTTTAATACAAATGTACTAATTCAAAATTCTTTGTCTCTTCACCCTGTTCCCTGAAAGGAGCTTTCTAGTCACTTGACTGGTTTACCTGTAGTAGATCCTCTAAGGAAAAAGCGGGGGAGTGGAAAACAGAATCGAGATCAGAAGCAGTCAGTTGTTCCTGGTTCTGGGACAGTATATGAGGTGGGGCCAGTGTTGTGGTATACTGGGTAAAGCTGCCACCTGCATTGCCAGCATCCTATATGGGTGCTGGTTCAAGTCCCGGTTGTTCCACTCTGAATCCCACTCTCTACTAATGCACCTGGGAAAGCAGTGGATGATGGCCCAAGTGATTGGGCCCCTGCATCCACATGGGAGACCTGGAAGAAGCTCCTGGCTCCTGGCTTTGGCTTGACCCAGCCCCGACCGTTGTGACCATTTAGGGAGTGAATCAGCAGATGGAGGATCTCTCTCTAACTCTGCCTTTCAAATAAATAAATAAATCTTAAAGAAAAAACATATGAGGTGTGTCAACTGGATAATGAGACTGAATTTATTATTACCACACAAATCAGAGGGGGATCTCTGGGGAGAAGAACCAGATTCAACCCACCTCCCCCCCCCATCCCCAGAATGTTAAAAGGCAGAATTGGGAATCAGACTGAGGCCTTCCGGATTTAAATCCAGTGTTTCTTAATCAGGAACGTTGCTGTAAACAAAAGGAAAACTCACGACTGTTGATCAAATGCCTGCTACAGACTGCTGGCATTTTCTGTGTGTTTTACTTCTCCCAACAATGTTGTGAAGTGTTACCCGTTTTGCAGGTGAGAAATAGAGGCTTGGCAAGATGAAATGGATTGGCTGAGGCCTAGAGCCTGGAATGGCAGGATTGGGACTCAAACTCGTGTCATGAACCCGGGCCCTTACTGCTGTCTGTGCTGTCTCCCAGCAGAGGGCAATGTGGAGTACTGCAGGAGTGCTGTGCACTGAGAAATTTAGGGGGCTGCTTCCGGCATGGGCTGGGGAAGAAGGGACCTTGTCCCAGGTGGCCCTCTGTTCGGTGGCAACCGACTACCTCCTAGTTTCTCGGAAGCTGCTTACTAGCAGGGGAGCTGTTTCACACCAAAGATCAGAAGGAGCTCTTGTTACAAGTCAGTTTTATGTAAGTTTGAATAATTAATAACCTTTTTTCTAGGACCCAGATCTGAATGATCTGTAAAAATCAAAAGTTCTGATAAACCCGTGGTGAGGGGAGCCCAGGAAAATACAGGCCAATGACCCTCTTAAGAAGGAAATCCCTGTTTTTTGTTTTTTTTTTAAGATTTATTTTATTTGAAAGGCAAGAGTTACAGAGAAAGAGAGGGAGAGACATACAAAGAGGTCTTCCACCTGCTGGTTCACTCTCCAAATGGCTGCAGTAGCTAGGGCTGGACCAGGCCAAAGCAAGGAGGCAGGAGCTTCATCGTCTCCCACATGAGTGCAGGAGCCCAAGCATTTGGACCATTTTCCACTGCTACCCCAGAAGGGTTAGCAGGGAGCTGGATCGGAAGTGGAGCAGCCAGGACTCAAACCGGTGCCCAAATGGGGTGCTGGATCTGCAGGCGGAAGCATAGCCTACTATGCCACAGTGCCAGCTCCAGCCCTGTTCCTTGATTTTATCAAGAAGGTGACCTCTGGATTAGTGTGAAGTCATCTATTTCTGTGGTCTACTGATGGGGGACCAAAAGGTACCCACTGCATATCTGGAAGAATGAATCTGAACACTAATAACTTTATATTTTTTTAAAGATTTGCTTATTTGAAAGGCAGAGTTACAGAGAGGCAGAGGCAGAGAGAGATGTTTTCAGTCCACTGGTTAACTCCCCGAATGGCCACAGTGGCTGGAGCTAGGCCTCTCTGAAGCCAGGAGCCAGGAGCTTCTTCAATATCTCCCACATGGGTGCAGGAGCCTAAGGACTTGGCCCATCCTCGACCACCCTCCCAGGCTATCAGCAGGTAGCTGGATTGGAAGAGGAACAGCCAGGACTCAAACTGGTGTCCATATGGGATGCCAGCGCTGCAGGCAGCAGCTTTACCAGCTATGACACAACACTGGCCCCAACTGTAACTATTTTTTAAAAAGGTTTTTTATTTATTTGAAAGGCAGAGTGATGGAAAGGGAGAGACACAGAAAGAGATCTTCCTGCCCTGTTTCACGCCCAAAATGGCCACAATGGCCAGGGCTGGGCCAGGCTGATGCCAGGAGCCTAGAACTCCATCTGGGTCTCCCACATGGGTGGCAGGGGCCCAAGCACTTGGATCATCTGCTTTCCCACATGAATTAGCAGGAAGCTGGATCTGAAGTGGAGCAGCTAGAACTCGATTTATCACTCTACTTTGGGCTGTCAGTGTCTGAGTGGTAATTTTCCCAGATACACCATGGTGCTGGCCCTTAAATGTTTATTTTAAAAATTCCTTTTAGGCCGGCGCTGCGGCTCAATAGGCTAATCCTCTGCCTGCGGTGCCAGCACACCGGGTTCTAGTCCTGATTAGGGTGCCAGATTCTGTCCCAGTTGCCCCTCTTCCAATCCAGCTCTCTGCTTTGGCCCGGGAGTGCAGTGGAGGATGGCCCAAGTCCTTGGGCCCTACACCCGCATGGGAGACCAGGAGAAGTACCTGGCTCCTGGCTTCGGATCAGTGTGGTGCGCCGGCCGCAGCACGCCAGCTGCAGTGGCCATTGGAGGGTGAACCAACGGTAAAGGAAGACCTTTCTCTCTGTCTCTCTCTCACTGTCCACTCTGCCTGTCAAAAAAAAAAAAAATTCCTTTGAAAGGCTGAAACGGACAGAGAAAGAGGTTTTCTGTGTATTGGTTCACTCCTCAAATGGCTACAACAGCTGGGGTGGGGCTGGGCCAGGCTGATGCCAGGAGCCTGGAACTTAATCAGTCTCCCACATGGGTGGCAGGGACCCAGGTATTTTAGCCATCACCTGCTGAGGGTGCACATTAGCAGGGAGCTGGAATCAAGCAGAACCCAGACTCAAACCCTGACGTTTGGATATAGGACACGGATGTCTTAACTGCTGTGTTAAATGCTGACCTGTGACTCCTCATATGAATATCCATTTTTCATGTAGATTACACATTTCACAAAATATCTTAGGAGTTAGTATTTAGAGTAGGATCTAATGTCTTTGCATGCGTTCAACAGCTACTAGGCCTTCAGAACCCAGCACTTCAATCTGGGTCATGTCGCAGGCCGTTTGGGGGCATCCTGTGCTGGCCCCATGTTTGCTCCACTGGGCCATCTGCCCAACACAGAGCCTCATTCTGCTGAGGTGGAGGTTGAGTCTGGGGGCCACACTGCTTTAGCTGTCTTATTTTTCTGAATCCCTGTATTGTTTAGCACCTGGGGGATTGAAGCTTTTCAAATCTAGGGTCCTAGGCACACTGTGCCATGTGTACAGTCCCCCCACCTTATGCCAGCTCTCCAGTGTAATCTTAGCTGAATCTATCAAGATCATGCCCCATACCCCATTCATCTTTGCTCTTAGGACGTTTCATAGCCTGATGCATAGTAGGTGCTCAATAAGTAGCTGAATAAATGAGCAAGAGATTTGAGAAACAGAAATCTTGTTCCTTCAGAGGAAGAAATTTAGTGTTCACTAGTATTGCTTTCTCCTCTGTGCTGCTTTCTGGCTGATTTTCTCTAGAGGCCTAATAACAGGTCAACTTTGTTTCTCTGGGTCTCTTGCAATATAACCAGAATTAACTTTAGGTAAATAGCTCCCTTTGGTTGTTAGAGGAATCGGAGAGCTAGACCTGGCCCCGTCAGGGCATCCTGTTCAGAACCAACAGGAAGCTCACTGAGAAGGGTAAAGGATGTGGCAGGTGCTCTAAGGCTCCATTGAAGAGTCAAACTTAGGGCCTCAAGTCTTACTGTTGATGAGGACCCCTCAGTAAGCTTCCTGTTGGGGGTAAACCTGTACTCAAGGGGTCCCTCTCCCTGGAAGTGATAGGAGAGCAGGCATCTCCATTATTTGATCTTGCAAGGGTTATAGGGAATCTTCCATTCCCCTCACATCCTTCTACTGCTGTGGGAAAGTTCTCGGCAAATGGAATATTGTTCCCTCTCTGATGCCTAGGCTTTGTCGTAAACAGAAAAGTTGATTTTTTTTTTTTTTTCCCCGTGATGTGGTCCTTCAGGCTGGCACCTGATTTCTGGGGAGGGACTAGCCATGACGTGCTTGCTTGTTATAAGAAAGAATGAGAGTGGCACAGTCCTTGTCCTCTGTATCTTACCAGTGAGCTTTCCGGGAGGCCCTCGGACCCCTTGATCGGTACTTGTGGATGGCTGGTGCTGTGAGTCCTGTGGCTGCAGACGGAAACAGCATCTTCAGTGATTAGTGATCCATACTTGGGAGACACCTGGGGCCCAAGGCACTCATGTCAGGGGTCATCCAGCCATCATGATGACTCAGGTCATCTCTGGATGCTGTGCAGGCCAGAAAGGTGACCCCAGGCATCTTTTTAAGTGACAGTGGTCCACTTGTCCAAGAGGCCCAGAGCATCAGAGCCTGATCCACCAGCCAGAGTGGGTTCACTGGCCTGCTATGGTTGATACTGCTGCTACACTTCCCTCCTCGTTTTCAGTATAATGGGAACTCCTGCTCTGAGGTCGCTTACAGTCTGTTGGGGTTCACACTCATGCTCATCCACACTGCAGGATCGGGAGGACTGTACGCTGAGAGTGGGATGATCAGTGGATCAGGTGAAGGCAAGGAGACAGATTGATCCAGGGTGATGACAGGCTCAGGATTTCAACCTGGTCATGAATGATAATCTGACCTTCATCAGGGCTGAGGTGAGGAAGTGCATCACACACAGAAGAGCAGGGGGGACCGGCACTGTGGTATAGCGGGTAAAGCCACCACCCTTTATGGGCACCAGTTTGAGTCCTGGCTGTTCCACTTCCAATCCAGCTCTCTGCTCTGGCCTGGGAAAGCAGTGGAAGATGGCCCAGGTCCTTGGGCTCCTGCACCCGTGTGGGAGACCCGAAAGAAGCTCCTGGCTCCTGTCTTTGGATCAGCACAGCTCCAGCTGTTGCGACCATCTGGGGAGTGAACCAGCAGATGGAAGACCTCTGTTTCTCTCTTTCTCTGTCTCTTTGTAACTCTACCTTTCAAATAAATAAATAAATCTTAAAAAAAAAAGCAAGGATCAATGGCCTGAATCAGGTTTGATATTGAGGAAGTGTGTATTTATGGAACCACAGAATGTTAGATCTGAAAAGAGTATTAGAGACTGGCCATGCTGCTCCCCTTAACAGAGAGGAGACCTAGACGCACAAAGCACCAAGTGGCTCTATCCCAAGTGGGCTTAAGAGTGGGTGATGCAGAGGCTCCTGTCTGGAGTGACGAGTAGTGGTGGATGGAAGGCAGATGTATGGGGAGTTTGTGCACTGAGGCCTGGGCCAGCAGAGCAGTGCAGACACTGAGAGCTGTGGCTGCAGGCAGCAGCTCCACTGGTGTGTGAGTCTTCCCTCTCCTCTCCTGCTACAGCTCTGGGTCTCTTAAAGAGAGACCAGAAGGATGGTGCTGCTGACTCAGCCACCTAAGGATAACTTGCCCAGGAATTCTCACCCATGAGTGCTAGTGTTTATGGGCCAAAATTTTACCAGCTTATATGAAGCCTGAAACATTAGATCCATAGGAGGACCCCTGCAAAGGTTTATGGAAAAATGGCATTAAAGAGATGGTTATTTTGGAGCAAAAATTTTTAAAATCCATGCATATGAGGTGAGTCTTCAAAAAGTTCATGGCTAATATGCATTACCAAATAAACTATGCATAGATTTCAAAAATCTTTTGGCACAAAAATAAACATTTTCAATTCCATTTCTCCATGAACTTAAAAAATATGCATTTATTTAAGAGGTAGAGACAGAGAGAGCAAGAGCAAGAATGAGAGAATTCTCATCTGCTTATTTACTCCCCAAATGCCCGTAAGAGCTGGGACTAGGCTAATACCAAAGCCAGGAGGGGAAGCCTAATCCAGGCCTCCCATGTGGTGGCAGGGACCCACGTACCAGAGCCACCACCAGTGCATACCATGTGCTGCATTAGCAGGAAGCTGAGTACCCTGAACTTTTGGCAGCACCCTCATGTTACTGTTTCTCCACCCATTCAAAAAATACAGGGAGCCCCTATTCCCTCCCCAGCACTGCGCTAGACATTAGAAATGCATCCTACCAGTGTTAAGCACAGGATAAAGTGCCATAGTGGAGGAATACAAGGGAGAGATCTTCAAGGAATCAGGGAGCTAAAGTGAAAGTGATGATTTGGATCCAGCTTTGCAGGACTCTGACCAACAGGTATTAGCTACGCAGAGGAGTGGCAGTGGTGAGTCTGGGCAGGAGGATGTGTAGCAGATGTAGTAGATTAGCTATTCCAGCATTTGCTCCAGTTCCTGCTGGATTTATCTTCCTGAACTGCAGAGATTAGGATGGTGATGACCATGTGTGCTGGTTCCCCTTGTGACAAGGGTCCCAGAGGTGATTGAGGCTCCATCAGAGGTTAGGGTTAGGCATGGAGTTGAGCAGGAGAGAGTGGGTGGCAAGTGAGGCTGCCATGTTCCTGGTATGGCTCCAGCAGGTGCTGTGTCTTCCTGTTTCCTGGATTGTGGTAAAGTGGCAGAGGTGTGGGTGTGGCTGACTCTTAGACTCCAACCTGGATAGCTGGCAGGGGGATGGTGCCCATCTCAGAGAAGAAAGAAGCTGCCTTCAGGATGGGGGACGTGGAGTTCAGGGCACATCTGGATGCACTTACGTCCATGAAAATATTCTTTTCTCACCAAATTTCCCTCCTAGACTTAGCACCTACAATTCAATCTTTACTATAATAGTTGAAAAATGATGATTTTTCACCTCTAGGGCCACCATTACATTTACCTTTTGGTCCTTTGCATCCTCTAAGCAACAACACTGCTTTTTCCAACACCTACTTATTTATTTATTTATTAGAACTTAGGACTGATGGGTTTCTGTTTTTCAATGTTGTGTAGTTTTTTATTTGACTTAAGTATTTTGATACTCAGATTCCTCTAAGCTTGCCAAGCAAGAGTCTCTTCAAACTCTTGTGCTCTTGTGACATGCCACCATCATTCTTCGGAGCACTTTACTACTTTCTGGCATGAAAACAAGATTCTGGCTCATCTTATATTTTCCATGCTCAAGCCCTAGAATCAGCTATTTATCTAGGGATCTCTGGTTCTTTCTGGTAGTGTCCAGTATTAGAGACCACTGATGGGGCACTGGATAAGCTCATTGCTACTGGTGCCTTTTATTCTTTATCATATTTTTCATTTTTTAAAATTTTATTTGTTATATAAGTTTCATGAAGTTCATATATACAGATTTAGGAACATAATGATACTTCCCACCTTACCCTCCCTCCCACCCATGCTCCAACCCTTCTTCCTCTTTCTCCCATTCCCCCTTTTCATTTTTACAAAGATCACTTTCAGTTTATTTAATGATCATGAAGTTAACCCTACACCCAGTAAAAGAGTTCAACAAATAGTATGAAGAAATAAACAAACAAACCAAAAAAACCCCATTGTTCCTTAATGGAAGAGACAAGAGCTATTAACAGTCATTGAATCTCCACATGTCCACTTCACTCCAAAAACATTTTAGGTACTCTATTAGTAACCTCGAATCAGAGAAAACCTATGGTGTTGGTCTTTTTGGGACTGGCTTATTTCACTAAGTATAATGGTTTACAGTTGCATGCATTTTGTTACAAAAGATAGGATTTCACTTTTTTTTTTTTGAACTAGTAGTACTCCATAGTGTATATATACCATAATTTGTTTATCCAATCATCAGTTGACGGACATCTGGGTTGATTCTATATCTTAGCTCTTGTGAATTTAGCTGCAGTGAACATGGGGGTACAGATAACTTTTTCATATGTTGATTTCTTATGGTTTGGATAAATTCCCAGGAGTGAGATGGTTGGATCATATGGTAGGTCTATATTCAGATTTCTGAAGTATCTCTGTACTATCTTCCACAGTGGCTTCACTAGTTTATATTCCTACCAGCAATAGATTAGGATACCCTTTTCTCCATATTCTCACCAGCATTTGTTGTTTGTTGATTTCTGTATAAGAGTCATTCTAACTGGGGCAAAGTGAAACCTCACTGTGGTTTTGATTATTTTGATTTGCATTTCCCTGATGGCTAATGACCCTGATAATTTTTTCAAACACTTTTGGCCATTTAAATCTACTCTCTCAAAAAAATGCCTGTTCAAATCTTTTTTCCATTTCTTAACTGGATTATTTGTTTTGTTGTTGTTGAATTTCTTTCTTTCTTTTTTTTAATTATCAGAGAGAGAGACAGAGAGAAAGGTCTTCCTTTTTGCCGTTGGTTCACCCTCCAATGGCTGCCGCGGCCAGCCCATGGTGCTGATCTGAAGCCAGGAGCCAGGTGCTTATCCTGGTCTCCCATGGGGTGCAGGGCCCAAGCACTTGGGCCATCCTCCACTGCACTCCCGGGCCATAGCAGAGAGCTGGCCTGGAAGAGGGGCAACCAGGACAGAATCCGGTGCCCCAACTGGGACTAGAATCCGATGTGCCAGCACCGCAAGGCGGAGGATTAGCCTATTGAGCCACGGCGCCGGCCTGTTGTTGAATTTCTTAAACTCATTATAGATTCTGGATATTAACCAGTTGTCAGTCACGTAGTGTGCAAATATTTTCTCCTATTCTGTTGGTTGCCTCTTCACTTAGCCGAGTATCTTTTGCAGTGCAGAAGTTTCTCAGCTTGATGTAATCCCATTTGTCAATTTTGGTTTTGATTGCCTGTGTTACTGGTGTCTTTTCCAAGAAGTCTTCATCTGTGCCAATGCCTTGCAGAGTTTCCCCAATGTTCTGTAGTCATTTGATGGTATTTAGGTCTTCGATCCATTTTGAGTGGATTTTTGTGTAAGATGTGTAAGGTAGGGGTCTAGTTTCATGCTTCTGCCTGTAAAGATCCAGTTTCCCCAGCACCATTTGTTGAGGAGGCTGTCCTTACTCCAGGGATTGATTTTAGCTCCCTTGTCAAAATAAGTTGGTTGTAGATGAATGGGTTGACTTCTTGAATTTCTATTCTGTACCAAAGGTCTACATGTCTTTTTTTGTGTCAGTACCAGGCTGTTTTTATTATAGCTGCCTTGTAGTATGTCTTGAAATCTGGCATTGTGATGTCTCTAGCTTTGTTCTGGTTGTATAAGTTTGCTTTAGCTATTTGGGGTCTCCTGTGTTTCCAGATGAATTTCAGCATCATTTTTTCTGTATTTGAGAAAAATGTCATTGGTATTTTGATTGGGATTGTGTTGAATCTGTAAATTGCTTTTGGTAGTATGGACATTTAGATGATATTGATTCTTCCAATCCATGAACATTGAAGATTTTTCCATTTTTAATGTCTTCTTCTACTTCTTTCTTTGTTTTGTAATATTCATCATAGAGATCTTTGACATCCTTGGTTAAATTTATTTCAAGCTATTTAATTTTTTTGTAGCTATTGTGAATGGGGTTGACCTTAAAAGTTCTTTCTCAGCCATGGCATTGTCTGTGTAAACAAAGGCTATTAATTTTGTGTGTTGATTTTATATCCTGCCACTTTACCAAACTCTAATGAGTTCCAATAGTCTTTTAGTGGAGTTTTTGGATCCGTTATATATAGAATCATGTCATCTGCAAATAGGGATAATTTGACTTCTTCCTTCCAAATTTGTATCCATTTGATTTCTTTTTCTTGCCTAATGGCTCTTACTAAAACTTCCAGGACTATGTTGAATAGCAGTGGTGAGAGTGGGCATCCATGTCTGGTTCTGGATCTTAGGGGGGAATGCTTTCAGCTTTTACTTATTCAATAGAATGCTGGCCAAGGGTTTGTCATAAATTCCCTTGATTGTGTTGAGGAATGTTCCTTCTATGCCCAACTTGCTTAAAGCTTTCATCATGAATATATGTTGTATTTTATCAAATGCTTCCTCTGTATCTATTGAGATAACCACATGGTTTTTGTTCTTCAGTTTATCAATGTGATGTATCACATTTATTGATTTGTGAATGTTGAACTGTCCCTGCATACTAGTGATAAATCCAACTTGGTCTAGGTGAATGATCTTCCTGACATGTTGTTAGATTCGATTAGCTAATATTTTGTATCTAGGTAACATATTATATCTATGTTCATCAGTGTTATTGGTATATAGTTCTCTTTCTCTGTTGTATCTTTCTCAGGTTTAGGAATTAAGGTGATACAGGCTTCATAGAAGGAGTTTGGGAGGATTTCCTCCCGTTCAATGTTTTTGAGTAGGTTGAGAAGAATTGGAGTTAGTTCTTCTTTAAATGTCTGGTAGAATTCAGCAGTGAAGCCATCCAGTCCTGGGCTTTTCTTTGTTGGGAGGGTCTTTATTACTGACTCAATCTCCATATGGTTATTGGTCTGTTTAGGTTTTCTGTGATTCATGACTCAATTTTGATAGGTTGTATAATTCCAGGAATCTATCCATTTCTTCTAAGTTTCCCAATTTGTTGGCATATAGTTGTTTGTATTAATTTGTGATGATTCTTTTTTTTTTCTGTGATATCTGTTGTTACATTTTCTTTTTCATTTCTGATTATTATTTGGTCTTCTCCCTCCTTTTTTTGGTTAATTGGGCCAATGGTGTATCAATTTTTTTTTTTTTTTTTTAGAAAACCAGCTCTTCATTTCACTGATTTTTTGTTTGTTTGTTTCAATTTTGTTTATTTCTTCTCTAATTTTAATTATTTCCTTCCTCCTACTAATTTGGGGTTTGGTTTGTTATTTTTCTAGGTCCATGAGCTGTATTGATAACTCATTTATTTGGTACCTTTCCAATTTATAGGTACCAGTTGCTATAAATTTCCCTCTTAATACTGCTTTTGCTGTATCCAATAAGTTTTGATATGATATACTGTCATCTTCATTCATTTCCAGAAGTTTTTTTTTTAATTTCTCTTTTGATTCCTTCAATGACCCACTGTTGATTCAGGAGGATGTTGTTCAGCCTTCACATATTTGCATTTGTTCTAGAGATTCTTGAGTTTTTGATTTCCAGCTTCATTCCATTGTGGTCTGAGAAGACGCATAGTATGATTTCTATTTTTTTGAATTTCCTGAGACTTGCTTTATGCCCTAGCGTGTGGTCTCTCCTAGAGAATGTTCCATGCACTGATGAAAAGAATGTGTATTCTGCAACTGTGGGGTCAAAAGTTCTGTAGATATAAGTTAGCTCCATTTGGGTCCATTGTGTTGATTAGCCCTGGTTTTTTTTGGTTATTGTTGTTGATTTTCTGTCTAGTTGATCTGTCCATTGATGTAAGTACAGTGTTGAGGTCCCCCATTACTATTGTGTTAGAGTCTATGTTTCCATTTAGATCCATTAACATTTCTTTTAAATAGCCAGGCACCCTGTAATGGGGTGCATATAAATTTATTATGGTCATATTTTCCTGTTTAATTGATCCCTTAGTCATTATATAGTGCCCTTCTGTGTTTCTTTTAACAGTGTCTGTATTAAAGTTTATTTTGTCTGATATTAAGATGACTATAACAGCTCTTTTTTGGTTTCTGTTAGCATGGAATATCTTTTCTTTTCTTTTTTTCTTTGACAGATAGAGTTAGACAGTGAGAGAGAGACAGAGAGAAAGGTCTTCCTTCCATTGGTTCATTCCCCAAATGGCTGCTACGGCCAGAGCTATGCCGATCTGAAGCCAAGAGCCAGGTGCTTCTTCCTGGTCTCCTATGTGGGTGCAGGCACCCAAGCACTTGGGCCATCCTCCACTGCTTTCCCGGGCCACAGCAGAGAGATGGACTGGAAGAGGAGCAACCAGAACTAGAACCCGGCGCCCATATAAGATGCTGGCACTGCAGGTGGAGGATTAACCCAGTGAGCTACAGCACCGGCCCCAGCATGGAATATCTTTTTCCATCCTTTCACTTTCAGTCTGCTGGTATCTTTGTTGGTGAGATGTGTTTCTTGTAGGCAGCAAATAAATAGGTTTTATTTTTTAAATCAGTTTGGACATTCTGTATCTTTTAACTGAAGACTTGAGGCTATTTACATTCAAGACAACTATTGATAAGTAATGACTCTGTCCTGCCATTTTTCCATAAATATTCCTGTTGTTTACTTTGGATTTCTTTTGTACTTTTACTGGGAGATTTTCTGCCTTCATATTCTCTCATGAAGATAGCTAATTTTCTGTGTTTCTGTGTATAGCACATGCTTACACATCTTATATAAGGCTGGATGAGTGGTGACAAATTCTTTCAATTTCTGCTTGCTATGGAAGGTGTTTATTTCACCTTCATTCATAAATGGGAACTTTGCAGGGAACAGTATTCTGGGTTGACAGTTTTTTTGTCTTAAGACTTGGACCTTGTCTTGCCATTCTCTCCTAGCCTGTAGGGTTTCTGATGAGAAGTCAGCTGTGAGTCTAATTGGAGATCCTCTGAAAGTAATCTGGCATTTCTCTTGTGTACATTTTAGAATCTTTTCTTTATGATTTACTATTGAAAGTTTGACTATAATGTCTTGTGGTGAAGATCTTTTCTGGTCATGTCTATTAGGAGTTCTATGTGCTTCCTGTACCTGGACATCCCTTTCTTTCTCCAAATTGGGGAAATTTTCTGTAATTCTTTCACTAAATAGGCCTTCTAGTCCATTCTCTCTGTCCATACCTTCAGGAACTCTTAAGACCCGTATGTTGGGTTATTTGATAGTATCCCATAAATCTCTAACACTGTTTTTAATTTTTCTAATTTCTTTGTTGTTGTTATTGTTCTAAAAGATTTTTAAAGATTTGTCTTCTAGCTTGGATATTCTTTCTTGTGCCTCACCAAGTCTGTTGTTAAGGCTTTCTACCACTTTTTTTTTTTTTTGACAGGCAGAGTGGACAGTGAGAGAGAGAGAGACAGAGAGAAGGGTCTTCCTTTTCCATTGGTTCACCCTCCAATGGCCGCTCTGGCCGGCGCACCGCACTGATCCGAAGCCAGGAGCCAGGTGCTTCTCCTGGTCTCCCATGCAGGTGCAGGGCCCAAGCACTTGGACCATCCTCCACTGCACTCCTGGGCCACAGCAGAGAGCTGGATTGGAAGAGGAACAACTGGGACAGAATCGGATGCCCCGACCGGGACTAGAACCCAGTGTGCTGGCACCGCAGGTGGAGGATTAGCCTATTGAGCTGCAGCGTTGGCCAGCCACTTATTTTTTTATTTGATCTGTTGAATTCTTCCTTTCTATTATTTCACTTTGATTTCTCTTTAAAATCTCAATTTCATGAGAAAAGTTTTCATTTTTCTCATCTATGCGTTTCTTTAGTTTGTGGATTTTGCTTCTGATTGATTTTAAGTAATCTTATGACTAATCTTTTGAATTCTGTTTCTTGCATTTCATCGATCTCTTTATCTTCACATTCTAATATTTGTAGTGTTATTGTGTTCCTTTGGAGAGGTCAGGATGTCTTGCTTATTCTTGTTTCTTGAATTTCTGCTTTATTTTTAGGCATTTGTGGAGTTACTTGTTGGTTTTTTCCTCTGAAGACTTTTATCTTTGATGTATACTTCTGTGGCTTAGAGGAATGTCTGCACTTTCAGTGAATACAAAGAGGTGTGTGCTGGGTGACACCAGGGAGCTCTCGTTAGTGCTCCGGGGTGGGCAAGTATCCAGGGTAACAGCCAAGTTGGGCAGGGTAGATCACCTCTTGTTAACAGAAGCAGGGGAATGTTTACCTCTGTTGGTGTGATCCAACTCTCATCTCTCCTCCAAGGTGAGCATGCTCGCATGTTGGCCTCCAGTGGGTTCGACACTCATCTGTGCCACTGTATGAACCACATAAGTGGTCTGCACAGTCCTCACTCTGAGCATGATTCCTATTGCAGTGACCCACCGCAGGCAACCAAGGAACTCTGAGTGTGTGGAGCCGAATCCAGTGCTTGTCCAGAGACCCAGCTACACCCTGCACCCTCTCACGCAGCTACCAAGGCCCCACAGTCTCAGCACACGAGGCTCCCACAGTCACTGGGTGCAGAAGTACTGCTCTGCCCTGCCACCCTGTCCGGTCCACAGAGAGGCAGATGTTCCCCAAGCCAGCTCTGCCTAAGCGGCTTGAGCCCCAGAGCCTGTGACATTTTGAGAGGCTGCGGGTGCCTCCTGGTGTCTTTTTCTCTAGATGCTTAGAATAGAACAGAACTAGGAAACATTTGTGTATATATGCAATATATGTGCTTGTGTGTACACGTAGGTATGCATACACATACACGGTTTAGGGATGGGGAGTTTACAGCAGGATCTCCAGTTCCAGCCATGACCGCAGGGTTTTTTGTTTTTTTTTTTCATTTGTTTATTTGAGAAGTGGAATTACTGACAGAGACGGGGGAGAGAGAGAGGTCTTCCATCTGCTGGTTAACTCCCCAAATGGCTGCAATGTCCAGAGCTGCGCTGATCTGAAGCCAGGAGCCTTCTCTGGGCCTCCCATGCAGGTGCAGGGGCCCACGCACCTGGGCCATCCTCTGCGGCCTTCCCAGGTGCATTATCAGGGAGCTGGATCAGAAGTGGCTCATCTGGGACCCGAACCATTGCCCACATGGAATGCTGGCACCACAGGCAGAGGCCCAACCCACTATGCCTCAGTGCCAGCCCACACAGGGTTTTTGTATTTCCTTTCTTCTATAGTGAGAACCCTGGGATGGACCTTCTCGAGTTTCACTAAGGTTAAATGTGTCATATAGATACAGATAAGGAACAGCCAGAAGACAAGTAGGAAGCCAGCAGGGGAGGTGTCAGATAACTCCACAGACAAAGGAGTTTCAGCCCTGTAAATTTGATTTCCCCTAAAATAAGGGCCAAAGAAGGAAAAGCACATTTTGAGAGAAGATTTTGACTATACTGAGATGAATTTTGGATATTCTGAGTTTGGATATGTTGAATTTGTGAAGACAATGGGCATTAGGTGAGGTTGTTCAGGAAGCTGGCTCAAGGATAAACTTGCTTTAGGCTGGCGTTGTGGTGCAGAGGATTAAGCCACCTGCAGTGCTGGCATCCCTTATGAGCACTGGTGAGTTCTGGCTGCTGTGCTTCCAATGCAGCTCCCTCTTTCTTTCTGTCTCCCTTTCTGTCACCCTGCCTATCAAATAAATTTAAAAAAAATCTTAAGTATAAATCTGGAAGTTAGCAGAGAATTCATGGCCACAGGTACAAATTTTTAAACCTTTGTTCATTCATTGAACACATATTTATTAAACACTTATCTGGTGGACACTGTGATACCAAAATGGTCAATTAGACAAAGCTGTGGGCTAATTTGTTACAGTTATGAACTTCACAGTTGCCCGAATCTATCTGGGCTGTCAGTTGTGACCAAGATGATTTGGAATATGAATGAGTTAGGGAAAGTTTCTATAGGGAAGGGGTGGGTAATCAAAAGCAGGGGGCGGGGGACAGCTGAGATTAAGCTAGTATGGAGAAGGAAGGTGGGGCGAGCAGTCCAAGCACAGGAAGGAGCTCGTGTGTGCCCAAGGGGCCGCAAGCAGGTGAAGCAACAGAACCTGGGAGGAACAAGGAGAACCTGAGTGCAGGGAGAGGAGGGATCACTAAGACCACCTTTTTAAAAAAAAAAAAAAAAAGATTTGTTCATTTATTTGAAAGTCAGTGTTACAGAGAGAAGGAGAGAGAGAGATAGAGAGAGAGAGAGAGAGGTCTTCCATCCACTGGTTCACCCTCCAATTGGCTGTAATGGCCAGAGCTGTGCCGATCCAAAGCCAGGAGCCAGGAGCTTCCTCTGGGTCTCCCACGCAGGTGCAGGGTCCCTAGGACTTGGCCCATCTTCCATTGCCTTCCCAGGCCATAGCAGAGATCTGGGTCAGAAGTGGAGCAAACTGGTGCCCATACGGAATGACAGCACTGCAGGTGGCAGCTTTACCGGCTATGCCACAGCAGCAGCCCCAAGACCACCTTTTTAATATGAAAAACTTCAAGCGAATTAAAAATAAAGAGGAGGGTGGATGTTTGGCCTAGTGTTAAGATGCTGGTTGGGTGCCTTTGTCTCACACTGAAATGCCTCTGAAGTTTGATTCCCAGCTCTGGGTCCCCATTCCAGCCTCCTGGGGGGCAGCAATGATGTCTCAAGTAGTTGAGTCCCTGCTGCCCATATGGGAGACCTGGGTTGAATTCCTGGCTCCTGGCTCTGGTTGTTTTGAGCAACAGGGGGTGGGGGTGGGGATGGGGGGCCAGTGAACCAGCCAAAAGGAGCTCTCTGTCTGTCTCTCTCTTTCAAAAATATTAAAAAATATATAAAGAAAATAAAATAATTAGCACCTGTGTACCCATCACCCAGCATCAACCATTATTATCTCAGGACTAATGTTGTCTTATTTATAATTACATCACCTACTCCTCCTTGACTTCTGATTGAACTGTTTTTAAGCACAATGTATTTTTGAGAAGCTGAGATTTAAGTAAAACTTAAATGTTTGATGATAAGGAAGCAGCAATTTGGAGATTTTTTTCCCCTAGGGGACTGGCATTTGATTAAGATGCCACTTGGATGCCAGCATCCCCTATGGGAGTGCCTGCTCCATTCCAGCGTCCTGCTAATGTGCACCCTGGGAGGCAGCAGTGAGAAATATTTGGATCCCCTGCTACACCCATGGGAGACTCCGATGAAGCTCCCAGCTCCCAGCTCCCAGCTCCCAGCTTCAGCCTGATCCAGCCCCAGCTGTTGCAGGCATTTGGGTAGTGAACCAGCAGATGGGAGACCTCTGTCTCTCTGCCTTTCAAATAAATAAATAAATAAATAAATAGATTTTCAAGCAGAGCATTCCACATAGAAGGAAAAGAAATGTGAAAATTCTGAGATTGGAACAGGCTTGAATTTCTTGAGACACCAAACTAGATCAGAGTGACTGTAGTGGGGAAGAGGGAGGAAGCCTTAGCGATGAAGTCAGAGAGGTAGACTGGGTCAATTATGGAGACCTTAGGGTCATAGTAAGGAGTTTGGGTTTTAGTCAGCTGACTGTTGGAAGCCCTTTAAAGTACAGGCCCCTGGTTTTTCTCTTTGAGAACCTCCCTGTGGCTGCTCTTTGGAGGAGAGAGTGACAGGAGACCAAGCGTGGAAGAAGCCTGGCCAATTGGGAGGATTTTGCAGAAGCCCAGGGGACTTGACAGTGGCTTGGAGTGGGGTTTTAGCAATGGACATCAGAAGAAGCAGTCAGAGTTAGAATAGATTTTGGAGGGGGCGTCAGTTGGATGTGGCCTCTAAGGGACAGAGAGGAAACAAGATTGACTTCCAAGTGTCTGGTCTGAGCAACTGGAAGATGGTGACACTATTTATACTGATAGAGAAGGTCAAGGAGAAGGAAGGGGTTTGGGGATGGAGGTGACAAAGCAAGAATTAAATTTGAAGTGGTTTTAGATGTCTAAGTGGAGAAGTTGAGATCTGCCTGGTCATCAGTTTGACTCAGGGCCAGGGACAAACTTGGGAGCTGTGTAGGTGTCTTCACTTTGTTGTTCAGAGCCAGTCTCTGCCCTTTTCTACCCTGTGCTAAGTCCAAGAATCTGACTGTAGTGACTACGTCAACAGGCTTGTCTCATGGCTTCTTATTTATTTATTTGAAAGGCAGAATTACAGAGAGGCAGAGGCAGAGAGAGAGAGAGAGAGAGGGAGAGGGAGAGGGAGAGAGGGAAAGGAAGAGGGAGAGGGAGAGAGGTCTTTCATCCACTGGTTCACTCCCCAAATGGCCACAACAGCCAGAGCTGGGCCAATCTGAAGCCAGGAGCTTCTTCCAGATCTCCCACTCGAGTGCAGGGGCCCAAGGACTTAGGCCATCTTCCACTGCTTTCCCAGGCCATCGCAGAGAGCTGGACCGGAAGAAGAGCAGCCAGGACTCGAACCAGTGCCCATATGGGATGCTGGCACTGCAGGCAGTGGCTTTACCTGCTACACCACAGCACCAGCCCTGGGATGATCGTCTTTCAAGCAAAGACCCTAGCTCCTGTCTTTAGACTTCCATAACTGTGCCGCATATTCTGTTCCCCATTGAGGTCTAGGGCTGACAGTGTGTCCTGGTGATATCAGTCCAGTATACTAACTTGTTCCTCATGATTCCCCTAAGTTCTGCCCCAGAGAATGTCCTCTAAAAAGTCCTTTTATTAAACTCTTCCCATGACCCAGTTTGATGGTGCCATACACTGCCAAGATCCTGACTTAGGCTGGAGACATTGGCATACAGACGATAATAGAGCTGTGGACTTGAATGAGAGCAACTATCGGAATGAAAAGACAGAGCTGGGGGCACATGAACTTTCAGAGTTGGGCGGGAGCAGAGGCCCTTCCGGCAGGAATTGAACCAGATGAAGGTGCAGTCACCAGAGACCAAAGAAGAAGGCACAACCAGGAAGAATTTGACTGAAGGTTACTGAGGTCGGGGAAGGTAGAAACCCAGAGAACCACCACTGATCTAGTCGTGAGGCTCAGCTGTCATTGTCCCACCGCTGGCCTAGGATGTACAGGGTCTTGGTTGCTCTGTCTCTGGCTTAGCATCTCCTCCTCCAACTCCCTGCCAATCATCTCAAAGGCTCTGGCCTGGGTGGTCTCCAGGGCTTTGGTCTTGCTGTCAGTATTCACAGTGGATATGTTCATCCCCAAGGTAAACACTGCATTAGTGAGTCCTGAACCACTCACTGCTCGTAGAGGAAAAGCAGGGTCAGCTCCCATGCCCCTCTGGTCCCAGCGTTGTCCTCAGCCGATCAATGCATAACCTTGTTCTGTGTGTGTTTCTTATTTGATACATCTGGTTAATTCACCAGCAGAGAAGCAACGGCCAAAAGCCCCGTGAGTCCTGTGTTAACGAAGCGTATCCAACACATAGGTGTTTTCTCCCTGAACTCATTCATCACAGGCTCCTTGTGCTGAGGAACGTCTGACAGCGTTTCTACGCTGTGCATAGGGGCTGTTTGAAACAGAGAGCCCCCCAAGAAAAAGCACAAGGCTAAAACGTGTGACACTAAGTGGAGTTAAGAAAAAGACTTACTGGGACCAGCACTGTGGCGCAGCAGGTTAAAGCCCTGGCCTGAAGCGCCAGAATCCCATATGGGCGCCGGTTCGAGTCACGGCTGCTCCTCTTCCAATCCAGCTCTCCGCTATGGCCTTGGATAGCAGTGGAAGATGGCCTAAGTCCTTGGGCCCCTGCACCCGTGTGGGAGACCCAGAAGAAGCTCCTTGCCTTGGCTTCGGATTGATGCAGCTCCAGCCATTGCGGCCATCTGGGGAGTGAACCAGCCGATGGAAGACCTCTCTGTCTCTACCTCTCTCTGTAACTCTGTCTTTCAAATAAATAAAATAAATCTTAAAAAAAAAAAAAGGACTTACTAATGTACTTATCTCATAGGGTTGTTGCAAGAATTAAGTGAGTGAAGTCATATGAATGGCTTAGGATGCTGTCTGGGAGTAAGCACTTTGTGTTAGCTGCTGTTGTTTTTGTCCCTTTTGTCTCTATCACTGGAAACCCTGCGATGTGCCTGAAGACTTCCTCTGCCGGTTCACTCCCCGGACAGCCACAACAGTCCAGGCTGGGCCAAGTCAAAGCTAGGAACTGGGAACTCTCTCTCCAGTCTGTCGCATGGTGGCAGGGACTCAAACACGTGAGCCATCGTATGCCTCCCAGTGTCTGCATCAGCAGAGAGTTGGGTTGGATGTACAGGACTCAATCCAGGTGCTCTGATATGGGATGCGGGCGTCCCAAGCAGTGGCTTCACCCACTGCTCCACAGTGCCTGAGCTGTAACAACTGTATTTAAACACCCACCCCCCCACCCCCCCCCAAAAAAAAACTGGTACGTAATGCAGAGACTGTTTGGATTTTGATGTTTCCTTCCAGTGTTTGTCCATAAGAACACTTTTCCGTATGCTCCCCATTCTAACATTATGCACTATCGTTTGGCATTTTGCTTTTTCCTTGAGATTATCTTGTAACAGGTGTTCATTTTCCAAGTGTCCATATCCCCTTCATTCAGACCTGTTTCCATGACTACCATGATTGAAGAGAGGGAAGAGGCCTCCTCTGTTGTGACCTCACCAGCCACTCAGTCCTTTCCACGCTGCGTCTGCCCAACCCGCTGCTGAAGAGACAATGACCAACACTCATGGACTGTTTGTTCTGGTCAAAGCATATGGCGTGGCTGGTATCATATGATTTTTCAATCTTGTATATGCCAGGTAAGTATTTTATAGGTATTAGCTCATTTAATACTGAAAACAACCTAATGAGAGAGTGGTATTATCATCACACCCATTTATATCCAAGGAAACAGACAAAGAACAGTTAGAGAACTTTTCCAAGATCACATAGCTAGCCAGTGGCAGATGCAGGATTTGGAGCCAGGATGTCTGGCTTCTGAGACTGTGTCTTTTTTTTCTGAGACTTATTTATCTGAAAGGTAGAGTTATACACTCACTCACTCACTCACTCACTCACGCAGAGAGCGCTTGCATCTGCTGGTTCATTCCCCAGATGACCCCAATGTCTGGGGCTGGGCCAGTCCAAAGGCAGGAGCCTAGAACTCCCAGCCTGGTCTCCCATATGGGTGGCAGAGGTCCAAGAACCATCTTCTGCTGCCTTCCCAGGTGCATTATCAGGGAGCTGGATCAGAAGTGGAGTAGTGGGGACACTGCCCTTGCACTCACATGAGATTCTGGTGTTACAGATGGCAGCCCAACCTGCTGTGCCACATTGCTGGCCTCTGAGACTGGTTTTTAACCACATCACAATGATGTCTCTCAAGAATAACCAAAATAACCGAACTCAATGTTCAGAGACAAGAAGATCAGCTGTCCCACTGGGTAAGACCAGTGCCCTGTGTCCAGTGTCTCCCTCATTTTAGGATGTATTATTTAATGTGTTTGTTCTCATTACTCAGTACATGTGACTGCCTGGACCAGGGAGTGGGCTTGTTCTTCACCACGACATCCCTAGTGCCTTGTACAGAGAATAAAACAAACATGACCTGCAGTGTTCACTGAAGGGGAAAAGAGATGGAACATGGAAGGGAGAGTACACACAGGAACTGGCACCCATTGGAAAGTCCAGTGAGAGGAATTGCATTAAATGTGCTATTTGACTGGTATGGGACATTGGGTTTTGAGAACCCGCAAACAGGGTGGGCTCACTGACTTCAGGCACCTAGAGTGGAATGTGCCAGAGGACTGGGTGGGAGCCAGAGATTCTTAGTGTCATTTATTTATATATTTTTAAGGTTTGTTTATTTTATTTATTTGAAAGGCAGAGTTACAGAGAGAGAGAGAGAGGGAGAGAGAGAGAATCTTCTATCTGCTGGTTCACTCCCTAAATAGTCACAACACAGGGCTGGGCAAAGCCGAAACCAGCAGCCAGGAGCTTTATCTGGGTCTCCCACATAGGTGCCAGGACCCAAGGACTTGGGTCATCTTCCTCTCTTTCCCAGGTACATTAGCAGGGAGCTGGATCAGAAGTGGAGCAGCTGGGTCTTGGCCTGGCACCCATATGGGATGCCTGGTGCTGCAGGCAGCAGCTTTATCTGCTATGCCACAATGTTGGCCTCTCTTAGTCTCATTTAAATGGAGAACTCAGCCTTCAGGACTTGAGCCAGCCTGGATGATGGCTGGATAGGAGGGGAGCATGAGGTAGGAATAAATCCCTACAGGAAAGAGCCTGGGTGTCTGAAGCTTCCCTTTTGCCCTGGGAAGCACATGTGCTACAAAGTTACATCTGGAATGGAGGGGTCTGCAAAAAGTTCATGGAAAATGTGTATTATGTAAAATCTACATGTGGATTTCAAAACAGTTTGGCATCAAAATCAGCATCTGTACTTGAAAGATTTTCATTTCATTTATTTGAAAGGCAGAGTGACGGGGTTGGGGGTCGGGGGTGCGGTGGAGATCTTAGTGTGCTGGGTCACTCCCCAAATGGTCACAACAACTGGACCAGGCTGAAGCCAGAAGGCTGGAACTCCATCCGGGTCTCCCACATGGGTGGCAGGACACAAGCACTTGGCCCATCTGCTGCTGCCTCCCTGGATGAGTTAACAGGGAGTTGGACTGGAAGCAGAGTAGTTGGGATTCAAACTGGTGCTCTGATAGGGTATGCCGGTGTTGCAGGCTTGACTTGCTGCACCGGAACGCTGGACCCAATTTTCTCTCTTAGTTCCATTTTCCATGAACTTCTGTGTCAGACCTGTCTGTCTAGCAGACTTCAGGTCATTGTCTAGAACCTCGGCAGAGGAAACTGCCTTAATGTGATATCTTGTAGCCTTTTCCACATGCACTAAATACTGCAGCAGCACGCCTGGGGATGCACAAACATCCTTAGGAAAGTGGCGTTTTGCGTCTAGCTCTCTGGGACTCATGTTCTTTGAAAGAGTAAGACATAAAAGACTAGGACAGCTCCCGAGGGAGATGAAAGCGTGATTGATTCTGTCATTTCCTGCCTCTGGGACCTTCTTTGCGATTCATTATTTTTTATTTCTCAAAAAAGCGAGGCAGTATGTTTCCCTCGCCTCTTACAGTCATCGTGATGATTAAATCAAACCAGGTAGTAAAAGTCCTTGGAAAAGTGCAAAGCACTATAAAATTTAGTTATTACTAATGCCTGTCATCATATGTGTTAGACAACATAGTCGATGATAATTGAACCCCATGTTGGTGAATTATCACCTGACCCCCACCCTCGGCTCCCCTATCCCACCGTTTTCCTAAGCAGTAGTTTCAAAATGAAGTGAGAAAAAACAGTATCAGTGTATGCATTCATTTTCTATTGCCGCCATAAGGAATTACGACAAACAGTGATTTGAAGCAATATAAATTTATTATTTGATGGTTCTAGGAGTCAGAAGCGTGCACGGGGTGTCTCTGGGCTAGTGTGGAAGTGGTGACTAGTGTCTGAGCTGTGTGCTGGAGGCTGCCTCCCAGCCTTTGCCAGCTTCCAGGAGCCACCCGCTTTCCTTTCTCGTGGTCCTCTGCCTGTGTCTGCACAGCCCCAGGCTGGCTTTTTTCTGTGTCTTTGAGAGTCACCTCTTTCTTTGGCTTCTGCTTTGCTTTTCCACTGTTAAAAACTCTGGTGACTACATTAGGCTCACCCAGATAATCCAGAGTAACCTCCCTATTTCTTTTTTAATTTTTTAAAAAAGAATGTAAAGATTATTTATTTATTTGAAAGACAAAATTACACAGAGAGGTAGAGACAGACAGAGAGGGGGCTGCCATCTGCTGGTTCACTCCCCAAATGGCCACAATGGCCGGAGCTGTGCTAATCCGAAGCCAGGAGCCAGGAGCTACTTCTGGGTCTCCCACATGGGTACAGGGGCCCAAGGACTTGGACCATCCTCAGCTGTCTTCCTAGGCACATTGCCAGGGAGCTGGATCAGAGTGGAGCAGCTGAGAATGGAACCAGCATCCATTTGGGATGCCGGCACAGCAGGCCGGCACTTTAACCCACTGTGCCACAGCTCTGGTCCCTAACCTCCTTATTTTAAAATCAGCCAGTTAGCAGCCTTAGTTCTTCTTTGCCATGTAATTTAGCGAAGTTGTAGATTTTGGTGATTAGGACGTGGACCCTGCTTTTGTGGGACGGGGCGGGGTGTGTGTGTGTGTGTGTGTGCTATTATTCTGCCTACCCCCATATATATATTGTAAATTTTCTATCTGGAAAGAACTTTGGTAAAAGCAAAGATGGAAGATCAGAATTCTTTCTAACTTGTTCCACGTTCCACTGAGTGCATCCTAGAGCAGTGTTCTTTTCATGGGAAACCAGCAGCACCTAGTGTCTCTCCACATACATTTCAACAGCCGCACAAAGTGCACGTCCTCAGGCTCAGTGACTGATGGTGGAGAAAGGACATTCTCACTGCTCAGAGTGGAAATGGCTGGTGATTCCACCTCCCATATGCTCTGAGCTTTGTACTGAGCCCCCGCACCTGTGTATCCATCCAGAAGTATCAAAATGATTTCCATTTGGGGCATGGTACTGTACTGTGCTCTGCCAAAGAATCAGAAAAATAACAATAGGAGTCCTGCCTTCAGAATGCTTCCCGTTTTACTGGGCAGACAGTACACCCTGGCAATTAAAGCACATGTACCCAGCTGCAGAGCACCAAAGGCTTAAGGGCCAAGTGTATAGTTACTTAGGTTCACTTGTACATATCCTGAAACTCAGAGATACAGTGACTTCAATAGCAGAGTTTATTTATTTTGTTTTGTTCCTTAAAAATTTATTTGAGAAGTAGAGTTACACACAGAGAAAGGGAGAGACAGAGAGAAAGGTCTTCCATCTGCAGGTTCACTCCCCAAATGGCTGCAATGGCTGGAGCTGAGCCAATCCGAAATCAGGAGCCAGGAGCTTCTTCTGGGTCTCCCATGCAGGTGCAGGTGCCCAAGCACTTGGGCCATCTTTCACTGCTTTCCAAGGCCATTAGCAGAGAGCTGGATGGAAGAGGAGCACCCAGGACACAAACCAGTGCCCATATGGGATGCTGGTGCTACAGGTGGAGGCTTAGCCCACTACACCATGGTGCTGGCTCCTATTTATTTATTTTAATATTTATTTTATTTTTTTAAAAGGCAGAGGTACTGAGAGAGAGAGGGAGAGGGAGAGGGAGAGGGACAGGGAGAGGGACAGGGAGAGAGAAAGTTAAATATAGGTATTCCATGTCTTAGAAATTCTACGCCTAGGTCTTTGTAGGTTTATATCCAACAGAATCAAAAACATATGTACACGTAAAAACTTGTATGTGAATGGCAGCATTATTCACAGCAGCCAAAAAGTGGAAACAACCCCAAAGCTCATCAATTGATCAAGGAAGCAGCACTATACAACACTATACAACAGAGCCTTGAAAAGGATGGAGTTTTGATTCATGGATTTACTTGAATGAACTTTGGAAATACAATAGAAAATGAAAGAAACCAGTCACAAAAGACCACACATTATATGATTTCTTCTTCTTTTTTTTTAAACTTTTATTTAACCAAGTATAAATTTCCAAAGTACAGCTTATGGTTTATAGTGGCTTCCCTACCCCCCCATAACTTCCAATATGATTTCATTTATACGAACATGTCCAGAGTAGGCAAATCCAGGGAGACAGGATGGAAATTAGTGGGTTGCGGGAGGTTTGGGAGGGTTAGAGAGAGAGGTGGGATAATGGATACCGTAGCACAGTCAGATGGAAGGAACAAGTTCTAATGTTCCATAGCACAGTGGGGCAACTATGGCTCATGACGATGTATTATATTCTTTTTTATTTATTTATTTATTTTTTTTTGACTGGCAGAGTGGACAGTGAGAGAGACAGAGAGAAAGGTCTTCCTTTGCCATTGGTTCATCCTCCAATGGCTGCCGCGGCCGGCGCACCGCGCTGATCTGAAGGCAGGAGCCAGGTGCTTCTCCTGGTCTCCCATGGGGTGCAGGGCCCAAGCACCTGGGCCATCCTCCACTGCACTCCTGGGCCACAGCAGAGAGCTGGCCTGGAAAAGGGGCAACCAGGACAGAATCCGGTGCCCCGACTGGGACTAGAACCCGGGATGCCGGCGCCGCAAGGCGGAGGATTAGCCTATTGAGCTGTGGCGCCGGCCGATGTATTATATTCTTTACAGAGAATTGGAAGAGGGGCCGGCATTGTGTAGCGGGTAAAGCTGCCACCTGTGAAATCGGCATCCCATATGGGTGCTGGTTCCAGTCCTGCTGCTCCACCGGGAGATCTGAATCCTGGAGCTAGTACCTCCTACATGTGGGTCCTCTCATGGTCCAACAACGAGCTGGTAATTAATATAGATGGTAAAGTGGGCTGTTCCAACCTTTCACGCTCCAAAGGGAAGTCTCCATTAAGGGGAATTCATTTGTGAAATCTTTGCACCGTTATCTGAAGGAGCCAAAAGGTGTAGAGCCCTCCTTCAAAGGCTGTCCCATGGTTCCATGGAGCATGCCGGTTTTTCCTAGGGGCTACTGTTTCTTTGCCTGCAAACAGAAGCACGTCTCTTTTCAGATCCTGCACCTGTTCAGTCACTGTGGCCTCTGACACTACTGACCAAACCCTTCTTGCAGCTTCTCTCCCAGGCACTAGCACCTCTTTCTCCTTTTCCCCTTGATTTCCCTCTCTTCCTACCTTTGAAACTCAAACCTCTCTCCTTCCTGTACCCTGCTCAAAATGTGGATGTTCACTTGGGTTTTGCAGTTGTTCTTCTCTTAACATGAAAGCTATCTTAGGTAGCCATCCAGCTTCCTTATTTAATCGCCGCCCACCATGCGACTCAGTCTCTTCCAGTTCAAACCTTCCCTTTGAGCCATGGCTTCGGAAAGCTGGAGCGGTGTTCCATCTGCAGGTACCAGGCATCTCAGACTGAGTGTTCTCCCTCAGCTAGAACCACAGACTCTCCTCTTTCAAAATGAAGAGTTCTGGCAGAGTTTTACTCATAAGATAGACACTGAGCATTTTGGGAGGAAGTAAAAGGAACAAAAGGCTACCTTCACTCCCAAAAAACAGCAGAAATTCACACAGAATTATAGCTGGTGGCAGTGTAGGAATTACCCAGTCAATAGACTATCAGAACTTATCTACAGTAACTTTTAATGTGATCTAGGGGAATTTTTTTAGATTTAAAAAATTAATTTGAAAGGCAGAAACACACACACTCACAAACACACACAGAAATCTTCCATCTTCTGGTTCACTCCCCAATGCCTACAATGGCCCCAGCTGGGCCAAACCAAGGCCAGGAACCTGGAACTCCATCCAGGTCTCCCACGTGGGTGACAGGAGCCCAAGGACTTGGGCCACCTTCCTGGGCTGCTTTCCCAGGCACATTAGCAGGAAGCTGGATTGGAAGCAGAGAAGGCAGGACTTGAACCCGTTGTCTGATATAGGACGCTGGCATCACAGGCAGTGGTTTAACCTGCTGCACCACAATGCCAGCCCCACAAGGGAATTTTGGGATTCCAGGAATCTAGAAATTACCCAGAGCAATGGAAATGACAGATTAAAGTGTAACATACTCTGCAATTCCTTCCGTGTCCTTCCCTCTCTCCTTGTCAGCCCCCAGACCTGACATGCCAGCTTTCTTGGCCATCTTCTCTTCTCTCAGGCCAGCCTGAATGAACCCTTGGTAGTCCCCTAAGTGTGTTCCTGGCCACTGCTCAAGCCTCAGGAGGTCCTGACCATCCTCTGTGGAGTGATGCACTCATGGCCTTATTCTCAGAGCATTCCAAGCAGGTGATGAGGCTAGAACCTCTCGTCTGGTCCACAGGTCCCGAGCCTTGTTAACCACATCACCCTTTTATTTGTAAGCTACTGGACCAGAGTTCAGACCAGCCAGCACCTCTGTGGAATCATGAGAAAGATCAAAAGTTTGCAATGGTCCATGAGCCACTTTTTAAACTGGAAAGTGTTTAAGGATCCAGAAGGGAGCCTGGTGGTTGAGAAGTGGAAAGAAAAACCACACAGGATTCCTTTCCAAATGTGGAGCTTCCTCATCCCAGCATTCTATTGCCAAAGATATTGAGGCTCAGAAATGTACGGAAGAAGATGCCTGAGTGGGGATGGCTGGCTATTCCCTCTAGGACACCTAATGCAAGGTTTGTTTTTTGAGACATTCAGTAATGATTAGAAGTGTGCCCCTAAGCAGCTCTGGGCTCACTTGAGGCACTCACGTCTTAATTAGGTGGGTTTTGACTTATTATTATTTAGTTCCCCGTTTTTCCTTAACAGAGTGCTTTAGTTGCTTTATGCAATTAGAAGGAGGATGCTCACAGAAGTCATCACATTACGGAAGAGATATGACAGAAAAGACCATTAGCTCTACAAATCCCAGCAGTCATTAGGGACTTACGTAAACAGCAGAGTTTAAATTATTTAGTTGACAATCTCTAATAACACCAGCAGCAGCACACTGCACTTTATACTTCATAAACACAGAAGTGATTAGTCTGCTATATAACCTAATCATCTGAAAAATGTAATTCCCATAGCAACATTTGTTATTACTGCCTTGTAAAGGGGCAGATTAAAGATAGAATTTTGATACACCAAATTGTACTCCAGCGCAAAATCCAAAATAATTGTCTCGTCCGCTTGAAGGCCGGTGTCTCTGCTTGGAAAAGCCCTTCTGCATGGCAGCGGGTCAGAAGCTAACTTTGAGCAAGTTATTGCTTTTTCATAGCTGAATGCATTCTAGGGACATAAATGTTATAGGAACTGATTCTTTGGAAAGATTTTTGAGGTTCTTATGAAAGATTTAGGGGATTGAAAACTTCTGTTCTGCAAATAATTCATCATTTACTGGGCTCCTGGAACACAGGAAGACGTGGGCTATTTGCCAGAGACAACGGTACAAAGACACCGCTTCTGGCTTCTATGAGCATCTTTCTTTTTTTTTTTTTTTTTATTAAACTTTTATTTAGTGAATATAAATTTCCAAAGTATAGCTTATGGGTTACAATGGCTTCCCCCCTCCCATAACTTCCCTCCCGCCCGCAACCCTCCCCCCTCCCACTCCCTTTCCCCTTCCATTCGTGTAAAGATTCATTTTCAATTCTTTTTGTATACAGAAGATCAGTTTAGTATATATTAGGTAAAGATTTCAACATTTTGCCCATATAGCAACATCAAGTGAAAAAACTACCATTGGATTACTAATTATAGCATAAAATAGCAATGTACAGCACATTAAAGACAGAGATCCTACATAATTTTTTTTTTCAAAATAATTAATTTTCTATGCCATTTCCATTTTAACACCAGGTTGTTTTTTTTTTTTTTCATTTCCAATTCTCTTTATATACAGAAGATCACTTCAGTATATAATTAGCAAAGACCTCATCAGTCTGCGCCCACACAGAAACGCAAAGTATAAAAATACTGTTTCAGTACCAGTCGTAGCATCACTTGGCTTTAGACGACACATTGGGGACAGATCCCGCATGGGGTGTAAGTACACAGTGACTCCTGTTGCTGACTTAACAATTTGACACTCCTGTTCATGGCGTCAGTAATCTCCCTGGGCTCTAGTCATGAGTTGCAAGGGCTATGGAAGCCTTTAGGGTTCGCTGACTTTGATCTTATTCCGATAGGGTCATAGTCAAAGTGGATGTTCTCTCCTCCCTTCGGAGAAGGGTACCTCCTTCTTTGATGGCCCCGTTCTTTCCACTGGGATCTCACTCACAGAGATCATTCACTTAGGTCTTTTTTTTTTTTTTTTCCCATGGTATCTTGGCTTTCCATGCCTGCTATACTCTCATGGGCTCTTCAGCCAGATCTGAATGCCTTGAGGGCTGATTCTGAGGCCGGAGTGTTGTTTAGGACATCTGCCATCCTATGAGTCTGCTGTGTATCCCACTTCCCATGTTGGATCTTTCTCTCCCTTTTTGATTCTATCAGTATTAGCAGATACTTATCTTGTTTGTGTGATCTCTTTGACTCCCAGACCTATCAGAGCTATCAATTGTGAGCTGAAATTGATCACTTGGACTAGTGCGATGGCATTGGTACATGCCATCTTGATGGAATTGTGTTGGAATCCCCTGCACATTTCTAACTCCACCATTTGCGGCCAGTCCGATTGAGCATGTTCCAAATTGTTCATCTCCTCCCTCTCTTTTTCCACTCTTAGATTTAACAGGGATCACTTTTCAGTTAAAGTTTAAACACCTGAGAATAATTGTGTGTTAATTACTGAGTTCAACCAATAGTACTAGAACAACAACAACAACAACGAATACTAAAAAGGATAGAGTATTACATTGTACATCTGAAGTCAGGACAGGAGCTGATCAGTTCATTGTTGCTTATAGTGTCCATTTCACTTAACAGGTTTTCTCTTTGGCGCTCAGTTGTCACCGATCAGGGAAAACAAATGATATTTTTCTCTTTGGGACTGGCTTAATTCACTGAGCATGATGTTTTCCAGATTGCTCCATCTTGTTGCAAATGACTGGGTTTCATTGTTTCTTACTGCTGTATAGTATTCTATGGAGTACATGTCCCATAATTTCTTTATCCAGTCTACTGTTGATGGGCATTTGGGTTGGTTCCAGGTCTTAGCTATTGTGAATTGAGCTGCAATAAACATTAATGTGCAGATGGCTTTTTTATTTGCCAAATTAAATTCCTTTGGGTAAATTCCAAGGAGTGGGATGGCTGGGTTGTATGGTAGGGTTATGTTCAGGTTTCTGAGGAATCTCCAGACAGACTTCCATAGTGGCTTAACCAGTTTGCATTCCCACCAACAGTGGGTTAGTGTCCCTTTTTCCCCACATCCTCTCCAGCATCTGTTGTTGGTAGATTTCTGAATGTGAGCTATTCTCACCGGGGTGAGATGGAACCTCATTGTGGTTTTGATTTGCATTTCTCTGATTGCTAGTGATCTTGAACATTTTTTCATGTGTCTGTTGGCCATTTGGATTTCCTCTTTCGAAAAATGTCTATTGAGGTCCTTGGCCCATCTCTTAAGTGGGTTGTTTGTTTTGTTGTTGTGGTTTTTCTTGATTTCTTTGTAGATTCTGGTTATCAATCCTTTATCTGTAGTATAGTTTGCGAATATTTTTTCCCATTCTGTTGGTTGCCTCTTCACTTTCCTGACTGTTTCTTTCGAGGTACAGAAGCTTCTCAATTTGATGCAATCCCAAATGTTAATTTTGGTTTTGACTGCCTGTGCTTTTGGAGTATTTTCCAGGAAGTCTTTGCCTGTGCCTATATCTTGCAGGGTTTCTCCAATGCTCTCTAATAATTTGATGGTTTCGGGTCGTAGATTTAAGTCTTTTATCCATGTTGAGTGAATTTTTGTGTAAGGTGATAGGTATGGGTCTTGCTTCAAGCTTCTGCATGTGGAAATCCAATTTTTCCAGCACCATTTATTGAATAGACTGTCCTTATTCCAGGGATTAGATTTGGATCTTTGGTCAAATATAAGTTGGCTATAGATGTTTGGATTGATTTCTGATGTTTCTATTCTGTTCCATTGGTCTATCCATCTGTTTCTGTACCAGTACCATGCTGTTTTGATAACAACTGCCCTGTAGTATGTCCTAAAATCAGGTATTGTGATGCCTCCGGCTTTGTTTTTGTTGTACAGGATTGCTTTGGCTATTCGAGGTCTTCTGTGTCTCCATATGAATTTCAGCATCATTTTTTCTAGATCTGTGAAGAAGGTCTTCGGGATCTTGATGGGTATTGCATTGAATGTATAAATTGCTTTTGGGAGGATAGACATTTTGATGATATTGATTCTTCCAATCCATGAGCATGGAAGATTTCTCCATTTTTTGGTATCCTCTTCTATTTCTTTCTGTAAGGTTTTGTAGTTTTCATCATAGAGATCTTTAACGTCTTTGGTTAAGTTTATTCCAAGGTATTTGATTGTTTTTGTAGCTATTGTGAATGGGATTGATTTTAGAAGTTCTTCCTCATTCGTGGCATTGCCTGTGTATACAAAGGCTGTTGATTTTTGTGCATTGATTTTATATCCTGCTACTTTGCCAAACTCTTTGATGAGTTCCAGCAGTCTCTTAGTAGAGTTCTTTGGGTCCCCTAAATAAAGAATCATATCATCTGCAAAGAGGGATAGTTTGAGTTCGTCCTTCCCGATTTGTATCCCTTTAATTTCTTTTTCTTGCCTAATAGCTCTGGCCAAAACTTCCAGAACTATATTGAATAGCAGTGGTGAGAGAGGGCATCCCTGTCTGGTACCAGATTTCAGTGGAAATGCTTCCAACCTTTCCCCATTCAATAGGATGTTGGCCGTGGGTTTTTCATATATTGCTTTGATTGTATTAAGGAATGTTCCTTCCATACCCAGTTTGCTTAGAGTTTTCATCATGAAAGGGTGTTGTATTTTATCAAATGCTTTCTCTGCGTCTATTGAGAGAATCATATGGTTTTTCTTCTGCAGTCTGTTAATGTAGTGTATTACGTTGATTGTTTTGCGAATGTTGAACCATCCCTGCATACCGGGGATGAATCCCACTTGGTCTGGGTGGATGATCTTTCTGATGTGTTGTTGCATTCTATTGGCCAGAATTTTATTGAGAATTTTTGCATCTATGTTCATCAGGGATATTGGTCTGTAATTCTCTTTCAGTGTTGCGTCTCTTTCTGGCTTAGGAATTAAGGTGATGGTGGCTTCATAGAAGGAATTTGGGAGGATTCCCTCTTTTTCGATTGCTCTGAATAGTTTGAGAAGAATTGGAGTTAGTTCTTCTCTAAATGTCTGGTAGAACTCAGCAGTGAATCCATCTGGCCCTGGGCTTTTCTTTGTTGGGAGGGCCTTTATTACTGTTTCAATTTCTGTGTCAGTTATTGGTCTGTTTAGGTTTTCTATGTCTTCCTGGCTCAATTTAGGGAGGTTGTATGTGTCCAAGAATCTGTCCATTTCTGATAGATTTCCCTGTTTGCTGGCATACAAGTCCTTGTAGTAATTTCTGATGATTCTTTTTATTTCTGTGGCGTCTGTTGTTACGTTTCCCATTTCATCTCTGATCCTATTGATTTGGGTCTTTTCTCTTCTTTTTTTAGTTAGTTGGGCCAATGGGGTGTCAATTTTGTTTATTTTTTCAAAAAACCAGCTCCTCGTTTGGCTGATTTTTTGTAATGTTTTTTTGGATTCAATCTTGTTGATTTCTTCTCGGATTTTAATTATTTCTCTTCTCCTACTGGGTTTGGGTTTGGTTTGCTGCAGATTTTCTAGATCCTTGAGATGACTTGAAAGCTCTCTATGAGCATCTTTCTAACCCTGGACCACCAGCTATGAATGCCTCCAGTTCTCCTCCTGGGCACCTGATCACCTGCCTTAAGTTAGGCGTGATCGTGTACTTTGCTTTGGCCTGTGGGATTGCTATGGGCTGAGTGTTTATGTCCCCTCCCACCCAATTCACATGTTATGAACGCTAACCCCCAGCGGTATGGTGTTGGGGCCGAGGCCTTTAGGCAGTGATTAGGTCGAGGGTAGAGTCTTCATGCATGGAATTAGCTCTTCCTCTTTCTTCCTCTCTCAGCCCCCAGGCAGACTGCTGTCTGCAAATCTGAAAGAGCCCTCACCAGATGTTCCATCTGCAGGTGCCATGGCCTTGGGCCTCCAGCCTCCAGGACTGTGAGAGATACATGTTTGTGGCGTAAGGCACCCAAGCTCTGGTAGACCAAACTTAACAGAGGGATCCTGTGGGCTTCCCCTTCCTCCTTATCCATCTCCTAACAAGTGACCGAGTGAATTTTCCTTTTTAATAAATTTGACTGACTATTTTTTTTTTAAGGCAGAGCAAGAGAGAAAGAGAGAGAGAGAGAGAGAGAGAGAGAGAGAGAGAGAGAGAGAGAGAAAGCAACTGAGCTTCTGTCTGCTGGTTCACTCTTGAAATGCCCCTAACAGCTGGCATTGGACCAGATCAAAGCCAGGAGCCAGGAGCTCAATCTGGGTCTCCCAAGTACTGCTGCTTTCCAGGGTTCACATTAACAGGAGGGTGAATTGGAAGCCAAGTGGGGACTCAAACCCAGGTGCTCTAACATGGGAGGCGGACATCCCAAGAAGCATCTTAGTTCTGTGCTACTATACCCGCTCTAAATTTTCTTTTCTTTTCTTTTTTTTTTTTTTAAGATTTTATTTATTTATTTGAGAGGTAGAGTTACAGACAGAGAGAGGGAGAGACAGAGAAAGGTCTTCTATTTGCTGGTTTACTTCCCACATGGCCACAATGGCTGGAGCTGGGCCAATCCAAAGCCAGGTGCCAGGAGCTTCTTCCAGGTCTCCCATGTAGGTGCAGGGGCCCAAACACTTGGACCAGGGGCCGGTGCCGTGGCGCACTAGGTTAATCCTCCGCCTGGGGTACTGGCATGCCATGTGGGCTCCGGTTCTAGTCCTGGTTGCTCCTCTTCCAGTCCAGCTCTCTGCTGTGGCCTGGGAAAGCAGTGGAGGATGGCCCAAGTGCTTGGGACCCTGCACCCGCATGGGAGACCAGGAAGAAGCTCCTGGCTCCTGGCTTTGGATCTTCACAACTCCAGCCATTGCAGCCATTTGGGAAGTGAACCAATGGAAGGAAGACCTCTATCACTGTCTCTCTCTCTCACTGTCTGTAACTCTGTCAAATAAAATAAATAAAATCTTAAAAAAAAAAAAAACACTTGGACCATCTTCTGCTGCCTTCCCAGGCCATTAACAGGAGCTGGATCAGAAGTGGAGCAGCCAGGACTCAAACTGTCGCCCATATGGGATGCCGGCACTGCTGCAGGCGGAGGCTTAGCCTACTACACCACAATGCTGGTCCCCACACCCCCATTTTTAAGTATACAGTTCACACATATAAGCTACTGTGGTTTTTGAGTTTTTTGATTTTACGAAACCAAACCTAGGGGTGGGCATTTAGCGGGGTGTTTAGACGCCTGCATCCCATGTGGGAGTGTCTATGTTCAAATTCTGGCTTTGCTTCCAATGCCAGCTTCCTGCTGATGCACACCTTGGTAGGCAGCAGGGGATGGCTCATGAGTTGGGTCCCCATGTGGGAGACCTGGATTGGGTTTCTGGTCTTAGCCAAGTCCAGTCCTGCCTTTTGTGAACATTTGGGGAGAGATCCAGCAGAAGCCAGATCTCTCTTGGTATATCTGCCTCTGTCTCCATTTCTCTTTCAAATAAATAAATAATAGGAAAAAAAAAAACGAAATGAAGCCCAGTACTAACTGAAAGACAGTAGGTGCTCTTTATAACTGGCCTCCAATAGACTTCCTTGTTAAATTAACAACATGCTGGGGCTGACCCTGTGGCGTAGCAAGTAAAGCCATTGCCTGCAGTGTCGGCATCCCATATGGGCACCAGTTCGAGTCCCGGCTGTTCCACTTCCAATCCAGCTCTCTACTTTGGCCTGGGAAAGCAGTAGAAGACAGCTGAAGTCCTTGGGCCCCTGCACTCGTGTGAGAGACCCGGAAGAAGCTCCTGGCTCCTGGCTTCGGATCAGCAGAGCTCCAACCATTGTGGCCAACTGGGGAGTGAACCAGTGGATGAAAGACCTCTCTCTTCACCTCCTTCTCTCTCTGTATAACTCTGACTTTCAAATAAATAAATAAATAAATAAATAAATCCTTAAAAAATAAATTAACATCATGCTCCATTTCCTTTGTAAAGCACACTGATCACATCCCTCTAAGATGTGCTCTGGCTATTAAAATATCCTCTGGGACAGTGGTCCTCTGGCGTGCACTTGCATCAGAATCTACTGGAGAGTTTGGGCTTCTGTTGACCTGGAGTGAGGCTGAAGATCTTTGCCTTCCTAACACATCCCAGGACTTTGATGCTCTGTTCTGGGGACTCAGTTTGAGAACCACTGATCTAGGGCACTACCACCTCTGGTTCCATTCAGTGGGGCAGAATGGAATCAGCTGTGTTTGTTAATTAATTTATTAGGCAGAGTTAGAGAGAGAGAGAGAGAGAGAAAGAAAATCTTCCATGCATTGGTTTACTTCCTAAATGGCTGCAATGTCTGGGGCTGGGCCAGGTCAAAGCTAGGAGTCAGGAGCTTCACCTGGGTCTCCTACATGGGTATAAGGACCCAAGCACGTGGGTTGTCTTCTTCCACTCTTCCAGGTGCAATAGCAGGAAGCTGGACTGGAAGTGGAGCAGCCAGCACTTGAACTTGCACTCATATGAGATGCTGGTATTGCAGGTAGTAGCTTACTACACTGTGCTACAGGGTTGGCCCCAATTGCGTTTGTTCTTATTTACATTTTGTACTTCTGACTGTCACTATGTATTTTAATCAGAGATTACATAAACATTAAAAAATCGGTTGAGAAATGAGTTGTTTCTATTAAACTAAGTTGAATGCTTTGGAACAACTGAATATAGGTTTGGGACAATTGGTTTGACACTACCAAGTTAGGTTTAGTGGAACAACTGTTAAAGATCAGAAAAAAAAAAAACAACCCTATAAGAATCTAGAGCAATTAGACATTCAAGATGCATTAAGAGGGTCTCTAATTTGTTGTTTTACTTTAATCAAATCAAGTCTATAAAATGAAAGTGATGTGTTATGGCTGTGATTTAGTAAATAAAGACAAAAACAGAATGCCAATCAGTGGATGTAATCTATAAAACTTTGGAAAATTTGCAAGTGCATGCCTGATTAAATATTTTAAATTGAAATAGCATTCTGAATTAAAATAAAATGCTTTCTGGGATAAGTGACCAAAGGCCCAGGGACCAAGTGAGGCTGCAGAGATCTGAACTGATGCATGACAGGTGCTGATACAATGCCTCCCTTGTGTCACGTGGATTAGCTCTGCCTTCCCCTTGTATCTGGCTCTCACACCACAATATGTGGCCTTTTTTTTTCTTTTGGATGAATGTTAAGGTGTCTTTATGTCTTCCCTGAGAAAGGTGGTACAAGTTCAGTGATTCAGAGTCACCTTCAAGATGCTGGCTAGCCTCAATTTCTGCAAAGATTTACGATAAGAGAGTTAGTAAAAATGATCGACAGTCTCTGAGGCTGCCACTGGTTCTTTGGCTGTAATAGATGTCATCATCTCTTTTCTCTACCACTCCTTCTATATTTCTTTGTCTGTTGGCTGGCATTTTGACTGTTCGGGGTTTATTTACTGGTGGAGTGACCCAAACCTTTATCCTTTAGGGGGCTGAATCCTTAGTTGCCTTAGCTTGGTCAGACACTGTTGTTGCTTAATTCTCCATTTCTTGTTATCTGCAGGCATGGAAGCACTGAACCTCTGAGGCTTCAAACATACCCCTCCTTGGCCCCATTGTGCAGAACCACCTAGCTTTTCATGGTAATTAGGAGGAAATGCATGTATTTGCCTGTTGGTTTCCTGGAATGAAGACACACAGGTGTCCAGGGAGGGGTTGCAGCTTCAAGACAGAAATGTGAACTCTTACTGCATTCCCTTGTGGCATTATTCCCACCCTAGACCAGGACCCCTAATGCAGCAGAGCTTAAGTTAAGGGGATGGGAAGTGCAGATTCTGTGGTTGAGTCTCTGGGAAGTGATGGTAAAAAGGGTTAATCCCACTTCTGCTCACGGTTCTCGCACTTGGCTAGTTTAGTTTTTGGAGACCCAGAACCATGTACTACTGCCTTGGCGGTTCAGGCCTGCACGCCAAGGTGGAAAAGAACACAATGGTTTTGCAGAGTGTTGTTCCAGTGTCTTGTCTGAGCCCTAACGGGTCACCACATTGTTCTGTTAGCCTGGATGTTTCAGGGGGATGCATCATATAGAAGACAGTGGAGTCTGTGGTCGTGGGCCTGTTGTCATACTTCCTTTACTGTAACTGGGTCCCTTGGACCAGACAATAATCGTGTGTGATAGGACATTGAGAGAGTAGGCATTTGTCATCCATGCATGCCTTGTATGTGGGAGGCATTGTGGAGAGGGAGGGCAAACCTTATCTAATCTGGAAAAGACGGCTGCTGTTTTATCTAGGGTAGAAAGTGATATGAATGTAATACCTGTGGAACAGTCCCATATGAACATCGCTGTTTCAGCTTTTGTTATTGGAAGGTTGGACGTTCAAGGGTGGTATTGCTATGCTGACCATTGTGAGGGGAAATTCATGATATTTGGCCCTCCCTTACCTTGGTAACATGGATGGAGCCAATGGATTAATCAAATATCTTAGGCCGATTGCACCAGCACTGTAGTGACCAAAAGAGAGGCTGGCTCATATTCATAGACAAATCACCCTGTCCACTAGTTGGTGAGAGCTTTATCTGGTACTATCGAATAGTGTCTACACCTATAGATGTACCACATCTCTCTTTCCCAGGCCTTCTAATTTTTAGTCTTCAGATCTTATAACTGTCAGGACCCTGAACAAACAGTTAAACCATTTTTTTCCACTATGCAGGACTCAATACACACCTGTGCTTTAGGCCACTCCAAATAGACTGAAAAAAATAAATATTCTGCTCAGAGCTATATCTACAGGCAGAATTTTCTTACATCACTCTCCTTAGAAATGCAGGCTATTTTATTTTAGTGCCAATATATTATACTGACACATCTATGAATTAGGCCTCCAGTTCTTTCTGCTTCTGTTAATTGGTGTGAAGGAATCCATCACGAGGTAATAAGAGTGAGTTGGGAAAGAGGTGTGAACGCAGTAGAGACGGGTGCATGGCACCCTGACTTACCTGTTGGTGTGATTTACCGACACTGTCTGGACTGAGGTTCAATCTGGATATATCATTTCCATCACACGGTGGTTGCCGTTGTGCTTGTCCGAACTCATGATTCAGGGAACCTGAGCAGTTGCAATTGCATAGTTATTTGGTGTCCCAAAGTCAGGTGCTCAGTGGTATATCAGGAGCTGTTTCTCAAAAGCAAATAGTTCACTGTATTCCTAAATCTGTATATATGAAATACACGAAACTTGTATAACTTAAATAAAATTTTAAAAAATAAAAAAAAATCATGAAACAAAAAATGCAAATAATTTTTGGCCTCAGACCTTGTTCTATAACTCTAAGCATTTTTTGCGAGCTCTTCTATTGAGGTTTTCCAGAGACTTCTTGCATTATTCTTGTCTGCTACAGATATTTTTAGCACTCCCAGATCTGCTAAGTGATTAGGTGGCTGAGCAGCTTGGTCCTCCACTTGGACTGTTGCCTTCTAAATGCAGTCCTAGGGACAAGGGGGAGTGAGGCAGCAGAGAGAGTCAGGAAATGTAAGTGTGTATTATTCAACTGGCTGCTACTTAGATTTAGGAATAACAGTTTTCAGTATTGTGGGATCATTTTCTGATACTCTGTATTATTATTATTATTATTATTTTTTGATTAAGGCAGTCCATAGGGAGATGAGAGGGAGAAGATTTTATCTGTCAGCTGCCATCTTGCCTCCGTCAAAGATTCACCCCAGGGGGCATTCACTTCCTCACACTTCCCACTGGGAGCTGAGCAGGTCTGCCTCTGTAGGGAGGTCTTCAGTATTAACAGGGAAGATCCCAAGAGAAACCTGGGGGCACGGATGTGAGAGATGTAGGTTATGGACCCAAAGGTAGAGTTGTGGAAGCTGGATCCAGAACAAGTGACCTAAGTCCCTGGATTTGAGTCGCACCAAGAGCCCTGAAGCACTGCATAAGAGGGGTCTTACTTAGCAATCAACGTAAATCCCAGGTGAATTAGATCATAGGGCTTTTCTGAGATCAACTGTCTTCCAATCAGCAGAGAGCTGGATTGGAAGAGGAGCAGCTCGGACATGAACTGGCACCCATAAGGCATGCCAGCACTGCAGGTGGAGGCTTAACCCTAGGACCATTCTTTATATAGCAGAGGGAGTAATTATTACAAACATGTAAGGTAGATCACGTCACTACCTTTTCTCAAACTCTACTCTTCTCTCTCCTGTGCTTAGCAGAAATTCAATGATGTACAGGGTCTGGTTCCTGCTCAACTTTGTTATCGCTCTCTCCCTCCATCTACTGCATTCTAGCATCATTGGTTGTCTTTTTGTCCCAAGTTTTTTTTTTTTTTTTTTTTTTTTTTTTTTGACAGGCAGAGTGGATAGTGAGAGAGAGAGACAGAGAGAAAGGTCTTCCTTTACCATTGGTTCACCCTCCAATGGTCGCTGTGGCCGGCGCACTGCGCTGATCCGAAGGCAGGAGCCAGGTGCTTATCCTGGTCTCCCATGGGGTGCAGGGCCATCCTCCACTGCACTCCTGGGCCACAGCAGAGAGCTGGCCTGGAAGAGGGGCAACCGGGACAGAATCCGGTGCCCCGACTGGGACTACAACCCGGCATGCCGGTGCCACAAGGTGGAGGATTAGCCTAGTGAGCCGAGGCGCCGGCATCCCAAGTTTTAAATACAAGTTAGTGCCTCTGCCCGAAATGCTCTTCTCCCTGGTTTATTCATGATTGGCTTTCTTTGTGATTCATGGCTCAATCTAAATGTCATCTCAAAGAGTCCACCCAATCCAAAGTAGCCCTCCATGTGTCTACTTCATTGGACCGGTTTTTTTAGTATAAAATTTTAGTTGATTGTTGACAATGTTGTTTTTTTTTTTCAAAGAAACCTTTTATTTAAGGAATACAAATTTCATAACTACAACTTTAAGAATATAGTGATTCTTCCCACTATACCCACCCTCCCACCCCCACTCCCATCCATCCTCCTCCTCTCTCTCCCATTCTCAGTTCCATTTTCTATTTTTTTTTTAAAGATTTACTTATTTATTTGAAAGTCAGAGTTACACACAGAGAGGAGAGGCAGAGAGAGAGAGAGAGAGAGAGAGAGAGAGGGAGAGAGAGAGAGGCCTTCTATCTACTGGTTCACTCCCTAGGTGGCCGAAACTGTTGGAGCTGCGCCTATCTGAAGCCAGGAGCCAGGAGCTTCTTCTGGGTCTCCCACATGAGTGTAGGGTCCCAAGGACTTGGGCCATCCTCCACTGCTTTCCCAGGCCATAGCAGAGAGCTGGATTGGAAGTAGAGCAGCTGGGTCTCGAATCGGTGCCCATATGGGATGCTGGCGCTTCAGGCCAGGGCATTAACCCCCTGTGCCACAGTGCTGGCCCCTCCATTTTTCATTAAGATTCATTTTCAATTAACTTTATACACAGAAGACCAACTCTATACTAAATAAAGATTTCAACAATATGTACACACACACACACACACACTTAAACTTTTTGAGAACAAGTTTTATAGTTAACTCTCATAATACAACTCATTGAGGACAGAGGTCCTGTATGGGGAGTTAGTGCACAGTGACTTGTGTTGTTAATTTAACAATTAACACTCTCATGTATGACATCAGTGACTACCTGACGCTCTTGACATGAACTGCCTAGGCTATGGAAGCCAAACTCCGTCGGTATTTAGACAAGGCCATTGCACTGTTTTTAACTTTGTTTTTGCATGTCATATTGTCTCTGTCTTTCTCCCATTTGAGTATGAACCCCACAAGAGCCAAAGACTTATAATCTTTTTCACTCTTGTATTCACTGCATTTAGACTAGTGCATGGCACAAGTAGGCACTCAATAAACATTTCCTAAAGGAATGCATGGGCATAGACACTTGGAAGTGTTTATAACCCAAACAAGACTTCCTTATTATTTATTCCTTATTATTTATTATTTGATTGGTTTAAATTTTGTTTTATTTATTTGAAAGGCAGATTTACAGAGATGGAGAGAGAGAGAGAGAGAGAGAGAGCGCTTTTTCAGCCACTGGTTCACTCCTCAAATGACTGCAATGGCTAGGATTGGTCTAGGCTGAAGTTAGGAGCCTGGAACTCCATTCAGGTCTCCCATGTAGGTTGCAGGAACCCAAGTAGTTGGGCCATCTCCCACTGCTTTCCCTGGTGCATTAGCAGGGAGCTAGACCAGAAGTGGAGCCGCTGGGACTTGAACCAGTGCTCACATGGGATGACACGCATCACAGGTGGTAGCTTAACCTGCTGTACCACAGTGCCATCTCCAAGACATCATCTGCATAAATACAAAATGCCCAAGTGATGTATCTGCTGAATACTTTAAGACGGCATCCTGTTTCCCATTTGCCTGAAGAAAAGGCAATGTAGGCTTTCCTGTGGAGGATGTGGCTCTTGGATCGATTGGTTCAGTTAATCATGAATAGCAACAGTTGAAGGTTTTACATTGACAGCGCAGGAACTGGTTCATGTGTGCTGCGTAGGGGTGGGCAAGTGCCTCAGGCGCACACTCTGAAGACTTGTCTGGTGCCAGTGAAGCCTTCCATTATGCAGAAACCTCCCAATATAAGACGCGTATTTTAGAACCAATATATAACTATTTTTTAAAAAACATTTATTTATTTGAAAGTCAGAGTTACACAGAGAGAGGAGAGGCAGAGAGAGAGAGAGAGAGAGAGGTTTTCCAACTGATGGTTCACTCCCCAATTGGCCACAATGGCTGGAGCTGCGCCAATCTGAAGCCAGGAGCCAGGAGCTTCTTCTGGGTCTCCCACACGGGTGCAGGGGCCCAAGGACTTGGGCCATCCTCTACTGTTTTCCCAGGCCATAGCAGAGAGCTGGATCAGAAGTGGAGCAGCCAGGTCTTGAACCGGTGCCCATATGGGATGCTGGCGCTTCAGGCCAAGGTGTTAACCTGCTGTGCCACAGTGCCAGCCCCCAATATTTAACTATTGTATGCACCGTTCAGAGGAATGCTCTCAGCACTCCTTGGTGTCACTTTTGGTTTGTCCCCTAGAAATCGTCTATTCTGGCTGTCTCATTTTATAGATGAGGAAATTAAGGTCTTGAGAGAGAAGGTGACTAGTTATGTCCTCTCTGTCTCTGCCAGGAACCAGAATTCAGAGTTCCTCCAAAAGATTCTGGACATTTGCAATATATGGGATCCATTCTCTTATGCCTGCACCCCCAAGATTCCCACAGCAAACAAACCCAGTGGGATTGCCTTGAACAATGTCCTCGTGAGTCCTGGTGGGATCGCCATGGGCCCCTGAACCCTCAGTGTTGGCAATAATGATGGAGGAGCTGACACTCCCGCATGGGCGGCAGGGACCCCAGCACTTGAGCGGTGTGCCATCTGCCGCCTCCCAGAATGCTTTTGCAGGATGCTGGATTAGAAGCGGAGCCACCAGGACTTGAACCAGGTACTCCGACATTGGAAACTGGAATACTACGCTGTGGTTTATCCCGCTGTGCCATAATGCCCGACAAAAGCCATGTAACTACTTCTCTTGTCTTCTGACTTCAGGGAGTAGGTCGGGGTGGGAGTGGGGGGTAGGGGGCGTGGATAACATTTCCAATTGCAACGTTTCACTAACCATCCTTTTTTTTTTTTTTTTTAAAGGATAATTCTCAGGATGATCCTGGGGGTGGGAGGTTGGGCATGGTGAACACAGGTGCAATGTGAATGACTTATTAGCTCCGGTCAGTTTGTAGGTAAGCATGTGCCGGGGAAGTCCAGGAGCCCCTTGGGTGAGTGGGCCCTTTCTGAACGTTGTTTGTGATGTGATTCGAGCAGCGTGATGGCCGTTTATTCCAGGGTACATTTGGGGAACAGTAGACAGCCTGGGACTTGGAATGCATCATTCTTGCAGCAAAAGATGGAGCCAAACAACTAATATGGCCCTCATGGCCACCTCCCGCCGACGCCTTTCGGATTCGCTGCAGCTGCCTCTGCTTTCACAGGCCCCGAGGCAACTGCACATCTCGCTGCCCGCGTCCCAAAGCCCTACCTTTGTGCAGCTGTTCCCTCCTTAGTAAAATGTTCTCAGTGCACAAAAGCAGCCGCTGAAGGCAAGTGCCTCGGGTCGAGACGGGGAGCTGGCTGGCTGCAGTGCCTGCTCGGGTAGCCCCATCTCCGCTGGTGACGGCTGCTGCTCACGCTGCCTGGGATAACGGAGCGTCCCTAGGAAACCCAAACTCCAGCTTGGCTCGTCCCTGCTCTCTTCCCCCGCCTCCAGACCCCCAGGTGAGACTAAAACTAACCAAGCAGCCGGCCCAGGCAGCCTGCCTGTTGTCACAGGGCTTGTCGCATGCTTAACCATCTTTGGGTTTGACCTGATCGTTAACGCCTGTTGTGTTGTGTGGAAAGAAACGCCCCTATCACCAGCGTTTTATTTTCTGGTGGTATTGTAACACATTTCCTCGGGCCGGGGTGCAAAATGGCAGATACGAATTTTTCCTAGTGCCAAGTGCTTTGGCTTAATTCAGTGCAGGAGACTTCAGAAATGCCTCCTCCTAAGCAGGTTACCCATGCAAGGCTTCAAATTGCCTCCGGGGAACGGTGGCTGGAAGCCAAGGATGCTGCAATTTACCGGGGTCTGTTACAGCATTTATATTTAAATACATTTCCCGCGAAGAATTTTTAATTGGAGATTTCGCCTTGAGATGCTCACATAAATCAGGTAGGGAGCCAAACCTAGTTATTTCACTTCGTAACCAGGCTTTATTTCAGGGCTCCCCCCACCGCCCGCCCCCGCGGTTCTTGCCCCGAAGCGATCTGTAAAGCGAACCCACTCTGATACAGTTTGAAAAGTGCATTTTGTACTTGGCTCTTTCTTTGATCGAATTAATCTGGGCTTTTTTGTAGTTCTAAATGAGGCCTATGGGCTGACAATGTAGCTGTTTAAAGGGGATTTTAGGGGATAATAGCCAATGCAAATAGTGCCATGAGAAAGGCAACTTGCTTTTGCACTTTCAATCACATAATAACAGTGGAGAAAGCTTTTAAAATGAATTGAAATTTTGTGGCATGCCATCTGGGATTATTTGGGGAAACGGTTCTGAACACTGCAGTGAGGCAAAAGAATGGAGGGACGGTCCCTCCTAAGCTGACATGTTTCAGATGGCAACCTTATGCTAACTGCTGCAAAGTTGGCTAGCAGGGTTTTTTTTTTTTTTTTAATTTTCTTTCTCTTGGATTATCTGCAAAAATTCTCTTTGATTGCTGGTATTTGGGGCTGAAAAACTTTTCTATTGTTGAAGACTTCAATTCAACCCCTTGCAGCTGCTGATCCCCTTATTGTCTCACTGGTTATGTGTACGCGTCTCGGCTGAATGTAGCCAAGCCTTTAGTGCTTTAATAGGTGTCCACATAAAGGTCATTTCTTCTGCCGTACTTGTTTTAACAAAAGTTTATACACAAACAACAACCACGGCTAAAACATTCACATTAATCAATTTCCTCCTGATGTGAAAACTGCCTCCAGCCGCGGCCGAGACATGAAAAATGTTTTCTGTGTATCATGTTGCAGGGCAGAAATAGTTTAAGCAGCGTCATTAAGAGCAAGGCATAATTGTAGCACAGTTACCAGCTGAGATGGTCCATCCTGGTGCTTCTGTGTCCATGCAGGCGTACTCAGGGTAAGGTGGGCGCCGGAGGGGGGCCTTTGGAGAGGGTTTGTTGAGGTTTGAGCTCTTCCCCTGATGCTTCTCCGGGTTTGAAGCTGATCGCTGAAATTCTGGTGATTGTCTGTGCATTCCAGACCCTGGAGAAAACTGCACCAAGGGCACAATCGGGTATCTAGAATTTGCAACAGAGAATTTCCTGGAAGGTTTAAGTTCCCTCATTATACAAAAGAAAAAAAAAAAAAACCCACAATGACAGCCATTCCTTTCCATCTCCCAACCTCTGAGAAAAGCTGCTTTTGGGAGGAAGAAAATGATGAAAATAACAGCGAGCTCTGGTCGACGCCGGAGAGGATGCTGACGCGCTAACGCAAATATCAGGTTGAGACGAGTGAGGGTCTTGGTGATGTCCGCTGGAGCTGGGAGGGGATCGCCCAGCGATGTGGACGTCATGTGGGAATTCCTTCAGAACTCTGGCCACGTGGGAGAGGGAGCGAGGAGGCCCACCCCTCTGCCGCCCCAGAGCAACCCCGAAGAGCTTGCCTCAGCTGCCGCAGGATTCAGAGACCTGACCACGTTCTCCTGTGCATCTCGGGATGGTTCTTAGTTCCCATGCATGGCCCTGTCTGGGGGTAAAAATAAACATACAGTGTGGTGTCTGTAGGTTATTCTCTTCTGCTGTGTCTATCCGCTCTCTCAGTCTTCCAAGATCTAGGCTTAGACTTGAGAGGTTAAGAATTCAAGTCTTAAGGTGTGTGTGTGTGTGTGCACGCACACACTAGTGTACTCTCTGATGTGGCCTCTGCGTGTGGCCCCATCCCTTTCCCAACCCCAAGTGGGGGTCTGCCCCCTTCACACACTTGGTTGGGACTGGGATGGGGCTGATCTCAGCTCTCCTAGGTGTGGAGGATCTTTGCCATGGAGACACCTGATTCTCTCCCACAGCGCCTTCACAGCCATGTGGGTGGGACAGGTGCTTCTATAACTTTAATGAGCATGTGGCTGACCTGGGCAACAGGTTAGAGTGCAGGTTCTGGTTCAGTGTGTCTGGAATGGGTCCTGAAAATCTACATTTCTAACAAGCTCCGCGGTGATGCTGGTAGTGCCGAGGGCTCGAGGGTCTAGTTTAGCAGGAGATGGGTGTGGCGCTCACTGTCCACCGATGCTGTGAGGGGGTTGCCCAGCACAGTGGGGCTCATGTAAGAATTGTCATAGTACTTTGGCCATGCTGGGGGAGGAAATGAGGAGACCCCTGCCCACCACTTCCACCTTCCTGGAGCACCCTGGAGCCAAAGTGTCTATTTCTAAAATAATGGAGATAAAAATGCCCACTTGTGTGAAGAGGGATTTCTTCTCCTTCTCCTCCTCCTCCTCCTCCTCCTCCTCCTCCTCCTCCTCCTCCTCCTCCTCCTCCTCCTCCTTCTCCTTTTTTTGACAGGCAGAGTTAGACAGTGAGAGAGAGAGAGAGAGACAGAGAGAAAGGTCTTCCTTCCATTGGTTCACCCCCAAAATGGCCACTACAGCCGGTGCACTGCACTGATCCGAAGTCAGAGCCAGGTGCTTCTCCTGGTCTCCCATGCGGGTGCAGGGCCCAAGCACTTGGGCCATCCTCCACTGCCTTCCCCGGGCCATAGCAGAGAGCTGGACTGGAAGAGGAGCAACTGGGACAGAATCTGGCACCCCAACTGGGACTAGAACCCAGGGTGCCGGTGCCACAGGTGGAGGATTAGCCAAGTGAGCCATGGTGCTGGCTGAAGAGGGATTTCTTGACTTTGCATCTCCAAAAGTTTTTTGGGAGACTAGGAAGGTCTTTGGGATAGTCTGGTTTTGGGGAGGCTCATCTTTCTGTTCATCTTAAATCTGATTAGATTCTTCAGTTTTAAGCAGGAGAGACAAAGTAAATGATATTTGGTCCTAATTTTGATCATTTCTGCATTGTTTATTCTTTCCCTAATATTTATGGATATCTGCATCCTGGGGCACTGTGTTAAGAGCTGTGGGTACAGAGGGGACAAGTGAATCTCGTCCCTGCTTTCCAGTAGTCTACACTTCTAGAACCTAGGGCAGTGGGGCAGAACCCTGGCTACACATTGATGTCACCTGGGCGGTTGTTATAATAGGAAGTGGCCAGGCCTCTCCCTCTCTCTCTCCGTCTCCAAGAGTCACATTTAATTCATTTGGGGTGGGACCCAGTCATCAGCATAGAGGGAGCACGCAGGACTGAGGCCCACCAGCCAAAAGGATTGGGCTAGAAGTGGGATGGTGTGGCTGGGAGTTGTGAGGCGGCCTGCCTCAGGCCCAGACTGCAAAGCTGGGGGAGAACTTGAAGGTGCAGCCCCTTCCCCTGCTGCCTGCCTTTCTAGAACATTGTACAGTCACAGTGAGGGAGGTGAGGGCCAAGAATGCACATCCTAGCTCTGCAGTGGCACAGCATGCTCGGCTGATTCTGAGTCCGAGGATGTGGTGTCTCCGTGGCACCAACCCTTTGCCTGCTCAGCTGAGGTTGCTTTGGTGCAGAAGGGCAGGACTCCACTGGTTCCAGTTAGGTGGACCCACTGGTCTGGGTGGTCTGGAACTCGGGGGTTTCCCAGGAGGAAATCTCTCGGCGCTAAAACCAGGAGCATCCTGGGGAACGCTGGAGGAGTCGGTCACCCTAGTTTGGATGCAATGTCTCTTGCTGCAGAGTTCTTGAATCTGACACCAAAGGCATGCTTCATCAAAGGAAAAACTGATAAACTGAAAACTTTGCTTTGAAGAAGACTGTGTGGAGGGCATGAAGAGATTAGGCTGCAGTTGGGGAAAAGGTATTTTTAAATCATGTATCTGATAAAGGGCTCCTACCAGAATATATAAAGAATGTTCAAAACTCAACAGTAAAGAACTGAACAATCCAATCAGAAATTGGACAAGAGACATGCTTAGACATTTCACGGAAGGGGACTTACAGGTGGTAAGTGAGCACTTGAGAGAGATTCAGTCCCCCTAGCCATAGGGAAGTGCAAAGTAAAACTGCATGAGATTTCACAACATGCCTATCAGAATGGCCAAAATGAAAAGTAATGACAATGACAAATGCTGGGGAGAATGTGGAGAAAACGGATCCTTCGTATATTGCTGGTGGGAATATATAAAGTGGTACAACCGCTCAGGAAAATGGCTTGGCAATTTCTTAGGAAATGAACCGTATAGCTACCATACAATCTAGCAATTGCACTCTTGGACACTTGTCCCAGAGAAATGAAAATGTGTGTTCACATAAAAACCAGTACAGAAATGTTTGTACCAGCTTTATTTGTTATAGCTAAGTCCAGATGTCCTTCAACAAGCAGATGTTCAGCCAACAATTGTATTTCAGTAGCTAAAAGCTTGTGAGACGTACAGTTAATGGAGAAGGTAAAAGGGCTCTTTAGAGGCGATGATGTTGGGCTCTGCTATTCCAGTGCTTGCTAGTTCTGGGTGTTTGTTTTTGCGGGGCTACGTTCAGAGAGTAACCAGCTCCAATGGCTCTGTGGAGGGCTGGATAGATAATACATTCTCACAGAAAAAGAAGGCATAATGAAGTCTTTATTGCCCAGAGACCAAACAACTGGACAATGAAAAAAATGAGCAGAAAGGACTGAATTACTTAGCTTTTTGTTCCTTTTACAAATCCCCCGAGAGGAGCACCTTGGGGGAGGGGCAAGTTGATTTCGGTGTTCAGTTTGGAGGTTCACAGTCCAAGACTGGGTGGTCCCCTAGTTTGGCATCTGGTGGAGCCTGGAGATGGTGGAGCATGTGTGGAGGAAGCAGCTGGCAAGCAGGCAGACAGACAGACACACACACACAGACACAGAGCACACATATCCTCCACCCTCTGCATGGTCCCAGCATGTAGAGGCCATCATGACTCAATCACCAGGCTCTGTTCTAGCAACCTGATCCAATCCAATCAGCTCCCAAAGGCCCTCCTTCAGCCGCCACAATTGGATCAAGTTTCCACCCCAATCCATCAACCATTTGCTCATTCATCATTAATGTAAGGCATCTGTTTGGGCAATAGCAAGCATACTAGAAGTAAGTAAACATACTCAAATCAAGGATTCAGTCTAGAGAAAAAAAAATAAGATTACTCCTAGGATATAATTCAACTCCTTAACTTTCTATCTCTACAAGTTAACAGTGTAGTGTATGCTCATAGTTGGGGCTGGAGCTGTGGTGTAGTAGGTTAAGCCTGCACCTGTGGCACCAACATCCCATGTGGGTGCCAGTTCGAGTCCTGGCTGTTCCACTTCCAATCCAGCTCCCTGCTAATGTACCCGGGAAGGCAGTAGAAGATGGCTGTGTGCTTGGACCCCTGCACTCATGTGAGAGAAGTGGAAGAAGCTCCTGGTTTGTGTTTGCAGCCTGGCTCAGTCCTGTCATTGCAGCCATCTGGGGAGGGAACCAGTGAATAGAAAATTTGTCTATAACTCTACCTCTTAAATAAATCTTTAAAAATACTCATAATTGTGATTATAAAATATGATTAGATCAAGGTGCCTTTTGAATGACCAAAAATCTTCTATAAATATTATAGGCAGAGTCTACTGTATCATAATTTTCTGCCAAGTGGTGATCCAGGGATGGTCTCCTGGTGCCATCTCTTAGTTAACTAAAGTTTGATGACCCACAGCATGCTCTGCTCCAACCCCTGGATCCTCAGGAGATGAAGATAGGTGGAGAAAACGGAACTTAGGCCGGCACCGTGGCTCACTAGGCTAATCCTCCGCCTTGCGGTGCCTGCACATCGGGTTCTAGTCCCAGCCGGGGCACCGGATTCTGTCCCGGTTGCCCCTCTTCCAGGCCAGCTCTCTGCTATGGCCTGGGAGTGCAGTGGAGGATGGCCCAAGTGCTTGGGCCCTGCACCCCATGGGAGACCAGGAGAAGCACCTGGCTCCTGGCTTCAGATCAGCGTGGTGTGCTGGCTGCAGCGTGCCAACCGCGGCGGCCATTGGAGGGTGAACCAACGGCAAAGGAAGACCTTTCTCTCTGTCTCTCTCTCTCTCACTGTCCACTCTGCCTGTCAAAAAAAAATTATAAAAAAGATTAAAAAATTTAAAAAAAATTAAAAAAAAAAAAGAAAACGGAACTTGTGAGCTGCTCACTACATTCCTAATAAGATTCAGCAGGTAACCCAGATCATTGGTCAGGTTGGACCTCTGGGTTCAAAGCAAGGGGTTCATTTGCATTGGTCACTCTATGGTGGTGCCCTACCAGAGCTCTAGTCTTGAGTACCATAAAGTGCCTTTAGTACCATAGGAGTAATAGCAATTCATTCCTATGAGTCCCAGATGCTACTCTGGAACATGTTAGCTACATATTAACTCATCCAATTCTCATACAACCCTATGAGAGGTATTGTTCCCATTCCTATTCCAATTTTACTGAAAATGGAGGCTCAGGGAAATTGGCTAATGTCTTAGACTTAGCAGAACTCAGCTCAGCTGCTTCTGAGCTCCACTGTCATTCAAAAACATGTAATTGGGGCTGGTGTGTGGCATAGAGTGTAAAAGCCTATGCAAAAGGATTTGAAGGTACTTCAAAACATTTGCAGGAAAATGGAATTAAAGGATAGATTTATTTTGGTGAAAAGTTTTTGAAACCCATGTGTAGATTTTCTTTTTTAAAGATTTATTTATTTGAAAGTCAGAGTTACACACACAGAGAAGGAGAGAGAGAGAGAGAGAGAGAGAGAGGTTTTCCATCCAGTGGTTCACTCCCCAGTTGGCCAAAATGGTCAGAGCTGTGCTGATCCAAAGCTAGAAGCTAGGAGCTTCCTCCAGGTCTCCCATGCAGGTACATGGGCCCAAAGACTTGGGCCATCTTCCACTGCTTTTCCAGGCCATAGCAGAGAGCTGGATGGGAAGTGGAGCAGCCAGGACTCAAACCAACGCCCTATGGGATGCCAGCACTACAGGCAGTGGCTTTACCTGCTTTGCCACAGTGCCAGCCCCCATGTGTAGATTTTTCATAATGTACATTTCCACAAAGTTTTTGAAGACTCATGTGCATGGATTTCAAATTTTGCACCAAAAATAAATGTAACCTTAGGGCCAGCGCCGTGGCTCACTAGGCGCCTGCGGGTTCTAGTTCCGGTTGGGGCGCCGGATTCTGTCCTGGTTGCTCCTCTTTCAGTCCAGCTCTCTGCTGTGGCCCAGGAGGGCAGTGGAGGATGGCCCAAGCGCTTGGGCCCTGCACCCGCATGGGAGACCAGGAGGAAGCACCTGGCTCCTGTCTTCAGATTGGTGTGGCACTCCGGCCACAGCGCACCGGCCATTGCGGCCATTTGAGGGGGTGAACCGATGGAAGGAAGACCTTTCTCTCTGTCTCTCTGTCTCTCACTGTCTAACTCTGCCTGTCAAAAAAAATGTAACCTTACATTCCATTTTTCCATGAGCTTTTTTTTAATATGCCCTCATGTATGGACTTTCATAGGTCATTTATTTGAATGCCAAATATTTTTACCTTATGCTCAAAGTTTCTTGGAATTTATTATTTTGGTTACCCTTTCTGAATTAATTTACCCATAAGTCTCTACATCACCAAGACCATGGGCATACATGTATTATCCCAGTCTAACAGTATGATAGAGTCACAGTAGGTTGCAGTCACTGTGGTCTCACAGATGGCAAAACAAGCTCAAGATGGAGAACCACTACTCTAAGTGTCATTGTGCATCTCGACTGTTTTCATAAGACCTGCTGAATTCGCTGATGCCATGGAATTATTTGTAGAATCAGGTCCTTCCCCTCCCCCACCTTTTTGAGATTATGACTCAGCATCATATCAGTTTTTTTTAAATACACACTGGCTGTTATCCCCCATGGGCACCTCTGATGATGAAGGGCAAACTCACTATGGAAACCCCTGGAAGTCTTAGAGAAATCATCCACAGCATGAAACTGCTCTCTTCCTTCCCAGGTTGGCAGATTCACCATAGATGGGCTGACCTTTGAACACCAGAACTTTTTTTTGAAGTTTATTTATTTGAAAGGCAGAACAACAGAGAGGGAGGGAGAGACAGAGATCTTCCGTCTGCTGGTTCATTCCCCATATGGCTGCAATAGCTGAGGCTAGACCAGCAGGAAACCAGGAGCCAGGAACTCCGTCCTGGTCTCCCATGTGGGTGGCAAGGACCCAAGTACTTCATCATCTGCTGCCTCCCAGGTGCAATAGCAGGGAGCTTGATAGGAATTGGAGACAGGACTCTATCTAAGGCTCTGGTACGGGATTGGGCATCCCAAGTGGTGGCTTAACCTGATGTGTCCAAGTGTCTTTCCCCAGAACTTTTTTTTTCCTTTGGTGTGTTCACCAGCTTTGAGGGATTTGAATGGCTTTGGATTTAATTAGAGGCGGCTGTTTCTGGGCTTGGCATGTATTCATTGAAAAATGAAGTGAGACCACATTATCTCACAACTGGGCCTAAGGGAGTTTTCCTGTGGGATTTTATTGTCAGTGTCAGCATGGTGATTACTGCTACTGACACTCTTCTTTAGCCTTATTTCTGTGTCTCTATTTTCTGAGAAAAACTGATGGCTGCACCAAGGGTAAGTGATATGATTTCCCCCTTTTCTTCGTTCTCAACTTAGACTGCAGGGCCAGCTCATCAGCTACCTGATGGCCGGTAATTAACTTTCAGCTAGATTAGCGCTTGAAGAAAAGGGGCGGCACCTGGAGAGCTGGAAGCCTCTCTCTCACAACAGTCAGTGCAGAGTTCCCTGTGATTTTGTCACCTTGCAAATGATGCCAACTAAGTCTGCCTGGTGATCTACGAAATAGCATCAGAAGCACGGGGCATCGAAATTAGCTGGACCCCATCCCTCACTCCATTCCCCGAAGCCATCAGCGAAGTGTCTTCTTCCTGACTCGGATCATAAGGGGACAGGGCACAGTATTTGTTTCTGGCTGGCCATGGACTTGCATGGGCACACCCATCAGTTTGGTAATCACCAGAGCAAGCTTAAGTATAATAAGAGGTCTTAGCCCTGAATCTAGCCAGATTATAGAAGGAAAATATTTGTATATTCAGGACCAGAAGAGCTACCCCTTCAAATCTTATGGGATACTCTGTCCTACCTGAGAAATCAGGAAATAGAAGATGGAAAAAAGTGTTTGAATCCACACTGTATACTGGAAGTGTTATGCAGAATAACCAGAAGGCTTGATTTTTTTTTTAATATTTAGAGTCATTCTTATCTAGACATTTCTTAAAAAGACTTATTTATTTGAAAGAGGGAGAAACAGAGATCTTCTATCCACTGGTAGGCTCCCCACATGGCTACAATGGCTAGGGCTAGGCCAGGCCAATGCCAGGAGCCAGGAACTCCATTCAGGTCTTGCACATGGGTGCAAGGGCCCAAGCAGTTGGGTCATCTTCTTTTGTTTTCCCAACTCATTAGCAAGGAGGGAATCTGGATCGGAAGTGGAGAAGCTGGGATTCAAACCAATGATCAAATGGTTGTCGGCATTGTAGGCTGTCCATGACGCTGGCCCCCTAAGAGTGCTTTTTTTTTTTTTTTTAATTCTTACTTTAAGGTTTGTTTTATATCAACTTCAGCTATTGTTCTATGTTCATTAGTACTTAAAATACAATTTTATTAAGTCTCAGAATGTTAGAACTGGAAGCAAACATTGATGATAGTATGCAATTACAGAGTGCTTTCTCCCCATCAAAGACCCCAATGAGTGCCATGCAGACGGCTTCCTTTGCTGCAATCTGCGAGGTGGGTATAATGACCCCTCACCGCTTCACAGTGAGAGTAAATGAGGCCCAGCAAGGTTAAATAACATGAGCAAAGTCTCCCAGCCTGGCTGACTCCAATGTGTGTGCTTAGTGGTTAGGTTATGGCGCTCTTGGGTGAATCCTTAGAAAAGAGCTGAGGTCAGGAGAAGCTCATTTGCCTAAGGTGACATCCATGCACTGCTGCTCTTCCAAGCTAACAAGGGAAAGGAGGTGAGGTTCAGGGTGAAGAACCTGGTGCCCTGAAAGGGAACTCAATTCCTCCAAGTCTTGGGATGTCCCCCTGTCTCTGGAAACTCCTTCACTCATCAGGGCACAGGGTTCTTGCTATCAATAAATATTTACAAAGAAAGAACAGCTTTTCTGAGATACAATTCACGCACCATATGTTCACTTTTAGTATGTTGTACAATGGTACAACCATTGTTTCTTTATTTCCCTCCTTCCTTTAAGATGTGTTCTATTTGAAAAGCAGTAGGTAGTAAGTGAGCAAGTAAGAGAGCTCTTCCATGTGCTGGTTCACTCCTTAAATGGCTGCAATGGCCAGGCTTGGCCAACCTGAAGTCAGGAACCAGGAACCCACCCAGGTCTCCCACATGGGTGGTAGGCACCCACATCCTTGGGCCATCTTCCACTGCCTTCCGGACTCATTAGTAGGGAGCTGTATCAGAAGTGGAGCAGCCAGAACTCAAATTGGTGCTTCTATACGGGATGCTGGTGTCACAGGTGGCAGAAGAATGTGTGCTATAGTCCAACACTTCCTCATTGCTGCTTTCTAATTCCAGAATATGTCCATCACTCCAGAAAGAATGCCACATCTATCAGCTGTCACTATCCAGTCCCCATGTCCCATCTCCTGGCAACAACTAATTTCGTTTATGTCTCTATCAATGTGCTTATTCTTGACATTTTTTGGGAAGATAGATTTATTTATTTGAAAGTCAGAGTTAGAGAGAGGCAGAGGCAGAATGACAGAGAGAGAGGTCTTCCATCCACTGGTTCACTTCCCAATTGGCTGCAATGGCTGGAGCTGTGCCGATCCAAAGCCAGGAGCCAGGAGCCAGGAGCCAGGAGCCAGGAGCCAGGAGCTTCTTCTGGATCGCCCATGTAGGTACAGGGCCTCAAGGACTTGGGCTTCTACTGCTTTCCCAGGCCATAGATTTTCCATATCCTTGCCAATATTTGTTATTGTTGATCTTCTTGATTATAATCTTGCTAGTGGGCATGAAGTGGCATCTCCTGGTGGTTTTGGTTTACATTTCCCTGATGACAAAATGTTGAGAATCTTGTGATTATTATCACTTGCTTGTTTTTAGTTGTATTATATTGTAAGGATTCTTTATATGTTTCTCATGCTAGACCCTCAGTAGATACATGATTTGCAAATATTTTTCCTATTCTGTAGGTTATTTTTTCATTGTCTTTTTTCTTAAAGATTTATTTATTTATTTGAAAGGCAGAGTTAGAGGAAGAGGGGAGAGGGAGAGAGAGAAAGGTCTTTCATCCACCAGTCACTCCTCAGATGGTCTCTATAGCCATGGTTGGGCCAGGTAGAAGCCAGGAGCCTGGAACTCGGTCAGGGTCTCTCATGTAGGAGCAGGGGCCTGATCACTTGGGCCATGTGCTGCTTTCCCAGAAACATTAACTGGGAAATGGAGCAGCCAGGACTCAAACCAGCTGGCATTGCAGACAGCAGCTTAACCTGAAATCTGCAATTTCTTGATAGTATGCTTTACAGCACAAAGCTTTTGTGTGTGTGTTTAAGATTTTATTTGAGACGTAGAGTTAGAGAGAGAGGCAGAGGCGCAGAGAGAGAGAGAAATCTTCCATCCTGGCCGCAATGGCAGGAGCTTCCCCCGAGTCTCACGTGTGGGTGCAGGGCCCAAATAATCTTCCATAGCTTTTCCAGGCCAAAGCAGAGAGCTGGATTGGAAGAGGAGCCGCTGGGACTTGAACCAGTGTCCATATGGGTTCTGGCACTGCAGGTGGAGGCTTAGCCCACTATGCCGGCTCCCTAGAGCACAAAGTTTTTAATGTATCAATGTTCAATTTTTTTCTTTTGTCACTTAGACTTTGTATGTTATATCTTAGAAAATACTACCTATTCGAAGTCACAAATATTTTTTTATGATTAAAATATTTTATTCTCATTCTTTGAGAATGACATACTAGAATTTAATATGTGACAAAAATGTCAACTTTGTATGTGACGAAACATTAAGAACATTCTTTTATTATCTCAAGTAAATAATAATACATTGTTAGCCATGACTAGTAATTGTATTCTTATGTTTTCTTCTATGTGTTCTTTTAGTTCTTGTGTTTAAACCTGTAATTCATTTTGAGTTAATTTTTGTATATGGTACGAGTTTTTTCATTCAAATTTATGAGACTTAATTAAGTTTGCAGATATCACTGTGATTACTAAACTGGTGTATATTAAATAATATAGTCAATCACATTAACCTGTTAATCTGATTGAAAAAAATGGGAATTTTGGCTGCAAATTTTTTATTCTAGTCCTATCTTTTCTAACGTTAATTTTATTAAAGCTAATAACAGTTATGTGATTTTTTTTTAGTTACATCTATGAAGCCATAATAATGGGGGCATGAAATAATCTTCTATTAAGGGGCTTTTCCTAACTCACAGGAAATAAAAAAGAAACCAAAAGCCCCAGGAATAAAATATAACTTTAATTATCTTAAAGAAAATAATAAGATTAAAGAATACTAATTCTTGCATTAGGACTAGGCACCATGAGGTCACTAATTTGTCCTGAGCATCAGGTATTTAGGTGGGCTGTAGCTGTGCACATTGACTGACTGCTGAGGAAAGAACAGGCTGGTGACGAGACTGGGTAGGAAGGAGGAGGTAAAGTGAAGACGGGAGGCAGACTGACAGTGAGGACAGCCGTGCTTGGGTCACTCCCAGGGCCCCAGAGGCAGGGCTGGGTGGACAGTGGACAGCAGGGGTCAGGGGCAAGTGGAGCAGACCCTTACGGTTGAGGGGCACTTGATTAAAGACACTGGACTGCTCGTTTGCTATTAAAGGTGCAGGAGCAGACAGAATCAAGGAGGAAAGGAGAACTGGCATTATGGCCCAGTGAGCTTGAATCCTGGCTGCTCTGCTTCTGATCCAGCTTCTTGCTAATGTGCCTGGGAAGGCAGCAAAGGATAACCCAAGTACTTAGGCCCTTGCCACTCACATAGGAGACCCAGATGGAATTTCTGGCTACTGGCTTTGGGCTGGACCAGCCCTGGCTGTTGTGGCCACTTGGGGAGTGAAACAGTAGATGCAGGGTCTCTTACTTTCCCACTTTCTCCCTCCCTCTCTTACACATAGCAATGAAGAGAAAACCAAGTCTTAGGAAGTAATAATTAGCATTGTAGAAGACTGTGGTCCGGTCATCGTAAAGGAGTTTCCTTTATGCGATCAAAAATATACTTCAAGATATTCTTTGTCCTGTTGCCCTGAGTAGGAGGACATTAGGTAGGAGCCACATTTTCTCTGCATCATGCCTTGACCCTGAGGGGGTCTCTGCCTGCATTACAGCCAGACCACAGTACACAGCTAGTGAGTTTTTTTGGCATCGTTGCTGTAAATGATTCGCTTGTTAAATGTTTCATGCAGCCTTGGCAATTGGGCATTCATTATGACCATATTCAAACCCCCCCCCCTTCGTTTGCACTCAAGAAACTCGCAGCTGTAATGTAGGGCAGTAGGCAAAAGATTCTAGATGTCAGCACAGCATTAAACATGTCATATTTCTGTTGCAAACACTAATTCAGATGGTAAACTCACTAGAATTCAGTTGCACTGGATTGGCACGGGTTACAGGCTCTACGACTTGATAAAGAGGTTTGAAATAATTGAAACCAAATGTTGATAAATACGCTACAATGTGAGACTCTATCAGTGTGTTACAAGTTTTTAATTTAAGAACATTACATTCTTTTGTATCAAGTCCTTCGATAATATTAATTTTCAAGAACATTAAATTCTGTCTAGTGTGCTGAGGCTGGTAATTACAATGCGTAAAAATAGCTGAATAACCAGGGCAGTGCCAATTACTCTGTCACTCATGAGTAATCAATTATTTTTGTGCAGCACAATATAGATGATGCCTGCACCCAAAGTAATAATGTATAGCACATAAATGAAAAATAGCTTTCCCAATGCAGGGTGAGGCATGCCCGAAAGCCCTAACAGTCTGACTTGGGAGCTAGGTTACATCTCTTTGAGGAGAACTAAATTGAGTGGTTAGAAGGGATTTTGGCCATGGGCTGGCCTGTGTGGGCATCCCGGGAATGTGGGATGCGCAGCTTCTAGGTGGCTAAGATGAACCATGACATTTGGGTGGATCCAGTGTTGAATACTGGTATCTCAGCTGTGTGGTGAGTTGAGTGTATGGAGTAACTTACACTGCTGATGATGGTAGCTGTATTAGGAATAGGCTTTGAAATCCCAGTGTCTCCCTGTATGTTCTCAGAAGCCACCCTCTGTAGACTGATGATTCTTTGGAAATAGCATGAAGCCCTTTGTCTTTGGAAGCCCTTGACAGGGAAGGCCTCCTATGTCTCAAACAGCCTCCTTTTAGCTGTGGGCTCTTTCAGGAAAGGATACTCGGGAAGAAGCTTATCCAGTTCAGAACAGCAAGAAGACCACTTTATAGAGCTGCTGTTAGAACTATTTACAGGGGATGATGCTTTGGTGTAGTGGGTAAGGCTGCTGCCTGCAGTGCCAGCATCCCATATAGGCCCCGGTTCGAGTCTCAGCTGCTCCACTTCTGATCCAACTCTCTGCTGGGCTCCTTGGGTCCTTGGGCCCCTGCACCCGCATGGGAGACCTAGAGGAAGCTCCTGGCTCCTGGTTTCGGATCAGCACAGCCCCGGCCGTTGCGGCCAATTGGGGAGTGAACCAATGGATGTAAGGCCCCCTTCCCCCACCTCTCCTTCTCTCTCTGTGTAACTCTGACTTTCAAATACATAAATAAATCTTTTTTTTTTTTAAAAAACTATTTACTAAGAAAGATTTACTTATGTAATTGGAAGGCAGAGACGGGGAGGGGGGTAAGAAAGGGAGAGAGAGAATCTTCCATCTGCAAATGGTCGCAACAGCCAGGGCTGCGCCGAGCCTGGAATGACATTTGTGTCTCCCAAATGGGTGGCAGGAGCCCAAGAAATTGGGCCATCTTCTGCTGCTTTCCCAGGTGCACTACCAGGGAGCTGGATCAGAAGTGGAGCAGCTGAGACTTGAACATGTGCCTGTATGGGATGCCAGTATCACAGGCATTGCAGGCAGTGGCTTAAACCGCTGTGCCACAACAGCTGTTGCTGATGTTAGAACAGTATGAGATTTTTATAGAACACTTACTATGTGCCAGGCATTGATTTAAAATGTATTCAGCTATTATTATTAACTGTTCATGAAATTATACATTAGATCTAATTGCTTGTTTCATGCTCTGTTTCTCTTTTATGGAAAACTACATTGACACAAAGGAGGGAGGGTATTTCAAAAATGTTCATGGGAAAATAGAATTAAAAGATGTTTATTTTGGTACCAAAAATTCAAAACCCACATGTAATTTTTTCAGAATAAGCATTTCTCATGAGCTTTTTGAAGACCCCTTGTAGAAAGATACCTTTATTTAAAAATGCTGTATTTTATTTTACTCAAAAATTATTGGCCGGCGCCGTGGCTTAACAGGCTAATCCTCCACCTTGCGGTGCCGGCACACCTGGTTCTAGTCCCGGTTAGGGCACCGGATTCTATCCTGGTTGCCCCTCTTCCAGGCCAGCTCTCTGCTATGGCCCGGGAAGGCAGTGGAGGATGGCCCAAGTCCTTGGGCCCTGCACCCGCATGGGAGACCAGGAGAAGCACCTGGCTCCTGGCTGCGGATCAGCACGATGCGCCGGCTGCAGCGGCCATTGGAGGGTGAACCAACGGCAAAAAGGAAGACCTTTCTCTCTGTCTCTCTCTCTCACTATCTACTCTGCCTGTCAAAAAAAAAAAAAAATTATCTTTCCTTGGGGCCAGCGCTGTGGTGTACTGGGTAAGGCTGCTGCCTACGGTGCCAGCATCCCATATGGGTGCCGGTTCGAGTCTCAGTTGCTCCAATTCTGATCCAGCTCTCTGCTATGGCCTGGGAAAGTGGTAGAAGATGGTCCAACTCCTTGGGCCCCTGCATCTGCATGGGAGACCTGGAGGAAGCTCCTGGCTTCAGATCAGTGCAGTTCCAGCCATTACAACCATCTGGGGAATGAACCATCAGATGGAAGACTCTCTCTTTCTCTATCTCTCTCTCTCTCTCTGCCTCTGCCCCTAACTCTTTCAAATAAATAAAATAAATCTTAAAAAATTATCTTTCCTCATACGAAAGGTAGAGAGACAAAGACAGTCATAGACAGATGGGGATCTTCTATTCACTGGTTTATTCCTCAAATGCCCACAACAGCCAGGGCTGGGCCAGGCTAATGTCAGGAGACTTGAACTCAATCTGGCTCTCCCACATGAATGTCAGGGATCCAAGTACTTGATCCATCATCTACTCCTTCCAAGAGGTGTGCATTAGCAGGAAGCTGGATCAGAAGCAGAGGAGCTAGAGCTTGAACCAGGCTCTCCAACATGGGGTGTGAGCATCCCAAGAAAAGTCTTAACCATTGCACCAAACTCCTACTCCATCATTTTAGAGTTCTGCAGAATTTCCACAAAAATCCCTCACCTTGAACTATATTTAAAAGAAGTTGGAGCCAGAGGCACTCCAGAAAGTGCCAGGCAGGGTATTATACAAAACAAATTATTGGATTCAGTGGGTGGAGCTTATTGAACATTCATGGAAGAGCTCCATGAATGAGTGGAGTGAACTGCAGTTCTTTCTTGGGGAGTGTGTAATATAGCGAGGGAAAGGAGAGAGGATGTGTGTTGGACACAAAGGATCGAGTACAGATGCAAGCAGAAGGCTAGGACAAGGGACGTGAGGCAGGGGGGTAACTGAGGGTTAGATCAGGTATCACTTAGCCCATTGCTGAATCAGTGCTGGCTGAAGTCAGGGGAAACTTCACAGCAGCTATCCTGTAAGCAACTTGAATGAGGAGCAGACTTTGGTAGGAAGGCAGGGGGTGGATGTAGGGAAACTGTTAGCACTGGAGACTGGAAAGACTCGAGTCAATCCTGTGGGGTGTGTGTGTGTGTGTGTGTATGTGTATGTAGGTAAGAAATAGGGAGTGAAGCACTAAGTGATAAAACCCAAGAGGATGTGAACTGAGAGGGACTTGGAAGAAGAGATCCTAGTTAATTATACTGCATTTTAATTGTAGGCACTGTGCTTTCTTTATATGATGGCGGTACACTGTGAGGAAGGCAGAGCCAAACTCTGCTTTTGTGGGCACACAGATAAAACCAAAGGCACAGAGATCACTAGGAGACACCTGCCATAATCCCTTCTAGGGCAGAAAGGATGGCGGCCTGGACTAAACAGAGCCGGAAAGTGTTCCAGGCACTGGGCACGGTATGTTTCCATCACAGCCCAATTGGATATTCCTGGGAGACAGCCTTCCAGGGGCTCACCTTCAGACCCAGGCCTCTTCTATCTCATGGCCCCATAGTCTTCAAAGACCTAAGAGTGCACTCTGTTTAGCAGGTGGGTGAGGTAATAGTCTGAGAAAGGCCTTCCTGCTGCTTTAGTACAAGAAGCATCCACAGACACTCACGGACAAGAACTACTCCTCTGCCTTGTTCTCCACTCTGGAAACGAGGCACCTGCTGGACAGATGTTTCCATGTAACAGCTGACACTCCAAAAGGGAAGTGCAAACCTTGGGTGGTCAGGTAGCATTCTCTGCTACAGCTGGGTTGGTGTGATGTGAATGAAATAAAGAGTAACCAGGAGCTGGAATCTGAAGATAAATTAATCTTCAGTTGATTGGCTCTGGTATCTGTGGGACAGGCTGGAGATGTAGATTCCCGGGTTTCTAGTTTGGAGAACAATCACTGGTCTTCCATTTATAGCAACAAGGAGCAGGAGGGAGGGAGGGAGGCAGGAGTGGAGATCCAGATACCTGGAGGATGCTCAAGTGAGGATGACGGGCACCGTGTGCATCATGTGGGTCTGAAGGTTAGGTAGGCCATTGGGAGATGGAGATCGGAGAGGCATCGGTACGTAGGTAGTGATTAGTGTCATGGAACAGGATAAGCACTGGTGACTTGGTCCACACGGTCATGGTGGGGTCAGCAATCAGGACTCTTGCTACGAGAATGGATAGAGAATGCTATAACAGAGAAGGCTGCAAGGGGCTGGGCATATCGCGCTGCATCGGGTGGAAATAGAGGAGTCGGGAATGGATGATGATTCGTTGGGCAGGGAGACAATCCCTCGGTTATTAGAAGGTTAAAGCAATAGATATGGGTAGGGTAAAAATCATAACATTGAAGTAGGGACTTTGAAGTTAATCCCTCTTATGTTTTATAAGATTTTTATTTATTTCTTTTTGTTTTAAGATTTATTTTTATTTATTTGAAAGACAAAGTTCTAGAGAGAGGTAGAAACACAGAGAGAGGTCTTCCATTTGCTGGTTCACTCCCCAGATAGCCGCAACAGCCGGAGCTGCGCCAATCTGAAGCCAGGAGCCAGGAGCTTCTTCTGGGTCTCCCATGTGGGTACAGGGGCCCAAGGACTTGGGCCATCTTCTACTGCTATCCCAGGCCATAGCAGAGAACTGGATTGGAAGAGGAGCAATTGGGACTAGAACCGGCACCCATATGGGATGCAGGCACTTCAGGCCAGGGCGTTAACCTGCTGAGCCACAGCGCCAGCCCCTATTTATTTATTTCAAAGTCAGGGTTACACACAGAGAGAAGGAGAGGCAGAGAGAGAGAGAGAGAGAGAGAGAGAGAGAGAGATCTACCATCTGCTGGTTTACTCCCCAGTTTGCTGCAATGGCCGCAGCTGCACTGATCCCACGCCAGGAGCCAGGAGCTTCTTCTGGATCTTCCACATGGGTGCAGGGGCCCAAGGACTTGGGCCATCTTCTACTGCTTTCCCAGGCCATAGCAGAGAGTGGGATTGTAAGAGGAGCAGCTGGGACTCGAACCAGCACCCATATAGGATGCTGGCACTGTAGGCAGTGGCTTTATCCGCTACGCCACAGTGCCCCCCCCCCCATTCTAAGTCTTTTAAACATCATATATGTTGATAAGGCAAGAGGAGGAAAAGTCAGGGCTAAAGGTTTTGATGTGTGTGTTCTTTTTTACAAAGACTTATTTATTTATTTGAAAGTCAGAATTAGAGAGAGAGAATCTTACATCTGCTGGTTTACTCCCCAAACAGCTACCACAGTCAGGGTTGGGCCAAGCTGTAGCCAGGATCAGGGAACTCCATCCAGCTCTCCCACATGGGTAGCAGGGGCCCAAGCATTTGGGCCATCTTCTGCTGCTTTCCAAGGTGCATTAGCCAGGAGCTGGATCAGAAGTGGAGCAGCCAGGATTCGAACCAGCACCCAAGTGCCGTGGCACAGGGCCCTGTGTGTGTTCTTATTCTGTGGCAAATTAAATGTGCTTAGCTAAATATGCATATAAGAAGACAACCGGGGGTGGGGGGGCTCCATAGGGAAACAGAGGGAACAGAGGAGTTGGAGTCCCAGGGGAGAGTGCTAAGGCTGGGGACAGGACAAGAAGAGGAGAGTGGAGGAGAGGGCCCTCAGCAGCAGGAATGGCGGGCAGTGCTTGCACTGGGGTGGGGCATGGTGGATGTGTAAGCGTCCCTGTAATTGGCACTTCAATACTATCAGTAAAATAACAGCTTTCATCTGTGCGTTCTGTTTCTAGAATAATGGGGCTGTTGCATAAATGGATGTTTGATTTTGGTGTAGAAAAGAATTAAAATGGCATAACATCTTTGTTTTATGAGAGAGTTAAAGGCTAACATGAGAAACCATGAGTTTGCAACCTATTAGGAGTTAAGGACAGAACATACCTGTGGTTCAGGGCCATAAGAGGCTTGATTTAGAGAAAGCTGTTGCAGAGGGAAAAGGGACTTTGTGGACCAGCCGAGCGGGATTCAGTGCACTTGTAGCCAACAGATGTCAGTGTTGTGATACAATACACAGCAGGGTTTTGCAGTCTCTTAGCATACCATTCTTTAGGCTTTGATTTAATGTAGGGATTTTGTCAACTATCTCTCCCCCTTAAAAAAATGTCAACACAAGTACATTATAATGAATGCCTTTGGATATACAAAGAATAGCTTCTTACACCCTGAAAATTTCACCTGCTCATGGGCATGGGGGAGAAGTGATGTCACTCCAATGCATTTTTTGCAACGAACTGTGAAATGGTAGCACTTGGATGAAACTGCATCTGCTAACGATGCCTTGGAGTGGGCCGGGGCAGGTGGGGAGGGGAGAATCAATGGCAAACAATAAATGGATTAGATGTTAACCCATTGGCTCTTAAGGGTTCCATCTTTATTTTTTCATCAGGCCCCTTGGTATCCTTTGAATATTTTGGCTGATTGAGGAGATGCAAAGCTATATACTGTGCTCTGGTCTCTTTATGCCTAAGTGTTTCAGATGCTTGGGCTCATTTTTTTTTTTAAGATTTTTATTTGAATGACAGAGTTACTGGGGGTCGGGGGTGGGCGGAGAGACAGAGACAGAAACAGATATTCCATCTGCTGGATTACTCCCCAAATGGCCACAGCAGCCAGGGCTGGGCCAAGCCAAAGCTAGGAGCCAGGAGCTTCATCTAGGTCTCCCATGTGGCTGCAGGGGCCCAAGCACTTGGGCCATCTTCTGCTGCTTTCCCAGGTGCATTAACAGCTGGATTGGAAGTGGAGCAGCCAGGACTTGAACTGGCACCCACAGGGGATGCCAGCATCGCAGGCGGTATCTTAACCCTTGGGCTCAGTTTTGTGATGTTCAAGCAGCCCCCAGAAGACTAAGAGTGGGGTAAGCAGTCGATTCCTTCTTTTTCTTCAGAGAGCCCGATACTGCGACCCAAAGCATCTGTCCTTAGTGGCAGAACCCCACACCTCACCAGGCTGCGGTGTTTTTATATCATCACTCAATGTGGTGGCTTAGATGTTAAACTTTTCATTGAATGAGGATGAGCTTACAGGCTGAATTCTTTCTGGGGCCTGGCAAAGTTTGTTTCTTTTCTTTTCTTTTCTTCTTCTTCTTCTTTTTTTTTTTTTTAAGATTTATTTGAAAGGCAGAGTTACAGAGAGAGAAGGAGACACACACAGACAAATATGTTCTATTCACTGATTCACTCCCCATAGGGCCACAGGCCAGGACTGGGCCTGGCCAAAGCCAGGAGTTTATTCTGGGTCTCCCATGTGGGTGTGGAGGCCCAAGCAGTTGGGCCATCCTCCACTGCTTCCCCAGGTGCAGTAGCAGGGAGCAGGATTGGAAGTGGAGCAGCTGGGACTCGAACTGGTGCCCATATGGGATGCCAGCCCTGCAGGTGGTGGCCTAACCTACTAGGCCCCAGTGCTGCCCCCACCCCACTCCGGCACCACCCGGGATATAATTTCTTGTAGGTTTTGATCCTGTGGACCTGACAGAGTTGCTGAGATGTAAGAAACAGTCTGATAAAGGGACAGGTAAGAGGGGACGGCACAGGGGTCAGGGTCAAGGAAACAGAAACTACACCTCTGAGAAATGCGGCTGCCCAGCCACTGGGATTCTCATCTCTTTGGAGATCTGCCCTTCTTGTGGTTTGGCTTCCTAGATGTGCCCAGGTGTTTCACTGTTTAACAGTCAAATTGCACCTGAAAGATGGGAACTTGAACTCCTATGTCCAGGACTCAGTTTACCTTTTTTTTTTTTTTTTTTTTGAGAGGTAGCAGGTGGGAGGGAGGAAGGCAGAGAGTGTGTTCCCATCCACTTATTCAATCCCCAAATTTCTGCAACAGCTGGGCTGTGCTGGGCCAAAGACAGGAGCCAGGAACTCAATGCAGGCAGGGATCCAGCCACCCTGCTGCCTCCCTGCAGGAATCTGGAACCACGTATTGACCCAGATGCTCTAATATGGGATGCGGGCATCTTGCTGAGAAAGCCAATAGCCTGCCCACCAGGTTATTAATGTTAATACAGAGATCGTTTTGGCTTCCTTCAGGGTTGGAAGGATTTGCACATGGTAATTTATGACTTAGCCATGATAACTATAAAAGTGCTCATGTAGGAGGAGACTCCAGCCTTAAAGTATTAAAGAAGCTAATTCCATGAGCACACAAGGTAGATATTAATGACACCAGAGTCCATGCTCAGATATGTTAGCAGGTGTGGCTTTGGATCACAGTGTGTCATTCTCACTGTTCATGGCTAATCCTAAAACAGAAACCAGAAGTCTGACAGGTAGACACTGAAGCTAGATCCTAATATTACTCTAGTGCATATCGCACTAGTGTGTTTGCTGGGATACTGCTGGACAGGCAGCAGCTCGCCAGAAGTTGTGGAAGAGGCACCCAGATCTGATGATGACTCAGACAGGGGAAGCCAGGAGACACAACGTGGAGAGAGCTCCTGCTGGATCCCAGCAGTCAGAGACCAGCTCTGAACATCACCATTCCCCTGTTCCCTTTGGAGAACTAGCCAGCAACTAGGATGGGCTGTGCTGGGAAGTGGGAGTGGAGCACTCAAGGTTTTCATAATGTGAAGCCAGGAAGTGCGTTTGGGTGATAACCTTTTGCTCTTGTGCTTGCCTGTGTCATGACCAGGTTTGGGTAACCGTTGATGGCTTCCATGGCTGCCTAAGCACCATAGTCATTGACTACCACCCACAGACTTTCGGTTGATCTAAGATCAGGATCATTGTTTAGGTGGAAAGTGTTGATGGGTGGTGCCAGGAATTCCAGCCAGGGGAAGCAGCGTGAGTGAATGTGGACCTTGGAAGTACTTGGCCTCCAGGCGGGAAGGCAGGCTTTCTAGGACATCGAAGATCAGATGAAGCTGAAAGTTTTTGCTAAGGAATGTGGATTTGGCCGGGTGGGTGGTGGGAAGTCACAGGAGTCTTTCTGGCAGGGCAGTGATGTGAACAGACCGGTCCTCTGCAAAGATAACACAGGCACCTGAGGGCTGATTTCCCAGAGGAGAGGCTACAGGCAGGGTCTCCGGGTTCGAAGGTGGTTGTGGTACTGCAGGGCATGAGCCCGAGTGGTGGTGGTTGCAGGGAGAAAGAACTGTGAGAGACTGTAGACATTTTAAGGGATCTTAGGGCTGAATTTTGAAGTTTAGAGACCGTAAGAACTGACAAGCTAATGGTGTACTCCTTGCACTCATATGTTTAAAATCAAACCAGAACCTAATTGTAAAAAAAAAAAAAACAAAAAAAAAACAAAAAAAAAAAAAACAAAGCCCAACACATTTCTGCTTTTTTCCCATAATAATTACTATGTTGTTTTTACAAAAACATCTAGTAGTCACTTCTTCCAAGTTTTGTTTTCATGTTTTTGGAGCCCTTCCTTCATTCTTGTCTAATGAAGACACTTAGTTTTCCTGTAGGGTTCTCCAGCCAGGGGTGGCGTGGATTGTACTTGGAGGAAACTGGTTGGAAATGAGAGGTGAGGAAGAGAGTCAAGTTCCCGGCTTGATCATTAGAAAGGAGAACAAAGACATTGGCAGAGAACATGGTACCAGTTCTGGGTACAAAATACTAGCAAAGTGTTGTGGGTCAACAAGGAAAGTGGTAAGACACTGTCCACAAGTCATTTAGGCTGCTGACATGATCAGTTTGGATAACTATTGAGTCATAATATTAAATTAATATGTTAAAATATTTTAAAGTTGAAAGCATAATTAAAAATATCTTTAAATACATCATTTTATTTCTGCCTTCAAAGTTATATCCTTTTAATAGAATATTATAAAAAGCTCCTGTAACTCAACAAAAACTAAGTAACTCAATGAGAAATGGCAAAGGATTTGAGTACATTTCTTCAAGGATGATGTACAAATGTTCAAGCACATGAAAAGATGTCTGATATCACTAATAATTAGGGAAATGAGAATTAAGGAAGTGGTGGAGCAGTTAAGGCAGGCTTGGAACACTTGCATGTCATATTGAAGTGCCTGGGTTCGAGTCCTGGCTCCACATCTGATTACAGCTTCCTGCTAATGCATACTCTGGAAGGCAGGACTATGATGGCTCAAATAGTTGGGTCCTTACTACTCAGTGGGAAACATGGCTTGCATTCCTGCTCCTGACTTTGGCTTGACCCACCCTTGGCTGTTGCTGGCATTTGGAGAGTGGGCTGGTAGATGGAAGATCTCTGTCCATCTCTTCTGCTGTATCTCTACCTTTCAAATAAAATTAAAAAAACCAAATCATAATGAGATGTCACCTCAGACCCAGCAGGATGACTAGTTACCTGTCTGTCTATCGATACCTTAGAAAATAACAAGGGCTGGGATGTAGAGAAATTGGAAACTTTGTGTACTGTTGATGGGATTGTAAAATAGTGCAACCACTTGGGAAATCAGTATGGTCATTCCTCAAAAAATTACAATTTGGGGCCAGTGTTGTGGTACAGCAGGTTAAGCCATTGCCTGCAATGTTGGCATTCTGAATGGGCGCTGATTTGAGTCCTGGCTGTTCCACTTCTGATCCAGCTCCATGCTAATGTGCCTGAAAAAATAGAAAAAGATGGCCCAAGTGCTTGGCTGCAGGTAGAAGACCTTGAAGAAGTTCCTGGCTTTTTGCTTTGGCCTGGCATGTTGTGGCCATTTGGGGAGTGAACCATGGAATAGAATATTTTCCCCTCTCCCCCTTTTCCCCTGTCCCCCTCTCCCCTTAACTCTGACTTTCAAATAAAAATAAAATAAATGTTTAAAAAATTACAATTAGAATGGCCATATAATGCGGCAACCGCATTGCTGCTTTATATCCAAAAGGATTGGATGGAGGGGTGTTGAAGAGGTATTTTCATACCCATGTTCATAGCAGCATTATTCACAATAACCAAGAGGTAGAAGCAATACAAATGTTCATCTAATGGATGGAATGGCAAAGAAAATGTGGAAAAAATGCACAGCAGGATATAATTTGGTCTTTAAAAAGAGAGGAATCTGCAATATGATGGTGCTTAAGGACATTATGCCAAGTGAGTAAGCCAGTTGCAAAAAGACACAGATGTATGATTTCACTTATGTAAAGTATCTAAAGTAGTCAAACTCATAGAAACAGAGAGGAGAATGGTGGTTGCCAGGGGCTCCGGGAATAGGGAAGTGCGGAGTCATCGTTTATCGAATACAGAATTTCAGTTTTGCAAGGTGAAAAGGTTCTGGAGATTTGTTGCACAACGATGGGAATGTACTTGACGCTGTTGAACTGTCCACATAAAAATGGTGGGAGTGGTAAATTGTATTTTAGAATCTTTTGACCCCATTTCAAAAAAATTCCAACTCCTTGTCTTTTCTTTCTTTACTATTTACATTTTTTATTAATATAAGGAGAACAGATTTCATATAGTTAATGGATACAGTTCTAAGAATATAATATTTCTCTTCCTCCCCCTTCCTTCATTTTTCAATTTTTGTGATAGTATTTTAAATTTGTAGTCAAAGGCTCAGTGCTCCACTAAATAAAGAGTTCAGGGGCCAGTGTTGTAGCACAGTGGGTAAAGCTGCCGCCTGCCACACTGGTACCCCATGTGAGCTCTACTTCTGATCCAGCCCCCTGCTCATGGCCTGAGAAAGCAGCAGAAGATAGTCCAAGTGTGTGGACCCCTGCACCCACATGGGAAACCTGGATGAAGCTCCTGGCTCTTGGCTTCCGCCTGGCTCAGCCTTGGCCTTTGGGGCCCCTTGAGGAATGAAAAAGCGGCTGGAAGAACTCTGTCTCACTCTCTAACTCTGTTTTCTAAAGATTTGTTTGTTAGAAAGCCAAAGAATTCAACAAGTAAAAAGTAGAAAGGGGACCAATGACGTGACACAGCAGGTAAAGCCACTGCCTGCAATGTTGGCATCCCATGTGGGTGCAGTTTGAATCCTGGCTGCTCCACTTCCCATCCAGCTCCATGCTAATGCACCTGGGAAAGCAGCAGAAGATGGCCCCAGTCCTTGGGCGCCTGCACCGACGTGGGAGACCTGGAAGAAGCTCCTGGCTCCTGGCTTCGGCCTGGGCCATTGTGGCTATTTGGGAAGTAAATCATAGCCCTCTTGCTCTTGCTTGCTCTCTCCTTCTCTCTCTAACTTTGCCTTTCAAATAAATAAATAAATAAAAGACCACTGTTCAGCAGGAATATAGTCAGGGGTATAAAAAATAATCAAATCCTAACATGTCAGTTTCACTCATATCCATTAAATTAATATTTAAAAATATTCTACATATTACCTACTACACATTCAAGAAAACAAGTGGTATTTTTCTTTTTGGATCTGGCTTATTTCACTAAACATAATGGTTTTCAGCTGTATCCATTTTGTTGCAAAAGTCAGAATTTCATTCTTTTTCGTGGCTGAGTTGGTCTTTTCTGATTACCAACCTAAAAAATCCCTTTTAGGAGACCAGGAGAAGCACCTGGCTCCTGCCATCGGATCAGCGCGGTGCGCCGGCCGCAGCGCGCCTACCGCGGCGGCCATTGGAGGGTGAACCAACGGCAAAAGGAAGACCTTTCTCTCTGTCTCTCTCTCACTGTCCACTCTGCCTGTCAAAAAAATAAATAAATAAATAAAAATCCCTTTTAAGTTCCAAACATTAGAAATGAAACACAAGGGGCTAGTGTTGTGGCACAGTGAGCTAAGCTACCACCTGCAATACCAGCATCTCATATTGAAGCTTTGGTTCCCATTTGGTACCCTGCTAATGCTCCTGAGAAGCAATGTGGGATGGCTCAAGTACTTGGGCCCTGCCACCCACTTGAGGGTCCTGGGTGGAGTTCCAGGCTCTCGGCTTCAGCCTCCAGCAGCCACAGCTGTTAGATTATGTTAGGGGATGAACCACTGGATGGAAGTTCTCTCCTTCTTGTCTGTTTTTGTCTCTCACTTTCCAATTCAAATTTATAAATCAATATTTTTTAAAAGAATGAAACATGAGCATATAACCTGCTACTTAATGGAGGTAGTCTGCAGTCAATTTAGTCTCAGGGACTGGTTTGTTTCGCAGGAATGTGGAAGGTGGGCATCACGAGAGGAAGCCACGAAGTGGCTTCCTAGGGAACGTGAAGGAGACTTCCAGTAATTAGCCATGTGACTGACAGCAACGGCTTCCATTCACGCCACCAAACTGATGGACACACGCCAATCACAGAGTGGCCCCTGCCCTGCAGGCTCTCCACAGAGATCTAGGGATTTTGTCTGTGTACAATCACAGTATACACTCTAGCGGGGATAAAATAGCACGAATAAGGGTATATACCAGAATACCAAGTGGTGTATATTTAGTGCTTGCTCTGTGCAGGGCTCTTGTCAAGTCTTTCTAGACTTAGAGTAGCTAATTTAATTATAACGACCCTCAGGTACCTGTGACTTGTCACTTGAGCAAGCTGAATCGTTACGAACAGGACACGTAAGTCCTTGAAAATAAAGCTTGGATATGACCTAAGTGATCTGATTTTAGAGTCAGGAGCTTCTTCCGGGTCTTCCACGTGGGTGCAGGGACACAAGGACTTGGACCATCTTCCACTGCTTCCCCCAGACATTGCAGAGAGTGGGATCAGAAGTAGAGCAGCCAGGACTGGAACCAGCGCCCATACAGGATGCTGGCACCGCAGGCGGGGGCTTTACCTGCTATGCCACAGCACCAGCCCCCCTTCACTCAATTTCCTCCAATGGTAGCACCTTACAGAACTGTAGTACAAAATAACCACAATAGTGACACTGATACAATCCACCTTTCTTATTCAGATTCCCTAGTTCTATTCGTACTTGTTGGGGTGTGTATCTGGTTCTACACAATTTTATCTCACCTATAGGCTTCTGTATCCGCCACAAGACGACAAGATCTGGGACAATCCTATCCCCACAATGATCTTTCCTGTGGCCCTTTGGTAATCTTCCTCCCTCCTGCCACACTTTTCTGCCCTTCATCGCTTTACTTCTGTAGCTTTGTAATTTCAAGAATAATAAATGGAATTATACAGCCCATAACCTTTGTTCCACTTTGTTTTTCACTCAGCAAGATTCCCTTAGGATTCCTTCAAGTTGTTGAAAGTATCAATAACTCATTCCTTTCAATTGCTGATTAGTATTCTGTGGTGTGTGTATACCACTGCTGGTTTAACCCACCTGCTAAAATATGGGCTGTTTTTAGTTTTGCACTGTCACAAACAAGGCTACTGTGACCATTTGTGTACAGGTTTTTGTGTGAACATCAGTTTGTTTCTCTGGGTTAAATCCCTGAGAGTATGGTTACTGTGCTGTATGGTAGTTGTATATTTCCTAAGAAACTGCCTGTACTAGTTTCCTATTGGCACTGTAAGTTGAATGGCTCGGAACAACATAAATTGATTCTTTTATAACCCTGGAGGCTGGACGTCTGAAATGGGGCTTAGGTTGACTGGCACTGATATCTCCAGGGGGAACTCATTCCTCCCCTCCTTCAGCTTCCACTGCTCGTGGCCCCTTCCTTTGTACTTAAAGCAGTTTTGCAGCATCTACTTTTATTTTTTTAGAGATTTAACTTATTTGAAAGGCAGAGTGAGACACAGACTGACAGGGAGATCTTCCATTTGCTGGTTCACTCCCTCAAAGAGCCATAGTAGCCGGAACTGGGCCAAAACCACTAGCCTGGATCTTCATATGGGTCTCCCCTATTAATGATAGGAACCCAACTACTTGGATAGTTGGGTTCCACTGCTTTCCTGCTCACATTAGCAGGGAACTGGATTGGAAGTGGAGCAGGTGGGACTCAAACTGGAGCCCATATGGGATGCTAGCATTAAAAGTAGCAGCTTAACGCTGGCCCCAGCATCTTCCTTTTTCCTTTTCTGTTCCCTTTTATTTATTTGAAAAGCAGAGTTACAAAGACAGTGAAAGAGACAGAGACAGAGACACAGAGAGAGAATATCTTTCATCTGCTAGTCCACTCCCCAAATGGCCATAAGGGCTGGAGCTGAGCCAGTCCCAAGCCAAGAACCAGGAGCTTCTTCCAGGTCTCCCATGTGAGTACAGGGGCCCAAATACTTGGACCGTCCTCTGCTGTTTTCCCAGGAACATTAGCAGGGAGCTGGATTGGAAGTGGAGCACCCAGGACTCAAACCAGTGCCCATATGGGATGCTAGTGCCACAGGTAGTAGCTTTACCAGCTACGCCACAGCGCCAGCCCCAGCATCTACTTTTCTTGCTTACCTGCTTCCTGTCTCTTGCAAGGATGTTTGTGATCAGATTTGCCTGCCTAGGTAACCCTGATCTCCCCATCTCTGGATTAAACTGGATCAGAGCCGCAGAGTCTCTTTTGCCATAAAGGAAGCGTTTCTGAAGGCTCTGGGCGTGAACATCTTTTGAGGGCCCTCATTTAGCTGGGCACGCTGCCCAGCTGCTTTCTAGAGTGGCTGTTCCATTCAACGTCGCCCCCAGCAGCGACTGAGTGATTCTGTCCTCTCCAGCATCCTCACCAGGGTGTGATGGGTGTCACTCTTTCATCTTATCCGCTCCGTGAGGTGTGCAGCGATGCCTTGCCGTGTTTGGTGCTGACTGGCATCTCCCTGATGACGGTGATGTTGAACAGGCTCTGTGCTTATTAACCACCCCATATCCTTTCTGTTGAAATATCCACTGCTGGCTTTTGCCTGCTTCCTAATGGATTGCTCATTTTTTAAAAAACTGTTACATTTAGAGAATTCTTTATTATTATTTTTAGATACCATATTTTGTCAGATATGTGTTTTTCAATTTCTTTCCTTTAATACAGGCTTTTGCAAAGCAAATCATTTGATAAGGTCCAATTCACCAAGTTCTCCTGTCATAAATCATGCTATTTGGTTTAAGTTTCAGAACTTTTTGCCCAGCCCTGGGCCCAAACTTTTTCTATTTTTTTTTTTAATTTCTTAGAGTTGTATGCTTTTACGTTTGCATTGAAGTCCATGATCCATTTTGAGTTAATTTTTGTAAGATGAATAGATGCTTTTAATAGCAAGAACTTGGGCGACATGAAATGGTCTGTGTCTTTGACTACACAATAGTGTTTCCATCATGTCACTCATTTAGAAAGATTCTACAGTGGTGCCAAAATAGACGTCTTCTTTGCAGGTAAACTGTTCCTGATGGCAGGTTTTAATAGCAAAAAGAAACCTGAAAATGTCTCTGATCCCCCTGGGCATCGTCCTGGGCTCTTTTTCATGTGTACATATAAAAAGAAAAACCAGGCTTTGTAGTTATTTTCTGAAAAAGAAATAATGAAAAAGATCCTGTGACATCCCAAGTCCGTGAAATCTTTTTGCTATGGACCTGAGTCATTCTACCTGATGCCTTATTAGAAAAAGCACCTGTGGACTGGTTCGATGGTGTTTGTACTGGCTGCTTCGTGACCCATTCTTCTCAATTAGGCAGTGGGAAGAGCCCCTTTTCAGTGGAGAAGCATCTCATTAAGTCGTGTGTCCTAGAGCCAGACGTGGCTAGCGGGTACTTAGTGCCAGGATAGATGGTAGAATGAATTTTAGAAAGGGGTTGGAGGGAGAAACTTGGAAATGAGCTTAAACCTGTCATCTCAAAGGATGTGACAAAAGCCTAAGGTTTACATATATTAATCTATATCAGTATTGGCGCCGAAAACTACAGGTGAGTGGAAGGGAAAATCGGTTCTCTTTGACTCCATCCTAGGTTATGTAGCAAAGAAGTAAACAAACTTGTGTCTCCCTCTGACATTCATCTTTTCTTTCTTTCTTTTTTTTTTTTTAAGATTTATTTATTTATTTGAAAGTCAGAGTTACACAGAGAAGAGGGGGAGGGGGCGGTCTTCCATCCGATGGTTCACTCCCCAACTGGCCACAACGGCCAGGGCGCTGATCCGAAGCCAGGAGCCAGGAGACAGGAGCTTCTTCTGGGTCTCCCACGCGGGTGCAAGGACCCAAGGCCTTGGGCCATCTTCTACAGCTTTCCCAGGCCATAGCAGAGAGCTGGATCAGAAGAGGAGCAGATGGGGCCGGCACTGTGGCGCAGTGCGATAACGCCCTGGCCTGAAGCGCCGGCATCCCATATGGACGCCAGTTCAAGACCTGGCTGCTCCACTTCTGATCCAGCTCTCTGCTATGGCCTGGGAAAGCTGTAGAAGATGGCCCAAGGCCTTGGGCTCCTGCACCTGTGTAGGAGACCCGGAAGAAGCTCCTGGCTCCTGGCTTCGGATCAGCGCCCTGGCCGTTGTGGCCACTGGGGAGTGAACCACTGGATGGAAGACCTCTCTCTCTCTCTCTGCCTCTCTTTCTCTCTGTAACTCTGCCTTTCAAATAAATAAATAAATCTTTAAAAAAGGAGGAGCAGCTGGGAATCAAACTGGTGCCCACAAACATGGGTTGCTGGCACTGCAGGTGGCAAGTTTACCAACTATGCCACAGCTCCAGCCCTAACATTCATCTTTTCATAGCAATCCTTTTCTGATCATTTTATGTAGCAAATTTCATTATGGTTTTATTCTTCTGCTTATGGGAGGAGCAAATTCAATAGAATATAATTTATGCACTGAGTTTCAAGAAGTCAGTGTGGAAAGTCAAGTGGCTTTTGTCATAAATATAGTAACTGAATTGGTAAAGGTAATTATGGGATGATTCTACCCTTAACCCTTGAAGATAGATTCCACCAAAATCAATGAAATTGCATGCATGTATCAAAGATAGAATGCTGACTAGTTTTATGTGTCAAATTAAAGCAGCTCACAAAGTAGTAGTCACATGTGTTGGAAGAGCTGTTTTAAAATATATAACCACATACTCATACTGTTGGAAAATTATTAGCTTTTAAGATAATATTATATGTTTTTTTTAAAAAATGTGATAAACAATCTGTATATTATTGCACACATTTCTTGAAAGTGAGGAATACGTAATTTCAAGGCCCTCAGTGATATATCTGGTCTCCATAGCTGTAGCTTGATTGTAGATCATCAAACGCAGGGAATCGGCCTCCAAACATAAAGGCGGTATTATTATGATAATTTTTTCTTCAAAATGATGAGGGAAATGGAGACACTGTTGGAAGGCAGAAAACCTTAGGCTTTTTAAAAAGATTCTTTTTTAGAATCCTAAAAAAAATTATATATTTTTTAAAGGCAAAGAAAAAAAAAGCACATGAGAAGGAGAAATCTCCCAACTGCTGGTTAACTCCCCCAGGCTGAAGCTGGGAACCGGGAACCCTCTCTGGGTCTCCCCTGTGGGTGGCAGGGACCCAAGGACTTGAGCCATCACCTGCTGCTTCCCTGGGTGCATTAGCAGAAAACCGGAGTGGATTTAGAGCAGGACTGATAAGGGATGCACTCTGATGTGGGAGGCAGAGGCTTAACCTCCCGAAGCGCCACACCCACCCCAAGCCTCAGTCGTCTTGGGCTGGCAGTGTAGTTTCTTCCTTTCACCTGGCCTCAACTTACCTGTTAGTCCTCCTTTTCAGGTTCAGAGGAGCACAGAGCTGTCTTATGACTCGCACACAGCAGCTCCCTAACCATGCTTGTCCCGGTCTTGTGTGACCATATCACACCTTCTAAATGTCCTGGGTAAAAGAATCCTAAGATAAAACGTCATGCGCGAGGCTAACCATCGCACCAGGAGCTTTGCTTTTGTCTTTTTGGAGAGCCTGATCGTGATTTCTGACCTTGCCCTCCATCATCAGCTTTTAGGCATTTCCATGCTGGTTATACCTTTATTATTTTATTGTTATGTGGCTATGCAAACAGAGGCAACAGGCATGAAGGAGCAATGCAATGGGACTGCATCGCTGCCCCCTGAGTGTGGCAAATGTCCACCCTCGCCGCCAAGGGCTCACCCCCAGACCCATTCTTTCCATGGCTTTATTTGGCCATGGTTGAGGGTGTTATAGCGCTCTCTCCTGAAAATTTCTTCAGCACTTGGATGGATGCTTGGGGACTTTCCGAGTCTACCTGACATGATCATTACTGGTCATCTCTCCCAACACGCTGAGAACCTCCATGCTCGTTGGTAGTTACTTCCTGGTCCTCGCATAGCGCCTTGCTGGGTACCTGGGAGGAGGTAGGGCTGATGTTGCGCACCTGCGCTGAGGCTGTGACGTGCGTCACGGCACCTAGCTGAGCTGTGCATTGTGTAATGGTTCCACCAGAAGGCTTTTGATAGCCTGGATTACAGCTTTCACGTCAATGGTTCTACTGTCTTTATGATCAAACCTTCTGCATTTAAACCTTCAGAAAAGAGAAATAGCTCTCTTGTCTCTTTGTTCCCTGTTGTTCTCTCTTAGGACATGAAACATGCGTTGACATGTACTTCTTGCTAACCACTGCTTTGTGACTAATCACCAGGAAACTTAAATTTGGAAGAAAATGTGTAAAATTCACGCCCTCAATTTATTTCGGGGGAATCGCTTGGGTATTTTCCTGAAATAAGAAAATCACAGCCTATTTAATCTTCTTATTAATATTAGATGATTCACAGACCTAACACGTTATACAGAAACATGAAGAAACAGCATGGTACCGTTAGAGAAGAATTATCTTCCATAAGGAATGCCTCCAGTTTTCACACAGAAGTATTGCATAAAACCAAAGTATGATTCTTATTATTTTATGCTTTTAATTATTATTAAAAGTGGATCTATAAAACCAGGAAGATTTATGTTTTCCAAGACAACAGGAAAGAAATTTTTTTTCCTAGTCATACCTGGTTGAAAGCTATTAATTTTCTACTAAGAATAAAATAGGATTGCAAGTGGTTGTTTTAAAAAGGCATTAAATGGCAATGTGCACATAATTTAAATGAGCCGAGAGCTGCTAATTATTCTGGCACGTGTTCAGCTACTTTTGTGCTATTTCTCCTGTAATGTAAACAAGAGAATTCCTCCTAATTGCCCAAAATAGCTTTTAGTAGATACTGCTTTTTTCCTTTTTTTAATGAAAATTATACAGTTTGCATATGTATCACAAAGTGTGAGTTAAAGTTTTCTTCATTCTAAAGCACTATTACTTATATTTTTCAGCTTTTAAAATCAAATTAAGGTGCTAGTTAAGCTACTCGTTTACTAGGGCGGAAAATAATTATACAATGTGTATCTGGACAAACAAAAGGCCTCGCGTGCATCCAAATGAGGCACAGTGGGCTCAGACCCACAAAACACAGTGTGGACTAGGGACACCAGGTCCCTCACTAGACCTTATGTGAGAAGTAGTTTCCAGACACACTGATTTATGGGCGTGGCTATCCTGTTCACCTCTCAGAGTCTTCAGCGTGTGACTAAATGCTTCAGCCTTAATTTTAAATCATTTTCTGTGAAATTTAAAGGAGCTAATTCACATTAGGTTTATTAGAACAGGCTTCTGCTTTCTGCAATATGGTGATGTGGACATGTGGTTGGAGTTTGGAAAAAACATACTGAGAACAAGTAGAATGGTGTGCTGAAATCCTTCCCCTGAGATTTTTTTTTTTAAAGATTTACTTATTTGTTTCTTTGAAAGGCAGACTGATAAAGACACACACACACACACACAGATGAGAGAGAAAGATTTTCCATTTGCTAGTTCACTAACCAAATGGCCACAGCAGCCAAGTCTGGACCAGGCTGCAGCCAGGAGCCAGGAGCTTCTTCTAGGTCCCCCATGGGGTTGGGTCATCTTCCGTTGCCTTGCCAGGTGCCTTAGTAGGGAACTAGATTGGAAGCAGAGCATCCGGGACTCCAATAGGTGCTCTGATATGAAATGCTGGCATCGCAAGCAGTGGCTCAGCCCACTGCACTGCCATGCTGACCCCTCCCTTTGAGTTTTGATCTGAATACCTATATGATAGAAACCAAACACGGTGTGAGAATCCTGAGAACCAGCTCCATGAAGCAGTGGATCAATTCTATAAAAAGTAATCAGCGCATGAAGAGACAGTAGGGATTATTTAGTGAGGAGGGACTCCTTGGAGAATGTAATGCTGAATGTCCTCCCTCCCCCTGACACAACCAGCAACAGCAGGTTTCTTTTTTCACTTGAGATCTAGGGAGCTACACTTCCATGGCTCCTGGAGAGCTGTGATGTATGTGGGCTGGGGATTGACTCCACTGTTGGAAATCCAGAGGGCAAGAGAGAAGCTAACTAATTACCTGCTTGGCAGGTATGGCAAGGTATTGGCGTAGGGTTTTTCTGTGTATTGTGGGTGTGTGTGTTTAGCAAACCCCGTCTCATTGTTTCAAGGGACCACACGTGGGCACTTGGGAGAAAGAAAGCGCTGTGTGGTTGCTCAGAGCTGACCATCTAGAAGGATGAGATCTTGGAAGACAGAGGCCAGCTATGTACCGACTGGTGCACAAACTAAGTGAGGACTTGTAACTGAGCCCTGAGGTTAGGAATGCAGTGCCCTAGGGCTGGGGGTTGCAGGAGAAAGGATCCAGCGATAGAGACCTTTGCATCACTCATTGCCCTCAGGGTATTTCTTCTCTGCCCTCTTCCTGCTTTCACCCAGAGGATATGAAAACAGCAGCTGGGGAGGGGGAAGAAGGAGGGCGAGCCCAGCAACCCAAGGCAGGGAATTAGAGAAGAAACCAACCAGCCCCTGTCCTTGCTGGAGGCTTTCAGCCTGAAGCAGAACCAAGTGTGGGGAGGAGGAGATTTGCAGCCAAGTCAAGCGCAGAGTTGGAATTATTATACAGGATTGGACATTCTTGTCTCTGAATCAAGATCGTTTTTCATCTGGGCTCAGGGAAACATTACCCATGCTGAACAAAGCCTAATAGAACTGTGGGAAGCAAAGTTACAGTTGTGTTTGGATGATCTATTTGCTTGAGTAAACCACAATTTCCAATGTGGTGCAAGGTTTGTAGGAAATGCGTGATATGGCCAAGGGTGTTTGAAACAAACAAACAAACAAACACACACACACCATTTAGTGAGCTGTAGACAAATGCTCTCAGGAGACTAAGCTTTGGGTTCAGTGCAAGTCCAGCGAGTAGAACCCAGAAGGAGCACTGGGCAGCCCCAGGTCTAGCACTCCCTGGCCTCAGCAGAAGGCAACCTTAGGCAGCCTCTGGGGGTTCCTGGAGATTAAGATCTACAAAGTACAAATTCACAAAGATCAGAAAAGCCCCTATCTCACCATTATTGGAGTCAGCAAAAGCAACAAACCAAGGGTTTGGAGCCCTAATGAATTCAGATTTTGGAATTACCAGTTGTGGTCTAGCAAATGATTATGAAATGGTTCAAGATACATTCATGTTTCTTAAAGACATGAGGAAGCAATAAGGAACTATCCAAAATAAGTAAGTAGATATAAAATAAATAGTTTTCAAAATAGAAACTGGCCTGTTGGTGGTAAATTCTTTCATATTTCTTATTTATCTCTGCTACATTTCAAATCTCTCTTCAATTATTTATATTATTTATATTATTACTATAAATTATTTATATTCAATTTAATCAATCATTAATTCAATTATTTAATCAATTGTTTAACCAGTTCTTAGAATTTTAACAATTATATCCACAAACGACATTGAATCTATTAAAAACTAATTTAAAATTAAAAGAAACAATAAGAATTTAACAATTATATTTTTCTGTTTTGAAAATATTGGCTTAATGAATTTGGTAGCTCTTCCAAGCATTCACACAAAAATTACCTTCATTAACATCATCACTAATGTTATTAGAAAAGTTCACTTAGTGGGAAGCTGTCAATTTCATGGTGACAACTATAGGTGTTCTAAAATTATAATTTTTGCTGAAAAACTCAATTCCAACATTTCTATCGGTTTGCTTTCTTGACATAACAGGCTCACTTCATTTGATTTTGAGCAAATGTCTGCCAATTCTCCAAGTCTGAATAGCTGTAGTTTACCTGTCAGTCATTCTTTCAATAAAGATGTTGTTCAATGAAAAACAATGGTTACATCAGCTCACAACTCAACCACACAAGAGTTTTTTCTTGAGACACCAGCATACTTTGGTGTTCAGCAGAAGAGTTTTTGTACTTCCGTTTGGTTACAGAGAATATTAAAAAGACATTGCTCAAAGGTCAAATTTAATAACATTCATGTATTTTTTTTTCTGTTTCACTGAGCACACTGTTAAGTGAATTTAGCATTTTAGAAACTGACTGTAAGAGTGTAACAGTGAAAGACGTAATACTTACTACTATAGCTTGTTGCTCCTGACTTGATTCGTGCTAGGGCACCAGAAGCTTTATCCATCAATGCTTTGGCATCATCAGTGTAAGTGTCAATGCATGGAAAATTATAATTATAGAAGTAGTCTTGACATGTGGACCCTTGCCAGGGTTTTGTACATCCTACAGGTTCATAAACTATACCTTGAGATTGTTATTCTAAAGGAATAAAGGAAGTGCCCAGGAAGTAAAGCATGAGACAAAGTAAGGCATGAGACAAAGTAAGGCATGAGCAAAGAACTTGGCACTCTAGAGAAATCTTTCCTATATAAAAAAATAATGTTGGGGCTGGCATCACAGTGTAGCTGGGTAAAGCCACTGCCTCTGATGCCAGCATTCCATATGGGTGATGGTTTGTGTCTCCATTGCTCAACTTTTGGCCCAGCTCTCTGCAAATGGGAAAAGTAGTGGAAGATGGCCCAAGAGTTTGGGCCCTCGTGCCCACATGGGATGAAGTTCCTGGCTTGTGACCTTGGCCTGGCTCAGCCCTGGCTGTTGCAGCCATCTGGGGAGTGAACTGTGGATGGAAGATCTCTCTCTTTCTATCTGTGTGTGTGTGTGTGTCTGTCTCTTCCTCTTTGTGGACTGTGGATTGATTGTTGTGGTACCAGTGCTGTGGCACAGCGGGTTAATGCCCTGGCTTGAAGCACTGGCATCCCATATGGGTGTCAGTTCAAGACCTGGCTGCTCTACTTCCTATCCAGCTCTCTGCTATAGCCTGAGAAGGCAGTAGAAGATGCCCCAAGTGCTTGGGCCCATGCAGCCACATGGGAGACTGGGAAGAACCTCCTGGCTCCTGGCTTCAGATCAGTGCAGCTCTGGCCATTGCGGCCATCTGGGGAGTGAACCATCAGATGGAAGAACTCTCTCTCTCTCTGCCTCTCCTCTCTCTGTGTAACTCTTTCAAATAAAATAAATGAATCTTTTAAAAAAGATTGTGGATTGTGTTTATGCATTTATTTCTATTTCTTCAAAAGTACAAAATTACAACAAGTGAATGATTTTTAAAAAAGATTTATTTGCTTATTTATTGGAAAGGCAGAGACAGAGAGAGAGAAGTCTTCCATCTGCTGGTTCACTTCCCAAATGGCCGCAACAGCTGGAGCTGTGCCGATCTGAAGCCAGGAGCCAGGAGCTTCTTCCGGGTCTCCCACATGGGTGCAGGGGCCCAAGGACTTGGGCCATCTTCTACTGCTTTCCTAGGCCATAGCAGAGAGCTGGATAGGAAGTGGAGCAGCCGGGACTCGAACTGGCACCAGTGTGGGATGCCACAGGCAGAGGCTTAGCCCACTACATTACAGGGCCGGCCCCCAAGTAGAAGTTTTTAAAAGACATAAACCTGTAAGAATAAGTGAGGCGATGATAGTAGTCAAAATTAGGGAGGTGGAAACAAAGAGCACACACAGTAAACGATTAGACAACTGGGAAAGCCCAGTGCCAAGCTTACGTGAGAAGCCGCAGAAAATGGCTGACAAACTCAATTTATGGTTTTAAAAAATCGCTTGCAGCTGAATGTTGGAGAACATCTTCTTAACCAGATAAAGGATATCTAACAAAACAAAATCCTGCAGTGAGCATTAATCTTAACAGGGAAATCTGAGAAACATTTATTTTAAGATCAGGAAAAGGCAAGGACACCCACTATTGTCACTTTTCATCAACATTTTATTGTGTTATTAGAGTTCCGGTAAGACCAGGGATAAATGAGAAGCAAAAACCATTACGATTTGCAGATAATGATCGTCTACCTACGCAGTTCAAAGAATCTGTGGGCTTCTTATTATTAAGGTGGTTATTTATAATGTTATTATGTTATTATTTGCCATCAATAAATAGAAAAATGTAATAAAAGACAAGATATCCAATCTATAATGCAATTAAAAAGTGGTCCTTATGAATAAGTCTGTCAAAAATGTATATAATATTTTTGAAGTAAAATATTATGGAAAGATATTTGAAAAGATCTAAAAGAATGGAGATAGGTACCATATTATGGTATTGGAAAACTCAATATCATGAGATGTTGATTATTTCCAAACTGATTTATAAATGCAATGCAATTCTGAGCAAAATCTCAACAGGGTTTTTTTTTTTTTTTTCCTCTCTTTCATGGTGGCACCTAAAAAACTAAATTTTCTATGGAAGAGTCATGAACCAAAACGGCCATGATATTCTTGAGGAAAAGTAGCCTGGGAGACTTGTCCTACCATATATTAGGACCGTTTATAATGTACAGTTAGAACCATAGCTAGACAAGAGTAAGTGTCCAATAAATGTGAGTTATTATTATGTTATTGTTTACACATTCTCAGTATTGATTACCTTTGCAGATATCCAAAGATAGCTTCTTTCCCCTAGTACTGGAACTTCAAAACAAATTCCCTAGGAATTTTTCAATTTTAAAATTCTACTTATTTGAGAGGCAGAGGGACAGTGAGAAATTATATATATAGGAGAGTAAGAGAGAGAGGAAGTTTCATCCACAATTCCAAATGCCCTCAATGGTTAGGTTGGAGTCAGGCTTAAGCCAGGAGCCTGGAACTGTCATCTAGGTCTCCTACATAGGTGGCTTATTCAAGTTATCACCACTGCCTCCCAGGGCAGCCAGAAGCTGGAGTCAGGAGCCAGATCCAAGTATTGACCCTAGGTACTCTGGTATGGAATGGGAGCATCTTACATGCTAGACTAAATGCCTGCACTTCACCCTGGGGAATTTTCAGATAGTAAGCCCTGGGTTATAGCCCAGATAATATGGCTCCAAAAAGTTGTGGAAGTGAGGTTTCTATTTCTTTTGGTTCTCTTGATTACTCCCCCCCCCCCCCTTATCTGAGTCAGAATGAAAAGAGAGTGTGTTGGGATGATGTCTAACTGTCAAGGAGTAAGGTGGTGGGAAGCAGCACCCAGAGAGCTGGGAAGGACTAAACTTGGATTTCTTGGGACATGCAAGAAGCAAACATTGTGGACAAAGTACCGAAGAAAAACCATTCGGCCCACAAAACTTTACCTATCACTTATGCCTCAAATGTTGTGGCTGGCATAAGTGATACAAAGCTGCATTGGACAGGTCCCTGTCAGTGAGGACAAGACTTAGCTGGAAAATATGAAATACGGGACGTCAACTACTAGGCAGAATGCAGTGAGAACAAGGAGGGCTGAAGGCCAAGCTCCGCAGGCGGAAGTGGAGGCGGTTTTCTCAGAGGAAGTATCCCTGATGCTGGACTTTGGTCGTTTGTGTTGTTGGTGGAGGAGAGGGCAGAGGCAGATCTCACAGAGGTGTGGACTTGGAGACAGGAGGCTTTTCCAAATGTGTTTTATTTTTATTTAATTTAATTTATTTATTTTGACAGACAGAGTGGACAGTGAGAGAGAGAGACAGAGAGAAAGGTCTTCCTTTTTTCCATTGGTTCACCCTCCAATGGCCACCACAGCCAGCGTACCACGCTGATCTGAAGCCAGGAGCCAGGTGCTTCTCCTGGTCTCCCATGTGGGTACAGGGCCCAAGCACTTGGGTCATCCTCCACTGCCTTCCCGGGCCACAGCAGAGAGCTGGCCTGGAAGAGGGGCAACCGGGATAGAATCTGGCACCCCGACCAGGACTAGAACCCGGTGTGCCAGCGCCGCCGGCAGAGAATTAGCCTAGTGAGCCACGGCGCCAGCCTCCAAATGTGTTTTAGAAATTAAACTCAACCTGTCGCCTGAAGCACCATCAGAACTTTATAACTATTGTTCCACTGCAAAGTGTACTGTTTATAAGTTTTAAATTCCTGTTCTTTTTTCCCCATGCTTTCTTTTTGAGTAACTAGTAGCCAAATGACCAGAACTTGGATCATATTGGGAAGGAGATGGAGAACCAGAGTATCCAGTGACAGGCTGGCTCCTGCATGTGAAGTAAAGGAGAATTCAGTGTTACACCTGCATTGATTTGTTCTATGCAAATGTGCGGGAATGCAATGGTTTTGTAATTCTGTGGTTCCACCTGTGATTTAGTATGGCGTTTCCTTCTGAAACTGTGTGGGCCTAGTAAATGTCAAGGCATAGCAGGCTGAAAATTAGTACAAATTTTGCAAGTGACCTTTTGTGAATTCGACTCTGCTTGGCATAGTTTTTCCGCACCTGATCACACAGTTGACAGAGTGGAACTCTGAGAGGGAACAAGTGAATTACATGGATGTATAAGTGCTGTTATCAAAGAAGACTGTGATGAAAGGTAGACTCTGTACAACTTGAATAAGCTCCATTTCTGGGAGGGGCTGCCTTTACGGGGAAGGCTATGTGGCCTCTGAAGAGTGGGAAACAGGCTCTGCACCTGGAAACATCAGGGAAAGGAGAGTCTGGGGTAAAGTCCACAGGAAGCACAGTGCTGAAAGCCACAGGTTGAGAACCCAGTGGAGAAAATCTCCCCTTTAGGTGTCTCTATTCCATAAAATCTGGAGTCTCTAACATGAATGCCTCCCTCTTGCCTTGTAGGGCACCCTAGGACCCAATAAAACTTGAAGATAGGGACAAAATGGTCAAGCTTTAGGTTGTTCAGGCAGTCATCTGAGTTTCTCTACAGATATGATCTACAAAGGACAGACACTCCCTATGGTACAAGAGTCCATGCCTGGGGACCATGGCACATGGGATATTCTCTTGACTTGAGGTCTCTAGACTTGGGAAGCAGTTGCTTGGTAAGCTATGGCTCATTTCAGGCAGAGATAATATTTGATTCAAAACCTGTGATGGTTTTTACTAATGATTCAAGCTCCTAGAGTTAGGGGGAGAAACATAAACCATATGGGAATAAGTAGAAAAATTGAACAGAAGGAACTATAAGTATGCAAATAAATCTTTATTGAAGTTGTTTGTATATTTAAAATTTCCCACATCATAAATTTATAAGCTCTCTAACATGCATGATGATTGTCCATAGGTTTACTACGTTTGAGATCTTGGGGAATTAATTCATTTGCTGGGTTAAGCACCAGCCTGCATGGATAAAGTGTTTTTCTGTATCTCTTGCCCTAATTTCTTATATTTTTTGCAGTCCAAGGATTCTGGATCTCTAAAGGATATTTCTGCTTGCTTAAAAGCCCATTATGTAAAATAAATTGGTTTCATTGCCTTTCCCCATCAAAATAAATAGTCCCTTGTACTTTAGATCCATCCCATTGTGGTAATCTTAACTGACTGTGTATCTTCTGATAGTTCTTCATCTAGGACAGCTCTACCTGCTTTTGTAGCCACTAGCCACTTGTGGCTATTTAAATTAACTGAAATCAACACAATGAAAATTTCTATTTCTCAGTCACACTAGTCACATTTTGAGTGTTCAGTAGCCACATGTGGCTAATAGCAACTAAATTGGATAGAGCAGATATAGAACATCTCCATTACTGCAGGAAGTTCAAACATTTCTCTTACATGTCTTGAGCTTTTTTGTCTACCAAGAAACCTGAGCAATTCCACAGTTTGCCTAGAATTTGACAATAAACACTCTAGGGTCTTTTCTCTCTGACTTCTCTGTCCTTGCACTGCACTTCTGAGTCACCCAGAATCCCAGTGTCATGCATGGGCCTTGTGGTCACCCACAGTCTCTGCCTCTGACACTGTGGGTCTGAGAATACTCTCGGCTGCCTTGCTAATTCTCACCACAGCTGTTCTTCAGTGGCACTGAAACCTCCAGTTCCTGGAGTTCTTCATCTGTTCTCATCTGACCTCTATCTTTCCTATGTAGCCTAGAATTTACCTTTGTACACTGCTCTTTCCACTATCCTAGAAGGTATCGGCTCTTAGCCTTCTAATACATCCCCTTAACTTCTCTGATCTCATGGTAGGTAAGTGGATCAGGAAATGGACAAAATTATATTCAACTGGGGTTAGGTCCTCTATTCTAGTGTTTCCTGAACCTTAGACCACAACCCACTGATCTACTGTGAACTCAATTTGGTAGAATTGAGAAATCATAGTAACATACATTTATGGGGTAAAATGTTATGTTTTGATATATGCATACAATGTGAAATGATCAAATCAAGGTGATTAACATATCTATCACCTTGCTTATCTATCATTTTTATGGTGAGGCATTTGAAATTTACTCTTAGTTACTTCAAAATATAGAATACATTATTTTTTACTGTAGTCACTGTAATCTATAATAGATCTCACAATTATTCCTCCTATCTTCCTAAAACTTTTTACCCTTGGATCAAAAATTTCCCATTCACTAGGGGCTGGTACTATGGTATAGGTAAAGCCACTGCCTGCGGTACTGGCATCCCGTGTCGGTGCTGGTTTGAGTCCTTGCTGCTCTATTTCTGATCCAGCTCCCTGCTAATGTGCTTGGGAAGGCAGCAGAGGATGGTCCAAGTGCTTGGGCTCCCACCTTTCTGTGGGAGGCCCAGAGGAAGCTCTTGGCTCCTGGCTTTGGGCTGGCTCAGCTCCAACCATTGTGGCCATTTGGCGAGTGGACCAGTGGATAGAGGATTTCTCTCTCTGCTTCTGCTTCTTCCTATCTGTAAGTCTGCCTTTTAAATGAATAAATAAATCTTTAACTCTGTAATTAATACACAATTATTCTTAAGTGTTGAAACTTAACTGAAAAGTGATCCCTGTTAAATATAAGAGTGGGGAATAAGAGAGGGAAGAGATGTAGAGTTTGGGACATGCTCAATCAGCCTTGCCCCAATTAGAGTTAGAAATGTGCCAGGGGATTCCAATTCGATCCCATCAAGGTGGCATGTATCAATGCCATCTCACTAGTCCAAGTGATCAATTTCTGTTCACAATTGATCATAATGATAGGACTAAGAGTCAAAGGGATCACATAAATAAGACTAGTATCTGCTAATACTAACTGATAGAATAAAAAAGGGAGGCCGGCGCCACTGCTCAATAGGCTAATCCTCTGCCTGTGGCGCCGGCACACTGGGTTCTAGTCCCGGTCGGGGCACCAGATTCTGTCCTGGTTGCCCTTCTTCCAGTCCAGCTCTCTGCTGTGGCCTGGGAGTGCAGTGGAGGATGGCCCAAGTGCTTGGGCCCTGCACCCACATGGAAGACCAGGAGAAGCACCTGGCTCCTGGCTTTGGATCAGTGTGGTGCGCTGTGGCCATTGGAGGGTGAACCAATGGAAAAAAGGAAGACTTTTCTCTCTGTCTCTCTCTCACTGTCCACTCTGCCTTTCAAAAAATAAATAAATAAAAAAAGAATAAAAAAGGGAGAGAACGATCCAACATGGGAAGTGGGATACACAGCAGACTCATAGAATGGCAGATGTCCTAAACAGCACTCTGGCCTCAGAATCAGCCCTTAAAGCATTTGGATCCGGCTGAAAAGCCCATGAGAGTATTTCAGGCTTGGAAAGCCAAGACATTGTGGAAAAAAACAAACAAACAAAAAAATGGCCTAAATGAAAGATCTCTGTGAGTGAGATCCCAGTGGAAAGAACAGGTCATCAAAGAAGGAGGTACCTTTCTCTGAAGGGAGGAGAGAACTTCCACTTTGACTATGACCTTGTCTAAATATGATCAGAGTCGGTGAGCTCAAAAGGCCTCCATAGCCTTGGCAACTTATGACAAGAGCCTAGGATGATTACTGATGCCATAAACAAGAGTGTCAATTTGTTAAGTCAACAACAGGAGTCACTGTGCACTCACTCCCCATGTAGGATCTCTGTCCTTAATGTGTTGTACATTGTGATTTAATGCTATAACTAGTACTCAAACAGTACTTTATACTTTGTGTTTCTGTGCTTGTGCAAACTGTTGAAATCTTTCCTTAATATGTACTAAATTGATCTTCTCTATATAAAGATAATTGAAAATGAATCTTGATATGAATGGAAGGGGAGAGGGAACAGGAAAGGGGATGGTTGTGGGTGGGAGGGAAGTTATGGGGGGGAAAGCCATTGTAATCCATAAACTATACTTTGGAAATTTATATTCATTAAATAAATGTTTAAAAAATAAATAAATTTTAAAAAACCAATAAAATGAAAAAAAAATCTTTAAAAAAAATTCTCATGGACTGCTTCCTTATGCCCCCATGCTCTGGTAACCATCACTCTGCTCTCTATTTCTAAGAGTTCAATTTTTTATATTACACATTTAAGTGAGATTATGCAGTATTTGTCCCCCTATGCCTGACTTATTTCACTTAATGTAATGTCTTTCAGGTTCATCTATGTTGCCACAAATAGATTTCCTTCTTTTTAAAAAAAATATTTTGCTTTATAAATTATCTTTTTAGAAGTAAAGGATTAAAACATTTCCAAAAAATTGATTTATTTGAAAGAGTTACAGAGAGATTTTCTATTTTCTGGTTCTCTCCCCAAATGGCCTCCATGGCCAGGGCTGGACCAAGCTGAAGCCAGGATTCTGGAACTCCATCTGGGTCTTGGGCCATCTTCCACTGCTTTCTCAGGTGTTTAAGTAAGGAGCTGGATGGGAAATGGAGCAGCTGGGACTCAAACTGGCACCCATGTGGGATGCTGGTACTATAGGATATGAGCTGGCACCCATGTGGGATGCTGATATCATATAGGTGGTGACTTAACCTGCTGCCACAATGCTGGCCCCTCATATATATATATATATATATATATATTTTTTTTTTTTTTGGACAGGCAGAGTTAGACAGTGGGAGGGAGAGACAGAGAGAAAGGTCTTCCTTCCATTTGAAGGAAGGACTGGAAGAAGAGCAACCCGGACTAGAACCCGTCACCCATATGGGATGCCAGTGCCGCAGGTGGAGGATTAACCAAGTGAGCCATGGCACCGGCCCCCTTTAATGCCATTTCTGAGGGACTCCCACAGCCACAGAGGTTGTCAGACTTGTTCTTGGTGACAGAGCCATTGATGCTGATGACAGGTACTTTCAGGATCCCAGTGGCTATCATCTTGCCTAGGTTGTGGACCCCAGTGTGTTCTTTGAAATGCCCTGTGTGCCTGATAGGCACCATGTGTACTTCATGTTAATGAAGGTGGTGGAGTCACCACTGTTACCAGAATCAGGTTGAGAAGCCTGTTATTAAAGTATAGTGTCTGCTTGATGCACCAGAGGCACCCCTTATATATTTTTGTCCTTCCTGGCACACAGTCGAATGCCAGGCTTGGCAATGGCCTCCGTTGCGTGATCTTGGGTGAAGACGTTGCAGCTAAACCGCTGGACCTCAGCACTCAGGGCACAATAATGATTGCAATAGAGATGGCAGTCTCCACAGTCAGGTCCAGGCAGCTGGCAATGCAGCCACCCTTCAGAGGCTTGGAGGCTGGGTACCTCTCCCTTGTGTGTCTCAAGCACAGCTGCTTATTCTATGTGATGTCCAGGGCCTCGTGTGCCTACTCAGACGGGCCTTTGTCCATGACTTTGTCAGAATGCTGATGATGTTTTTGCATCTCATGATGGCAAAAGGGGGCTGGGGACAGGCACAGGGTAGGTGATAGGGGACCCTATTCTAGCATTTTTAAGAAACCACCATACTATTTTCCTCAATGATTTTATTTTTTTCTATTTATTTTTTTATTTTCAATTTTTTTATTTTTATTTTTTAGCATTTTAAAAAAAACTTTTATTTAATAAATATAAATTTCCAAAGTACAACTTTTGGATTATAGCGGCTTTTCCCCCCATAACCTCCCTCCCACCCACAACCATCCCCTCTCCTGCTCCCTCTCCCATCCCTTTCATATCAAGATTCATTTTCAATTATCTTTATATACAGAAGATCAATTTAGTATATACTAAGTGAAGATTTCAACAGTTTGCACCCACACAAAGTATAAAGTACTGTTTGAGTACTAGTTATAGCATTAAATCACAATGTACAACACATTAAGGACAGAGATCCTACATGGGGAGTGAGTGCACAGTGACTCCTGTTGTTGACTTAACAATTGACACACTTGTTTATGGCGTCAGAAATCATCCTAGGCTCTAGTCATGAGTTGCCAAGGCTATGAGAGCCTCTTGAGTTCGCCAACTCCAATCTTATTTAGACAAGGTCATAGTCAAAGTGGAAGTTCTCTCCTCCCTTTGAAGAAAGGTACCTTCTTCTTTGATGGCCTGTTCTTTCCTCTGGGATCTCACAGATATCTTTCATTTAGTTTTTTTTTTTTTTTTTCCACAATGTCTTGGCTTTCCAAGCCTGAAATACTCTCATGGGCTTTTTAGCCAGATCCAAATGCCTTAAGGGCTGGTTCTGAGGCCAGTATGCTGTTTGGGACATCTGCCATTCTATGAGTCTGCTGTGTATCCCGCTTCCCATGCTGGATCGTTCTCTCCTTTTTAATTATATCAGTTAGTATTAGCAGACACTAGTCTTGTTTATGTGTTCCCTTTGACTCTTAATCCTATAATTATGGTCAATTATGAACTGAAGCTGATCACTTGGACTAGTGAGATGGCATTGGTACATGCCACCTTGATGGGATTGAATTGGAATCCCCTGGCACGTTTCTAACTCTACCATTAGGGGTAAGTCTGATTGAGCATATGCCAAATTGTACATCTCCTCCCTCTCTTATTCCCACTCTTATATTTAATAGGGATCACTTTTCAGTTAGATTTAAACACCTAAGAATAATTGTGTGTTAATTAAAGAGTTCAACCAATAGCATTATGTAGAACAAAAAAATACTAAAAGGAATAAAGTATTAAGTTGTTTCTTGACAGTCAGGACAAGGGCTGATCAAGTCATTGTTTCTCATAGTGTCCATTTCACTTCAACAGGTTTCCTTTTAGGTGCTCAGTTAGTTGTCACCGATCAGGGAGAACATATGATATTTATCCCTTTGGGACTGGCTTAATTCACTCAGCATGATGTTTTCCAGATTTCTCCATTTTATTGTAAATGACTGGATTTCATTTTTTTACTGCTTACTGTATAGTATTCTATAGAGTACATATCACATAATTTCTTTACCCAGTCTACTGTTGATGGGCATTTAGGTTGATTCCATGTCTTATCTCTTCAATGACTTTATTAATTGATATTCCCACTAACGATGTGGAAGAATTCTTTTTTTCTCCTTGCCAACCCTTGTTTTTCATCTTTTTTGATGAAAGCTATTTCATTATGGTGTGAGATAATACATCATTATGGTTTAATTTGCATTTTTCTAGTGGTTACTGACCCTGAATATTTTTTCATGTCTTCATTGACCATTTGTTTGTCTTCTTTTGAGAAATACCTGTTCATGTCCTTTGCCCATTTCTTTCTTTATTAAAAATTATTTTTATTGTACATGTTTATGGAGTACAGTGTGATAAGTCAACAAATGTATTCAATGTGTGAAAGTCAAAAATCAGGCTAACATTTTCATTTCTTTTTATTTTTAGATTACAGTAATGGTGATTATTTAGAGGTACAGTGTGACGTTTCAGTGCATGTATACAATGAAAACTAATCAGGGTAATTAATGTTTCCCTCTCCTTATAATTTTATGATTTGGATCTTGGGATTTTCTTCTATTTGCTGAGGAAAAATATAATAGGTTATGTGATCCATAGTCATCCCATTCTGCTATGTAATGCTAGAAACTTATGCCTTGCATCTGTGATTTGGTACATTATTCAACTTCCTTCTGACCTCTCCCCCATACCCTTCCCAGCTTCTAGTAATCATTATTGTAATAAGATTACCATATTTTTTACTTGTTAGTGAGTTTGAGTTCCTGCTTTGTTTTAGATGTCAACATATAGATCATATGTATGGTCTCCAAATATTTTCTCCCATTCTGTGTGTTGTCTCTTCATGTTGTTAATTGCTTCCTTTGATGTGCAGAGAACTTTAGTTTGATAATAATCCAATTTGTCTATTTTTGTTGCCTGTGGTTTTCAGGTCATAGCCAAAATACTGTTGTCCAGATCAATGTTATGGTGCCTTCTGCCTATTTCCTCCTGTTAGTTATACAGTTTGGGATCTAATGTTGAAATCTTTAATCCATTTTGAGTAGATTTTTATATATGAAAGATAAGGATCTAATTTCATTCCTCTGTATATGGACATCCAGTTTCATTAGCACCATTTATTGAAGGGACTGTGCTTCCCTCATTATGTATTCCTGATACATTTGTCCAAAATCAATTGATTGTACAAGCATGGATTTATTTCTGGGCTTTTTATCCTGTTCTGTTGGTCTATAAGTTTGTTTTCAAGCAAGTATCATGTTGTTCTGATTATAAGTTTGTTTTCAAGCAAGTATCATGTTGTTCTGATTATAATTGACTTATAATGAATTTTCAAATCAGACAATGTGATGCCTCTAGGTTTGTTCTTACCACTTAAGATTGTCTTGGCTATTTGGGGTCTTTTGTGGTTCCATATGAATTTCAGGATGTTTTTCTTCTGCTGTGAAAAATGATATAGGAATTCTGGTAGGGATTTCATTGAATCTGTAGGTTGTTTTGGGTAGGATGGACTTTTAAAAATGGACTTAGAATCTTGATTTTTAGTTTTCACTTGATTTGAAAGGCAGTGAGAAAGAGATTGATCTGATCCAGGGAGCTGGATCAGAAGTGGAGCAGCCAGGACCAGAGCTGTGACCCATATGGGATGCTGGCCTTGCAGGCAGCGACTTAACTCACTGTGTCACAGCACCCACTCCTCGCTTTTGCTGGTTCACCCCTCTAATGCCTGCAATAGCAAAGGATGGGCCAGGCTGAAGAAAAGGAGCCTAGAACTCTATCAGGGTCTCCCATGTGGGTGACAGTGACACAACTACTTGAAGCATCATCTGTTGCCTTCTAGCAGGTGCATCAGTTAGAAGCTAGTGATAGTAGTGAAGCCAGGACTTGAACCAGGCACTCTAATATGGGATGTGGATCTTCCAAGGGATGACCCAACTGCTGCACCAAATGCATGACCCTAGTATGGATATTTTATTTACTTATTTTTAAATTCCTATTTATTGATATTCATTTATTAGATTAGCACTATTAATTCCTCTAATCCTGAATACAGGATATATTTCCCTTTATTTGTGTTTTCATCAATTTTTTAATAAGTACTTTATGGTTTTTAGTATATAGGTTTTTTACTTTCTTGGTGAAATTCACACCTTATTTATTTTTGTTGCTACTATAAGTGGGATTTTCTTAATTTCCTTTTGGGATAGTTATTGGCATATAGATATGCTACTGATTTTGTTTACTGATTTGCATCTTTCAACTTTATAAAATTGATTTATAAGTTCTAGCAGGTTTTTTTTTTGTGTGTGAATTCTACGGGTTTTCTGTATATAAGATCAAGTCATCAGCAAATATAGACAGTTTTAGTTCTTTCCTGCTAGAATGCCTTCTGTTTCTCTTCCCCAGTTGTTCTGGATAGGACTTCTAGGGCCATGGTGAAAAGAGTGTTGGGAGTGGACATCCTTGTCTTGTCTCTGATCTTAGAGGAAAAGCTGTCAACTTTTTACTGCTGAGAAAATGTTTGCTACTGGTTTGTTATATGGCCTTTTTCTGGGTTGAGATACATTCCTTTTATTTATACCTAATCTATTGAGAGGTTTTTCTCATGAGAAGTGGGTTTCTGAAAATAGAATTGAGTAGAAAGCATTCATCTTTTGAGTTGTTATATGTAAATATACACAATAATTATGTATACAAATATTATGCAATATGTATTTGTACTAGGACATAATATGAAAGTATTTCCTAATGTAGAATAAAATATTTGACAACTACAGGCTATACCTCCAGGCCAGCAGTTCTTAAACATGTCCAACATTTTGAGTAGCTGTTTAAAAATTTCCCTCCAGTTCTCCCTCGCCACCTCCCCACCTCCTTTTTTTTTGCAAAAATATTTTATTTATTTGAAAGGCAGGGGAGTTACAGGGCAGGAGAGGGGGAGGAAAAGGAGGAAAGAGAGAAATTGGTCTTCTATCTACTGGTTCATTCCCCACAAGGCCACAACAGCTGGAACTAGGCCAGGCTGAAGCCACAGGAGCCAAGAACTCCATCTGGGTTTTCCATGTGGGTATAGGGTCCCAAGCACTTGGGCCATCCTCTGCTGTGTTCTCAGGTGCATTAGCAGGGAGCTGGATCAGAAGTGGAGCAGCCAGGACCAGAACTGTGACCCATATGGGATGCTGGCCTTGCAGGCAGCGACTTAACCCACTGTGTCACAGCACCCACCCCTCCTGCCCGTGCTCTCAGAGGGCTCTCTTTCCCCCCACATAGCATGTAGGGACCATCAGGTGAAAGAAAATACCTGGAGAAATCCTTCCTTTCCCCCAAGTTATACACATCGATCTGCCCCGTCTTCCGTGTTCTGTTCTGTCTTCTTGGAATAGTAGTGGAGCTTCCCACTCTTTAGACAACTTTTCAGGGACTTCATTAGACTTGTAGCTTCAGATACCATTTGTACTCTGGTTAGCTGTGTCTGTATCTCCAAACAAAAAGATCTCTAAAATGGAACTCATTGTTTCACCCACACTGCTATTCTGCCCTCCATCAATGGCACCCTCCGTCTATTAAGTCACTCTGTCAACTTAGGTGCCTTTTGGAATCGCACCCTCTTCATGTACACACTGCAGCCAAAGTCCGCTTGGCTACCTCTTGGACTCATGTCCTCTCTGGTGTCACTGCCCATGCTGGGTTCCTGTCCCTCTTTGTTTGCAAGATGGCAGCATCCTCCCCACTGAACTCTGTTTCTAATCTTGCTCCTCTAACTTTTTGCCCTATTCTACCATTGCCATGGCTTTCCTTTCTTGAAAATTGTAATGACATCATAGAAATAGACTCTAGGGGCTGCCACTGTGTTGCACTGGGTTAAAGCCCTAGCCTGCAGTGCCGGCATCCCATATGAGTGCCTGTTTCAGTCCTGGCTGCTCCACTTCTGATCCAGCTCTCTGCTATGGCCTGGGAAAGCAGTAGAAGGTAGCTCAAGTCCAAGGGGCCCTGCACCCATGTGGGGTACCCGGAAGAAGCTCCTGGCTTTGGATCAGTGCAGCTCTGGCCGTTGTGGCCATCTGGGGAGTGAACCAATGGATGGAAGATCTCTCTCTCTCTCTCTCTCTCTCTCTGTGTATGTAACTCTGCCTTCCAAATAAATAAATCTTTTCTTTAAAAAAGACTCTAACAGGTTTTTGTTGTAAAATAATTTTAAACAAAATAGTGGAAGAAGAAATGAAAATCTCTTCCCCCCCCCAATCTTGCCCCTTCCTGCAGAGGTAATCGTGTGAACAATTTGATGTGTGCTGTGGTTCTGAGGTCGAATGTCCCCCACTGTCCAGTGTGTTAAAGGTCTGATCTGCACGTGATGCTACTGGGAGATGCTGGGATCTTTAGGAGGTGGGGTCCAGTGAGGGTTCTTGGGTCACTAGGCATGTACCCTTAGAAGCTAGCTGTTTCTGTGACCTCTTGAATTCTGGTGGGAATGTTCTTATAAAAGCTCGAGCTGGGGCCTCTGATTCTCTCCCTGCCTCGTGCCTCACTAAGTGATCCTTTCATGGCATGGACCCCATCATCCACCATCTGTCATCTGCCATGGTCCCCTCACTGGATCCACATCTTGGCATGCACTGGGCCATGAGCACTTTTGGCCTCCTAAACCATTAGCTAGATAAACCTCTTTGCTTTGTAAGTAGCTTGTTTCAGGTATTTCATTGCAGTAACAAAACTAAAAGACATGAATATTTCTGGCCCTTTTTTCCTTTCCTTCACGTATGCCTATAGGTTCACAAACAAATTACAGAACTGGATATTTGCATAAATGAGTTGTACTGTTCACTGGAGTTCACTTTTTCTCTCAATGTACCTTAACATAAGGCAATATATTCTTGTCTATGTAATTATTCCAAACTACTATATAATTTTACATAGTATGGGTTTAATTTTCCTTTCTCTAACTAATGGATGCTTAGATTGTTTTTGCTTTCTGGCCATTGCTGACAATGTTGTTAAAAAATCTTTGTACAGGCCGGCACCGCGCTGATCCGATGGCAGGAGCCAGGTGCTTCTCCTGGTCTCCCATGGGGTGCAGGGCCCAAGGACTTGGGCCATCCTCCACTGCATTCCCTGGCCACAGCAGAGAGCTGGCCTGGAAGAGGGACAACCGGGACAGGATCGGTGCCCCGACCGGGACTAGAACCTGGTGTGCCGGCGCCGCAAGGCGGAGGATTAGCCTGTTAAGCCACGGCGCTGGCCTAAACAATTTTATTTTAAAAAATATTTATTATTTACTTGAGAGTCAGAGTTACAGGGACAGAGGGAGAGACCCAGAGATAGATCTACCACAGCTTGGTGCAATGGCCAGGGTTAGGCCAGGCCAAAGCCAGGGGCCAGGAGTTCCATCTGGGCCCCCCACTTTAAAATCTATGTTTAGTTTTAAACTTTTTAAGCGTATTCAATATAGTTCATAGATACAAATCTAAGAATGTAATGATATTCCATCCCTCACCCTGAGCTGGTGTGTCTTGATGGGAGGCAGAGCCTCCCTGACCTATAAAAGTTGCCCCTGGAGCTGGTGTTGGGGTGTAGCTGGTAAAACTTCCTCCTGCAGTACCGGGATCCCATATAGGCATGGGTTTATGTCCAAGCTGCTCTACTTCCAATCCAATTCCCTGCTAATGGCCTGGAAAAAGCAGTGGAAGATGGCCCAAGTACTCACGTGGCATAGGAACAAAGTACATAGCTTCTAAATTAGTAATAAATAAAGTAAATAAAAGGAAAAATAGACTGAGAAAAATATTCAATCCAAAATAATGCAAAAAAAAAAAGAAAAAGAAAGAAAAAGATTGGCACAGGTGCTGTAGTATAAGTGGGTAAAGCTGCCTGCAATGCAGGCATTCCATGTGGGCACCAGTTCGAGGCTCAGCTGCCCCTCTTCTGATACAGCTCTCTGCTAGAGTGCCTGGGAAAGCACTGGAAGATGGCCCAAGTGCTTGGGCCCCTGCACTCACGTGGGAGACCTAGATGAAGCTCCTGGCTCCTGGCTTTAGTTTGGCCCAGCCCTGGCCATTGTGGCCATTTGGGGAGTGAACCAGTGGATGGAAGACCTCTCTTTCTCTCTCTCTCTCTCTCCCTGTCTCCCCCCGCCCCTCTAACTCTGCTTTTCAAATAAATTAAATATTTTTTAAAAAGAGAAAAAGGAACAGAAAAGATAACATAAATAGAAAGCCTGTGACAAAATAGTAGAAATAAACCCAAACATACAAATATGTACCATAATGAGTGTAAATAGACTGAGGAGCAGATGGAATATATTATATGACTGAATAAAAATCTACCTATACACCATTTAAAAAGCATCTATAAAATAAATGGCTAGCTGCAGAATATATACAAAAGAGATGGCCTGCATCCTTCATTAATATCAAGAAACACGAAAGAATGATCAATGCTCCTGGTGAAAGAGACTAAAGAAACATGAGGAGAAAATGCAGGGCGTAGCCCTGGCCAGATAACTCAAGATTCCTGGGAATAAATGCTTACCTTCCCTGCTGTTGAGATTCAGGACTGTGTTGGCATAGTAGGTTGGTTGCACAATGGAAAAACTACATTCTTCCAGGAAGAGAAGTTATTTAACAGCAGAAAATAACTCAGTATAAAGGAAACAACGTGGACATTTCTGTAAACAGGAAGAATTTTTAGATAAAATTTAATATAAATTTGTGACTACTTAAAAAATTTAGAACTAGAAAACTTGCTTTGACAGATATGGACCCACTGTGAAGTGAGAGCGAGAAGGATGATGTGGCATTTGTTCAGGAATGGTCAGGACAGGATCCACTCCCACATGGACAATTTATGGCAAAGAGAAGTAGCGTGGCTGATCAATTAGGAAAACACACAAGTCCTCAATAAAATGGTGCTGAGAGGGGTATTCAACTGAAAAGAAATACATTGTTCCCTTATATCACATCACATCTAAGAATTCCAGATGAGTCAATGACGCAAATGTAATAGGAAAATCCCATAAAATCAGAAATATAACAAAGGAAGCTATATGTATGATGTCACTATAGAGAAGTATTCCTTAAACAAGACAAAAAAAAATACAAGCTATTACTGTAGGAAGTGGTAAGTTTCTTCTCTTAAATAACTGTTCATCAAAAGATAGCATTAAAAAAAAAAAGTCACAGAGTAGGAGAAGATATCTGCAGCATGTATAACCAACAAAAGACTGGTATCCACAACATAGAAAGAACTGTTGTTGACTCCAAGAATAACAAGGCGAAGAAAAAGTTCAGGGTCCAGCATTGTGGTATAGCTGCAACTGAGCCTGGGATGCCTGTAACTCCAGCATCCCATATCAGAGCCCTGGTTGGAGTCCTGGCTGCTCCACTACCAATTCAGCTTCCTACTAGTGAGCCTGGGTGCAGCAGATAATGGCTCGAGTACTTGGGCCCCTGCCACCCATGTGGGAGACCAGGATGGAGTTCCTGGCTTCTGGCTTCAGCCTAGCCCAGCCCCAGCCATTATAGCCATTTGAGGGAGCGAACCAGTGGACAGATTTCTCTCTCTCTCTCTCTCTCTCTCTCTCTCTCTCTCTCTTTCTCTCTCTCTAGTTCTATATTTGAAGAAAAAAAAATTTTTTTACAAGGGCAGAAAAACTTCACCTAGCAACATAGAGAACAATAATAGCTTTTACTTATATTTAGAACTGTAGTATTGCTGAGTCAGTGTTCTACCCGCTTGATCCCTTAAATTCACAGTGGTCAACACCAAGACCCACAGAGCTCAGGTATCTACGTGGCATGTCCTGCACCTCGCCACACTGCTTTCTGTTGAAGCTTTGCACTCCTGAGCCTGGGTCCATTTGGAGATCTGGGTCATCTCTCCCATCCAGCCCAAGCCCCTAGGCTTCAGAAAGATGGGTGTTGGTCAACAATGAGACCCCAGGTTGCTGGGACATTATCTTGTCATGTAGAACCTAAAGAAGTAGCCACTGAGTCCCAGCGGCTGGGATTTGCCTGCTCGCTCTTTGTTTTCCAAAGAGAAGCTTGTTTTCTCTCCTCTTTATAGACTACATTCAATGTGTCACTACTTGCATATTGAACACTTTGTGCAAATTAAAGAAAAAGTCACCTCAGGCGACTCTCCAATACAGGTTTATTGGATTTGATGACACTGCCAATCATTACAGAATGTAGGCTCTGTACCCCGGCTCTCATTGATCAAATAGAGGGTGCAGCTTTGAAACTAGCAAGGACCCTGGGACTGACCTGATGCTTTTTTTTTTTTTTCCCTTCAGCTTCTGACTTTTATCACATTACTAATGTTTGAGCGTCTGGACCCAGCTGGCTGGTTTAATCATCTTGAAGTACAAAAATACTATTAACACTGTTAGACATGATTTATCCTTTTCTGTGCCAACGGCTTCCCTCTGTTGGATTCATTCATTTTGTTTATAATGTTGCAATTACAAGTTTTCTTCTCCCAATACTTCTCTTTCTGGGTTGTTCAAAGTGAAGACTATGTTATCTTCTTTCTTTTATGATAATCTGTTGCTATGGAAATAGAATTTTCAAACAGGGATTAATGATCCAAGAATAATAAAGAAAGAGAATACTTTCTAATAGAAAATATGTGTCCAAGCAATCCCTTTAAACCAAACTGTCATACAAAAATTATACAATTAGTGATTGAGCACCATGTATCTAACAAGGTCTTAATTGATGCAGAGAAATATGAAGTTCATAAAATTGTGTCTTTGAAACTGAGGAAATAAGACATAGGAACACAATATGCAAACAATGTAGAACTGCATATGATTCTAGGTGTAAAAAATGTATTTGGAATCATAAAAGCAATTTTGAAAAATCAGAGGATATGAACCAAGGCAGATCAGGAACGGGTATGTGGTGAAGACACCAGGTGGGATACTCACATCTCATGCTGAAGTGCCTGGGTTTGAATCCTGGCTCCATTCCCAATTCCAGCTTCCTGCTAATACATACCCTAGAAGGCAGCAGATGATGGCTCATTTAATCAGGTTCTTGCTACCCATGTAGGAGACCCAGGTTGAGTTCCAGGCTCCTGACGTCAGCCTGGGCCAGCTCTGGCTGTTGGGGAGTGAACCCATGGATTGGAGATCTCTTAACCAATCTCTCTCTCTCTCTCTCTCTTTCTCTTTCTCTTTCAAATAAATAATTTTTTTAAAAAAAAAAGATAGATGGGACAAATGTGAGCAAGCACAGGAATAAAGCTCTAAAGCTGAAATCAGGAGTTGTAACATCCTAACCTAGAGAAGCGAGGTTCTCTCCAAGAAAAGTGTGGTGTGATCAGCATGTTGCCCAAGGAAAAGAACTTTATCCATTCATTCTGTGGTCATTCTTTGAGGGTCCTGGACTAAGTATAAAGGATGGAATAATGAAAATACAGAACCAATGTTCTCTTGGGTTGGGTCACCCAGATGGAGAGCCTGAGACACAGGTTTGAATGCACATGATATATTCAGAGGGTGCTCTAGGAGGTGATAAGGGGAACAGAGCAGGCCAGGGGAAGGAACTCGGCTACACTGTACCAGCAGGTGTCCAGCATCAGCCTAATCCCAGGGAGAGCTTAGGGCCTGAAGATTCTCCCAGAAGTTATTGTTGAGGCAAGCGGAAAGCTCTTTGTACTCCCCTGGAGGCTCCCCCTGTGGAAAGCAGGTGAGAGATTTATCAAATGAGTTCACTTTCCTTGAGTGTAGAGCAATTCTCCAGATGAGTGGGCCAAGTGGTTAGCAGGCAATACCCACAGCAGTTGAGGGGTGGGTGCCTTAAGTAGTGAACAGGACCTGAGGGGGGTGTCAGCTGTGGGGACAATATCTTCAAGGGACCAAGAGAGGTGCCTGCATTGTGACACAGTGGGTTAAGCCACTGTCTATGACACCAGCATCCCATTGAAGTGCTGCTTGGAGTCCTGGCTGCACCACTTCCGATCCAGCTCCCTGCTAACGAACCTTGGAAAAACAACAAAAGATGGATCAAATGCTTGGGCCCCTCTACTCACATGGGAGACTGGGAATGGAGCTAACTGGCTCCTGGCTTCAGATGAGCTCAGCCCTGGGTGTTGCAGCCATCTGGAGAGTGAACCACTGGATGGAAGATGTTTCTCTATCTCTGTCTCTGACTGTCTCTCTCAGTAGCTCTGACTTTAATCTTTTTTGTAAAAATTCAGATTTATACATAGGAAAGAAGAAAATTACCAAAAATTAATCTAATGAAAGAAACTATTCAATTTCTAACAAAAAGAATGTGTAGCAATATTAATAGTAAAATAAGATTCAAGATTGAAAACAGTAAATGGAACAAAGAATATATCGATAAAACATACAATCCATCATGAAGATTGACAACTCAGAGAAATACAAAGTCAAATTGGCAAACAATGAATGGCTACGTTGTGAGAAAACTGCTTAGTCACAGAAAATATACTCTCGAGTTATTAACAAAATTTGACATGTATAAGGCCATGGAAAAATTTCAATGAGTTACCCAAATGAGAACTATTATAAATTATATGAGCTGACCACATCACAACAAAAAGAAATGAATAGAGAATCAAAATACTTGTCAGCCCAAAATACTCTAAACATCTTTCTAAAAAATTCCAAGGACAAAAAAGGAAATCAAGCACACATTACTTAGAAAGGAGCAATGAAACATGGATCATGTATTCAGTAAAGATTTTTAGTTGGGAGCAATATATAAACCAACTGCAGCTGGCTTACGCAGAGACGGAGCTGATTAACTGGACATCGCTCGGCTCTCAGAACCACTGGCTTGGCAGTAGAACTAATTCAGAACTGCACACAAAGACCAATGTCCATCAGCAGGCCGATCTGGAGAGGACAATGCCACTGGTGCCACCAGGTGCCAGCTGCATCCTGCACTGCCCACCCTGCGGGAGCTCTCGCTGCAGTCCCACGAGCCTGGTCTCGCTGCCAATGCCACCGCTGTTGCCTTTGTGCATGCCCACTCTCAATTCAAACCCAGGGCAGTGTTTACCTGGGGAGCCAAACCATGTGTCTGTGTGCCATGTTTCAAATATCCTGACAGTCTTCTACCAATAGACATTCAGCAAGGGAAAATCTAAAGGACATATTTTATGCAGAAGAAAATTGATCCCAGATTGAAGATCCAGATAAAAAGAAATGATTTTTAAAAAAAGGGAGGGGTTTTTTAGAAAAATATTTATTTATTTATTTGAAAGGCAGAGTTATAAAGAGAGGGAGAGACAGAAAGAGATCTTCCATCCACTGGCTCACTCCTCAGGTGGCTGCAACTCCTGGGGCTGAGGCAGGCCAAGGCCAGGAGCATCCTCTGGGTCTCCCATGTGGGTGGCAGGGGCCCAAGGAATTGGGCCATCTTCCATTGCTTTCCCAGGTGCATTAGGGAGTTGGATAGGAAGTGGAGCAGATTTTTTCTTTTTTCCTGCATTCCTTTGGATTATTTGTTTTTCTCAGTCTATTTTTTCTATTTATTTATTACTAATTTAGAATCTATATACTTTGTTCGTATGCTTTTAATTGTTCTCCTGGACATCTTAGCATGCATACTTGGTTTATCAAATCCTAAAGTCAGTCGTATCATCCACTTCCCTAGCAATACAACTGTTTTAAAACATTTGAACTCTAATCAGCCCGTTGTTGACATGTATTTTTTTATTTTAAAAAATTGGTTTGAGAGGTAGACAGAGCAAGACTATATACTGGTTCATTTTCAAAATGACCACAGTAGCTCTGGAATGGGCCAGGTCAAAGGCAGGAGCTGGGAACTCAATCTAGGTCTCCTATGTGGGTGGCAGGAACCCAAATTCTGGAGCCATCACTGTTGCCTCAGAGGATCTGCATTATCAGGAACCTGGAGATGGGTATCAAGCCAAGGCAACCTAATATACTGTACAGACACTTTAATTTTTTTAATTTAAAGGAGGCAGTGACAGTGAGGGGATGGGAGGAGAGAAAGAAAGATTTTCCATCTGCTTATTCACGTATTCACTCCCTAAATGGCTGCCATGGCCAGGACTGGTGCTGACCAGTCCCAAGCTCCATCTAGGTCTCCCATGTGGGTGGCAGGGGCCCAAGCACTCAGGCCATCCTCTGCTGCTTTCCCAGGCACATTAACAGAGCAGCTGGGACTTGAACCAGTGCTCCAATATGGGATGGCTGCATTGCAAGAGGCAGCATAGTCTGCTGCACTGCAAGACCTGTCCCTTAATCTGCACCTGAACCACTAGGCTAAGCTCTTACCCTTCACTTTTTAAAAAAAATCATTTCTTTTTGTCTGGATCTTAAAGCTGGGGTCAATTTTCTTCTGCATGAAATATGTCCTTTAGATTTTCCCTTGCTGAATGTCTATTGGTAGAAGACTGTCCCTTTTGTTCATTTTGTCCATTTTTGTTCCATTTTCTCAAGAATATTTCACAGTGTATACAATTCTAGGCTATCAGTTCTTAAATTTTCTTAGCTCTTTGAATATGAGGGTACTTCAGAAAATTCTGGCAAAGTGAAATGAAAAGAATAGCAGATAAAATTAAAAAGGGGGCCAGCGCTGCGGCTCACTAGGCTAATCTTCCGCCTTGCAGCGCCGGCACACCGGGTTCTAGTCCCGGTCGGGGCACCGATCCTGTCCCGGTTGCCCCTCTTCCAGGCCAGCTCTCTGCTGTGGCCAGGGAGTGCAGTGGAGGATGGCCCAAGTGCTTGGGCCCTGCACCCCATGGGAGACCAGGAGAAGCACCTGGCTCCTGCCATCGGATCAGCGCGGTGCGCCGGCCGCAGCGTGCCAACCGCGGTGGCCATTGGAGGGTGAACCAACGGCAAAAGGAAGACCTTTCTCTCTGTCTCTCTCTCTCACTGTCCACTCTGCCTGTCAAAAAATAAATAAATAAATAAAAAGGGGAAAATGATCCAACATGGGAAGCAAGACACACAGCAGACTCGTAGAATGACAAATGCCCTAAACAGCACTCTGGCCTCAGGATCAGCCCTTAAGGCATTCATATCTGGCTAAAAAGCCCATGAGAACATTTCAGGCATGGAGAGCCAAGACACTGTGGCAACAAATGACCTACATGAATGATCTCTGTGAGTGAGATTCTGATGGAAAGAAGGGGCCATCAAAGAAGGAGGTACCTTTCTCTGAAGGGAGGAGAGAACTTCAACTTTGATTATGGCCCTGTCTAAATGATGTCAGAGTTTGTGGACTCAACAGGCTTCCATAGCCTTGACAGCTCATGACAAAAGCATCCTATGATCACTGACCTCGTAAATAAGAGCGTTGGGGCCTGCACCATGGCACAGTGGGTTAACGGCCTGGCCTGCACTGGCATCCCATATGGGCGCTGGTTCAAGACCCGGCTGCTCCACTTCCTATCCAGCTCTCTGCTATGGCCTGGTGTGGTGGAATGAGAAATATGGTGGAATGAGAAGGGCATGCCAAGATGGCTGCTGGCAAGCGAGCATCAGTTACTCAGAAGTGGCTTCGGAAACCCCCTGGGAAACTCCCTGAGAAACCACCTGGCAACAGAGCCTACCTGGAAACAGGCTGTGATTGCATGGCTTTGGAAACCACATGGCAAATGGAGCCTGCCTGGCAACAGGCTGTGATTGGTTAGGGCATAAACCACCCCTTGACTGGATTGGCTGCCTTGGCTATTTAAGCCGCTGTACCAACTGAAATAAATGAGTCTGTGGGCTGCTCGCCTCTGACCTGCTTTTACCAGACTCCCGGGGTCTGTGTGGTGACTCTGCGCCTCTTGCCCCCACCAGGCTCCTCCTCTCAGAACGAATCAACCTCAACAGCCTGGGAAAGCAATAGAAGATGGCCCAAGTCCTTGGGCCCCTGTAGCCACTTGGGAGACCCGGAAGAAGCTCCTGGCTCCTGGCTTCGGATTGGCGCAGCTCTGGCCATTGCAGCCAATGGAGGAGTGAGCCATCAGATGGAAGACCTCTCTCTCTCTCTCTTTTCTCTCTCTGCCTTTCCTTTCTCTGTGTAGCCCTGACTTTCAAATAAATAAACAAATCTTTAAAAAAATAAAGTGTCAATTGTTAAATCAACAACAGGAGTCACTGCACTTGTTTGCCATGTAGGACCTCTGCCCTTAATGAGTTATACTATGAAAATTAATGGTAAAACTAGTCTTCACACAGTATTTTCTACTTTGTGTGGGTGCAAACTGTTGAAATCTTTACTTACTATAAGAGTTGATCTTCTGTATATAAAGATAATTAAAAATGAATCTTAATGAAGAATGAGATGGGAGAGGGAGTAGGAGGTGGGATGGTTTGTGAGTGAGAGGGAGGGTATGGGGGAAGAACCGCTATAATCCGAAAGCTGTACCTATGAAATTTATATCTATTAAATAAAAGCTTTCTATTAAAAAAGGGTGAAATTAAAAGATAAGTTTATTTTTGGAGTAAAATAGTGTCTTCATAATATGTACTCCTATGAGCTTTCTGAAGACCCCTCAGATACTGTTCCATAGTCTCCACTTTCATTGCTCTTTGTTCTTCACTGAAGTTACTTGTCTGTTCTCTCTGTCTTACATTATTTTCTTTGTGTTTATCAGTTATAGTGTCTAGGCATGGATTTCTTCTTATTATTAAGCTTGAGATTCACTGGTTTCTTGAATCTGGAGGGAGCTGTCCTATTATTTCTGAAAAGATCTCAGTCATCATCAATCCAAATCTTTTTTCCTACTCTTTCCATCTTGTGTTTTTACAGCCTGGTTTAATGCAGCTGTTCTTGATCTCTCATTCATAATTTTTATCACAATCTCTCTATGTTGCCTTCTTGATGACTTATTTGGATCTATCCATTACATACTTCAGCTTTCTCTAACTGGTATGGTCAATTTTAAATTTTATTATATTTTTATCTAGAAATCGTTTATTTTTCAAAATTTGCTTCACCATTGCTGGTGTCTTTCTCTTCCCTTGTATTTTATCGTATTTTAAAAATATTTACTCATTTATTTATTTGAAAGGCAGAGTGAGAGAGGTCGATCTTCATCAGCTGTTTGTTTCACTCCTCAAATGGTCACAGCATCAGGGGCTGGGCCATTCTGAAGCCAGGAGTTAGGAATTCCATCTGGGTCTCCCATATGCGTGGAAGGGATCCAAGTACTTGGGTGTCTTCTGCTGCTCTTCAAGGCAAATTAGCAGGGAGCTGAATCAGAGTGGAGCAGCCAGGACTAGAACCTGCAATCTGATAGGGGATGTTGGGATTGCAAGTAGTGGCTTCACCCACTGATGTGCTACAGCTGCAGCCTTTCCCCCATATTTTAAACTACTTTTAAATTGATTTTGATATAAAGCTTTTTGGATGTATTTTTCCAAAGCTATCTTATTGCTTTTGCTTATGATATGGTTTTTCCGTGTGTGTGTGTGTGTGTGTGATTGTGGTCTGATATTTCTGGGAACTTCTTTTACACAAAATCTTTGAGATGGTGATAAATTTAATTCTCCAGCAAGGGTTTGAATTAGCTTCTGCACAGAACTTGGAAGAGCCACCAGCCGGGAACACCTTTAAACTGACTCCTTGGCTTGAGACCTGTTGGAGCTCCAGGGTAGTATGAATACAATCTACAAAACTGCTCGAAGACTGGCTGATGGATAAGCATGTTGAGAAAAGAGTGCCCTCTTGTCTAATGCTAAATTTCTAGGTGGACAATTTTGCTTTCAATTCCTTGGGAAGCTTTTCTTACTTGCCTCTTACACTGGAGGTGTGGCCAGCTGCACTCCAGCACCCACTCCCCTACCTCCATCCTGTGGCTTCTTAGAGTGGGGAAAACTGATGAACAAGTTCCCCTAAAACAAGGGTGGCTTCATTTCTCTGATTACCTCTCTGGGCTGTGACTTTCCCTGAGTTTCCTTCACTATTAGCCAGATATGTATTAAAAAATGTTTTCATTTTCATTTTATTTTACGCAGCCTTTTGTTTTCTGTAGGAAGACCAAGCAGGATACTTTATTCACCATGATGGAAATAGAAAGTCTGTGGATCAATGTGAAATTCTACAGGGGAAAAACCTTTTTAATTCTGAATAACCAAATAATATTTGGTAATCACAAAGTGCAATCTGACAATGCTTTTTACAGGAAGCTAATGATAACTGTAGCAAGCAAAAATATTGTAAATGTGTAAGTAGAAAGGCAAAGCAGTATTTGAATTTTCACAAAAACACAGACTTTGATTTTGACCATTTAATTCCTTATTTGTGTTGATGATTGTGTGATAGAAAGAGGTGAGGTTTGGAGGAGGTGAAATACTTTCCTGCCTTCCACTGTTCAAAGATTCTCGCACATCTTGAATGCGGGGATGGCAAGGGAGGGCGTTCATCATAAGCAGAGCTGACCTGGCTTTATCTTCCCACTGCTCCCCTCGTGGAGCGCTGGTACCTTGACCTCCAGCCAGATTTCACCTCCCGTGGACTCTGACCAAGCTCTTCGCTTTGCTACCTCGAGTCAAGACCATTGCATCGCTCATTCCTTGACTTGAGCTGTCTTTTTACCTTCTCACACCTATGCCTTCATTATTTCTGCAAAAAACAATTTTGGCAAGTAAGGTGTCTTTTCCATACTGACTTCCACCTCAAGATCTGTTTAGAAGGCATCCCTTCGAACCCTCTCAGTGACATGATGTGATCTTTCTTTGTTATCCAGAGCCTTTTAAAGCTCCCATGTTCGGTCTTGCATCCTTATCCTCCTCCATTTCTTTATCTTCTCTGTTAGAAGGTAAATCTCCTGGATGCAGAGACTCATATTTGTAAGTGTGTTCACCCCAAATGCCAAAATCAGTGTTAAATACACTGGATGTTGGCACTGAAAACCATAATGCACAATATAATAATAAAAACCCCTGTATTTAATGGATGAAATATACTGACTTGAATACAGAGCACTCTTCTGTTACTGGGTATGAAATTATGTGTGGTGATAATAAAAGTGCATGGGGAAAATGTTGTAGGATTTGTATGTAAACAGGATCTGGAAGCCTTGTATTATGCAGAAGAAAGAGGACGTAGGAGGGAGAAAAGACTCATTCATTATTATTAACCTTTTGCGTGTGTCTTTGTAAATGCAGTGAAGTTAAATTTTGCAGGATTATTATCATGAAAGAGAATTAAAGGAAATTCTTCTAAGATATAATTAAGCCTGGGCTAAATGCAAATTGCCTAGCTTGAAGTCACCCAAGAGTAGCTTAATTTTAACATGACAATTTTTCAAAATACTATTTTCTTATGTGAGGACCCTAGGGTGTGCAGGATCGTTTTGCAAATGCCATTTCTGTTCTCCCTGTCAGGGCTTTTGTGTGTTAAATGCCTTTGCCTTCTTATGAGACTACCAGTGGTCTCATGGCTGGGTGGTGCTACCTCTGCAGTTTTGCCTTTTTATATTTTTTAACAGAAAGTCTCCTGTATTTTCACAGACCTTTTAACTTTTTCAAAGCTGGACACACCTGTGTGAGTGCTCTCTCTGCCGTGTGGGCAGAGGGCTGGAGGAAACACCGCTGTGTAGCCACGTTTTATCTACTCTGTCACTGAGCCAGTTTTCAGAATGACTTCAGACCATCACCCTGGGGCTCTGCTCACTTAGTTTGTGCCAGATGCTTTCTTAATGTTTTATCGCTACCTGCATAATGACATTCAAATATGAAGACTTTAGTTTTACAACCCAGGTTTGGGTTCTTGAATCAAAACCTCATAAGACTGATTAACTTGCCCTTTTTTCAAATCACTTACTTCACCTAAACTAAATGTGTGAATTATACCAATGAGTATAATAATGCTATCCAAGAATTTGGGGGAAGAAACGAGGGATAATTTTGTTTCCATTTTCTTACTCTTTTTTTTTTTTTTTTTTTTGACAGGCAGAGTGGATAGTGAGAGAGAGACAGAGAGAAAGGTCTTCCTTTTTGCCGTTGGTTCACTCTCCAATGGCCGCTGCAGCCGGCGCATCTTGTTGATCCGAAGCCAGGAGCCAGGTGCTTCTCCTGGTCTCCCATGCGGGTGCAGGGCCCAAGGACTTGGGCCATCCTCCACTGCCTTCCCGGGCCATAGCAGAAAGCTGGCCTGGAAGAGGGGCAACCGGGATAGAATCCGGTGCCCCAACCGGGACTAGAACCCAGTGTGCCGGCGCCGCAGGCGGAGGATTAGTCTGTTAAGCCACGGTGCCGGCCTATTTTCTTACTCTTTTTTTGAAAAGATCTATTTTATTTATTTGAAAGAGTTAGAGAAAGGGAGAGAGAAAGAGAGAGAGACGAGGGAGGGAGGGGTCTTCTATCCAGTGGTTCACTTTCCAAATGGCCGCAATGCTGGAGCTGAGCCAATCCAAAGCTAAGAGCCAGGAGCTTCTTCTGGGTCTCCCATGTGGCTACAGCGGCCTGAGGACCTGGGCCATCTTTCACTGCTTTCCCAGGCACATTTGCAGGGAGCTGGATTGGAAGAGGAGCAACTAGGTCTTGAACTGGCACCCATATGGGATGCTGGCGCTGCAGGCTGGGGCATTAACCCGCTGTGCCACAGTGCTGGCCCCTTCTTACTCTTTTTAGCATAGAATTATTAATGCTTATTTATTTATGCAGACACATTTTATTCCATTTTTGCTTCAATATCATGTTTATTTTCATTTATTTGAAAGGCAGAGAGAGAGAGAGAGAGAGAGACAAAGACACACAGCTCCCATCCACTGGTTTTCTCCTGAAAACTTAGAACAGCCAGGGCTTGGCCAATCTGAAGCTAGGACCCTGGAATTCCATCTGGGTCTCCCAAATGGGCGGCAGAGTCCCAAATACTTGAGCCATCACCTGCTGCCTTCCAGGGTACACATCAGATTGAAAGCTGAGGAGCCAATACTCGAACTTGATACCCCAGGATGGAATGCAAGCACACCAAATGGTACTTAACTGTTGTGCCAAATGCCCCCTGCTTTTCCTCTTTTGATAATTCCTGTATAAATTTTTCAAAAAGTAAACCATTTCACTCTACATTTGCAGAGCCTTTTTCTTTCTGTTAACCCAAGATGCACCTGTTCTGCTGACTTTCTTAGGGTCTCTCATACAAATGTAGTGACCTGGAGCTTTGACCAGTTGCATGATCCAAGATAACACTACCCTTACGTTGCAGAAGCTGGGACCCTCAGCAGAGTATTTCAGTTCTCTATATGACTACTTCAGCATCAGAGGCCAGGAATCTTACATGACACTCATAGTAATTCTAAGTAGGGAAGTCCCAGTGTGCACGTACTCTCTAAGCCCTGCTTGTGTTGCATCTGCCCATATTGTTGGTCAAAGTAAGTTACATGGCTAGGTGCAGGGTCAGGGGGAAGGGGACAATGCTGGAGGCTTGATTTATGTAGGACCATTAAGGTAACAGTATATATATTCTGTCAAATGTAGCAGTGTATGGAAAATTATTATTATTTTTTGACAGGCAGAGTTAGACAGTGAGAGAGAGAGAGACAGAGAGAAAGGTCTTCCTTTTTCCATTGGTTCATCCCCCAAGTGGCCGCTAAGGCCGGTGTGTTGTGGCCCACGCACTGCGCCAATCCGAAGCCAGGAGCCAGGTGCTTCCTCCTGGTCTCCCATGCGGGTGCAGGGCCAAGCACTTGGGCCATCCTCCACTGCACTCCCGGGCCACAGCAGAGAGCTGGATTGGAAGAGGAGCAACCAGGACAGAATCCGGCGCCCCAACTAGGTCTAGAACCTGGGGTGCCAGCGCCGCAGGCGGAGGATTAGCCTAGTGAGCCCCGGCGCCAGCCTGGAAAATTATTTTTTAATTTAAATTTTAAGTTATTTTTTTAATAGATTCAAGGTGATTTGTAGACAATTCTAAGAATGTAATGATATTCCCCTTCTTCCCTTCCTCTCACACCCTCTGTCCTTCTCCCTTTGTCTTTTTTAGTTTTTGAGATAACATTTTAAATTTACATTACAGTAAAAAGCCTTAATAATTCATCAAATAATAAGTTGAACAAGTGAACAGCAAAAGGTCCTAGTTTATATTTATTCATTTATTTATTCACTTATGTATTTATTTATTTTTGAGATTTAAAAGCAAGATTTATTAGAGTCAGAGACCTCTAGCCAGGATAGCATGGAGAGAGGCTTTCAAGCCTTGAAAAACTCAAAGGGCTTGTCAAGGGCACGGGTAAGCATGATTTTGGAAACAAACAAGCAAACAAACAAACAAAACTTGACAATCAGATTGACATTCAGTTACAAGGCGGGGACAAAAGACCTTATTTGCAATTCTTTCTCCTGTTTGGCTTGCTCACAATAAAACAAAAGAGCCACACTAGGGTGGGATACCTAATTTGTTTTCAGTAAACTGGGAGCACTCCCTTGCTAGTGTCATGATAAGATAGGAAGCTCCCAAGGAGTGGGCTGGCAGGCACTTCTGACCTTGCTAAGGATAACTTGAGGGAAACATTTTCCACCCTCAACTTCCACTGACTGCCTATTAACCCATCTAACTCCTCACATTCCTCCCCCCCACCCCCCCAAGAAGAATGGACCGTAACTTGTTATGGGGACTGGGTGATGATTGCTCTGGTCGCTTCATGCTGAAAAGGGGCATCATTGGAATGATAGTCAAGTGAGGGTTCTATCAGGAGGTGGCTTCTCCAGGGGGAGAGCAGTGCCAGCTTGCAGAAACTGCTTCTGTTACCGGAGAAATTGCAGGGTTCTTGTCTTCGCGCAAGAAAGAATTCAGGCGTGAGACAGAGAGTAGTGGGAGGTAAAAGTAGCAAAGTTTATTAGGGTAGGGACATCCGTAAAAACGGATGGGCACCTCTCCAGACAGGGCCTGAGAGACTGGGGGGGGGGGGGGAGGGAGGAGGAGGTTTGAGTGGAGAGGTTACACCTGACCAGGCCAGGCGGGCGGCTCAGCAAAGATGCAGAGAGCTGAGCGCACAGTCCAGTTGAGGCTGGGGGTTTTTAAGGAGATGGGTCTTGCTTCCCCACCTCTGCTCCTCTTGGAACAAAGGGCTTTTTGGATGTAAATAGAAAAACTTCTCTTGAAGGTCTGAAACAAAGGACTTTATGGATGCAAATGTTATCAGACCGGAGGAAGGGAGCAGGGTGTTTGAGATGCAGATACTAGGCTGCACCTGGGAGATTGTGGAAAATTTATCAGGCAGGAAGCAGGAGGGGTGAGGGCCTCCACCTGGCAGGTTATCTTGTAGAAGGGGGCAGGGCAGGCAGGATGCGAAATCTGGGCTTCCCCTGAAACATTGTTAGGATGACTTTGAGATGCAGATGCATATAGATGTCTTCTCTTTAGGCCTGTCACACACACATAAGCTCATAACTGACTTCCTACCTAACACTTCCAGCTAAGATTTTGTGTGCATGGCCATCTAGAATTTCACTGTTTCAAAGTCTAGAGAAAATGCATCTAACAAGCAGTTTAAATTCACAGGGTCTAAAGCAAAGGACAGAGTCATTATTAGAGGACCTAAGAAAGGTGCTATCTAAACCACGAACAAGTTTTCCCATTGAGAAGCAAATAGAAACTGACAAAAGGGGCTTGATAATAATCAGTTGGGTTTAAGGCCTTAGCTGTTTGTCCGCTAGTCACATAGCACTAATGCCCAATAGACAAATATAGCTAATGTAAGGCTGCCACAAAACACACCAAATACTGGAGTAAGGGAAAAGGTTTATTGGAGGAAACCCAACAGACCAGAGGGAAGGGGTGAAGAAGGAAAAAGAGGGAGAAGGAGAGTATAAAAGAGAGATCCAGAGAGAGGTCAAGAGACAGAGGGAGACAGACAGAGAGATGGAGAGAAAGAGAGCCACATGTTCAGGAGCAGATTCTTTTAAAGCTTTGTGGGGGAGGGGGGTAGGCAGGGAAGTAGGAGCAGCAAATCACATTAGGATGGGGGTTGAGCTTGACCCTGGTGGTTGGGCCATGTGGCCACCTGGCTTCCAGCAATGGTGGCAGAAGCTAGAGCCTAGGATGGTGTCAAGATGTAGATCGCACCATAGATAAGACTGCTCCATTTTACTAACAGCTAGTGGTTACAATATTTAAAAGTGTAGAATTAAGGCCGGCGCCCCGGCTCAATAGGCTAATCCTCCACCTTGCAGCGCTGGCACACTGGGTTCTAGTCCCAGTCGGGGCACCAGATTCTGTCCCGGTTGCCCCTCTTCCAGGCCAGCTCTCTGCTATGGCCCGGGAGTGCAGTGGAGGATGGCCCAAGTCCTTGGGCCCTGCACTCCATGGGAGACCAGGAGAAGCACCTGGCTCCTGCCTTCGGATCAGCACGGTGCACCAGCCGCAGCGCGCCAGCTGCAGCGGCCACTGGAGGGTGAACCAACGGCAAAGGAAGACCTTTCTCTCTGTCTCTCTCTCTCTCACTGTCCACTCTGCCTGAAAAAAAAAAAAAAGGGTAGAATTAGAACATAGCAATCATTGCAGAAAATTCTGTTGGACAGTTCTAGTGACTCTGTCTACTCTTTTCCTTGAATCACATCTAGTTCTGTTAGGTCTTCCTGACTTAGTGTCTCCATCTCAGGTCTATAACCACATCTTCCATTTCCCAGAGAAGCAATTCATGGCATGCATGATGTTTCAGGACCATGGACAGCGGTACACATGGTTATCCATCCCCTCTAAGTTTTAGTCATGCTGTAAGAAAGGAAGAAACCAACAATAACTGGTTCTAGTAAGGAATCCAAGACAGTAAATGATGTTGGCACAAGGGACTTTTACATATGCTAAAACTTCTCCATAATCCTATAGCTCAATTATATTGACTTTGGCCTCTGCCCATCTCATCTTTGTTCCCAAAGAGAAATGTGGATAAGGGAACCTTGGCTGTCATTTAGAATATCACACACACACACACACACACACAAGAATATATCACTAACAAATGCCATGCACATTGATATGGGACAGTAAGGTAGATTTAAGTATAGAAAATTAAAAGTTTATATTCCTTAAATAAAAGGTTTCTTTGGAAAATAAAAATGTTAAGCAAGATTAAATTCTGGGCTGCCACTCATTTTATGTAAACACAGAAATGTTATTTAACCTGAGTGTTAATTTTCTGATCTGTAAAATAGCTATAATAATGCTATGATAATAATTTAATAATAATAATACAAATGATAACCTAGTAGACATCCAATACATATTAAATCTTTTTCCATTCTTGGTCTAAGTTGAGCTTCATACTCCCTAATTTGGCCAGCCCAAATTAGGTGATGGCACCCCGGGTTTAGTCCTGGTCGGGTCACCAGATTCTGTCCCAGTTGCTCCTCTTCCAGGCCAGCTCTCTGCTGTGGCCCGGGAGTGCAGTGGAGGATGGCCCAAGTGCTTGGGCACTGCACCTGCACGGGAGATCAGGAGAAAGCACCTGGCTCCTGGCTTCAGATCAGCGCAGTGTGCCAGCTGCAACGGCCACTTTGGGGGTGAACCAATGGAAAAGAGTCTACTCTATCATGTGGTGTCTACACTTAGGGGCAGAGATGACTCAGTAGGTCCTTTTTTATTGTCTGTCCACAGGTAGGGTTTAGTAGAACTATGTAAATTTAGAATTTAGACAAACTTGGGGGTGTCCCAGAGATCTGTGGATGAAATTCCAAATAGTTATCTAGAGTTGGAATATCACAGCAGGTTTTCCTCCTTCCTTCCTCCTCCACTGCCTCTTCCTCCTCCTCCTCTTCTCTCATTTCTTTCTTTCTAAATCTCCCTTCACTTCTTTGTCTAATTTCCTTTGTCTAATTTCTCTTTTCTTTCTTTCTCTTCTACCTCCTTCCTCTTTATCTCTTACTCCTCTTTCTTCCTCATTTTCTTCTTTCTTTTACCCTTTCCCTTCTGCGTCTGTGAGAACAGCTATATGAACAGAATAGCAGTCTTCTTCACTGGAGCTTAGTGAGTTTCCACAATGTCATGCTTTTAAAAAATTTCAAATTGTAATGCACCAACCTAGAATATAGATGGTCATATTATTTTCCAAAGATACCTCTTTTACATAAAATTCTGGTGGTTTAAACTGATTACAAGAAAATGAGTTTGAAATTATGCTTCAGTTCCTAGTGGATATATAATATTCAATATCTACAAGTAGCTTCTAGTCCAGAACATTTGCCCCCATCAGTCCTTGTATTATTGTACAGTGGGTACCTACATAGAATAAATCTATGTTTTAACTAACATGAGGCAGAAAACACTCCTTTAGAGTAGAAGCCTTTTACCAATTATTATTACGGTATTTGGGAACATTACAAATAGACTAATTTACAGCAGGCATAGCTGTGTTAAAATTGTTTTTTTTTTTTCTTTTAAATTTTTAACAGGCAGAGTGGACAGTGAGAGAGAGAGAGAGACAGAGAGAAAGGTCTTCCTTTGCCGTTGGTTCATCCTCCAATGGCCGCCGCAGCCGGCGCACCACACTGATCCAAAGGCAGGAGCCAGGTGCTTCTTCTGGTCTCCCATGGGGTGCAGGGGCCCAAACACCTGGGCCATCCTCCACTGCACTCCTGGGCCACAGCAGAGAGCTGGCCTGGAAGAGGGGCAACCGGGACAGAATCCGGCGCCCCAACCAGGACTAGAACCCATTGTGCTGGTGCCGCTAGGTGGAGGATTAGCCTATTGAGCCGCGGCGCCGACCTTGTTAAAATTGTTATAATGGGAAAATATCGCTTGGAATAAATATGTGTCATGACTAAACCCTATCTGATGTTTTTTGCTTAGGCAAATGATTGGAAATTCTATTTATGAGCCTATTTACACTTCTGTTGTCAAAATGAGCGATTCAGTCTAAGTGAGAGTTTTGCCCATGTTCATTACCATCATTGCCCGCAATTAAATTTAAGTGTTTTTGGGTTGCCACAAATCTTGATTTTCATGGCAAAACACAACTCAATTTTTATGGGCCCCAAATTTCTTACCAATAGTCCAATATTTCCTTAACTAACAATTAACAAAATGTCTAAAAAGATATTTGTGTTTTAATAGATTTTATTAACTACTGAATACATACAAAAGTAATGTATCCTATAGGTATAAGTAAAGACAATATACTAAACCTGAAATATCCACCATCAAGAAACAAAAAATATACACACATTTTGAAAAATTAAGTCTGCTTTTGTAAAGATAATGTATCAGGGGCCGGCGCCGTGGCTCACTAGGCTAATCCTCCGCCTTGCGGCGCCGGCACACCAGGTTCTAGTCCCTGTTGGGGCGCCAGATTCTGTCCCGGTTGCCCCTGTTCCAGTCCAGCTCTCTGCTGTGGCCAGGGAGTGCAGTGGAGGATGGCTCAAGTGCTTGGGCCCTGCACCCCATGGGAGACCAGGAGAAGCACCTGGCTCCTGCCATCGGAGCAGCGCGGTGTGCTGGCCGCAGCGCGCCAACTGCAGCGGCCATTGGAGGGTGAACCAACGGCAAAAGGAAGACCTCTCTCTCTGTCTCTCTCTCTCTCTCACTGTCCACTCTGCCTGTCCAAAAAAAAAAAAAAAAAGATAATGTATCACATGGTACAAATTCAACATGTACAAAAGAGTATTCATTAAAAATAAGACCATTTTTTCTGTCTCTGGTTTGTAAACCACTGCTTTATTCTTTTTTATGGCTTCATAGTATTGTACTATATGTATTAAATGGCATTTATGTGGCTTGTTACCTAGTGGTTTATAATTAGTGTTGTCTAAATTTTACTTTTACAATAAATACTGAGATGACAAAAAAAAAATTGTTATAATCCAGAAGCTGTATTTTAACTGATATATGTGTAAACATATATAATAACATAGAAACAATGAAAGATCTGGATTTAAATCCTCATCAGGTTTTCTGCCAGCAATGCAGTTTGGAGAAAAATATCCAACTTCTCTAAAGCCTGAAGTCCTCAAATACAAAGAAGGTAATTCCTACACTTGCATGAATGTTGTAGGGGTTTGGGATTCTAGGCAACACCTGGCGCAAAAACAGACATTTGGTAGAAGGGAATTTTTTATGTGTTTTATTTTAATACAAGTCTATAAAAGTAGAAATCACATACAAAAATACAGATTACTCTGACATGTTGGCAAACTAGCTTATGGCTGGACTTGAGTTTGAAGTATAGGCACTGTCACTGGGGGCATCTGGAAGTCAACGTCCAACCAGATCCTGTCACCAGCCCTTGTCACTAATCTGTAAACAATAATTTCAAGTAGTATTTAGCACTTTTGAACTACTAAGAAATTGAAGCATACTCATTCCCTGTGTAACACTACTTTAAAATGTTCTTCCTTAGGTCTGAGCAGATAAGGGCACTTCATACTATTTTGTCTTTTTTTCTAATGGTCCTTTATAGTATTTGTTTGAAACTATCTACTTTATAAGGTTATTGGACCTAAAGTTCTGTAAGAACTGCATGTTCCTGTAAATCAGAAATACACACTAGAGCAGAAACGTGGCATACCGTGTCAGAGCAGTAAGCACTACTTGCACCTACGTAAGAGGTAAGACTCAGGTGTTGGAAAAAAAAAGTGATTTCAAAAATTGAAAAACAGGTACAAGGAAACAAAAAGATCAAATCACAAAAAAATTAACAGATGACCTCCCCATATGTGAAAAATGCAATGGAAGTGCCAAAAACCATCATTTCTATTAACTTTTTTAAATCCAGCTTTTTAAATGGTAGAAGGGATTTTATGTTACTCTAATTTCCTTGTCTCTAGGAAAAATTCAGAGAATCTAGTATTATATTAATAATAATAATGAATATTAATAGGGAATCTTATTGAATTTTTTTAAATGCAAACATAAGCTTGCGTAGGATTATCTTGATTTCATTTCTTGCTTTGAAGATAATTACTTTAAGAGAAATCACTTGATTCTGCAGTATAGTATTTTAAAATAAAAAAGCAATGGAATATGTTAAGCTACCAATTTTCTGAAGTTTCACAATGGGAGGAAATATTTTCCTTTCAAATTTCTTTGAAAACATGATTTTTCTTACCTGATGTATAACTCACTGTTTCATTTTGATCTGACAAGAATGTACCCTCCAGAGAATTAATTTGAATTTGCTTTGTTTTGACTTAATATGTTACCTGCTAAAATGACTAGAAGTAAAACCTGGGCTCTGACATGAGGGGACAAAGTTGTAATTTGATGTGCTTTTTCTTCTGTTATTTTGACATTAACTTATTGTTAAAGAAGAATAAAACCCCAGAAAGTCTTTCTGCTTTGCTTTTATGCCATCAAGCAGAAATAAAATATATTTTACTTGGATTTTCCTAGTTATTGTTTTTATCTCCTTTGTGGAGGTGGAAAACTTTAATAATTTTAGAGGTCTTTGAACTCTATTTCCTTTAGTGTATATATATCATAAAATAGGATGATTATTAAAATACTGTCTATCTTTCTAATGATTTTATCTTTCTACCCCAGGGCAGTGAAATTTCCCTTCCTCTTTCATTACACTTATCTTTAATATCAAGCTACAAGCACAATTTGCTCTCCTTTGTACATGCCAAATACAGACAAATCTGTTCACAGTGGAGACTGATTAATCTTTCTATACAGGTAGATGATTCTTTTTTTCTTAAAGCAACATAAAATAATGAAACATAAAGGAAAACTCGAATAAAATGTATACCTTAATAAGTTAAAAATAACAATTTTTTCATGGAGTTTCATTAAAAATAACCTTTTTGTGTAGCATATTTTCAAACACATATTGAGCAGATTTCTCAGGTATATTAATGGGCTTTTGGAGTTAGCTGGTCAGCACAGGAGCAGGGGCATCAATCAAGTTAGTTCACCTTGCCGGGTCACATAGGCATGAATGATGGAAAGGCAATTGACAGGTAACTGCAGTGTGGCAAAGTGGCTGTGGATATGGAAATGTGTAGGAGGACCACTGAAAGAGTTGTCTGTATTTAGTTAGAAAAAAAAAAAAATAGGGGCCAGCACTGTGGTGCAGCGGGTTAACACCCTGGCCTGAAGCACTGGCATCCCATATGGGCACCAGTTTGAGGCCTGGCTGCTCCACTTCCGATCCAGCTCTCTGCTATGGCCTGGGAAAGCAGTAGAAGATGGCCCAAGTCCTTGGGCCCCTGCACCCACGTGGGAGACCAGGAAGAAGCTCCTGGCTCCTGGCTCCTGGCTTTGGATTGGCCCAGCTCTGGCCCTTACAGCCATCTGAGGAGTGAATGAGTGGGGTGAAAGACTTCTCTCTCTCTGTGTAACTCTGACTTTTAAATAAATAAATAAATCTTTAAAAAATACTGAAATAAACTGCCCAGGTTAAGGGAGGGAACTTTATGATATTCTGGATGCGCTGTGTGCTCCTGTCTTATCACATCCCTCTCTGCCTGGCTGAATTTCATGTCATTGCACCTTACTTCTTCCTGGCTTTAATTCCCTTTGTCTTTCAATTAGTAGAGTGCTATCTTTTTCTTTCTATTTTTTAAAAATTTATTTTATTTATTTGAAAGCATTATAGAGAGAGGTAGAGAGAGAGAGAGAGATCTTCCATGTACTGATTCACTCCCCAGATGGCCGCAACAGCCAGAGCTGCGCTGATCCGAAGCCAGGAGCCAGGAGCTTCTTTCAGGTCTCCCACATGGGTGCAGGGGCCCAAGGACTTAGGCCATCTTGTACTGCTCTTCCAGGCCATAGCAGAGAGCTGGATCGGAAGAGGAGCAGCCGGGACTCGAACCGGTGCCCATATGGGATGCCGGTGCTTCAGGCAAGGGCATTAACTCGCACCACAGGACCGGCCCCTCTTTCTTTCTTTTTTAAATAAAAGATTTATTTATTTGAAAGGCAGAGTGAGAAAGAGAGAGAGAGAGAGAGAGAGAGGGAGAGAGAGATGGATGGAAGGAGAGAGGGAGAGGGATCTTCCATCTGCTGGTTCATTCTCAAAATGGCCTGGGCAGGGCCAGATTGAAGCCAAGAGCCAGGAACTCTATTCAGGTCTCATGTGAGTTGCAGGAGCACAGGTACTTGGACCATCTTCCACTGCTTTCCCAGGCATATTAGCAGGGAGCAGCTGGGACTTGAACCAGCATTCCAACATTCCAATACGGGATGCCAGCATTGTAGGTAGCTGCTTCATCCGCTGTGCCACAACACCTGCCCCAGTGTTATCGTTTCTGTTTCTAAGCTGTATACAAGACTCACACAGGTATTCATCCATGCCTTGCTCCTTTGCCCCAGTAGTAGATTTTAGAGATGGGTCCTGTTGATGATACCTGTGGTTGTAGGTCTTTCATTTTTATTGCTAAATATTATTCCAATATTTGGACGTCCCATAATCTAGCTGCGGGATCTGTTGATTGGCATTTGTATTACTTCCTGTTTCTTTGGTATTACTGATGATATGGATATAAACATGTGTATGCCTGTTTCCTCATGTGCATGTGCATGAATGTCTCCATGGAATTTATGGGAAAACTGGGTCATACAAAATACGCTTTCCAATAAGTGTGTCCCAGATTGGTTATGATAACTGTGGCAACTTATATTCCCACTAGCTGTATAGGAGAGCACCTGTTCCTTCCCATCCTTGCCTGCCTTTGTTTCTCCACTACTTTTGTGATGTGAAACAGATTTAGAGCCCAGTGAACCTGAGTTCAAGGACAGGTTATAGCATGATATCTTGGGCTAATAATCTCAGTGTGCATAGATTTGTTGGTGATGATTAAACAATACAATGTATTAAAAGATGCCTGAGTTTTCCCATTAGGGCTGCTATAACAAAACACCATAGAATGAACAGCTTATAAACAATGAGAATCTATATCCCACATTGGGTGTTTCGACCAGTATTTAAGCTGCTGGTTCAGACACCTGCATCCCATAGCAGAGTGTCTTTGAGTGCCAGGTTCTCTCTCGATTTCTGGTCCCTTCTAAAGCACAGCCTGGGAGGCAGCAGGTACTGGTTCAAGGACTTGGGTCCCTGTCACCCACATGGGAGACATAGATTGAGTTGCTGGCCCAGCACCAAACATTGTGGGCATCTGGGGAGTGAATCAAGAAATGAGAGCTCTTTTGGCTATTTATCTCTTTCTGTCTCTGTGCCTCTCAAATGAATAAAAATAACACATGAAAGCTAAAAATCAATGTCTTATAGTGTTTAAAAAAAGAAAGAATGAACAGAAATTTATTTCTTATGGTTTGGATGTCGCAAAGTCCAAGATCAATGCCCCAGCAGATTTGGTATCTGGTGAGGGATTTCTTTCTGGCTCATAGTAAATAGCATCTTCTTATTGTGTCCACGTAGTAGAAGGATTGAGGGGGACCCATCCTGAGCCTCTTTTATAAAGGCACTAATTCCATTCACCTCCAAAATCCCTCACCTCTTTTTTTTAAAAAAAATATTTATTTGAAAGAGTTACAGAGAGAGGGAGAGACAGAGAGAGGAGAACTTCCATCTGTTGGTTCACTCCCCAAATGGCCGCAACAGCCAGGGCCAGGCCAAGCTGAAGCCTGAAGCTTCATCTGGGTCTTCCGTATAGATAGTAGGGATGCAAACACTTGGGCCATCTTCTGCTTTTTCCAGGTCCTTTGCAGGGAACTGGATCAGAAGTGGAGCAGCTGGGACTTGAACTAGCACGCATATGGGACGCTGGAGTTGCAGGTGGTGGCTCTCCTGGTTAGAATGTAAGACCCCCGACAGGTGTCTCACACTTCTACCGACCCCAGAAACACGAATTCCATTCCAATCGATGCAAAGAACAAGAGGAAGTTTATTACATCTGCGCAGATGGGCCAACTCCAAGCACAACAGCACCCTCTGGTGCAGTGCGAGAAGAGAGGCCCCGATCATCAATCGCACAAAGTATTTAAGGCTTAAAACCACAACATTAGCATATCTCCACAGCATTACAAAAGATCACAAGATAAACCACAGCATGACAAATTATCACAAGATAAAGGGTTTTTCCAGGGTACAGATCACAAGGTACTTGAGCAAGCACGAATATGGGGTCATCATGACATAGGTTGGGTACATTTCCGATCAACTTCTGTTTTTGTGGTTTTTAAAACTTAAAACAATTATCACATGCCACAAGTTCAGCTAAAGTTCAATTATCTCATAACAGCATTTTGCAAGCCAAAGCATTTTGCACAGAAGCAAAACAGTATGCAGTTAGCTCAAGCAACTTCATTTTAACCTGCCCAATTTCTTTTATTCCCCTAATTCTTTCAATGCCACAATGCCAGCCCCAGCACTCACCTCTTAATACTATTATGCTATTTGGTAATTCTTATTCTTTATGACGTACCCATATTTAGCACAGATTCACATATTTATAAGCAAACTGAGGAACAGAACTCTATCACACGTGCCTGTGAATAACCTTTTTTTTTTTAAAGATTTATTTATTTTATTTGAAAGTCAGAGTTATACAGAGAGAGGAGAGGCAGAGAGAGAGAGAGAGAGAGAGAGAGAGAGAGAGGAGAGGTCTTCCATCCGATGGTTCACTCTGCAAATGGCTGCAACAGCCAGAGCTGTGCCGACCTGAAGCCAGGAGCCAGGAGCCTCTTCTGGGTCTCCCACGTGGGTGCAGGGGCCCAAGGACTTGGGCCATCTTCCACTGCTTTTGCAGGCCATAGCAGAGCCGGACAGGAATTGGAGCAGCTGGGTCTTGAACCAGCGCCCATATGGGATGCCGGCTCTTCAGGCCAGGGCGTTAACCCACTGCGCCATAGCACCCGTGAATAACCTTTTAGTCCAGGTAAGAACAGGAATTTTGAGATATGTGGATTTACTGAATAATCATTTAGCCAAGAAATGTTTCCAACTTCTTTTCACTCCCTGCGGATCATGTATCAGGGTCCAGGGCAACTCTAGGCCAAGCTCAACTAAGTTAAGATAAGCTCCTCCCTCTCTCAAGAAAGTTAAGAAGGAAAAACAAACAAACAAAAAACCCAAAACAAATAAACAAAAAAACCAGCCCTCATTGTTTAGAAATATTCAAACATACACAAAATAAAGAGAATAGAAAAGTCAACTCCCTGTTTGTTTCATCCAATATTCCTAGCCACTCTCCCCCTCCCCCTTGAATTATTTTAAAGCAAATCTCAGATATTATGTTACTTCATTTGTAAGCCCTTCCATTTTTTGCCCTTTTGAGCCACAGTACCATATCATGTCTCAATAGTTACCAGCAATTTTGGAAAATGATTTGAAGTGTCCCAAGAAAACAACTTCTTATAGAATGAAGTGTACACTTATACTACAATGAATTATGTATCCCTGTTCACACTGCACAAAATCATCCAGCCGTTCATCTCCATTCGCTTGGCACACACCACTGAGAGAAGTTTAAGGCTCATCTACTAAGTCTGCTTTCTGTGCAGTCACCTTCTCTAGGTTAGCATTGCACAAGGTCAGTCTGATCATCACTGTCATGGAGAAGCCACCCTGTTGTTGACACATCTTCACTCTGGGAGGCATATACTCAATATCTATTCCTTTGTTTTCCACCTCTATGAAGTCAATTCCCCATCTACACAAAAATATTCTTTCAGCCTCTTAGTTTCTTTTTCACTTTTAGAAAACAATCTTTATCAAAAAGGTTTCAATCAGCTCTTATGAGGCACAAAGCACATACTACAAAATTCACTTTATTTAAGCAGATAACTCATTGAGTTTTGAAAAAGTATACAATCACGTAACAGCCACCAAAATTAAGAAATAAAACAATTAGCCTATCCCCCAAAAGTTTCCGCATGCCTCTGCTACTGTTTGGCCCATCATAATGACCAATGTGCTTTCTATCATTGTAGCTTTGCCTTTTCTGGAATTTTATAATAAATGGAATCTCTTGCAATTGTTGTTCTCCTCTTGGCCTAAGGCTTTTGTGATTCATTGCCTAGAACTGTAGTTCCCTTTGGTTGCTGAGAAGCACAAATACACTGCCATTTGTTTATCCACTTACCAGTTAATGGGCATTTAGCTTGTTTTGTTTTGGGCTATTATGAATAGATCTCCTACAAACCTTGGAGTTTAAGTCTTTGTGTACATCTCTGTTTTCATTTCTCTTGGATGAGTGCCAAGGAGTAGAGGTGGTGGGTCATGTGGTAACTGTATGTTTGACTTTCTAAGAAAACTATAAAACTGGTTTTACATAGTGACTGAACCCACTTGCATTCCAACCAGAAAAGTATCAAAGTTCTAGTTTCTCTACATTCTCAACAACTGTCCATATTAAATTTTTAGCTATTTGGGGGGAATGTTATAGATTCTTACGATTTCATTAATGAATAGGTATGTTGAACATCTTCATAGTCTTATTTGCCAGTTCTGCATCCTTTTAAAATGAATTTTTTATTTGGATCTTTGGCTCATTCTCAAACTTGGGTTGTTTATCATCTTATTGTTCAACTATAAGAGTATTCTGGAAGTCAGCACTGTGGCCTAATAGGCTAAGCCTCCACCTGTGGCACTGGCATCTCATGTGGGTGCCAGATCAAGTCTCAACTGTGTTCTTCTGATGCAGCTCTCTGCTAATGGACTGGGAAAGCAGTAGAAGATGGCCCAAGTTATTGGGCCCCTGCACCCATGTGGGACACCTGGAAGAAGCTCCTGGCTCCTGGCTTCGGATCAGCGCAGCTCTGGCTGTTGCGGCCATTTGGGAAGTGAATCAGTGGATACAAGACCTCTCTGTGTGTCTGTAACTCTACCTCTCAAATAAATAGATAAATCTTTTTTTTTTAAGTATTCTGGACTCCTGAACTCACATGGGAGAACTGGATGAAGCTCCCTTTGGTCTGACTCATCCCTGACTGTCAAGGCCATCTGGGGAGTGTACCAGCAGATGGAAGACCTCTCTTCCTGTCTCTCCCTCTCTCTCTGTAACTCTGCCTTTCAAATAAATAAATGAAATCTGTACTTATTTATTTTTACAAAGAAAACAGATTTCATAGGTATAGTTCTGAAAAATAACCATACGTCCTCCCTCCCCCTCTCCTTTCCTTAATCCCCCTCCTATCTCCTCTCTTTTTTTGTTAATTTTTGTGAAGATGTAATTTTAAACCACCCTATAATCACAGGCTTAAATCACCACTGCTCATTAATATTCAACAAGTGAAAATAGGATGACCACAGCTCCACAGGAAACATGGTATTTGTCTTTTTGAGGCTGGCTTATTTCACTAAGCATAATGGTTTCCAGTTGCATCCATTTTGTTGCAATAGAGAGGATTTCATTTTTTTATGACTGATTAGCATTCTATATGTATATATGTGGCATTTTCTTTGTCCAATCATCAGTTGCTGGAAAAAATAAATGGTCCTGGGAGAACTTGGTATCCATCCTCAGAAAAAAAGTCTCTGGACCCGTCTCTTAATATCTAAAAAAATCAACTCAAAATGGATCAAAGGCTTACATGTAAGATCCAACTCAATGAAACTACTAGAAGAACATATAGGGGAAATGATTCAGACTTTGTTCTGGGCAAAGAATTTTTTTGGATGTGACTCCTAAAACAAAGGCAGCAAAAACTGACAAATGAAATTTCAGGGTCAGCGCTGTGTCGTAGTGGGTAAAGCCACCGCCTGCAGTGCCGACATCCCATATGATTGCCAATTCGAGTCTTGGCTGCTCCACTTCTGATCCAGATCTCTGCTATGGCCTGAGTAGAAGGTGACCCAAGTCCTTGGGCCCCTGCACCTGTGTGGGAAACCCAGAAGAAGCTCCTGGCTCCTGGCTTCGGATGGGCGCAGCTTTGGCAGTTGTAGCCAACTGGGGAGTAAATCAGCAGATGGAAGACCTCTCTCTCTGCCTCTCCTCTGTCTCTGTAACTCTGACTTTCAAATGAATAAGTAAATCTTTAAAAAAATAAAATTTCATTGAACTAAAAAGCTTTTTTATGTCAGAGGAAATAATACAATGGAGAGTAAACCTGCAGAATTAGAGAAAATGTTTGCAAATTATTCAACAAATAAGAGATTAGCATCCAGAGTATATAAGGAACTCAACAGCAAAATGCAGTCCAACTTAAAGAAATGGGCAAAGGAGATGAATAGACATTTCTTAAAAGATGATACACAAAAATAGCTAACAGGTACATGAAAAAAGTGCTCAGCACTGGGGCCAGTGCCGTGGCTCACTTGGTTAATCCTCCGCCTGTGGTGCTGGCATCCCATGTGGGCACCGGGTTCTAGTCCCGGTTGCTCCTCTTCCAGTCCAGCTCTCTGCTGTGGCCTGGGAGGGCAGTGGAGGATGGCCCAGGTGCTTTGTATCCCGGCACCCGCATGGGAGACCAGGAGAAGCACCTGGCTCCTGGCTTCAGATCAGCATAGAGCCGGCCATGGCGGCCATTTGGGGAGTGAACCAATGGAAGGAAGACCTTTCTCTCTGTCTTTCTCACTGTCTATAACTCTACCTGTCAAATAAAAAAAAAAAAAAGGTGCTCAGCATCATTAATTGCCAGGTAAATGAAAATCAAAACCACAATGAGATATCATCTATCTCCAGTTCAAATGGCTCTTATAAAAAAGAAAAAAATAGAAATTTCTGGAAAGGAGGGAGAGAAAGAAGTTTGCTCATATACTGTCAATGGGAAAGAAAATTAGCATAACTATTATGGAAGACAGTATAGCATTTCCTCAAAAAACTAGAAATAGAACTACTGTATCATTCAGTAATCACACTACTGGGTATACAGCCAAAGGAACTAGAATATCTAAGAAGTGCCTTCACTCATACACTCATTGCAACACCATTCACAATGGCCAAGATATGGAATCAACCTAGGTATTCATTCACAGAGTGGATAAAGAAAAGACAGTATATATTCCCAATGGTATATTATTGAGCCATAACAAATAAAATCTGCCATTGACAACAAAATGGATGGAAATGGAGGATATTATGCTAAGTGAGGTAAATCAGGCATAGAAAGACAAATATCACATGTTCTCATATATGGAAGCTGAAAAGTTGATGTCATAGAAGTAGAAAATAGAATAGTGGTTACCAGAGTCTGGGAAAGATGTGTTGGGGAGAGACAGGGAGGATGAGAGAAGATGGTTAATGGCTTATGGTTGGATATGAGGAATAATTTCTATTTTTAAAAAAGAGTTATTTAGGAGCTAGCACTGTGGTACCACGGGTTAAAGCCCCAGTCTGCAGCGCCGGCATCCCATGTGGATGCTAGTTGGATTCCCAGGTACTCTACTTCCAATCCAGCTCCCTGTTAATGCACCTGGAAAGCAGCAGAGGATGCCCAAATCCTTGGGCCCCTGTATTCATGTGGGAGAGCTGGAAGAAACTCCTGGCTCCTGGCTTCAGATCTGACCAGCTCCAGCCATTGCAGCCATTTAGAGAGTGAACCAGCAGATGGAAGACCTCTCTCTGTGTGTCTCTATCTCTCTCTGTAACTCTGTCTTTCAAATAAATAAAATCTTAAAATCTATTTATTTTTAAACAGAAGGGGAGGGACAGAGAGAGAGAGGAGAGAGAGAATCTTCCATCCACTGGTTCACTCCTCAGGTGGCTGCAGTGGTCAGTGCTGAGACAGTCCAAAGGCAGGAGCCAGGGGCTTCATCTGGGTCTTCCATGTGGCAGAGGGGTCCGAACACTTGGGCCATCTTCCATTGCTTTTCCCAGGACATTACTAGGGAGCTGGATCAGAAGTGGAGCAGCCTGGACCCAAACTGATGCCCATATGGGATGCCTGTGTCACAGGTGACTGCTTTACCTGCTATGCCACAACGCCATCCCCAGGAAGAATAATTTCTTTCTAATAATCTATCACACAATAGGATAACTATGATAGATAGCAATTAATGGACTATTTCCAAATAGCTAGTAGAGAAGATTTTGAGTCTTCCCAGTACAAAGAAATGATAAGTGTCTGAGGTGATAGATATGCCGATTATCCTGATCACTACGCCTTGCGTTAAAACATCTCACCGTACTCTGTAAATATGTATATGAGTACTATGTGCCAATTAAAAATACATAAATATGTATATATAAATAAGTTAGTTTTGATGTCCTATTAAAAAATCTTCACCTAACCCAAGGACCCTAAGCTTTTCTTCTATGTTTTCTTCTAGAAATTTTATACTTTTAGCTTTTACTTTTAGAACTATGATCCATTTTGAGTTAACTTTTGTTTATGATGTGACAGAGGGCTGAAGTTTATTTTTCCATATTGCTATACAATTTTTATAGCACCATTTTTTAAAAGACTTACAATTTATCTATTTACCTTGGCATGTTGATAAAAATCAATGAGCCATATGCGTTAATGTGTGTGTGTGTGTCTATCTCTGGAGTCTCCATTCTTTTTCATTGATCTGTATGTCAATCTTTAGTCAATACCACATAATCTTGGTTACTGTAAAGTTACAATAGAGTATTTGTATTTTTGCAAGTAAACAGCCTAACTAGGGCAGTTATTGGAATTCCACTGAGTCTAGGGATTGAGTTGGGAACAATGAGAGTAGATGGGAGTAGCCAGATTGGGAGCTGTCCTCATCAAGTTGCTACTGAAATTTTACCATTTCTTTTAAAATTTGAGACAGAATGATTAGGTGAGCCTCTCCAAATTTTGTATCTGTACTTGGCATGACTCAACCAAGTGCTAGTGAGCCTTCAGCCTCCCTTAATAAGAAGACAGACTAGGATGTCGTTGAAGTTTTTTAAGTGTCAAAATTGGAATGTTTGATCTTTAGTCATTCATTCATTTTATAAGAATTTATGAAGGTCATAGACCATTTCCAGGTGCTGTTCTAGTTGCTGGGGTTGTAGCACTTGACATAAAGCAGATAATTATCTCTGACTTAAGAGAGCGTTTTTTTTTTCCGGCCTGCAGAGAGCCCTCCGTGTACAATCAGGCCTTTGTGTCCAAGGGTTCCACGTCCATGGACTGATCCAAATACAGAGAGAAATCACTTGGGGAAAAACATGTATAAGAACTGCATAAGAACCGACTTTGTTGGAGTCATTATTCCCTAAGCAATGTAGTATAATGATTTGCATAACACTGACCTTATATTATTTCAAATAAATTAGAGATGATTTAGAATATACAGGAGGATGTGTGTATGTCATGTGAAAACACTACATGATTTTTACATAGGGTGCTTGGGCAGCCACAGATCTGGTCATGGAACCAGTCCCCTGGGAATACTGCAAGAGGACTGTATAGGCTTGAGTAAAAGTAGAATCTTAAAAGTTATTCTTGGGGCTGGCTCTGTGGTGCAGTAGGTTAATCCCCTGCCTAAGGCGCCAGCATCTCATATGGGCGCCGGTTTGAGACCCGGCTGCTCCACTTCTGATCTCACTCTCTGCTATGGCCTGAGAAAGCAGTAGAAGATGGCCCCAGTCCTTGGGCCTCTGCACCTGCGTGGGAGATCTGGAAGAAGCTCCTGGCTCCTGGCTTTGGATCGGCGCAGCTCTGACCATTGTGGCCATTGGGGAGTGAACCAACAGAAGGAAGATCTTTCTCTTTGTCTCTTCCTCTCACTGTCTGTAACTCTACCTCTCAAATAAATACATAAAATCTTAAAAAAAAAGAAGTTATTCTTCTACACTTTGACCTAGTAGTATCTCCTCTAAGAATTGAGTCCCATCTTGAAATCAGGAATGTACTAAAAATGTATAGAAGAATGTTCATTGCAGAATTTATGAAATCAGACTCTAGCAAAAAAGTCAAATATTTAATGATGGGGAAATGCATAAAAATACTCAGTGATATGTTCATTTGATTAAATATTACATATCACTAACATTTTAAATTTTAAAAATAATGCTCAGGAAAGATAATTTAGAATGCCAAATAATTTTTCAGTAATATTAAGTCAAGTTACATGTCAACCAGCTATTTGAGAGTATCTGCATGACCTTTACCTTACTTCAGTGAATATTTAAACAAAACAGGATGTGGTATAATCCTAAGTGTGTGTGTATAATATGATTATAAAATAAAGTTGGTTTGGGTGGGAAAAATATATCATATGGGCAGGAATTGTGTTGCAATGATTAAGCTGCTGCTTGGGATGCCTGAGTCCCATATGTGAGTGCCTGAGATTGAGTTTCGCCTCTGCTTCCAATCCTGCTTCCTGCTAATATGCTTGGGAGGCAGCAGGTGATGGCCCAAGGAGTCGGGTTCCTGCCTCCCAAGTGGGAGACCCAGATGAAGTTCCTGGCTCTTCTTGGCTCCAGCCTAGCCCAGCCACTACTGTTGTAGGCATTTGGGGAATGTATTGGCAGAAAAAGATATTCCCGCCCTCACCCCTTGCCCCTCACCCCTCCCCCTCCCTGCTCCCTCCTCCTTTCCCCCTGTTACCCTCCCCCTCTCTCCCTCCTCCTCTGCCTCCCCTCCCCCCTCCCTCTCTTTCACCTTGCCTTTCAAATAAACAAATAATAAGTCTTAAAAAAGAAACAAACTGATGATAATTTGTAATTTTTTGATTACCAGTGATAGTATGATAGTTGTTAATCTGGGCTATTTTAAAATTTCTTTTTTGAACTTTTTTTTTGATAAATTTCAAGAGTTTGATTTGTTAGGAAGTTACCTGGTTAGTGATATTTTTGTTCTTTTGCTAAGAGATTTATTTATTGTGCCTCAATAAATTGACTTTAAATAACTGTTTTTTTATTAAACTTTTATTTAATGAATATAAATTTCCAAAGTACAGCTTATGGGTTACAATGGCTTCCCCCCAAAAAAACTTCCCTCCCACCCACAACCCTCCCCTTTCCCGCTCCCTCTCCCCTTCCAATCACATCATGATTCATTTTCAATTCTCTTTATATACAGAAGATCAGTTTAGTATATATTAGGTAACGATTTCAACAGTTTGCCCCCATATAGCAAATACATTAAAAGTTTAAAGTATTCCTCAGACTTATTGGGGAAGTCAGTAAATTACTTTATTTTTCAGTTAAGATTTATTAATTTACTTGAAAGTCAGAGTTACACACAGAGAGAAGGAGAGGGAGAGAGAGAGAGAGAGAGAGAGAGAGAGAGAGAGAGAGAGGTCTTCTGCTGCTTTCCCAGGCCACAGCAGAGAGCTGGATTGGAAGTGAAGCAGCCCGGACTCGAACTGGCATCCTTATGGGATGCTGGCACTGCAGGTGGTAGTTTTACCTACTATGCCACAGCGCCAGCCCCAGTAAATTACTTTCAATAATTCAACTTTGAAAAAACTCACATTCAGACTAATTTGAATGTAAGTATTCATCGTTCTTTCCCACATTACTTTATTGTTTGGAAAATCTTTTATCAGGGCATTGGTGGTTGTATTGTTGATTTTACAGATCTTTCAAAATCTTTATTTCTTGCATATATGAGTACTATGTATTTAACTACTCTGCCCATCCTGTTTTTGGGAGTGTCTGTTTCTGTAACTTTTGACAATTAAATTTTTGATTTGAGAACTAAAAAACTATAAATAGTAAACTAGATCCCAGCGGATGTTAAGTGTGCAGCTAAGACATGGAAAACATTTGCCATCTGTCACTAAGCTGCCTTTCTAAGATCTGATGCCAGGATGAGGAAGCATCCTTCCTACCGTGCCCAAGAAGGGGCCTGGGGACAGCCTCCGGACATCCCGCCTCGGTCCTTTGCCAGCAGCTCTAGCTGCAGCAGCGTTCTAAGGAGCAGAGGAAGGGGGAAGGGAATTCCATTCCAGGAGAGAAAGGCAGGGGTCCCCAGCAAATGCAGAGGGGGGAGTTAGGCTAACACCTTGGGCAGGTAAGACAGATGGCTGCTGGGGAGAAGGGTGTTGGTATTGTAGAACGGCGGGGTGGAAAGGCTGGGCCCAGATCATAGGAGCCTTAAACACCCTGCTGGAGAGTTTGAAATTCTTTCTGTAGGTAACTGATAGCAATGCAAGGCTTTGAGTTTAGGTGTAATCAAAACAACATGATTCTTAAAAATAGGTTTTGTTGGTGATCTTAGTTCAATTCATAGCCAGGCTATGAAGGATCCTTACTTTAATATCCAAAGAGTTATTCTTTCCCCTCTAGCCCACTTCTGTTCCAATGATTCTCTTTTTTTTTTTTAAACAAAATTTTATAAAAATTTATTTATTTATTTGAAAGGCAGTTACACAGGGGTGGAGGGAGGGAGAGAGGAAACAATCTTCCATCTGTTGGTTCACACACCAAACGGCTACAACGGCCAGGACTGAGCCAGACTGAATCTGGGAGCCAGGAACTCCATCTGGTTCTACCACAGGGGTGACAGAGGCCCAAGTACTTGGGCCATCTTTCACTGCCTTCCCAGATACATTAGCAGGGAGCGGGATTGGAAGTAATAAAACAGCCACTATTTAAACCAGTGCCCACATGGAAATGGCAGCTTAACCTGCTGTGGCGGCCCAACCAATGATTCGTTTTTAAATGTCATATCATGCTTTTCGTTTTGCTTTTTTTTAAAAAAAGATTTATTTATTTATATGGAAGGCAGAGCAATAGAGGAGAGAGACAGACAGACAAGAGATAATGTCCATCTACTGGTTCATTCCCAAAATGTTTATAACAGTCAGGGCTGGGCCATCCTGAAACCAGAAGCCCAGAACCCCATCTGAGTCTCCTATGTGGGTGGCAGGAATTCAAGCACTTGAGCTGTCATCTACTGTTTCCCCTGGGCATTAGCAAGGTTAATATTTGTGGGGCCTGGAACGGGCTTTTGTATTGTTGTATTTATTGGCTCCTCTGAGGGTAGGAGGGAGGTACTCAAGTAAAGAGCAGAGAGGTTGCAGATGACTGCTGTTCGTGTGTGACTGAGACGTTTCCCTAATATTTCACTTCGTAATACCCTGGGTCATTTCCATGGTTTTAAAGGGGGAAGGTGAATGTCTCCTCAGAGGAACAAACATGTGAGTATGTGTTAATGTTGTACAATCATTTATTCAAAACTTACTTATCAGTGGTATACAATGCAAGAGGTACTTTTTAAGGTGCAACAGCAATGAACAAAAAGATAAAAATCACTGCTCTAATAAAGTCTGCATTTCGCTTTGTATAGAACCACCAGTGTATAGGATTGGTTGAGAAGAAAGAGAATGAAAACAAAATGACAGCATAGATAAAAACTTTGCTTCAAAAGCACCAAGGAGAAGTAGAAAGATAATCCATGGGATCAGTGAAAATATTTGAAAATCATATGTCTGACATCATACATTTAGAATAAAAGTATCTTGACTATATGAACAAGTCAATAATAAAAAGACAATGCCCCATTTTAAGAATGGGCACATTATTTAGACAGACATTTTTCTAATGAAGTTTTATTTTTTTCTCCAGAAACCTTTTATTTAAGGTAGACAAACTTCACGCAGTTCATAAATACAGATTTAGGAACATAGTGATTCTTCCCACCCTATCCACTCTCCCACCAGCACTCCCACCCTTTCTCCTCCTCCCTCTCTTATTCCTATTCTTATTTTTTTCTAATATCTATTTTCAATAACTTTATATACATAAGATTAACACTATACAAATAAAGAGTTCAACAAATAGTATGAAAAAACTGTTCGAGACAAGGGCTGTTCAAAGTCCTAGCACTTCAAAGTGTCTAATGAGGTTTTCAAAATGGCTAATGAACAAATGAAAATATACTCGGCATCATTAGCCATCAGGAAAACGCTAGTCAAAACCACCATGAATACCATTTCATACGCACTAGGAGAACCATCATAAAGACAGTCAACACTAAGTATTGGCAAGAATGTGGTGAAATTAGACTTTCATATGCTGCTGGAGGTAATTTAAAATAGTTCGACCATCATGGAAAATATTCTCACAGTTCTTCAAATATTAATCATAGAGTTCCCATATGACCAAGAGATTCCACTCTTAAGTATCACTCCAGAGAAATGAAATTATATATCTGTACAAAAGCTTCTATGTTAATGTTTTAGCAGTATTTACAATATCTGAAGGTGGAAACCAGCAAATGTCTATTGAATGATGAATGGATAAGTAAAATGTGACATTGTCATATGTTTTTTGGCAAGAAAAAGAAATGAGGTACTGATGCATGCTACAACATGGCCGGACCCTGAAACAAATAATGCTAAGTGAAAGAAGCCAGACACAAGGACACATATATGGTATGATTCTGTTTTTAGGAATTTTCCAGACTAGGCAAATCCAAAGATATGGAAAGTATATTCATGGGAATGAAGTCTCCAAGATGGCTAACTAAAGGTGTTGATGCAGTTTTCTCCACAACCAAAGACCAAAACAAGGAAAAGGCAACAATGATCTCACTCGAGTGTCTGAGGCAGAGCATGGGAGTGCAGTGGGGAAGGCAGAGAGGTTGTAGAGAACAGAGACACACAATGGCCTTGCAAAGAGAAGGCAACAAGGCACACTGCATCTATCATTCTGTCAAGATCAGCCTTGAATCAAGAAGGACTTTACTCAATAGGGAGGAGGTAAATGAGGGCCCCCTGGAGGCCCCATTCACACCACAGACAGCTGAGAAACCTGCAGCCCTTGCAGGTCCTGAGCCCAGCTTGGGCTGCCATGAACCAGCCCACCCAGAGTCCTATGAGGCAGCTAGGTAGATAACCCTAGAAGCTCTGCTGATCCAGCCTTGTGAGTAAGCTGGAGGCTCTGCCTGTCCTCCCCACAGCCTGAGGAAGCACCTGGGCTGTCCACCTTGAGTCGCCTGACTTGCAGAGGCCACCAGAATATAGTTGGGCAGCTCTGCTCACCCTCCCAGGTAGCCCTGCTCACTTGCTCGTGACCTCAGGAAGTGGCCAGGTGGCCCCACCAATGCACTCCCAGATGTGGGAGGCAATTGGACAATCATCTCTGAGCCACTCCGCCAGCTGAGGCTCTCAGAAAGCAGCCAGGTGGCTTTGCTGACTCACCTGTGACCCCATGAAGCAGCCAGGTATCCTTTACTTAGTGGCTTGACCTTCTGAGGCTACCAAGAAGCAACTGGTAGTTCTGTACACTCTCCTACAACCCCAAGAAGCAGCTGTATAGTCTGTTCTCAAAAGTTCACTCTGCCAAGGCTGAGAAGGAGACATTGGCCCTGTACATCTACCCTCAACCCCGTGAAGCAGCTGGGAAGTCTTCCATGATCAAATCAGCTCCTTGAGGTCCCACAAAGTCATCTATGCAGCCCTTGGACTCTCACAGGTACTCTGGGCAAAATGGTGTGGCCTGACCTCAGGCTGTTACTGACAGGTACTCCACCCCACTACTGCCCCACACTCACCTGGGCTCATTTCCCAAATGCCTGCAACAGCTGGAACTGGACTAAGCCAAATTCAGGAGCCTGGGGACCCAAGTGCTTGAACCATCACCTGCTTCCTGTCAGTTGTCCATACCCCAACACAACCTGTAGAAACTGATAGGCACACCAAGCCTGCAGCTAGGTGCAATACACCCAAGTTTGAAGCAAATGTGCTCTGCTTAAGGGAGCTACATCCGAGCTGGTAGTGAATCCCACAATCTCATGCAACCTAGGCCACTGAGACACTTGCAGACATGGCCAATAAGCAGACACTACTGTAAAGTGCCCACCTGGAACCAAAGGCAACACAGCATATCCAACTGATACCCTAGGTTATGTCACCCAAAGAAAGTCTTTTACTATGGAAACCATGCTATAAGGCTGATAGAGGGAACTGAACGACCAGATCACAAATACCAACACAGGGACGCAAGAAACATCAAAGAAGGAGCGCAGTGTGACATGGAATGCCTCTGGAGAAACACAAAACAGACTCCAAATATAAAGAAATTAATGAATTACCTAAGAATATAGAAGAATGATTTTAAGGAAATTTAATGAGATAAAGAGAACATAGATAATTCAATGAAATTAAGAAGACAATTCATGATATGAAGGAGAAATTCAGAAGAGCTATGGATCATAAAATGAAGCAATCTAAAATCATAAGTAAAAACTCAAGAAATGGAACTTCAAAAATATGACTAGAGAGACACACATAGAGAAAGAGATCTTCCATCTGTTGGTCCATTCTCAAATGCCTGCAACAGCTGGAACTGAACTAGGTCAAAGTCAGGAACCTGGGGACCCAAGGACTTGAACCCCCTGCCTCTCAGGGTTGTACATTAGCAGGAAGTGGAAATTGAAAGCAGAGCCAGGACTTGAATCCAGACACTCCAATATGGGATTCAGGTACTCTAAGCAGTGTCTTAACTATACAAAATTCTCAAGACAAGTCTTTATATAACCCACTCAGATTTTTTTAAAAAAAGAAAAAAAAAATTAAACAAATGAAGAAAGCCTTTCAAGCTTATGTGACACCATTAAGGAAAGATAGAATAACACCCAAAGGCTGGATTGAAGTGGAGCAGCCAGCTCTTGAACCAGCACCCAAATGCAATGCTGGTGTTGTAGGTGGTGGCTTAACCTGCTATGTCATAATGCTGGCCCCCCCAAGTGTGAATTTTTTAAAAAAATATTTATTTTTTGTAGTAGGTTTTTAATACACCAATAATGAGATTGCTGAGAAAAAAAATCAGTACAGTTACAATAGCAGCAAATAATTTAAAAATAACTAGGGTAAATTTAACTAAGGAAGTGAATGATCTCTACAATGAAATTTTCTGATGAAATGAAGAATATATCAGAAAATGGAAAGGCACTCTATGTTCATGGATTAGAATAATTAGTATTGTTAAAATTCCATTATATACAAAGAAATCTACAGATTCAATGCAATCTCTATTAAAATATCAATGACATTCTTTAGAGAAATGGAGAAAACACTCTTAAAATAGAAAATGACTATTAAAGTATTCAGGGTTTTTTTTCATGGTGATGAAAATCTCCCAAACTGAGGGGAGTGATGGTTGCAAAATGGCCAAATTGTGTGTGAATTATATCTCAATAAAGTGAATTGTGTGTTTCTGTACTTGTACACACACACACACATATATATATATATATACATATATATGTTTATACTTATAAATTGAGATCCAGCAGATTATAAAAAAAAAGAATGAGGAAGCCCCATAGGGAGAACATTGCAGTATGAACAAAGGAGGCATGTATATGATAAAAATTACAAAAATAAATCAATGGAATCAGTGTCCATTAGTGTCCAATTCTCTAGAAGAATGATACTGATATGATTAAGGAAGGCTTGAAAAGAGAGCTTGTCTGGGTGAGCTAATGGTTTCAGTTTTGGACAAGGTAATGGCAAACTTGGGGAAGTAGCCATTTGGAGGTTGGAAATGAGTGACTAAGTATGAATGCAAAGTTGTGTGTGAAGAGCAGGTTTTGTGCCTTATTAGCAAGATGATGTTTTAAGTCTCTGTAGTATGACTAGCTGAATAGAATACATAGAGAGAAAAACTCAAAGGTTGACATGCACCTTGGGGAACAAACACTTCTGGGCAGTGGAATAGGACCCAGCCCAGAAGGAAGGTTGAATATAAGTGAATGAACAGAGTCCAGCAATCCTTGGGGCGTGTGTTGTGGTATAACAGGTAAAGACACCACCTGCAATGCTGGCATCCAGTTTGAGTCCCATCAGCTCCAATTCTAATCCAGCTCCCTGTTAATGTGTCTGGGAAAGCAGTGGAAGGTGGCCCGAGTGCTTGGGCCCCTGCCACCCATGTGGTAGACCTGGATGAAGCTCCTGGCTTCAGCTTGGCTCAGCTCTGGCTGTTGGGACTATCTGGGGGAGTGAACCAGTGGATGGAAGACTTCTCTCTGTCTCCTCCACACCCTCTGTAACTCTGATTTTTAAATAAATAAGTCAATCTTTTTTTTTTTTAAAGAAAATCCAAAAAGAGAATTTCAAGGGATGGGATAGTGGATTTCACTAAATGCTGCAGAAAGCTAAGGAGCAAGTACTGAGGAAGAGCTGTTGGAATCCCTGATTAGGGAGTCAATGGAAATCTGGAATATGTAGTGCAGAGCAATGAAGATGCCAGATAATTTTTATTCTCTCCCTGTCAACTGGATCCTTGCCACCAGGATGTAAATACACTGTAATAGCTCCTGAGCCAAAGAGTTGTATGTTGACCTCCATCTCTCAGAAGCTACTGCTTGTGCGCTCGCTCTCTCTCTCTCCTCTCTCTCTCTCTTTTGCTGTCACCAACAAGCTTTATGATTTTGCACTTGCCTTCACGTCCTCATCTAATATTCCTTCCCCAATCACGTGCTCTCAGGTTCCTATACTGGCAATTCACTAAATTTGCTGGAACTAGGCTCATCAATTCTCCTGGGCAGTTTGAGCCACTATAACAAAGATGCCACAGATTGGAAGGCTTAACCAACAAACATTGATTTCTCAAAGTTCTGGAGACTGGAAGTCCAAGATCAGGGTGCCAGCGTGGTATATTCTTGGTGAGGGCCCACTTGTTGGTTTGTAGACTGTTGCCTTCTTCCTGAATCCCAAGGGAGATCTTCTTTTGTGTCTCTTTCATGTGCACTATTTCTATTTATGAGGACTATAGCCTCATGCTCTAATTACCTCTCCCAAAGGCCCCCCTTTTATTCTACAGAAATTAGGGCTTTGACAGATGAATTCTGAGGATATGTTCAGTCCACAGCACCAATGATCTTTCTGTTAAAAGCAATATATGATTATGTGTCCTAAGTGCACCTCAGGGACCCAGACAAAAAGAAAACAGGATGACACAGTGTCACTGAAGCCACGAGAAGAGGAGAATGGATTGGTAGGCAGTGACAAAGGCTCAACATCCATAATAGGGAGTGGATGTTTAGCCTGGCAGTTGAGATGCCTGAATCCCACATTGGAGTGCCTGGTTTGATTTTAAACTCAGACTCTTGACTCAGCTTCCTGCTAATGCAGACCCGGGAAGTTAGTGGTGATGGCTCAAGTTATTGAGACCCTGCCAGCCATGTGGGAGACCTGAATTATGTTTCTGGCCATCAGCGTTGGCCTGGGCCCCGTCTTAGTCCTAACCCCAGCTATTGTGGGCATCTGGGGAGTGAGCCAGCAGATGGGAGCACTCTGCCTCTGTCTTCCTGCCTTGCATTAAATAATAAATAAAATATTAAAATACATAATAATCAAGAGAAACCATTCTCAAGACTCTGCAAGTGTTTTTATTTATACAGGTAATTCATTCTTGCTATAAATCCTCACCAACCTCCAGCCCCAATTCAATATAATTCACCAAAAGTACACAGCATTGGTAGCTGAGATGTGCAGCTTTCACAGACTTCTGTAACAGGTCTATCTCTTCCATGTATATGTATTGAATTATATGATTCTGTTTTGTGTTTTTCCTCTAAATGTGAATTTTTTTTTTTTGACAGGCAGAGTGGATAGTGAGAGAGAGAGAGAGAGACAGAGAGAAATGTCTTCCCTGTTGCCGTTGGTTCACCCTCCAATGGCCACTGCGGCCAGCGCATCTCGCTGATCCGAAGCCAGGAGCCAGGTGCTTCTCCTGGTCTCCCATGCAGGTGCAGGGCCCAAGGACTTGGGCCATTCTCCACTGCCTTCCCGGGCCATAGCAGAAAGCTGGCCTGGAAGAGGGGCAACCGGGATAGAATCCGGTGCCCCAACCGGGACTAGAACCCGGTGTGCCGGCGACGCAAGGTGGAGGATTAGCCTGTTAAGCCACAGTGCCGGCCTAAATGTGAATTTTTTAAAGTTAAAAAAAAAATTATTTGAAAGGCAGAGTTACAGAGAGAGAGGGAAGAGACAGATCTTCCATCTGCTGGTTCACTCTCCAAATGGCTGCAATGGTTGGGGCTGTGCCAGACCAAAGCCAGGAGCCTAGAGCTTCTTCCAGGTCTGCCACATGGGTACAAAGACCCAAGCACTTGAACCATCTTCTGTTGCTTTCCCAGTCACATTAGCAGGGAGCGGGATTGAAGTAGAGCAGCTGGGTCTTGAACCAGTGCCCATATGGGATGCTGGTGTTGGAGTTTGGTGGCTTAACCTGCTATGCCATAATGCCAACACCCCAAGTGTGAATTTCAAAAAAAGATTTATTTTTTGAAAGGCAGTGTGTGTGTATATGTGTGTGTGTGTGTGTGTGTGAGAGAGAGAGAGAGAGAGAGAGAGAGAGAGAGAGAGAGAGAAAGAGAGAGAGAGAAAGTCTTCCTTCCTCTGGTTCACTCCCTAAATGGCCACAAGGCCAAGGCTAGGCTGGGCCAAAGCCAGGAGCTAAGAACTTCATCTCTGTTTCCCATGGGGTGGCAGGGACTCAAGCACTTAGGCTATCAACCATAGCTTTTCCAGGCACATAAGCAGAGCAGCCAGGGCTTGAACCTGGGATGCTGGTGTCACAGGTGGCAGCTTAACCTGTTTTGCTACAGAGCTGTCCCTTTCCCTTAGATGTGCATTTTAAACCACTGGGACTGGTTAGGGAAGAGTACTAGAAGCTGTAGTAGGATCCTGACGCATGCAGAGAGGAGGAGGAGGAATGCTTTTTTCCTTTCCTTTTATAGCCGGGGAAAGAGAAGAGAGTTGTCAAAGCAAATGCTTTGTGGGCAAGACTGGAAAGCAAAAGAACTCATTTTGAGGGCTGCTTTTGTTTTTTCAAATTGTTAAGTTTATTTTTGTTTATTTGGAAGAACAATAGAGGGAGGGAGGGAGGGAGAGAGAAAGAGAGAGAGAGAGAATCATCTTTCCACTGGTTCACTTTGCAGATGCCTGCAATATCTGGGGCTGGGCCAGGCTAAAGCCAGGAACCCCAGAACTCAACCCAGGTCTCCCATGCGGGTGGTAGGGACCCGAATACTTGGATCACACCAGCTGCCTCCCAGGATGTGTGTTAGTGGGAAGTTAGATTGGAAGCAGTTGTGGGACTGGATCCCAGCCACTCTGATATGTGATGCAGGCATCCCAAGCAGCTGTTCTACAATGCCTGCTTCTTTTGGAGGTCAGTTACCTGGTGAGACTATAGTCTTTGTGAGCGTGGGAAAGGAGTTAGAATAGTCATGGGAGTAAAGTACGGAGAAATTAAATACTCATTGCCTAGCAGGAGCCCCATCTTTCTCCTCTTTGTAGATAAAAATGATCAATTTGTGGCAGTGGAAAGGTATTATTGGCTTTTGTTTTCTGGTATCCATGGAAAGGAACACAAAATGGGGTTGAGTTAGTTGGGAATTAGTTTAGTCAGCAGACTCTTAGAATGGCAGATATCCTGAACAGCACTCTGGCCTCAGAATCAGCCCTTAAGGCGTCTGGATCTGGCTAAAAAAGCCCATGAGAGTATTTCAGGCATGGAAAGCCAAAACACTCTGGCAAAAAAAAAAAAGAAAAAAAAAGAAAAAGAAAAAAAAGTGACCTAAATGAAAGGTCTCTGTAAGTGAGATCCCAGTGGAAAGAACAGGTCATCAAAGAAGGAGGTACCTTTCTCTGAAGGGAGGAGAGAACTTCCAATTTGACTATGGCCATGTCTAAATAAGATCGGAGTTGGCAAATTCAAGAGGCTTCCATAGCCTTGGCAGCACATGACAAGAGCCTCGGGTGATTACTGACACCATAAACAAGAGTGTCAATTGTTAAATCAACAACAGGAGTCACTGTGCACTTACTCCCCATGTAGGATCTCTGTCCTTATCATGTTATACTATGTGAATTAACGGTATAACTAGTACTCAAACAGTGCTTTACACTTTGTGTTTCTTTGTGGGTGCAAACTATTGAAATCTTTACTTAGTATATACTAAATTGATCTTCTGTCTATAAAGATAATTGAAAATGAATTTTGATGTGAATGGGATGGGAGAGGGAGTAGGAGATGGGAGGGTTGTGGGTGGGAGGGAGGTTATGGGGGAGGGGGAGCCACTGTAATCCAAAAGCTGTACTTTGGAAATTTATATAAACCCAAGGAACATAGGCATTTAATCGGTAGAATGAAGTATGCTTAGAAAGTGGCTCAAATACAAGGGGATGAGGCAGAAAAAAACCAGATTCACCGTGTGTGACAGTGTAAGAAAGATAGTGACATAATGAGGGCAAGACTATCTGTGCTTGGCCACCCTTCATGCTTAATGCAGAGCACACAGTTGGAGTCCAATAATTGCAGTTTCAATGAATGAATGAGAACAGGTCGGCAAACTGCTATTTCACTGGGAGAGCTCTGAGCTGTTGGATGTGTTCAGTGCCATGTGATATCAGTTGCAGGGTATAAGGAGCAGTGTTGTGGTGCAGTAGGTTATGCTGCCATCTGTGACACTGGCATTCCATACGGGCACTGGTTCAAGTCCTGGCTGTTCCACTTCCAATCCAGCTCCCTGCTAATGTGTCTGGGAAGTCAGAAGAGGATGGCTTGAATGCTTGGGCCCCTACACTCACGTGGGAGACTTGGATGGACTTCTAAGTTCCTGGCTTTGGCCTAGTCCAGCCCTGGCCATTGCAATCATTTGGGGAGTAAACCAGCAGATGGAAGATCTCTTTGTCTCTCCCTCTCTCTCTAACTCTGCCTTTAAAAATAAGAAGATTTACTTATTTATTTGAAAGATTCATTTACTTATTTTGAAAGTCAAACTTAGAGAGCACGCATACTCTATCCACTGGTTCACTCCCTAGAAGGTGGCAGCAGGGCCTGGGCTGGGCTGAAGCCAGGGGCCAGGAGCTTCGTCTGGGTCTCCCATGTGGGTGACAAGTGCCCAGACACTCAGGCCATCTGCTGCTGTTTTTCCAAGGCCATTAGCTGGGAGCTGGATTGGAAGTGTAGCAGCTGGGACATGCATGATGCCAGTGTTGCAGGTGGAGGCTTTATCCACTACAACACAACGTCAGCCCCAAATAAATCTTAAAAAAATATAAGAATTTCAGAGCATTGACCATCTGAGGGTTTATGAGGTGGGAAAGCAGGAAATCAGAGTCAAGGAGAGTAAGGAGCTGAGATCAAGGTCGGGTGGTTCATTGCCAGATACTAACATTGCTGAGCTTACTAACTGAATTATGAGCCTGGAGAAGAAATAAAATCCAAGTGCCATCAGAGGTAGATGTCTCAAAGGGCTAAATTCTGGCGGGAGTTATTTGGAAATGATAGTGAAAATGATGTCCAGGCCTTCAAATGGAGAGGTGCAGAAAAGGTGGTAGGTGATGGTATCCGATTCAGTTCTGGGTTACTACTGGCAGTTACGCAAGCAAATAGCCCTGGAAAGGTACTTCCTTTCTCATTGGTTCGGGGGTATGTAGCAGCAGGCCAGACCTACTGGAGTTTCTAGGAACCTGAAGATCTATGACCTGTTTTCCACTTTCCTAAGGTAGATCCGACTTGGCCAATTGTGGGAGACAGTGCTGGCTGTATTTCACTCTGCAGTCTGGGGTAGAGACCAAAGGGAGGTAGAGACAGCCTGGTAGAACATGGAGTAGAAGCAGAAAAAAAAATGTACCAGGTTACCTTTGGTGAAGGAATATATATAGAACGAGATAAGAGATAATATCTAGCCTCTCGCACAAAATATATAATAATAAATTCTAAATTTGCTTTTGAAAGTCAAACTCAAACAATATGATTTATACCAGTTTTTGTGTGAAATGAACTTTGTACGCCTTTTGTCACTTCCAAAGTCATAAGCCTAGATCACCTCATATATTGTTAAAAAAATTACAAGAAGCCATTCAAATTGCTGTGTATGATAAATACTCTATCAAAAAAGCAAAAAAGGAAATGAAAACAATTCAAAATGCCTTGATAATCTGAGATAAAACCAACACCGGTTAAGGTCGAAAAAATTTATGACGCAATCGCTCTAAAATGATAATGTTATTTAAACTCTTGTACCCATAAAAACGAGGTAAAAAAAATCCTCCTTTTTTCAGCTAATCAGCACTCAGTCCTTTCAACAGTTCATGAAGGGTTCCCCACCAAGCTGAACCCATGCTACCGTTCCTGGTTTCTGTTCCTGCTTGCTGACTCAGCAGTATGTTTATTCTGCCTACAGTGTCACAGTTCGAGTCTCTTCCTTTGTAGAGGATGAGTGATTTGCCTGTCTCTAGCATAGGTCTTCCTTAAAATACTCTCATCAGCTTGAATTCTGTGGTCAGTGCAGTGCCCGGCATTTGCCTTTGCACACTATGGCAGCAGTACCAGACTTTGCTGTACGTTCCAGGCTGGAATCTCCTGATGGTCTTTTTTTTTTTTTTTAACTTGTATTTAATGAATATAAATTTCCAAAGTACAGCTTATGGATTACAATGCCCCCCCCATAACTTCCCTCCCACCCGCAACCCTCCCCTTTCCCGCTCCCTCTCCCCTTCCATACACATCAAGATTCATTTTCAATTCTCTTTATATACCAAACATCAGTTTAGTATATATTAAGTAAAGATTTCAACAGTTTTTCCCCACATAGCAACACAAAGTGAAAAAATACTGTTGGAGTACTAGTTATAGCATTAAATAACAGTGTACAGCACATTAAAGACAGAGATCCTACATAATATTTTTAAAAAATTGATTAATTTTCTATGCAATTTCCAATTTAACACCAGGTTTTTTTTTTTTCATTTTCAATTATCTTTATATACAGAAGATCGATTCAGTATATACTAAGTAAAGATTTCATCAGTTTGCACCCACACAGAAACACAAAGTGTAAAAATACTGTTTTAGCATTAGTTATAGCATCACTTCACATTGGACAACACATTAAGGACAGATCCCACATGGGACAAAAGTACACAGTGACTCCTGTGGTTGATTTAACAATTTGACACTCTTGTTTATGGCGTCAGTAATCTCCCTAGGCTCTAGTCATGAGTTGCCAAGGCTATGGAAGCCTTTAGGGTTCGCTGACTTTGATCTTATTCCGATAGGGTCATAGTCAAAGTGGAAGTTCTCTCCTCCCTTCAGAGAAAGGTACCTCCTTTGATGGCCCTGTTCTTTCCACTGGGATCTCACTTGCAGAGATCTTTCATTTAGGTGTTTTTTTTTTTTTTTTCCAGAGTGTCTTGGCTTTCCATGCCTAAAATACTCTCATGGGCTCTTCAGCCAGATCTGAATGTCTTAAGGGCTGATTCTGAGGCCAGAGTGCTATTTAGGACATCTGCCATTCTATGAGTCTGCTGTGTATCCCGCTTCCCATGTTGGATTGTTTTTTTCCCTTTTTGATTCTATCAGTTAGTATTAGCAGACACTAGTCTTGTTTGTGTGATCCCTTTGATTCTTAGACCTATCAGAGCCATCGATTGTGAATTGAAATTGATCACTTGGACTAGTGAGATGGCATTGGTACATGTCACCTTGATGGGGTTGTATAGGAATCCCCTGGCACGTTTCTAACTCCACCATTTGGGGCAAGTCCGATTGAGCATGTCCCAAATGGTACGTCTCCTCCCTCTCTTTTTCCCACTCTTATATTTAACAGGGATCACTTTTCAGTTAAAATTTAAACACCTAGGAATAATTGTGTGTTAATTACAGAGTTCAACCACTGATGGTCTTCAAAGTCTATTCTTAGCTGGCTCCTACTTCCAAGTAGTTTGATGTCATCCATGTGAGATGTGACTTGAACACTGGGATTGGTTTACAAAATTCCCCAGTTGATTCTCATGTGTAACAAAATCGGGCCCCGCTGTGCTATACTATAACTTAAGGAATTTAATTAGCCTAAGCCACCTCCTGAGTATAAAGAAAGAGCAGTAACCCCTGTGGCTCGCTAGGACATGGAGAATCTAATCATCAAACCACACAGTAGCATGTACAGACATGTACTACGAAATGCTCCCATGATACCATTTAAATAATTTTTACTACATTTTTTCAGTTCTGCATGTGTTTAGTGTCATTAATCTTAGCTCTAGGCGAAATGTTTTCTCTTTATTCTTGGCATTAATATCTTTTCCATATTTTTGTATCTTTATCTCTTCACTGTCATCTCCTGCGGATTCTGCATGTGTATTTAATTTCTTGCTTTTGTTTTTGTTCTTGTTGAGTGAGTCCCTGATGCTTCCTATGTATGTGCTTTGCTGGACCTACTGTTCAAAGGTTTCTTGTGTTCCTGCTGCACAGGAGTTGACGGTCTCAGCAGGCACTGAGGAAAGGCGGTCTTGCTGGATTCCTGTCCAAATCAGTACTGACCTGCTTTTCACTTACGTCATTGGAAACGAATCTCTAATTTAGTTTTCTGTTATCATTCCAAGATCTCTCTCCCGTTCTTCACTGCTGTTCCTTTTTGCCATTTATTGCTTTCCAGGCTTCTCAATTTTGAATAAGTATGTGGAAAAGAATTTCCCCAGAGGTATTGGGTTATGTTTTTTCAAGATTTCAAAAATGCCCATATTTATTAAAGCACTATATGGGTTTTGTGTCTGGGTTGGTCTGTTTTTGCAGTACTCTCAGTTGCCTTGCCAAGATACCATTTAAAATATGACTTAATATGCCTTGACCTTCCTTTTGGAAACTGTTAATGCATTGAGTAATGTCAGAAACAAAGCAACAATAGCTCATATCACAATTTCCTAAAATGGATAGGCTTAAGGCTCCATATTTTTTCATACATAGATCTACCTAATGCTTGCATTTCTTTTACTCACACATTCTGATTATATTATACCTAACAATGATGTTGTGGTTACAGAATATTTTTCTGTGAAAATCAAATTTGGCTCAAAGTTGCTCAAAGAAATGATCATGTTTAAGAAATGAAAATGTTAATTATTCTGATTTGATCATTATTATATATATATATCAGATGATCACTGTGTAACCATACATTTTTAGTTTTTAAAAATCAATTTTATTTTTCCAGCATGCTTTATTATTCTGATTAAGTCTTTGGGGAGACAGGCAGAAGTCTGTATGGATACATGGAAACTGCTCACTAATGTATTTTTTTCTTTTTTTCTTCCCTTATTGTTTCCTTAAATATTTACTTATTTACTTGAAAAGCAGAGTTACAGGGAGAGAGAGAAAAAGAGAAAGAAAGCGATTGAGATCTTCCTTCTGGTGGTTCACTCTCCAAATGGCCTCAACAGCCGGTGCTGGGCAGGATTTTAATCAGAAACCGAAAATTCCATCTGAGTCTCCCACGTGGGTGGCAGCAGTCCAAGCACTCAGGCCATCTGCCACTGCTTTCCCAGGCAGGTTAGCAGGGAGCTGGTTTGGAAATGGAGCAGCCAGGACTCCAACAGGTGCTGACAGGGATGCTAGTGTTGCAGGCAATGGCTTTACCTGCTGTGCCACAATGCTGGCTTCTCAATATATTTTCAATGATTATCAATTATATTTTCAATAATTATCTTGGGGCCAGAGCTGTGGTGCAGCAGGTTAAAGCCCCGACCTACAGTGCTGGCATCCCATCTGGGCGCTGGTTCGAGTCCCAGCTGCTTCTCTTCTTCTTCTTCTTCTTCTTATTTATTTATTTATTTATTTGAAAGAGTTACACAGAGAGAAGGAGAGGCAGAGAGGAGAGAGGGAGGGAGGAAGGGAGGGAGGGAGGAGGGAGGTCAGTCGGTCTTCCATCCACTGGTTCACTCCCCAACTGGCTGCAACAGCCAGAGCTGCACTGATCCGAAGCTGGGAGCTAGGAGCTTCCAGCCCCATATGGGATGCTAGCAGGATGCCAGCACTGCAGGCAGCAGCTTTATCCACTAGCCACAGGGCTGGCCCCTGCTTCACTTCTGATCCAGCTCTCTGCTATGGCCTGGGAAAGTAGTGGAGGATGGCCCAAGTCCTTGGGTGTCTGATATGGGAGGCCCAGAGGAAGCTCCTGGCTTCGGGTCGGTTCAGCTCTGGCTGTTGCAGCCACTTGGGGAATGAACCAGTAAATGGAAGACCTCTCTCAGTCTCTACTTCTCCCTGTAACTCTTTCAAATAAAATAAATCTAAAAACAAAACAAAATAAAATCTTAATTATTTGATTTCTCGCTTTTTATTTTCTATTTTCCACAAATTATATTTCTTTATAGATATCACATAGACTCTTAAATTTTTTGAATTAAGCATGAATTTATGTGCTGATTTAACTTAAATCAGACTCTTCTGAAAAGTAGAATGTCTTTAGTAATGGGATTTATTAAACATTCAAGAATTTGTGTCAGAATTTTTTTATATTGATGATATTAATTCTCTGTGTTTAGCGGAAAAATAGAAGCTATCAACAGTTCAATGTCATCAAAGTCAGAATAAAAAGGTTTAAGTCTAGTTATCTGAACTTGTCTTAAAGACTTAAATTTTTAGACAGAATATTATTTTTTAAATCAGGTGATAAATTATAATTATGATGAAATAACTACCATTGATATTGTGGTATATTGGACTTAGTCTTTTTTGTGTATGTATTTTTCCAACTTTTTATGACAAAAATTTAAAGATACAGACGAATTGGAAAAGTAGAACAAGGAACACTGGTCTATTTATCACATGATCACAACAGGTTTTTTTTAAAGATTTATTTTTATTTATTTGAGAGACAGAGTTACAGAGAGAGGTAGAGACAGAGAGAGAGGTCTTTCATCTGCTGGTTCCCTCCCCAGATGGCCGCAATGGCCTGAGCTGTGCCAATTTGAAGCCAGGAGCCAGGAGCTTCTTCTGGGTCTCCCATGTGCATGCAGTGGCCCAAGGACTTGGGCCATCTTCTACAGCTTTCCCGGGCCATAGCAGAGAGCTGGATTGGAAGAGGAGCAGCCGGGACTAGAACTGGTGCCCATATAGGATGCTGGCGCTTAAGGCCAGGGCATTAACCTACTGCGCCACAGTGCCCGACCTCCAACAGTTTTTAAGCTTTTGCAATAAATGATTCAGCTGTCTCTGTACCTGTCTTTATTTCCATTTCTCTTTTAGGAGTGTGAACCATGAATTTTAACTCCCCCTCCCCGCCCCCCAAAGATAGACATTCTCCTGTGCAACCACAACATTATCACGACAGCATCCAGGACTGGGAAGAGGCAAGGCTGAAGCCGGAAGCATGGGACTGGTCTCCATGTATTTATCAGGAACACCATCACCTGGGCCCTGAACACTACCCCCTAGGGTCTGCATTAGCAGGAAGATGGAGTGAGGAGCAGGGGTGGGGAGGGAGATGCTAGAGGTACCATTTTCTCCTAGCTGGGAAATACTACTAACATCATGATTTATAAATATCTCCTTTAATGACTTCATATAATCTTTCTGTATGATTATATCAAAATCTCATTTGCTGTTCTTTCTATTCAATGTTTAGAATGTTTCCCATTGTCCACTGTCATCGAGCGTGTGAATGTTTTGTGACTGAGTCTCTGTTTAAGCTCTGTTATTTCCTTAGGATAGAGTCTTCCTATTCTCTTTATCTTATTTATTTACTTATTTATTTGAAAGACAGAGTTACAGAGAGAGGTAGAGACAGAGAGAAAGGTCTGTCATCCAAGTCTTCCTAGTCTCTTAAGACCCCCGTGAGGCACATGACTAGGTAAAGGACCCAGGCGGTGCCTGGCTCATGGGCTTATACCAGATCCGAATTCGATGCTGCTCCCTTTCTTCAGAGCTGATTACTGCTTGCCTAGTGCTTCAGTTTGCCTCATGCTACCCAAAGCTTTGCTTCACGCTTAGATGAATATGCTCTTTCAATGACCTTATAAGCCCTTTGAGGTCGATATTGAGTTTTTGTTTATCTGTGTATCCCGAACGTCATGCATTATGTTTGTCACAGACACCAAAGACATGACTGTTGATAGTGATTTAGGGATATCTAACTTTGTCGTGGCCAATGTGTAACCCTAAAGTGACCAGAAGACCTCTGGTTTTGGAGGTTTGTGTCTCAGCGAAGAATCCATCGTCTCTTGTGTGTTTGGTATGAGACTGCGGCAGGTGTTACAAATGTGTTTCCCAAACCAGTTTCACATTCTGGGTGACATATTGCTAACTTTGATGCTGTGATGCTTTTATTGTGTAGGCCTGATCCACTGCATCTTCCGTGGCATGGTCGTGAGAAGGCGCGGGTGTGCTCGGTGACTGAGTAATGTAGCTGGAAGCGCCTCCAGGTGTGGCGATGTGTGTGCTCTTGGGAAAAATTCCTTTGACTGATGAGTCTGCGTGAAAGGGGTAACCATTTATCTTGCCCCAGCCAAATTAGGAGAGAGAAAACGTTTACTGCCCTAGAAGGGAACTTATCTGCTATTGCACAACATTGTTGATGCCCTCAAACCACTCAGCCCAGGTCTCCCACGTGGGTGGCAGGGAACAACTACGTGAGCCTTCACCACTGCCTCCCTACGTGTGCAAGAGCAGGAAGCTGCCTGCCGGAGCCTGGGACTTGCTGTGGTTGTGGGCATCCTGACTAGTGTCTTAATTGCTATGCCAAACACTTTTTTTTTAAAGATTTTAATTTATTTATTTGAAAGGCAGAGTTGCAGAGAGGGAGAAGCAGAGAGAGAGAGAGAGAGAGAGAGAGGTCTTCCATCTGTTAGTTCACTCCCCAAATGCCCGCAACAGGCGGAGTTGGGCTGATCCAAAGCCAAGAGCCAGGAGCTTCTTCTGGGTCTCCCATGTGGATGCAGGGACCCAAGCGTGTGGGCCATCTTCCACTGCCATCCCAAGACATAGCAGAGAGCTGGGTTGGAAGTGGAGCAGCCAGGACTGGAAACCACATCCACATGGGATGCCAGTACTGCAGGCAGTGGCTTTACCCATTACGCCATAGCACCAGCCACCAAGCGTTATTTTTTAAGTCTTTTAAAAAATAATTAGGGGGGAGAGAGAAAAAGAAACACTTTTTGATGCCTTATTTTCATGAAATGATGAGAGCTATCAGTGGCAAAACTTTCTCTTTGAGGATCTTTTGGTTTTATTTCAATTGAGTTAAAGTTGCTATTCGACATTATTACTTATAACCTATTAATTTTTATTGGTTATACTTCACATTGATGCTTTTTTAAAAAGCCCACTTTTTAAAAAATAATTTCTTTTAGTATGAAACACTTTATATTCAGCAATGTTGAAAACCTGGAATTATGAATTGGCTTTTAAACTCAAACTGGCAGATGGAAAGAATCATTCTTCTCCATGAGTAAATTAAAGTATCTTTGTTGCATATGCCATTGAAGAAACTTTTAAATGAATGATTGCATTTTTTCTTTCTTATTTTATAATGGTAGAAATATTCTTTTAAAAATATTAATTTTATTTAAAAGGCAGGGAGACAGATGGAGAAAGATTTTCCATCTGCTGGTTCACTCCCCAAATGTCCACAATGGCTAGGGGTAGGCCAGGCTGAAGCCAGGAGCCCAGAACTCAATCCAATCTTCCAAATGCTTGGCAGGGACCCAGTTACTTGAGCCAGCACCTGCTGTCTTCCAGGGTGTGCGTTATCAGGAACTTGGATTAGAAGTGGAAAAGCCAAGACTGGAAATAGGCACTCTATTATGGGATGTGGGCATCCCAAGTGATAACTTTATTTATTTATTAAAGATTTATTTATTTTATTTTAAAGGCAGAGTTATAGAGAGAGGGAGAGGAAGAGAGAGAGAGAGAGAGAGAGAGAGAGAGAGAGAGAAAGAGAGAGAGCTTCCATCCGCTGGTTCACGACCCAAATGGCCGTGACAGCTGGAGCTGGGCCAGTCCGAAGCCAGGAGCCAGGAGCTTCTTCTGGATCTCCCACGTGGGTGCAAGGGCCCAAGGACTTGGGCCATCTTCCACTGCTTTCCCAGGCACATTACCAGGGAGCTAGATTGCAAGTGGAGCATCCAGGATTCAAACCAGCGCCCATATGGGATGCTGGCACTGCAGACAGTGGTTTAACCCGCTATGCCACAGCACTGGCCTCCCAGGTGGTAATTTTAACTGCTGTTCCAAATGCCTGTCCTGGAAAATAATAGATTTTATCTATATTGAAGATAGATATGTATATTATTAATAAAGACATTCTCCAAATAAGTGCTAAATAAGCGCTTCCTGAATTAATGGATGAATTTTTGCTTGTTGCTGTTGGTAGAGACTAGTCAAACAACAAACACTCAGCTAGTCTGTGAATAATGTAAAGTCCTTCTTAGAATAGATGATAGTAATTCCTTCTTCTAAGTTAAGGTAAAGAAACTCTTTAATCTCTGTCTTTTGGGCCAATAAAGTAGATATTGCCATTTTTTCTTTTCAAGTTGAGAAATGCTCACTCTCTATCTTTCATGTGCCCACGCAAACACACACACATACACACACACACACCGCTGTTGAAAAACCACGTCAGAATCAATTAGCCTTCAGTCCTCATATTTTTAGGGTATTATAAACATTATATTCATTCACCATCATAATGTCTTTATATAATAAGTATTAATATCTTCTGTGCATAGGTACATAAATCGAGGGACCACGTCTCAAGGTGAATGTGTTGAGTAATTTAGCGTCATAAGAGTTTTCTTATTCTCGTATTAACTACACAGAATCAATCCTTCTGATACAATGTCATTTTTCATTTTTATTAATTGGAGTTAGTACAAATTGATTTCTTATTCTGTGAAATACCAAGCAGATATTTTTAAGGGAATAAGAAGTAAATCAAATGTCCTCTGATGGTAAACTGTTTAATTAGCAGGTGGAAAGAATACAATGAACTAAGGGAAACCCCTAAATTGTATCCCTTCCTATGTTTGCACATGCTACCAACTATCCCATCATTGTTAAACTCATTTCAAACTCCTGTTTGTGGCCTAGAACTGTTATCTGTGATCCTCTTCTGTAGTTACCCCAAGAATCAGACCTCCTCATATACATATGTGACTTGTAAAACTCCTGAAGCTTGCTCTGTGTTACACAGATGTGTCACAAAATCCTCTCATTCCTTACCTTTCCATTCTCTACTCGTCCCCATGAGAGTAGGTGACCCTGTTCATATCTAAACACTGGCCTGGGAAGCCATTTATTTTTATAGCTGTTTCAGAATCCATACATTACCTGGCTTAAAGAAAGAAATGGCAGTGACTTCTGGACCAACACTTGGCAGGCTGGACAGAGTTGCAGTGCTGGGGTGCACAGTCATACGAGCAATGGGGGTACATACTGAGAAATGCATAGGGGGTCAATTTTGTCACATGCAAACATCATCAAGTACACTTGTACAAACCTACAAGGCATAAGTCAATCATTTCATGCGGCTTTTGGATGCAATCAAAAGATGTAGTAAACCTGGAGGGTAGGAGGCTGGTGCCAGTGTAACCCAGAAAGTTGTTTTGTCACAAACCTTTTTGGAGGAGAGGGATTTTATTTTTCAGTTTCATGCTTCAAATTCATATTCTGCATTTTATAAAACTTTTTTTATAAGTAAAGGACTATGCTGGAATGATAAAAAGTGTATTGTAGAAATATATGACATGATCACTTTGTAGTTGTCCAGGCTGTACTTCACTGGCAGTGCAATACTTTGTTTACACCAACCACTGCAAACATGCGAGTAATAAACTGTGCTAGAGTGTTCTGAGAACTGCTGTCATTAGGGAATAGGAATTTTTCAATTCCATTATAATCTTAAGAGACCCCCATCCTATATTAAGTCCATTGTTGGAAGTGTTATTTGGTGCAAAACAGTATTTAGATTTTGTTTTCTTCCAAGATTTTTTTTTTTTTTTTTTTGGACAGGCAGAGTTAGACAGTGAGAGAGGCAGACAGAGAGAAAGGTCTTCCTTCTGTTGGTTCACCCCCCAAATGGCCGCTACAGCCGGCGTGCTGCACTGATCTGAAGCCAGGAGCCAGGTGCTTCCTCCTGGTCTCCCATGTAGGTGCAGGGCCCAACCACGTGGGCCATCCTCCACTGCCTTCCCGGGCCATATCAGAGAGCTGGACTGGAAGAGGAGCAACCGGGACAGAATCCGATGCCCCGACCGGGACTAGAACCCAGGGTGCCAGTGCCGCAGGCGGGGGATTAGCCAATTGAGCTGCGGTGCCGGCCTTCTTCCAAGATTTTTAACTGCTAGTCAATCCCACTCCAGAAATTCAGAGTAGAACACCTCCTGGGCCTGGTTAAAAACTCCTCAACCAAGCCAGAAAAGATTGCATGGTGAAAAAAAAAGAGATGGATGTGTAAGGGTGTGTGTGTGTAAGAATGTGGCAAGGAAAAAATTCTGTATTTTTTTTTAATGATATGAACTTTTAAAAATATTACTGTTTGCAAGGCAGAGTGACAAGTCACTTTAAAAATATTATTGCTTGCAAGGCAGATCTTCCAAGTATGTGGGGCATCGGCTGCTGCTTCCCAGGCACAATAGCAGGGAGCTGGATTGAAAACTGAGGAGCTGGAACCTGAACCAGTCCAGTGATATTGGGATGCTAGCACTGCGGGCAATGGCTGAACCTGCTGTGTGACAACATTGGCCCCGACAGGGACAAATTCTAAGCTCTTTTCTGAAGTCAGACTTTTTTTCCTTTGTATAACACTCTTTCTACATCCTTGTTTAGTTACTCCATGCTGCCTGGGGCACTAGAGTCAGGACAGAAAACAATAAAAGTAATCACTCAAAAATTTTATAGCATCACTATTAACTATTTTTATTACCTCTGTGATATAGTTAATAGTATTTTCGTTTTTCAGCATAGAAAAGTAGAGTTCAAAGAAGTTAAGTGACTCAAAGTATCAGTAAGTGGTAGTATTCTACCACTGGGCTTTATCCAGAGCTTTCGACTGTAATTCTGTGCTTCCTTTGCTAAACCATAGTGGAAAGGCAACAATAGCACAATATCTGGGAAATGGCAAAAATGAACATCAGGAAGAGAGATGGTATTTGGAATTTCTGAAAGTTAGTCTAATAGCATTACACACAGGTTATTATTTGGATAGCAAGTTGTAGAGAAATAGAATGCTAAACTTTCTCCTAGCTTTCTTGATTGGTACAAGTCAACCCTGTAAAAGGCTATGCTTCCTTGGTTTCAGAAACGGCAAGTACAGCAATAATAGGAATGGAGATCTATAATATTCACAGGAAGTACCTAAAAGAAATCTAAATGAAAAACATTTAAAAATGAAAACAATAGATCTATGTTAGAGAAAACACATCTTAAAGAATTAAAGCGAGGAAAATAAAAAGCTTCAATCTCAGTGGCTGCAATAAAGTGCGAGAAGCTAAAATATGAATCCTCTTTCATTCCACTATAACTGCCAATCAACCAAAGAGAACGGCAGCCCATGGAACTGAGGACCGTTAAGCATGACAAGGGATTATATACAGTGACTCCATGTATCATAAAAAGACTTTCTCTGCAGATTCCAGAACACATTCTTTATTTAGTGTAGGAAACATTTCAACATTAAAAAAAAAAAAACCCTGTTACAATGAAAATAAATCAATTTGGACTTCTTCCGCAGAATAATCCCCATCTAATTCCCTTTAATGTAATCAGCCCATCTGTCACATATTAGAGTGCAAGGAAGAAAGGTAATGGAAGATGTTTCTGTTCAGTCCTGTTTGTCGAAAGTGCTTCTCTGGCAATTTTTTAAAATTTCTTCCCCTACTAAAAGTGGATCTGGATCAGCCATTGTGAATGATGGCTTTCTATTGGATTTACTAGAACTTCATATGCTTATTTAATTTTCCTTTAAATTTTTTAAAAGCTTTTTTACTTATTTGAAAGTCAGAGTTACACAGAGAGAGAGAGGTCCTCCGTCCACTGGTTCACTCCCCAGATGGTCGCAACGGCTGGAGCTGCACCGATCCAAAGCCAGGAACCAGGAGCTTCTTCCGGGTCTCCCATGCAGGTGCAGGGGCCCAAGGACTTGGGCCATCTTCTACTGCTTTCCCAGGCCATAGCAGAGAGCTGGGTTGGAAGAGGAGCATCCGGGACCAGAACCAGTGCCCATATGGGATGCCGGCAGTTCAGGCCAGGGCATTAACCTGCTGCGCCACAGCGCCGGCCCCTCCCTTAACTTTTTAAAGAAAAATGCTCATATGAAATATAAAGACATGAGTAAAACATACCCATTCTTCCCAGGAATAACCACTGTTAACATTTTGGTGTACTCCTTATTTAGATTTCAGAATATATGTAATGCTCTAAAGTATTTTCATAGGAAAGACTTTAAAAAGAGGAATGCAAAATCAAAACTTTGGAATAAGTTAAAGTGCCAATGATTTCTAAATTATATGATTATTTCATTAAGAAATGTTCTCAGACTCTGTGTTGAAAGGCACTTAAAGGACCAAAACACACAGATCTCAGCAACAGGGGGTGTTACGTCTTTGACAGAATGTGATTTAATAACAATCTTGGGTCATTCTGACGACTTTTCCCTTTAAATTGTTTTGCTTAGTAAAGGTGTTTAAGTTCAGTATTTAAAGATTTTTTTTCAAAAAGATTTGGGCATGTGCAATGTACTGGTTCTAAAACAAACGTGCATGACAGTCACTTGGAGGGCTTATTAAAACACAGGTCAGCGGGGCTGGGGGAGGGGCCTACGCCTTTGGGTTCCCCACATGTACTCATCCCCTATGTTTCTGGTGCTGCTACCCCAGGAGCACACTCTGAGAGACATGGACACATGAGTGTAGCCAGGAGGTGGCCGTGTCCCCTAACTCCATGAAAATAGATTTGTACTTGTAATGTGTCATATTCTGTTTGTGACATTTCACACCACAGTGATGAACCGTAAGTTTTGCCTCAGACTTTTTTTTTTTTTTTTTTTTTTTTGACAGGCAGAGTGGACAGTGAGAGAGAGACAGAGAGAAAGGTCTTCCTTTTGCCGTTGGTTCACCCTCCAATGGCCACCGTGGCTGGTGCGCTGCGGCCGGCGCATGGCGCTGATCCGAAGGCAGGTGCTTCTCTTGGTCTCCCATGGGGTGCAGGGCCCAAGCACTTGGGCCATCCTCCACTGCACTCCTAGGCCACAGCAGAGAGCTGGACTGGAAGAGGGGCAACTGGGACAGAATCCGGCGCCCCGACTGGGACTAGAACCCGATGTGCCAGCGCCGCAGGCGGAGGATTAGCCTAGTGAGCCATGGCGCCGGCCTTGTTTCAGATTTTTAAAATGAAATTCTATAGTCTAGTTTTAATGAGAAGGCTAGGGACAAGTTTGAATACAGATTACAGAAGTCCAACTTAAAATTTTTATCAGTGTAGGAGAGGAAGAGCAAATCCTCCTAAGGAAAGCTCTGTAATTCCAGAATTTCCCATTCCTGAACACACTGTGGAAGCATTAGTATGTAGGGGAGCTTATGAATCTGCAGGTGCAGAAGAAACTCGTGTCTGGGTTCTAAGCCCTGCTACTTGAGTTATCGTCTTCAAACCTTAAACTATATCAGTGTGGCTTCTGCCCCTTTTGATATCCATGGTCAATGTCCGGTCACTCTCTTGGTATCCCTAGTCCTTGGAGTCCTCACCCATTTTCTAATCAAATCCTCAGATGTCTTATGAAATATCTGCAAATACACTACAGAGCATGAGTCAGGCTCAGTGGCCTCAGAGCTGTACCAGGCATCCACATACCGGCTCACTAACTTTATAAAAATTTTGTATTTTAAAATGTCTTTATGGAAACTGAGGCAGGATACTGGTTTGGGTGTCAAAGGACCTCCATGCTAGCTCTAGTTCTGCTGTGACTTGCTAACTTTAGGCAAATCGCCCATTCATTCTGATGTAGTGTTTAGGAATTCAGATCTTTGCTGTCTTGCAGACTTGAGTTTGAAACTTAGATTATGGTGCTCACTGGCTCTGGGAATCTGTAGAAATGGCAATAACAATAAGGCCACAGAACAGAGTTGATGTCAATATCCTGTTATCCATCAGAATCTCTGTAGTATCTGCCAGCCTGGGCACTCAGCACTATTAGTTATTATCACTCTGCCTGACGTGATACAGTGGCACTGATTCATGGGTAGGTAGCACCTTCCAGCCAAACCTGCTGGGTTCTAGGTGAAACAGATCCTTGAGGAATATGGATGGCTGCTTTAGGAGGCCCAAAGGTTAAGATCAAGGGGGTCAGCAGAGTGGGTTTCCTCTGAGGCCTCCTTTACTGGTTTGTAAATGACTGTGTTCTTCCTGTTTCATGCATTGCCTTTTCTCTTTGTGTTGTCCAGAGTTCCTCCTCTATATAAGAACACCAGTCTGCTGCCTTAGGGCCTATTCTAATGACCTCATCTTAACTTAATTACCTCTTTAAAGACACTATTCCCAAATACACTCATATTTTGTGGTACTGGGGGTTAGAACTTCAACATATGAGTATTTATTTTTGGGGGAGAACATGATTCAACCCATGATAGCTAAGCATACCATTTTGCTTTTTACTTCCACATGGGTTTGATGAAGAATTATTATAATTTTGTCCTTTTGGTTTTCAGTTTCTGTTCTGATAAGTCACTTCATGCTAACTTTCGGTTTTCTAAAAGCAAAAATAAAATAAACCAAGTACCACTACCGTCACCAACAAAATCTAGAGGGAAGCAGTTGGTTGTGGTGTAACTGTTGGTATTATATGTGTCTCAGAACCATTGCCTTTCTGCAAATTAAGACTGCTGATCCACAAATTAAATACATTAGTGACAAGAAATAACTCTCACATTTCCATGTTTTATTCTATGTGGACATCCAATAACCAGCAAAAACTAATGTCCTGGTAAACATTTGCCTGGCAAAATGCTGAGATCCACTGGACCTCTTGTTCCTGCCTCATGCTTTTAATTCTTGAGCACTAATGGTTATCACACCAGTAAGTGTGTATAAGACATAATGAGACATAGTTCATTGTCAAACCAATAATTTTGTTGGTGGAGTTTGGAAGACTGTATCAGCTCACCTTGGCATGGAAGGAAGTTCTAGGTGTGAAAAAGATCATGTTTAAACAATCCCAGACTCAGTGCTTGGTGCTCAGTGAATGTCAATTTATTATTCTTTCATCAAAAAGTCTCAAGTTATTGTAGGTATAAACATGAAATGGGTTTTGTTTTTCAAAATTGTGGTCTACCTCTGGGTAATAGGCTCCCTCTGAGCCATGGCGACAGAATTCCACAACTTTGACAACTTTGAAGACAAAACAGTTGTTAGAACACATGTTCAACCATGCTTTAAGATTCAGTTCTATTCAATTTTTTGTTATTTCATTTAATTGCTTCTGCTTCTGATAGCATTTCTGTTTGCAACACCAGACAAAGCCTCCCTCGCCCTCTCCCCCTTGCTCCGTTCCCTTTCAAGAAAGAAGGTCCTCACCTTTCCTTGACCCCATCCTCTTCCTAGGCTGGAGGGGAGAGTCGCGATGGAGGGAGGACCAGGAACTTACCTGCCACCACTTAAGTCAGAGTACTTCCAGCTGGCAGCAGGTGGCACCTGCGAGGACAGCCCTGGATGTGGGCGGCTGCTCCCTGGGAAGAGGCCAGCCATCTTGAAGAACCCTGCGGCCCCCCTGGGGAGTGCTCTTGGGCAGCAAGCACTGGTCCTCGGACTCTGAACTCAAGTCTGAACTAGACGATGCTGTTCTGGTGGTCTTGCCCTGACTTGGACAGAGTAAGGCTAACGCCGCCTTTCGCAGGCAATTTGTTTGCAGTTGTATTTTTTGTAGAGGACTCTTCCTTTGCTAACTCAGTGGCAATTATCTCTGAGGAATTTCTGACCTCCAGAGTGACATTGCTGAGCCCATCACAGTTGGGTTCGTGACAAGACTCCAGCCCTGAGGAGGAACTGGGCTGTCTTTTGAAACAGTGCCTACACCAGCTTTCCTTGTGGCTTTCGCCAGGTTGTCTGCAGCAGGACCTTTGGAGTTCTACAGTTCTGGGTGGTCCAGTCTTTTACCATGTGCGCTTTAGGAGACTTGGAATTCCTGGTCTGCTTTTCATATCCACATTTCTCCTTTTTCCTTGGTGATTTCCTTTTGGTTTCTTCTTCATCATCCTCATCATGCCACAGGCTGATGGTTTCTTCTTCATCATCATGCCACAGGCTGCTTTGTTCTTTCTCTTGTTTTTTTTTTTTTTTTTTTTTTTTCCCTCATAGCCTGATCTGTGACTGCTTTTGTGTGCGGAACCAAGACCTTCTCATTATCATTACTGTTCTCTTGCCTTTTCCAATGCTTCTTTGAGTACTTGCAACCTATGTCACTGTCTTCATCCTCTTCCAACTTATATATGTCTGCTTCCGTGCTTTTCTATATAGATATATGAGTGCTATCACCATTACTGACTATTGCAGAATCCTCAGCAACTCCTCTCTCTTCTAATTTAACTCTGACATAGTCATTGTCCCTCACCAGGCACACGCTCTCAGCGGGGGCAGGAGTCCCACACTCCAAGTAGAGGCCAAGGAGGCCCCGGAACTGAAGCTAAAGCACTTGTGGATGAGACCAATGAGATCCGTGATGATTTGGCATCGTTCCAGTTGACCAGAAGGCTGTACAGTGTGGCGTGGCTGGTGGTGGATAATCAAATTGAAACCAAAACCTAACCATGTCAGAAGCTGCCACCTTTCCAGTTCTATTCATTTTTAAGTATTGAACCTATCCTTTACCAAAATCTCTACCCACATTGCCGTCGATACAAGCACGTTCTTGCTGCTCCATGCGGGTAGTGGGGGGTGGCGGCAACAGTAGCACAGGTTGTTGCTGCCATTGCTGGGGGTGGTAGTGATGGCGGTGGTGGCTGTGATGGTGGTGGTGGTAGTGGCTGCGGTAATGGTGGTGGGGAGAGTAGCGGTGGTAGGAGCCAGAGCAGTGAGCCTGGCCTGGCTGAAATGGAGTGTGAGAAGGCACACCGTGGGTCTGGCTGAGGCACTCCCCCTTCACCCTGCCTCACTGTTTGTCCTCCAGTGCTGGGGTGGGAAGTGGCAGGCGATGCAGAGGCAGGGATCTCATTGTAGAATGGCTCACAGTGAGGTCGCAGTTACCACTCTTGGTCATTCTCTAACACTGACTGATCCTTTTCCGTCTGCCTTTTGTGGTGGCACCCAAATACAGGTTCTGTCTGAGATGCATCTGTTGGTTCATTGAAGGGTGCTGGGAGAGGCCTTGTGTTTGTGCCATCCCTCACCTGGTAGCTCTAGCTGGGACTCCACAGCTGCTGTGGCTGCAGCCCCCGCTGCAGGTGGCCGACTCCCCTCGCCTCTGGCTGTTTGTTTAGTGGAATAGAAATAAGTTAGTTCAGGATCACACACCTTCTGCAGTGCTTGCCCACCGGCACTCAAGGATCCCCTCCCAGGCAGATCTCTCAGATTTAGCATCCTTCTCCGAAGCAAAAACTTGGCTAATCCAGTTCCCCATCTCCTCTTAGACAAGACACTATCTGTAGCTGATGTCTGGTTGAAGAGGAGAATTTGGGGATCCACAGTCTTTCTGATTGACTTTCTTTGGCCTTCTGGAAGTCAAGGAAGAGGAGAGCCTCATTTCGATGAAGCTGTACACTCCCAAACTGAGGCCCCCTCCTCCCTCTCAGGTCTCCCCTCCTTAGTTCATTCAGAACGGTGGAAGCCCTGTGGGATGGCGGCTTGCCCTTGATACCTGTGGCTTTGACCACAGCATGGAGATTTTCTGGCCCTCCTTTGCAGCAGTGGGTCTTACTTGCCAATTCTGCTGCTCAGAACCTAAAGTTACACTAGTGCTTCAGGTTCCCCCCACCCACCCCAAGCAGAAATATAAAATGAAAGGGGCGAGGAGGATGTTTGGCAATTAGAATGATGTTGGGATGCCCACGTTCTATATCAGGGTGCCTGAATTCGAGTTCCAGCTCTGTCCCCAGTTCTAGCCCCCTTCTAAAGCACACCCTGGGAGGCAGCAGATAATGGCTCAAGTCCTTGGGTCCCTGCCACTCATGTGGGAGACCTAGACTGAATTGCCAGCTTCTGACTTTGGCATGGCCCAGCCTGGGCCATTGCAGGCATTTGGAGTTGGTCATCTGGGGAGTGAACCAGCAAATAGGAGTTCTTTCTGTGTGTCAGCCTCAAATAAAAAAGGAAAAGGAAAAGAAAATGTATTGAGAAAGGAAGGGACTAGGTCTCAAGAAATAGTTTGGCTAAAGAAAGTATAATACTGTATTTTATAGGGCTGGGACTACAGCTACATCTGGTAATGTTCCAAATACATCAGGGCTGGTGGCTGCTTAGGTAACTTCTTCATTTACTGGGTGCTCAAGGCTGAGATTTGTGTCTTCACAATGTCGTTCAAGGGATGGGTTGTTATCAATTTTATCCATTCTATGGATGAGGAAATTGATGTTCAGAGAAGTGAAGTGGTTTCCAAATTGAGCAAACTTCTTAAGCAACAGCATCAGGACTCAAATATTCTCATTTCTTTTTATTATTACAGGGAGAACAGATTTCATGTATTTCATAGATACAATTCTAAGACTATAATGATATTTCCCTCCCTCCCTCTTCCTTCCTTCCTTGCTTATTTCTTCTTTTATTTTTTGTGATAACATACTTTCAATTGACTTTATAATCATAGGCTTAAGGCTCCACTACATGTATTGTACAACAGGTAAAAGTAGGAAGAATATTCTCATCTCATCATTGGAATGAGGCACAAGCACTTTCCCTAAAAGTGTACGAGAGCTCGTAGGGGTGGTGACAGACAGCCCCAAGCACATGAACCCAAGGCGTGGATCTCTTTCCAGGTCCTTGTGCCTGCTTTCCTCTTGTGACTTCTCTTCCCCCATTGGGTTCTGTTCTTATTTTACAGTCAAGTTTAGGTATAATTTTCATATAGTAAAATTCTCCCTTTTTTGGTGTACAGTTAAAGGAGTTTTGACAAATGTGTACATTTACATAACCATGTCTAAAGCTCCACAAAGGACCAGTACTCCTTTGTAGTCAACCTCCTTCTCCCCACCAAGTTCTCTCCCTATAAGTTGCCTTTCCACATTGTCTTTTTTTAATTTAAGGTTTATTTGTTTGAAAGGCAGAGATACATACAGAGAGGGAGAGACAGAGGGATCTTCTATCTGCTGGTTTACTCCCCAAGTGGCTGCAACAGCCAAGTCTCGCCGGGCCAAAGCCAGGAGTCAGGAGCTTCCCTGATCTCCCACGTGTGAGCAGGGGCTCAAGTGCTTGGGCCATCTTCTGCTGCTTTCTCAGGCACATTAGCAGGAGGCTGGATTGGAAGTGGAGCAGCAGGGGTTCTGAAACCAGTGCTCACAGGGATGCAGAGAGCGGCTTAAGGTGCTGTGCCACAATGCTGCGTCTTCCACACTGTCTTATAGATGGAGTAAGATAGTAAGTCACCTTCTTGTGTCTAGATTTTTTTCTCCTTTGCATTATAATATCAGAGTTTCTGATTTTTTTGTGCCAGAATCCATTTAGTCTCTTGAGTCACAAAACTTCTTTCTTGGGATTAAGCTTACAAATGCTTAAGATAAAATATAGAACATTATACAATAAAATTATGTTATAATATTAAAAGAACTAACTTGTGATCTACTAATATAGGTACTCCATAGTAATACACTAAATAAATTCAAGCAGTAGGTATAGCAACTACTAGGATAGCAAAGTAATTATAAGAGAGGACTGACATTGTGGCACAGTGGGTTAAGCTGTCACTTGCAATGCCAGCATCCCATATGAGATGAGAACTGGTTCCAGTCCTGGCTGCTCCATTTCTTATCCAGCTCCCTGCTGATGTGCCTGGGAAGGCATCAGAGGATGGACCAAGTCCTTGGGCCCCTGCACCCCTATGGGAGACCCGGATGGAATTTGAGGCTCCTGGTTTCAGTCTGGCCTAGCCAAGGGAGTGAATCAGCAGACTGAAGATATTTCTCTGTCTCTCCCTCTCTTTCTCTGTGTGTGTAAATCTGCTTTTCAAATAAACAAATGCATCTTTATTTTTTTTAAAAAGAAGTTACGAGAATATATAGTATTTTGAGGTGTCTGCAACAACTGTAATAAAATATGCAACACTGGTGATTTTTATTGGGGAGAGTCAGTTACTGCTCATATTGCCGTGTTTTGATGCTTACAATTAATAGTGAAAGGAAATTCTACTCAAACAAAAGACAGCACGTGGCCAGCGCTGCTGCTCAATAGGCTAATCCTCCGCCTTGCGGCACCAGCACCCCGGGTTCTAGTCCTGGTCGGGGCGCCAGATTCTATCCCAGTTGCTCCTCTTCCAGTCCAGCTCTCTGCTGCGGCCCGGGAGTGCAGTGGAGGATGGCCCAAGTGCTTGGGCCCTGCACCCCATGGGAGACCAGGAGAAGCACCTGGCTCCTGGCTTTGGATCAGTGTGGTGCGCCAGCCGCAGCGGCCATTGTGGGTTAACCAATGGACAAGAAAGACCTTTCTCTCTGTCTCTCTCTCTCACTGTCCACTCTGTCTGTAAAAAAAAAAAAAAAAAAAAAAAAAAAAAAAAAAAAAAAAAAGACAGCACAAAGAAAAATTGAAAGGTTTCTCTCATCTAGATCATAGACTCCCCAAACCCTAGATCCTTTGGGGCTTCACGTGCTCCTGGTTAAAAATTCCCATTTCTAGGGCCTCGTCATCACCTACAACCAGTCTATAAAGGCATGGGGAGCTGGCTACAGGACAGTTCTCAGGGCCTGGCCTGGCAGTGGCCCGTGTCCCTCATGCTCTTGTTCTGTTAGAGAGAACTTAGTCTTAGGGCTCCACCTACCTGTAAGAGAGATTAGGCAACCTAGTCAGCTGTGTCCCCAGAGGTAGGTGAGTGAATTTTGGTGGTTATCTCATAGACTCTGTCACACTAATCTTACTCAGTTTAACCCTCTACTGCCTGATATGATAATCTCATAGGAGGACAAAAGCATGGCTTTGAAAAGTTTAATGATAGCATCACTTGGGTAGTAGGTCTGAGACTCAGGACAAAATCTGGGTCTTCTCACCCCAAATCCTACACTTTTTGCAAGATATTTTGGTATCTTTGATGCCATGAGTTTGAAGGAACTCTACAAAGATCTCCTTGCATGAAAATATTGCTCCCTTGTCTAAGGGTCCCTTGCACTTGTCGTTTAATGCTCTCTGATGGCTCTTTGAAATGCTAATACTTTTATCTTTGAATCTGCGTTTTGTAAGTAAAGTCTGATGGAACAGTGGGGCATTTGCTGGACAGAGTGGAGCCTTGGCTCCCATGAACCTCCCCAGACAAATTCTCCTGTTGTCAGCTCTCTGCCCCGGTTCCCTGGGTCCACCCTACCTCATCGTCCCCAGTCTCACCCAGCCAGGTCACCTCAGCAGAGGAAGGAAACCTTCATTCTGTTGTCCCCCTGCTCAAGTCCTAGACACAGGTGCAAGAATGGTTGGAGACAGGTGCAAGCCCTACAGTGTCTCAGGAAAGGACAAATTAGCAGCTATCTTCACCAGGCTGACAGCACCGTGGCATATTTGGTAGGGATCTCATGAACACACCCACTCCATATACGGAATCATACATTGGCAGGGACATTCTAATCCTTTGGGGATGCTTGTCTCCCATGATCTGGGGTGATGAGTGTGGGCCCTAAATTTTCATTTTGCACTGGGCCCTGCACATTGCACCGGAGGCTCTGCTGGAGGGTCTTTGCCAGCACAGACCACTGAGGCATTGCCATTGTGTTTTCTTTCAACACATGGATTTACCCAGAAAGCATGGAAGGAAACTGGTGATTTATTTACCTGTCATCTGCTACCACATTAGCATGGGTCAGTGTGTAGTTTTGCTAATTTTGATCAAAGAAGTCATTTCAGAGTGTCTTACCCTGAGGAAAACCAGAGCTGACAGGTTTCTGCAAGTGAACTCATAACAAATTCTCAGCATGGGCCCAAGAGCAAAGTTCAAGCAGTGTGGCTAGAAGAAGATCCTGGCCAGGACAGGGAGACAAGCAACACACGTGAAGGGGGCAGGCATTGTGGCACAGTGGTTTAAGCCAATGCTTGTTACACCAGCATCCCATATCCAAGTGTCGGTTTGAGTCCTGGCTGCTCCACTGCTGATCCAGCTCCCTACTAATGCACATGGGAAAGTAGTAGAAGAGGGCCTAAGTGTTTGGTCCCCTGCCCCCCACATGGGAGACCTGGATGGAGTTCTGGGCACCTAGACGTTGCAGCCAGCTGGGGAGTGAACTGGTAGATGGAAGGTATCTCTCTCTGTCTCTCTCTCTCTGTCTCTCTCTCTATCTTTAAAACACATGAAATGCCTCAGGCATACTGTAAGAGAGGAGGAATCAAGGAAAGGGGATAGTCAGACAGTTCTCCTTTACCTCACAGGTTTGCTTGTGTTGGCCTTCTCTCTAAATATATATATATATGTATATATATATATATATATACATATATATATATATATATATTGAGAAGCAGATGCAGAGATAGATAGGTAGAGAGATAGACAGGTAGAGATCTCATTCATTGGTTCCCTCTTTAAATGCCTGCAATGGCTAAAGCCTGGAACCAGGAACTCAGTTCAGGTCTCTCACATGGGTGGTGGGTACACAGCCACTCAGGGCATCACCTGCTCCCTCCCAGAGTGCGCATTAGTGGGAAGCTTGAATTGGGAGCCAGAGCCAGGACTCAAATCCAGGTGCTCTGATATGAGAAGAAAGTGTAGTAACCAGTGGCTAAACCACTAGACCAAATGTCCATCCCTGCAAAGATCCTTAATCTTGTGGCAAATAGCAACAGGAAGCTGGGGGCTTCCTATGTTCAAATCTGTAATTTTTAGTATACAAACATTTGGTAATTTTGAATATTCTTTTATGAGAAGTAGTTGTAGCCCTGCCTTATACAGCCTCTCACAAAAAATGGTGCTGGGTGACTTATGGACACTTGTTGAAGACTTCTGGTATTTTCCTTCCTCACCGCTGGAGGACTAGAAATTGAAACTAGAAGTCATAGTTGTTACACCACTATTCAAAACTGCGATCTTACTTCCTTTCCCACAGCAAAAGGCTGGATGTTGTAAGTTGAACTATGTTCCTTCTCCCCACACCAAATTTATATGTCAAGGTCCCAACCCCCACAACCTCAAAATGTGGTGTTATTTGGAAGCAGGGTCATTGCAGAGGAGTTCTATACTTAAGATGGGGTCATACTGGAGTAGAGGAAGCCTCAAGTTCAGAAAGAAGGAGAAATTTGGATACAAAGATGCACACAGGGGAACATGATGTGAAGATTGGGATTGTGCACCAGCAAGCCAAGGGAACTCAGAGAAAGGCCTGGGACAGATCCTCCCCCAGTGCCGTCAGAGAGGGAATGGCTGCGCTGAGACCTTGATTTTCTACTTCCTGCCTCCAGAAATAGGAGACAGGAAAATTCTGTTGCTTAACTCACTCACTTTGTGATCCTTTGTAATGCATCCCCAGAAAACTCAGATAGTAAGTGAAAGTATGGCTTACAGCTTTAAAATAAAAAGTCCTATTTCATAAAGATTCTTCACTTTATTAAGAAGTAACAGATTCTAACACAAGCAACAGAAAGGATGTGTGACTAATGTACAGCGATTTCAAGCAGGTAAGCAGCTGGCAAATGACATAAAGAACCTCAAGTCCTTCTATTTTAGTTATAACTGTTTAAAAAGATTATTTATTTGGGAGGGGTAGGGAGAGTGGTTGAGTTAGTGCTGATTCATGCCCCAAATGCCTGCAATGGTTGAGGATGGGCCAGGAAGAACCCAGGAGCCGGGAACTCCATCCTGTTCTCTCACGTCAGTGTCAGGGATCCAAATATCTGAGCCACCACCTGCTGCCTTTCAGGGTGAACTTTGGGCAGGAAGCTGAACTGGGAGGGGGAGCTGGGACTCGAATGAAGGCGCTTCATCTAATATGGCATATGGGCAGCCTAAACAATGTCTCAACTGATGTACCAAATGTCCTATCCATACAGCTCAAGGAGTCCCAGAATCCTGTGTCTGAAAGGGACAAAGAAGTACAGCATGCCCAGTCTTGTCTCTGTTTATTTCTACTAGAAAACAGGTCTATTTTTTTTTTCTTATGGAGTTATATGTTTCCCATGAAAAAAATTCTCCGATCCTTATAAGGAATTTCTTCTTGCTGGTCATTTTGACTTGAGTATCCCATAATCTCCAATTTATGCCTACTTCCTCCCTTCAGGAATTTGAGGCAATTTGATACCTTTTTCTTTCTCTTCAGTCTGGGGCATCATAGTTGTATCAATGGGTGGATTAATACAATGTTTGTTAAACAATTCACATGGACCAATGTGACTCTCCTTGACATAAAACCTTGTGATAATTATAGATGTCTTGATATTTTACTTAATTAAATTGCATTAAATCATAGGTGGTGTCTCTAAAAAAGTTCATGGAAATGTGTATTATAAAAAAAACTATGGGCCGGCGCTGCAGCTCAACAGGCTAATCCTCCGCCTGCGGTGCCGGCACACCAGGTTCTAGTCCCAGTCGGGGCGCCGGTTCTGTCCCGGTTGCCCCTCTTCCAAGCCAGCTCTCTACTGTGGCCTGGGAGTGCAGTGGAGGATGGCCCAAGTCCTTGGGCCCTGCACCCACATGGGAGACCAGGAGAAGCACCTGGCTCCTGGCTTCGGATCAGCGCGGTGTGCCGGCCACAGCGGCCATTGGAGGGTGAACCAACGGCAAAGGAAGACCTTTCTCTCTGTCTCTCTCTCTCTCACTGTCCACTCTGCCTGTAAAACAAAACAAAACAAAACAAAGAACATATTTCAAAAGGAATTTTTTGCATCAAAAGAAAGTCATCTTTTAATTCCATCTTGCCATAAACTTGTCCAAGTCCCCTATATATTGAGACAAATAAAATAGGAGAATTCAGGGTGAGAAAGTGAGATGCATGAAGCATCCACATTTTCCAGTTCATGTAGATTTTCATTTGAAGATTGGCCTTTTTCACTGGAAGCTGTAGAGATTCTGGCCACAGTTGAGCAATAATGATAACTGAAGATCATTGATAAAAGTAGGACACAAGCTGGCACTGCGGCTCACTAGGCTAATCCTCCACCTGCCGCGCCGGCACACCAAGTTCTAGTCCTGTTTGGGGCGCTGGATTCTGTCCCGGTGGCTCCTCTTCCAGTCCAGCTCTCTGCTGTGGCCCGGGAGTGCAGTGGAGGATGGCCCAGGTCCTTGGGTCCTGCACCCGCATGGGAGACCAGGAGGAAGCACCTGGCTCCTGGCTTTGGATTGGCGCAGCGCCATAGCAGCCACTTGGGGGTGAACCAATGGAAAAGGAAGACCTTTCTCTCTGTCTCTCTCACTGTCTACTCTGCCTGTCAGAAAAATAAAATAAAAAAAAAAATAAAAAAAGTAGGACACCAAGGAGTTAGATTCTTTTTTTTTTAAAATTTTTATTTATTTATTTTTTGACAGGCAGAATGGATAGTGAGAGAGAGACAGAGAGAAAGGTCTTCCTTTTTGCCATTGGTTCACTCTCCAATGGCCGCTGCGGCCGGCGCATCTCGCTGATCCGAAGCCAGGAGCCAGGTGCTTCTCCTGGTCTCCCATGTGGGTACAGGGCCCAAGCACTTGGGCCATCCTCCACTGCCTTCCCGGGCCACAGCAGAGAGCTGGCCTGGAAGAGGGGCAACCGGGATAGAATCAGGCGCCCCAACCGGGACTAGAACCCGGTGTGCCGGCGCCGCAAGGCAGAGGATTAGCCTGTTAAGCCATGGCGCCGGCCAGGAGTTAGATTCTTAGAATAATTAAGCTACTGTCCAACTATGTATTTCAGGATTTTATAAATTATACTATTATGCTGTTAATCTCTATAAATTCCTGGATTATTTTTAGTGATAAAGGATTGACTTAATGATACCTGGTAGCAGGGGGTTGCATAGGGTCATCCCTGCCACCTTTGGGCTGGAATTTGGAGAAAATCGGAGAGGCAGTTGTATTTCTCTTGAGCTTTTCAAAGTCAATTCTCTGCACAGCAGCTGGAACTTGCAGAACCCAAACAGGATGATGTGACTTTCTCCCCTAAGGCCTTACAGTTAGTGATCTTTAAAATATCACACATTTCAATCTTACCTGCAGCTTCCATCATGATTTCATTGTCTTCCTCTGAAGTTGAGCCTCCTGTCCTAGGGAGGAGAGGGTAGGTACCCGACTTCCTTTTTTAAAGTTTTATTTAAGGAATACAAACTTCATGCACTTCATACATATAAATTTAGGAACATAGTGGTTTTCCCACCCACACTCCCACCTTTCTGCTTCTTCCCTCTCCTATTCCTATTCTTATTTTTTTTCACAATGATTTATTTTCAACTAACTTTATACTCATCAGGTTAACTCTACACTAAGAGTTCAACAAATTGTGTGAAAATAAAATTAAAAAAAACCATTGTTCCTCAAAAGTCAAGTCAAGGACTCTTCAAAATCATCATATCTCATTTTTTTTCATTTTTTTCATTTTTTTTTTAATTTTTGACAGGCAGAGTGGACAGTGAGAGAGAGAGAGACAGAGAGAAAGGTCTTCCTTTTGCCGTTGGTTCACCCTCTAATGGCCGCCGCGGTAGCGCGCTGCGGCCGGCGCACTGCGCTGTTCCGATGGCAGGAGCCAGGTGCTTATCCTGGTCTCCCATGGGGTGCAGAGCCCAAACACTTGGGCCATCCTCCACTGCACTCCCTGGCCACAGCAGAGAGCTGGCCTGGAAGAGGGGCAACTGGGACAGGATCGGTGCCCCGACCGGGACTAGAACCTGGTGTGCCGGCGCCGCAAGGCGGAGGATTAGCCTGTTGAGCCACGGCGCCGGCCATTTTTTTCATTTTTTAAAAAATTTTTGACAGGCAGAGTGGACAGTGAGAGAGAGAGACAGGGGGAAAGGTCTTCCTTTTGCCGTTGGTTCACCCTCCAATGGCCGCCGCGGTAGGCGCGCTGCGGCCGGCGCACCACGCCGTTCCGAAGCCAGGAGCCAGGTGCTTCTCCTGGTCTCCCATGGGGTGCAGGGCCCAAGCACTTGGGCCATCCTCCACTGCACTTTCGGGCCAAAGCAGAGAGCTGGCCTGGAAGAGGGGAAACTGGGACAGAATCCGGCGCCCCGACCGGGACTAGAACCCGGTGTGCTGGCACCGCTAGGCGGAGGATTAGCCTGTTGAGCCGCGGCGCTGGCCCAAAATCATCATATCTCAAAGTGTCAAATTGTACCTGACTTCTTTAATCTTGAAACCAGACCTGGGCTAGAGTTAATTATCTAAATTCCTTGCACATAGAAGGAAGCCCATTCTCCCCCCACCCCCCGCCCTGAATGCCTGCCATGGGGCAGAGAAGAAACCCTTTCCCACTGGAGTGTCCAGGCCAGGCAACTTGCTGCCCTATGGGAGATGAGGGTCTGGTGTAGGCCACTGATAATAACCCTCTTAGCACCAATGTCCCATTTTCCTACCTACTGTTGTATAATGCATTATTATCCTGAAATGAAAGTTATAGATAATATAAATTATCTCTACATACAATTTCAAAAATCAATATAATAATCTAAGCCTCATATAAAAGAGAAATAAGGAGAAAGTAATTTATTATAAAGTAATAAGTCTTTCAATGTGCAAATGCCTGGTCATGTCTAGACTAGAACATAGAATGAAGAGGTCAGATGCTTCTGTCTTGTAATAATGAAAAAGTTGGCATTTAAGAGAAGAAACTCTTCTCTTGTACAAGAAATACAAGAAAATGAGAGAATAGGAGTAGGAGTGGGAAAGAAAATCTAAACTAGACTAGGAGTTTGTAATAACAGACCAGACTTATTTGTATATGATCAGAGAAAGGGGAACTAGCCATAACTGAAGTGTGGATAACAGCTGAGACAAATGACAGATGGTTGAAAAGGAGAAAATGAGGCAGTATGTTCATACAAGTGAACTTGGTCTTATTTGTTAGTACAATGGAAAATAAAGCCTTTTGTTATGACACTGGACAGATAGTGATAAAGTAATGCTTCCACCCCCCTCCCCCCGCCAAAAGCATATCTCCCTCATAGAATCCTACTGTGTCCAAGCTTCGGTATTTAAAAAGACTTTGCCTACTACATCTTTGGGTAGGCCAAAAAGAAAGCAGATTGGAAAACAAAGCATCGGAAGAGGCTACCATGAGAGTTATTTGACAGCCTACTGGAGGAGAGTCAATGTAAAATTGAAAAATAATAGAGCATTGAGAATTACATAATTTTAATATGCAACTTTCACAGCATAGATAACATTTTTATACATTAAAATATGCATGTTGGAAATCGCATAAAATGTAAGCAATTCTTGTTGTTAACATTCAATGAGATTTCTGTTTTCTAAGTCTGTTTGAGACATATCTGCATGTCACAGATGCAGACTGATAAAGAAAGGCACATCACACCAAAAATTCAGATACCATGAGGGTGCTGCCACTGGTTATGTGATATTCTGAAATAATGGAAAATTTTGCTAAGCTTGTAAATAAAACAAGGTATAGTAGACTTTAAATTTACATGATAGTTACATCCCCCAGATTCATCACATATTAAAACCATGCCAAAAACACTTTATGATTCTGATTCTACAGAAACTGGAGTTAGATTCCAGGCTCACAAAATGGTAAAGAATATTTTACACTTAGGAAAGTATAATGGGATATTCAAACTCAGACACGATATTTCCTTTTTTTTTTTTTACTTTATTTGAAAGGCGGGGAGGGGGAAGAAAGAGAGAGAGTGAGAGAGAGAGAGAGAATGCCCGGATGAGGGCAACTCCTTCTCCCCCCGATGGCTGCAATGGCTGGGGCTGGGCCAGGCTGAAGCCAGGAGCTCCATTGGAGTCTTGCATGTGGTTGGCAGAGTTGCAAGCACTCAGCCCATATTTTGCTGCTTTCCCAGGTGCATTATAAGTAGCTGGATCAGTGGCCGGCGCCGTGGCTCAATAGGCTAATCCTCCGCCTTGCGGCGCCGGCACACCGGGTTCTAGTCCTGGTTGGGGCACCGGATTCTATCCCGGTTGCCCCTCTTCCAGGCCAGCTCTCTGCTGTGGCCCGGGAAGGCAGTGGAGGATGGCCCAAGTCCTTGGGCCCTGAACCAGCATGGGAGACCAGGAGAAGCACCTGGCTCCTGGCTTCAGATCAGCACGATGCGCCGACCACAGCGGCCATTGGAGAGTGAACCAATGGCAAAAAGGAAGACCTTTCTCTCTGTCTCTCTCTCTCTCACTATCCACTCTGCCTGTCAAAAACAAAAACAAAAAAGTAGCCGGAACAGAAGCGGAGCAGCCAGGACAGGAACCAGTGCTTTGATATGGATGCTAGCATTGCAACTTAATCTGCTATATTACAATATTTCCCCAAAGACATACAAATGGCCAATAAACACAGAAAAAGATGCTCAACCTCAGTAGCTGAGAGGAAATGCAAGTCAAAGCCACAGTGAAATACCACTTCACATCGAGTAACATGAAAAAAAGATAGTAACAAGTGTTGCAAGGATGTAGAGATGCTGGAACTTTCCATATACCACTGGTAGGAGTGTAAAAGGGGCGTCTACTTTGAAATATAGTCTGCCTTTTTCTCTACAAGTTAAGCATATATTATAGGACCTAGCAATTATACTTCTAGATCTACACCCAAAAGAAAGGAAAACGCATGCTCACACAAAAACTTGTAAACAATTGTCCATAGCAGCATTATTCCTAATAGCCAAAAGTAGAAAAAACCCAATTGTTCATGAACGGATGAATGGATAAATAAAGTGTGGTATACAGATATAATGGCGTATTACTCAGCCATAAAAGCAAGGTACTGATACATGATATAGTATCAATGAACCTTGAAAACATTATCCTGACCAAAACAAGTCAGATACAAAATTCCACATATTATGTGATTCCATTAAAACTATATATAACAGGTAAATCTAATGAGACAGAGGGTAGATTTATGGTTTCCTAGGAATAGAGAGTTGAGGCAAAAAGGGCAGTGCCTGTTAATAGGTACAGGATGCTTTTGGAGGGTGATGAAATGTTCTAAGATTGATTGTGGTGATGCTTGCACAGTTTTGTGAATCTACTGAAAACTATTGACTAACACTTTAAGTAGGTGAGCTTCATGGTTTGTGGATTATATGTCAATAAAGCTGCCTCTAAAACCTGTCAGGTAGAACATCGCAAAGGATGGTCCCGAGCACTGTGAGACATCTGTATGCCCCAGCCTGTTCAACCAAATGCGAACACATTTCCCAAACATTGTGACAGTGAATACTGCCTCGACAGAGTTCCAGAAAAATCTTCTACTGATGATCACGGAATAGTGGAAGAAGAGAAACAAAACAAACAAACGAAAAACCCACAAAACCCTAATCCACTCTAGAAGGCAAATGAGACATTTTGGGTTTTTCCTAGCCGTGCCCACTATAGACAAATAGATTAGATAAATTGGGGAAAACACCAAGAATAGGTAAATTATTCCTTCACTCATGGTTTGCAAGCAGTGCTGCCCCCAGTATGTATCATAGTTAGAAGGGTGGAGTGATGTGTTGAGTCAAAGAGAGGTTTAATGTGCTTTCCTGGTTCTCCCCAGATTCCCACATGGGCTGGATGCCGAGGTTAGATTTGGCAGGCTTATTATGGATGGTTTGGGTCAGCTGCTCCACTTCTTATGCAGCTTCCTGCTGATACATTCTGGGAGATGGTTCAAGTGCTTGGGCTTCTGCCACCCATGTGGGAGACCTGGATAGAGCTCAGGCTCCTGGCTTCAGCCTGGCACAGCAGCCCTAGCAATTGCCTGTTGTAAGCATTTGGGGGAGTGAACCAGAGGATACATCTCTTTCTCTATCTCAGTCTCTTTCTCTGGCATTCTTTCAGGTAGATGAAAAAAAAATTTAAAAACCCAATTTTTTAAAAAACAGAAAGCTTTTTTCTAACTCCTATCCTAATCCTCTCACCAAATTTCCAGCTCAACTCAAAACTAAGGGGAGGCGGTAGTTTTATGAAACTGTAATCTCCATGTGGGTGGAGATCATGGTTTTTGTTGTTGTTGTTCACTATTATATCTTCTAACTTTTTTTTTTTTAATTTGCTTATTTATTTGAAAGTCAGAGTTACACTGAAAGAGAAGGAGAGGCAGAGAGAGGTCTTCCATCTGCTGGTCCACTCCCCAGATGGCCGCAATGGCTGGAGTTGTGCTGATCCAAAGCCAAGAGCCAGGATCTTCTTCCTTGGCCTCCCATGTGGGTGGAGGGGCTCAAGCACTTGGGCCATCCTCCACTGCTTTCCCAGGCCATAGCAAGGAGCTGGATCAGAAGTAGAGCAGCTGGGACTCAAACCAGTGCCCATAGAGGGTGCCAGCACTGCAGACGGTGGCTTTACCCACTGCACCACAGCACTGGCTCCTACATCTTCTAACTTTTAAGACTGTGGTTGGTTTAACAAATATCTGTTAAATGAAAAAGTAAAAATACCCTAAATGCATACTTGCTATTTATAGAAGATAAACTAACAGTGTGTGATCTCAGTGTTGGCATTAATAAGTCATTAGATTGTGACTAAGTTTATGAAAGAAACTAATGAATAAAAAGTATATTCTACCTTTGAATTAGAAAGGTCAAGAAAACGCGGCCGGCACCATGGCCCAACAGGCTAATCCTCCGCCTTGCGGTGCCGGCACACCAGGTTCTAGTCCCGGTCGGGGCGCCGGATTCTGTCCCGGTTGCCCCTCTTCCAGGCCAGCTCTCTGCTATGGCCCGGGAGTGCAGTGGAGGATGGCCCAAGTGCTTGGGCCCTGCACCCCATGGGAGACCAGGAGAAGCACCTGGCTCCTGCCATTGGATCAGTGCAGGTGCGCCGGCCGCGGCGGCCATTGGAGGGTGAACCAACGGCAAAGGAAGACCTTTCTCTCTGTCTCTCTCTCTCTCACTATCCACTCTGCCTGTCAAAAAATAAAAAAAAAAATAAAAAAAAAAGAAAGGTCAAGAAAATGATTTATTTCTGCATGGTTCATGTGAGACGTTTGTTCAGATTTACTATATTTCTACCTGTGCGTTCAAAGGGATGAAAGTTTGGTTCAACAAACATTGTCTCCCTTTCGTTTTTGCACAGTCAGGGTTGGAATGAACTTCAGAGTCACTCTTTTTAAGCCAATCTTTCATTTAATGCTTGACCCCCTTCATAATATTTCAAATTTCATAATGATGGGGGATATATATATATATATATATATATATATATATATTTAATCAATCCATTCAAGTTCAGGACATGTGGTTGAAAGAGTCTAGTCCACAGCATTGAAACTGGCCTCTCTGTGCTTCTCATACTGCAGCAATTATGGGTACATAAAATGGGTACTTTCTTCTCCATCCGGCATCCCCATACATTTGAAGTCTTCACTAGTCCAAACTCCCCTCCCCAACTACTTGAGCCGTTATCTCTGCCTTCCAGAGTATGTATTGAAAGGGAACTGGATTCAGGAGCTGGAGCTGGGAATCGAATGCAAGTACTTCAATATGGGATAGGGGCATCTTAACTAGGACAAAATTCCTTCCCACTCTACAGCATGTAAGGTTGGGAGAATTGATTGTTTCCTATGTCACATAGAAACTACCAGAGAGAACATGTATGTCCTCTTATTTCCATACTAAGGGGTCCTGTGAGGGCTAAAATAAAGCTGGCTGGTTTTGGCTCTGTGTGCGAGACGGATGTAGAGTGCCTAGCCTGGTGTCTAGTCCAGAGCAGTCAGTCAACAAATCCTAGCTTTTCGTTTCCCCTTGAACCTTCTTTATTTTTCTTGAATTGTTTTTGCCTCAGTTTAACGCAAGAATAATGAAAGGATGAACTAGTAGACAATAAAATATCTTCTGTAGACTCAATTTCCAGAAGACAGCAGTCTTTTCTTTTTGCAGTGAAACCCAAATAGACTGTAAGTTGAAATACATATTAGATATGTCTCAAATATTTAAAAATAAAATATAGCACTTTAGTTTAACAATGTTTATACTTATTTAATGTACCTAGTTAATTTGTGCATTATTTGTTTTTTCATTTATGTGTTTAAAATGAGCAAATAGAAGTGTCAAATATCTTGTATTATAGTCTCAATTTAACAAACAATTAAAAAAAGAACTAACCTTGATGGGTAAATTTTTGAATATGATAGTAGCTGTTCCTGTTTAAAAAAAAATCTGAGAAATGTAAAGTAACTTTGTTCCCATAGATGGAACTTCCATTACTGATAACTTTAGTACAGTGTCTCTTCTTGCAGTAAGATCATTAAAAACACACTGAACTTTGATGGACTTTTCTTCAAAGGTGTTTATTTTAGAAAAGAGTGATGGTAGATTCAGGCATTCTCCCACAAAGCACCAGGAAGAAGGAGCTGCATTTTGCCATTGAAAACAGTTATGTTGACTGCAGCATCTAAGTGTCACTAGATGATTTAGTGCTGCCTGGCATCACAGGTCTTGCCAGGAATGCTGGATTCTGTTCAGCATTTTCCTAACTAGAAACTGCTCTGCCTGAGTGGAGGGAGTAATCCCCTACATATCCTTTTTCAAAATTGTCGAATCTTTCCCTTTATGTGTAACAATCACAGCACTAAAACAGCTTTGTAGTCTGTTGAATGTAAACAGCTGCTGACTTAAAAGTAGAGGAGAAAAAAAGGAGAGGAAACACCCAGCAGGGGCTGGGGTTGTGGCAGAGCAGGTTAAGTTGCCGCCTGCAGTGCAGGCATCCCAGATGGGCACTGGTTTGAGTCCCAGCTGCTCTACTTCTGGTCCATGCCCCTGCCGATAGCTTGGGAAAAGCAGTGGAAGATGACTCAAGTATTTGGGCCCCTGCCACTCAGGTGGGAGACCTGGATGAAGCTCCTAGCTTCAGCCTGGGCCAGCCCTGGCTGCTGCAGCCATCTGGGGAGTGAACCAGTAGATTCTGTCTACTCTGTCTGTCTCTCCCTCTCTCTATGTAACTCTGGCTTTCAAATAAATAATCTAAAAAATACCTAGCAAATTTCTTGGTTTTATGTACTTTTTTTTTTTTTTTTGACAGGCAGAGTGGATAGTGAGAGAGAGACAGAGAGAAAGGTCTTCCTTTTTGCCATTGGTTCACCCTCCAATGGCCGCTTCGGCTGGCGCATCTTGTTGATCCGAAGCCAGGAGCCAGGTGCTTATCCTGGTCTCCCATGGGGTGCAGGGCCCAAGGACTTGGGCCATCCTCCACTGCCTTACCGGGCCATAGCAGAGAGCTGGCCTGGAAGAGGGGCGACCGGGATAGAATCCGGCGCCCCAACCGGGACTAGAACCCGGTGTGCCGGTGCCGCAAGGCGGAGGATTAGCCTGTTAAGCCACGGGGCCGGCCCGGTTTTATATACTTCTTCGTGTACTCTGATCCTACAGATTTCTCAGATTCAAGATACAATATAATTTCCCTTTGAAAATGTTTCAGTGAGGAAAACTAATGTCAATCTAAAATATTTAAAATGTGATAATTTTGCAAATGAGGGTATAATTTCAGAAATTATTTAAACTTGTAGAGAAATACAACTTGCTGACATTTAGCAATAGGTAATCCATTAGTCAGGTATCTTTATGAGATAGGTCTTGGTAACTTACTAAAATTTCTTGGGAAAAAACTCCACCATAATGTTTGTTATTCATGGCCGGCGCCGTGGCTTAACAGGCTAATCCTCCGCCTTGCGGGGCCGGCACACCGGGTTCTAGTCCCGGTTGGGGCGCCGGATTCTATCCCGGTCGCCCCTCTTCCAGGCCAGCTCTCTGCTATGGCCTGGGAAGGCAGTGGAGGATGGCCCAAGTCCTTGGGCCCTGCACCCGCAAGGGAGACCAGGAGAGGCGCCTGGCTCCTGCCTTCGGATCAGCACGATGCGCTGGCCGCAGCGGCCATTGGAGGGTGAACCAACGGCAAAGGAAGACCTTTCTCTCTGTCTCTTTCTCTCTCTCACTATCCACTCTGCCTGTCCAAAAAAAAAAGTTTGTTATTCATTATCTACTATCTCTTCTCTAATTTATGAGAGCATTTTGCAAATGCTCCCTTCCCTCAAATGCTGTTATCTACACAACCTCTTAGGCACCTGTTAAATTCTATGGCTTCAATCATCTCTCTTGTGCCTGTCTTGTGTGATGATCATGAAAAAATATACTTTTTACATGCCTCCATTTATTAGACTAGGCACTCCTCAATAATTAGTCTAGAAACTCTAAGAGCACAGGAAATTCCTATCTTACTCAAGGTCATATTATAGGGACCTGGCACATATGCACCAAGTAAATTTTTGCTGACTAAACATCAGTACAGTTTCAGTTTGACATGATATTTGCAATATGATATTTGATAAATGTTGAAATGGATTTATTGATAATCAATTAGCACGAGGGCAATGGTAAACTATTTCCAACACCATACCCTGTAAGAGTTAACAGAACAAGTTTCCAGCCATGTAACTGATGATTAGTTTCCAATTATCTTGAGGATTCAATTAGCTTTTCTTTTCTTTTCTTTATTTATTTGAAAGGTTTACACAGAGAGAAGGAGAGGCAGAGAGAGAGAGAGGTCTTCCATTCACTGGTTCACTCCCCAATTGGCCACAATGGCTGTAGCTGTGCCAATCCAAAGCCAGAAGCCAGGAGCTTCTTCTGGGTCTCCCATGCGGGTGCAGAGGCCCAAGGATGGGGGCCATTTTCTACTGCTTTCCCAGGACAAAACAGAGAGCTAGATCAGAAGTGGAGCAACTGGGACTTGAACTGGCACCCATATGGGATGCTAGCACTGCAGGCAGTGGCTCCACCCTCTACACCACAGCACCGGCCCCTAACTTTTCTAAGTGGTAAGCATGCTAGCAGAGTTTAATGAAGAGAAATAATGAAGACAGCACATCTGACAGACCAAGGAGGCATCTCAGTAAAGAACTGAGACCAGTCTGCATTCAGACTGGAGTTTTTTGGATATTGGGTGTGGGCCTTCTTCTTCCTCTCCTTACACCCTTTCTGGAATGTTGCTAAGTGGAGGGTTTTCTGGGTGTGGAATCTCTCCTGGAACTTCATAATAGTCCCTTTGGTAAAGAGCAGATGAGATTCCCTTAAGCTGCTCCCAGGGGGAGGGCTGGGACCCACCCAGCCAGGTTATTGAACAATGGCAAGACTGTTTTTTTTTTTTTAATATTTATTTTATTTATTTGAGAGTTAAGAGAGAGGGAGAGAGAGAGAGAGAGAGGTCTTCCATCTGCTAGTTCACTCCCCAAATGGCTGCAAGCTCAGCTGATCTGAAGCCAGGATCCTCCTCTGGGTCTCCTACGTGGGTGCCCAAGCACTTGGGCCATCCTCCACTGCTTTCCCAGCCATATTAACAGGGAGCTGGATTGGAAGTGCAGCAGTCAGGACTCAAACCAGCACCCATACTGGTGCTTCGGGCTGGGCCTTTAACCTGCTGTGCCACAGCGCTGGCCCCATGGCAAGACTTTTGATATGTAAATGCTAGTTTGCTTCCAAGTCCTACTTTCTTGTTCCATCACACAGAAATTCCCATTTTTCTTAGAATTAACCCATACTCTTATGGGGATAACATGGATGAAGGTCCATCTTCTGCATTCTCTTCAGAACTGACATATGGGCATAGAGCTGGTTGTGGGGTTTGTCTCTTGCTGTCTGTCCTATGGTGTTCCGAGGTGGCCTGAGAAATGGTCTTGCATGGTCCAGAGGGCTGGTCATATCACCTGAAGGGATAGACTGAAAGTCCTGTCTCATGACCATCTGGAGCTGGATAGCTTGTACTGTTAGAGACAAAACAGACAAGAACATTAAAGACACATGGCCAAAGAGAAGCAGCAAGAGTGTGGAAGCTGTAGGGCCCAGAATTTCCATGACTAGTTATTAGGCCAAAAATTCTAGCCTTGTTCAGCCTGGTGCTAGAATTGTCTGGACTTACCCATGAAACTGTGAACATGATTTCATACCTGTTCAATCTGATTGAACCCCCTCCCCAAAAAACATTTTTAGAGCATGACACAGATGTCTTCTTGAGTAGCAGTTAGCAAGTCTAACTGACTGCCTGGGTTCAGGGGCCCCAGTCATGACAGCTCTTAACTGGGCAAAGGCTATTGGGTTCTTTCACAAAGGAGAGGAGCTGTGACTTGCTCTTAAGAGCCTGATATAGAGCCTGGCATAGGAGCTTTGCTGTTTTCCTTTGCCTAGGGATCCATAACTTGTTAGTTGGAGCTGTATTAATATTGTAGGATCAGGAATCTGCTATATGGATTTTATTCTCTCTGAGGACCAGTTTCTGTTCCCTAGAATTGAGGATGAGTCCTATATAGTTTATTTCCTGGTAGACCAGTTGTGTTTTTTTCTTGCATACCCACCCAGTAGCCATGTTTTGCTAGCAAGTTAAGAGTGCTAGTCAAATGCCTAAAATTGGAGTCTCAGCTGGGAAACTGACTAGCAAACCATCTCCATTTTAAATCATCTCTCCACCACCCCTCAAGAGATTGTTCCTTTAGTTCCTTTTCAGGGGACACATCTAAATAGGTGGGAGCTGTCTATAAATCTTTTTTTAAAGATTTATTTATTTATTTGAAAGTCAGATCTACGCAGAGAAAAGGAGAGGCAGAGAGAGAGAGAGAGAGAGAGAGAGAGAGAGAGAGAGAGAGAGGTCTTCCATCCACTGGTTCACTCCTAAGATGGCCGCAATGACCAGAGCTGCACCGATCCATAGCCAGGAGCCAGGAGCTTCTTCTGGGTCTCCCATGTGGGTGCAGGGGCTCAAGGACTTGGGCCATCCTCTACTGCTTTCGCAGGCCACAGCAGAGAACTGGATCAGAAGTGGAGTAGCTGGGACTTGAACCAGTACCCATATGGGATGCTGTACAGTCGGTGGCTTTACTCATTATACCACAGCGCTGGCCCCCTAAAATCTTTATTTGGCAGTATTGTCCGGGTGAGCTGTCTAACCCATCAAGTGATTTTCAAAAGCAAAAAGGATTGGGCTTTCTGGGTCTAGAGGTATGCAGAAAAAGGCACTGTTAAGGTTTAGTATGGAAAAGAAACTGGCAGCTTTGCATATCTGGGTCACGGTGTAAAAGGACTGGGGACTTACTGGATGGAGTGGGACCACTACCTCATTAATGAGTCTCAGCTCTTGGACAATTCTCCATTTATCTGGTCCCTTTTTAATGCCCATAATGGGTGAATTGTAGGGGCTGACACATCCTTTAAGTACTCCTTGTTTGAGGAGGCTCTTAATGATAGGCTCTAACCTTCTTTACCTCCAGAATGAAAGGATTTTTAAAAAATTAATTAATTTATTTGAAAGGCAGAGTTGCAGAGAGAAAGGTCTTCCATCCGCTGGTTCACTCCCCAAATGGCTGCAGTGGCTGGAGCTGGGCCAATCTGAAGCCAGGAGCCAGGAGCTTCTTCTGGGGCTCCCACGCAGGTGCAGGGGCCCAAGGACTTGGGCCATCTCCCATTGCTTTCCCAGGCCATAGCAGAGAGCTGGATCAGAAGTGGAGCAGCTGGGACTTGAACTGGTGCTCAAATGGGATGCCGGCATTGCAGGTGGCAGCTTTGGCCACTATGCCATAGCATTGCCCCAAGAGGATATTGTTTTTGATGGGGAAAATAGACAGGATACTTAAGGCTGACTTTTATGGGAGTTACTATTTTTGCTTGTCCCACAGTTGTCCCATCTGTCCATACTTGAGGGTCTACTTTAGCTCCAGGAGGGGAAAACAGCCTGACTCAAGTAATAGGAGCTGCACTTGAGTCTGGGAACAGATGTCTCAGCCTAATAGTGGAGCAGGTGTTTCCTGGATAATTAGAAGAGTGGGTGAGTGGCGGTCTCTCCAAGAACAAGCAACAGGTTGAGAGAACTTTTAATCTTTTACTTTTGCATTGACATTGATACTTTATAAAACCTAAGTAGGATTACTATGACCATTATTTAAAAGATTATGTAATAAAACCATTTTTACTTCTCCACAAATTACTTATTAATAACAAAAGAAAAATAGTAACTCAACAGTTGAGAAACTGATCAGGATCACTATCAAATAGACATACCATTGCCTCTGGATGTGATACCATGAGGAAGAGACCATATCACTGATATTGTATTCCATTTAAAAAATATAATCTCAATCTAATCATGAAGAAACATCAGACAAATCTTAATAGCCTAATTTTGTGAAATAACTGATCTGTATTCTTCAAAATGTCATTGTCATGAAAGACAAGGAAAGGCTGAGGAAGTATTACAGGTAAAAGGAGAGCAATGACAATTTAATGGAACATTAAATTAACATGGAGCAAATCATGCAGTAAAGACATTATTAAGATAACTGACAAAAATCAAAATCAGATTAAAATACAGTATTGTATCAATGTTTAAGTTTCCTGAACTTCTGGTTATTTAAAAGAATAGTATACCCGATTTCAGATAATAGACACTAAAGTTATAAGGTAAAAATTGCAGGTTACAAAATAAACAAACAAAAAAAAACCCCAGTATCTTGTTTGTATGCTGATGGTGAACTCAGAGAAAGAGAAATCAAGAAAAAATTGCCATTCACAATAGCCACAAAAATTATCAAATATTTAGGAACAATTTAACCAAAGAAGTGGAAGATCTCTACAATGAAAATTATCAAATACTGATGATGGAAATTATCAATAACACACAGAAAAAATGGAAATATATCCTTGGTCACTGATCAGAAGAATCGCTTTATTAAAATGTCTATGCTACCTAAAGAATTTACAGATTCAATGCAATCCTATCAAAATACCAGTACATTCTTTACAGAGTTAGAAAAAAGATCCAAAAATTCATGTGGAATCACAAAAGACCCTGAATAGCCAAAGTGATCCTGAACAAAAAAAATCAAGCTGGAGACATCACAATACCTGACTTCAAAGCATACTAAAAGGCTACAGTAATCAAAACAGCAGGGTACTGGCATAAAAACTGATACATAGACCAATGGAACACAATAGAGAGCCCAGAAATTAATTCACACACATACATCCAACTGATTTTTGGCAAAAGTGCTCAGACCATACAGTGGAGTAAGGTTAATCTCTTCAACAAATGATGTTGGCAAAATTGGATTATATATGTAGAGAATTAAATTAGATCCATATCTCTCACCATATGCAAAAATAAACTCAAGATGAATCAAAGGCTTAAATTTAAGACCTGACACTATGAAGTTGCTGGAAGAAAAGTAGGGGAAACACATCAAGACATTGGTGTAGGAGATAACTTCTTGGATAAGAATCCCAAAGCACAAGCAACAAAATCAAAACTAAACAAATGAGACCATATCAAACTCAGAAGAGATAGCCAACAGAATGGAAAAGATATTTGCAAACTATCTATCCAACAAAGGATTAATATCCTGAATATATCAGCAACTTAAAGAAACCCAACAATAAAAAAACAAAAACAAAAAACAATCCAGTTGAGAAATGGGCAAAAGGCTTCAATAGACAGTTCTCAAAAGAAGAAATACAAATGGCCATGAAATATATGAAAAAATGCTCAGCATCACTAGTCATCAGGGAAACACAAATCAAAACCATAATGATATATCACCTCACCCCTGTCAGAATGGCTAAAATCCAAAACACAGAGTAACAAATGTTGGCGAGGATGTAGTCAAAGGGGAATACTTATACATTATTGATGGGAATGTAAGTTAGTGCAGCCACTGTGGAAACAGTGTGGAGGTTTCTTCAAAAACTAGAAATGGGGGCAGGAGCAGTAGCACAGCAGGTAACGCTGCCACCTGCAGTGCTGGCATCCCATATGGCTACCAGTTCAAGTCTCTTTTGCTCCACTTCTGATCCAGCTCTCTGCTGTGGCCTGGGAAAGCAGAAGATGGCCCAAGTCCTTGTGCCCCTGCACCCACGTGGGAGACCTGGAGGAAGCTCCTGGATCCTGGCTTAGGATTAGCTCAGCTACAGCTATTGCAGTCATTTGGGGAGTGAACCAGTGGACTGAGGACCTCTCTCTCTAGCTCTGCCTCTGCCTCTCTGTAACTCTGCCTTTCGAATAAATAAATAAATCTTCAAAAACAGAAACAACCTAGAAATAGACTTGCCATGTGATCCAGCAGTCCCACTACTAGGCATATACCCAAAAGACTTGAGCACAACGTATCCAAGAGACACCTGCAAAAAAAGAAAAAAAAAAGAAAAAAAGAAAAGGAGAGAGAGATACCTGTACCTATGTTTATAGCAGCACCGTTCACAACAGCCAAAATTTAGAATCAACCAAGGTGTCCATCATTAGATGGATAAAGAAAATATGGTATACATACACAATGGAATATTATTCAGCTATAAAAGGAATGAAATTCTACCATTTGCAAAATGGACACAACTGGAGGATATCATGTCGAGTGAAATAAGCCAAACCCAGAAAGACAAATACCATATATTCTCCCTTATATGAGGTAGCTAAAATTTAAAAAACAAACAAGGAAGAAAGAAAAAAGCAAGGCCTGTATCAGTATTACTGCAAGTTTGTAAAGATCTGTTTTATACCCTTGTGAAACCAATGATTAAGAGAGTTATACTATAGTTTTAATAGTCTGATTACTTTAAAATTTACTGTATGTGGGCGAAATGGTTATTTTTCTATTTAACTATCATTGTCTATAATGACACTAAACTAGGGTCTTTTTGGTTCTTCTTAAATTTATTACTCAGTAAGTATTAAGCCTTTTACTGTAATGCCAATTTCTTTATTTTTTTTAAAAGATTTATTTATTTGAAAGTTACAGAGAGAGAGAGAGAAACAGAGACAGAGAGAGATATCTTCCATCACTCCCCAAATGGCTGAAAAGGCCAGGGCTGGTCCTGGCTGAAGCCAGGAGCTAGGAGCTTCTTGGGTCTCCCACGTGGGTGTAGGGGCCTAAGCACTTGAGCCATCTTGCACTGCTTTTTCCAGGCCATCAGCAGGGAGCTGGATGGGAAGTGGAGCAGCTAGGATTTAAAACCAGCATCCATATGGGATGCTGGCATCGCAGGTGGCAGCTTTACCTGCTATGCCACAACACCAGCTGCTGTAATGTAATTTTTTAAATATCAAAACTAAAAAAAAAGGAGGGAGAAGAAAAGAGGTGGGAGGGAGGAAAGGAGATATAATTATATGCTTGGAATTGTATCTACAAATCACAATGAATCTTTAAAAAGCTAATTAAAATTCAAATAAAAAATGCTTAAAAAAACAAAATTAAAAGTTACAAAAGCCAATCAAACAACAAAATAAAAACCATCCCTGTAAAAAAAAAAATCACATTCTTTACTGACAACCATTAGCTTTAAGTATCCAGATATGGCATATATTCCATAGCATTTCTAATGCTATAAAATAGTGGTTCCTTTAATTTTCCTTTTATAGTTCTCTATAATAAAAATGATTTTTTTATTAGGCTAAGAACCTAACTAAACCAAACAGCCAAAATTGATTTTTCACCACTAAACTTTTCCTTCTTAGGCTTGTTGTAAAGCATGAATATTGTCAATATTTCTCCCGTAGCTCAATAGAAATGGAAAGTCACTCACTCAAGCCCATCCAATATCTGGTAATGATTTCCTATTATGTGCTAGGAAGTGTGCTAGATAATGTCATGGCAAAGAGGAGCAATTTGTCAACTAAGTTCCTGGGGAACTCACACTAATGGGAGTCAGACAACTGATCAGAGATATATTGTAGGAGCAGAGGATGGAGCAACTAATGCCTGTGGAGCAGGTTCCATGGAGATGCACTGACAATGCATTCTGAAGGATGGAGTAAAGGGTTGTCCGGGCAGAGGGGAAGGGTATGTTCAGGCCTAAGGAGTGGCATGAACAAAGGAACAAAACCTTGGAAGGTTCATTTCTAATTTTATGCCAGATGTAATTCAGGGGCATTAAAATCTAGGTTAGTTGCTTTTACTTTCTTATGGTGAAATACCATACACATTCATAAAGTGCATAAAACATAGCCATTAATGAATTATTTTAAAGAAGACATGCATGCAACCATCATTAAGGCAAAAAATCTACAAAATGGCCAGTAACTCCAAAATCAACTCCTATCCAGTATCAATGTCCAATCCTCTTCCCCTAAAGGTAACCACTACTCAATTATTTTAAAAGTTGTTTTAGGATTTATATGGTATACATTTTACCTTATCACAGTTTACTTTCCAGTGATATTTCACTTCAAATATAGTATTAACCACTATTCTGATCTGTCTATTTCTTCACTATTCAGAAATTCATTTCTAAATACCACATAGTAAGAAATCTGAAAGCAATAAAACATATACAAAATGCAAAATCAAAAGTGACAATTTGGAGCCGGCGCTGTGGCTCACTTGGTTAATCCTCCACCTGTGGCGCCAGCATCCCATATGGGCACTGGGTTCTAGTCCCCGTTGCTCTTCTTCCAGTCCAGCCCTGCTGTGGCCCTGGAGGGCAGTGGAGGATGGTCCAAGTGCTTGGGCCCCTACACCCGCATGGGAGACCAGGAAGCAGCACCTGGCTCCTGGCTTTGGATTGGCACAGCGGTGGCCATAGCAGCTATTTGGGGAGTGAACCAACGGAAGGAAGACCTTTCTCTCTGTCTCTGTCTATAACTCTACCTGTCAAAAAAAGTGACAATTCAATGATTTACCATAATAGAAACAGGTACATAACAAGAGTTATTTATGTGAAAGACTAGCAGAGAGAGAGAGAGAGAAATCTTCCATCCATAAATTTACTCCCCAAATACCCACAACAGCCAGGGGCAGGCCAGGTCAAAGCCAGGAGCCGGCCAGGTCAAAGCCAGGAGCCAGGAACTCCAACCAGGGTTCCAATGTATGTGGTTAAGAACTCAAGTTTTGGGCCATCATTTGCTTCCTTCCATCATTGGGAAGTTAGACGGGAAGCATGGAGTAGCTGGGACTCAAACAAGGGACTCTGATAGGGACTCAGGTATAATCCTCTGTGCCACAATGCCCCTCCAATCACCTAGTTCTGCTATTGAAGCAGAGCATCACCAAGTGCCCAGAAGCCTTCTCTATGTTCATTCCCCATGAATTACTACTACTTCCCTTCTCCCCAAAGGTTTTTATGAAGCCATCTATTCCATATATATATAAAAATTTTTAAAAGATTTCTTTATGTGAAAGGCAGAGTTACAGAGAGGCAGAGGCAGAGAGAGTCCTCCATCTGCTGACTCACTCCCCAGTGGCCACAATGGCCAGAGCAGCACCAATCCAAGCTAGGAAGGCAGTTAATGGGTGTTCCTGTCGCTCCACAGCCCCTCAATAGGAATTCCAGATCAGCACTTAGATCTGTCTTCAATTTTAGCCATTCTGTTGGATGTGCCCTGGTAGCTCATTAAGATTTAATTAGCATTTTATTAATAAATTTGACCATATTTTCATATTTTTAACTTGCATAAAATTTTAAAGATACAAAATAGAACAGTAAAATGACCCCTGTATTTATCACAGAGCCATACCTGTTATCAACATCCAGCCATGCATCATCTGTGCTGCTACCCACATTCACCCTCACTCTTACTTCAACTTTTTAAATTTTTAAAATTTAAAAAATTTTAAAATTTAAAGTTGGTACAATTTTAAATATTTATTTGAAAAGCAGAGCAACAGAAAAAGTGAGAGAGAGAAAATCTCTCCCATCTGCTAATTCATTTCCCAAATGGCCACACAGCTAGGTCTGGACCAGGCCAAAGCCAGGAGTCAGGGGAAAGGATCCAGGAACTCCATCTGGGTATCCCACATGAGTGGCAGTGACTCAATTACTTGGGCTATCTGCTACTGTTTGCCCAGGCACATTAGCTGGCAGTAGAGCAGCCAGGGACTCCAGCTGGCACTCCAATAGGAGATGCAGGCAATGCAAACTGCAACTTAACCTCCTGCCATGGTGGTACAACTCCAACTGATACACCTAAGTAACCAACATCTCTGTTATGACCCCTTACATTTCCTTTATGTCCCATTCTCCTTCCCACCTAGGTTAACTATTTTTTGATTTGCTGATTTCTGGAAAGGATAAGAAATCTAATGTATTTGAAGTATGAAGTATATGAAGATGTGGGAGGAGCAGGTATACTAGTATTTGTTGTGTACTGTGTTATAGGTCCAGCTGGGTGCTTTCTTCATTGATATCTTTTTTTTTTTTTTGACAGGTAGAGTTATAGACAGAGAGAGAGAGACAGAGAGAAAGGTCTTCCTTCTGTTGGTTCACTCCCCAAATAGCTGCTACGGCCAGCGCTGCGCCAATCCAAAGCCAGGAGCCAGGTGCTTCTTCCTGGTCTCCCATACGGGTGCAGGGGCCCAAGCACTTGGACCATCCTTCACTGCCCTCCAGGGCCACAGCAGGGCTGGACTGGAAGAAGAGCAACCAGGACTAGAACCCGGTGGCCATATGGGAAGCCGGTGCCACAGGTGGAGGATTAAGCAAGTGAGCCATGGTACCAGCCCCCACTGATATCTTACAACTCTGAAAGTAACGTACAGCTGAGGAAATTAAAGTTCAGGTGAGGTTATCACTTGCTTAGAGTAACAAAATTCATGAGTAATGGAGCTGGAAGTTTCAGATTTTTCTGACTTTCAAACACATTTTTATTAATCCTTGTTTAAATTTGGCTTATTCATGTATGCAATTGGCAGTCATAAGGAATCTGATTTAATGAGTAACAAATTTGTTTGGACTACAATTCTGTTCATAGTGTAGAAAACTAGAATAAGGGAAGAGATTTGTGCTAGAGAAAACATAGAAGGCCGGCGCTGTGGCTCAATAGGCTAATCCTCCACCTGCGGCGCCGGCACACCGGGTTCTAGTCCTGGTCGGGGCACTGGATTCTGTCCTGGTTGCCCCTCTTCCAGGCCAGCTCTCTGCTGTGGCCCAGGGGTGCAGTGGAGGATGGCCCAAGTGCTTGGGCCCTGCACCCCATGGGAGACCAGGATAAGCACCTGGCTCCTGCCTTCAGATCAGCATAGTGCGCCAGCCACAGTGCGCCGGCCGTGGCGGCCATTGGAGGGTGAACCAATGGCAAAAGGGAAGACCTTTCTCTCTGTCTCTTTCTCTCACTGTCCACTCTGCCTGTCAAAGAAAACATAAAGGGTGATAGGGAGACCATTTCAATGGTTCAGCAATAAGGTTTGGGAATAGAATATTGACAGTCCATATGCAGAGAGGAAACTGTTTTTTGAAGACCTTTCTGAGATATAGCCAACAGCATGTGGTTCTACATTAGGTGTTGGGGATAAGTGAGAGGAGAAACTGTGTAATTAACTAATTTTCATTACTTTACATTTGTTCCTCTGACTCCAAGGCTTCTACCTTAAGCACCTGAATGGACAACAGCACTGTTATTAAAATTTGGAAAAGGAAGAGATAAACTCAGTTTTGGCTCTGCTAAATTTTGTTTTGTTTTTAAAGATTTATTTGGAAGTCAGGGTTACAGAGAAGGGGAAGAGAGAGGGAGAGACAGAAAGATCTTCCATCTGCTGGTTCAATCCCCCAAAATGGCTGCAATGGCTGGGGCTGGGCCAGGCTGAAGCCAGGAGCCAGAAGCTTCTTCCTGGTCTCCACAGGAGTACTGGGGCCCAAGCACTTGAGCTTTCTTCTGCTGCTTTCCCAAGTACATTATTGGGGAGCTGGATTGGAAGTGGAGTAGCTGGGACTCAAACCAGCACTCGTATGGGATGGCAGCATTGCAGGTGGCAGCCTTACCTGACTATGCCACAGCACTGGCCCTGGCTCTGCTAGTTTTGCAGACTAGGAAAACTCAGATGGTCTCTTTCAAGAGCACTTAGCAATGTAACTCAGAGGATCTTTCCAAGGACAGGACTGAGACGGAGAAAAGCATTTTAGGCAATTAGAATAGGAGATCTTCAAAAAGTTCGTGGATAGTGTGTATTACTGAAACAACTATGCACACATTTCAAAATTTTTTTGCACTGAAATAAACGTTTTTATTTCATTTTCTACATTTTGCAGTGTCCTCATGTATCACTTGAAGCACAGGCTCTAGACTCAGATCTAGGGTTAAATCCTACCTCAGACACTAATTGCCTGTTTCCTTAATTGTATAATGGGCTATCTAACCCAGATCTTGGAAAGGATTCAATGAAAAAATATACAGTACTTAGCAAATGTAGTACATTATATTAGAGACTTATGGAAAAGCTCCACCAAGCAGCATTTTTTTTTTTTTCATGGAATTCAGTTAAATGGCACATGGCATGCATTTGAATGAAAGACTGGTAAGGTATGGCTTGGTGTCCACAAAGCAGTATGGTATATCATTGTGTCATCTAGGCAGCAAGATCTAAGTGTGCCTTTAGCAATACCAATGGAAGGTTTCAGGCCATGCAAGGGCATCCAACCGGTTAATATTCTATTTCCTACCCTCCTTAAAACAACCATCTTAGGGAAAGTCTTCTTTTCTTTTCATCTTGTTTGTATAATATTTAATGTGTTAAGTTCTTTATAATGATAATGAACAAGTTTAATATTTGTTCTTCTAAATTAATTTGTCCATGACCCTTTCTTTTTTTTTTTTTTTTTTTTTGACAGGCAGAGTGGACAGTGAGAGATAGACAGAGAGAAAGGTCTTCCTTTTGCCGTTGGTTCACCCTCCAATGGCCGCCGCGGTTGGCGCGCTGCGGCCGGCGCACCGCGCTGATCCGATGGCAGGAGCCAGGCACTTATCCTGGTCTCCCATGGGGTGCAGGGCCCAAACACTTGGGCCGTCCTCCACTGCACTCCCTGGCCACAGCAGAGAGCTGGCCTGGAAGAGGAGCAACCGGGACAGGATCGGTGCCCCGACCGGGACTAGAACCTGGTGTGCCGGCGCCGCAAGGCGGAGGATTAGTCTAGTGAGCCGCGGCGCCGGCCTGTCCATGACCCTTTCTAACCTCTTGACCTACTTTGGCCTATATTTTACACAATAGTGGATTTAATTATGTTATAAAATGCCATATCATAGTCAGAGCTAATATGGAACAGAGTATATAGGTCTTGTAAGGAACTGCAATTGCTTCTACTTGATGTTAAGATTTTTACTCTGTTTTAGAACAGAATGGGGATCTAAGAATGGATTTTTTAAAAAGCCAATGATAAGAAAAACAAGTCCACTGAGAAAAGCTAATGCATCATCAAAGTTTGGCTATAGAAGGTCACAAATCTACCAAGTCAGTTTAAAGAATAGGTTTGACTAATGTTTCCTTGTTTGGCTAGTCTTAAAGGAATTACTAAGCATTTTTAAAAAAAGTCAACTGCTTTTATTAGCTGGTATCATTCTTGAAATAATTATATATTGTAGTATGTCTTTAAAAAAAAAAAAGACTTAGAGATATCTTTTCCATCCACTGGTTCACGCCCCATATGGCTACAGCAGCAGCTAGGGCTGGGGAAGTCTGCAGCCAGGCGCTTCAAACTCCATTTGGGATTCCCTCATGGGTGGCAGGGGCCCAAGAACTTAAGCCATCTTCCACTGTCTTCCCAGGCACATTATCAGGAAGCTGGGTTGGAAGTACAGCAGCTGGGACTATGGGATGTTGGCACTGCAGGCAATGGCTTAGCTGCTGCACCACAATACTTGTCCCAATATTGTAATAGATTATATCAGAGATCATTCAGTATTTCTTCCCATTAGTGTATACATATTCCTTTGCAATGTGACCTTGCTGCTTCCCCTATCAAGAAGTGAGTCTATTTCTTCAGTTTGTGAATCCGCCCAGTCTTTGGCTGGCTTTGACTAACTCAATGTGGTGCAAGTAATGTCATGTAACTTTCAAGCCTAGAGCCTCAAGAGGTCTTGCAGCTTCTACTCCCTATTGGTGGGGCATGTTGCTACTATATGAGGAAGCTCAGGCTAGTCTGAGGATTAAAGGCTACAAGAAGGCAGTTCCAGCCAACAGTCAACACCAGCAATCAGAGTGCATTTAGTGCATCCAAACCGCTAGATAACCGTAGCACCTCTGTGAGTTATTCCAGACAAAGCCTGCCCACAAATCACTGATCTAAAGAATTGAGATCACAGAACTGTCTTTAAACCACTAACTTTGGAGCAGTCTGTTGTGCCTTAACAATATATATGACTCTCTGTATAACGGGACTTTGAAAAGTTCATGGAAATATGGAATGAAAAGAAAAAAATATAAACTTTATTTCTCAACATTACCTCCAGCAAGTTCCAGATTTTTTTTAAAATAGTAAATGATACCAGCCATTTGGCCCATCACTAAAGGTGCTGGGAATTTTAATCGTGTCAAAACAGTCTTTTTAACATTGTTAAAGAAAAATGTCTTACAAAGATTAGGAAACAAAAAGGAGCCGAATAAGGACTGTAAGGCGGATGCTTAATGCTATCCCATCAAAACTCTTGCAAAATGGCCCTTGTTTGATGACAGGAATGAGCATTGTTGTGGTGATGAAGAACTCTCTGGTGGAGCTGTCTTGGTGTTTTTCTGCCAAAGCTTTGGCTTTCTCACAGCACCATCCTAAGAAGCAGTGGTTATCATTCTTTGGTGCTTTAGAAAGTCAACAAGCAAAACGCCTTGGGCATTCCCCCAAAAAACTACTGTCAGGACCTTGGCTCTCCACTGGTTGGTTCACTTTTGTTTTGACTGAACTTTCACTTCTTGCCAGCCTTTGTTTTGACTGTGTTTGGTCTTCAGGATCATGTTGGTAAAGCCGTTTTAGCTTCTGTTCCAATTCTTTGAAGAAATGCTTCAGGGTTTTGGTCTCAGTTGTTGAACATTTCCATTGAAAGTTCTGTTCCTGTCTGCAGCCAATCTGGGCACAACAGTTTCGGCACTTATGGAGTAGAAAGTTTGCTCCATTATTTCAGCCTGTGGTGCTGGCTTTTGTCTCTGTTGTTCTCTTCAACACAAACCAGATTCATTTCCTCAGATATTGATGTGCAGGGTCTACTGCTGCAGGCTTCATCTACAACAGTTGTGTCCTTTCTTGAAACAAATTATCTATTTGACACTTCAGATTTCTCTGGGAGGTATTTTCTCCACAAACTTCTGGTAGTTTTACCATTTTTCCATCCCAACTTCACCACTATAAATTTAGCATTTGTTCTTGCTTCAATTTTAGCAGAATCCATGTTGCTCTGATAGGGATTCTTTTCAAATTGAGGTCCTTTTTGTGCCTCAAACTAGATCCTGTTGTGTTAGTTTATTTTTTTGGGAGGGGGGACCCATGCATTGCATTTTCATAACATGTATTTTGTTATCTTTCTGAAAGTCTTTCATGTATGTGTGTTTCAGTGTTGTCACCTCAAGTGACACCTCAAAATAATTTTAACTATAGAATGTACTTCTAGGCTTTCAAGGGTCAAAGAGTATTGCTAAATATGACACTGAACAATTAAATGGAAGGCATAGTTTGTGTGCATTTTCAAAGGATGATAATTCTAGATCATGTCCAAAGTCTCTTAAACTCTATAGCCTTGTGAAATTTCAATTAAGTCCCTATGATCTAGCAACTCCATTTCCACTTCATCAACTAGTACACAACATTTAAATATGTAGTATTTTTCACAACTGCTAGGGTCTACTGGCTTATTATTCAAATAACACAGTGGCAGCTCAAATAGCTATGGTCTAGTGAGGCAACACAGCATAATGGCTAAGTTCATGAGTGTCAAAGCCAAACTGGTTGGGTTCATATGCTGGCTTAGCTGCCTATCAGCCAATAACTTATCTATCCAATTTATCCTCTTTGTCTCAGTTTCTCTACCTGTAGAACAGAAGGGTAGCAAAACTTCACTGGGTTGGTGATAAGATTAAATGAGTTAATACTTGAGCTTAAAACATATTACTCATACAATATATATCAGCCATTGCTATTGCTATTGTAGGGAGAATTCTAGGTCCTTTACCCAGAGTTTTATTGCTGATTGACCTATGGCACATTAATCTCTCTAGTTTTCCTATCTATAAAATTAGGTTTATTAGATAACTTCCATGGTTTATTTCTGTCTTTAAAATTCTATGACTTAGTGTTTAATACTTACTTTACCTACACAGATATTTCAATCTTGTCTCTAATTTTATAAGACTAACATTGTTTGCTGGCAAGAAATTCTGAGGACCCTTTAGTAATGACCACTTTGACCTGGGTATAAATAGCACTGCATTTACTCATAAAACACTTAAAATTTTTTTAGTTACATTTGGTTAGCAACTTTCATATCTGAAGCAAACCTTTTCAGTTTTATGGAAATTTAGAATTGGGTATTCCAAATATGCAATAAACATGCTTTCATATAGAAGCAGGAAAAGATGTTCCCCAAATACTTCACCTCTATTTTATCAAAGATCTCCATCGTTGATATCTTTACTTTTCCTTCCGGTCCTTCTTCACTGCATTTTTTGGATAATATTCATGATTTTTAAAAAAAATATTTGAAAGAGCTAGAGTGAGACAGATCTTCCATCTGCAGTTTCGCTCCCCAGAATGGTCACAATTGCCAGGGCTGGGCCAGGCTAAAGCCAGGAGCTTCTTCCTGGCTCTCCCATGTGGATAGCAGGGGCCCAAGCACTTGAATCATCTTCCACTGCTTTTCCCAGGCCATTAGCAGGAAACTGGATCAGAAGTGGAGCAGCCCACTACATCACCAATCCTGCCCCCATTCACAATGTTTATTTCACTTAGTATCTTATTTTTTGGCTTTATTATTATTATTTTACATTGCAGTCATCTTGACTTTACAAACTTATTAAAGATTTAAATGCTTAATTCACAAAATTTTTAAAGTGCAAAAAGCAAAAATCCTAATTCCAACATCAGAGCCCATTGCTAAGGTGTCACATTTCCCCCCAAAAATCATTTTTAAGTACATTCCAAACAAGTAAATATGACACAAATGTGATTTTTATTGGTTGCGTACCACCACCATACAAAAGTATCACAATTTATTCTTCCACTGATTCATAGCCTGGCTTTATATAGAGGGATAATGCCCGTATGCAATACTTATGTGACTGGCTCGTCGCTCTGTGTGTGTAGATCATCGTTCAGTCCCTTTGCTGCTTCTGCCCAAAATCAAGCTGCTGCTGGTGCGCAAACGGTCGAAGACAAATTAACTTACACACTTTCCTCCGCATTTTGAAAATGGGGTTTCAGGCACTTTCTCTTGCTACACACACACAGGGCCAACAGGTGGATCTCCAGTGCAGGCGGCCGGTGAACACGAGGAGAGGAGTGCGGCTTTTTCCCGTCCAAACTCTCCGCGCCGGCGCGCAGTTCTACACCCACTAGCTTGATGCGGCCGCCCCCGGGTGCGCACACCTGGCGGCCACTGCCACACTCGGGGAATTTTCCACGCACGACACGGACGCCGGACCGGAGGGAAAGCGCGCCCGGCCCACGTGACCCCCAGGGCGCTCCCAGGCTCAGAGCGCGGCGGCGAGCCACTGGCCAAACACCCGCCTGCTCCCCGACATCGCTGTTTTTCCTTTCCCTCCCCGGACAGAGGCCTGAGGAAAAAAAAAGAACCCCGTAACTTCCGGAAGGCAAACTTCGAAAGGCGTCGGCCAGGGGGGAAAAGAGAAAAATAAATAAAAGTTCGACTTTGCCACTTCCACAGGCCCTTTTTCGCCGGATTGCCGCTTACTCACGCCTCCCGTCCCGCGGCTGCCGGGCCTCTTCTCCTATCGGGTCTCCGCCGCGCTCTCCCGCCCCGGGCCGAGCGGCAGCAGCCACCGTCCGGGTCGGCCGGCCCTCAGCAGCCCGGTCGGCCGGCGGGCGGGAGCGCGGGCGGCCGAGCGGCCGGCGCCCTCCCCTGGCCGGCCGGGCGCATGCGCGCGGCGCTCCCGGGCGCGCCGGCCACACTCCCCCCACCCACCGCCGAGCTTGTCACTTCCTGCCCTCGCCCCATCTCCGTCCGGGGTCAGTCAGTCGCTCCCTGTCGCTGCCGTACAGTCTCTGCTTCCCCCTTCCTACCCGCTCCGCGGCGGCAGCTCAGGCTCTCCGGGGAGGGGGAGACGCGAGAGAGCGAGAGACCGACTTAATAAAAGTTTCCTGAAACAACAACTACTACCAAAAAGCCCACGGTGGGGGGAGACCCCCGTTCTCCTCCGCCCTCTCCAAAAGCCTGAGGGACCGTTGCAGGTGGAGCGGCGCTGGGAGGAGCCGGGCGGCGGCGGCGGCGGCGGCAGCCGTTGCCCCGGCGAGGGGCGCCTCGGGTCCCGCCCGCTCCGGCTCCGGCTCCTTGGGCGGCCGCCGCTGCGGCGGCCAGGCGGTTCCTCCTGTCAACTGCCCGCGCCCGCGCGCCGCCCGGCCGTCCGCCCCACAGCGCGGAGGGACGCCGTGAGCCGCCGCCGCCGCCGCCGCCGGTGAGCTGCGGCGCTTCCGCGTCAGCGCCGGCGGGGACTCTTTGGGAGCGCGTCGGCCCGAACCCCGCTTCCCTTCGCGCGGCCCGAGGCGGGCTGCGCCAGGTGGGGCCAGGCTGTCCTGGTGGCCGCCCGGCCTGCCCGCCTGCCTTCCGCCGGCCCGCCCTCGGAGTTCAGTAAGTTGGGCGCACTTGGGCTTTGGGGACCGGGGTCCCGCCGAGGAGACCCCCTCAACGCACGTGCGTGGCGGGCAGGACGCGGGCTGGGCCGGCCGGGGGGCCCGGCGGCGCGCGGGAGCGGAGCCTCGGCCGGCCCGGAGCCCCGCAGCCCGGCCGTGCCCGCCGCGCCCCGAGGGCCCCTCGCCGCGCGCCCGCCCGCCCGCCCGCCCGCCCGCCCGCTCGCTCGCCCGGGACGGCCAGGCCTCGGCCGTGCGCTGCGCTGCGCGCCCGCGGCTGCGTTTCCGGGTAGGGCGAGGAACCTGTGCGAGGAGCCGGGGGCTGGAGGAAGGGATCGTGCGCCCTGCTGCTTTCGTGTCGGGAGGAGCGCGCGCGACGCTGAGGGCGAAGGGGAGGCGGGTGGGAAGCGCAGCCGGAGCCCCCCTAGGAAGTTCAGGGTGCGTGACGAGTTTGTGCTTCTTTCCGCAGGCGAGGCGCGATGAAGAGCTTCTCCCAGTGAAAGGAAAGTAGGTCGCACCCACTGAAAATGCCTTTACGGGACAAATACTGTCAGACTGACCACCATCACCACGGATGCTGTGAACCAGGTATGCCCCTCCTCGCCCTCGGTCGCGGCCGCTCTGCCTTCTCCTCTCCACCTTAGGGTTTCCTTTTCCTCCTGCCCACGAATCGCTCCCGAAGCAGGGCAGGCTGTAATTTTCCCCAGCGTAAAACCAGTGATGAAGCTAAGAGCTTGTACGGACGAGATCCCCCCCCTGCCCGATCCCTTAAAGAAACTCCGGCAAGTGTCACCCCCAATCGTTTCCACGAGGTCGGCCGCTCAGCCCTTCGCCCTTGGCTTTCGAGGCGGCCTGCAGTATATATACTCCTGTGCCCGGTGAATATTTAAAACCCAAGAGGGGGGCAGGCATTGGTAGTGGGACGCCAGGGTTCCCTTGCAGCTGAAGTGAGAGGTTCTGATGCTGAAAGTCTGAACAGGACTTTTGGGTAAAAACGTTCGTGGAACTCTTCCGGGCCGTCAGGTTTTGCTAAGTGCAACCTTTAAAACACAAATTCCTGGACAGAACATACTGTATTGCAAAATAATGGGAAAAACTCACTATTTACATTGAGTACAGAAGCATTTTAAAGGTCTTTATTCAATGCAGCTTTTTTTTTCCTTCCCCAGTTGAGTTTATGGAAGGGAAAAGTATGAGCAAACTCTAATTTGTTTAGTGATAGACTCTTGACAGTTTTTCTACTTAGAATGTTGATGTGTTTTGTACACACATCCAGAGGTACAACTTCAAAAGGAGTCGTTCTATACATGCAGGTACTAAATCAAACACAGGCCATCTCAGTCTACTTTGAAAGTAGGTGCATATCACTATTTTGCACCTAAATATTTTCTCAGTTTTTTTTTATGCTTTTGCTTGTTTTTTGTTTTCTCATTACACTTATGTACTTGGATTTTATCCCAGTAGGGTTCATTTTAATGGGAATTATGATTAATGGGAAAATGGTATCAGAGAAAAGGGAAGAATTTACCTTTTCAGAAAACTTGGGTACATGTGTGAGTAAAATTTATACCTGTCTATCTCTTTTGTGCTTTGCTGAGATTAGTAGCAACTCACCTGCACTAAGAAAACAGTCCTAGGATGCGATCCAATTTGCATTCATCTGCCCTTGACCTAACTTTCGGTAGCTGTTTACATTGCGTATTTTGTATATTTGAAGTGAAGATAGATCACTTAGTTTCACTGAATGTTGAATGAAGCTTGTTAGTTTTGAAGTATGAAGTTGTGGATGGATGCCCTTTATATGTTAAGTTCCGCTGTTACTCCATTTTTTTTTTCCCTTAAAAACACTTTGAAGTCACTGAGGTTGAATTGATTAGAAAATAGTCTTATCTAGGAAGAAGTTTATTTGTGTTTTCATTTCTTTAACAGATTACTATTGAATACCTATTGGGTGCCAGCCTTTGTCTAAGGCAATGGAATATAAGAGGCAAACAAGACAGATAAGGTTCTTTCCTCATAAAACTTGAGTGGGAAGACAAAGCTGCAAAGATAGTTTGTGGCCATGTTTTATTTAGTGTATTCTAATAATAATAAAAGTTTTCTAGACTTCAACCTCTTTTTAAAAAAAGGTGTTTTCTGGAGCTGAACTTTTTCAGTATTGGATCTTTCTTTTTTTTTTTCCTTCCCCATTAAAAGGATACCAGATAAATTCCTTTAAAGTAAAGTTACCATTTTTCTTTTTCCAGAAAGTTTTTCTAGTGTGGGTTAATTTTCAGATTCACCAGATCAAAAGGAGAACTTATGTCTTTGTTTTCTTGGTTCCAATTAAACATTTTGTGAAGATTCAGCTCGGTGGAAAGCTAGGAGCTGGTGAACTGATAGGGTGGTTTATTGTCAGTATTTCAGGGAAGGGTGTATGCTGAGAGTCCTGGGTGTTTCCAGGACTGAAAGAGATACAGTGTGCTGGTTTTTAAGGGGACATCTTTGGAGTGTGAGGTGGTGTTTGAGAAATTCTTCAATGAGTTGTCTTCAGTTGAATGATGGACAGTGGGTGAGTCCATAGATGACAGTGGAGCATTCCTGAGGATGCTGGTGTGCCTTGATGGGATGGGTCAGTTTGGAGTGAAGGATGGTGGTATAAGCGTGGTGATTTGTATAATGGGTTTTCTTTGGTGGCCAGCGTTATGGTACATTGTGTTATGTTGCCAGCTGTAATGCTTGCATCCTATATGAGCACCATTTCAAGTCCCAGCTGCTCCTCTTCCTATCCAGCTGCCTGCTAATGTGCCTGGGAAAGCAGTGGAAGATGATCCAAGTGCTTAGGCCCCTGCTGCCCATATGGAAGACCCAGATGGAGTATTTTCTTTGTTAGGTTTTAAACATTTTAATAGAGATTTTTCAGAGCTTCAAAAATAGAATGATATAAGGAACCTGATATAACCATCACATAACTATCAGAAACCAATACAAGGCCAGTGTCTTCATTTACATTCTCCTCTACCTCCACAATTCCCTTCTCTACTATAGCAAGTAGATCTTCTCAGGGTCTCATTTCCAGGTAAGCACGGCTCTCACAAAGGTGGATGTTATTTTCTGGAAAGTGAACTGTTGAAAGGATGTAAGGAAAGATGTTCTGAAGCCTTGGATTTTTGGTTGGAAGGAGATGATCTTTTTTCTAGTTGGTCATGTAACTTGAGTGGGCTTGATCTTGGGAGTGATGATAGGAAATTTAAGAGGAAATTTTGTAGAATATGTTAATGTATAAAGGTTTCTAAAGTTAGGAGTATGTTTTCCAATGAAGAAAGAATTGTTTGTTATGATGGGAGCTTCACAGATAATGCATACCAAGTGGATGTGTAAGATAAGCTAACCCTGTACTCTCTAAGAATGTTCTTTGAGGTTGTGTATGTGTTCTGGAGGTAGCAGTGTTCTGAATGTGATGGGTAAGAAAAGTTTGCTCTCCCTTTAAAATCAGGTGTTGTCCCATGGAAGTGAAAGTTGGTGCGTGGCAGAAGTGTTCTGGAGCATACACCTGACTGAGGGAACAGCTCTAAGGAGAAGTTGCTGTTTCTCCCCATTAATCCCTCCCTTATCATTTCTGGTTTTTCAACCTCTGATTAGAATTCATACCACTTATGGAGCCAAATCTTGAAGCATTTCATTCTTTACAATTGTGTGCGTTTTCACCTCTATTTTTAAAGTTTTATTTATTTATTTGAAAGAGAGTAATGGAGGAAAAGGAGAGGAAGAAGGAAAGGGAGAGGGATAAGCAGAGGGAGAGGGAGGGAGAGAAGAAGGAAGAGAGAGAGAGAGAAATTGAGATTGATTTCCCTTATGCTGGTTCACTCCCAAGATACCTGCAACAGCTAGGTCTCGGCCAGGCTGTAGTCAGGAGCCCAGAACTCCATGCAGGTTTCCCTTGTGGGGGCCAGGAACCCAAGTATTTGAGCCATCAACAGCTGCTCTTTCAGGTGTGTTAGCTGGAAATGGAGTAGCTGGGACTCCAACCAGGCACCCTGATATGGCTTCTAGGCGTCACCAGCAGCGACTTAACCCACTGTTGCATGACGCCAACCCTCATCCTCACCCTGTCATCATTTTGTAATGAAAAGTTATTGGTTACTATAATGTACAAATACTGAAAATAGTTGTTATTATTATTATTATTATTTTGACAGGCAGAGTTAGACAATGAGAGAGAGAGAGACAGAGAGAAAGGTCTTCCTTTTCTGTTGGTTCACCCCCCAAATGGCCTCTATGGCCGGCGCGCTGCGCTGATCTGAAGCCAGGAGCCAGGTGCTTCCTCCTGGCCTCCCATGCGGGTGCAGGGCCCAAGCACTTGGGCCATCCTCCACTGCCTTCCCGGGCCACAGCAGAGAGCTGGACTGGAAGAGGAGCCACCGGGACAGAATCTGGTGCCCCAACCGGGACTAGAATCCAGGGTGCCGGCGCCACAGGTGGAGGATTAGCCAAGTGAGCCTTGGCGCTGGCCCGAAAATAGTTATTATTAATGTGTCTACAAACTCCTGCTATTCTCTTAAGAGGTTGAATTCTACTTGAGACTTCTAAAATCAAATTTTCCAGTTTTTGCTATCAGGGATGCAGTTGATTTGTACATGATGATGATGATGATAGTTTTTTTTTTTTTTTTTTTTTATTATATCCCAGGCTCTGTATTAAGCAGGTTACCTGCATTAGCTCAGTTAGTCCTGACACAACCCTATGATTTAGGTTAAACCCTATTTTAGAGATGAGAGGAGAGAGGAAGAGTTTAATTTGTCCTGCTTATATCTAATGAGTGGTGAGAAAAAAAATTTAAGTGTAGGCAGTATGGAGTCTTATTTTTGTGTTGGTTTTGGTTTTTTAAGGATTTATTTGAAAGAGTTACAAAGAGAGTCTTCCATCTACTAGTCCGTTCCCCAAATGGCTGCATGGCCAGAGCCGAGCTGATCTGAAGGAACTTCTTCTGGGTCTCTCCCACGTGGGTGCAGGGGTCCAAGTACTTGGGCCATCTTCCGCTGCTTTCCCAGGTGTACCAGCAGGGAGCTGGATCAGAAGTGGGGCAGCTGTGACTCGAACCAGTGCTCATATGGGATACTGGCACTGCAGGTCAAGGCTTTAACCAGCTGTGCCACAGTACCAGCCCCAGATACTTACTTTTAATCACTGCAGTTACTACAAAATGTCAGTTGTTCCTAAAATGAGTTACATATGTTCTTGATTCATTTAAAACAACTCTATCATGTCACTTAAAATGGAACACTTTGCGTAATGAAATGACGTGGTCCAGAGACATAGTCCTCTTTTTGTGTACACTGAGCACTGGCTTTGCAGCATAAAGGAGAATATAAGACTGAATCTATATACGCTGTACAGCTGGCTTTAGCGCTTTATCAGAAAACTGCTGTCCACGCCTAAGCCCTGAAGCAGTGGAAGCACACACTGGATTGTAACCCTCCTTATCTCCCCACGATGAGTGGGTGGTCCCGGTTTATGATGCTGATACTTGTAGAACGTTATACCGTGTGAAAGACAGGTAAATAAAAGTGCCAGTTTTTCTCACTCACAACCTTCTGTATTTGATAACTGATAGAAAAAGTCAGTTTTCCTTTTCAGCTACCTTGTTTCATATTACTTTGATCTAGCACTACATATTTATGCTCTTAGTTTTGCAAGGTGGGGCTAATATCAATCCCTGGATATGAAAGTGAAAATTTTTATTTTCAAAATGGAAAAATTGTTTTTACTTATTATCAAAATATTTCTAAAGTGCACAGTTCTGAAAGCCTAGGCTCTGAAGTAGCTAGTGATTTGTGAAAAAGAAAGTGAATATTACCCCCTGTAAACCTACCCTGACAGGCTTTTCATGAAATTTTGTTGGTATCCCGTTGAGACTATTTTTTGTTTATATTATTAGCATCTGTATATACAGATAAACATACCTTAAATTTATGTATTTTTGAATCTATCCAAGTGCATATTAACGTAATTGAGATCATATTCTGTAACATGTTCCTTTTGCTTAACAATTTTTGACATCTTTTATTGACTACATGTAGCTCTACGTTATGCTTGCTTTGTTTTTTGTTTCTTTTGTTTTTAGATTTATTTTATTTATTTCAAAGACAGAGAGGGGGAAAGAGAGAGGTCTTCCATCCACTGGTTCACTCCCCAAATGGCCACAATGGCTGGGGCTGGGGCTGGGCCAGGCTGAAGCCAGGAGCTTCTTCCAGGTCTCCCACATAGGTAGCAGAGTCCCAAGCACTTAGGCCATCTTCCGCTGCTTTCCCAGGTGCATTAGCAGGGAGCTTGATCTGAAGTGGAGGAGCTGGGACTCAAACTGGCGCCAATATGAGATGCTGGCATTGCAGGTAGTTTAACCTGGTATGCTACACCTTATGCTTTCTAACAACTGTGAGATACTCTGTTAAATGGATATTTCATAGTTTAGCACAGGGATAGGGAACCTTTTTTTCTGGCAGGGACCATTTAGATATTTATTTGTTTGTTTGTTTGTTTTAAAAATTTATTTATTTGAAAGAGTTAGAGAGGGAAGGAAAGGCAGAGAGAGAGAGGTCTTCCATCTGCTGGTTCACTCCTCAATTGGCTGCAGTGGCTGGAATTGTGCCGATCCAAAGCTAGGAGCCAGGAGCTTCCTCTGGGTCTCTCACGCAGGTGCAGGGCCCCAAGGACTTAGGCCATCTTCCACTGCTTTCCCAGGCCATAGTAGAGATCTGGATCGGAAGTGGAGCAGCCAGGACTTGAACTAGCGCCCATATGGGATGCCGGCATTGCAGGTGGCATCTTTTTACCGGCCACACCACAGCATCAGCTCTCATTTGGATATTTATGACATTGTTAGTGAGCTATATAAAATTATCAACTTAACTTTGTGGAGTTTCTGAGTTTCAAAATCTGCCTGCAGTTAGGTGACTTGGCAGGGTTTGACCAAATGGTTTTGCAGGCCGTGTTTAGCCTGTGGGCTGGACATTCCCTATCCCTGGTCTAGTCCCTGTTGAGAGACTTCCAGGCTGTTTGAAATTTCTCTCAGATATGTTCAGTGCTAGAGTGCTGCAGTGCATCTAGTCCATCATGTGCCTGTCCAGTTACTTTCCTAGGCAATGGTTTTGAGTTTTACTCTCATTATTGCCAGAGAGATGTATCATATTACCCAAAGGATTTTGGGATGTTTGTGAGGTATGGCTAGGCCATGATTGCCTTAGAATTTTGGCTAAATATAGGGGTCCCTCTTCAAAGGAAATTAAAAAGCAGGAAAAACATTTGTTTGGGCTTAGTATCTGGCCTTAAGTAGCCTTAATTTAGCCTTTACTTGAAAAATATTTTAATTTCTTCCATTGTTCCATTGGTGCCTTACAAAGAAGATGGTGCGTTTTTATATATATATATATGTATGTATGTATGTGTGTATACGCAGTTGTGGTAATCATTAACATAATTGTAGTAAGCCATTGTTGTACTTTACAGTAAATGATTTAAATAACCCTTTTTTTGTGGGATTGGGGTGGGTGTTTGTCTTCCATGTAGTTTATATCCTGGAACCTGGAGATCCTCCTTTGTTACAGCAACCACTACAGACATCCAAATCTGGTATTCAACAAATAATTGAATGCTTTCGATCAGGTATGAATGTTTTAGGATTGTATTTTTTCAATCTTCAAATAGTAGTTAGAAACTACCTAGAAGTCTTTAGAAATAATTTTTAAAGATACTAGGATATATATGTTGATTTTCTTTATAGAATATTTTTAATTGTCATATTTTTACAAAGTGATCTAAAAATTAGTTTTTAGTACTATACATTATATATTGATTTTAAAATTAGTTTAATGGGATGGAAATATGTTGTATGGTGTATTTGCTAGTAAAGCTCTTCCTATCTTTTGGTATGTTCTTTCTAAACTTTGAAAGGCAGTAAATTATTCTGGGTCTCTCTAAGCTTTGGCACAGTAGACTAGTCATCAGGATGGTGAGATGTCACTTTTCTACAACATCATCATCTCTGTTGGGGTGATTTAGCTTTTCCTACTAGAAACTTCTCTGTAGTTTCTGAAATGTCAATATCTTTAATAGAACACAAGATAAAAAAAAATTCTAGTCCTCATATCTTTAGATATATTTGTTCAGCTTTTTCTATTAGATTGTTGTAAGAATTGGTTTTATAATAAATACACTTGTGAAGTTGCAATCTGGTGCTTTAAAATAGGTGTTACTGTGTACAAATGATTGAGAGCTGTTAGAACTCCTGTGTTACCAGTGGGGTTTTAGGTTGCTGGGCTTCTGACGATCCTACCGTCGTGATCGTGATCTACCTGTCCACCCCCTACAGATTTGGCTTCTCTGAGGCTATAGACTCTTCAGTCAGCTACAAGCAAGTAAATAAATACAACTGATGAACAGCTAACTCATGGACACTTCAGGGATTAGAATATCTTATTATTTAGAGCTTATTTTAGTGAAAAATGTCTAAGTTTCAAAAGAAGAGATAACTTACATGTTTAGCATTAGTTTAGTATGGAAGACACTTTTAAAGAAAGCCTATTTTTAAATCGTAAAACGGGAATGCATATATTTGTCAAACTTTAGGATTCTAAAAAATAGGTTTTCCCTTAATAGAAAAAAATTTTTTTCCTCTTACTCTTCAATATCCATTTCTTTCTTTCTTTTTTCTTTTTTACAGATTCATTTATTTTATTTGAAAGGCAGAGTTACAGAGAGGCTGAGGCAGCAAGAGAGAGAGAGAGAGGTCTCCCATCCACTGGTTCACTCCCCCACATGGCCGCAATGGCCAAAGCTATGCCGATCCAAAGCCAGAAGCCAGGAGCTTCTTCTGGGTCTCCCATGCAGGTGCAAGGACCCAAGGACTTGGGCCATCTTCCACGGCTTTCCCAGCTCCTAGCAGAGAGTTGGATCGGAAGTGGAGGAGCTGGTACTCGAACCGGCACCTATATGGGATGCCAGCACTGCAGGCAGTAGCCTCACTACAGCACAGTGCTGGCCCCTCAAGATCCGTTTCTTAGACTTTTCATCTACAGCACTCATGGTATTGCTTTCATGTATATTTAATTCAATAGATATTCAGTGTGTACAGTGTACTTATCCTTATGTTGGATTATGGTATATAAACTGTTTTAGGGTATTGTGGCTTATTTCTTTTTGCTTTTGATAATTGCTCTTGGTTAACAGTAATAAGTTTGTAGGTCAAATTCTCCTATTATAAATAGTTAAAATTTCACTTATTAGGAATGGTATATTTCTGGCAAAACAGAAGAATGATTAATTTTCGTTGCTACTTTTATTATGGAGACAAACATTCTGTTTATTTGTTATACCATGGATATGAGGGTAACAGCTTTTTACATTTACTAATATTGCTGGCTCTAGGATTTTTTCCTAAAATTTAGAATATGAAATTAAGATTATTTCCTACTGCTTCAGTTCATTCTAATGTTATTTGATTAAGGAATTAGAATTGGTTAAGTGATGAATACTTGAACTGGTGAAAAAACTTTTTCCACAGGATCCTGTCCCCTACAATGCATGTTTTTTAATTTTGAAAGGTAAATATTTAAAGACACCATTATTTTCTTAGTGTTACTGTGATTATGATCTGTTTTCTTTGCTTGCCATTTCTTTACTGTCTTAGCTGAAGACTATGAAATGGGTGATCTGAAATGATACAATTTCAGAATTGTTTATGTGTATATTTTCTAAGACTTATTTATTTTGAAAGAGTTAGGGGGAGAGACAGAAAGATCTTCCATCTGCCGGTTGACTCACCAGATGGCCACAGTGGCCAGCGCTGGGCCAGGCTGAAGCCAGGATCCAGGGGCTTCATCCAGGTTTCCCACCTGGGTGGCAGGGACCCAAACACTTGGACCATCTTTTGCTACTGTTCCCAGGCCATTAGCAGGGAACTGGATCAGAAAGTGGAGCAGCTGAGACAGGAGCCCACACCCATATGGGATGCTGGGCATAGTAGGCAGCAGCTTTACCTGCTTTACCACAATGCTGACCCATATCTTTTTTTTTTTTTTTAAGTTTGTTTGAGAGACATAGAGACAGAGACAGATAAACATAATTCCCATCTGTTGGTTCACTCCCCAGATACCCACAATAGCTAAATCCAAAGCCAGGAACCAAGAACTCAGTCAGGTCTCCCACATAGGTGTTAGGAACCTAAACACTTGAGCCATCATCTCTGCTTCTTTGGTCTGTATTAGCAGGAAGCCGGAGTCCTGAGCAGGAGAGATAGGCACGGAACCCAGGCACTCTAATATGGGACTTGGGCATCTTAATCAGTGTCTTAACTGCTAGGCCAAATGCCTGCCCCATATGTTTATCTTTGGAAATGTTTTCTTTTTAAAATACTCCCACCGCGTTTGCCTTTCAAGTACTTTTTTTTGTGTAAACAAATTCTGAAAATACTGTAATTTTAATTCTCTGAGTACCCAGCAGTTTAAATTATGGGTAACTTAGAAATATGAGGAGATGTACAGAGAAAATAATTTTGGGTTACAAAAGAATCCTTTTACTTCTTTATCGTGTCCAGTAACTAAAATTAATTTTAATTTCTTCAAGATATATCTGGATCCCGAAGGGGATCCATTTGGATATTTATAGCATCATGTGTGGGCCATACACAATTATCAGTTTAAAAATTAGCCTGCTATAGATTTATTGAATTTCAAATCCTACCTACATTTCCTTATCAGGGCCAGACCAAATGATTTCACATGCTTCGTATGGCCTGGGGACCTGACATTCCCCACCACTGATCTAAAGTCTCAGGTAGCTTTTCTTTAATACCTAGGTATTGAAATTAAGGTTGCCTAACATCTTGAAAGGATGTGATAAAAGTTTGTACCACATGACTTAGAGACTGAGCATCCTTCTAACCCAGAGACACTGGGTTCCTCCCTGTCCCACTTAATCTCCCAACCACACCCTCAACGCCTCATCTCTTTCCAGCCTCTTCCCATTTCAGCTAGGTCACACGTGGTTAGAGAACTATCCTGGTGGTGCTTTATCTTTGGCACATACTGGGCGATAGACCTCTGAAGTCTGTGCTTTTGCTCTGGTTACCCTGAGAGGCTAAGTCGGTTTGGACAGTGATAAATTAGGGTATTTGGCTTTATTCAGATAGTTGTCTTCATATATTGTATCATCTCTAGTAAAGTGTCTCACTGTCTTCCACCTACCCTGGGAGTGTGTGTCCTGAAATTATATCCTGTCCAAGCTGTAAGTTCATAAGTGGCTTCTGAGGAAGGAGTTGACTCATTTTTAAAGTCCAATAACCCCATGAACACTGTGTGTGATGGTGACCAGTTCCAACCCATTCTTTTTGCTTTATACTTCAGCTTTTTGCTTTGTACTCTGTTTTTGGCTTTAAGTTACAAATTAAGAGATACCTTTGGCATTTGTTTCTGCCTGCTTGACTTGTAAATTAATGTAAATAGATTTTTCTTTTTGGAATAAGTATTATATGCCTGTGGCTTCAACAAGATAATGAAGTACAGAAGGGTATAGATCAAAAAAAGAAACCTTTTAGAGTTCTCTGACTCAGTTCTGCTTTGTTCAGGCAGCCATGCTGAATGGTTTATATGTCTTCTTCCAAAGACGCTCTATGCATACACAAATATACAAGAATACTTCAAAAAGCTTGTGGAAAACAGAATTAAAATATAAGTTTATTTTGTTGTAAAAATATTTGAAATCTATGGATTGTCTTTCCATAACATACTTTTTCCATGAAGTTTTGGAAGACACCTTTTTCTTCCCAGTATAATTGGTAGCGAACACTGTACGCTCTTGTGTACTTCTGTATTAACAGTAAATGGACTATTGTTGCAATTAGTCCATAGTTGGAGGCCTCACTTTTTAGAAATCTGCTTGTTTTGCAGCTATAGATTTTCCATTCTTGAAATCCCTGATGTGAGAACGGCTTCTGGTATGAGGTTGACTGTGCCCTACCCTTTGGGGAATCATGCCTTGACTATATTAGTCCTTTTAGGAACATGTCTGTGATACATTGTCTTCAATTTTTCTTCCTTTTTTAATAATTTATTTATTTATTTGAAAGGCAGAGTTACAGAGTGCAGAGGTAGAGGCAGAGAGAGAAGGGGGGTAGCCGATGGGGCTGGTGCTGTGGCATATTGGGTAAAACTGCCTCCTGCAGCGCCAACATCCCATATGGGCACCAGTTCAAATCCCGGCTGTTCTACTTCCGATCCAGCTCTCTGCTATGGCCTGGGAAAGCAGAAGATGGCCCAAGTGGTTTGGCCCCTGCACCAGGGAAGAAGCTCCTGGCTCTTGGCTTCAGATCAATGCAGCTCCAGCCTTTATGGCGTGAACCATCGGATGGAAGACCTCACTCTTTCTCTGCCTCTTCTTCTCTCTGTGTAACTCTTTCAAATAAATAAATAAATAAATAAATAAATCTTTATTAAATAAAAAGGAGATCTTCCATCCACTAGTTCACTCCCTAGTTGGCCTCAATGGCTGGAGCTGGGCCGATCCAAAGTCTGGAGCCAGGAACCAGGAGTTTCTTCTGGGTCTCCCATGCCAATGCAGGGGCATAAGTACTTGGGTCATCTTTTTTCCCAGGCCATAGCAGAGAGTCAGATCCAAAGTGGAGCTGCTGAGTCATGAACCGGTGCCCATATGGGATGCCAGCACTGCAGGTGGCAGCTTTACCTGCTACACCATAGTGCTGGCCCCCCCTTTTTTTTTTTTAATTTTTCATTTATTAAACTTTTATTTAATATAAATTTCCAAAGTACAGCTTATGGGTTACAATGGCTTCCCCCCTCCCATAATTTCCCTCCCACCCGCAACCCTCCCCTTTCCTGCTCCCTCTCCCCTTCCAATCACATCAAGATTCATTTTCAATTCTCTTTATATACAGAAGATCAGTTTAGTATATATTAGGTAAAGATTTCAACAGTTTGCCCCCATATAGCAACACAAAGTGAAAAAAATACTGTTGGAGTACTAGTTATAGCATTAAATAACAGTGTACAAGTGCTGGCCCCTTTTCTTCCTCTTTATTAGCACTTACGTCTTTCTCTTTGACCACCCTCCCCACCCCCCGCCAAGGAAAAAAAAAAAAAGCAAAATTTTAAATAACAAGTAAAAGGTGTATTGTCTTTAGATATTTATTAAGATTTTTGTTGAATATAATATTCTTAGTGGTTTAGTCGCCTGGTTAGAGATGACTTTGGGATGTCTTATCTGCTAGAGGAACTGTGGAATGCTCTAAGGTTAGAAGCTGAGATATGGAGCAAAAATAGAGATATGGAGCAAAAAAAAAAAAAAAAGATTTGTTCCAGTGTCCAGAACTTGTCTTGAATTTAACATCTCGCACTGAGTTTAACATCTTTTTCAATTAAAAAAAAAATTTTTTTTGACAGAGTGGACAGTGAGAGAGAGAGAGACAGAAACGTCTTCCTTTACCGTTGGTTCACCCTCCAATGGCTGCTGCAGCTGGCGCACCGCGTTGATCTGAAGCCAGGAGCCAGGTGCTTTTCCTGGTCTCCCATGCGGGTGCAGGGCCCAAGGACTTGGACCATCCTCCTCTGCACTCCTGGGCCACAGCAGGGAGCTGGACTGGAAGAGGGGCAACCGGGACAGAATCCGGCGCCCCGACCGGGACTAGAACCCGGTGTGCCGGCGCCGCAAGGCGGAGGATTAGCCTATTGAGCTGCGGCGCCGGCCAATCTTTTTCAATTCTTGAAAAATATAATACTGTGGAAAAAAGATTCTATCTGTAGTATATATTGAACTACTGTGTATAGAGAACTTAATCTTTTTTGATTCTTAAAGAATAAATTGTAAAGATTTATTTTATTTATTTGGAACCAGAGTTAGAGAGAGGTAGAGAGAGAGAGGTCTTCCATCGGCTGGTTTACTCCCTAGATGACTGCGACGGCCGGAGCTGCACTGATCCGAAACCAGGAGCCAGGAGCTTCTTCCAGGTCTCCCACATGGGTGAAGGAGCCCAAGGACTTGGGCCATCTTCTACTGCTTTCCCAGGCCACAGCAGAGAGCTGGATCGGAAGAGGAGCAGCCGGGACTAGAACTGGCTCCCATATGGGATGCTGGCGCTTCAGGCCAGGGCTGTAACCTGCTGTGCCACAGCACCAGCCCCCTGTAACTTTTCTTTTAGAATATATTAGTGAAAAATGAGAACTAGTTTGTGTGGTTTGTTATTAATTTCCTAAGTTTAGGTTTGCTCATTTAACTTGTTAGTTTTTTCCCTAATTACTTGAAGCAGTTTTAATTGCAGTTAGTATAAGCTGTACCTGAAGGATGATGTCTCAGTCTTGACTCTGTAACAAAAGTTTAGGACGGAAGTGCGATTTGTCTAGTTAGATAGGAGAGTGCCATTTGCTATGATGGACTTTTTTTTTTTTTTTTTTTGTGCAACATTAGGGGGAGGTTGTTGTTACATAGCAATTGTAAGAAATTTAAAATGGGAGGCCAGCGCCGCGGCTCAATAGGCTAATCCTCTGCCTGCGGCACTGGCACCCCAGGTTCTAGTCCCGGTCGGGGCGCCGGATTCTGTCCCGGTTGCTCCTCTTCCAGTCCAGCTCTCTGCTGTGGCCAGGGAGTGCAGTGGAGGATGGCCCAAGTGCTTGGGCCCTGCACCCCATGGGAGACCAGGAGAAGCACCTGGCTCCTTGCTTCGGATCAGCGCCGTGCGTGGGCTGTAGAGTGCCGGCCGGAATGGCCATTGTGGGGTGAACCAAGGAAAATGAAGACCTTTCTGTCTGTCTGTCTCTCTCTCACTGTCCACTCTGCCTGTCAAAAAAAAAAAAAAAAATTTAAAATGGGAGTAGATATTTTTTGGACAAATAAGAAAAATGTAGATTTGTTCTTAAATTCATCTTCATAGCGTGTCTCTGTGGCTGTATTCCTTGGAGAACAGTCCTTTATATTAGTCTGTGATTTCTCAGGGGCATAGGGCACATCCTTCGTTTTGATATTTTCTGTAACATTTTACCTGGTATTTAATAGGTGCTCAATGAGTGTTTATTAGATTAAACTAAAGGATTCACCAAGTGGGCACTGTTAAAGTAATTTTATTCTACTTATAAATTTATTTTGGTATGTGTTAATCTACCATAATAAATCTAGTTTTTTTTAACCAACTCTTATAGATCATGATTTCAGTATGACAATTTCTGTTTTACGTTTTCTTTTTTAAAGATTTATTTGTTAATTTGAAAGCCAAAATTACAGAGAGAGAGGGAGGACAGAGACATATTTTTCATCTGCTGGTTCACTTCCCCCATGGCCCCAATGGCTGGGTATGGGCCAGGCTAAAGCCAGGAGCTTCATCCGGTTCTCCCATGTGGGCGCAGTCGCCCAAATACTTGGACCATCTTCTGCTGCTTTCCCATGCTTATTAGCAGAAAGCTGGATCCAAAGTAGGGCAGGTGGGACTTGAACTGGCACCTGTATGGGATGCCAGATTGCAGGCAGCAGTTTAACCTGCTACACTACAGCACCAGCCCCAAAGCTTTCTTAGTTTTTACTTTTGAGTTTTTACAGGAGTAGGGAACTTCGGGTCTTAGGCCATATAAGGCCCTCAAAATCATCTGGTCTGGTAGTGCCAAGGCTACTACTGCAGGAGGGACTCCAAATTGAATATGTTTGTAGCAGGCTAATTTTTAAGTTGATAATTTTGTATGGCCCATAAGTGATGTTACAAATATTCAGATGGTCCTTGGCAGAAAAAGAGTTCCCCACCCGATAAAGGATGATAGGTTAGAAATTTCCTTCAAGAGTTTTGATGAGAAACATAGATTTGCTTGCAATGTTGGGATTAAATGCTGTGGTTAAAAATTATCCTAAAGAAGAAAGAACTCACGTGAGCCAGCAACAGTCACGTGATATGCCATGTAAAAAACACTTTGTCACAGCTTTAAAATGATTGTTGACCAAAATGTCAGCATATTAAGGAGAAAGAATGAAAGTTTGTCTTTGTCCAGCACAGAAAAGGTAGAATTATTCTGTTATAAAGTGACTGCCATGCAAATTCCTTTTGAAAAAAATACTTTAACTGTTTTTATTAGTACTGTAGTATACTGTAGTAAACTTGCTGTTAAGGAGTAGCACAGATAAACCTTTGATAAAGTTTAATTTTTATTGATCAGCTATTATATATGAAAATCTGGGATATACACTAATTAATTACTCTTTAGGTATCAAAACCTTTGCCCTTTGAAGGGCTTAGTTTTTTTGTTTTGTTTTTGTTTTTTAAAGATACTGGTAGTAGTGGGGCCAATGTTATGGCATAGCAGGTATGTGGCATCCCATGTGAGTGCTGGGCTGTGTCCTGGGTGTTCCACTTCCAATCCAGCTCTCTTCTAGTGGCTTAGGAAAAGTAGCAGAAGATGGCCCAAGTGTTTGGGCCCTTGCACCTGTGTGGGAGACCTGAAGGAAGCTCCTGGCTTCGGATCGATGCAACTCCGACTGTTGTGGCCATCTAGGGAGTGAACCAGTGGCTGGAAGACAACTTTCTCTCTCTCTTTTTCTCTCTCTCTCTCCCTCCTTCCCTGCCTACCCCTTCCTCTCTCTCTCTGCCTCTCTTTAACTCTGCCTTTCAAATAAATAGATAAATCTTAAAAAAAAAAAAAAAAAAAAAAAAAAAAAAAACCTAAGTCAAGAAAGAGTGAAAGAGTGTAAAGAGTAATTAGAAGGAAGGCATGCCTTTCTGTTTGTCAGGATCTAGAGAAGAAGAACTGTATGGCTGTCTAGATGATCATGTGGGATGTCTCGGGTCACAGGAAGTTTTAGCTATTGATAGAGGTGCACAGTTAGTTGTCTGTATCTAATCTTTTTTTAAAAAAGATTTATTATTTATTGGAAAGGCAGAGTTACAGAGAGGCAGAGAGAGAGAGAGAGGTCTTCCATCCACTGGTTCACTCCCCAAATGGTCGCAACGTCCAGAGCTGTGCCAGTCCGAAGCCAGGAGCCAGGATCTTCTGGGTCTCCTACGTGGGTACAGGGGCCCAAGGACTTGGGCCATCTTCTACTGCTTTCCCAGGCCATAGCAGAGAGCTGGACTGGAAGAGGAGCAGCCAGGACTCAAACTGGCACCCATATGGGATGCCAGCACTGCAGACGGTGGCTTTAACTGCTACACCACAGCGTCGGCTCCTTCTGTGTCTAATTTTAAGTGAGCAAAGCAATTAGAAAATGGTAGCTGGTTTTGAATACAGCCATTACATCCCTATGGAAAAACGTAAAACCTTTATTTATGTATTTATTTGTTTATTTATTTATTTATTTTGACAGGCAGAGTGGACAGTGAGAGAGCGAGACAGAGAGAAAGGTCTTCCTTTTGCCGTTGGGTCACCCTCCAATGGCCGCCGTGGCCAGCGCGCTGCACTGATCCGAAGCCAGGAGCCAGGTGCTTCTCCTGGTTTCCCTTGCGGGTGCAGGGCCCAAGCACTTGGGCCATCCTCCACTGCCTTCCCGGGCCATAGCAGAGAGCTGGCCTGGAAGAGGGGCAACTGGGACAGAATCCAGTGCCCCGACCGGGACTAGAACCTGGTGTGCCAGCGCCACAAGGCGGAGGATTAGCCTATTGAGCCACGGCATCGGCCTACTTCATTTATTTTTAATTATTTATCTCCAAGAACAAGTTATTCCTTTTTTTTTCTTGTTAAAAGATTATTTATTTTGAGAGACAGAGAGGCAGAGAAAGAGAGAGAGAGACAACCCCCTCCCTGCAATCGCTATTTCATTCCCTAAATGCCTTTAAAGGCCCCAAGGCTGAAGCTGTATCTGAAGCTGGAGCCAAGAACTCAGTCCGGATCTTCTTTTTGCTGGTGGGAATGTAGTCGCTTGAACCATCACTGCTGCCTTCCAGCAAGAAGCTAGAGTCAGGGGTTAGAGCTGCGTGTTGAACCCAGGCACTCCTGTATGGGCTTGGGCATCTCAAGCAGTCTTAACTACTGGGTCAAATGCCTGTTCCCATAAAACTTTGAATGGTGCCTGAAAGCAGCACAGAGAAAATGATTTGGTTTTTATTGTAGTCTGTATTTGTGAATGAGACACACTTATTTTTCTCATTTGTAAAATATAGAAAGTATAATTAGGAAGTCTTTAAGATAATTTTGACCTCCCATGTCCATTTTACATAGATTTAAAAAAAAAAACCTTATTTTTAGAGAAGATTTTCTTTTTTTTCTTTTTTCTTTTTTTAACTTTTATTTAATAAATATAAATTTCCAAAGTACAGCTTTTGTTTTACAGTGGCTTTTTCCCCCTATAACTTCCCTCCCACCCACAACCCTCCCATCTCCTGCTCCCTCTCCCATTCCATTCACATCAAGATTCATTTTCAATTCTTTAGAGAAGATTTTCTTAAACAGGGTTCTCCATGTGTCATTTAACCTGAGGACCTGGAATACAACGGTGAGCATCAAAGATGCCTTCTCTGTTCTCCTAAATCTCCAGTTTAATGGGGATACAGAAAAGTAATTAATTACAAGAGGGGGATAAACTAGTTCAGGATGTACAGAGTGATAGAGAGTATAAGTGAAAAGTTCTTACAAAGTGTCAGAAGGTTTCCATCTACCCTGGGATCTGAAGGATTATTGTAAGTGATCTAGACTAGGGAAGTGGGAGAATTGATACAGCCAGAGAGAAAAAAAGAAAAATGTAGGTGAAACGTGAAAAGTGAGGGAGAAAGAGAACATTTGGTATTATCTGCAGAACTCAAAGAAATTTGGTATGTCTGGATTAATAATAACTGTGTGTGTGTGTGTGTGTGCGCGCGTGCTGAGGGGAAGTATTTGTGATTGATGATTGATTAGTCAAAGTCAGGGTCAGATGTTTTTAGATGTTTATTGATAATAAATAGGTACTTCCTGCTGAATACAACTTGAATAACTAGGGCTGATTAAGAAATTAATGTGTCCCATAAAGCCCTCCACATAGCAGTATCCCACAAAAGGGGGAGGCAGGAGGAGAGATAGTGGGTCTGTACCTGTACAGACTCGTCTAAATGCCGTTTGTGTTCTCAGTTCTTTGCTGAGATGCCTGCCTGGGCTGTCAGGTGCATGCTCTTCAGTGAGCTTTGCTAGCTTGCTTACTGCCAGGGGAAAAGAAATTAGTAATGTGTTGGGTCTGATATGGTTGAGAGAACCTGGGAGACCAAGTCAGATGTCTGCTTTATGGATATTTTTACCTTTGACGACTTTTATGCATAATCTGTTGTTGTTTACAGACTATTGCATGCTTTAAATCTGCTACCACGTACTATTTAAATCTTTGTTAACTTCCCAAGTTAAACCTAGTTCATGTTATTTCCTTGTTCCTCTTCAATATTTATTTATTTTTATTTTTTTGATAGGCAGAGTGGACAGAGAGAGAGAGGGAGAGACAGGGAGAAAGGTCTTCCTTTACCATTGGTTTACTCTCGCGCTTCGGCTGGCACGCCACACTGATCCGAAGCCAGGAGCCAGGTGCTTCTCCTGGTCTCCCATGCGGGTGCAGGGCCCAAGGACTTGGGCCATCCTCCTCTGCACTCTGGGCCACAGCAGAGAGCTGGCCTGGAAGAGGGGCAACCGGGACAGAATCTGGCGCCCCTACTGAGACTAGAACCCGGTGTGCCGGCACCGCAAGGCGGAGGATTAGCCTAGTGAGCCGCGGCGCCTGCCATCTTCAATATTTATTGATGTCTTTAAATTCAGAATTGAATCTCTAGTTTTGGGTCCAGCCGGTCTTTTAGGATGAGTGTGCAGAAATCTGTTTTTCATCCCATTGGTACCAGTACACTTCCTTGTCTTGATTTTTTTCCAGTAGAAATTCAGGTGTACAATTTAAAGTTTTTGGGACTTACACTCAATTTTCTTTCGTGGTTCTTCAAGATGAGTTTTGCCTTGTGTTTTATAAGATAGGTAAACTGAAGTGCAAGCATGATATAGCTCTTTAAGGTTGCACAACTAATTAGTACCAGATTTGGAATCTCTAGACAGTAAAGTTCTAAGAACTGGTAATCAATCAGATTCTGAGAATTTTCAGAGCTGACCTGTCTTAAAAATGGTACAGTACACTTAAAAAATCACACGCAAACATACTGCAAATTGATTGAATCATTTGATGGAAACATTTAACTTTTCTAAACCCTACAATATTAATTATGGTAATAAGATACTTGATACCTGATTCTCATTAGTAGTTCCAGAGTTTGATGGATAGTTAAGTGCTTATTGAATGACAAAAAGTTTTGCACCTACATAGTCTTAAGGGTATTTTTCAGGGCACTTAGGTTACTTCCTCTTTATGTCAATATTTATTACCTTTTTTTTTAAGAAGGTTTATTTATTTATTTGAAAGTCAGAGTTACAGAAAGAGGGAGAGACAGATCTTTCATCCATTGGTTCACTCCCCCAAATAATAGCAATGGCCAGGGCTGAGCCAGGCCAGTCAGGAACCGGGAGCTTCATCTAGGACTCCCATGCAGGTAGCAGGAGCCCAAATACTTGGGCCATTTTCCGTTGCTCTTCCAGACCATTGTCAGGGAGCTGGATCAGGAGTGAAGCAGCCGGGACATGAACCGGTGCTCATGTGGGATGTTGGTGTCGCAAATGTTGGCTTTACCCTTGGTGCCACAACACTGAACCCTTATTATTTTTTACTCGAGGAAACTAAAAACACAATAATTAATAAGGTACTACAGATCAATTTTGTCAACCTACCTGTGTTAAAGACCTGTAGCAAGTCGTGACACAAGGTCTTCCGTGTGTATTTTGTTCCTGGTGTATATTTTTATTTTCAAGGTTATATTCTTGTTTTCATTTACTGTTTTCTTTGCGTTTTGATCTTCCATCATAAAGCTTAGATTCTCTGAATCACTGGCGTTTCTTTCTTTCTTTCTTTTTTTTTTTAAAAAGATTTATTTATTTGAAAGTCAGAGTTACACAGAGAGAAGAGGCAGAGAGAGGTCTTCCATTCAATGGTTCACTCCCCAATTGGCCGCAATGGCCGGAGCTGAGCCGATCCGAAGCCAGGAGCCAGGAGCTTCTTCCGGGTCTCCCACGCGGGTGCAGGGGCCCAAGGAGTTGGGCCATTTTCTACTGCTTTCTCGGGCCACAGCAGAGAGCTGGATTGGAAGAGGAGCAGCCGGGACTAGAACCGGCATCCATATGGGATGCCAGCGCTTCAGGCCAGGGCGTTAACCCACTGCACCACAACGCTGACTCCTCACTGGCGTTTCTTTAACAATCACTTACTGAGCATCAGTAGAGCTTTGTAGCACTTTGTAGCTATAAGATAGGCTTGGTGTTGGCTGCTGTGGAATTTATAATCTAGTAAAGAAGAGCATTAAACCGGTAATCACATCAGTGCTTATTAATTGCAATTGGGGTAAATGTTTTGTGGGAGAGGGGCTTTGAATAAATTGATAGTACTGTTAAGAAGCCTAAGCAAAATTCAAAATTATCTCTCATTAAGGACAAAGATTCCCTGGTATAGCACTAAAAAGCCAAAATCTCATGTTGGCCCAGAACTTGAAGTAATTGGAGCTGAATTTAAAAAGAGAACTTACAGGCAATCATGTGATAAAATTTCAGACTTCTTCAAGGGATTAAGGGAATATGTCTTAAAAATCTTCTTGTTCACTTCCTAATGCAGGAAAGAGCTGGCAGAACCAGCTAAACTGTTCCGCGGGAAGTGGTGGGCCATTTAAATTTTCTGCCTACTCCAGAGTGTTGAATTGGAATCTCAAGGGGAAGGTTGCCTGCATCTTTATTCCTAACCCATTGTAGTGATCAACCGATGTCAGAACCTCTGCCTTAGGATATCCCAAGAATTGATTGGTTGAAGTAGAATCGCTTCTCAGCCTTTTGGCTAAGATCAAGTATGTGGTTGAAGTAGAAAAAGCATCAATTTTAGCTGTCCAAATGATAGTAGGTTTTTGCTTAGAATGTAGTTTATAACTTAGTTCTGATATACTGTGGTAGAAATTGGCAGTGGCAATATTTTGTTTTCAAAGAGCAACTGCACTTTTGGATTATGAACAGTGGTTGCTCAGTTTAAAAATGCATGTTAAAATTACCTTTTGTGTTAAGTTTTCCTTTCTTTTTTTCTCAGGAACTAAACAACTTAAGCATATTTTGTTAAAAGATGTGGACACTATTTTTGAGTGTAAATTATGTCGCAGTCTCTTCAGAGGATTACCAAACTTAATTACCCATAAAAAATTCTACTGCCCACCAAGTCTCCAGATGGATGACAGTAAGTTTTATTCATATAATCAGTTATGCCTTTTACAGCTAGGTATTCTTATACTATAACTGTACATTTGCATTAAAGTGGTATCAATATTATAGATAATTTAATAATGGAGAATAGAATGAAGTACTTTACTCAATGTGATATTCAGTTTCATAGACACTTTCATAATAATTTTTTCCACTTGAATTTTCCTAAAGATATATAAGAAGTTAGATCTATGATTACATTTATTTGTATTAAAATATTAGTTTTTAAGTGAGTGCAGCCACTGTAGAAAGCAGTGAATATATATATATATATATATTTTTTTTTTTTTTTTAGATTTATTTATTTGAGCCGGCACCACGGCTCACTAGGCTAATCCTCCGCCTGTGGCGCCGGCACCCTGGGTTCTAGTCCCTGTTGGGGCGCCAGATTCTGTCCTGGTTGCTCCTCTTCCAGTCCAGCTCTCTGCTGTGGCCCAGGAGTGCAATGGAGGATGGCCCAAGTGCTTGGGCCCTGCACCTGCGTGGGAGACCAGGAGGAAGCACCTGGCTCCTGGCTTCGTTTCTGCGCAGTGCTCCGGCTATCGCGGCCATTTGGGGGGTGAACCAACGGAAGGAAGACCTTTCTCTCTGTCTCTCTCTCTCTCACTCTTTGTAACTCTACCTGTCAAAAAGAAAAAAAAAAAAAAAGATTTATTTATTTGAAAGACAGAGTTACAGAGAGAGGTAGAGACAGAGAGAGGTCTTCTATCTGATGGTTCACTCCTCAAAAGGCTGCAACAGCCGGAACTGAGCCAATCAGGAGGCAGGAGCTTCTTCCTGATTTCCCATTTGAGAGTGGGGCCCAAGGACTTGGGCTGTCATCTACAGCTTTTCCCAGGTGCATTAGCAGGGATCTGGAACAGAAGTGGAGCAACTTGGAATTGAACTGGTACTCATATGGGATGCTGCCACTGCAGGCCATGGCCTCAACCCACTGCATCACAGCATCCCTATTTCTTAAGAAACTGGAAATAGGCCAGTGCCGCTGCTCAATAGGCTAATCGTCCGCCTTGCGGCGCCGGCACACCAGGTTCTAGTCCCGGTCAGGGTGCCGGATTCTGTCCCGGTTGCCCCTCTTCCAGGCCAGCTCTCTGCTGTGGCCCGGGAGTGCAGTGGAGGATAGCCCAAGCCCTTGGGCCCTGCACCCGCATGGGAGACCAGGAGAAGCACCTGGCTCCTGGCTTCGGATCAGCGCAGTGCGCTGGCTGCAGCGCGCCAGCCACGGTTGCCGTTGGAGGGTGAACCAACGGCAAAAGGAAGACCTTTCTCTCTGTCTCTCTCTCTCACTGTCCACTCTGCCTGTCCAAAAAAAAAAAAAATTAAAAAAAAAAACTAGAAATAGACCTGCCATATGATCCAACAAAACCACTATTTGGATTTGTACCCAAAAGCTGTGAACTCATTTTAACAAAGAGGTATCTGCTCTACCATGTTTATAGGAGTATTGTTCACAGTAGTGAAAATATGGAATAAATAAGATATCCATCATCAGATGAGTGGATTAAGATGTGCATACACACACACACACACTGGATATTATTCAGCTATTAAAAAGAGTGAAATTCTAACCTTTGCAGCAAAATGGCTGGAACTGGAGGACATCATATTGAGTGAAATAGGCCAGACAGCATGTTTTCCCTTCTATATGGAAGCTAAAAATTAAAAAAGAAAGAAAAAGAAATGCCCATGTTTATTAGGTTTGGTGCAAATATAGTGTTTTCTGAAATTTTAAGTGTTTGTCAAACAAATTGATAAGAATTGTACACTACTGTAGTTTTAGTGATTCTGTGACTTTTACAATTTATATGAGTGAAGTTGAACATCTTATAATGTGATTATTGTTTATGGTCCTTGCCTGTTTCCTGTTGGACTGCAATCATCTTACATTGTATTTGTTGAACTCTTTATTTAGTAAGGCAGTTAAACCTTTGGCTATAATGTAAATGAAAAATACGATGTCTCAAAAAAAGCAAAGAAATAAATGCTTGCTCAGGTTAAAATATCTAATACAGGCCATATGGCTTATATTCAAAGTATTTATAAGTTAAAATATTAATGCTGTCTTAAAGAGAACAACTTCTTGATATTTTCCCCTTTTTCTTCCTTAACAAAAATTTTTAAATTTCTTCTATTTGAGAGGCAGGGACATGTGCATTAGCAGGAAACTGGACTAGGGAGTAGAGCTGGGACTTGAACCCAGTATGAGATATAGGTGTCCCAAGCAGCATCTTAGCCTTTGGGCCAAACACTCTCTTTTTATTTATTTATTTTTAAAAAGACTTATTTTATTATTTATTTGAAAGACAGTTACAGAGAGAAGAGAGAGGTAGAACCAGAGAGAGAGGTCTTCTATCTGCTGGTTCACTCCTCAGATGGCTGCCATGGCCAGAGCTGTGATGATCTGAAGCCAGGAGCCAGGACCTTCTTCTGGGTCTCTCACGCAGGTTTAGGGGCCCAAGGACTTGGGCCATCTTCTGCTGTTTCCCCAGGCCTTGAACTGGCATCCATATGAGATGCTGACACTGCAGGCTAGGGCCTTAACCCGCTGTACCACAACGCCAGCCCCTGTCTTTTTTAAAATAACTTATTACCAGATATGATCCCTTTTAATTCTCTTTAAGTAAATCAGAAGGTTGGAAATAAAGAACAAAGAATGGGTAAATTAACTGATTTCTTGAGAATAGTAGAGAGCATTTACAAATATTCTAGTGTTTTTGGGTCTCCATTTGAGGATTAGATTTGTTCTCAGTGAAGTTTATTTAGGTCTCTCTTTATCAGATACTGGATTGTGTAGCAGGCTAACTTCAGATCAGAAATAGCTATGTGATGAAGGCGGGTAGCACAATAATAAAGTCTGCAGAACCAGATATTTGTAGAATTGAATGTCCTGTTCCTGTATAATTAAGGTAGCAGGATATATGATAGTATTTTTTTGTCTTTAAGTAATTAACAAAAATTCCTTAAAATATTTAATAATAAGTTACTTATTTCTTATTCAGGGATTTAACTTTGTGGACTTAACAAAATATCAAACTTATTTTGCCAGTCTCATACTGTATGGATTTTATTCATTTTTGAACTTAACCATTTTGGCATGGGGTTGATTAGGCTCCCACTCTAATCCTGAACCCAGCCCTAACAGTCACTGTAACCCTAAGCCCTGTTGTAGGCCTTAGCCCTCAAGCAAACCTTAAATGTAACCACAGCCTGTGCCAAAAGCTTCATTCTGAGACCAGCTGTACAAATGCAGACTCCAGATATCAGAGTGGCTGCTTTAGTTATCATGAAGTTGACTGAAAGTATATTGTCAGGCATAGATGAGACAAAAATTTCATATTTGGTAATTTCATACCAGTGTTTCTTACTAAGCTTCTTTTTATTACTGAGATATAAATTAAAAGGAAGTCTATAGAGATGAGTTTTGAATTTGACCTTCTAGTTAAAATACTACTAAAAAATTAGTTTATTTTGGGTAGTTATTTGCTGGTTTTCACTTGTAGACCTTACTGATAGAGTGAAATAGGTGAAGGCATTGCCAGATTATTGTGTAGTCTTTGACAATACTCATTGTGGAAATACTTCTGTGAAACTGTTACCCTTGTAGATACTATCCATTTTAGAAGGCAAGATAAGTAGGCTAGAATAGCTGTCATGAATCATTTCTCCATACCTGAAAACATGGATTAGATTTGGTGCTATTGTAGTTAGATTGTAGGGTTGTATATGGAAACATAAACAATGTTAGGCAGCTTGGTTACAGGAGGATATTTGGTTGCTTATTATGCAAGAAAATACAACTTGCTCTACTTTTGAAATAAATTTATAGTTTTAAGCCATTTGTTTCAATAAAGTGTGTCATGTTAAGAAGACATATAGTAGGACTAAATTTAGCAAATACTTCTCCATTCATGTTTATATAATTGCTTACAATCTTAGCTTTCTCATTTCCCTAAGATAGTCAAATGTCCCCATATGATTAGACAAGATAAATTATTATAGATGAATAGGAATACTGTTATGTTTTCTTTAAAGATGATAATTTTACTTACGCAGTAACATTCTTTATGATATTTTATGCATCCTGGATTGTGAGAACTTTGAGTTGCCTTTGCAAGTCTAAAACATTGAAATTAAAGCATGAAGTACTATTTTTATTGTTGGGACACCCATGTGCTTATGTTTTATATTAAAGGCACTAAGAGGCAGAAATAGCTTTTCAGATTGCACCTGTTCCTTAGCAGTTGTGTGCCATGATGAGAATTTAAATGAAGGCAAATTTTAGATTAATGAATACTAGTTTTTATCTTCATAAAATACTAAAGAGTAGATGATACTCTTATAAAAATAACTATGAACCAATAAAGTGATAAATTTTAAGGAAGAGGCTCATATTATATGTTAAAATATTAGTGGGCTACAGCAGGCTAATTATTCCAGATTAAAATGTTGTTTTTTTCCTTAACAGACCTTCCTGATGTAAATGATAAACAAAGCCAAGCCATAAACGATCTCCTAGAAGCCATATATCCAAGTGTGGACAAGCGAGAATATATTATTAAGCTAGAACCCATAGAAACAAATCAGAATGCAGTGTTCCAGTATATTTCAAGGACTGATAATCCCACTGAAGTAACAGAGTCAAGCAGTACTCCTGAACAAACTGAAGTGGAAATACAGGAGGCTACCACTGAGCAGCCGAAAACAGTGCCAGTTACAGACACTGAGGTGGAAGCCGAAGAGCCCCCGCCTGTTGAGATTGTTGCAGATGAAGCTGCACCTGCACCAGATGAACAACCTCAGGAGTCACAGGTTGACTTGGAAACTTCGGACAATTCTGATTTTGGCCACCAGTTGATATGTTGTCTTTGTAGAAAAGAATTCAATTCTAGACGAGGTGTTCGTCGCCACATTCGAAAAGTACACAAGAAAAAGATGGAGGAACTAAAAAAGTACATTGAAACACGAAAGAATCCAAATCAGCCCTCTAAAGGACGCACTAAGAATGTTCTAGTTCCATTAAGTAGGAGTTGTCCAGTATGTTGTAAATCATTTGCTACAAAAGCGAATGTGAGGAGGCATTTTGATGAAGTTCATAGAGGACTAAGGAGGGATTCAATTACTCCTGATATAGCAACAAAGCCTGGGCAACCTTTGTTCCTGGATTCTGTTTCTCCTAAAAAATCTTTTAAGACTCGAAAACAAAAGTCGTCTTCAAAGGCTGAATACAATTTAACTGCATGCAAATGCCTCCTTTGCAAGAGGAAATATAGTTCACAAATAATGCTTAAAAGACATATGCAAATTGTCCACAAGATAACTCTTTCTGGAACAAACTCTAAAAGAGAGAAAGGCCCTAATAATACTGCCAACAGTTCAGAAATAAAAGTTAAAGTTGAACCAGCAGATTCTGTAGAATCTTCACCCCCTTCCATTATCCATTCTCCACAGAATGAATTAAAGGGAACAAATCATTCAAATGAAAAAAAGAACACACCGGCAGCACAGAAAAATAAAGTTAAGCAAGACTCTGAAAGTCCTAAATCAACTAGTCCGTCGGCTGCAGGTGGCCTACAAAAACCTAGGAAACCAAAACTCTCAGCTGGCTTTGACTTTAAGCAACTTTACTGTAAACTTTGTAAACGTCAGTTTACTTCTAAACAAAACTTGACTAAACACATTGAGTTGCACACAGATGGAAATAACATTTATGTTAAATTCTACAAGTGTCCTCTTTGCACTTACGAAACTCGGCGGAAACGCGATGTGATCCGACATATAACTGTGGTTCATAAAAAGTCATCTCGCTATCTTGGGAAAATAACAGCCAGTTTAGAGATCAGAGCTATAAAAAAGCCTATTGATTTTGTCCTAAATAAAGTGGCAAAAAGAGGCCCTTCAAGGGACGAAGCAAAACATAGTGAATCAAAACACGATGGCACTTCTAATTCTCCTAGTAAAAAGTACGAAGTAGCAGACGTCGGTATTGAAGTAAAAGTCACAAAAAACTTTTCTCTTCACAGATGCAATAAATGTGGAAAGGCATTTGCCAAAAAGACTTATCTTGAACATCATAAGAAAACTCATAAGGCAAATGCTTCCAATTCACCTGAAGGAAACAAAACCAAAGGCCGAAGTACAAGATCTAAGGCTCTTGTCTGGTGAGGAACAGTTAACAGAGTTTTGCTTTCCCCTCCCCATCGAACTAAAAAAATCATTTGACCATAATTTATAGCTGGTTCCATTTTAACACGTACTTGCTTCCATATATCTCATGGCAAGGGGAACTGCAAGAGTAATGTGCGTATTGCATTTACCTCTTCAGTGACCTTTATTCCAGTGGCTTGGGAACAAAATTTAACCTCCATATCTTCCATAGGACAATGCAATGTAGTTGTAGGTAGATGGCACAGGGTCAGTGCTTTCCTATTAATGTTCTAAAGTACATACATTTTATATTGGCTTATGTTTACAATAGAAGTCTTCTGTTTAACTAACTTTGCATGGGTTTAATTTGATTCATTGACTTAGTCTACTAATTTATGCATTGTAGGAAAGTTGAATATATTAGGATGAATTTGTGAAGGCAATAATTATAGGAAAATAATATTTTGAGGCACTGCAATTGTAAAAATTAATTTCTGTGACAGCTGAATAAAGTGGTGCACTCAGAAAAAATCCCCAAATTGACTTTAGAAGGATTAGCATTTATTATTTGCTTTAAACATAGTGCTTGCAAGCAAAAGGGGAAGGTGGCAAAGCAAAAGCTTGGGTGTTTTTCCCCCCCTTTTTCTTGGGAGTGTGTGTTGCTGTTTTTCAGTTTTGCTCTATGGGAAAATTAATTATTAGATCCAGTTATTTTTTGTTCTGTTTAATAAACTGTTCAGTGATCATTTCAACATAGTTATTATTTAAGTAGAGAAAAAAAATTTTTTGGTGGTTGTATGTTGCAAGAAAAGGAAAATACCCATTTGGAAGGCAGAAAAATATTTTTAGAAAGTTTTGGAACAAATGTGGACTTTTAAAATGCAATATAAAATAAGAAGTAGACTCCCTGAACTTGTTTTTGAAAGCATATATTTCAAAAATTTACCTTCAGTACTTGTGTCCCTTGTATTAAGGCATTTAATGTAGTTAATGAGTATTAATTAGTTTCAGGTTCTAAAGCAAATTACTTAGTTTGAGTGTTGAGTAGGTTAAGTGTTGTGATTTAATTGTCACACACATTTTTGTATGTGTGTGAGGAAAACTCAACATAAAACCATCCTTTAGGAAGTCATTTACTGTTGTATAATTTTAAAAGCAAGGTTTTATTGGTAAACTCAAAAGTGTTCATTTATTCCCATTTCTCCTCAGATAACTTCAAGTGATGTACGAAAAGGTTTGGAGTTCATTTTTGTGGAAAGACTTTAAATTGGTGTTAGAACCACTAAACATCTTCACATGGTACTATGAGGAAAAAAAGAAAAACATTCTCATAAGTTTTCAACTGTAACTGCTGTTTTCTGACTAAAATAATAACCATCTAACCACTTGTTTGTGAGGCAGTGCCTATCCCAGCACTTTCCAGTAGCTGCGACATTACTTGTCGTCATCACAGTCCATCCGCTAGCCACCTTGACCTTGTGCATTTGGTCTGCAGTTTCTACAGATACGTTGTACGTTTTGTTTTCCAAACAGTTTGATGATTAAAATGGTCAACACCCTGAAGAAACTACCAGTTTTTAATTGACAAAAAGACTTCACATCTTAATGATTTTAGTTTGGGTTCACTTTATTTGGCACAAGTTTCATCTGGATTGTACATATATATATGATCTTTTAGTGAGTATATGATAGAAACAAAAGACAAATTAGTATCAACATATTATAAATATTTAGTCAAATAAATATTTGTAATTATTTTTATATCTTTTTATTTCTAACTTGTTCTTTAGCACTTAAGTGTTTGAATAGTCTTTCTAAAATAGTTACTGCAGGAAAATTCTAGTTCATTTTCATGAATGGATCATTAGGTTTTTTTCATTTATAACCATCTGAGGTTTTTATGAAAATTAAACATTCCCCAGTTTTTCCTGAAATTTTATACAAAGCACTTTAATGATAGATGCAACTTTATTTTTCAGTTTCTATTTTTTTTTTTAAAAAACGACCACACACATTTACTAATGTTAACATGAAAGTAGTAAATAACCTACTGATGTTTTGTGGATGCAGACAATCCATGTATAACCACTTCTAATGAGACTAGTTTATTTCTTTAAATACTGCTAGAAAAGGAAAATGAGGGTAAAAACCCTGATTTTTCTCTTTCAAGAAAGATCAGAAGTGACTACTTTAGGTAATATTTGATTCCGACTAAAATTTTGAAAATAATGAATTCTTGGCCATTTTTGTAATCAAGATTTTAGGAAAAACAGAAGTACATCTATCTATATGAAATTTTGGGCAGGTTTTTGTGCATTAATATTTTGTACTTTTTAGGGAATATTTTATTTTTTAGTAATTTGTGTCAGATTATAATTTTAAAAGGAACAGCAGAAATATACCATGTTTTTATATAGGTTCACACTTGTACTTAGAAGGGACCCTGTCCACCTATATAATTTTTGTATAAAATTTTAAAATGTTGAAGATCCTACAAGGTCATAATAAAATGCTTTGATAGCTTAAAAAACATTTACCCTTCCCAGTGCTTTGCACTAAAATATACTGTGAAAGGAAACTAGAGAGACTGTTATTGTTGCTGGAAATGTTCTATATTGAATGTACATGCTTTTGTTGGAAAAATGTTGGAAAAATGTGATGGAAATAAACCAGACTCGAAGTTATTTCAGCTAAATGTGCTTCAAAAAAAGGTGCATTGGTTGAAACTTAAATGTTTTATTATCGAATTTAAACTTACTCAGTGACTGTGAGCAGCTACACTTGAATTATATCCTGACAGTTTTATTTTTAAGTAATAGAATAATAATTTCTCCTTAATTTAAAAACAGATTTACTTTTCCACATATGGAAGATTTGTGCTTATAGGTCTAACTATAATGACTAATAGTATAATATATTTAGGGAACTAAATGTGTAGGTGGTATTTCACTTATAAACCATCTTCATTAGTTGCACATTATTAAACCTGTATGTTTGACTTTTGCAAGGTGTTATCTTTTATGCATTCCTGCACACAAGACATATTCCAAAGATTTTTTTTCCAGACTTCAGTACTTGTAACCAATGAAAAGATAAGAGGATTTCTAAAAAACTTGGGAGTGACTGTTTGCTACATTTTCTCTTCTGTATGTCAGCCTTTCCCTCTTTGCTTTACTTGGTAAATACTGTAGGGGAGAAAGAAAAATACACTGATGTTGGAAGAGGGAGACACACTTGCTGGACTTCCCTTACTCTAGTCGCCTGTTTCTCCAGGACCATTTCTCAGTATATCTCCTCTGTAATAATTGCAGACTATCGAAGGGGAAAAAAAGAGTTCCACAGTCTGTCAAAAGATTTCATCTGGATCATATAGAAAAAATAGCACAGCATCAGGACTTGCTTAAATTAGAAAGGCCTAGAGATACTGGGAACGTTTTATCTTTTTTTTTTTTGACAGGCAGAGTCAGAGAAAGACAGAAAGATCTTCCTTTTTCTGTTGGTTCACCCCCCAAGTGGCTGTCACAGCCGGTGCGTTGCGCCGATCCGAAGCCAGGTGCTTCCTCCTGGTCTCCCATGTGGGTGTAGGGTTCAAGGACCTGGGCCATCCTCCACTGCACTCCCGGGCCACAGCAGAGAGCTGGACTGGAAGAGGAGCAACCGGGACAGAACCGGTGCTCCAACCGGGACTAGAACCCGGTGTGCCAGCGCCGCAGGTGGAGGATTAGCCTAGTGAGCCGCGGTGCTGGCCGGAACGTTTTATCTTGATAACCAAATTCATGGCTTATGGCAGATGTGAAAGAGGCTAACGTGAGAAAATGGGAATAGCTTAGAAAGGTAGACCAAACAAGAAGTGACTAGAAACTATTTTTAGTTCCTCTTCCTTTCTGGTCTTCATTTTTACTTTATTTTACTTTTTAAAGATTTTATTTATGTATTTGAGAGGTATAGTTATAGACAGAGAGGGAGAGACAGCAAGAAAGGCCTTCTACCTGCTGGTTCACTCCCCATTTGGCCGTGACTGCCAGAGTTGAGCTGATCAGAAGCCAGACGCAAGGCATTCCATCCATCCATGTTGGTGCAAGGGCCCAAGCACTTGGGCCATCTTCCACTGCTTTCCGAGCCATAAGCAGAGAGCTGGATTGGAAGAGGAACAGCGAGGCCATAAACCAGTGCCCAGCATGGGATGCCAACACTGCAGGTGGAGGCCTAGCCTACTGTACCACAGCGTCACCTCCCCCACCCCATTTTTACTTTTAGATGATTTTGACTCTTGAGCTCTGTCATTTCAGAGACTTGAGAAAATGCCTAAGAAGTTTGTGTCAAGCCTTTTTACACATAGGCTATATAAACATGTTTATGAGACTTTTTGTTGTAATGAATAATAAGCAGATAAATGGCTTATTTTATATTAAGATTTATCTCCAGCTATAAATTACATTTACATTTGTTGGTATTTGTTCAATTAAATTTTCCTGTAGAGTTCAGTTCATCCTTCTTTCTAATGGTACTTTCCATTTGTAAATGTGGTAGGAGATGAGAAGCAGTAATAGGTGTAGCTTGTGGTTCCACTTTGTAAGTTGGATAGTGACGTGGAAGAAGTACAACTGACACTGGGCAGGTGTTCATTTATGAACAAGATGTTTCTTGAATATACAACTTTTTGTTGCTGCTGCTTTTTTCCCCCTTGCTATGAAGAAAACCCTTGAAAAATATATAAATTACCCACCCTTAATCTTAGCCTGGTTTTGTGTATATGAGCTATGTTTTTGGTTGACAAGGATTGCACTTATTGTTGAAAAGTACCTTCCCATGTTACAGGAATATGTTATATTGCTTAATGGCTGATAGGCTCTTTACTCAGTTTGCTTTAAAGAAACTATGGATGCAGTGGCAGGGAATTTTGTAGTTTGCTATGGGAGAAAGAGGAATTTCCCCATGCTCATTCTGGCAAATATGTGTGGAAACAGTGTATGACAAGTGGGTGACCTTCCTAGTTGTAAAGTTGCAGTTATCTCTTGACATAGCTTGACCCCTGAAAATGAGATAGGAAAGTTTCTAACATTTTGGAAGTTAGGCTTCTGAGTTCTCTGCCGTGACCCCTGGCCATTTTCTAGATCCTTAGTTTGGAGTTTTGAAAGTTGCTTTTCTGGTGAAATCCACAGACTACCGAGGTTATGGATTAGCTATGGTGTTCCCAGTTGATCTGAAGCCTAGCTGTAAGATACATGCATTGTGGTATTGGCTGTGCTTTAAACAAGATCCTTCTGTACTCTTACTCTCTCCTTTCTCTCTGACTTTTAAAAATTATTATTTATTAGAGAGACACAAACAGAGAAAGAGAGACTGTACTCCCACCTGCTTTGTCACTCCCCAAATGCCTGTAATGGCTAGAGCAGGGCTGAGGCCAGAGGCAGGAGCTGGGAATACAATCCACGTGGGTGGCAGGGACCCAGTTACTTGATCTGTCACTGCTGCCCTTCCCTGCACTCCTCCCCAGAGTCTGTATTGGTGGGAAGCTGGAGTCAGAAGCCCAAGACAGCAGTCAGACTCAGGAGCTCTGATACGGGATGTGGGCGTCTTAAATACTAAGTGAAACACCTGCTTTTCCCCTCCCTCTGACTTTGAGAGCTAAAAGTATCTTTGGGGCTGAAAAGCAGCAAGGATCAGCAATGTTAGGACCAGCTCTGTTGTTTCTAAGGCAGTAGCCATATAGTAGAATGCAAAATGAAAACAGGTTTCCCATACATAAAATCATTTTGGCTTTTTTCATTTCTCACTTGAATTTCTCTTGTCTTTGATTTGAAAGGCGGAGTAACAGAGATCTTTCCATTCGCTAGTTCACTTCCCCATATGGCTGCAACAGCCAGTTCTGGTTCAGGCCAAAGCCAGGATCCCAGAACTACAACCCAGTCACCCATGTGGTGGCAGGGGTCCAAGTTGGGCCATCACCTGCTGCTTTCCTAGGCACGTTAGCAGAGAGCTGAATCTAAAGTGGACAGCCAGGACTGGAACCAGTACTCTGATAAGGTATGCTGGCATCGCAAGCCAGAGCTTAGCTTGCTGCATCACAACACCAGCCCCTATAGTCTGTTTCTGTATCATTTTCCTATGAGCTTCCAGTCTTCTCGTGGCCTGATTAACAGATTAGTACCAAGATAGCTGTAACTATTACTAGGAAGGGTAATAGTGTGGAAAATGCAGCTCATTTCTGCCAGAATCTTTAACTCTCTGCACTGGACTTGGGAGGTTCACTGTTCTCAGGCTTCTTCCTCTATGTGCTTTCTCCAGTGTAACACCACAAGCCAAGGGGAGCTTAAAGACTACAGCTGTGTATAGTTGGGGAAAAGCGCAGAGTTGGATGTTTTGCTGCTTGTGCCCACTCAGCAGAATTAGTATATGTGATTGTGTATCTTTACGGTCAGAGACTGTGTCTTGATAATTTTGTACAGTGCCTTGAACATTTTTATGTATACCCAGGTACTCTAAAGCAATGTTTGATAATGGTTTCAAAGCAGGTAGTAGCCTTTCCTTCTCAAAATAGTGGTATCATTTACTTAGGGACTTTGCATCCTAATTTTATAAACTTTCTCATTGGGAAGTCCTATTTATTTTACAAAATACTACCAGTATCAGGATGAGAGTTTTTTGAAATATTGAAAATTCTTAGTAATAGCTAATCATGAACATTTATGGAATTGCGATTGCTGTATGCTGAGTGCACTGTGTTTACGTGCTCCTAACCCTACTGGCAGCCCTATGAAGTCAGACCTGTTTCTTCATTAACCCTGTTTTATTGAACAGGAATTGAAGTCTGTGATTTACTCAGCGTCACATAATAGTTAAGACACTTGATCCTAGATCTGACAACACTCTGTGCCCTTAGTGTAATGTTACATTTACATATTCACTGCATTACCTTATTGGCAGCTTGTATGTAATCATCTGGAGCCCAGTCAGTTGGTGAAGTTTTTGGTTCCACAAATTATTTCCTATATGACCTTGTGCGAATTAAAAACATTCTGTGCTTAGTTACCTCAGCTATGAGATTTCTCACTTCGTAGGCTTGTTCTGAGGCTCAGATGAAAACTCTATGTGAAACACTTACAAGAGTGCCTGGTGTGGTACAGTAAATATTGTTACTGTAAGTGACTTAGAGAGCATTTACAAATGTGGAATTTTGTTATTCCTGATTAAACATAAATTTAGACAAAAGTTGTGCATTAAAAAGAATGTCATTGCTACACATCAGATTCTACCTGTTGCTTTTCTATACATTGGAACAGTGAAGACAACCAACTATATTATTTGCTGCAGTTCTCTTCCAGTCAGATAGTAGTAGCTGCTTCTTGTTTGTGAGCTTCTCATTTTGATTAGAAAGGCATTAGGTAGCTCTGCACACCTTCGTAGCCAGTCTTGATTTTGGTGGTTCCTTTCCAGAACAACCCATCTGTCAGAATTCTCATTAGCATGTGTCCTGTCATGCAGATGTTACTGATCAGACACTAACACAGAGCAAGTATTAATTTAGAAACATTGCTGAAAAATTTTTATAAAACAAAACCTGTAGACATGTAGTACTTTTTGAAAGAAAAGATTCAGTTAGGAGAGCTTGTTAAAGAGAATATAATTCAGCTGAGTCAGGAGTTTCTTCGGTGAATGTGTCATGGGGAGATAAGAAGAAGCGGCACTCATCAATGTTCTGCCAGTGGTGGTCTGGTGGCAGTGTTCCAAATTTCAGCTAAGTCCCAGTACTATTATCTCTGATAGAGTTTGCCCAAGCAACTGGCTGCTGTTGATGTTGCTTTTGATCCTAGAAATTTTAGTTTTCAGGAACTAAAAACTGGGAAACCCTGGCCCCTAAATTTGGATGAACCCTTTTTTTTTTTTTTTTAAATAAGATTTATTTATTTATGTGAAAGGCAGAGTTAGACAGAGATCTTCCATCCACTGGTTCAATCCCCAGTCAGTGGGCCAATCTGAAGCCATGAGCCAGGAGAACTTCCAGGTCTCCCAGGTGGGTGCAGGTCCCCAAGCACTTGGCCATCTTCCATTGTTTTCTCAGGTAGATTAACCAGGAACTGAATGGGAAGTGGAGCAGCTGGGACTTCCACTGGTGCCCACGGGGGATGCTGGTGCCAGGCTTTATCTACTACACCACAGCATCAGCCTCTCAGATGAACGCTTACGTCTTGAATTTCAGTTCAAGTGATGGGGTTCCTACAACTTGTTGTGTGCCTAAATGGTTCTGATACTCAAATGCTTGTGTCAGATATCTGGAGCATGTTCCTGGCACATGAAACATTGTAGTAGTTAAGTAATAGGAGGACCTGGTTGAAAAAAATAGGCAAACCAAAATAAACACCCCATTTTGGATGTTTTGAGTAGTAGTGGCTTGGCATCTTACTTGGGTGTTCTACCTACTCTGTGTGATCTGGTAACAAAGTGTGAAAGTGATGTTATATTCAGGTGAGAAATTATTACACCAGTATGAACCTTACCTGCATATAGCTCATCACAATTCAGATTTTGAAAATTGGATTCAAATCCAATCTCTTCGATCTCTGGAATTATCCTGAAAATAAATCGGTTCTGAGAAGTGGGACTGTGGCTTTTCATCAGAGCTGCTTTTTCAGCTGTGCAAAAGCTCTTCTTGGGTCGATAGGTGTCTTGGCAGGCCTGAACCCCAAAGTACTTGGTGGTTGTGACTGGTAGCTTTTATTTTGAATGGGAAGAAAAACCAAGAAGTATGTTTCTTCTAAGAAGAAAAATAGGGAAGCACTAGGAACACACTGTGTGTAAGTGGTTGAATTATGAGGGAAAGAGGACTTTTAGGAAAGGAATTTTTGTGTATTTAATTTTGGACATAAAGTTTGGAAAAAAGACAATAGGGTAGTTTTTTATAAGCTTCTGCAGGAGAGTGGCTTTGTCGTATTTGTGCTTTTTTTTCTGGTTAGGTACTTGCCGAGTTCCTTGGGATGCAAGGTGTTGGGTGTTTGTAGATGTTTCAGCTTTCTTCCTCCCTTTGATCAGGCTTTGAGAAGATAGGATAGACTCATGGGCTTGGTAGAGCAAACACATCTAGTAACACTCATGAATTAGTTTTAAGACTTAGATCCTCAAAAAAATCTTAGTAATTTTCCAAGTTCGCCTTTCTTTGCCTGTCCATCTTGACTAGTCTTGTATCCTTTATTGTGATTCTAAGAGTGGATTCACTTACTTGCCACGAAATTAATACACAGGTTTACATAAACATAAGGGCAGGAAACTGTTAAGAGAAATTGTTTTGTTTCCTGTCACTTCCCTGGATCTCTTTTTAAAAATTTCTTAAATGCACAGTTGTGGTGGTTTGTTAATTGTGAAGCTGTAGGAGACTGTGAAGGCCCTTCTCTCCAGAACCAGCGGGGGTATGTGTGTGTGTGTGTGTGTGTGAAGGGGGTGAGGGCTGTAGACCTTCTGTAAAGGCCCTGCCAAGGCAACCGTAGGTGGGACCTGAAATTTAATAAATCTGTTAGCAGGCTGATGTTCTAAATATGCAAATGGCCCCTGGCAGTAAAAAGATTCCCCACCCCTGATCAGTTGAGTAGGGCTAGGTAAGGCCCAAACTACAGATGCTTGAAGAGGGAAGTGGGTTACACAGTGCGGACCCTCTTGTTAATGTCCTCTAATTGCAGTTGTGTGAGTGCAGATCACCCACCTATGTCAGAAAATACCGTGTCACGCTTGCTTTTAAATTTTTTTTCTTTGCATGCACAGAATTTTACTTGGTATGTAGGTAGTAAGGAGAGGAGTATTAGAAAGCTTTCTCTGGGGATTATATGGCCAGTCTTATGGGAATCAGAAGTATTTGTATAACTTTGCCTTGTGGATTTCTGGTAGGTGTTAGGGAAACTAGAAAAAAAAAATCAGTGTAACTCTGCTGATCTGGTGTTGCTCTCTTAGGAGATATTCTGCTTCTTTGCTGTTATTAGCCCTTTTCCTCTTTTGTTTTTTTTTTTTTTTTTTTTTTTTGAGAGGCAGACAGACCTTCTTCCATTTGCTGGTTCGTTCCCCAAATCACTGCAACATCTGGGACTGGTCCAGACTGAAGCCAAGAGCCAGAAATGCAGTTCTGGGTCCCTGAAGTGTGTGGCAGGGACCCAAGTACTTGAGAAATCACCTGCTTCCTCCTAGGGTGCTCATTAACAGGAAGCTGGCATTGGGAGTGGAGCTGGGACTTGAACTCAGGCACTCCCGTGAGGGATGCAAGCATCTCAAGCAGAGTTAAATGCTTTGCCTAAAGCCAGCCCTGTTTTGTTGTAACCAGTTACCTCGCTGTCTATGAGTATTTTGTCAGTGTGGTTGTAACTGCCTTATAATTTCTGCTGCCTGCCTTCTCTTTCCTCCATGTAGCTTGAGTCCAGATTCTTCTAAGAGTAGATCTGATTGGTTCAGTTAGGCACACTGCCTGTTGGACAAATCCCCCGTGCCAGTCTCTTCATAGGTCGCCGGCCAGTCTATATACATTGACTGCTGCTGGGGGAGCAGGTGCTCTCTGCTGCTGTCATTTGTGGCCGTGGCGGCAGAGTCAGTGGCATAAAACATGGAGTGTTTTAAGAGTACAGTGCTAGCATGTAATAAGCTTTCTGGTTTTCTTCCTTGTTAAAGGTAAAGGCAACCTGTGGTCTTGACTGCTAGGCTAATTCAGTGTCAAGAAACCTTTCCTCAGAACATATAGGAAGTATCTTTCGGTGATCATCTGCAGTCTTTGCGTTTGTAGACGCATAGATAGCCTGAAGTCTTAACACAGAAAGACATGTTACACTTCCTGTAGCAGCATACTGGACCATTCTGTTGATTGCTGCTTTCTGGACACCCACAGTTATGCTGCCCAGTTCGAGCTGGTGATTTAAAACACTCATAAAGTGTCATTCGTTCCTTCCTATGTGTCTTCCACATTTTGGCTTGTTCTGCAGTAGCTCTCTTACAGATACATGTTGTTATTTATTCCTTCAATGACAGACATTATCAGGTGTTCGTCGTGTGCCTGGCATCTCTCCATCCTGTTGGGGTGGGTAGAGTGTAGATTTTTAAGGGTTACGCAGATCTAAGTTCAAGTCCTGACTCCCTTATTTACTAGCTATATAGTTTGGGCAAGTTACTCAGTCATTCTAAGCTTCAATTTCCTTGTCTAAAATAATACAGAAAGTAATATTGTACTTAACCTACTTTATTTATTTATTTTTTTGACAGGCAGAGTTAGACAGTGAGAGAGAGAGAGAAAGAGAGAGAGAAAGAAAGGTCTTTCTTCCGTTGGTTCACCCCCCAAATGGCCGCCACGGCCAGCACGCTGCACTGATCCGAAGCCAGGAGCCAGGTGCTTCCTCCTGGTCTTCCATGTGGGTACAGGGCCCAAGCACCTGGGCCATCCTCCACTGCCTTTCCGGGCCACAGCAGAGAGATGGACTGGAAGAGAAGCAACCGGGATAGAACCGGCGCCCCAGCTGGGACTAGAACCCGAAAACCAGCGCCGCAGGCAGAGGATTAGCCCAGTGAGCCACAGCGCCAGCTTAACCTACTTTAATGCCTGGTTCAAGTAAGACCTCAATAATCATCCCTGTTGTGGAGATCACTAAAATTGGTATCACTTTACTGTTGATATACTTTCTGGTACATAGTTTCTGGTTATCTTGTCTTGCCATTTGATGTCCGTTGCCTTTTTGTTGGCATTAATTCAGCCGTTTAATGAAACGTCAGATGTAACATCTGTGATAAATCCAGGTCCACAGCAGTTTATTAAGTTAGAGCATATCATTATTTTATGGACTTTTAATTTATGCTGGAGTTTGATGCCATTTTATTAATTTGTCCAGAATTTGCTGACCTTTAGATAGATATTCTTTTGCGTCACCATGATAAATGTCTTATTGAACAATGTGTAGTTTTGAAAAAGATATTTTTTATCAAGAGGTAGAGAAACAGAGAGCTCTCTCATCCACTGGTTCACAGGGACCCAGCTACTAAAGCCATTAGTGCTTCCAGGGTCTGCATCAATAGGAAGCTGGAGCTGGGAGCCAGAGCTGGGTTATCAAATGAAGGCAGTCAATGTAGGATGTGGATGTCTTAACTAGTGAGTGTCGTAACCACTGTTTAGGCCAGTAGGCCAGATGCCAACGCCAATATGTAGTTTTGAGTAGCAAAACTTAGGCAGCTTGCTTGCTTTTTTTTGGTGAACATCAGGAGCTGAGTACATGAGCTTATTTTGAGTTTATAAGCAAGAATTCTGTCTGTGCTTTGTGTCACCAATGTGGTGAACATGGCACATGACAAGTGCTAATAGAATATTGAGTGAAAGAAAGGAAGAGGTTAGGAACATCACATGAAGTATTTTCAGGCTTTTTTTTTTTGACAGGCAGAGTTAGAGCGACAGAGAGAGAAAGGTTTTCCTTTTTCATTGGTTCACCCCCGAAATGGCCGCTAAGGCCAGCTTGCTGCGCCAATCCGAAGCCAGGAACCAGGTGCTTCCTCCTGGTCTCCCATGCGAGTGCAGGGCCCAAGTACTTGGACCACCCTCCACTGCCATCCCAGGCCACAGCAGAGAACTGGACTGGAAGAGGAGCAACCAGGACAGGATCCAGTGCCTCAACTGGGACTAGAACCCAGGGTGCTGGCTCCGCAAGCGGAGGATTAGCCAAGTGAGCTGTGGCGCTGGCCATTTCAGGCTCGTCAGTAGTCCACAGTCTCTTTGCTTTTACTTTGTCCATCCTCCATTTTCTAATTTTAATAGTTTTTTTTTAACCTGTGAATTTGTCTTCATTTCTGTTAGCTTATGGCTCATGTTGCCTGCCTTTTTGCCACCCTAGCAGACAAGTTCAAGCTCATAGGAGCACTGTGTTGACTGTATTAATCCATAATTAATCACACACTGTGTGGATGTGCATTTGGTGGTTTTTGGTTAATTTTTTCCAAAGATTTACCTCTGTTTAATTCATATCTATCATATTCTCTTTTTTAAAGATTTATTTTTTATTTCTATGAAAGAGGAAGAAAGCAAGAGAGGGATATCTTCCATCTGCTGATTGACTCCCCAGATGGCCACAATAGCCAGAGCTGGGCCAGGCCAAAACCAGGTCTCAGGCGTTTCATCTGGGTCTTCGACGTGGGTGCAGTGGCCCAAAGACATGGGTCATCTTCTGCTGCTTTCCCTGGCACATTTGAAGGGAGCTGGATCAGAAGTGGAGCAACCAGGACTTGAACCAGCACCCATATGGGATGCTGGTGTTACAGGCGGCACCTTAATGCATTATGCCACAGTGCTGGCCCCATGCCTGTCATATTCTGTGAAATGCCACTCACCTTCTTTTCAATAAGCCAGACTTACCTTTTCGTTTTAGCCTTACTCCTTCCTTATGTGTTCTCATGCCTACCTTCCCAGTTACCTAAGCTAATTAGAATCCTGGCAAATTCCTTGACTTCTTCCTCTTGCACTTTTTTCCCAGTCAATCACCAATGTCTATCTGTCTTGCCTTTGAGGGTTTTTCACATTTGGTTCCTGCTAGCCATTTCTACCTTTAGTTGTTTAGTTTGGACTCTTATCTGTCGCCTTCACTATTGCAGTAGGCTCTTAACTGCCGTCTTTTCTAATCTGCCTTCCATGTGTTGTCAGAACTGTCTTCCTGGAAGACATCAGCATTACTGCATGTTCGTCACTTGACTGATTACTCGTCCTTCAGGTCTTTGCGTAAATGTCACTTCTAAATAAAGATAATCTCAAGAGTGTCTCCCCTGTAGTTCTTTTTCTTCATTTCCTTTTGTCATCTATACAGTTCATAATTATGCTTCTGTGTGGGCACTGATTTGTAATTGTCTTTCCACTGGATAGATTTGTGTTAGGTTCTGGGGAGTTATTTAGATTCTCTGCCAAGCACAGTGCTTGAGACCTAGTAATGTTTAAAAAATATTTGCTGGGGGCCGGCATTGTGGTGCAGTGGGTTAAGCCACTGTTTGCAATGCCGGCATTCCCTGTTGCAGTGCTGGTTCGAGTCACAACTGCTCCAGTTCCATCCAACTTCCTGCTGGCATGCCTGGGAAGGCAGCAAATGACAGTCCAGGTGCTTGGGCCCCTGCCACCCATGTAGGAGACCCAGTGGAGTTCCTGGCTCCTGACTTCAGCGTGGCCCAGCTCTGGCTGTCAGCCATTTGGCAAGTGAACCAGCAAATGGAAGACTCACTCTTTCTCTTTCTGTCTCTCTCTCCCTGTTACCCTCCCTCTCTTTCCCTCCTCTTTTTTTCTCTCTTCTTCTCTCTCCCTCTCTCTGATGCTCTTTTTTTTTTTTTTTTTAATATTTATTTATGTGAGAGAGAGTTACAGACAGAGAGAAGGAGAGACACAAAGGTCTTCCATCTGCTGGCTCATTACCAGAATGGCCACATCGGCTGGAGCTAGGCTGATACAGAGCCAGGGGCTACTTCTGGCTCTCCCACGTGGGTAAACGCTTGGGCCATCTGCTGCTTCCCCAAACCATAGCAGAGAGCTGGATCGGAAGGGCAGCAGCCAGGACATGAACCGGTGCCCATATGAGATGCAGCACTGCCGGCAGAGGCTTAGCCCACTAAGCCACAGCACCAGCCCTTCTGTTGCTCTTTCAGATAAGTAAAATAAATTTTAAAAATTGTTGAATGAGCTGGCAGATGATAGCTTACAGTGAAGGCAAATAGATAAAACACAGTGAAGGCAGCTGAGTTACAGGGTCCTGGACTGTGCATCCTCACAGACCTTGGTCTGTAGCTCTAGGCTTTCTAAGATATGTAATAGGTTTCCTCCTTCTGCATTCTACATTGATTTCCTGAATGGGAGTCAACAGTTAACTGTACCCACAGTCACACTTCAGCGATGGCGCGATGCGGCCTCTTACTAACCAGAAAATGGAAGCAGGCTCGATGGCCATTCTGTCAGAGCAGTTTTAGTGTTGACACTGCCTCACGAAGGCGGTTGGCATTTCGGAGGAAATTCTAATCAAGTAGACCTTTGACGTAGTCCACATACTCTCTCGTGGTTTTGTTTTTGTTTTTCCCAGAAAGCTTCTTGGGGGAAATGTGACTCATAAACTGGGGCTTGGAATAATTGTGTCTTGGTAGGCGTTGCGCCCTCCTTGAGGTCAGATGCCACATGTCATATGGGGTGTTCAGTATGTAGCTTCTCATTTATTCAGCATTTTAGGACATAATCTATTTAAATGACATTTCAGGCTTTTCCTTAACTATGCTGATTGGAACCTTTCAAAAGATAACACTTTACTTCCTTCATCAACCAAGTTTGTTCATCCAGGGTCATGAAGAATAGGTTACATTTTTAAAATAGGGAATGAATAAATAGTAATGAATGGATGAGTTTAGTTTAAGGACTAACCTTAATTGACCTTTAAAATATCTTTCCACTTGCCCATTTATTTATCTAAACGTGGGCAACTACTTTATGCCAAGGATTGTACCAGACATTTAGAGTTGGAAGAAAAATGAGACTTGATTACTTGGAAACAGTGTGTAGTTTAGACTTTTCTGTGTCTTTCACCTGACCTGTTTACACTCAACTCACTCTTGGATATTTTCATGTGAAGGTTTCTCAGTCACCATATTAAAAACTCTACTTCAAACCTATACTTCCTTGTATGTTCCCTTTTCCACAAAGGTATGCTACTTGAATATTCAAGTTAAAAATACCAAAGTCGTCCTTGGCTTCTCCCTACCCATAGCATACAGCATTTAGTCGTCCTCTTAGTCTGCTGCCTCTGCTCCCTGACCATTGAATCCGTCCACTATTTGTGTGTGATCTCCTAGCCCTTTCTTAGTTTAGATCACCTCTGTCTCATACCTGTACCAGCAATAAGACATAGCTTTCCAGGTGACGCCTCTTCCCCTTTGTGCCTCTGTAGTCAGCCATCCTGTACTGAAGCCACAGTGACTTGTTTGTAAAGTGCATCATTCTGAGCCATGCTCTCTTCAAGTCCCTGCTGCCTGGGCTTAGACTCCCCTTGTGTCACCTTCCCTCCACTGGCACTCTTCATCTGACCCTGGAAGCTTTCCCCATCACCCAGAAGTGGCTGTGCCCACCTTCTCCCTATCGCTTCATAACAGTTACTAGTATGTTTTTAATTACCTACTTATTTGAACACTTAAAAACGATTTACTTATATATTTGAATGCAGACTAATAGAAAGAGAGAGGCAGAGAAGTGGGGGGGAGTCAATCTCCCATCTGCTAATTCATTCCTCAAATGGCTGCCCACGTCAGTCAGAGTTGGGCCAGGCTGAAGACAGGAACCAGGAGCTTCATCATTCTCCCACATGGGTGCAGGAGCCCCAAGACATGGGCCATCTTTGGCTGCTTTCCCAGACACATTAGCAGAGTGCTGGATTGGAAGTGGAGCAGCTAGGACTCGAACTGGCACTCATAATGGGATGCTGGTTGCTGCAGGCAGCAGTTTAACCCTCTGTGCCACAGAGCCAGCCCCAAAGGCAACACTTTCTCACTCATTTTGTCCTTGGTGACCAGTATTGTACCTAAGACACAGTATTTTTTTTTTTTAAAAATTTATTTATTTGAAAGTCAGAGTTACACAGAGAGAGAAGGAGAGGCAGAGAGAGAGGTCTTCTATCCGATGGTTCACTCCCCAGTTGGCCACAACGGCCGGAACTGCGCCGACTCGAAGCCAGGAGCCAGGAGCTTCTTCCAGGTCTCCCATGTGGGTGCAGGGGCCCAAGGGATTGGGCCATCCTCTACCGCTTTCCCAGGCATAGCAGAGAGCTGGATGGGAAATGGAGCGGCCAGGTCTCGAACCGGCACCCATATGGGCTGCCGGCGCTTCAGGCCATGGTATTAATCCACTGCGCCACAGCGCTAGCCCCTAGACACAGTATTTGACCAACAAAATTTGTGAAGGGAATGAGTTTTGGATGGAGGCTGGGGTTGAATGACCTCTAACACTGTCCCAGGTACATGTCAACATCAGTCGTCTTTGCACATAATCAAGGAGAAGCAATTCAAGTGTATGTCATATTTATTATTAATTTAAACTCTAAACACAAATTTGCATATTTGGATTCCATGCCTGTAGTGATAATCAGTGAAATTGGTGAAGTATTTTTTCATATTTTAGTTCTCATACTTTTGACTTTTTTTTTTTTTTTTCTTTTTGACAGGCAGAGTGGATAGTGAGAGAGAGAGACAGAGAGAAAGGTCTTCCTTTTTGCTGTTGGTTCACCCTCCAATGGCCACTGTGGCCGGCACATCTCGCTGATCCTAAGCCAGGAGCCAGGTGCTTCTCCTGGTCTCCCATGCAGGTGCAGGGCCCCAAGGACTTGGGCCATCCTCCACTGCCTTCCCAGGCCATAACAGAGAGCTGCCCTGGAAGAGGGGCAACCAGGATAGAATCTGGTGCCCCAACTGGGACTAGAACCCAGGGTGCCGGTGCCACAAGGCGGAGGATTAGCCTATTAAGCCACGGCGCCGGCCTTGACTTTATTTTTTTAAAAAATTATTTATTTATTTGAAAGGCAGAGTACAGAGAGGCAGAGGCATAGAGAAGGAGAGGTCTTCCGCTGGTTCAGTCCCCACATTGCTGCAACAGCAGAGCTGAGCTGGTCTGAAGCCAGGAGCCAGGAGCTTCCTCTGGGTCTTCCAGGCGGGTACAGGTGCCTGAGTACTTGGGCCATCTTCCATTGCTTTCCCAGGCCATAGCAGAGAGCTGTATCGGAAGTGGAGCAGCCGGAACTTGAATCAGCCCCATAGGATGCCAGCACTGCAGGCATCAGCTTTACCCGCTACACCACAGTGCTGACTTGACTCTATTTTAACTTTGTTGTTGATTGAATTATTTCAGTTGCTATTATTATGCATAAAAGTGCCCTTTTGGATGACTCTTACCATGTTAATAAAAAAAAAATCACATTTGTGCTAGTGATACCTTGTGTTTTCAAATACATTTTGCTCTAGTAAGGAACCAATTTGGGTCTCTTGGGAGAAGGGCTTCCCTCTAGGTTGAGTTTCTCAACTTCTCTAGAGAAAAGTCATTGAATTTCTATGAAGGATTATATGTAACTATGCAAACTAACATTTGTCTCTTACAAAATAAATGCCTACAATCCTGTTTTCAGTGTCCTGAAGAAGTTTGGTATATAAAGGAGTTCTGTACTCTGGTAAAGCCAAAACTTCTTTGGTTAGACTGGTGGTTGGTTGATTAACCAGGGCATGAATTTGAATTGCCTATGAACATAAAGACTATTGAACTCCACATCTGAGAGATTACAATTTCTGTTGGTAGAATCTAAGCTTCTGCACTTTGTACCAATTATATGGGTGATTTGATGGGTTAGCCAGAACTGCTTAACTATATAAACATATAATATGTAGACAGACTATATGGGACCTCATTAAAATGCAGTTTCTGACTCCATCTGGGGAGGGACCTGAGATTTTCCAGTTCCAACAAGTCTCCATGTGATGTCCATGCTGTTAGTCACTGATCTTTGCTCTGAGCAGTAAGGCTGTAAATGATAGCCTCCTGCATTTTAGATTTTTCTTTAAATAGTATACATGTACCTACTCTTGTTTATTTCATGAATTTCATGGGCTTGCGATCCAGTCTAAAATAGTTTTGTGTTGGATGTTCCCTGTCATTAAAGTTTCAATACATAGAAGGTGAATTTTTGTCTTTTTTCTCATTACCATCAGATGTATGATAAATGTGAGTCTGAAAGTCATTTCTCATGTCCATACCTCCTGTCAGCTGTGGTCTTTTGAGGTCAAGTAAAAGACAGATACAGGTAGAAGCAAGTTGTCTCCTTAAAAATAAAACTCGACTCTCTGAAGGTTGCATGTGTTTTATTTTCAGCATAATATTGTTAGGAGTAGTTTTGTTTATTGGTATTTAGGCATTAACTGACAATTTTAGTTTTTGAAAAATAACTTTGTGCATTCAAAAAATTTTTAAAAACATTGTTTCCAGGTCCTCTTCATTATTACTTTTAGTTTTATATGGTCAATATAGGGGTGGAAATAGCTTTATAGCCTTGAACCATATTATCTTTGCTCCTAAGAATTAAAAATAGCCCAGGTCTCACTGGGGCTGAACATAGGAAGCTGGTTTGCTGATGTGACTACTGCTGATTTAGGGGCTGTGGGTGTTGGCAGCCGTGTTTGTTTACTTCTTAGTGATGCATAGGTGGTACCCTAGGTATGCAGGCAAACAGGTATTTGCTGGAATGAATTAACCCAGATTCCTTTTTACTCTTGTGCGTGGTGTAAGCCTTTGTGTCACATGTTAATTAAAGAGTTTATTACTTGCAGGACTAGTTGTGTTTGAAATGAGATGTTTATTTGCCTTTTAGAAATGAAAGTTTGCAACTTAAACTTTATTGAATAGAAGATGAAATTGCTTAAAATAGTATCAGTGGACAGATGAGTAATAGTAAGCTAATTAAACCTTTTTCATGTTGAGTATTTCCAAGTATCAAAAGCTAGAGGATTTCAGTGTCTTAGTTGGCTCACTGAGCTCCTGTTGTAGTGCAAGGCACTGAGTTGGGCTAAAGTTGCAGAGAGGAGCAGCACAGCTCCTCTTCTCAAGCACTCTGGGAGGGGAATGCCGTAAAGCGAAGAAATCTCATAAATCCTATATTCAATTCTTGAGTTTCGAAAGAGCTAGCCTGGTAGAAAAAGTTTTCTGGTCAGGACAGAAATGTGAAACCACAAGTGCATTCCATATCAAGAAAGATCATACGTGTTAAGTAAGTAGTTTGAACTCTATCTTGAAGATTAGGAGTACCTGTTAGAGAATTTTGTTCATTTATTTGAGAGGTAGAGAGAAGGGTCTTCCATCGCTGGTTCACTCCCCAAGTGGCTGCCATGGCCAGAGCTGGGCCCATCCCAAGCCAGGAGCCAGGAGCTTCTTCTGGGTCTCCCACATGGGTACAGGTGTCCAAGTACTTGGGCCATCTTCCACTGCTTTTCCAGGCCACTGGAAGAGAGCTGGAATGGAAAAGGGGCAGCCGGGACACGAACCTGCACCTATATGGGGTGCCAGCACTGCAAGCAGAGGCTTTAACCTACTACACCACAGCGCCAGCTCCTGGGTTGTAGCTGTATTAGGTACTGTGTTGTTTTCAGATGATTTTGAAGTAAAAGCTATTAGATCTGTTTAAAAATATTTCTTTAAAAAGGAAGTAACTTATTTCAAAAAAATAAAACAATCTATTAGCCTTCTTAGACCAAACAGGATTTATTTATTGAGTCCCGTTGCTTTGATCTGTCCAGGAGTAGTTCTTGCTTTAGCCCGGATGCCTCTGACAAAGTCAGGAACTGTGGCGGTGTAGCTCATCTAGGCCAGAACACCAGGAGGAAGCCATCAGGCCTGTGGGGTCCCGATACTCCAACATGACCCATGCCATCAACTTGAGGAGTTTAGTATTCACAGCCTGAGTCCAAGGGAAAACAAGATGTTCTTAGAGGTTGAGCAAATAGTTGAAATACATTAATTTTATTTTGCAAAGATGCACTTTTTGGGCTGGTGAATACTTAAAATAATAAACAGTAGGTGCCGCATTGTTGTATATGTTCTTATGGCCCTCACTAGTTTCTTCCCTTTTCACTCCCCCCCCCTTTCTTATTTATTTGACAGAGTTACAGAGAGAGAGAGAGAGACAGAAAGATCTTCCTTCTGTTGGTTCACTCCCCAAATGGCCTCCATGGCCGGCGCTGCGCTGATCCAAAGCCAGGAGCCAGGTGCTTCTTCCTGGTCTCCCATGTGGGTACAGGGCCCAACCACATGGGCCATCCTCCACTGCCTTCCCGGGCCACAGCGGAGAGCTGGACTGAAAGAGGAGCAACCAGGACTAGAACCTGGCACCCATATGGGATGCTGGCACCACAGGCAGAGGATTACCAAGTGAGCCACGGTGCCAGCCCCTTCACCCCCTTTTTGAAGGAGGAACCTAACAGTAGGACTTTCTTGATCTTATCATCCAGATAATCACTGGATATCAAATGGAAATTTTTGTCCTCCCGAGACTGAAAAGCAACAGCCTGTTTGCCCCCTATACCCACAGGCCAGTGGGTGCTTACCAGGGTGTACAGAATTACTTTGAAGTCTGCTCTGCTTGAGATTGAAACCATTGATTTAATACAGAAAGCCATCCAGTTTTTTGCTTTTTTTTTGTTTGTTTTTAGTAACTTTTAAAATCTGCTTTTAAAGGGAAGAATTCCTGGGAGACTGTATGTCAAGTTTCAGTAGAGTAAGTTTCATGGATAAGTTATGACTCCTAAAAACTGAAATCAGTAATAAGGAGTGCTGACAGATCTGAACTCGAGGAGACAGCTAAGGTTTTCTTGTTTGATGTATAGTGAAATGGGGAAAAGAGGCAGACTTTTAGTGTGTTGAAAATGGTTTATTTTCCTTGTTGTTTGAACTTTTAATTGCTAATAGGGATTAGCGTAAAAGCCTAATATTGTCATCAAATAGCACAGAATGGTATGAAGGTACTTCACAAAGTTCATATAAAATAGAATTAGAAGGTAATTTTATTTTGATAGAAGTTTTTGAAATCTGTGCATTTTTTTTTTCATAATATATTCTGTGGCCATTGTGAAGGCCTCTTCTGTGCATGGATTTCAAAAGTTTCACACCAAAATAAAACATCTTTTAATTCCATTTTCCATGAATTCTTAGAAGTGCCTTTGTATTAACCACTGATTTTAATACTAGTTTCAAATCTTCCTCTTAAATACATTTGTTTAAACGTCTCCCCCCCCCCCCCCCGGGAAGCTCTATATATGGATTCATACCTCAGTAAATTACTAATAGATTATTGACTAAGGTAATATGTGTACTTAGGTGTTAGAAGAATTGTAATAAAAATGGACAACAGAATAGAGTTTTAGGTACTTTCTACATTGAAGACTTCATTTAATAGCTTCTTTATATTGGTTGATGTTCTTTCTTTCCCTATTCCATCATTTTAGAGATAAATTTTGTTTAGAACTCTCTTAGGTGTATCAGTGTGTTACCAAGAACACACATTCTTTATCCATGTGATAAGGAATACCTTGAGTTTACATTGTGTATTTTGCCAAAAGTTACTAAGTGGTTATACATTATTTCTTTAGCTTTATAAGATCATTGGATCACTGATAGATAGAAGATAGTTTTTTTTTAGATTTTACTTTAATTCACATGTGTTTGGTAGCAAAACTCACAGCATTCTATTTCGTCAACTAGGCCCCAGTTCACAAATGTAATCAATGGAAAAGTAAAACTGGTACTTCTTGATTTCCTGGCTTTGTGTTTTTTGGGTGGAGCTGGCTCCTGAGCAAGAAGGTTGCGATAGGAAATAATATTAGGTACCTGTAAGAAAATACTGGAAGAGGATGCCAAACATCATGTATAAGTATAGTTTTTCTCATATATAAGGATCCTGCCCTATGACAGAGTTGAATCTAAATGTATGTTGATCTTGTACTTAAGCATAGTCAATCAATTTGAATATATTACTAGCATGTCATCACTCCTATGGAGAAACCTTTTTTTTGGGGGGGGGGGAAGGGAGTCTGGGGAGAGACTGATTCAATCCCCAAATTATGGTAACAGCTGAGACTGGGCTGGGACCAGAGCAGGGACCAGAGCTTGAAGTCAGAAACTCAACCCAGCTTTTGCATCTGGATGGTGGGGACCCAGTAACTTGAGTCATTGTCCCTGCTTCCCAGGGAGTGACCAGAAGCTGAGTCAGGAACCAGGGCTGATAATGAAACCCAGGCACTCCAATGTGGAATGCAGGCATCTTCATAACGAGGCTAAACTCTTGCTCCCTATATAGTACTCTATAAAGAAAAATTTTCAAAGTAATATTTAAAAATAATTTCTGGCATATGTAGCCAGGTTACGGTTTAGAATCACACTACAACAAACTAAAATAATCATCCTACTACCAACTACTGCTTTGCTACCATCCTTCAAAGACTGAATTCTCTTGCTAATTTCATTTTGCCTATGCCAGTGCCTTCACTTTGATTGTTATACAAACTCCATTGTCTTTTTTTTATGAATCTGTTCTTGACAGTTTGAACCATGGTGACCTCCTCCTCTGATGAATTCACATCTTCTGCCTTACCATTTATTTTTCACTTTCGTCCTTTGTGTTATTTTTACATTATTAATTATGTGGTCCCCATGATTAGACGCAATGCCCTTTGAGACTCAAGACTAGTGTTTTTACCCGATAGCATGTAGGGTTATGAATGAGTGGGCCACTGGGCCTGTCTGCATCCATTGTGTCCTGTAAGGTGTAAGTTTCGGTTTTCTTCTTTTCCCAAGTCTTCATGTCCAAGCCTTCTGTTGGTTCATTCTTGGCTACCCTCCTCTGGTTCTGTTAGTATCTTCTGTTTTGGAAGATTATAGATGATTTTATGAGATTCTTGGGATAATTTAATTTAAGGAGAATACAGGAAGTGATTTTTCCCCTTTTTCCTTTCTCAGGATCTATTTTGAAACTCTATCATAAAAATTCTACTTCTTTACATTTATTTTTAATATTTATTTATCAAAATGTTTTGAGAGTGACCTTTTAGAAATAACAGTTTGTGTATATTAAGAAAGAGGAATCATTCAAGCAGATTTTTACTTTTGACACAATAAAAAGAAGGGGAACACCATCAAGTCCGCAAACCTGAATTTTCTTCCCAAACTCTCTTGCTTTTATTATGCTGTTTTACAGCCTGAGAGAATGGAGCCAGCAGAAATGTAAATAATTATAATATCATGTCATGTAAATCACTGCAAAATAAGGATTTTTTTAAATTTCACTACGTGGAATTTTGTGTATACCTCCTTTTGAGCCATAATTCTATTGAATTGTAGATGGGAAATCTAGACCTTGAGTATGATCTCATTTTAAAATGGATAAAATTGAGGTAAGTGATTATGTGAGGTCACATGTGTGGTTAATGAATAAGTCAGGAATGGAAGCCAGCTGTCTCTTAAAGATCATTTTTTTAAGTAATAACATGTACATTTGAAAAACCAAAAACAGTACAAAAAGAGGAATACAGTGAAAGGTAAGTTTTCTCCCTACCCCATGTTTCAGTTCTCATTTCCTTCCTCAGAGGCAGAAGTTATCAGTTTCATGTTTTTATTGTATTCAGCCGTATAAATGTATACCTTTCTCTTCATGCAAATGATAGCATGCTGTATACACTTTTCCATACGTTGCTTTTTTTTAACATGTTTAACAATGTCTGAAAATTGTAGAACCAAAGTATTTTTTATTTCTTGATTTTTGAACTTTCCATTTTATAACACTGCCTATCATTTAAACAGTTTTTGTTGATATAAATGGAGTATTAAGTAGTTATTCATTTCTAGTATATCATGGTAGCACCTCCTTTGCAGCATAATATAATATTTCATATTTCTTTCAGAGAGAGAGGGATCATGATTATCCATTTTATGATAATGTTGAAGTGAAAAAATAACTAGAAATTTATTAGCTTTGCTGATAGTTACCCAAAATAGCTAACTGAGGTACTGACTTTTTTGTTTGAGAAAGAAGTGGCAGTTGATGTTTCCAGGGAAATCAGTTTACCTTTAGATTTAAGTAAAAATCTATCTGATGTGTATAAACCAGTCAGTTTATCTCAGAGCTGTGAGAAGCAAAGATATGGCAAATACCAAACCACAAATGTCTGTTTCATTTTCTAAAGTTTTAAATCTCCAGTCTCTCATGCAAATTACAGAAATGGTTTTTCATTTATTTCTCCAGTTTGGAACTATATATTTTAATCTTGATATGATCCATGATCATCTATAAAAACACACCTTTAGTTTTGATCATTGTGAGCTTGTTTATCAATATAACAATTTTACTGACTTGTTTTTCTGAGATTCTTTTAGAACTGCTTGATTTTAGATCTGATGGAACAGTTGTATCACAGAGACAAATCTATATAAAAATATGCTTCCCATGCCAAATATCTATCATAGGATTATATTTGAATTTTGCTTTAGATAGTTAATTAGTCAGCAATCCTGCATTCTTCCTAAAGATGGCAGTACTTCTCAATGTATTGTTTATGGGGTAATTCTATTGGGGAAAAAAAAACAGTAATATTCTTTTTTTTTTCTTTTTTTTCTTTTTTTTTTTTTTCTTTTCTGACAGGCAGAGTGGACAGAGAGAGAGACAGAGAGAAAGGTCTTCCTTTTGCCATTGGTTCACCCTCCAATGGCCGCCGCGGTTGGCGCGCTGCTGCCAGCGCACCGCGCTGATCCGATGGCAGGAGCCAGGTGCTTCTCCTGGTCTCCCATGGGGTGCAGGGCCCAAGCACTTGGGCCATCCTCCACTGCACTCCCGGGCCACAGCAGAGAGCTGGCCTGGAAGAGGAGCAACCGGGACAGAATCCAGTGCCCCAACCGGGACTAGAACCCGGTGTGCCGGCGCCGCAAGGCAGAGGATTAGCCTAGTGAGCCGTGGCGCCGGCCAAAAAACAGTAATATTATAATTCCAACCATTGACTGGAAAAAAGTTAATCAGGCAAAGTATATTTTCATAACATCAACACAGTAATTAAAATTCAGTACTAGAACAAGTTAAGATCATATCCTTGAGGTTCACGGCATTAGTGCAGCTGTTAACTTGTGTTATCCTCAACCCTGAGCACAAGGTACTAAGGTCTTACTGTGTTTTGACATTGGAATTCTTGGTGTAAGAGAGTGAACTGAAGTCTTGTCAAGAATTGTGATCTGTGTAGTAGGAACTTGCTAGATTGATAGGTCTCTCTTCCGTGGGGATAAAATCAGAAAATGAAAGCTGACAAAGCACCCTAAACAGAAAACCCCAAAGTAACAACATATTGCGTATCTTTGCAGACATATGAAATGTTTTGATATTTAGTATTTGATATAAGTTTATGTGTCAAAATCTTTTTTCCTGTTGCTTAGATTGGCTAATTCTTTTGATAAGCAAAATAAACACTTCTTTGCATTTTAAAAAACAAAACAACAAAACCTTCAGCCTTCTCTGCTATAAAAAGTAAACTCCAGATTCACAAAGTAGTGCTCTGGAGCATGGAGAAACAACACTATTTTGTTCCTCCTTCCATTTCTGATTGAATGATTTCCTCTCTCTCTCTCTCTCTGATTCTGTGGGTGTGTGTGTGATCACATGGGACTGTGGTTCAAAGGTGAACAGCAAGGTGGCAGACCAGCTGCCTTGCCAGACCTCCCAGCTAACACTTGCATAGCTACTACTTTCTAAGACTTGTCCTGATTGTTGGTTCATCTGGAGAGGTGACTGGGTACTGGAGGGCTGTCTCACTCTAATCACCCTGATAGGTACTGGTGTGTAAGTACCACATTGCCAGTTCTTTAATTTACAGTGAAGAAGCCAGGATGTTTATGGTTCAGTGCATTTTCTCCTAGTAGGGAAATCCACATGGAAAACTAAATTACAACCAGAATGGTGCTTGATGAACATTGAATCAGATGGCTGTTACATTCATCTTTCTCCTAGGGATACGGCTGCCACTTAGACCAGATATTGTTGAATTTTCAGAGCATCCTTTCTGCTCCAGGGTATAGACACACGTCCAACTTTTCCTTCATGGTTTATTTCAGAGGTAAATAGACTATCTCCTTCAACCCATTTTTCTTAATTACAGGTTAATAAAATTGAGCAAATTTATGTGACTTAGTCCAATGCCTGGCATATAGTAAATACTCGTAAATAATAACTACTCATGAGTGTGACTGGCATTGAGTCCAAGTACCCTATGTTACTTACAGTGTCAAAGCAGCCTTTTGGGCCATTTCTATAGATGATTGATCACTCTCATCTTTTATGTTTTGAGTTATTTCTGTTCTTTAATTCTTTTTATTTACTTCATGGATCCTCAGTGTTTGAATTCATGAGTTGTTTAGGACAATACCTTTGCCTCTTTGTGATTTTTTCACCTACTTTGTGTTTGAGGTCTCTATTATTTTAAATTGCTCTGAAATACTCCATTTCCCATGGTTCTTTCATTTGTAATGTGCATCTCTTGAAAGAGATGATCTTTAAGTTCCTGCTCAGCTCTCGAATACATTTGATTTTATCTTACTTGAATAGATGATGCCAGTTGTGGCCCTTTCTGTTGAATAACTGTGCTCACCTTCATTTCAAGCTTTGCTTAAATTCCTTCTCAGAGTGTGAAGCTATTTTGAAAGTGGTAGCAGCATCTGAATCCTTAGAAGGGAAGTATGTCTATGGCATTGGGAGGTAATGATTGAAAATCCATGGCCAGAGGTAGGATGACAGTGAACTCAGCAGTCAGCAGTGACACAGATCTGACAAGTACCCAACTGATAAAACATTCTGTGTGAAAATGAGTACAGAAAGGAATGACTCAGATAAATTAGTTGGTTACTCCAGCAACAATAAGCATTATTAGCCTTCCCCTCTGCATCCATCGGGAAGATGAGTTATTGTTTCAAGAATGGAAAAATTGGGGAACAGGGAGAATTGTCCAAAGCTCTTTGTATGTTGTAAAAAACACAGGTTATGGTGTACTGTGAATCTGGTGGTGTCATAGCAACCTTGGTAGGAGACTGGAAGAGGGACACAAGATGTCAGATTGCAGTGATATGGAGTTTAATGGAAGAGACTAGCTTTGGTCTGGATCATGAGATGGAGAGTATTTGAATAGATAAAAGGAGAGAGAAAGCACTTTTTTGATGGGTGAGATGCCAGGAACAAAAGCAGAGGTGAAAAATAGTTCTATAAATATAGTATGTTAAGGGAATGACGAGCCAATTTAATTTAGCTCAGAGGTTCTTAAATGTGGTCTATGAAGGACAATCAAGGCAATACTTCTGTCAAATGACATCACTAACTCCAGACTTGGGGGAAAAATGGGGAGCATGCAACCAGATGAAACTTACTTAAACCTCTCAGTGCTTCCAGCTTCATGTTTTCATGTGCCTTCTATGTCACCAAAGGAGAATCTTGTTTTAGAATACTGTTTTTGGAAACTGTAAAGACTATCAGTATCTTAATCTCTCTCACTCTTGCTCTTGCCCTTGTTCTGTCTCAAGTGAATATTCAAAAGGAAGGAAAAGAAGATCCTAGTGCTGTGAGGGTAGATAGTGCACCTGTGAGGCCAGAGGCCAGCGTGTTCTCTGGCTTGACGAGGCTGGGATTGCTGCACGTCACTGTGCCGCATTGCTTTCCAGGAGGTATTGCCAAAAAGTAGCAACCAGAATCTGATGCTTTTCTCCACTAGACAGAAACTTGCTGACTCCAGAGATACGAAGTTGATTCTGAAGGCAGAAGGAGTAATGTGATTTGACTCTTAACTTGAAAGTCGTGGAGGAGTTTGGTGTTAACAGTGCACAGGCTCCCTTAACCTGGCACAGCATCCTTTGGGACTCTGCTCTCAGTTCTGCTTAGCTTTGTGAATTAAGGACTTTAGCACTTGGTGCTGCAGGGGAAAACTTGTGACTATCAAAGATGAAGTATGTGTTGCTGTGTCAAAGGCTGCATCCTACCTTTAACTCATTTAAATCAAGTCTTACTGAGACTCACTATGAGCAGTTAGAATTTTTGAAATTTTTTTCCAGGAAGTGAGCATTTTTCTTGTATGAAAAAATAATAAGGTAAGGGAGGCATAATCCTTTGTAAACACTGTTTTATAGATTGCATCTGCTCAGGGAGCCGGTTTCTAGTGGAATCAAGGATTTCTCTGCATGTTCCTGGAGCAGGAAGTTCCTATCTTTAGTCAGAATCTCATGCCGGTCTTTGCAAAACTCCCCTGGAAGGTTAGAAACTATTGATTCAGCCAGTGGAGACAGAGCTATGTTCTGGATGACTCTGAGCAAAGGAAGGACAGGAAATGAGAAAGCTCACGTGAAGAACGTGGGCAGGAAAGCTTTGGCAGGACTGCGACTGGTTTAGGGATTCAGGTTAGCCCCAGGGTCTGAGGCATCCTCTGGGTCTTCTCAGAGATGGGAAACTGTTATCTTTTCAGTTCTTTGTGTCTGAGCGCAGTGCCTAAGACACAACAGGCACTCCAGAAATGTTGAATCAAATTGAAACCATCCTATGGATAATGAAAGCTGGATATAGCACCAATAATAAAGGTTTTTCTGTCTTACCTGCATGTAATCCTGTTTTGTTAAATCATTTGGTGAGCAAGAAGGCTTTTGAGAAACGATAACTTTATAAAAAATCCCCCATAGCCTTCATTTTGTTCAGGGCATTAGCACAGACTTGACTTCTTAGGATTTCTTCTAAGTTTTATGTCTTTTGCACATTTTTTACTAAAAGGTATTCCAACATCCAGTGCCTCTGTTCTGGGAAAGGATGAGTGATTCACTAGGTCATCATCTATTTAAGTAATAGTCCAATAAACAAAGAATTTTTAAAGATTTGCTGATCATTAAATAAAAACAGTCTCACAACTTTGATGGCTTAAAATACCTTTGGAACTTATGAAGAGTCTTCTGCCACTTTAATAATAAATTCCTGGAAATCCTCTGTATTGTGTTATAACCTTATTATCATATTTATTCATTTTCCTGAAATAAGATTTAGCAGACTCCCTAGATATTAATAAATTAAAATTTTGAATATGTTGTGATTGGAAGACTAGGAAGTTTAGACTACTTCAGTGTAAAATTTTAGTTTTTACTCTTTCCAACTCAAGAGAATATTATTGAATTATAAAACATTAGTGTTGCAAACATTTATTCCAAAAGTATGGTAACTTTGTTCCATTTTAAAGCAAATTTTGTGTTTCCAAATTTGTGGAAGTTACACATCAAATTATGTTTGTTAGAAGCTCAGAAAACTTTCCTCCCCCCAGGTAGAAATAATAAAAAGTAAAATAAGGTATAACTTCACCAAAGACGGTAGCTTTGAGGTTGAAGGGTAACTGCTCTGTAACTGAGATTTACTTACAACTCTTTATGGAAGATAAACCGTTGTTGTGGACTCTGTTCTTTAAAATCCTTGGATGTCCACAGCTGTGCTACACAGCCCACACTACTGTCCTAAATATGAATTGGGGTAAAGATAGAATGGGAACAGAGTGGCGTAAGTTAACATTTTTATTATAAAAATGTGTATAAAGTTTGGGAACTATAACTAAGAAGAAAGTAAAGAGGACTTGCAGCCAGATCACCCGGGGATGAGCACTGGGCACACGGGTGTGCTGCTCCCCGTGGTGTGTGTCCACACGGCCGCCCTCACTACCCGTGCACACGCACATGCACACACGACAGAAATGCTTTGTCACATCACTAGGTATTATTTCACAGCCTTGTTTCAGCACCTTGTTAGGATCCACTGTAAGAAAAACACGAAAGCCTAGCCAATACGTTATTGTGTCAGGTAGGAGATACTCCATTTCTTTCTTTTTCTTTCATTTTCTCTTCCTCTCCCGTGTTTTTAAAAACGTCTGTTAGTTGCTGTTATACGAGGGTACTTCAAAAGGTTCGTGGAGACATGAAATTGTTTATTCTGGTGCAAAAACTTGAATATCCATGCAATTTTTTGGGGGGGAAGGGTAAGATGTATTTTCCAGAAACTTTTACAAGACCTCGGGGTGGATACTGACCTTAGCACCTTGCGTGAAAAACCATGCATGTATTCGCCTCAGGGGAGAATTCTCAAATGAGGATTTCTGGGTCAAAGCATTTAAAAAATGTTGCCGGTTTTGACGTGTTTCCCCACTGAGGTGGGAGCTTCGGCGGGCCGCCGGCTCCGGGACCCGCAGTGCCAGCCCGGCCCGCGGCCTGTGGGGCGGAAGGGGCGGCTCGCGGCCGCTGGGGACCGCGGCTCTGGGGAGCGAGAGGCGCCGCGCCCTCCCTGCCCGTTGCTAACCGGCGTGTCTTTGTCTTTCCTCCCTGGGGACCGCTGCCGCCCGTGCGGGCCGAAGCCTCGCGAAGCCGTCGTCCCGCAGCGCCGCCGCCCTGCGCCCGGCCGCCCCCGGGAGCCGCTGCCCGCCCGCGGGCGCCGTCACCACGCGTCAGGCCGCCGCCAGCTGCCGCGCCAAGCTCCGCGGCGCCGCCGCCCGGGAGCGCCAGCACGCGGCGCGGGGGCTCGGCAAAGCCGCGGCGCCCTGAGCGCCCCGCACCTCGGCCGCACGCCGCACAGCCGCCGTACCTCAGGCGCCTCCGCAGGCCGCGCCGGCCGGCCCCGGGCCCTCGGGGAGCGCTGTCGTCGCCACTCCCCCGTGTCCTCCGCCTGTGCGCGGGCCGCGCTCAGCCCCACGCCCTCACGGATCCCGGCGCAGCCCAGACGCCTTCCCGCCGAGCCCCTCCGAAGGACCGCGTGCCTTAGGGGCCGGGCTGCGGGGGAGGCCCCCGAGCACGACGTCGCCCTGCCTGCCAAAGCCCCGGCTTCTCTGAGAAACTTGCCGCTGGACAGTGCCACCCACTCCTTTTCCTCCCTCGTAATTTATAGACTGGCTTTTTTTCCTGGTCAGTGTCTTCTGCTGTTGGCTCTTCAAAGACTAGCTCCTCCTGTAGTCTGCTGCACCTCACCCCCTCGTAGTGTCGCCAGCCCCTCCCCGCCCCACTGCTGCCTTCCGCCCGAAGATGGTTCTAGTAATTGCCCAGATCCCCCAAGACTGTCGTGGTTTGTGACGCAACCTGGCCTTGTGTAATTCACAACTAGGGTTGGACTCGAACTCCGGCCTCTGGTCCCCTCCTTCCTGTAGACTCATCTCCAGCGGCCATCTCCCTTCGGAATCAGTTCTTGTTCCCACGGTTCTAGACCTTGGTCGTCGTTAGCACCTGCTGCTTCTCTGTACAGTCTTGTCTGTGGTGACCCCGGGAATGCACCTGTCGGATCTCCTGCCCTAAGGAATCCACTATTGGACTTGCACTGAGGCCTCCGTCTTCTGGGCTGCCCGGCTCCAGGGACCGAGCACAACAAGGGTTTTGGTTCTGGCTGGTTCATACGACATTCAGGACTCCTTATGAGCAGTTTTGGCCTGGGGACTCCCAGTAGCCTGGCCAGAACCTTCTTACAATCTCGCAGCACGAGGCTTTCTTCCCATTCCCCGCTCCTTTCGTTAGCTGTCAGACCTGTCTTACGGTATGAAGGCCTCCTCCCCTTTATCCTTTCCAGGTGTCCCCTTAGTAAAAACTCTTGCAGGTCGAATCCTGTCCTGGTATCTGGACCTGAACTAAAACATTCCACTCTGTCACCATCTTCCATCCCGCATTCCTTGCCCATTGACAGCTAATTGTTTAACCTCATTTCCACCACTTTCCTGATCAGCTCCAGCGTTGGGTCCACTTCCTTGTCCAGCCTGGATTCCATGGTCCATTCTCCTTGAAGTACAATGCTCTCAGCACGCTCGAATCTCAATTTATTCAGACTTAACTTTCCTGACAAAATCCAACCCTGGATAAACGTTGCCATCTACCTTTCATAGGCCTGACAGGACCAACTGACTGTTTTCTTCTAGAAAATCATACAACTCAACCAACTCGTTTTACTCTGAATCCACTATCTCAAACCTCATACTGGTGCTGTTGTTCCTACCAGAGCCTCAGCTCCCCACTTCTAGGCCCCCTGATTCTACATTCTCATCTCCCCGCCATGTTCTGATTCCTCTCTCCCCATTTACTTCACGTTTCCCTGAGGAAGCAGAAGCCACGTCACACAAACTTCATCTCGCCACCGCAGGACCCTCCAAACTAGCTCCCTTGGTGACCGTCTTCCTGTGCATAGAGGAAGCTTAGAAGCCAACCCCTCCTCGTGTGTTCTGGACGCCACGCTCTCCTGCCCTCTCCCCTCTTCTGCATCGTCAGCCCTCCCTCCCCTCCGCAGATCTTTCTCATCAGCTAGCAGACATGTTCCTGTGTCCATGTCCTCCAGATCTCGGCTGGTGCACATCTTCTCCATCGATGAACTGTTTTCAGCTCTTCTTTGTAATCTTATCTCTTTGTGGCATTGACTTTATTTGTTGACTTTATCCATTTTACTTATTTTTTTAAAAAATATTTGTTTTTGTATTGAAAGGCAGAGTTAGGGAGAGAGAAAAATCTTAATTCTGCTGTTTCACTCTCCAAATGGCCGCAACGGCTGGAACTGGGCCGATCCAAAACCAGGAGCCAGGAGCTTCTTCCAGGTCTCCCACGTGCGTACAGGAGCCCAAGCACTTGGGCCATCCTCTGCTGCTTTCCCAGCCATCAGCAGGGAGCTGGATCAGAAGTGGAGCAGCCAGAACTCCAACCTGCTCCCATATGGGATGCGGGCACCATAGGTGCCACTACTCCAGAAACGCCGGCCCTGTGTTGTCCCCATTTTCTAATCTTCTATCAGGGCATGTCTCCACAGTCATCACTCTGCTCACTTCCACATTACCCAGTCTAAAAGGTGAATTCCTGTCCTCACTCACCTCTGCTTCTTTTGGTCACTTTCTGATTCCTTACATTGTCTCCAAGACGGTGTTAGCTCCTGGTTTTCTTTTGGCTTCACTGATCGGTCCTCGGTTTTACATCTGATATTCTCCTGCCTAATTTTTAAAAGTTAGGGTTTCTCATCTCTATTCTGGTCCCTCCTTTCTGTTCTTTCTCAGGATAATCTTATCATTTTCCACAGATTTAAGTATCATCTTTATGCTAATGAGTTTCAAATGTATGCTTTTCCCCCAGACCTTTCCTCTAAGCTGTAGTCTCACATATCTAATTGCTTCCTTAATTATCTTCCTTTGGATGACTCAGATTTCTCAAATTTAACATTTCCAATATCTAATTCCTCATTCACACCCCAAATTGGTTTTCTTCATCTTCCCTATTGCAATAAATAGCACCACCATTCAACCAGTTACTCAAGCCAGAAACCTGGATCATCCTTGATCTTTCTGTCCCCTATGTCAGATAGACCAGTCCAACTGATCAATTTCACCCTACAAATATGTCTTCAATCTGTCTGCTCCTTTCCATGTTGAATGCCATCATTTCGTCCTAACATATATATATATGTGTATGTATTTTTGTTTGTTTGTTTTCCCATCTGACTGTTGTGACAGCCAGTCCTACCTGGTCAGCTCTCTGCCACCACTCTTTTGACTACCTTCAGTACATTCCTGATGGTGTGGCAACAGTGACCCCTCTGAAAAGTTGAACCAAGTATATTACTGTTTTTACAGGATGAAATCCAACCTCCCTCCACGGCCTCACACAGCCTTGTAGCATCTGACCTCTGCCTGGGTCTCCAGCGCCACCTCAGCTCCCCTCTGTTGCCCACTATGATGCAGCCACACTGGAACCTCCAACCTGCCCAGATCCCTTCTGCACCTCAGGGGCTTAATAAGGCTGCTCCTCACAGCTTCCCTCTCCCTTACCACAACGCGACCCCTTGGATTACTGATAACCGCAGTGTGCGGAGAAAAGCCTGCTCCAAGCAGCCAGCTGAAAGTAGTCTCCACCTCCACCCCCCCACCCCCATTTGCCATCCCAGTTCTTTGTTTCCTGTGTTTCTCAAATCCCTTCTCTCATTTTGTAACTTTATTTATTTATTTGCTTTTGGGGGGAGGGGGTCTGTTTCTCATACTGGAATGTATGAGAGAAGATGTCTAGATTTTTCAGCGTTGTATTCTCAGCCCCTAGCACAATATTTGATACATATTAGGTGCACAACAAACTTCTATTGAATGAATGAATGCATTTGCTAATTCTTCTCTTGGGGGTGTTCACTTTTTACTGATTACTAAGAGCTCTTTATATATTAAAACCACTAACCATTTGTTTATTCTGTATGCTGCAGACATTTTGTCCTTTTTCAGATATGTACCAATTTAATTCATGATATTGTTGATATACAGAAATATTGCATTTTAAATTTAGATGAATATCTATTATCCCATGATTTCTGCTTTTGGTGATATGTTAAAGATATACATCCTAATGTTATATAAATAGCTGTCTGTGTTTTCTTTCATTTCAATTTTTTAGATTTGAATCTTCAAATGGAATTTATTTTTGATATAGGTGTAATTAAAGTCTAAATATTTATTTAGCTGTTTCATCATCATCCATTGAAAACTGCCTTTTCTACTGTTTTGAAAATTCTACGTTTATCAAATATTAAATTCTTACATATATTTGGAATGGTTTCTGGATTTATTGCTTGCTTGTTTGTATTTGGTATTTTCTGCTCCTGAACCATGCTGTTTTGATTATTGCCATTTTATAATTTGCATTACTTTGTGTTTAGCTTTTCAATGGAGTAAATTTTGTTCTTCCTTTACAAAATATTTTTGGCTATATTGTGCATTTATTCTCCCAGATAAGCTTTAGCCATATTTTCATCACATTCGAAAAGAAATTCTACTGGCATTTTGTTTAGAATTACTTTAATATTGTAAATTATTTTGGGGAGAATTTCCATCTTTGTGACATTGATTGTCCTGCTCAGGAATGTGTCCCATGTCAAGGTTACTGAAGATGGCCTATATGCTCTTCAGTAATTTTGTGTATCATAAATGTTTATTAGTTGTATTATTAGTATTTTATATCTTTGTTGCTATGTGAATGGGGTCATTTTTCCATTTTTTTTTTTTTATAACTGGTTGCTTTTGTGATGTCGAACTATTGATTTTTGTGTTTGGTAACTTTTTTGAACTCTTTGGTGAATCCTAGTTGATTCTCTTCTCAGTAGCCAGTCGTTTTAAGTGTCATCAATGATAGTTTTTTTTTTCTCTTTATAACATTTATACCTCACATAGTTAAATAAATTTCCCTCACATTTTTAGAAATACCTTTAATATTTTTCACCAGCTTTTTTTCTTTAAATGATTTTTTAAAACTATACATGTTTATGGGGTATAACCAGCTTTTAATGTTAGCCCTTGGACTGAAGTATAGGTCTTTATCTGCTTAAGGAAATGGTTCCCTGATTCAAGTATACTAAGCCTTTCTTGGCAATGGTCGCATTATATTGTATATTCTAGGCAACTAGAGATGATCATTATGATTTTACTCTTATGGCCTACCATCACAATACATTTCTTAAGGGATTTCTCCGTTTTGGATTGTTTTTGCATGAGATGCATCCGTTTCATCATAATGGATTCCCTCCCATGCCCCCCTTTTTGTAGTATAAGAATGTTGAATTTAACCCCTTATACTTTATTTGGGATCATATGTTTATTTTCATTAAAAGATTGGGCTGTAGTTTTACATTTTTATAGTTTACCTTTATTAACTTCAAAAACCTTCCATCTTGTTGTATGCTCTTGGTTAATACATAGCACAGGAATTACCTACTTGAAAGGTTTGGAGGAACCCACCTGTAACACTGTTTAGGCCTCATGCTTTTTCGGGGTGTGTGAGTAGAAGAGAATTCACTGAAAACTTTAAGAAGCTTTTCTATGGTTTTGGGATAGGCAGGTTAACTACTACTTATTGAGTGTCAATTTAAAAAGATATATTTTTAAAATAAAATCATGCATTTTCATAGAATTTTAAAATCTATTAGCAGATTTCTATATATAATTATAGTTAAAAGTATTTTTCTCTGTGTTTATGATTATAGCTACTTTCTCATTTCTAATCTTTTTAGTTGTATTTTTTCTTTTATTAGGATTTGCTAATCTTTTTAAGGACCCAAAACTTGGATATTTTACCAATTCCATTCCTTTTCTACATTGTTAATATAACTTTTGATCTTTAATTCTTTCCTTAATTTTTGTAGTTTATTTTGTTGTTTTATAATGTTCCTTTGCAATTGATGACTTAGTTAATTGATCTTTCTTATTTAATAGTAGGGCACATAAGACTATAAATTTACCTCTGGGCACAGCTTTGACTGCATTTCAAAAGTTTGGTATGTAGTGTCTTAATTGTTGCTATTTAAGAATAATGGATTTAATTTCTGGTTTTATTTCATTTTTGACTGGTGTTATTTAGGATAGTGTTATGAGGTTTTTGACATTGTTAATCTTGCTTTCTTTTTAATAAAGAATAAATTTATTACTATTTATGTTGCTATTTTAATAAAGAGCTAATTTTGTTTGGAAAGAGTGGAATTATCTGTGGTCTTATCTGAAGTTGTATACAAGCAATATGGAGAGGTCCTTGTTATGAGACCTACATATAGCGCCAGCTAGTGGCAGTTTATAATAAGGATTTGGTATACCACTAATGCTAATATTTACTGGAATTGTAATTTCTAGAATGTCTCAGTTACCCATGTAAGAGTCAAGAAGCAGCTTTAAAAATGTTTATTGCATCAGAAGCCCTCAAGTAATATGAAACTTAAAAGATAATCTAGTTATTACTAGGAAAACTCATCAAAGTTTATGAAACCAGGGAAGATTTGAATATTATAAACATTTGTGACTTTGTCAAAATTTTGGTATTAGGAGAAATATTAGACTTGAAACTGGTTGTTTAAAAGCTGTATATTTTTATAATTACAAGTGTAATTGCATCTACATAAATAAAATTAAAATTACCATAACTGCATTACCCAGAGAAAAGCACTGTTAACATTTTGTAGTATTCCTAGGATTGTTTCAGTACATAGTCCTCTCTTTATTTTTTGTATGAACGGTTACGTATTCTTCTGAGTCTGCTTTTATACACTGATTATTTGGGAACATTTCCCTGTGATGTAAGGATGTAGAGATGGCTGAGAATTTATCTTAGCAGTAGTAGCATAAGCACAGGACTCCTCCTGCTACAGTTTCTAATGTCCTTCTATGAATTTTGTTTTTCCCTTAAGCTGGTCATAAGTAATTTTTGTCACATGCATGCAAGAACTTTCACCGACTCAGTGATTTTATGTTATTTGATTGATAACATTTTCAGAATTCTAGTGCCATAAATATATGATGGATCTTCCAGAAGTTCATGGAAAATGCATATTATAAAGAAACTTGCATGGGTTTCAAAAATTTTTGCACCAAAATAAACTTATTTTTAAATTCCATTTTCCATGAACTTTAAAAAAATCCTTGTATTAGGCATGCATGTGCAGGCATTCACATGTACACATGTATATACATACATGCACACACACCCCATGGGAATTTGGGAACTACTCCTTACTTTATTTGCCTATTTAATGGTGCAGAGGTCACATTCTTACATTAAAAGCTCTTAGAAGTTCTGCTGTGAAGGAAAAAACTTTGCTTTAAAAATATGTATTTCAAACATTTAAATTATGGAATGCTTTCTTCTAACAAAATACCTGTTAATAATTTTAATGTAACTTTGCGAAATCCTAACAGCCCCTCAGCTTGGCTTCCACGCATCAGTCTCATTAAATTAGTATTGATAGTCAACTCTTAATTGATTTCACATGTAGAAAGAGTTTATTTTCTGGTGCCTGCTATTGTTGTGTACTGAGGAATCACTCCCAGCAATGCCGGAGGATCTGATCTCAGAGCTTCCTTCACACCAAGGCTGGAAAACCTCCTGTTTTAAAGAGCCCTGCTCTGTCCCTCTCTGTTCACTCTTCCTCTGCCAGGGTGAAGACTGTGGATATATCCACCTGCACCCTGGGCCCTCTTCTTTAGACTACAATCTGGGCTCCCAGGACCAGAAATTCTCCACCGAACAGCTTCACCTTCGGGAAACTCTGCAGGTCCGTCCTATTGTGCTATCAGCCGAGCACCTGTAGGCCAGAAGGATGACCGTTGCAGGGCGTGGGCCCAGGCTGATTCTGCTCCAGGGAGTGTGAGCTTCATCCGGGCACACGGGATAGAGCCGGTTCTTTCCAGGCCATCGTTTACCAGGCCATGCAGGACTCTGAGGAATCCAAGAATTCTAGAGTGGAGCCTTATACAAAGTTGTGGCAGCATTTGGAAATGATTTGGAGGTATGGTATGTAAGCCTCCATTTTACTCCTGAGCTGGCCCCTGCATAATTTCGGGGGAGATTGTGGTGCTTGGAACCAGAAGCAAAAGTTGCACTTCTGAGAGCACTGGGAAGTCTTGGGGCCCCAGAGAAAAGTGGCTGCCGGTGCCTCTTGGGAAGACCCTGGATGTCACGGCACTCCGCCTAAGGGAGTCCAAAGCTTGGTATGAACCACTAGAGCCTTCTGTCTTCACATGGACCACAAACTGGACAATGCGTGTCTTAAAGGGACCTTGGCCCCCATAGATTAAAGACCAGAGGCATTTATCAAGTCCTAGGCACTACAGGAGCCTCCATAACTCTTCTGTTCTCTTTAACAGGCTTGCCAAAACATGTGTACTTTTGATTTGTTTTTTTGACTGCACTGTTGCATGTGTAGTTCAGAATCAGATTTAATTTTATTTAGAAAATTAAAGAGATAGCACATCTCTTAAACCTGGGTGCAATGGTATGAGAGCTATACTAACTAACCTGTAGTACATACAGTACACAAAGAAGCACACCGTGTCCTGAAGAGTAAAACAGAGGGGCTTCTCTTGGTCTGGAGGTCCAGAGAAAATTCTTGAAGAAGTAATATTTAGCTGAGAGGTCAAAAATGGACAGAAAGAAAGAGATGGTGAAAGAAAGAGCAAGGAACCGGCAAAGGTAAGGGCTTGGGAGAAATCGCTTGGCAAGGGTGGAGTGAGGGATGTGCGTCTTGTCACAGAGCTTGGATGTTTTAGTATGGGTCTCTAATGACTGAGAAAGATTACTCCAAAAACAACATAGAGATCAACTTTGAGGGATGTGAAAATGACTCCGAAAGAATGGTAAAAATTAATTGCCATAGTATAGGGGAGAGGTGGAGCTGCTGAAAGAATTTGTGGTTGGGTTTGGAGGGAAGGCGGGCTACAGAGATGTTCCAGAAATGGAAGGAACTGTAAAAGAGAGAAATCTGATGGTCCCGTTCACACGCGTGTATCTAAGACTGACAACAGCCCGTAGGTGTAAGGCAGTGCCTGGAATGGGCACTGAGTATGTTGAATGATGGGGTTTCAGATGCTTTTGATCTTGACAAGGAGTCAGGGGAGAGCAGGAGGAAAAGTTTTCAGAGCCCTTAAATCAGTGGTTCTGAGCTGGGACAGTTTTTTTGTGTGTGTCCCCTCCCCCCCCCACACACACACCCAGTGCACATCTGGCGATGTCTGCTGACCATTTGGGTTGTCGCAACTTCGGACCGAGGTTAGAAGTGAGGGATTCAGGATGCTGCTGAACTTCCACGATGCCCAGGGCGGTGGCTCAATGGTGAAAGGCTCCCTGGCCCAATACGGCAAAAGTGGGAACACAAGTCTGGCTGAAGTCCTTCTTGGAGTGCTCTATGGTGAAGGCTCTGAACAGATTTGTCTGAGGGATGAACAACTTTTCTGATCTTCATTTTAATGGTTCTGTGGGGCTTGTTGTTCAGTACTTGGGCATATCGTGAATTTTCTGGTCACCGTTATATGATAAGTTCCCATCTTCATTGTAAACTACTGAGTACCTTCTCAATTCAGTAATTAAAATGTCTAGTCCTTTGTAATTGTTAGGTTTGAAATAGTTCGGGGTTCTGGCCTTTCATACCCCCAGAAAACAGAAAAAGGAGACGGAGCCAACCTCAACAGAGACAGGTTGCTTTATTGAGGCAGAGGGGCCACAGTCTATTCTTGAGAAGAGACTGCGTGCAGGGCACGTGTAGGGCTGGGTTTTTATCTGGTCTGGTTGCCGAAGGAACTTGGCACCAGGGGCTCTCCAGAAGCCTTGGAGGCCTTTCACAAGTGGTTAGAGAGAGAGAGGGGGACCATGAGTAGATCTCCCACAGTGCAGGGGTGAGGGGAGAGAGTGACATTTTTCTGAGCCATGCTGTCCTTTAGTAATGATCAAAACTCAAGTTTCATTTAAAGCTAAGCCTCCCCTTGCCCTGGCTTGGAGAAGGCTGCTTAGAGCAAGGGAGCATGGCAGGCTTCTTCGATGCTTTCCAAACCTCTGGGCTCGGGGCCTGGGGCAGGAAGAGGGGAATGAGCTCCAGAAAGTCCTCTTAAATAATGCTTATTTGTTTTCATCTTGAAAGGCAGAGCTATAGTGAGATAGATAGATAGAGAGGGAGGGAGGGAGGGAGAGAGAGAGAGAGAGAGAGACAGAGATTCTCCATTCACAAGCCCACTGACCTAATGTCCACAATAGCCTGGGCTGGGCCAGACCAGAGCCAGCAGGAGCATGGAGCTCCATCTGGGGCCTCCATGTGGGTGGTAGGGACCCAAGCACTTGAGCCATGTTCTGCCGCCCCCCCAGGATGCATTAGCGGGCTAGCTATGGGATGTGGGTGGCCCTTTACAGCAGCTTAACTCATGGCAGCACCATGCCTGGCCCACCAGGAAAGTCTGACTGGACTGAAGTACAGTGAGTTCGTGCGGACCCCTCTGCTCCTGGCGGATGTTACAGCTGATTTTATCAGCTTGGGTATTTTGGGGGCACCTGTCACCTGAAGTTGCCTTTTGTGAATGATGGTCCTTTCTGTAGCTCAGGGCTTCTTGAAAAAACCATCTGGGTAAAGAATCAGGGTTTGGTTTTGCTTTAATTTCCAGTCTGCCATGGATGGGTACTTTTGAAAATACATTTTAAAAACAAATTACCGGGAAGATGAAATGAAAACAAAAATACATGAAATAGAAACCCACATTTTAAATAGCACACAACAGACTCAAAATGACTGTAACACTGGATGAAATCTTCTAAAAATCTTACTTTGAATTTCCGCACTTTCTCTACTGTGGAGCAGCAACAGTTTGAGGCTCAACGCCAGTCTTCAGACCCCTTGTGCAGAGCTTAGGTCTAGCTCATAGTTTGCTCCTCCCCTGGTGCCTGAGAGCCAGTGACATTTGGCTTCGCTCCTCTGCGGCTTCTCTCCCCCTCACCAGGACTGAATCTCCCTCTCTGCCAGCCATGTTGCTCACAAGTCTGGTCCGTGGAAGACACCAAAGCATCCTATGCTCTGCCGTGGTCTTAGAGGGCAGGTTGCCCCATGGGGCTGCCTCTCTGGCTCATGTCCCAGCTACTAGCCAGCAGGTGTGGTTGGCAGGATAATTGCTCTCTCCCACAGTGTTCCCCCCAAAGGTAAATATGCCCAAATCTGTGGGACCTGTGAACAGCTCACTCTACATAGCAAAAGGGGCTCTACAAAAGGGATGCAATTAAGTTAAGGTTCCTAAACAGGGAGATTATCTAGCTGGGCCCAATGTCATCCCTGCGTGAGTGAAAGAGGAGACGGGAGGGTCAGAGAAGGGGCTGTTGGAACAAAAGCAGAGGTGGGAGTGATGGGCAGGGGTGCTGGCAGCTTCTAGAGGCTGGGCAAGACCAGGGAGTTGATGTTCCTCGGGAACCTCCTGAAGTAGTGCAGCCCTGCTCTCGCCTTGACTTTGGCAGTGAGACCTCTGACCCCCAGAACTGTCAGATGATAAATGTGTGTTTTTTAAGTTACAGCAATAGGAAACCAGTATAAGCAAGAGTCAGGCCAAAGTCCTCAAACTTGGAGGGACATGTCTTGGTTGGGATCACCCAGGGTGGTGAGTAGTCTCTTTAAAATGCCCTTGGACTTGTCATAAGACTGATTTCAGTTTCATTTTTAAACAGCATGGTGCATGGATCCTTGGCATAACTCCCTTCTAAATAGCTTCATTGCTTGTATATGCTTGGGGGTGGGGGAACCAACATTAAGGCCTCACTGTTCACTGCCAGTGACTAACTCTGAGCTGAATGAACAAGATTCCCAAAATTACAAACCTTAAATTTGCAGTTTTACATTCATGCCATTCTTTAACATTATTAATAGTTTCTAACTAAAAGGGATATGCAATTCACAATTTTATTTATTGGTTGCTTTAATAATTGTCTCTGACAAGGTTGTTGTAAAGGGCTTTGCAAATGATATAATGAATTCCCCGTTGTAGGCTTTTGTTTGTAGCATTAGCAGAAATCTGACAATGGCGTCTACACACCCCAGCTTCTTAGGACAAAGGGACACTTGAGTGCTGGGTGTCTGGTGCAGTGGTTGAGATGCCACCTAGGATTCCCCGTGTCTCATATCGTAGTGTCTGCGTTCAAGTCCCGACTACGCTTCTGATTCCAGTTTCTGCTAATGCGCCCTGGGAGGCTGCGGTGATGGCTCAAGTCCTGGTGCCTGCCACCAACATCAGAGACCATGGTGGAGTTCCTGGCCCCTGGCTTCAGCCTGGCCCAGCCCTGGCCACTGTGGGCTTTGGAGGAATGAGCCAGCTGAGAGAAGGTCTCTCTGTTTCTATCTCTGTCTCCTTCTCTGCCATTCGAACAAATTAAAATGAAGAGGAACAAAAGGACGCCAATTAAAAAGGGAACTAGTTTGTTATTGTTTTACTTGCCCAACTCTTACTACTTACGCCATGATATATGATTTTTTTAAAAAAGATTTACTTATCTGAAAGTCAGAGTTATACAGAGAGAGAAGGAGAGGCAGAGAGAGAGAGAGAGAAGGAGAGGTCTTCCGTTTGCTGGTTAACTCCCCAATTGGCTGCAATGGCTGGAGCTGCACCGATCCGAAGCCAGGAGCCAGGAGCTTATTCCGGGTCTCCCACGTAGGTGCAGGGGGCCCAAAGACTTGGGACATCTTCTACTGCTGTCCCAGCCCATAGCAGAGAGCTAGATTGGAAGTAGAACAGTCGGGACTCGAACTGGTGCCCATACGGGATGCCAGCACCGCAGGTGGCGGCTTTCCCCCACTTCGCCACAGTGCCAGCCTCAGTGTATGATTATTTATCATTGTGCATAATGAGTCAGACACAATGGCCGAAAGCTAATCTTCTGGAAGCACTTGAGCTCTACTCTGAGTCAGTAGAGGCTCTGTATTTAATAAATGTAGGTTGAGGTCCTGAAAGAAAAAGCAGGACAAGAATTGAAGTTCACCACCTGCAGAGATGCTCCTATTCATACTTCATAATGTGGATATTCGCTGTCTATTTAACAGGCAAGACAGTGGATTATAATCGAAAAAATGTCGTAAATTATCTCTCTTAATTGCCCACATTAACTTTTTCTAGTTTGATGCTCACATCCAGCACTCTGTCTTATGCATAAAATCAAAGGAATGGAATAAGCAACTAGAGATATGTAACTTAAGAAAATCCACTGTGAAAAGACTGGTCTTCTGGCTACTATAAATGTGTTAGAATAATTGACTATTTTTTTAAATGTTATAATTTCTTCAATTTTTTTTTTCATTTAAATATCTGGGTTCTCATGTAAGTTGAAAAGATGATAACAGAATTGCATGGGGAGAAACAGCTTGCTTTGGAGCACTTGCCATCCTGGAGACTGTATTAAAAAAAAAAAAAGTTCATTTTGCTAGAACAAGTTAAGGGAAACAAATGAAGATGATGGAGTGGAAGTGCAAATGGAAGCAGAGTGTGGTTTCATAGGATAAGCAAAAGCCTGATGGGGGAGGTCTGATTCTAAGAGGTTTGGGCCATAAACGCTAATTGTATCTTTTCATACTGGCTTCTTGGTTATGAACGAAGTGGAACCTATGAAATTCTCATTTAAGTCAATGTTCTTGGAAAGCATTCATCAATACAGCAAACACTCTTAAAACATAATGAGGCATAGAAGGTCCGTCTATTTTATATGTTATGGGTAAAGTCCCAAAGGAGGCTGATTCAAAGGAAGGCTGTTCACTCAGTTGGGTTGTCTGTGGCTCTGTGGATTCTTATTAAGAGTTTGCTCCAATTATTCTACATACTAGCCAAGGAGGACTTGTGCGTCTCATCAAAGGAGACTTAGCAGAAAAGGAGAGGCAGTCACCTCAAATGTGGAATTGTTTTCTGCCCCAGCACCAGCGACAGGTGTAGAACGGCAAAGAGGCTGTGCCCATGGGCTGAGGAGAAGCCAGGCGAGTGCAGGTGGTGCCAGTGACTTGGCATATGGCCTGGATGAAGCTGTGGTGTGTTTCAGTCCCTTCACCTGTAAAATGATAACAAGAAAGGCATTCCTATTTGGCATGCGAGTGCCTGATGTGTGTTGTCATTAGTGACTATCGCTTTCCCCCTCTAAATTATGGGAGGGGAAAAGGGATAGAAAATTATGTGAATGAATTTTAGTCACCAGCATGGCTAAACTTATAAAAGACTGGCAACACCAAGTGTTGTTGAGCATTTGAAGTAACAAGAGCTCTCTAACATCATTACTGCAGTGATACAATTACTTTGAAAAATTTCTGACATTTTCTTTTAAAATTAAATTTTCCAGTGACCCAAAAATTTCACTCTCAGGTTTTAACCCAGGAGAAATGAAGGCCAGCTGAGAGAAGATTTCTCTGTTCACTGAAAGACTTTTTTTTTTAACTTTTATTTAATGAATATAAATTTCCAGTGTACAGCTTATGGATTACAATGGCTTCCCCCCCCCCCCATAACTTCCCTCCCACCCGCAACCCTCCCCTCTCCTGCTCCCTCTCCCCTTCCATTTGCATCAAGATTCATTTTCAATTCTCTTTATATACAGAAGATCAATTTAGTATAAAGATTTCAACAGTTTGCACCCACATAGAAACACAAAGTGAAACATACTGTTTGAGTACTAGTTATAGCATTAAATCACAATGGACAGCACATTAAGGACAGAGATCCCACATGAGGAGCAAGTGCACAGTGGCTCCTGTTGTTGACCCAACAAATTGACACTCTAGTTTATGGCACCAGTAACCATCCTAGGCTGTCGTCATGAGTTGCCAAGGCTATGGAAGCCTTCCAAGTTTGCCGACTCTGATCATATTTAGACAAGGTCATAAAAGACAGAGTGAGGATAGTAACCAATGATCCTAAGAGTGGCATTTACCAGGTTTGAACAATTATACAGCATTAAGTGGGGAAGAGGACCATCAGTACACACATGTTGGGAGTAGAGCCATTGGTGGTAGAGTAGAGGTTATGATTACAAAGGAATGAGGCCCAAGTGCGCTAGACAGGGTCTAGAACAAAGGACAGAGTCATTATTAGAGGAGCTAAGAAAGGTGCTGTCTAAGCTACAATTAAGTTTTCTGATTGAGAGGCAAATAGAACCTGATAGAAGGGGCTTGATAATAATCTGGTGGGCTTTAGGCCTTGTAAGTTAAGAGGCCCAGACCTATCTATCTCTTCCCATGGGGTATATCCTAAGGGAGGTGTGAACCTCCTAGGGGAAGGCACTCTGTTGACTTCCATTACTTGGCTGGCCTGGGAGGAGAGCTGGCCAGGTAAAGGCAGGTGGCATCTCTAACAAGAAATTTACAGTTCTGCCTGCAATGTTGCTGACCCTACTTGACCATCCCCTCAGCTGTAGTGGTCACTTTGGAAGCTGGGCTGAGTGAAGGGCTTTTCAGATTAGAGCCAATAAGATATGTGGCTCTGACCTGGGCATCCTTCGACTCCAGGGCAGGTCCATTTCCAGTGATCCAACTCTTGGCAGAGCTGCCAGGGCTCTTCACAAGCTGACTTCTGCTGAAGCCCAGGCTTACCACATTGAAAGCCACTGCAGTGGACTGGCCTGTTGGGTCTCCTTGAGGGCAGATCACTGTACAGATCAGCCATTAATAGGCCTGCCACCCATTGCTTCTGATGCCTAGCTTTCTTTTCCTCCTGGTTTGTGTTAAAGCAGACCAGAGGATGCAAGTCAAGGGAGTGCCTGTTTCCCATCTCTAATCTCACTGAAAGACTTGTACATAACTTTACACAAAAGGGTATGCAATGTATGATTTAATTTCAACAATCTTTGACAACACTGAAATTGAGCTATACTTAAAAAAAAATCAGAACAATAGTTGCCTCTGGTATGGGCAATGAGGATTGATTGAAGAGTGGCCTGAGGGAATTTTCTGAAGTGCCAATGTTCTATACTCTCATAGGTGTGTGGGTTAGACAGGTGTGTGCATTTGTCAACACACATGAGTGTCTTAAACCTTGAGCATTTCATTGCATGTAAATTGAATTGCAGAAAGAGAAGAGCTATAAACAAAGAATGCTAGTGAACAATATGCATGCTGATATATTTTGGAGTGACCTGTACTAATATCTGCAACTCACTGAAATGCATCAAAAATAAGAATGGATGGAAAATGGGTAGAAGAATTAGTATGTTGTAAAGAAAATGCACTGAAATCCAAGATGTAAATGTGGGGAAATGCAAAATATTAAAAAGAGATGGTTAGGGCCGGCATCGCGGCTCACTTGGCTAATCCTCCGCCTGCGGCACCGGCACACCGGGTTCTAGTCCCGGTTGGGGCGCTGGATTCTGTCCCGGTTCCTCCTCTTCCAGTCCAGCTCTCTGCTGTGGCCCGAGAGGGCAGTGGAGGATGCCCAAGTCCTTGGGCCCTGCACCCGCATGGGAGACCAGGAGGAAGCACCTGGCTCCTGGCTTCAGATTGGTGCAGCACACCAGCCGTAGTGGCCATTTGGGGGGGTGAACCAATGGAAAAGGAAGACCGTTCTCTCTCTCTCTCTCTCTCTCTCTCTCTCTCTCACTGTCTAACTCTGCATGTCAAAAATTTAAAAAAAAGAGGTGGATAGAGAGATGGATAGATGGATAAATATGCTACAAACCAAATGTAGTAGAATATTGTCAAATGAAGGTGCGGGAATTCAGGTGCATGCTGAAATTCTTTCAGTTTTCTGTATATTGGAAATGTTCTATAATAAAATAATGGAGGCACATGGCATATGGACACCTATTCAGGAAGATGCTTTCTTCCTGAAGTCGAGGGATGAGGCATGTATCTCCTGGTCAGCCTTTAAACAAAACTTCACTCGGAGCAGCTCTCGCTTGAGGCTGATCATTCCCTGGATGGAACTGACTCCTTTGCTCACCACACAGGTACTCTGCCTTTTGACCTGGTGGCTTGGCCTATCAAGTACTGCTCTTGACAGGTGTGTGTGTGTGTGTGCACTTCATGGTGGTACACATCGTGGCATCTCTTCTTATATTATCCTACCAGCTGGACTTTGAGGTTTACTCCAACAAGGAATCAGGGCTACGTTGGTTTTTGTAGGAGACCTGATTTCTCACCTGTGCTTCACTAACTCTAGGGATGCTGCCATGCATCAATCATGTTTTGTCTAGGTCTCAGCCCCTTAATGTCAAAAATGAGGGATTGGATTAGAGACCATATAAGGACTGTTCCAGTCCTGAGGGTAAGTGCCTAGATCAGGATCTGGGTTCAAATCCTGCCTTACCACTTCCAAATTATGTGACCTCAAGTAAAGTTACTTATATTTTTTAGAAATTTAGTTTTCTTTGGGGCCGGCGCTGTGCCTCACTTGGTTAATCCTCTGCCCGCGGCGCTGGCATCCCATATGGGCGGGTTCTAGTCCCAGTTGCTCCTCTTCCAGTCCAGCTTTCTGCTGTGGCCGGGGAAGGCAGTGGAGGATGGCCCAGGTCCTTGGGCCCTGCACCCGCATGGGAGACCAGGAGGAAGCACCTGGCTCCTGGCTTTGGATCAGCGTAGCTCCGGCCGTAGGGGCCATTTGGGGGGTGAACCAATGGAAAAAGGAAGACCTTTCTCTCCGCCTCTCTCTCTCTTTCACTTTTTTTTAAAAAAAAGTTTTATTTATTTTTATCTACTTGAAAGAGCACACAAGAGAGCGCACGTGCAAGAGAAACTCTTGCACCTGCTGCTTCATTCCTAAAACATCATTCCTGCAACATCAGGGGCTTGGCCAGGCTGAAACCAAAATCCCAGAACTCTATCCAGGCCTCCCAGGTGGGTGGCAGTGCCCCAAGTACTTAAGCCACCCCTTGCTGCCTCCCAGGCTGTGCAGTAGCAGGAATTCGGGCATCAGAAGCAGAGTAGACACTGAAGCCCTCTGATATGGGATGTGGGGATCCCAAACAACATCTTCTGCACCAAGCGCCCGCCCCGGTTTAGTTTCCTTATCTACAAAATGGGAGTAATAACAATGATAGTATTCACCTGCAGGTTTCCTTAAGGGGTAGAAGAAGTTGGGCGTTTGAGGACCTCAGCCAGGTGCTGGCACACAGTTAAGTGAGGTGCAGCGCCCAAGCAGGTGTTAGCTGCTGCCAAGCCCTACGAGGGCAAACTCAAAAGCTTTCACGAATATATTTAGCAGTAGAAATCCTCCAAGAGCAGTGTGTTTCTTTCTCTCTCAGAGAGACCTTTCTGGTTATTCTTCAGTTTAAATAAAGCTAACTTAAATATTTTCTCCCTGATTTAGGGCTGCTAAATCTATTTTCAGTAACTTTATGGGGTGGGCTTTTTTTTTTTTAAACCATATTGATTTTTCAGAAAGGATATTATATTAAAAATAAGAATCCATTTTAATTCCACATTCTCTTCATGATCTTTCATCTTCTAAAGGCAAAAATCTTCATATCTTTCTTCTGCAAATTGCAAGGAGTAAACCGAAAAATCAATTCTTCCTAAGAAAGGAGAAAAGAACTGTTATTAAGAAGTAAAGAATGGTCTGAGGCTGCTGTGAGCAGAAGATCAATGGGACCATCGGAGATGTTGTTAGTTCCCTGCAAAAAATGAAGCCATCCCCTCGGGCTGTTGGTGGTGCACATCTATCCCCACTGGAATCAATCCGTGGAAATGCAGGCAAATACCCCTTAACCTCAGCTCTGGGGAGCTCTGCTCTTTACTTTTTACTCTTCCAATAAAACAACTAAGAATATTAATTCAGTTAGATAAATACAGTGTACTAAAAAATTTTTTTGGCATCTGTCATGAAGTACTTTGAGCTATCCAATATTCTATACTAAATTAGAAGAATTTAGCTAGAACTTTTAGAATCCAGACAGTACAGTTTTTAATAAAAAAGTTGAATTATAACATAAATAAGGGATTATTTCAGCATGCTAGGGATACAGAATCATGAGTGAAAATAAGATGGTAAGGACTGGTTTTGTGGTGCAGCAGGTTAAGCCACCACTTGTGATGCCAGCATCCAGTATGGCACCAGCTCAAGTCTGGCTGCCCTGCTTCTGATTCAGCTCCCTGCTAGCGCCCCTGGGAAAGTAGTGGAGGATGGCCAGGCACTTGGGCATTTGCCACCCAAGTGGGAGACCCGGATGAAGTTCTAGGCTCCTGACTCCGGACTAATCTAGCCCTGGCCTTTGCGGCCATTTGGGGAGTGAACCAGCAGATGGAAGATCCCTCACTGTCTTCCCTGGTTCTTTCTGTCACTTTGCCTTTAAATAAATAAAACAAATCTTAAAAAAATAGTAATATTTGGTCAGAAGTCCCTGTTCTATGTAAATATAAGTCATGAAGAGAATATGGAATTAAAATATCTGTAAATGTTGTCTTGAAGCAACTTGCCACTTTTAAGGGACCTGAGAGAAACATGGGCGCAGAGGACAGAAGTCTGCAAGTGTGCACCAATGCTTTGGCTCCAGACCCTGCAGTAAAAGCTCGGAGTAGAGGATTCCTGTGGCTGCCACAAGGCGCAGCTGTGAAGCTCCTGGCCCGGCCAGGCTGAGAGACTATTGTTTCTCTTGAGCTCATTTCCAACTCTCAGTTCTCACCACCAATGGCAACAAAAGGCCGGTTTAGAGCAAGGCAGGCCCTGGGTGCATCCCTAGGGCATCTTGGTCTGGCACAGAAATTCTTAGCTGTAAAAGAGGCTGTTGGGTTGTTGTTTCCATTTGAAAGATGCCCAAATGACTTACACACACACACACACACACACGACCCAGTGGTGTGTAAAGAAAGCCTAGGTGGGGTGGAGACATGGCTGGTACCAAAGGAAGAACCCAGCAGCTGTAGCTGGCTCCTGAATCCTGCAGGAGACTTCACTGCCTGCCCCTAATGGGTAAGAAGGCTTGCAGCCAATGCAAATGTTAACACGCCTCCAGGCAACGCCTGAGCTTACAGGAGAAGGTTATCAGTGAGTCAGCTGGGGAACAGAAACCAGAAGCCAAGCAGGGGCAAGCCCAGCCAATGAGCAATTTGCTAGTGTTCGGTTTTTCTTGACTCACCCAGGAACTTGAGAGCGATGATGGGTGTGTTCTGAGAGGCACCCCAGGAAGAGCCTCACGGAAGAGATTGCAGGACCTTACCCAACATTTAGTTCGGGGAGGCATCCTTCACCTACCAAGAGATATACTGGCTTTAGCCACCTAATTAGGCTGCTGGGAACAGAGCACCTTTTCCAAGGAGACCAACACAAATGTAACTTATATAGATTATTCAAAAGTTAAAAGCATAAGGTTTTTTGTTTTGTTTTGTTTTGTTTTTTATTTTTGACAGGCAGAGTGGACAGTGAGAGAGAGAGACAGAGAGAAAGGTCTTCCTTTGCTGTTGGTTCACCCTCCAATGGCCGCTGCGGCTGGCGTACCGCGCTGATCCGAAGCCAGGAGCCAGGTGCTTCTTTTGGTCTCCCATGGGGTGCAGGGCCCAAGGACTTGGGCCATCCTCCACTGCACTCCCGGGCCATAGCAGAGAGCTGGCCTGGAAGAGGAGCAACCGGGACAGAATCCGGCACCCCGACCGGGACTAGAACCCAGTGTGCCGGCGCCGCTAGGCGGAGGATAAGCATAAGGTTTTATTTTATAGAAGGTTCAACACAGACTGCATCTAAGAAATACATTTTCCAAATGCAGCTGTAATTCGAGTTGATCACCTGGCTTTCCAGGAATAAATGTTTACCACATATGGCAAGAAGTACTCCTATGAGATGTCTGTTTTAAGTAAATGTTAGGCCTTGGTTAAACAAATAAAGACTTCTGAATAGATGAAAATGAGGTACTAGTGTGTTTCAGAGAGGTCAAATCAAAACTTTTTATTTTCCTACCACAAGATGGAAGAGACTTTTTTCCTACAGCTGTATCCCATCAGGAATTGGAATAAGATGACCAAAAGTGAGATTCTTTTGTGAAGCCAATTGTTAAATAAGATGGTTTGTGTTAGAGCCACAAAGTGGACCGATGATATTTTCATTTCTATAAGCCAGATCATGTTAAAAATCATTTCTTTTTTGCTCATTACGATAGGTAGTACGGATGGAAGACAATCCCTACTTTCAAAGAGTTTTACAACGCTTTGAAGACTGTTAGCTTGGACAGGATTTCGCTCCCCAAATTCATGCAGCTATTTAGACCCCACAGCCTCACAGTTGCTGAGTTAATGTGAATGGTTGGGTTAAAGGTAGAGGCTTGATCTGATTGTTGTTTGCAGCAGGTGGGCCTGGCAGGAGGTCTTTAAGGAAGTCAGCTCTCAGGAGAGAGTGGGTTATTCGGGAAGAGCACGCTTCCTGGCTAGCCAAGCCATCCTCCCTCTGCACACGTTGTTCTGCCATTGTCCTTGTCACACCCGAGCCTCACCAAGTGACTGAACAGATGGGGCCTGCTCAGCCTTGCACTTTGAACCTCCAAAACCCTAAGCCAAAATTAATCTTCTGTTTTCCTGAGACGCTCCTCTCAGATATTTTAGTTAAAGTATCAAAAAAGTGATGGTTATAAAGACCAAACCTAAACAGGAATTTGTGATTTGAGATGGGCTTTAAATTCAATTACTGTTCCATCTGTATAATGGACATGAAAATGGTAGCATTGGTAGAGTTAAATGAATTAACTTATGGTCGTTAGTCCAGTTCCTGACATAAGTAAATGCAATACATAAATAGCAATGGATGTTAGCATTATTAGTGTTATGGAAATGTCATGGAGCCTGATGATGTCAGTTCTAGATAATGTGAAACAATACAGGCCCTATGGAAGGCCTTGAATTATGTCCAGCCCACTACAGGGTTAGAGCACGGTTAAATTTTTCATGTTCAGGAAGAATCTCAACTTTGAAATTGTTCAGATGAGTTAGTAGCCTGTAAAACAAAACATTTTCATATTTTATTCCCCAAGTTAAGCAGTCCACAGTATAGACTCCTCTCTTTACCAAAATCGCCCTTACCTCTGGGAAGGATATTGGGGGCTGGGGGTTGGGGGTCGGAGGGTGGAGGAAGCTCATTTTTCCACTGTTGAGGCTCCCAGGGTCACAAGAGCCATAATGTGGCTGCCACTTCCTCACTGTCACATGGACACTCTGTTGTCCTCTAAAGAACTTGGTTGTCATAAGCTGTGGCCAGTTGAGGCCTTGTTGTTGGCCTTGTTGTGGGCCTTGTTGTGGGCGGTGAAATAATTCATCAGAGCGGGCACTGGGCAGTGCTACGTTTATTGAACACACTACCAGGAAGCAGTGGAGAAGCAGGGAGGGTAGGGGCTGACTACCCTGCAAGAGGGAGTGGAATCTGAGAGGCGTACCTGCAGCCGCAGGCCCTTGTTACTTGGGTGACTGTTACCATGTGCCCGCAAGGGAGCAGCAGAAAGGCCAGCCAGACGTTGTCCATTGCAGTATGGACCACATCCTGGAAGCATACTTGTAACTGCTGTGTTTCCTCAGTTAGGGTGAGTTTCCCAGTAGGTTCTCCTGAGTAGGTCATTTCTATCTGGGTGACACTGGGGAGCCTGCAACATCTTTAGTTTAGAGGACTCCACCAAATGCCCTGGGGCCACCCTCCACGTTGTTGGTCACCGATCCATTTTATTCCAACTTTATAAATGGCCATATAGTTTCTGAAATCAATTTACCACTAGTTACTCTACGAGAACATTTAGTCAAAAACCAATGCAGCAAGTCCAAAGTTGAAAAACAAAAAAGACTGGAGTTTTACAAAGCTAAGTGTTCCTCTTGGGGCCAATTAAGAAATTTGAATTCCTAGCCTGCAGCAGAAAGAGACGTGAGAAGTGGGGAGAAGAGGACATCTATTAAATACATAATGAGTTTCTTGTTTGTGGTAGGCGGGATGTATACAGAGTTACAAAATTCAAGTGATCAAAAATATGATCTTTTTTTTTTTAACTTTTATTTAGTAAGTATAAATTTCCAAAGTACAGTTTGTGGATTACAATGGCTTTTTCTCCCTTCCATAACTTCCCTCCCACCTGCACCCTTCCCATCTCCCGCTCCCTCTCCCATTCCATTCACATCAAAATTCATTTTCAATTATCTTTATACACAGAAGATCGATTTAGTATATATTAAGTAAAGATTTCAACAGTTTGCACCCACACAGGACATAAAGTGTAAAATACTGTTTGAGTACTAGTTATAGCACTAATTCTCATTGTACAACACATTAAGGACAGAGATCCCACATGAGGAGTAAGTACGCAGTGACTCCTGTTGTTGACTTAACAATTTGACACTCTTGTTTATGGCATCAGTAATCTCCCTAGGCTCTATTCATGAGTTGCCAAGGCTATGGAAGCCTCTTGAGTTCGATGACTTCAATCTTATTTAGACAAGGTCATAGTCAAAGTGCAAGTTCTCTCCTCCCTTCAGAGAAAGGTACCTCCTTCTTTTATGGCCCGTTCTTTCTACTGGGATCTCACTCACAGAGACCTTTCATTTAGGTCTTTTTTTTCCAGAGTGTCTTGGCTTTCCATGCCTAAAATACTCTCATGCGCTCTTCAGCCAGATCCGAGTTCCTTAAGGGATGATTCTGAGGCCAGAGTGCTATTTAGGACATCTGCCATTCTATGAGTCTGCTGTGTATCCCGCTTCCCATGTTGGATCATTCTCTCCTTTTTTGATTCTATCAATTACTATTTGCAGACACTAGTCTTGTTTGTGTGATCCCTTTGACTCTTAGACCTATCAGTGTGATCAATTGTGAATTGAAATTGATCACTTGGACTAGTGAGATGGCATTGGTACATGCAATCTTGATGGGATTGTATTAGAATCCCCTGGCACATTTCTAACTCCACCATTTGGGGCAAGTCCGATTGAGCATGTCCCAAATTGTACATCTCCTCCCTCTCTTTTTCCCACTCTTATATTTAACAGGGATTACTTTTCAGTTAAATTTCAACACCTAAGAATAAATGTGTGTTGATTACAGAGTTCAACCAATAGTATTAACTAGAACAAAAAAAATACTAAAAGGGATAAAGTATTAAATTGTACATCAACAGTCAGGACAAGGGCTGATCAAGTCACTGTTTCTCATAGTGTTCCTTTCACTTCAACAGGTTTCCTTTTTTGTGGTTGGTTAGTTGTCACCGATCAGGGAGAACATATGATATTTGTCCCTTTGGGACTGGCTTAATTCACTCAGCATGATGTTTTCCAGATTCCTCCATTCAAAAATATGATCTTTAATTTACAACAAAATCAATAGAGGAAAAGGCAACCAGGCCAATTCAAGGTAAACCAATCAATCACTGTCAAATGCAGTCCTCATTGCTCCTCTCCTGTTCTTCTCTTTGGATGTGATCTAAGTCCCAGAGCTTTTAGCCATTATCCTGGCATTCACGGAATGCTGTGTGGCTCCCCGTTGGTTTCCACATCCACATGAGTTCTCATCAATTTTCTGAGGCACAGGCCACACCCAGAAAATATTACCCAGGAGCTCAGCATCTCCTTCCTCATATCAGCTCCCCACTGCGGCTCCTGTTGGGCCTTGCTATTCTGAGAGTCATCAATATTCTCTGGGTCCTTCCTGGTCCATTTACATCCTCAATAGGAGTCAGCTGGCCTGGAACCACTGTTGCTTTGCAGACTTGCAATTCCCAGCTGCCCTCTTGGGCCTCTTGGAGGTCTTGAGTACTGAGGCTGGGGAGTGATGTTCATCTCACACCCATGTCTACTTGAGTGGTGAGCTCCCAGCGTCCACTCTGCTGTGGCTCCCTGGGGTGGGGAGTCTGTTGAGGCTGTCTTCTGCAGAGATCTATGATGGGCAGGAACAACTCCCAACCTATAGGAGAATTTCAACTTCCTGTCCTCTACAGCTGAGAATCAACTCCAGGAAGCAGGCAAGGAACACACATCCTTAACTGCTATTCTTAGAATCCTCTTGATCTACCCCTGAAATTCAAACGCAGATCTTGAAATTCACCCCCTTCAACTCCTTCCCCCTAAATATTTTCTTTCACAAATACCTGGCTCTTAAAATGAATCATCAGAGCTTTCAAGGCTCTAATGCAACTCAAAGCTGGGACCTTGACTCTTTGTTCCTGCCCCTGCTGGACAACATGATTGAGAATGGACAATAGAGAGGTTGGTGATTTGAAGACAAGGAACCACAGCTGTTGACTTACAGGAAGCAAACTTTGGAGCCTTCTCATTTGCTGAACTAGTGGAACAAGGGGAAAGGACTGAGAGAGACACTGGCCAGTGACAAAGGCAAGGTACTACAGGCTGGAGGGAGGGCGAGAGGGACTCCTTTGTGCTCTGCCGTATGGGAGCTGGTTCAGGGTGAGATAGACTTGGGCCAAGGCTTGAGAGCCACCGTAGTGATCCCATCTCAGTTCAAGTTGGGTTTAAGCCCCTGGGCCTGGAAATATGACCACTGGCTTCTGGGAAAGAGCCCTGCAGGAGAGACACAGCCAAAAGGAGCACACTTTGCAGGCAGGTAGGTGCAGCATGAGACTCGGGGAGGAATGGCTTCCCAGGTTCAGTAAGGGACTTCCTAAAGCTGCAAATTAGGACAGCATGGCCACTACTAGTGACCTTCGATCTCTTTCTCACCTATTGGAAACCACATTCCCAGAGGTTTCTTTTTTAAAGGAGAGGATGATGTGATAGGATCACCTCTCCAAGTACCTCTGCATAAGTACCCAAGCCCCAGCATGCTCAGCGCGCATTCTAGGGTTGTGACAATCTCAGTCCTGCTTCCTGTCACAAAAAGGGGAATGATTGAGGTAGTGCCATGGGGATTGAGAAGAATTCCCCAGCACTGTAGAGCACTAAGACTGAACACAGTTAGATTTGTCAAAATACACTGCAAGCAGGAGCAGGTGAGCAGGCCAACTGGAAGCTGACTACTGCTGCCGTATGGATTATAATCTGGAAGATACAGATCTGAGGCAGACTGCCAATGGCTAGGGGCTTTTCCATCACTAGAGATTTCCTTATTGTTGGGGATTTTCACTAGGGGCTTCCTTATTGTTAGGGGTCCCAGTGACTTCCACAACTCCCTCCCCCACCAAGAGTCACAATGACAAATCTTTGGAATTTGGGTGAAGATCTCATTTTCTGTAACTGCTTCATGCTGAGACAGGGGCTTTGCCTTGGCCCTAAGACTATTGATATGTTAGGGGTCTAGGGTGTTCCAGGGTCCTGACTATAGGGATCCAGCAGGTGGTAGAGCCCCAGGGAAGAGAGGCTGATCTGCTTCAGAAATGTCTGCCGTGTTATTCAGGGGACTGTGGGCGGCCACATCTCTAGGAATTTGATGGTGAAAGAGTTGTATTACCATTTGGAGCTGGATTTGCTGCATTCTGGATGAGATAAACTGATGAATTAGTTTGTTCAAAACAGGAGGCCCAAGAGTTAGGGAAAGGAGAAAAGCTATTAGAGGAATCTTTGGGGCCAGGAGAGAAAATGACAATCAAACTCTCTGCACAGGGAGTTGAGAACCCATATCTAGGGTCTCTGACTTTCTAACCTCATCTCACACAACATTCAACTTCACTGACTTTCTACATCATATTCCCTCAGTTATTTGTCCTGCCTTTTCCTGTTCCAGATCAGTTATTTTACTTTAGGACAAAAATTTCATATACAATGCCTTTCTTCATTTAAATAAAATTATTTCTTGAACCTTCCTTGCCAAGAACACATTCTCATGTTTATAGCTTCCTTTCTGTTTCTCTCTCCTATTTACTGGTTCCTTTAATTTATATTTTGAAATTATTCTTTAAAAAAATCTCTAAAGTAAGAAGAAACATTTTTAGTAGAAGAATATATACATGAAACACAATAGCCAGTAAACCCAGGCACAATAGGTTTAACAATTCTGAAAATACTTTTGCCTTTTTAAAGGAAAAAATTTAAGCAGCTTATCTATCAAAGATTTACTTTAGTTCTGTGAACCAACAAGCATTTGGATTAATATAATTTTTGAACCATTATTTTAGGCACATATCATTTACTTTGCATTGGTTCACTTTGATAAAACAGCATAAGGACTTACATACACAGGACAGAAACCAAGTCTAGCTGAAAAACAGTGACATAACCCAGAGATCTAGTGAGGGATGATTTTTCTCTTCAGCCTCTGGGAGTGCTGAGTCCAGGCAGCGTTACAGCCGTGTCCTTCCTGTGGTGGGTCAGGGATACCTTGCTCTCGAGGGTGTGTTATGATGGCCTTCAGTCAGTCGGGGGGTTTACAGGCAGATGGTGGTTACGTTCTGCCCCAGACCTGGAATTCCCCTGATATGAGATCCTGTGACCATGAAGTGTTATCTATTAGAGAAGCAAATGATTTTGAGTCTGGTGCTTGGGATCTTGTAGGGCCAGCTGTACTCCTCCCTCAATGCAGTGAATTAATTTTAGTGCTATCAAAAGGCAGGACAAAAAGACTTTAGGGGTTGGTGCTGTAGCACAGTGGGTTAACACCCTGGTCTGAAGCGCCAGCATCCCATATGGGCGCTGGTTCGAGACCTGGCTCCTCCACTTCTCATCTAGTTCTCCGCTATGGCCTGGGAAAGCAGTACAAGATGGCCCAAGTCCTTGGGCCTCTGCACCCATATGGGAGACCCAGAAGAAGCTCCTGGCTCCTGGCTTTGGATGGGCACAGCTCCGGCCGTTGCCTCTCTTTAAAAAAAGAAAGACTTTAAGCTTACAAGAGTGGGGCTTAATGAGATCTGGCATCTGCACTGTTGAGAGCTTAGCTTCAATCCCCCCATTCCTGGTTACTTTTCCATCTATAGGAGTGGGGGCGCTGATCCTATCATTCTGGCTATTGCCTGCTGTTAAAAGGAGTGAAAGAAAGATGTGTCAGGATTGAAGGATAGGAGATTGTAAACATTCTCCTTAAGAAAATCCCTGTTTCTGGCTCATCGGAAGAGATTCTGCATCATGATGCAGGTGCATCCACATTCCACAACAAAAATAACGGCAACAACATCCGAGCATTGCTATACCCCCTTTAAGTCATGGCGAGGGCTTGGAGTATAGCCTTCCAGGCTAGATACCTTGTGGCAGTGCTACTGTTTCCTGTATTAATAATGAAAACCAGAACAATTAGTAGTCTCTGCTACTGCTTTCTGGACTTTGGTCCAAAACCAGGAGGAAAGCCTTTGATCAAGACTGAGTGTGGGATCAGACACAGCACTAATCTGGGTGTGTATATTTAAAGAGCTAGGGAGATATCTACACAACATTCTATTTTAGTGAGGACACAGGTTCCCCTTGGGCAGCTGTAATGATGTCTAGAGACTTTTGCTTTGGAGAACTGCTTTAACAAGGACAACTCTGTGCAAAAATGGCAGCACACAGTGAGCTGTTTGCACTGTGGTGAGCTGCTCAAAAGTGAATTGATCTGTCTCCTATAGCATAAAGTAGCTGCATCAGCAAGTCTTGAGTGACAAGGTTCAGATGTTTGAAGTATACACCATCAGTCATTTTATTTTTTTCCCAATGTTGAGTCTCTATTCCCAGTCATAATCCTTGCTTCCCAGGTACAAAGAGGTAACTTCCTCAACCCTTCACTGTGGGTGTTGTGTGTAGCTCTTAGTGTTAGGTGTGAGGATACCAAGTAGAGTGTCAGTTTTGGATCTCTTTAGAAATGGAGGCCCTCTCTGGAAGGTATGCTTGTAGCAAGTCTTTCATGACAGTTACTATCGGGCAATATTGCATACCAACTCCTTTATCACCTCTTGGCTATATCTGATTTTTTAAAGATTTATTGTATTTATTTAAAAGACAGAGTTATGCAGAGAGAAGGAGAGTCAGAGAGAGAGAGAGAGGGAGAGAGAGAGAGAGACAGAGAGAGGTCTTCTATCCACTGGTTCACTCCCCAAATGGCCATGATGGCAGAACTGGGCCAGACTAAAGCCAGGAGCTTCTTCCGGGTCTCCCATGTGGGTACAGGGTCCCAAGCACTTGGGCCATTCTCTGCTGCTTTCCCAGGCACATTATCAGGGAGCTGGATCAGCAGTGGAGCAGTTGGAACTCGAACTGGTGCCCATATCGGATGAAGGTACTGTAGGTCATGACTTCAACCTGTTGTGCCAGCACTGGCTCCTGTATCTAATTTTGTTTAGAGTTGACACCAGTGACTCCATCTTGACTTTTGTTCCCTTTGTGATTCAAGGTCTTGTTCTGAGTACTCTGCTGGTCAGTCACACGGTAGCCAGTTTCCATTTGTCCCTCCTTGCCAGGTTGGGCTTGACCTGGATGTTGATCCAATTCCATACTGGGAGGAGGATATTCGACCACAAGGAATCAGTGTCAAAAACCCCTTCAGCTGCAACTGAGCAACAAAGAAGCTTTAGAAGGAGCAGTCCTTAGGCTAACTTTACCTGGAGTCCATTGTTAATCTTAGCTTTATCTACTCTGTAGACACCAGACATCATCCCCAGAGTTCCAGGCCAGCATCACCTTGCTGGAAATTGTACTTCTGTAGAATTCTGACAGGCAATAGACAAAGTTCAAAACCAACAAGAAAATCAGAGATAACAAGCCAAAAATGAATGAACAGTTATACTCTAAAGGGAGCTGTATTTTAGTTTGTTGATTGACTAGTTGTATTAAGCACAGTAACAAATGTTGCCTTACCATATAATAATAATAGATTCAGAAAACTCTCCAAAAAGCTACCCCAAGGCAGAATTTGATTTTTTTTAACTATAGTGCCTAATCTTTTGAAGTGTCAGGGCCCACTAAGAAGTGACAACTTTATTTACCCACTGCAAGGTTGGGAACCCCTGCGGCCAGGCATTCTGTGCATAATTTTTAGATATGCTTACATTTCCAACTATATCCTGTTACACAGAGAACAGAATCTTACTGAATCATGCAGGCAATCACATTGCCATGAAAAAATCAAGAGTTTTCATAAAAGCTTTTAAATTTTAGAGAATTAGCAAGGTGGAGAAGTAAGCACCCATCTGATTATGAAGCTATCCCAAAGCGCTGTGAACAACTGCAACCACAGGGCAAGGCTTTCCCGACGCTAGAAGCAGAAACCTTTAAATACAAAACTTTTTTTTGTTTGTTTTACAGATTTCATTAGTTCATTCAGTCTCAAGTAACTAATCTTTGTCTGGTTTGATCTCTATTAGCTGTTTGCAGATTTTCTGGTTTTTCCTCAAAGTTCTGGAAAGTCTTATCTAGTTCTTTGATTTTTTTTTTTTTTTTTTTTTGGACAGGCAGAGTTAGACAGTGAGAGAGAGAGACAGAGAGAAAGGTCTTCCTTCCGTTGGTTCAGCCCCCAAATGGCTGCTACGGCCTGCGCGCTGCGCTGATCCGAAGCCAGGAGCCAGGTACTTCCTCCTGGTCTCCCATGCAGGTGCAGGGCCCAAGCACTTGGGCCATCCTCCACTCTCTTCCCGGGCCACAGCAGAGAGCTGGACTGGAAGAGGAGCAACTGGGACAGGATCCGGTGCCCCAACCGGGACTAGAACCCGGTGTGCCGGCGGCACAGGTGGAGGATTAGCCTAGTGAGCCGCGGCGCCGGTCATAGTTCTTTGGTCTTAAAGCGATCAGAAACCTGTTCCCCAGGAACATTTCTTAGTCTTTTCCATGAGTCTGATTGCAATTTTTCCTAGGGAAGAGTTGGAATTACAGATGGCAAAAGATTGAACAAAGGTCATGGTTAAAATGATAAATTTAATAATGACAGTCATAATCGTTGGACACAGGTAGGACAGAGTTCTACAGTGCTGTCCATTCTTGGCCTCAGGCCTATAATGGGAAGGGCTGAGTATGTGACTCTGCTGTTTACCAAGAGCTCCATTTTCTAACTGCCAACCCTGGGTTACTCAAGCATCAGCCATGGAGACGGAAAACATGGGAGCTAGCATAACCTCTGGACCGCAACAGCCTCTTTCTGTTTCATTGGGTTGCTGTGGTCAGGAGATGGACACAAGGACATTCGCCATTCTCTTGGATGACCTTGCAGTTGGAATTGTTGGTTGCACAATGATTCCCTCACACAAAGGAGAAAGGGAAGTTCCATTTCCAGCTTTCCTGTTTTCAAATTGGACGGGGTCCAGGAGGCAAGGTGTGGCAATCCCGAGTTACACGGTCTGGTTGGTGGCCCTAACTAGAAACCTCCAGTTTCCCCCTACCCTGGCAAACCAATCTTTGAGGACCAGAAACGGAAGAGAAGAAAGGGCTGAGGTGGTCAGAGGGCCAATGGCATGTGTGGGTTCACCTGGATGAGCTGCTACTGCCTATTGCCCCCCACATTGGAGGGTAGCTCCTCACGACCAGAGGAGAAGTCCCTGTTTGGGCCACCAGACTGGCCCAGGGAGCAGCTGATTGAGACCCGTGTCATGGGTGCTGCAAGAATTCACCAGAGCAGTAGAACTCAGAGAGGAGTGAGCAGGGTTAGATTGGTTAAAACCCTCTGGGAGTGTGCGGCGGGCAAGCAGGTCTGGTAGGCTCTGAGTCCTGCTTTCCACTCTGCAAGGAGGCTGCAGGCCAGCTGGATGCCGACAACAGCTGCAACGTGGATTATAATCTGGGAGGCAGATCACTAGGGGCTTTTCCACTCTACTCATTTCCTTATTGCTCAGGCTTCTTTATTGCCAGGTGCCCAGTGACCTCCACACTTCCCCCATCTTTGTTTCCACTGCTTTGTACATCACCCCCTACCTTAGCAGCAACACCTTCAGCTAAGCTGCCTCCCTTGGCCATGCCACCTCCGAAGCAGCCTGTGAGGGAAGGGAGCTTTCAGAGCTTCATATTACTTCTCATTCCAGTAACTTCAAGATGCCTGCTGCATGACAGCTAGAGTTTTCCGTATGTACTTAACAGTCGTTGTAAGAAGATAATTTTTTTTAAACCAGCAGAAAGCTATTGTTTTTGCAATTTTTATTTTTACTAATCTATGGTGGGGGGGGGAAGTCCCACTAATCACACAAATTGAAAGCCATGTTTTTCAAAAGAAGAGCTAAGCTCAGTAATCACTTTCTCTTTATTCAGGAATGCCGGGTATATAATGAATCTTTGCACGCACACTTCCATAGAATGCTATCTTCTGCTTGCGTGTCAAGGAACCCCTTTTTGTGAACCTGCCTGCATCTGAGCCTTATTTTTGCATTTTGCTAATTGTGGCTGCTTGCATGGGGAAGACAGAAGGGAACTAACAGGTGTTGAGTGCTGATGCATGTGAGCCTCTGTGCTAGGTGCTCAACACTTGATATTTCATTGATTAGCTCTCTGGGATTTGCAGAGTATGTTCTAGTATGCCCATTTTATGGGGAAGGAAGAGGAGACTCTGGGAAATTGTGTAACCAGGCTGCAATAACACAGCTAGTGAGTAGGATCTGAATCTAGGAGTCACTAGACTACATAGCCAATGATATTTTCATTATGTATGTGGCCTTGGGGATCCAAATAGTCCAACCTTGTACCCGAGTCCAGTGCACAAATGCATTATAGCCTAAGTTTGGAAAAACATGAGCCTCCACTCCAGTTCTACTTCACAAAATTTATGTTAGCCTTTTTCTATTAAATGTTTATTACCCATCCATCTTCTTAGACCTTCCCACCAACTCTTAATTTTTAATTACTAATCTTAGCCTCAGTTTACAGCAAACATAGTGCTTCCATCAAATATGTTTGCATGGTTATCAATAAGCATTACCCAAAGAAAACTCCTGATACTTCTATTTAGGTTTGTCTTTTACATTAGGCCATTGATGTTTCCATATTAATGGCTGTACTTACTTTAACAATACTTGTTATCTATAGAGACATATTTAGTTTCTTTAGCCCAACTTTTTTTTTAAGATTTATTTATAAGTCAGAATTCAGAGAGACAGACAGACAGATGGACATATCTTCTATCTGCTGGTTCACTCCTCAAATGGCTGCAACAGTCAGAGCTGGGCCAGACCAAAGCCAGGAGCCAGGAGCTTCTTCCAGGTCTCCCAGGTAGGTGCAGAAGCCCAAGGACTTGAGCTGTCCTCTGCTGCTTTCCCAGGCACATTAGCAGGGAGCTGGATAGAAAATGGAGCAGCCCAGACTCGAACCGGTGCCTTTTTGGCATGCCAGCGCCGCACAGTGGGTTAATGACTGCACCACATCACTGGCCCCTAGCCCAACATTTACAATGATTCTCCCATTACTCCCAACTCAATCCCATCAATTTTTATCTTGAGGAAATGGTTAGCTTTGAAATCTTACATCATAAAAGACATACTTATATGAAATTTTTAATGGTTCAAGGAAAATTCCTATTATGAAAAAACTAGGCATGGATTTCAAAAAACTTTTTTTGCCCCAGTATAAACTCGTACTCATTTGTTTGTTTATTTATTTATTTTTTGACAGGCAGAGTGGACAGTGAGAGAGAGAGAGAAAGGTCTTCCTTTTGCCGTTGGTTCACCCTCCAATGGCTGCCGTGGCAGGCGCATCGTGCTGATCCTAAAGCAGGAGCCAGGTGCTTCTCCTGGTCTCCCATGCGGGTGCAGGGCCCAAGCACTTGGGCCATCCTCCACTGCCTTCCTGGGCTGTAGCAGAGAGCTGGCCTGGAAGAGGGGCAACTGGGACAGAATCCAGCACCCTGACCGGGCCTAGAACCCGGTGTGCCAGCACCGCAGGTGGAGGATTAGCCTATTGAGCCACGGCGCCGGCCACTCCTACTCATTTGTTATCACACATCTGAGCAGGATCTAGGTTGAGGCACTAAGAAGGAAAAAAATGTCAGCTTGAAAAGGGTGCTTGGCAGAGCAGCGTGAGTTCTGCCTCGTGTGAAGAAGCTTGAGGGGAAGAATGGTGGAATCATTGATGCTCTGTGAAAAGTTTATGGGCACAGTGGCCCAAACAATGAATTTATAACTCATTTTGTTTCATTTTTATTTATTTGAAAGACACACACACATGCGCACACACACACAGATCTTCCATCTACTGGTTCACTCCCCAAATGCCCATAGCAGCTGGGGCTGAGCCAGACCAAAGGTAGGAGCCAGGAATTCCTTCTGGGTCTCCCACCAGGATGGCAGAGACCCAAGTACTTGAGCCATCACCTGCTGCCTCCAAAGGTGTACATTCGCAGGAAGCAGACTGGGGACTTGAACCCGGGCACTGCAATACCGAATACGACATCTAAAGTAACGTCTTAACCACTGCACCACAATGCCCGTCCCTGAATAATTCATTTTAAGGGACAAGATAATGTTGAAGATGAAGCCTGTAGCAGAACATCCACATCAGTTCACAAAGGCAGCATCCACCTTGTTCATGCTCTAGTGGAGAGGACCAACAATTGACCAAGGAAACAATAGCCGATGCCACAGACTTCCCGGTTGACCCAGCCTACACAGCTCTGACTGAAAAGTTACAGTGGAGCAAACTCTCTGCTGAATGGGTTTCCAGATTATCTGCAGCAAAGCACAAAGATTACAGCGGACACTTTCAACCCACAAGATCAAGATCGGAAGCATTGCTCTGAAGATCTGTAACGGGTGAAATATGGCTTTACCAGTCTGATCCAGATTTCTAGGCGGGGGAGGGCAAATCATGGTGACAACTTGTTGACAAAGTTGGCCAAGCATTTAGCAAAAAATGGGAAGTCTTTGTCAGAGAGTCCTTCTCCACCAAGACAGTGCTCCTGCTCCTTCCTCTCATCAAACAAGGGCAATGTGATGAGAGTTTTGATGGGAAATCATTAGGCCTCCACCCTACAACCCTGATTGGGCTGACTTCTTTTTGTTCCCAAATCTTTAAAAAAAAATCATTAAAGAACCTCTCTGTCTCTCCCTCTCTCTGTCTCTCCCTCTCTGTCTGTAACTCTACCTCTCAAATAAATAAAATGTTTTTAAAGATCACCTATTTTTCTTTCAGTTAGTAGCATAAAAAAAAGACCATACGGATACAAACATGGCCCTCAGCTCTTGGAGGAACTGAATGGCTGCTGTCTGCTTGAAATGTGATGGCATGCGTCTTGAGAAGTTAAGTTTGTTTTTTATTTCTATCTTTTTTATTCCATTTCCATGAACATCTGAAATGGCTCAGAAGACAACTGCTCTCTGGGCAAATGAACTTTGATAACATCTTTTGTTTTAACACGGGTAATTCCACTTGTAAGTGGTGGTACGTCCAGAGATGTTGCTTAAAGTAAAAGGTAAAATTGTGAGTTATTTTGTTGCATGGCTTGTACATAGTATTGATCTGCTTATTCATTCACTTGGTTGTTTTGTTTTTAAAAAAAGAAACATGGTCTGGAATAGAAGTCAGAAGCATAAAATAAAATTCAGTTAAATAAGCAAACAGCATACTAAGACTTTTCTAATCAGGTCCATTGATCATTAAATGGTTGGCTCATTTGCTGGGAGTGGAGTGTTATTAGGATCCTGGACTAAAGCTCCAAAGAAAAACAGAAACGTACTCCTTTGTGCATGGTGTTCACCCAGCACCCATCTCCAGAACTCTGTGCTGGAGCAGCCAGGCTCACTTGTTGACTCTGACTTCCATTTTCGTGGAATGGAATAAGAAAAGACTCTCTGGGCTGCCAAGAGGGGCTTGTGTCTGGTTTCTCTCGGAAATAGTTGTTTTTTTTTTTTCCCTCACAGGAGTTGAAGTATATGAGAATCACTCCTACCCATGGAGTTCAGATTTGGTAAATGCTGGAATGGAACCCAGGAATCGGCTCCATGACAAATGTTCCCTCTGCCTTACGATCCTGAAGCAAATACCTTGGGTCAAACTTGAAAAACACAAATTAACGCATGTAGCTGGAGAAGTCTGGAGGTTGGATTCTTGAGGTCTAGATCTTGGTTCTTCCACTTTCTCTATGACTTTGAGCAACTATGCCACCGTTCCGTTCCTCTGTGTTCCAAATAAAAAGATCTAATTCATAGGCTGAGCATTAAATCTACTAACCTACTTAAGGCACTTAGAAGAATCATAGCTGATAACACAGAGCTGATACTTAGTTATTAGTAAGAGGAAGAATTGATTGCTCTGGGACTTTGAAAATTCTCAGCCCAGAACAGACCACATATCAGGCCATATAAGGAGTCTCATACCTACTTGGGACTATGACTTTGCCACTACTTGGATGCTTTTGAAGTCTGCTTGTTTTTGCTTAGTCCAAGGTGATCAAGGAGAGAAACAAACATTGTTGCAATTGGCCTGTGGTGAAATGCCTTCCACAGAACTACCTGACAAAGAGACCTTCCTCATAGGCACTATTTGGGCAAATGAAACAGCATGACACTAATTGATACAGAACAAGGTACTAAAGGGTGAATCTTGAAGCAGGGCATCCATTTAATGTAAGGTAAAGAAACGTACTTGTCTCTTTCAAGCAAGTCATTTTACATTTATTTTATATGTAACACCTAGATTTTTCATAGCATTTATTGAAAATGTATCTACAGCCAGCGCCACGGCTCAATAGGCTAATCCTCTGCCTGTGGTGTTGGCACCCTGGGTTCTAGTCCCGGTCGGGGCGCCAGATTCTGTCCCGGTTGCTCCTCTTCCAGTCCAGCTCTCTGCTGTGGCCCGGGAGTGCAGTAGAGGATGGCCCAAGTGCTTGGGCCCTGCACCCGCATGGGAGACCAGGAGAAGCACCTGGCTCCTGGCTTCGGATCAGCGCGGTGCGCCGGCCGCATTGTGCCAGCCACAGTGGCCATTGGGGGGTGAACCAATGGAAAAGGAAGACCTTTCTCTGTGTCTCTCTCTCTCACTGTCCACTCTGCCTGTCAAAAAAAAAAAAAAAAAAAAAAAAAAAAAGAAAGAAAGAAAAGAAAAAGAAAAAAAAGTGTATCTACATATTTCCAGAGCAGAAGTCTTTTAAAAACTATCTTTGAAACAGAGAATTTTTATGTTTAATGCGCTGTGGGACTGATAAGCTTCTTAAAGCATAAGTTAGGAGTAAGATGTCTTTTTTTTTTTCCCTGACAGGAAAGCCAATAATTACATGGCTTTCCACGGAGCAGTAAGAGATCTATAGCAAGTCATTTCATTAAACAATTGCTAAATGCTTACATTGTCTCTTGCTTTATTTAAATAACCAGCATATGGCTATAATCCATCTTGAACACACTGATGCCAAATAATTTTAACATTATTCATGTTCTTTTAATTCTTGCAACAGAAGGAAATTGCTTCTGCTCTTCAGTTTTTCTGAACGTGAAGACAAAGAGCAGGGCCAAGTCCTATGTGTGCCTGTCTGCATTGTACTCCATGGCTCAACTCTATCAAGGAGTTTCAAAGCTCATATATGGGGGCTGCCTTCTTAGCTTCCCCCACAACAGGAGACAGGAACTTGAAAAGCCTGTGCCATTCCTTGTCTTCCTGCCTATTTGCATGGCAGCAGAATCGTGGGATAAATGGGCCATGAACTTGGAATGTTCTGAATTGAAGTGGTTTCCATCTTCTTAGCACTGTCTAGTTCCTACAAGAAAGGGGTGTGGTTCAATGTTTCTGAGAGGCTCTGAAAGTACAGGATAGAGTGCAGAATGCATAAGGGATCTGCCAGTTTTTTGTTTTTTTAATTGCTTAGTTTGAAATGGGGTTTTGTTTCCTGTCTTTTCCTCCTCCATGTTACCAAATAAGCTATTTGCTACATTGGGTTACCAGTAGCTATGCCTCAAATTACATCTCCATAATACAGAAGTTTCATCCAACAGTATAGTCTTCTAAGACTGTAAGCTCTTAAATCTTGTAGTGCAATTTAATCCAGGAAATCTATCCAGTATCTATACAATGGTGCAGGCTGAGGGGGAGAAAGACTACGAGTAGGGTGTATTCTTTCTTTTCAGGGGTCCTTAATCTAGAAGGCAAGAGTCGTACAATTCCTGGACTAGTTCTGATCAAGGAAAGTTTTTGGTAAATGTCATAATAATGGTACTAAGTACAATAGAGGGGCTGGCACTGTGGCGCAGTGGGTTAAAGCCCTGCCTGCAGCGCTGGCATCCCATATGGGCGTCGGTTCTAGTCCCAGCTGTTCCACATCCTTGGGCCCCTGTATCCACGTGGGAAACCCAGAGGAAGCTCCTGGCTCCTGGCTTCAGATCAGCGCAGCTCCGGCCATTGCAGCCATTTGGGGAGTGAACTAGTGGATGGAAGACCTCTCTCTCTCTCCCTCCCTCTCATTGTCTGTAACTCTACCTCTCAAATAAATAAAATCTTTAAGAAAAAAGTACAATAGAAAAAGAATGTATCATTTACTGTTAAATGTTTCCAAATGTTTCTGAATAATCCAAGATGTCTTAATCTCAAAATTATAAAGCTGAAGGATGCTTGGAAAACTCATTTGACCGAGGTGTGGAACCCGAGACCCACAGAGGCAGTGACTGGCCCCTGGTCACACCTGTCACACCTGTCTGTCGCAGCTCTTCCGCAGCTGTGTGCTGCCTGTGATGCTTACTGTGTTTGGAGTTAGGCTCCCAGCACAGGAGACCCAAAGGCAGTGCTCCTTGATGAGGTGTTGATTTTAGCCCAGAAGCTCTACACCACCCTTAATTTTTCTTTACCTAGAAAAATTATTTTATCAAACAGAGATCATAATTAAGGCAGATTTTGCTACAAATATTGCCCAAATATATCTACCTTCACTCGAAGAGCCAGTCACCAAGAAATGGAGAAACGGTGGGGCTGATGATGTATGTGTGGGAGAGAAGGTGGGTAGAAAATTGGTCTTTAGTGAAACACTATTAGACATTTATTAATGTGAGGGGAAATTTGTGGGGAGGAGAGAACACTTGGTTCAGATGAGAAGCAAGGAACATCAATCGCTCTGTTCTGGTCCTATTGATTTGAAATGCCTCCTAGATGTCACAGTGCAGGTGGTGAGCAAGAACAAGGAGCTAGACAGGGCAGGGGGCTTTGGGCCCATTAGACTGGTGCTACTGAAGTCATGGGATGGAGAAAGAGAGTGAGGAGCTGAGGGAAGGGAAGAAAAGAAGGCTATGGCGTAGTTCTGGGTCACTTCACCCTGTAGGAGTTTGTGAGAGAAGAAGGATCCAGCAGGGGAGACTGAGAAAAGGAGCCCTTGAAGCAGGAAGAAAGCCAAGCAGGTGTAGGGGTCACAGCAGGATTTTCTAGCACAATGGAGTGATCACCATGGCCAATAGTCCCACTGTCAAAGTGGCAGTCAGGGGCAGGTATCTAACCTACTGGTTAAGGTGCTGCTCAGGACACCTGCAGCCCATACTGGAGTGCCTGCGATTGAATCCCAGCTCTGCTTTCCATTCTGGCTTCCTGCTAATACACACCTTGGAAGGCGGCCGGTGATAGCTTTAGTAGCTGGGTCCCTGGACCTCTGTGGGAGATATGCATTGAGTTCCTAGTCCTTGGCTCCAGCCTGGCCTAACCCTGGTTATTGTGGGCATTTGGAAAATGAACCAGTGTACGGGAGATCTCTCTCCCTCTGTCTATCTCTGTCTCATTGCTTAGCAAATAATAATAAAAAAGATGTAGGTCAGTTATTAATTATTGTTAATTATGTATTATTTATACATAATTCATTATTTACACTGATCAATATAAAGTAATTTATTACAGTAGTAAATTAATTGATATTAATTAATTTATTATGCATATAACTACTAATTAATGAAAGCCATTTCAGTAGCTCAATAAGAACAAAGATTTATGTGGGTTGGTCAAGTAGAATATTGGAGGCAAAGAAAACAGAGAGCATATTCCTTGAATGTTCTATGAAGGGGACCATGCAATCAGGGTGGTGATTATGGAGGGATTTAGGCTCAAGGTAATTTTTTGAAGATGGATTGATAATAGGTATGCTTATATGGTGTTACAAATAACTGGGGGGGGGGAAGAAAGGTGGGAAAGGGAGAGAGAGAGAGATCTTCTAATATTTGAAAGTCAGAATTGCAAAGAAGAGAGACAGAAAAATATTTTTCATCCACTGGTTCACTCCCCAGGTGACCACAATGGCTTAGGCTGGGCCAGGAGCCAAGAGTTTCTTCCAGGTCTCCCACATGGGTAGTAGTGATCCAAGCACTTGGGCCATCTTCTGCTTCTTTCACCAGACCATTAGCAGGGAGCTGGATAGGAAGTGGAGCAGCCGGGATACGAACTGGTGCCCATATGGAATTCTTGCATTGCAGGTGGCAGCTTTACCTGCTATGCCACAACATTGGCCCAATAAACAAAACTTTTTTTTTAAAGTTCATGAAAAAATAAAATTAAAAGGTAAATTTGTTTTGGTGCAAGAACATTTGAAATCCATGTGTGGCTTTTCCATGTTTTGAGCCCTCTTGTGTTTATAAAATCATTCTAGCTAATAAATAATGATAAAATGATAGTCATAGAATCTCACTATTTTACTACTCCCAATGAATTAATGGTTCTGGACAATGAACATTGATTGCTGCTAGCCTCATAAGTGAGGCTGAATAATGAACTGCAGCATTCCCTAAAGGATTTATGCTGAGTCGAACCAGGCCCCTAGATCTAGCTGTGGAAACACAGAGGATGGAAGATCATATTGAACTGCTCTACGCATGTGCAACTAGCTTCACCCAGACTCTGGGAAACCGAGTCAAGTTGCATGAATTTTCCAGCAGGGAAAATATCAGGGAAAGAAAAACTCAGAGGGAAAAGTCTGTAGATTAGAAGAGACTTAAAGGGGTTGGCACTGTGGCGTAGTGGGTAAAGCTGCAATAGGGTATATATGTGGTCTCCCTAAAAATAAATAGCACTCTCTCTGTTCTGTCCTGTTTCAGACCTATTGAGAAATAGTCCAGGAATCAGACTGACTGATCTCAGCTCTAGGCCTTGCTACTTAGCTGCAAGCTACTCTGAGCATCCTGACATCCCTGCTCCCCACCCCCCCACCAGCACCACGGGGAGGCAGAGCAATGAGCAAAGTGGTGGAAAGGAAGGCCAGTATTGTTGCTCTGGGTGTGTCTGCTCTGCGGGACACCCCAAGCCCTAGAGGTTACTCTGCCATCATCACATGTGCAAGGGGAGGGCAGTTGTGTGGCTCTCTGCAGGCAAGCGGTTGGCTTGGTTTAACTCTGGTTAGGATTTTGCCAGGTAACTACTCAGGTCCAATATTGACCAATTGCAATCTATGGATTTATTTGGATCCAACAATTTGACCATGAAACAGGTGGGGTTTCTGAATATTACAGAATGGCTACTGAATATTACAGAATGATTTTTAAAAAGTGGTAGTGGGGTTGTGTTTATGATATGCAGAGTTCTTGTCTTTAGAGATTCATAAGGAAACTGGTTATGAATGAAATAGTACAATAGCTGCCATTGGCTTCAAACTAATCCAGTAAGAATGAGAGTTGATAAAACAAGACGGTTGATGAATGAATGATTATTGATGCACTTTTTAAGAAAGCAGATGTCCACATGGTCACACATCAAAGCACATGAAGAGAGAGAAGGCTAAGAAAGGCCTCTTGGGTTGAGTTGCTCAGAAGTCACTGGTGACCTTTAGGAAAGGAATTTTATAGAAGAGTGAAGAGTCAATGGGATGGGAGTGGAAGTTATATTTCAAGTTTCTGAGGACGAGAAGTTAGGAAGGACTGGTGCTGTCATGAGAACTTAATGATGGAGAGATGTAGAACTGAGCAATAAGTGGAATAAATAATGAGCACTAGTTTTGCTTTACAAATGTACACAAAATAAGTTCAAATGTAGATTTTTTTACAGTAAAATAATACATTACTACAGAGGTGAACATATAATTAGAGTTGGATATTTAAATACTACAAGTACTGAAGAGAGCAGCAAGATGGCGGAATAGGAAGGGAGCACACTGATAGTCCGGGAAGAGACAGTTTAATAAAAGTGGAAATACTGCAGGTTCAAGGAAGAGTAGGGGAAGAAACAGCAGAGGAAACTCTTCCGGAACTAATGATTCACAGTGGACCTGCGTAGAGACCGTGGGAGCCCACGGTTTGGGACACCAGTGGCAGAATCAACACACCAGCGCTGGAACGAGAGCTGTGTGGAATTACTTCCCTTTTGAATCAAAAAAAGAAAGAAAGAAAGAGAGATTTACCATGCTTAACCTGGGAGTGTCACCTTTGGCACACCCTTAACCCTGAGGAACCAAACAGAACTCTCAGGCCACACCCATCTCAAGCCTCTAAGGCTCCATCAAAAGCAGACAGTCCACTTAATACAGTCATAGTATAACAAGAAAAAACAGCACAGTGAGGGAAGAAGAATCCAATGAATATCTCTACAATGCCAAGCAACAAACGCAAAAACAGAGGAAACAAGAACAAGGAAGACATCATGACACCCCTAAATGAACAAGACACCTCAAGCCAAGATTATGAAGATGATGAGATGGAAGAAATGCAAGATACGGATTTCAAAAAATTTATGATAAAAACAATTAGAAGTTTTCAAAAACAAATGCTAGAGCTACGGAATTCCTTACTGGACAGGATAGAAAATCTCCTTTGAGAAAATGAAATCTTAAGGAGGAATCAAAATGAAACGCAGAAACTAGTAGAACAGGAAAGTGTGATAGTGAAGAGAAATCAAAATGAAATGAAGAACTCAATAGATCAAATGACAAACACATTAGAGAGTCTTAAAAACAGAGTCAGTGAAACAGAAGAGAGAATATCGGACTTAGAAGACAGATCACAGGAAAGTATACAGTCAAACCAAAGAAAAGAAAAGGAAATTAGAAATCTAAAAACTATTGTTGGGAATCTACAGGATACTATTAAAAAACCCAACATTCGAGTTCTAGGAGATCCTGAAGGCATGGAGAGAGAGAAAGGATTAGAAGGCCTTTTTAGTGAGATACTTGCAGAGAACTTCCCGGGTTTGGAGAAGGACAGAGGCATCCTAGTACAGGAAGCTCAAAGAACCCCTAGTAAACATGACCAAAAGAGATCCTCACCACGACACGTTGTAATCAAACTTACCACAGTGAAACATAAAGAAAAGATTCTAAAATGTGCAAGAGAGAAACGTCAGATTAGTCTCAGAGGGTCTCCAATTAGACTCACAGCAGACTTCTCATCAGAAACCCTACAAGCTAGAAGGCAATGGCGAAACATAGCCCAGGTACTAAGAGAGAAAAACTGCCAGCCCAGAATATTATATCCTGCAAAGCTCTCATTTGTGAATGAAGGTGAAATAAAGACCTTTCATAGCAAACAGAAATTGAAAGAATTTGTTGCCACTCGTCCAGCCCTGCAAAAGATGTTTAAAGATGTGTTACACACAGAAACACAGAAACACGGTCATCAATATGAAAGAAGGTAAAGGAAGGAAACCTCACAGCAAAAGATCACAGTAAGCTCAAAGTATATATTAGAAAATATCCTTGGCAAATGGCAGGGCAAAGTTACTAAAAACAAAAAGCAATTCAAATCAATTGGCAATTTACAAAAAGTTAAAGATTTTAAAAGCTATTATTAAAATTGCTATATTGGTCTATTATGTTATGTTTTATGTGTGTACATATTGTATGTCCACATAGGGAAATTTTCTTAAGAGTTATTTTAATTGGCTTGTAGATAAGATTATCCATTATTTTAAGCTGCTAAAATTAATCAAAGATACATCTTAATTCATGTGGCCTGAATCTCTGTGTCATATGTTTTAAACTTGTTGGTAGAAAGAAACTAAAAACAATTTATATGTTTGTGCTTAAGTTTACTGGCTAAACAAACTACACCATGTTAGATATTTAAGAGGTGTTTTCAAATACATGATTCTTAAAATTTATAGAAGGCATTGGACCTTCTGGTAAATGTTTCTTAAGTTGTTATCTAATGGTTGAAACGGTTTGCTAAGTATTCATGTAACATTGCTATTGTCAGCAAGTGATCTAAGACTTGCTCCCTCATTTCTCTATTCTAAGCCCAACTTGTTCTTTCGTTTCTCTATTCTCTTCAAGGTAGGAAACTAATTCTATTATGAAGGAATCTGTAGGATGCACAATTTAATCTTTAGACCTTATAAAAGATATGGCTAACATTTTTCTGTAATAGCATAGCCAAAATAAGAACTTAAATATTAATCTCATAGCTAGATTCACTTCGCCATCAGCAAAGTATACAGTAAGTAGAAAAAACCTCCCTTTCAGACCAAAGGGAAAGAAAATTTTCAAGTGAGAATATAATTTTCCTCATGGGCATTGTCTACCTTAGAAAAACTACTACAGAACATGCCTGTGACTATAGACTTGTAGTTCAGGCCACCGAAGATTAGAGATGGGACTTGGGCACTCCCTTAACTTGTATCCTCTGGTCTGCTTTAACACAAACCAGGAGGAAAAGAAAGCTAGGCATCAGAAGCAATGGGTGGCAGGCCTATTAATGGCTGATCTGTACAGTGATCTGCCCTCAAGGAGACCCAACAGGCCAGTCCACTGCAGTGGCTTTCAATGTGGTAAGCCTGGGCTTCAGCAGAAGTCAGCTAGTGAAGAGCTCTGGCAGCTCTGCCAAGAGTCAGATCACTGGAAATGGACCTGCCCTGGAGTCGAAGGATGCCCAGGTCAGAGCCACAGATCTTATTGGCTCTAATCTGAAAAGCCCTTCACTCAGCCCAGCTTCCAAAGTGACCACTGCAGCTGAGGGTATGGCCAAGTAGGGTCAGCAACACTGCAGGCAGAACTGTAAATTTCTTGTTAGAGATTCCCGCTGCCTTTACCTGGCCAGCTCTCCTCCCAGGCCAGCCAAGTAATGAAAGTCAACAGAGTGCCTTCCCCTAGGAAGTTCACACCTCCCTTAGGATGTACCCCATATGAAGAGATAGATAGGTCTGGGCCTCTTAACTTACAAGGCCTAAAGCCCACCAGATTATTATCAAGCCCCTTCTGTCAGGTTCTATTTGCCTCTCAGTCAGAAAAATTACTTGTAGCTTAGACAGAACCTTTCTTAGCTCCTCTAATAATGACTCTGTCCTTTGTTCTAGACCCTGTCTAGCACACTTGGGCCTCGTTCCTTTGTAATCATAACCTCTACTCTACCACCAATGGCTCTACTCCCAACCTGTGTGTACTGATGGTCCTCTTCCCCACTTAATGCTATATAATTGTTCAGAATTTCTCTACAGAAAAACCCCTCTTCCTACAAAAGATGAGGGACTTTTCTCCCAGTCTTGGCTGGAATCAGCTTTAAGCCACATCCATCAAACTGTCCCCACAAGGGTCCAGAGATCCCCCCCCCGCCCATTTCCTCTCCTCTATGAAATCCTCTCATTACCTGGTTAATGCCACTCTTAGGATCATTGGTTACTATTCTCACCCTGTCTTTTATACTACAGTGTCTAAGTGTTTACAGCAGGTTATAATGGAACAAACAAAGGCCTTCAACAACCAGGTGGTCAACCAAATGCTGCTACAAGGATATACTCGGCTCCCCACCCAGGAGACAGCGGCCTGAGACATCGCCCCATGCCAGCGAAGAGTACCTCGTTGCCCCATGTCAGCAGGAAGTAGCTCTAAAGACAGATCATCATCCCTCTACCCCTCCTGGACTTTTGGGACTAATGTAACCCCATACAACTCCTGCTTTATAAAAAATATAAGGGGGGAATGTTAGGAAACTGGGGCAGTTTTAGCTAGGTGGCTGCATGGCCCAGCTACCTGAGCCAGGCTCCACCCCCCATCCTAATGTGATTCACTGCTCCTGCTTCCCTGCCCACCCTCAGGCAAAGTTTTAAAAGGGCCTGTTCCTGAACTCTTGCTCTCTCAGCTCTCTTGGTTCTTCTCTCTTGGCCCTTCTCTCCTGTGCTCTCTTGGCCTCTCTTGGCTCCTCTTGTCTCTCTTCTCTCTCCTCTCTCCTCTCTGCTCTCTCCTCTCTCTTAGCTCCTCTCCTCTCTGTTTCTCTCTTACACTCTCTTTCTCTCTCTTTCCCTTCGCTGCCCCTTCACTCCGGTCTGTTGGGTATTCCCCAATAAACCCTTTCCCTTAAAATAAAAAAAAAAAGAGGGAGTGCCTTTCTCTGAAGGGAGGAGAGAACTTCCACTTTGACTATGACCTTGTCTAAATATGATCAGAGTCGGTGAACTTGGAAGGCCTCCATAGCCTTGGCAACTCATGACGGGAGCCTAGGGTGGTTACTGGTGCCATAAACTGGAGTGTCAATTTGTTGGGTCAACAACAGGAGTCACTGTGTACTTGCTCCTCATGTGGGATCTCTGTCCTTAATGTGCTATACATTGTGATTTAATGCTATAACTAGTACTCAAACAGTATGTTTCACTTTGTGTTTCTGTGTGGGTGCAAACTGTTGAAATCTTTACTTAATATATACTAAATTGATCTTCTGTATATAAAGAGAATTGAAAATGAATCTTGATGTGAATGGAAGGGGAGAGGGAGTGGGAAAGGGGAGGGTTGTGGGTGGGAGGGAAGTTATCGGGGCGGGGGGAGCCATTGTAATCCATAAGCTGTACTTTGGAAATTTATATTCATTAAATAAAAGTTTAAAGATAAAAAAAAAAACAGCACTCTGGCCTCAGAATCAGCCCTTAAGGCATTCAGATCTGGCTGAAGAGCCCATGAGAGTATTTTAGGCATGGAAAGCCAAGACACTCTGGAAAAAAAAAAAAAAAAAAACTAAATGAAAGCTCTCTGGGATCATGGGCCATAAAAGAAGGAGGTGCCTTTCTCTGAAGGGAGGAGAGAACTTCCACTTTGACTATGACCTTGTTTAAATAAGATCAGAGTTGGGAAACTCAAAAGGCTTCCATAGCTTTGGCAACTCATGACAAGAGACTAGGGTGGCCGGTGCCATGGCTTAACAGGCTAATCCTCTGCCTTGTGGCCCCGGCACACCAGGTTCTAGTCCCAGTTGGGGCACCGGATTCTATCCTGGTTGCCCCTCTTCCAGGCCAGCTCTCTGCTATGGCCCGGGAGTGCAGTGGAGGATGGCCCAAGTCCTTGGGCCTGCACCCTCATGGGAGACCAGGAGAAGCACCTGGCTCCTGGCTTCGGATCAGCGTGATGAGCCGGCCGCAGCGGCCATTGGAGGGTGAACCAACGGCAAAAAGGAAGACCTTTCTCTCTGTCTCTCTCTCTCACTATCCACTCTGCCTGTAAAAAAAAAAAAAAAAAAAAAAGAGAGAGAGAGAGAGAGAGAGACTAGGGTGATTACTGACGCCATAAACAAGAGTATCAATTGTTAAATCAACAACAGGAGTCACTGTGTACTTACTCCCCATGTAGGATCTCTGCCCTTAATGTGTTGTACAATGAGAATTAATGCTATAACTAGTACTCAAACAGCACTTTACACTTTGTGTTTCTATGTGGGTGCAAACTGTTGAAATCTTTCCTTAGTATATACTAAATTGATCTTCTGTATATAAAGAGAATTGAAAATGAATCTTGATGTGAATGAGATGGGAGAGGGAGTGGGAGATGGGAGGGTTGCGGGTGGGAGGGAAGTAATAGGGTGGGGAAAGCCACTCTAATCCAAAAGCTGTACTTCGGAAATTTATATTTATTAAATGAAAGTTAAAAAAAAATACTACAAGTACTTCTGGGCTCGCTTCTGTTTCCTGGCTTCTTGCCAGGGGTGGGGCTTGCTGTAGCCCTGGGCCTCCAGGGCACGTGGCCTTTGGGCCACCTGCCCTAGGCTTCCTGGCCTAAATGCTCCTCCACGTGGCTGGTTCCTGGTGCTCGGTATGAACCCAGATTTACCCCTCTCTTAGATAAAACTCTCACTCTCCTATGCATCTTTCGCACTAAATAAAGCTTCAAATGTGAACAAAAAAGGACTTCTGACTTTTCTAGGATTTTTGCGATCATTGCTCATACCAGATTTTAAAAAAAAGAAAAACTTTTGATTTTGGCATAATTTTCATACTTATAAAAAGTTGCAAAACTATGCAACAAATATTTTCAAGATCTCTACCAAGGTTACCAAGAGTTTATATCTTACTCAGGAATAGTAAAATGATTAAATTCAACAAATTAACATTAATATAGTAGTATTCATATGTATCATTTCCTCCTCCTCCTTTGATTTATTTTGTTTATTTCAGACAGAGTTATAGACAGAGAGAGGGAGAGAGAGAAAGAGAGATCTTCCATCCACTCCTCTGATGGCTACAATAGCCATGGCTTGGCCAGGCCAGAGCCAGGAACTTCTTCCAGGTCTTCTACGTGGGTGCAGGGGCCCAAGTACTTGGGCCATCTTCCACTGCTTTCCCAGGCATATTAGCAGGGAGCTGAATTGGAAGTGGAGCAGCTGGGACTCCTATGGGGTGACTGGCTACACCACAATGCTGGCTCCCGCATGCCCCATTTTCACTACAGATCCTCTAATGTGACTCTACCCTATCATTTAGATTATATGCATGTAAAAATTTTAAAAACAAAAACGTGCTCCATAATAAAAATCAATTATTATAAGTACCTTACTAGACCCTCACTTACATTTAAGCTGCGTATGTTCTAACAAAGTTACATACAACATTCTATTGTGATTTACAGTATTTCTACATTTAAATTGCTTAAAAATGAACTACTGCTCAGACATAATATTACAAAAGGGTGAAAAATGGATGAAAGTGACAGTAAGTCAATAATTAATCTAGTACAATGTGCAATAAAAAATTGCCCAGTTCAATTTAAATTTTCAGGGCATTTGACATTAGATTATTTCAAGTATGGGCTATTAAGAAGCACATATCAGTACAAATTTACCCGTTCTTCTGGCAACATGTTGTGTTTAATTTAATTGCTTTTCATTTTTCATTGTTTGTATAATAAGGTGTCTCTTCTTGGAAAGGAATGATTTTAAAAATCGAGAAGTAAGATCCAGAGTAAAAAAAAATTTCTATTTAAGGATGTTTATATTTTGTAAGGTCTGGCTTTAAGTTTTCAGGTGACTTAGAGACCCTTAGGGATATGTTGTGTCGTAGGGGCACTTGGTGACAAAGAAGCTTGGGACACTTGGCAGTTAAAAGGGGCTAGAGATTTTGTAAAATGAAAGGAGGCAAAGATACAAGCTAAATGGAAAGGAGGGGAAAAAAAAGACAGACATTTCAAGGAGGAAAACTGAATATCTATTGAGATCAAATTCTTATTTTGTTCTGCATTTGGGACTCAAAAGGAAAGAATACAGAATCTCACTTTGATTTGTAATATGTGGTATATGTCTGTGAGCTGGTGGTGTCAAGAGTTGAGGCTGTGACAGACCAAGGTTTAGTCCCAGTGCCACCACTCACAGTCTGTGTAACTCTAAACACACTTCTGGACCTTCCTGGGGCTCATATAAAACAGCCATGTGTGTCTTACCAAACTGGATAACACGCGTAAATCATGGAGCACAGTGAACAGACCATAATAACCCTTCTCTTAAGCATGAGCTATGACCATTATCTGGGACCAAACAATTGGGCAGTCATTTAATTATACATTTAATATCAGTCTGAAACCATTAGAATGAAAGTGTTGCCAATGAAAATGATCAATAGCTTTGTGGCTTTACCAGAACATGGAAGTAGCTCCATTTACATACATAGATGAATTTGAGATTTTAAAAGCTCCCTGCCTGGGGCGTTTTCAAGGATCCTGCCTCTCATACATCATAATTAACTCCGATGTAGCCACTGAGTTGGAGCTGTGGGTTCATTAGTGCCTGGCAAGCTGACATTTAAAACACGTGTGTGCAGCTGACCTGGGGGTAGGTGGGGTGCTGGGTGGAGGCAGAGCGGGACTGTTGAGAAAATGGTGGCAGTTTTTCTCGCGCAAAGTTTGACCGCGTGAAGTTTGGATGAATGTGGGTTGATTTAAAATGCCTGCTAGTATCATTTAGCTGCTTCTTTAAAAGGCTCTTGAAGACTTCGCGCTGTAACTTTCCAGCCTTTGAAGGCAAACGGTTGCTTTGGGGAGCACTGTGAGTAATGCCCTCCTGTAGCCTGGGCCGTAAGTCACCAGCTAGTGCCCTCGTGGCCTGGAAGAGGCCATATATCTCAGAGTGTGCCCAGGGGATGCACACTAATGCTAAAGGATCCGATTCAGCCACCAAGAGCATATTTAGAGCTTAAAGTGAAAATCCTAGTGGAAATCCATGCTTTAAATAAACTTCTGGAGGATACACTTCCAATCAGCTAACCAACAGCCCCTGAAGTGTAGCTGCCACTTATGCACAGAAGAGAACAAATTATTCCAACTTTTATTTTTTTAAGATTTAGTTAAAAATACATAGAATAGAGATTTGCTTGAAAGGCAGAGTGACAGAGGGGAGATAGAGAGAGAGAGACCTATTGATCGACTGATCAACTGATTTTTTTTTTTGACAGGCAGAGTGGACAGTGAGAGAGAGACAGAGAGAAAGGTCTTCCTTTTTTTGCCGTTGGTTCACCCTCCAATGGCCGCCGCGGTAGGCGCGCTGCAGCCGGCGCACCGCGCTGTTCCGATGGCAGGAGCCAGGTGCTTCTCCTGGTCTCCCATGGGGTGCAGGGCCCAAGCACTTGGGCCATCCTCCACTGCACTCCCTAGCCACAGCAGAGAGCTGGCTTGGAAGAGGGGCAATCAGGACAGGATCGGTGCCCCGACCGGGACTAGAACCCGGTGTGCTGGCGCCGCAAGGTGGAGGATTAGCCTAGTGAGCCGCGGCGCCGGCCTCAACTGATCTTTTATCCACTGGTTCACTCCCCATTGGCTACAACAGCCAGGTCTGGGCCATGTTGAAGCCAGGAGCCTGGGACTCCATCTGGGTCTCTCATGTGGGTGGCGAGGGCCCAGGCACTTGGACCATCTTCTGTTGCTTTTCCAGGCACATCACCAGGGCGCTGGGTCAGAAGCAAAACAGCTGGGACTCAAACTGGGGCTCTGATGTAGGATGCCAGCAGCAGCTTAACCCACTGTGCCACAAAAGACTGGACGCTAGAATTAGTCCAATTTTCCCTTTTCAGTAAATCATTAGTATCTGCTTTGGCAACGATAGCAGCTGAGTCCTAGTAGGATGGATTGGTTTTGCTTTGTTGCAGTTGGCCGTGTCACAGCTGTTTTATTATACTTCTGCTCTTTTCCAAGAGTTGCCAAATGTCGTTAGTTTAGCAGGATATTTCCTTGGCCAGTGTTTTTGTTTGTTTGTTTGAAATATTTATTTATTTATTTCAAAGAATTACTTAAGGAGAGAGAAAGAGAGATCTTCTATCCATTGGTTCACTTTCCAGATGCCTACAATGGCTGGGTCTGGGCTAGGTAGAAGCCAGGAGTGTCTTCCAGGTCTCCCATGTGGGTGTCATGGGTCCAAGCACTTGGGCCATCTTTCATTGCTCTTCCCAGGCCATTAGCAGGGAACTTGATAAGAAGGGGGAGCAGCTGGGACTCAAGCGGGCACCCCCTTTGGGATGCCGGAGCAGCAGGTGCTGGCTTTATCCATCACGCCACAGCACTGGCCCTGTTGGCTAGTGTTTAATTGCTCTCATGTTCTCTGGAAATTTCTGAAGCAAGAAGCGATGAGACTAGTGGTTGCGGTCAGAGGAAATGCTTCTTGAGACCTGCAGTGTGCTTTCTGAGTGGGGTACTGTTGTGTGGAAGGCAAGGCCAGCCCTTGGGGTACTGTAGTTGGATTCATCTGCCTAGTACTAAGGACAATTTCCACTTTTCATCATAGAAAGGAAGCAGAAAGAGAGAAGGGGGCCAAAGCAGAGAGAAGGTGTCAAAAACACAGAAATGAGTAAGCAATATATATTCTCCAACCTCTGACCGAAGCACCAGCAAGTTCCTAAAGAGGGATTTTTAGTGGGCTGTGACAATTATTCCCTCTTGTCCTAATTTATTTTTCTCTATTTAAGAAAATTGATAGTCATCGTGTATATTTATGGGACACAGTGACATTTCAATACAAGTGCAGAATTTGTGATGAACAGATCAGGGTTCCCACCCTATTTCCTGTCTCTTCTGAAGTTTTCTGATGGTGGTGGAAAGGGGGAGGGGAGGAGGAGGAGAGGGAGAGGTTAGAAGCTTCATTCCCTCATTAAAAAGAGGAAATGCTAGGTTTGTTTTTCATTTTAGATTTTATTTTATTTATTTGAAAGAGTTACAGGGAGGGAGGGGGAGAGAGAGAGAGTGAGTCAGTCTTCCACGCACTGGTTCACTCTCCAGATGGCTGCAAGGGCTGGAGCTGGGCCAATCCGAAGCCAGGAGCCAGGAGCTTCTTCCAGGTCTCCCACGTGGGTGCAGAGGCCCAAGTACTTGGGCCATCCTCCACTGCTTTTCCCAGATGTATAGCAGGGAGCTGGATCAGAAGTGGAACAGCCAGGACTGGAACCAGCACTCATATGGGATGCTGGTGCTGCAGATCTGGACTTTAACCCGCTGCACCACAGCACCGGCCCTGAAATGCTGGCTTTTAAATTCAGTCTTTCTACCATATATACTTGGTTATTACTTTAGGGGAGAGACAAATGCAGGAGACAGCTTCTTGACTTTTAATTTCCAATAGTTCAATGGTTTCTTGGTGTTGAAGACCAAGAATATAAATGAGAGAAGTTCAGGTTTTTGAAAGAGAAGAACTATACTGAATTCCAAAAGGCTAAGAGACTGGAGGATTTAGAATACAATGTTCATACAGTAGACATTAGATTTGGAAGGGTAGCATGAAGTGACAGCAAATTCTCCTAAAAGCTGGGAGGTAGAAGCTGATAGGGTTCGAGGAAAAGGGGTGCACCCTCCCCCACCCCTACCACGGTCTAGCAACAATAATACTACTCCCAGTGCCGCGGCTCACTAGGCTAATCCTCTTCCTCTGGCACCGGTACCTGCAGTTCTAGTCCCGGTTGGGGTGCTGGATTCTGTCCCAGTTGCTCCTCTTCCAGTCCAGCTCTCTGCTGTGGCCTGGGAAAGCAGTGGAGGATGGCCCAAGTGCTTGGGCCCTGCACCCCATGGGAGACCAGGAGGAAGCACCTGGCTCCTGGCTTTGGATTGACTCAACGCGCTGGCCATAGGGGCCATTTTGGGGGGTGAACCAACGGAAAAGGAAGACCTTTCTCTCTGTCTCTCTCTCTAACTCTGCCTGTCCAAAAAAAAAAAAAAAAAAAAAACAAAAAACAAAAAACAAAAAACAAAACTACTCAACACACGTGGTGCTTTCTGTGTTCCAAGCATCATTCTAAGTGCAAGTATTTTAATCCGTTTGTTCTTCTCCACAATCTTATGAGGTAGATACCGTTTTGCAGATGAGAAAACTGAGACATGGAGGAGTCAAGTGATTGGTTTAAAATCACTAAGGAGGGGCCGGCACTGTGGTGCAGTGGGTTAACGCCCTGACCTGCAGTGCTGGCATCCCATATGGGCGCCAGTTCGAGACCTGGCTGCTCCTCTTCTGAAACAGCTCTCTGCTATGGCCTGGGAAAGCAGTAGAAGATGGCCCAAGTCTTTGGGCCCCTGCACCTGTGTGGGAGACCTGGAGGAAGCTCCTGGCTCCTAGCTTCAGATCAGCGCAGCTCCGGCCATTGCGGCCAGTTGGGGAGTGAACCATCAGATGGAAGACCTCTCTCTCTCTGTCTCTCTGCTTCTCCTCTCTCTGTGTAACTCTGACTTTCAAATAAATAAATGAATCTTTAAAAAAATCACTAAGGAAGTGACAGAGCCAGGGTTTGCATAGGGCAGATTGATTCTAGAGATCTTGTTTTGCAGTAATCAAGCCCTGGATGAGGACCAGAGAGAGCTCAGGTTGACTTGGAGAATTACAAGGATAGGGCATACCTGTCCCTTGTTTGTGGATGAAACCTGAGGGTACAGCCAACCTCTTGGGCCCATGAATGCCACAGCAAAGCAGAGAGGGCAACCAGGCAGGTTTCAGAGAGAAGGGATCTGGCAATTCTGAGTCTCCTGCAGCTCAGGGGAGAGCCCACAGGAATTTCCAGTGTCCATGATGGAGTGGTGGATGTGGCTGAGAGGTGCCGTGATGAGGAGTCACTGTTGGAGAGAAGAAAGGAAGGCCAAGGTGGGCCTGTATACACAGGCAGGTGTCTTAGTCTGTTGTCTGTTGGTGTAACTGAGTCTCACAGATGGAGTAATTTATAAGGACAGGGGGTTTATTTAGCTCATGGTTCTGGAGGTGGGGAAACCCTACAGCAGGCCACCAGCAACTGGTGAGGGTCCTCTGGCTGCTTGATGACATAGGAGGGCACCACCAGGTGAGACGGAGCACGTGTGCTAGCTCAGCACTCTCTTCTTCTAAACCCATGGGTGGCATCACGTGGTCCCCGTCTGAGGACCTCATCTGACCCTAATTTCCTCCCAAAGGGCCTACCTTCACTGCCGCTGTGTTTGCAACACAGGAATTCTGAGGGCCATACCCCTAAACAACACAACAGCAAGGGCTGCTGGGGAGAGAGAGCTAATGACCGAGACAAGCGGTGGAGCTCTCAAGGGATGCCTGGCAAGAAGCTGCCTCTCTTCAGGACACCACAGGACCTGCAAACCCACAGCACTTGGATGCCAACCCAGGAAGATGGAAGGAGAAGCGTGAAACCCTGAATTTGTTTAATTTCATCCCTTAAATGACTGAAGAATCACTGATTTTAATTAATGTAAATTGGAGAGATTAACTTTCCTGCTATAGAGAAGACTAAAAGCTTGAGATAGGAATTAAGTTCAATTATAGAAAAAAGTCAAGGTTATATTTTTGTGTCCCTGATTAATGGCTTGTAAAAGCTGTATTTGAGACATAATTGTGCTGACATAATCTAAATTCAACACAAGAAGCCACCATATGAACTTTCTGTTGTGTTCCCAAATAGAAAGTTCCTGGGATCAGGCCTGCGGAGATGAGATGGACTCCCAGTCCCTTGCCTCACATTTCTAAGCGCAGACACAACTCACTGAAAAGCAATTTCCACTCAATTGCATTTACTTTTCCATGGGGCAGAGCATTTAAGGGACATGAAGGACATTTTGGTGCCAATGTTGTATTGGTTACTTATACTGAATTATTTCTGGATTAGTAACACTCTGGTCCATACTGCAGCACTAAAAGCTCTTTATGTGCTGTCCATGGATGAGGCTAATGTGTCACCTTTTAGACCCTGCATTCCCCAGGCTGCCTTGCCAATCTGTGTGCTGTTCCCAAGTGCTCCATTTTACACTTGGTCCCCCGACAGAGTCGGGAAACCAAACGAATAGGCACACGTGCACGCAAAGAGGTACTTGGTTAGTTATGCATCGTGGGAACTAGATGTGCACCATTTCCTTTTTTCCGTTTCTTGCATGAAGTTTTAAATAAAGATTTGGTCAGAGAAACATTTTCTGATGCAAGAGGGCTTCTGTTTTCTGAATAGAGGTAAAGAAAATACCTCAAAAAGAATTTACTGTCCTTAAGAAGAAGTTTAAATGGCCAAAGTGGGTCTGAGGTTGGCTCCTGAGCAAGAACCACCAGATTTGCATTGCTCCTGCAGTCATTTAATATTTACACATAATCGTTAATGCAAAAAGCTCTGCTTTGGACTTAAGTGCGTATAATTGTTAGTTTTGTTGCTAGTAAGGAGCATGTTTGAAGTCTTTTCTATCAGAATGCTCTTCATTGCACTATGATGCATGGTTTTTTGCTAAATCAACCTGTGACTGGGAGCAAGGGAGGCTCCAAGTTGTTCTGTGAATCAATGCATCAATTTCTTCCTTGGTGTGAAAATGGAGGCATATCTACCACAGACACACATCACAGAGATGTGAGGGCAATTTGTGAGTTATTACCTGAAAAGGACCTTAAGTAGCTTAGGAGAAAAGAATCATACAATGAAGACCAGCATTCCCTTCACATTGCCAACAAGGAGACATTTCACCACGTAACGGGTCTCCCCAGGAGCACTCACTGAGACAAGAAATGATGATTTAGGCCGGCGCCGCGGCTCACTAGGCTAATCCTCTGCCTTGTGGCGCCGGCACACCAGGTTCAAGTCCCGGTCGGGGCACCGATCCTGTCCCTGTTGCCCCTCTTCCAGGCCAGCTCTCTGCTGTGGCCAGGGAGTGCAGTGGAGGATGGCCCAAGTGCTTGGGCCCTGCACCCCATGGGAGACCAGGATAGACACCTGGCTCCTGCCATCGGAACAGCGTGGTGTGCCGGCCGCAGCGTGCCTACCGCGGCGGCCATTGGAGGGTGAACCAACGGCAAAGGAAGACCTTTCTCTCTCTGTCTCCCTCTACTGTCCACTCTGCCTGTCAAAAAAAAAAAAAAGAAAAAAGAAAAAAAAAGAAATGATGATTTACAAGTCTCTGAATGCAGCTCACATTGCCCAGTGTCTGCTCTTCCCCACACGTGGAGCCGCAGGCCCCAGGAGGTGCAGATCCCCAGCCTGTGACATAATCTCATGCAGCAAGTGGCATTCAAGGACTGCCTTGTAGAGGAAGTAGCCCAAGCAACTGCAAGATGCTTTGCAAATAGAAAGTGCTACACGTAAATGACGACTAATACCTAAGCACGTGTCTTTTGGCTGTACAGATACAGGCATTTGTCTAGTCAACCCTTTATTTGCAGGAAATGAGTATGTCGGCTGAACTAAAGCTGTCTACAGCTTTTAAGACGACAGCTGTGAGAAGCTTCAAAACATATGCTGCTCCACATTTTGGCTCCTTGACGCTGCCAGACTGAGGATTCAAAACAAGTCTCAAGTAATTTCCATGGCATTGCATATTTTGAAACCTTCTTCGTGAAGGACACAATCAATTACTCTAAGCCACCTCTATGATGTGTCTGCCATGCAAATCCTTCCTGCTGAAAGAACAGCGTGTCCAATGGAAGAACTTCTGCTATCTGGGGGACATTGCAGTCCAACACCAGCAACAGCACTCAGCACGGTGGGACTGGCAGATAGGGGCTCATCTCCCACCCACTTGTGGTGTTAGAAGCACAATAGATTTTTTCTCTGTTAGGCTTTTTTTCAAGTTAGAAGCACCCATTGTTTCTGTTCTGCATTACTAGTCAATGCCTGTAGTTTAGGACTGCCCAGTAAGACCCAGAGAGCAGGCTGCTGTTGTTAAAGAACAGGCACAAGCAGGTGTTTTGTCTCTTGTGCTTTTGCCACATTCCTTTCTAGTCCTGCTTGATGCCATGAGGAAGAGCCCTTTGTTTCCCAGGGTTCTGTTGGGAGCGCACCTGGTGTGTCCGACACATCACCCTCAAGGTTCCAGGAGAGTTGTCTTTCTGGTTATGTCTTGGATGGGGGCTTCTTGTGCTCCTCCTTTGCACGGACCTCCTTTGTCCGTGGAGCTAGAGGTGTTCCTTAGGGATGTGGCTTGAACTTTCTGGATTCCCCCGGGGCGTGTGAAGCAGCAGCATCCTTCCATGGACGGGGTCTTATGAGTCAAGCAGGCCAGGAGATAGTCACTCTGTCTAGCACCCTGTCGTTTGTTCCGTTAAATGTTCTATACTTAATACTCACTTTAAGCATCAGGATTGATCTGCGGGATGCAGGTCTGTGACTGAACCAAATGAGCCAAGTGTGGGACTTGGACTAATTGGCTAAACAGAGTAATGTTTCTACTAGTTTGAGGTTTTAGGCAGCGCTCTTTTTGACGTTATCTTGGATTTGGGAATAGATTTGTAAACATTCATTCAGAAACGTATATAAAACCTGTTAAAAGGATATCAAATGGCAGGTAAAGGCCCAGTGTAAGTGGCGTTGAATGTTAATATGACCAGTGGGCTTGCAGACAACGCTTGACGTGGAGCAGAAACATGAGATTGCATCCTGCTGTTTCATTGTCAGGGTCCAAATAGTTTTTCTGCAATTTTTAGGGTCTCAAGATTTCTTGCAGGATAATTTTTTCCTTCCTTATTGTTCCCTATAGTAGTTTGGGTTATGGACAGAGATGGATGGGATGGATAGGGAGTCAGAATAAGATAAGGGCTTTTTTCCTCTCTTTTCTTTTTTTTTTCATTTTTTCATTTTTATTTTTGACAGGCAGAGTGGACAGTGAGAGAGAGAGAGACAGAGAGAAAGGTCTTCCTTTTCCGTTGGTTCACCCCCCCAAAATGGCCGCTGCGGCAGGCGCACCGCGCTGATCTGAAGCCAGGAGCCAGGTGCTTCTCCTGGTCTCCCATGGGGTGCAGGGCCCAAGGACTTGGGCCATCCTCCACTGCACTCCTGGGCCACAGCAGAGCTGGACTGGAAGAGGAGCAACCGGGACAGAATCCGGCGCCCCGACCGGGACTAGAACCTGGTGTGCCGGTGCCGCAGGCGGAGGATTAGCTTATTGAGCCGCGGCGCCGGCCCTGCTTTTCTTTTGTGTTTAAATTGTCACATTTTAAAAATTTCTTCCCATTAAAAAAAAAAGCAGTGAAATTCCCTTAGGTGACACAGGGACAATATTATCTTCTCTTACTTATGTGATGGTCTCTCCATTTGCAGGTTTTGTTCAATGAAAAGTTGACATTTCCATACTCAGTGATATTTCCTCCTACTTCCTGCCATGGAACTGGAAAAAGGTGTGCGTTTACAAGTCATCTCATGTGCGAGATGGCATGAAAGGATATTGTATCCAAGACTGCTACCCGTTTCAGGTTAGTATTCATGTTTTCCTAAATTTGCGAGAAGCTAAAAGAGGCAACATTTATGTTTGAAAACCCCAAGAAATAAAACATTTAAACGTGAAAAAAAGTGATTCATAACCATTTCAGTTCTGGGAAGCTGCAAATAGCTGCTTCAAGCTTTAGAGCACAAGATTTGAACTAATTAGGTCCCGTGGTGAGTCTGTCCCCAGTGCTCTCTCTGTCTTTGGAAAAAGCTGCGAAGCCAGGGTGTGTGGCAGGCTCAGCTCCTTGTCACAAAGCTCTCTTTGGATGCCAGAGTCAGACAAAGGTGAGTTAGTGTTTGTGCCTAATTTCGTCATCATCGTCTCATTATACAGACAGTGAGCTTTATCAACTTGTTCCCCTGCTTCAGCCCAAGCGCTAGCTTCGGGCTTTTGTGTCATGGATGAGAAGGTTTTTTGTGGAGATCACAAGTGCATCTCTTCCATTTCTGTAGGAGAGCTGTGGTGTGGGTCAGGACTCTAAGACGCAGACACAGCGATTAGCGAGAAGAGTGACGTTGGTGATGTAACCAAGGGGTCCCAGGCCACTTCTCATTTGGAAACCAGCTCTCAGAGTCATCTGTGTCATCTTTGCGTTTGTGTTGCCCTTAGGGAGGTTTGCGCATGCCTGCGTGCTGGCCTGACAGCTCTGGCCACTGTGCCTCCCTCTTGGATCTCCTCTATGCCAACTCCCACGTGGATGTGGCACTCAGGGGCCCTTTGCTGCTGTCACACGTTGCACACACATCCCAGCACCACCTCTAGGAGGACTCCACATATTTCTGGTGCTTCCAGGGCCCAGTGGGGTGGGGGGAGGGCCCCTGCTGTCTGAGCTGTGTCTCCAGGGCTGCAGGGCGGCTGCGAAGGCCTGGAGTATCACCAGACCTCTCCCGGACTCTTCCACTTGTTTCCCACCTTTCCTTCCTTGTAGCAGGGAAGGGTGGGGGGGGGGGAGGAAAAGGCATCTTGCCTTCTGCTCCTTCCTCTTCTTCTTCCTCCTCCCCTCCCACCCCTCCACCACTGTTAGAAGACACAAATGCCCTGCTTGGTGTGTGCGAGAGGATGGGCACAGGTACTGGGGCTGGAGACTGTCCCTAAGAAAGGGTTTGGCTGCTCTCAGCCTGTGAGGCTCTGTGCAGCCCGAGGAAGCGCTGTCAAAGTGATTGGGCGCACGGATGGAGAGAGTTGTTGGATCCCACCATTCTCCTCCGTCTCTCACTGCCTCTCCTTATCGCAGGCTTGCAGGCTCTCTTGGCTGGGATCCTCTTATGTTTTGAAAACTGAAGAAAACCAGAGAAAAATCTTCTTACTAGGCCTGAAATTGAGGGTCTGTGTCTCATCTGCTTGGGCCTGGGTTTGGAATGAGGGGTGTGTGTGTGTGTGTGTGTGTCCCTCACACAGCAGCCCAGCAGACAGCTGTGGGATGTGGGCTTTTGCAAACACAGAGTAGGCACTCGCTTTGTGGCTCCCTGGCAGCACCGGCCTCTTAATGTGACAGTATCCCAGGTGCCATGATGAGCTCCGGCAGGTATAAATAATATTTCAGAGTGTGTGCTGAAACCGCTTAAATGAAGACTTCGCCAGCATCCTACCAATGCTCATTTACAGAAAGTCAATAGGCTAATTATTCTTAGCTATTTATAGGAAGAAGTCTCCCAAGGACAGACAGCTACTTGACAGCGTGTTGTTGGATTATTGCATTTACTTACTGGTAAGAAAACAAAGTTAAAAAAAATAGCATAGAATTTTAATTGCTCTTGCCTCAGCAAGAGAACTGCGTGGCTGGAATAAACAACCATGTCGTGACAGTGATAGGAAGTTCGAGTCGCTGAAGCCCTTTGCAATGCACAGTTTGTTTAATCTTTACAACAGCACTGTGTGACGGGGAGGAACTGAGCCACCAAGGGCTTTGCCCAGGGTTATACAGCCAGCAGGGAGCAGAGCGGGATCGGCAGCTTCTCAACCTTACCTCATGGATCTTTAGTGCATCTTAAATGCAGAGTGAACTTGAACAAGGTGAGTGTCAACTCCTTAGCGCTTCTAAGGTGCCGTGAGCTGCTGCACGCACAAACTGCAGGAGTTCAGCTCTTCCGTCGTCTTCCGCTTTCTTTGGGAAACACTCAGCATCTCTCTCTCTCTCTCTCTCTCTGTGTGGGTGTGTGTGTCTCTGTTTCTTCTTTATGTATATATAATTATTTTCCTTTGAAACAATTTTAATAATTTGTTTGCCATTTTTTTGGCTATGAATACTCATTTTTATTTATTTTAAAAATTGATATAAAATTATATCAATATATTTATGGGTTATCAGGTGATGTTTTGATACATATACATATTATATAAGAATATGCATTTCATTAAAAAAATTTATTTATTTGAAAGTAAAAGAGAGAGAGAGAGAGAAAAAAAAAAGGGAGAGGTATCTCCTATTCTCTGGTTCATACTCCAGAATGCTCATAACAACCAGAGCCAGGCCTGGCTGAAGCCAGGAGCCAGGAGCTCAATCTAGGTTTCCCAAGGGGATGACAGGGATCATCTACTGGAGTGGTAACCTGCTGCCTCCTATGGTGTGCATTAGCAGGAAGCTGGAATTGGGAGCAGAGCTGGGATTTGAACCCAGGTACTCCAAAATGGAACATGGGTGTCCCAAGCAGCACCTTAACCATTGTGCCAAACATCTACCCCAGAGTACCCACAAGCATAGTGAATACTCAAGACTTCTTACAAGTGAGGAAAATCTGTCCTACAAGTTGTTTTCAGACATAGTAAAGGTTTTAGGTATATCAGATTCAGTAATTAATGTGATCTATATAATGCTACATTTGAGGCACATTTTATTAGCATTTGTTTTGATTTTGCAGTTTTTCAAGTCTTTTTAGGTTTCACATATTTACATAGGCCCATAAAACACATTTTCTAGTTTTCTCATCTATAAATTGGATATAATAAAATGCTGTTTCATAGAGTTCTTATAAAGATTATAACAATTTCAATTAGTAAGTGTAGCACTCTCAGAGCAGTTCCTAGCACATGGTAGTCAATTATGGTTATCAATTAATATTACTGTTACTGTTAGAGAAAGGAGCTTTCGTTACACACCCCACCACAGAACACATTTGGAGTAAAAATTCAGATGAATTCAAACTTAATCTGAATCTGAGTGCTCATCCATGACTTCTAGTTATACTGAACATGAAATAATTTTGGAATGTAGTTCTTAAGAGAGGCTATGGTTTCAAACAAGAGATTGTTTTATGTGGTTACGTATAACAAGAATATTCATGTGAATGCTTTAGCGAAAGCAAAGGTTTTTTTCTCCCCATGATAGCGTAGTATGATAGAGAAGAGCAGAGTAAAATGGTTAACATTGCATGTCAGCTTTCACATCCTGGCTTTGAGTGTACTGTGTGGGATGTTGGTTTAATTCAGCCCTGGAAGCTTTGAAGCACCCATGAAACACTTTATCGGTAAAATGGAGGCATTAATAGTGTGACATCCTACAAGTCAGGTAATATGGTGCTTAGCCCAATGCCTGCACAGAACAGTGGTCAAAAATGTTGGCTGTTAGAATCATAATTATATACTCAGGCCTGAACCCAACACTGGTCCCTTCTCCAGTCCAGACATCCCAGATATTTACCCACTCTCTTCCTATCTCCTAAAGCCAATGTCTGGGAACCCTTCACATTCCTTACCTAGAGTTGCTTAAAAAATTTAGACCTTTATTTCGCTTTTTTTTTGCGGTTCCAATAACTTTCTAGGAATGAACCTTCATTTGAGAATCACTATATGTGAGTACATCAAAATGTTCATGGAAAAATGGAATTAATAGTATGAGTTTATTTTAGTGCAAAAAAAGTGTTTTGATCACAAAAGTTTTTCTAATGATATGTGGAAATGCATGTTATGAAAAACAATGGATTTAAAAAACTTTTTAAAAAATTTTATTTGTTATACAAGTTTCATGTATTTCATACCTGCAAATCTGGGGACATAATGACACTTCCCTCCATCCCACACATGCTCCAACCCTTCTTCCTCCTCCCCCTCCCATTTCCATTTTTAATTTTTACAGAGATAGACTTCCAAAAATCTTTCCACTTTAAAATAAACTCATACTTTAAATTTTATTTTCCATGAATTTTGTAAAATGCCCTCCTATATACTGCCTATTTCAACCAAGAAAATGTTGCTTTCTGAAATGTTTTACTATGGAAGAAGTATGTATACATACATACATTTATATTTCTGTATGTATATATATTTTCTGCAGTATAAAAGTGTAATGTTGAATAAGTAATAATTATAAAATCTCACACAGCTACATTTTCTCATTTCTTTACTGTGTTTGAAACACATCCTGTCTACAGTACTATTACTGAAAACTCTGTCCTTGTCTGATGCCAAGTCAAAATATCTTGACAGGCTTGAGGATAAAAGAAAGAGAAAGTTCGATCCATGGATAGACAAGGAAGTAGCTAACTCATGCCTCCAGAACTACTGTCCATTGAATGTGGATTTGTTGGGGTTTTTAATGAGGCTGAAAGGAAGGGGGAGTCAGGACTAAGGGAACACAGTTATCTGGCCTGGTTACATGTTCCGCTTGTGTCTTTGTTCCTGGTTGGTTGGCAATGCCATACTCTTCAGGAAATTTTCATGATGGCAAAGTGGGCTATAGCACTTTCTTCCCTGGGCCTGGAGTTCCCCTGTGCAGACCTGGAAGTCCCCTAAATAAAACCCCTCAAGATAATACCAACCATCAAGGTACTATCTGTGGGAGATGCAAAATGACCCTGATGAGTCCAGTGATTAGAATCTGTACCACTCCCTCAATTCACTGAGTTACTTTTAGTGCTGTCCAAAGGCAGAGGAAGGATAGGTTAAGCTAAGGGAGCAAGACAAAGAGACTGGGGCTTGATGGTATCTAGCATCTACATTCCAGACACTCCCTGGGGGCCCACTTTCAGTAGGGAACACATTACAGAGGATGCCCTTCATTCCAATTGGCCATAGGCTGGGGGAAAACCCAGGTTTTCCAAGGCTATTCAATACTATTTTTTTTTTAATTTGGAAGTCAGATTTACAGAGAAGGAGTAATTTTGTGCATGCATATATATGTAGGTATGCACAAATTCATTTTAAGTGCATAACTTATTGTAAACCACTTGTTCATAGACATTTGTCAAAAGCAATCTATTTTCTTTTTAAAAGAAATATTGATACTCAATTTAATTTTGTTAAGTATTTTCCTTTTCAGCTTGTGTAATAGCTTTCTATTTCAATCCCAATTTTTTTAAACATGAAATTTGTAAGTCAAATATGGCAAATGATACAAAATGCAAAATTATCTTTAATTCATTACTCTAAGGTCTTATTCATTTCCATAATGGGCTTCGTGGGGGGAAAGTATTGACTTCAAGTCAATTAGTTTCGGAATGATTCCTATTTCTAAGACACAGCCCTGGTGCTAAGCAGAGTGAAAAAAGAACTGAAAAATGGGGACAAAAAGGTAGAGATTTGCATTGGGAAGAAATCTGCGTACTGCCTGTGGGAGGAGAGACAGGGCAAGTGTAAGAAGGTGTTTTACAAAGGGAGAATGCTGCAAGTCATGGCCTCATGCAATTGAGTGGGGATAAAATCAATTGATGTTAGCAGTAGAGGCCCAGACAGCCCAGGGCCCTAGGATTTTCAGGCCGTGGAAGTGATTCCCAAAAACTATTGAAGGATGAAAGCAGTGAACTAATTATAAGAAGCCCTCTGCACATAAGAATCATGAGCGTGCTGACATGAAATACAAAAATACCCATGGCTCAACATAGGATATGTTTCTGAGTTTTTCCCTAATATATCCCAGGTCATAAAAATGTTATCTTCTCATGAGTGTATCTGTAGGTTTTACATTAATTTACTTTATGCAACAAATATAACAAAGAATGTAGAGAAACCCTCAATTTAAAAGAATTCAAGTTATCAGTCTTTGACTTAATAATTCTGTTAAGTTCAACTATACTTGGCTTGAAAATAGGCAAAGCAAACCAAACAAGTAAACAAACAAACAAACAAACAAACAAAAAAACAGGCAAAGCAAAGATGCAAGAATTTTGGTAAGGGGGCGGGGCTGTGGTGCAGCAGATTAAAGCCCCAGTCTGCATCCCATACAGGCACTGGTTTGAGTCCTGGCTACTCCACTTCCAATCCAGCTCCCTGCTAATGTACCTGAGAAAACATTGGAAGATGGCCCAAGTCCTTGGCCCCCTGTACCCACATGGAGACCTGGAAGAAGGTCCTGGCTCCTGGCTTCAGATTGGCCCAGCTCTGGCTCTTACAGCCATCTGGGGAGTGAACCAGCGGATGGAAGACCTCTGTCTCTCTCTCTACCTCTCTCTCTCTCTCTCTCTCTACCTCTCTACCTCTCTCTGTAACTCTGCCCTTCAAATGAATGAAATAAATCTTTAAAACAACAGTTTTGGTAACAGGCAGAGAAGGGAAGATGTTTTAGAGTGGTCATAAGCAAAGAGGCCGGGGTGGTGGGGAGGGACACCTTCTTTTGCTTGTACTCTCTCTCCTCCCAGCGGGCATATACAGATTTCAACCCAATGCAAATCTCTACCCGTTGCTTTTAACCCCATTTTCAGATGTTGAGTTTTTATGGAATCTCTCTGAAACTCACCCATGCTTAAAAGTGATGAAGCGGGCCTGGTGTTGTGGCATGGCAGGTAAAGCTACTAATTGTGGCACCAGCATTCCATATGGGTGCCGGTTCGAGTCCCAGCAGCTCCACTTCCAGTCCAGCTCCCTGATAATGCTCCTGGGAAAGCAACGGAAGATGGCCCAAGTGCTTGGGCCCCTTCACCCGTGTGGGAGACCCAGATAAAGTTGCCTCCTGGTTTTGGGATGGCCCAGCCCCTACCATTGCAGACATTTGGAGAAGATCTCTCTTCCTGTCTCTCCCTCTATCTCTGACTTTCAAATAAATAAATCTTGACCACCACCACCACAACAACAAAAACAAAAGCCTGATGAAGCACAGAACAGGTTAGACCCTGTGCTGTTTTTTAGGAATATTTCTGGCAAACACAGGGTATCTCTGAAGAATTCAAAAGAACTTGGTAACATCAGTTGCTTTTGGCGGGGGGGGGGGGGGGGGGGCGGCACCAGGATGGCTAAGGAACAGGGATATGAACTTTTCTCATGAATGTCCTTTGATGTTGAGCCCTAGGTGTATGCTAACTGTCCACTCAAAAGAACGTGGTACAGGCTGTCTTCGTGGCCTTGTGGCTTTTAGCCTGTATACTATCTGGCTATGTGAAAATACAGATCATTTCTTCATCTGTCCATAACTACTAACTGCGTTATAGGTTGATTCCAGAAGACCTTTGTGATGAGGTGACCTGTGAGCTGGACCCGACTGTTCCAGGCAGAATGAGTGACTACAGAGCTCTCAGGAGGGAGAGGGATGGAAGGACAAACCATTCTTGAGTGAGCAGTTCCTCTGTGTGGACAGGTGTGCATATGTAAATACGCGCTGGTCCACTTCCCCATCAATGGACACCCTGGGACGGGGCAGGCTCAGCAGGCTCAGCATTGCACCAGCATGCCACAGAGCTGCGGGTTCAGGATTGTGCACTTCACAAGCCCAGGGTTTGCCACTTGCCACTGCAGGTAGCCTCTACAAACCCCAGAGATAACCCTGGAAAAGAGCATATTAGTCCCTCATAGAGGTAAACCCAAGGTATTTTTTGCCAGTAATCAGAGAGAAATTAAGAAGGGAAAAGAGGAAATGAGAGTTTTGGCATCATGTTCAGAATCACTGGTTTGGATCCTACCTTTGCAAGGAGGAGGGCCTAAGCCCAATGTTTTTGAAGATTTAGGACAAAGTTAAGGAGACCAGGAGGACTGTGAAAGTAGCTGGCCAAGTCACATGAGACGTAGTCATTTTCTGGGCCCTTCACCTTCCTCTCCCATCAACTTTTCTTCTTTGGAATAGTCCTAAAGGAGATAATTTGATCTTAATCATGTTTCCATTTATTTAGCAATGTATCATGTCACAGGTAATAAGTGCTCTCACATGGTAACTCACTGTATTCTCTTCCCATGCTGATTGTCGTTTCCATCTCCCTGGTAATGAAACAGTCACAGAGAGGTCCGCTGACTTTCTGTTACCCACCAAGCAAGTGGGACAGAGTTGGCTGCACATCCAGGCAGGTGGTTTCAGGGTCTGTGCTCGTGACAATATCAGCAGCAGAATACATTTAACCTTCCGTGTTTTCTATCTCCAAGGATGTGAGTGTACACACTCTGATAGATTAACTATAGGGAGTACCAGCATGTAGATTACATGATAATTAGAAAGGAATGGAAGAGGAAATTTCTTAGTTTGTATGTCGAGTTGGAAAACTTGACCTGGGTAGATTAAATTTTTCCAGTTGAATTTTTTAAAAATGGAGTTGTCTCAGGGTAATATTTTATTGCACTAGTCTCTCGCTAGATAAACATGTTGATATAGTGCAGCTTTTTAGTTTTGGATATGCAGGTTTAATAGTTACATGTCTTGTTAAAATCATCATACAGGCACCATGGAGTGGCAAACAAAGGGTGGTGAGCTCCGGGCCCCATTCAATAGCCTCACATTTATCCACTCCATGGGACAAATTTTACATGATTGCACCATTACATTTTATTCAGGTAATATTAGCAAGTACAATGACCTGTAAAGAAAAATTAACTTTCAATAAAGATATCAGGAGTGAAATAAAATATGAGACATTAATGCTCTTGCTATTAGGCTCCCTAAAATGAGCCACGAAGTTCGGGTAGAAAAATGAAACACGTGGTGCTTAGTGATAGAGCTTTTGTGAAAAAACAACATGTAAAAAATTTGTCCTTTTGCCCTTCCTAGCTGTTCCCTAACTTATTGAAGATTATGTGGTTCCTCCTAAATGCCCGCCCATGGTATCATCTTTCATTGAACTATGCAGAATTGAGAAAATGCATAATTTATACAATCTTACACCAGAATGTCAAGTGGCCTGAGCTGTGTGTATCAAAAGCTGAAGTTTCCTTTCTTGCACAGATAGAATGGCCCATGGGTGAGGTCTAGGGCTATTGTTCCTTCCTCAGACCCTGCTGCACACCCAGGGGTTCAGGTTAGCACTTAAACAGCAGAATGGGGAGAACTTGCCACGAGATCCAGGTAGGCGGCAGCAGCATTCATGGATTAGCTGGAGAATATGTGCATGAATGAGTGACACACACACCCCAAGCGTGTGAACCCTCCCACATGCACAGTTACGGTCATATAGACACACTCTGCACATACATTTACACATAAGCACATTTGCGTAGAGATGTAATGTTTATGGAAGGAAGGGAGAGCCCTGTGGCAAATTTAGTCCCATTTTAAAGTCCTGTTTTGTTATAAAGGACAATCCTTGGAAGCTCAAGCAGAATCTATTTCTCTTGAAAAGGACTCATCTACCATTTGTTGCACTTGGGTAATAGCTAACGATAGGTGAGAAATCAGGACACTCCTGTCGCCCCTTCAGCTCTGCTCCCTTTCACCCACAGCAGAAGCCCAGGCCCTGGCCGCGGCTTACAGAGCTTCCCCTGGTTCTACCCTAGGGCCTTTGCACCTGCTGTTCTCCTGCCTGGAACACCTTCCTCCAGCTCACTGCTGCCCCTCCCTCAAGTCAGCCCCCATCTCCTTTTCTCAAACAAAACCTACCTTGACTTGCTTCCCCATACTGCTGTCCTGATCCCATTCATCCTGCCCTTACCGTTTATATTTTTTGCTAGATTTATCACATCTAACCTATGGTGTAATTATTTATTTACTGCTTACCACTTAGCTCTTCTTCCTAAAATCACAAGTGCTTTGGGAGACCTTTGTTTCTCTCACTGATGGGGGTGCACAGTGGGGCTCAGGACATAATTGTTGAATACATGATTGAATTCACCGGGCAACCACATCACAGAAATCCCGATTCAGGATCAGAGCAATCCTGTGCACTATGGTTTCCATCTTCTAGTTGCTCACCAAGAGCTAATGGCAGGCTTCATGATCAGATCTGCCTGTCGCCCAGGCCAGGGTTGATGCGAACAGATTTGAGTTGTGGGTTGTCATAACGTGACAGAGGCAACCTCATACAAACTAAGGGGAGCTTGTGTCTTTTGTGATCCTAGGCTTGAACATGACCTTTCGTGTAATTCTGATGCTTTGGGGCAAGGACTTGAAGATCAGAGACAGGGTTCTGTAACCTGAATGTTCATGTCATTCCCCATTCATGGGCTGAAATCCTCATCCCCCCACTCCCACCCAGTGATGCAACCTGATAAGGATGTGGTGCCTTTGGGAGGTGGGTAGGTCATAAGAGTGGAGCCCTCAGGAATGGGGTTAGTGCCCTGTGGAAGAAGCCCGAGGGAGCGCATTTGTCCTCCCACCAGGTGAGGCCCCACCTATGAACCAGAAAGAGCAGACACCCCATCAGTCAGCACCTTGACCTTGCACTCCCAGCCTCCAGAGAAGTAGGCAATAACGTTCCTGCTGTCAGCAGGCCACCCTGTTTAGGATATTTTGTTAAGGTAGCCAGATATGCCTACAATATAGGGGATGATTCCAGAGAGTTGAGTTACACAATCTTGAAGTTGCACGAAAAATAAGCTAACCTAGAGAAGTCAGTATTATAGTTCAAGGAAGAGCTGCAGTCAGCAACATGGTGCTGTTTGGGTTTTCTTTTAAGGTTCCTGTCTACCTAACTTCTCATGAGATAGTGTCTCTCAAACTTGATCGTGTTAATAAATTTCCTGGGCATTAAAAATACACATTCTTAGGTATCACCCCAGGAGTGCTGATTTGGCAAATCTGAGGGTCCAGGAATCTGCATTCCCAAGAGCCTTTCAGTTTGGTGATCCAGAAACCTGGCCCTAAGGTTTTGAAAGCAAAAAAAAAAAAAAACAATGAGGTATTTCAGTTCTTATCCTGTTGTCAAAAAAAAAATGAGGATCGTGTTGCATTAAGTCATTCAAACTGGCTTACCAGCTCCCTCTAAGGAGGCTTTGCCATTTGGCTGGGTAGTGATTGGAACCTTCCGATGGGGGTGGTGATGGAATGCACAGTCCTCAGGTTCAACAGGCTTCTGAAAACATCCATAGGCTTAAAATGCAAGTGCTCTGGCACCTCTCTTGAAGAGCTCTCTGCAAATGAAATATAATAATTATCCTCACTACTGTAGTTACATTTAAATGTTAATGACTTACACATTTATGTTCCTAAGCTGCTCTCCAAGTCCCACAATTTATGACTCTAGAGAGGTAGAAACATTCAAGCAATGCCTTTCACCATATAGAAAAGTCCTCCTCTTTCTGGACATTTCTTTGTTGTCACCATGTAGTTGGGGATGTGCCTCAACAAAGACATGATTAAAGGGAAGTCTAATCAATGAGCTTGCCAAGTGTTTCCCTCTTTGTGAGTTCAGATTAAAGCCCCATCTATGCGTGCACTCTCACTGCAGGAAAGGGTAGGGCTGGTAGCCAGTTCCAGGTAGAATTTCATGTGGGTGCTGTTTTGGAATGATTCTCTAACCCAGGATGAGAACCTTATATTTTAGTCATAACCTTGAATTTGGCATTCATGAAGCTTAACTTTGCTTAAGGTTGGCTAAATCAAGATGAATTTGTAGGATACTTCATCAATAACTAGGAATCCTAGTCTATTCAACTGCACTGGAAGGACCATCTACCCCCAGGGGTTGAATGGGTAGTCCACTCTTTGGAAGATTGGCAGCTGGTGCTGAGAATGCTGCTTGGTGAGCACAGGATTAGTGAGGAAATAAGGTGTTGCTAAAACTATATTTGGTGTAGGTGGCTTTCTTCAGCTCAGGAGTATTTTTGTCTAAATAAGCCCTGTTTACTTGTATTTAGGGTACTCTCTTCTGCGTCAAACTTATGTATATTTATTTTCATGACCCTGTTGTTTTTGGATCTTCTATTATCTTAAACTATAATTTATCATAACATCACTTTATAACACTCAATAACTTATCTCATTCTATTTTATTAAGTTACCTTATTTTCTTAAAGATTTATTTATTTGAAAGTCAGAGTTACACAGAGAAAGGGGGGCAGGTCTTTCATCCACTGGTTCACTCTCCAATTGGCTGCAATGGCCGGAGCTGTGCCAATCTGAAGCCAGGATCTAGGAGCTTCCTCTGGGTCTCCCTCACAGGTGCAGGGGCCCAAGAAGTTGGGCCATCATCTTTCATTGCTCTCCCAAGCCATAGCAGAGAGCTGGATTGAAGTGGAGCAGCTGGGACTCGAACTGGTGTCCAACCACTGAAGGTGGTTGCTTTTCCCATTACACCACAGCACCGGCCCCACTAAGTTACTTTCTGAACCCTAGTTTTCTTCAGCAAACTTTGTCCAGGTGACTGTAGCAATAGTGACAACACTTGCCTTCATCAGGCAACTCATCTTGCAGATAAGAGTGATTTGTGACTTCTATAGGCCAATAGCCTGTTAGTGGTGGAATCTAGACTAAAACCTAGTCCTTTTAACTCTGAACTATGAACAATTTCCTTTAATTCACATTGTCCTACATTCTCATTGCTAGATAGAGATACAGAAATGGTTTTCCACCATAGAATTGACAACAAGGTTGTTCATCTTAGAAGAGAGCCTATCATTGTAATCTCTTTAGTGCAGTGTTCTAACTGAGCTAACCAGTCCACGCAGGTTATCCCTGATTGCCAGTCCTCTTCAACACCATTACTGGAGGGATGATGGAAGAATTCTTGCTTTGCATACATTCAATCTAATTATCACAGCTAGAGAAATTTGTTTAAGAATTACCAAACGTTTTGATCATCCTAGCCCTCTGAAATGTTCAAATACTGGTTATTGTGTTAAATACCTCCCTCTTCATTCTTAGAAAAGTATTGATTCCTTTGATGTGTGTTTTTACTGCAGGTAGAGAGTTTCAAAGTCTGAGTACCTTCAGAAAGAAATAAAATCAGTACTTTTTTTCCAAATAGTAAAAACTGTGCAATGGCTTTCCTTGATCCTATAATTAGAAAACAATTGTACATCTTTCCATATTTCCTAGAACAGAAGACTGTAATACTGATGTGCAATAAATATTGTGGAATTTTTGAACAAATACCTACTTTGTTTATCAAAAAGAAACACATGAAGTTATATTTATATTATTTATCATTATTTTGATAGTCCTGGATGACGATAGCAAGATCCTCACAGAAGAAAAGCCAGGCACCAAGCGGCTAGCCAAGTGGCTGATTGTATTGTGGTGCCTGAGAGACAGGCAGAACTTCAGATGGAAGGCTTGATTCCTAAATCACCTGATGTTTCCGTGGTGATGTGTTAGGAATGTCTTGAATCATTTATTTCATTTTATTAATTTTTAAAGTGAAAATTGAGAGGGAGAGAATGAGTGAGCAAGCAAGCCAGCACACCTGTCTGCTGGTTTCTTCCCTAAATACAAACAATGTCTGGGGTTGAGCTGTCAAGGCTGCTTCCCCGGGTCTGCATTAGCAGGAAGCTGGAGTCAGGTGCCAGAGAGAGATTGAACCCATGTGCTATGATGTGGGACATGAACTTTTTTTTTTTCTTTTTTAAAAACTTTAAGTTATAACAGGTTCATCTATTTCATATATGTAGATTTAGGAACATGATGTTTCTCACTCTACCCTCCCTCCTGCCCACATATCAACCCTTCTTCCTCCTTCCTTTCCCATTCTCACTTTTAATTTTTACAAAGATCTATTTTCAATTTACTTAATGATCATAAAGTTAACCCTACACTAAGTAAAAGAGTTCAACAAATAGTATGAAGAAGAAAACACTGTTCCTTAATGGAAGAGACAAGAGCTGTAAACAATCATCGAATCTCAAAAGAACATGAGCTTCTTAACCACTAGATTAAATGCCTGTTCTCCCTTCTTACAGAGAGAAAATCATGACTCTAATGAAACTTCGTACATTCACTAAGTAACAAGGGAACCAGTAAGATGTTAAACTGGTTCAAAGAGCATTTGAGTTGGTAAGAATTCATACGTAATACCAAAATAAGATCGAGGGATTGTGTACACAATCGGTTAATGTTCAACAGAGCCATATACCATCACTTCTCTGTTATCTATTCTACTACAGAAAAATCGACAAGTTAACTTCAGTCCTTCCACAGCTGTAAAGAAAAAGTCAAGCCTAGCACTGTACTTAAAGTGTTCCTGGTAACCTCTTTTTGCCTATTTCCTAGTTTCAGATAAGTTTTTGACACGTTAGTGTGCCAAGGTGGCTTATTACATGACTCTCTTACTTCCCGGGTTCTTTCTTTCTTTCTTTCTTTTTTTTTTTAAGATTTATTTCTTTATTTGAAAGTCAGTTACACAGAGAGAGGAGAGGCAGAGAGGGAGAGAGAGAGAGCGAGGTCTTCCATCCGATGGTTCACTCTCCAATTGGCCGCAACAGCCGAAGCTGCGCCAATCTGAAGCCAGGAGCCAGGAGTTTCTTCTGGATCTCCCATACGGGTGCAGGGGCCCAAGGACTTGGGCCATCTTCTACTGCTTTCCTGGGCCATAGCAGAGAGCTGGATTGGAAGTGGAGCAGCCGGGTCTTGAACGGGGGCCTGCATGGGATGCTGGCGCTTCAGGCCAGGGCATTAGCCCATTGCGCCACAGTGCCGGCCCCTCCCAGGTTATTTCTTGCACTTATCCCTTTCTTCCTTCTTCTATGTTTCTAATATGTATATTTCCTTCTAAATGAAACTCAGCTCAAATTTTGCCTTGAGTAAAAAAGTGAACAGTGGCATTTAATCTGCAACTTCCCTTCTAGTCTACTGATAATCTCCTCTTTCAGTTCATCCTTCCAACCAACCATTCAACCATTTAGTCAATACTTCTGTCCTTCCATCCATTCATTTTTTTTTTTTACCTATTTGTTGTCACATTTATTCAACAAGTGTTTACTGAACTCTGACTGCAAGCAGGCATGCGTTAGGAAATGTGGAGTCCTTAACATATCATATCCATGCTTTCTCTGAATTCAAGCTTATATGCTAGTTGATGTGATAAGCCATCCATGAAAAATATGTTATTTTATTTACCAAGACTAAAACAATAAGATTTCTCATTATCATAATCGAACATGTTTTTTTCAAATACCTGCTGCTCATCTAAGATTCCAGAGCTACCACTCCAAAAGTAATGCTTTACTGAAGGTAGAGTTTGATTTGGAAATATTTAATTCTGCCTACTGAACCATATGTCAATTGAAGTCAACAAAAATGTAGAGTCTGCCTGCTGCCTTCAGATCTGGTTGATAGTAAAGATGCCAGATAGATAATTAGGTCTGAGCAACTGGGTAAGAGCCACAAAATTCTTAGCCACGGGAGACACCAGGGACCCTACTCTCCACTGGGATCCATTCAAGACTGCTCATTTTGTGGTTTAACTTGTTCTGATGAAATGGGAACTCAGCTAAACCAGGAAAGTGTATGGTGCATGTGCAGTGAGACCCAGTTTAACACTGAGCCACCATGCTGTATTACATGATCAATGTGTTATAATCAGCGTTGTGGTTCCTTCCCCCCCCCCCCCATCCCACCCTCCACACCAGTGTGCATTCCTGATGCATACTGGGAAGCCACAAGCAGACAACTCAAGGTATGCAATTCCTAAACATCAATCAAAAAAGCCAATTATGAGCATCACAGCCACATCATCAATCAACGTCCCTCACTCTAGGGATAAATCCCCAAATCACGGAAAAAGATGCCATGTGTCCTACCAACTGGTTCTTCCCTCAGACCATACTTTAATAAACTTTGCTTTACTACCCATCCTTTTGTCTCTCTAAACTATAATTCATTGCTCTGTTGGCCAAAAAGAATCAAGGCAAGCCGGCTGCCACCAGTGACAGACATCCATCTTCAAAGAAAGTTGTTAAAAGGCAAATCCTTCTCCAGGGGATATATCACTTTAAACCACTGGTTGTTATTTCAGTTCTCATGAACTTAGGATTTTCTGTCATTTCTTGAAAACAGATTTTCATCAGGATGGAGAATGTGAGGGCATTTGAACATCCAAGGGTGCAACATTGAAATGAAGAAAATGGAGATAGAATTTCAGTCAGTTTAGGAACGTGTGAGAGGGTTGAGGGAGTCAGTGGTAGAGATATTTGATTTTGTTTCTGTATTTTGGAGAGAATTGGTTGGTTGGTTAAGGAGAAAGATAAATAAATGCAAGGGAGGAAAAGACACTGTAGAAATTCCATCATTAGTTTCCTCAGGCACTTGCGATCTGCTTGGGGAGTGGGAGTAGGGCAGGTGAGAAAACAAGTACTGGAGGCTCCGAGGGCTTCGTTGTCTTGTCACATACAGGCCACTGTAACTCACTCAGAGGTTATCCTTGGGAAGCCAGGTAGCATAGCCCTAGTTTAAGGCAAGTCTAGGAAATGACATTTCCTTGATTTCTAATTAACATCCAAATGACTGCTTTCAGAATTGAGTTACTTGGGTTCCATAGGTAAGTGATCCGAAGGGTTCTCATTAATGGAGAAGTATTCCATGCACAGGGCTGCTGTTGCGATGCAGCTGGGAAAGCTGACACTTGCAACCTAAGCATCCATATTTGAGTGGCAGTTCTGGTGGAGTCCCAGCTGTTCAGCTTTGCATTTGCCTGGGGAGGGCAGTGAAAGATGGTCCAAGTACTTGGGTCTGTGCTACCCATGTGGGAGATCAGGATGGAGTTCCTGGCTCCTAAATTTGACTTGTCTCTGCACTGGCTGTTGCTGCTATTTGGGGAATGAAATAGTAGATGGAAGATATTTCTCTCTCTCTCTCTCTCTCTCTCCCTCCCCCCTCCTCCTCTCTCCCTCCCTCCCTCTCCCTCCTTTCTATCTCTCTCTGTCCCTCTGCCTTTCAAGTAAATAAATAAATAATTCTTTTTAAAAAAATCCATCTATGTTACACATCAAAAATTTCCTTATTGTCCTTGTGTTAAAATTCTCACAAATTTGCTCCTGGGTTAGGGAGTATGGTAGACTGGCAAGACGAAGGCTGGGGATGAAGTTCAGATTAACTTAGGAAGATAAGCTTTAGGCATCTTTGCCAGTTTGTTGGCATTGCCCGAAATTAATCTTGTTCTCAGGGAGAAAGCTAGGCTGTTATAGGCTCCATCCTTTGTTATTCACATGACTTAAAAATAAAATTGAATACCATAAGTTATACCTAAGATAATTCTCTGCTCAAGATTAGGAATTACTTAATGTGCATTTTTGGAAAATATAAATCTATTGCAATGTTTGCTTTCTTTGTCTCCTTCATCTGAATGTTCTTGTGGTTAAGACATTTGGGAAGTAAATTAAAAAGCTCAATTTTAGACCATGATTTAGTAGAAAACATAGTATTGTCTTGCTTTGAAAATTACATTGCATAGAATAATCTGCAAGCACAGAAAAAGAAATCTATAAAACTATAAATGTATATATCACATACAACTCACAATGTAGAACTAAACTATTTATACAGGTTGAATATCCTTTATCTGAACTGTTTGGGAGAAATGTTTAGGATTTCTGGCTTTCTCTGATTTTGGAATACTTGCATTTGCATCACAAGATATCTTGGGATGTGACCCAAGTCTAAACATGAAATTCATTTGTGTTTTATAAACACCTAATACACATAGCTTGAAGGTAATTTTATACAATATTTTTAACAGTTTTGTACAATGAAGCAAAGTTGCATAGTGAGGAATTTTCCACTTGTGGCACCATTTCGGATTTTAACATTTTGGATTTCATATCTTCAGATCAGGAAGGATCAACCAGTATATGAAATTTCTTTCTCTGTGTTGGACTTGACCCATTTCCATACCTCTCAGAAGGCTCCAAGTGCAGTCACAGCTGATGCCCTGTGCAGTGGCCCTTGCCTTGTCCTGAGTTCTGGGGCGGTGGGCAAAGGGCTAGTTCAATATCAAGGGGTGAGCCAGGTCTTCTCCCCTTCCACTCCAGCTTGCCAGGGGCTTGGGTAAGTCACTTCCTCGCTCTGGGTGGGCGTCAGTTTGCTCATCCTGACAGGAAGCATTTGCACAAGTTTATCTCGACAGCTTCTCTAGCTCAGTGATTCTAGAGTGGACTAAACTTTGAGTTCTTTAGCAACATTGCTTCTGTTTTGTGGGCGATTTTAGTTCTGCTCTTTCATTTTGGAGCAACCTTTCGGTTCCCTTCCCCCTGCTCTCTCTGTCTCTCTCTTTCTTTCCCTTTGTGTTCTCTTCTCTTCTGTGTCATAACACAGTCCAGACGGAGGGTATAGTCCTTATTGTTGGAAGACAAGTCTCAGATTTCTGCCCTCCACATCTTTGAACTGTTGTAAAAGAAGCGCTCAGACCGGGTATGCTTAACCTTAGCTTCAGAGGTGTAGGTGGGAGAAAGTGCTTGTCTGAAAATAATTCTTCTGAGGGAGCTCACACTGGTGAAATGGCTGGGCCAGTCATGGTGTGGAGTCACGGTGGGCTACACACCTGCTGGTGGGCATGAGGCAGTTCCTGAAGACTTGTTCTACTGTCTGGTTATTAGGGGCTTACAAAATCCTGACTGATTCTGATGTGAACTCAGTGAATTATTTAATGGTCTTTATAGTTGGGCACTCAGCTTGCCTGAAGTGTTTTCTGGCTTGAGGGGATGTCTTGGCCCTGTCTGCTGGTGGTGAAGGGTGAGGCCACCTCTGATTCACGGTGGCTGGAGCACCATCCAGTAATACCCAGGTGCCTCTGGGGCTTCTCCTACTCTAGGCTCTGCTGTAACACTGTCTTCCTTAACTGACAGCACTAGGATCACACCTCAGAGTGCGGCAGCTGGAGGCCCTGCCCTTGCAGCTAAAATAGTATCAGAATTGAGGTGAAAGGTTTAATTTTAGGCCTTTAAGAGCTGTTTCCTCCCCACAAAGTGTGAGGTCAAATTGTTGCTTATCATCTTTTTTCCCCCCTTTGTCTAAAGCTCTTGGCTGTCGCTTGTCAGGTTGCCGCAGTATATTTGCAGTATAGACTGCTTACAACAGTTTAACACTAAAAGCTTCTCTTTGTACTGGCTTTATGAGAAATCTTCAATCCATAGTCATCTACAGAAATTTTAAATTTAGTTCAGATTCGATAGGTCATTCTAGTTTCCAATAGGAAACTTCTGCTGGGGAGAGGGGTGGAATGGCCCTTTCAACAAGGAAGAATTGACCAACAAGGGCGCTCTTTTTTATGATATCCACACACTATTTATAGAGACTCCATCCAGCCATTAGCACTGGAGAAGTGACTGAAAACATTTACTTTCTCAGGATCACCGGAGGGAAAACACATCATTCAAGGGTCACACAAATTAAAAATGAGTTAATGAAGTTCAAAAATAAAGATTTGTAACAAATAACCATCTGTCCTTATTATTCTGTCAGCATAGAAACAGGAAATTCTGTTCTGGAAGTAAAACATATTCTAGTTATCTTTCTGTTCTATAATAAGGTCGCTTAGGGAGTGGGAACTGAAAGAAATGGGGAGTAAAGACGAAGAATCCTGTGAAGGAGGGAGAGCAAGCTGGCAGAGGAGCCAGGAATGGGCCAGGTATGGTCTAAACACACCGCCTAGCTTTTTTTTTTTTTTTTTTAATAAGATTTATTTATTTATTTGAAAGAGTTACACAGAGAGAGAAGGAGAGGTAGAGAGAGAGAGAGAGAGAGAGGTCTTCCATCTACTGTTTCATTCCCCAATTGGCCACAACGGCCAGAGCTGTGCTGATCTGAAGCCAGGAGCTTCTTCTGGGTCTCCCACCCAGGTGCAGGGACCCAAGGACTTGGGCCATCTTCTACTGCTTTCCCAGGCCATAGCAAAGAGTTGGATTGGAAGTGGAGCAGCCAGGACTCGAACTGGCGCCCATATGGGATGGTGGCTTTACCCACTATGCCACAGTGCTGGCCTGCCACCTCCCAGTTTTGATCATCCAGTCCTTGGGGATAAAATTACCTCCCCATCTCTTGTTGAACTTCTCATTGTCCATCAGGCCTCATGTGGACATGGGTCAGCCCTTCAGCTACTGTGCTGGACATAGTCCCCACTCTTTTTTTTTTTGACAGGCAGAGTGGACCGTGAGAGAGAGACAGAGAGAAAGGTCTTCCTTTTTGCCGTTGGTTCACCCTCCAATGGCCGCCGCGGTAGTGCGCTGCAGCCGGCGCACCGCGCTGATCCGATGGCAGGAGCCAGGTGCTTCTCCTGGTCTCCCATGGGGTGCAGGGCCCAAGCACTTGGGCCATCCTCCACTGCACTCCCTGGCCACAGCAGAGAGCTGGCCTGGAAGAGGGGCAACTGGGACAGGATCGGTGCCCTGACCGGGACTAGAACCCGGTGTGCTGGTGCCGCAAGGCGGAGGATTAGCCTAGTGAGCCGCGGCGCCGGCCCATAGTCCCCACTCTTGTCCTTTGACATCCAGAGTGCTGTGCGCTCACAGCTGCCTGGAGCTGTTGGCCGCTCTCCTTGCCTGCAGCCCCTGGTTTCCCACTCATAAAATGGCACCCAGACCTCGCCCCTGGCTCTGCTCCTGGATTCTGCTTCTCCAGCTCAGAATGGAGCTAGAGAAGGGATTCTTCCCTCACTCCTAATTGGGGGAAGTGGACCCAGATGGCTGGAGTCTTTCTAGAATCTTCATTTTCTCTCTTCATCCTTCTTCCATCTTTGATTCTGTTCCTTCTACTCTTCCTCCTTTCTCTCAGCCTGAAATGGGGAAAAACAACAAAGAAGTGAATGAGGCTTCCAAATGATGATCATCTCTTCTCCCCAGGGAAGTTGCCCCAACGTATCTGGGTATGGAAGAAGTGATAAGGAAAGAGGGAGATGAGGATAACAAGATGATAACAGCTGTGGGCAGGAGAGCTCCTTCAGGGAGCTCAGTGATGACCCAGAAGGAGAAGAATAAAATTTAAGCAGTTAAAAACCAATTGTCTCCCCACCCATAGTTGTTTCTCCACCTCCTACACCTCTTTTTTTCCTCCGTCCAATGTCTTACCTATTTGTTAACTGGTGTGCTTTGAAAACAGTGCATGCTGGTCTGTGCTTGCCAGCTGCTTTGAGAGCCTAATCCAGCCGTAGACAGGCGTGGCTAATGCTTTGCTAGTCCCAGGTAAGGGAACCTTCCGAGCACCAACTGCAGACCCATCTGTGGTAGGCAGACGTCTAGGATGGATGCCTGCTTCCTGGGATCCATGCCCTTGTGCAGTCCCTTCCTTGCCCTGGAGTGTGGGCTGGATTTCTAGATCACTTCTAACAAATAGAACATGACAGGTGTGATGAGACCTCACTTTCAGGACTGGCTTATTACAGGTGGTGACTCCATATTGCTTGCATTCTTTTGCTCTCTCACTTTGATGGAGCTGGTGACCATAGTGTGAGCTGTCATACAGAGAAGCCTCTGTGGCAAGAAACTAGGAGTGACCGCTGCTCAACAGCCAAGAAGGATCTAAGACGCCCAAGTTCAACAGCCCAAGAGGAACTGAACCCAGGCAACAACCACCAAGGGAGCCTGGAAGCAGATCCTGCTCCAGCCAACTTTCAAGACTCATCTTGAATGAGTGACAGCCCAGCCAACACCTAGGTTGTATAAGAGAGATGTTAAGCTGGAGAGAGAAGCTATGCCTGGATTCTTGACCAATGGCAACTGCAAGATAATAAATGTGCAATGTAAAGCCCTGAGTACTGGGATAATTTGTTTTGCAGCAGGAGATAATTAATATGCTGCCTTTTACATAAGTTCTTCCTTTAACAGACCCTTTCTGTATATCAATACCCATAGCAGGGTGCATGATTTGCTTACCTATGCCGCATTTTGCACCTAGAAAATAATATTTTAATAAAATGATTTTGGATTATGAGGGGAGGGAAACCTTTTCACAAGCCCTAGAACACATGTGTTCTTTGTTCTCTACCTGGCCTTCCTAGCTCAGCTTGATCCCATCTTTCTGAGTCTCCACAAATCCTAGAGCTCACTAATCTGACCCACAGCATTCGGCTGTTGGATGGTTCTTTTCCTCCTTGTTCTCTATATTACTGTGTATCTGTCTTAGTATTATGGACTGCCTTATAGTACATTGGCTGGGACTTCATTTGAGTCCCTGAGTCAAAGGTAATCATGACTGACTTTATAATTAACGTTGGAAAGAGTCAAATAGCTTATCTGGACTCATTTTTGAGTTCACGTTCATTTGTATATTTTTGTTTGGTGATCACTACCTGGTTTGTTGAAAGAAAAGTAGCAAAGCAAGTCAAAGTATTGTGTCTTTGGAGGTCTTAGGAAACTAATGCTCATTTCTGACATCGAGATTATCACACAAAACCTTTGTTATGAACTTAAATCATATGAAATATGATACACATCACTATCTGGACAATATCAGTGAGCAGATAACATTTCCATCCTTTCTATTTGCCAAACATTGTCCTAAATCAAGTTTCTGAGGTGCAGATTTAAAAATATAATTGACAATTAAGAATAATATAAGGTCCATTGTTTTCATTCTGGGAAAAAGAAGAGACAGAGACACACACAGAGCTACAGCGAGACAGAACAAAAGAGCTGAAATAATGAATCAAAGGCACACTAATGATTGAATTACACCCAGAAATCTTCAGAAAGTGATTCAAAAATACAACAGATAAAAAAGTTTCTCTAGTGTCATACTTTGGTGAGAATTAAGTTGGTGTGTGAGGTAGTGGTGATGGAGGTGGTAGTTGTGATGGTGGTGGTGGTGGTGGTGGTGGTAATAGTTGAAGTGGTGACAGTGGTGTGATAGCAGTGGGGGTGTGGGCCTCTGATTCTTTCTCATGTTAATAATAGACTGTAATGTGCAGGCGCCATGGCTCACTAGGCTAATCTTCCGCCTGTGGCGCCGGCACCCTGGGTTCTAGTCCCGATTGGGGAGCCGGATTCTGTCCTGGTTGCTCCTCTTCCAGTCCAGCTCTCTGCTATGGCCCAGGAGTGCAGTGGAGGATGGTCCAAGTCCTTGGGTCCTGCACCCTCATGGGAGACCAGGAGGAGCACCTGACTCCTGGCTTTGGATCAGCGCGGTGCGCCGGCCGCAGCGGTCATTGGAGTGTGAACCAATGGAAAAGGAAGATCTTTCTCTCTGTCTCTCTCTCTCTCACTGTCCACTCTGCCTGTCAAAAGAAAAAATAGTCTGTAGTGCAACTGCAGTGTACTACAGTATACCCGTGAAGTCACAGCCACTACACCATGAGACAGATGACTTCAGCCCGATGGATGCGTAATAAGAGACAAAGTGTAGGACAGAATGGCCACCAGCTGAGCGTAAGGTCCTATGTAGGTGCTCTACAAGTAGGGAGGGGTCTTGAGGAGAAGGTACCGCTGAGCACGGAAGATAGCACGAGTGTGTTTGGGGACTGTAGGAAACAAGCCTGTTCTTCAGAAGTCAAAAGAAGCTTTTTTGGATCCTCAAAGGATGTCGTTCAAGAAGAGGAGAGGCTGGTGCCGTGGCTTAACAGGCTAATATTCCGCCTTGCGGCACCGGCACACCAGGTTCTAGTTCCGGTTGGGGCGCTGGATTCTGTCCCGGTTGCTCCTCTTCCAGGCCAGCTCTCTGCCATGGCCCGGGAAGGCAGTGGAGGATGGCCCAAGTCCTTGGGCCCTGCACCTGCATGGGAGACCAGGAGAAGCTCCTGGCTTCGGATCAGCGAGATGCGCCGGCCGCAGTGGCCATTGGAGGGTGAACCAATGGCAAAAGGGAAGACCTTTCTTTCTGTCTCTCTCTCTCACTATTCACTCTGCCTGTAAAAAAAAAAAAAAAAGAAGAAGAAGAAGAAGAAGAAGAAGAAGAAGAGGAGAACAGCAGTCCTTTTCTTGGCCCAGTGAGTGCTCTGCCAGGAGAAGGCAAACACTGTAGTGAACCGGAAGAGCTGTGCTCAATTTTTCCAGCTTCACCTACACTCAGCCCGGCCAGTGGTGTGGAGGGCTGGGCTTAGGAAGAATGTGAAGGTGGCCCTGTGCTGCTGGTGCATGGCTGTTTCCAAGGCATGGATGTGACCGCACTCAGCTTGCCCTCCAGGTTCTTACAGCGGCAGGAAGCATCTCCCATGTGTCACCGAGGTTAGTGGGGACTGATGTTAGCATGTTCACTTTATTAGAAAGAATAACATCGGGTGCTGGAACAAGTGAATCCTCAAATTTCAGTGACCCCACCCAGTGCAAGTTTCTCACTCACCAAACAGTCCAACGTGGATGTTTCTGCTAGGCAGGCAGCAGGCCTCACCTTAGAAAGCTTTCTGTCTTGAGCTACCAATCCTGGGACCACAGTGCAGAGATTTTAAGAGCGAGATGGCATGACTTCTTAATGGCAAGAGTTAGGTAGGGCTGGGTCTCAGCTTCTTCCTCCACCAGAAAACACTGGATGGAGTGTTTTACACCTTAGCCAAAGGGAGAATGGCGTAAAAGAGAGAAAGAGGAGCTTTGGTGGACGCGAACAGAAGATAAGGGCAGCATGAGTGTCCTGGGTTCCTGATTTCGAATGGTCACTTCCTTAGGCTCTGCCAGTAAGTCTTGGATGTATTTAACTGCTCTGCTGCGGGCTGCCTGTGAGGAGCATGCTTTCCTGAGCATAGTGGGTTTCAAATATTAGTGAACATCATCAGAACCACCGGGAATGTTTGCAAAGCCTGCAGATTCCCAGGAGCCTTTCCAGTGCATCTGATTGAAACAGGGGCCAGGAATCTATGCTGACAACCAGCCCCCACCCCCACCCCAGGGATTCTGAGACAGGTGGTCTTTAGATCACATGTGGAGACATGGCCTTGAATTGCTTCTGATTCATGAAGTTTGCCTAAGAGCAAGTACTGCAGATGCTCCGTGTGACCTGCCCATGTTTGCTCCCCCATACTACTCGATTACCTGCTACCTGCCCAGAGGGCTTCACCTGGGGGCTGCCTTGCTGCCCATGTGGTGGACTGGACTTGTTGGAGAGTTATGTAATTTGGGGGGAGTCTTTTTTTTAACTAATTAATTTTTTTAAACGGAGAGAGGCAGAAATTCCATGCACATTTCCCCCAAATGCCTGCAATAGTCAGATGCAGAGTGGGGCAAGGCTGCAGCCGGGAGACAGGAACTCCATCTGGGTCTCCCACGCAGACAGCAGGGATTCAAGTACTTCAGCCAATAGCTGCTGCCCTCTTCCCCTTCCCCAGATGCATTCTCAGGAAGCTGGATTGGAAGCACAGAAGAGCTGGAACTTGAACCAGGCACTCAGATAGGAGATGTGGGCAGAGGCCTGACAATGCCTGCCCTTGAGAGCAGTTCTTAGCAGCTGTAGGTGTTGGTATGCAGACACCCTGGCTCCCTCATCCCCTGGGGGACAGCTCTCTGGTGTGTTCCACACTGGCTTCCAGAGTCCTCCATTGGGATTTAGCTCCACGTGCCCACTGTGGTACCCAGTCTGATAATGCACCTTCATTGTCTCCCTTCTCCTCCCAACTCCATGGGCTCCTGTCGCCTCTGAAATAAACTACCTGTCCTGGAATCCTTGTGTGAGGTCGTACTTCCTGAGGAAGCCAGTGGAGACGCACAGACACTGCACTATATGGGACACCTCTGGGAACTTCTCCCAAGCATGCATGAACTGATTGTAGCAATGAGGAGAAACCATCATCCCGAGCCTCACTGGCCCAGTCTGTCAGTCTAACACATCTGGCCTTCCTCCCAGCAGCCCGTGCTTTATAAACTGAGCAAAGTGACTTGCCATCATTTGCAGATGGTCTAGCAAGAGAAATACTGACTTGGTTTGCAAAAGAAAGAAATCTCCTTCCCACTTGCCCCTGTCAGCTTTGCTCTGTGGTTGGAGCTTTATGTTGTCAATATTCCTCCGGGGTGAGTGGTCGGCAGAGGTTCCCAGGTTTCACGTTTACCTGAAAGCCGGAATGGGGTCATAAATCTGCATGGAAGGAATCCACATCACAGCTTGTGTTAAATGGACCCCACACATATGGCATTGTTTTTTTTTTTTTTTAAATTTTATTTTCTAACACATGGGCAGTTTCTCACATTTTAAATCAACTGAAAATGAGAAGATTATGGGCAAATCTTCTTGGAGGATTAACTACCAGGAAATATATTGGTTTGCTTAAATATTTGGGGTGGGATGAATGATGAGACCAGACACTTTCCAGAGACATATTTTCTGTTGTAGATAGTGGAAGTTCAGGGGTGAATATTGTGGCACAGCAGGTTAAGCAGCTGTGTGGGACACCCATATTCCCTATCAGAGTGATGGCTGGATTCCTGGCTACTCTGCCTCCAATCCGGCTTCCAGCTAATGTGCCTGTGAAGGCAATGGAAGGTGGCCCAAACACTTGGGCCCTTGCCACCCAAGTGGGAGAGCATGATGGATTCCTGGTTCCTGGCTTCATCCTGGCTCAGTGGATGAAAGATCTCTCTCTCTCTCTCCCTGCTACTCTGCATTTCAAATCAACCAATCAATCATTAAGGAAAAGCAAGCCCAAGGGGAGCCTGGGAAGATGATTTGGAATCACCTGTTTGTGGGGACTGGCTGGGCTACAGACACCTTCCCCCAGTTCAACGTGCAGCAAAGGACAAGGAGAACTGTGATGCTGGGGCTTGGTAAATAGGGCTGTGCATTCACTGTCTTCAGGTGAATTTTACGACAGGGACCAATCACTCCTGGAGGCAATCTCATCAGTTGGGGTGGATAATCACCTGCCTAGGGCCTATGTCACCAGCTCAGGGGCTACTAGAGAAAGTCATCCATCGGCAGTACTCAAGAATACGGAGAAAGCCTTCATTCCCTCTCAAGCACATGCCATGGAGGACTGAGAGAGGGCCTCCCTCTGAGTTAAAGAGGATGCAAAACTCAGCATCAGAGCTGTGCTTTCCCTAGGAGAGATCAAGGCTGCTGATGGCTCAGAAAGCTGCACCACACCGAAAAAGGCAGCGATGTGCCTGCAAGACGCCAGCGCTCCGCAGGTCATGATCAATAGGGAGAGGAGAAAACCGGCTCGTTAGGCGCTTCCCCCTGAGCGGCTCACTCAGCCATGCCACGCCTCCAAAGCAACAACCAGCTGTGCCGTCCTATTATTAACACCGGCCCACTGAGGTGCTGTGCTCTGGCCTCACGCTAGGCAATAGACCTGTTGGACCCACAGGCAGCGGCTAGCAGGATCTAAAGACCTGGCATGGGGAGCAGCTCTGTGTGCTAAGGATCTCTTCAGCCTCCCCCTCGTTCCTGCCTCTTTCCTGCTCCAAAATCTATTAGGGCTCTGGTAGTAGAAGGTCCAGAGAGGTGTTGAGTAACATCCTTCAGTTACCTGGGGTACCTCTGCTCAGACAGAGCTCACCAGCCTGGGGTTTGGGGTAGGGTGGGCTTCCTTCCAACGTCCCTTTTAATTCCCAGAGGAGGAGGGAATTCTTCCAGAAAGCTTCCCAAACTTCACAAGCAGCCAGGCCACCAATGAACCCTCGCAGGTGCATCTCTGTGTCAAGCAGGTCTTCTCCCTGTCCTGGGCTGCACTGCCTGTCACCCGTTCCGGACTGTGCTGAACTGAGGTTCCCTATGCAGACATGTTTGGGGACAGGGGACCCAGGCTGTCTTATGTCTCCAAATCCACCTGCCTCGCTCACAGGTGCTTGTGGCCATAAAACAATGATTCTACACTCTCACAGCTTCTCCAGTGGAGGTGTGAAAGGAATGATAGGAGCACAGGTTCTTTGGGCTGGGAAACTGTAGGTTTTTCTAAGTGACAAAGGGCCTAGGAAAGGGACAGCTGTCTCCTCCATGGAAAACGCATACTACCGCCCTGTGGGGCAAAGCAGGAACCAGGGAGGATGTGTGTACCTGTGTGTGGGGTGGGGTGCGGGGGGGGGGGGGAGAGGGGAGCTATCAATCCAGACTGCTCTGATTTCTGGCACTTTCCAGCTTTGCCTCTAAGCCTCCACGTCCTTCTTTGTAGAGTGAGCTTCGTAATTTTAACCGCTTCGCAGAGCTGATGTGAAAATCAAAGGAGCCAGAGCAGGACTAGCGACACACCTGTGTACATTAGGGGACTAGTGCGCCTCACGGGTCGGATGCCGTTGAAGCTCACGTGGTTACTCAGGAAGCTAAACTCCGCCGCAGAGAAGCCCAGTGGGTGAGAGGACCCGCCTTTCTCGGACCTGCCCTCCCTTCTCCACCCTGCGGTCTCCCCCAGCGCCGCCCACCTTTTCCTCGCTCCCGAGCCGGGCTGGGGCTGCAGTTGCGCGCGGCCACCTCTAGATGGAACTTTCTTACCAACGCAAGCAAGGCCCAGCCGTCTGCACCGACCCGGGCGCTGGGCAGCCCGGGGCTCCCTCTCGCTCGCGCCCAGGAGGGTGCAGGGTCGGGTGCGTGCTTGGTAACCCGGGGGGAGGGGCGCTGGACCGTGCACGTCTAGCCTGGTGGATTTCCCCTTGCTGGACGCGAAGCGAACCCCGAAGTTTCCCCAAAGAGAACAAGAAGCTGAGCGGCAACTCAGGAGTTGGCTGCCCGCGCCTGCGGCTCCTCGGATTCCCCTCGAAAGCGTGGCGGCCGCCGTGGCTGCCCGCGCCCCCTTCCGCGCAGAGCCCGCCTGGGGTCGTCTAATCGCAGCAGGCGCTCCCAGGCCCTCGGAGCAGAGGGGTGGGAGGGCAGTGCCCCGGGCGCGGGGCAGCACGCGTGGCGGAGCAAACTTCGCAGGGGAAACGCGCAGCCGGCGGGCTCCACTTGGAGCATCCCGGCAAGAGCGCGCGCGGCGGGACGCTCGTCGTCTACCTTGTGACCTGTGTTCTTCCCGGTGGCCCTTCCTCGAGCTGCGCTCACCGGGGGGCGAGGGCGGCGGACTCGGGCCCCCGGGTGCCGCCGCCATGTGGCACCTCCCGCGCCGGCCAGGCTCACCCGGAGCGCGCGGCCCGGCTCCCTCATCCATTTCTCCAGCGGCCCTCCGCGGCTGTCCCCCAATCCCGGGGCTCTGGGTCCTACCCTGTTCGTTGGGGGCGGGGCGGGTGGTGGTGATTTCTGGAAACCAGAACTATGGAATGACTGGTCCCCACGTCGCTTTGGACTTGAGATCCGCTAATCCAGAGTCCTTCTCGCTGCCCGCGCAGAAATCCGGGGCTCCCCCCTCCTCCCCGCCCCCACGGGGATCCTCCTACGGCTTCTCGGGGCGGCTGCGGGCGCGAAGCGATTGGCGCTCCCGGGCGCGGTCCCGGCCGCGGCTCCCCGCGCCGCGCCGGGTGAATGGCCGCGGGTGGAGGATCGGGAGGCGCCGCGCGCAGACCAATCGCGGTCGCCGGTGGGAGTATTTGTTATTCACATGGAAGAGACTTGGCGCCGGCTCGGCCAGCTCAGCCCCCTCAACCCCGAGAGCAGCCACAAGTGCGGCCGCGGCGCTCGCCTCGCGCGCGGCGGCGGCGGCGGCGGCGGCGACGCTGACATGGAGCTGCGGGCCCCCCGCGGGCTTCCTCGCCGCGCCCTCTGCGGGGAGCAGGGTAAGACGCGCCGCCGAGTCGCGGGAAGAGGAAGCCAGGCAAGCAAGTGCCGAACCGCGGGGTAAAAGCGCCTCTCCAAGTGCCCCTACTCGCCGCGCTAGCTGCAGGAGGAGAAGCCCCCCTGTTTGGTCACGGTGGTCCTCCCCAAACCCGCGCCGCGGGCAGCCAGGTGCACCTTTCGTCCTCAGAGCACTTTAGCGATTGGCTTTTCCTGGGCTCAAGTAGATGGCCTTGCACACCCCAAGTCTGGGAGAGGACGGGCGGGCGCAGGTGACGAGGACGCGGGCAGAGGGAGAGTGGGCACCAGGGGGCGAGGGGCCGGCCGGGCACCGGAGCTTGATTGGGTGTCTGTTGATTTTACGTTGCAAAGAACAAGGCAGCCACCCCTCTTGCCTGCCCATGATTGCATTCCAGTGAAGAGGTTCCGAATGCACGGCGGCGCCGCTCGGAACTCCCTACCCGCCCCCCCCCCCCAAGCCCGGAGATGTGAGCCCCCAAAAGTTTAGTCGGCGAATGGGGAGACTGTAGGGTGAGGGGAAGGGGCAGGCGCACCCGGGATGCCCCGGGTAGCAGGATTGTAAGGCGCTCCGCCAGGCAGCGCGGGCCCCGGGCGCCCTCCTGGACCTGCCCCTGCGGAACCGGGACTCGCCCCGCCGAGATGACGAGGTACCTCCGATGCGCGAACCTAGCGGGAGGATTTCCGAAGTTCGCGGCTTCCGGGAGGAGTTGGGGTGAACCCCTCCTTCCCGAGAGAGCCCCGGGCGGGCTGGGTGCCTAAGCAGGATCCGGGGCGGATAGGGTCGCGGGGGAAGCCGGGCGGCTCTGGGGTCCTGGAGACCCGCATCCGCGCGCGGCGCTCGCTCTGCCCGGAGTTTGCGTCCTCCGAGTTCGCCGGCTGAGGTTGGGGTTTCCGTGCCCCTCCTCCGGCGGCTGTCGGGAAAACGCCGGAGTTCCGTGGCCTGCCGCGGGTGGGGGAGGAGGAGAGATCTCCGGGATCTCGAGTTTACAAAGCCGCGGCTGAGGAGCCCTGACAGCTCCTCCGCAGCTCCCAGGGCCGGAGCGGCTCCAGCTGCTGGGGACTCGCGCGGGGCGTGGACGCTGGGGGCGGCCAGGTGTGCGAGGGTGGAGGCTCCGGGCTGGATCCCAGCGCCGGAGAGAGGCACCGGGAACTGGATACTCCCTTCCAGGGCCCCAGCCTCTCCCGGGAGCCGGGCTTCCAACAGCCCAAGAACTGAAAAGAAAAAGGAAGAGGGGTCAGGGGCGAGGCGAGAGGCCGCTGATAGATGGCTGGAGACAGAGGCAGAGATGGGGCGAGAGCTGGCTCAGCCTCCGGGAGAGCCAGCCCATCTGCTTAGCCCAACAGCGCGGAGATCCCTTGAGGTTCTTACAGTTGGTGAACATACCACAGAATCATCCAAAAAATAAAACAAAACCAAAAAAACCCCGTCCGTCTGACGCTGTCTCTTGGTGCAAATGGAATGCAGAGGGGGCGAGAGTGTCGCTCAATTGCGTCCCCCCCCCCCCCGAGGAATCGCTTCCCTCGTGGCCCAAATTTTGGAGCCTGGGGTCAGGAGGTTGCCTGCGCGCCCAGGGTGGCGGGATGAGGATGGGTCGGCTTGCGGGCTGCAGAAGCTCGGAGCTCGCACTCACCCTCCCCGCCCCCCACCCCGCCAGCGGTGCCTCTCCGGAGGGAGTGCCTCCTTTGCGGGTGGAGGGGGATCCTTTCCCAGAGACCTGACGGCGTGGGAGTCTCTCCGCTGAGACGCTGAGGACGCCCGAGAATAATACACTACTGTCTCGGCCAGGACCCCGGCTGCATACAAATCCTGCGAACGGATGGAACTGAAGACGGGGTTTGTGGTGGGAATCTTTACCCGAAAGATCATAAAGGGGAAAATGCATTCTGCCGGTAGCTGGTATTTTGCCTGAAAGAAAAAAAAAAAAAATAAGAAAAAGAGCCGCCAGCAGGTAGATCTTGGATAAACAGCTTATTGCACTTGTCTGTAATTTCCATTTTCCGCTATGAAATTGTTTGTCAATAATTGCAAATGGCTACAGAAACCACTTGAGTTTACCTTGGTCACTTGCTTGTGAATAATATCTTGCGGATCTCTGTAGGAGACAGCTGGGTGAGATAGATTCACCCTCTGGTTCTTGAAAATATGTGGCTTGATAATTTTGAAAAGAAAAGTCTTAGCCATCAGGGAAAATGAACCAAGATTTTCAAAATGCAATTTTCCCGTTTCGGAGTCAACTACAGGTTGTACCAAATATAAGATGAAGGCAGAGAATTTTTGCTTTTTATAAAAAGAAGGGGGGTGTGTATGGGGGAAGTAGACAGGAGGAGGCTCTGTGGGAGACAGGTCTATCCAGAATGAAGGAAAAAGAGGCTGGGAACAGGGCTCTATCCTGTTACTTAGGCTCAATTTGTTCTATTTGGCTTGTCCCCTTTGCAAGTTAGGGCTGCTTGAACAATTCTAAAACCAGCCCTCTCCAAAAGGAATAGAAAAAAAAAAAAAAAAAAGAACAGCTGAGCTCCAGTGAGTGCAGGAGAAAGTTAGAGATCTGGAGAGATGCACTCTCTTCAGAGTTGGCTGAGCAGGTTGAGCCTCTGTGGGGCTTGTTTCATTAGTATTTATGCTGCAGACAACCCAGCTGACATCCACGTTGGCAGTAGTCTGTGCTGATCTTTGGGAAGAACGTTCCATTGTCTTCAGGGCATGATACACAGAACGCTGTCCATGCTTGCTTCTGACAGCAGTGACCCTTTTTCTTCCAAGTTTCTTTCCCGTCATCCTCCTCTGCTAGTTGGAATGTCCAACAGAAAGAGGGCCTTCTTTAGTCCTGGGAGTGGAGCCTGCCCTGTCCTGGGGTCCTAAGGGGCTGAAGTGATTTCTCTCTTACTGGACCCACAGTATAGACCTGGCCGCATCTCCTGCTCTGTCCAGTAAGCTGGCTTGTGAAGTTTCAGGGAACTGTTGCTGTTTGTTTAGTAGGACCTGATCAGGCATCACCAAACTGACAGATGTTCACTTGGTAGTGACGGTCACTCCATGCTCCAGAGGAGAGGCTATGAGCAAAGATCCAGCCAGATCCTATGTTTCCATCTCAAAGGGAGGTTTCCTCTCTGCTAGGAATTTGGATTTGGACTTGCTTCTTCTTCTTCTTCTTCTTTTTTTTTTTTTTTTTGCTCAGAAGGAGTATTTTCTTTGGCTTTCATTTCTACTTGGTACTTTTGCAAGTTGTGATGACTGGGAAGGACCATGGGCATAATGTCACAAGCTAGGGCTGCCTTGTGAGTGGTGGGCAGTCCTGGAGTGCTTTGAGGGGCGCTGGTGAGCTCCCTGCTCTGCCATGTTATGGGGTCTCTTTCAACCATGGTCAATGGTGCTATTTCTTTGGTTAAGAAACTCTGACTCTCCTAGGAATCATCTTTAATTTGCAGATGCTCCAGTTGAGGGAATGTCAATAATACTTCCTCAGGTTTTGATACCTGCCAGCGAAGCCCCTCTCTCCGTGGGGAGGGGCCAGGTAATGAGAGGAAGGTGTTGCTGTTGGTACCCAAAGGCTACCTTAGCACTGAGGGATGGAGAAGATCAGCTCGGGGCTGGGCAGCAGGTGCACAGAAGTGGGAAGGTGTGGGAGAGGCAAAGAGGAGCATGCAGAGATTGTTGAGGACATGTGTTGCCAATTTCATGCCTTTCCAGACAGGGTTCTGCCTAAAGATACAAATCTGCTGGCTGTTTATTGGCGGACTTTTCCAGCAGTAAAGAACCTAAGAGGTGAGAAGCATTTCATACTGCTTACAGTTTGGGAAGGGTTCCTGTTGTCTTGTTTTCATCATGGAAGGGTAACTTGTCACTGCTTCCTTCAGATGCTGCAGGTGCCCATGGACCAAGTCCTCCAGGCCAGACATTATATGTCCATTGTCTTTTCCTCTTGAGTCCTTTCCAGTTTTCCTTTGAGCTCCGTGCTTTCGATATGGGCTCTCCAGGGTTGATTGTTCCAGGCAGATAACAGTTTCAGAGGTCTGACTTGCCCTGAGTGTGGTGTGAAAGTGGTTTTCTTAGACCTTCTTAGTGTAGTACACCAGCAAAATATTGTATTTCTGGGACTCATGGTTAAACAGTAGTGTCTCTGTATCTTGGTGGTTTCTAAAATATTTTTTACTCACATTATATTCATCTGATTGCACAACCCAGGAGGTAGACAGAAATCATTTCCTATTTCAGCAACAGAGAAGATGAGAGCAGGTTATGTGACTTGTCCAATGGCATATGGTGAATGCTGGGGGGAGTGAGACCCAGGATTGGGGTCTCCTGGGACCCTGGGACCTCCCACTCACCACCCACACGATGAAACCAGGGTTAGCTCTGAATCCATTGGGATCTTCTGTATGCAGAGGCAATGGAGTGAAGGCCGAAGTGCAACAGAAGTCTTGCCTTTGGATTTTTGGGCTGTGACTTCGGACACAGAATCGCTCTGCTTTCAGATTCCTCATATCCTGAATGAGGGCTGTGATACCAGCCTCGTAGTATATTTTAAGAAGGAAATGAGATGATGTGTGTGAGGCTCCAGGCACACTGGAAGCATTCAATAAGTGTTGGTTTCAGTCTCTTGCCCTCTTATCTGACACATACTGTCAGAGTGGCTTCTCATTACTTTAAGTATGGTCTTTTTATGCAGTAGCTGTGTTATTGGAAAAATAAGCGTACAAATTGAATTCTACTAAATCAGATTGTGTTTTAAATGCATGGGATTTGGCTATTTAAAGGAAACTGGTGTGAATTCTTTTGTAATGGAAATAGTCACTTTCTAATTTATCTGTATAGTAAGTTGAGCTTCTCCTACATCAAATTTTTTTTATATGAAACTTGCTTGTATAGGAGAGCTTTCACAGACCTCTCTCACTGATGGGGAAAAAAGTCATTCAAATATTTTTTAAGCAAATTCAGTTGTGTTCAGGTGGCAAAGCCTTACTGTGATGTTTCAGAATAATCTCATGCTTCCTTATTGTTAAATAATGCAAGCTCAGAGAGGGAAGCTGGTGAGTGCTCCATCACTCATTTCACAGATGAAATGGAAGCACACAGAGGTGAAGTGACATATTCGGTGTCATCAGCCAGTGACTGTCAGACGAGGATTCAATCCCAGGTCTTGGTTGTCAGGGGACAGCTCTGCCTACCATGTTCCTACTCTGCCCAACCAAGAATCCACAGCCATGCACCCATGTTGCAGCCTGGGAGATGGTACACATATGATGCATTTTCAAATCACCCAAAAGAGCTGCAAGTGCAGGCAGTTTGGGATGAAACTTCTGCGTTTGCAATTTTATGAGTGGATGACAATATTCAGCTTAACCTTTTTGTGCAAGTGCTGAATGGAATGCAGTGTAGGAATGCTGCTTTGGCCTTTTTATGAGAAAAAATTATGGTTCTTAGCTAATGCTATTCCTCAGCAATGAGTTTACCATGTCATACCTATGCTGCCCTTGCCACGTGCTGGAGGGAGATGGGAAGGCAGACCCCAGCAGAGCCTACAGATTTTTTTTTTCTCCACCCACTGGCATCAGGCTAGCCAGGAAACCTGATCTGAAGTAGAGGTGTTTGGACAGAAAGCCTGGGATAGTCTCAGCCCTGTGAGAGATTCAGAAATCACCCTCTGGGAAATGGCCCCAGATTGTCTCTTCCTAATGAGTATGTTATTGTTCTTCAAGCTAACCATTGAAGTTGCACGGGTTTCTGTGAGGCTCCAGTGGAGAGACAGGACCCTCACCCTCACTCGTGCTGCTGTAACCTGTCCCTGCGGCAATGGGGTCTGAGGGTTTTGGAGACACTGCTGCTTGCTAGCTCAGGGCGTGGGGGACATGCTTGATCTCTCAGCTTTTCTCATTGATACAAAAGCTAATGACTGGTGTATCCATTGAGATGCTGTGTCAGGCGCTTGAGAAGTTAGATACTCCAGGTATGTGTGGGTGCAGAGAAGGTATGTAAAAAATGAAAAGCAGAATTCATGGCTCCAGCCACGAGGAGCTGTCTTCATTCCGGGCCTTTCTGGAAGCAGCTAGATCACTGTTAGGGAGACACAGACTCCAGTTCCAGCCATAGGGCCTGCTTCCCTGGGGACCAGGTCTGCTGGACAGTCAGTGGGAGGGCTGCTGATGTCTGACTTGCGATGTATGGGTGGGCAGGGGCCAGCGGGCACAGGAAGGACTGTGAGGGTTCCTGGTTGAGCACCCCCAACACGGCCAGGCAGTTCCTCCTTTAGGGTCCCACCAGTAGTTCAGGGCATCTGCTCCTCTCAGAGGCTGATTTCAGGAATGAAGATGCCACTTTTTTTTTTTTAAAGATTTGTTTATTTATTTAAAAGGCAGAGTTACAGAGAGGCAGAGGGAGAGAGAGAGAGAGAGAGAGAGAGGTCTTCCATCTGCTGGTTCACTCCTCAGATGGCCACAATGGCCAGAGCTGCGCTGATCAGCAGCCAGGAGCTTCTTCCAGGTCTCCCACATGGGTGCAGGGGCCCAAGGACTTGGGCCATCTTCTACTACTTTCCCAGGTCATAGCAGAGAGCTGGATTGGAAGTGGAGCAGCTGGGACTCAAACTGGTGCCCATATGGGATGCCGGCGCTGCAGGCACTTTACCCACTGTGCCACAGCGCCGGCCTCAAGATGTCACTCTTTTAAGAAGTCCATCAGCACAGGGGTGGATGTGGGGTTCCTACAGAACCCCAGAAGAAGGTTAGTTTGAGAGAAAAGCTATTTTACTTTAAATCAAACACAGAACATGCAGTAGAACTGTTTGGATCTATGGCACAGAAAGGTCATTATTTCTTCAAAACTCATTGACTCCAACTAGGATGAGTTTGGATTGAAGCTCATAAGAATTCTATCAGAGCAAGACTAGGCAATTCAAGGTTCTACTGCAAAACTTATTTTTGTAGCTTTTCCACAAACTTTTACGTGTATTTTTCCTTAGAATTTAAGAGGGAATCTACACCTTCCAGCCATCAAGAATCTATGATTTTTGTGACAGTGTATCAGATTTTGAAATAACTGCAGTATTTAAATATTTTGTAAGTAGCTCTGATTTTATTTTTAAAGTGAGAAAATTCAGTAAAAACCTCAGCAACTGGGCAAATGAGGAAAAACGTGCTCTGCTTTAGTAGAAAGTGAATTACAGACCAGGTGGGTGATGATAGCTCCTGTTTCTGAGCACTTAACCTGTGCTAGGTACTGTGCTTCCCATGAGTGCTGAATTGTAGGTCCTAACCCCTCATTTACAGACAACAAAATCAAGCATTAGAGAGGTTACATGCAACCAGTTCTGTGATGCAGGGGAGGAAATTCAAGCAAAAATTCCAGGGAGCTGTCCAATGTAGAATAACCAAAATGAACCCCTTGCTTTCCATTTTAGTACATTAGTCTACTAAACAAAACGATTCTTGCCTTGCTATTATTCATCACACAACCTTTTCTAAATTAAAGCTCTAGAGAAACCAGATAGTTTTGCAAACACCAATGATTAAAAAACCCTCAATTTTATTACTGGTAGAACTGTACAACAAGTGACATTAGGTTAAAAGCACAGGAGTGGGTAAGGATACTTTCTGGCTACCAGATGGATGGGTTTATGTTTGTCTAAAACCATTTATCCTCTTAAGCAGTTAGAGTGGTTGGGAGGTGACTTGATGCAATGAATAAAGACCACTATGTGGAGAACAGTGGTGCCATGGGTATCCCTATAAGTATTTGCTGTCTGTGTATGCATATATGCTATGCTCTGCCAGAAGGGATATGCTAAGGATCAGCACGTGGGCACTGGTTAGAATTAATGGGGTTTTACTATCAAGGAAACTGGCCTTCCTTGTGAACTGTAAAACACAGTCCTACTTCTGTTCCTGGAGTAGGTGGAGTAATTTGTGGTCCATCACTTAAATGTCAAGTTGACTTTCTGAGGGTTTCCTTTTATGGGATGTTGGAGGTCAGGCTGTTGTGGAGTCACAGGTTTTCTGGGTGAAAAGGAGCTGCTGGGAGATTTGACTGTAAGGGGCTATCAGGTAGTGAGAAAACCAGAAAGGCGCTGGGTGTTTGGGGGCAGGATAAAGGAACTCCAAGGCTTGCGTGTGCCAGGAGGCAGGGCCCTCTTGTGCCAGGGAGCACAGAACTCTCAGCAGAGGTGGCCATGGGCTGCTGTGCACTCAAAGCGCAGTGCCTTGGACTACTATGAGCTGCGTTTTCTAAACTGAGAGAGACAAGTGCAGCTTTCTCTGAAGGCATTTGGCCATATGTTCACTTGTCCCCTAGGGAAGCACCATCCTTTCTTTTGGGACAAGGAAGGTGGAAAGAAAATTTTACGGCCTGGAACTTGAACAAATGAATGGAAAATACAACCAGATGTTGGTTGGCTAGGGTGGAGGGAAATGGTCCAAATTTCAGGCTTCAAACCCGTATATAAATAGGTTAGAAATGAGCATTAGATTAACCATCCTGCCAAAGTCCATTAGTGCTGTTTCTTCTCTTAATTATATATGCATTTCAAGTGTCGGATTCCCTGTGTTAAGTCAGTTCTCATTTTCGGTGAAATCTCTTCAAAAGTCCTTTGAAAGAATCTCATGAAATCCTTTAAGGACAAAGGCCTTAGAATAAACTTTTTCTGTAGATTTGCCTGTAGACTTTTTTCGCTCTGGGTTATTTCTAGGCTTGATGAAATAACTGTTTTCCCCACTGAGTCAGACAAGGTTAAGAAGCTCTTCAGTTGGTCTCCAGCTCTGACTTGCTCTCAATGACTCTAGGATCAAGGCATGTTTACTTCGGAATTGTAAGCAAACCCTTTGCCCCCACCCGACAAATTACTTGCAGACTCTAACAATAGTAATAGGAATATCTGCACACCGAAGCTTCCCTGTGTGTTTCAAGTCTTTGCCTTGTTAGCAGAGGACAATAAGATAATTTATACGGAGTGGCTGACATTCTATGTTAAGTTTTCCTAAGCTACACAAAACTTACACAATTTAAGATCTTTGGAGGAACCAGTTCCCTCCCTCCCTCCCTCCTTCCTTCCTTTTCTCCTTTCTGCTTACTGAAGAATCACTTTTTTCCCACCAGGAAACCTGAGGCACAAAAAGATGTCCTTAATAGATGACTAGTTTGTTGAATAGGTCACAGAACATAACCTTTCATTATGATTTTGTGGATGAAATTTAAATGCTAAACTCACCTGTAAAAAGTAAGAACAGATTTGAAAAGAAATAATGTCATCAGTCACAGGATTCTCACCTTCATGGAAATAGCACTTATTGAAATAAAATGATAAATAAAAATGTTTCCTGGCTCGGGAGAACCTGCCTAGTTTCTGATACTTTTCTGTTTCCTTGCTCTGAAAGCGTCATCAATCTCCTTGTTTGGATGCTGTGTGGCCAGGTGTTCAGAATCACAGGGGGACAGAAAAAATTAGTTTTTACTGAATAGGGGAAATAATAAGAAAAAAAGAGGTTGGTGTAAACAGGGCTTAAAAATGTCTGTACCCACTGAACTGAACCCTTTTTCTCCCTCCCCCTTACTCCTCAGGAATAATTCTGCTACAGGGCTGACTTCAAGGACATGAATTGTTGACCTCATCCCAACACCAGAACCTCAGATGTTATTCTAATTTTTGCATCATTCCAGGCAAGTTGACTTTATATGGGAATAAAATTGAACCCTAGGGGTCTGATGGAAATTCACTGTGACGCTCACATCAAGAAAACCTGCTGAAACCCACAGAGCCTTCCCTGCATGGGCCCCGATGGTAGCCTCCAGAAGGTGCAGCCTCAGGTGGTTCCACTTCTTCTGTGGCAAGAATAAACTTTGGGTCTTGGAGCGCAACACCACCTGTGGAGAAAATGGTATGCGAGGGAAAGCGATCAGCCTCTTGCCCTTGTTTCTTCCTCTTAACGGCCAAGTTCTACTGGATCCTCACAATGATGCAAAGAACTCACAGTCAAGAGTATGCCCATTCCATACGGGTGGATGGGGACATCATCCTGGGGGGTCTCTTCCCTGTCCACGCAAAGGGAGAGAGAGGGGTGCCTTGTGGGGAGTTGAAGAAGGAGAAGGGGATCCACAGACTTGAAGCCATGCTGTATGCAATCGACCAGATTAACAAGGACCCCGATCTCCTCTCCAATATCACTCTGGGTGTCCGGATCCTCGACACGTGCTCCAGGGACACCTATGCTTTGGAGCAGTCGCTAACATTCGTGCAGGCGTTAATAGAGAAGGACGCTTCCGACGTGAAGTGTGCCAATGGGGATCCGCCCATTTTCACCAAGCCCGACAAGATTTCTGGCGTCATAGGGGCTGCAGCAAGCTCCGTGTCCATCATGGTCGCTAACATTTTAAGACTTTTTAAGGTAGGTAAAGGTGTTGTCTGTCTGACCATTGTAAAAGGACAATGAATTGTGACTCCAGCTGCAGGTGTGAAAAAAAACAACTGGAGGTGGGTGAAAATGCTCACAGACCTTCTCTGTCACCAGGTTCCTCACATAGGGCTTCTGTGTCCAGGTTTTTGCCTTTGTTACTTGGGTTCCATTATTTGCAATTAATTGGGTTCATCAGGACTCTTTTCTTTCCAAAGAGAAAGGTTACACATTCTCTGACATATTGGGGCCTTGCTACCTCCTTCTGCAAGCTGACTTAAAATCAAAGCTAGCTTTTTTAAAAATGAGGTTAATGAATCCTTAGCACATTTATCATATAGGACAAGTGTATGGTATTTGAGGTACGTATAAGATAATTTACTTGGTGAAACTTCTTTAAGGTGAGAGGCTTTGTTCTGACAAAGCAGTATTTATTACTAAGGTATCGATGCGAGTGACACCCTGGGAGAAAGGGTGGCTGTAAAATTCTCAGGCTTGTTCTAACTACAATAGAGCAGGACCTCGTTAATTCAGACTGCTCTGTTACAGACTCGGAATAATTAATATAATTCTTAGAGAGTTAGGAGTTCAAATTCAGCGGGAGGAGCCACGACATTTTGATTTAGGTTTGATGATCTATTATAGATCCATTGCATTTCTGTGTTGAGTAAAATTGGCCATATGGAATAATACATGTAAAAATACTTTGAAGGGTGTAAAGTGCCATAAAAATAAAGTTATTATAAGTCACCATTTTCATTAACTTTCTCATTTTATTTATTAATGCCATTATGTAGTCCTTTCGAATAGACATAATTTTTTTAAATTGAAAATACTTTTCACTTTGATTTCTTACTCCGTGGGACATGACTTTCTCAGCTTAACCTGAATTAATGAGGCTTCGTTGTAGATTGTGAAAAATGATTCCTATGCATATTAGATTTAAAAATATTAAAGGAATGTGGAGAAGTTGGATGGATGACAGATAGAGTGACGAAAATGAACAAAGTGATGGAAAATCTCACCCAGAAGATGAAAGGAATTGAATCAAAAGTCTGTGAGGCCTCTTGGAGCCCCGTCTAGTTGGACCCATGTCTCACGCTGGGACCCTCTCTGGAGCAGCCCCTGAGGGGCCTTGCAGGGCTATGTAGAACTCTGCGTGAGTTCCCTCCATTTAGAGGGCAGAAGGCTGAGCGGCAGTTTAATGGCTATTTGCAGATTGATGAAATTTTCTCAAATAGCAGGATGCTGGGCGGAAGCTCTCTGTGTCTATGGAGTAATGAAGAGAGTGGCACAAACAAGCTTCAGGGAGCACAAGAGACAACTGAGCAGGACATTAGAAAGACTCCCCTGGCAAAGGGAAGGAAGGACACAAGGTTCAGATAGGCCACCCGAGATGTGAGAAGTCTCCATCTCGGAGAGCTTCAAGGACAACAAGGCAGGGGCTAACAATTTCTCTTGGGATAGCTGACTGCTTGCCTGGAGGAGAGATGCAGAAATAGGATTCTCTGGCATCCCCCCATAGCCCGAGATGTAGGATTTGTCCTCGCAGCCCCTATTCTGTGCCACGTCGGTTTTGCTCTGGGTCAGCATCCTGCTCAGTCACTCTCCTAACTCTTCTGTGGCATGACCTCCCCTGCTCCAAACTCTGCAACTGTGGCCCACAAATACTCCCTTTGAGATAAGAAGCAAACCTGCCTGTGGGTCTTCTGCCTTCTGTTACCCTCCCTTGACACACTAGCTCTGCTTCCCAGCCATCCCATCACAATTCCAAGGTATCCTGTCTCCCTTCTGTAGTTTGGAGCCCAGGTCCAAAGTAGGCAAGGGTTTGACTATCAGAGTAGAAGAGCCAAGGGGCTTCCTTGTGGTTTTCAGAGCTTATTAACGTTCATTTCCACACAGAATTGGCTTCTCGGCAGGAGGGGAATGCTAACCATACTGTGTTAGGTGTCAGGTGTATTTAAGCATAAAGAGCTGGTAAAAGGTTCCATCAGGATCCGGTTGTGTTTTTTGCTTCCTTGGGCAACCAAACGAAATGAGACCACCTGAGGATAAGAGGAGCACCTTATTTTATGTGGACTGGACCTAGCTTTGCTCTGCTCGGTGCTACCCTCAATGACTGGCCAATTCTCCTACACTCTTGAGTAATTCTGCAGGGACCCATCTGACCTCTGAGGGAATTGCTATTGACCCTTTGGTCAGAGTCCAGTGCTGTAAGCCAACTCTTGAGACAACTGGCCAGTTGGTGAAAGGCTTGCTTTTGTTAGCTTTGAGGAGTGCAGAGTGGGTCATTTAACTAGGAAGGAGCTCTAGTTAAGGCAGATGTCATAATGAACCTGATCCGTGTGTGGAGTAAGCATTTAACAGGTGGAAGAAAATCTGTTCAACCAAATTACTGGATTGGAAAACTATGTCTTGCTGAAAACTCACTCTGCGAGAGGCAGTATATGCTCAGTCGTCCTTCTTCCAGCTGAACCAGGGACCATGGAATTAGACAACTGCAACTTCTCCTTGTGGTGCTATTTTATGTTGATGATTTATATGCAACCTCCAACCAGCACTCCACAGTGATTTTAATTATGAAATAATGATGGTTACTCTTGGGATAGAAAATGGCCCACTTTATGTATGGATGACTTCTGTTTACATCCATGTGCAACTGACATGAAATATTAGAACAGTTATCAAAGGAATGATTAGCAAATTAATGCATTGGGAATTGCCATACAGTTCCACTTGAAAAATACTAATTTTCCTAGGCAGAATGCTCTGATTTGAATGAAAGCAAACCTTAGGGCAGTTTTATGGAGCTTGGGCTGCTCAGAAAGTCTAAAAAGTTGCACAGAGATCAGTGTTTCACCACTTATTCCTGGATTCCTAGAGTTAAAGAAATAGAGCGTCTTATTTTGAAAACATCCGAACCATTAACCTTGATCATAAGGGCTGCCCTCAAGGTCATCATTCATGAATCTACTCACTGTTCTGCTCAGCAGTAAACACAAATTGGGGTTTTAAGGATGCGGCTGGGACCTGATTAAAATTGAATCAAAAATATTTGGGCCCAAATTGGAAGTAATCTCCAGGTGTCTCGGTTCTTGTCTCCAACTTTGGAAAAGTCCCATCTTTGCCTGCGGGATCTGAGCTCAACTGGAAAAGAGACAGAGTCCTTCAGGCAAGCCCTTCTCCCTCTGTCTTCAGTCTCGTCCCCCTTAGGGCAGCCTCTCCTGTCACCGTATTCCTTCCTGACACAGAGGAAATGTGCATTTCCAGTCATTCACATGCAGAAGTGTCTGGTTTGAATGAAGAGGCTTTTCCATGGGATCACTGATGGTGGAATGAAGTGATTTGTTTTTGTAAAGGAGATTCCAGCATTAGTAGAGGAGGTTCAGCGAGCCCCCGCGGGGACTGCTTCTCTTGAGACCACGGCCCAGGTGTCTCTAACACCTGACCTAGAGGGAACCTGTGTCGTCTTTTCTTGGCTTCTCTTCTTATCAGAGCTCAGAAGCAAGGGGAAAAAAATCGGCCCTTTTAAGTTCAGAGGAAAGTTGGACCAACTGCTGCAGCCAGACATGACCTGGAGACCTGGAGACCTGGGAGCAGGAGAGGCTGTTGGCTCAAAGGATCCTGAATGCTCCACCAGCTCAGTTCCAGCTGTGCGGGAGGCGGGCTCTGTTCCCTCCTTATCTGCAGTCAGGTGTGCAGGATTTTCAAGACTCCCTGGAAGGGTTTTCAGGTAGCAGGGCTGTGTGTGTGTGTGTGCACGCGCGCGCGCATGCGTGTCCTCCTCTGGGAATTATTTGGATTTTTTTTTTTATTTGAAAGAGTTACACAGAGGAGAGGCAGAGAGAGAGAGAGAAAGAGAGAGAGAGAGAGAGAGAGTGAGAGAGGTCTTCCATCCACTGGTTCACTCCCCAATTGGCTGCAATGGCTGGAGCTGCACTGATCCAAAGCTAGGAGCCAGGAGCTTCTTCCAGGTCTCCCACATGGGTGCAGGGGCCCAAGGCCTTGGGTCATCATCTACTGCTTTCCCAGGCCATAGCCGAGAGAGCTGGATAGGAAGTGCAGCATCCTTTTCTTGAACCGGCACCCATATGGGATGCTGGCGCTTCAGGCCAGGGTGTTAACCGGCTATGCCACAGTGCCGGTCCCATCTCTGGGAATTATTTGAATGAAAGGAGTGCCTCATATCTCTCAGGTGTGTTGAGAGTGAAACTAATCTGCTACAGAATAAGATTTTAATGATCCATATTTTAGAAGTACTGCTATGCCTTAAAACACACACACACACACACCCATGATTTTATGGAAAATACATATTTTGAAAAATATGCATGAATTTTAAAATTTTTTCATGCCAAAAGAAACATCTTTTAATTGTAAAAACTTTTTATAATATTAAATATTTAAAACTTTTAAAAATATTGACAAATTATTTGAGAGGCAGAGAAACAGATGCAGAGAGAAGGTGCTCCCATGTGCCAGTTGATTCCCCACGTGCCCACCACAGCTGGGGCTGGAGCCAGGGGTTGCACTGCGGTCAAGCTAGTCCACATAGCAGCAGGGACCCAATAACTTGAGTCATCCCTGCTGCCTCCCAGGGTCTGCGATGGTAGGAAGCTGGAGTTGGGAGCTGGAGTGAGGAATCAGACTCAGGCAGTCTGATGTGGGACAAGGGCATCTGAACTGCTGGGCTGAACGCCTGCTTGCATCCACTAACTTTTCGAGGTACCTGTCCTCTGAGCTAATGTGGGGCAGTGTGGTCACTTAGGTGATTGTTGAAGCCCCAACACAAGTTGCTGGCTTTAGATAACAGTAGCACCAGTGAGGACAATGTGACATGTAACTGCAGAAGAGCACTGTCGAGACTTGCACCCTACGTAAAAGGTAAAGGGCGCCGCAGAGACTCCTGTGTTGTGGAGAGCCTATTGAAAAGAGAGGCTCAGCTCTTAGAGACTGTGTAGTCGAGAAAGAATTAAACAAGAATGAGGGAGCCCTTCCAAGAATGTTGGCTGGAAGGCCCATGAACTGAATTTGCTTATGTTTCATGAAGAACTCTATTTTTTCTAGTTTTTCCTAATTTTTCTCCATGCTCTCCTTTAAATTAGAGCAAATCTACAACACATGGACCACATATCTTAGAGCAAAGATTGAAATTCTAAGTTAAAAGCACCTTGATCTGGAGGTAATCCACATCAAGGTCTACAAAGGTGCTTTGGATTGTAAAGGATGGTGTTTCCCCATCTCTCCCTCCCCCTCCCTCCCCCTGCCTCTCTTCCCCCTTTACCCCCTCTCCCCTTTTTCCCCTCTCCCCCTCCCCCTCTCTCCTTCTCTACCTCCCTCTCTCCCTCCTTCTCTTTGTCCCTCTCTCTCCCCCCCCATATCATTTTCCTGGTTAACATTACCTATATTTTTAATTCTTTACTCTTTAAAGACAGGAGATAGTCTGAAGTGTATCCTTCCCAAAGAAATCAAATTAGATTTTTCAGTTGAAATCCATTTGTGAGTGGGCTAGATAATTTCTTCCCATGTGGAAGTGTGTTAGTTACAAATGGCTACAATTGATCTTCATGTTAAGTAAATGAAGTACAGAGAGGCATCCCATTTAGTCTATGCCTACCCTGTTGTGTTTTCAAAGGGATGTTTTCTTCCAACAGATTCTACCAGTAGTAGCAATCACTTCCATAAAGCCAGGCATCTTCTGAGTTATTTATTGCATCCAATGGGCTTTATTAACTGTAGACTATGAAAAAGTAAATCTACCGCATCCAGGCTCATGTACTTAGATGGACAAATGATTGCAATCAATAAACACAGCAGGAGGTAATAGTTCATATTAAATCTTACTTGATGACAGATAATGGAAAATTGAAAGATTGAAAGACAGGCTCCTTCAGTCATTCCTTTGGTGATGTACAAAGCTCTTATTTAACTTTGGAAAGAGTCTATGGACTTTAGATAGAGATGATGGGGGCTGGCATTGTGGCACAGCAGGTAAAGCTGCCGCCTGCAATGCCAACATCCCATATGGGTGCCGGTTTGAGTCCCAACTGCTCCACTTCCAATCCAGCTCTCTGCTATGGCCTGGGAAAGCAGAAGATGGCCCAAGTGCTTGGTCTTCTGCACCTGTGTGGGAGGCCAGGCAGAAGCTCGTAGCTCCTGGCTTCAAGTCGGCTCAGCTCTGGCTGTGTGGCCATTTGGGGAATGAACCAGTGGATGGAAGACCTCTCTCTCTATGCCTCTGCCTCTCTGTAACTTTGCTTTTCAAATAAATAAATAAATATTTTTTTAAAGATATAGATCATGGGGTCTCTGTCTTATAGTGGCCCAAAGTAGCGACACTGGATGAGAACAGGTGCTGTATGTTGCTCACAGCCACAGATATCAAACACACAGACTTGGAAATATTGGTCCTCTTCTTCCCCTTGGGGTGAAAGTTTGCCTCTACTTCAGGAAGTCCCTAATCCCTTACCTTGACCAGATTGTTTCTTTGTCACATTGAACAGAGATGTGCTTCCTCTTAGCATTTATTCCATTCTTCTGTAGTTGTGTATTTGTCTGCATCCCACACTTGATCGTAGGCACCTGAGGGCAGGCTACATGTGTATCTCATTTGTTTCTGTATTCCTAGCACCTGGCTTGGACCTGTCGGTGAACCTAACAAATGTTTGTTAAATGAGCGAATGAATGATGGATCATATCGCATTCCCTTATCCCAGTACCAAATATTGGAAATAACGTGTGTGTTGGGCAGTTAGGACAGAAATAGAATTTTGTTTTCCGTTTATACTCTTTTAGAAAAAGGAGCACAAGGAGGGAGAAGGAGAGAAAGAGGGTAACATGGTATATTGTGGGAGTGCCTATTTTTGTGTGCTTCCTCATTTTCCTACAAATTCACATTTTTTAAATTAAAAATTAAATAAGGAAAATACATGAATACATTAACATTTGGAAAGGTTTAAGCAATGAATAAGTAAATAGTATAAAATGGAAAGAGTCTGCTTCCCAACATGAATACCTATTAATAAAATTGCATATACACATGTCATTTTCACAGAAGTGTGTGATATGACTTTATCTTTGATTTAATAATATGTCTGAGAGAGATTTCTATGTTGGTTCATTGCTTTGGTTTCAACATAATTTGACTCTTAAGTTCATGCAGACATTTAAACCCTTTGGGTTGCTGGTCCTAGGGGGGGTGGACGCTTGATCCAATCATGAAGTGGTGTGGGCCTCATGGGCGGGCCTTAGGTAGTGGGGGGCGTGGCCTTGTAAGGAAGTTCACAGAGGAGGTTGGTTATATAAGCCTGACTAAGGTGCAGCTCCTTCCTCTCTGCTTCCTGGCCTCCCTACGTGATCTTTCCTCTGCACTTTCTCCACCAATATCATCCTCTGGTCTCATCAGATGGCTGAACCAGTGGGCCCGCCTGGTCTTGGGATGTGAGTCTCCAAAACTGAGTCAAAATTAACTCCCTTCCTTCCGAAGTTGCTTATCTCAAGTATTTGTTACAGAGAGGACAAGCTGGCCAATACAGATGGGCCTCCATAATCCTCCACTCTGGCTGCGTGATACTATTACCCGGACAGCTTTATTTGTTTTTTTAAAAAAATGGCTGCCGATACCCTATCCAAGGCCACCAACACTGCGTTGGTATGTTTTACAAGATCGCCAGGTGATTCTGATATTTGTCCAAGACTGAGAGCTGTAAGACTATTTTTAAATGGCTGCTTGGTTTGTAAGTATATGGAGAGACCATAATTTGACAAATTCTTGATAGGCGACTTACTTTGATTTTTTTTTTAAATCAAGTATCATTTTATAGACACTTGTTATAAAGTTAGAGCCTTATCCAAACACTAGCGGTTCCAGACTGAATTTTGAAATCATGGAGGACTTTCTTGGGCCAGTGAAGGAGCTCAATTAATGAATTACCAAAAACATCTTGATATAAGGCAGGCTGAGGCAACAGGCATACATCAAGGCCATGGGTCTCCATAACATGTAGTAACTTTAAATTGGCATAGATGTTCAGGCTGTTAAGAGTATTGTGACTCCTGTTGGATGGAATAGATTTTAAACATAGTGATTTTAAGTTAAATCTTTCCTTTTTCCTAGCCTCAAATGGTTTGAAATCTCATCGTGAATACTAAAGACATCTTAAGAGCTTCCTTAGTGATTAATGCCTGTCTTTTGGGTGTTTTAAATAAGGAAGTTGTTTTAAAAGCAGCGAAGAAGACTTCCCAAGAGAATAGCTTGTTACTGGCTGTTATATATTTTTTAAGAAGTTTTCTGAAAACCTTTCTAGAACAAGACAGAGTAGATGTAAATGCTGAAGTAAACCTGCATAAGGAAAGCCCTGTGTTCTTTCTACTCATTTAACCTGAAGATTGCAGTTTTAAAAATTTCATTTTATAGACCTCATTTTTTTTGGAGTAGTTTCAAGTTTACAGCAAAACTGAAGATTGATATGGTTTCATTTGCCTTCAATGTCTTCCTAGACTCTTCTGGAGACAGTTTGTTTTTTTTGAAACCAAAATCTGTGCCTTCCTGGGAAGACTTCGGACCTGAGAGCTTTCTGTGGCGTCAGTCTGGTGGCCTTCACACGGAGCAGCAGTCTTGTGGAATCACAGATGGCTGAGCCGCCTTGGAGTTTCTGATTCAGGAGGTGCAGGGTGGGGTGTGACAATTGGCATTTCTGAGAGCTCTCAGGTGATGCTGATGTTGCTGTTTAGCAGACCACACTTGGAGAGCCGCCGCTTCATACAAATTGCTTGCCGGCTGACTTAGCAAGTCAGAGGATGCAAAACAAAAATGGGATTTAACAGTGTTCTGGCAGTAGCCTTCTTGCTTCTGACTTACACCTGGTTGGATTTCTGCTGGAATTGGTCATAATCACTGCAGCTGCTGTATGGATCTATTTTTAATTGTGTGCTCTTTGGGAAGTTGCGTTCGTTATTAAACATGCGTGGCTCAGGAGTAATGATTGGTGCGATGGTCACTTCAACACGATGCCTAAGCAGGGTCACTCAGATTGCCATTGTTACTCATTTTCACTGCCTGAGACAGGAGAGCAAACTGATTTAAGAAACTTAGCCTGGAAGATGCACATTCACTAGGAACTGAGAAACAGTAAGAGACGAAGGAGGTGATGATTTGTCTCAGCTCCTAGCAATTTGTCTTTGGAAACCATGACAGCTACCTCCTGGTTTCCATTATGCAATGAGATTGCAAATAGCATTCTACAGCAGCCTTAATCAATACAGGGTTGCAAGAGGCCTTCTTTCTCTAAAGTAGGAAAAGGGCCTATTTACCTGTTTAATTGATAGAACACATTTTCTGGCAAAAGCAGAGACATCTGTTTTACCTGTAGTTGGACTTTTCCTATCCAAAAGTACTCTTAACACAAAAATGTACATGGCCTCCTTTTGCATGGACTGGGAGGGTGCAGGGGTCTGTATCTGTTTCTAGAATGAGGCCGGTCTCTGCTGCTTTTCTTTATAGGCCCAGCAAGCTAACACCAATGTGTTCTCAGTGTTAGTCATTAGTTCCTAAGACTCTCCCTGTGGGCTTAACGTGGCTGGTTTCCTTGCTGTAATATATCTCCCTGTACCCCCCCAGTGCCACAGGAGACTCCTGGAATGTGTGGATGGTGTTGTATTCTTGTGCTAGTGTCTTACCCTTGCTTCCTTCCATGTGGATTGACAGCGAGCACTAGCTTTGGTTAGTGCTTGTGTTATTTCTTGCATTTTGACTCCAAGTATCTACTTAGGAGCAAATCTGTTCACTAGAGTTCGTTCCTTTATTTTGTTGATAGCACAAATGCCAAATGATACTTAGGCAAATGTGTTAGATATACATTTGTGGCTTATATAATATTTGTTAGCATCATGAGCTGTCTCTTCAAGTTATACATTATGATAATAAATTTATCTGGTGGTGCTGATGTTCTTCCATGGTATAAAACAGATTGATATAATACATGGAATAGGTCAGAAGTGACAGACTGGGCTCAAATTCTGATATAGTGCTTAATAACTGTTAAGCAAGACAGTCACTCTCTAAATCCTATCTTTATTATCTGTAAAAAAGTAGAAAACAATACTACTGTTCCTTTGGAAAGCTTGTAATGCTAAAGACAGTATATGCCCTATAGAGTAGGCACCGTAAATATTTGTTAGATGATGAAATGAGAAACAGAGTTGTCCAGCAGTAGGATTCACTTTGAATTGTATCTTCAGTTTCTTAGCCATTCATACTGGCTTGCCCTGTTTTGTGAGTGATGGTAGATTGTTTCTTGGCCAGTGACTACACCAATGACAAAATGGAGGGTCCGGGTAGGCTCTGGCATAGGGTCAGGCTTCCTGGTTTTTCTTGAAGGCCACGCTTGGGACTAGATCCTCATCAGCCTCATGTTCCAGCTGACTGAGCAAAAAAAGTATGAGTGGTATACTGCTGTCCTTTCCAAATCCATGTCTTAGGTGCCAAGAGCAAAGATTGGGTGACTCAAAGATGAGCTGTCTTAAATTTTAATACTGGTTCAGTATTTCCCCAAAAAAGTGCCTTTAGTATTCAGTTTTGGAAAAGCAAAAATAAATAAGCAAAAAAAACCCTCAAACCAGTGCTGGCTTGCTTTGGCTGTGTCCCAGGACCCCAGGTTTGATGGTAGAGCTACGGTTGAAGGTGAGCAGCTGACCAGCCTCGAGGGTGAATGGCAGCCATTAAGCCAGTTCTGTGGTTTGGAATTTGCTTTCTTTGCCATGTTTGGTGCAATGACTCAAAGAGAAACCCACTCGGGATAAACACCATTACTGTTGTTGAGGGAAAAAACTGCCCCCCTACCCCAAATCCCAGGCTGGTCTATATAACACTAATTATAAGCTTTTGATATACATGTCAGAAAATAATTTGGAAGTACTTGCTCCAGAAATCACATCCATCTTAGGACAAACACAAAAACAGTGGAACTAAATGTATTAAGTGTTGAGGCACATTCTGCCCTGTATTACAACTGTTTAAAAGCGATTAATTCAGGGGTGGTGCAGCCAATTAATCTGCAGCCTGCAGTGCCAGCATTTCATATAGTTGCCATTTTGTGTCCCGGCTGCTCCACTTCCAATACAGCCCCCTGCTAATATGCCAGGTGTGTGGGCCCCTTGCATCTGTGGGAGACCCAGATGAAGCTCCTGGCTTTGATCTGACCCAGCCCTGGTTGTTAGGGTCATTTGGGGAGTGAACCAGCAGATGGAAGAATCTAACTCGCGCTCTTTTGCGTGTTTTCGCGCTCTGCCTTTCAAATAAATTTTTTGTAAAAGTGAATAATTCAGTCAAACATACCAGTTTTGCTCTAGTAAACTCTAATCACATGTAGATTATTTACTGAAATGTGAAAGGACTTCACAGGAAAGAGACATTTATATTTTCACAATGCAGACTTCTGTGGTGTAGTTAGGAAGGACAATTGCGTAAGACAATCCTTGGAGAGGACTGGGGGATGTGCTATGTAGTGCTTGTTACAGCTCTTTAAACTCTTTTGGTGTTTTTCCACCAAAAGAAGTAGGATAGGGGAAGAGTTGTCAGTATTTTACTCACCTGTTCTCCTTATTTAACTTAGTGGTGAAACAGGTAAGCAGGCAATATTCAATTACCAACAGGTGTCTATGTAGCATTCCATGTTTGTATTATGAAAGATACATGCAGATAATATGAAAGAGGTAGAAGATTGAAGCTTTCATCTTGCTTAGGATCTCGTTGAAGTTATAACACCTAAAAATAACTATGATCACTATAAAATGGTGCAACAAGGATTAAAGGGGGTTCTGGGGCTCAGTGGAAAGGCGTATTTTTTCTGAAGAAGCTGTAGTTATTGGCCAAGGTGTTACGGTTAACTTGGGCTGCTGTAACAGAACACCACACTCTGGATGGCATGAACAGCAAACACTGATTTCTCACAGTTCTGGAGGCTAGAAGGCTGAGGTCAGAGTCCTGGCATGATCAAGTTCTTGAAGGTCCTCTTTCTGGCTTGCAGATGGCTTTTTTTTTTAAGATTTATTTTTATTTATTTGAAAGTCAGAGTTATATACAGAGAGGAGAGGCAGAGAGGTCGGTTTTCCATCTACTGGTTCACTCCCCAAATGGCCGCAATGGCTGAAGCTGCACTGATCCCAAGCCAGGAGCTTCTTCCTGGTCTCCCACATGGGCGCAGGGGCCCAAGGCCTTGGGTCATCAATTACTGCTTTCCCAGGCCACAGCAGAGAGTGGGATTGGAAGTGAAGCAGCTGGGACATGAACCGGCCCCTTTATGGGATGCCAGCACTGCAGATGGCGGCTTTACCCGCTACACCACAGCACCTATCTGTTGTGTCCTAGTATAGAGGCAAGAGAGTCAGAAAAAGCTCTTGCCTGTCTCTGTAAAAGGGCATGAAGCCATTCTTGAAGGCTCCACCATTTAGGAGGGCTGCACCCTCATGAGGTAATCACCTCCCAAAGGCCCCAACTCCTAAGACCATCGCTTTGGGGTTAGAAATTCAACATGTGTGAATTTTGGGCAGACACAAGTAAATGCATATCACACGGCTTCTGTGCATTGATGTGGGATTGGGCTGGTCTTGGGAGGTGTGGGTAGGGGGAACTAAACTGAGGGGTCATAAGAGGCAGGATCTTCCAAGCATGGGGACCCCATGAACTTTGACCTTGTTGCCAGATGATGCTAAGCTGTGTAGGGGTGGAAGCAAGTGGAGACCCCTTTTCCCCCTCTTAGTGTATCTCTGGGAGGCAAAACTTGAGAGGGTTGCTTTGAGAGTTTCCTAGGAGGACTCAAAATGAGGAAGATTGGAGCACTATAGCCCTGGCTTTCACTGGACATCAGTCTAAGCCAGCGGACACAGAGCATCCAGAGGGCAGAATCTTACAGATGCAGGAATAGGTAGAGAGGGTGAGTTGCTGTGGCATTTAAGGTAGCAGCTCCCTAACAGGGGAAGCCCTCTCTGTCCTTTCCTCTTTGGAAATCTGTGTAACCTAAGATCAGAAGTTGTGCTTTTTTTTTCCCCATTTGCCACATGGGTATCTTGAGTGTTGATGCTACCTTCGTTAAATTCAGATCTACAGATAATTGCTGAGAGAAACTGCATGCATTACCATTGCCTTATTTCCAATGAGGAAAGTCTGTCTTTGAGGGGCTCGCATTCCTTGGTTCTATCTTCTTGACTTTTAGTAAAGGGGAGGAATGCTATCTGCACTGTTGGTCGAGGTGGTCACAGAACACACCAACGTAGAAACTTGGAGAAATGACAATGTGCTAACTGGAGAGGGCTTTGAGCAATTTGGAAATGAGCGCTGTATTGAATGCAGCATAAATGATTATCTTGCTGAAGGCTGCAGCACTTTAACGTGTAATTTCTACACTGGTAACCCCACCTATTTAAATGGAAGCTCCGTGTGAGATGTTTTGTCTTTGAAACCACTGGAATGGAATTTTAAGCCCTTGGATTTTTTTCCCCCTTTTGCCTGAGGAAAGAAGATACTAGAAATTCCATTTTTTTAATTTGAATTCCTTTATTTCATTTATATTCATGCAGCTCAAGCATCTAGTAAGTTTGGCTGGTATTTGAATTAATATTTACAGGTAAAACCTTGCTGAAAATAAAATAGATTAAGTGGAGAATATTTTTCCCACAGCTTCCTTCTCTAACGAAAATGAAATAACCCAGCCTCCCTCCTCCTCTGAATGTCCCCATCTGTCAGCTCCATGCTTGTAGGAGCCCACGTTGTCTTGGGGGTGTTCAGGGCCAAAGGTCTTTATATGAAGCAGGATATATTTTACACAAGCTGGGAGAATTGGGAGTTTAAGATTTATATGTATATTTACCCTTAAATATTCCTCTGAATTATAGGGAACTAAAATGAAAACTCATATTTTTGGACAGTAATTACAGCTTAAATTCAATGTCTACTGATCAGTATCATGCATAGCATGCAATAAATATTTTAAGATACTAAATCATCTAAAATACCGTAGAGTGGTATAGGATTGATGAATAAATATTATTCTAACATCTCAGTTTAAAAATATCACGATATTTAAACTAATAGCATTAATATTTCATTCTAGTCAAGTGGTCCGAGTTTAGATTTTGAATTAAAATAAATATAAGACCTATAAATAATGTTGATCCTATATTCATGATGAAAATTATCCCAAAAGACTCTATGCCTGTGTAGAAAAGGTTCTCATGAAGGAAACATATGTAATTTTACTCTGTAGCTAGTTTTTAACAACTCAGAATTGAGTTTGGTAGTGGAGTTTCATGGTTTTCAAATATGATGGGTCATACCTTTGTGATGCATGGACATTTGCACACTTTAAAGATGTCTAGGAAGTTTGACATGAAGTTGTTAGTGTTTTCCCTAGTTCCCCTAATACTTGAGATCATGGAATCTTGGAGTGAGAAGGAGTTTGAGATCTTCAGTTGCATCACCTTCCATCCAAAGTGAATCTACCTATCCAGACTGTTGGTAGGTAGTAATTCAATGTCATCTTTTGTTCCTTTTGTGTTGAATACATGAAGGGTCTTCAAAAAGTTCATTGAAATACATGTCATGAAAAAATTATGCATGGATTTAAAAATTCTTTTCATACCAAAATAAACTTTTAACTCCATTTTCCACAAACTTTTTGGAATTCTCTTGTATCTCTACGCCCCTCGTCTTTTATGGGATAGTCCTTCAGATGTTTGAAGACCCCTGAGCCTGGAATTCTCCTGGCTAAGCATTCTTGGTTCACTTGCTCCTAATAAGAGAGCAGGAGCTAAAGTTGATGGGCAGCTTCTCACCCACCAGGCACTGTGATGAACACATAACATGCCTGCGCTTACTTGGTCTTTGCCACGGTTCTCTCAGAGAAGGAAAGAATGCTATCTAGAAAACTGCGAACCTATATTCAAACCTAGGCCAGATGGTCTCAAAGATTTGCTCTTTCAACCATGCTTTCTGTGTTTCAGATACTATGCTTTCAAATTTTCTGTATGGTATCCTTTCTCTGAACACACTTTTGCTTTCAGTTTAAACATATTCTAAGTTAAGTCCATCTTTCCTTGCCATTCTGAAAACTGCCTTAGAGCAGGAATGGGTGATCCCTTGGCACAGAGAACTTCTGTAAGCATTGTATTCTCAGTTTGGTGATGGCCAGAGTGACAAATGGTCTGGTCAGCCTATCCTTGCTGGGCAGTGGCCACGGCACAGGAATGGCGACTGACTGCTCATGACCCTGTGTTCCTTCCCTGCTGCTGGCGTAGCCACACGGCTCCCAGGAAAATGCTGGGAGACTTGTGTTCCTTTAGTAGCATTGATGGGAACTTCCTATTGCTCCAGATGTTTTCTGAGAGGGATTGTGGATGGGGAGAGTTGTGTTATTACAGATGGTTGAGTGGTTTATATATCAGGAGGTTTTCCACGGAAGTACTAACGGACCCCAAATTCTCTTGTGAAATCTGTGACAGGATGTTGAGAAATTTGGGCTCCAGATAGCACTTTGGGAAAACATCAAAATAAATACATGTGGTTTGTGCCTACTCCTTTCCCAAATGAAAATACAACTGGTTGACAGCATTTCCCCCACATGTGGAATCAAGTTCCAGATCAAATGGAGAGATGATCGAATGAGCATATTTGTATCAAGTTTCATTTATTTGCTTCTCATGTCCATGAGGAGTCCAATCTAGAGTGATTGAGTATGTCTATCAGAACCAGAGTTTGTGCATTATTAATGTCAGAAAAGCAGATAATTTGATTTATGTTGGTAGGGAACAATCGGAGTTCTCACTCTGTCTCCTTCAATATCAGATTCTCAGGGTCTCAGCAGATGCATGGTCACTACAACACAATTCTTATCAAGATAAAATTTGTTTAATATTTATTGGAAAGTCAATGTTGGACAGGGAGAGACAGACAGGGAGAGAGACTTTCCATCTGCTGGTTCATTCTCCAGATGGCTACAATGGCTGGGACTCGGCCAGGTCAAAACCAGGAATTGGGAGCTTCTTCCAGGTCTTCTATGTGGATGCAGGGGCCCAAACACCTGGACCATCTTCTACTTCTTTTCCCAGGCCATTAGCAGGGAGCTGAATCAGAAGTGGAACAGTCGGGACACAAACTGGTGTCTACATGGGGTACTGGTGTTGCAGAGTGGCTCTTACCTGCTATGCCACAGCATGACTTCAAGAATTGCATTCTTTTAGCCACCTTTTGGGGGTGGACCTGGCCAGCAGCTCACCTGTGCCTGTGGAGCCCTAGCCCCAGAGCCTCTTGGTGGTGCTGCTATGCACTGTACACTGCTGGTATCCTTCTAGGAGAGCTGTAATAAGTTGGGTTATACATTTTACATTGAACACTTTTGATCTTTTTAGAGTTCCTCTAGGTTTTCCTATTAGGTAAAGCAGCTTTATATACTTTTTGTTTCCATGGTAATGGATTCCAGGACTACTTGAGAAAACCACTGGCTTCATGTGCCTGTAGAAAGCTGGAACATTCTGGACTAGCACAGTAAGTAACAGCCCACCTGTAGGAGGAGCACAGGCCTGAGGAAAACACTTGAGAACCATGATCATGGAGTGACATGAGCATATTTTTGCACTGCAACCAGCGGGATTTGGGAAGTGAGTCCTGCATTGCAAGCAAATGGCTTGGGAGCATTAGCATGAGATTTAGTGTTTGCTAATCAGCCCAGGGCAGAGAGAGCAGAATTAACTTGAGGTGTTAATTTCAAATTGAAGTATGCAAGAAACCACGGTGCCCCATTTCTGGATTGTCTTCCATCTTCCTGAGCATTTATAAGTGTCAGCTCTACTCTGGGTGCATCTGTGGGGGCAGGGGAAGCTTCCTTGGATGTTTTCCTGTTGGTAAATGGAAAATTGTTTTAGTTTATTTTAAGGAATACAAATTCCATAAGTACATCTTTAGGAATATGGTTACTCTTCCCACCATACCCGCCCTCTCACACCTCCTCTTCCTCCTCCTCCTCCCCCCTCTTCCCTTGCCAGTTCCATTCTCCATTAAGATTCATTTTCTTTGTTTTACTGTGAGTTTGATTACAACGGATCGTGGCGAAGATCTTTTTTGGTCATGTCTATTAGGAGTTACATGTGCTTCCTGTACTTGGATGTCCCTTTCTTTCTCCAAATTAGTGAAGTTTTTTGTGTTATTTCACTAAAAAGGCCTTTTAATCCTTTCTCTTTCCATGCCTGTAGGAACTCTTAGAATCCATATGGTGGGTCATTTGATAGTATCTTGTAGATTCCCTACAGTGCTTTTAGTTTTCTAATTTCCTTTTTCTTGTCTTTGGTTTGTATAATTTCCTGTGCTTTGTCTTCTAAGCTGCTTGTTCTTTGTTCTGCATCACTGATTCTATTGGTAAGGCTCTCCACTGCATTTCCTATTCATTCTATTGAATTCTTCATTTCATTTTGACTTTTTAAAAATCTCAATTTCATGGGAGAAATTCTTTCATGTCTTGTACAGATTTCAGTAGTTCATGCATTTGCTTTACTTGTATGTTATCTTTTTCTTTTAAAAGATTTTATTTGAAAGGCAGAGTTACAGAGAGGCAGAAAGAGAGGTCTTCAATCCACTGGTTCACTCCCCAGTTGGCTACAAAAGCTGGAGCTGTGCTGATCCGAAGGTAGGAGCCAGGAGTTTATTCCAGGTCTAACGTGGGTGCAGGGGCCCTAGCACTTGGGCCGTCTTCTACTGCTTTCTCAGGCCATAGCAGAGAGCTGGATAGGAAGTGGAGCAGCCAGGACTCAAACTGGCGCCCATATGGGATGCCGGCACTGTAGGCAGTGGATTTACCTGCTATGCCACAGCACTGGCCCTCTATATAATCTTATGATCAGTTTCTTGAATTCCATTTCTTGCATTTCTTCCATCTCATCTTCACAATCTAGTATTGAAGTGTTGTTCTCTTGGGTGTCATGTTGTCTGTCTTACTCGTGTTTCTTAAATTGGTGCATTTGTTCGTTATTTGTTAGTTTTTTTTTTTTTCTTCCTGTACCAGCTTTTATCTTTGTACTATTCCTCTTAGGTAAGTGGAGTGTCTGCTTTCAGTTAATATCTAGAGGCTTCAGTGGGTGTGGCCAGGTAGCTCTGTTCATTTCTCAAAGGTGAAGGGGATGTCTAAGGTGTCACACCCAGGTTTGGCGTGTTTAATTTTTTTTTTTTTTTATCGGAAGGGAAGTTTATTCTGCTCAGCTGAGCTCCTCTCCTCAAAGGACAGCAGTGCCTGAGCGCTGCCCACTGTGGGTATATTACTCCTCTGCTCTGCCCCATGGACCGCACAAAGGATCTGTGAGTTGTCTGTGTAAGCTCAGATTCCCCAGCCATGTCCCTCACAGGTAACCAGGAAGCCCTGAGCCTATGGAATCTACCAATGAGATTGCTCAAAGTCCCAGCCACACTGTGAGTCCTCCCACACAGCCTTAGTTTTTTTTTTTTTTTTCTTTTTTCACAGTCCCAACACAAACCTCCCACATCACGAGCTCCCAGGCCCCTGTTAGTTCTCCCCATCAGTCAGGAGTCTCTACTTGGCTGGTTGCTGGGCGTGGACATGAGCTGGTGCAGCTGTTAACATATGTCCAAAATGGTGCTTGTTCTATCTGCGTGTAACAGGACACTGTTGCAAAGTGATTGGGGAGAGAGAAACGTGTCTCCTTTTTTTTTAATCCCCTCTAGTTTGGCAAGTACACTATCCCCTACGGGGCTCCAAGCTGGGTTCCCTCCAGGCTCTTCTGCAGCTTTATCGCCAGTGGCTTGGACTGCTATGGCCTGGTTTCACCTCACTTTCCAACGCTGGTGCGTGGGCTCTTGGCTACTGGAGTCATGAATTGTGGGAATCTATCCCCTCCACGTAGGTCCACCATGTCCCTCTAATTTGGGTAGAGTTTCCTCTGCCATTTTATCCTAACTCTTCCATGAGACTGCACTTGTTCCACTTTTTTTTTTTAATTTTTTTTTAACTTTTATTTAATGAATATAAATTTCCAGTATACAGCTTATGGATTACAATGGCTTCCCCTTCCCATAATTTCCCTCCCCTCTCCCGCTCCCTTTCCCCTTCCATTTGCATCAAGATTCATTTTCAATTCTATTTATATACAGAAGATCAATTTAGTATAAAGATTTCAACAGTTTGCACCCACATAGAAACACAAAGTGAAACATACTGTTTGAGTACTAGTTATAGCATTAAATCAAAATGGACAGTACATTAAGGACAGAGATCCCACATCAGGAGCAAGCGCACAGTGGCTCCTGTTGTTGACCCAACAAATTGACACTCTAGTTTATGGCACCAGTAACCGCCCTAGGCTGTCGTCATGAGTTGCCAAGGCTATGAAAGCCTTCCAAGTTCCCCGACTCTGATCATATTTATACAAGGTCATAAAAGACAGGGTGAGGATAATAACCAATGATCCTAAGAGTGGCATTTACCAGGTTTGAACAATTATACAGCATTAAGTGGGGAAGAGGACCATCAGTACACACAGGTTGGGAGTAGAGCCATTGGTGGTAGAGTAGAGGTTATGATTACAAAGGAATGAGGCCCAAGTGCACTAGGCAGGGTCTAGAACAAAGGACAGAGTCATTATTAGAGGAGCTAAGAAAGGTGCTGTCTAAGCTACAATTAAGTTTTCTGATTGAGAGGCAAATAGAACCTGACAGAAGGGGCTTGATAATAATCTGGTGGGCTTTAGGCCTTGTAAGTTAACAGGCCCAGACCTATCTATCTCTTCACATGGGGTACATCCTAAGGGAGGTGTGAACCTCCTAGGGGAAGGCACTCTGTTGACTTTCATTACTTGGCTGGCCTGGGAGGAGAGCTGGCCAGGTAAAGGCAGGTGGCATCTCTAACAAGAAATTTACAGTTCTGCCTGCAATGTTGCTGACCCTACTTGACCATACCCTCAGCTGCAGTGGTCACTTTGGAAGTTGGGCTGAGTGAAGGGCTTTTCAGCTTGGAGCCAATAAGATCTGTGGCTCTGACCTGGGCATCCTTCGACTCCAGGGCAGGTCCATTTCCAGTGATCCAACTCTTGGCAGAGCTGCCAGGGCTCTTCACAAGCTGACTTCTGCTGAAGCCCAGGCTTACCACATTGAAAGCCACTGCAGTGGACTGGCCTGTTGGGTCTCCTTGAGGGCAGATCACCGTACAGATCAGCCATTAATAGGCCTGCCACCCATTGCTTCTGATGCCTAGCTTTCTTTTCCTCCTGGTTTGTGTTAAAGCAGACCAGAGGATGCAAGTCAAGGGAGTGCCCGTGTCCCATCTCTAATCTTCGGTGGCCTGAACTACAAGTCTATAGTCACAGGCATGTTCTGTAGTAGTTTTTCTAAGGTAGACAATGCCCATGAGGAAAATTATATTCTCACTTTAAAACTTTCTTTCCCTTTGGTCTGAAAGGGAGGTTGTTTTTTCTACTTACTGTATACTTCGCTGATGGCGAAGAGAATCTAGCTATGAGATTATTATTTAAGTTCTTATTTTGGCTATGCTATTACAGAAAAATGTTAGCCATCTCTTATAAGGTCTAAAGATTAAATTGTGTGTCCTACAGATTCCTTCATAATAGAATTAGTTCCCTACCTTGAAGAGAATAGAGAAATGAAAGAACAAGTTGGGCTTAGAATAGAGAAATGAGGGAGCAAGTCCTAGATCACTTGCTGACAATAGCAATATTACATGAATACTTAGCAAACCGTTTCAACCCTTAGATAAGAACTTAATAAAACATTTACCAGAAGGTCCAATGCCTTCTATAAATTTTAAGAATCATGTATTTGAAAACACCTCTTAAATATCTAAGATGGTGTAGTTGGTTTAACCAGTAAACTTAAGCACAACCATATAAAATGTTTTTAGTTTCTTTCTACCAACAAGTTTAAAACATATGATACACAGATTCAGGTCACACAAATTAAAATGTATCTTTGATTGATTTTAGCAGCTTAAATTTATGGACAATCTTATCTAAAAGCAATTTGAAATAAAACTCTTAATAAAATTTCCCCATGTGGACATACAATATGTACGCACATATAACATAGTATAATAGACCAATATCAAAATCCAAAATATCTGGTTGAAATAAGATTCCTTAAAATCATGACATAACATAGACCAAATTTGATCATTGTTACAGGGTGATTATTCAAGTCTTTGAAAATAAACACATAGTTAAATAACCCATAGCTCTTAATAAAAATTCAGCTGTTTTTGAACAATTAGAATTTAACAGACATCAAGAGAACATAATAGATTACTTTAACACATTGCTCTAACAGTGCATCAGAGTTTAATTCTATGTCAAAGAGAAATTGAGCTTCCTGTGATCTTTTGCTGTGAGGTTTCCTTCCTTTACCTTCTTTCATATTGGTGACCATGTTTCTGTGTTTCTGTGTGTAACACATCTTTAAGCATCTTTTGCAGGGCAGGATGAGTGGCAACAAATTCTTCCAGTTTCTGTTTGCTATGAAAAGTCTTAATTTCACCTTCATTCACAAATGAGAGCTTTGCAGGATATAGTATTCTGGGCTGGCAGTTTTTCTCTCTTAGTACCTGGGCTATGTCTCGCCATTCCCTTCTAGCTTGTAGGGTTTCTGCTGAGAAGTCTGCTGTGAGTCTAATTGGAGATCCTCTGAGAGTAATCTGACGTTTCTCTCTTGCACCTTTTAGAATCTTTTCTTTATGTTTCACTGTGGTGAGTTTGATTACAACATGTCGTGGTGAGGATCTCTTTTGGTCATGTTTATTAGGGGTTCTATAAGCTTCCTGTACTAAGATGCCTCTGTCCTCCAAACCTGGGAAATTTTCTGCTAGTATCTCACTGAAAATGCCTTCTAATCCTTTCTCCCTCTCCATGCCTTCAGGAACTCCTAGAACCCGAATGTTAGATTTTTTAATAGTATCCTGTAGATTCCCGACAATATTTTTTAGATTTCTAATTTCTTCTTCTTTTCTTTGGTTTGCCTGTTTCCTTTCCTGTTCTCTGTCTTCTAAGTCTGATATTCTCTCTTCTGCTTCGCCCATTCTGTTTTTAAGGCTCTCTAATGTGTTTGTCATTTGATCTATTGAATTCTTCATTTCATTATGATTTCTCATCACTATCACCATTTCTTGTTCCACTAGTTGTTTCATTTCATTTTGATTCCTACTTAATATTTCACTTTCACAAGAGAGATTTTCTATCTTGTCCTTTAAGGATTTCTGTAGTTCAAGAATTTGTTTTTGAGAACTTCTTAATGTTCTTATCAATTTTTTGAGATCTGCTTCTTGCATTTCTTCTATCTCATCATCTCCATAATCTTGAGTTGGGGTGTCTTTTTCATTTGGGGGCATCATAGTGTCTTCCTTGTTCTTGTTACCTCGGTTTTTGCGTTTGTTGTTTGGCATGTTGGAGATATTTGGTTTCTTCACTGTGGTGTTTTTTTTTTCTTGTTATACTATGACTCTAGATTAAGTGGACTGTCTGCTTTCAGTGGAGCCTTAGAGGCTTGAGATGAGTGTGGACTGAGAGCTGTGTTTGGTTCCTCAGGGTTGAGGGTGTGTCAAGATGACACTCCCAGGTTAGGCGTGGTAAATCTCTCTCTCTCTCTCTTTTTTTTTTTTTTATTCAAAAGGGAAGTAATTCCGCACAGCTGAACCTAATTGGGGGTAGTGAGCAGACAAATGATATACCCACAGGAGCCAGAGATAGGAAGCTCTTTCCCAAGGACCACACAGGGAATCTCTGCTGTCCTCAGTGTGGGCTCCAATTCTCCTGCAGTCTCCCACTGGGTTGCAAAGTTAGATCCTAGTCTCCTGTTATTTCACCCCTCCCCCCAGAGTCAGGTTTTTCTGCTAGGCTCAGGGCCGGTGCAGACCTGAGGTCGCCCTGCTTATGACGTATGTCCAAAATGGCGCCTGCTCTTTGTCTTGCTTGCCCTTGAGGGGTGAGCGGAGAGAGAGAAACTCGTGTCCGTTTCGGTCACTTTTTTTTTCCCTCTCTCTCTTCTAGTTAGCCTGGTGAGCTTTTCCCCACAGAGTTTCAAGCCTCGTTCCCTCTAGCCTCCTCTTTCCGCTTGCCCGCTGGTGTCTCGGGCTATGGAGGTTCGGCTCACCTCGCGTTCCAGCGCTGGTGCGTTGAGTCTGCTGCTGGTGTCCCGAACTTGGGCTCCCACGCTCTCCACGCAGGTCCACTGTGAATCACTAGTTCTGGAAGAGTTTCCTCTGCTGTTTCTTCCCCTACTCTTCCTTGACCCTGCAGTATCTCCACTTTTATTAACCTGTGTCTTGCCGAAGAATATCAATGTGCTCCCTTCCTATTCCGCCATCTTCTTGTTCCACTTTTTTTAAAGGTTTTTATTGAATGAATACAAATCTCATATGTACAGCTTTTAGGAATATAGTGTTTCTTCCCCCATTCCTGCCCTTCCACCCCTACTCCCATCCCATGTCCTACTCCCTGTCCAACTCCATTTTTCATTAAGATTCATTTTTAATTGACTTTATATACAGAAGACGAACTCTAAATACTAAGTAGAGATTTCAACAGTTTGCACCAACACAGATACATAAAGTACAGTTTGGCGACAAGTTTTACCATTAATTCTCATAGTACACCTCATTAAGGACAGAGGTCCAACATGGGGAATAAGTGCACAGTGACTCTTGTTGATTTAATAATTAACACTCTTATCTTTGACCTCAGTGATCACCCGAGGCTCTTGATGTGCTGCCAAGGCTATGGAAGCCTTTTGAGTCCACAAACTCCATTGGTATTTAGACAGGGCCACATGCAAAGTAGAAGTTCTCTCCTCCCTTCAGAGAAAAGTACATCCTTCTTTGATGGCCCCTTCTTTGCACTGGGGTCTCAATCACAGAGGTCTTCCATGCAGAACAGCTTTTGCCACCAGTAGAAGGAAAGAAATAATTAAAATTAGAAGAAATCAACAAAATAGAAACAAAAAAAAAAACAATACAACAGATCAGCAAAACGAAGAGCTGGTCTTCTGAAAAGATAATATTGATATACCATTGGCTCGACTAAGCAAAAAAAGGAGAGCGAAGACTTAATAAAATTAGATGAAAAAGGAAATGTAGCAACGGACACCACAGAAATAAAAAGACTCATCAGAAATTACTACAGAGAGCTGTATGCCAACAAACTAGGAAATCTAGAAGAAAATTCACTTTGTAAAAGCTGTCTTTTATACTAGTGCAGTAAGCTCCCTCCGTACTCTGCCATCTTGGAACTCCTATCTGGAAAACTGTTTTTGGAAACTCAGATGTATCTGCCTGGTGTTGCCTGCAAATACACATTGTAGGAATGTTGGGTATAGATCAGAACACAGTAGAAAAAACTTAAGAGTTGGCTAAAGACAGAGAAAACATAAAACGGATTTTTTTGAAAACAAAAACAAAAACAAAAACAACAACAACAAAAAACAACAAACCTTGATGTTCCTGAGTATGTGGGAAGAGGAGTAAGCAGAATCTTTTAAGCCCCCCTAATTTTGCCTTCTGCCATCCTGCTGTATTTTATGTGCTGGGGCTTTAGTGGTAGAGGAGCAAGAGGCTGAGAGAAGGAAAGAGGGTGCAGGTTAGGAGTGAAGGCCAGGAGTGGGTGCCAAGTTGATGGTACTTGTCTGAAGGGAAACGGTGAATTGAGACCCTTTTCTCCTACTGCAGACTTTAATATTGATGGTTTCCCTATGGGACATGTACTCTATAGAATACTATACAGCAGTCAAAAACAATGAAACCCGGTCATTTGCAACAAGATGGAGCAATCTGGAAACATCATGCTGAGTGAATTAAGCCAGTCCCAAAGAGACAAATATCATTTGTTTTCCCTGATCGGTGACAACTAACTGAGCACCAAAGGGAAACCTGTGGAAGTGAAATGGACACTATGAGAAATAGTGACTTGATCAGCTCTTGTGCTATTGATGTACAATGTAATACTTTATCCATTTTAGTATTTTTTTTGTTCTAGTACTAGTGGTTGAACTCTGTAATTAACACACAATTATTCTTAGGTGTTTAAATCTTAACTGAAAAGTGATCCCGGTTAAATATAAGAATGAGAAAAAGAGAGGGAGGAGATGTACAATTGGGGACATGCTCAATCGGACTTGCCCCAAATGATGGAGTTAGAAACGTGCCAGGGGATTCCAATACAATCCCATCAAGGTGGCATGTACAAATGCCATCTCACTAGTCCAGGTGATCAATTTCAGTTCACAATTGATCACACTGATAGATCTAAGAGTCAAAGGGATCGCACAAACAAGACTAATGTCTGCTAATACTAACTGATAAAACCAAAAAAGGGAGAGAAGGATCCAACATGGGAAGTGGGAGACACAGCAGACTCATAGAATGGCAGATGTCCTAAATAGCACTCTGGCCTCAGAATCAGCCCTTAAGGCATTTGGATCTGGCTGAAGAGCCTATGAGAGTATTTTAGGCATGGAAAGCCAAGACACTCTGGAAAAAAAAAAAGAAGAAGACCTAAATGAAGGATCTCAGCGAGTGTGATCCCAGTGGAAAGAACGGGGCCATCAAGGTAGGAGGTACCTTTCTCTGAAGGGAGGAGAGAACTTCCACTTTGACTATGACCCTGTTGGAATAAGACCGAAGTAGGCAAACCCTAAAGGCTTCCATAGCCTCGGCAACTCATGACTAGAGCCTAGGGAGATTACTGATGCCATAAACAAGAGTGTTAAATTGTTAAATCAACATCAAGAGTCACTGTGTACTTATGTCCCATGTGGGATCTGTCCTTAATGGGTTGTCCAATGTGAAGTAATGATATAGCTTATACTGAAACAGTATTTTTACACTTTGTGTTTCTGTGTGGGTGCAAACTGATGAAATCTTTACTTAGTATATACTGAATTGATCTTCTGTATATAAAGATAATTGAAAATGAAAAAAAATCTTGGTGTTAAATTGGAAATTACATAGAAAATTAATCAATCTTTTAAAAAAAATCATGCAGGATCTCTGTCATTAATGTGCTGTTTACTCTTATTTAATGCTATAACTAGTACTCCAACAGTATTTTTTCACTTTGTGTTGCTATGTGAGGGCAAACTATTGAAATCTTTATATATACTAAACTGATTTTCTGTGTATAAAGAAAATTGAAAATGAATCTTGATGTGAATGGAAGGGGAGAGAGAGTGGGAAAGGGGAGGGTTGCGGGTGGGAGGGAAGTTGTGGTGGGGGGAAGCCATTGTGATCCATAAGCTGTACTTTGGAAACTTATATTCATTAAATAAAAAAAACTGAAATGTAAGCACTGTAAAAAAATATTGATGGTTTCCACACCATTTATGACTTTATTAAGATACTTTTAATGTTGACTTGATTAAAATTAGACTTGGCATAATGAGTGATGCTTAAGGTAAAATACCCTCCCCAGACAGGTTCGTTTGTTCTTTTTATTAAACCATAAAATTGATGAACAGTCTTCATGGAAAGTTCTCAGAAGCCTTGTTCTAGGAGACAAAGTTGAAGGGCTAGAAACACAGGGCTTCACATCCTATGAGACAGATTAGTACAAGATTTAGGGGCTTCTTTCTGCCTGGAAGTTATTCTGGACTTTAGTCCCTGGAATCATTACGGGGAGGTTCAGGTTCACTAATTTCAATTCCGGGTGTTTTCTTGTTAATATTTCTAGAACTGAGGATGCCCATCAGGACAAGTCTTTACATCTGGTAGGGGGAGCTTATGAAAGCTGTCTGATTGTGAACCCAGCTCGGCGAGCACTTGGGGCACTGCTCCAAATGGTTGTTTGATGTCTCTCTTTGCCTAAGTTGTGTCAGACCTTCAGCCAAGTCTTCTTGGTTCCATTTTCCCAGCAGCACAGGTTGCACACAAAGCTGGGCTTTTGTAATTGTAATATGAATGTACCATCCTCTCCAAGGAGGGAGCTTCTGCCATGCTGGAGGGTAGCAGAGACCCAAGCCTTGGAAAGGAGCTCCCTTGGGTGTGCTGGCAGATCCCCTTGAGACGCCAGAGAAGAGCCTTCCCTGATCACTGGTGTAGGCATTTAGCAACCTACATAATGCTCAAGGCAAAGCTCTGTGGAAGGGCCTGGGGGGATCCTCCCTTCCCGACCCTGGATGTATCCTGAGTGCAGCAGAGAGACTAGGCTTATCCCCTCACCCACTTTTCCCTCTTTAGTGCCTCCTGGGGGTTATTTCAACATGGTCTAAAATTCCATTTTTCTATATTTGAAATGTTGTAGAAAATGTCTTTTACTACAGCTTTTTCCATATATACATAGATGTTCATCTAACCACTACCTCCTGGTGCTATCATTTTGTTCAGGTGCAGTATAGAAATGTATCTTCCTTAGCTCTTCCCTTTTTGTAATATGATTGTCTTAGATATTACCTCTGCATAGCTTGAACCACATCAGGCATTTTAACCAACCATGTAGAAAACTCCAGAGGAGGACCAAAGTCTATCGTATTTACTCATACTTTTCCTCTGTTTTTCTTCGTTCCTGATGCACCAAGCGGCTCTGTTTTATCGCTTCCTTTCTGTTCAGAGAACTTGTTTAGCCATTCTCTTAGAGTTTGCCAGCAAGTGACATTCTTAGTTTTCCTTCACCTGAGAATGTCATCCCTGAAGGATATTTTCTCTGGATCTAGGAGCCTGGATTGACAGTTCTGTCCTTTCACCACTTGAAAAATGTTGCTCCACTTTCTTCTGGCCTCCTTGCTTTCTTATGAGAAATCCTGTCATTCAAATTGTTTTTCCTCTGTAGATATAATCCATCATTTCTCTCTGGCAGCTTTCAAGGTTTATTCTCTGCTCTTAGTACAACTATGAGTGTCTTGATGTGGGTTTCTTTTTTATCTGGTGTTTACACTAATTTTTTTTAATGTTGATGTTCATCTACTTGAAAGGTGGTGATGGGGGAAAGAGATAAATGAGATGTTCCTTCCATCATCTGGTTCATCCCTCAGTTGTCTGCAACAGCTGGGGCTGGGCCAGGCTGAAGCCAGAAACCCAGAACTCCATTTGGATCTCCCACGTGGGTGGCAGGGGCCCAAGCACTTGGGTCATCATCTGCCTCCCAAGATGTATTAGCAGGCACCTGGATTGGAAGCGAGAGTAGCCAGGACAGGAACCAAAACCGTTACATGGATTGGGGATGTCCAAGTGTCAGGTGCACCTGCTGAACTACAGTTCTAACCCCTCACTCAGGTTCTTGATTCTGTCTTTTGCCAACTTTGGAAAGTTTTTGGCCATTATTTGTTCAAGGAGTTTTTTCAGCTTCACTGTCTTTTTCTGGGAATCAATTGATCTATCTATCTATCTATCTATCTATATATTTGACAGGTAGAGTTAGAGACAGAAAGGTTTTCCTTCTATTGGTTCACTCCCCAAATGGCCACTGTGGCCGGTGCTGCGCTGATCTGAAGCCAGGAGCCAGGTGCTTCTTCCTAATTGACCTATATTTTATATCTCTTGTTATAGTCTCACAAGTCTACGAAGCTCCTCCCCGCCCACTGTTTTTTAGTCTGCCTTATCCCTGTGGCTTAACCTGGATACTTTCTTTGGCTCTGTCCTCAGAGCTCACCCTTCCCTCTGTCTCCTGCATTCTGTGGTTGAACCCATCCATGAAGATTCATCTTAAAATTTCAATTAAATTTTTGTTCCAAAATTCCTGCTTCGTTCTTCTGTTTCTTTACTGAGACTTCTATTTCCTTGTTAACTTTTTTTTTTTTAAAAAGAATATTTATTTGAGAGGTAGAATTACAGAGGGAAAGAGAGAAAGGTCTTCTATCCTTTGGTTTACTCCCTAAGTGGCCACAACAGTCAGAACTGGGTGGATCCGGAGCCAGGAGCTTCTTCCAGGTCTTCCATGTGGGTGCAGGGTCCCAAGCACTTGGACCATCTTCTACTGCTTTCTCAGGCTATAATCAGAGAGCTGGATCAGAAGAGCAGCTGGGTCTTGAACCGGCACCCATATGGGCATATGGGATGCTGGTGCTGCAGTTGGATGCTTATCCTGCTGTGCCGTAGCACCAGCCCCCTTGTTAACTCTTTGTAGTTTTTTTTTTTTTTTTTAACTTCAAGAATGTTTGTAATTGTTCTATGAAGCTGACATGTTTGGCTGTGAGGATAAGAGTGCCTTGTCAGTGCTCCCACTTTTTTCTTTCCTTTTTTTTTTTTTTTTTTTTGCACTGGAGTAGAAGGGCTGTTATCTAAAAGGGGCTAGGCTAGGTCGGGGTGAGTGCTTGACCTGGTGGCTAAGGTGCTCACATCCCATAAAGAGTGCCTGGATTTGAGTTCTGGCTCTGTTCCCGATTCTGGATTCCTGCTAACGGGCATTCCGGGATGCAGTGGTGATGGCTCAAGTCCTGAGGTTCCTGCCACCCATGAGGGAGATCCAGAAGAAGCTCCTGGTTCCCAGACTCAGCCTGGCCTAACCCTAGCGCTGTGGCAGTCATTTGAGGAATGGATCAGCAGATGGGAGTCTTTCTCTCTGCCTCTCGAAATAAACAAAAGGGGCCAAGCTTCCTTTTTTTTTTTTTTTTTTTTTTTTTTGGTTCTCTGACTAAAAAGGGAGTCTTGTATTTTATTTTGTTGATTTCTTTGTGTTTTGATCTGTTTCCTCTTGGTGTTTCCTGGTTGCTGGCCTCTCCAGGATGGAAGAGGAAATATATGAGGAAGAAATAACATGCAAGAAATCACTACTGTGTTAATCCTTGGGTGTCGAACCCTCGCCAGTGAGGATCCAACGCAGTCACGACACGGTCACTATTTCTCAGTTCTCAAGGAACTTTATTCGTGGAGACAGAAGGAAAGGGCAAGGGGAGAGGAGAAAAGAGGAGGAGGGGCCGCGGCCGTGGCAGCCGCCCGCCCAGATCCCAATGTTCCTTTATATCCCAAGTCTCGTGGAGCATGTGCTCCACAACCAATAGCGGTTCTCTTCACGTGCAGTTTATGCTAATGTCGTCCAATCAGATGAAAGGGCACGTATAGCCTCAGGTCGAAGGTTCATCTGTTTCACTTGGTTCCTCCTAGTTGTTTATGCAGAGTCTATCCTGTTTCAACTGTTTCACCTGGTTGTTTTTGTAGGACTTGTGGTTGACTGATTGCTGCAAGCTATGTAGAGGAGGTTCCCACAGGTGGCCAGCCTGCAGTTCCCCACACTTGGGATCTGGGGTTCTTAAGCCACTTGACTTCTCCCCACCTCAGAGTCTCCCCCCGTTTGAATGTGACATCGTGGGTTTTAGCTATACCACGTGAGGAGTCGAGTCAGGATGAGTGACTCCACCTTCCTGTCTGATCCCTTCTCATCCTCATCGTTATTGCCACGTACGTTGCTTTGCCCTCTCCAGGTTGGAGAATGTGCTGTGCTTTTGAGGGCTCTCGGTGGTTCTCGTAGGAAGCTTAGACTGGACCAGGAGTCGCCACAGGGCAGGACCTGTCTCCAGCACTGAACTCCAGGAATGGCAGGTGACACAGGGGCCCAGTGGTGTGCTTTGTGGTTAGACAAACCTGAGTTCAAATCTTATTGCTACCATGTGTGGCTCACTTAACCTTGATCACATTACTTAACTTTTCTGATCTTGTTTTTGTGCCTTACAAGTGACATTTCTGATGCCTGGCACATTAAGTGTTATAAAAGAATGGCCATTATTGTAATAATATAGGTTATAAATTCTGCAGCTATTTTGTCAATGATTAGACCTCTGCCGGGAAAGAAACCAGTCCAAATTTATTCTAGGATGGTATTGTACACAAATACATCATAGTTTAACAATAATCCCTGAAATAACAAGTCCTATCTCAAATCCTGCATTCTGATGAGAATCTTAGAACGTGGAGCAAGAACAGTGATTGTTCTGAGGGAGCAGGTAGAGTGACTGCAAAGTGAATGGTGGCTTATTGGTGAAGTTTATGGTGTGCTGCTACTCGCAATCTCTGTTTAAGAACATTCACACACTTGGGGCTAGCATTGTGGCACAGTGGGGGAAGCCACTACTTGCAACACTTGCATCCCATGAGGGGGTGTTGGTTAGAATCCTGGCTGCTCTACTTCTAATCCAGCTCCCTGCTAATGCACTTGGCAAGACAGCAGACAATGACCCAGGTGACTTTGCTCAGGTCCCTGCCACCCATGTGGAAGTCCTGGATGGAGTTCTGGACTCCTGATTTCAGCCTGGCCAAGCCCTGGCCATTGCAGGGAACCAGCAGGTGGAAGATGTCTCTTTATCCTTCTGCCTCTGAAATAAATGCATAAATAAATGTTAAAACAAGATTTCACCTTATAAGAATCAAGTTAGATGTGTGTGTGTGGGGGTATTTCTGTACTACCCAAGCAGACCTAGAATAACATTTTAGGAAATGTTCTACTGATAACCTTAGCTTGATCTCTTGTTTACTTCAGATATACTTTAGCCCCTGCAAGTCGGGTGAGGACTGAGAGTTAAGAAGGCAGTACTAGGTGCTTTTCCTAGGAAGATGGATGGGTTTCTAAGCTGGATAGAAGAAGAGGGTTATTTCTGACCAAACAATTGGATTTTGTATGAATAGCTATGGATAGCGATGGTCAGGGAGGCTGTTTGTCTACTGTGGGGCCTGAGCCAACAGCCCAGCCTGGATCTCTCCTTGGAGAAGCCTAAAGTCGGTCAGGTTCCCTTGAAGCATAGCTAATGTCAGGGGACTGTCATGCGAGTGATTTATTAGAGAGCAGTATCCTCGGGAGAGAGGATGTGGTTGTAGGTGAAGTCCAGCCTTGGCCTGATCGCTGTGGGATGCTCTGGGTCCCCATTCACATCAGAGTCTGTTCCACTTTGAGGAAGGGAAGTGGGGTTTTGTATCCTTGTATCAGTCAGTCCTGAGCTGAAGACAGCCGGGTCCCATTAGGGATGATTGCCAGGCACTCTTGGGGAGGGTAGCTCTCTGAGGAAGTTTGCAAGTGTGAGGTTAGTGGTAGGGCAGGCAGCAGCTGTAATGGGGATCCTTGGGAATATGGGTGGGGCTCAACAGGATCTGAAGCCCCAGGCTTCCTCAGTGGTACCCGGTGAAAACTGTTGGCCTGGGGTTGGGGTCTTGGCTTGTACTTCCTAATTTGGTGTGTGACTTTGAGCAAGTTTTTTAGTCTCAGCCTTCCATGTGAAAAGAAACATGGATAGATGGACTCTCAAGGACTGTTTGGTTCAGTTGAGTTGATTGAGAACCCTGGACTTGGTAAGAGGCCTTCAAGAAGAGCTTAGGAAATGGGAGTTTATCACATGGCCTGAAGGCCGGGCAGGTGTCTTTGGTGGCTTGGGAGTGGGGAGGCTTCTATATCCTGGGGACTAGACTTAGACTTGCACAGGGCTGGTGCTGGGAACAGCCAGAAAGTGAACATCAGGGACTGAGTCTAGCAAGCTGAATCTGGAATGAATTAAGGCTCATTAAAGAAAAAAATATTTATTTGCAAGGCAGAGTGACAGAAATAGACCTTCCATAAGTAGGTTCACTATCCACATGGCTAGTCCAGGCTGAAGCCAGGAGCCAGGAACTCCATTTGGGTTATTCAGTTACTCACATGGGTGACAGGGATACAAACACCTGGCCATTCTCTGCTGCTCTCCCAGGCAAATCAGCAAGGGGCTGGATTGGAAGCAGAGTAGCTGGGACTCCAACTGGCACTCTGGTATAGGGTGCTGGCATCACAGTGGTGGCCTAACCTGCTATTGCCACAGTGCTAGCCCTTAAGGTACTTTCTCTAAGTGGTTACAATGGAATATGTTCTGGTTTGAAGTTTGATTAAATGTGTTCAGCCAGTGAACTTCATTTTCTTGTATTCTGTCCATTTTCCTTGATTTTAACTCCGCTGTTACAGTAAGAGTCCCTTTTTATGCCTAATTGCGTAATGAGTGATATTTTGCAGTAATTCTTGGACTTAATGACAGCAGCCTGTGCTGTGACTGGGGGAAGAGGCAGATATTGCCATATTTCATATGTGTCATGTGTAGAAACTGGACAGCTCTGGGGAACAGCGGGAGCAGGAGAGGTTAGGAGCGAAACGTTGGCAGCGTCCAACATGGTGCTGCCTGCTCTGCCTCAGTTTCTACTCTAGGAAAGATTCTGATGAGACTACTTCACTACTAATCTAAAACAAGTGACTGATGTTTTGCTTAGTGGCCTGGATCCATAGCTGGTCTTGGAAACTCATCTGGTATTTGGGGAAATGATTGGTCAAAACCCATCAAAATAGACTCCTGAGGAGGCTCCTTCTCTCATGCAGGGCTTTTGATGGCAAAGCTGCTATCAGTCACAAACGTCAGCTCCTCCAAGACGCCCTCCCAGGTTGGAAACCCTGCACTGAGGAGTTGAACCTAGGAGGTTTTAGAAGAGTCTTCAAGCAGGCTTTTTCCTTGGGCGTAATTATCGGTATTGGCTTTCCCCAAAAACCAAGCATTTAGTGTCTGGAGGTGGAGGTGTCTTAAAAAGTTTGAGTTTGATGAATTTATTAACGAAAAGACTGGGTTCTTATGGTACCAATATCTTTGTTTTCAAATGGATCTTGCTTCTCTCAAGGCTTAGGTGTATTTGAGAGAGAATTCCCAGCTTGGGGCAGCGAAAGGAGGCTTGCTAAAGAACAAGCTGCTTGTTTCTGAGGATTCTGCCAAGTTTTGGGTATCACTTGATGGGTTAACCTTCCCAAAGGAGGAGTTGGGTCTGGCCAGCAGGTCCATGGTCTGTAGGTGCCCTGGCTCCCTGAGTGGACCTGCTGGAATGGGTGCAGAGGCTCCCAGCTGCCTCACTGCATTGTGTAAGGCTTGTGGGGCAATGCCAGTTTTTCTGCTGACCCTCCTGTTTCTGGGTTCTTGAAATATCTGTGGTCATAAATAGTGACTTGTAATTCCATGAACTACTCTAAAAATAGTCTTATTTAGAAAGAAAAATTAATTTTAAGTACCTCCTCTGGAGATTCAGCGGAAATATGACTTAGGGAATAATTTTTGTCCTGAAAGACAAAAGTTCTGTACTGCATTTCTGTATTTCAGTCTTGAGATAGCCACTGACATCGTCAGGATGTAGCTCCCCTCTTTGGCTGAGATGTCACCTGGACAGCTTGGCCATCTGCTGCTAATGATGACTGACGGCAGTCAACAAAGTTCTTCCATGTCAAGAGGGCACTTGGAAAGCTGGATATAAAGAGCCATTCTCCCCATCGGAAAGCATTTGTATCACTCCTGCTTTGATGTGGCAGCACATTGCAGTGCTTGGCATAATGAGAGGCAGGTTTCAGGAGTTACTGCTGCAACTAACTCTTGGCTGCCAATCTGTAAAGACAAACTGTTTGGAGGATTAAAGGCTGGGATCCCTTTGTGCTTTGTTGAGGCAGAACCAAAAGGTTCCTAACGACAGGCGGGACCATTAGGAGGCAGGCAAGAAAAGGCAGCAAGGCTGAAGGCGTTCTTTGCTAGAAAGGAGTTGATGGCCTTTCAACATCTAGGTTCAAACATCGGGCTGTCCTTTATCTCCAGACACAACCCTACTGACTCACCGTGGGCAGAGCACCTGCTGGGGGTTGTCTTCCAGCCGAGGAGGAGATGGATTTTCTTCAGATCCCCTTCCTATGCTTGCTAGAGTTCTCCTGTGGGACCAGTGACAGGTGTTGAGGTGCCTGAAGCTGGAGGGAGGTGGGTTGGATTGCAATGGGGAAAGCTTATTGAGGGCTTGTCATGGGCCGTGTCCCCTTCTTGTCGCCTCTGTTTTTCCTCACCACCAGCCACTCTATGAGGTAGGGACACTTCTTCTCCCCACCATTTAAATGGGGGAGACGGAGGCCCATGGAGGCAAAAGAACTTGCCACTTGGGACCACACAAATAGAACTGGTGTGGTTGTGATTTGAACTCGTCGAGTCTGATGCCAGAGCCGAAGCTCTTGGGTTTATCCTGCTACCATCCAGTTAGTGGTTAGAGAGCATGGAGCTGACTGCTGTGTAAATTTGGCAAGTTATTCAACACTGTTGGGGCGAGAAAGTTCCAGAAGCCATGAAGATTAGTGTTTCATTTATGGTTTTGTTTTTGCCCCAGGACAGAATGAAGAGGCTGTGATTCTCCCCTTTAAGGGGACATGAGAAAGAATTCATCATGCTAATGATATAGATTTCCAAGCCCCTTTCTTGGGTCATTAGAATTTAGTGGCTCTGGGGGAGTGGTGGGTAGCTAGCTAGACCTAAATGCCTACATCAAGAGCTTTAGGCGAGATGGAGCAGGTGGACTAGAGCTCCCGTGTTGAGAAGCCCTGTGGTGTGGAAATCGCCCAAGGGGGCCTCTCCTGCCATGGGCTCCTCCTGGCAAGTCTGCCTGGTCCTGGCAGTGTGTACAAGGTGTTAGAATTTACCAAAATCCAGAGCTGTGTTTTATAATTGATTTGTTCTTTTACCCATATTCAAGCCATAGATTGGAAAGCAGATTTTTGTAGTCTCTGTCATACTCACACACCACACACAAAGCAACACAGGAAAATCACTAAATGATCACTAAGTTCCACACTTTGAGCATTGGCTGATTGAGACTGTGTGCCAGGGTGATTCAGGAATGCCTGAGGAATTTCAGAGCTGGGGGTGATTGTAGGAGGAACCTGGTTTTACAGATGCTGAACCCCAGGACCCAAGGAATGAAAGGATTTGCTTTAAAAAGAAATCACATGATTAGTTGGTGGCAAAGTCTGCAATAGAATTTCTATGTTTAGCTGGCTGACCACCCACCCCTTTGGGATAAGCGGCCAAAACTTGAATGCTTTAGGAAGTTCTATGTTGCCTGAATTTAGGGTGCTAGAGGAAGTGGAATTTTTGCACCTGCTTGAGGCTGTGTGCTTTGTTCCTTCACCGTGTCAACCTAGAACTGTCTGCTCAATATTTATGGGTCTATAAAGATTTCTTTAGTTGTTTTTGAAAAGCAGAGAGAGAGAGAGGGGCAGACATATCTTCCAACAGCTGGTTCATTCTCCAAATGGCCATAACATCTGGGACTGGGCCAGGCCAAAGCTAGGAGCCAGAAACTCCATCCAGGTCTCCCACGTGGGTGGCAGGAGCCCAAGAACTAGGATGTCATCTGCCTTCCCTGGTGCCTTAGCAGGGAGCTGGATTGGAAGCAGGCAGCTGGGACTTGAAACAGTGCTCCGAGGTGGGATGCCAGTGTCTCAGGTGGCAACTGAACCCACTGCACCACAACATTAACCCCGCCTGCTCCTGCTTTGACCCTTCTGTAAGCTGCCTTTCCTGGGACATTTCCTCTGCCTCTCTTCCACACTTGGTCCCAATGGAGTTTGTTACATCCCCTTTGGCCACTGCTACCTAATGGCATTTTTTGTACTTGGGTGGAATTATTTTTTACTGCTACTTTTCTGGGAGGCAATTAGGTGGTTCCAGTGGAGCCACTCTCCTTCACACTCAATCACTTGCCATCTACTCATTTATTTATTAACTCACATATATTGATGGAGCTCGCACTGTATGTGCCAGGCACTCATAGAGGAAAGCAAAGTATGATTGTCACAAATGAGGAAATATAGAAATAACATAATTTCAGATATTGGTGTGGACTAGGAAGAGAATAAAAGAGGGGTGATGTGATAGATTAATGTGGGGGAGCTCCTTTTGGCCAGGTGGTCAGAGAAGGGGCCTCTCAGAGTCTCTAGTTGCTGAGGTAGGATCCATATACAGATCTGAGAGAAGAGTATGTGCAAGGGAGCCAACATGTGAAGGAAACAGCTCTTTCTGAAGAGGAGGAGGAAACTCGTGTGGGCAGAGTGGAATGAGCAGAGGGCAGCCCAGAGATGGGCAGGACTACATCTGGCAAGGACAGCTTGAAAGCAGCCGAGGAGTTTGGATTGTACACTGGGGATTGTGGGAAGCTATTGGAGGTGCTTAAGCAGGGAAATGACCTGGTGTAACTCAGTTTTTACAGATTGCTTTTCTCAAATTCTTAATGTTCTAGGAAATTTCTGCTTATCAGTTTGTACTTTTAAAGGGAAAACAATGTGTGGACGTTCCTGTCAAACTCTTTGGTCAAGTTCATGTTTTAATTACTTTGCTTTTTATGTTTTCACTGAACATGTTATACTGATACATTTTAAAGGGTACACTGCAAAACTTAATGTACCTGTGTGACTTTAACTGACCATTCCAGGTGGATAGCCTTTCCATTTCTTAGTGTTTGGAGCCTACTAGGTCCTTTATTCCAGGTCTCCATGCAGAATATGATACATCGTTGTGAGCCAGAGTCATCCTGTGGTGCTGCAAAATGCCTGAGCCCACCACATCTACTCTATGGTGGCTTTGTACCTGTTAACAATAAACTCATTTTTAACTTCCATATATGAGAGAAAAATGCAGTGTTTGTCCTTATTTCATTTAAAACAGTGATCTACAGTTCTAGCCATTTTGACACAAATGCCAGAATTTTTTTTTTTTTTAAATTGAGAGGTAGAGTACAAGGGAAAGACAAAGGTCTTCCCTCTGCTGGTTCCCTTCCCAAATAACTGCGATGGCCAGAGCTGGGCTGATCAAAGCCAGGAGTCAGGAGCTTCTTCAGGGTCTCCCATGCAGTGCAGGGACCCAAGCCCTTGGGCCATTTCCTACTGCTTTCCCAGGCTATTAGTAGAGGGCTGGATCAATAGAGGAGCAGCCATATCATGAACCATGTGGTATACTGTACTGTGCCACAGGCAGAGGCTTAGCCTACTATGCCGCAGCACCAGCCCTAGGATTTCATTCTTTTTATGGCTGAATAATATTCCATGGGCTGTGTGTGTGTGTGTGTGTGTATGTATGTATGTATGTATATCACATTTTCTTTATCCATTCATCAGTGAACACTTTGATTACATATCTTAGCTATTGAATAGTACTATAATAAACGTGGGCATGCAGTGTATCTTTGATATAGTGGATTCATTTTCTTCACATGTATACCTAGAAATGGGATAGTTGGGTCATATGGTATATAAGTTTTTTTGAGGAAGCTTCAGACTGGTCTTCATAATGATTGTCCTAATTTTCATTCCTACCAACAATGTGATAGGGTTTTATTCTCACCAACATTTGTTTTTTGTCTTGATAAGAGCCATTCTAATTGAATTGAGTGATACCTCTCTGCTTTGCATTTCCCTGATCATTAGTGATAGTGAACTTTTAAAAATGTGTGGGTTGTCCATTTGTATTTCTTCCTCTGACAAATGCCTATTCAGATTCCTTACCCATTTCTTAACTGGATTGGCTGTTACTTTGCTAGTTCTGGGTACATTCTGGATATCAATCGTTTTTCAGAAACATAATCTACACATTTTCTCCCATGATGCCAGTCTTCGCTCTGATTCCTTTGCTGCACAGAAGCTTCTTAACTTGATGTAATCCTTTTTGTCTAATTTTGCTTTTTCGCCTGTGCTTTGGGATTTTATCCAAGAAGTTGCCTATGCCCATGTCTTAAAATGTTTCCCCTATGTTTTCTTCTTATAATTTGATAGTTTCTAGTCTTAGATTTAGATCTTTGATCTACTTGAGTTGATTTTTCTTTAAGGTGAGAAGTGAGGTGAAGGGTCTTGGTTCCAATCTTTTGCACATGGATATCAAACATCATTTATTGAAGAAATCATCTCTTCTCCAGAGTGTGTTTTTAGTCTTTTGTTAGAGATAAGTTGGCTGTAGATGCATGAATTCATTTCTGGGGTTTCTATTTTGCTCCATTGATCTATATATCTATTTCAATGCTAGGACCATGCTGTTTGGGTACAACAGCTCTGTAGTGTGTCTTGAAATCGGGTATTTTGATGCTTCCAGCTTTATTCTTTTTGCTTTATATTGCTTTGGCTATTCTCAGTTTTTGGTGTTTCCATATGAATTTTAGGATAGCTTTTTCTAGTTCTGTGAAGGATTTCATTATTTTAGTTAAGAGTATATTAAATCTAAGTTGTGGGTAGTAGGGATATTTTAATACTTTCATTTTTGTGTCCTGTTCAATTTCTTTCATAAGTATTTTGTAATTTTCATTGTAAAGTTTTCTCATACCCTTGGTTACTTTTATTCCAAAATATTTTATATTCTTGTAGTTATTGTGAATGACATTTCTCTTATAATAAATTCAGTGAAGTTGCAGAATACAAAGTCAACATACAAACACCTGTTTATATACCAATAATGAACTTGTTGAGAAATAAATTAATCATTGTTGTAGGCCTAGCACTTTTTACCTTGAATAGAGTAGGTTCTTGGTGAATATTTGTTGTAGAAATGAATGCATTCTGATTCTGATATATTCTTCTGGAATAAAGAAGTGGCAAGACTGTTGGGTGACTTTTTTTTTTTTGGTAGCCCACCAAATAGTAGGTGATAGTGTATCATGGAAAATGATGGCTTGACACCTGCTCCTACTTCAGTTTTCAGTTCTAGACAAGTGAGATATGGGTAAGCTGGAGGGTGACAGAGTGGTACCTGTCCAAAGTCCTTGAAGGTACAGCTGTCTTGTTTCACAGCCTTTAAGCGTAAGAGAAAGGCCTGGTGGACATCTGAACTTTAGCCACATTTTCATTGCTCAGTAGCCACATGTGGCTAGTAGCTACCACATTAGACAGTGCCAGTATAACCAATCAAGGTGTTATTTTTAAGGGAAGAGAATTTGACTGAAGGTAACCAGTTATCAGAAGTGAGCCAGTTGAAGTCGAGTGGTGTGTTTGAGGGTGGGAGAAATGTGGGTTACTATAATGCCACAGTGACAGCATCGAGCTTTGAGTTTATACATATTCTTATCCCTCTGTACATTATTGTACCCTTCAATAGCCAGTGAACAGCCAGATTACAGCTGTTGAGTAGTTCAGAGCAATAGTAAACAATAGCGTAGTACAAGAAGAGGAATCTATCATATCCGTTGATACACAGAGGGGATTCGGAAACTCAGAATTTAATTATCCTCATGCAAATTTGACCAGAAGCCTAACACGAGCATGTCTGACATTTACATCAAAGTTCATTGTGTGTATTAATAGGAGGAGGCAGGTTGGAAGTGGTTTTCATTTATTTGTGAAGATATGAAAACTTGGCAAGGAATTCAAGTAAGTTGTTTCTTTTTTATGTCTCAGTTAAAATATAGCAACATATCCTAGTGTGCTCATACAACACAGAAGCTCTATTATCAGGGTCTGGATCAAATACCATATAAATTTGATCCAAGTAACCTCAGACTTCCTGAGAAATTCTATGTTTTGGTGAATATGTGACAGTAGTCAGTTGAGTTAGTTCCCTTCTGCAGCAGCTCCAGATGCTATGAGGCAGGGCACGTGGAATCTGTGTGGCCTCTGCTGTTTGCAGAGTAATAATAGAATTGAAAATGTGTTTTCATCCTTAAAGACACCTCTAAAGGGTTGTATTTACTTGTGTACTGATAACACTTTTTATGCTGGCTCTGTGAGTCTAAAAATAGAGGTGTGACTATTAGGCAAGGGAGACTGTTACGTAAAGTTGTGATATTTATGATGAAGAAAATTCTTTTTCCATATAGGAATTACTAAGGCAAATAAATGCTACCATTTTGTTTGACTATGGGGTTATTGGTGAAATCATTAGTTTCTTCCATTTGTTGCAGACACTGGAGTATAGTGTTGCCTTAGTCCATTCCTGCTGCTATAACAAAATATCTTAGTCTGGGTAATTTATAAATAGTAGAAACTTATTTCTCATAGTTCTGAAGGTTGACATATCCAAAACCAAGGTTATAGCAGATTCTGTGTCCTGCAAGAGCTTGCTGTCTCCCCCATTGGTAGTGCCTTCTTGTATCCCCGCATGGAGGAAGGAGCCAAGGGGAACAAAGTTACTCCCTCAAGCCCTTGGTAGTTTTTTCACTTGATGTTGCTATATGGGCAAAATGTTGAAATCTTTACCTAATATATACTAAACTGATCTTCTGTATACAAAGAGAATTGAAAATGAATCTTTACATGAATGGAAGGGGAGAGGGAGCGGGAGGGGGGAGGGTTGCGGGCAGGAGGGAAGCTATGGGAGGGGGGAAGCCATTGTAACCCATGAGCTATACTTTGGAAATTTATATTCATTAAATAAAAGTTTAATAAAAAAAAAGTTTATGGAAAATGTATATTACGTAAAAAAAAAAAAAAAAAAAAAAAGGGGATGGATCCCATCCGTTAGTGTGCAGCCCTAATGATATAACCACTTCTCAAAAGTCTTACCTCTTCATACATCACCTTGGAGGTTAAGTTACAGCATGATGATTGGTGGACCGCTGAAATTCAGGCCACAGTGAGGTCCTGCTGTCCTAACTCAGGAAGTTTATGAAGCAGTTTCAGCCTATTGTCACACTTACTCTGAGTTGATCACCGCACAGTATATACAGCTGTATATCCATCAGCCACTGGGCCTTTTGTTTGCGCTCAGCTATGAAATCGAAGGAAAATGGTTGATATCAATATCAGTGTTTCCCTTGTGTTTTGGGATTGAATTTACTGGTGGTGCAGAAGATCATCCACTGGAATAGTCCTAGATTAGGAGGTAGAGTCCAATTCTGTGACCAGGAGAAAGGGACTGATCACTTTGATTTTTCCATTAAAAAGATGAATCATTAGTGTTAGAAGAAATGCTAGAGGTTACTTATTTTTACCTCACACCTGAATTCTGGGACTCTCTCAGGCATGTGCAATAAATAATCACCCATTTCTAGCTTGAACGCTGGGCCAGAGGTTAAGTCCTCGACACTTCACTCCATTGTTTAATATTTCACAGAGCTGGAATGTTCTGTCCTGAGCCATAATATTTTTAGCCAATGCCCAATTCATAAGGGGCTTGAAAAGAAAAATATCACAGATGAGAAAGGTTATTTAAAGAGACAAAAGGCCAATGCTACGGCTTGTGTAGTTGGCCCCTGAACTCATGTGGAAGCTTAAATCCCAGAGTCATAAGTTAATGGCAGTAGGAGGGTGAAAACATAATCCAATTATGGTAATTAGAGGCATGGCCCTTGGGAAGTGATTGGACTGGATTACTAGGGTCCCCATGATTGAATCTTGATGGCTTTATAAGAAGACAGACTTAGTACATTCTCGTGTCTTGCCATGAGATGCACTGTACCACCTCAGGTGTCTTCCAGCAAGAAAACTATGGACTAAACCCATGGGGATGTTTGATCTTAAACTGTGAACCTCCAGAACTCTGAGCCAAATTAAACCCCTTTCCTTTATAAAGTTAGCTGCTTCAGGTATTGTTATGGTAATGAAAAATGGACTCATACAGACAGTATGTAAATATGTATCACTGTGTTTATTGATGTGGATCTACACGAATGGGTCCTAAATTTTAATGCCAAAATTCTTGGTTTTCTTTCAGCAGTACACTGACTGAAAGTATCAGCTCCTTTGTGGCCTATTCCTGACATCAGTCTACTGTGGGTTTGTCTTGAAAGTAGAGAGATGATTCTGCATCTCCAGGGTAACAAGGAATCCTCTTTTTTTTTTTAAAGATTTATTTTATTTATTTGAAGAGTTACAGAGAGACAGAGATTGATCCTCCTTCCACCGGTTCACTCCCCAGATGGCCGCAATGGTCGGAGCTGAGCTTATCTGAAGCCAGGAGTCGGGAGCCTCCTCTGGGTCTCCCACGCAGGTGCAGGAGCCCCAGGACCCTGGGCCATCCTCCACTGCTTTCCCAGGCCACAGCAGAGAGCTGGATTGGAAGAGGAGCAGCTGGGACCAGAACCGGCACCCACATGGGATGCTGGCACTTCAGGCCAGGGCCCCAAGCTGCTGTGCCACAGCGCTGGCCCCGTCCTCTTGTTTTTAAAAGCTGGTTTCATTCTTTTCCTGAGTTTAACACTGGAATTCTTCTCATGGTTAGGATATAAGAGCCTTGCGGTTTTCCCCAATGCTAAGTAGCAGGTGAATTGTGTGTTTCAGAGATGCTCTCAGTCTGGGGGTGAGTGTGGTGATACCACAGTGAGAGGTATTAGTGACTGTTGCCCTGTCTGTACCGAATATTCATTCTTTATCCATTCAATCAACTGGTATTTGTTGAGAGTTCATGGTTCGTGTCTAATACTACCTTGTCTCAGGAAGCCCTAAGTATCTACTTCAGCCTGATATGTTCTTATCAGGATCTTCAGTGGAGATGGATCTATTCCTCTGTGGAAGCCTAGATGGCCTGGATTGGACCCCTTAGATTCCCCTTTGGGTTAAGTAGGATCCACTAAGGACTTCCTTCTCCCTTTCTTCACCAGTCTTTGTTCCTACAAGAGTGCTTGAGGATACTGGAATCCCCTTGGTTCATTCAGTTCCTGCCACCTTGGAAACTCTGTGGCTCTGAAAGTTTGGGATTTCAGCTTGGGCAGGGAGGCGCATGGGAAGCCGTGGAGCAGCAGCCAGGGCAGAGGCTGCTGAATTCTCGGGGTTTCTGGGGTGGATGACTTTGTCACTTCAGTGCTGCTCTTGTTGAACAGGCTTCCTGGGCTTTGCACCAGGTAGTGCAAAGTCCCTGACTTCGAGAAGGGTGGTGGGGAGTCAGTGGGCTTCCTTTCTGGTTTAGCACTTGATTACTTTCTTTCCACCAGTTGTGTGATGTTAGTCTGCTCCTTATCAAATGAGTTTTCCAGGTGATTGACTTCTTCTGTGTTTTGAGAGTGCAGACTTAAGGCACAACGTCTTCTCCCAGGCTCTAGGTCTTGTTGAGGTAAATAGCAGAAGGCAAACTGAACTTGTTTCAAACAAACATGGTGAGTCCCTTGGCTCACTATTGGCTGCCCTTGGTTTCTTGCAGCTGTGTAGCAGCAACAAACAGATCTTCCATTTCAGGTATTTATATCACTAATGATGAAGCAAACACTATTAGACATTGCAGAGGGGAACTTCTGTGGGAAATGGAATAGGGAACTATGCTTCCCTAAGGACAACAAACCAGACATTCAAGGTGAAAACTCAAGTAACAAAAGGGGGCGGGGGGAAATCTAGGCTGCCTACAAGCTGGAAAACTAGATGCTGCCCTGTAATGACTGAAGACAAGTGGCTGCTACAATTCCAGGCATCCAGGTGAAGTAGAGGCTGGGCATGCAACATCATGCCAGGTATACTGAATCAGGTGGTTAGGGACCTGGAGAGAGTGACTGGGATGGGTGGTTTGAGATGCATGAGCAAGCTGATGACAGAAGCTTTGTAAGGACCTATGGATGCATCTGCCTCCGGAGTTACCGAAGGGAGGTCAGACAGCAGCTACTGGCTCTGGAGTCTCAGGGTTTGTACAAATCCTGGCTCCCTACCATTAGCCAAGTTAACACGTTGCCATGTCAGTTTCTTAATCTATGAAATGGTCATTGTAAAAATGCCTTCCTTGCAGGCTTTGGTGGGAATTGTCAATGGCAGGTCAAGCTCTTTGCTTGGAGGCTGGTGTTCTTTCTGTGTCAAGTACTGTTATTATCACCCACATTTCTATAGCCCAGTGCAGTACTTGGCTCAGAGCCAGCATTTGGTAAATGTTGGATAAATAAGTGAGCATTTATGATTTGTTTTCATAAAAGTTTCATCTTTAATTACTTTCCTCTCACTGTTTAACATTAATTGGTTTACTATTAAGTAATATAAGGACTAGTGTTGTGGTGTAGTAGGTTAAGCTGCTTCCTATGATGCTGGCATCCCATATCAGTGCCAGTTTGTGTCTTGGCTGCTCCCTTCTGATCCAGCTCCAGGCTAATGGCCTAGGAAAACAGTGGAAGATGGCCCTAATGCATCGGCTCCTGCTACCTATGTGAGACATCTGGATAGAGTTCTGGGCTCCTGGACTAGAGCTGGCCATTAAAGACACCTGGGAAATGAACTGGTGGATAGAAAATCTCTTCCTCTGTCTCTACTTCTGTCATTCTGCCTTCCAAATAATAAATCTTAAAAGTCAATTTAAAAAAAAACATAAACTTTGGAATAAGGGTTTTGAACATAATGGTCAATTATGTAGATTTACTCAATATAAAACAAATGTATCCCCTTCTATCTTTAATGCATTTTATCATTTTTGAAAGATTAATTAATGAGCATTTAATCATATTTCTCCCAAGATCTGCTTCTTTTGTGTTTAATTTTAAAAAATGGCAATGTCCTTTTCAATATTTAATCCAGAAATCTGGGAGTATATCTTCCTGTGTTCCCCACCTTTATTCATGTTTGTGGACATATGAGCCATGTCCATTTCATCTCCTGACTAGTTTTGGAGTCTGTCTTGCGTGTCTAGCTCTGCTGTTACTGCCTTAGTCCAGCCACTGTCAACTCTTATCAACATTACTGTCCTACTGCTCTGACTGATCATTAAGGAAAAGTCTTCCAGGGATGTCCAAGGCAATCAATGGTTGATCTTCCTGCTGGCATGCTTTCTGTTGTTCATGCACATATAGGTTTCATGAGAGGTTTAAGCAGCTTGGATTTCACTGGGTTTCTGGAGCATTGAAGGCACTTTTTTTTTCTCTCCTAGTGAGTTACATATGAGAAGACAGCTGCTGAAGATAGTTGGACGTGCATTAGAAGTGTACATGTGTTCAAGTTGTCGTAAAGTTTGCTCTTACGTAGGCATTTTAATTCCAAGGAAATAAAACTTCTCATGATTACAGATCTAACCATAAAGAAATTAACATAGAAGGATGGAAAATCATTTTTAGCAAAAATATAACTTATGTAATATGAACTTATGTGCACATTCTGCCTGTATCCTGAGGCTAACATACTTAGGGCAGTAAATAGCCAGGGAAAGTCATATCTTATTCTGTATATGGAATCAATCTTTCAGAATCAGATGCTAAACATTTCTTTATTGATTAGGAAAACCCAACTTGGATGGGTTAATAGATTCAAACCAGCTATTCTGAGAGATGGCTTTACCACATTTGGGAAAACTTAGTGACAGACGTACCAGACTGGTTAGAGAATCTGGCTTGGCAAAGAATCACTGAGCACGTTGGTGGAGTGGCATCTCACCCACAAGATATGGTTATAATAACTCGGTGGGTGTTGAGGAAGATGCTAGGGTGCAGTAGTTGGATGGAGAAAGATTTGTCAGAAAATAAAATTGAATGGTTCATAGATGAGCTTTGGTATTGGTATCCTAGATGCCAATGACTCTCAGTTTTTCATATATCTACACCCAGCAGAGTTTCCTCATGGGGTCCAAGATGGATTTGGTACAACAGGTTAGTAGTCCCTTGGGGATACAGTTGCATGAGTTGATGGTCCTTAATTTCCTGTGTTTGAAGGAAAAAGAGGGTCTGGTTTTGTGTATGGGTGGCTGGAGAGAGATGGAGAAGGGTGCAAGAATGCTTTAGGGCCCAGGAGGCCACCTGTGATACTGGCAAGTGGATGAGCTTCCAGCTTTCTCTGCACACCCTTCCCTAGACCCCAGGTGGGATTGGCACCCTGGACACTCCCAGTGGGCCCATCAGAGCGTGGTATAGAGAGCTGACAAAAACTCCTGAAGTCAGTGAGCTCAGGGTAGCCCTGGAGACACTGGGGGTTCAAGGTCTCTCATCCTGCCCATGAGGATACCACCAGCAGGAAGGACAATGGGGAGGAATGAGTGGTGGTGATATTTTTTGCTTTTTCTAAATATTTATTTGAGAAGGAGGGAGGGAGAGAGGGAGAGAGATGTCATCTGTTGCTTTATTCCCCAAATGCCTGCAGCATCTTTAGCTGGGCCAGGGTGAATCTGGGAGCCAGGAACTCAATCCAGGGACTTGACTACTTGGGCTAACACCTGCTGCCTTCCAGAATATGTGTTGGCAGGAAACTGGGTTTCAAGTGGAGCTGGGACTTTAACCCTTGCACTCTGTTGTGAGATGCAGGCATCCCAAGCAGCAGCTTAACCACTTCTCCAAATGCCTGCCCTGACTGGTTGGTTTTGTGCTTAGTAGCTATGACAGCTGAGAGTACCCTATAAATGGCTGGGTGAGGCTTCCATGGAAGATGCAGTCCTGATAATTTGGGCATTAATGGAAATGGGACTAGACTTGTATTCATGGACAGGTGAAAACTTTCAGGATTTGGAATGATGTATGGTGCCTTAATTCTAAAATGCTCTGATTAAGTTATATTTAATAGCATTCACACATGGTGAGGCAAAAAACCTACATAGTACTAATTTACAAGTGAATCACAGAATTTTCAGCCCAGGAAGGAACTTGAGGAATCATCTTCAACTCCCACAGTATAGAAATCAGTCAGAGAGCAAAAGATGGGAAATGACTAAGCTCTGTGATCTTGAGCTTGTTTGTGGCAGGATTGGGATGATATTCAGATTTCCTGGGTCTTAGATGTGGCCAATTTAGAACAAAAAGGAGGAGGCAGTGAGGTTAAAGTAAAAAATACCAAGAACATTCCACTTCAAGTTGGAATTACATTTGAACTATAGTTACGTACCCAAACCAGCAGCACTTCTCTAGTTCTGTGAACACTAATGTGTAGTGAAGACAGAGGCTCTTGAAGTTGGGATTCCTTGGTCAGATTTTGGCATACATCGTGACCTTGCGTGATGCCTCTTGGCAGCTCCTCCCTGTAGGTTTGGCTAGGAGAGGAATTCACAGGTGGTTTTGCTGCAGGAGGGAACACAGGCCTCACATATGCTCCTCACTCCCAACTGGGAGGCTTGCTCTGGCTGTTTGTCCACCTCAAACACTCTTTCTATCAATCATCAGAAAGCTGTCTCCTCCTCAAGGGTCACCTTCCTTCCCTTCCCAGATCACACACCCCTCCCTCCTCCCCTTGGCTCTCACCTGGGGGTCCCCTCCCTGCCTCCACCTCCAGAAATGTGCGCTAATGTCTGGAGGTGTTTTTGATTGTCATGGGGGTATTGGGAGGTAGGGAGGGGGTGGTGGCAGTGGTTAGAGGGCCATGAAGGCCAAATAGCTGGAAATGCACAGTGTAGCTCCATACCAGTTACCTCGTTTAAAGGTCGGTAGTGCCAAGGTTGAGAATCTCTGCTCTGACTCGTCTTTGTCATGTTCCCAGACTGTAACCACAATCTTATTTTTTTTTTAATTTGACAGGTAGAGATATAGATAGTGAGAGAAACAGAGAAAGGTCTTCCCCCTGTTGGTTCACCCCCCAAATGGCTGCTATGGCCGGCGCTGTGCTGATCTGAAGCCAGGAGCTTCTTCCTGGTCTCCCATGTGGGTGCGGGAGCCCAAGTACCTGGGCAATCCTCCAGTGCCCTCTTGGGCTACAGCAGAGAGCTGGACTGGAAGAGGAGCAACTGGGACTAGAACCCGGCGCCCATATGGGATGCTGGCACTGCAAGTGGAGGATTAACCAAATGAGCCACGGCACTGGCCCCACATTCTTTGTTTTTCTTCTGTCCCCTCCTGTCTCACCACCTTGAGCACAATCTCTGCAAGGCCAGGAGTTCTGTTCTGTTTGCTGTTGGATTAGCTTCCAGAAAGTCCTTGGTACCTGGTAGGTGATTCCTAAATATGGATTGAATCAAATGAGCAAATGTCTCCATTACCTTTCCTGGAGAAATGAGGGACAAGGCCAGCTGGACTAGTGGGGTCTGTCTCCCTGGTGAGAGAGACCAAGAGACAAACGTCAGGTAAAACAGAATGGATGGAATTTTTTCCTTGGTTTTCTTTCTGTCCCAGATGGTCAAGATCAGTACAATTTATTCTTTCTACAAACGAACAAATGGAAGAGGTGAAGGTTATTGCAAATGAGTGGGTACTGCGTGTGTGACAGCTGTCAGTGTAATCCTATAGCTCCTATAACTGTGGTTATCTGGGCTCCCACAGCGAAGGGGAATGGAAATGAAGCCATTTGTACATAAGCTACAATTGGCGAAGAGTAACAACTTATTGATTGGGGCTGTCCAGGAAGGCCATGTTTCTCCCCCATGTCTTTGCCTTCCCAGTCTGAGTTGAATTGAGAACACAAATTCTACTCAGATGTATTAACAGCTTTCTCATGTAAGCTATCGGTCATGAAGCAATGAAAAGAATTACTTGAAGCACTGAAAAAAGCCAGAGTTTCAAGGTGGTTTATTTTACTTGATCTGATGTGGCAAAAGTAAGAGCAGCCCTGCATTAACGTCACATTGGAGATGCCTCAGGACAGTGTTCTCGGAACGGAGTGATGTATTAGTGAGCTCATCTAACTAGTAAAAGCGATCAGGAGCCTCATGGAAATAATGATGGAAAAGTGTCTTAACAGCTTTCAGATCCACAGATGGCAAATCAAGTACAAGATATGTTTATCACCCTCTGAACACTCTGTAAAATGCACATCGGAGGGCTAGGATGTTTCTAATGGCAACTGCTGCACTTTCGGAAACCTCAGTGGAACCCTTGACTCTCTGCTATTTAGCTGTTTCTGGTGTCTTGGTGCACAACGGGGAAGCTACTTTCCTGACCACATGGCTTCGGTACAATACAACTGTGATAGCCTTCTGCTTTGCTAGGAGTGTCTGCAAGCAAAACCCAGACAGTCAAATATGAATAACAATGCATTGGAGATTATTATGCCACGTGCTGTGTTCCATAAACTCATGCACAAACAGCTTGATGCAGAACATCACAGATCAGGGAATGCTGTGTACATTAACTACATGGCTTGGGTACCTCATTTTCTTACACCATGAGAATGTGAATTAATAACTCGATGGTCCATTAGAACTTTAGTATATGTTGATCAGAACTTTTGCAGGATTTTACATATTTTCTATTTCAAAAACATTTCTATTTCATCTCTTTTGTTACGTATATTTTAAAAATTATTTATTCGAGAGGCAGAATTACAGACAGGTCTTCCATCCACTGTTTTACTCCCTAAATGGCCACAACGGCTGGAGCTGGACTAATCAGAAGCCAGGTGCTTTGTCCAGGTTTCCTGTATGGGTGCAGGGGCCCAAGCACTTGCGCCAACGTCTGCTGCTTTTCCTGGGTCATTAGCAGGGAGCTGGACCAGACGTAGAGCCACTGGGCCTCAAATTGGCACCCAGATGCTGGTGTCAAAGGTGTTGGCTTTCCCACTGTCCCACAAAGCTGGACCCTGGTGATGAATTTTTTTAAGGAGGCAAAGGATGAAACAGTGGAAGAGGTTCACAATCTTGTATGAATGAACAAGTCAGTATTTTCCTTGTGTGGAGACAGGCTTTGTAGTTAACTGTACATGAGTCTGAATTCTGTCTCAAGCACATATGAGATGTTGAATAACTTCATTTTACCAATATAGTTGCTGAGAAGTTTAAATAGATTGGTAATAATTACCCTGTAGGGTTATTGTAAGGACTAGGAGTATCTACAGAAAATGCTTCGTTGCCTAGTACCCAGTAGGCATTCAGTGGATGGTAGCTTTTAGCAATATTTATTAGGAAATAAATGGAGTACATTAAGAAACTGGAAAATGTAATATTTGTTAGTAATGTTTATTATGAGACAAACCTGATAGTGTTAAGTGTAATATATACAGATAGCACACACAAGTCACACGTATGTACATGTTCCTAGCCAGAGTTCAGAGCGCATCAGATTCAAGAAGGCAGCATGAAGCGGTGAATTTTGGCTTCTCGGTGAGGTACAACTCTTTAAAGGACCCAAATTGTGCATTATCTGCAGTGCTTCACCGGATGCCTGGAAGGAATATGTTGAGCATGGAATTGGTTGATTGGGAAGATTAAAGTATGTTCAAGTAGCATACTTTTGGGGTGATGGTTTTTCCTGCCTTCTCTTTCTGAAAGCATGATTTTCCTTCCTTCCTTGTAATTTGGGATACGCAGAGATGTGCCCTGGGCTGTCCTTTTCCACAGTCATGTCACTCTGTCACTCTGTTGGTTTCAGAGAAGGGAGAGGGCCCACAGGGTCGTGTATTTAAGGCTCTTGAAGTAATGTTTGGGTGAATTTTTGAAATTTTTTAAAGATTTATTTATTTGGAATGCAGAGTTGGAGAGACAGTAGGGGAGATCTTCTGTCTGCTGATTCAGTCTCCAGATGTTCACAATGGTCTGGGCTGGGCTAGTATGAAGCCAGGAACCTGGAACTCCATCTGAATGTGCTGTGTGTGGGTAAGGGACCCAAGCACTTGGGCCATCTTCCACTGCTTTCCTAGGTGCAATAGCAGGGATCTAAATCAGAAATAGAGCAGTGGGACTCAAAGTGGTGCTCACATGGGATGCCAATGTTGCAGGAGATGACTTAACCTGCTGTACCAAGACACTGGCACCTTGGCTGTTTTTTTTTAATTTAAGTTATACAGGTTTCATGTATTTTGTATATGGAGATTTAGGAACATAGAATCACCCCCCTTGCTCCCACCCATGCTCTCCAACCCTTCTTCCTCCATCCTCTCACATTCTCACTTCTAATTTTTACAAAGATTTATTTCAGTTTTCCTAATGATCATAAAGTTAACCCTACACTAAGAGTTCAACAAATAATATGAAGGAAAAAAAAGTTCTTTAACGGAAGAGACAAGGAGTATAAACAATCATGGAATCTCAAAATGACCATTTCACACCGATAAATTACATTTCAGGAACTTTATTTGTTACCTTGGATCAGGGAAAACATACCCTATCTGTCTTCTTGGGACTAGTTTATTTCACTAAGTGTAATGGTTTCCACTTGTATCCATCCTGTTGCAAAAGACAGGATTTATTTTTTTCAGCTGAGTAGTACTCCATAGTGTGTATATAACATAATTCTTTATCCAGTCAACAGTTGATGGACATCTGGGTTGATTGAATATCTTAACTATTGTGAATTTTGATGCAATGAACGTGGGGGTATAGATCATTCTTTCAGATGCTGATTTCTCTTGGTATGGGTAAATTCCCAAGAGTGAGATGGCTGGATCATATGGTAGGTCTATATTTAGGTTTCTGAGATCATCATACTGTCTTCCACAGTGGCTGCACCAGTTTACCTTCCCAATAACAATGGATTAGGGTACCTTTTCCCCCGCATCCTAGCCAGCATTTGTTGTTGATTTCTGTGTAAAAGCCATTCTGACAGGAGTGAGGTGAAAACATTGTTTTGATCACTACCTGATGGGTAGTGATCCTGAGCATCTTAAGTGTCTGGCCATTTGAATTTCCACTCTTGAAAAATGCCTGTTCAAGTCCTCTATCCTTTTCTTAACTGGATTGTTCATTTTGTCATTGAATTTCTTGCACTCCTTAAATTCTAGATGTTAACCCTTTATCAGTTGCATTGTTTGCAAGTGTTTTCTCCCATTCTGTTGGTTGTCTCTTCACTTTGCTGAGTGTTTGTTTTGCTGTACAGAAGCTTCTCCACTTGAAATAATCCTGTTTGTCAATTTTGGCTGTGATTGCCTATGCTTCTGGGGTCTTTACCAAGAAGTCTTTGCGTATGCAAATGACTTGCAGATTTTTCCTAAATGCTCTCTAGTAGTTTGATGGTATTGGGTCATAGGTTTAGGTCTTTGATCCATTTTGAGTGGAATTTTGTGTAAGGTTGGGGGTCTAGATTCATACTTCTGCGAACGTAGACCCAATTTCCCCAGCACTATTTGTTGAAGAGACTCTTTGTTCCAGGGATTGATTTTAGCTCCTTTGTCAAAGATAAGATGTATGGATTGATTACTGGAGTTTCTGTTTGGTTCCATAGGTCTGCATGTTTATTTCTGTGCTGTGCCAGGCTGTTTAGTACCAGGCTGTTTGATTATAACTGCCCTGTATTATGACTTGAAATCAGATATTGTGATGCTTCTGGCTTTATTTTTGTTCTATAAGATTTCTTTAGCTGCTCAGTTTCTTGTGTTTCCATATGAATTTTAGCATTTTTTTCTAGATCTGCAAAGAATGTTGGTGGTAATTTGATTGGGATCACATTGAATTTCTAAGTTGGTAGTATGGGCATCTCAATGATGTTAATTCCTCCACCCTGGGGCCAGCATTGTGACTCAGTGGGTTGATCCTCTGCCTACAGTGCCAACATCCCATATGGGTGCCGGTTCTAGACCCAACTGCTCCTCTTCCAATCCAACTCTCTGCTGTGGCCTGGAGAATGGGCCCCTGCACCTGCATGGGAGACCGGAAGAGGCTCCTGGCTTTGGATCAGCGCAGCTCTGGCCATTATGACCATTGGGGAGAGAACCAATGGACGGAGACCTTTCTCTGTTTCTTCCTCTCACTCTCTGTAGTTCTACCTCTCAAATAAATAAAAAAATCTTAATTAAAAATACAACAAACTAAAGAAAAATAAAATTCTTCTACTCCATGAACATGGAATGTGGAAGATTTTTTCACTGTTAAATGTTGTCTTTTTATTCAGTGCTTTGTAATTTTCATCATAGAGACCTTTGATGTCCTTGGTAAAATTTATTCCAAGGTATTTAGCTTACTTTGGAGCTGTTGTGAATAGGACTAATCTTAAAAGTTCTTTCTCAGCCATCACATTGTCTGTGTATATAAAGGCTGTTGATTTTTCTGTTGATTTTATATCCTGCCACTTCCCCAAACTTTCTTGAGTTCTAGTAATATCTCAGTGGAGTTTTATGGATTCCTGTATATATAGAATCACGTCTCTGCAAATAGGGAAAGCTCAACTTCCTCCTTCCCAATTTGTATCCCTTTGATTTCTTTTTCTTGCCTAATTGCTCTGGCTAAAACTTCCAGGACTATATTAAGTAGCAATAGTGAGGGTGGGCATCCTGATCTGGATCCAGATCTTAGAGAATGCTTCCAGCTTTTCCCTATTCAGTTGGATGCTGGCTGTGGGTGTGTCATAAATTACCTTGATTGTATTGAGGAATGTTACTTCTATACCCAATTTGCTTAAGGTTTTCATCATGAAAGGATGTTGTATTTTATCAAATGCTTTCTCTGCATCTATTGAGATAATCATGTGGTTTTTGTTATTCAGTTTGTTAATGTAATGTATTACAGTGTTTGATTTGCGAATGTTGAACCACCCATTGCATACCCAAATCCCACTTGGTCTGGGTGGATGTTCTTTCTGATGCGGTGTTTGAGTCAGTTAGCTAATATTTAGTTAATTTTTGCATCTATATTCATCAGGGATATTGGTCTATAGTTCTTTGCCTCTTTTTCAGGTTTAAGAAATAAGGTGAGGCAGTTTTAATAGAAGGAGTTCGGGAGGATTACCTCCCTTAGATTGTATTCAATAGCTTGGGAAGAATTCTAATTAGTCTTTAAATGTCTGGTAGAATTAAGCAGTGAAGCCATGTGGTCCTGGGCTTTTGTTTGTTGAGAGGGTCTTTACTACTGATTCAGTCTCCATCTTGGTTATTGGTCTGTTTAGGTTTTCTGTGTCTTCATGATTCAATTTTAGTAGATTTTATTTGCCCAGGGATCTATCCATTTCTTCTAGGTTTCCCAATTTATTGGCACACGGCTCTTTGTAATTTCTGGTAATTTTTATTTCTGTGGTATATGTTACATTTCCATTTTCATCTTTAGTTTTATTGATTTTGGTCTTTTTTTGAAGATTTATTTATTTGAAAGAGTTAGAGAGGCAGAGGCAGAGAGAGGGGTCTTTCATCCACTGGTTCACTCCCCAGATGGTAGCAACGGCTGGAGCTGCACTGATGTGAAGCCAGGAGCTTCTTCCAGGTCTCCCACGTGGGTGTAGGGGCCCAAGGAGTTGGGCCATCTTCTGCTTTTCCAGGCCATATCAGAGAGCTGGATTGGAAGTGGAGCAGCCGGGACTTGAACCTGCACCCAATGAGATGCTGGCTCTGCAGGCAGCTGCTTTACTCACTACGCCACAGAGCTGGCCCCTGTCTTCTCCCTTTTTCTTTGGTTAGTTGGGCCAATGATGTATCATTTTTTTTATTTGTTTAAAAAACAGCTCTTCATTTCACTGATGTTTTATATTTTTTTGTTTCAATTTTGTTTATTCTCTAATTTGAACTATTTCTTTCCTCCTAATTTGGGGTTTGGTTTTTTTCCCTTAGGTCCTTGAGATGCCTTGATAGCTCATTTATTTGCTACTTTTCCAATTTTTTCATGTAGGCTCAAATTGCTTTAAACTTCCCTCTTAACACTGCTTTTGCTGTATCCATAAGTTTTGATATGACGTATTGTCATCTTCATTCTTTCCGGAATTTTTAAATTTCTCTTTTGATTACCTCTATGACCCACTATTTAGGAACATGTTCAGTCTCCATGTGTTTGCATATGATCTAGAGATTCTTGAGTTGGTGATTTCCAGTTTTACTCCATTGCTGTCAGAAGATGCGTGGTATTACTTAAGTTCTTTTGAATTTGCTGAGACTTGCTTTATCATCAAGCATATGGTCTATCCTAGAGAATGTTCCATGTACTGATAAGAAGGACCTATATTCTGCAACTGTGGGGTAAAAAGTACTGTAGATATCAGTCCGTAGTGTTGATTAACTGTTTTGTTTCTTTGATTTTCCTGTTTAGTTATCTGTTCACTGATAAAAATGAGGTGTTGAAAAGTCCCCTATTACTATTGTATTAGAGTCTAAATCTCCCTTCAGATCCATCAACACTTCTTTTAAATAGCCAGGTGCCCTGTAATTGCATGCATATGCATTTATTAGTGACATCTTCCTGTTGAATTGATCCATTAATCATTACAATTCTTCTTTTAAAGTTCTTTCTTGGTTTTTGTTAGCATGGGATGTCTTTTTCCATCCTTTTACTTCAGTTTGTGAGTAATTTTGGTGAGATGTGTTTCTTGTAGGCAGCTAGTAAATGGGTTTTGTTTTGTAATCCATTTTGGCCATTCTGTATCTTTTAACTGGAGAGTTGAGGTCATTTACATTCAAGGTGACTATTGTCAGTAATAACCTGGCCCTGCTGTTTTTCCATAAATATTCCTATTGTTTATTTTGGATTTCTTTTGAACTCTTACTGGGGAATTTTCAACCTTCATATTCTTAATGATGAATATATCTTTCTGTGTTTCTGTTTGTAGCACAATCTTAAGCATCTTTTGTAAGGCTGGACAAGTGGTGACAAATTTTTTCAATTAGTTATGGAAGGTCTTTATTTCACCTTCATTTGTAAATGAGAGCTTTGCAGGGTACAGTATTCTGGGCTGACTTTTTTTTTTTTTATTCTTAAGACTTAGACTGTATCTTGCTATCCTAGCCTGTAAAGTTTCTGATGAGAAGTCAACTGTGAGTGTAGTTGGAGATCCTCTGAAAGTGATTTGTTCCTCTTATGCACATTTTAGAATCTTGTCCTTTATTTTACTGTGGAAAGATTGACTACAGTGTGTCATGGTGAAGATCTTTTCTTGTCTGTTAGGAGTTCTATGTGTTTCCTCACCTTGGATGTCCCTTTCTCCAAATTGGAGTTTCTGTAATTTATTTTAATACATAGGCCTTCTAGTCTATTCCCTCCCCATATCTTCAGGAACTCCTAAGGCCTGTATGTTGGGTTATCTGATAGTATCACATAAGTCTTCAACATTGTTTATAAGTTTTTTTTTTGGTCTGTATGATTTTCAAAAATTTATCTTCTAGTTTGGGTACCCTTTTGTGCCTCACCAAGTCTGCTGATAAGGCTTTTCATTGCATTTTTTATCTGTTTTACTGAGTTCTTCATTTCTAATATTAGTTTTCTTGCTGTTTAAAATCTCAATTTCCTTGGAAAAATTTTCATGTATTTTTTCATTCTTTATTTTCTTTTATTCATGGACTTGCTTCTGATTGCTTTTGAGTAATCCTATGATAAAGTTTTTGAAATCTGGGCATTTTCTCAATGTCTTCATTTTCATTTTTTTTGACAGGCAGAGTTAGAGAGAAAGGTCTTCCTTCTGTTGGTTTACACCCCAAATGGCTGCTACGGCCGGCGCACAGTGCTGATCCGAAGCCAGGAGCCAGGTGCTTCCTCCTGGTCTCCCATGCAGGTGCAGGGCCCAAGGACTTGGGCGATCCTCCACTGCCTTCCTGGGCCACAGCAGAGAGCTGGACTGGAAGAGTGGCAACAGGGACAGAATCCGGTGCCCCGACAGGGTCTAAGACCCGGAGTGCTGGCACCGCAGGCAGAGGATTAGCCAAGTGAGCTGTGGTGCCAGCCTATTTTCACATTCTAATATTGAAATGTTGTGTTCCTTTGTGGGTATGTGTGTGTCATGGTCCATTTTTTCCTCGTTTCTTGAGTTTCATTGTGTGTTTTTAAGCATTTTTTGAGTTGCTCATTTTTTCCCCTCTGGTGGCTTTTATCTTTGAGCTATGCCTCTGTGGCTTAGTAGGATGTCTGCACTTTCAGTGACAACCAAGAGATGTGTGCTAGCTGTGGCCAGGGAGTTCTAGTCAGTGCTCCTGGGTGGGACAAATGTCCATTTAACCCCGAAGTTAGGTAGATCTCAAAGTCTGAGTGTTAGCCCCCAGTATGTTCTGTGCCACTGAATGAACCACAAAAAAAAATGATCTGTGCAGTTTTCACTGTGAGCAGTTTCTGCTGCGATGACCTGCTCTAGGCAACCAAGGAGCTCCGAGCAAGTAGAACTGCACCCAGTGTCTGCCCAGAGTCCGAGCTGCACCTTCACCTTCTCATGTAAACACTGAGGCCCCACAGTCTCGGCACACAAGGCTCCCATGGTCGCTGGGTGCAGAGGCTTCTCTCTGCCTTGCCAGCTCATCTAGTCAATAGAGAGGCAGATGTTCCCCAAGACAGCTCTGCCTAGGCATCTTGACCCTGGGAGATTGTGGGTGTGTCATTGTCCTATGTGGCTGTCCAGCCAGACTCAGTCAGTGGGGCCTGCAGATTGTTTCCTGTGCTAGAATCTCTGGATCACAAGTGTACACAAGAGCCACTGGCCGAACAGTGCTCTTTCTCTATTTTTAAAAAGATTTTATTTGTATGAAAGTAAGAGTTACACAGAGTAGGAGAGGCAGAGAAAGAAAGAGGTCTTCTATCTGCTGGTTCATTCCCCAGATGGCTGCAACGGCTGGAGCTGTGCCAGTCCGCAGCCAGGAGCTTCTTCTGGGTCTCCCAGGTGGGTGCAGGGGCCCAAGCACTTGGGTCATCTTCGACTGCTTTCCCAGGCCATGGCAGAGAGCTGGATTGGAAGTGGAGCAGCCAGGACTTGAACCTGCACCCATATGGCATGCTGGCACTGCAGATGACGACTTTACCTGCTACGCCACAGCACTGTCCTCTCGACTGTTTCTTAAAACCACTGTAATGTTTCATCTATTGTCAAATTTTCAAAGCATATTTATATTATACCATGAGGAGTGATTTCAAAGGGTAGTAAAACCAGGGTTCCCCACTGTGTGTGGTGATCGGAAGTATCCTTTAGTCCCTCTGGGGGGAATCTGTCGTCAGGTCACTGTGTCTCTGCCTGGACTTGCAAGGGGATTACTGATGAGGTCACTAATGGAATTCTAGCTAACCTCATCCCTGAATACAGTGAAGACTCAGTAGGAAGAAGGCTTGATGGGCGGGAGAGGATGGATGTAGCGTGGACTTGGAACGTAGGTGCATTTGGGTTGCAATCCTGTATCTGCCACTTATTCGCTGCGTGACTGTAGGTAAGTGATTAAGTCCTATATTCATCCGTAGGGTGGGAGTAATATTGCCTCACACTGCCTTTGGAGTTGGTCCTTGGGTCTAAGGAGAGAATTCATGAAGTGCTCAGAACAGTATTGAGCACAGCATAGGCACTGAAGTAATGGCAGCTTCCTTGCCCTCTGCTTCATGATGTGGAAAGAGGCTGCTGTTCTGAGTGCCTGTCTGGGGTTGAATCTGTATTTGTATTGTGTTTGTGAGTCTCGGATGAGACAGTGTGAAAGTGCTCTGTAGCCGGCACTGCAGCTCACTAGGCTAATCCTCCGCCTGCAGTGCCGGCACTCTGGGTTCTAGTCCCGGTTGGGGCGCTGGGTTCTAGTCCCAGTTGCTCCTTTTCCAGTCCCACTCTCTGCTGTGGCCTGGGAAGGCAGTGGAGGATGGCCCAAGTCCTTGGGCCCTGTACCTGCATGGGAGACCAGGAGGAGGCACCTGGCTCCTGGCTTCAGATTGGCGCAGCGCGCCAGCCGTAGCGGCCATTTGGGGGGTGAACCAACGGAAGGAAGACCTTTCTCCCTGCCTCTCTCTCACTCTCTAACTCTGCCTGTCAAAAAAGAGTGCTCTGTAAACATAAAGGCCTGTCAACTGAAGTCATCAGCTGGAGAATCGAAGTGTAAATTTATTCAGTGAGTTGGACTCAGGATTGGAACCTGGAAACTGCCTGTCAGTTGCCAAGTTTGCTGTTCCCTTGGGCTGGGTTTCATTACCTTGTTTTAAACTTTCTTACAGGGTGAATACCGCACTGAGTCAGTTTTAACTAGTACAGATTTATGTGTGGTTATCAATCACATTGCAAATGGGAGAATAGCTCACTGAAACTCACAGCACACCCAGTAACAGCTAACAGACTTGCTTATTGATTAAGTAGGTATGTTCTGTGCCCACGCTGGTTCCTGCACTGGATGTGATCTGTGTGCATGGGGAGGCAGACAGTGGCCCATTAATCAGTTCCCGCAGTGGCCCCACAATGCACAGTTACCTCCTTGAGGTATGGTAGGTGTTTCCTTGTTGATAAAGCTGGTTGAAAGGTCACATTATCTGGAAACCAGCTGCAGGGTGTTCTCACAGCACGGACAGCATCCCAGGCTGACTTAGGCCTCTGAAGGCTGTAGTCCACTCTTGAGACCTCAGAACAATAGCAATATCAGCAATGAAAAATATCTTAGGATACTGGATATAGCAAAGGAACTTCCCTGAGAAATTGTTGGATTCCAAGTGAGCTCTGTCTGCCTTGGAAACTCGTTGGTAGTGGAGAGGTGAGTAGTCTTTGCACCTCATCTGCTATGTTGGATCGTGTTCCTCCAAATTCAGGTCCATCTGGACTCTGAGAAAGTGACTTTATTTGCATATAGGGCTTTACGTATTAATTAGCTAAGTAAAGGTGAACTCATTCTGGTTTATGATGGTCTCTGTTTCAATGCCTGGTGTCCTTGTAAGGAGAGGAAACATAGACACAGGGGAGACAGCCGCATGAAGACAGAACAGACTGGGGTAATAAATCTAGGAGCCTAGGAATGCCAGGGGTTGCCAGCAACCCTGAGAAGCTGGATGAAGCAAGGAGAGAGATCTTCTGACCCTTCAGGAAGAGCCTAGCCCTCTGGGGGCTGGCGCTGTGGCGCAGCAGGTTAACACCCTGGCCTAAAGCGCCGGTATCTTGTGTGGGCGTTGGTTCTAGTCCTGGCTGCTCCTCTTCCAATCCAGCTCTCTGCTAAGGCCTGGGAAAGCAGTAGAAGATGGCCCAAGTCCTTGGGCCCCTGCACCTGTGTGGGAGACCTGGAAGAAGCTCCTGGCTCCTGGCTTCAGATGGGCGCAGCTCCAGCCGTTGTGGCCAATTGGAGTGAACCATCGGACGGATGGTCATCTCTCTCTGCCTCTCCTCTGTGTAACTCTGACTTTTAAATAAATAAATAAATAAATCTTAAAAAAAAAGAGCATAGCCCTCTGGATACCTTGCTTTCACACTTCCAGCATTGAGAGAGAGAATTGAGATCTTACATCTGCTGATTGACTCCCCAGGTGCCTGCGGTAGCTGGGCTGGGCGAAGCTGAAACCGGGAGCTGGGGACTTGGTCTGGTTCTCTTATGTTGGGTGGCATGTATCCAACTTCTTGAGCCATCACCTGCTGCTTCCCAGGGTCTGCATTAGCAGGAAGCAGGAGATGAACGTTGGAGCCAGGGCTCAAACCCAGACCATCCCATATGTGGGGTGCAGATGTCCCAAGTGGTGTTTTAACTGCTGTGCCAAATGCCCATCTCCTGCCCTCTTCATTGAAACATTTTTGTGTTTTTTAAAAAATGTATTTGAAAGGCAGAGCAATGCAGGGGTGTAGAGGGTGGGGATGTGGAGTCTTTGGGGTGGTTCATTCCTGAAATGGCTACAACAGGTAGGCCTGGGCGAGGCTGAAGCTAGAAACTTCATCCATGTTTCCCATGTGGGTGGCAGGGGACCAAGTTCTTGGGCCATCTTCTGCTTTCTTGGGCAAAATAACAAAGTTGGATCAGAAAGAGTAACTGGGACTTAGCCCTAGACGAGCACTTAGCTTTGGATGCTGGTGTCAGAGGGAAGGCTGAAACTGCTGTACTTGGACACCTGGCCCCTTTATAAAATTTAATATGATGTAAATAAAGAAATTGAGAAAATAAAGGTTAGTAAGAGGTCTAAGAACTTTACTGGAGTCCTGTTACAGGTGAAAATCAAGTCAACATTATTTACATGTAAGAGCTCCCAAAGTTGGTATACTCATAGAATGACAAATGAATGCCCTGAAGAGCACTCTGGCCTCAGAATCAGCCCTTAAGGCATTAGGATCCGGCTAAAAAGCCCATGAGAGTATTTCAGGCAAGGAAAGCCAAGACACTGTGGCAGGAAATGTCCTACATGAAGGACCTCTGAGTGAGAAAGAGGAACTCTGAGATTTCCTCAAATCTGAGGAAAGAACAGGCCATCAAAGAAGGTACCTTTCTATGAAGGGAGGAGAGAACTTTCACTTTGCTTGGGGCCCTGTCTAAATGTCAGAGTTCGTGGACTCAAGAGGCTTCCATAGCCTTGGCAGCTCATGACAAGAGCCTCAGGTGATTACTGACGTCATAAATAAGAGTGTCAGTTGTTAAATCAACAACAGGAGTCACTGTGCACTTACTCTCCATGTAGGACCTCTGTCCTTATTGTGCTGTACTGTGAGAATTAATGGTAAAAGTAGTCTTCAAACTCTACTTTATATTTTGTGTGTCTGTGGGTGCAAACTGTTAATCTTAGTATAGAGTTGATTTTCTGTATATAATGATATTTAAAAATGAATCTTAATGAAGAATGGGTTGGAAAGGAGTAGTGGTAGGACAGGAGTGGTGGTGGGAGGGCGGGTTTGGGTGGGCGGAACCCCTATATTCCTAAAGTTGTACCTATGAAAATTTTTATTAAATGGAAACTTTCTTAAAGAGCTCCCAAAGTGTTTATTGCCTTTTTTTTTTTTTTAAATCTCCCTAAGAAGGTACAGTGAACTCAGAGCTGGGGAAATAATGCTTTGAGCTTCCAGGTAAACAGTCCATCCATCTGCTAAACAGGTGAATTATGTAGACCAGACTCCTTGTTACTTGTTGAATATTCGTGTTGGTGATGAATAGCCTGTGAATATAGAGTGGACTAAAATTATGTCTTCACAGAAGCTGATGAAAAGGGAAGGAGGGAGGGAGGGAGGGAGGTGTGGTTGTCATCTTGGACCAGTACCTATGGAGTACATGGAATTTGTGGAGGCACTGCCAAATCTTGGCACATTTTTTTTTTTTTTGACAGAGTTAGAGAAAGGTCTTCCTTCCGTTGGTTCACCCCCCAAATGGCCTCTATGGCCGGCACACAGTGCTGATCCGAAGCCAGGAGCTAGGTGCTTCCTCCTGGTCTCCCATGCGGGTGCAGGGCCTAAGCACTTGGGCCATCCTCCAATGCCTTCCCGGGCCACATCAGAGAGCTGGACTGGAAGAGGAGCAACCGGGACAGAATCTGGCGCCCCAACTGGGACTAGAACCCGGAGTGCTGGTGCTGCAGGTGGAGGATTAGCCTAGTGAGCCGTGGCGCCGGCCGACACGTTTTTCTAATGAAATATTTTAAGAGTAAAAATGAGTGTCCTGATGGTGGCCGCAGCAGCTGATCAACAAGTTCTATTTTATCTCCTCCCAAGTTTTGGGTATTACGTGTAATGCAGAAAGCAGGGAAATTAAGCAAGTTTGGCCTGTGATGTTACTTCCCTCCAGGGAGGGATTCTGTTTTCTTCTCGGTATATACCCAAACCAAGTGTGACCATCTCCAGGCCTCTTGGACATTTGTTGAGTCAGTTTGTCACTGGATAAATGGAATGGCAACTGAACTGAGCTGACACTTGCTGTAAGAATAGGCCATACATCCAGAATATCTAGGCTGCAGCTCAGTTTTCACTGGCTGTGGAAGACCCAAGAAATGCAAGGGTCTTGGAGGTTTAAGTCTGTGTAGTTCTCCCAGCTTTCTCCATGCTCAGCTCACAGCACTGTGGTTCGTCTATACCAAAGCTGTTTATTTCTCTGAGAGAAATGCATGCGTGTGTGATGGTGCGCTCCTGGTTATTTAACATATACCCCCCTAGAAAGCAAACCTGAAGCTGAATATTCTAAAAATCTATAGTATAATGAACTGAAGCGTGTTTAGTCTGAGGCCTTGTTTTTGCTTTTCCCTTTTAAAAGATCTTTGTGCTTAAAATAGGCTCTGCCATTGTCATCGTGTGCCTCTGGCTAATTAAGATCCGGTGCAGTGCTCTGACTGGGGGTGAGGTGGGGGATGGAATGGTTTGTGCTTTTCTAAATGGAGATGGCTGTTTGCACATCTTGAGCAATAAGCAGGGTGGTTTCAGCAAAGGCTTCTGAAAGGTGAAAAGAAAAGAAATCTTGTTCTCATGCGGCCCTGTTCTCTCATAATCTGCCACAACCAATGCCTGGCGCTGGGAGCGGTTCCCATCCTGAAGGAGAGCTAATACTGGAACCAGTGAGACCTGACTTATCACCCGCAGTCTCTGTCTGCAAAGACCTGGAGGCCTTGCTTCTCCTGTTAGACACAGGTGTACATACCGCTGCAAAAGGAGCTGACCAGTCATGGTGGCTGAACAGTGGTTTGTCTTTACTTGTAAACTTTCAGTCGAACAGACTTTTTAGTTTATGCTCTCATTTGAAAGCAATTTGAATTTCTACAAGGTGTCAGTGACCATCTTGAAACAGTTGAGTTGAAAATCCCTAATAGAGTAGGAAACGAAAAATAGCGTACTTTTTTAGCACTGGACAATACAAACTGGAATTCTAGGATTGCCTGCGTTTAAATCCTGGTTCTCTTTCTGATTCCAGCTTCCTGCTAATGCACATCTTGGAAGGCAGCAGGTGATTGCTTAAGTGCTTACATCCCTGCCACCCATGTAGGACACCAGGTTGAGTTCCAAGTTCCTGGCTTTGGCCTGGACTAGTTCCAGCTGTTGCATGCATTGTGGACCTGAGCTGATGGATGAGCTCTCTCTCTCCTTCTCTCCGTGTGTGTGTGTGTATGTGTGTGTGTGTGTGTGTGTGGCCCTCTCATACACTTCACAATAACAATAACAAAATTCCAGATTATGGTAATGGGCCAAAAGCAAAAACAAAAAGTCAAAAATAAACTGCTACAAAATACCGCAATGAAAGAAATGCTAACAGTAACTCTCATAATAGCTATCATTTATTGAGGGCTTACTTGCACTGTTTTTTTTTTTTTCCTTTTAATTTGAAAGGTGGAATTAGAGGGAAGCAGAGGCAGAGAGAGAAGTCTTCGATCTGGTTCGCTCCCTAAATGGCCAGAATGGCCAGGGCTGGGTCAGGCTGAAGCCAGGAACAGGAACTTCTTCTGGGTCTCCTGCATGGGTACAGGGGCCCAAGGACTTTGGCCATCTTCTGCTGTTTTCCTTGGCACATTGTATCAGGGAGCTGGATTGGAAATGGGGCAACGGGACTTGAACTGGCATCCATATGGGATGCTGGTACTACAGGTGGCAGCTTAAGTTGCTATGCCAGAGCCCAGGTCCCAACACCAACTGCTTTGTAAGAATTAACTCATTTGACCTTCTCAGCAGCTGTCCCAAGAGGCACAGCATGTTTGGTATCATTTTCACTTCAGAGGAAAGTGCTGCTCAGGTTGGTTTAGTAACTTTACTAAGGCTGAGGAGCAGATACGGGCTTCAAATTCATACCCCATACCTGCGCTCCTTGTGGCGTCTGTCCAGTTTGCATAAATCATTCTGTGATCTGTGCCTGGAATAATCGGTCTGAAATAATTTACCTAGCTTGCCATCAAAAATCAAGGAAAACCTCCTCAAGGTAAAACCTCAGACCTAAGTAAAAACATTTCATTTGGTGATTTTACATGTAGAAAGCATAAGATGTATAGAAGGCACCTGATTGGGTGTTTGAATTTCCAACTCCTTCCATTCAATGGCATGAGGTCTAATGTAAACTACAAAATGTAAATGTTTCCTTTGTCCATTCTCTGTGCTGCACACCTTTAATATTAGATGCAGCTGAAATAAACACTAAAGAGTGATAATGTTCCTATTGCCTTATGCCAAATTTATGTTCAGTTCTCCTAATGTGTTTGATACTTCATTCACACAAGTGCATGGGAAATATCAAAGCATTTCCTTGTAGCTTTCATTGTTTCTTTCCTGTTGTTCAGACCCTTGTCTTAAAGATGTTCTTCTCCCCTGGATATTTGTCCCCTTTTATTTTCCTGACAAATACTTTCTTTCTCATGGAAAGAGATGAAAGAAACTGTTAGTGACAACAAAACAAAATACACCTAAGTCAATGTATCTTGAGTTGTGAAACACATTATCAAACCACTATTGTTTCTTTGGTTACAACCCTCTCCTTGTTAGAGTATGCATCAAGCTTGTTCATTAGTGGCTCCTCTAAGATGAAATGCTTGAAATAAAAACCAGTTTCGGTCCCTTGCAATTTCTTTGTCCATTATTGATCTGCCTAGGCTGTCAAGATTTTGTGAAAATCTTTTATTAAGTACCTTATGGGGTAGTTATTTGGCAAAGCAGTTAGGATGACACTGAGGATATTTGCGTCCTGTGCTGTAGTGCCTGGGTTTGAGTCCCAGCTGTGCTCCCAGTTCCAGCTGTGTTTCAATGCATAGCAGGTGATGGGAAGCAGCAAGTGATGGCTCAAGTCAAGTACTTGTGGTCTTGGCAGCCACATGGGAGAGACAAATGGAGTTCCTGGATCCCAGCTTTGGCCTGGCCTAGCTCATGCTGTTGCGGGCATTTGGGGAATGAGCCCATGGATGGGAGATCCCTTTCCTGCTGTGTCCTCCCTTTCCCTTTCCTGCCTTTGACATAAAGTAGTTTACAAGTAGACATATGAAGTTAAGTAATTTTTCTTATGATCATTTAAAAAGTAGTTGAGAAATCCTTTTGGAAATAGGCTAGAAATCTTGAGAATTTGTCCCAAGGAAGTAATTCTGTTGAAGCAAAACCAACCAACCAAATAATCCTCCTCAAATTTATACATTTAGAGGTGTTACTCTGGATACAAATAAACAATTTAGTTATAACCTAAATGACTATTAATGGTGAATTCACAATTACAATAATTATGAAGTTAACACAGAACACATACCATGTATCAAGAACTATTCACTGCAAAGTTATTACCTCATGTGGTCTTCACAAAAACCTGTTGACCTGGGTAATTTTATTGTCATCCCCAAGTCATAAGATGAGGAACCTGAAGCACAGAGAAGTTAAGTGAGTTGTTCAAGGTCAAACAGCTACAAAGCAATGGGACCTGGATACAAACAATCTTGCTGGAGACTCTGCTCCTATGCATTGACTTTATGGCCTTTGAATAATGACAAGTTGAGAAACGATAATGGAGAAGCGAGAGTAAAAAATATGGTTATCAAGGTTGCTTAGCTGGTATGTACATCAGCTCTTGATCCCCAATACCTATGTGGATCAAGACTGAGTAGTGTTATATAATAAAATGGTGGTTAAGATGGTGCACTTCCCCCAACCAAAGCAAATTAAATATCACAGTATCTGTAAATAAAGCAAATAAAATCATGCTGAAGTGCCTAGTATCTACTTAAGTGATTGTCATGAATGCCTGTGGGTGATGTCACTGTATGTCACCCACTAATTAAAAGTATGATACATAGAAACTTAGCAGCAAGTGTATCTTTTCTGTTTTGTTCGTTTTCCACATACTCATTTATTATCCAACACTCAGTGATCACTGGTATTTTCTACTAGGCCCCTTGTAGGTGCTGGGGCAAAGACGGATAAGAAAAAACATACATGGTTCTTATATGTGATGATTTGTCATCTAGTCTTTTGTTCACGGTGACATTCAGTAGAAGCTGTGCTTGGTGTTTGGATCTGTTCGTGGAGTAGCGAAGTGCAGGATGATGGTCTGGTGATTGTGTGCGTGGGCAGTGGCCGCATTGCCCTGTCCACCTCGTGATTCTGCAGGGAACGAGCAGGGCAGTACAGTGCGCTGTATGGCTGAGCTAGGGTGTTTGGAGGTGAGGTGTACTAAATGCATTTTCTACTTAATGATATTTGAAACTTAGAATGGGTGTATCAGCATGTAACCCTGTTTAAAGTCAAGTAATCTTTGTGCCTATCTCCAAGGGAAATAGGAAGGTCGTTTTGAGGGTAGAAGGTGAATAGATAAGTACACAAATAGCTTCAAAGTAGTGGCTTGGATGCCTTGAAGAGATGCCCTGTGTTTGGTGGGAGCACAAGGGAGAGCTCCTCTCTTCTGGGTGGGCTCATCAAGGCATCCTGTGGTGATGGCCTGAATTGAGTCTGCAAAGATGAGTAGGCAATGGGAAGACCGGTTGAAGGGTGGGGGAAGGCAGTCCTAGGCAGGTAGGAAAGGGGTGTGAAAGAGTGAAGGCTCAAGGCAGGCAGCTCCATATTCAGAGGATTATTTAAGTCAGCGGGCCAGCGATGTGGCACAGCAGGTAAGCCACAGCTTGTACCCCATACCAATGCCAGTTTGAGTCCCAGCTGCTCCACATCCGATCCAGCTCCCTGCTAGTGTGCCTGGGAAAGCAGTGGAAGATGGACCAAGTGCTTGGGGCTCTGCTACCCACATGGGAGATCTAGATGGAGGTTCAGAGTCCTGAATCCAGCCTAGCCCAGCCCTGGTCACTGGCCATTTGGGGAATGAACCATTGGTTGGAAGATCTTTGTCTCTGCCTCCCTTCATCCCTCTCATTCTCTGTCTTTCTCTAACTCAAATATTTTTTAAAGGGGGTAAGTACACTGTAAACAATTAGGATTGCTCTGCCCAGGAGGGATTTTTCCCACAGGGCAGAATTCTGTAAGGATTCAACTTTACTTCTGTTCATTCCGAGTGTGAGAAGTTTGACTCATAACTAGATAAGATTTTCCCCCATCCAAGTGTTTATGTGATAACAATATATAGGCTCTGGAATTTTTTAAAGATTTATTTATTTGCAAGTCAGAGTTACACAGAAGAGAGGCAGAGAGAGACAGGTCTTCCATCTGATGGTTCACTCTCCAGATGACCACAATGACCAGAGCTGTGCTGATCCGGAGCCAGGAGCTTCTTCCTCAGTCTCCCATGTGGGTGCAGGGGCCCAAGGACTTGGGCCATCTTCTACTGCTTTCTCAAGCCATAGCAGAGAACTGGATAGGAAGTGGAGCAGCCAGGTCTCGAACCAGCGCCCATATGGGATGCTGGCGCTTCAGGCCAGGGAGTTAACCTGCTGCGCCTCAGTGCTGGCCCCAGCTCTGGAATTTTTGAAGAAGAAAAATTATGTTCTGAATTCTAAGCTCATATACCCGAAGAAAACTGTATAGAATAAAATGCAGAAAACAGATGTGTACTTTCCTGCCTATGTATCTGTGTAGTAAGAGAAGTTAAACTAATTTGTAGATGGGGGTGCTCTCTGTATCACAAAGGAAAAAAGTCGAAATTTCAATTTTTAATTAACAAAAATTGTATATCTTTATGGGGTATACTGTGATGTTTTGATATACGTGTACATTGGAATGTTTACATTAAGTATAGATTTTGATATTGACTTTCAGTTATAAAATATGGTGGTAAGACCTTAGCAATGTGTTTAAGAGTATTTGTTATAGCTTATGTTTTTCTTATGATTTGCTGTGTGTTTCCTCTGAGTTTTTACCAAGTTTGTTTTCTATTTGTTTCCTAAGTTTTGTGTTTTTTGTTTTTTTTTTTTTTTTTTTTTTGACAGGCAGGATTAGACAGACAGAAAGGTCTTCCTTCCATTGGTTTACCCCTCCAAATGGCCACTATGGCCGGCTCGCTAAGCTGATCCAAAGCCAGGAGCCAGGTGCTTCCTCCTGGTCTCCCATGCAGGTGCAGGGCCCAAGCACTTGGGCCATCCTCCACTGCTTTCCTGGGCCACAGCAGAGAGCTGGACTGGAAGAGGGGCAACCAGGACAGAACTGGCGCCCCAACTGGGACTAGAACCCAGGGTGCCAGCACCACAGGCAGAGGGTTAGCCTGGTGAGCTGCGGCGCTGGCCTATTTCCCAAGTTGTTAATCTGGTTGTAATCATATTGGTTCTCTGAAGATTTTTTTGTAATCGTAAGCAGTAGGCAATGAACCCATGAATGGCTTCTGTTGAACGTACTGTAGTAGACTGAATAATGTCCTCTGAGGGACATCCATGTCCTAGTCCCCAGGACCTGTGAATATGTTACCTTATATTGCAAATGGGACTTTGTGGTTGTGATTAACAGTGAGGGCCTTGAGATGGAGAGATGATCCTGGGTTGTGTTGTGGGTCCAGCCTAATCACCAGAACCCTTCAAAGCGGAGAATTTTCCTTGGTTGTTGTGAGAGGGAGATGGGCGATAGAAGAAGTGGTGCAGCCTTGCTGCTTTTCAAGATGGAGGAAGGGTGGTGTGAACCCACCACTGTGGTTGTCTTCAGGCAGCTGGGAGAGGCAAGGAAGTGAACTTCCCTGTGGAGCCTCTGGAAAGGAATGCAGCCCTGCAGATACCTCGATTTTAGTCCAACGAGACTCACTTTGGATGCTGGACTTCCAACCCTGTAATGTAATAAGTTGTGTTACGCCATTTAGTGTGAGACACAATCTGTTATGACAACATAGATAACTAATATACGGAAAAAGAATAATATATTTTTGGAATTGTCTTTGCTCAAAGGAGGTATACCCCCTTGATTGCCTCTAGTAGGTCTTATAATATTTACAATTTTATTAGTGAATGAAACAAATTGTTCTAGTGACTTAAGAATTAAAAGTTGCTACTTTTTGTTTTGAATCACCTGTAAAGATAAAAATCTGAACTGTACATTAAGGGACTATTGTCCCTCGGTATCACTATTTGCTAGTTTTAAAAAGTTTATTTTAGGGGCTGGTGCTGTGGCGTAAAGCCACCTCCTGCAGTACTGCTATCTCATTAGGGCCTGGGTTCGAGTCCCGGCTGTTGCTCTTCCAATCCAGCTCTCTGCTATGGCCTGGGAAAGCAGTGGAAGATGGCTCAAGTGCTTGGGCCACTGCACCAGCGTGGGAGACCTGGAAGAAGCTCCTGGCTTCAGATCAGCCCAGTTCCTGTTGTTGCAGCCATCTGGGAAGTGAACTGGTGGGTGGAAGACCTCTCTCTGCCTCTGCCTTTCTGTAACTCTGCCTTTCAAATGAATAAATCTTTTTCTCAAAAAGTTTATTTAATATGCTTGACAGGCAGAGAGAGAGAGTTCCCATCTGCTAGTTTACTTCCCAAATGGCCGGACCTGGGTTGAGGCTGGAGCCGGGAGGTGGGAACTCGATCCAGGACTTCCACATGGAAGCAGGGTCTCAACTGCTGGAGCTGTCACCACTACCTCTCTGGGTGCACATTAACAGGAAGCTGGGATGAGAAGCTGGAGCCAGGAATTTAACCCAGATAAAGGGTCCCAACTGATGTGTTAATAGTAGGCCAAATACCTGCCCATTTTTAAAAGTTTCTTAAATTAAGAAATTGTAAATTACCCATGTGGAATGAGACAAAGTACAATTTTAAACAGTAGTGGCCCTCACTTATACCTACTTACAAACCTAAGTGTGATTTTTTTTTCTTTAATTTGACTTTTCCTCATTTTTGTTGAGTGGTTGTGCTAGTTTGGAAGTAATCTTTCCAATGTATCTCAGTGTATTGACCATTTCACTTATTTGGGCAGTTGCCTTGAACTTTACAAATTTTTATTTGAAAAAGTTAGGGAGAGAGGTAGGTAGGTAGGTAAGTATTCCATCTACTGGTTCACTCCCTAGATGGCTGCAACAACTGGAGCTGAGCCTATTTGAAGCCAGGAGTTTTTTGCCCATTTCAAATGTGGGTGCAGGGGCCCAAGCACTTGGCCATCCTCTGCTGTTTTCCCAGGTGTATTAGCAGGGAGCTAGATAAGACGTGGAGCAGCCAGTACTCAAACTGGAGCTCATGTAGGATGCCGATACTGCAGGCCAGGACTTTAACCCACTGCACCACAGCACCAGCCTTGAATTCACAAATGTTTACACTTAAAGGTCACATAAGCTTTGTGGCTGGCAGTGTGGGCACCACATAGTCTTTGGTGATGGCTAAAGGAGCCACCACATCCTAGAGCCCCAGATAGCACATCTGAAGATACTGGCTACGGGGATTGGTTAGTGCAGGCATAGTAGTATGGTATGTGGTAGACTCCTCTTGAATAGTCGGACACTTTATCCCCTATAGAGAAATGTATTCAATCCCCAGAGCTGACCTTTCTCCTGGCATCACTCATCATTGAATAGTCTGATCTTCCACCGGTCAGAGTGTAACTACTGTTGAGTGTAGTTGTGCTACAAGTCAGTTGTTGATTCTGAATCCTGATGTTGACATCACAAAGGGATTTTTTGATCGTTTCCAGAGACCAGAATTTGTCTGAAGCTTATCCTAGTTTTACAGGGTCTTTACTTTTTGTTACTACAATATGCTGAGAATAATGGTGTTGTTCAGGTTTGGCATGCAAAGTTAACATATGAATTTAAAAATTAAGCTTCTTGGCAGGAATTGTCATCAGTATCATAATAATTGCCTCCTTGGGGGAAGAAAAGATGGAGCTCTGTCATCTATTCTTTAATTAATTAATTGCTTTACTCAGGATGAACTAAAAATCCAAAGCATTGTGAAGGTCTTAAACTTTTATCCTGTAGAAGGCAGTTTGGTTGGCAGAGAAAGTCATATTCAAATAGAGATAAGTGAAAGATCTTATGAACAAAGTCACTGATGTCAAATTATATCGAAGGGAGTACACAGTTAGGCAGTGAACTGGGTGAGCAGAGTCAGCAAAGCAAGTGTTTGTATGTGGAAAGCATTGAATTATGTGCTAAAGAAAGTGATGAGAATGAGTGGAATGGAGTTTGAAGCATTCATTGTAGGAAGGATGGCAGAGAGGAAGGTAGGAGGGCAGAGAGGGGCAGGCAAGGACCAGGGCTGATAAGGAAGCTGTGTGTCAAAGACAAAACCAGGAGTTATCTGTAATAACATCACTGTTTAATCCCAATAAGTAGAAAATCTGAAAAAATTAGGGAAGGCGAAGTGAATATTCCCTCTCATTTCAATTGGGATCTGGGGAGGGGTTGAAGACACGGGTTGGTCACCTGTGCGCAAGCTACCATGTCAGCTGGAAGTCCTTGGAACATGGCTCAACTTGTGTTTGTTAATCCTTTTGATATGAAATACCATTTGGTATTTCTTATGTAAGTGTGACTAAGGAGTAATTTATGCTGATTTCCCTGGATGTCTTGCCAAAATCAGTCTCATTACTTGGTATTCACATTTTCCATATATCATATAATTAGCCTATCAGGAAAGCTAGTTAAATGAGGGAGTTAGGATCACTTCTGTGGATTAGCCATCAAGAGTTCTATTGAATTGGACCATTTTCCAAGTGTGATTTTACAAATAAAATGTATTTTATACTTGAACCTAAATGTCCCAGGGTAAATAAGAGCTCTTTCCTTTCCATATGGTACAGAAGTAGCAACTTAATCCCTAGGGTAATGGACATTATAAGTTGGATAGAGGCTTCTCTAAAGTCATCTACGATTGTTTCATAAACCCTCAGGAGCAGAATGACTACTTAGAAGATAATCTAATCAAGTTTCTTAAAAGGACAATACTGATGAGGTCAGCAATGTTAACTGCCACCCATTTGACTTCTCACCATAATCCCATGAACAATATTTTTCCTATTAAAGATAAAGAAACCAGGGACTGGTGCTGTGGCATAGCGAGTAAAGCCACTGCCTGCAGTGCCGGCATCCCATATGGGTGCTGGTTCAAGTCCTAGCTGCTCCACTTTCAATCCAGATCCCTGCTAATGTACCTGGGAAAGCAGTGCAAGATGACCCAAGTCCTTGGCCCTGCACCTATGTGGGAGACCCAGAGGAATCTCCAGACTCCTTGCTTCGGATCAGCCCAGCTCTGGCCATTGTGGCCATTTGGGATGTGAACCAGCAGATATAAGACTCTTTCTCTTTCTCCCTTCCTTTCTCTCCTTCTTTCTCTTTCTTTCTCTTTTTTTTTCTCTTTCTCTTTTTCTTTCTTCTTTCTCTTTCTCTTTCTCGCTCTTTCTCTTCCTCTCTTTCTCTTTCTTTTCTCTTTCTCTTTCTTCCTCTCTCTCTTCCTGCTTCCCTCTGCACCTGCCTCTAACTTTGTCTTTCAAACAGATAAATCTTTTTAAAAAATGAAGTAGAGCTTCCAGAGATGAGTTAACTTGTCCAAGGTCATTCAGAAAGTAAATGTTGGAGATGGTGTTCGGAGCTAGATTAGTGGGCTTTAACTCTATAGTCCAAGTTCTTCTGTTATCCTGTACTGCTACATTATACAACCACAGAAACTGAGGAGGAGAGAAATATTGAGGTTACTAAGTGTGTAGAACTTGTTACAGTGGTGGGGTGGAAGCTACATCTTTGGACTCAGAGCCCATAGTACAAGACAGTCTGCTGGTGTCCTGTCACCAGCGAGGGCTACTCCTCTTTGGCATGGGGCCCCATGTGTCTTGCCCAAGCCTCTGTAGGCTTCATGTTATGATGGAACGAATATTAATGCTCTTGGGAATCTTTTTTTTTTTTTTGACAGGCAGAGTGGACAGTGAGAGAGAGACAGAGAGAAAGGTCCTCCTTTGCCGTTGGTTCACCCTCCAATGGCCGCCACGGCCGGCGCGCTGCGGCCGGCGCACTGCACTGATCCGATGGCAGGAGCCAGGCACTTCTCCTGGTCTCCCATAGGGTGCAGGGCCCAAGCACTAGGGCCATCCTCCACTGCACTCCCAGGCCATAGCAGAGAGCTGGCCTGGAAGAGGGGCAACCGGGACAGAATCCAGTGCCCCGACCGGGACTAGAACCTGGTGTGCCAGCGCCGCAAGGCGGAGGATTAGTCTGTTGAGCCACGGCGCCGGCCTGAACTCTTGGGGATCTTAAATTGGATTTATTCTTGTTTGTTGATACTGGGTCAATGATGAAAATGTTTTCTGAAAACATTTCAGGTGTTGTTCTTGGGGCTGGGCTCCAACTTTTGGAGGTCCCCAAGCTTATGGGGACAGCTTTCTAAATGAGGCTAGTGCTTTCCCCTCATCTTTCTCTTCAAGTTGCAAGACTCTAACTATTGGGAAGGTGATTAGAAGGATACGTTCCATAGCCACCATTCTTGACCAAAGTATTAACAGGAGAAGCTACTACCTTTTATCTTTAAATAGCCAGAAGACTTGGGGCCTCCTGAAGTGTACTGGGAGTGTTGCTGCAAATTAGAATTGGGAATTAACCCATATCACGTTCACTTTGAAGTTCTGTGCTGTGGAGGTGACCACTCAAAGATGCACCCTGATAAGGAAAAGGCGATTTTGATTAAATTGGCTCTTCCAACAAATGTAATGAAAATTTCTAAAAACACAGCCTAAAACACCTGCCTGGGTCGATGGGGAGAACTCTTCTTTCTCCACTGCTGTTACTTCAATTGGACATTGATCTGGGTTAGGACTTTATTCCCAATTTATTTTTGAGGTTGTATGTGTGATAAATTTTTTGTAAGAAAAGTATTAAAAATACAAACGTGCATAAAAATTTGTTACAAATTTACTTTGAGTAAGGTTCAAAGGATGGGGTATAATTGAACATTCTAAAATGGTTTTATCCTTACAAAATGTCACATGTTAGGGGAACAGTGAATATGTAGGTAAGTCATATGGTTGTATGTAGATGGTAGAGAAAATTTAAAGCAGTAATTTCATTAGAGGGTTAGCTGGAAGGTGGGAAATGAGTTAGGCCTGGAAAGAAGGTAAAATACAGCAATGGAGAGGTTTGAAGGTAGGAAGCATGAGGTGCATGTAGGGGATATGTGGGCCAGGGTGCTCAATGTTTGGGGGTTAGGGGTGAGGCATATCCCAGGGGAGGTGAGAGTACAAGTGAAAGGTGTGCTCCCGCTGGTACCTCAAGGCTTTGGGAAACTTCAAGTATGATTGGACCTTTTGTTTTAATACCACTAAGAGTGTGAGGATGGCAGCTCAGTTCCTCATACTTGTTCTGAACACGACCTTCGTTTTCAGCAGTTCCAGGAGTTCCTATGCTGTACACCCCATGGAATGCTCCCTGGCTGGGAGTCAAACATTTTTTTATGTCTCTTAGACTTCCTTTCCTTTGGAAGCTCTGATGTGCTCCCTGAGACTCGTGATACAGCACAACCCTAGCAGGCAGGAGGAGATAAGCTGTAAATTAACGTAGAGGAGCTCGGAGACCTTTCTTCCAAATAGTCTGGAATCTGAGGCCAGAGTCTGCAGTGCCTCCCGGAGACTGATTTTAGAGTTCAGCTCCCTAGAGAGATCACTTCCTCCATCCCCACTCTTGCCTTGGGAATTTGAAAAACAAAGCTGCAAATGGACTAAAATTTAAATGGAGCTTTAGTAGCCATGGCACACTTAGGTTAGCTATTCAAAATAATGATGCATAATTTGGCAACATAAAACATATGTTCCATTTTTATGCATTTGTTCTAGTTACTCCTTCCAAGTCTTTACTGAAAAAGGTATGTCACCTACGTCCTATGCCCCAGGTACTGTTTTCTAATTGGAATACCGTGCAGACAGCTTTATGTTGTGTTTGCTTGTGCTGTGGCTGTACATTAATGGGAACTGCACTTGTTAAACACCATTTAAGGAAGCAAGGAGAGAAACGTATTTGATCAGGGGCTACTGCAAATTGAAACATACATGCAAAACCATGAGTTTTAATAAATGTGACAGAAGTTAACAGAGTGTGGAAGACAGAAGGATGGAAAATGGTGTCCCTAAATCAATTTAATGTGGTAACAACCCCAGATAAACAACAGATTGAGCCTCTTCAGGAAGACACCCCAGAAAAACGAAGGTTGTCAGAAATTGTTCACAGCGTATCCTTCATATTGCAGCAGAGATTATTGGACAGAATGAAGTGCAGAATCAGTTATGAGAAAGTTGTCTTCTTGGTTGCTAATGTTGAGAAAATTATTTATATGAACAGGCAAAATAGGCTGGCAGTATACGAGCAATTATCTAAATTTTATGGATGTGACTGTGCCCATAAATCTAGGTAAGGACAGGCACATCTCTTACGGGGATCCATTAACTTTCAGGTTACCCTAATTGTATTGAATCAAGGGGCTGACCGCTTGAAGATGAAGGCATCGGAGTGATAGCTTCTAGCTGACGGAGGCCTGGCCTTCAACAATGAAACTTGGCGATTAACCACAAACAAATATAAGTTGAACTCATCCATTTTGTATTCATTATATTCTCTGGAACTCTTTCATTGGTAGAAGGTTAAGTGACATAAAATTAGTCTCCTTTTCTACATGATAAAATCAATGCAGGTAGTTAAACTGGGACATGCATTGAACCTAGAGATACAGGTTCTTATTTCTGTAGAGATGTGGTTTCATCTCGACATTCTTCCAGTCCCAAGCTCCTTGTGATATTGCAGAGTGACTTAGGCCTGGTCCTGATGTGAGTGAGTTGGTATTTCTGGAACATAGATGAAGGTAATTGTCTCACATGAGAAACACAAGTCTAGGCATCAGGTTGTAACCCCTTTTCACTTGTTTTGTGAAAATTGTGAAGTAAAAGTATTACATTAAAAAGACAAATATGGCCGGCGCCGTGGCTCACTAGGCTAATCCTCCGCCTTGCGGCGACAGCACACCGGGTTCTAGTCCCGGTCGGGGCACCAGATTCTGTCCCGGTTGCCCCTCTTCCAGGCCAGCTCTCTGCTGTGGCCAGGGAGTGCAGTGGAGGATGGCCCAAGTGCTTGGGCCCTGCACCCCATGGGAGACCAGGAGAAGCACCTGGCTCCTGCTTTCGGATCAGTGCGGCGCGCCGGCCGCAGCGCGCCAACCATGGCGGCCATTGGAGGGTGAACCAACGGCAAAGGAAGACCTTTCTCTCTGTCTCTCTCTCTCACTGTCCACTCTGCCTGTCAAAAAAAAAAAAAGACAAATATGTTTTTAATATGTCTATAAATTTTATTGTGTATTGGATATCTCAATTTAAAAAATTACAAATTCACCAGTATCATAGACTTACAAGAAAGTTCAGTGTTTTTATTAGTGTGCTGAACTGTGCTAACAGGCCATTTGACTCAAGAGTGCTCAGAGGAAGGAAAATGCTTTCTCAGCATAAATGTTACTGAGCTCAAGCTGGCATTTAATTATACAGTAACAATAAGATTGGAGTCCAAAGAATGCTGTCTGAGCTGGATATTTATTAGAAAAAAATAAGTACTACTTTCAGTCTAGGTACCTGGTTCGTTACCTGCAAGTATGCCGGAGTTCTGTTTCTGCGATGCGAATACTCTGTTTTATTTGTATGTGGGTGTGCAGGGAGTGAACTGCATCCCTGACCTCCGTTTGTTGTCTGTCTGTACCACTCCCTTTGCTTCATTGCCGCTGAGGTCAGGACATAATTCCCTATCTCTTGGTTTGCACACTCGTTCTCGCCAATAGAATACAGTGAAGCTGAGGGCAAGGCAGCTCTGAATTAGGCCTCAAGAGCCCTTGTATATTTTTAAAATTTATTTGACAAATAGAAAGTGAGAGAAAGGTCTTCCTTCCATTGGTTCACCTCCCAAATGGCTGCTGCGGCCGGAGCTATGCCGATCTGAAGCCAGGAGCCAGGTGCTTCTTCCTGGTCTCCCATGAGGGTGCAGGGGCCCAAGCACTTGGGCCATCCTCCACTGCCTTCCTGGGCCACAGCAGAGAGTTGGACTGGAAGAGGAGCAACCAGGACTAGAACCCGGTGCCCACATGGGATGCTGGCGCCTCAGGCGGAGGATTAACTAAGTTAGCCATGGCGCCAGCCCCAAGCCCTTGTGTATTTCTGACGGCAAACTTCTCTCTCTCTGCCATGACAATGACTCTGGAGAGCGTGCTGGAGGATGACAGACAGGAGCAGAGCTGAGTCGTCCCAGTTGCCCCCGCCAAGGCCAGCTGATAGCAGCCAGCTGGTGGCAGGCATGTGAGTTAGATTGGCCAAGATGAGCAGAGCCATCTAGCCCACCCCCAGCTACCTGGGTGTAAACAGTAAGTGCTTACTATGTAATACAGCTGGGATTCGGTGGCTTTTTGTTATGTACTACTGTTATGGAAGCAGATACCTGATATAATAGGAACACTTCCTGCCGTACTGTCAAAGGTCCATAATATGTTGACTCATGCTTTTCCGGTGGTGGAGCTGAGTTGCCATAAGCTGGTGGCTGTGTATCAGAGTGCTCCCAGTGGTACAGATTCAAGAGGGAGCTGATTAGTTCTTGGTCACAGAATGTCCTTTTACCTTGTGAAGCTCAATGGCACATGTCCCAGAGATGTCATCTTTGACCTTGACTTTGTTCTATCTGCAATTACCAACTTTATCTCCTTCCCTTGCCTCTATTTCTTCCTTTTTCTTCAGCACATACTAACTAAACATTTATTTAGTGCCTCTCATGTGTTGGGCAGTCACTGTGCAGCCAGCCACATGTGCTAGATGGAGAGAGTGTTTGCAAAATGTACTTTATTTGAATCATAAAGTGAAATATCAATTGGAGGACTATTTAAGAAATCATTTAAGTAAAATGTCAATTGGAGGAATATTTGCTGAATACTTAGGTGTGGTGATTCATACATCAGGAGAAAGAAAATGGAAGAAACCAAACCTGCTGTGTTGGGCAAATGAGGCAGAATTCTGCAGCTCCTCTATGAAAGTGATTGTAATGATGTCCCTCTGCCTCTGGCCAGTCCTAAATAAAGCTACTTCCCTACACTGGGGATGAATCACTGCATTCTCGATAAGGCATTTGAGAATTACTGTTTACAGAAAGCGTCACCAGCAGCAGGGTTTAAGAATACCCTACAGTTACAGCACAAGCACATTTGCAATGGTAAACCTGCTTAGGTCTGCAGGTCTTCCTAACACATTGTGTGCTTGTCTTAGGTGGTTGCAGGAGAAATGCAACCTCTAGAACGAGAACACTGATGGTAGATGCTTGATTGCAGTCTAAATTCCTACCAAAGCACTTTGGAGGTGTCTAACTCTTAGGGCCGTTTTGGATTTAGAATATAATATAAAACCCTGGGTGAGAGAAACCATGAGGTACCACAAGGTCCTCTCACTACTTGGGAGGCTCACTGTTTATATTATCCCCTAATACAAGGTGGCAGTCACTGGGATGGGAGGGTGAAGTGTTGACTGGGGAACTGCTGTCAGCTCAGCCCTGGTGGACTGGCTGGGAGGCTCTGTCACGTCAAGGTGAGAAAGTGTCCTCAGAGTGGTCTACACGGCAAGCATTTGATTTCCTTGATAAAGTGAGTAACTTGATGTAGTAACCTTGCTTTGGATAAATGCTGTAGCAGGCTTGGCTGGAGAGGCCCTTGATAGACTGGATAGGGAGATTAAACATGGCATTGGAGCAAGTTAACAAGAAAATAACATTAGATACACAACATGTGTAAAGTAACGGTATTAACATGTACAACATAGTAAGGTACACATAGCAGTGGACTCATGAAAGGTGGTGGGTTTTTTTGGGGTGTGTGTGTGTGTGTGTGTCCTTGGCACAATGCTTGAGATGGATGTGCTGTGGCTGAGACTCTTGTGTGTTCCGGGGGACCATGACATCAAGATGGTGGGTGTGGAGAGCATCCTGGAAATCTTAGAGTTAATATCTTCCTAGTTTCTGTGTTGTTAATGTCCTTAAGACTCCAGTACTATTTTTTAAAGACTTAATTTTTTGAAAGTTTCAGAGAGGGAGAGACAGAGCTTTTCTATCTTTTGCTTCACTCCCCAAGTGGTCGCAATGGCCAGAACTGGGCTGATCCGAAGCCAGGAGCTTCTTCCAGGTCTCCCACTTGGGTGCAGGGACCCAAACGATCTGGGCCATCCTACGCTGCTTTCCCAGGCCATAGCATAGAGCTGAATTGGAAGTGGAGGAGCTGGGAGTCGAACTGGCATCCATATGGGATGCTGGCACTGCAGCTGGTGGCTTTACTATCTAGGCCACAGCGCTGGCCCCTCCCAGTGCTATTAAACAAGCATTTTGCAACCAACTATTCTGGGCTTCCTTAGCCACTTGCTAGTTAGGTGACAGTTGAAGTGACTTCAGTGACTCAGCCTTTTTAGCTATAAAATGGGGTTATCATTAGTGTTGTTGCAAGGATATGATGAGCCTTACTTAAATAGTCCATGCAGAAGTGAGCTTCTATTATGTGTCAAGGATGGGGACAGCTTTTGGAATTGCCAGACTTTAGCAGATTCCCCCGGCAGATTCTCAGTGACTGTAGCTGGGTGTGTGAAGAATGGTTGCTCCAAGGGACCAGCAGAGGATCTGCAGAGATTCTTTTGTGAGATCCAACAAATTCGATGGAGGAATAATACCAGAGCTAAAAGAGACCTTTGATATTGCTTAGTCTTATTCTATCACTTTTATACATTAGCAAATGGGTCTGAGTACACTGATGGTCATGTGAGTCATCTGAACAGGAGGATGACATGAAGATACTGTGTTGGAAAAAACTGTGCTTGGTGTAAAGATGAAAGGAGTCAAAGTGAGAACAAATGCTCCAAGGTCTGGAATAGGGAGACCAGACCCAGGAGGTGCTAGGAGGGAGGGACATGCCTGTTTGTGATTCAGAGAACGGAAGATGGAGTCAGCACCAGGTATATTTCCTTGGTGGTCCTCTGGGTACACAAGCCACTTTTGCTCTTTGTATGGGAAACATTGCATGTAATGTTCTGACCTCAGGGGTTGAAGACTCATTTGGTTATACAGATAGACACAGTTTCTCTTTGGCACTGAGTGCTAAAAACCCATTCTTGCTTGCTTTGACATGAACATTCTTTTTAAATAACGACATGAACATTCTTCTTAAATAATGAGTCCTCTCAAAAGCAGTTTGGTTTTGGCAATAAAAACAGAAGCAGAGCTGTACACATCTCCAGGTACATGGTGTTGAGGTTATTATAACCTCGATGTTTTGATATTAAATGATGTGCTTATAAGCAGCTTGTACTTGGCTGTATTAGGGAATGCAGCTTGGAAGGCAGTTCTGGGTTTGTTAATGAACACTGATGGTGGTGCATTCTCAACTGGAGTAGGACATCAGCAGGTGTCCATTGAGCAATCGGCGAGAGCCAGGATTAAAATGATGAAAATGCCCCTGTTGATCTGAGTGTCTGACTAGGGGACCAGGTGCCCTGGCATAATAATGGCCTCACTGGATCCTGCAGCACTTGGCATCTTCTGACTGTGTACCACTGTGAGAACCAATTGCAGGCGCCTGGGTTGACACAAATCCACCTGTCAGAACTCTAGAGTTTCTGAGCTTTCTGAATCCCTCATCTCATGAAGCTTTTCCCAAATGAAGTCTCCTTGTCTAAGTTAATTCATGTTCGCTGTAATCCCATGAAAATTACATGCTGTTTATAAAGGTCAAGGAAAACAAATAGGAAGCCATAGCCAACACTTGGGGGTGGGAGAAGGCTCCACAAAAGAGGTGAATCCTATTTGTTACTTTTGCATGAGATCTGTGTCAAACTGAAAAGTCCTTGTCAGCAAATTAATATATTTCATATTCTCTACATAGATTTTATACTTATCAGTGTTGGCAGGTGAGAGACTTGGAGGAATAGAGATGGCTTCAAGCATATGGGCAGGGTAATGGCTGAAGGCACTCGGTGAAGGTTTGTGGGAGAAGGGCTGTCTCTCGGGAGATGTGGCCTTCAGGACAGGGGTGTGGCTGTTTGTTGCTGGCTTAAAGTAAACCTTGGCTCCTCTCCTCCCGCCTTCTGATCTGTCACTTGGTCTTCAGGGGAAGCCAGAGCTCAGGGACCTCCTTAATGTGGGGCACAGAGGCTGGACCTGCGGGTGTTCCTTGTACAGGAGAGTGTTAGCTGGAGCTGCAATGGTAAAGCCCAGTACAGCAACTGTGGACATTTCTTGGTTTGAACATTCCTGTGTGGCCATGTATAATCAAGATACAGGGTCATCCCTACTCCCCTCCAAGATAATCATAGTTGAACTATTTCTGATTTGTAACCGATCTCATTGGTTCTTGTCACTTAGATACCTGTCCTGGTTATCTCTTTAGTTGTAGCTTACACAATTTCTGTATCTTCCTTTCTCCATATCAGCTTCTTATGTGTTGTGCAAAACGGTTTTTCTACTATTAGAGCACATTTTTCATGGTATTGTAGTTTCCATAGTATAAATAACAGATTTTCTTTAACTTTCCTCAGTTAAGGCTCAAATCAGTGTACTTTATTAAGCCTCAAAACATCCTAGTGAAATAGATAGTTTTTTTTTATGTAGATAGATATCTACATAATGAGAAAGAGGAATTCATTAAAGTGAATAAATGAGTAAAAATTTTGACATGTGTAAGAGTGAAATATTAAAATACCTACACCACATTTTATGCAAAGATCTTTTCCTTAGACATTGTATTTCCAGGGATACTGGATAGCCTCCATCTAGTCCTCTAAGTATGGCAAGGTTTCTTGAATGATGTTGGCACCCAAGACAGTGAACTTGACTGAGCCCAGAGCATGAGTGGCCATTGGTAATAGGATTGGGGTGTGGGCTAGGCATTTTAATAAAGTCCAACTTAATATTTTCCATCTTCCTTACATTGTGATTTTGATGTATCTGAAAATTCATTAAGCAATCCCAAAGCCATTTAGATTTTCATCCCCCATGTTCTCTCCTAGAAGTTTTACAATTTTGTATTTTATATTTAGGTCTATGGTCCATTTTTGAATTAATTTTCGTTAAAGGTAATCTCTAGATTCTTTTTTCCTCCCTCCTTCACTTCCACATATAAACATCCAAATAGTCTAGTGTTGACAACACTGCCTTTTTCCATTGTATTTCCTTTCGCTATGTTTCACTGAATATCACTACCAAAACTCACATTGAAACTTAATGTTCATTGTGAAGTAGTAAGAGACTGGAAACTTTATCTGACTACATTATTTGCAAGTGGACCTTTGGTAGGTAATAAAGGTTAAATGAGACTCGAAGTATGGAACTGTATTCCAGTGGAATAAAGGTGGTTTATAAGATGGAGAGTGGGGGCTGGCGCCACAGCTCACTTGGCTAATCCTCCGCCTGTGGCGTTGGCATCCCATATGGGAGCCAGGTTCTAGTCCCGGTTGCTCCTCTTCCAGTCCCACTCTCTGCTGTGACCTGGGAGGGCAGTGGAGGATGGCCCAGGTGCTTGGGCCCCTGTACCCACATGGGAGACCAGGGGGAAGCACCTGGCTCCTGGCTATGGATCGGCTCAGCTCCGACCATAGCGGCCATTTGGTGAGTGAACCAGTGGAAGGAAGACCTTTCTCTCTGTCTGTCTATAACTCTGCCTGTCAAATAAAAAAAAAGGGGGGGGGGAGAGTGGCTGACATTGCAGTGTAGCAGGTAATGCCACCAGCATTCTATACAGGTGCCAGTTCATGTCTTAGTTGTTCCACTACTGATCCAGCTCCCGACTAATAAGCTAGGAAAAGCAGTGGAAGATGATGCAGGTTTTTGGTCCCCAGCCACTCATGTGGGAGACTTGCATGATGCTCCTAGCTTCAATCTGGTCTAGCCTGGTCCAACCTTGGCCATTGTGGCCATCTGGAGAGTGAACCAGTGAATGGAAGACCTCTCTGCCTCTAACTTTCGAATAAAAAAATCTTAGAAGTAGGGGAGTGGAGCACTCTGAGGTAGGCTGCTCCTAGCTCATGTATTTTTGTTATAGCAACAGAAGACAGTTATGGTATATTTTTTAAATACATTATTGTAGTTGATTTGAATATGTTGTTGAGGATTTTTACATTTATTTTCACGAAAGATATTGATCTTTATTGTAGCTTGCTTTTCTGGTTTTGGTATGAGGGTAATGCTGGACTCTCAGAATAAACATCCTGTTTCTTTTTTCTGAGACAAATTAAGGAAAAATGCATCATTTCTTCCTTAAATATTTGGTAGAATTCACCAGTGAAACTATCTGGGTCTGGTACTTTGTTTTGGTTGCTTAATTTCAAGTTATTAGTAGATATGGTCTTATTCAGATTATCCATTTCCTTATCCATTTAGTGTCCATGTAACTTGTAGTAATGGCTTTTTTTTCATTTCTGTTTCTGGTGACTTCTGTCTTCTATTTTTTTTTTTTATTAGCTTGGTTTATAAATTTATTTTCAGAGCTTCTGACTTAGTCAGTTTTTTGGTTTCCTTTTTCATTGATTTCCATTCTATACTTGTATTTTTTCCCTTCCTGCTGCTTCAAGCATTAAACTGTTCTTTTTTCTAGTTTCTTATGTTAGAAGCTTAGACTGTTGATTTTTAGATCTTCTTTCCAATATATGCATTCAAACCTGAAAACTTCCCTTGACTACTGCTCTATGGAATCCCACAAATTTTGATTAGCTGTGTTTTCATTTCCATTTAGTTCAAAATATTCTTTTTTAAGATTTATTTTATTTATTTGAAAGAGTTACAGAGAGGTAGAGACAGAGGTCCTCCATCCGCTGGCTCACTTCCCAGATGGCCACAATGTCTAGAGCTGTGCTAATCTGAAGCCAGGAGTCTCTTCCAGGTCTCCCACGTGGGTGCAGGGGCCCAAGGACTTGGGCCATCTTCTGCTTTCCCAGGCCATAGCAGAGAGCTGGATTGGAAGTGGAGCAGCCGGGACTAGGACTGGCGTCCATGTGGGATGCCAACAGTTCAGGCCAGGGCTTTAACTCACTGCACCACAGCGCCGGCCCCTCAAAATATTCTTAATTGCTCTGTAGACTTCCATTTTGAGCCATGTGTTTAGAAGTGCATTATTTAATCTCAAACTATTTGGCAGAATTTTAAACTCTACTTTTGTTATTGATCTCTGGTTAGTTCCTTCGTGATCTGAGAACATCCTTAGTATGATTTATGTTTTTATAAGTTTGTTAAGGTGTGTTGTATGGCCCAGAATGTGTTCTGTAATGCTGAGTATTGCCTGGAAGGGTGACAAGATGAGCATACAGGGTAAGGATTGTCATGTTTTCTTGGTTAATTTACCCTTTCATTATTATTGAATATCTTTCTTAACCTTGAAAAATTTTTTTTCTTAAGTTTGATTTATCTAAAAACAATGTAATTACCCCAGCTTGCTTTTGGTTAACATTAGAATCACATATACTTGGTTACTGTCATTTCCCTTTTAACCTATTTGAATCTTTAAATGTAGACTTCTGGCGGACAGCCATAGTTAGGTCTTTACACACTATATACAATAGTTGTATAGGTCTATACACCGTATCCAACTTTTTTTTTTATTTTTTTTAAAAATTTTTGACAGGCAGAGTGGACAGTGAGAGAGAGACAGAGAGAAAGGTCTTCCTTTGCTGTTGGTTCACCCTCCAACGGCTGCCACAGCCAGTGCACTGCGGGAGGCGCACCGCGCTGATCCAAAGACAGGAGCCAGGTGCTTCTCCTGGTCTTCCATGGGGTGCAGGGCCCAAGCACTTGGGCCATCCTCCACTGCACTCCTGGGCCACAGCAGAGAGCTGGCCTGGAAGAGGGGCAATCGGGACAGAATCCGGTGCCCCGACCGGGACTAGAACCTGGTGTGCTGGCGCCGCAGGTGGAGGATTAGCCTATTGAGCCACGGCGCCGGCCCGTATCCAACTTTACACATGAGCAATCTTGCCTTTTACTTTGTTTAAAGCATTCGCTTTTTTATATTTTTTTGACAGGCAGAGTGGACAGTAAGAGAGAGAGAAAGGTCTTCCTTTTTTTTTCCGTTGGTTCACCCCCAATGGCCGCTGTGGCCGGTGCACCACACTGATCCGAAGCCAGGAGCCAGGTGCTTCCTCCTGGTCTCCCATGCGGGTGCAGGGCCCAGGGACTTGGGCCATCCTTCACTGCACTCCCGGGCCACAGCAGAGAGCTGGACTGGAAGAGGAGCAACTGGGACAGAATCCAGTGCTCTGACCGGGACTAGAACCGGAGTGCCGGCACCACAGGTGGAGGATTAGCCTATTGAGCTGTGGTGCTGGCCTAAAGCATTCACATTTAAAATGATTATTGATGCAGTTGTATTAATACCTACTGTATTTTCCTAATTCCACTTGTTCTTTTTCCTTTGTTTCAATATTTCTTTGAGCAATTATACTTTTCATAAATTCTGAGACACCATCAAATTGTAATACACATTTTAAGCTAACCTCTATCCACCTTCTGATAACACTATACCACTTCATGTGCACAGCAGGCTGTTAACACAGTGTTCCTAATTCCCTCTCCTTCGCTTCTGATGTTGCTGTCATGCGTTTCACTGATCCATAAGGTACTGATCACCCTATACATTACTCTTGCTTCTTCTTTACATAGTCATTAAATCCATTAATAATAAGAAAATAAATGACATTATCTTCAATTATTCCCTTTCTGTTGCTTTGCCTTTATGTGGATTTGAGTGTCTGAGAACTCATTATAGTATTCTGTAGTACAGGTCTGCTAGTGATGAGTTGCCTCAGGTTTGTTTTGCTTGGTTTTTGTTTTGTGTCAAGAAGTCTGTAGTTTGCCTGTACTTCCTAAGGATATCTCTAATGGAATTTAGAATGTTTAGATTGGTGATTTTTATCTTTCAATAATTTAGGCATTTCATTCTAACCTCTTGTTTGTGTGGTTTATGGTAAGTCTGCTGTAGTTCTTAGCCTTGTTCCTTTGTCAGAGCATTTTATTTTCCTTCAGATTTTCATTCTGTATTGTGTGGCTATACCATGCCTACCTGTAGATTTTTTGGTGACTGTCTGGCTTGGTGTTCTCTAAAGCTCGTGAATGTGTGGTTTGGTGTCTGTCATCTTGGAAAATTCTCACCTGTTGATGTTGCAACTATGTCTTCTATTTGCACTTTCTTCTACTTCTGGTACTTCGGTAGTGTTGAATTGCACCTTTTGAACTTGTCCCACAGTTGCTGGATATTCATTTTTTTTCTTGTATTTTTTTCCTCTTTGTATTTTAGCTTGGGAAGTTCTTATTGACATATCTTGGTTCACTGACTTTTCTTGGCTGTGCTCCGTCCGCTGATGAGCTCATCAGAGATATTCTTCATTTCCGTTAGTGTTTGATTTCTAGTATTGCCTTTTTTATTCTCCCACAGTAAATAGCTTTCTGAAAATTCCAAAATATGTGTCCTATTGGATGCTGGTTCTGTTCCTTGTTTCCTCTTTTGTCTTTTCTTGCCCATTAAAAGAGCTAGTAAATTTTTTGGTGGAAGTCTATGCATGATGTATCAGTTAATAGGAATTGTGTATAAAATAGGCCTTGAGTGTGTGAAGTCTTATGTCGACTGTGGGTGCCAGATATTTAGAGGATATCCGTGTGTCAGGTAGGGCTTCAGGTACCACAGGAGTGGTTTTGTAATGTGGACAGGGTTTTGACCCAGGTAGTCTGAATTCAAGTATTATTGCAAAGGTCCAGAATTCAGAAAGGGGCAGGTTTGAATGCTCCCAAGTGATCCTGTTTGGGTAAACTAAGGGATGAGTAGGAATGGTGCAAAGAGTGAAGATGGGAATCGAAGTACAGCAGGAGCTAACGTTTGTAAAGGATCTTGGAAAACAGGAATCCGTGCAGTCCCCTTGCCTCTTCGGACATTTACTGATGGGAAATTACACTCGGATAGTTGAAAAGGCAGACAGGAGGTTAGGCTAATGGCAGAGGACACGTGCCAGTATCAGCAAGGGAAATGAAGGCACTCCAGCTTCCTGTCAGGGCTGATATTTCTGTTGCAGTGAAAGCTAATATACATAAAGTAGTGAAACCTTATTTTTAGTGATTTTTGCTACAGGGCACACTTACGAATTTTCAACAAAAATGGTAGAAGTTAGACATTTCTTTTCAGTGACATTCAGAAATTTGTAATAGACGGTGCCACAGGGACGCCCTTCCTTTTGAAAATTTGAATGAGATTGGGGATGACACACAGATGTATTCTGGGATTCAAGAACTAGTTGTCATAGAGGACACCCTCAGGAGACCGCCATGTTAACTTCCCAGGTGCGCTTCAGGCGATAAGGAGCTTAAGGTCTTGCCTGCCAACATTGTTCCTTGTCAGAAATAGGCATCTTGGAATCTTTTTTTTTTTTTAAAGATTTATTTATTTGAAAAGCAGAGTTACAGAGAAAGAATCTTCTATCTGCTTGTCCACTCACCAAATGGCTGCAATGGCCAGAGCTGGACCGATCTGGAACCAGGAGCTTCTTCTGGGTCTCTCCTAGGTGCAGAGGCCCAAACACGTGGGCCACCTTCCACTGCTTTTCCAGGTGCTTTAGCAGGGATCAGAAGTAGAGCAGCACGGATTTGAACCGGCTCTCATGTGGGATGCTGACACTGTAGGTGGAAGCTTAACCAGCTGTACCACAATGCCAGCCCTCATTCTGGGATCTTTCTAGTCTTTTGTATGGTGATCAGTTTCACTTTTCTTAGTCATCTGTTGTAGAATCTTTGTCCTCTCTTAAAGCTATTCAGGTGGGTGAGTGCTGTGGGTGATGTAGCCAAGGCCAGGTATCCAGTGCCCCTAGCATTGTCTACAGTAGAGCGTTGCCACCTCCTGCAGAGACTCACACAGGTGGAGGCTGTTATGTCTGGGAAAGGGGCTGATCTACTACTCAACAGAAAGCTCCCTGGTTGCCCCTAGTGGGCTGTGATAAGGGAAGGAAGGCATTTGTAATCCAGCCTGCAAGAGTGGGCTCAGACTATGTGCAGCCACACTGGGAGACTACCAGCTCAGCTGTGAGCACTGGCAGCATTCTGATGTTAGCAGCTTTTCTACCTTGTTAGGAAACAGTAATTCTTACGTGTGTTTTATTCTAGCCTCAAATCCAACCTTTGATGGGGAATGTGGGTGAAAATCGGCAGCACCCTTTGATTTTCATTTTGCTTCTGACAGTGCTACCCCTAGAAAAAAATTTAAAACTGGTCGAAGTCAAGGGCTTTCTATTGTGACGATTGTTAAGACATTTTATTTAAAAAAAAATCTAGGTAGTGGGACCGGTGCTGTGGCATAGCAGGTAAAGCCGCTGTCTGCAGTGCCATATGGGTGCTGGTTCAAGCCCCAGCTGCTCCACTTCTGATCTGGCTCCCTGCTAATGGCCTGGGAAAGCAGAGGAAGATGGCACAAGTGCTTGAGTCCCTGCACCCACATGGGAGACCTGGAAGAAGCTCTTGGCTCCTGGCTTTGGATCGGTCCAGCTCTGGCCTTTGCGGCCAATAGGGGAGTGAACTAGCAGATGGAAGACCTCTCTTTCTCCCTCCCGCCCTCTCCTTCTCTCTGTAATTCTTTGAAATTAAATAAGTCTTTAAAAAAATCTAGGCAGAATGAAAATAGTAATAGTTTTAAAAAAAAAAAAACTCAAGGACCTAGGGGGCCATTAGGCTACCAAGAGATACACTTTGGTCAGCTGTCCTGGAGTGAAAGAGGCAAGGGCAGGGACTAGGGAGGCATTTGCCTTTCGGCTCAGGCAGTGGTTTGGCTGTGGGCAGCACTGGCTCTGCCTTCTCTTGAGGCCGACAGAGCAGTCTCTAGCCATGCCCTTCCCTTTGCTTTTGGTCCTTCCTGGTGTGGCTGCTCCATACATCTCCTGGGGTTGCCTTTTTTCCAGCATGTCCCCCAGTCATCCCTTCTCAGTACCAACATACTGAAGTGTGGGCACACAGATGGGAAAGACAATACAAGACAGTGTTACATCTCATGCTGTGTCTGTCATGGACGCATTAGCATTGCGGTAGACTGTCTGAACCTCTACATATTGAGGGGTGCGTGTGCGTGTGTGTGTGTGTGTGTATGTCACTGTGCATGTTTCTGGCATTCATTCCTGCCTAATTGCCAGTTGGCCAGCTCCTTGCCAGTTAACAAGAGAAATCAATTTACGTTAGAAAGTCAATTTTCATAGGTTAAGCACCCGGGAGCAATTTGCACTTCTATAGAAGACTCTCAGATACTCAATGCTAAAGAGTTCAATGGTAAAATTTTACCGTGAGGTAGCAACTGTAGACGCTAACCTGAAGACGTCCTTTGGGAATCCAGGAGCTTTGATCAGGTGTGTACCTCCAGCAGGGATGGACGCATGGCAAGTCGAGGACAGGACGTGCAGCCAGTCAAATCAGACGGATCTGCCTTGGTGGAGAATGGGGGGCAAATGTCTGACCTGCATCACCCACATCCTTCCAGGCGGGCTGGAGGGCTTCAGGGTGGTTACTCCACTAGTGCAAAGGCTGCTGTTTAAAAAAAATCCCCAGTTGTTTCAGGTTTGTGTATGCATGTCCTCAATCGCCAGTTTCACCCAGAGTAAAAGACAAAGTCCTTTTTAAGGCTTAATAAAACTGCCCAGTCTGACCTTGGCCTCTCTGGCTTTATCTCCTGTGATTTCCCTTTCATTCTGGGCTTTGTGTGCTCCTTGCTTGCCCTGGAGCAGTCCAGGCAGACTCCCTCCCCACGGCCTTAGCATTGTTTTTTTTCTCTGCCCAGAATGCTTTTCCCCATAGGATCCGAAAGCTAATTTTGGCCCTTTTCAAGTCTTTGATGGGAAGTCATCTTCCCAAGGACCAGAACTGCCCTACTGAACTGCAGTGGCCTAGCACTGTAGTCAAGAGGGAGGTTTGTCATTTTCTCCACAGCACGCATTCTCGTCTGATGTACGACGTCGTTCACCTGTTCATGGAGTTGATTACTGCTTGCGTGAGCTTTCCCACTAGATGTGAGCTCCCAGAGTGGGAGAGGTTGATCCCAGCAGTGTGCCGAACGCGAGAGGAGTGCTGGGCACCAGGCTGGATGATGAAGTTACGGTCCTTTGTTAATGGACAGAGGAGGGAATGAATGAACGCATGCCTTGGTTGTTTCCCCTCCGTTCTATCCCCTCCTAGGAGGTGTGTTCTTGTACCTGCCCTGGAACACATCACCTTGGGCCTCCTCACAGTTCGGATGCAAACTGCTGGCGGGTCTGAGCTGCAGACAGGAGTAGAGGCCAGAAAAATCTCGAACTGCAGGAACCACTGCTGTAGAAAGCACGTTTGTACCCCAAACACAGGATTTCTTAATCGTCCCCTCTAGGTGACAGTTATCTTCAAGATTATTTCACATGGAATAAAATGCCTGGAAATCATGGCTATAAAAGAAATGTAGATGGTGGAAGATTTTTTTATTGGACTTTATATACCCAATCATGCTAGTAAAAAGTAAAAAAATAAAACGTAACAAGTGTTCTGTGTGAAAAAGGGAAAATGAAATGATTTGGTACTTAAGTACTTAATTTCTGAGAAGAGGTAAACAGCTACAGTTACTGTAACAGTTTAATGTCAGCTAAGAGAATTACACAAGAATAACAGAAAATCTTAATTTTAAAGATACTAAAACTCAGTAAAATAACTCACATAAGAACTAAAAAGTTTCATTATCAATAAAGTAGTGGATCTTATCTTTTCCACTGTATCGTTGTCTTACATTTTTTAACACTTGTAAAAATTCCAGTGGTCATGAGAATGAATTTGGTTGTTTATTTTCTTTTACAATTAATATCTGATTTTTGAATGTACTGTTTCCTTAAAACCTAAGAGTTGTCTGAAGGGAGCTGGGATGATTGTTGAACGTTCATGAACTTGGCAGTCCAAGAGACTGTGTCTGGAATCAGTTGTTTGTCTAGAAGTTCTTTTTTTATCTTTTTAAAAAATACTTATTTTTTGAAAGTCAGAGTTACACAGAGGGAGAGGCAGAGAGAGAAAGAGGTCTTCATTAGCTGGCTCACTCCCCAGTTGGCCGCAACGGTTGTAGCTGCACCGATCTGAAACGAAGAGCCTCCTCCGGGTCTCCCATACAGGTGCAGGGGCCCAAAGACTTGGACCATCTTCTACTGCTTTCCCAGACCATAGCAGAGCACTGGATCGAAAGTGGAGCAGCTGGGTCTTGAACCTGTGCTCATGTGGGATGCTGGCACTGCAGGCCAGGGCCTTAACCCACTGTGCCACAGTGCCATCCCCTAGAAGTTCTTTGAATTAAATACTTGGGTGTTAAAGGATGAGCAGTAAAAATGTGCTAATTTAAAGCTTTCATGTGTTTTATCAAAACCCAAGAGTCATCATAGAGGTTGTTAGAATGCACACAATGAATTTTTGGACAGGGCAGCTGTGTTTCATCACCCAGACCATTTAGAAGTTGGCCCCTGGTGACAATACAAAGCAGGCTGGTTTTTAGTTGGTCTTATTAAAACTATGATTTACACGTGGAATTTATCATCACTCTTCAATGTCCCTATGGACTGTGTTCTGCTTCCACCTTTGGCCTGGTCCTTGAAGCATCAGGCTCCTGTCAGCCTCCAGGTTTTAAAAAAATTCTTGGTGAGATGGTGATTCTTGTCTCTTAGTAAAGAGATTTCCAATTTTTGTTCAGCTCATGCTTGCAGCTCATAATTTTTAATCCCAACACAAAAAGAGAAAGAAAATCCTTTCCTTTGATCAGAATAAAGCATTGTCTGGAAGATTAAAATAAATCGCACCCAGGCCACTTGAAGGTGAACCAATACTAGTTTAAACATGTTATTTAAGAAGTCTAAAGATCTTTTTAAAGGAAAATTAAGCTAGAACAACACAGGATATTTTTATGAGGGGATTCTCTGTATAAACATGTGGGAAAGTAGAAGGCTGAAACTCCCAGGTATCTTTTCTTTGGTATTTTAATTTGTAAACTAATGAAATCAGTTATTACTGAAAAGAAAGCATTTTCTTGCCTGTTAACCCCTTTGTTTTTCATATTTGGAACATTCAGTATGCACATCCTAGGGCACTGCCTGTGTGCTCTGCTGTCTACCTTCCTGGTCCCTGGCACATCTCCTGTCTTTGGAGGTGGCTCAATTCTGGCTCCCCTGTGGGAGGTGCAACAGGCTGAAAGGCTGGCCAGGTCTGTGTGGGCCTCGTTTATCACACCTTCCGGAAGCAGCCCCATTAATCTCAGGTGTTGAGTTCTTGGAAAAGAAAGGCTTGAAATTTTTGTGGTCTTAAGTGGATTCCTTAGAAATTAGTCTTAAGAATTTAATTTTACATTTTCTAATCTTGACTTCTGTGCCCTGTGTATGAATAAGAAGAAAGGAAAAAAAAAAAAAAACCAAATCAAAGGATCAGGGGGTGGATACAAATGTTCAGCTGGCCAAGATATTAGTCTGTATTACTGTATACGGGGAGAAGCCTAGGGACTTGGAATTAACCTACCCAGTTATTAAAAATATCTAGTGTGTGTGTGTGTGTGTGTGTGTGTGAAATTCCACTAGTAAAAAAATTAACAAAGTCACTAGGTGAGAATTTTCATTATTAGCAGAAATTATCATACTTATCTCTCTGCGTATTCTGATGTGTTCTCACACAAATCCTTGTCTTATAAATCCTCTGAAATGGTCTTGGATCATGCTACTTCTTTTCTCCCATATCTTATTTTTCTAATTCTTCCACTCTCACCTCCTTTTCCTTCCCAAACACGCACATCGCAGGGTTTGCAGCTTCTTTGGGAATCTATTGCTTTGCCTTAACATGAGAGTGAAGAGAATAAAGAGGCCAAGGAAGATGAAAGACTCAGTGGCGATGACTTTGGTCCAAGGGAAAGCAGGTGGACTGTAGCAGGATAACACTTTAAGGGTGGAATGTGGGCTGCAGGCATTTCCTGGGGAACAATTAAAGGTGAAGAAATTAAAAGGCCAAGTCTGAAATAGCAGCGCGAGAAGACCGTCAACGGTGAAGAGGTGGTGAGGGTGAAAGGGTGTATTTGAGAAGTTAGGTCAGCGTGAAGAAGACCGTATGGAGCAGGTAGTAACATTTGAAAAGGCAGTGAAATGCGGCTCTGGAAGGGAAAGTGAGGGCTATCAGGAGACCTTGGCCGTGGCTGAACCTAGCAAGCCAGGCTGGGATTCTGGATTTTCATGGCTATTTCCTTGGCAAATAGTTCCCAAATACTTGAAAGATTTTTCTGTCAGTTTTTTCTTAGGCAATAAAACTGATCTAAAATTAACTTCACTATGTGCTTTTTTTGCAAATTGTCATCTCCTTTGACCATCCTAGGCGACTTTATCCAAAATATCCTCCATCATTGTTGCTGTTCTAGTTTCTTCCTAGCACTTGGCACTGCTTGAAACGTGCATCTGCTTGTATGTTCATTTCCTGCATCTCCTGGAAAGAAATCTCCAAGAGGGCAGGGACTTTTAGTTAGTTTTTTTTTTTTTAATTATTTGAGAGGCAGAGTAACAGGAGAGACAGATCTTCCATCTGCTGGTTCACTCCCCAAATGGCCAGAGCTGGGCTGATCTGAAGCCAGGACCTTCCTCCAGGTCTCCTTTGTGGGTGCCAGGACCCAAGGACTTGGGCTGTCTTCTGCTTTCCCAGGCCATAGCAGAGAGCTGGATCAGAAGAGGAGCAGCCAGGACTCAAACCAGTGCACCTGTGGGATGCTGGTGTTGTGGGTAGAGGCTTCACCGTCTACGTCATAGCTCTGCCCATTTTATTATTATTATTATTATTATTATTATTATTATTATTCTCTGGACTCGGAAAAGCAAGCTCAATGTAATTAGCTGAATAAATGATGATGGTAGTAGCTAATACAGATTAAGTGCTTACTATCAACAATCTTAGACTCATGTCATACGGATACAAACACTAATAAATATACACTGTCATTAGTTCCATTTTGCAGATGATCAAACTGAGGTAAATTGGCCAAAGTCTCCCAATGATTGGTAGAGCTTAGATGCTGATTCCTAGGAAGGAGAGTTCATTTTGGACCAGTGTGGTTAAGACAAAGTCTGTAGAAGAGGGGAGACACGCTGAGTTTTGAAGTGCAGAGGGGAGGGCCAGGTACTGCATTGCATTGTGAGGAAAAGCATGTCTAACATAGCTGTAAAAATTTCCATGATGTAGGAAAGGTGTGCTGTGAGGAAGATTGGAGAGTGTGCAAAGGCCACTGTGAGCTGGAAAGTGAATCCGGGGCCTAGTGCTGTGGTGTAGTGGGTTAAATCACAGTCTGCAGTGCCTACATCCCCTATGGGCACCGGTTTGAGTCCTGGCTGCTCCACTTCAGATCCAGCTCCCTGCTGATGCACCTATGAAATCAGTAGAGGATCAAGTCTTTGGGCCCCTGCACCCACGTGGGAGACCCAAAAGGGAGCTCCTGGCTTCAGGCTGGCCCAGCCCTGGCTGTTGCAGCCACTGGGGAACTGAACCAGCCCATGGAAGATTTCTCTTATTTTATTTTATTTTATTTTATTTTATTTTATTTTATTTTATTTTTTGACAGGCAGAGTGGACAGTGAGAGAGAGAGACAGAGAGAAAGGTCTTCCTTTTTGCTGTTGGTTCACCCTCCAATGGCCACCGTGGCTGGCACGCTACGGCCGGCGCACGACGCTGATCCGATGGCAGGAGCCAGGTGCTTTATCCTGGTCTCCCATGGGGTACAGGGCCCAAGGACTTGGGCCATCCTCCACTGCACTCCCTGGCCACAGCAGAGAGCTGGCCTGGAAGAGGGGCAACCAGGACAGAATCGGTGCCCCGACCGGGACTAGAACCCAGTGTGCTGGCGCCGCAAGGCGGAGGATTAGCCTATTGAGCCGTGGCATCGGCCGATTTCTCTCTTCTTTATCTTTGTCTCTGTCTCTCCTCTCTTTCTGACTTTCAAATCTTTTGAAAATGAATATATCATGTTTTGGAAAAAATTTCAACAAATCTTTTCTAAGTCAGATTGTCCTAATTCAGGTGAACTAATAAGTTTTACTGTCTAGTCAGCTTAGAATGGATCCCAAACCCATTGCAGCCCTTGCCATTTTAAAATATAGTTTTAAATTGATAGTGATTATACATATTTTGGGGTGCAATGTGACATTTCAACACGGGTATACAGTGTGTACTGGTCATCAGGGAAATTGATGTATTTGTCACCTCAGATAGCTCTCATTTTCTTGTGTTGAATATTAACAATCTTCTCTGTTAGATTTTTTTTTTTATTTTATTTTATTTTTATTTTTTGACAGGCAGAGTGGACAGTGAGAGAGAGAGAGAGACAGAGAGAAAGGTCTTCCTTTGCCGTTGGTTCACCCTCCAATGGCCGCCGCGGCTGGCGCGCTATGGCCGGTGCACCGCGCTGATCCGATGGCAGGAGCCAGGTGCTTCTCCTGGTCTCCCATGGGGTGCAGGACCCAAGCACTTGGGCCATCCTCCACTGCATTCCCTGGCCACAGCAGAGAGCTGGACTGGAAGAGGGGCAGCTGGACAGAACCGGCACCCTGACCGGGACTAGAACCCGGTGTGCCGTCGCCGCAAGGTGGAGGATTAGCCTAGTGAGCCATGGCACCGGCCCTCTGTTAGATTTTGAAATTTGCCATTAGTTGTTACCAAGGATAGTTACCCTTTTGAATATTAGAACTTATTCCTCCTAGCCAGCTGCACCCCCATAAGCCCTTGCCTTTCAGTGGGTAGTTGAAGCAAAGTTACAGAGTAGACCATGTGCTGATTCTCTCAACTCTTCCTTCCTCTACTGTGTTTTTCCGGGTCATGGGAGACAGCGTCCTCAAAAGGGGCTCTGAAAAAGGTTTTTCCCCGGCCGGCGCCGTGGCTCAACAGGCTAATCCTCCGCCTTGCGGTGCCGGCACACCGGGTTCTAGTCCCGGTCGGGGCACCGATCCTGTCCCGGTTGCCCCTCTTCCAGGCCAGCTCTCTGCTGTGGCCAGGGAGTGCAGTGGAGGATGGCCCAAGTGTTTGGGCTCTGCACCCCACGGGAGACCAGGATAAGCACCTGGCTCCTGCCATCGGATCAGCGCGGTGCGCCGGCCGCAGCGCGCTACCGCGGCGGCCATTGGAGGGTGAACCAACGGCAAAAGGAAGACCTTTCTCTCTGTCTCTCTCTCACTGTCCAGTCTGCCTGTCAAAAATTAAAAAAAAAAAAAAAAAGGTTTTTCCCCTCTATGAAAAATTCCTATACAATGGAAAGTTTAAAGTGTGTGCAAAAGTAGAGAGAATGATAAGGAAGACCCTGTATCCATGTACTGATCTCTTAGCTTTGAAAATTATCAACTCATGGCCAGACACGCTTTATCTTAGTATCATTTTATCCCTATTTTAGGATGCATTTCTAAAAGATAAATACTACTTGGAAAAAAATCCAACTGCAGTATCGTTGTCACACCTAGAGACTGAGTAATTCTGAGGGAAGTTGTTATTGAAGGGTTTATTTATAAAGGGTTGATGAAGCACCTGTGAGTTAGAGGAAAAGGCACTGTGCCTCTGACTGGGCTTGAAGAGGTTACCGAACCCCCTCATGACCTGTAGCTGTGGGAGAGTTCCGCCTGGCAGGAGCCGTGGTCATTGGCAGCAAGATACAGCCCCTGCCAACCCAGCAGGGAGATGGTGGGTGCTATAAATATCTCCGCTTTTCACTCCTCTTGCCTTTTCATCCCTGGCAAGTCCTTTGCATAGACTGAACTCAACAGGAAGCCAAAGGGAAGGTCAGGCTGGTAGGGCTGATAGTCAGCCTCCCAGGCTTGCACAGGATGGAGAAGGGTTGAGAATGGATTTGGAACAGCAACTCCTTCCCACCTGTCATGGCCTGTGTTCTGTGTACCACATCTCTTCCAAGGATGCCTTTCGATGCATACATTCAGCACACTGTACCCCAGATCCTGGATCTAGAACTTTGGGCCCTATTCATCTTCCACATAACTCATCTACTCTGACAGCAGCAATAAACCACTGGAGTTAGATATTTTAATTAAAAAAAAATCCCTTTCCTTTTTTCTCTTCCCAAAGTGCGCTTTTCTCCATTGATCTCAATACTACAAGGCAGGAGCTGTATTTCAATATACTAGCCTCTGACGCCGATAAATCAAGGCATGAGGAAGCTGTTCCAACTGCGTTCGGAACTTGCTTTGCTTTGCTGTGTTCCAATTAGGTTTAAAATATTTAGATGAGAAAAAGTAGTTCTGGTTCATTTAAGACAAGCCTCCAGTAAGAGGCAGTTTGGAGTTCGCTGTTGGAAGCCGGCAGGGGTTATAAAATCTGGAGTCTAGTTAAATAAATCCTTTTACTATTAACTCCCTAGTAAGACAGGAAGGAGTCACCAGAATGGTTAGTCTAGTAAAGAGAATAGGAGTTACATTTGTTAATATTTGGTTACCCAGGCAACCATCCCCTGACTGCCAGCAACCTGTCCTGGAGGTTTTTTGTTTGTTTTAAAGACTTAGGTATTTATTTGAAAGGCAGAATTACACACACACACACACACACAGAGGGGTCTTCCATCTGCAGGTTCATTCCCTAAATGACCACAACTGTTGGAGCAGGGCCAATCAGGAGCCCAGAGCTTCTTCCAGGTCTCCCACATGGGTACAGAGGCCCAAGCACTTGGGCCATCTTCAGCTGCTTTCCCAGGCCATTAGTAGGGATCTAGGTGGAGCAGTGGGGACTCGAACCGCACTCATGTGGGATGCTGGCACTGCAAGCGGTGGCTTTACCCACTATGCCACAGCGCCTCCCCCCTATGCCTTTTTTTTTTTAATGATTTATTTATGTGAAAGGCAGAGATGCAGGGGTTGGGAGGGGGAGGGCTTCCATCTGCTAGTTCACTCCCCAAATGGCTGCAAAGGCCAGAGCTGGGCCCATCCTGAACCAGGAGCTTTTCCAGGGTCTCCTACATGGGTTCAGGGGTCCAAGCACTTGGGCCATCTTCTGCTTCTCCCAGGCACATTAGCTGAGGGCTGGGTAGGAAGTGGAGCAGCTGGGACTGAGCCGGTGCCCAAATGAGATGCCAACTCTGCAGATGGAGGCTGGACCTATTATGCCATATACAGCACTGGTCCCATTAGACCTAAAGGTGGAAGAAAAGACCTAAAGTACTCCTTTCTATGTCTTTGTCATATAGCCTGGGAGAAAAGGGACCAAACCATGGATACAAAGAACAAAACATGGGGGAAAAACTGTCAGTGGAGGTGTTAGAGAGGTAATGTGGTGGAGGGAGGAACACTGCATCTTTGTGGTTCCTTCGAGTTGGAGCTTAGATGGGTGCAGAAGAGGCTTGGAGCCCCCTGAGGGTTTCCAGACAGCAATACCCACCTGCCCTTCTAGTTCTTCACTCCCTGAAGGGCCTCCTGGCTCCATGATGTCTTAATTCTGGGAAAAACCCAGGCACCTGGAACTACAGCATGTTTAGTTCTTAAGGGGATCTTACAAGTGATAGATGGGTGTCCTACACTATAATCAGAGTTAAGGGACCCTCAGACATCACACATCTAATGATGGTGTGTGAGTGATGAACAACACAAGCTGAGCATTCCTAATCTGAAAATCAAAAATCCAAAATGCACCAAAATTGGAGACTATGATGTCACAAGTGGAAAATGCCACACTTCACCTTGTGACAACTTGTAGTCAAAATGCAGGTGTGCTAGACTGCATAAAATTACCATCAGGTAAAATGTATAAGGAATAAATGAAATATGAATTTTATATTTAAACCTGGGTCTAATCCCTAAGGTATCTCATATCTATGTAAAAATCGCAAAACCTGAAATCTGTAGTCTGAAACACTTCTTGTCCCAAACATTTCAGGTAAGGGATACTCAACCTCTTGTATTTCATCTCCTCTCACATCCTTGTGATCAGAATGTCTTACGGTTGATGTGGTAAGGATGTGTTGTGTTATAGTTTGCTTAGTAACATTTTCCTCCCTCCTAGTGGGATATCTCAGAAAGACAAATAACCACCTGTTCTCATTATGTGAAAGCTTGAAAAATTAATCTCAAAGCTGGGAGTAGAATGGTGGTTACTGGGGACTTGGAAGTGTTGGTTAATGGGTACAAAAATAGTCAGGACAATCAAGTTCTAATGTGTGGCCCAGTAGGGTCACTACAGTTTGTCATAATATAGTATCTGTTTAAAATTGGTTGGAAAAGAGATTGGAGTGTTACCAACACAAAGAACTGATAAATGTCTAAGATGGTGGCTATGCTAGCCAACATGATCTGATCATTGCACTGTATCACATCAGTGTCAGAATAGCATGCCATACCCCACAGATATGTCCAATTACCATGCCAATTATAAACTTAAAAATCAACCATGAACAACAAATGATGCACTGTATAATCAGTGATTCTTAGATCCATTGAAATAGGGTGAGCAATGGCTGAATGGTGTGTCTCCTTTAAATTCTGCTTGTCATTTATGGTTGTCTTATTCAGGTCTTACAGAAATTATTAAATTAGATAATTAATATTAGTAGAAATACATTCAAGTGAAGAGCTGTGTATTCTGAGTCAGATACTGGTTGTTCATGTTTGGACTAAAAGTGTTGTTGGGCATCTCTTACAACCCAACACATGCATGGATACAGGAACATGCGTGCAGTGTGGACACCTGTTCCTCACACAATCCCTTTCCATTGCTTTCCTGGCTACAGGTGACTGAGACAGCATTGGTGGTGTTGAGGGGAGGGAGCAGGAGGGAAAAGCTAGGACTAGAAAACAGTTCTTCCTCCCACCTGCTCTTATGCAGCCTGTATCCCCAGCTCTGTCACAGACCAGTTTTTTCCATGGCACTTGTTTTATCTAAATTTGGTATTTCTCCTCTTTTCCTGCCTTTCCTCTCTCAAAGGCCAAAGTGCCAAACTGGTTGGGTTTGCTTGATGAGGACAGGAACATTTATGTGATTTGTAGAGCTATGTGGTCACATTTCTGCCCTTTGGTAAATAAGAGAAAAACGGTTTCACACAAATTTCGAGTTCACTATGAACATGTTTAAGCAGAACCAAGAAAAGGGTAGGGAACAAAGTAAAAACGATTTCTAAGTTGTTCTCTAGAAATAACCACCCTTTCTGACTGCTCTTCCCCTCAAGTCTGAGACTTGCTTGTTTCTACTTTGCTTTTTGGGGCTGGATCCACTGTTCTACTCCATGAGTGTGTGGTGGGAGCTCCAGGGCTCCACCGAGGCAGGCACAGTTGTCAGTCTGGATTGTGACTTGGGAGGGCTGCGTGTGTGTGTTTGTGACAGATCCAACTTCCTGCATGCTCTGCTCGCTCTAAGAGCTTCCCTTTCGTCTCCCATTATTTTCTAACATAATCGTCTTAGGTTGTCTCTCCCTCCCTCCATCCCCCCTACTGTTTTACTGGGTTTTGTTTTATTAAATCTTGGCACAGGGACATGACATGAGCTGGTTTATTCTTTCAAGCCTGGAAGTCTCGCAGGCAGATTTCCCAGTACTGTACTCCTGTGAATTGGGAGATGGATGGATAAGATGTCCAATCTTCCTACAATGAGGAGCTATAAGGATCTGCAAGTCTGTTGTTGGCTGGTTTTGAAAATGTTTACTATTTGCTTGTATTTGAAAGGCAGAGTGATACAGAGAGAAGCAGTGGAAGGGAGAAAGATCTCTCATCTGCTTGTTCACTTGGCAAAGGCTTGCAAAGCTGGGGCTGGGCCAGCAGCTGGGAAGTCAATCCAGGTCTTGCACTTGGGTGGCAGGGACATAAGGGCTAGAGCATTATCTGCTGCCTCCTGGGGTACACAGTAGCAGGGAGCTGCACTTGAATCCAGTCGATATAGGATGTGGGCATCCCAAGCGGCATCTCGACTGCTGTGCCAAATGCCCACTCCTGGCTGGACTCCTGGGCACAGCAGGTATTTGTGTGTTTTGCTATAGTCTTAGTGTTTTCTTGCAGGAGATGCATGTTGAGTCTTTAAAATACTGTTTTCTAGTTTTCTCAGGCTTAGGCAGTGGCTCATGAAACCTCTCTATTAAATATGTTCTGTAACATTCCATTAGAGTATTTTGTCTTTAGTTTTGCTTTCCAACTATAGAAGTCGAGTCAATTTTCTGAGTCTTTTTATTTGTGAAAGTAACGAAGTAGTAGGCTTTAGTCTTTCAGACCTGTTTCATTGTACTTTATCCATTCAACCTTTGGGGCGGGGGGAGGATCCAGGATTTGGTTTATTTTGTTCAAATTTTGGAACACTTGAATTTATTAAGAAGGCAAGTCTTCTGTCCATTCAAACAATATTAACTCTTCAAAAAGCATTGCACATCTCAATGATCTGGTGTACCGAATGAAAATGTTAAGGAGATATGTACAACTTAAATTACTAAAAGCATTGTGAAGGTCACTTTTCAATCTGCTCCTATTTTCCCCCAGAGATTTAAGTCATTTGCTGTCTTCATTTATTCACCCTGGCGCAGTTGACAACTACTAAAATCATGCTGCGAGTGTCTGGGTCTGCTTCAGCAGTGCTACACACTACAAGTTAGCGGTGGGTTTGCCTAAAACCTTTGCTCATGTTTCTTTCTCTCCATATTCTATGGAACAATTAGGTCATCTTTAAAAATGGATGCTGTTATCTAAACTCAGCATACACTTAGATTGTGTTTTCTATTAATTTTCTGTGCTCACGAGTACTTTTTCTTGCATCTTGTTAACCAGCAGTACCAGAAGGCTTAACTTAGAGTGATTTGAGCCAACAGGACCTGCATGGGGATCAGTCCTGTTAGTATGAGTTCCCGAACAATGACCTGAAGAATACCCAGGAAAGCTGAGAGCAGAGCCTTCTGTTGCCTTCGCCTTGGCCAGCTCCAGCTAAGCAGTTACAGGAAGTACGTACAGTCTCCTCTTATTGAGCCTCGATGTAGGAAGCATGCATCATTGTTCTCTCCCCAGGAGCCTGCCTACTGTGGAGTGGAGTGAAGTATGTGGTATATTTGGGGACCTAGAATACTTGTGTTTTTTTTGGAGATTTTTAAAAGACTTATTTACTTGAAAACCAGAGTTACACAGAAGGAGAGAGATCCATCTTCCATCCCCTGGTGCACTCCCCAGATGGCCTCAATAGCCAGGGCTGGTCCAGGCTGAAGCCAGGAGTTTCTTCTGGGTCTCCCGTGAGGGTGACAGGGATCCAAACACTTGAGCTATCTTCTGCTGCTTTCCCCAGACCATTAGCAGGGAAATGGATCAGAAGTGGAGCAGGCAGGACTCGAACTGGTGCCCACGTGGGATGCTGGCATCACAGGTGGTGGCTTAACTCACTATGCCACGATGCTGGCTCCAAGTTTTGTGTGCTTTGGTTAGTTCTGACTTTCCTGCAGCCCTTGACAGATGTGGAGATACTGAAGGTTACCTGCTTGTTTGTTATTGCCTCCTATAGCCAGGGGCAGTGCAAGTGTATGCAGTCATCACTTGTGGTATGGATGGTGCTATGGTCTGAGAGATGATATCCTTCTGCTGCCCAAATTCGCATGTTGGAACTTAATACCCAGTATGATACTATTTTTTTGTAAAAAAGATTTATTTGAAAGTCAAAGTTAAGCAGAGAAGGAGAGGCAGAGACAGAGGGGTCTTCCATCTGCTAATTCACTCCCCAATTGGCCGCAATGGCCAGAGCTTCTCCAATCTGAATCCAGGAGATTGTTTAAGGTATCCCATGTGAATGCAGGGGCCCAAACACTTGGGCCACTTTCTGCTTTCCCAGGCAATAGCAGAGAGCTGGATTGGAAGTGGAGCAGCTGGGACTCTAACCGGCTCCCATATGGGACGACAGCACTGCAGGTGGCAGCTTTACCTGCTATGCCACAGCACCGGCCCCTCTAGTATGATATTAAGAGATAGGGCCTGTAGAGATTAAGTCATGTGGGCTCTGCTGTCACACAAGATCAGAGCCCTTATAGGACAGGCTCGTGTGTCCCCCCTGCCGCTTTCAGCCCACACAAGGACACAGCAAGAAGGCACTCCTTTGGAACAGACTGCCAGCCTTCACCAGACACAGACCCTGAAGGCTTGGTCCTGGACTTCCCAACCTGCAGAACAGGGAGACGGGTTTGTTTTTATATAATACCCCATGTGAGGTATTTTTGTTACAGCAGCAGCAATGGGCTGAGAAGATAGGAAGTCACACCTCCACCCAAATGTCTGGGCACATGTTGGAGTCCTGAGTTAGCCCTGGCTCCACTAACGAGAGAATGGACCCTGGGGATGTCCTCTGTCTGAACGGGGAAAGGCAGTTTGTGATGGGCTTTCAGTGGGGACAGTTCTGGGTACTGTCCCATGTCCTTCCTAGTCTGCCAGGCTTTCATCCCTGTCTTTGCCTCAGTGGTGTATTTTCTTTTTTATTTGGTGGAGTGACAGAGAAAGGGGCACAAACACACACAGCAAGAGAATGAGAACGAATCTTCCATCCGAGTGGGGGAGAGAGACAATAAATCTTCCACCCAGCGGTTCACTCCTCAAATGCCTGCAGTGGCCTGGGCTGGTCTAGGCTAAAGCTGGAAGTCTGGAACTCCACCCAGGTCTCCCAGGTGGATTGCAGAGGCCCAAGTAGTTGGACCATCATCTGCGGATTTCCTAGGTGCGTTAGCAGGGAGCTGGATCTGAAGTGGAGCAGCCAGGACTCCGACCATCACTCTGATATGGGATGCTGGTATTGCAAGTGGTAGCTTAACCTGTGCCGCAGTTCCTGCCACAGTGCTGTACTCTGTTGAGATAGGTAAGGGCATTTCTGAAAGCAGCTAATTAGAGCTGTTAGCCCCAACAAGATCAATGTCTAATGCTGCCTCACATTTTTCCCCCTATCTATTCAAATATGTGCCAATAACTTCTCACTTTCAGCCCCCAATCATCTGTAATGGCGCTGTTTGTCTCTTTCTTTTAATTAGATCTCAGGAATGGAGCGTTAAGTTAATCATTCTTAGTTCAGAGCACATTGCTGTCATTGATTTGTGCAAAGCCCACTTCTTGTTTTATTTTTTTTCTCTTTCATCTTCCCTGATCGCTGCTCTGATTCCCTTCTCTCGCTTAGCAATCAGCCTGGTGTCTTTGATGTATTGTTTTAAATGTGTGTGTATCCTTGTTAATATTTTTGCATATAAATGTGTTTTTTAACTTTCATCATTTTCATGGTACTGTGCTATAAATCTCACTCTGTTTCCTGCTTTTATCACTCAGCTCTACGTAGCCAGTGTATCACTGAAGCTTGGTTAGGCTGCAGTTATGAGTAACCCCTTAGGTTTCAGAGTCAGCTGCAACACAGGTTTTCTCACTCATGCTATGTGTTTGCTGTGGCTTTGCAAAATGACAGCAGTTATCAGATCTTCCACCGAAACTTACTGTGTAAATGCATCAATCAATAAAGGAGGTCATGTGTTAGCAAAATATTTTTTCAAACAAATTTTTGATACGGTAACCATTTCGACAAAAAGCATAATGCTGTGTATTTTGTGTGATGTGTTGATTTGACCTCTTTCTACTCTGGCCTCTCTTGCATCTCCTTAGCTTTTCTGTTTCCTTCCTTCCTTTCCTTAGAATTTTTCTTTTTCTCCCTCCCTTCCTCATCTTCCTTCTTCCCATACTTCCTTTTTTCCCATGTATGTGTTAAAATATTTCTTTGTTTGAAGTGAGGGTTACAGAGAGAGGGAGAGACAGAGATCGTCCATCTGCTGGTTTACTCCTCAGATGGCTGTGAGACCTGAGCCAAGTCAGGAGCTTCATCCGAGTCTCCCACGTGGTTAACAGAAACCCTAACACTTGAGCCATGTTCCACTGCTTTTCCCAGGCCATGAGGGTGGGGCTGGATTGGGAGTGCCCACATGATGCCGGTGTTGCAGGAGGCGTCTTTACCCATTACACCACAATGCCAGCCCCTCCCTTGGGTGTGTTTTTTTTTTTTTCAGACATTTTATCTCTGCTCTTTCAACTTTCTTAATTCCCAGAATTTTTCAGCAATTATTCAGTTACTTCTATTTTCCCTATACCTGGAGACTTCTGGTGTGGACCCTTGCATATTTCACGTCTTAACTGTTAGGCTTTACAAGCTGCTAATTTCCCGATGCCTCATGGGAGAAAATCCTGGACCTGCTCTCCCCATTCACTTCTCTTTGGCTGCTTCCATCCTGCTGTTTATCTAAGGAACTGTTTTCTACTTTACTTTGTTCAGAGCTGGTATTTCTATACAGCTCTTACTGACAACCCTTTGCTCCTGATTCATGAATACCTGCTCTTTGCAGAATTCTTTCTTTTGCTTATTAAATTTATTTGGAAAAGTTTCTAGTACACATACAAATTTTACATATTTTGGGGGTACCATGTGGTGTTTCTCTATGTGCATGCATTGTACAGGGTCCATATTTTGCTGCTTTAACGTTTTGATGTTTCTTGCCCAACAATTCTGATTGATTTGGTGGTAGGTTGTTAAGTATATTGTCTCTGTGACTCTACTCATGTCAGGTCTCTGCTGCCTTGAGCCCTTCCCCACTTCTGTTTCCAAGAGGGCAAGCAGAGCCCAGCCCGTATCGCTCCTGGTGTGAGTGGGGAGAGGAGGATTTTGGTGTGCCCCAGGATAGAGGGGTCACAGCGCTGAAGCATGGACTTGACCTTTGCATTTGCTGCCCTTTACCAAGAAACTGTCCCTGGAGGAAGCTCGCTGTGCCTCTGCTCTGGATCTGGCTGTCAGTTCCTATATGTGGGCTACGAAGGGGACTAGGGACGTGGAGTGACCACTCAGGGCAAGGCGATCAGGCTAATCTGCCAGACTCTAGCTGTGGCCTGAGGCTTCCTCAAAACTGTGGCAGAGGTGGACTGGTGCTGGTCTTCTGCCCCCGGATTAAGAGGGCAAGAAAAGTTCCAGCGTGGAGTGAACACAACGCCAGTGTACACCCCTAGCCTCTTGATTCTATACTGTCCCTTCCTCCTCTATACTGGCTGCTGTTCTTCCACAATTGGTTATTCTCGATCTCTTTCTCCCCAGTTTCTTTGTGGTCTTTGTATTAGGTCTTCAGATCCGTTACTTTTCTTTCCATTTATATGGTTTCCCCAGGGTTGGGCTAAGAAAGGAACTCAGTAGCTTTTGCATGGTAGAATACGGTCTTTTTATTTATTTGTTATAAGATTTTATTTATTTATTTATTTATTTGACAGGCAGAGTGGACAGTGAGAGAGAGACAGAGAGAAAGGTCTTCCTTTTGCCGTTGGTTCACCCTCCAATGGCCGCCATGGTAGGCACGCTGCGGCCGGCGCACCGCGCTGATCCGATGGCAGGAGCCAGGTGCTTCTCCTGGTCTCCCATGGGGTGCAGGACCCAAGGACTTGGGCCATCCTCCACTGCACTCCCTGGCCACAGCAGAGAGCTGGCCTGGAAGAGGGGCAACCGGGACAGGGGTAGAGGAAGAGAAAAGTTGGGGGAGGGGGAAGAGAGAAAATGTATTTCCCATCTGCTGGTTCATTCCCCCATTGACAGCAATGGCTGGAGCTGGGCCAATCTGAATCCATGTATGTTTAGGGGCCCAAGCACTGCTTTCCCAGGCGTATTAACAGGGACCTGGATCAGAAGTAGAGCAGTGGAGATTCAAAACCGGTGCCCATGTGGGTTGCTGGCACTACAGGCAGAGGCTTTCCCCACTACACCACAACACCAGCCCCAACGCTGTCAATGTTTAGGTGTATCATTGTATCTGAACAAATACTCCAGACGACTTCTGAAACATCTGAGCCAATACAGGATTTTGTCAGTGGCAGATGGCAATCACAGCAACTGGTTTCTCTGAATGTTTCTCGTGGAAGCCTTACAAACATAAGGAACCTCTGCTGGAATTAGCCCCATCATATAACAGTGTGCACCGGGGGTTATTAAGCATTACTCGGTTGTTAAGAGTGCCCCAGTCCCCAGGTTTCTACCACCCTCCTCTCCTCTCCTGTGCTGAGCCAGGAGCTCAGCCTGGTTTCTCATGTGATCAAGCGAGGAGATCCATTGTGCTCATCCAGGAACACAAATCCACGTAGCCATTAAATCAAAATGAGCCTAAGAAGGAGAGGACCAATGTCGTCTTTCTCTGGTTCCTTGAGTAATGCTGACATGTGACTCCAGCTAGTTAGGAATATTTTGTCTTGAGTGGAATTTTGAAGTCTACATTATAATAAAACTTCTCTGATCCAGACATGGGTTTGGTTCCTAATAACTTTTTCCTGCTTTTCCCCTTTTACCTTCCACATGGTTCAGTACGGCTTGTCATACCAAATATCCACTTCAGTCCATTCGGGAACTTGGCATTTCCTTTTCCCAAGTACAGATGGCTTAGAAAGATGTTCAGCTCACAGCTGGAATTGAGTCCCTTTTGGCCTCCTTCATGTACTTGTTCAATGAAGTAACTATTTTGGAAGATATTTTAATTTAAATGCTTGATCACAGTCATGTAGGACGAATCAAAGAACTGCATCTCATTTTGAAGTAAATTTCCCGAAACAACAGCTATGATTTTGGCCTGTAGAAAACATCAAAAATGACATGCTGAGTTTGATCAGACCAGGCTGGATGCATACTGCTCAGTACTGTGGCTAAGAGAAGGAAACCAGTGACACTTTGTGGGTAAGTGTAGGGTGTATGTACCCCACTGACAATGTAAATAGCTCTGATTTCTACTCAATGATATGTTGGAACCATCATCTTAGATTTTGGCGAGTCCTTCTTGGAGCCTACTTACATTTTCAAGTCGGTACCAATTCTGACTAAAGAGCTTCATGTATGCCTTCTGCTGTGTTAAGTAGCACTCCCTTTTATTCTAATGCCACCTTCCACAGGCTGTGAGGGGTGCCTCGAATTCGAATGTTCCTGAATTTGGAGCAAAATCTTACTTCTGTTACCCCCCACCCCCCATATCTTTTGCAATATTTTGTACATCTTTAAATCAACATCAACCTTCTCATTTGTAAACTGAGTTAAAGAACAAAGTAAAGAAATCAGAATTAATTTCTACTATTTCTTTCAGAAGTTTTATTCGAACTCCAGTAGTGCATGTGGTCTTGAAATCAGTTAAAAACAATTCAGTCCATGGGTTGTAAAAAGAAATGTCAAAGTGCACTGATAGCTAGGACATAGTCATTTGTCTGCAAGGTGAATGAACAGTAAACTCAATTTAGCAGACATGCATTGAGAATCTATGATGTGCCAGTTGTTTTTCAAGTCACAAGTAACAAATGTGGTTTCCTCCATGCCTAAATACATGTTAATGGACACTGTAGAAATGGGTACCTCTGCTTAGGGAAAGAAAGGCTCTGCAGAAGAAGAAACGTGAGAGGAAGAGGAGTGGGAGTTTACAATGGATGGGAGGGGGAGAGAGAGCATCCCATAGGGAGCTTGGAAATGAACACATGGTGTTTGAAATGAGAAAGTAATTTGGAGTAGCTGGGGCATCAAATGCTGAGATGGAAGCAGCAAGAAGATGCTGAATGGCGTTGGAAGCAGGCAAAGAAAGCTGCACCCTGTGAACGAGAGCGAGGCAGGCTCTAGTGCTTTTCTGCCTAAGTTCCAGGAAGAATGCCACTTGCAAAACTGGGAAGCCAGCCTGTCAGCATGGGGGGTTTCCTGAAAGCTTGTCCCTAAACTCCAGCCCTGGACATGGTTTCTGCACGGCAGCAATGACACATGGGGCTTCCAGCAGCCCTTTGTCTTGTTTCTGGGAGCCCGCTGCCCTCGAGGTGGCTGGCAGCATCTCCCCTTTACTACCCGTGCTCTGCACATCCTTGCACTTGAGTTTCTCATCAGCCGGCTTTTCCTGTACTACTCACTCACCTTGACTGCAAAGTCCGGGTCTCAGATTTTCCTTTGTGTTTAGTTTAGACTTCACTGTCAGATCCATTGTGTTTGTACACTTAAATAGTATGTATTTCAGGCTGTATGTATGTTCAGACAACTCGTGTGTGTACCATTTCTGATTAGGTCCAGATAACAATTACAAGCATCTCTGTTAGGAGCTTTGCTGGATGCTAGTGACACAAAAGGAGTCCAAAGGAGTCAAACTCGTAGAGTCCAGTGTAGCAGCAGAAACAGGCTGATGCTTCTCTAAGTTCATGGTCACTGACTTCCGATTGCCTGGAAGTCTTCTATTTTCCAATGAACTTGCTTTACCACGTCCCACATGGCTGTTCCACGTTAGCCCTCTCCCTACTTCCCTTTTCTCATCAAAGGGCGTTGTGCCACTTTACAGAAAAGTTGGAAGACCTTGGACATGACCCATCTCAGATTGCACCAAACTTTCAGACCAGCCAACATCCAAACTCCCCAGGGGTCCCTCCTGTCAGGACTCCAGCTGTGGTCCGGTTTGATCTCCCACATTCTCCTAGCCCCTGTGGTGTCAACTTTCTAAAAAGTGAATTTCTCTCTATTCTGCAGTATTTCGAACTGCCAGCAACACTAGCCTTGGTCTTACCCTAGCTTTGCACGGCACATGGATGAGCTGTAACTTCTTGCGGGCAGAAGTGCTTCTGATGGCGTGAAATATGCCTTTCCAATGGACTATAAATAAAATGAACCTCACACTTCATTAATGAATCCTTCCTCTCAACTCCCAAGTGATTCTGATGCTAAAGATACAGTATTTCACAGCAGGTTGTGCGACCTTTTAGGCAATACACCCTTTAAGTGGGTTATGGTCTTGTGAGTTATGTGGCCTGATGTTCACAGTGAGAAAACAGGAAGGTGTTAAATGCCTTAAGAAAACCAAGAGATGTGAGAAGATTTTTGTGATTCATGAAAATATGATTGTCTGATTTGTTGTTCTTCAAATGGAACGCCTGTAATTTAATTTTGACTGACAAATGGTTCCAAACTGTTAAGAAAATAAGCTCACAGCAGTTGAACTTTCCATCTATGAAACATGTCTGAAAAATAATTTTATTCATGATTCTCCTTTTTGGTAAATTTCTTTAGGGATTTTTAAAATTGTTTTCCCCAAGTGTCCTCAGATGTGCTTCCAATTGAAAGAAATAATTGCTGTCTTCTAATACCTGTGCTGCTTTATACAGGGAGCTCAGAACAAATTTGCCGAAGAAAAGCCACCCAAGAGCACATTAGGCAAAACCCCTACCCCCTAGAGGTCAGTTACTGAGCACTGTGGAGCTTGAATGTAAAGAACTGAAGTGAGATTAGCTGGTCCTCACAGAATTTACAACCCAGTTCAAGGGTTTTTCATGGCTGAAGGTTGTTGCTAGTGATGTGGGTCATTGTTGCCTTGGTCGTAGGCATGTGATCACGATCACCTTTGGATTTTGGGGTAAATGGTGTCCAGTGTTTTCTTTGCTACCTGTGCTTTTCTCTGCCTTATCGCTTTGGCCTGTCAGCATCTCCACCATCTTTGTCACAGTTTGGGTTTCTACAATGTACCAAGTCTTTGCTCTTCTTTGTTGTTCATAGGCCTGGTAGCTGAGTGTTAATTTGCAGTTAGTTAATTAACCACACATTAGTGGTTATGTGCACCTGGGAACTTGGCCTGAAAGACTGACAGCATTCCCCTTGGTGTCTCTCCCACATTGCATCCTGCCTGTAGTTTGTATATTATCTTTACTTTTCCCTAAGGTGACAGGAAGTAGAGGAGAGATAGCAGTCTTCTGCTTTCAAGATTAAAAATAAACATGAAAATTCAACAATTAACAAGTGAGAAATAGGAAGACTAAATTTAAAGTGGCTCAGGGACTTCTAACATTAAAAAATAAAAATGCTTTGCTCTGCAGAATTAAAAGCTTTGGGATGCAAAAGAGAAGCCTATACAAATACTCCTGACTATAACATACTTCTATATGTATTCATTCATACTGCTAAGAGAAGAAAATGATAGCATTGAGATCTTTTTTAAAAAAATATTTATTTATTTGAAAGGCAGAGTTATAGAGAGAGCTTCCATCTGCTGGTTCATGCCCCAAAGGGCCACGATGGCTGGATCTGGGCTGATCCAAAGCCAGGAGCTTCTTCCAGGTCTCCATGTGGGTACAGGGGCCCAAGCACCTGGGCCATCTTCTGCTTTCCCAGGCACATTAGCAGGGAGAAGGACCAGAAGTGGAGCATCTGGGACTCAAACTGGTGCCCATTTGGGATGCTGGTGTTGTAAGCTGCAGCTTTACCCACTGTGTCACAGCACTGGTCCCTGTATTGAGCTTTCTAAAACCCTCTCATCCTCTTGAGGCTTGTGATCAGTAAGTGAAATGGAAACAGTTTTCCTTCTTGTCTATTCCCTTGGCCTTGTGTCACCCTGAAGAGTGAAGACACATGCTCGATTTTTGATCCATCTTTATGTGTAGTTCTTAAAATTGCAGCAGAGAGCTGTAAACTTTGACACTCAAGGACTGTGATGAAGGCCACTGGCTGTCCTCACTGTTGGTCATCTCCTTAGTATGATGCCACATTTCATAACCACTCATAATTGAGTATTTGGCTGCTTTTTCTTTGGTGATTCAAGCAGATGTCTGGATATGACGAGAGCCTTAAATAAGAGGCAGAAGAGACCCTCAGAAGATCTGTAGAAGAGAGAAGTTGTTTCTCACTTGCTAGTGGAAGATTTGCTGCAGGTGGTTGGTCTATAAACTCAGAGCTGACGAGTCCTTGGGTTGGTTCAGTTTATAGGAGAAAGGTAGATGATGTGATTCTTTAGGGAGGTCAAGGCTAGAGAAGGATCTGGGATAGCACAGCCTCTGAGGACAGAAGCAGACCTGCTGCAGTGGCTATAGAATAAGGAGTTTCCCAGTGCTGACCTAAGGAGACTTGACCCCTCTACACAAAGTCCTTGTATACCAAGGAGCCAGCTGGCCACTTACTGATACCAGCATGTGTTATTTCCCAAGAAAGGGAAAGTGCTTACTTTTTACTCAAACTCCACATTAATTATAAAGCATTGCCACGTAGGGGGAAAACCAGCCCTTATCAGGACAGCATTCATGATACTGGCCTCTAGACTGTGCTGGTGGTTTGGAGGCAGAGTCTACCTGCTTCAGGCCCAAGTTTGTGTTGACCTCTGAAGGCTTCTTTGGTTGGTTCCATAAATTCATAATCAAAGTGTCAACTGGGAATGATTGAGTCCATAGCATGCAGCGATCCATGCATGCTGTACCCTGTTTGACCAGCAGGAAGCAGTAGAGAGCACAGGTTTAAGGGCAGGCATGGGAGCTGGACTGATTCCACCCCCCTCCAAGAAACCTTTTATTTAAGGTATACAAACTTCATACATTTCATAAATATAACTTTAGGAACACATATTATTCCCTCCATACCCATCCTTCTTCCTCCTCCCCCTATTATCATTCTTATTTTTTACTAAAATCTATTTTCAATTAACTTTATACACAGAAAATTAACTCTATACTAAGCAAAAATTTCAACAAATGGTATGGGAAAAAAAAATGTTCCTGAACAATTTTTTGATTTCTCCTGTTTTCTTTTAAGACTTACTATTCTTTCAGAAACATACTGTTCAGTCTCTGTGTGTGTGCATGTGTTCTACATTCTCTTGAGTTGTTGATTTCCAGCTTCACTCCATTGTGGTCAGAGAAGATGCATGGTATAATTTCAGTTAATTCGAATTAGCTGAAACTTGATTTATGGCATGGCCTTGTGGTCTATCCTAGAAAAAGTTGCATGCACTGGTGAGAAGGAAGTGTATTCTGCAACTGTAGGATGAAAAGTTCTGTAGATATCTGTTAGGTCCATTTGGTCTATAGTGTTGATTGACTGTTGTTTCCTTGCTGATTTTGTGTCTGGTTAATCTGTCCATTGCTGAAAGTGGGATATTGAAGTCCCCCATTACTATCTTATGGAAGTCTATGTCTCCCTTTAGAGTCATCAGTATTTCTTTTAAATAACCAGGTGCCCTGTAGTTAGGTACATATACATTTATTATAATCACATCTTCCTGTTGAATTGATCACTTCATCATTTCATGGTGCCCTTTTTTGTCTCTTAACAGTTTGTGTATTAGTCTATTTTGTCTGCTACTAGGATGGTTATACCAGCTCGTTTTTTGTTTCTGTTCCATGGAGTGTCTTTTTCCAACCTTTTGCTTTCGGTTTGTGGGTATCTTTGTGGGTGAGATGTTTCCTGTAGGCAGCAAATATTTTTTTCCCCCATTCAGTCATTCTGTATCTTAACTGGAGAATTAAGGCCATTTACATTCAAAGTGACTATTTGTAAGTAATGACTTGGCACTGCCATTTTTCCATAAATATTCCTATTGTTTACTTTGGATTTCCTTTGTACCTTTACTGGGAAATTTTTTGCCTTCACATTCTTTCATAGTGATGACCATGTTTCTGTGTAGCACATCCTTAAGCATCTTTTGTAAGGCTGGACAAGTGGTGACAAACTCTGTCAATTTCTGTTGGCTTTAGAAGGTCTTTATTTCACCTTCATTCATGATTGAGAGCTTTGCAGGATAAAGTATTCTGGTTGGCAATTTTTTTTTCTCTTAAGACTTGGAATATATCTCACCATTCTCGCCAAGCCTGTAAGGTTCTGATGAGAAGTCAGCTTTGACTCTAATTGGAGATCCTCTGAAAGTAACCTGGTATTTCTCTGGTGCACATTTTAGAATCTTTTCTTTATGCTTTACTGTGAAAAGTTTGACTGCAGTGTGTTGTGGTGAAGATCTTTTCTGGTCATTTCTGTTAGGAATTATGTATGCTTCTTGTACTTGGACATCCCTTTCTTCCTCCAAATTAGGGAACTTTTCTGTAGTTATTTCACTAAAAAAAGACCTTCTAAGCCACTCTTTGCGTGCCTCTAGGAACTCCTAAGACCCATATGTTGTTGGGTGGTTTGATAGCATCCCATAGATCTTCAACACTTTTTTTTAATTTTCTAATTTCTTCTTCTTTTTGGTCTGACAGTAAAATTTCCAGAGATTGATCTTCTAACTTGGATATTCTTTCTTATGCCTCACAGGTTCTGTTGTTAAATCTTTCTACCTCATTTTTTATTTGTTCTATTCAATCCCTTCATTTCCAATGTCTTGATTTCTCTTTAAAATCTCAATTTCAGGAGAAAAATCTTCTTTCATGTATGGATTTCTTTAGTTCATGGATTTGCTTCTGATTATTTCTAAGTAATCCTACCATCAGTTTATTAAATTCCATTCCTGGCATTTCTTCAGTCTCTTCATTTACACATTCTAGTATGAAGTGTTATGTTCCTTTAGGGGTGTCATGTTTTCCTTATTGTTTCTTGAATTGCTGTGTTTATTTTTAGGCATTTGTGGAGTTACTTGTTTACCTGCCCCCCCCCCCCCCCCGAGCACTTTTATCTTTGTCTATGCCTCTGTGGCTTAGTGGAGTATCTGCTCTTTTAGTGAATACCCAGAAGTGTGTGCTGGGTATGGCCTGGGAGCTCTGTTCAGTGCTCCAGGGTGAGGGGAATTTCCAAGGTGATTCTCAAATTTGGTGTGGTAGATCTCCTCTTTTTATTATCAGAGAGGAGTTTTGTTCATCTCTTTTGGCATAGCCTCACGCTTACCTCCTCTCTTCCAAGGAGACCAGTGTGTGGGAACTAGCCCCAGTGGGTACAATATTTATCTGCACTGCCACAAGAACCACACAAAGGATTGGTGCAGTCCTCAGTGTGAGCACAGATCCTGCAGCAGTGACTCTCATCAGGGAATGGTGGAGCGCCAAGGGTGTGGAGCCAACCACAATGACTGCCCAAAGACCAAGGCACACTCTGCACCCTCCCACACAGCCACAGTGTTTCCACAGTCCCAGCACACAAGGCTCCCACAGTCATGAGCACCCAGCACACTGTCAATTGTCCCAGCCAGACCTGGGCATCTCCTCTTGGCTGATTGTTGGGGGCACAGACAGGAGCTGGCACAGCTGTTGTGTATGTACAAAACGGTGCTCACCTGCTCTTGGCTAGTTACAGGACACTGGTACCGGGTGGTTGGGGAGGGAGAAATGTGCCTTCTTTTTTTCCCTCTAGGTTGGCAGATATGCTAAAGCCCCCACAGGGCTCCAAGCCTGAGTCACACCATGCTCTTCCTGCAGCTTTATCGCCAGTGGCTTGGGTCACGGCAGTCTGGTCTCACCTCACTCTCTAAAGCTGGTGCTGAGGCTCCCAGGTGCTGGGATTCTGGCTGTGCATTTCCATACCCTCCATAAAGGTCCACTGTGTCCCTTTAATTTGTGTAGCATTTTCTCTGCTGTTTCCTTGCTAACACTTCCCTGAGAATAGTCTATCCACTTTTTTTTTTTTTTAACTCTACCTAGCCTAGAGAAGTAAGCTCCCTCCTTATTTTACAATCTTGGTGCCTCTCCTGCATTGGTTTTGAATTCTGAATTCACCATATAAGTTCGACAATCTCCCCATTTTTTATATGCCCTGAATATCTTTTTAAAGATTTATTTTTATTTGAAACAGTTAGAGAAGGAGAGGGAGAGAGAGGTCTTCCATCCACGGGTTTACCCCACAGTTGGCTGCAACAGCCAGAGCTGTGCTGATCTAAAGCCAGAAGCCTGGAGCTTCTTCCGTGCCTCCCATGCAGATCCAGAGGCCCCATGAGTTGGGCCATCTTCTGCTTTTCCAGGCCATAGCAGAGATCTGGATTGGAAGTGGAGCAGCTGGGACTTGAACTGGCACCCATGTGGGATGTCGGCCCTGCAGGTAGCAGCTTTACCCACTAAGCCACAGTGCTGGCCCTAATGCCCTGTTTATAACATGGGACTAATAATACTTATTGTGTATTAGTTATTGTTGAATGAAACAAATGCTTAGTCTAGTGCCCAGTAATACTGTGTGCGAAAGAGCCAGAGGGATTCTATTTAAATTTCCACTTCATCCTCTTTGATCTTGGCCACCATTACTCTGTTGTTCTCTCTGTTTCTAGTGACTCTGAGCCTTTGCTAAGCACTCCTGGATGTCTGTGCACTCCTGCTCTTCTGTCTGAGGATACTCCTGGCTTCAGGGACCTGTGCAGCCTCTGCTCTTCTAACATCTCTAATGCCAAGTACCAATCTTTCAGCAATTATTCTCAGGGAACTGATCGGTCTCCTCGCATCTAAGCCTTGCATTCCATGTTTCCTGTTTAGTGAGGCCATGAAAATAGTTTTGTTTATTTTTGTTAACTATACACAATGAGATTTATTTTTAAGAGTCTGCAACATGTTAAAGGATATGTATAGCTAGTAAAACGGTTACCATACTGAAGCAAATTGACATACATGTCCATCATCTCCTGTAGTAACTGTGTGTGGGGGGCAAGAACAGCTACCATCTACTTAGCGTGAATCCCATATGCAGTGTGATTTAATTACCTGTCATCCTCATGCTGTCCATTGGATGTACAGACTTGGATATCCTATACATGTGTTCTTTGTATCCTCTGATCTAATTTCCCCATTTTTTCCCCCTTACTGTGCCCCTGGTCATCACTGTTTTGTTCTTTGTATAATCTGATTTTCAAAAACAGGTTCTGAATGTAAGTGGGGTCATGCACTGGTTTTCCTTCTGTGTCTGGATTATTTCACTTAGTACAGTCTCCTCCAAATTCATTCGTGTGGTGACAAATGGCAAAATCTCATTCTTTTTGAGAGCTGAGTAACATTTCCTTGTATATGTGTACCACAGGAATTTTTTTTTCACCTGTTTTCCTATCTTGGCTATTGTGAATAATGATGCAATCAGTATGGATGTGCAGATATATTTACAAGGAAATGATTTTCCATTTCCTTTGAATATATGCCTAGAAGAGAGATTGCTGAGTCATTTGGTAGTTCTATTTTTAGTGTCTTTAGAAATCACCATGCTATTTTCTATAATGGGTTTACATGTTTACATTCCCATCAACAGTGTGCTAGAGTTCCTTTTCTCTGCTTTTTTCACTTTTTTAAAAAATTAACTTTCTCTCTGATCTATCCATGGGTTGAACGTGAGGAATTGAAATGCTCTAATGTTCAGGTTTCTGTTTTTTCATTTGTGTAGTAATATTTGCTTTATATTTTTAGATGCTCCTATGTTGGAGGAATATGTTTTATATAATATATATAGATATAATACAGTGACTTTATATACCCTTGTTGAATTGCTCTTAAACTCCTTCAGTGGAAAAACTTGCTTGCTTTCAAGATTTATAGTTGCTTTCTAAGTGGTAGGTTTGACTGAGGGCACCTAGAGTTACATGAATTGACTTTTCTGGGTTGGCCATCCAAGAGGTTTTCCCTGTAGATTACTTCATGCCTCATGGGGAGAAGGTCAGGTCTTAAACTTTATTGTGCATGAGAATCACTTGGGAAACCTTGTTAGAATGTGGATTCTGAATCAGAAGACCTGAGCGTCTATTTCCACCAAGTTTCCAGATGATGCTGGTCCATGGACCATACTTCAAGGGGCAAGTGGATGGGCCATGGTGACGTGTTGAAGGGTTAAGTTCCAAGATGGACAAAAGCAGACAAATGTCTTCAAACAACAAAGCTATCTGTGCTCCTCTGCATTTATTTCCATCTTTTCCTAAGGTTATGTTTGAGGCACCAATAACTGGCAAAGCTCTGATATTCTCTCTCTGTGAATATAAAAGAAAAATCCATGATAAATTTCTAACATAGTATATAAGGGTTCAGGGACTACAGATCCAAGTAGAAAACAGTAAAGCTGAGTTTGCATTAATTGCAAAGAATTTTTAGAAAGATGTTTTGAGCCCAGCTTGAAAGATACAGCACATTAGGATTAAAAGATATTAGTAAGATGCTAAGCCAGTATACTGCAAGGGGCAGAGGGTACAGTTAACCACCAGGCAGTGTTGAAGAAAGGTGAACTGCAAAGAGGGGGATGGGGGCTTGTCCAAGGTAGAGAACAAGAGAAAGCTATAGCTCACTTATAGTTCACAGAGAAGCATTCGGCCAAGCTTGTTGGAGCACTTTGGAGGAGTTGAACACTACATGTCAGGAAAGGAAAAGCCCTTGTATTGGGCCTTCCCACTCCCTGGACATTTGTCAGAGGACCTTTGTCCACAGAGGACCCTCGTCCATGGCAGTGGGAAGGCAGCTTCCTTGCTCTCAGTGCTTCTGCCACGTTTACCTTCAGCTCCGCCTGGTGGGAACAGGAGAGCCTTCACCTCTGTTGACCCGGATGAGCCTTCTCAGGGTTTCTGGGACTGCCCAGCTTCATTCATGGGTCTATTCTTTCCTACATTCAATACTGTTAAATCTCATGCTAACAGTATGCAAATTGCGTGTTGCAATTGAATAGCAACAGTAGTGACACGCACAAAAGATACCATCTCACCTACACATGGATGCTTTCCTCATGCGTGCCGAAGGCCTTCATAGTTGCCAGGAGACAGTGGTCTTAGATGATTAATCTTTGCTTCCCTGAACAAACCCTCTTTTAAGCTGGAGGCCATTTTCTTGGAGTTGAACAGCCAGGGGCTTCTTGCAGGCCATGGGAGGGTTTCTCAAGAGGACCAGGACTGCAAAGGTGGGATGGTGTAGCAAGTTGCTATAAAATGAATGATTGCAAATTAGAACGGGATTTTTGAATCATTGAACAGGAGGATTTTTTTCTTTTTAGATTTACTTTATTTAAAAGACAGAGTTAGGGAAGAGACAGAGGGAAAGAGATCTTCCATCTGCTGGTTCGCAACAACCAGGGCTGGGCCAGACTGAGGCCAGGAGCCGGGAGCTTCATCTGGGTCTCCCACATGGGTAGCAGGGGCCCAAGCACTTGGGCCATCTTCTCCTTTTCCCAGGCCATTAGCAGGGAGCTGGGTTAGAAGAGGAACAGCAGGGACATGGATTGGCTCCCATTTGGGATGCCTGCATCACAGGCAGCGGCTTTACCTACTATGCCACAGCGCTGGCCCCAGAAGGAAGTTTTTAAAGGGAAAGTAGCTTTAGCTGTGTCTTCCTGGAGGTGATGTTCATTTTTGGTGCAGTGTCTGGATAACTGAACCAGAGTGTTCAGTTCTCATCCCATAGAGTAAAAGGTGAGAATTCCAAGAGCATCTTGTGTTCTCAACATCCTGTCTCCCAGAATTCTCAGCTAGGAAGAAACATAGGCATTTCCAACAGTTGGAACTGATTCTAATTTTCCACTGTCTTGTCCCTTGATTTCTCTGTCTCCTTGCTTGTCTGCCTCCCTGGCTCCCACTTTTTGAATCCGAGGCTCCGTTTTGCTGTGGAGAGCGGGAGAGTCTCTCTAAGCCCTGTCTCTGGGAGCCATGTGGTTTCTGAGGACTCTGCTTCACAATGTGCGTGGACGTCTCCTGCAGGCTTTTAGGCGATGGAGTGTGCCTGCTGTGTGCTGTTTTCCGAGGGCCTGTGCCTCTTCTGCATGACCTGAGGGTAAAACACAACTGAGAGAGGCTTGCTGTCCTCTGAGATCTATTGCAATTAAAAAACAATTAAAGCAGAGCAGATTAAACAATGGATCAATAACTTTTTATACTGCAGGTATGACTTGCTTAAATACAGAGGCTTTGCCTCCTGCAGCTCATCCTGGTGCCCCCTGGGGACCCTGGAGAGACCCAGAGCATCATCTACCACAAGATTCATTCATTTTTTTTCCATAGTTCAGAGAGTTAGGAGGAAGAACAGAAAGAGAGAGCTTCCATCTGCTGGTTCACTCCCCAAATGACCACAAAGGCAAGGGTTGGGCCAGGTTGAAACCAAGAGCTTCATCTGGGTCTCTCACATGAGTGGCAGGGTGCCAAACACATGAGCCATCTTCTGCTGCTTTCCCAGGTGTATTAGCAAGGAGCTGGATCAGAAGTGGAGCAGTCGGGACTCAAACCACCACCCACATAGGATACCAACATCACAGGCTATGGCTTAACCTGCTAGGCTACAATACCAGCCCCTAATAAATCATCTTTTAATTTAGATACGTTCCCTGAAATCTGTAGAAAACACAAAAGGAAAGCATTGTGATTTTTGTTGTGCTAAACCCATCAAGTGTCAGAGTGGAGGCTTTTTGATTTTCTGGACGATTCAATCAACATTAGTATTCCAGGTTCTACTTTCCATACCATCAGACTACTCTGCTTCAAAGTGCTATCTGGCTCATATTTATTAAAAGTAAAATGAATTACATCTAATTTTGCTTTGAGAAATTAATAATGTGATTTGACATAATTATCTACCCCAGTGTGTTGCAAGATTAGAGACAGATATTACTGAACTACGGCAGTGTGAAAACTGAACAGCACAGAACTGAGTTGCTTAAGCTGGACAAAATTATTTATTTGGATTTAATAACCAAGGATAAATCTTTAATTGTAGAATGAAGCCTTTAAGTACCTTAGTACTATGTTTTTCATAAGACCTATACAAGTGCCTTGAGATATAGAATTATTATATGACTGTTCTGTTGTATACATAGTACATGAACAGAGTAATGTTCATAACGCTGAGAAATTTAATTTGGAAAGACCATTTAAAGGTATGATACTGTGACTATGCATATAAAAGAAATTTCCTGATCATGTGTAGTTTGAAGTAACTTTTTATAAGAATTATTTATCTGAAAGGCAGAGTGATGGAGGGAGAGACAGAGAAGGATCTTCCATCTTGTGGTTCACTCCCCAAATGGCTGCAAGAAATGGGTCTGGGCTGGACTGGAGCCAACAGCCCAGAATTCCATCCTGGTCTCTCATGTGAGTGGCAGGAGCTCAGCACATTGGCCATCTTCCACTGCTTTCTCAGGTGCATTGGCAGGGAGCTGGATTGGAAGCAGAGCAAGCAGAATAGGGTCACTGTTTTTGCAATAAGATTGAATTCTAGGTAAGTATTTCTAACGATAATTTCTTCAGGATGTTTACAGTTGAGAAAATTAATGAAAATGTCATCTAATTACTATTTGTATCCTTAATTAAAATGTTAATTGGGTACATTTGTGTGTTCAACATACTTAATGTGTTTACTTTTTGACAAAGGGAATGACAGTGTTTTCTACGTTCTATATTCTTACGTTTAATTGTTTATTTAAATATTTTGAGGAGACACATTTAAGGAATATAGGAACCTAACTTGAATGATCATTTTTTTGCTACTGCTGTACATAGCAGATCTATAGGAAGTCAGCACTTTAATCATTAGAAAATAGATCTTCCTAAAGTGTGTATTTTAGTCTTGTATTTGCATGTGAGAAAAAGGGACTACAATTAGTAATGTGTCCATTCAGAATGACATTTGTAAGTAAAGGAATTGATTATGGGGAGCTGCACTTGAAACATATTTTTGTCTCACTAAGGACATTGTCCTTTAGAATAAGGAGAACCTTCATATTCTTATGTTGATATACACTTGACCTTTTCATCTGACCAACATTTGAAGCAGTTTAAAACAACAGACGTGTGCTGCAAAATCTCTTTGAATTGTTTATGGCAGTGGTCCTCATTTCTCTTCTCCGTAAGAACCAATGGTATGGCTCCCTGTTCAATAAATGAACATTCTGGGTGTGCTTTAAGAAGCAAAGATACCTCATCTGTCAGTATAAAAGCGAAATGGTTCCTTTTCAAATAATTGATGAGGTATAATGCTTCCCCAAATCAGCACCAGTTAGGCAGAAGCCTCCACTCTGCACCTGTGTGCAGCTCAAAGCACTGGGGAATGAAGGGCAGATGCTGGAGTGGATGCACTCCTCTGCCCGCATGGATTTGGAAGGTTTCTTTTATCCTGCTGAACTTGGCCTTGCTTTTCTCTTCTATAGTGTCTAAGACTTTAATGTCTGGTAGAAGGAGATGAATTAGCGCTTCTTAGACGCAATCATGAGAACAGCAAATACGTAGTTTATTGCCTACACTGTTCTAAGTTCACTTATTAGAGTATCTCATTTAACCCGGCAAAGAGTCCTGTATATTAGCTCTATCAGTATTGCCATTTTACAAATGAGAAACAGAGGCTTAGCTTTCCCACAGCCACTCAGGAAGGAGTGGGGCTGGGAGTTGAGATCAGACATACTGCACTGAGTCTATGCTTGTACCTTCCTGTGATTCTTATTGAAAGGATTTAGTGCAAGAAGCAGAAAATATTTGGAGCAACCACACATTTAACCCTATTGCAGCAAAGGTAGGAGAAAGTGCTTGTGTTAACTCTTCAGTTTGATGAAAATATGTAGTCTTTGAATGACCATTAAAATATAAAAGAATTAAGAGCAAACAAGATGAACCTTGAGCTTGTAAAGTCAGTTTTCTTTTAGGAAAGATTTATTTATTTATTCAAAAAGCTACAGAGATTGGGAGAGACATAAAGAGATCTTTCATCCTCTGGTGCGTTCTCCACATGGCTGGGCCTGGGCCAGGTTGAAGTCAGAAGCCAGAAATTCCATTCGGGTCTCCTGTGAGGATGGCAGGGGCCCAGGTACTTGGGCCATCACCCCATGGTTTCCTAGGTAGGTTAGCAGGAAGCTGGATTAGAAGCAGAGCAACCAGGACTTGAACCAGGCAGCTCTGATGTGGAAAGTGGTACCTTAACCTGCTGCACTACCACGCCGACCCTGAAAGTAAGTTTTCTGGGAATAGTTTATCATTAAAACAAAACAAAACAAAACAAAACAATAGGGAGCCAGTGCCGTGGTTCACTTGGTTAATTCTCTGCCTGTGGCACCGGCATCCCTTATGGGCGCGGGGTTCTAGTCCCAGTTGCTCCTCTTCCAGTCCAGCTCTCTGCTGTGGCCCGGGAAGGCAGTGGAGGATGGCCTAGGTGCTTGGGCCCCTGTACACGCATGGGAGACCAGGTTCTAGTCCCAGTTGCTCCTCTTCCAGTCTAGCTCTCTGCTGTGGCCCGGGAAGGCAGTGGAGGATGGCCTAGGTGCCCCTGTACACGCATGGGAGACCAGGAAGAGGCACCTGGCTTCTGGCTTCGGATCGGTGTAGTTCCAGCCGTGGTGGCCATTTGGGGAGTGAACCAACGATAGGAGGACCTTTCTCCCTGTCTCTCACTGTCTCTGTTAAAAAAAAAAAAAAAAACAACACACACATACATACACACAATAAATCTTCTGTCTTTAATGAGGATGCTGTCAGTAGATGTGTGGAGCAAAGTGACATGTGTTAAAATATCAACCCTGCCACTCGCTGAGTAATCAAGAACAAATTACCTAACTTGGATAAGCTTTCGTATCTTTTTTACAAAATGCAGAAGGTAATGTCTGCCTCACGAAGTTATTGTGAAGATTAAAGATAAAGAACACAGGACGATATTGGACACCTACTACAACCCACTGAAGGGTAGCCACAGCTGCCACAAATTAAACAAGCAAATCATTATGTTGAAGCATCAAATTGCACAAGAGTGAATACCTATTGGGATATCTTGGAAGAGACTGAGCAACAACATATGTAGATTGTAGTTGAACTTGCCTGAGAGAATAGGCTATGATAATCTCCATAGTTGGTTGTTATGAGCAGTGACTACTTATTAAATGTAATGAAACTTGTCCATCTGTTACACGACTCGGAAATACCCATTAAGAGCTTGTTCCCTTGCAACGGTCCTATCTGTTAGAACTGTGGGAAGAAACAAATGAAGGGGATGATGTGAAACTGAGCCGAGGTGGTGTGTCAGGAGGCTGGGCTTAATCTTGAAGGCCAGCATGGAAGAGGAAGAGAGCAGTGGCCTGGCGCATTCTCACTTCACCCTCTCCAGCCAGGGCTTTCCACTATGCAGCGCAGGTGCTGGTCGAGTCTCTCCTTGATGCTGGTGAGAACGCGTGGGCATTTCTTTACTATATACAGGGGCTCTCAAACTTTTAAAAACTATGACTTCCACTAAGAAATAAATTTAGGGGCTGGCGTTGTGGCACTGTGTGTTAAGCCTCCACCTATGGTGCTGGCATCCCCTGTGGGCGCTGATTTGTGTTCTGACTGCTCTACTTCCCATCCAGCTCTCTGCTAATGTGCCTGGGAAGGCATCAGGAAAAGGCCCAAGTGCTTGGGCCCCTGCACCCACATGGGAGACCTGGAGTAAGCTCCTTGCACTGATGCCATTTGGGCATGTTAAATGATCCAGAGGATTTGCCTTTCAAATAAATAAAATCTTTAAAAACTTTTACATCACTGGCTAGTCTAAGTGCCATGAGCACAGGGACTTTTATCTGTTGCTGTCACTGATGTACTCATGTGTCTGGAAGAGTCCCTGGCATATGGTAGCTGCTTAATAAATATTCCATCTATCTGGAAAAAAGTTTGATTACACATTCTTACATTGACTATTTGCTTGCAATGCCTTCTGAAATGTTTTATCCCACCTTATAAAAAGAAAAATTGCAGCCAAGGCCTACTAACTTGATTTTATTAGATACAAGGGGGAGAAAACCTTAATAGGTCATGCTTTGCAGCCCTCTGGGTTAGGATCTGCAATTTGAATAGCACTGCTTGTCACTGGGAGCAACTGGCTTTGTCATTGGGACTTATCTTTCTTGCAGCCACCATGCCTCATTTAACCTGGGTATTTCCCCAGTTCTTGCAGTGGTTTGAGTGCTCAGATTACTGGCATGCAACAGATGTAGGGTAGACAAAGTCAACTATTAGGAGGAGTCTTGCCTAATTTCCGGAGTGTCCTGAAAGCATTTGCACCCCAGCAGGTCTTGCTTTTGTTATGCCCTGGCACAATTGCTAATCCTGGGTTGTACCACAGGCTAGCCAGGGTCTGTCCCTGACTGAAATGGCTTGGGCACAGCTCTTCCTAAAGGCAGAGGCCTAGAAGTCACAAGCCACTCAAGCTCTCTGCACAGCAAGTATGCTTTTCGTCGATGCAGTGGCTGAAATTAAAATTCCTAGTGGATTTTGGCACTCTTAGATTCCTTTTATTTTTTTTTTTTGTTTCTGGTATCTGCACTTCAATTTATACTTACTGTAGGTATGAAGAATGAAGGAGATGAGGTAGAGAAATTGATGCAATTAAGTGTTTGGATAGGTGCGAGAATTGTGAAAGTCTCATTTCCTGAGAAAATATGTGGGAGTAAAGTTGGATAATGTATTCAAATATGAGATGCGTTGTGAAGGAGAGCTGACGATACTGGTGCTGTTACTTTTCTAATCTTCACCCCTTTTTAGATCATCTAACTAGAAAAAGCAATATACCAACTCATGTTTTGACTAAAATATCTAGAAGCATTCATTGAATATTAATTCTTCAACTAGGCTAGTCCTGAGTGCTCTATCCCAGCTAGGGTAACTCTAATGTCACGAGCTAAGACCGGGACCTGGAGATCTCCCACTGCAGGGATGCAATGGGCCCTGGGGAGGGGACTACCTTACAGAATACCAGCAGGTGAAAGAGGGCACTGGCACTGTGGTGGGAAGGCAGGTGGCTGCAGCCTGTGGCATCAGTGGGTGCAGCAAGAGCTGATGAACTTGTGTTGCTGGCTTGTGAAGTCTGTATTGGCCGACTCCACAGAAGGTGATGGTTTGAAATCCACCAGGCAGACTAATTCACAATGCTTTTGGCATGCAGGCAGATTCCAAGTTGGTAAGAACTCAGGGTCCTGATTCTAGAGAATCATGACATCAAGAAACCGGTGATAGAATTGCAGCAGCAAGACACACATTATCAACGCGGAGTGGTAAGTGGAGCCTTGTCTTCAGGTCAAGCCGCTTGCTTCGTTTTCAAAGCTGGCTCACCAGGATGTGATTTTTTTTTTTTTAAATAAAAGGAAAATATTATTTGCAAGAAGCTGGCAGTCTGAGGGATACAGATCCTTCCATCTAAAATGTGCTTTTCCTGCCAAGTAAGCCAGCAGAAAGGACTTTAAAGGGAAAGCAATAGCCTAAGGGGGAGGTTATGGAAAAAACGAATCCAGTCAATGGTAATTAGGCAGATGGAGGCTTCTTTGGTATAGAGCTTAGCTGTTTGCAATTGATAGCTACAGACTTTCTCCTTAGCTGGGTGTGAGGTCGGCTCTTCTAGTTGCTTTACTTCAGTAGCCTCCTGAAATTCCTATGCAAACATTTTTCCTGAGACTAAGGTTGTGGTTTAATAACAAACAGCAAGATTCACTCGATGCCGACTCTCATAAGGCTGGGGTTCGTCCTTGCCAAATCAAGCTCAGTCCTGGAGAGACAAGAGAGGCTACCCTTGGGAGAAGGTCAAGGACTCCAGGTGTTCAGAAAAGGAAGTGGAGTGATGGAAGCCAATCAGGGCTTGGAGCAGGAGACTGCTCGCCCTTTATCCAAGTGTTTGCGGGAAAACAGCTGCGACCTCGGTTCTTGTCTCACGTGAAAGAATTTCCGTACAAGCAAGGCAGTGGGCAAAGAACGATTTATTTAAGTCAGAAGCTTCCTGTCACAGCAGCCAAGAGGGGGCTCCAAGAGAGGCAGACCCAAGAAACTGACCGTTTGAAGCACAACTTTGGGAGGAAAAAAAAACCAGAACAGCCTCTAACAATTAGAGGGTGGGGACAAAACCCATTAAAAGGCCAGATTTGTAATCCTGTCCATCCTGGCTAGCTTGCTCAGGAAGAAAAAAAAGATGTGGTGGGTAACTTTGCCTTTCTATTCTCATAATAAACCAGAACTCAGAAGAGCAGAACTCCTGTGTCCTCACTATTCTTGGGATACAAATGAAAACGCAGCTTTTGGGGAGAAGAGAGCATCTTGCACCCTTTTGAAGAGATTGCCCCTTGTGCTCATTCAGAGCGGACTGACCTACCTGTTAGCCCATCTGCCTCCTCATATGGGGGCATTTAAAGCAAAGTAACAGCACCCCCGTGAGAAAAGCAGCACAGTTGAAGTCATAGCAAGTCAGAATCACAGAGGCTCATAGTAACATGGGATTGGAAGTATTTTAAATAGTTGCACCATGGTGCAGAGGTATTCCATTCGTCTTTTAAAAGACCTCTGATAATGGAAAATTAAGAGAGCAGTTGTTCTCAACTGGGGTAATTTGTGTGGGGTGATTTTTGTTTCTCATGCTTTTCATTTTTTTATAAACTTCCCAGCGCCCCAGTGTTGGTCTCCTCTTTCCACATGCTATGAAATTAGCACAGATGAAGGAAACTAATGGCAGTAAAGCACTTGGAATAGAGAGTACTGCTGAGAGCGATATCTTGCTAAAGTTTGGTAACTTTAAAAAAGGAGAGAGAGAGAGGGGCTGGGGAGGAGAATTTGGTGCAAAGTGAAGACAGGGGTTGGGGCAGCTGCATTCCATGTCAGAGTGCCTGGTTCAAGTCCCAGCTTCGTGCTAACGTGCACCCTGGGAATGCTGGGTCCCTGCCACCCACTTGGGAGATCTGGATTGAGTTCTGGGCTCCAGCTTGGTTCTGGGCCGTCCCTGGCTTTTGCAGGAATTTGGAATGTGAACCAATAGATGGAAGATCTCTGGAAGACACAGACTAAGAGACAAACAAAATGAAAATAAAACCTTAAAGAAGCAATGGATTACAGAGTTGAAATTTAAATTCTGTGTTCTGGAGTAAGTGAATACAGCTTGAAGAATACGTGCCAGGATTATATTTCAACCAATAAGTCTATTTAGACTTGATTTTCACATAGTCTGCCCAGTGCTATTTCCTTTCTGGTGTTATTTTCAAGGCTCCGTTATACAAGATAGTAACACACTGACTATAGTGTTGTGAGTTAGAGTAACCTGTGAAGCTTGCATTTCGTGATCTTTGCGCTATGGAAGGAAGAAAATGAGGCCCTCCGTGGGTATGTGAGATGTTCCAGGTACTGCCGATCTCAGTATCCAAACTATAGTGTCCTGCTTCATGGGGAAGTTTGTGGATAACTCAACTGAGAAACTGAGAACACCTTATTTCCCTACTGCCCACCACATCTGGGATGATGGGTTGGAAGGCAGCACGGCACAGTAGACATGCTCAATTTTTAGTCTTTATGGTGCTGGGAAAGCAATGCACATTCAGTAGAACCCCTACTTCCAATTTTGAATTTTGGTCTTGTCTGTGGCTAGCACTTTGGGGTACCGTTCTCTCCTGCTGCTGGCCAGTGGCAGTCACAACTCCCAAAGAGCCATGTGGCCATGAGAGAAAACAAACAATATTCCACAATGCACTGTGTACTTCAGGGAGGACGTTTGGGGAGTCAACCAGGGGATGGAAGATGTAGTGATTGCATTTTGTTCAATTTTACAAAGTCTTACTGAACGGGACCCATTGTAGGACAGGGAGCACTTGTATTTAGGATTTTTAGGCTGAGGCATCAGCCTAACGGTCGGAGTTCCAGGTCTGCCTCTTGTTTTGTTGTAAGAACTCCAGGGTGCTGCTTTGTGCCTCTGTGCCTCATTCTCTTTACCTGTGAAATGGGTTACATAGTTGTGAGGATTAAATAACATGTGGTTCATTTGTAGAATGCACTGTCAATAAGGACAGAATAAATGTTGATTATTTTTTGCCTTCATTTATTAACATGGTTTTAATTCTAACTTGTAATTAGTTTTAACCAATTCAAAAGATTTATTTATTTGAAAGGCTGAGTTGCAGACAGAGAATGGCAGAGACAGAGAGGTCTTCCATCTGCTGGCTGGTTCTCTCCCCAAATGGCCACAATGGCTGGAGCTGGGCTGATCAGAAGCCAGGAGCTTCTTCTCAGTCTCCTGTGTGGATGCAGGGGCCCACGTACTTAGGCCATCTTCAGCTACTTTTCCAGGCACATTAGCAAGGAGCTGGATAGGAAGTGGGACAGCTGGGACTTGAACTGACACCCATGGAATGCCAGCACTGCAGGCTGCGGCTTTACATACTACACCACAGGGTCGGCCCCGTAATTCTATGAATATAATGATATTCCCTCTCTTCTTTTCTCCTCTGTCTCCTTCTTGCTTTATTCTTATTACTTCTGTTATTGTTAGGTGCACTGAACTTGCCATATCCTCTGTTCTGATTTTAAGAAAACAAAAATTTTAAAAGATTTTTTGTTTAAAAATGTATTCAAAAGGCAGTTACAGAGAGACAGGGACACAGAGATCTCTCTTCCATCTGTAGTTCCACTCCCCAAATTGCCATTACATCCAGTATCCCATGCAGGTGGCAGGTGCCCAAGTACTTAGACCATCCTCTGCTGCCTTACAGGCACATTAGCAGGAAGCTGGATCAGAAGTGGAGCATCTGGGATGCTGGTGTGGTAGGTGGCAGCTTACCCTGCTGGGCCTCAACACTGCCTCTAAGAATAGATGTTCCTGTTGTTAAAGATAGTGTGGAGTGAGAGTTCTGGGAAGACAGGTGATAGACTGGATTCTCTACAGTACTTTTCCTCATGACAGATAGATGCTTATCTTGGTGTGTATTAAAAGTAAAGCTTGAGAATTTACAGTGGTGTGGGTCAAATTCCAAGAAGCAAGTGCTTCATTGACCAAATATTGGTTTATGATATGCAACTGTTGTGGCTCGGTTCAGGATGACCTGGGTTCAGTCTGATTGGATGACTGGGCGCTTTCAGCACCCTCATGGAAATGAACAGCCGTGAAGAAGGTCTGCCTGACCGGCTCCATGCTGCAGGGTGGGAGCAGCATCACCTGGAGGGTTGTGCAGACAGGTGTGTGGCCATGCTGTGGGGATGTTAAGCATGTACAGGTTAATTGACCTGACGCTGCAGTAGATGACATTTGTAGGGGACAGCCAAGCCTCTGGGTACACAGGCCCAAAGCTGGGAAAAAAAAAGAAAAGAAAAAAAAAAAAGATGGCATTTAGAGAAGAGAATGGAATGGATGGGGAAGAAGATTAGATCACATGGTTTATTTGCTTGGAAAAGGCAGATCTGCATGAAAGGTGTCATCAAGGTTACAATCAAAGAAGTTCTGTAGCATCACCTGTTTTTTGCAGAATTTGTCAAGAGGGGACTTGAAGTACAGCTTTTACCTGTGATTGGCATGGGGGTGGAGGAGAGAGAATGAATGGAAATAATCTGATTTGTGCCAAACAGGCTGCTGTAATGTTGGCAAGTTTTTAAAAATTAGGATCTCATGTTGTAGAAAGGAAATGAGCCTGAGCAATTAGTGCAAACTCCAACTTGAGCCATTCCCATGAGTTTCCACTCTGGGAAAATATGTTCTCTTTATTTTTTAACAAGAATTGTAAATGGAGAGGATTGCCTCTAGGCACAACTCAATTATTTAAATTTTTACCTAGAAAGTGTATTGATTTTTTTTTTTTGTATCAAAAAAGAAACTTACCTGGTACTCAGAACCTACAATTCTATTACTTTTTTTTTTTTTTAATAGCAAAGCAAATTAAGTTTTTGGAAAGAGACCCAGACAAGTCCAAAGATGGTTAAACGATGGGGGGAGTTTTACTTCCAAACCTTAGAGGAAAACACCCAATTGTCATAACTAACAATTTTCTATTTTAAAAATAAGAGAAAATTTAATAGAATGAAAACTCCATATTTTGTTTGATTTACTTGATAAAATATATTCACATATAGGAGCCAACTGGTATTTCCAAATGTAAGCACTGATTAGTGTGTATTTGAGGGTACCTCAAAAATTTCATGGACTTAGAAGTTTATTTTGGTCCAGAAAGTATTGAAACACTTGCACGGTGTGTTCTTTTTTATTTTTTTAAAACACATTGTCTATGGATTTTTTTTTTAAGATTTATTCTATTTGAAAGACAGAAGTAGAGACAGAGAGAGGTCTTCCATCTGCTGGTTCACTCCCCAGATGGCCGCAACGGCCAGAGCTGCGCCGATCCGAAGCCAGGAGCTTCTTTTGGGTCTCCCACGCGGGTGCAGGGGCCCAAGGACTTGGGCCATGTTCTACTGCTTTCCCAGGTCATAGCAGAGAGCTGGATTGGAAGTGAGGCAGCCGGGACTAGAACCGGCGCCCATATGGGATGCCGGCCCTTCAGGCCAGGGCTTTAACCTGCTGTGCCACAGTGCTGGCCCACATGGTGTTTTCATAATGTATACTTTCCACAAACTTTTTAAATACCCATCATATGCATAGATGGCAAAATTTGTGGCACACAAATATTTTAATTTTGGACTTTTGGAACTACCTTCCTATGCTAGCTCCTGTGGTTACAGAATTGAGTACAACAGGGCTCTTACCTCTAATGGCCTATAATGTGGGGAAGAGAAGAAAACGGGTACAAGTATGCAGTGTGAGAATGGGGCTGTAGTGATGTCCACATGCTATTATGTATTCTTATATTTCACAAGCTGCTTACACTGTAGCATTGTAGTACACACTGGCCTGTGAGTGCATGTAAATTACAAGCCAATAGTCATACTTCTGTCCCCATTTTATAGATGATGGAGTGAAAGGATTTGAAGGATTTAAGTTATCTGAGATGACACTTGTTTGTTTCTTATCAGAACTGAGATTTGAACTTGGTGGTCTGAATGGCCTTCTACTGTATGCTTTTTGCAGAGTAACACTGACTTTTGCTCTTTGAATTCTTGTATAAAATCTGTCAAGTTAATATGCAATTATCCATCTTTCTGGGAAGATATTAAAACCTCCTTAGGTTGGAAATGTGTTTTAGAAAATGCTTATATGTGATGAGGAATTTTCTATGGAGTGAAATATTTAAAAAGAGCTAGAACTCACAGCACATTGCTAATGTCCAAAATATTCTCAAATGCTGACACTTCTTCCATGTTAAATGAACAATGTATTTGCTCCTCATGGAGTCATTCATTGCCTGTGCACACATGTCTATGAAGTAATGGGTGGAGTCCGCATTACATTTCTCTAGTTCTGGGCAAGTTTGGTAACAGATTCCAGGTAATAGAATTTGAATCGGAAGATAAATCCCTTTAGTGGAAAGAGCGCAGTCTACCAAGTTTGTTTTAAATATCCCCACATTTTATTTTATAAGTGTTCTGTTTAGTACTTTCTAACATGTGGTCGAATGGTACATTATGGATGCCAGCTTTTTCCTGGAGGTGGGATGAATACAACACAATGTGTTCTGCTCTAGGGATGCTTCTGGCTATTCAAGGGAAGTCATGTCTGTGGAATGAGGGAAGAGTTGGTCTCTGGATTTGCCCGTTTCACAACTGTATTCATTAAATCCAAATTTGTTGAAAGCTGTTCGCATTAAATTTGATAACCCCAGTTCTAACAAGCTACATATATAATAAAACTCCTTCTAAAATTCTATGACACTTGTATTTTTGTGAATCCCTGGCTAAGCCATTTTAAAGTTAGGTGCCCACACTTAATCAACTATGAGAAGAAGCACTTTATAATTTTTTACTTATTGAATTACTTTAGAATTCAGTATTCTTGTCTGATTTTATCTTAATGATTTGGCTTGGAAGTGTCTAAGATTCAATTGGATTTGATGAACTTTTGAACTCTGAGGTACACAGCATTGTATAAGATATACTTGGTTTGAAGAGGAAAAATCAGAAATCTTCCATCTCTAGAAGGGGCTATCTATTGAAATAATAGTGGGCAGGTTATCTGTAGTGGGTATTTACCCTGTTATTTGCCAGAGAAGAATAACCTTTTTGGAAGAAGCCAAATGGAGGAAAATGACCTATCTTACCATATTTAAATTCTGCTTGAAAATAAGAGCAGCAATCTTAGATGAATGTAAGCATACTCTCTGCCCAGCTGCTTCCAACAGTTTCACACCTAGTTCATTAAAAAAAAAAAATCACTCATTAATTCTTTATGTCTCCTGTCTGATTTTCGAAGTGTTTCCTTCTCATCTATTCCCCTGGTCTAGCTCCATCCTGAATGGCACAGAGAATTGCTTCTGGAGGGAAGTGTTCAGAAAGATAAGTTGGAATTAATGAAGTCTTGATTATGAATATTTAAAATTTTAGTTTCATGATTTTCTTGTATGTAATAGCTGAAACAGTGAATAAGAAGAGTCATTTGGAATATTTTCTTTTTTTAAAAAATTTATTTATTTGAAAGGTAGAGTTAGAGGCAGAGGCAGAGAGAGAGAGGTCTTTCTTTTTTTTTTTTTCTTTCTTTTTTTTTTTTAAGAGCAGCTAATTATTTGTTTATTTTTTTATTTGACAGATAGAGTTATAGAAAGTGAGAGAGAGAGACAGAGAGAAAGGTCTTCCTTCCGTTGGTTCACTCCCCAAATGGCCGCTACGGCTGGAACTACGCCGATCTGAAGCCAGGAGCCAGGCGCTTCCTCCTGGTCTCCCAAGTGAGTGCAGGGCCCAAGAACTTGGGCCATCCTCCACTGCCTTCCTGGGCCACAGCAGAGAGCTGGACTGGAAGAGGAGCAACCGGGACTAGAACCCGGAGCCCATATGGGATGCTGGTGCCGCAGGCGGAGGATTAAACTATTGAGCCACGGCGCCGGCCCCAGAGAGGTCTTTCATTCATTGGTTCACCCCCCTAGATGGCCGCAGGAACTAGGAGCTTCCTCCAAGTCGGGTACAGGTTCCCAAGGACTTGAGCCATCTTCTACTGCTTTTCCCAGGCCATAGCAGAAGCTGGATTGGAAGTGGAGCTGCTGGAACGCCAACCAGTGCCCATATGGGATGCTGGTACTGCAGGCGGCGGCTTTACCTACTAGGCCACAGCACTGGCTTCTCAGAATATTTTCAGTTAAAGGTTTCTTTAATGAACAGCTTAAAATTATAATTAGTTTTATGTAATGTTCACTTTTATTTGTATGGAAGTGGCATTCTTATACTTCTAAAAGTAACTTGTTACCTTTTAATGGGTCAAATATTTTCTAAAACTATTTCCATTTAATTTACTGAGTAAACTTTTCTTTTTAAAATGGGTGAAAAATACATGAATTGACTCAACCCAGTATCTTCTCTAATTCCAGGTTAGTGAAATCTAAAGCAGTGCTTTTTTGTTTTTTTTTTAAAAGATAATGATTTGTTAAGTATAGAAATGTGATTCTCTACAGAATTTTTATCATGTTAAATTTCTCTGTTAGCCATACATTTAATATATTCTAAAAATTTGTGTAAGAAGTAGGAATTGAGCTCAGAGGTTAAGATGACTACGTCCTGTATTGGGGGACTGGGTCCAGCATCTGGCTTTGGCTACTGGCTCCAGCTTTCCATTAACCCTGGAAAGCAGCAGGTGAAGGCTAAAGTGGGTGGGTCCTGCCTCTATGTGGGACACTCAGTTTCCAGCTCTGTTGGCCTGGGCTATGCCCAGCCATTGTGGGAATTTGGAGAATGAACCACTGGATGCGAGCTCCCTCTCTCCCTGCCCCTCAAGCAAGTAAATAAATAAAACATTCTTTAAAAAATTGCTATATTTAAGAAATTTTATCTGCTAAAAAGTCTTTGTGGAAGTCCCAGATGTATATTTAATGGCTTGGAGGACAGCTAGCTGAAATTTGGATGGACTGTTCACTTAGCTGAAATGTTTTATATGTGGAAGAAAGATGTCTTGCCTACATTTTTTTAGTTAAGAGCTTAATATTTTTTCATATGTAAGAAAATGACCATCAGCTACCAGATTAGGACATGTCATGAACGTGGCTGATATTTATAATGTCTTAAAATATTATAGCAGCAAGCTGATTAATACTGCATTTGAATTTAATCTTTTTCTCTTTAAAATTGTTCCAGCTTTCCTTCTAATTTAAATTCTATTTTGGCCACATTCACTTTGATAGCAAAGTGTTTTAGTTTGTGCTTGAAATAATCCCATTTGGTTCTCACACTTTCTTCATGGAATCACAGCAAATTTTAAAGCAGTCCCCCTGGGATTTATGTCATGGTGGTTTATCAAGTTGCTGTGATATTTTATGAAGGTGAGATCTGTGGCAAGATGTGACTGCGTTTTAAATTGATCTTTAAAGTGTTGAACAACTTTATTGCAGCAATTGCAGATATTTTCCCAACCTTTTTTTCTTTTGTAATTTATGTGATTTTTTTTTTTTCATCAAGGAGGGAGACTTCTGAGTACAAACGTACTTAGCAACTTGATTTGCCCACAAGTTAAATCATTAATAAAGTGTCTGATCATAAAATAAAAATCATAATTATAGCAGCTGATGCCTAGTCAGTGCTTTTATGTGCTAGGCACTGTCTTAAATGCTTTGCATTTACTATTTCATTTGCTCTTCATAATGAAACCTACTTTCTAGTTGAGGAAGCTGAATGATAACCACATGAAGATAAATGGAGGGAATATCCAAGTCACATAGGTAATGAGGTAGAAGGAGGATGCAAAGCCAAAGTAGCTGATGCCAACGTCCGCATGCCTAATGACCACCTCCACCTTCCTGCCTGCTTTAGCTGGCTAGAACTTCCAGTAGTCTCCAGGTTCTAACAAGTCGCCTGGGACACCATGCAGAGTGGCTTCCACTATTTGCAAACTTAGAAGGTAATACTCTTTGTCTATTTTGTTCTTCATTAACACACACATTAGTGAGAATTAAGTGAAAACAATGTCAATACATATATGTGTATTTCTTTTAAGAAAAAGATTTATTTACTTAAAGGCAGAGCTACAGAGAGAAAAGGAAATACAGAGATCTTCCATCCACTTATTCACTCCCCTAATGGCTACAATGGCCAAGGCTGGACCAGGGTAGAAGCCAGGAATTTTTCTAGGTCTCTGATATGGGTGACAGGGGCTCAAACATTTGAGCCATGTGTCACTTCTTTCCCAGGCCACTAGCAGGGAACTGGATTGAACGTGGAGTAGCCAGGATATGAACCGGCACCTCTATTGGAAACTAGTGTCACAGGTACTGGCTTAACTGAGTGTGTCACAATGCTATCCCCCCATTATTTGTATTTTTAGGGATCAGGTATTTAGCCTAGAGGTTAAGATACCTGCAAGGAAAGAGGCAGAATAGAGAGGAGACAGGATGCAAACCCACAGCCAAAATATTTATTTCAAGGGAAATAAGTTCACAGAGGTGGTTAATTGCCAGTATGTACACGGAGTAAGCAAATGGCAGAGAGCAAGAAGTTTGATGTGTGCTGGGTTTATTTATCATAAGCCCACTGAGGGCCATGAGGGGCACAGAGCTGAGCTAGCTTTTCAAAGTCCTGGGGATTTCCTCTCTGCAGGCTGGTCAGCTGGAAAAGAATGTAGAGGGTTGGGGCTGGCGCTGTGGTGTAGCGAGTAAAGCTACTGCCTGCAGTGCTGGCATCCCATACGGGCGCCGGTTCGAGTCCCAGCAGCTCCACCTCTGATCAAACTATCTGCTTTGGCCTGTGAAAGCAGTAGAAGGTGGCCCAAGTCCTTGGGCCCCTGCACCAGCATGGGAAGACCAAGAGCAATCTCCTGGCTCCTGGCTTTGGATCAGTGCAGCTCTGGCCATTGCAGCCACTTGGGGAGTGAGCCAGCAGATGGAAGACCTCTCTATGGCTCTGCCTTTCTGTAACTCCGCCTTTCAAATAAAATAAATACCTATTTTTTTAAAAAAAGAATGTAGAGGGTGAGGTGGGGAAGAAGACAGGGAGAGGGACTGAGCTGGTTTGAGAAAGAATGCCGGGACTAGGGAGTCCCTTTTGGGGATTGGGTCTGCTTTCAGGCAAGGAGCTAGAATGCCTCTGAGGTTTATGTCCTTGCTCCATCAATGCCAACATTCCATACCAGAGTGAGTTTGATTCCAGCTTTGGCTCCTGACTCCTGCTTTCTGCTAATGCAGACCCTTGGAGGGGACAATGATGTCTCAAGCAGTTGGGTTCCTGCCATCCATGTGAGAGACCTGGTTTGTGTTCCTGACTTGTGGCTTCAGCCAGACCCAGCCCTGGGAGCTGAGAGTATTTGGGGAAAGAATCAGTGAATGGCAGCTTTGTCTGCCTGTCTGTGTCTGTGTCTCTGTCTCTCTGCCTCTCAGATTAAATAAAAATTGACAGATGTATGCAATTCAGCTTTTTTAGAACATCTCAGCTACTGTTCTAACAAGAGCTTTCCTTTGGGAATGTGGGTCTGGGGACAAATCACGTGGTGTGTGCTGCTCTCTCCAGTGAACATGTGGGGCCCCTCTTGTCCATCTGCTGCAGTCACAGAAGATTATCCTAGCTGACTCAAACCTCTCCCTTCCTCCCGCCTTCAACATCAGCTCTTACCTGCACTTAATGCTCTCTTCCTCTGGCACTTAGAGCAAAGCCCCTTCCCACCCTTCAGCGCTCAGCCTCAATGCTGTCTTTCCAGAAAGTCCCTCACTGATCCCCCCCCCCGCCCCAGCTGGCAAAGTCAAGATTCTCTGCTCCTCCCTCACCCTTTCTCCAGTGCAGTGCATCAGCTGTTGTCCATTTGTGTCTGTGTCCCTGACTGGAACCCAGGCTTCTTGAGCCACGTCTGTCTCTCTTATCCCTGTGTTGCTGACACTGAGCAGAATGGCATGTAACAGGTGCTCAGTGAATTTGTGAGAAGTGAACGGGAGACCTTTTGAGATGGAAAAGCAATTATAGTTCCACAAAATAAAATGCAGAAGTAACTTTTTAATTCATAGCCTGAGCCAAGCTCCCTGGGATAAGCATCAGCAAGAGAAAAGGGGGGGGGGTATTTTTGTTTAGCTTCTGAATCCCAGACTTAACCACTTTGGAAATGAACGGTGCACCCCAGATTCACTTTCTCAGAAACAGCTCTGTGTTCCCTCATCACTTTTAGAAAAAACTCAGGACCCTGATCCACAATCCAAGCCTCAGATTTGCTGTATCCCAGAGAAAGTTTTCTGCACCTTGCCATAGGTATTGAAGGCTGGTCCATGGTGCATAATGGGGTCCAATTTGGCCTTGTTTTTCTTGCCAAGACTGAATAATTCAAAGCAAATGACATGTTGTAAAGTACTGTTCTTTATTTTGAAAAATGTAATTGTTAGAGTTAAAGATTAAGTTCACCCTGGTCAGATGACTTTTGCATTTGAGAGTTCAGAGCTGCATAGGTGTAGGAAGGAAAACATAATTAAACACAAGTAACAGTTGCCAGGAAACAAGGGATGAAAGGAGGACATGTGAACTTGTAACAGTAATATGGCAAGAAATAATAGACGGGTAACAAATCTTCTACTGCAAGATCACAGCCAGCGTGATCAATCTCAGCTGCCTGAGAATCTTGCTTTGGAAAAACATGGAAATGAGAACTATGGAAAACTGGCTGAAAACATGCAGTTGGTGTTCCTGAAGAGGAAGTTAGGCCTTCACCAAGAGACAAGGGAGAGACAGGACCCCTGAGGAGGGCAGCTGTCCTAATCTCTATTTATAGTCACCCTGTTCCAGTTCCCCACAGGTGTTGACATGTCTGGGTGTTTTGCAACACCCCCTGCCCCACCGCAAGTTCCCCATAAATGGGGTCTCAAGTTCCTCGTGGGTGATCCTGAGTCCAGAAGATTGTAAGCCCACTGCTGCTGACTGTTAATGCATGATGCTGATGGAACCATAAATACTTTAAGAAACCTGGATTGGGTGTCCAGTCTTGGGAGCAATTCCACTGTGCCTGTTGACATTAATAAACCGCTTCTGCTGCTCCTCCACCCAGCCTCCGGTGCCTGTTTGCACTAAGGGAACTTCTCCAATCCAGCTTTCTGTAACATTACAATGTTAAGAAAATCATAAGAAGAAAGTAAGGAACTTGGGGAGGTGAGATACCTTAAACCAGTGTCAGGACAGGTGGGTCAGAATAAAGGAAGGGGCCCCTCTTGTCTGGAGGTCCCTGGTCCTGCAAAGTGGCCCTCACCTGTGAGTTGAGTTAAAATGGAAGCAAGATATTCAAGGTACATAGGAAAAAAATTTTGATTGGGGGCTTTGTCTTAAAACGAAACACAAGTGTGAAACTTATTTCCTCTGAAACCTGTCATTGTCTGTCAAAGGCCAAGTGGCTGTTACTGTGCCTGTCATTCTGACAGATCTTCAGCAGTATCATTGACTTGATACAATCTTGGGTCCTTTGTGAAGGTCTGCAGTTTCATTTTGCATTGCACTGTTAGCTATTGTTAGTGATCAACAGGAGGTTAATTGCAAGGATGTTGCCTGGGACAAACACAGTTGAGAAGGAGACTAGTTTCAGAGGTCAGTGAATTAGTGGATATTTGCAGTTATGACAACCTGCTTCCTCAACGTACAGTGCACAAGCTTGGACAGTTGGGAATTCCTGTAATTCTGTTTTCAAACAAAATCCTCCTCGTGTCCTGCCAAAAATCCTCCTACTGAGAAATGACAGGGAGATTGGGAGTTTCAAGATTATCTTGATTGGCTACATCAGTGGTTCCAATTCAGAAAATTACTGTTTGATCCATGTATTAGTTTGCTAGGGCAAAGTAAGCTAGGAAGAGACGAGACTCTCTACGTAGTGTGGCATAGGAGAAAATAATTACATTCACAATGTTGCAGCTCAAGGGCAGTCTTTCAGATTAGTTCTCTCATTTGTTTAGCTTCCTGGGGCCTGGGAATTAAACCCCCTACTGTGTGCAATTTACACTTATGGAGTAGGTTAGCTTTTTGGCAAGCAGTTCAGTAGCATATCTGCATGAGAATGAGAGATGGAAATTTTCAGCAGTTTATCATAAATGTTTGGAAATTTGATTTTTGGTTATTTTGAATATTTTCAGCCTATAATAAAATGATGGTTAACATTATACTGAAGAACAGAGAGTTTGGTTTTCTGCCCAGCAGTCTGGTTTCTCAAGGATACTGAATACTTTGCCTTGATGGGGGGAAAGCAGTTCAAAGGCAATGAATTTCTTTTCATAAAGTAAGGCTATTAGCTAATAACTGCAGCAGGGAATGGTAAATAAAAGTGTTAATTCTTATTTCTACCTTGATTGATGGGAGAATACTATTTTCTATCTTTCATTCTGTAGGTTTATTAAAAGGTCAGAGTATGGAAATGTTGACTCTACCTGGGCTCCCGCTGTGAAATGTGTGAAATTCTGATGTGCTTACAGATACTCATCTGTATCATTTACTTGTAGATTAAAATAATTCTAATTTATCAGGTTGGGTTTGGTTTAGAAGGGGTCATTCTGAAGTTATATGATTAATATTGACAATAGCTTATTTAGGACCTTAAATTATATATTTTCTCCCTCTCAGTCTTCTTGCTTGCTAGAGTCCGGTATTAGTTGTGTGGCAGCTTTCATCCGTAAGCTGATGGGGGAAGAACATATTGTGAATGTAGATGTACAAGAAGTGGTGCCTATGGCAGAGGACAATATTTTCTGCTTATTCCTAGAGAAGCTATTTAGTATCACAGAAAGGATACAGATTCCAAGTTTATGCCTTCATTATTAACTGTATTTAATCAAGTAGACACTAGTTTAACTTTCTAAATCTCCATTTTCCTACCTTTGAGATAAGTATCTTTGCCTTACAAGATTGTTGCAGAAGCTAGCAATCCTATACATGAAGTGCTTAGAAAGTTTACAGTAAATGATTAAGTATCGGCATAGTGACTGCCGCTCAGAAAGGAGCTTCCAGAGACTGATCCCTCTGGTAGGAGGGAGTGATGAGCCAGGTGCTTGGTGGGCAGTTTTCTTTGGCTAGCTTGCCAGGCTGTGTAGTACCATAGTATAAGCACCAGGACTTAGCTCGAAGTGAGACTTCCCTCCAAATAACCCAGCTCGTACTGTGAGTCTCAAATTTGGATGATTATCAGGGTGGCTGGAAGAACCGCTTGGTGTCATCCCAAAGCTGAATTAGAGTCTCAAGGCTCCAAGGGTTCTACGAAGCGGGGGAATCTGAACCTTTAAAAGCTTACCCGGGGAATCCTGCTAATCAGTCAACTTTGGGAACTACTTAATATTCAGACCAACTTTAGGCATCACTGGGTGAGTAACTACAAATTATTCTTAAGACACCTTATCCTTTTGTTGCTGTTAACTATTTTTCCATTTTGAATAAAATGGATATAATTCCTTACTATCGTCTGAAGCATGGTCATGTTGCCTAGATTGTCTCAGAAATGGCTTGGTTTGTTTGAGTCAGCGTCCAGGAAAAGAGCTATACAATTGCACTAGGTTGATATATCTCCAAATTCTTCCTTTTTTTAAAAAAAGATTTATTCATTTATTTGAAAGTCTGAGTTACACAGAGAGGAGGAGAGGCAGAGAGAGAGAGGTCTTCCATCTGCTGGTTCACACCCCGATTGGCTGCAACAGCCAGAGCTAAGCCGATCTGAAGCCAGGAGCTAGGAGCTTCTTGCAGGTCTCCCATGTGGGTGCAGGGGTCCAAGGACTTGGGCTAGCCTCCACTGCTTTCCCAGGCCATAGCAGAGAGCTGGATTGGAAGTGGAGCAGCTGGGTCTCAACTGGCACCCATATGGGTTGCCAGCACTGTGGGCAGCAGCTTTACCTGCTACGCCACAGTGCTGGCCCCCCTTCTTTTGTTATATGGACTTATTGGAGACACTGTCTTTCATGTTTGTAAAGTGTTCCACAGTTTGAATTTGACCGACAACTTTCTCATGGTGTAATTTTAGTGTTGCCCTACCCTTATATTTTATGTACACTGGTAATTTCATAAGTTTTGGTTAGATTCCAATTCAGTTTATCTCCACATTATGATTTTAGCGTGTTGCAATTCATTGCAATCATTACTCTTTTATCCCAAAGTAAGAAATTGCAGGTGGGTGGGAGTTTCTTCTGGTGTCCTTTGACACAACCTAATGTCCTCCCTTTCTGGCACAGTAAGATGAACCAGAATCACCTTGCTCTATAGCTAGAAGGAGTGATTCTTAGAAGGAACTTCGCTTTATTTCAGTGGGGAATGATGTTTAGAGACTATAATTTCAGTGTCAGGACAGCTTTTGGCTACTGCATGTTACTGCCTTTAGGCATTTCAGATGATAGGAAATACTTAAATACTTAAAAGAAATACATTTACACTTTTAAATATGATTGCATTTTTTTTTTTTTTTTTGCTAATTTGCTTGCTTTTATACTTGAGCTTCTTTAATGTTGTTCTGAAAACTTGAAGCTTTTCATCCTAACCTATGTGATTGTGCTGGCCGTCAGCCTGTCAGCTCTCATACCTGGCTTCTACTTGGCTTCTACGCATCCTCTGGTTTGCCCTGTGTTGCAGGGGAAGACTATTGAGGTTTGCATTTCTCTGGTTCCCCTGTTGGCTGGATTCTAGTTGGTCTTTGTCAGTGAGGGATGCCAGTAGGAGACCAGCAGATGAGAAGGAGAGAGATCCTGAATTATTTCTTCCCTCAGTCTTGCCTTGGGAATCATCTCTGGCAACGGCTGTGTCTCCTCTGAAGCCTCTGCTCCCATTCTCCCCATTGGCTGTGGTTTCAGTGTTCAACTGGTGCCCCTGGCTCTCTTTGTACCACCTTCTCCTTTTCTCTTTCTTTCTGGCTTTGGAATGTGATGGGTTCCTCTTGGGGCTCATCTCTGGGTTGCCTCTCTTTCTCTCGTGAGTTTTCTACTCTTCTGTCACCTGTGTAAAAATTCCTTCCACAATAGTCAGTCTGTTTTAAACACACAGGTGGTTTCTGTCGCTTGGTGAGACTTTGAAATATTGCTTAATCCTTTAACATTTTCTTTTGTGGACAGAGTGTTGTGAATTTTTAACAGCTGAGAGCTTGCAAACTGAATCCTGGCAGTCATTATTATATTATCATTATCACAAGTCATTTATCAGACATCACATTATAGATGGTGTTTTGTACATTTGTGCTGTTCCTTTTAAATTTCAACAATTAGCTTTTGTCTAATTATGCTTTCCCTTTGGCTTCTGAATCTGCCATTCCCACTGCTATCACCCCATTTCAGTCATATTAACAACTTTCTCAAATATTGTAATAACTTCACAGCTTTTTCCACCTCCAGTTCTTCTACCCTACAGTCTATTTTAATATATGCTGCTGAGTTTATTTTTATAAGTTATGGCTCTGATCACTAAAAGATGATCTACTGTAGCTTTCCACCACTCACCAAATGAAATACAAACTGAGCTGACTTTTGATATTCTCCACAAAATATCCCCCAACTTAACCTCTATGTTGAGTCTCTCTTCATGTAGCCCTACTTTAACGTAATGATCCTTTGGAAGTAAAAATGATCCCTGACTTTGCCTTAGATGGGTTTTTGAAATGTTGGCTCTAACCCGTGTAAAGACCAAGTCAAACTAGACCTACAGGTAGTGAGCAAGTTTCAGTGTCTCTGTCATGGAAATTGTTCCTTCTGTATTTACTAGATGAGATCCTTCCAAAAATTTTTTCTTCTTTTGTTACTTGATTACTCTGAACTACTGAAAAGGCATATTTGATTATAAACAGATATATTAATTCTCAGGGTAATGAATTGATGTTTGATCAATTTTCAATGTTGACCAATGAGCTTTTTTAGTAGTATTATGAATTCATGAATCATTATGTATCTTACATATTTATATTCATTGATTATTCTCCTAGATGTACATTGTCCCATCCCAGGTAATGAGTCTATTGTGTCTAGATTTTAAAAGATAGAAATTACAATGAATAAGTCCTTTAAGATAAAATGACATTCAAATTTTATAGGCTTGTTTATTCTACTCTGAGTTCTTGGTCCCTCTGGACTCATTTTAGAAGCAAAATGTCAGTGATTAAAGATGCTACTTACTCTTGGAGAAGGTCATTGTTGACACTTAATTTTATTGTTACTGTAGGCTCACTTGGTTCTCTGTTGTAGGCCATATTAATTCATTTGTTCGTGCTTGTTGGACCTTTTAATATTGGGTACTGAGGATACAATGGTGAATAAGATGGACAGGGTTACTGCTCTTGTGAAGGTTAGATCCAACAGGAGATACAGACACTGAACAATAAATTATGCAACTAATGATAGAATCCCAATGGAAGCAGGTATTAGGGAGCAAGAACTCTAAGTGTTAACAGATCTTGTATTAGGGATCTCTAGCTTGCACGGGGGATGGGGATAGGGAGGGTTTCTCTGAGGAAATAATGTTTCAGCAGCATCTACAGGATGAGCAAGAGTTTAGGTGAAGTGGGTATATAAGCAGCTAACACAGCAAGTGAGAAGGCTTAAAGAGCAAGAACAGTCTCTTCAAGGTGTGTGATAAAAGGCTGCCGTGGCTGCACTGTGGAGACCTAGATGATGACTTAGACTGGAGAAGTATGCAAAGGCCGGACCATACAAAGTCTTAAAGGTCTTGGAAGGACTGCATGGGGTTGTCATCAGATTTGTATTCAACTGGAGCGTGGGTAATACCTTACTTCTAATGTGCAGAGTGCTTGCTGAGATGTTACAAGAGACCCAGGTGAGAGATGTTTGAAGGAATAGAGAGGTGTCTGTGGAGGTATGTCAAGACTGAGATATTTTGAAGGTGAACAGAACACGGTGGTTTTATGACTATGAGTGCCAGTGGATATATGGAGGTGGGGAAGTATGATACCAAGGTTTCAGATAACTTGAGGACTAGGCTTTGAAGAATGTGGGCAGGGGGAGGAGAGTCTACATACATACATACACCAACACTAGTGGTGGATATTTGGTGCATCAGTTAAAACTCTACTTGGGAATCCATAGTGAAGTTCCTGACTGAGCCCCAACTCCTTTTCTGATTCCCATTTCCTATTGTACACCCTGGGAGGCAGCAGGTGATGGCCCAACAGCTGGGGTCCTTGTTGCTGGCTTCTGACTTCAGTTTGGCCCAGCCCTAGTTGCTGTTGGCATTTAGGCAATAAATGAGCAGATGGAAGATCTCTCTCTCTCTCTCTAGCTTTCAAATGAAAATAAAAACAAAATTTTAAAAATCAACTGTACTGAAGATTCATTTCAGTATAATATGCATACATTTTACATATAGAGTTTGCTGAATCTTGACAAATGTACAAACGTGTATACCACTTCCACAATGAAAATAGAGCATTTTTCCATCTTTTGAAATGTTTCTTATACCATTGCTTTGGTCCCAGAAATTCACTGGTCTGCTTTCTCACTAGAGGTTAGATTGACCTTTCCTAAAATTTCAATCAATGGGATCATGTTATATATAGTCTTTTGTATCCTGGTGTATTGGCTTTTTTTGCTCAATATACTAATTTTGAATATTTACTTGTATTGTGCATATCAGTTTTTTAAATCAGTTGTATTTCATTTTTTTGCTGTATCAGAATTTGTTCTTTTCATGAGTTGATGGATATTTAGGTTGTTTTCAATTTGGGGCTATTATGAATAAAGCTACAGTGGACATCTGACTAGAAGTCTTTATGTGGACATATGTTTTTGTACCTCTTGAGTAAATATATCTAGTAGTGGAATTTCTGAATTCTGTTATGTGCATATATTTAACCTTAATATAGACATGTATGCACACATGTGTACATATATGAATACATTCATATATATGAACATAAAACTGAAAAGTTATTAAAAATTGTTTTAACTATTTTTACTCCCGCCATCAACCATGTCTGAGAATTTTAATTTCTCCATATTACTGTCTGCAATTGGCTAAAATTAGAAACTGAAAATACCATTTTTTTCAAAGATTTGAGAAGCAGAATTAGACTGAGGGAGAGACAGAGATCTTCCATTCAATAGTTCACTCCCCAAGTGGCTGCAATGGCTAGAGCTAGGCCAATCTGAAGCTAGGAGCCAGAAGATGCTTCTGGGTCACCCACGTGAGTGCAGGGTCCCAAGCACTTGGGCCATCATTTGATTGCTTTCCCACACACATTAGCAGGGAGCTATATTGGAATTGGAGCAGCCAGGACTTGAATTGGTGCTTGTATGACTGCCAGTGCTGCACATAGAGGCTTAGCCCACTATGCCATAGTATTGGCCCCTGACAATTCCATTCTATCAAGTCTAGAATGTTATCTTATTGGTTATGTTTTAAATTTTTATTTCCTTGAAGATTAGTATAGTTGACTTTATTTATTGAGTTCAAAAGATGGAAAAATGCTCTATTTTCATTGTGGAAGTGGTATACATGTTTGTACATTTGTCAAGACTCAGCAAACTCTATATGTAAAATGTATGCATATTATACAGAAATGAATCTTCAGTACAGTTGATTTTTAAAATTTTGTTTTTATTTTCATTTGAAAGCTAGAGAGAGAGAGAGAGAGAGAGAGAGAGAGAGATCTTCCATCTTTTTAGAAATTCTTCTGAATTTCTAAACAAAATTTATTTCTATGAAAGGCAGAATGGCCCAAGGGGAGAGACAGAATGTCCTATCTTCTGGTTCACTTCCCAAATATCCTCAGCAGCTGAGGCTGGGCCAGGTTGAAGACAGGAGCTAGGAACTATATCCAGGTCTCCCATGTGGGCAGTAGGGGCCTTCCCAGGTACATTAACAGAAAGCTGAATCAGAAGTGGAGCAAACATAAGATATTTGTTTGGTTCTGGCTTATTTCACTAGGCATAATGCTTTCTAGTTGCAAAAGATATGATTTCATATTTATGGCTGAGTAGTGTTGTATCGTGTGTGTGTGTGTGTGTGTGTGAGAGAGAGAGAGAGAGAGAGAGAGAGAGATTTTCTTTATCCAATCATCAGTTGATGGATGTCTTGGTTGATTCCATATCTTAACTATTGTGAACTGAACTTCTATAAACATGAGGGTACAAATAACGCTTGGTTGTTTGTTTTTAAAGATTTACTTACTTGAGAAACAGTTACAGAGGGAGAGACTGAGAGGTCTTCTATCCACTGGTTCACTCCCTAGATGGCTGCAGTGGCCAGAGCTGGGCTAATCTGAAGCCAGGAGCTAGGAGCTTCTCCTGGGTCTTCCATGTGGGTCCAGGGGTCCGATCAGTTGGGCCATCTTCCACTGCTCTCCCAGGCTGTTAGCAGGGAGTTAGATTGGAAGTGGAGCTGCTGGTACTCCATATGGGATGCCAGCACAGCAGGTGAAGGATTAACCTATACCACAGTGCCAGCCCCACAGAACTCTTTCATATGCTGATTCTGTTTCCTTTGAGTAAGTTCCCAGGAGTAGAGTGGCTAGGTCATATGAGATCAATTTTCAGATTTTTTAGGAACCTACATGCTGTTTTCCATAATGGTTGTACTAGTTTAACATTCCTACCATTAGTATATTGGGGTACCTTTTTCTTTACATCATTGCCAGCATTTTTTTAAGGGTTTATTTTATTTATTTTTTGACATACGGAATTATAGAGAGAGGTAGATACAGAGAGAAAGATCTTCCATCCACTGGTTAACTCCCCCAAATGGCTGCAATGTCCGGAGTTGAGCCCATCCAAAGCCAAGAGCCAGGACTTTCTGGCACAAGGACTTGGGCCATCTTCTGCTTTCCCAGGCCATAGCAGAGAGCTGGATTGGAAGTGGAGCAGCTGGGTCTTGAACTGGTGCCCATATGGGATGCCAGCGCTGCAGGCCGGGGCTTTAACCCACTGCACCACAGCGCCGGCCTCTAGCTATTTTTTTATTTTTAGATGATAGCCATTGTAACTGGGGTGGGGTAAAACCCAATTGTGGCTTTTATTTTCATTTCCCTAATGGCTAGTGATCCTAAGCATTTTTTATGTGTCTGTTGGCCATTTGGATTTTATCCTTTGAAAAGTGCCTGTTCATGTCCTTTGCCCTTTTCTTAAGTATATTGTTTTGTTGTTGAGTTTCTTGACTTCCTTATATATTCTGGATACTAATCCTTCATCAGATGAATAGTTGACAAATACTTTTTCCCATTCTTTTGATTGACTCTTCATTTAATGTTTCCTTTGCTGTGGAGAAACTTCTTAGCTTGATCTAATCTCATTTGTCTATTTCTGCTTTTATTGGTTGCACTTCTGGGGTCTTATCCAAGAAATCTTTGCCTGTGCTAATGTCTTGTAGTTTTTCCCCTGTATTTTCTCTAGTATTTTGTTGGTTTCTGGTCTTAGTTTTAGTTCCTTGATCCATTGTGAGTTGATTTTTGTATAGCATTTAAGGTAAAGATCTTGTTTCATGCTTCTGCATGCAGAGATCCAATTTTCCCAACACCATTTGTTGAAGAGACTGTCATTTCACCAGAGTGGTTTTAGCTCATTTGTCAAGAGATTAGTTGGTTGTAGATGCTTGGATTAATTTCTGGTGTTTAAATAAATATGCTTTTTCTCATTTGTGGTAGCTAATAGAGTACAAAAAACCCTGACTGTATAAGGGTGAAATTAACATCCCATAATTTAATTATTATTTATACCCCTTGTCAATATTCCTAAGGAACAGTGTTCTTTCTGTGTTTTGTTTGTTGAACACTATATTTACTTGAGCATTAAGTCTGTGACTATAACATAAATTGAAAGCATGTTACTGCAAAAACAAAGGGAAGGAAGGAGGAGAGAGGGAGGGAAGGAATTATTATGTTCTTAGAAACGTATCCATGAAATACATGAAATCTGATCTCTTTATATTAATAAAAACAATAAGAAAATTGAAAACTGGAGCAGCAGGGACTTGAACCAGTATTCAAATATGGGATGCTGGTTTCCCAGTTGTGGCTTAACTCATTGTGCCACAATGCCAAATCCACTCTTCTAGTGTTTTGTTCAGATATTTTGTCTATTTAAAAATTTTAGCTGGTTATATTATTGAGTTGTAAGAGTTTAAAAAATTGAGTAGATGCCCTGTGTCAAATATATGTTGCACATAGTTTCCCCAAATGCATGACTTGCTTTATATTTGATCTGTGAAAGTAGAGGTTTTTAATTTTGGTGATGTCCAATTTATTAAATTATTGTAGAATGTGATGTTTATACTTCATCTAAAACTCTTCAATCTTGTGAACGTTTTCTACACTCTTCTATTCAGTAGTTTTATGTTGGGTCTTATGTTTTGGTCTGTTGTTCACTTTAAATTAATGTTTATGACAATGTGTGAGTCAAGGTTCATTCCTCCCACCCCCAAATAGATGATCAGTTGCTATTGGATAATTTGTCTTGGCACCTTTATAGAAACCTAACCTATTCTTACTGAATTCTTTTTTCTATTTCATTGATCTCTTTATTGAAAATCACTTTTTTTAGTACTATAGTTTTATAGTAGGTCTTGGAGTTTTCTAACTTTGTATTTCAGGAATATTTTGGTTAGTGTAAATCCTTTGCATTTCTTGATAAATTTTAGAATAAGCTTGTCAATTTCTACAAAAATTCTGTTAATTTTGATTGGAATTGCCCTCTCTGATTTGAAGATAATTGATATTGCAGTAATGAGTTTTCTGCCAATGAACGTATCTTTGAATCTTCTGAATAATATTTTGTATTTCTTATACACATTTTGTATATATGTTAAATCTATAAGTGTTTTTCAATGCTGTTTTATCAGACATTTATTTTTAAGTTGATAGTACATAGAAATCAATTTATTTTTCTCTAAATACCATATGTCCTATGACATTGCTAAATCTACCTAATCGTTTTAGTAGGCTTGTTGTAGATTCTTCAGGATTTCTATGTAGAGAATATGTCATCTTCCAGTAAACACAAACTTTACTACTTTATTTCCAAGTTGTGTGATACTTGTCTCCCAATGAGTTGATTTGTTGATTGATCCAGCTGTTCATCTATCTGTATACCTATATACATTTCTATTTTTTTCTTTGTTTGCCCTGTTGCACTTGGCTAGACTCTAGCATGTTATTGGATAGAAGTTGTAAGATGGTTATCCTTAACTTGGGCACACTCTTAGGGGAAAAGTATTGTTCCTTTACCACTAAGTATCTTTTTAGATGTATTTGTCCGTTAAGTGGCCTTTATGTTGAACTCATGTATAGTCTTAATATGCTAATGATTTGTTGATTTATTTATTAAAAGAGTAAATGCCTATTTATTTAAGATTTATTTATTTGAAGGGCAGAGTTACAGAGGCACAGACAGAGAGAGGGAAAGAGAGAGAGGTCTTCCATCCACTGATTGACTCCCCAAATGGCTGGAGCTAGGCCGATCTGAAGCCAGGAGTTTTTCCGTTTCTCTCAAATGTGTGCTGGGGCCCAAGGACTTGGGCCATCTTCTGCTCTTCGAGTGCATAGCAGAGTGCTTGATTGGAAGTGGAGCAGTGGGGACTTGAACCGGTGCCCATATGGGATGCTGGCACTGAGGTGGCAGCTTTACCTGCTATGTTCAGTGCTGACCCTAGTATTAAATTTTTAAAAATCCTTTTCTACAATACATTGAGAAGGTTATATGGCTTTATATTTATCTTGTGAATATGGTGAATTGATTGCTTTCCTATAATACTATTGGTCATTGTTATCCTTTTTATATACACCTGAAATTTGCTAATACATTGTTTAGAAGTAACAGGTGTATCTATATCCAGTTAACTGTCAGAAGCACAAATCTATGCATTCAGATTTTTTTTAGGTTTATTTATTTGAAAATCAGAGTTACAGAGAAAAGGAGAGACAGATCTTCCATCAGTTTGTTCACTCCCCAGATGGCTGCACTGGCTGAATTGGGCCAGGCTGAAGCCAGGAGCCACGTGCTTCTTCCAGGTTTCCCATATGGGTAGAACAGGCTCAAGCACTTTGGCCATCTATCACTGCTTCTCCCAGGCCACAGCAGGGAGCTGGATCTGAAGTGGAGCAGCTAGGACATGCATCAGTGCCCAGATTGGATGCTATCTTCGCAGGTGGTGGCTTTTCCAGAGCGTCAAACTCTTTGCATTCAGTTTTGATCATGTGGAATTGAAAGCAAATTTGAAATTCCTAAGTGGATATCCATTATTCAGTTGATATTAAATTTGCATTTTATAGGAGAGGTCTAGGTTGAAAAGATACATTTGAGTATTGCAGTTTTATGGTTGGTAATCAGTCATAAGCATGATTGGATGTTGCCACCTTGTGAGAATGAAAGAATGCCCAGTGGGGCTGGTGCTTTGGCATGGCAGGTTAAACTGCCGCCTGCAACACCAGCATCCTATATGGGCTCCAGTTTGAGTCCCAGCTGCTCTACTTCTCTGTTCCAGCTCCCTGCTAATGCACCTGGGAAGGCAGCAGAGGGTGGACCAAGTGCTTGGGCTCCTGCCCCAATGTGGGAGACGTGGAGGAAGCTCCTGGCAATTGGCCTGGCCCAGTCCTGGTGTTTGTGGCCATTTGGGGAGTGAACCAGTGGATAAGAAGATCTCCTTCTCCCTCTTTTTCTTTTCCCTCTCCCTCCTGCTCCGTCTCCCTCTCCCTCTCCCTTTTCTGTAGTGCTGTCTTTAAAATAAATTTTTTTAAAGAATGCCTAGAAACTGCATCTTGGGTCAGTTCTTGAGGAACTTCACTTCTGAATTCTGAGAGGAAGATGAGCTAGAGGTGACCACAGCAGACAGCTGGAGAGGTGAGAAGAGGCCAGGAACTACGGAAGATGCTGTCGAGATTTTGCTGCTGCTAGTTCAGATGAAATGAAACTGAAAACGGGACACTGGGTTGTGTGGCTTGAAAAGTTTTAGTGAACTTGCCAAGAGCTGTCCAAGCAGGGCCTTGGAACAGGATCCAGAATCAATGCTGAGGAGTGAATGGGAGGTAAGACCATGGAGAGGTCAGAGATCATTCTTACAAGCGTGGTAGTAAAGGGAAGACAGAAGTTAGCTTTTGAACTAGAGTTGGATGAGTGTTTCAGTAATGGTTTCTTTTCATTTCTCTCTCTCTCTCTCTCTCTCTCTCTCTATATATATATATATATATATATATATATATATATATCCAAGTAGGAGAGACTCAATGTCATGGAAGGGCCCCATTGAGGGTATGAGGTTAATGGTTTGACAGAGAGAGGCAATAATCTACAGTGCTGAACTCAGAAGGCTGCTGCATGTGCAGATAAGAGCCTGAGTTGGCTCTTAACCTTAGACTGTGAAAGTGATATTTCTTCTTGTAACAGAAAAAAAGGGTGCCCAGGAAGTCGGTGTTGTCTATTTGATGGGAAATGGGAGCAATCTTTAACTTCTGGCTTCTATTTCTTAGGGGAAAGGAAAAGATACATTTTACAAAATGTTTGAAAACATTTGACCCCTATGGAAGTAGCTATAAGGAGATTTTGAAGAAAAAATGGTAATGTTTAATCAGAAACCATGGACAGAATAATGCTATGAGGATTGTGTAGGCATAGACATGTTGGCTGAGGTTACATTTGGAAGAGAATCAGTGCCTCTGCAGACCAGGGTGCAGATGAAATGAGACCACCCTGAACCAGGCTACACCAATCCCAGAAGATGATGGACAGACAGGGAGTGCAGTGGTAGCCCCTTAGGAAGGATGAAAACTGGGGGAATGTACTACTTCCTTTGCCGGTTCTACGTCCTCCTAGAAAGAGTTAAGTCTTCTCAGTCATCTTTCTCTGTTCCTGATGGCCTTTTTTTTTTTTTTTCAGATTTATTTATTGGAGCTGGCACTACGGTGCAATGGGTTAAGCTGCTACATGCAATGTTGGCATCCCATTTGGTTGATGGTTCAAATTCTGGCTGTTCTACTTCTGATTCGGCTCCCTGCTAATGACCTGGGAAAGCAGTGGAAGATGGTCCAAGTGCTTGGGTCCTTTATTTCCTTGTAAGATACCCATAAGGAGCTCCTGGCTTCAGCTTGGCCCAGCCTGGGCCATTGTGACCATTTGGGGAGTGAGCCACTGGATGGAAGATCTCTCTGTCTGCCTTTTAAATAATTAAAACTTTAAAGAAAACATTTCTTTATTTGAAAGACAAGAGTTACAGAGCAAGAGATGTCTTCCATCTTCTAGCTCACTAAATGGCTACAATGGCTAGGGCTAGCAGCCAGGACCCTGGAACTCCATCACAGTTTCCCATGTGGGTGGCAGGGGCCCAAGTACTTGGGTCATCTTCTGCTTCTTTCCCAGGTGCGTTAGCAGGGAGCTGGATCAGAAGTGGAGCAGCCGGGACTCAACCCAGAGCTCATATGGCATTCCAGTGTTGCAGATGGTGGCTTAATCCACTGCACTACACTTTGTCCCCACTGAGAGTCAATCTTGACTCAAACCACACTGCACTTAACCTGTTTTCAAGTTCCAGGCCTACTTCTCTATTCTGATTTCTAATCCAAAACATTTAACCCGCCTCTCACTTTTCTTACCTCCTCTTTTGAAGTTTTTTATTAGTTATTGAAAAGCTGTTTTCCTGACCTTTCAACATTTCCATTTCTTCTGCTTGAGGGCTTTTCTCCCACATATTTTGGCTACGTTGAATTCCACTTGTCCCACTCCCTATTTGTTTACAAAAAAGTCTATATTTCAGTATTCTCAGTTCTTGTTTGAGGTTGATTATATTCTCAAGTACAAGTTTAAGCTCTTTAAATTTTCTCAAATTTTGTTCCTTAGAATTAAAACAAGAGGGCAGCTAAAAACCAATATATGTATATCTCATCAAATTGAGGCTGAAATAGTATGATTTTTAAGTCAGAAGTGGCCCAAAGCTTTGCCGTTTTACTTTGTTTTTTTTTTTTTTTTTGCTGTTTTCAAAAAAAGCAACTGAATGATATTTGCACAGTCTCTGGTAAACCATTATGGAGACATTTACATATTTGGATTATTTAGAAAATTAGAGAGAATTGGAAAGGCAGTAACTGTCTTCATATATCTAAGTTATGGTCTATGGGAAAGGAGTCAGCCACTCATAAAAACAGAAAAGTGTATTTTCACTTAAGCACCAAAATTATGGGAAGCTTTAGAGTAGCAGTCTGGGTAGACCGTAGATGCTAGACGTCAGGAATCCCGAGTTGCATCGTCGTTGATGGACAGTTAATCTGCAGTATATACATTGTCTGCTGTGTGCACAGTACTTCCCTGGTAAAGAATAACAGGACAACCTCAAGTCTTAGCTCACAAGCCTACCCTCTAAGGGAGGATTTGTTCTCCCAAACTTAAAAGCAAGAAACTTTTCTTCTGTGTTGAACAACTGGGGCACAGACTCACGTTCTGCAGGCATGGAGAACACCTGGCAGTGGGCCATGTAAGGGCCATGATGTTATTTGGACTGTCCCCACCAAGGTGATCGCAGGCAGGACCAAAATTCCATAACTCTGTAGCAGGCTAACTTTTAAGTTGACAATTTTGCATGATTGGTGGATGATGTTGTAAATGTCCAAATGGCCCTTGGCAGAAAAAAAGGTTTCCCACCCCTGCGAGGGTGTCAGGAAGTTCAATCGCAACCATGTTTTGGGGGCCCAGTGTTCAGATGCCAGTGCTGCAGAGGTGTTCGCTACAGTGAGGCTCACTCTGGCCCTGGTGGGCTCTTAAAAAGAGGGGCTTTGGTTTCTTCCCTGGAAAGTACAAGAGAGGGGCTTCTTTGAGGATGCTGGGCTTCTGGGGATGGCCTTCATGGAAACAAAGTGAAGATCACCATCATTCCCCACTCCCTGGGGAAGCAACACTTTCCCCTTCATCCCCCTCTCCAATTCTCCCTTATCAAACCTTAGATGGTCATTTGGCTCTGAGCATTAGCCTATGGAGGCTAAAGCTTCCGCAGACCAGCAAATTCTGTGGGGTGCATAGGGCCAATTAGTGGAATAGAGGAGACAGAAGAACCAAAAAGTGATTTCCTGGGTCCCCCAAAGCAGCACGAATCATACAGAAATGAATTTCTCACCGAATCATCCTGCTGCATGTGAATGTGATTGAACATTCATTGATGACGAGGTACATTGCCTCCTGTGTTTGGCATTCAATCCTGCAGGCTTTGTAGAATTCTTATGTTTTAAAAACTCATCTGTTATTTTCAAATAAGTAAAAAATATATTTCAAAACCTCTTACTGATTCAATGATATCTATGATACGTTCACGGGACTATAAATTTGCCATGACATTAAACATAAACACATGCCAATATGTGATGCAAGAATAGAAACATAATAACAATCTTACCAATGTGACTTTGGGGACCATAGCTGCGGTACAGCAGGTTAATCCACTGCCTGCAATACCAGCTTCCCATTTGGTCACTGGTTTGAGTCCTGGCTGCTCCACTTCTGTTCGAGCTCCTTAGTAATACACCTGGGAAAGCAATAGAAAGTGACCCGACTGCTTTGGTCCCTGCCACCTGGGTGGGAGAACTGGATGAAGTTCCAGGCTCATGGCGTAGGCCTGGCCCAGACTAGGCTGTTGCAGCCATCTGGGGAATGAACCAGTGGATGGAAGATCTGTCTCTCCATCTGTCTGTAATGCTGCTTTTCAAATCAGTAAATCTTAAAAAAATGTAACTTTGGAAACAACATACTTAAAAAGTTAGATTATTGGGAGCTGTTGTTCAGCTTTAGGGAAGTGAACATTGTGTTCAAGGCATCGACTTCTTCATCAAACAAATTAAAGGGAACTTTTATATTTCCCAATAATGAAAGCATCCAGATCTACCGAAATAATTCTTGCAGTGAACACAATTAAATTCCTCTAACACTGGTGTTGTGTGCATGGGAGGTTAAGTTGCGGCTTGTGATGCTGCATCCCATATCAGAAGGACAGTTTGAGTGTACCTGCTAGTCTATTTCAGATCCTGCTCTCTGCCTATACACCTACCTGGGAATGCAGTGCATGATGGCCCTAGTGCTTGTGTCCCTGCCTCTCAAATTGGAGACATGTAGGGTGTTTCTGGATCCTGGATTCACCATGGCTCAGCCCTGGACAAATGTGACCATTTGGGGAGGGAACCAGTGGATGGAAGCTGTCTTTCTCTCTCCCTCTCACTCTTTCTATTCCTTGCTCCAACTCTTTGAAATACATTGTACATCTTAAAAATGTTTAAAAAAATCTGAGCATGATACCAAAAAATTTCAAAGGAAGAGTACAGAGCTCTTGAGTGTGTATTCAAGGTGTTCTACTAGAACAGTGCTTTTCCAACTTCGTTGTACACACAGATCACCCAGAGAGCTTGTAGATTTTCTTTCAGGTTTGGGGTGGGGTCTGAGATCCTATATTTCTTTTTTTAATATTAATATAAAAAGAACAGACTTTATGCATTCCATAGGTACAGTTCCAAGAAGATAACCACAATTCATTACTCCTCTGCTCCCCCAGAATCCTCTCCTTCCCTCCTTTCTCTTCATGAGTTTTTACAAAGACACAGTTTGAACCCATTCTGTATTCATAGGCTTAATTTGTCAGTAATCATAATATTCAAGTAAAAAGTCAGAAGACCACAGTTCCATAGGAATGTAAGTATGAGCTAAAATTACAATCATAGCCCAAAGTGATCATTTCATTCCCATATATTTTTTGTATTCTATATTAGCTGTCACGTGTCATGGAAAATATACGATATTTGTCTTTTTGAGTTGGGCTTATTTCACTGAACATAATTTCTAGTTGCATCATTTTGTTGCAAAAGATAGGATTTCATTATTTTTTATGGCTGAGTAGTATTCTATAATGTGTATATACCACATTTTTTTTTTTTATCCTGCCATCAGTTGATGGACATCTGGGTTGATTCTTTATCTTAGCTGTTGTGAGCTATTGAGCTGCAATAAACATATGGACATAAATAACTTTTATATGCCAATTTTATTTCCTTTGGGTAAATTCCCAGGAGTGGGATAGGGGGGGTGGTCTCATTGCAGATCTATTTTCAGATCCGTGAGGGATTTCCCATACTTGCTTCCACAATGGATGTACTTGTTTACGTTTTTACCAACAGTGGATTAGGGTGCCTTTTTATCCACATCCTCATCAGCATTTATTGTTTTTTGGTTTTTGGATGGAAGTCATTCTGACTGGGGTGAAGTGAAACCTCATTGTGGTTTTTGTTTGAATTTCCCTGAGGGCTAATGATCCTGAACGGTTTTTCAAGTATCTGTCGGCCATTTGTATTTCAGCCATTGAAAGGTGTCTGTTCATGTCCTTTGGCCAATTCTTGACTAGATTGTTTATTGTTGTTGAGTTTCTTGAACTCTATAGATTCTGGATATTAGTGCTTTGTCAGTTGCCTAGTTTGAGATTCTACGTTTCTAAGAAGCTTCTAGGTGATACTAATGCTGATATTATGGGTTTGCTGGCAACACTGACCAGCAAAATTGTAGAAATAACTTAGTGCCATAGTTATTCTAATCAATGCTGGTAAATTAATCTTTAGTAATGTGAAAATGACTTTCATACCAAAATATATGAATATACTTTGTTACTCTTGAAGAGATTGGAATCTAAATTTAATTTTGAAGAAGTATTCGTTTCTTGTATCTCCCTGTAGTCTGGTTAGTCACAAGAAAAAGAGGGCTAACCAAGGTAGACCAAGGCAATAAATGGCCTGATATTTGGGACAACACTCAGCATAGCTGCATATTTGGAGACTGTTATGTACGACAGAGCTGTGGTGCTCACATAAATTTGGAACCAGGCTAATTGGCCAGCTATGACTCGAGGTCCCGAGTGTAGCTCCTGATCCCCAGTTTATACTGGGGCACATGTGACAAGTTTTGGGCATTTTTTGAAAGATTTATTTATTTGAAAGTCAGTTACACAGAGAGGAGAGGCAGGGAGAGGGGGAGGGGTGTGTCTTCAGTCTGCTGGTTCACTCCCCAGATGGCTGCAAAGGCCAGAGCTGTGCCGATCTGAAGCCAGGAGCCAGGGGCTTCCTCTAGGTCTCCCACACGGTGCAGGGGCCATCTTCTATTGCTTTCCCAGGCCATAGCAGAGAGCTGGATCAGAAGTAGAGCAGCCGAGTCTTGAACCAGCGCCCATATGGGATGCCGGTGTTTCAGGCCAGGGTGTTAACCCGCTGCACCACAGCACCAGCCCTGGGCATGTTGTTTTAAGGTATCTGGTGGATATTCAAGAGGAGATGTCAAATAAGTAGGACAAGGGACTGGAACTCGGAACCAAGATTTAGACTAGATGTATGGATTTGGAGTGGGTGTGAGGTGAAGAGATGATCCTAGACTGTCCATTGAAAGGAAGAGGCAAAGGAAGAGTTACCAACAAAACAGATATAAAATGGAAATTAGAAATGAGCTATCTTAGAAAGCTTGGAAATCAAGAAAGTTTAGGAATATAGTAAGTGCTTAATGAATGCATGTACAGAAAACAGACTGAACTGGGATATGACTACCTTTTGACAAGTTCTTTGAATTACTTGAATTGCTTGCTTTTCCTAGGCAATTGATATTCTTTCATTTTTAAATATTTATTTGAAAGCATTACACAGAGAAGAGAGGGAGAGACAGAGAGGTCTTCCATCTGCTGGTTCACTCCCCAGTTGGCACAATGGCTGGACCTGTGCTGATCCAAGCCAGAAGCCAGGAGATTCTTCTGGGTTTCCTACATGGGTGCAGAGGCCCAAGCACTTGGGTCATCTTCTACTGCTTTCCCAGGCCATAGCAGAGAGCTGGATCTGAAGTGGAGCAGCCAGGACTTGAACAGGTGCCCATATAGGATGCTAGCACTGCAGGTGGTGGCTTTACCCTCTACGCCACAGTACTGGCCCAAATATTCTTTCACATGCTTGTTTTTACCAAATGCTGGCCCCTCTGGAATACCCTCTAGTCTTCTCCCACTTTTTTTTTTCCTTTGGCTTTTTCTCTATCTCTTTTGTATTTGGACATGATCTCTTGGGCCTTTGGGCCTTGGCCATCCCCTTTTGCACCTGGCTTCCCCTGTGGACCTGGGTGATTGTTACCCAAACTGGCCAACCTTGTCCTGGGTCATTTTGCTGTCACCCAGCTGGGCCAGGAAACCCCCATCCATGAAGAAGTACAGCAATTGTAACTGATAGACAGCAAAGAAGGTAGATTGTATTTGGTTGACAGTAGATGTTAGTGTCTCATTTTCACTGATGGCGACGATGGGTGGTGTCTGTGCTATAGCCAAGTCATGACCAGTGGTCCTGAGAGAATTGTATTTATGAGCAGAATTGGGAACAGAGAACTCTGTCTGCTTCCTCAATACTTGAGCACTCACAGAAAGCAAAGCTACCAAAAAATGAACAACAGATTTTGAAATGGACCTTAGGTAGTAGGGGGTAGAGGGGTATTTCAGAGATGAATATATGATCAGACTGCCTGGGTTTGAGTCTCACTGTTATTTACAAATTGTTCAGTCCTGAAAAAATTATTCGACTTCTCCAGATCTTGTTTTTTCTTATCCATTAAATGGGAGGCAGAGCAATTAGTAGATCTCTTGGCCAAAGTAGCATGGTAAAAAAATGTTGGCAAAAACAACATGTACGTGTATACACAAACACACCCATTTTGTGCACTGGGTATGCAGAATCAATATGACATATAAAGGAGTTTATCAAGAATAGTAAGCCTGCCTTCTCTTGAAGAGATTGTATATGGGTAGGAAAGTCTAATGAAGCTGTCCTTTGGATAAGAAGATGGTGCTTGTCAGAGAAACAGATCCTTGGAGGGTTCCCCATTGTGTAGTAGAAAAATGGAATCTGAGTCAGTTAACTGCTTTTGACTACTCTTCCTATTGCCCAATGATGGCCAATTATGAAATCAGCTATTTGGTCTTTGAGTGAGACAATTACTTTTGTTAGTGGAGATCTAATTTTGATTGTTAACCTCCTAGGTACCTTCTATTGACCAAGTTCATCAACTTGGGTAACACAAAGGAAATGAAAATGGTATTAGGTATTCAGAATCAGTACCTGAATGCCAGCTGGTAGATAAAATCAGAACATCAGTGAGTGTGGCTAATCACTGAAAATCCAAGAAATTGTCAACTAGGAAACTTATTTGCAAAGGCAAATTATCTTATCAACATTCTTCCTTATTTGCAGCATTCAAACCATATATTATTGAGTGGCAAAATGCCAGTCTAAATGGAATATTTGCCGGCTTAAGGTTTATTGACTTCAATTTGTTGGTTATAATTACTAACTTTTTATGTTTTAATGTTCTAGTGCTGACATGCTTGGGGGGAAAATTGAGCCACAGTGGTGACTGCACAGCAAGGAGATCAGCAGCCGCAGAAAATTAAATGCTAGGTGATGATTTGAAGTCAGCAGTGATGGGAATGAATGGTGTGGGAGAGTTAAAATTTTAAGTAATTTAGCAAATGATGCTAAGAAAGTGCCATCACATCATTTTGCTTTTTCTATTATAACACATTGTAATTAATCATTTTTTGGTATTCTTGTAAGAAAACCACGTCACAGAAAAATCTCACTGTCCTAAGCAACTCACACCAGAAATTTCTCTTTCTTTTGTTTAAAATAATACTAAGAGAAGTACTTCATTTTGAAATCCCAAGACACCTACAAACTTTGTCAAGAAGGTATCAAAGAGGTATCTTTTACTCTGGAATGCAGTGGAATTCTGGCAGTAAGAGTTAGAAGTAATGAAATCAGGGAATGACATTCTCTTTGTCTCCCTGGGATGTTGGGTCATCGAGTAGAGTTTTCAGAGAAAGATAGATCCATTTATTTCTCTTTCCTCCTCCTGAGAGGTTCAGAAAATGTATGTTATGTTGTTAAAAAGAAAAAGATTATCTTCCAGGGTGAATTCTAACCTGCTTCTTATGTATTTTGAAATCTTATCCTGAAGACTTTCCTTGTTCAAGATGAAGAGATTTTCGTTCTACTTAGTCATTTTTTTAAACTATCCTAAGGAAACATATTAGAGTTTGTACATAATCTACTATTTATTTTTATTTATTTATTTTTTGACAGGCAGAGTTAGTGAGAGAGAGAGACAGAAAGGTTTTCCTTTTTCCGTTGATTCACTCCCCAAGTGGCTGCTATGGCCAGTGCATTGCAGCTGGTGCGCTGCGCTGATCCAAAGCCAGTAGCCAGGTGCTTCTCCTGGTTTCCTATGTGGGTGCAGGGTCCAAGCACTTGGGCCATCCTCCACTGCACTCCCAGGCCACAGCAGAGAGCTGGATTGGAAGAGGAGCAACCGGGACAGAATTGGGACTAGAACCCTGGGGTGCCGGCGCCGCAGGTGGAGGATTAGCCTAGTGAGCCACAGTGCCAGCCCATAATCTACTATTTTTTTAGCCTTGGTTCTTGTTATTTCTCTTCTAAAGGCTTAGTCTGCAGGATTCACTGAATATTTTTACCCTCCATCTGCCCATTCATTTGTTCATTCACGATTTACTCATACTATCTATTCATTCATTTGACAGATACAAACACACAGAAAATTCCTACCTGCTAGTTCACTCTTCAAGGGCCTACCATGGTAGGAGCTGGTCAAAGGCCAAAGCCGGGAGCTGGGAATGCAATCCAGGTCTCCCTTGTGTGTGGCAGGGGTCCAACTACTTTGGCCATCACCGCTGCCTCCCAGGGTCTCTGCTGGCAGGAATCTGGAATGTGGAGCCAGAGCCAGTAATCTAATGCAGGCACTCTGATGTGGGGTGGAATCTGGGGGATGGGAGGGAGCTGTGATAACTAGCATTTCAATTGCCAGCACAAATCTCCACCCTCATAGCTTTTTTTCATAACAGTCTGGTACAAGAACCCAAATTTTTTTTTTTTTTTTTTTTGGACAGGCAGAGTGGATAGTGAGGGAGAGAGACAGAGAGAAAGGTCTTCCTTTTTGCTGTTGGTTCACCCTCCAATGGCCGCTGCGGCCGGCGCATCGCGCTGATCCGAAGCCAGGAGCCAGGTGCTTCTCCTGGTCTCCCTTGCGGGTGCAGGGCCCAAGCACTTGGGCCATCCTCCACTGCACTCCCGGGCCACGGCAGAGAGCTGGCCTGGAAGAGGGGCAACCGGGATAGAATCCGGCGCCCCAACCGGGACTAGAACCCGGTGTGCCGGTGCCGCAAGGCGGAGGATTAGCCTGTTAAGCCACGGCGCCGGCCAGAACCCAAATTTTGTATATACTACTTGAAAATGTATTTGTAGAATGATTATAGTTAGCAACAATGTATTGTATCTTTCAAAAGAGCTAGACTAGAAGACAGGATTTTGAATGTTTTCACTGCAGAGAAACAAGTGTTCAAAGCAGATCTGACCTTGACAGTGGGTGCATGCATTGAAACATCATCTGTACCCCATAAATGTATAGTTACTAAGTGTCAATCAAAAATAGGCTGAAAAATAAGAAATATATTTGTACAAAGCCTGAAAAATGGTGGCCTTTGATTTAATATTCAACCTTGGCACATTTTCTAAGTAAAGTATTTGTCAGTCAACTGCTCCTCCTAGCTTCTATAAATTGGGTGGTTTACACACCTGGAGGAGAGCTGAAGTGAGAGACCATCTGCAGCTGGTGTTCAGTGTTGGTTCCTTTTTTTCTCACCTTTTCATGTGTTGGCTCAGTGTTGGTTTGTCCGGGATGCCTGCCATTTCCCCCAGATCAGGTGAGTGACCTTGAAGCGCTGAGCTGTGCTCTGCTGTCCTAGCATTCGTCTCAGTTGCTGTTCAGTGTTTATTTGACTGTTTATTTAGTGCCTGTCTTTTTTACTTGGCCATGTGTTCTACAGAGGCAGAGGGCCATGTGTTTCCTGCCTTATCTCACGGGCCTGTCATGGTGTCTGGCACCTAGTGGGAGCTAATCTGTTGAATGAATTAATCTAAAAGAAACCATTCAGAAGATATTAAATTTAATTTAACCACTAATCAGAAAAACTACATGTTCTAAATTAGTTAAATTTGTGTGTAATATTGCATATACAATGGTTATAATTTTTTAGTAATCACACAGTATATGGAAATTAGAAAATAATGTTTACCTTTTCTAATGATCAAAAGAAGTTAGAAGCAAGATAAAATATAAACCTAATTGGACTATTGAAGTCCCTTAAAAAGTGAATATGTTAAATCCAACTTGTTATTAAAACTTTTGAATGAATATGCTTGGCTATTTATGTTTAAAAATCCCAATACTACTAGCAACTTGATAGATTATAACAAGTCTTTCCCTTAGGAGCTGTTGTGCTTTCTCATTGTGAAATGTAATTAGCAGATGTATAAAAAGGTTTATTAATCTTATTGGGTATAATTATGGTTGTTTATATGTAAATTCTTTCATGTTCACGGATTGCTTGTCTTTCATTTTAAATAAACAGGTTAAAAGCTAAATGCCATTACCATTTTGATTAAAATCATTACACTTAAAAAAACAAAGAAACCAAGGCATGATTTTATTTTCCACAAGAAATTCTAAATTAATTGGCCTAATTTTTTCCTTTTAAAAATTTATTTGAAAGGCAGAGTTACGGGGGATGGGGGGTGGGGAGGGAGAGGGAAAGAATGCTTCCATCCACTGGTTCACTATCCAAATGGCGGCACCAACTGAGACTGAGTCAAACTGAAGCCAGGAGCTTCTTACGGGTCTCCCACATGTGTGGCAAGGACCCAAGGCTTTAGCCATCTTCAGCTGCTTTCCCAGGTGCATTAGGAGGGAACTGGATCAGAAGTAGAGCAGCAAGGACTTGAACCAGCGGCTGTAATGAATGCTGGCACCACTGGTGATGTCTTAAGCCACTGTGCCATAGCACAGCCTAACTTTAGGGTTGGGCTATTCAGTTGCCCAACCAAAATGTCTTAGTGTTGCCAAAAGTACTATTTGAAAGCAGCAAGTTATCAAGAAGTATTGTAACACTGAAAATTGAAAATCTGCACAGCTATCCATACATTTATTTGAAGTATCTGATGTCCAGACTAAGTAGCTCCTGCTTGGTCCTCCTCATTCCCTCTTCTCTCCTTGCCTTCTTGCTCGATTCTCTGGGGGCTCCTCTGCGGAGACAGTGCCATCCTGTCCTGTCCTGTGCCTTCCAGTGGGCTCAGTCAGCAGTGACCCAGCAGGAGGTGTGTACTGGAATAGTCAGGATATAATTTCTTTGTAGGATTCCCACTCCCTGACTCCTAATGGATTATGGTTTTCCACAGCCATTCCCTACACTGTTCATGCTTTGCAAACTATTTTGCCTACTTGTGTTATTATATTTCATGTATACCCTTTGTGGTTTCCCAAACATAAAATATCCTTGGAAAAGGGGGAGAAAAATACCCTTTTACAAGTCAATACACTATTCAAATGGATCTGGAATCAACAAATGACTTTGTAAATGTGAAATCTATTTATATGCTTAGTCACACCCTCCTTATGTCTTGAAGAAAGGACGCCTCCTGTGACTTGATCTCCCTATTTGCTGCTGAAATCTCAGGCAATCCATCTTTGAATTATTCATCTTAGATTGAGGATGGCTTGTTCTTACTCTGTTATCTGGTTGACTTTGTTAGTGGTGCTGTGTGTTTGTGACATGGAAGGTTCTGGTGTGGGATATGGTCTGCATCCTAGCCCTTCATGGAGTTAAACTCATGACCCTAAACCTACTGACATAGTGTTGCAGGTAGCTGTGCTAACTAACCTGGGACCCTTACAGTGTGGGCGTGTATAAAGCTGCTTAGTCTGAGTGAGGGTGCACGGGGGAGAAGGGTGCAAAGGCAGTGCAATGAAATTTCTTTTTCTCCTTGAATTCCACAATTTCCTTTCTCAATAGGTTGCTTCCCTTTTTCTTTGGCTAAACTCCATTTTATATCAAAACCCAAAAAACTTGGATTTTCCTTTGAACCAATTCTGAGAACCCAATGAGGAGACAGGCAGGGACTGAGTTTCACATTTGGCACTCACTTGTATACACAAGGTACCTAATAACTGTCCACTCTGTGGGCAGAATTGTTCTAAGCAGGTCTTGTGTGGGAGAGGAATAGATGCAAACTCAGCACCACCGTGTTTGCTCTTTTTTATTTCACCCTTTGGCTGTATGTTTCCTTTTTATTTTTTCTTTTCCTTCTCTAGGTTGTGTTCGTGTGAAGCTGAGAGGGGAATGGGAGCTCAAGGCAGTGTTGGGGAGGAGGATCGCTACTGGACATTGACTTCTAACTTGAATTTCTGATTGTATATTCATGTTTTGCCACAAGCAGCAAGTAATTCTAATGCTAGAGAGCAGTCAAGGCTGAAAAGATAGAGTTCATGGCTTCAATCAATGTGCTTTTCTGGACCTGAGTTTTGCAGGAGCAACAAATACATTTCTGGGCCAGGAGCAGGAATTTAAGGTGGTGGTGGCCGCTTTTGCTAGGGCCACCGTCACTGGAGAAGAGCTCAGGTGAGTGCGCCACTGAGGCCAGGCCCAGCTGCACACTGATCTTTGACTGGAGAAAACCAGTGATGCTATTGAACCCTGTCAACCTGCTCCACCACTGACTTCAACAATCGATGAACAAACAAGGTTCTCGTTTGGCAGAGATAAAAATAACAAAATCCTCTTTTGGCAGGAATTAATGTGAGGATGTATGTGACTCAGGACTTGTCTCCTTTGTGCAAACTGTACTTAGATAGGTGTTTTCTGCATGAAAACTTATATTTACTACTAGTTTTAAGAAAAGATTTATTTATTTATTTGAAAGAGTAATAGAGGCCGGCGCCGCGGCTCACTAGGCTAATCCTCCGCCTTGTGGCGCTGGCACACCGGGTTCTAGTCCCGGTCAGGGCGCCGGTTCTGTCCCGGCTGCCCCTCTTCCAGGCCAGCTCTCTGCTGTGGCCCGGGAGTGCAGTGGAGGATGGCCCAAGTGCTTGGGCCCTGCACCCCATGGGAGACCAGGATAGGCACCTGGCTCCTGCCTTCAGATCAGCGCGGTGTGCTGGCTGCAGCGCGCCAGCCGCGGCGGCCATTGGAGGGTGAACCAACGGCAAAGGAAGACCTTTCTCTCTGTCTCTCTCTCTCACTGACCACTCTGCCTGTCAAAAAAAAAAAAAAAAAAGAGTAATAGAAAGGGAAGAGAGGGAGAGATAGGTGTGCAGAAACAAAGATATCTTCTACCCTCTAATTTATTTCCTAAATGGCAGCAACAGCCAGGGCTGAGCCAGGCCTACACTAAGAGTTTCATCCAGGTCTCTCACTTGGGTGGCAGGGACCCAGGTATCTGGTCCATCACCCACTGCCTTCCCAGCTGCATTAGCAGGAAGCTGGATCAGAAGCAGAGCATCCAGGGTTTAAATGAGCGCTCTGATATGGGAATAGATGTGCTGAGTGACATCTTAACCTGCTGTGCTACAATGCCCACCCTAATGTACTACCTTTCAGAGGGGCTTCTTCCAGGCTGTGCTGTAAGTGGCTTATTGCTAGGCTTTCTCAAGGCTGCCTTAGCTGCCATGGGATCTTTGGCAAACCAGAAAGTGGGGAACAGATACAGAATGTCATTCTGAGAAGACAGGTGTCAGGGGCGCCATGGCCTTCTGATGTGCAAACAGTTAGAAAGCATGAAGAGGCCCTGGAGGTGGGACGGGAAGCTGCTTGGACACCTGAAGAGTATTTCTGGTAGTTAAGAGTCGTGGAGCATCTTTGAGTCTCAGTGACCTGCTTCCCCACTTTCCTACCTCTCAGTCACGTATAGGCTCAGTGGAGGCAGTATGAAGAAATACAGTTTGAGGGAGATGTAAGCACTTGGGGGCCTGTCTAGAATACCCAGCTTCCAGATAAGCAAGGACAAGATGATGTGCTAGTCTGTTACTTTGGCATTGGATATGGAGTGTAGGGCAGACTTTTAGTCTAGCAGTTAAGATAGCCAAGTCTCATGTCGAAGTGCCTGGGTTCGATTCTTGGCTGCAGCTCCTGATTCCAGCTTCCTGCTAACGAAGACCCTGGGAGGCAGCCGAGATAAGAGACCGCAGTTGTGTTGCTGGCTTCTGGTCGCCAGCCCCTGGCTCCTGGCTGAGTCTCTGGCTGTTGTGGGCATTTAGGGAGTGAGCGGGTAGATGGGAACACTCTGTTTCTCTCCCTCTTTCATTCTCTTATCTCTGTCTCTCTGCCTTTCAAATAAACTTTTAAAAAAGTGAAATGCAATTTTTATTCTTAAATGACAAATTGAAGTCAAGTCCATGGCTGTCAGGGTGTTTGCCAGGTATATATGCAGTTTGCATGGCTTTTCTTAGCATTTCAGAAGCTTAATGGCAGCTGTGTGATACCCCTGAGTCTCCAGAGTCCATAGCAGAAATGGTGCCCTGCAGGGCCAGTGCTGTGGCTCAGTGGGTTAAAGCTATGGCTTGCAGTGCTGGCATTCCATATGGGCACAGGTTCGAGTCCTGGCTGCTTGACTTGGGATCCAGCTCCCTGCTAATGCTCCTGAGAGGGCAGCAGAAGATGGCCCAAGTCCCTGGGCCCCTGCACCCACGAGAGAGACATGGAGGAAACGCCTGACTACTGACTTTGGCCTGGTAGAGCCCTGGCTATTGTGGCCAACTGGCGAGTGAACTGGTGGATGCAGGAGCTTTCTGTTTCTTCTCCCTATCTCTGCCCTTCAAACAAATAAATCTTAACACAAGCAAAGCACCATTTCTTTAACTGGGAGTTCCATCACTTCAGCTTGGCAAAAAAGAGAAACTGATCAGAAGCTTTAGATCTTTGATTAATAAAGAATATGGGAAATGGGTGACTTAGTTTTATAGAAAGATTCATGTTCAGGTTCATGAAGGGAAGGAAAAGGGTGCTTGATTGACTGATGGGTGGATTTATTTTCCTTTTGGTGCAAATGAATCCCTTATGAGCCGAGAGCTCATGTTTCATCTGCAAATAACACAGAAAAGACCCCTGTTTGCAGTGGAAGCAATGCACGGATTAATTCAAGTCATGACAAGAGTAAAGAAGGCAATAGTAGGGTGACGAGATAATGGAAGGAAAGAGCACATGAAATGGGATGGTCTCAGGGAAGCTCTTTTGAGAAGGAGACGTCTGAGCTGAAGGACAAGGAAAGCCTGGAAGGATTTGTGCCAAAAAAAAAAAAAAAAAAAAAAAAAAAACAAAACCCGTGGAGTGATGTGCATAAGTCTTAGAGGGAATAAAGGACTTGGCCTGCTCAGAGAACAAAAAGAAGCCAGTGAGGTCAGATCAGGTGTGTCAGGGTGAAGGCAGTCAGATATCAGATCAAAAGACCCTGTGACAAGAGCTCTCAGTCTAAGAGTGAAGGGGAAATGATTGATGGACTTTAAGAGATTTTTATAACTTTTTCTCTTTTGAAACATCAGTTTGGTTGCTGGAGTAGCATGGACATGATAAGGGTAAGAATGGGAGCAGGAAGAACATTTAGGGTTTTAGGAATCCAGATATAGTAATGGCTTGGACCAGGGGTGCTTTGAGCTCTACCATTGCTAGGGTGTGGCACACAATGACTAGTGGAGCTCTGCACACTGGGCCCAAATTCAGCCAACTGGAAGGTGGGGGGCAAGAGAGGCGAAGGAGGAAGACTGTGAATTGTGGTCTTGCTGGCAGTGGCCAAAGGCCTCAGTATAAATTGGAGATCCCATCTAGAAGAAGTGGAAAATGCCCACTTGTGGACAGGAATCTGCTAAATTCTATTTTTAAAATACCTATATGTAAAATAATTTCTTCTGGAATAGAATTTTAGTCCTTGAGCTCTACTTCAAATGTTTAGAATTTCTTAGAATTGGAAGTCCAAGGTTCACAGAATAGCTGGTTAAATTTAGACCATTAATTAGCTTCATTAACTGCTGGGCAAGCACAAAATATCTTCCCAGACACATGGCTATGTGTTAAGATCTGGATTGGAGAGAATTCAACTTGGGCCTGAGGCCAAGAGAATGCCTCTTATTTCCCCAGCATCTTACCTTTGGGCCCCACTTCTGCCTGCACAGAAGACTTGAAGCATGGGCTCGATTCCCATCACGTGCTGGCTGTCAGGAATGTGGGGAGAAGCAGGGGGACTTCCTCCTGAAGAAGGTCCCCTGGTTACATAAACAAGTAGCCTGGGATGTCTGTAGTGAGGTCAGAATAAAGGGAGTCTGCTATCCATTCACTTACTTTATTTGAAAGGCAGAGCATCAGAGAGGGGGAGAGACAGAGATTCATCTTCTTTGTGCTGGTTTTCTCCTCAGGTGGCTGCAAGAGCCAGAGCTGGTTCAGGGTGAAGCCAAGAGTCAGGAATTCCATCTCGGCAGGGTCCCAATCCCTTGGGCCATCTTTTACTGCATGCCCAAGTACATTTGCAGGAAACTAGACCAGAAGTAGGACAGCCAGGTCTCGAATGGGCAGTCTGATGTGCGATGCTATGTCACAGGTGGTGGCTTAACCAGCTATACTGCAGTGCTGCCAGTCCTTGGTATCTGTTCTTGCTGAATGAATGTGGAATTCTGACCCCCAGTTTGGTTTCCCTCTGTGCTGGGTAGAATAAGTAAGGGTAGATAACTAGATAGGAAATATTTATTCTGGGTGCCCTCCTTCCCCCCAAAGAAGGTGCTGGGATACGTGGGCTAAAGTGAGACTGTTGTAGGAGAAAGAGATTTTAGTATTTTTCTAAACAAGAGTTATAAGAAAAGTAGAAGCTAAAGCAATGTTTTATGGGAGGTGTGATAATGGATGCCTTGTGTTGTATAATTAATTGCCTGAAATATGCTTTATAGGAGTAATGAAAATATGACTGTATTTTAAGCACACATCATATCCTTATGAAACTTCAGCACAAAGAAAATGAGAAATCAAGAAAAGCAAAGTGACAAGTGTTTTCAAATATGCAATTTGCTGCCTTAAGGAATTGAAAGAGACAGTTAAGGAAACGTCAGGTGAAGACTGGAATGGAGAAGGCTGCAAGGGGAGTATATGGAGAAGGGCTGGGACTTTAGGGTTGGCGGAGGGGACACAGTGGTGATTGTCCCTTCAAAACCTTGTCATTAGTGCATTAGTGGGGCTTCTGGACCACTCAAGGTAATGGAAGAGCAGGTAACCAAAGAACTATACATGAGATGTGGGTCCAGTTAAAGGAGCTAGCATAGATTGATGGACAGCAACAGTGTGGACATCTGTAGGGGCAAGAGTAGAGACTAGGCACAGAGACTGGCAAGAGCTTTAACTATGGCTGAGAGACTGGGGAAGAGGCAGCAAGGGAAGAAGCTAGAGGGATAAATACTTCGACTTCTGTCAAACTTGGCTCCAGAGGCACACAGCCCACATGGACGGTCATAGATGGCAGCCCTTCTAGACAGACAGCAGGCTGGAGAAGGCTTGAGTGGGTTAAATGAGGAATAGTGTGTATAGTGTTGTGGTGACATGCAGGGGAGGAGGTGGTAGGAAGGAGGCTGTATTAAATTGCCTGCAATCATTCACTGAGCACTTGCCGTGCCATTGTTGGGGGTACCAAATAAGTAAGGCCTTGTTTAGTCCTGAGAGGGACACAACCCACCAGGCAGTCATGATTCTAAGGCCAGACGATGGCTCTCTGGGAGTGAGGAACAGCAAAAGATAGCTCAGCCTGGCAGTCAGTCAAAGCATCCTGGCAAGGAGGTGACTTCTCAGGTGGATTTTGAATGGGCGTAAATGATCAGGAGGTGGAGGAGGAGGAGAGCAGATTGTGTCTCTGTGCAGGGATTAGCATGGGCAAGGGGACAGATGCTGTTGGAGTATGGAGAGAAGGTAACAGGCAAGGAAGTAGGGTGGGATAGAGTGTAATGGGCTTTGGACCCAGACCAAAGAGTTTGGGTTTTGTCATTTGAACTAGAAGATTAGAGTTAAAAGATGTATGTTAAGGATATTTCTTGATTAGAAAAATGGTGTAACTGTTGAAAGATGCTTTAATACCTTCTTTGCTCAGTATGTTTTCCTTCCATTTTACTTTGTTTCTTTCCCTTTTCTCGCATATCTATCACTTTGTTGTTGTTTCTGATTGATGAAAAACACAGGGTTAAAGGATGTGTTTTGTGTGGATTTGAAAATAAGCATGAAATCTTAAAAAAAAATTCATGTCTATTGACAGTAGGGATTTAATTTGAGCATAGTAGAAATAGTGGAGATTTTAGCACAGAAATTAAAATTCTTAATGAGCCAATGCTTAGTGGTCTACCACAATAAAACAATGGGCTGTGACTTTGTGACAACATGAAAAGTTGCCTTGAAATACTATCAGTATACCCCAAGGTGTACTATTGTACACTGCAACATAGCAAAAAGTAAACAAATCAAGATACAAACACATACTCTCACATTTGTATCCTGCACACTGATCTGAAAAGACAAAACTCTTAAGACTTTAGGGAGAAAGTCAATTACTGAATTAAACAACCATCTTCTTTCTGCACTTTTATTTTATATAACCTTTACACCTGTTTAATTAATCCTAAACATGATGATGACTGCTAATTAAACAGCCCTGGAAGTGACTGACTGAAGGTAGTAATTTGAGATAATTAGTTTTGGTTTCAAACACTCAGTTTTCACACTTTCTGTTCTTTTTTAGAAAGGGGTGGCTCATTACTATAGGAAAGGAGGGGGATATGTAAGGAATTATACCACTGGACTTTGAGTAGCTAAGGAAGTGGGAGGATGAAGCCTTCAAATAGAACCAGGATATGGTATGGAGCCATAGAATTTCCTCTATTCTCCATCCTCCCTTCCTTCCTCCCTCCCTCTGACTGACACACACACACACACACACACACACACACCCTCACACCCTCCCTCCTTCCATTGTGAATCCAACTGCTGAATCTCTTTCATTAGAACATAGGCTTGTAGGTAACGTTGATCTTTTTGTTTGTTTAAAAACTATTTACTTGAAAGGCAGAGTTACAGAGAGGAAGAGTGACAGAGATATCACTCGCCAAATGGCCACAATGGCTGGCTGTGGGCCAGGTGGAAGCCAAGAGTACTTAAGTTCTTCTTGGTCCCCCACATGGCTGCAGGGGCACAGCAGTTGGGCCATCTTCTTTCCCAGACTATTAGCAGGGAGCTGAATCGGAAGTGGAGCATCTAGGTCTTCAACCAGCACCATATGGGATGCCAGTGTTGCAGGCAGAGGCTTAGCCTGCTATATCACAAGGGGGGCCCCAAGTTCTTTGATCCTTGGGAAAATTTTACTTAGAAAAGGGTCCTTTTCTCAAGTCCTCTAGAAGAAATTAAAATTGACCAAGGTATGATCCATGAATTGAGGTTTACAGGGGAGTCCTTGTAGAATAGAGCAAAGCCTAATCGAGGGAAAAATTTGTTAAGATAAGGCCAGTGTATCTGGAAGAGAGATGAAGAGGCAGGTCAGATAGTTTTCATGCTTTTACAGTGTCAACAAGTAAGTTAACATGGTCCCCACTAGGATAATGGAACTAAATGGAATTTAGGGTTAAATAATTTAGGGTTAAATAAGAGGAATTTAGTGTTAAATAAGCTAAGGTGAATAACCACTATTACCTATAGGTCAGTACAGACTACTCAGAAGCTGAACGGATCTGTCAGCACCCTGGAGAGCTCCAGGGACATTGTATGCTCTGCTGCTGGATAAATGGGACTTCGGTATCTTGGGAATTCTATTGTTTCTTCACCAGCCCCCAAATGGAGTAGGACTCTGTAGACCTTTAAAGGTTATCCAGGCTCTCATTTTTTTCTTCTGAGATGCCTGACTGGTCTGTCAGCTGTATTCTTTTTATTAAACTTGGCTATTATGCTTACTGCTAAAATTTTTTTTTTCCAGATGTTGAGAGCTTTCCAAAGAAGTCAGTAGTGAAATCAGAGCTTTCATGTAGATTGAAAATCATCCAGGCAGAGGGTATGGGTTCTCTTGGATCTCCAGGGTATGCAACCCTGTGTGAGAAGGTAGAATCACTACCTCTTTGACATCCTCTTTGAGCACTGACATTAACTGCAGATCATGATGGAGAGTTAATTGTTTTATGTAGAAGTCAAGCTTGCTTTTTCAAGCTTGTAGCCTGAGTTGGAGTTTGGAGTCATTTTGGCCTCTGGACTTTGATCCAGCTTGGCAGCAGAGACTGATGAGGTGCATAGCTCACCCTCCAAAATCATTGAGAAATTACATAGGATTCCTGGTTTTCTTTTTTTTTAAATTTTATTTATTTGACAGAGTTAGAGAGAGAAAGGTCTTCCTTCCGTTGGTTCACCACCAAAATGGCTGCTACGGCTGGAGCTATGCCGATCAGGAGCCAGGTGCTTCCTCCTGGTCTCCCATTCAGGTGCAGGGGCCCAAGCACTTGGGCCATCCTCTACTGCCTTCCTTGGCCACAACAGAGAGCTGGACTGGAAGAGAAGCAATTGGGACTGGAACCGGCGCCCATATGGGATGCCGGCGCCGCAGGCAGAGGATTAACCAAGTGAGCCGTGGCGCTAGCCCCAGGATTCCTGGTTTTGAGAGAAAAAAATCTAGCAGTTCACTCTTTATGTTAGGAAATATGACACAACATTTTTGAAATTAAATTCTTCAGGAAAATGTCTAGAGGGGAGGTATGGAAAGATGCTTATCAGAGGAGGAGGCATGGTTGGATATTCTGACACCTATTTCTAAAATTTTTTGAAGATCTACTTATTTAATTGAAAATCAGAGTTAGGGAGAATCAGAAGCAGAGCGAGAAAGAGAGATCTTCCATGCACTGGCTCACTCCCCAAATGGCTGCAACAGTCAGGGCTGGGGCAGGCTGAAACCAGGAGCCTCATCTGGGTCTTCCATGAGAGGTACAGGGGCCCAAGGACTTGGGCCATCTACTGCTGCTTTCCCAGGCAGGTTAGCAGGGAGATGAATTGGAAGTGGAGCAGCCAGGACTTGAACTGGCACCCATATAGGATGCTGGTGCTACTGGTGGCAGCTTTACCCACTGACTATGCCAGGGTGCCAGCCCCTATTTTTAAAATGTTAGAAATTTATTTTTACTATGAGACAGAGACAGGGAGACAGGGGGATGGGGACAGACGGACATGGGGACAGACAGATGGGGATGGAGACAGATGCAGACAGACAGGGATGGAGATGGAGACATGGACATGGGGACGGAGAGAGAGAGATGGATGGGGGAGAGATGGACAGGGAAGAGAGACGGAAAATGAGAATATCAATCTTCAATCTACTGATTTAATCCTAAAATGCCGGCAACAGCCTGGGCTGGGCCAAGCTGAAGCCAAGAACCTGGAACTCACTCTGGGTCTCCCTTGTTGGTGGCAAAGCCTCAAGAATTTGAGCCATCTTCTTTTGCCTCCATGGATGTGAATTATCAGGAAACTTGATGAGAGACAGAGCCGGGACTCAAACCAGGCATGCTGATATGACATGTCCCAAGCAGCATTTTAACTGCTGTACCGATTACCCACCCCACTCTCAGTCCTAGATCTTTTTGTGGTACTCAAGATACTATATCTATTAGGCAATGTAGTTATAAAATTTAAAGTAATTTACAAAAATGCTGTCTTAAGATTGTCAAAAATCTCGTTATTATATGGCATTTATGTCCTGATGCCAAGGACAATTTTAGTAGTGATCTTTTCTGATGTATGTATAATACTATACCTTTATCTCACTCTCATTTCTGTACCAGAATATATCATGTACAGAACAAATAAAGTTAATAGCGAAAGGCACAGCTGTTTTGCTTTGGCTTCAGCAACAATGGACCCTGAAGCCAAACTAAATTCTGTCTTGCTATTTATATGCACTATGTGTTGAAGGTGTGCCCTCAGACCATTATAAAATACTCTAATGAAGTTGATGGTCACACAACCATATAGGCCCTTCAGGCTGATATGTTTGGGTTTCTGGAGTTTTGTGATAATTCTCCCTTCTGTTTGGTACAAAGATAGAAATCGGCCCATGTGTGTGAAAGGGGCCTAAGGAAAACAAAGCACCCGCATCAAGGAACACTGCAGCCTCTAGAAGCGTGGGAAATAGCCCAGTATTTTACACTACAAAGTCCTGCCCATACTCCATAACTTTACAGGTGTTCCCAGCCTTACCCCCAAGGGAGGCTTCCCAAGAGAATTCTCTCTTCCCAGGGCCAAGTGGGCTTCCTAGTCCAATAATACTGGGTAGTAACCTTGGGAGAAATTTCACCTATTTGACACCAAGAGTGGTACGTGGGAAGGAGAAATCGGGGAAGAGCTGAACACTGCCCTCAGAAGCTGCAATCTGAATGAAGGCTGGGCTCTCCGCGCTCAGGCCTTTGCTGACACATGCCTAACCTGTCAGGTGTAGTCTCTTCATTAAACCTTTTTTTTTTTTTTTTGACAGGCAGAGTGGACAGTGAGAGAGAGAGAGACAGAGAGAAAGGTCTTCCTTTGCCATTGGTTCACCCTCCAATGGCCGTCGCGGCCAGTGCGCTGCGGCCGGCGCACCACACTGATCCGATGGCAGGAGCCAGGTGCCTATCCTGGTCTCCCATGGGGTGCAGGGCCCAAGCACCTGGGCCATCCTCCACTGTACTCCCTGGCCACAGCAGAGAGCTGGCCTGGAAGAGGGGCAACCGGGACAGAATCCAGCGCCCCTACCAGGACTAGAACCCGGTGTGCCGGCGCCGCAAGGCAGAGGATTAGCCTAGTGAGCCGCGGCGCCGGCTTTCATTAAACCTTGTAACCATGCTTTGCCCCATCTGTATAACTGGGTACTCTCAAATCAGTCTGGAGAGTGCCCATCCATTTTGACAGATGTCCTACCTCATTAAACCTTGCTACCTGGCTTTCCACTGCTGTCTCAAGTCTGAATTCTTTCTTGTACAGATAAGAATTTGTCTTCCCCTCACCTCCTGTAGCACTTCAGCAAGGTTCCTCTGGGTTGAAATGACCTGTTTGTTTCTTTTGCAGATACCTCAAATCAGCTATGCATCCACAGCCCCAGAGCTAAGTGATAACACCAGGTACGACTTCTTCTCTCGAGTGGTGCCGCCTGATTCCTACCAAGCGCAAGCCATGGTGGACATTGTGACGGCTCTGGGATGGAATTATGTGTCAACTCTGGCTTCTGAAGGGAACTATGGAGAGAGCGGTGTGGAGGCCTTCACCCAGATCTCCAGGGAGATTGGTAAGCAGATATTTATCAGATCATATTATTTGGAGGAATAGGTTACTGAAGTCTGATCAGTGCTGCCTGATCTGTATGGGACAATCAGAGCTCCTTCAGACATGCGACCCTGGGTGTCTAGGGGGATGCTGGGCTTATTAGCAATAATTTTGTTGTTCATAGGCCCATCAGCGTGGCACATTGCTGCTAATTTAGGAAATACTGCTCCTGACACCAGCAAACATTTATTAAAGTTGTCTGTTTTGATGAGGGAGTTGGCTGACATGTTAGAGCCCCTGCAAATTTAAATAAATGACATACTATTTGATTCTTCCAGGTGAAAGTTTATATTCGCAAGTCATTAAATTAAAAGGTCATTGGAATTTACTGTCCAGCACTAGAGGGATTAAGACTAATAATCATTTTAAAACAATACTGCAGTGGCCCCAAGGCTATATACTTAAGTGGTATTCTTACTGCCTTATTTTGACTCTTTGCATTTTTATTCTTTCCTAAGTCTCTAAAACTTACTGTGGATTAAGGGCAAGATGTAAACTCTTGGTTAGAACAAGATGCTGATGAGTTCTTCACCTATGAGGTCATGAATTCATCCCAGCAGAGCAAAGAAGCCCAAGGCAGAGTACATACCTTGTTGCTGATTAGCCAACAATATGCCTTAACAGGTGGTAGGGGACATATTATTTAAATATCATCATTCTGATTAAGAATGAATTAGCTTTTTCCATAAAAATAGTTGCAATGTTTTGTGGATTGATTAAAGTGCCTATTATCTATTTTCATTAATTTTGGACTTGAAGGAAGAAATTATGTAGATGAATTTATTGTGTTTCTTGAAGGCTTCAACTTAGGAAAAGATCATGGGAATGATTTGGGCTTAACCATAGTTATCAAGGACAGAGTCTAAAGATATCAAAATAAGATTTTCACTTAAATGGCTTGCAGATGCCTTGGGTGTGTTCTTTTGTACATAATAAAACGTGGAAATTTATTATACACATTATTTACTATATTTGTTTGTTTGGCTGTGCTATTGCAGAAAATGTAGAAAAGGCCTGGTTTTGCTGGATAGATTGGTTTAATGGATTTAATAGGACTAGTGCTCACACTTGCTCTAAGTGTACATGATGCCATAATTGTTGATCTTTAGAATTTAATTTGATCACTATTACTATAAAAGTGATTCAAAGCATTCAATTCAATTTTAAAATCTGGAAAATTATATTAGATAAAAATCCCAAGTTTATCATTATAAGAAAGTCCTACTCACATGAAAACAATAGCTTCTGGAAGCAAGATTAATGTACTATGTAAGCAGCTGGTAACAGTTCTGACCAGAGATAATTCAACAAGAAGGGGAAACAATTGGAGCATATGTTGAAATAAGTTTCCTGTAATGATCCTGGACTTTGTTTAACAAGAACACATTTTGTGTATATGAAACAGATTACTGCAAAAAATTCAATACAGGGCATAACTTGCCAATTGTTGCAGAATCTGATAGAAGTGCATTGTTTAAGTTGAGTGAGTGCAGTTTTACTCTTTTGACTAAAATAAGAAATACTTAGTTTTCACATTTTAGGGGGCATTGCTATGCTTTGGTAATATTGTCACATGAAAAGATTCAGATGTGCCATTCATTATTCCTGTTTCTATCTTGGTTCTTCGTACTGGGAGAAAGTAATTTTAGTGCCTTGTGTGTGCTTCTGATTAGAGAGGAGCACGTTTCTTCTATGTTGATCTTTTCAGTATTCTATGACGTGATTGGCTGTCCATTCTATTTCAGTTCTCACTTATCTGGGGAGTGGAGGAGGGATGGATTGTCAATTAATATGCAGAATACTGAAAAGGCCAAATTAGTACCACACTAGAGTATGCCATGGAATATATTAAATATCAAAATCATCCCTCATTTTAATGACAAAGATTTTATCTAGAACAAAAATAGCTGAAAATTAAACCTTTTACATGACAATGATAATAATGGGAATGGCAAATGGTAGCAACTTAACCCATTCTGAAATTATCTGACTCTAATGAAAATTCATTAGTTCTGTAACATTTGCTGCTCTTACTACAACATTGATGACATCTCTGTCACCATGTTGGTAGTGTGTTTTTAAAAACCTCAGCTTGATTGGGAAGAAGATGTAAAAATTCATTTTGTGGAGTGTCTGCCTATTAAGAAGATTATATATTCTTCCAACTCAAATTGTACCCTGTTCTGAATTTCTCTTTAGTAGCATGGACTGCTAAGATATTTCGATGTAAATATGAGCTTCCTATGTCTTATCTCTGTGTAATTCAGTCAGATAATAATGGAATGATAGTGAAATGAAAATCTGTTGAGTGATAAATTGTACAGTTTGAGTAGAACATTATTTCTGTTAACAAATCTTAGTCTTGGAGAAGTCTGGGAGTGAATCTGGAGGAATGAAGTTGGAGTGAATATGGTTATGTGGTTATGAATGCATGTCAATGATGCCTCTTCTATAGTGGAGTTCCTTATGAAGGAGAGAAGGACAGGGGGTACTTGACAAAATAAAGGAAATAGCTCCTTGATTTCCTAGTTGTTAATGTTACCTTAGGGGATTTCTTGACTGGAATTTTTACTGGAAAACTCAGAAAAGCATATTTTGGGTCAGCAAATAGCACAGTTTGAGTGGAGCATAGTTTGTGCAGAGAGGTATGGGAGATAGAACTGAAAGGCTTCAGTTTGATGCATAGTTAAGTATTTCAAAATCATAGAGTGTTTAACCCTCAATTTTCTAGGTAGTGGAAGAAACTGCTGAGGAAAGAAGGAGCCATAGGTTGTGTATCTGAGATTGTGTTAATGAGAAGTGGAAGATGGGGAGAGCAGCTGAGAAGCCATTCATTCCACTATCAATCTTTGCCTGATATGGGAGCAGTGATCATGGAGATGAACTTGAGAGTCATTTATGAGAGTGTGTGTAGAGCTTCACAACTAATTTGAAGAAGTTGAGGATAAGAAAGAAGTTAAATTGAAATTGAAATTCCACATCTGGGCAAGTAGGAGAAGGCAAATACCATAAACAAAAAAAGATGGTGAAGTGGGAAGTTTGTTGTACAGAGGAAGGCATGAATCTTGTCAAGAACACACAAAACAGATGTCTCAGTGGAAAAGAGAAGGACAATGGTCTGGAACCAAGCAGGAACTCACATGGATCTGAGGCTCATTCCCTAAAGCTGATAGTGGAGGAGGGAATGGAGGTTGCTGGAGCAGAACAGGTAGAGTGAGAAGCAAAGGGTTTGAGGCTAGACTCTTGGGGAGACTCTCATGTAAAGGTATGGGGATAATGGCCTAGGTTTAGCAAGGGGAAGCTGAGAGTAAGGCGCAGTGCCCTCTCTTGATGAGTTGTGGTCATGGGAGGTCTCTCAATGTACTTTGAAGATGGTTTGTAATATGGGAGACGATAGAACGAGTTCCTTAGCAAAAATGCTAGGATGTTGAGCCATTTTTTCATGGGAGAACAGGAACTTTTGCCAGAAGGCATGGCTGTAAGTGTTTGGTAAATTGGCAGAGAATCAAGTAGTGGCCTTGTGAAGGGGCAGTTTGATTTCCCAAGGCTGCCATAGAAAAAATGCCACAAACTAGGTAGCTTAAAACAATGGGAATTTATTGTCTCACAACTCTGGAGCCTAGAAATCTGAAGTCAAGGTGTTGGCAGGGCCATCTGCTTCTGAAATCTGTTGGAGACCTTTTCCTTTCTTATAGCTTCTGGGGTTTGCCAGTGATCCCTGGTGTTGCTCAGCTTACAGAGGATCACTGCCACCTCTGTCTCCATCACCACATGGCCGTCTTCTCTGTTGTACGTCTAAGTCCTTTGTTCCTAGAAGATACTGGATTATAAGAAACTTATGTTGAATCACAGACTGTCATACTCTAGTATGATCTGAACTACTCACATCTGCAGTGACTCTTTCCAAATAAGGCTGCATTCTGAGGTGCTGAGGGTAGTCTTTCAACACGTGTCATTTAGGAGATGGTTCAACTCCTTAGAGGGAGTGAGAGTCAAGAAGAGTGTACTCAGGGGATTAGCTTCCAGTGACAAAGTTGGGAGAATGGCCTAGAGGACAAGTCCTCAGTAAGGATGAGAGACATCCAAGTAGACAGAATTTGGTTAATAGAAAAGTGCATAATGGAACCAGTTCAGAAGTGCCTTGACTCTTCCAATTGTGACTGCTTGGCTGGATGGAATGACCACATGGATAATTCATGGTTCTAGAGTAGAATAGTTGATGGGATCCTAGTGTCTAGATTTTGCAGGCTTCTAGGTAGTCAAGAGCATCCCAGTAGGAGTGAAATGGACACTGATAACGAGTATGTACTGGCTGTTCAACTGTCCTGCTTTGTGCACTTCCAAGAAGCTTCTCTTTATGATGTTACCTGGAAAATTATGAGCATCTAGAAAGCCTTTCTGGCCTAATTTACTTTGATTTGCCCCTTTGGTCTTTCTTGCCTTGTGGAGAGTGAATCATTCAGTTGCTGCATGGTTAGGCACACACTCTCACTTGTTAGGACTATAGTCCTCTATTTGCCTTGTTTGAATTATCCAATATCATATTTCATTGATATTGTAATAAAGGGGTTGATAATATTCACTTATGCTTTTCCATCATAAGCTCTGGGGTTTCTAGCTTGTGATTCAACAAATGATTTCCTTAAGTCTTTAGACAGGTTCTTTCAGTTCTTTGTCTTACCTTATTATACTATTTTTAAAAGAAGATAGGATAATAAATGTTAATGCTACCACTATCATTATAAAGGGCAAGGATGCTAAAGCTTTATCTTTGAAGATAAAAGGAATATGTGAAAGCATTGTATATTCATTGTGGATTTGCACAGTATGGTGACACACCTCCTTTAATCAGGCATCATGTTTATGAATGGCTTATTGAAGAAGACAGGGCTTCAAGTCGTCATTGCATACATTACAGGGGACAGGATAGACCTGAATCTGTCAAATCTACTATGTGTGGCATTTTTAAAAAATTTGCAAATGCTGAAAGCTTTGACTATTGTCTGTGTGTTCAGAATCTTAAAATCTCAGGATTGGAAGGGGCTATAGAACTCATTGGATTAGTAGATTCTGTTTGAAATGATAATACAAAAAACCAATATAATTGATTCATTTGATTCATTTTTTGAGTATAAAATGATCCTTGCCAAAAAATTGATGGTGATTTATTTTTGGTGAGGGTGAAGCAGAAAAGGAAAGGATATCTCATTGCTAGTATACAATGGAAAAGTCCCCACTGATCATAGTTTTAAAAATTTCCTATCATTTTAAAGAAAACATTTTTCCTTTTTGGGTTATAAACAAAAGCCAAGTTTCTATTAACTGAAATGGATTCCCTTTATGATTAATACAAAGTATTTTCAATGACAAAAAAGAAAAGAATACATAAAGAATAGCTTTTCTCCTCCGAAGTTCATTGCTTTGGAAAAATGACTTCCAGCAGGAAAAAATCAATTTGACAAAAGTATTAATGTTGTAAAATATTATGAATAAAAGAAAACATTTTAATTCAATTGAAAATTTTACTTTATATTCCTACAGCTGAGTCCCATTGATAACACTACACTTCAAATTGCAAATCATATTTAATTAACATTAACACCAGGTAATTGGCAAGAATAACTTCAAAGGAGGACTGAGGAAATTGCAAATTGGAACTGCAGGTGCAGTGATCCTGTAGCAGCTTTGGAGGGATCCAAAGAAAGTGTGTATATGATTTTAACAATTGCTCCGGAGCTTGATCAAATAGTGTCATTTCAAAGCTGTTCTTCACCCTGGCCTCTCATAATATTTAGGGCTCAGTGACTGGCAAGCAGCAACAGCAGCTGTTAATGTGAAACAGCAAACAGCTCTATACAACATTTATTTGAAATACATGCATTTGAACTTGTGGTTCCAATGACGTAGTTAAGTTTTCAGTAAACAATGGAAATTTGATGCAGTCGAATGCACCATGGAGTCAGACCTTCTTAAATCTCTCTTCTTCAAAGATGAGACCATTAATGATCTCCTCTGAGGATTAATTTCCTTATTTGTCATTGGGGGAACCTCTGGTCAGGACTCATCACATGAAATAATACTTCAGAATGTTCCTTAAAATCTCTAAAGTGCTAGGTAATAGCAGGAGTTACTCACGAAAGGAGTGTAGATAATAAAGATTTTTTCCCCCAATGTAAGACAAAGCTGTAATTGTAAGGATGTCAGGTATCATTGCTAGTGTACAGGATATTTGAAAGAGAGCAGATTTGTTGATTTGTTAACTATATTCACAGTTATCTATATATGACAATTCTGATGAAAAATCATAGAAGGGGACTTTGAGTGGCTGTTGACCACCTACTTTTTCAGTACTAGCTCTTCAAGCCCCTGTGGTGGACTTTCTGCCCTCAGTCTTACTCTTTTTTTTTTTTTTTTTTGACAGGCAGAGTTAGAGAGCGAGACAGAGAGAAAGGTCTTTCTCTTTCTGCTGGTTCACCCCCGAAGTGGCCGCTACGGCTGGCACGTTACGGCCGGCGCACTGTGCCGATCCGAAGCCAGGAGCCAGGTGCTTCCTCCTGGTCTCCCATGCAGGTGCAGGGCCCAAGCACTTGGGCCATCCTCCACTGTACTCCTGGGCCACAGCAGAGAGCTGGACTGAAAGAGGAGCAACCAGGACAGAATCCGGTGCCCCAACAGAGATTAGAACCCCAGGTGCTGGCGCCGCAGGCGGAGGATTAGCCTAGTGAGCCGTGGCGCCGGCCCCTCAGTCTTGTTCTTAACATCCTTGGCTGTTAATTATACTTAGCATACCAACAGACTGTTGTCTTTGCTTATGTCTGACTGTTCAGTTGCAATTTTTAAAAAGCTGAGATTTCACTACAACTTGGAAGTATGTTGTTTACCTTTAGCAATGTTTCCTGTAAATTCTCGTACTTAGCACTTGTCATGCTGACTGTAATGCCTTTGTTTTTCTCTGTATGCCTCTTTCACCTGAAAGTGGTTTCCTTGGTGGAAGGACCCCTTCACTGCCCAGCAGAGTCCTTGGCACATAACAAAAGTGTCCATGATTTTCTATGGAGATCAACATCAGATTCATGGTGGTGTTGAAAATGTGAGACTCAAAGTCAGACTCTGGGAGCTGAAAGGCAGAGATGTTTTATTCAATAATGAGTGTGACTTACACAGTTTCTTTGCGACTCTGTAACCACCGTGAGAACCTTCAAGGGCTTCCATGCTGTTGAGTCACTTAGAATCATATGTTTTTTAATTCTGCCAAATACAAAAGCCTGTAGTCTATAGGTTCAGCCCTAACCCTAATCCCTTAGCCCATAAGCACAGGGCAGTGATAAAGAACTTCTCACTGGCTGGACTTGAGTGCCATATATTTGTAATAGTCTAGCAAAGGGGACCTTGAATAACTTAATTGTGTTCTGCCCCCATTTCCTCGTTTATAGAATGATAAAAAATTGTATGCAAATTGAGTGAGTTCATACATGTGGCAGTATGTGGCTGGTGGTAAAACTCAGCAGCTGTCAATTTGTACTATGTTAGGAGCCCAGCCTCACCATTGGTGATGGTGGTAAGGAAAGCATGGGTGGCCCAGGAGTGTTCTCTCTCCCCTGGGCCTATATCCAGTTTGTCCAACAAGCAGAAGACAGTGCTGAGGTCTAACTAAGGTTAAAATAAATTCAGCCAAGACTTGTCAGTCCTGGAACTGACTCTGTACCTCCTAGCAGTGAGAAATCCTAATGTTAGAATTTTTCCTTAGAATGATTAATATATTACCTAGCATAATACTAGCATGTAGTTGAATGTATGAATTAAATACCCATCAGTACTGGCTCACCAGATCTGCTTACTCCTCTTCCTTTTTAAACCTTCTAAATATTAAATGGCTCAGCCAGCATTTACAGTGCACCTACCATGTATCAGGCTGTCCTTGTATAGGCTTTGAGGATGTGGAGGTGAATCCTGCATAGCCTCTTTTTTCTAGTAGGTCAGTGTGTATCCAAGGATGCAGAGATGTAAACAAACAATTACAGATTAATGTGATCATTGCCTAAAGCATTGTTCAAGAACACTATGCCCAAAGAAATCATCCTGCAGTTCTTGTAACAAAAAGACCTGACATGAGGCAGTGGAGGGTGGCACTTGGTAGATCCTAAGCTCAAGGGAGCACACAGTATGGTGTGCATTGAATTAAGTTTGGTAACTTCAACAGCAACTTAACTTCATGACAAAAAAGGTAACACAAACAAATGAATGTGGAATACGTTGCCAACTTTGTGATGTATATATTTGTGAAATGTTTAATATGTTTGACAGTTCTTTCTCCTTCACCCAGTGATTACTCAGATGCATCCTCTTATAGAAAATCAGGTAATGAGATCCCTGACAACAGTGGCTCCTAGTTTGCCATGATTATTCCTACCCAGCATCACTCATATCCTTGTCAACCATTTCAGTTGTACCCCATTCATGAGTCTGAACCCAGAGCAAGAGTTTGTAGCCAACCCTTAAGGCTTCCTGGTTTGGCTGAAAGGCCTGTGAGAGCATTTTAGGCATGGAAAGCCAAGACTCTGGCAAAAAAAATATCTTACATGAAGGATCTTTGAGAAACCCCTGTGGAAAGAAGGGGCCATCAAAGAAGGATGTACTTCTCTCTGAAGGGAGGAGAGAACTTCCACTTTGACTATGGCCTTGTCCAAATACTGATGGAGTTTATGGTCACACAAGGCTTCTGTAGCCTTGGCAGCTCATGGCAAGAGCCTCAGGTGGTCACTGACATCATAAATAAGAGTGTTAACCGTTAAAGGAACAACAGGAGTCACTATGCACTTACTCTCCATGTAGGACCTCTGTCCTTAATGAGTTGTACTATGAGAAATAACTGCAAAACTTGTTCTTAAACTCTACTCTATATAGTGTGTGTGGGCGCAAACTGTTGAAATCTGTACTTAACATAGTTGGTCCTCTGTATATAAAAATAAACTAGAAATGAACCATAATGAAGAATGGGATGGGAGATAGAGTAGGAGGTAGGATGGGAGTTGGGGAGGGAGGGTGGGTATGGGGGAAAGAACCACTACATTCCTAAAACTGTACCTATGAAAAATGCATTTATTAAATAAAAGCTTTTTAAAAAAAGTTTGTAGCCAGGCAAAATCCATCAGTTACAGAGTTTAGAATGGGTTCTCTGTGCTGATCCTTGTAGCTAACCATCCTGAGGTGATCCCTGAGCCTTTCTGTGTCACTGAACTTAATGCTGCCCCACCCTTGACTTCTCTCTAGATTCTTCGGGGGTGGATCTAAACCCAGGTTTGACCATGATACTCCACTTACTCTTTTTCAACATCCTGGCCTTGGGTGGGGTTTCCTATCCTCTGCCTGCACTGTCAGAGTTGTTAAGGTCTGACCCATACATGAAGCCATTGACCAGAAACCTGGCTGTGTATTGACTCCTAGTATATTCTAGGGTCCTGACTCTGGAGAGCTTGAACCGAGCCCACATCTGCAGTGGTCCTTTGGATGGATTTGGGGCCTTGAACAACCCAGTTTCCCCTGTGGGATCAGCCTCTGTGGTCAGCTTAGCCAGCTCTATTTCCCCTTGGGTGTGCCAGCTGTTCTTTGCACTCCTCACAGTTGCAGTTTCGGGTTCCTGGATTCAGCCTGGTCCATCCTTGGCTGTTGAGGCCATTTAGGGAGTAGAGTAAGCCAGCAAATGGAAGGTCTTTGTTTCTTTGTGTAACTCTGACTTTCAAATAAATGTCTTAAAAGAAAGTGTTCTCCCTGTGTGCATGTCTGCACAAATTTCCTTCTTAGATGCCAGTCATACTGCATTTGAGTGCCTAGGCTATTCCAGTATGATCTCATCTTAATTGAATTTATTACATCTACAAAGACTCCATCTCCAAAATAAGGTTATATTCTTAAATCCTAGGGGTTAAGACTTCAACACAGGAATTTGGTGGTGATTGGGTTTTACAATTTAATCTGTTAGACCAGTCATGGCTGCTGGAATGAGCCCTGATTGATGGAATTTTGCTTGAACCGAGCCCACATCTGCAGTGGTCCTTTGGATGGATTTGGGGCCTTGAACAACCCAGTTTCCCCTGTGGGATCAGCCTCTGTGGTCAGCTTAGCCAGCTCTATTTCCCCTTGGGTGTGCCAGCTGTTCTTTGCACTCCTCACAGTTGAATGCCCAAGTCAACTTTGTGCTAAGTGCCAAAGAAATCACATTATTTTATTTTCCTTTCCAAAGACATTTCCTTGTTAAATCTATTCTGTTTGGAAACTGCAGCACTGGGTGAGAGCTTTAAGGTGCAATCTGTACTTTACTGTGTTGATAGAAGAACATCACATAAAAACACGCTTCTGCAGAAATGAGGAAACATCAGAATCCATTTATTTCATTTTTATAAGTCTTAAAAGAGTTGGCCTGAGAATTAGGAGCGCATTTCCCAGTTTACTTCATAACTTATCAACTAAGCAACAATTACAGTTTCCTTAAAAATAAATGGCCCAAGTATAATAGAATCAGAAGGGTGTAAGATGAATAGTTAATTGAAACAGGTGCCAATTATTTCAAGGATTATGTCCCTTGGCAAAATCGTGCTGCACGGTCCCTATTCTCTAGCATTTGCATGTGTGACAGGTCCTGGACGTTTTCTTTCTTTCATTGTTACCTGACCAAAGCCATTTCATGATTCACGGGGGGTCCCACAGGGGAGAAGGCAAGGGGAAAGGAGAGAAAGTAAAACTCAAGCCAGCTCATTTTGTTTCTTGTTAACAGCTCTGGGTAGAGTTTTGGTCAGGAAAGGAATTTCAAGTCATGATTTAAACATGTCTTCTGGCAGTTGTAGTAGTGAGAAAAAAATGATGCCTCTCGTAGCAGCTCCGTTAGACTTCCAGGGCGGTGGTACACAGGGCCCCGTGACTCTGGAGTCGCATTTGCATTGTGTCGCACGGCTGGCATTCACATAATGGGCTATTAAGGGAATGAGGGATGCTCAGAGAACATTGCCAGACTTGTGTGCTCGACGTCGTGGGGGGCCTCCTTCACAGTGTTATTGCCAGAGGGAGGCCAATGCTGGGTGGAACTCTGCAGGAGAGCTGACTGCATGCTTTCTTTACTCAAGAAATGTTGGAGTTCCTACTGTGTGCCACAGCCCCGGTTCTGGGGCTAGAGAGAAGCTACTGAGAGAGGCAGCCTCGATTCAGTTCTCATGAGGCTTCCAGTCCTGCTTACCTAAGATCTTACATGTCTTGGATCTTCCTGGGCTACAGGAATTGTAGTAGTGAGGTGCCTCAGTCTGAGAGTCCATGCACCTGCCACAGCCACAACTTGATCCTTCTGATGGCTTTGGAGATAGTGGAGTTCAAGGAGGTGTCAGTGGACTGCTGGGGCTGAGGAGAGGCAGGAGGGTAGAGGCACACATTTGAAAAAAGGTAGCTGTGTTTGGGTGTGCACACATTATTAGGCCTAGACCTAGACTTGGAGAAAGGTTAGCTCCCCAGGTACAGATGTTTACTACCAATGCCAGAAGCAGGTGGGATGAATAATCCTCTTCAAGCAAGGAAGAATGCCTTAGAGTTTATGGTCTGCGTGGTGAGCTGGACTGGTAGGAACCCAAAAGGAAATTCACACCACTTCTCAGCTTGGAATAACTTCCTGCCCAGGGCGGTCTGGCTGGTGTTTCCTTGTTCTTAGTTGATTTCGAGGAAGACTTCTATGAACTGCAGCCCTTCCTCCTCTCAACTAAGTTTCTCTATGTGTGCTACATAATGAAAACAAATCCAGATGTGGGTAAATAAATATTTTATTCAGAGGAAGGACTGTTACAATGGAGAGAATTGTGCAATCTCAGAAATCAAAGTCAAAGAGAAAAAGACTTCTCTTTTATAGGCTAGGCAGGGATTAACAAGCATCTAACAAACATTCAAAGGCAAGTTTATTCCGCAAGAGAGCATAGCCAGTGGAGGCCTGGCTGTGGTCAGCCAGTTCACGTGGGGGAAGCCAATGAGGGAATACATTTTGGTTTTTAGTGCTTGCTCAGGTTTGAGATGCAGAGATTAGAGGCCTGGAAAAGAATCCTAAGTTCTATTGAGACGAAATAGAGGACAAAAAGGGGTCACTGCAAAGTCTTGGTCAGTTTCTATGGCACCGTGAGATATTACCATTTTGTGTTTTAATTACTTCTCTTCCTTTAATGGGTGGGCAGTGTACATTTTTCATCGTTGTAGTCACATAGTGCTGAAAAAGAGGCACGGTCTAGGAGATGCTTTAAGAATACTTGTAGAAGGAGTGAATAAGTTACACAGGAAATACTGTGTCCTGGAGACAGGCCATCAGGAAGCAGGTGACTTGCAGAAGAGCAGATGGACAGGCCAGCAGTCCATGTGGAGGCATTCTGTAACAGAGGGTGGTACCTTACCCAGGGTTGGGATTCACTGAATATTGCCTGGTGGTACTTGGGAGACACTGGCTCTAGGGGCATGGATGCATCTACAACAGGAAGATACATGGGAAAGAGAGAGAGCCAGGAAAACAGATTTCAGGGCCAGGCTTGGGTCAGAAAACAGAAGCAGTGGCTTAAGTAGACGATGGCCAGGTTTGACACCCAGATTGCTAAGCTTGATTCTGAGAAGCAGAGCCGGATGGTGGATCTATAGTTCTGGAGGAGCTAAAGCTCTGGTTAGGGAGCAGAATCTCCTATGTGTGACAAACAGGGTGGATGCAAAATCAGGTAGAAGATCAGTCTGCCGAATGTGTTGCTCCTCTTCCGGCTGGCTTTGAGCATCCCGGGTTACAAGTGTCTGTGACATGATTCCTGACTGGGAGATATCTTAAAGGTCTACAGTCTTTGATATTTAGAGTCATGACTCCAGGCCTCTGGGGAGCTTTCTTATTCATCATTCATTTATCACATGATTGGTTCCCTTACAAGTTTGTAAGAACCATGCTAGTTGCTGGCAGTTCACAGATTAGGTCCCCGACTTCCAGGGGTGTAGACTGTAGTGAGGAGACTGATTGAAGAAAAGGAAAAAAGGAAAAACTAACCATTACACATTCAAGCTAATAATTATACCTTGAGCCTTATTAAGGATGAAACAAATGCATGTTTCCGGTTTACTTGAGAGACAGCCAGGAAACCAGTGTGGCTAGAACACAGCCAGTGAGGCAGCTGTCCAGGGTTTGGTGGACTGCAGTGTTGAGGACATGGCTGAAAGTGTGGGTCTTGTTCTCACCCAGTGGAAAACCCTTGAGGGGATTGGATTTGAAGATTTGTATGGTACAATTGAGGGTTTAATGGGACCATGTGCAGAAACTGGATTTCAGGAGCAAGATGAAACCGAAAGATGAGTTAGACATTTATTGCAGGTCCCCAGGCAAGGGTTGGTGTTGGCTTGGACTAGAGTGGGCATCAGAGCAGGAACCCTGTGAGTTGGCATTGATATGAGTAAAGACAAGGTCCCAGGCCTGGAAGTCTGTAGTGTCTTGTTGCTATGGGGATCTACATGATTGAAACAAAACTTTTTCAAGACAACTTGCTCTACAGCAGGATGCGTCTTGAGTCTTGAGACTGGGGTGGGTTTGTCCAGAATGATTTTATGGGTCACCTGCAAGGATAGTTCACAGGTGAGGCATTGGGTGAATTATTTCTTGGCAAAATTTACTCCCACTGATGCTTTGGTGAAAAAGAACTAAGGAGGTAAGTGTTCACCATGCTGTTTCTTTTCCTTTTTCTTTCTTAAAGAATCCATTTGGTGATCTTTCTTGCTGTGTTTTTTTTTTCTTTTTCTTTTTTTTGTTTACAGGCAGAGTGGACAGAGACAGAAAGGTCTTCCTTTGCTGTTGGTTCACCCTCCAATGGCCGCCATGGCCAGCGCACTGCAGCCGGCGCATCGTGCCGATCCGAAGCCAGGAGCCAAGTGCTTCTCTTGGTCTCCCATGCGGGTGCAGGGCCCAAGCACTTGGGCCATCCTCCACTGCACTCCCAAGCCACAGCAGAGAGCTGGCTGGAAGAGGGGCAACCAGGACAGAACCCGGTGTGCCGGCGCCGCAGGCAGAGGATTAGCTTATTGAGCCGCGGCGCCGGCCTCTTGCTGTGTTTTGAGACTTCTATGGGGCATATGGAATTTTGAGTCCAATTGTTAATAATTCTAAATATTTTTTGAACTCACGTATCTTAATTTCTGGATTCTGTTACTGATTCATTTTAAGACTTGTTAGTCATTATGGATTTTATGAACATTTTTGTGCTTTGATACAGTGATCACTCAGGAAACACTTGTGGGTTCGTTTAGTCAAATGAATGGGGGATTTGATTCTCTCAGTTTAGTGTATCTGTCATTTAAAGTATGCAAAACTATGACTTGACCAAACTACTATAGAATTAGAAATTCATATATAGACTATGTTCCATTAAATGTGAATTATTTCCCAAAGTCCCAATAAAGCTTCAATAGAAGATGAAGGTTAGGGGCCTTCACTGTGATGCAGCAGGTTAAAGCTGATGTTTGCAGTGCCTGTGTCTCAAATCGGAGTGCTGGTTCAAATTTCAGCTACTGTCTTCTGATCTAGCTCCCTAGTAATGTACCTGGGATTGCAGCAGATGATGGTCCAAGTCCTTGGGCACCTGCCACTCATATGGGAGACCAGGACAGGGTTCTGGGCTCTTGGCTTCACCTTGGCCAAGCTTTGGCCATTGTGGCCATTTTGGGTGTGAAGCTGCAGATGGAAGATTGATCCCACACACCTTACTTCCCATTCTGTTGCTCTGCCTCACTAATAAATATTTTTTAATTATATCTTTAAGGAATACAAATTTCAAAAGTACAATTTTAGGAATATAGTTATTCTTCCCACCATATCAGCCCTTCTCCCCACACTCTCACCCCTCTCTTCTTCCCTCTCTACTTGCCATTCTCATTCTCCATTGATTCATTTTTAATTAACTTTGTACACATAAGCCTATACTAAGTTAAGATTTCAACAATTTGCTCACATGCACACACACACACACATACACACACAACTGAGAACGGGCTTTTACAGTTGACTCTCAATACAACTCATTGAGGACAGAGGTCTTGTATGGGGAGCAAGTGCACAGTAATTCCTGTTAATTTAGCAATTAACAGTCTTATATGACAAGAGTGAACACCTGAGGCACTTGACATGAGCTGCCTAGACTATAGAAGCCTTTGGAGTCCACAGATTCAGTCAGTATTTGGATAAGGCCATAAACAAAGTGGAAGTTCTCTCCTCCCTTTAGAGAAAAGTACATCCTTCTTTGATGGCCAGTTATTTTCACTGGGGTCCCACTCACAGAGATCCTTCATGCCGAACATATTTTGCCACAGAGTCTTGGCTTTCCATGCCTGAAATGCTCTCATGGACTTTTTAGCCAAACCAGGAAGCCTTAAGGGCTGATACTGAGGTCAGAGTGTTACTTAAAGAGATTGTCATTCTATGAGTCAGGTGTGTGGACTGCTGCCCATGTTAGACATTCTCTCCTTTTTAATTCTATCTATTACCATACACTTGATCCTAGTAAATATTTTTAAAAATATTTTTATTCCAATAGGTAGACTTGTATCATATAAATACATGAAATAAGTTCTAAGAACATAAGAATACTTCCCTCCATGCTCCTCTACCCTTTGTTTTTTTCCTTAAATTTTTGTGTTAACATTCTTTCAATTTACTTGATAATCACAAGCTTACTGCTCGTCTAAATATATTCAACAAATAAACTGTAGAAATACCAGTGTTTCACAGGAATATAGCTAAGTGTTGTAAACCTTAATCAAATTATAAGATGTCAATTTTACTCATACACATTTAGTTTTTTTTTGTACTCTTTATATTAGCTACAACAAATCAGAGGAAACATATTTATCTTTTTGGTTTTGGCTTATTTCAGCAAACATAATGGTCTCCAGGTGCATTCCTTTTGTTGCAGAAGACAAGGTTTCATTCTTTTTTATGCCTGAGTAGTATTCCTTTATGTTTGTATACCACATTTTTCTTTATCCAGTCATAGTCGGTGGACATCTGGGTTGATTCCATATCTTGGCTATTGTGAATTGTGCTGCTGTAAACATGGGGGTACAGATAACTCTTTCACATGCTGGTTTCTTATTTTCAGTTTTACTTGTTATTCATTTCCTAATTTTTAAAGATTTGTTTATTTGAAAGTCTAAGTTACAGAATGGCAGAGGCAGAGATAGAGAAGTCTTGAATCCTCTGATTCAATCTCCAAATGGATGCCACAGTTGGAGCTGGGCTGATTCAAATCCAGGAGCTACCTCTGGGTCTTCCACGTGTGTGCAGGGGCCCAAGGAATTGGACCATCTTCTACTGCTTTCCCAGGCCATTGCAGAGAGCTTGATTGGGAGTGGAGCAGCCAACATGGGATGCCTGCACTGTAGGCAGTGGCTTTGTCTGTTACACCACAGTGCCAGCCCCTGATATGCTGATTTCATTTCCTTTATATTTCCAGGAGTATGATGGCTGGGTCATAAGGTAGCTCTATTTTGAAGTTCTGAAGAATCTGCATACTGGCTTCCATAATGATTATATTAGTTTACATTCCCATCAACAGTGTATTAGGGTACCCCTTCCTCCACATTCTTACCAACATTTGTTTTTTGACTTTTGAATGATATCCATTCTAAATGTTATAAAGAGAAGCCTCATTGTGGTTTTTATTTGCATTTCCCTGATGGCTAGTGATTCTGAGCATTTTTTCGAGTATCTGTAGGCCATTTGTAGTTCATCCTTTGAAAAATGCTTGTTCATGTCCCTTGACCATTTCTTTACTGGATTGTTTTTGTTGAGTTTCTTGAACTCTTTATAGGTCCTCGATATTAGTCCTTTATCAGTTGCATAGTTTGCAAATATTTTCTCCCATTCTATTGGTGCCTCTTCACTTTGTTGAGTGTTTCCTTTTCTGTGCAGAACCTTCTTAGCATGGTGTAATTCCATTTGTCTATTTTTGTTTTATTGCCTTGTGTTTCTGGGATCATATCCAAGAAGTCTTTGCCTATACCAATGTCTTTCAGTGTTTCCTTTGTTTTCCTCTAGTAATATGATGGTTTCAGGTCTTAAATGTAGATCCTTGATCCATTGTGAGTTGGTTTTTTTATAGGGTGTTTTGTACTTCTCTATGCAGAGATACAATTTTTCCAACAATATTTGTGATTTTAGCTAATTTGTCAAAGATTAATTGTTATAGCCGCATGGATTAATTTCTGGGATCTCTAATCTGTTCTATTGATTTACCTGTTAATTTTTGTGCTAGTACCAGCCTGTTTTGATTATAATTCTTCTGTAGTATGTTTTGAAATCTGGTATTTTGATTCCTTTGGCTTTGTTTTCATTGTTAAAGATTGCTTTAGCTGTTGGATCTTTTGTGTTTCCATATGAATTTTAAGGTGTTTTTCCCAGATCTGAGAAGAATGTCCTTGATTGAGATCACCTTGGATCTGTAAATTTCTTTGGATAGTATGGACATTTTGATGACATTAATTCTTCCAATCCATGAACATGGAAGATACTTGCTTTTTTGCCTTCTATTTCTTAATGTTCTATATTTTGATTGTAGAGATCTTTCATATCATGCATTAAATGTATCCTAAGATAATTAATTTTTTTTAGCTATTGTGAATAGTACTGATCTTACCAGTTGTATCTCAGCCATGGCATTGTGTATATATAACTGTTCTTGATTTCTGTGTGTTGATTTTATGTCCTGAAATTTGCCAAACTCTTATGAGTTTCAATAGTCACTTAGTGGAGTCTTGGTTCTCCCATAGATAGGATCATGTCATCTGCAAACAGGAATAATTTGACTTCTTCCTTCAATTTGTATTTCTTGGATTTCTTTTTCTTGCCTAATGGCACTGGCTAAGATTTCTAGAACTACATTGAACATTAATTGTGAGAGTGGCATTCTTGTCCAGTTGCAGATCTTAATAGAAATGCTTCTAGCTTTTTCCCATTCAATATGATGCTGGCAGTGGGTTTGTCATATATTGTCTTAACTGTTGATATGTTCTTTTTGTACTCAATTTATGTAAATTTTTTCTTTTTTATCATGAAAGGATGTTATATTTTTATCAAATGCTTTCAATGAATCTGTTGAGCTAAAGATGTTTGGTTTTTTTTTTCAATTTGGTTTGCATATGTTAAACCATCCCTTCTTCCCTGGGATAATTACCACTTGCTCTGAGTAGATCTTTTTGATATATAAGATTTGATTAGCTAGTACTTTGTTGTTCATAAGGGATATTGGTCTGTAGCTCTTTCTTTGTTGTATATTTTCTTGGTTTTAGAATTAAGGTGATGTGCTGGCCTGAAAGAAGGAGCTTGGGAATATTCTTTTCCTTAAAATTTTTTGAATGGTTTAAGAGGAATTGAGATTAGTTTTTCTTTAAAAGTTTGGTAGAATTCAGCAGCGAAGCCATCTTAGGCTTTTCTTTGGGATAATCCTTATTACTGATTCAATCTCTGTCTTGGATATTGGTCTGTTTAGGTTTTCATCTTCATAACTCAATTTTGGTAAATTGTATATGTTCAGAAATCTATTCATTTTTTCCAGATTTTCCAAGAGGTTTGTTGCCATATAACTATAGTAATTCCTGATGATTCATTTTATTTCTGTGGAAACTGTTGTAAAATCTCCTTTGTAATCTCTGATTTATTAACTTGGGTCCCCTACCATTTATATTTTTTGTTAGTTGGGCCAGTGGTCTATCAATTTTGTTTATCTTTTGGAAAAAAAACCTAGATCTTCATTTAACTGATCTGTTCTATTTTTAAATTTCAATTTTCTTTATTTCTTTAATTTTTATTTATTTCTTCCTAGTAATTTTGAGTTTGTTCTTGTTTTTATAATTCCTTGAGATGCATCATTGGGTCATTTATTTGATACTTTGTGAATTTCTTTATGTAGGCACTAATTGATATAAACACATTTTGCTGTATCTCATAAGGTTTTTTTTTTGACAGGCAGAGTTAGACAGAGAGAAAGAGAAAGGTCTTCCTTTTTCCGTGGGTTCACCCAACAAGTGGCCACTATGGCCAGCATGCTGTGCCAGTCTGAGGCCAGGAGCCAGGTGCTTCCTCCTGGTCTCCCATGTGGGTGCAGTGCCCAAGGACCTGGGCCACAGCAGAGAGCTGGACTGGAAGAGGAGCCACTGGGACAGAATCCGGCACCCCAACTGGGACTAGAACCTGGGGTGCCGGTGCTGCAGATGGAGGATCAGCCTAGTGAGCCGTGGTGCTGGCCTCTCATAAGTTTGATATGTTGTGTTGTCATCTTCACTTGTTTCAAGGAATATTTTGATTTCCCTTTTGATTTCTTCTGTGATCCACTGTTCATTCAGGAACATGTTGTTCAGTTCCCATATGTTTGTATATTTTCTGGAGTTTCTTATGTTAATTTCCAGCTTCATTCCATTGTGGTCAGAAAAGATACATTGTATGATTTCAATTGTTTTTTTGAATTTTTCTGAGACTTGTTTTATGGCCTAGCATATTATCTATACTAGAGAATGTTCTATGCACTGAAGAAGAGAATGTGTATTCTCTGTGGGATGAAATGTTCTGTAGATATCAGTTAGATCAATTTGGTTGATACATGGATTAGCTCTGTTGATTTTTTTGTCTAGTTTATCTGTCTATTGATGTCAGTGGGCTGTTGAAATCTACCATTATTATTTTGTAGCAAATGTCTCCCTTTAGATCTGTTAACATTTGGTTTAAATAACTTGTTGCCCTAGCATTGGGTTCATATACATTCACTATAGTCACAACTTCCTGTTGAATTGATCCCTTAATCATTACATAATGACTTTTTTTGTCTCTTCTAGCAATTTTTTTCTTAAAGTCTATTTTGTCTGATATTAAGACAGCTGCTCCTGATCATTTATTTCCTTTTGCATGGAACATCTTTTTCCATCCTTGAACTTTCAGTCTGTGTTATCTTCATTGGTAAGGTATGTTTCTTGTAGGAAGCATATTGATGGGTCTTGATTTTAATCCATGCATCCAGTTTGTGTCTTTTAATTAGAGAATTTAATCCATTTACATGAATGGTTATTGATAAGTAATGACTTGGTCTTGCCATTTTCCCTTAAATATTCCTTTAGTTTGATTTGGACATCCTTTGTATTAAGAGGTTTTCTGCCTTCACATTCTTTCCTGATGCTGATTGTCTTTCTCTGTTATGTGCAGTATATCCTTAAGTTTCATTTGTAAGACTGGCCAAGTTGTGACAAATTATTTCAAGATTAGTCTTGGAAGATCTTTATTTCACCTTCATTTATAAATGAGAGCTTCACTGAGTACAATATTCTGGGTCAACAGTTTTTTTTTAAGCAACTTGGACTGTCAGTTCTCTCCTAGACTGTAGAATTTCTGATTAGAAATCTGTCAGTCTAATTGGAGATTCTTTTTTCAAACTTTTATTTAATACATTTAAATTTCCAAAGTACTACTTTTGAATTATACCAGCTTTTTCCCCATAACCTCTCACCCACCCGCAACCATCCCATCTCCCACTCCCTCTCCCATCACATTCACATCAAGATTAATTTTCAATTATCTTTATATACAGAAGATCAATTTAGTATATACTAAGTAAAGATTTCAACAGTTTGAACCCACACAGAAACACAAAGTATAAAGTACTATTTGAGTACTTGTTATGCTATTAATTCACATAGTACAACACATTAAAGGCAGAGATCCTACATGGGGAATAAGTGCACAGTAACTCCTGTTGTTGATTTAACTATTGACACTCTTGTTTATGGTGTCAGTAATCACCCAAGGCTCTTGTCATGAGCTGCCAAGGCTGTGGAAACATTTTGAATTCGCCAACTCCGATCTTATTTAGACAAGACCATAGTCAAAATGGAAGTTCTCTCCTCCCTTCAGAGAAAGGTACCTCCTTCTTTGATGGCCCGTTCTTTCCGCTGGGATCTCACTCAGAGAGCTCTTTCATTTAGGTCATTTTTTTTTTTTTTTGCCAGAGTGTCTTGGCTTTCCATGCCTGAAATACTCCCATGAGCTTTTTAGCCAGATCCAAATGCCTTACGGGCTGATTCTGAGGCCAGAGTGCTGTTTAGGACATCTGCCATTCTTTGAGTCTGCTGTGTATCCTGCTTCCCATGTTGGATTATTCTCTTTTTTAATTCTATCAGTTAGTATTAGCAGACACTAGTCTTGTGTATGTGATCCCTTTGACTCTTAATCCTATCATTAAGATCAACTATGAACTGAAACTGATCACTTTGACTAGTGAGATGGCATTGGTTCATGCCACCTTGATAGGATTGAAGTGGAATCCCCTGGCACGTTTCTAACTCTACCATTAGGGGTAAGTCTGAGCATGTGCCGAACTGTACACCTCCTCCCTCTCTTATTCTCACTCTTATATTTAACAGGGATCACTTTTCAGTTAAATTTAAACACCTAAGAATAATTGTGTGTTAACTGAAGAGTTCAACCAATGGTATTAAGTAGAACAAAAAAATACTAAAAGGAATAAAGTATTAAGTTGCGCATCAACAGTCAGGGCAAGGGCTGATCAAGTCATTTTTCCTCATAGTGTCCATTTCACTTCAAGAGGTTTCCTTTTTGGTGTTCAGTTAGATGTCACCAATCAGGGAGAACATATGATATTTGTCCCTTTGGGATTGGCTTAATTCACTCAGCATGATGTTTTCCAGATTCCTCTATTTTGTTGCAGATGACTGGATTTCATTTTTTTATACTGCTGTATAGTGTTCTATAGTATACATATCCCATAATTTCTTTATCCAGTCTACTGTTGATGGACATTTAGGGTGTTTCCATGTCTTAGCTACTGTGAATTGAGTTGCAATAAAAATTGAGGTGCAGACAGCTCTTTTATTTTCCAATTTAATTTTCTTTGGGTAAATTCTAAGGAATGGGATGGCTGGGTTGTATGGTAGGGTTATATTCAGCCTTCTGAGGAATCTAATTGGAGATTCTTTAAAGGTAATCTGGCATTTATCTCTTCCACATTTTAGGATCTTTTCTTTTATCTTTTATCTTTTTGGAAGTCTGATTATAACATGTCATGGTAAAAATCTTTTCTGTTCATGTCTGTTTGGTTTTCTCTGAATTTCCTTTATTTTGGTGATCATATCTTCTTCAAAATTAGAGACTTTTTCTGCTATTTAACTGAAGTTTTCTAAGCCATTGTTTTTCCATTCATTCAGGAACTCCTAAGACATATATATTTGTTCCTTTCGTGGCATCTCATAGATCCTAAACACTGCTTTGTTTTTCTTACCTTTTTTTGGTCTAAGATATTTCCAAAGATTAGTGTTTTAAGGTATTCTGTTAAGGCTTTCCACTGCATTTTTTAATTTGGCATATTCTTTATTTCTAATATTTGTTATATTTTTCTGTAATATCTCTTTGTCCCTGCAGAATTTCTCACCCATGGTATGTATGGATTTCCTTAATTCAAGTAATTGTTCCTCTGTGTTTTTGAGTACTCTTAGAATAATAATTTTGATTTTTTTCAGGTATTTGGTCAAATTCCTTAGTTTTACCATCTAACATTGAAGTATTGTGTTCCTTTTGGAGTTATATTGTCTTCTTGTTCATGTTTCTTGTATCTCTGTCCATTTTTATGCACCTGGGGAAACATTTGTTGGTACCTCCCCTGAAAGCTTTGTTCCTAGAAAGATGCCTCTGTGGCTTGGTGGAATGCTTGCACCTTCAGTAGATATTCAGTGGTGTGTGTTGGGTGAGACCAGGGAGCTGTGGCTGGCATTTGTGGGTGGGCTAGGAACCCAGAGTGACACTCAAGTTGGTCATGGTAGATCTCCTCTGTCATCAGGGTATGTGGGGATGATCAGGAAGGCTTACATGTTCACAGCCTCAACCCTTCTCTGTCTGGGTGATCCATGCCTAGGCTGACCTTGCTGTGCCTATGCACCACCCACTCAGACACATAAACTGCACAAAGGATCTATGCACTCCATGGTGTAAGAGCTGAGCCCTCTGTGATGTCCCTTCCCAGCATTCACGGAGTTCTGAGCTTCTGGAGTCAGACCAGGTGATTGCCCAAAGACCCATCACACCCTGTGCTACTCAGTTTCCTGGCCTATGCAGAACTTGTGCAATCACAGGATTCCCACAGTCACAGAGTGAAAGTGATTCACTCTCTGTATTGCAGACCTCCCTGTCCACGTAGTGAGCTGCTCCATTCCAGGAGCCAGCAGCCTGCCTGCCCAAGGTCAGTTGGTGCTCTGCCTTAGCAAGCTGAGTCTAGCACTGTAGGGGTAGGTAGAGTGGGAAGCAACGTTGCCCCTCCATTGAGCTAAGTGTACACCTTGCCCTCCCTTCATCCAGCCTAATTTCTTAGATTCTCTTCCTTCTCCCCTACCTCATTGTTCTCAGATTGCTTATTGCAACCTGAATATTTTCTGTTGCATTCTGCTTGCTCTCTTCTGTCTATCTGGAAATGCTGCATTAGCAGTGACCTGGGGTGATTTCATTCCCTAAGACCCAGCATAAATGATACCTCCTTGTGAAGCCTTCTGGATTTCTTAAGTAGTGCTGAACTCTTTTTCTGTGATTGCAACACTTGGTGCATGCCTTTAGTAAAGAAAGAATTTATTTTACTAATTTGGGCAGGACTCAAACTTGAGTAGGTCTAGGAATTTAGGGTTCAGAACCTTAAACAAGCTAGGGAATAAATCCAATTGTAGCTGCTTTAGGTCCACATTTTAAAATGAAGTCAATAGACATGAGTCTTGCTTCAACTGTGGGCTTTGCTGCCTTGTGCATTGGCCTTGCTCTTGGGTTTCTTCCATGTGGTGGCAAGACAGCCCACAGGAGCTGCAGACTAGCCTACTACCAGCCTCTCAACTGTGAATGTCCTTGGGCCACCATCACAAATCACCACATACTAGATGACTCCAAACCACAGATAAAACATTCACACATACTGGTGGTGAAAGATGTTTGATATAGCTCCTTGTGGAGGGTCTGAGGGGGAATCAGCCCATGCCTCTCTCCTGGATTTTGGTGGCTACCAGCAGTTATTGGCATTCCTTGGCTTGTAGCTGTATGACTGCAATCTCTGTGGCCATTGTCAACTCACCTTCCACACTCTGTATTTGCATCTTTCTGTCTCACAAGGACACGCATCATTGGATTTAAGGTTGATCTCACATCCAAGATCTCACGTGAGTTCTTGCCTTAGTTATATTTGCAAGGACATTTACTTCAAATAAGGTCAATTCTGAATTTTCAGGTGGACTTCTCTTTCAGGGAGGATACCATTCAGTCCACACAGCAGTTTAATGGAAAGGAGATTCTTCACTATCACTTGTTCCAGCAGAAGTCCCCTTCAGCTTCCACTGAGTACCAGGTGACTGTCATTGTGGCCTGCAGGAGGCGCTATTCCCTTTGGCCACACATTGACTTTATGCCTATCTCTGGACCTGCGAAGAAGAAAGCAGAATGAGTCCTACTTGAAACACATGGCCAAAGCCACAGGGAGGAGTCATTGCTCAAAGCTAAATTGAGGTACTCTTCTAGAACAAGGAGAAAAGGCTGCCTGGCAGGAAAACCACAGATGTCTACTGCACACACTGGCATCAGTCTGTTGACATCTTTGCCTTCCACCTAGACTGACCTTCTCAGGGATATCAGCAACCTGGCCTTATTTGTCAGTGCCTGGGGCATGGCAGAGCTCTATCAACATATGTTAAATTAAGTTACGGTAGCCAAAATTTCCCTGAAAAATGGATCTAAAAGTAACCATGAATCATAATGTTTGTCAAAAATAGTTTTGGCCTCTGTCTAAATGACAGCAAGCAAAGCAGTCAAGGACAAGAAAGGGCTTCTGCTAGGGCATTCTCCTCTACTTGAAAAAGGTCTTGCATTCTATCCTACCCCCAGCAGAGGATTTAACCCAGGGGCTTCATGCTCATGGATGGGAGCTCTGTTTACCAACCCAGTGGTTATCTGCAGTAGGATGTGGATTCTGACCACCACTACCACCACCAATTGAGTTCAACGTGGGAAAATAGTACAAATCATACAGCAGCCAAAGAACTGCCCCATGAGGATTTCTCAGCAATGGGTCAGTTCTGACCACTTGCTAATTGAGTGGCAGTCAAAGGAGCCCAGGTCAAAAGGAAAGAACCCTGGTGCATTTTGTTTGGCTATCATAAACATGGCCAAATCCTGGATGTTTCAGGGAAGATATTTTAGTTCTTTTTATGGTTTCTAAATCAATGACTTTTCCATTTTTCCATTAAAAAGAAAAAGAATTCTCTGAGTGATTTCTAGGAAGTGTAATAAGTCTTGAAGGGGGAAATGTACTCTGGGGAAGCCCTATGAGCAAAAGCTGACTTGAAAGTTATAAATCTAACTGGCACATTATATAGGAGTGACTCATTGTACAGCTCCCTTATTTTAAAATGGCAACTTCTTTAGTTATCTACTTAGTTTATTTGTGATAAACTATTGCACATTTGATGTATGCTATTAGCAAATATTTAAGTGCACAATACATAATTGACGGTAGATACTGTGTTGTGCAGCAGATCTGTGGAGTTTATTTTTCCTGTTAAGCTAAAACTTTGTGACCATTGGTGAATAACTCCCCATTTTCCTCTTCCTCCAGTTCCTTACATCCACTATGCCACATTTGATTGTATCAGTCAAACTATTTTTGATACTTAACCTACATGGAATCATGTAATATGTCTTTCTGTGAACAGCTTGTTTCACTTGGCATAATATCATCAAGGTTCAACTGCTTTCTGATTTCACATATGTGATCATCTAGGTTTCCCCTCCTCCTATCTAGGATCTTGGTCTTGCACTCCTATTCCTCTAGTCATTTCCAAATCTACAAAAAGTCTCCCTTCAGTTTTGAAAATCTCTAATCATCTTTCATAAAACTTTGGAATCCAGCCAAACAGAGCCAAGCATGGGACAGCTGTAGGCTGAGACCCTGCAGTGGAAAAGGGGGTGGGGCTTCTTCTCTGCCCCCTCCCCCACTTTGTGCTCTTTTCTCCTCTTTCTGCAGCTGCTGGTCCTATGTTCAAATCTGGTGCCAAGTAAGAACAGACCCAATGGAATAAGTAGGTCTAGAGCAGAGTGGCTAAGGCACCTGCCCTTTACTGGAGATTTTTTTCCCCTCTCTCTACTCTATTTTTCACTTGGAGAAACTTTGGTTTTCTCTGGCTTTTGGCTTCAGGCCCTCCATGTGGGCCAACATATGCTCCAGGTCTTGATCTCGGCCGCATGAACTTGTGAGTTCAGCTTTTCTCTCCTTTGCTCGTAAACAACAAGCTGGAGGTAGGACTTGATTAATGAAGGTGGATCAAGAACAGAGTTCTGTCTTCTTTTATTTATGCTCCCACAGGAGATGTCCCTTGATCACACTTGATAAGATATACTGCACATGGGCTGTGAGCAAAACACTGTGATAGGCACGGGAAAGAGATACCCATACCCTGGAAGAGCTTAGCCCTAAGGTGAGAACATCACCTCTGGACTGGGGTACAGGCACTGAGCAAGTGAAGAGATAAGGGATTGGTTCTAGCCAGGGACCTTAAGGGAGGGCGTTGGTACTGAAGGGAGAGGAGGCGCACGCAGATGGAGCAGGGGAGAAAGAGAAAAGCATTGGAAACAATGTGTGCTTCATAGGGTGGAAGTCTTTCATTGACAAACACGATTGCTTTAAAATTTGGATACATGGCTCTCTAGTTATGAAAAGGAAATCAGCTTGGTGCCTCTGGCATGAATGCCTTTTTTCCCCCCCTTCTCCCTTCTTTCAATTTTATAATCCAGAAGGATCTGTTCCCTGGATGAAATCGATGGTTCTGGGTTCCTAACACTCTTGCTGTGCATGGTTGCATCCCACACCTTTTCCCTGGTCTCCCTCTGAAACAGTCTCCTGAAGGTCATTGTCATTGGAACGGTTGTCTCCCCTTCACTGTCTCATTGACAGAGATTCTCACGCAGAGCCCAGCATGCATGAGCCCAGCATGCATGTGGCTAATGCACACATTAGCCCAGCGTGGGTAAGTTTGTGATGGAAACACTGCTTGCTGTCTTCTGGGCAGCCCAGGTGAATGAGGCCTGTCAATGACCTTCTTTTCCTTCCTTTCTGTAGTGGTGACACAATTGTGCCATGGCTTTGTTTCGATGATGAGCAGAATCCATGGCCTCTTACAATCTTACGTCCCCGAGATTCTCAGTGGTCCTGTTTGCATGGAAAACTATGAAGCTAATCTTCCTGTGTGAAGATGCCCTGTGTTTTCATACGTGATTTACCATAACAAAGACGATCTAGAGTGGACCTAAAGCTGCTCACTGTGCTCCCATGGTGTCAGGACTCAAAACATGCAGCTGCTAGAGACAGCAAGATAACTACCCACATCTTAGCTTGTCTCCTTAAAGGAGCCCAACCTCTAACCTGGTTTGTATCTGAAAAGTCCAGTGTTTATAAATGTCATTAAGGGGCAGCCTAGGCTAAGCCCTGTCCTTTTTCAATATTTTACCAATCCATGTTTTTCTTGGTTGCCAACTCTTCACTGAGGTTGGAAAACTTAAAAACCCTTGAAAGATAAAAGTTGTTAAAAGTCTTCTGAATAAAAAATTGGGTTTAGTGATTTTTTTTAAAATCCTGTATTACATTATCAAACAATAAACACTTTTTTTTTCCCACTATGGAAGGAGGGACCACAAATATATACTCTGGAAGGTTTATCTCTGTAATACTTGGCTAGTCTACTTGGTCTCATATCTGGGTTCTATGATGTTGGGTGTTCAGGTTATCAAAAAGGATAGAACTTGGCATCATCTTCCAGGGATTTGTGGTCTAGAGGGGGAGTTACTTACAGTGCTTGAAAAATTGTGCATTGAAATAAAATAAATGAGGTTATTGAAACAAAATCATACCTGGGAGTACAGCTATGAAAGTCCTTTATTTTGCCCAGAGACACAAGGAAAATATTTTCACCAAATAATGCTGTTTGAGCTGATTTGGGGAAAAATCATTTGAAATGAAGAACAGCATTTGTGAGAGTTTAGATTCAAGGAAAGGTTTTGCTATTTCACGAGGCTGCAGAATTTTCTGTAAGGTGGGGTGCTAGGAGTATGGGGATTTATAGAGGGAAGACAGGAGGTGAAACTGGAAAATCAATGAGGACAGGATTGCACAGGACCTTTACGCCAAACCAGGGAGATGGGGCTATCGAAGGATTTAAAACAAAGCAGTAGCATGGCCAGATTTGTGTCTTAAGGAGTTCCCTCTGACAGTGGGTTGAAAGATGGACGGAGAGACTCAATTTATCTGTAGGCAGCAGGATGAGTTAGTAGGTTATTGCAATAGTCCAGGCAACAAATGACAAGGCTTTAAATAAAACTGTGGTTGTGAGGATGGAAGTAAGGTGACAAATGGGAACACTGTTGGGAAATAGAATCCATAGGGCTTTTCAAACAGTAGGGTATGCAGAGCGGGAAGAAGGAAGAGTCAGGCATAGGGGCCAAGCCTGGGGCTTGGATAATTCTGTTATTCAACAAAGTGAGGAAAATGAAATGTTTGGAGGTTAACTAATATTTTAAAAAAGTTATTGACTACCTTTTTTGTTAAGGACACGGGTATCATGGTTACATTTTTGTGTCGGTTTGTCTGGGTCATATTGTCCGGCTATGTGGGTAAACAGTATTCTAGATGTTTCTGTGAGGGAGCTTTTGGATGAGATTAACATTTAAGTCAGGGGGCTTTGAGTGAAGGGATTGACCTCCATGTGATGTAGGTGGTCCTCACCCAAGCAGTGGAAGGTCTGACTGGAGCAGGCAACTGGGCTCTCCTGAGCAGGAAACAATTCCTGTTGACTCCATTTCTCTGGAGAACCCTGACTGATACCACAGACTCTGGCGCTCTGCTGCCTGGGTTCAGATCCTGCCGTGGCACTTGCCCAGTGATATCACTGGATGGTGTTATTATTACCTCCCCAAGCCCAACCTGCTTCATCCGTAAACCAAGGGTATCAATGTTGCTTACCTCATGTGGTCTATTTGGATGGTTGGCAAAGAGAAAATTGGGATGGGTGTGTGAGCCACCTGTTAAGGCATCTGTGTCCCATATCATGGTGCCTGGGTTCCATTCCCAGCTCTGGCTCCTGACTCCAGCTTCATGGATTCTGGGAGGCAATGGCTGAAGTTACTGGATTCTTGCCACCTATATGGAGGCATGAGTTGAGTTTCAGGTTCTGGGCTTTGCCCCAGCTCAGTCTTGGCTGTCGCAGCCATTTGGGAAGTGAATCAGCAGATGAGAGTTGTCTGTCTGTCTGCCTCTGAAATAAGTATATAAACATAAAAAAGAGAAAGCTCACGTGAGGTTTTAAGCTTAGGATTTGGCATGCGGTAAGCCTTTAGGAAACATTTGCTGTTATTACTATAACCGAGGAAACATCTACACATTAGTGTTAATGACTAACAACAGCTCCGATTGTTACCTTTCCCAGGAGAGATTTATGTGCTAATAGGGGTCAGAGTTTTCCATTAGAAGAACTAGCCTAGACTCTCTGCTTCCCACATTGAACTACTTGGTAAACATTTGTTGGATGGTTATATTATTTCCTGTATTCCAGGGAGTGGGTTCAGAGAACCGTCAGTGGGTTAGAAAGGGAGCTGAGTGGTTTCTTAGAGCGAGTTACTGGAACCAAGATGCAGGTTTCCTGGCTCCAGGCCTAGTGTCCTTTTCTTGGGTCAGGGGACCCATGCTTCAATCTGCACTGTGTACCCAGTGTCTAGATGGCCAAGCCAGCTCCGACAGTACAGACAACATCTCATATCCTTTTTGTTAGTCATTACATGGATTATTCCTGAACGGACCAAATGGGTAAAAACATGAACTTTCATGAACATGGATGTGAATGGACTGAAAAAAGGCAAAGGGGTCATAGGTAGGAAGGGGCTTCAAAAACTTTGTCAAGAAGTGAATTGTAAGAGGTACGTTTATTTTGGCATGGGACTTTTAAAATCCATGCATTTCCTCCCATGATGCACATTTTCCATGAGCTTTTTGAAAGCCTCTTGCGTTGTCCTCTTCCTTTTTTAGTGAGCCCCTGAGCGTGCAGTGTTGGCTCAGTGTGCATCCACTGACCCTGGTTCTCTGCCTCCTTTACTGCTGCAGTTTGAGCTCCTCTCTGTCTCTCCGGTGAGGTTGCTTTCTTAGGGTTTATCTCTCAGAGACCAAGGCCTTTTCACCACTCCCCCATTTAAAAATATTGTGTAAAATGTTTTTGAGTTGCATGGAATATGAATAGACACTTAATAGGGCATATGTAGTAAAATATTTCAACACATAAATACAGCATAAACCAGTCAAACTAGACTACTAGCCTTCCCATTTCCTTATTTTTCTTTGTGTTTTGAGTCTCCAAGCTCCTTTCTTCCAGTTATTTATACAGTATATAATACATCACAGTGAAGTACAGCCACCTGACCCTGGTATGCAATGCAAAACTGTTGCTAACCTTGCTGTGCTTTGGTACCCCTTGTTCAACCTCTCCCTATCCCTACTCACTCCCTTCCCCTGCCACCCAGCCCCTAGTAATCACTATTCTAAGTTCAGCTCAGCTAATTTTTTGAACTTCCACATGTGAGAGAGAACCTATGGTATTTGCTTGTCTATGCCTGACTCATTTCACTTAACAGAATCATCTCCAATTCCTCCCTTTTTGCTGCAAATGTCAGGGTTTTATTTTTTATGGCTGAATAATATTCTATTGTGTATGTGTACAACATTTTCTTTTTTTAAAAAAAAATGTCTATTGGAAGGGGAAGGGAATGCAGAGGGAGAGGAAGAGAAACAGATTATCCATCCCTTGATTCACTCTCAAAGTGCCTACAACATCCAGGGCTGGGCCAGGCCAAAGGCAAGTGCCAGGAGCTCGTTCCATCCAGGTCTCCCACAGAGGTGACAAGGACTGGAGTAGTAGAGTCGTCATCTGCAGCATCCCAGGATGCCCATTAATAGAAAACTGTCTCAGAATCAAAGTAGCTGAGACTGAAACCCGGCATTTTGATTTGGGATGTAGGTGTCCCAAACAATGGCTTAACTCATTGCACTACAATGCCTGTCCCATCACATTTTCTTTATCCATTCGTCTATTGATAGACATCTACTCTGATTCCATATCTTGCCTGTATTGTGAATAGTGTTACAGTGAACATGGGAGTGCAGGTATCTCTTTCATAGGCTTACTTCCTTTCCTTCAGAAACATATGCAGAAGTGGCATAGCTGGGTCATATGGTAGATCTATGTTTAGATCTTTGAAAAACCTTCTTCCTTTTCTCCATATTCTCCATAATGGCTATGTTAATTTGCATTCCCCGTCCCCCCCCCCCCCCCAGTGTGTAAGTATCCCCTTTTCTCCAAATCCTTGCCAGCATTTTTTTTTTTTTTTTTGCCTTTTGGAGAGAGATGGTATCTCACTGTGGCTGGTGACCTTGAGCATTTTTTCATGTATTTGTTGCCCATTTGTGTTTCTTTTTTGGAGAACTCTGTATGGAGATCATTTGTCCATTTCTTAAATGGATTGTTTGTTTTAATGTTGATTTTAAAGAGATTTATTTGAAAAGCAGAATTGGGAGAGAAAGGGAAAAGAGAAAGGAGAGGGGAGAAGGGAAGGGGAGGAAGTATCTTCCATCTGCTGGTTCACTCCCCAGATGGCTACAGTGGCCAGGGCTGGGCCAGGCTGAAGACAGGTGCCAGGGGCTTCAACCAGGTCTCCCATATCAGTGGCAGAGGACCAAACACTTGGAATACCTTCTGCTGCTTTCCCATTGCATTAGCAGGGTGCTAGTTGGGAAGTGGAGCAGCTGGCACTCAAACCAGTGCCCCTCTGGGATGCCAGTGTCATATGCAGGCAGCACTTTAAGTCACCATGCCACAACACCTACCCTTCCTGTTGAGTTTTCTGCGTTCTTTGTATATTCTGTCTTCCTTCTTGACCCCCTCTGCATCGTCCACACCTGCGTATACTCTCTTCCTCTAGAAACTGTCTCCTTTAGCAGCAGGCAGGGTTCCTTCTTCCGTGTGTCCCTCAGCACCTTTACCTCTTCCCACCCCACTGGTAAATTAAAGACTGTTCTTGGCAGTCTCAGCCAAGCTTTTAGTTGAACTGTCACCTGCATGCTGATGGCTCCCCAAATGGCATCGTCAGCCTTGATGTCTCATCCAGGCTCTAGACTCAGCTGCTGTCATCCATATTCATATTCTCTCCCCTTTTCCTTCCCTTTCCTCCCTTCATAACTGGGACAGTGACAGTACTAGGTATTGGGGTTATCCATGAAGACCACACTTAGTACCTTTAAGGTTCAGGTTGAATAGACAGATGTTGACTCATACCATCTCACCAATGTGAACAACTTGAAAAGTGCAGCATTAAGATATGCCTAAGTTTCTGTGGGAACACAAACAAAGTGAGGTTATTAATATTTAATTCTCTCTGGATTAAGGTGGTAGTGCCAGTCCTGGATCCCTGAAGCTGCCATCTGAGCTGCACTATGAAGTGTGAGAAGGAATTAACAAGGGGAAGGTATTAGGGTCTGTCCTGCTCAGCTGCACAGGGTTGGAGAAGGTAAGGCGTGTGTTTGTTATGGCAAGTTGTTGAGTGTTAGGCGAGTGTGGGATCCTTGGAGTTTAGGATGGGGTGAGTAGGAGAGAATCTGCTGGTAATGTGGGCAGAGATAAGTTCAAGTACTCCCTGTTGTGCTATTCTGGGGATTTTTAACTGTCTGCTATCCATCTCTAATTAGCATCTCATTCTTATAACCTCTCAGACTAGAAAGACCTTTCACTTCAGATATCTCTGTTCACCTTATTAAATGTCACATAATGAGAGGATGGCTAGTGGGGAGTGTGTTATTGACAGATTGACTTCATTCCTGGTAGGGGGAAGAGAAGCTGCTTTTGATGCAAGACAATATTAAATAATCAGTGTGTTCCTTCATCCTACATCACAAGTCTGGAGGTAAAGTAACCCCAAGGTTGCTCATGTCAGTGCCCAATGGAGGTGATTTCTCTTCCTCTGTCCTCATTGTCTCACCATAGCTGGTTCAAGCACAACCTGTAGATGACATCTACAGAGAAACAAGGGAAATTTCCCCTTATGGAGCTCTTCTTTACCTTATTTATTTACTTATTTTTTTGACAGGCAGAGTGGACAGTGAGAGAGAGAGAGACAGAGAGAAAGGTCTTCCTTTGCCGTTGGTTCACCCTCCAATGGCCACTGCGCTGATCCGATGGCAGGAGCCAGGTGCTTCTCCTGGTCTCCTATGGGGTGCAGGACCCAAGCACTTGGGCCATCCTCCACTGCACTCCCTGGCCACAGCAGAGAGCTGGCCTGGAAGAGGGGCTACCGGGACAGAATCCAGCACCCCGACTGGGACTAGAACCCGGTGTGCCGGCACCGCAAGGTTGAGGATTAGCCTAGTGAGCCGCGGCGCCGGCCAACCTTATTTTTAAAGAATCAAAAAACCTTTCCAGATACTTCCAGAATATCCATCATAACTCTACTACATGTTAGTATTTGGAAAGGGGGATTGAATTACAAGTATCATACATTCTCCATGGTGGAAATATCACCACTATGGGGTAAAGAATTGGTTCTTGGGGTTAGGGGATTTATTAGTTTCTTACGCTGGTGTTGCCAGTTGAGTGGCTTGAAACAGCACAAATTTTGAATCTTACAGATTTGAATGTCAAAAGGTCAAAGTAGGTCTCCTGGGCCATAAATAAGATGTGTTAAGGATACAGTAGGGTGTGGTGTTTTAGACTTCAGAAGCTGCCCAGTGTTCCTTGACTCATGGCCTCCTTCCAACTACAAATCCAGTGATGAGCAACTGAGACGTTTTCATGATGGCTTCTCTCTGTTTGAGACTTCTGCCCCATTCTTCTCCATTTAATGACACTTGTTGCTTACATTGGGCCACCAAGATCATCTAGGATAATATCAGTAGAGAGGCACTGTACTTGGAACTTGGGTTATATTAGGAAGCCCATACCAGTTAGAGGAATGTGACTTATGAAAGCCCTGACATTTGCCTGGCCCAAAACCCGAGGGCCACAGGGAACACATGGGTACCCCCAGATTGCTGAAGTTGTTTTAGCACAGATACACACACACCCCACACCACACATAGGCATATTTGGGAAAATAGTATGGATAAAGAAAATACAGAATAACAAAGGCTGTCCACTGAGAAGAGAGCATGTGCACACAGTGTGCAGAGTTCCGGACTGGGGGTCAGGAGGCAGTGCTTCTGACCTGGATTGCTCCAAACGTGTGCGACCTCAGGAATCTTTTCCCCTCTCTGGTCTTTGGCTGCTTCCTAATTAAAGCTTGGGTGGGGCTCAGTTGTCCACTAACCTCAAACATTTCCAGCTCCAACATCCCACGAAGCCATGAGAAGCACAGAGCTCAGGAAGGCCCTGCTAATAGCGATGTTCATTTTTGGTGCCTGAACCAGGCTAGATCAACTCATGGCAAACTCAGCTTTGGAATGTACACCATGGGCAAGCATGAACCACGGGGCTCCATCCAAGCAGGAGGATTCCGTGAGCCACCAGATCCAGGGGGAGTGGGAGATGGGGCCCTGCTAGATCTTGCTCTGCAGGGACTCCTTAGAGATCATGAAGGTCTGGGTGTTGCCATGAGAGGAGACAGGAAGAACAGAACAAAGGAATGGACACTCTTCCACAGCAGGCGCTAGACTTCCCTGAGTCTTCTGGAAGCTTCTGAGCTGTCCCAACCTTGTGGGCTCTCTCTGTTCTTTGTTTTTTCTGGACCCAAAAATCTCACTCTTTTTATTCATTGTTGAACTCGAAACTCTCCTTTTCCCCCTAGTTTTCTGACTGTTGGCTGGACTCTCGGTGTAGAGAGTCCTGGAACCTGGAATAGAAACAGCTTCTCTTGTTGCTGTGTGTTACAACATTATGAATGCATTTGCTTCCTTTGTGTTTTTTCTTTAGCTGGTCTACCCCTGTTTGGGACTCAGGACTGCTTTAATCTTTTACCATACTGTAGCAAAGTTGTTGACCAATTTCTGCTTCTAATGCAGCTGTCAGACGCTCAAACTGTCTGTTAGCCAAACTGGCTCTCTCCCAGCCACCATTTCCAAGCTTCTATCTATTAAACACAATGCTTTTGACTAGACTAAGCATTTCAAACAGTCTTTTAACACTTTTAAAGTGTGGTATTTGCTACCATACAATTTTATTCAATATACATCTTAGCACTTTCTCTGTGTTAGGCCTTCTGCTGGGTGCAATTGGGTTGAATAAAGATGAATAAGGTACAGTGCTGCTCTTTTCAATCTGAACTCCAGTGGGAGCTTGGGACACAGGGTGGATGAGTTGTTTGTCCTCCTTTTTGGATCACAGTGAGCTCTGGTTGGTTTGTGCTAGTTTATTTGCATACTTTCCCTCCCTTCCCCCCATGATAGGAAGAGCCCCCTTGGCAACTGCTTCAGAAACAGGACTGGACTAGGATCCATAAATGAGTTTCAACAGACTATTGGCAGGCTCCCTAGATCACTACTCCCTCTTCCACATCATATCATCCAAAATCCAAAATGGTAGTTTCTCTCAAGGCAAATGAGACAATCTTTCTGTTTCCTGTCGTTAATTATATTTCATGATCCCTACGAACTCCTCCCCAACAAAAAATTTGAAATTTCAACTACAGCAATTTATCAAGTAAGTTTATTACTGTATTTCCATCAATTTCACTTGGCTCAGTTAATCAGTTTAATTTTACTAAACTGCTAAGGCAGCCACATTTTGTGCAATCTAGACATTAGCTAAGCCATTGTGGGGAATCTCTAATTACAGGGGACAACTCCAGGTGGTGATATTTTATGGTGGAAATCATTGTTACCCATGAGTGACAGGGCGACCTGTCAAGTGAGTTTAAAGCCTCATCTGGTAAAACTGCAGGTGCTGGCTGCCAGCACCAGTTCCACTAAAGTCTACTAGGACCTTGACTGTGGTCAGTGTTTCTCACCCCAGAATCCATTGGGAAAATAAAGTAATCCTTCATATAAGGTGTGTATGTGTGTCTGAGTCAGAGGAAGGAAAAAAACCATAAAGCTTACAGTGAAAGACCTTTAGGAAGATACCAAGGGTTGGCCAGTGCCGCGGCTCACTTGGCTAATCCTCCGCCTGTGGCACTGGCACCCCAGGTTCTAGTCCTGGTTGGGGCGCCAGATTCTGTCCCGGTTGCTCCTCTTCCAGTCCAGCTCTCTGCTGTGGCTAGGGAAGGCAGTGGAGGATGGCCCAGGTGCTTGGACCCTGCACCCACATGGGAGACCAGGAGGAAGCACCTGGCTCCAGGCTTCAGATTGCCACGGTGCGCTGGCTGTGGCAGCCACTTGGGGGGTGAACCCACAGAAAAGGAAGACTTTTCTCTCTGTCTCTCTAACTCTGCCTGTCAAAAACAACAACAACAACAATAACAACAAACAAAACACCAAGGGCAACACTGGCCCGTGGTTGGAATGCCCCACCCAGGAGAGTGTTTATAAATAGGACAGTGATGAGTACCCCCAAGAGAGCCCAGTCCTACACAGAGCTTGACTAGATTAGTGAATTAAAAACTGTGGCAGAAATAAAGGTCCTCACATATCTGAGAAGAAGATGGAATTGGTACAGCATTTACACACAGATGGCAGTTTGTGTACACCCAACCCTGTTAGGGGAGAGGACAGACTGGATGGATCCAGGGCAAGGCAACTTATGTGATGGGAAGGGTGTTTTATGTTATCTCAAAAGTCCTGTCTTAAAACCATCTTCCAATGTCATTAAATGGTGCAGCATTGTGGGCACGGTGAGCGTGAGCCAGTTCCCAGATGTCCAACAATACTGAGTTGCTGGGTGTACCAAGCAGAGAATCATCATCCAGTAGAGGGCAAGTGGGGACAGCCCAGCAGCTCTGCCCCAGAGGAGGAGCAGCACCCTACCTCATTCCCTCCCAGTACACACATCTGTGACCTCTGCTGTCCTTGTCCTTTGCCTATATTGCACAATTTCATGCTTAGATGTGATGCATGAATGAGAATTAGAAATGTAAAAAAATGGACTATGTGGAATTAAATTTTCATAAGTGACAAAAAGACTGTTTTACATTGAAGTCCCCAAATTCTCCCCCACTACCATGAGTGGTGCCCAAATCCAGATTATAATTGATTAGAATACTATTTTATTGCTACCTCCTACTATTGAAAAAGTCCAATATTGTTTGGAATATCAGATTAATTCAGCATACTATTGTATTGCCATCTGGGCTTATCAGTAGCAACTACTTCCATTTCCAAGCCTTATTAAACCAAACACATGACAGCAATTTCTATGTGAAGCATTCCAGCATTCCTAAAACTTCTATCATGTTGAAAACACAAATTAAAACATACTCCTTTAGTTAACTAAGGTTTTTTTTTTTTTAAACTAATGGTACAGTCCTCTCTGTAATAACATTTTTTTTCAAGGGCAAAAATTCCTGATGGAAGCTTCAAATTATTTAAGAACCAGTGAGTCATGTGCCACAGGATTTTTCTGTCTTATTAGAGCAGTGCACAGGGGAAAAATGTCTTCAGAAAGACAGGCTGCACTCAGGACGTCTCCCAGGCTGGGTCTTTCCTTCTGTCCCTCATTGACTAGGCTGCCGAGCTGTGCTGCCACACTCCCTGCCCCCACAGGACTCCTGAGAGTTGAGTGGCTCATCAGGCTTGAACCTAACAACTTTTCATGCTGTTTTTTTTTTTTTTTTAAACTAAGATTAATCCTTGCTGGGTCAGTTTTAGTTTCATAGACCTTCGGAAAACCAAGCCATCCAGCCTATGGAATCAGACAAAATGACATGCCCTGAAAGTGGACGTGGAAGCTTCTAAGTGGACAACAGCCTCTGAATCCCTCTGAAAGTGTTCATCTTCTCACCTATGCCCCTGTTAAACGCCCTGAATGGTCATCTTCAGGGCTTCACTGGGGGGACTTAGACCACTGTTCTGTGCCCTGACTCATCTGTCCCCTTAGCAGTCGTGGTTCATTACTTTGCTCTTCCTGCTCGAGTGGTCGGATGGAACCATAGGCAAGTGGACTTCCATCCTGAGGCCTTTTGTGTGGCTGGCCCTCTTCAGCTGCTAAGCGATTTTCCCCTGAAGAGGTCTTTCCAGTCTCTTGAAATTTCATCCCTTGCAAAGGTCCACTCAGTGGCCCGGAGAGGAGAGAACTTTGTTCCTGCCATCTGGCAGAGGAAGGCTGTCTTCCTCCAGCTGTGCCAGTGATGGGTAGATGTCTGTCTCCTCCTTATTCTCCCCCTACTTCCCTCCCTTCCTCTACAAGCTGTCTCTGTAGAATATCGCTTTTTGAAGGAGGAGGGATGAGAAACAGGAAAGGAGGGTGGCTTATTTACAAGCACCTGGTCTCTTACCCACATAACTGAAGGGACCTAGAAGAGCATCTGACCTTATCTTACCCTTCAAGGACTTCCTCAAAATAATGTTTCAGATAGATACCAGGTGGGCTACAGTAATACCTAGAGTTTCTCGTTCCTAAAGTCCCCATTTTACCACTCTAGGGACATGCTTTGCATATATGTTTTGAGGTAGAATCATATTTCCATTCATTTATTCAGTCATTCTTGCTGAATTATTAATCATTTTCTGAGTGCCTACAATTCTTGTGATACTAAGATGCTACAGGAAGAGTATAATGGAAGAGTTCAGCATTCAGTTGCTTGTTGGATAAACATGAAAACACAAATAAAATAATTCTTATGAAGCCAAGGGAGGAAGCATGTAATTCATTTAGAGAGCAAACAGATATAAAGGTTAAAAGGTTTCAAATGTTTTTGTCTTGGGGAAAAAGTCCACAAGTACAGCGAGATCGTGGGGAGTCTGAAATTCTAGGCTCAGACAGTGGGACTCTTTGTGGAAATATGCCAGTACTCTCAAAGCTTCATGCTGGAAGAGGTGAGCACACAGGAAGTCTTTGTGGCTGCAAAGGAAGTGGCTCAGTAAAATGTGAGTGGGGAGCTTGTCTAGGCAGCGAGAGCCTATTGAGACCCTCAAATGCAATTCTGGTGGAAATGAAGTCAGGAAAAATGCTTGCTGAGCTGAGATGACAGGATTGATAGTGTGGATGTAGATGGGACAGCATGATGTCTGGAGGAACTGGTAGTGAGCAGGTGATCCTGGAGGCACAGTACTTTGACATAATGGCATAATCTTGGCTAAAGCCCTCAAAACAGAGCATTAACCTTGCTAAGTCTCAGTGGGTGGGGCAGTAGCACTAAGTTTGAGTAAGAACTGAACAATCAAATGGACTAGAGAGAAGTTCATGAGTTCTGGAGGTACTTACCAGTAGTATCAAGGGGTGTCCCAATAGTAGCACCAACCATGTGGAGGTGGAGAGAGAAAATTCTGAAGGGAAAGACAAACATTTCTGTTTTTACCATATTTAATTTCAGCTGTCTGATACTCAGTTTGAGATCTTGAATAGAGAAGAGGCCAATTGATTTTTTTTTCTTGCAGAAAAAAAAAAAACTAGAAAAAGTCAACTGTGAACTTCAACTGTGTCACCATATTTTTAATCTACTAATTTGATCTATGCTTGGAGACAGTGTTCTCTTTTGAGTTAATCATCTTTCCCATTATCTCTGAGCTGACCTCCGCAAATAGGAGGAATAGGAAAAATGTGAGTTTCCAGGCAGTGTTATTTCTATCTAGCTTTTGATCTGGCCCAGTATTAACCCCATCAGTGTCTAATAAAGGAGGCTTGTTGTAGGTAATGCAGAGAATCTAGCTCTGAAAGTTCCTAAGTTAATATCTGTTCACCTTCATGCTTGACTTTGAGTCTAATGACATCAATGTACAAAGAAGGCAGGATGAGGTGGTCTTAAATCATTATCTGAAAACCATGTCTGTAGAAGAGTCCAAGTTTAAGCTCATTAAGGAACACTGTTAAATAAGATATCAAATTAACCATTAAAAACCTTTGAAAATTGAGTTGAAAAACTAGGACATTTTTTTTTCAAATCCTTTAAGCTTCAGTTTTTGAAGTGAATAAAATTCAGAGCTTTTTGGCTTCCCAGTGCTCCCCTTCCCCCCAGCCATGATGAAGGTGGCATTAAAGGACATTTGCTTAAGCCACTTACATAAAGTTGAAGGAGTTACTCTGGAGGAAGAACTTCTTGGTGGTGATGTTATTTTCTGTGTGATAATAAGAGTAATCCAAACCTAAGACTCAAAGTACAGCCTGCAGACCCTGGCATGCAGGCAAACTGGGCGATCTGAAGGACAAACGCGAGGTGCCTGCCCTCATACATCACTCAGTGCTGTTAGAAACTTAAGGTGAAACGGACTGTTTTAAACATTTTTTTCAGGTGCAGTTGCAGCATTCTCAAAAAGAAGAAATTCCCTTTAACCGCTTAATGGCTAAAGAGGACAGTCTTTGAAGTTAGAAAGTCACAGGTTCAGGTCTTAGCCCAAGCTCCTAGAATTGGTGATAGTAGAGCTATTTTCCAAGTTTTAGTTTTATCATCCATAGCATGGGAATATTATAATTCTTTCAGCATAACAATTGTGAAAATTAAACTAATCTTGTGGATAGGATATACTTGGGGCAATCCTTGGCATATGGTAATCCTTCTTAATTTTCACTAGTAGTAAAATAAAAATTCAGGAATATAATCTCTGTGCTAGACCCCCTTTTTGAAGAAGCTCCTGGGATGCGCCTTGGTTTATAGTTACTTAAAGGATCCCTCCATGGAGAAGGGAAGATTTGTGGGCTATACTGACTTGTATACATTATTTCAGGATACTTGATTTCTGTCATCGTTATCATTGGGCAAAAATGGATGTGAATTTTGTCATCTTCTCTTTAACATTTATTGGGATATAAGTAAAAATCAACTTCAGGGAGTTTTGGTATAGTATTCACCCTTTGACCTAGAAATTACTGCTTCATTTATAGGACAATCAAATATAATGAGATGCTTAGAATTGGGCTTATTGTATATAATGACTGCTGTCTAGAAACCAGTGTATGTGCAGTTAGGCACACATGGGTGAGTAGGTGAGTTGATCATCTAAGAGCACATTGTAACTTTTAAGAACTGTGAGGTCATCTCCACCAAATATCCACTTATTCTGATGAATGGTATTTTAAAAAGACACTTGGAGTTGGAAGGATATGATAAATGTAGAAGGCAAACAAAACGAACCAGATTAGTTCCCACCATGCTGCTACTGAGATTGGTAATAAACAGTGATAAGGAACCATCTACCAAGTCCGAGAATGACTTATTTGTTCATCTGCAGTTAGCATATTGTCAGGGGGAAAAAAGGAAGAGCTAGCATTTGCTGGACATATAGTGTCAGACCTGGAATCCTGCATTTGCTATCTTATGTCATTCCCACAAAAGCACTGAATATTGTTACACTGTCAAGTGTTTAGATGAGGCAAGTTTTTCGGAGAGAGGTTATGACACCAGTTAAGATTATACATCCAACCAATGGGATAAATAGACACGGTTAAGCGTGTCACAATATTGCTCATTTGCAAGGAATGCCACCAGCTCATTTACTTGGGTCAGTCAGTGTGCTGAGTGTTAACTGTTTAGTTCTCAGAGAAGAACCTTCTGGTTGCAAGAGGTGAATGTGGAAAGTTCTGCCTTCTCCTTGGGGCTCTCTCATCTGCTTATTCTGACTGCACAACCACCACTCTGGTGGTCAGGCATGGCGTTGATCCCTATCTTTACAAAGAAAGAATTTCCTAAGCACGAGGGAGAGGGAGAGATTTCGCCCTCCTCTCCCTTCCACTCTCTTTGATTTTAACATATTGGTTCTCATAGTGTTGCGTCTGGGCTGCCTGTGGAAAGGAACCTTGGTTGTCTTCCAATGCAAAGTATTTAACAGAAACTCAAGCTGGATTCCATATATGTCCTGTTTTTAATACTGCACAAAGTCATTCCACTCACCAAAGCAGAGAAGTCTTATCTGTCTGGTGGGTCATTATCCTTGTACTGTTGTAGTGGGAGCTCTACTCTGTCCATACTTGCTCTAGTAAAATGTCATACATCCTGGTCTAAGTGAAGATGAGAGAAGAGCTGACTGGTGAGGCTAACGAAGGGAAGACAAAGGGGAGGCAGCCAAGAGTACAAGGGCTTCTGGGTATTTTATTCCCACATTGCTTTGTACCCCAACTGCAGGTTTTGCCCATCTTGTGCTATGGGGCCGGTCTCGAGGCGGAGGTTAGTAAAAGACTTTGAGTGTCCCTGTGCCATAGCAGAAGGCCTCAAGTCCCGACCTTTTGTTCCCGCTCCAGCGATGCAGCTTTTCTGCATACTTAGGAGCAATTCTCTGGGCTTGAAGCCTGAAACTAATGACCAACTTGGCTTGCACAGGACTGTCCTGGTTTTAGCACCAGAAGTCCCATGCCCCAGGAAAACTTAATGTCTCAGGCAGCTCCCTTCAAGCCCCATTTTGATAATGTATCTGGAATCCCTTTTGCATCAGGTCTGGGATGCTTATTGAGTGTGAAAATCTCCTTGGTTATTACCAAGTATGTTTAGAAAGAATTAGGGTTCCTGGCTGCAAGTTGACCTGAATGATTCAGTTTTGGTTATCAATCGCACCCACATGTTTTGAGCACAAATTCTAAATGTTTAAAGTTTCAGCTCATGAAAGAATTCTGTTAATAACAGGTGTTTGGGGGTTATCCTTGATTAATATGTAGGGTTGAAAGGAGTCGGGAGGGCTCAAGACTGAGCGTATTAAGGTGAATATTTTATTTACTGGGAAAGCAGTCTTCTCTGTTTGCTTTCATTTGTCTAAAGGGATCAGGCATAGATAGTAACTTAAATATGTGCTGTTAGAAGCGAGACCTCCCCTCGTTTTCCCTAAATCACAAGCCACTTTTGTAGGAACTTGTCTAAACGCCTGTTCTGCATGGTCCTTGGAGAGCTGTTAGTCATAAGTAGAAAACTTAAATAATAACACTTGAGACAAAAATAAATCATTTTGTTACAAAAAGCTTATCTAACTGGCAAAGACAGAACCTGACTTACTATTTTAAATTGGATCAATTTTAGTTTTTCTATAAAAGAAATCTGTTTTATCTAATGACACTTTTAATTGCTTGCATCTAATGTAGAATAATATCCTTTAAACAGGGGGGAGGGACTTAAGCATAATGAGGAACTCTCGAGAGCCCCTTGTAGAGCTAAAGCATTGCTTTTATCCATCACAGGCAGAAAGAGAGAACACTAATAAGGAATACCCTACATAGTTTTTATATCAAGATACATATTGAATGGACAAAACACGATTTCACATCATTAACTTACAGAGAGGCAAGTTTCCTTTAAGAATTTTAAATAAAAAGTAATTCTTGATTGGATAGAATTCTGTGTTTATATGGACCATCACATGGCAAGAATCCTCTAAAAAAGAATATACAGCATCTGTTACCACCAGATGTGTGGCTTCCTTTGTGGCGGGATGATGGGTATAGGCTTCAGACATGCTCACTGTGATTTGGTTCATGAGAAAATGAGAGTTTTTGCTCTAGCAATGGTAGCTTGTGATGATCTTTTGGCAGGGGTCTCCGTGAGAATCCTTGACCACCAGAGGGAGATAGCCCACAAAGACAGGTAAGCAGAGTCGTTGCATGGGTGATCTTTGGCAGCCGTGTGAGAAGGACAGAGGCTGCTCTACCAGGCCAGTTGGTGTTCGTACTTACCACTTTATAAAAGCATCGTGGTGCAGGAGACAGAGCACAGATTTTGGGTGGAGAAGCTCAGCTCTGCCACTTCATAGCTAGGCAACATTAGGCAAATCACTTAGCAGTGGGGAACCAGTTCTCTGCCAAGTGCCATTTGGATATTTACAACATCATTTGTCAGTCATGCAAAATTATCAGCTTAAAAATTAGCCTGCTGTAGACTTACTGAATCTTGAGTGCTGGCTGCTGTTGCCTTGACAGGGACAGGCCAAATGATTCTGTGGGCCTTACATGGCCCATGGGCTGGATGTTGCCCACCCTTGATCCCCTGAGCCTCATTGTCTTACCTATCAAACAACTCCCTCCTCTCTCAGGATTGATTTGAGCCTCAGATGAGATAATGTCTGAGAAAGGACTTGTAAACTCTGAAATGCTACACAAAGGTTAACTATCTTCGCATAATGTGGTTTATAATTGCATGTGTTTAGATATTCCTTGAGTCACAGTGCTCCTTCCAAAACCCAAGGCCTGATATGTTATTCTGCAACACAGAGATTAGTTCTCTCCCTGGGTACAAACATTATAAAAGGTTAGCACTATATTAAGTAATAGATCTATCCCTTTACTAAATAATTCATGATGCTGTGTTGGGTGAATGATTGGTTAACTGAAGTGATCATCAGGTGTTCCTGGGGCTCTGGAGAGTAAGCTGATAAATGACCTAAGTTGTCTTCAATGTGATGACTTTACTACCATTAGCATTAAGAAAAAGCTATTAGTGGATTCACTGTGGAAAAAGATTTCATTGAGGCCAAGTCTGGTTGTTAAAGAAATCATCCCTTTTTCAAATAATTGATCTTTTGACAAATTGAAGGTCTTCTAAAGAAGTGTCAGAGTAGTGAAAGATGTCAAGCATTTTCTGAAACTCAGCTTTTGCTAAGAAACAATAGAACCCATCATCTCCTCCACCCAGGGAAAGAGTTAACTTTTGGGAGGGGGCTGGTTCAATGAATAAATGAATGAGTTTGGTTCCTTTGATCATGAATTTCAGTAGGTGTTGGGAAAGTTTGTGCTGAGCCTCTTCTTGGGAAATAGGTGCCCTCATCTCTATTTCTGGCTTCCCCTGTGGGCTCAGGAACCACAGGGGTCATGGTCATCATGAGAAATCCACTTGAGGACCCTATTGTCGTCTCAAACTGCTCCAGTCTAGAATTAAACCAATTTCCTCCTCCATGACCTCCCCTGACACCACCACCACCACCACCACCACCAGCCACCACCACCACCACCACCACCTCCTCCTGACATCCTCATTTCTGGCAGAAGCCCAACATTCTTCCCACCTCTGGGGCTCATTCTTTGATGCTGTATGTCTTTGTACTCTCCATTATTTCTTACATACAATTAGTTCAAATGTCTTGAATTTTCATTCCACTGACGATACCAAACATGGTTGATCCCTGGTTACCTCTGTGTCCCCTGTCAGAAGCCGAACCCCAACTTTCAATGCTTGTAGTGTCACGGCAGCTCTGATTCAAATTCCAGTGGTCTGCTTCCCTAACTTCCACTTGAGTCTTTCCATAATTCTGCTGTCATTATGCCATTCCTTCTTTGAGAAATAGTCATGACTGCCCATTGCCTGAGTAATTGAGCCCAGCTCCTCTCTTGGTGAAACTTTTTATTGACCATGTGTATCTCCCCAGATTTGCTGGGATTCTCTGCTCCTGTGTAACTGCGCTTTGTCAGTTTAGCCACCTGTCTGTGTCCCCTGCCTCTATTATTGTCTACACTCCCTGGAATTTTCAATTCCTCTGCAGGGAATTTAGGAAAAGTCTAGAATTAAGGGCAAGAAACTGCATCAAAAAGTGAGGTTCACCAACTCCTACTTCAGTTAGATTCTTCTTTCCGTTTGTCACAGCCTAGGACCACTTCTGTACTGTGAAAAACCAGGTATATCCTATATGGAATTTGGTGGGAAGATCCTCCTTTTAGCTTCAGTACCTACAGCTCTGAGTCCTTGGGAGTAAACAATGAAAGGTGGGATAGCATCAATAAGGCCTACAAGCTCAGTAAAGACAACAGAGAAATGGCAGTGAACACCCAGGTGATAGGGTAGGGACCAGGGGATGTGGCAGAGCCTGAGTGTCCACAAACTTGAATACCTAAAAGCTGTGAAAACATGGTAAGTTGGGTTGATTTCAAAATAACAGTGCTCAGTTCATGGACTCACTTAAAAACGTTTATGTATTTATTGTTAAAAAGTGATGAGCTGACTGGTTATTTTCAGCAATTGTGGTTTTATTGGTTTTTATTTGTTATGTTCCTCTTTAAGATCATTAAAGATGTGGCTGAACTGAATAAGATAACTATTTAAAGTGCCCAGTACAGTTTCCAGGTCTTTAATGAATAGGAGTTGTTTTTCCTTTCTCTTCCCCTGAATTCTGAATTCAGTAATTTAAAGAAAATTATTCACACAGGCAAATAAAGTCTCTCTGTAGACTGCTTTGCTCCAATTCATGGGAATCTAAAAAGTTCTCCAGAAGTCTTCTAAGAAAAGTTATGAGGATAGTTAGGTAAAACAGACACCTACATTTTTTCCTATCTCGGGTGTACAAGGTATACATGGAATATGGAAGCAGAAAGATACCTTTGGAACATTTCTACTCTCCCACGCCCACCTATATTATATAACTGAACATATTTGTAGAAATGAGTCCCTGTTTGAGAAAGCCAATATATGGAACTCTGAAAAACAGACAAATTTTGGTTGTTGATTCTGCTACAAAGTGTTTTGCTCTCGGAAATTGAGTTAATTTTTTTGCCACATGCATCTATTCTGTAAACTACATTCTATCTGTATTAAAATAACATTAATAGAGGAACACAGCTGAATAAATCTGCAAAAAGGTAGGATTATTATTATTATTTTTTTTACTTGAAAGATGGAATTAGAGTACAGAGAAAGAGATCTTCCATTCATTGGTTGATTCCCCAAATGGCTTCAACACCCAGGTCTCCCACATGCGTGCAGGGGCCCAAGTGCTTGGTCCATCTTCCACTGCTCTTGCAGGTAGAATAGCAGGGAGCCAGATCAGAAGTGGAGTAGTCAGGACTCAAACCAGTGCCCATATGGGATGCCGGTGTTGCAGGCAGTGGCTTAACCAGCTGTGCCACAGCGCCAGCCCCTCTGATGTTACTCTTCTTCTTTTTCTTCTGGATTTGGATTTTTTTAAAAGATAGCATCTTAACATAATTTCCTTAAGAATTCTCTCTGCCTCAGTGGCCCACTGTTGTGTATCACTGAGCTCTATCTCCTGCAGCTCTTCCCCGCTGTGTTCTCTGGCTTATGAGAGGGTCCCTGGCTCATCATAGTTCAATTTACTATTTCTCAACTTTACAGTAACATGGAAGTGATAGGTGTTCAGTAGAAACCTTATTTCAAATTCTGATTTTTGACTGCTTCCCAGGCTAGCATGTTCAGTGTGACGCTCTTATAATGCTGGGGGGCAGCAGAGCCATAGCGTGAAGTCAGCCCTGTGATCACGATGGGGATACAACACAGTGCCTTGTGTTACTGAGCTATGATGTTGGGTAGGTTGAGTGTCTTAAATACATTTATGATTCACAATATTTTCAACTTTGAGTTTATCAGGATGTCGCCTCATGGTAAATTGAGATGTATCTGCATTTCCATTTTCTAAGATATATCATTTGTTCAAGCAAATTTCTTGTATCATTTCTTTTCTGTCTTGTTCATGATAAAATTTTGCTTTGTATACATAGGAAAGAATTGTTATATGGAACTTCTCCTTGTCTTTTTCTAACCAATTATTAGTTATTGCTATTATTAGTAGTAGTCATTGAGTCTGGATGCTAATACACTGCTTTTTATAATTTATTAAAATAGATGTTAATATATGTATATATTTTTCTAGCTTAAAATCATATATTAAAAATTATATCAAGTTTTAACAAAATAATTTCTCACTTAATTCTCACATGTGTATATCCAGCTTAGAAAATGACATTTTGCAAACTTGTTTGGAGACTGACTCCTTCCTGCAGTTCTCAGAATTATGAAGGCCAATCTTTTGGGCCTGAAATCCCCTATAGTTTTTAGAAACTTCTTGAAGATTATGGTAACAGTAGGAAATATCAGTAGCTTTCATGGGTGACCAAACATCAGAATATGTAAGCACTTAGCATCAGTTGGGCTGGGCTATTTTTTTTACAGTATATTAAAAACCAAATATTCTTCAATGCCTATTTGAAAAAAGTAAAACATCAGCAGGGGCTTTTCTGATCTAACAAGAAGAGAAGGTACTAAGATCTCTGTGGCTAGTCAGATGCTTTCAAGAAAACACAAGTGGCTTTGATTTCCAATTTTTATTTGGTTATGGAGAGAGAAGGAACATATTTAGTCTCAGGGATAGCAAACTCTCCTAGAAGATAACTCTACTACATTGATGCAATGCATTTAGAAGTCATCTGGAGGCTGTTCGTAATTATGATGACGGATTACAGTAATATGAGTGAGTCAGTGCCCCTCAAAATCGCAGTTTTACAAACAGATCGTTTGAGAAAACATCTGCAAAGGGAGGAATTAGTCCAATAATACTTCAGGGTCTTTCATATGTCCAACCTTTTGTATTTTAATTGGGAATTTTTTTCTCCTTTGCTTTTTCATTTTTCAAGATGAAAAAGGATTTTCTTGGCAATCTCAGCTCATTGTTTCCTTTGCTGAGTCCCCAGAACACTCTTCCTGTCATCACAGCCCTTCGCAGATTGTCTTGAAGTCTGTGGCTCACCTGTTTCCCCTATTGCTCTGTGAGTGCCTCGTGGTGACACTGTTGCTTCTGCTTGATCTGAGCCCTTGGATCTAGAACAGTGCCTGGCACACAGCGACTGGACTAGTGATAGATCACGCTGACTGTGTGCACAGATTGCTTGTTAGGTTTAATGAACTGGTAACTATGACATCTTTTTCTTGGACATGTTCCCAAGTTAATTCAGATAACATTCAGATAAATGTCACATCCAAATGCCCAGGCTTTTAATGGCTGCTACCATGGAGACTCTGCTCATCTTCAAGGTTGTGATGGCAAAAGGCTCTCTATCACAGCTTTGAAGATCCCCTCCAGCCTATGTAAATGTCTCCAAACAGTAGACTGGAGAGCCAGTGTTTGGCCTAGCAGTTAAGATGTCTTCATGCCATGTTGTAGTACGTAGATCTGATTACTGGCTGTGGCTCTTAACTCCAGCTTCCTGCTGTTCTGCACTCTGGGAGGTGACAATGTTGGCTAAAGTACCTGGATCCCTGTCATCCAAGTGGGAGACTAGGAGTGTGTTCCCAGTACCTAGCTTTGGCCTTAGCCCAGCCTTGCTGTTACTGGCATTTGTGAGGTGGACCAGCAGATGGGTGTGAGCTGTCGGTCTTTCTCCCTGTTTCTGGAAAACAAAACAAAACAAAAAAACCCCAACAAATCAAAACAAACCAAAAAACCCAAAAGCTTTGCTCATCTACCAACTATCTGTTCAAGCTTGGGCTATTGATTAAAAGGAAAAAAAGAGTTGGACATTTGCCACCGAAGTTAGCGTGCTGCCTGGGACCCCTGAGACCCATATTGGAGTGTCTGGGTTCTTACCCTGGCTGTGCTTTTTTTTTTTTTTTTTTTTTTTTTTTTTTTTTTTTTACAGGCAGAGTGGACAGAGAGAGAGAGAGAGACAGAGAGAAAGGTCTTCCTTTGCCGTTGGTTCACCCTCCAATGGCTGTCGTGGCCGGCGCGCTGCAGCTGGCGCACCGCACTGATCTGAAGGCAGGAGCCAGGTGCTTCTCCTGGTCTCCCATGGGGTGCAGGACCCAAGCACTTGGGCCATCCTCCACTGCACTCCCGGGCCATAGCAGAGAGCTGTCCTGGAAGAGGGGCAACCGGGACAGAATCTGGCACCCCGACCAGAACTAGAACCCGGTGTGCTGGCGCTGCTAGGTGGAGGATTAGCCTGTTGAGCCACGGAGCCGGCCTGGCTGTACTTCTGCTTCAAGCAGCCTTCTGCTGTGCACCCTGGGAGGCAGCCAGCGAGAGCTCGGGCACTTGGGTTCCCACCACTCACACAGGAGACCTGACCTGACTTCTGGGCGCCTGTTTCCACCTGGCCCAGCCCCAGCTGTTACAGTCATTTGGGGAATGAACCAGCAGATGGAAGATCTTGCTCTCTGGCTGTCTGCCTCTTTGAATTTCAAAAAAAAAACAAAAGCAAAATCAAATAACAACAGCAACCTAATTGACTGCATCTTCCTCCTGCCCTCTGTCACTTGCCATTTCCAGATGTTACAGAAGGGAAGTGCCGGGTTAAGAAAAGCACTGGAAAGTACATGGTGAAGGTGAGAAACAAAAGCAAAAGTGTAAGGATTCAGCTTCTTTTTTTCACCAGATCAAACACTATCCTATTTTGTACTCTGGATAAGATTTCAAAAAGAAAAGACTGATCTTTGAAATATTTATCTTTAAAATAAATGGGATTTAAGTGTTAGCATTTATGGGGCAAAGTGAGTAACAATCCTTAAACTACCCTCATGTAAACCATCCCTGGAACCATTGCTTTTTTTTTTAACTTTTATTTAATGAATATAAATTTCTAACATACAGCTTATGGATTACAAAGGCTCCCCCCCACCCATAACTTCCCTCCCACCTGCAACCCTCCCCTTTCCGGCTCCCTCTCCCCTTCCATTTACATCAAGATTCATTTTCAATTCTCTTTATATACAGAAGATCAGTTTAGTATATATTAAGTAAAGATTTCAACAGTTTGCTCCCACATAGCAACATAAAGTGAAAAATACTGTTGGAGTACTTGTTATAGCATTAAATCACAATGTACAGCACATTAAGGACAGAGATCCTACATGATATTTAAAAATTGATTATTTTTCTATGCAATGTCCAATTTAAAACCAAGATTGTTTTTTCATTTTCAATTCTCTTTATATACAGAAGATCGATTCAGTATATGCTAAGTAAGGATTTCATCAGTTTGCACCCATACAGAAACACAAAGTGTAAAAATACTGTTTCAGTACTAGTTATAGCATTTCTTCACATTGGACAACACATTAAGGACAGATCCCACATGAGATGTAAGTACACAGTGACTCCTGTTGTTGACTTGACAATTTGACACTCTTGTTTATGGCGTCAGCAATCTCCATAGGCTCTAGTCATGAGTTGCCAAGGCTATGAAAGCCTTTAGGGTTCGCCGACTTTGATCTTATTCCGACAGGGTCATAGTCAAAGTGAAAGTTCTCTCCTCCCTTCAGAGAAAGGTACCTCCTTCTTTGATGGCCCCGTTCTTTCCACTGGGATCTCACTCACAGAGATCTTTCATTTAGGTCTTCTTCTTCTTTTTTTTTTTTTTCCCAGAGTGTCTTGGCTTTCCATGCCTACAATACTCTCATGGGCTCTTGAGCCAGATCCGAATGCCTTAAGGGCTGATTCTGAGGCAGAGTGCTATTTAGGACATCTGCCATTCTATGAGTCTGCTGTGTCTCCCACTTCCCATGTTGGATCGTTCCCTCCCTTTTTGGTTCTATTAGTTATTATTAGCAGACACTAGTTTTGTTTGTGTGATCCCTTTGACTCTTAGGCCTATCAGTGTGATCAATTGTGAACTGAAGTTGATCACTTGGACTAGTGAGATGGCATTGGTACATGCCAACTTGATGGGATTGTATTGGAATCCCCTGGCACGTTTCTAACTCCACCAATTGGGGCAAGACCGATTGAGCATGTGCCAAATTGTACATCTCTTCTCTCTCTTCTTCCCACTCTTATATTTAACAGGGATCACTTTTCAGTTAAAATTTAAACACCTAAGAATAATTGTGTGTTGATTACAGAGTTCATCCAATAGTACTAGAACAAAAAAAATAAAATGGATAAAGTATTACATTGTACATCAACAGTCAGGACAAGGGCTGATCAAGTCACTGTTTCTCATAGAGTCCATTTCACTTCAATAGGTTTGCCTTTTGGTGCTCAGTTGTTGCCGGTCAGGGAGAACATATGATATTTGTCTCTTTGGGACTGGCTTAATTCACTCAGCATAATGTTTTCCAGATTCCTCCATCTTTTTGCAAATGACCGGGTTTCATTGTTTTACTGCTGTATAGTATTCTATAGGGTACATGTCCCAAAATTACTCTCTCCAGTCTGTTGATGGGCATTTGGGTTGGTTCCAGGTCTTAGCTATTGTGAATTAAGCTGCAATAAACATTAATGTGCAGACAGCTTTTTTGTTTGCCAATTTAATTTCCTTTTGGTAAATTCCAAGGAGTGGGATGGCTCGGTTGTATGGTAGGGTTATATTCAGGTTTCTGAGGAATCTCCAGACTGACATTCTTCAATACAATCAAAGCAATTTATGAAAAACCCACCGCCAACATCCTATTGAATGGGGAAAAGTTGGAAGCATTTCCACTGAGATCTGGTACCAGACAGGGATGCCCACTGTCACCACTGCTATTCAATATAGTTCTGGAAGTTTTAGCCAGAGCTATTAGGCAAGAAAAAGAAATTAAAGGGATACAAATTGGGAAGGAAGAACTCAAACTATCCCTCTTTGCAGATGATATGATTCTTTATTAGGGTCCCAAAGAACTCTATCTACTAAGAGACTATTGGAACTCATCGAAGAGTTTGGCAAAGTAGCAGGATATAAAATCAATGCACAAAAATCAACAGCCTTTGTATACACGGGAAATGCCACGGCTGAGGAAGAACTTCTAAGATCAATCCCATTCACAATAGCTACAAAAACAATCAAATACCTTGGAATAAACTTAACCAAGGATGTTAAAGATCTCTATGATGAAAACTACAAAACCTTAGAGAAAGAAATAGAAGAGGATACCAAAAAATGGAGAAATCTTCCATGCTCATGGATTGGAAGAATCAATATCATCAAAATGTCCATTCTTCCAAAAGCAATTTATACATTCAATGCAATACCAATCAAGATACCAAAGACCTTCTTCTCAGGTCTGGAAAAAATGATGCTGAAATTCATATGGAGACACAGGAGACCTCGAATAGCCAAAGTAATCTGGTACAACAAAAACAAAGCCGGAGGCATCACAATACCAGATTTCAGGACATACTACAGGGCAGTTGTTATCAAAACAGCATGGTACTGGTACAGAAACAGATGGATAGACCAATGGAACAGAACAGAAACACCAGAAATCAATCCAAACATCTACAGCCAACTTATATTTGGTCAAGGATCCAAAACCAATCCCTGGAATAAGGACAGTCTATTCAATAAATGGTGCTGGGAAAATTGGATTTCCACATGCAGAAGCATGAAGCAAGACCCCTACCTTTCACTTTACACAAAAATTCACTCAACATGGATTAAAGACTTAAATCTATGACCCGACACCATCAAATTATTAGAGACCATTGGAGAAACCCTGAAAGATATACGTACTGGCAAATACTTCTTGGAAAATACCCCAGGAGACCAGGCAGTCAGAGCCAAAATTAACTACTAGGATTGCATCAAATTGAGAAGTTTCTGTACTTCAAAAGAAACAGTCAGGAAAGTGATGAGGCAACCGACAGAATGGGAAAAAATATTTGCAAACTATGCAACAGATAAAGGGTTGATGATCAGAATCTACAAAGAAATTAAGAAACTCCACAACATCAAAACAAACAACCCACTTAAGAGATGGGCCAGGGACCTCAATAGACATTTTTCCAAAGAGGAAATCCAAATAGACACATGAAAAATAGACACATGAAAAAATGTTCAAGATCACTAGCAATCAGGGAAATGCAAATCAAAACCACAATGAGGTTTCACCTCACCCCGGTTAGAATGGCTCACATTCAGAAAGCTTCCAACAATAGATGCTGGAGAGGATGTGGGGAAAAAGGGACACTCACCCACTGTTGGTGGAAATGCAAACTGGTTAAGGAACCATTGCTTTCAAACACTAATCCTCACTTTTACCTACTCCTCATTTGAGATTCAGGCAAGTTTTTGATCAGGGAAGGTTTTGTCCAGTTGCTGGACCAGTAATATTGACAGGAATAAACAGATACTTTCCATCTTTCTTGAGCTTCTTGGGTCCAGGCTGAGGGAGTGCTGATGAAGTTTAGGTTGATGATATTATGCCATGACATTGTGTCAATATGCGATGATGTGTTGTGATGGCACAGCGTCATCACGTGGTGACGCAACATCATGACGTAAAACGTCACGACTCCGGTCAAAGACGAGTTTCCTGGAGGGTGATAAAGTTGTGCCATAGGGCCATTGTTGTTTCACGAAAGGCTTGAGATTGATGGTAGAGTGGCAGCTGCATTGTAAATTACAGGTTAAAACTTTCTTTGTTTGAATTATGGTCCTTTTAGAATTTATATATGGCTTCTTCCAGATATTATAAACTTTGTTATTACAAGGTAGGTTTAGAGATCAAAATATAATTTCATTTTGTAAACTGCTTTTATCACAGACTGTGCTTTTATTAGTTTTTTTGTCTGAAATATGAGCTAGTGCTAAATTTAAGTATAATTCCACAATTACATTAAGAAAATATAATCTCTTGATTTGCATATTTGTTAAAAATTATTTAGTACCTTATGGAGCTCCAGGTAAAAATGATTTATAATTGAAATTACATTGTAACTAATATCTTCTCTATATATACATTTCATAATAATCTTGCACTAAGATTCTAATAATATGAAAATGTTAAAAAGGAGAAATGATTGGTATATATGATTTCTTTCCTCTGTGAGTGTGTGTGATCCTGGGAACACTGTACCTCCTTGCTGCCACCTTTAAAATGAATATAATGCATTTGCCCCCTGATTTTCATGAACTATCACATGGGCAAATTGTATGTTGTACTAAGATGTTCTTTGTGCTCTTTGGAATAGATGTTATATAAATGTGGAATCCTAGTAAGCGATGTCTTAAGAGCAAAATAGACTCTGCTTATGAACTTGACATCAACTGGGGAAATATTTATAAAATGGAAACACTATGGTTTCATGTTTAATCCTTCCTCCTGACTCTTCCTACTTGATTGCCTTATTTCCAGACTCATGGGTTCAAAAATAGATTCAGAAGTGGAAAAGAAAGTGATAAACACAACACTATATTTATGATATTTAGAGTTGTGGTAACTTTTTTGCCTTGTAAATGTGGATAAAAAGGTGTGTGTTCGTAATTGGAAGAAATTTTACAACCCAGATTAGGGAGAAAATAGTTTGAACAAAGCTTCATTCATATGTAGTCCTGGCTGTTGCGCATCCAGAGACTATGGGAGAAGCCTGAAGTGCTATAAGGGTTCTTGGTTACTTCTGATTTTCCATGGCAAAGTCAAGAGATTGCTTTATTGTCTTAAAAAATGCACATTTGCTTCATCACTGATCTGTAACTCCAGTAAAAATGTACCAAAATCTTGTGCCTTCTGCAAGTGATCTGTGACTTTTTGATGGAATTTGAAATGGTGGCTGATTACTTTTGAATACTTACGTTCTACTGGTTGACAGCTCACATCTGCAGCAGAGAAAATAATTAGCAAATTTGTGAATTATCTTTGGTTTACACATTAAACAAGCAAAGTAATTCTTCATAACTTTACCCAACAGACTGTGTCTTAATTACAGGATATTGTTGCTCATTAATAAGTGGAGCTATTTTTAGATTTTTTTCAGTACAAGTGCATTTTACTTGCTTGTATTCTGTGTCTTAGTCACCATTATGTGCTTATTGCCCGGACCCCTACATAATCTGTGGTGTCCAGATTTGAAAAATTAAGACTAAGACATCAGTAGTACAGCATGGTACCAGGTACATCCCTTTTGAGCACAGGGCCCTGTGCAGTTGCACAAGTTGTACACCTGTGGCATGCACAGCATGACAACCTGCCAGTCATGCTTTGGTTACACCTGGAGATTGCTGACTCATAGTTTCTGTAATATTCGGCCTGTTGATGTGATCTCTAGCTTTGCTTGGATCCTTTAAGTTTTGGACTGCTTATAATATTCACTTTTTAAAAAAGTATTTGAAAGGCAGAATTACAGAGAGGCAGAGAGAGAAAAAGAGAGGTCTTCCAACCACTGGTTCGCTTCCCAGATGGCCACAATGGCTGGAGCTGGGCCAATCCGAAGCCAGGAACTTCTTCCAGGTCTCCTGTGTGGGTGCAGGGGTCCAAGCACTTAGGCCACCTTCTGCTGCTTTTCCAGGCCATAGCAGAGAGCTAGATTGGAAGAGGAACAATCAGGACTTAGATCACACCCATTTGGATGCTGGCACCACAGGTGGTGGCGTTACCTGCTATGCCACAGCACCGGCCCCATAATAGTAACTTTCATCTCTCTCTGATTAATAGTTTCTTGTGTTGGCTAGTAGTGATCCATGGCACCTTTTTTCTTGTCAGTGCTCAGGAAGAACTCAAGGCAACATGTCATCCAATCATCCAAATGGTTCCTTAAAGAAATTGACTTAGGGGTGATGTTTTGGAGCAGTGGGTTAAGCTGCCTCTTGGGATGTTGCCATCCCATAGCAGAGTGCCTGGTTCAAGTCTCAGCTGCTTGATTTCTGATCCAGCTTCCTGTTAATGTACAACCTGAGAAGCAGCGGCTGATGCTTCAAATCCTTGAGTTCCAGTCACCCCCATGGGAGACAAGACCCAGATTGAGTTCTGGGGTTCTCGATTCAGCCTGGCCCAGCTCTGGGTGCTGTGGCCATTTGGGGAATAAACCAGCAGATGGAAGCTCCAGCTCCAGCTCCCTCTCTGTCACTCGGCCTTTTAAGCAGATAAAAATATTTAATAATTAAAAAACAAAACTTGAATTAATGGGACTTAATTTAAATTTGAGGACTTCCCAGTTCAAATGAAAGCCACATTTTCTTTTTGTTTTTTAAACTGTGATTTTCAACTTTGTACAATATTTAGAGGAAGTGCAGCTAGCAAGTACTTATGACTGTTTAGTAATACCTGACCTAAAGTAAAGAAGGGGTCAGTGAGCAATGGGGAAGACTTATTTGCGCAGAAATCATAAGCTAATTATTTTTAATGGTGTGTTTTCTTGAGTTTAGATGTCAGCGTTCCACTCAGAATCTTATTTACACTATCAATTACTTCACAAACTTGTTTTTCTTATTTTTCTCTTAGAGATAGCAAACTTTGATCCTGTTCCCCTTTGAATCATTACAGCTTTCGAATGGTGGAATCTGAGCTAATGAGGCTTTGGTGTTTATTCCACCTCGACAAAAATTCCATGTTTTCTTTTGTGTGTCTATATGTATTTGGTGGGTGGGTAACTTCAAGCCATACCTTGCTGATACCTTTAGTAACACAAAAAAGTCTTTTTCAATAACCTTCCTTGTAGGTAACATGTAGATTGTCCTTTAAGTTTTCAAGGAAATTCACAGTTCATTCAGACAAGACTCCCATTGATGCCTCAATCTCTGCACAATACCCCACTGATCATTTGTTCAGACTATTGTCCCTCTACCCAACACTGGGGATCACCATCTTACAGGCCTATACCATACATTCATTTATTGTGCCAGATCATTCTCATTTGACCTCTTTGGGTCTGTTAGAGTAAGGCTATTTCCATACCATAGACTGTGTTGGAAAAACATAAAGATAGCTGTCTGTCATTTTTCAGTCTTCCTTTCTTTAGTTGAAGCACATTTTTTTTTAACATCCTTTGAATTGATAAGGGAAAGTTTGAATTTTCTCAACCCTGTTAGTGGATCAGTTGAATACTCATTTGTCTGTTTCAGGTTCAACATCAGTTTGTATCTAATTTTCAGCACCGACATCCATCTGCAATGTCGAGTTAAATTACCATTGCCAAGAAGACCAGGGCTATGCCTTCACTTTGAGATTTTATTTCTGATTGCAGAAATTTCTTTTTATTATTGTACCTGAAAGTGGCACCTGCTCTTAGGTAGCCATACAGTATGGCTGTTTTATGTTGAATATATTCTCAATCAAAATTCCTGTGTCTCATTCTGGCCAGCTACCAAATCTTTTTTTTTTTTTTTAAATGTAACTGGGATTTTTTTTTTATCTTAAACCTATCTGTCAGATTTGTTCAAGTTGATCCATATCTTCACCTTGCCAAATTTATTTTGTTTTGTACAGCTTCTATTCTACTCAATGCATTGTCACCTTCACACTGTAGGACTTTGTTTAATGATGTAAGTAGTTGGAAACAGGAGAAGGTCAAGTCCAGAATCCTTTGCACAATTCTCTATCCAAGTTGAGATTCTCTTCCTCATCACTACCTTTTTTGGGGACAGCTGTTCAACTAGTTAGTTACTAGTTGTCCTGCCATCCAATCTGTGTTTCGTCTTTCCCCTAACAGATGCTTTGCTGTAATCAAAACATATTATGGACTACATTTCTTGACCAAACAAACTAATAGCCCCCTTATAGGGTTATGAAGTTGATATTTATAACATGATATGTTAAGAAGTTTGGTGAAAATGCCAGAGGCAATTCTCAAAGTCAATGACCCATAGGTAATAAAAGTCAACTTATTTATCTAAATGAGACTAAGGGCTGGATGGATCCTGCTGAGTAATTCTCATGCCCTTATTTTAGCTTTGAGTCAGTTTCCCAATCACCAGAAAGGCACATCATTATAAAAATGAATAACAGAAAATGCCAGGGGTGTATTTAGTAAGAAGTAGGAAGTTGTGAGTAAATGTTGAATGGAGGGTAGGAGTGGTTAGAGTGATAAACAAGGATGACATTCTTAAAAAGCTTGTTTACAAAGCGTGTGTCTGTCTTTTATGTATTAAAATTGTCACTGAGATTGGCCAAGACAGACTTAGTGTCTTGACTGACCCTTGATGGTTCTGTGATCCTGTGATGGGAGGCAGATAGTCACCTCTCAGGTCAAGGATTGAATGAGAAATTGTTGTAGCACAGTCTGTAACATACTGGGTTTGTGGAGAAACAGAACTGGTGTGAAAAACTTGGAAGTCCATGCATAGTTTTTTCATAATACGTGTTTTCCAGGAGGTTCTTGAAAACCTCTTGTAGTATGAACTTAATATTTGCTGAGTTAATCAGTACAATTAATTAACTGTATGCTTTTCTGTGCCACATACTAGACATATTTTGTATGACTGAGAGGCAAAGTGTATTTTTTACTTCTGTAAATGAAATATGCATATATATGTATATAATCAATGGAAATAAACACACACTGCATTGAATGTAGCTTAGATCCACAGGACTCCATAAGGAGTTGATCAATTTTCATTGAAAAAAGTTAAAAACTTTGAGGCAAGGCCAGAACAATTGGCTTATTTGGTCATTACACATAATCAAAAGATTGCCAAGATGGGAGAGAGCCCACAAATATCAAAATCTAATTTTTCTGTGTCATAGATTATGAAACTGAAGCCAAAAGATGTTGAATGACTTTCTGAAATGGCTTAGTGCATCTTGGAGCTAAAACCAGATTTGCTTGCTCACTTTTTGCCTCTTGTTCCTAGCCAGTAAGTTGTAGATGTTTCTGACAGTATCACACTGTCCATGTGCCTAAAAGGGAAACTAGAATCCTGAAACGTATGATAGGGTGTCACAAGCCACAAGCTTGGAAAATACCAGCTTGGCTTGATATGCTGATTGAGTGTACAAACTAGAACTCGGATATGGATGATCTTGGTGGTGGGTGTTTTGTGCATTTGCAAAATTTTTTGGGAAATAGTAAGTCAAAGCTAGTCACCTTGGTTAGCCACAGTTCACCAGTATGATGATGTTGTTACTGAAGTGACTGATCACATTCAAATAATCTGTGAACCCCAAACTATTTGGAAAGGGAATTTCCTTTGTAAGTTGTGTCTTGAGGGAGAGGAGAAGAATCAGTTCTTGAAAGATGAGAAGCTATGCTTCCCTTCATGGAAAAGTCAGCTAGTTGGTTGGTGTTGAATCCTCTGTGATGCAGAGGCGGGGAGAAGGAGGTGGGGATGATGCTTCCAAAGTAGAAACACAGTGGTGAGCATTGCTTGACGTTGGGTTGAGTTTCTCTTCTACTGGGTGAAATACATTGCTGAGGGAAAAGGCTCTCCCTTCAAAGAAGAGGTTGCTTATAAATTCAAGGTCATTTTAAAAATCCTACATAATGTGCCAAACTTTTCTGGTTTTATTTTTATTCTTTTTGCCTTAAAATATATCTCAGCACACAGGTCCTGTGCTTTCTGCTCTGTGATATGTTATTAGTGTCTGTCCCATCTGCTGGGACCATTGTGAACTGGGAGCTGTTGGGGCGGACAGCTGGACGAGAGCTGCTGTCCAAGGAGGCTGCAGGAAAAGTAGGGGCCCGGGAGTTCTATATTTAGGCACGGAAAGAGGTCACAGAGGTTGCCAGAGGAACAGGACTTCAGAGGTCCCTGGAATCCGCTGCCTCCGTTTTATAAATGAGGAGACAGAGGCCCAAAAAGAGGACATAATCTGCAGGCCCAAGAGCTAATGGCAGAGTTGGGTTAGAAGTTAGGAAATTTGCTAGCAGTTTCGTTACTTTGTTTTTTAATAAATTTCAATGAGACATTTCAACTGTACAGAAACTTATAAAAAGCAACTAAGAAACACTTCCATACCCATCCTTTTTCTCCGGGTAAATCTCAACCTATTTATTTAGTTACTCACATTTTCAAAGAAATATAATTGAAGCCCCTTTAATACACATAGCCTGATCCTCCTCTTTCCTTTTCCCTGGAGTTAGCTGCTTGTAACTGCTTATCATCCGATGCATGTCTTGATATTCCTGTCTGTGTGTATGCTGCAAACAATACCCAGCGTTGTTCAGCTGTTCAAGATGTTGTAAACATTATATAAACATCATCCTACTGAGCCTAATCTTCTACATATTTTTGTTGCTCTACATTAGGTTTTTGAGATTTCTCAGTGTTGAAATATGTAGCCCGGTTCATTCTATCTGTAAATGATATTTCAATGCACATATGAAACAATTTGTTCTCCTCTGCTGGTGTGATCCAGACGATTTTTCATTATTAGAAAGAATGCCCCAGGGACATTCACATGTCTGTTCTTTCACGATGGTGAGTTTCTCCAGATAAGATTTTCCCTCCTTGGGGGGCTAGGAAAAGGTGACAGGTTGTTGCTCAGCCCAGAGGATTTGGGGCAGGTGGAGGCCCTGGGTGTTTGTCTTGGTATCTGGCAGAATCATATGCTTAACGTGGAATAGCATATAAATCAATAATAATCATTCAGTCTTTTCTTTTCCTGATGTGGGAAGGTTGGGAAACATCGCTCTGAAGCAGTGGCTCTCATGCTTGAGAATTACCCGGAGGACTTACTAAAGTCTACTGAGCCCCGTCTCTAGAATTTCTGATTCAATGTGTCTAGAGGGGGGTCCAATTATTATCTGCAGTCCAACAAAATCCCAATTGATGTGACTGCCCCTCCTTTGGGGACTGCTTTTGAGAGCCACATAGTATGTATCTAGGAGTTGTGGGTTCCAATTGATTACTCAAATGCATTTACGTTATTGCAAGCATATTTTATTATAATCGATATAACACATGATCTCTAATAATTCTGCAACAGAAACTATGATTCTATAATGACTTGACATTTGCCAACTTTTGTGTAGAAGAGGGATGGGAAGGAGCACTGAATCATGCCCCAAAACAAGCTGCCTATTTTAGGAAATTCTGTGTTCCCTTTTGAGTGTGCAAACCCGAAGAGGACTCTTAGGAAGACCATTAAGTAAGAAAAGTAGTCCTTCCTTCCTTCTCTTCTTTATGACATAATCAATCGATTCACCACCCATTCACCACGGAAGGAAAAGGAAGAAGGGAAATGGTACAGTCAGGACATTGTCAGCCCTCAACAAAGTCACAAAGTAATCAGAATGTGTCTTTGAGGCGTGTTGCTCTGGGGTCAGCCATGTCTCATGTGAGGTCCATGCCTGTTCTTGCCTGCTGTAGATTGGGGAACACACTCAAACCATATCCAAAGGTTCACGTGATGGGAGCCTGATCCCAGTGTAACGGTATAGAGAGGTGGTTAATCATTTAGAGGTGGGGCCTGGTGGAAGGTGATTAGGTCATGGGGGTACCAATACTGATGACAAATGGGTTAGGTTCACAGGAGAAGATTAGTTCCCAGGAGAGTGAGCTGTTATTAAGGAGCCAGACCAGCCCTTCCCTGATCTCTCTCTGCTTCTCATGCCGCGTGACTCGTCTCTTGTCATTCATCCCACTATGTGATGCCCCTTGTTCTTGGACTTTGAGCCTACAAACTGTGAGCCAGCCCTATTTTCTTTACATGATACACAGACTCTGGTCTTCTGTTACTAGAACAGAAAACAGACTAGGACACTGTCTTTTCTGTTGCACCTGTTCAATGCTTGGCCGTTCCAGAAGTGGTTCTGGAATGAACCTTCCCTCCTGCTTCCACCTGAAAGCACCCTTGAAATGGATTCACACCTGGTGGAAAGCAGGTGTGGCCCACACACCCTCCCCATCAGAAAACAAAGGCTCCTGCTTCTCTCTCATCCCCTACCCAGTCAGGGTCGGTCCCTGTTGACTTGCATCTGTTCATCTTCATATACACACACATACACACTGCACTGCTCATCTGCATGTACACACATACACATTCACACACTGCACTGCTCATCTGTATGTACACACACAAGCACACACACACACACACACACTGCACCACTCACCTGCATGATTACAGCAGCCTTCCAAGTGCTCTCCATGCTCCTCCCTTTCCAAGATGACTTACCTTTAAAAGTAAGAACTAGACATATCACTCAACTGCTAAAAACTCCCTCTAAGTGGTGCCTCTTTGCTGTTAGTAAAATCTGGACCTCTCCACCCGACCTGATCAGGCCTCTGCCATTTCAGCATCGCCTTGCATGGTACCTGCTCATACTGCTTTCCATCAGGCAGAGGAGAGACGCTCTCTTCCCTCTTCCCTGGCCATCAGGTTCTCTCAGGCTCTTCTCTTCGGGAAGCTCTTTGCTCTCTGGCCCCTTTACTCTTCTCCTTGCTAACTTGTTCCTGACTTCCAAGTGAAGCTTGAGCATCGGTCTCATGGGACAGCACCATGATGATCCCGTGCCAGTTACTGGCCTTGGTCCTGTGTTAAGAGCAGCCCTGCATCCCCCTTCCTTCATGGCTCTGATTATGTGTTTGTCATTCGGGTTCCCTGGTGGGCTGTAAGCTCAATGAGAATAGGGGTCTTTGCCCTTATAGTCTCAGCACTGAAGACTCAAAGCCCAGGAACCCATCAATAATACACTAAATATCTGTGGCTATTTGATGTAAATTCTTTTTTTTAAACATTTTTGAGAAGCAGAAAGAGGGAGACAGAGAGAAAGTCTTCCATCCACTGGTTCACTCCCCAAATGGTCTCAATGGCCAGAGCTGGGCTGATCTGAAGCCAGGAACAAGGAGCTTCTTCCAGGTCTCCCAGATGCATGTAGGAGCCCAAGCACTTGAGCCATCTTACACTGCTTTCCCAGGCCATTACCAAGGAGCTGGATCAGAAGTGGAGCAGCCGGGACTTGAACCGCCACCCATACGGGATACCTGCACTGCAGATGGAGTCTTAACCTACTACAACACAGTGCCAACTCTGTAAATTCTATTTGTGTGTGTGTGTGTGTGTGTGTGAGAGAGAGAGAGAGAGAGAGAGAGAATATGAATGCACTCTCATATGACTCATGCCCCAAATACCCACAACACCTGGCACACAGAGTTGTGCCAAGCCAAAGCTCAGAGTAGGGAACTCCATCTGGGTCACCCAGGTGGGTGGCAGTGACTCAACCACTTGAACCATCACCTGCTGCCTCCCAGGGGAGCACATTAAAAGGAAGCTGGAGTTAGAGTAGAGCTGAGACTTGAACCCAGGGACTTGAACTCTGACATGAGATGCAAGTGTCTTAACTGCAGGGCCAGATGCCCACCTCCCAAATAGTTTTTAAAAAATTATGATTATTCAAAAATTATGAAATGCATACTTTGATTTTCAAGCACACATCTACATCTAAAATCAGGAATCACAAAAAACAAAGTATCATACACTAAGTTCACTTATGAAGCCTTCTCACAAGGTAGAATTCAAGTCAGTCTGACTCCAGATACCTTGGACCTTGGATAGTCACTGCTCTTACTATTGTGGGACCTGGTCAGCTGTTTTACCCATCCCAGCCTTAGTGTCCTTACCTGGATAGGGTATCATAATAGCCATCTCATCCAGCCGTTGGGACAGTAGATGACAGGAGCACTCCTGTGACTGCAGTGTCCTCCCAGGTGGTCTTGTAGCTCCAACAACTCCTCCCCACTGTAGCCAGAGTGAGTCTAGAAACCTCTACAGAATCGCCTGATTCCTGCTCAAAGCCCTGCTGTGTGGCTGCTCAGTTTGGTCAGAGTAAAGGCCACCGAGGCTTCCATAATCTGGCTAGAAAACCTGTCAGAGGGAATGGGGAGGTCACCCAAGGCACCTAGTGGCCCGAAAGTCCCTAGCTAATGGCAGTCTGCCTCTCCTACCCTCCTCCGCCCCTTTCCCTTCTTTCTCCTGGGTTATAGTCCTTGTGCAGAAGTAGTCACTCTAGCTGTCTTGCCCTCCACTGCCCCCTTTTAGTGCATTGCAACAGCAGCCAGCCTCTGGCTGTCCTGACTGCCCACTGTTGCTCCTCAGCGTGTTCATATTTGTGTTCAATGAATCTAGCTCTGCTCACTCTGTCTGCCCTGGTGAATTCTTTCACCATCTGCAATGCTGGCTGCAGTCGGTTGCTTCCAAGCACAATATGGTTAACCTCTCTGATCTTATCTACTGTTCCCTCTGTTGTTCTGGCGCAGCCACACCAGTCTCTCTGCTGCTCCTCAGACTTCTTGAATGCTCCTGGGTTTGGGGTTCCCTCCTGCACTGCCTTCAACTCTTTATTTGAATGACAGCTTCTCAAAGAGGCCTGCCGAGTAACCCTCATCAACTTGTACTTCAGCTCCCCCCACTTCTACATGTTCTTTGCCCATCGCTTACTAATGATCCTGTTTTATTATTTATTTTCTTCACCCAAAGTGTGAGCTCTTTGAGGGCAGGAATCTTTGTTTTGTTACTGATATATTTTAAGCAGTTAGAATAGTGCCTGACAAGACATCCGTTGAGTAAGTAAATTTTGAACAAAGTAATTTAGTATAGCATCTGACATATACTAGATATCAGGAAAAAATGAAGGCCAGCTCTATTTTTGATTCAATCAGAAGAGATTTTTGCATTGCTCTTTTGCAAACCTGGAATGGTAAGGAAAAAGAATAAGAAAAGAGAAATGGAATTGAAAGGTGAAAGCAGAGGAAGAGGAAAGAGAACCATAGACTTGAGAGAAAGTGGGACAAAGACTAGGGGGAAGTTAGGAAGGGGACTTGAAAAAATAAAACTTCGGCCCTACTTCCCTGTTTGTTCCGTTGTCTCTGAGTGGAGGATGAAAGTCCTAAGTGCAGTGTCCATCAGGTGGGCAAAGTTTTTTGGATGTGGTAGGCTTTGGGAGCCAGATGGGATCTGTGTGCCCGATGGGCTCACTGGCAATACCCACCTCTGCCACTGTGGCTCAAAAGGAACTGTGGTCAATGTACAACTGAATGGGTGTGCCTGTGTTCTGACATCCCCCTGCCCTCTCCAATTTTTTTTTTTTTTTTAAACAAAAACAGGTTGAATAGGTTGTCGTATGCTGAATCCTGGCCAATACTAGTATTGCTAAATGTTGTTCAGTGTAGACTACAATATAGGGGTTAAATTAAGGAATAACTGATATCTTTGTCAAGAACCATTAATGATTAAAAACTCAAACTAGGACTGCAGTTGGCCTTCCTTTGATAAAGGTGTCTAGCAAATACAATGGCAAATACAGTTGTAAATCATAAGTGTGGAATTTGGAATATATCTTTTCAAGAGGGTAAGACATCAGTGTTGCTATTTCCTGCTCCATTTATCATGATACTGTTAGTCTTGGGTGGTACAGTACAGCAAGAAAGAGAAATGTATAAGAAATAATAAGTAATTATATTTTTCTTACACAGATTATATTACTGTTAATTTATAAATTATCTTGGATTTTCTTTTTATTTGAACTAGCAAGATGGTTTACTAAGCCATTAGATACAAAATCAATTTATGGAAATTGATAACATTCTTATAGTAATACAGACTAACACTGACACCTGGTTGGTATGAGCCAGGTACTCTGCCTATGCTCATTTATTTATTCTCACAACTACTTTCTAAGGGAGCACCCTTATTATTCCCATTTGAGATTTGAGAAACGTGGAGGCAGAGTTGAAAGTATTGTCCAGTGACACCGCTAGGAAGTGCTAAAATCCAGGTGAACTAATTGCACAATTGGTGACATGTTTTCTCTCATTCTCATGCACCAGAACTAGCTCATTACAAATGTAAAAGAAAAAACTTTTCATAACATCAACTAAAATCATATAGCTCTTGAAAATAAATGGAAACAAAATCTGTAAAACTACTATGGAGAAAATATAAATGTTACTGAGAGATAGAGAAGTCTCAGATATTCCATTAGATAGTCTTATGCTTATTTAAATGCATGGATTGGATGTTTCAATATTGCAAAGCCCCATTGAGTATTGCCAAACCAATTTATAAATTCAGTGAAATTCTAATTAAATAGCATCTGGCTATGACTGTATGCACATGTGTGAAAAACTTCAGATTCTGAAATTCATCTGGACATACAGAAATGTAAAATTGTAAGAATAGCCAGACAATTTTGAAACAAACAAACAAAAAACAAAGGTTTGCCTATATTTTGACTTATAAAACTTGAGAATGTGACATAGTTTGAAGCTTGGAGTCAGTACAGTGATAGACAGATAAATCCAAGAGAAGTAAATAAGTAGCCTGGGATGTTACTCACACACATTTGGCAACTGGGAATGTAGAATTTCTAATCCACAGAAGCAAGGGACACTTTATTAAAATTTTTGTTAAACTAGATAACTACTTAACACTACTTCTAAAAATAAATTTAAGGTAGATTAGAGATCATTTGTGAAATAAGAAACTTTATAACTAGATATAGAAAATATAGTGACTAGATAGCTAAAAGAGGATGTCTCCATGACCTGCAGGTAAGGAAAAACTGATGGACTGGATGACATGAAATTAAAAATCTCCTGAATAGCAAAAGTCTAACAACACAGTAAAGCTATGTCACATGCTATTGATAGATTTTGGCACATATGGCAGATCAAAGCCTCCTAGGGATTATTAATAAAAAGGTAAATAGAAGCCGACGCCGTGGCTCACTAGGCTAATCCTCTGCCTGCAGCTCCAGAACTCCGGGTTCTAGTCCCGGTCGGGGCGCCGGATTCTGTCCTGGTTGCTCCTTGTCCAGTCCAGCTCTCTGCTGTGGCCCGGGAAGGCAGTGGAGGATGGCCCAAGTGCTTGGGCCCTGCACCCCATGGGAGACCAGGAGAAGCACCTGGCTCCTGGCTTCGGATCAGCGCGGTGCGCCGGCCGCGGCGGCCATTGGAAGGTGAACCAACGGCAAAGGAAGACCTTTCTCTCTGTCTGTCTCTCTCTGTCCACTCTGCCTGTCAAAAAAAAAAAAAAAAAGGTAAATAGAAAAATGGGCAAGGAATATGAATAGTTCACACTTAGAAGAGGCTGCCCAGAGAGCAAAGACAATTGTGAAAGCATGTGTGGTCTCATTACTGAGCAAGCATCAACATGGAAAGCAGTAGAAAGTGGAGATGCCATTTTTTTTACTTTTACCTGATTGGAAAAAGAATCTGATACTACCCAGTCTTAAGGAGCTTGTGGGAAAACAGATGAAAGGGAAATGTGTGAAGCCTCTTTGGAGAGCAACTTGGTAAAATATAGAAAAGTTGAAAGTATGCACATCCCTATAAACAAATTTAAAGATTAATAAAAATTTTATTAAAAAACACACATCCCATGACCTCGTAATTTTGTTCTGTGTAAATGCCCTAGAAGAGCTTTTGCATATGTATGTAAGCATTTCTTGAAACATTATTTACAATACCAAAGAATTAGCAATTATTCAAATAAACCTTAGTATAGAAAGGGACAAACAAATTCTGCAGAATACTATAGAAGTTAAATAAATTAAGAGTCTACTACTCATTCAAGTATTTGCTAAGCATCTACTATATGGTACTGTTAGTGTGCCCAGGATGCATTATTGCATAAGACAGGAAAAATCCCTCCCTTAAAGTCTAATGGGGATAAGGCAATGCATAATAAGCAAAATGAGCCAGTAAACTTTTTAAATAAGATTTTTATTTTAAACTTTAATTAGTTTTTATCAGATTCAACATAGGTTGTAGATACAATCCTAAGAATATGATGATATTCTTCTTCCCTCCCTTTGAACCAATAAACTTAACAAAGTTCAAAGTTGATGAGTGCAATAGAACAAATTAATCAATAGTGATAGATTTTGGAGTTATGTTTAAGTTGTTAAAAGATTGCTGGAAATGAAGTAAAAGTATGAAATAATATTCTGTAGTATTTGCATTAAACCTAAAGTATATGTAGTAAATTGGTTTGAAGTGATGGATATGCCAGTCATCATAATTTGATCATTGTGCATTGTATATACGTGAATATCAAAAATAGTTCTTGGAAAATGGAATTAGAAGGTAAGTTTATTTTGTTAAAAAATTGAAATTGATGTACTTTTCTTTTTATAATATGCATTTTCATAAACTTTTTGAAGACCCTTCATATGTGTGAATTTAAACGTTTTCATTGAAAAACCCTGAAACATCTATGACAAAATGCTATTTTGGGTGGCAGGTACATAGATATTACTGTTTTGCTTTGTACTGTATTGTCTTTTAAGGATTGAGAAAGTACACATAATACACTTACCAGGGCAGTGCCTGAACCACTGGAAATGTCAGTGACGTGAGCTATGGCTGCTGTCCATTCCCCGTCTGTTACTGTTCGCTTCCCTCCTGGCTGCAGCTTTATGTAGTCCTCAGCCTGGCCCTCTCCATCCCTGCTGGGCTACCCACCAAATTCACTCTGCTGCCCTACTTGACAGAGGGATTTGGAGTTTCAAGGCAAACTTTGTTACTTAAATTACATTCCAAGATGGTTGTTTCATTTTTTAGCTAAACTGTAGTTCTAGAGTACCTACTGGGAGATACTGTTTGCATAATTTAGGTAAATTGCTAGTAAAAGATTTATTTTAATTACTTGTAATGTCTAAATTGTGCTGGAACTTTTAAATAGACTCCATTTGACGTCTCATACGGAGAGATGAATACATCTCTCTAAGCTTCATTACTCCAGGGCAAGGTGTGTTAGCCATCTGATAGACGTTCCTCCTACCCTGTGCACAGGTGGAGTGGGGAGAGTGAGCTGTCACAGTGGAAAATGGGAAGTTGCCAGCTCTTGGTGCTGTTGCTGCTCCAGAGAGAGGGCTGTGTGTGTTTGCACTGGTTCCTGACATCCGTGGGATTGACTCTGGAGAAGAGTTGGCCTTTCAGGGAAGGGTCACTTCCTCACGGACCCTGTCCTGTGCAGCGGCTGTTGGTGGCATCTGGGGAGTTCTGTTTCGCTCCCCACAGGTGTCCCGGCATTATCAGCCAACTCAGAGCTGTAAAAAGGGGGACCTTCCCTTGGAGCAAGGTGCTGGGAATGGCCCCAGTAAGTTAGTGTACCTCAGCAGGATTTTTTTTAAAAGCATTTACACAGTTCACAAGAACAGGGGGAAGATGAAAAAAAAGTTTGTCTTCGGTTTTCTCCAACTCCACTGGAGTGATCTCTTCCAGCTTCTCCCCGTGGCTCTTCTAGAAGCTCATTTCCTTCCTTGCCTCTGGCTGCCCAGCATCTCCTTCAAATAACCCCCATGCCACCTATCATCCACAGAGACTTTTTTCTTTCTGGTTATTTCTCTGTCCTTTCCTTCCCACAACCTGGTCACCCAGTGCACCTTCCCACGGCATCTCACACAAAGCTGCCACCTTTGCACCTGCTGTTTCTCGGCTCTTCTGTCTTGATCGTCTGCTTCCTTTCTTGCTGATGCCCCATTGGCCTGGTTCCGATGCCAATCTCTTGTGATCCCCTTGGCTTTCCTTGAAGCCACTGACTCTTTCCTTCTCTGCTCTACAAACCCTGTCCATAACCTCTGTTCCAATGTTCTGTTAACACAGGTCAGTACCACACTGTACTGTAATAGATGTTGATAAATTTCTTCCTCTATGGATAGAGAATATATTTCATTAATTTGTGTTTCTCTGGTACATAGCATATTATGTGATCATGGGCATGGAATGAATGAATAGAAGCTTCCAGTTTGTCAGTTTCAGGAAGACACTGATGAATTTTGAACTGAGGGGATGCTGGTTTTGAGGAGCCCATAATGATATTTCTACCCTCTGTGCCTGTATATTACCCTGCACTGGCATGGTAAGGGGATGTAAAATGAAACATCTCTCCATCGATAGACACCTCTGCTGATCCTAGACCACTGTTTGTACCCCATTTTATTTCCCCAGTTTTGGGGTTGACTCCGTATTAAGGGGACTTCAGAGTAGCTTTTTTATTTTTATTTTTAAGATTTATTTTATTTATTTGAAAGACAGAGTTACAGAGAGAGGTAGAGACAGAGAGGTCTTCCATTCACTGGTTCACTCCCCAGATGGCCACAATGGCTGGAGCTGCACTGATCCAGAGCCAGGAGCTTCTTCTGGGTCTCTCATACGGGTGCAGGGGCCCAAGGACTTGGGCCATCTTCTACTGCTTACCCAGGCCATAGCAGGGAGCTGGATCGGAAGAGGAGCAGCCAGGACTAGACCTGGCACCCATATGGGATGCCAGAGCTTCAGGCCAGGGCTTTAACCCGTTGTGCCACAGTGCCGGCCTCCAGAATAACTTTAATGTAACTTTCTGCTCTGGGTAATTTACCCCCGCCTCATCGGACCAAAGACATGCTAATTATGGTCATTTACAGGAACTACTTCCATTAATTATTAATCACCATGAAGCCCAATAATTCAATATGTTTGTTGTTGTTTGCTTCTCACACATGAATTGAACATGTACTATCAGTCTCTGTGCTGGGTAGTAGAGATGCGAAGATTTAATTCGCATGTCAGATTTACTTAGTTGTATTTTCTTTTTGATTTGAATCTGGCAAACTCTGTATTCATATGTGCCTGTTTTTCACATTCTTTTCCTCGTGTAGCATGTTAAATAGCACAAGCTGTAGAAACAGGCATTCCGACTACTCACCTAGAGGAAAGAAGGCAGGCTCAAAGGGGAGAGGATGGGACCAAACCCACATGGGTTCTGATCTTCCTACCCACAGTCCGCAAAGTGGCTTTTGCCACTGGTGGCTCCCTACTTTGAAAGTCATGACATTATTAATTCGAATAGCCAGCCAGCCTCCCTTTTCCTAAGGAATATGCAAGTAATCTGTAGAAGAGTCACCTGCTATGTGGCTAGAAGTCCTCAGTGAGTGGGGGCTGGTCTGACTACCTTGGTTCTTACTCTTACAGAGCAACGTTTGTGCTTGAGAGAGACTGAAGGTGGAGCAGTAATTCAGTCAATGATAATGTGGATGAGTGTTTTTGGTGTCGGAATGTGAAGTCTTACCTGGGCGCTGTCTAGCACTGTGGAGGTCCTCCAATGTGGAGGCCATGAGAGCAGATGTCTCAGATTTCTCAAAGTAGGGAAAGAGTACAATAAATTGATGAAGGAAACTACTGTGCTCTGAAATCCATCGCTGATACTGCTCCTGAGCTGTTGGCAGCTCATGGCTGGGCAAGGCAGCCAATTCCAGGGGCAGAAAGGATTCCTTAGGACTTTGCCAAAGTTGGCTTTGACCCCACGTAGCCTCGTATCCTCCTTCCTTCCCTTGCTGCCTTTACTCCTTCACTCAGGGTCAGACCAGTGTCCTGGACTCATCTTGGGCTGCAGCAACCCCCCCCCCCCCCCATAAGGGTTTCCCCTAATGTGTTAGTCTGCTGCACTGTCACAGGCAACACTATAAAAAGTGTGAGTTAAACAACAGAAACTGATTTTCTCACAAATCTGGAGGCTAGATGTCCAAGAGCCAGGTGTTACAGGGTTACTTTAAAAAAATAGATTACTTATTTGAGACACAAACACACGAAGGGGGTGGGTAGGGAGGGAGCGATATCACATCTCACACTGAACTAGTTTGAAGCCAGAAGCTGGAAATTCAATCCAGGTCTCCCATGTGGATGTCGGGGACCTAGCAACTTGAGCCGTCACCCCTGGCTCCCTGGGTGTGCAAGAGCAGGAAGCTGAAGTCAGGACCAGAGCAAGGGATTGAGCCCAGGAACTCCTATGTGGCCTGTGGGCAATTTAGCCACTGGCCAAAGCCTACCCTGGCAGGGTCACTTTCACCTGAGGCTTCTTTCCTTGGCTGGAAGACTGCTGTCTTCCTTGTGTGTCTGTGTCCTAATTTCTGATTCTCATGAGGGCACTAGTTTATTGGATTATAGTCTGCCCTAATGACCGTGTGTTTAGCTAGAGACCCTGAAAGCTCTTCAAAGGTTTTGTCACCAAATACAGTGACCTTCTGAACTATTGAAGGTTGGATCCTCAACATGATGAATGAATTTCTGTCACGTATAATCCTCTGTTTGTCTCTCCCTGTTGGAGAGCATGGGCCTGCACACCAGCCTCCCTGCCTTCTTTCTGAGTTCAGGGTGCCACGCATGGAGTTTGCTGAACCTTGAACACCTGAGTGGGTGGAGTGAGAACATTCCTGCCCTCCTCGTTATGGGTTCCTGAAGTTAGTAGCCATAATTCAGGCTTGTGTAAATTTCCCTTGCTTTCACTATATACAACATAGCATGTTTTGCTATGGTTAATGATTATGAGAATTTATTAGTATCATTGATTTTGGTGGTTGTTTGGTCAAGCATAGCATTGTTTTATTAGGTGCAAACCAAGAAGATGAAAAAAATATCTGCTCTTAATCTTCCACCCCATTTAAGCAGAGAATATAAAGTTTGGTGTGTCATCCACTGTTGGTGGTTTTATTATTCTATTTTTATAATAGATTGTTTTTATTATTTAAGTTTTAGAGGCAGCTTTCCAGTTTCTGGATTTTGGATTTGCTTGCTTGCTTTCTTTAAAAAAAAAAAAAAACTGACAAGATGTTAATATATCTATTTCTCTAGATCAGTAAAGTTAAAATTGATGTTTTTAAGTTCTTCATATGAGTTCATGCAGTATCTTATTTCATTATAATGTAATGGGTAAATTCAGATGAAATAGAGTAAAATCTTGAATATATTTTATATCAGAAAATATTTTTTTCTGCCTGCACTGGAGCACCCTCCCACCAAATTCACATCCTTGATTTTCTCTAAGACTAAGTTCAAAACCGACATTCTTCATGTAGGTTTTTTTTGCTTTGGCCCATTGTTTGAAATTCACCCCACCTCCACCACCATTTCCCTGTAAGTCATGTGTGTAACTTTCTTCCCTTTTGTCTTATATTTTCTTTTTCTTTTGTGGTTCCAAGGATGCAGGTAAACTCTGACCAATTTTCAAGGATCTGTTGCTATCTTATTTAGAAGCTAAGGGAAACACAAAAGGAGTGTAAGATATGGCTTCTGGCAGTGTCTCTCTTAATGTTGGAAATTGTGAACAGTAAATCTTGAGGCTCAACTGATGGAAATCAGCTTTCAGTATGCAAGTCAAATGCAATTTATAATAACATTAATGATATATGTATATACTGCTGTAGTAGCTATTTTGCATTTGATAATTAGACATAAATGGGACTGTATTTCACATGGTACTGTAATTGGCATTTCTTTTACACAGTATGACCATGTTTTCAGCTTTTCTTCTCTTCATGAATTCTTAGATATATATTCAAAGTATCAGAATGGGCAGTTTTCCCTGGTACTTTGCCATTTTAAACACACAAACCCTTTGGAATTCAGCATCTGACCAGCCATGGTTTGTTGTGATCCTAGGGGTCTGCAGAGTTGAGGTATCTTCTGATTTGATCTCCAATTGTGTGAGCCCCTAAGTTCATCCTCCTGGCTGCCACATTTACATACCTTGTATATTCACCCAGGCAAGGGCTTGTTCTCTGGGATCCACGGTCAGGGCTCCAACTGCGGAGATCCATAATCCATAAGATTTTTTTTTCCTAATGAGAAGATCTATGCCATTAGTAAGGGTTATATGATTCAAAAACTGGTTAAAATCCATTTTATTATATACGGTAAATTCTAAAAATCAGTTATTGGAAGAATAAGTGTTTAGCATAGTGGTTAGGGTACCCACATTCCATCATAGAGGGCCTGGGTTTGATTCCCAGCTCTGGCCTCTGACTATTAATGCAGACCTTGGCAGACAGTGATGATAGCATATGTGACTGGGTTCTTATCATCCATGTAGGAGCTTTGGATTCCATTCCCAGTTCTTAGCTCTGGTCCTGCCTTACCCTTGACTGCTGCAGGCATTTGGGGGAGTGAATCAGCAGATGGGAGCTATCTGTCTGTCTCTCTGCCTCTCACATAATAAAACATGTAAATATATAAAACAGTTTCTGAGCTGATGATGCAGGGAAAAGCATGGGATTGGGCAGGTGAAAGGAGACAGAGAAATCATAGGATCTGTAGTATACCATTCCCTCCTGTGTGCTTATCTTTATGGTGTCTTTTTAAATTAAAAGCAAGAAAAAATGAAAAGTAAATATGAATAATTAATTAGAATCAGAAACAGAACTAAGTTGATTGTAAAACTTGTTCACTTGCCTAGGATTGCTTTGGAAATGTTCTGTCCTTGGTGGTAAGAACAGATGGGACTCTCCCTCAAGAATCATAACGAAGTGAATTCTGCAATGGGACAAACAAGTTCTTAGCCCTGGACCTTCAGTCACATCCCATGGAGTTAGTTCTAGTATTGACCAAATTGAATGTCAGCTTTCCAAGTAGAAAATTTAACAGAAGCATTTCCATTAGGGTTGGTACTACGGGGAATCCAAGTGCTCAGTTCTGTGCTGCTCTTGCCTACCCAGTGAGCAGTTGATTTTTGAATGGAGGGAGAAAACCTGTGCTTCAGGCAGGCTGTCAAGGAAAGGATTCCTTCCACTTGATGATCAGCACTGGGTAGCTATGAGATTGTGTTAAGAAATTGGAGTCTGTGTTAAGACTCCTATGCCTTAACAATAATGCTGGAGAAATAGACAGCTTTGCAGGAACACTGAGAAATCTGGACAGAAAGTTACGCCACTATACTAAGAGGGCATCCAAAAGAGATTTACTAGTTGTGTTATCATAAGTAGGTTCTTTAACTTCTCTAGACTTCGGTTTCCTAATAACTTAGATGTAGGCATTGAAAAGTGCCCACATGTCACCAGAGAGAAATAAAATTTAGAACATTGGACAACTGATTGGTATCATTTGTTATTTAATTAATCATAATGAAGGGAACATAGCACAACAGAACTGTAAGAACACATTTCAAAGAGCTTAATCATCTTTATGATGGGTGGTAAATATATCTTGATGAAGATTGAGCGTGCCTGTAGTTTTGTAATTAAACACTCATATCACTGGGGCAATCATTAGAGGAAGATAGAAGAGAGAAATACCTGTCATGTTGTCAGGGAATGATTCCTGGAAGGCATATGAATTTGGAAGAGATAAAGGTGCGAGTGGAGGAAGCATTTGACAGGGGTAGCACAAAGGAGATGCAAAGCTGCAGCATCATTGAAGAGAGCACTTAGGGAGCACTTACCTAATGTGTGTGTTAATAGGACCTTCTAGACATGACGTAGTGCATAGGGATTAAGGAACATGCTACATCCCCATCTCACCATAAACGCACCTTGTCAGCAGTCATGGCATTGACTGCTTCCCTATGCTACATGGCCCCTGATCTGGACAAAGTACTGAAGATAGTAGATGAATAAGAAGTTGCCCCTGCCCTTGAGGGACTCAGTATTTTGGTGAGGGAATTAGGCTTATAAACAGATGATGACCCTGCAGAGTATGGAAATGGGAGGTGGGTGCTGTGGACCACTGCTCTAAGTGGCCAAAGGGCAGTCAGTGGGAGAACAGCCAGGGGCCAGGCAATCAAAGAAGCCAGTCAATCACTTGGCTAATTTAAGCAAACAATGCAGACTTGCACAAATGTCTCACTAAATTGATTGCTTGGGTGAATCATCCTAATCAAGTGTTTGCTGGCATCGTATAGACACACACTTAACAAGGCAAATATCATGGTGATCACTTGCCTGTGAAATGACTCTATGGGATTTTCCAAGGACTCTGAGCTACTGGTGTTGTCTAGCCGGCCATGTGCCTTCTGCCCCATGGTGGGAAGAGAAATCTTTGTAACAAAATAACATTCATTGTCTAAAATACAGCTCTGCGAATACATCCAAATGTTAGCATATTAATATTATCTCTAATTTAAGGAAGTGTTTTGAATCTCTGAGGGCTCAAGTTCTTTACCTGGCTGTTCAAACTGAGCTGTGCTAGTTTATGATCATAACCACTTTCCTAGCTTTTAAAAATATCTGTTGAAACTCAGTAGATCTTTTTCCCCCATGGCCATCGTAACCAAACACCTTTAAAATGACTTGAGTGAAAGATCAGATTTTATGGGTTTTCTTACAGTAGTGCTATTTTTAGGAAGGAAAGCAGGATATTTAGTTCTTTTCTTTTTCAAAAAAAAAAAAAAAAAAACCCAATTTTGTCTCCATGATCCACTCTACAGCTGTGCTCAAGGTGATTTCAGGGATAAAGTGAGTATAATTTTGCTTTTATCCCCTGGAGCTTATACCAGGGAAAACACTGGATTTTTGGAAGGTCAGGGATGCACCTCTGTGACGTAGGTTGTGTAACCAATTTTGTAATCTCTCTATGCAGCCTCCCATGTTGAACTTGAATCAACAACAAGCATGATTATTAACCTGGACATTTGAGTCTGAGTATGGGGAGGGAAAGAGGTAGGAGTAGCGTGAATGAGGGTCAAGAGAGCAGAGCTGCCTTGATTGTATGGTGGGACCGCTGCTTTACCTCTCAGTTGTACTATGGGGGACAGTGTCCCTGTGATAGGCTCAGATTATATCATCTGTAATCCGGGCCTTTGCCTCACTGTCTTGGTAGTTATATGATCTACTCAATTGTCATAGATTCATTGACAAAAGAGGTTGGGCCAGGTGATAAAGGTATCACCCAGGTCAGGGGTGATAGGACAGGGAATACAATTGCTTGTGGAAAAATGAAAAATGCTCATGTATTTACATAGGACAATTAAGGCTTTTTCTTCAGATTGGAGTTGGCTGCTGAATATTACCAGTTTGCATCCCCTGAATTAAAGGGCATGAAAAGAAAATATATTTGTATGTAACTGATTCAGAGCTGTGCACATTAATTATATAGTTACAGCTGTGTGGAGTTTGCTGTCTATGTCCATCTCCAGTTTGATGAACATGATGAGGAAACAGTGGATAAAGATATCCATCTTGGAGGGTCAGAATTTTTGTTCTCTCGGAAAACTATTCCATTAGACCATGGCAATAAATCTCTCCAGCTTTACGTTTTGTGGTCTTTCTTGCAGACAGCATAATTTGTGATACACAGTTAGTGCTTACAGGGAAATAATTGAATACATTAAAGGCAATGTGTTGAGACATGTGATTTTTAGCTTTCATTATTAATGGAGTCTATTCTTTTTAATGTATGTGTCCAGAACTTATGAGGGTAGCTTGTTGTGTGGATCATCAATACAACACCTCTTAACACTTTGGAGTTGCAGTTTAATGTTTAGAAAATCTCCTGTCTAGAGGTTGTTGGGAGAATTATGTATAGTGTTGTCCATAGCCAATAAAAAGCCAAGACTGAGTCTATGAGTTTTAGAGACAGCAAACCAAGTACCCAGATGTGTACACTCATGACCTGTATAGCCTTGAACAAACTACTTAACTTCTTTGATCTGCATTTCCTTTGTCTGTAAACTGGACTTTTTATAAGACTTATATGAGGTGGAACAGGTAAAATGACCAGATCATTCTATAGTGTGTAACAGATATCTCATTAGTATGGCAATATTTCTGTTACAACTTTATTAGAGACACAGGTTTTCAAATATAACATAATGGCATTGAGATTATTTGGAGTAAGTACCAAGGATGTTGTAAAATTAAAATACATTATGTAGGAGAAAACAACTTCTAAAGAGTTTATGATTCTCAGGTCAGATAAATGAAGCTAAAGAAAGCCTCTTGGCACCTAATCTGGTCAAAGCATATGCGCATTCTTCAAAGACTTTATGGAAAATTGAATAACAGGATTATTTTGGTGCAAAAATTTTTGAAATCTATCCCATAGTGTTTTGATAATAAGCATTTCACACAAGGGGTCTTCAAAAAATTCTTGAGGATTTCAGAATTTTTTTTGCACTGAAATAAACTTAACTTTTAATTCTATTTCCCATGAAATATTTACAGTACCCTTACATGTTACTCAGTTTGATAGGTTAAAATAATTGAAAGCTGACAAAGAATATTCTCAATTTTTGGGTGTGGAAAACATTGTGAATTGAGTCAGAAGCTCAGCAACAGACCAGGAGACTAAAACCGTGACACATATCTTAAACTGAGGAATAAAATACATGGAGTAAATTACCCCTATATTAATTCATTATAATATGTAACAAATAGGTCTACATTCAACTAAAAACACTATATCCAGTGGATAAATGTACAAAAATATGAAGAAAGAACTCAGATATTAAAATCATTAACTGATTATAGTCAGGAAAATATAATTAAAATAAGATACTGGGTTGAATAAAAAAAAAAAACCTAAAGATAATCTTTAGAGACCAGTTGATTAAGGATAGAGAGATTGGCCTTTGAAAAGAAGTGTTAGATAAAATATCTTTCCAGATTGTACATTAAAAGATCTTTCCAAATTCAGCTACATAAAGCAAAATAAAAATTTAAAATTAGAAAACTCTTATCTTCCTTCCCTTACAGAAGAAAACCCACATAATCTTCCTCTCATTCCTTCTTGTACCAAAATCTGGAGGCCATCCAGACTGAGAAAAGTAGAGTTCTGAGAGGGGAATGGATGATTTGAGGGCTAAATGGTCTTTTATTATTTTCTTAAATTTCCTATGTTCATGCATAGTTAAAGATTTGGGCTATTTATCTCCAGTGGGAATTAAGATTGCTATTGATTTTTAAAGTATCCCAAATTGAGGCAATAAATGAACCTTTACAAAGCACAGAGCTTTAATTTTCTATGAGGTGTGTTGCTAGAAAGATGGCTGGACATCGTTCTTCCATGGTCAGCTGCACGACATGTGTCCCAGAGAGTGCATTCTGGAGGAGTGATGGACAGAGTCCGTACAGTCCTCTGAAATAATTCTTGAGGCAAGTTAATTACTAATGAAAGTGAATTGGCTATGACAGGGTTTGGGGGCAGCAGAACACAGGGAACTAGAGATGCACAGTTGGAAGACATGCCAAAGGAGTGCAGAGCTTTCGGAACGCATGTGAGGATTATGTTCGTAAGATGGGCAGGGTGGGGTCAGTGGGGCTTATTAAGAGGATGAACAATAGCTCTGAAAAATGCTGGGCCCCAAAGTGTATTTCAAGTATGAATTGAGAATAGCAGAAATAAGGAAAGAATGCACTTACTACTGGAGGATAATGGGGCACTAGGACAGAATAGGGAAAAAAGAAAGCACAATTCAAATCATAATTTTCTTCCATTGTATCCTTTCCAGTAGGGCAAATAATCTTCAAATTAGGGGAGGGCAGAATAAGCAATATGAGTAACATGAACAAGTTATTAATTCATAAGATAGATGAAGATAAAATAGAAGCTGTGGCTACTGCCAGAGACCTAGGTACAAGCAGAGCTTTCCAAATGCTGAAAGAATGTGATTTAGGTCTAGAAATGGGGTGTGGTTTTTTTTTTTTTTAAGATTTATTTATTTATTTGAAAGGCAGAGTTACAGAGAGTCAGGGGCAGAGAGAAAGAGAAGTCTTCCATCCTCTGGTTCACTCCCCAAATGGCTGCAATGGCTGGAACTGGGCCAATCTGAAGCCAGGATCTTCCTCCAGGTCTCCCATATGGGTGCAGGGGCCCAAGGACTTGGGCCATCTTCTGCTTTCCCAGGCCATAGCGGAGAGCTGGATCCAAAGAGGAGCAGCTGGGACTCGAACCAGCACTCATGTGGGATGCTGGCACTAAGAGCTAGACTTACTTCCTTTTCTGTTCATGCAGCTTGTACTTGCACTACATTTGGGGCATTTGTAAGGTGGCATCAGGTTTTTGGAGTAGAGGAACCACATAGATGGGTCACATCAAGCCATTGTACCTTAAGGGTCAGGGAAGGTATGTCTAAGGTAGACCCTGGTGGTTCCAAGGCTGAGCTAGCACAAGGTGTGTGGTGTGACTGGGAAAAAGATGAGGTAGTCCTTACCTCATCCAGGTTACTGGCAGAGCCTTGTGAGGGTGTGAGGGGCAGTGCAAGGGACCCCTGCCTCTACTTGTAGGTAGGCTCCTGGGAAATAGCCAAGGTACAGGGGTTGAATCCAGTTTTGCTGCTCTCCACTAGGGGAGATGGGAAGGTATCGTGGCTATTCCTGTGAAAGAGTAGGAGCAGTGCTGTCCTCAGAAGACCCCGCTCCTGACCTCTACAGTGGTCAGGGTCATCCTGAATCAGAACACAACTACTGAAACCTTTTAACTGCTGGTGATTCCAGTCTCTTTGCCATTGATAATGGGGAGGTTTTATGTGTGTGTATTTTTGTGTGTGTAGGGGGCAGCAGAGGATTTATAAGAACTCTGTTCTTTCTGCTTGGTTTTGCTATGAACCCAAAACTTCCCTAAGAAAAAAGTCTACAGAAAATGGTAGCTTGTCTGACAAGGAGATTTCTTCTTTGTCAGAATCCTCTAGTGTTGCTAGGACTTAAATTATTTAATTAAAGCAACTTTGATAATTTTTTGTTTTGTTTTAAATATTTATTTACTTGAGAGGTAGAATTACAGAGGGAGAGAGAGAGGTCTTACATCCGCTTGTTCACTCCCCAAATAGCTGCAACAGCCATAGCTTGGCCCATCTGAAGTCAGGAGCCAGGAGCAGCTTCTGGGTCTCTCATGTGGATGCAGGGGCCCAAACACTTGGGTCATATTCCAATGCTTTCCAAAGCCACAGCAGAGAGCTGGAGTGGAAGAGGAGCAGCCGGGACACAAACCAGCATCCGATGGATGCTGGTGGTGCAGGCAGAGGCTTAACCTACTATGCCACAGTGCCAGCCCTACAACTCCGATAATTCTACTGAGAACCAGCTTAACTCTCCTTTTCAGAAAGGTAAAGACTTAGCTAAATAGTGCTAATAGATTTTACTTTTGGCCTGCTCTCTTGTGGACTGTCTATGGACAGGGTATTGACTGCCAGTCCGTTGTACACAACTAGCAAGAAGATTAAAGAAGTAAATATTGAAGATAAAGAGATTCCAAGAAATGTTTGCATGTGTGCCTATCCTTGCATCTGACACACAAAAAAACCCTGATACATGTTTGTTGTCATGAATGAATGTACAAGTGAACCAAAGGACTGAGAAAGAGACAGCGGAGTTAAAACAAGACATTGATGGAGAAAAATACTGCTGCTGCTGCTGGTGGTGTTTGGGGGAATACTGTTGAATCCTAACAGTTAAATAAAGTAGAAATAAAATGAGAGAGTGTCTTTTCCCTTGCACAGCTCTTGTGGTATAGCAGGTGAGTTGAGATTCCCTGAGGGTCTTGCCTGAGGAGAGGAGAGTGAGAATGAGAAGCATATAAAAACGAGTGGATTTCAATCTGTTCTGTATCCTAAGATTCTATAGGCTGGTCTGTGCTGGAGAAAAGGGGAGGAGACTAGCTTTGAATGAACTTTCTGATGGGAATTTAAAAATGAGTAGTACCAAGACTTGAATAGCAAAGTGATGCTGTTCTCAGCTACCGGTGGTTAAAAAGTTGTAGAATTTGGTCAAAGGGCTGACATGATGCTCCTGGGAGCAGTGTTTTCAGATTTATATCTCAACAAGTAGAGATTTCTCCCTAAATTGGTGACACAGACAAATGAATAAATACTGAAGGAAGAATTGCAGAAAATAAGATAGAATGGGGAAGACAGTTGAGTGGGAGGGAGAGAGTTTTCTAGAAAGGGGAATATGTTGGTCTCCCCAAGGACCTAACCTTTTCATGCTAAGATCAGCATGAGAAGAACAATCCAGGCATGTGAAGAAGGTGGTAAGCTCTGTAGGCAAAGCCAACAGTAGATGCAAAGATCATGCGGTAGGAACAGTTTTGGCCAAGGCAAGTAAGGTGAAACAGCCAGGGTGACTTGAGGATGGGAAGACATAGATGAGATGATGTCAGGCGTCTGTTCATGGGAGTCCTGCTAGGCAACTGGGTGAGAATTGAATCTTAGGGGCCAGTGTTGTGGCATAGCTAGTTAAGCCAATGCCTGCAGCACTGGCATCCCACATGTGTCCTGGCTGCTCTGCTTCCAATCCAGCTCCCTGCTAATGTGCCTAGGGAAGCAGCAGAATATGGCCCAAGTCCTTGGGCCCCTGCACCCATGTGGGAAACTGGAGGAAACTCCTGGCTCCTGGCTTCAGCCTGATTCAGCTCTGGCCATTGTGGCCATTTGGGGAATGAACCAGTGGATGGAAGACCTCTGTCTCTGTCTATCCCCTTACCCACCCCATAACTGCCTTTCAAATTAATAAAATAAATCTTTGAAAAAAAGACAAGAAAATTGAATTTTATACATGGTTAAGTCATTGGGGCATTTCCATCAGGAGAGGGAAGTGTCAGATATATGTGTTAGGTGATTCGGAGTGCTATATGTAGTATGGAGAGGATGAGGGCAAGAGTGGAAACAGGGAGACCGATTTAATAGTAGTCAGTTCTGTGCTCTGACCAGCAGAGTACAATCTCAATGTTGGCATCATCCTTAATGAGTACAGAAAAGCCACTGGAAGACAGTGGAACTACCCAATGGCTAGTGCTGGAGAAGTGACTTTTCATTCTCCCTTAGTTTAACAACAGTTGTAAAAGAAATGCTATTAAAATGCTAACAGCTGCAATGGATTGAGTGCTTGCTGAGTGCCATGCCGAGTGCTGGGAATATTAATTAATTTTATCTTATATAATGCTCATGAAAATAGGCAGCAGTAGTGCCATAGCAGAGGGGGCAGCTATTGCTAGCAAATAGAACACTTGACAGGCTCTCAGTGTAGTCAAGCAAATGATCAGCAGTGCAATGATCTAAAACCCATTCCATATTGGACTAAATTGCTAACTTCCATCTTTGGAGAGGATTACTTTATTTACAGACCTGGCCTTGGAGAGATTTTACTATCAAAAGCAAAAGTAGAGTATTCTTCTTTAGATGAAGAGACATTTTAAAATTGCAGACATTGTCAGTCGTAAACCTCAGCAAAATGACCGAGTCGCTGTCGAAAATGCCTTTTCTGTGGATGGCTTTGAGCATCCTGAGATTTTGTTTGGCAGAAAAACCACCTTAAAACTCACTATTTATGGAAGGCCTGGCTCTAACCAGCAAACAGGAGTCTGTAGAGCTATGCAAACACTGCATGAAGGATGACTATAGATTTAAAATTGGAAATTTTTGTCAGTCGAGGAGAATTTTTGGGTCTGTCTCCATGAATTCAATTTTACAGTTTTTACTTGATGAAATGATCAAAGGCTTTTGCTTCCAAGCTAACATCCCTTTGAAATGTAAAATTAATAGTTCCCAACTTAAAGGAGACGCAGTCAAGGTTTTAGGTTTCAGAACCTGACTTGTTGTTGTGAATCTTTGGAAGGAGAAATTTCTCTGTAAAAATAAGTGTGCAAGTTGGGAATTAATAGAACTCTTTCCTGTGCAGGTAGGAACTATTCTCAGTGTTTGTCCCCATTGTTGCATAGTTCTACCAGCAGCTGGAGGGAAACAATTGACATGAAGACCCAAAACTATGCTTTGCCATAATAACCTATAAGAAATGGATGAATGAGCACAATTTCATGACCATTTAAATTTCCTTCTTAGTAAGGCAAAAACCTGATAAAAGTAGAGAAAACCTGTTATGAGGAAAATAGCTTGGACAGCCAGGTACTGGAAGAAGTATTCGCTGAGTGTTGAATAGAAAAGGCACACCCTGTAAGTGGAAGTGTGTAGCTGCTGCACAAAAGCTAGCACATGCATGCGTAAGGGCCACAGGTGGGTTTCTATAAAGCTCATATAGTTTTTTTTATTATTTATTTATTTTGAAAGGCAGAGTTACAGAGACTCAAAGACAGAGAGGTCTTCCATCCTCTGGTTCACTCCTCAAATGGTCGCAATGACTGGAGCTGGGCCGATCTGAAGCCAGGAGTTTTTCCCATGTCTTCCACATAGGTGCAGGGGCCCAAGGACTTGGGCCATATTGCACTACTTTTGTAGGCCATAGCAGAGAGCTGGATCAAAGTGGAGCAGCTGGGACTTGAACTGGTGCTCATATGGGATGCCGTCACTGCAGGCGGTGGCTTTACCTGCTACACCACAGCCCCAGTCCTGAAAGCACATATTTTTATGTCTAATACAAAGTTACTTAAAAACACTTCATGAAAAATGGAATTAAAAATAAAATTATTTTGGAACAAAAACATGAAGTCCATACATATGAGCAGTCTTCCAAAAGTTTATGAAAAGTGCTCATTGTGAAAAAACACTCATGGCTATCAATTTGTTTGACATAGAAATAAACTTATCTTTCAATTTTTTGTGAATTTTTTTTAATTCTTCCTATATAGAGCTGTAATGAAGCATTTTTGTAGGTGCTTAAAAATGCTATGTTATCAACACTATTACTTCTGTTTTATGGATGAGGAAACTGGTACTTGGAGAAATAAGCGCGAGAGCTAAGTTTTGAATTTAGTTCATTCTAGTACACTGTCGTTTAGGTTTGGAAAAGCTGTGGAATTTAGGCAGTTGGTGAAATCAAATGTATTACACATGTGTAAATACTCATATTAAAATCAATGAGATTTTGTTGAATAGTAAAAAAAAAAAAAAGTTCTGTTGGTGACTGATGTCTTTCTCTCCTGGTTCAATCTACTCCTTCTAGAAGACGTGTGCTTGGAAATTGTGGACTTGACCTATTCTTACTTCCTTTTCTGCCTGTAATGAGATCACCTGCTGCCCCTCCACTCCCGTCTCCGTCTCCCTACTCCCAGACCTCTTAATTTCTCTCCCTCTGCCAAGGTGGATGGAGAGCAATCTTTGGGGCTTTGGGTTGGGCACAGTCATTATAGTCTTTAGATTTAAAAAATTTTCATTTTATATTTGAAGTTGATATTTATAGTTAATTTTTAAATGGATTATATTTTAGACCCATCATCCAAACATCTCCAAGATCTTTTATAGAACACAGTGGAACGCTACGTGAGCTAATGCTTATAAGATTGCTTAGAATTCAGATAGTTACTTTGCAGGGACCTACACAGCTGTAGTAAAATTAATGATGGGGGAAAAAAAGGAATGATCATCAATACAGAGGAAGATAATAAGATTTTCTTGTTCTAAGAAAATCCAAATGCAGTTTTAAATGTTATTTACTATCAAATTTGGGCTGAGAGCCAACTAGCTCCTGGGCTGAAAAATTAGAACTGATAAGTGCAAATTTAATATTGTTGCCAACTATTAATTGACTGAAACATAAAACTTATGTTTGGATGACTTTATCAGCATTCAATTCAATCATCAAACGGGAATAGAAGGAAACAAAAAAAAGATCTTTGAAAAGCAGAGATAAAAATTGCTCATATCTGTTCATTGCATGTTGCAGTGACCTTTCTAATCTTAATCTAATTTTGGAATATTTACCTCATTTTAAAACATGCTTGAAGTTAGTCCAACAAACCTGATAGTATGTGGCTAAATCTTTTTTTTTTTTTTTTTTTTTTTTTTTACAGGCAGTGTTAGAGACAGAGAGAAAGGTCTTCCTTTTTCCATTGGTTCACCCCCAAAGTAGCTGCTATGGCGGGTTGCACTGATCCAAAGCCAGGAGTCAGGTGCTTCCTCCTGATCTCCCATGTGGATGCAGGGACCCAAGCACCTGGGCCATCCTCTACTGCCTTCCTGGGCCACAGCAGAGAGCTGGACTAGAAGAGGAGCAACTGGGACAGAATCCGGTGCCCCAACCAGGACTAGAACCCCGGGGTGCTGGCGCCACAGGCGGAGGATTAGCCTAGTGAGCTGCAGCGCCAGCCTATGGCTAAATCTTTTTTTTTTTTTTTTTTCTAAAACAGCTTTGTGCCAATAACCTAAGTCTCTGTTTTAGGACACTGTGTCAAGCAGTAGGTTTTCTGGTGACATCACAGATATGTCATCTTTCTCTAAATAAATTCTTCTTAGGGATATTTGATTTAGGTATAATTTCTCAAGATCTGCCACTTTAACTCTGGAATTGTCTAAACAACTGGATTCACTTTTTTCCTTCTTTTCTACCACCTATTGTTAGTTATGTAGCCATTGTGACTGAGTTAACCTGTATTATATGGTTCACTTGCTGGAAGTTAGTATAATGTCACATAGTTGCCGCCAATATTATCAGCAAAGTAAAAATTACAAGGAGAGAGAATAATGTAACTCTTTGGGTTTGGACTCTTTACATTTCTTAGGAGATTTTTTTTTTTTTTTTTTTTGACAGGCAGAGTGGACAGTGTGAGAGAGAGACAGAGAGAAAGGTCTTCCTTTTTGCCTTTGGTTCACCCTCCAATGGCCGCTGCGGTAGGCGCGCTGCAGCCGGTGCGCCGCGCTGATCTGATGGCAGGAGCCAGGTGCTTCTCCTGGTCTCCCATGGGGTGCAGGGCCCAAGCACTTGGGCTATCCTCCACTGCACTCCCTGGCCACAGCAGAGAGCTGGCCTGGAAGAGGGGCAACCGGGACAGGATCGGTGCCCCGACCGGGACTAGAACCCGGTGTGCTGGTGCCGCAAGGCGGAGGATTAGCCTAGTGAGCCGCAGCGCCGGCTTAGGAGATTGTTTCTTTAAAAGGTGATCTGACTTGAGGTCCTCAAAGGAAACAACTGGGGAGGTCTGGGAGGCTGGAACCTGGGGGAAGGATCAGTTTTGGTGGAAGACATTCCTGGCTGTGGACTCTTTACTGTGGAAGGCAAGACTTCATATTGCCTCTGTTTTTCTTAGTCTCTGTCTCTTCTTTAAATAATAACTGCTGTGTTTGCAACGCTTGTGAATGTGGGTGTGTATAAGTATCTTTCTCCTGTAGTAGCCTTTTGAAAAACGTGAAGATGTGATTCCTTGTAAGCATTTAAAACTGCAGCTGAAAGACTAGAAAGTATTGGCAATTGGACATCACACAATTGCTTATCTCTTTCTCAATAATGTACTGTTCAGCACGGTATACATTCCCTTAGGAAGCTCTGTGGAGCTGCCTTTTCTTCCGCTTAAAAAGAGAGCTTTAATTTCCTTCCTGTATCTACCCGGAATGGTAATTGAACATTGAGACTCTTGTTTTCTGATTTGTGATGATGATTAGGACAACAGAAGTATAATACAAATTTGGACACTCCAGCATAAAATAAAGCAATGCATATTCTGAATCATTACCGAGCTACATAATGGTGGTTCTTCCACTCCACCTTCCTAGGAGGAAACCCATGAGGCGACATGTTGTATTAATGAACACATGAGTTGACATTTTTGAAACTGGCCAGTTCCTGCAGGAAAAATAGGAATTCTAAATAGCCATAGATGTTACTATTGTTTTTCCCCTGGGGTCCTGCTTACACATGTGTTGTTCTCACTGTCCCTTGCCTGCCAGACTGTCCAAGGAAAAGAGAGAGAGATGACTCACTGGGGGCTGGTGCCTGGTGAGTGGCTCCTCGTGGTCCCTCAGGGGGAGATGGCTGCTGCTTTCTGTGATGGCTCAAGCTGAGAATATAAGAGTTATGGGAGGATGAGAGCAGGGTAGATTCACTAGGAAGCATCGCCCATCTGTGGCATCTCTCTGCTCAGGACCATGCTTGGGCTTATCCCTGGCCCATGAGTCTAGGACAAGGAGAGTGACTCCCCCAACATTATTTCCTGATGTAGCTTTGTGGCTACATAATAACTAGCCTTTTGAAAATGGAATCCAGAGCAAGTATTGGGCCTGGTAGTAAGATGCCTGTATCCCTCCTCCGGGTGCTGGGTTCGGTATCTGCCTCTGGCTCCTGATCCCAGCTTCCTCCTGATGCATACCCTGGGAAGCAGTGGTGATGACTCAATTAGCTGGACTGTGTTTCCAGGTCCTGACTTTAGCTTGGCCCAGTCTCAATCATTGGGGACATTCAGCTGTGTGTCTATCTGCCCATGTGCCTCTCTGTCTCTCAAACAAATAAAAAACATATTTAAAAATGGAAACCATTCCTAAAGTCTTTTATTGTCTGCATGGTTTTCCAGTAATGGGTGCAATTAACTGAATTTTGCCACCCACCCCCTCAATTGCTATATATTTGTAATCTTTGCTGCAGAACTAAAGCAGAAACCTTCTTTTCATGTTGCACTGATTTTGATTAGGATCTTTTCTGTAGGATCATGTTTTAATAGCATTTACTTCTATTTCCTTTAATGAAAATCCCTCAAATGCAGTTCGCTGTAGAGAAAGGGCAAAAGAGAAAGGAGCTAATGTTTGCTGAGAGCTTATAGCAGTGTAGGTAGGCCTCTGTGCTCACTGTGTTTGTTTATAAAGGATCTCATTGAACACTCACAAAATGTAGGTATTCAGGAAACCAAAGCTCAGATAGATTGGGTAGCTTGCTTCAGGTAACACAATTAGCATTTGCTAGAGATAGGATTCAAATCCTTAGGTTTTTGGCTTCAAAGTTGTGTAAGATTGGATATAACTTACAGTGAAATTCGTGCCACAATGCATGGTATTATAGAATGTTCCAGTGCAATGATCTTGGTGTTTGCTGTGTTTGTTCAAGTTGAGCAGAGTGGATTTGATACACCTTGTGAAATGGCAATGTCATGACAGATCAATGTGTATAATTAGGAAGAGGAAAATTTGGAAATCTATTTATGCTTTAAGAACTCCAAAGTCACTGGTCCTCCTGCCAAATTGACATACATTTTGGAGTCAGATTGTCTGCTACTGCTTTACTTACTACTCATGATAAACAGTGCGGTTCAGATGTCTGACCACCTGCTGAGCTCTCAGGACACTTGTGATGGTCTTGATGATGGAGAAAGTTTCTTTTCCAAAGAAAATGTTATGTTATGACAACTTGATGCTTTTAAGAAATACCAATTTTCCAGTGGTTGAAAGCTAAACAGCTTCTAAAGCGTTATCCTAAATGAACACATTGCACTGTATAGCTTGACTCTCCCATGTACTTGTGGCAAGAAGTGTCTGTGTTGTAAATGGGGAGGCGAACTGATTTTCTATTCTTATTTACATTCATGTCATCATTGCTTCAGTCACTTCTCCGGCAATGAATCCTCTTCCTGTCCACCTCTAACCGTGTATCAATTAGTCACAGAATTTGATCAACTCTGACTTAGCGAAAAGCCCTCAGGTGGACAGTCAGGGACTGGCACAGTGGTTCCAGGGCCATTAAATTGCCTAATTTAATGGAGGCATCTCCTGTCTTTCCATTGTGCCTGACAAAACCAGTCATTTATCTGGGCTTGTTGCTACCCTAAGACACTTAGGATTCTGTCAGCAAGTACAATTGGTGAGGAAATCCTGGATAAACCATTACCAGCGTCTACTCCAACCCCAAATGCATACTTACACTTGACTTTGGGACTATACAAAGTACAGGAGGAAGGGGGCCCTCTCCTACATGGCCAGGGACCTCTCTGTTGCTCTGTACCCTGTGTCTTTCTCCTCTCTCAGCGTTTTGATGTCTCTGTTCTCTCTGATTTTGGTGATTACTTTTCCGTATTTGATTTTTTATTAGCTGTTCACCAGGAATAACCTGTTCTTAGGGTAACCGTCCCTGACACTCTGACACTCCAGATAAGGTTAGGCTATCTCCTTTTATCTATGCATGTCCCAGCATCTGTATTTTGTTTTTTCTTATTTATTTATTTTTTTTGGAGAATTATCACAATTGCGATGTGTGTGTGTGTGTGCATGCACTGTTTGTCTAATATCTGGCTCCCTTATCCGCTAGACTAGAAATTCCATGAGAGCACAGGCCTAGTACATTTTGTAGCTGGATATCCCTCCTTGTCCAAGTGTCTTAAAGGAGAATGGATCCTCAGTAAATACTGTTGAATGAATTAGTAATGAATGAATATGTGTTTTGGCATTTCTCTCATCTGCTCTTCCTTTGTCTTTTTAAATGCATTTATTGTCTCCTTCCTTCATTATTAACCAGTATTCTCATTCATACTCATTCACTCACATTTCTTTTTCTCTGTCCTCCGTATCCTGGATTTTTTTTCACTCTTACAGGGGTGTTCTATTTACTCTAAACATTTCCAACCCATTTCTCCTACTCAGGTTTGAGTAAGACATCTCACTGCCAGCTGCTTTTTAACCAGAATTCCTCTCTCTCATCTCACACTCCACAAAAGTTCCAAGAGATACTTATCAGCTCTCCATCTCAATTGTCAGAAAATGATGACGACTTTCTTCTTACTTAAGCTGGAAAAGTTGGTGCCATTTGTTTATATCATTTGGCACAGTTCCTTGGCCCATAGCTGTAGCTGTTTGTTCTTTCTCATTGCTGTCTCCTTGGTATGCAGTGTGTAGGTTTGGGGGAGCTGGTGCATATGGGATGGCAAGATCAAATGCCCAGTATCTCCTCTCAGATGTGAGACAGTGGCTTCGCAGGTCGTCTTAGTGTACTCATTTAAATGCCGTGGTCATAGCTCATTGAACCATCAATTTAAAGAAGTTAGGATTGCTCTGCCATAAAACTTGGGAAAATTTAGCTATGAAAGTTAGGGTTGCCTTTTATGATAGTTAATATGGACAACTTCTGCACTATTTATGTGAAGCTCATACAATGGTATTATAAAACTATAGAAGTAGAGTTGCAGTACAAAAGGTTTTTGTAAAGACAGATAAGATGTTCCCACTCAATCAATTTCATAATGCAGGAATTAGTGGGAATTTATTGAAATTAATAGGTATGAAATTTAGAAAAGTTAGCACAATTGCTTCACAGATTATCTCATTAATCAAGATGTACTTTTTTTCTTTTACAGAAAAATGGTGAATCATATGAATAGAATGGATGAATAAATGAGTAAGCTAGTGTCTGTAGAATGTCAAACTGGTTGGCTGAGAAGTTAAAAATTTCAATTAACTTTATTTAGCATTTATAGTAAAAAGTCGTTATTGACAAAAGTAGTGTTTGAAAAGGCTATGAACAAAACAAAGCCATATTTTGCTGTGAAAATTTTAAAAGCATTGTGTGAATAGGTAGTTTTTGCTTGGCTTTAGATTTGTGACACTTTTAGTATTTCAGAAACTTAGGAAATTTTTCCATTATCTAGTTATTTCTCATAGAAAATGTATTTTTTTTAAACTTTTGTTTAATGAATATAAATTTCCAAAGTACAGCTTATGGATTACAATGGCTTCCCCCCCATAATTTCCCTCCCACCCACAACCCTCCCCTATCCTGCTCCCTCTCCCCTTCCATTCACATCAAGATTCATTTTCAATTCTCTTTATATACAGAAGATCAGTTTAGTATACATTAAGTAAAGATTTCAACAGTTTGCACCCACATAGCAACATAAAGTGAAAAATACTGTTGGAGTACTAGTTATAGCATTAAATCACAATGTACAGCACATTAAAGACAGAGATCCTACATGACATTTTTTAAAAATTGATTAATTTTCTATGCAATGTCCAATTTAACACCAGGGTTTTTTTTTTTTTTTCATTTTCAATTATCTTTATATACAGAAGGTCGATTCAGTATATACTAAGTAAAGATTTCATCAGTTTGCACCCATACAGAAACACAAAGTGTAAAAATACTGTTTCAGTACTAGTTATAGCATTACTTCACATTGGACAACACATTAAGGACAGATCCCACATGAGACGTAAGTACACAGTGACTCCTGTTGTTGACTTGACAATTTGACACTCTTGTTTATGGCGTCAGCAATCTCCCTAGGCTCTAGTCATGAGTTGCCAAGGCTATGAAAGCCTTTAGGGTTCGCCGACTTTGATCTTATTCCGACAGGGTCATAGTCAAAGTGAAAGTTCTCTCCTCCCTTCAGAGAAAGGTACCTCCTTCTTTGATGGCCCTGTTTATCGTAGAGATCTTTAATGTCCTTGGTTAAGTTTATTCCAAAGTATTTGATTGTTTTTGTAGCTATTGTGAATGGGATTGATCTTAGAAGTTCTTCCTCAGCCGTGGCATTGCCTGTGTATACAAAGGCTGTTGATTTTTGTGCATTGATTTTATATCTGCTACTTTGCCAAACTCTTCTATGAGTTCCAATAGTCTCTTAGTAGAGTTCTTTGGGTCCCTTAAATAATCATATCATCTGCAAAGAGGAATATCAACTGATTTTCATTAACAGGAATACCAGACTTAAGGTGATGTCAACACTACGTGGTAGAAGCAAAGCATCCGATATGTTTTAGAATGATCCCATTTATTCCAGTGGCAAAACTAACTTACCATGCTTCTTTACCATTTGTTTAAGAATTTTATTCAATTTTGAATGTGATACTATTAAAATTATTTGCTGGGCTTTATACTAGATAATTTATGTTATTCAATCTGTAAATCAGTACTATGGGTTAAATATTATTATTCATTCACAGACCAGGAAACTGAGGCACCTAGAGTTCAAATTATCTGCCCAAGGCACACAGTATGTGGCAGAGTCAGAATCCAGTCCCAACCAGACCTTGAGTTTGGGGCCGGCTCTTCTGACAATCATACAAGTCTTCTTCCTGAATAATCCTAAAAGCTGCCCTTTGAGGATGGTTTGGCAGATGGAGCTTTTGAGCACTGAAGAAGTGAAAGTCTTGGTCCTATTTGGGATGGAAAGGCAGAGGGGAGGGAGTAAGAAATAATTTGTCTCTGTAGATACAATTCACTCCCTGAGTTGGAGGTCAGTGGGCCCTGTTTGCTGCCATCTTCCCAGTGTCCTTGGGCATCCTGCCTTTCTGTCTTTGACCTTGTCATCATCAATTAGCATGTTAGAGCAATCCAGACGCTGCCCTTTGTGATTAGTATCACTACACTCTAACAAGGATGATCCTTTACATTTCCACAATGGCGTGCAACCCACCTATGGTCTTCTCATCTCTGATCTCATTTGGCCCTTTCAAGCCCCCTCTGGGATGGGCTAGCACCCTGTTATCCCTGGCTTGGATGCTGACATGTCAATTTGACATGAGTTAATTTTCTTATATGTTTAATTGTAAGTGACTTTGGCTCTGTCTTGCATGTTGTACGTGCAGCTGGACAGTGAGCCCACAGATTATAAGTGTTGTATGCTCGACACTCCTTCAATAATGCCACATCTTGGTACATGGTGTTTTCTCAGAAAAACCCAAAACCAAGAAAATAAAACCCATTAATTTAATATCAGAAATGAGGAAACATATAGTTCCTTCTAGTAATGTGGGGCTGGCACTGGCTTTCCACAGGCGATTGTTAAATACTCAGGAATTGTCAGCAGGTGATTAATCTGTTGGCCGTTTGACACTGATGGTGGATTAGTTATACCATGCAAATTAGCAAAGGCTGTGCATCAGGGCTGTACTTCCTCACCTCCCTTCTTGCTCCCCAGAGCCTGTTATCTGAGACCCTCCCAGTTCTAACATTCCCACAGGCAACTGCCCTTTCTGGATTAGCTGATGGCCATGGCCTGCATGTCTACACCAGGGAGAAGGTGAGGTCATGGTGTTAGTCTCTATGCCTTTGCTATCCTCAGGCTCTGAACAGAGGGTGGAGGTTTATGATCACTGTAGAAAACCAAACCACAGAAAAGCGCCTAGAGCAAGCTGGATGTGGAGGTCCAGAATGGACTTGACCAGCTCTGCAGCCTGTGGGTCTTCCCACCCATCCTGGACTGAGCCAGCACACTGGTCAAGCTGTGCCCATGGAGGTTTGAGACTGCAGCAGGAAGCTCTGAGTTAGAGAAAAGGCATTCCTGCTTGAAGGTGGTCTACACGTCAGGAATTGTACTGTTAAGAAAACTGAACAGAAAGTCTGGACTTCAGAGGCCCAGAGTTTCTGCCATGGCTTCCATGAGCCCAAGCTGGTTCTGTCTCCTCTCTACCACCCTCGGTGTGGGTGATGTTTCCCTGTCTGGCTGCAAGAACCTGTGATGGTTCTAAACAACAGGAAACGAACACACCACAAAAACCCTCCAGGGTAGCCTGTGACCCATCTTTTTCTCTTTCCTGAGTAACGGTATTCTATCCCTTAAGTAAAGGGCAAAAGGAGCAAAAGGAAATGACATATGTTATGGAATATTAAAGATAGTTCTACAGTAAAAATAATTTTGATGTGCACATTTCCAATTATCAGGAAGCTCCAGCAAATCTGTTTGATGAGAAATTGAAGTCAGCAGCCCAAGAGCATCCCAGGAATGGTAGTATATGAATGAGAGGAAAAACACTGCAAAAAGAATAAGCAAAAACTTTCGTTATAATAGCCAAGGCAGTAAAATGCTGTTTAAATGGAATTGAGGGACAAAATGGCTGCAATTATAGGGTACTGAAAAAATGTTTAAGAAAAATTTACTTTTATGGGAAGAAAATTAGATGAACCCACCACTGGACGCAAGATATCTGAAATCATAGGGGTTAGTGAGCCCCCCTGCTCTGTGGCGCTTGCTCTTCGGTTTTCCATTGCTACCACAGTGCCTAGCACACCACAGCTGGATAGATGCAAAGACAGTAAAGGATGCAGATCCTGGAACTGTGGGAACGGATGGAGTTGGTCATGGCAGGAGGAGGCCTGGCCTGCTATTGGAATTGGGGTAGATTGGCTTCAGGTGGAGTTGAGGGCTTTCAGGTGTTCACACCCTGTATGGCCATGGTTGCTGCCGAGGAGACAGGACTGGCCTCAGAGTCTGGGTGAAGGGACTGTGAAGGCTACAGGGCCACAGGGCAAGGATGATGATACTCACTTTGCCTCAAGGGGCCCGTTTTCTTGTCCAGCCCCTTTGACACAAAATCGTGCCTTGCCTTCTAGGCTGTCAAAAATCAAGTAATCAAATGATGAAAGTAGGTTCAGGTGGTTGACATAATTAACTCAATTAACTGTTTTTGGAGGAAGAGGGCCAGTTAACCCAAACTCAAGGTGGGATTAAAAGGTAGCTGCAACATTCATGCTAGTTACATCATCAGTTTAAAAAGCATAGGAGACGTGTGCTGTGCCAAGATGGTACAGAAAATACTCTCACCCACAGTGTAGGGTATGGAGGAAGTCTTAGGATCTTTCTTTAAGATTTTTATTTTTTAAAATAGTGATGTGTGAGTACATATGGTGAGAACGTTTTGTTGGAACTCTGTCTTCAGTAATCAGCAATGAAGATTTCTTTGAAGTATTGTACTTCAAAACCCATTTGCTGATTGAAAAAACTACTCATCAGGGCAGGGATTTTGCACAGTGGTTAAGACTCTGCTTGGGATGCCCATGGTAATGGAATGCCTGTGTTTGATCCTGATTTAGCCTTGATTCTGATTTAGCTTCCTGCTACTGTGCATCCTGGGGGGCGGGGGGGCAGTAGATCAGTAGGTGATGGCTCGCTCAAGTACTTGGGCTCCTGCCACCCACATGGAAGACCTTGATTGAGTTCCTGGTTCCTGGCTGTGCCCTGACTCAGCCCCAACTGTTGTGCACTTGGGGAGTGAAGCAGCAGATGGAATATGTCTGTCTGCTTCTTTCTCTTTGCCTTTTAAAATAAATTAAAAACAAAACAACTGAAAAACCACCAATCCTTTCTTGGGAAACAATATATGTTGTCTTTTTTTTCTGTAGACATTAGGTCCATTAGGCCTCAGACATGGGGTAGAGAGGCAGAGAGAAGACTATACATGCAAGTCATTTAATAAATGAATATTACAGCATTGCACTCCACATCCTAAGTGAGATGTATGAATTTAATATAAATTGGAAGCACCATATCTGTGAAGGATCACAGCTTCCTTGTAAGAACCCTAATTTATTCAGTTAAAGCACCAACCATGCTCTGCCTGTGAGCTTTCCTATCACACGCATATGCTCAAGTGAGGGTGGGGCTTTATTTTACTGAGATTTGAGTTCTTTTTCTGGGGCAGCATTATCCCTCCCACAAAGAATATGGGAAAGGCCAAGGCTATAGAATTTTATAAATGTTGCTACGAGTTTAAGGTGTTCTATTATGTATTCCATGAATATGTCATTGTTCTCTGTAGAATCTGACACTCAGAGGAAATGTCTCAAAGATTACTTGAGAGTGAATAATACATTGAATTAAAAACAAGACAGTATGTGGGAACATGAACAGTATCTAGGGCAATGACTAAAACTCAAGGACAATGAGAGCTCAATGAATTAGATAGGAGTCTCTGAGTTCAGGATTCTTGTTTGCTGATGACTCCCTTTCTCTTCATCTCCCCCCCCCCCCTTCCTCTATGTTCTCTTCCTCCCACTGTTTCTCTTCCTCCTCCCTCTTTTCTCTCCTTCCCCATTCTTCCTTTAAATCCATCACAAAAGTGACTCTGAATATCATAACTACTCAAAAAAATAGCTTTCAAATTAATGAGTAGATACATACATTTTTTTTTAGCTTTTATTTAATGAATATAAGTTTCCAAAGTACAGCTTATGGATTACAATGACTTCCCTCCCACCCGCAACCCTCCCCTTTCCCGCTCCCTCTCCTCTTCCATTCACATCAAGATTCATTTTCAATTCTCTTTATATACAGAAGATCAGTTTAGTATATATTAAGTAAAGATTTCAACAGTTTGCCCCCACATAGCAACACAAAGTGAAAAAATACTGTTGGAGTACTAGTTATAGCATTAAATAACCGTGTACAGCACATTAAAGACAGAGATCCTACATGATATTACATCTTTTTATCCTGCTTTGAATCTTGCTTACTGTGTTGGGTGTACTAAGTGATTGATAAGCAGGTATGAAATAAAATTTCTGAATTAGTTTTTTATTCCTCTAGAATTTCAATTTATACCTTTTGAACTTTTCCTGCATGGGAAGCTCACAAAGTTCTGTTGAGGAAAGGATTTAATGAGCCTAGGTTAATTTAAAAAAAGGCATTTGTAATTAAACATGTTATGCAGATAAATGCTGAGAAATGTATTGAAACTAATTTTTCAATGGTGTCATTGGATTTCCTCTTATACTTTTATATAACACAATATATATATGACCAATTAATGTTACTTCCTAACATCTAGTCATTTGTTTACTGTTCCTATGATTGAGATACCTAGCACCTGTGTGGTTATTACTCAATACTCTCCATGACTTGACTCCTTTTGTAATCCAGATTTATTTAAAAAGCAAACTGGAGATGAATACTGTGACTAGGAAACTATTATCCCCTGCTGCACACAGAAGGCAGCTCTCAGGGGAAATATAATGTGAAGAAAATGACATCCTTCACTTTTGGCAGGTTCTGCTGGTTGGGTGGAAGAGTGAGCCTCAGATAGATTTCCTTTAAACAGAAGAAAACATTTGTGAAGTTTAAAAGTCATCTAAACTCTGAACCAAGTGGTGTCTCTGACAATGTTATAAGGGTTGATAAAGAATTCAAATAAAAATAACTTCTTTCTATGCCGTTGAAGTATACACTTCAATGAAGAAAAAAATTTAGATTTTTCATGCTGCCAAATGAGTTGGACTATAATTTCTGAAAGCTTAGTACTGTGCGTCATTATTTATATTAAATTGAAAACTTCCTCTTCATTCTTTATTTTCTTTAAAGCACATTCAAAATTAAGAACACAGTTTAGAGTGAAGTTTTGTTTCCTGCAGTGAATTCATACCCTGCTCTGGGGCTGTAAGTGATGTGCAGGTTTTCTGTGAGGGCACTGCATTGCCGAGTCAGGTTTGCAGTTCTTGTATCAATAATGCTTCATAGTGAATGTCGTTCTTGGACATGGGAGTGCCCATGAACTTGCGGTATGCGAGGGTACTTACAAAAGTTTGCAGAGAAATGGAATTGAAAGATGTTTATTTTAATGCAAAAAATTGAAGATCATGCAGTTTTTATCATAATCTATCTTCCATGAAATTTTTGAATATCCTAGTCTTGATGAATTAAACATTTTTTAGAACCAAAATAATCTTCTGTTTTAATTCCATTTTCTGAACTTTTTGACATATCCTTGTATATGTGAGTAAAACTTTATTAGCACTTTACAATCTTATGGAACTAACTCAGCAGAAAATAGGTCTAAATGATCAAAATTCCTAGTGAATATAGCCATACATTATGGGTTTTAGTGTTTCAGTTTTGAAGAACTTTGTTCAGCAATTGCTTTGGACTGGTTATCTCAACATTGATAAAGATCATTTCAGGTCATACTGGAACACAATCAGTTTGACCCTCTAGATTGAAAGAATTGATTTCTTAACAAGTAATGTAATAGTCTGTCAATGTAGCCAAACCCCTAGTTGTCAGGCACTTTAATCAAAATCAAACTGATTTTGTGTAGAAATGGAAAGGAAAACTTGTAAGTTCCACATCATTGGTCTTCCCTGTCACTTTGGAGAAAGCTGTATGGCACAAAACTCAGCCTGGAAAACTTAAACAAGAAAAAAAGGTAAATAAAGACTTTGTTTGGAAATGTTAGATAAGGTAATGGCATGTGTTATATCATACCTCCTCATGAGTTTCACTAAATTATTTATTGCACCAACACGGTTGCAAATATGTTTGAAAGGCAAGAGTTGAAACAGTTGACATTCTCAGTGAGTGGTGGAGATACTTTTTACTTAACGTGGTATAGAAGGCAACCTGCGAATGTATGGAAAATACTCTCATGATGGACCATTAATGGTCATAAACATTGGAAATGGGCTGTTTTTGAAATGGCCATGGAATTTTTGAATATTTTTTTTTGTTTTTTATTTTTTGTGGGGGGGGGGGCAGGCAGAGTGGATAGAGAGAGAGAGAGACAGAGAGAAAGGTCTTCCTTTGCCGTTGGTTCACCCTCCAATGGCCCCTGCAGCTGGTGCATCGTGCTGATCCGAAGCCAGGAGCCATGTGCTTCTCCTGGTCTCCCATGCGGGTGCAGGGCCCAAGGACTTGGGCCATCCTCCACTGCACTCCCGGGCCATAGCAGAGAGCTGGCCTGGAAGAGGGGCAACCAGGATAGAATCAGGCACCCCAACCGGGACTAGAACCCGGTTTGCCGGCGCCGCAAGGCAGAGGATTAGCCTGTTAAGCCACGGTGCCGGCCTTGAATATTGTTTTTAACAATGAGTCAATACTAATTGACTTAAAAAATAACCAATTTAAATTAAATCAAGCAGAAAAGCTATTACAAGCCAAAAAAAAGGCTTAGGTAAAGGTTTTACTTTTAATAGTTTATCTGAACAAACAGTGAGAGATTAAATGTCAACATAAAAATGTAAACAGTTTTAAATAATTTAGAGAACTCTGCACACTTTCCACAAATGTACTACAAATAATTTAGTACCAGTTCCTAAGGCATGAGGGATAATTTTAAAAGCGCTTTATTTATAATAAAGCATGAATTTTCTTTAAAATATAAAGTGTTGAAAGTTTGGCCTGTTTTTCTTTAAGTTTCCCTGTGTTCAAGTGTTTCTCAGATATTTTGAGAAGAACTTCATTATTTGAATCAGAGATGCAAGTGGACTAGCTTGAGGGTTATGGGTAAAATTCTTACCTGCCATATTTTTGAAAAGAGAATGTCCAATCCTAACTAGATATTTGGACCTACATAAAGCATTCTGGAAGAATCATTTATTCTTTGTGTCAAATGACTAAATACACAAAGTTTCTGCCAGAAAGATAAAAACAGACATAACTGATGAGAAATGTACCTTTTAGTTTGACTTTCTTTGCTTGCTTATTTTTTTCTGCCTCATTGTCTTTATACTTTCACATCAAAGACAAAGAAACAATTAATCCTGACATACAGTGTGGATGATGTTCAAAAACTGGTTCCTACCATAATTTTTAAAAGGATTTAGTGGGGGCTGGTGTTAGGGTGTAATGGGTTAAGCTGCTGCCTGCGATGCATATGAGTGCTGATTCGTGTCCTGACCTGATATGAGTGCTGGTTTATGTCGTGGCTCCTCTATTTCTGATCCAGCTTTCTGCTAATGTGCCTGGGAAGGCAGCAAAGGATGACCAGAGTGCTTGGACCCCTGCCACCCATGTGGGAGACCCAGATGAAGCTCCTGGCTGGGCCAGACTGTTGTAGCTATTTGGGAAGTGAACCAGTGGATGGGAGATCTTTTTCTTTTTTTCCTTCTCTTTTTCAAATAAATAAAAATCATATATATATATATATCTTATATATATATCTTATATATCTATATCTTATAAATCTATATCTTATATATTTTATATATCTTATATATATATAATTTATTTGACAGGTAGAGTTACAGACAGTGAGAGACAGAGAAAAAGGTCTTCCTTCCATTGGTTCATTCTCCAAATGGCTGCAACAGCTAGAGCTGCACTGATCTGAAGCCAGGAGCCAGGTGCTTCCTCCTGGTCTCCCACACGGGTGCAGGGGTCCAAGCTGTCGGTCCAACCTCCACTGCTTTCCCAGGCCACAGTGGAGAGCTCAACTGGAAGAGGAGCAACCGGAACGAGAACTGGCGCCCATATGGGATGCTGGCACTGCAGGCCTAGTAAAAAAAAATGATTGGGTGAAGTGATTAATTTAGGTACAAATATAATGTTTTGTGGCAGTGAGAAGCTTGATAATGCTCTGAACATCCTTTGTTACATCTGCAGAAGGCACTGGGAATTAGAAGGTTTAACTGTAGCTTTGTTATCATGGCTTCTGGATAGGGTGTCTTTGACTTCTGAGTCCGTAATCTTGTTGAGTTGCATAAGCAATAGCTATGTGTATGGATTTAAGTTAGAGATACTTGATAAAGTATTTTAAGATAGTTTCATTTAATATCTTCATGAAAGCCATGAAAAAGCTTTCTTAACCATGATTATAAAAAAGTTATTTTGGCCTTGAACTTTCTAAGAATGCAAAAAAGTTACTTTCCTTTATTAAGATGTTAATCCTTACCATGTTACCCTACGGGAGTCTGAAAGAATTCGCTGGTGATGAAACATTGCTAGAAGTCAAAAGTTAATAGTAAAATTAATGAAAAAAGTTATTAATATAGAGTAAAGCAGAGTGCCGGAAAGAATCAAGGAAATCAAGGAATCTTCCCCAAGGGTTAGGATGTTTTCTTATGGGAGAATTAACTTAAAAAAAAAAAAAAAACAGAAAATGATAACAGAAACTCTTAGATTTTTGCCATCCATAATAAGATAATCTCTCATAGTCATGAGTGATCAGTGTCCACTCTATTTTTAAAAAGGTATGATAACTAAGCAATACTGGCATCCCATTCTCATAAATCATTTTCTCCCTACAGACCCACAGTTTGTATTCATTTTCAAATAGTTCTAAGATCTTAGAAAACTGATGGCCCTAGACAGAGGGAGCCAAGGAGTTGGTAGCTCTGACCCTTTGCTGGCAGTGGGTGGGTGGGGATTGGAAAGGTTTCCCTCTAAGGTAGAATCTCAGAAGTGTAGGCCATACCTTAGACAGGAGTCTCTGACTTACAATTCTTGGACTTGGAGTTTTTGACTTCACAATGGCATACAAGCGATAAACATTTAATAGAAACTGTTCTTTGAATCCTGACTTGATCTTTCCACAGGCCAGTGATACATGATAGGGCATGCTTAGAGAAGCCACAGCCTTAGGACCCAGAGAGGAAACACTTGACACTCTACAGCGTGTGCTGTGTTGGTGGGGAAGGATGTTCCATGGGTGAGATGGATGGCCTTGGTTTTATAGTTGAAGGTATTTTCAACACGTGATGGGTATATTGGGATGTAACTGACAGAAGTTGAGGAGCATCTGTACTGAGGATCTCAGTTTCTGACACCTAGACTGGTTGACAGACTTAGGCAGGCTAAACAAAATAAAGGTCTGTTGCTAAGAGAGAAGGAAAGAATTGACACTGGGGAGGAATCTCCCACAGAGAGACAGCGAGCTGATTCCAGAGCTCCTTAGGAAGCAAAGGACCAAATGTTCTTAGGGATCTCCAGAGAAAAAGAACAAGTGATGTTTATTGCAGCTCAATTCACAATAGCTAAGACCTGGAACCAACCCAAATGCCCATCAACAGTAGACTGGATAAAGAAATTATGGGACATGTACTCCATAGAATACTATACAGCAGTAAGGAACAATGAAACCCAGTCATTTGCAACAAGATGGAGGGATCTGGAAAACATCATGCTGAGTGAATTAAGCCAGTCCCAAAGAGACAAATATCATTTGTTTTCCCTGATCAGCGACAACTGAGCACCAAAGGGGAAACCTGTTGAAGTGAAATGGACACTATAAGAAACAATGACCTGATCAGCTTTTGTCCTGACTCTAGATGTACAATGTAATACTTTATCCTTTTTAGTATTTGTTGTTGTTGTTGTTGTTCTAGTACTAGTGGTTGAACTCTGTAAATAACACACAATTATTCTTAGGTGTTTAAATTTTAACTGAAAAGTGATACCTGTTAAATTTCAGAGTGGAAAAAGAGAGGGAGGAGATGCACAGTTTGGGACATGCACAATCAGTCTTGCCCCAAATGATGGAGTTAGAAATGTGCCAGGGGATTCCAATACAATCCCATCAAGGTGGCATGTACCAATGCCACCTCGCTAGTCCAAGTGATCAATTTCAGTTCACATTCGATGGCTTAGACAGGTCTAAAAATCAAAGGGATCACACAAACAAGACAAGTGTCTGCTAATACTAACTGATAGAATCAAAAAGGGAGAGAAAGATCCAACATGGGAAGCGGGATACACAGCAGACTCATAGAATGGCAGATGTCCTAAACAACACTCTGGCCTCAGAATCAGCCCTTAAGGCATTCGGATCTGGCTGAAGAGCCCATGAGAGTATTGTAGGCATGGAAAGCCAAGATACCATGGAAAAGAAAAAAAGAAGAAGACCTAAATGAAAGATCTCTGTTAGTGAGATCCCAGTGGAAAGAACGGGGCCATCAAAGAAGGAGGTACCTTTCTCTGAAGGGAGGAGAGAACTTCCACTTTGACTGTGACCCTATCGGAATAAGATCAAAGTCAGCGAACTCTAAAGGCTTCCATAGCCCTGGCAACTCATGACTAGAGCCCAGGGAGATTACTGACGCCATGAACAGGAGTGTCAAATTGTTAAGTCAGCAACAGAAGTCACTGTGTACTTACATCCCATGTGGGAATCTGTCCTTAATGTGTTGTCTAATGTGCAGTGATGCTATAACTAGTACTGAAACAGTATTTTTACACTTTGTGTTTCTGCGTGGGTACAAACTGATGAGATCTTTACTAATTCTATACTGAATCGATCTTCTGTATATAAAGATAATTGGAAATGAAAAAAAAAAACCCCTGGTGTTAAATTGGAAATGGCATAGAAAATTAATTAATTTTTTTAAAAAAAATATTATGTAGGATCTCTGTCTTTAATGTGCTGTGCACTCTTATTTAATGCTATAACTAGTACTCCAACAGTATTTTTTTTTTCACTTTGTGTTGCTATATGGGGGCAAACTGTTGAAATCGTTACCTAATATATACTAAACTGATCTTTTGTATATAAAGAGAATTGAAAATGAATCATGATGTGATAGGAAGGGGAGAGGGAGCGGGAAAGGGGAGGGTTGTGGGTGGGAGGAAAGTTTTGGGAGGGGAAGCCATTGTAACCCATAAGCTGTACTTTGGAAATTTATATTCATTAAATAAAAGTTTAATTAAAAAAAAAGTGATACAGATTTTTATAAGGAACTGGCTCACATGATTGTGGAGCCTGAGGAACCCCAGAATCTGTAGTTTGAAGGCTTGAGAAGTAGCTGAACTGAGGGTATAAGTTCAAGTCAGGATCTGAAGGCAGGAGGAGCCTAATGTCCCAACTCAGGACATTTGGGTAGAGAGAGTTCTCTTGCTCAGCCTTTGTTCTCTTCAGGTCTTCAATGGCTTGGATGTTGCCTGACAGCCTTGGGGAGGGCAATTTTCTGTATTCAGCCATTCCATTACAAATGTTAATCTTACCCACAAACACCCTCACAGACATACCAGAGTAATGCTGAACCAAATACCTGGATACTCCATGACTCAGTCAGGTTGATAAAAATAGCCAACATCATTAGGCCTTGATATTTGTTTAAAACCATCATGAAGGTTTTTAGCACCCATAAGTTGCTAGAAATCTTCACCTGAAGCATCCGTCAGGAGGAGGAGTTATGCCAGGCTGACTGATGCATGTGGAGGCACCATGTGATCACATTATGCCAACACAGACCCAAGCATGTGATTTCACAGCAACAGGGCAGCACACAGGTGCCCAGTGCTCATGGGTGAGGGAGAAGGGATAATATAAGAGGAAAGAGCTTCAAAAATCATTAAGTGGGAAATTGTGTTGAAATCTCACCTATTTACCTTGTCCCCATTTAGAAGATAGAATAGTTGTCATACAACACTGTCAAAAACCTGTCCACCCCATGCCAACAGTGAGGTGAACAACCAGGTTGTTTCAGCTGGCATAGATCATTCATTCATTCATTCATAAACCATCCAGTAAATATCTCTTGAGCACTTTCTTGGAGGCTGGTGATGGTTACAGCAGTTTGGAAACAGCAGTATAAACAGCCAAGTGCCTACTTTAGAGGGCTATGTCTTATTGGAAACAGCAGCCAGTGAGCGGATAAAGAAAGAACAACTTGGCTGGTGCCGTGGCTCACTAGGCTAATCCTCCACCTGTGGCACTGGCACCCTGGGTTCTAGTCCCAGTTGGGGTGCCAGATTCTGTCCCTGTGGCTCCTCTTCCAGTCCAGCTCTCTGCTGTGGCCCAGGTCCTTGGGCTCTGCACCCACATGGGAGAGCAGGAGGAAGCACCTGGTTCCTGGCTTCGGATCGGTGCAGCATGCCAGCCATAGCGGCCACTTGGGGGGTGAACCAATGGAAAAAGGAAGACCTTTCTCTGTCTCTCTCTCACTTTCTAACTCTGCCTGTTTAAAAAAAAAAACAACAACAACTAAGTGTCTGCATTTCATACATTGTGAACTGTTGTACAGTAAAACAAGTAGAGTGAGAGACTACGGAGTAGAGGAGAATGGGAATGAGAATGTGCTGGGTAGGCTGTTCAGGTAACCCTCCTTGTTACTAGGAACATAGGATAAGATACTTGAATGACATAGGAAGCCTATTTCTGTGCAGATATTGAGGGAGAAAATGCTGGGTAATAGCATGTTTAAATGCCCCGAGAGAGATGGAAATTCATTGTCTCTGAGGAGGTGAGAAATCCTGTGTGGTAGAATGGAGTGAGTGGGAGATGAGGTTGAAGGGATCGGTAAGGACCAGATCCTGCAGAGATCCATGGAGCCTATGAGGAGTCAGATTTTCATATGAGAAGAGTCAATGCATATCTATTGTATCTATTGTAGTTGGCAGCAGTCAAATGATGTACGCTAATCCTTGCTTTGAAAATTTGTTCAATGGTGAGTAGATTATAGGGAGTCAATGATGGAAGCACAGAGATGAGGTAGGCTTTTGCAGTTGTCTAGGTGAGAGATGAATTAGCTCAGACTACAGTGTATATAGCATTGGATGTGATGACAAGTATAGGCTTTGTAGTTTGAATTTTGAACGTAAAACCCACAGGCTGGTTTCTTTTTTCTTTCTTTTTTTTTTTTTCATGGTTTGGATCACAATTAGGGATAGAGTGATAATAAAAGATGATTTTCTTGGTGGGTGTTGTGAAGCAGTGGGTTAAATTGCCACTTAGAATGCCTCCATACCATATTGGAGTCCCTGGGATTGATCCTGCCTCCAGACTTCCAGTCTACCTTTGTGCTATTGCACTTGGGTGGCAGAAGAAAATGGCCTAAGGGCTTGGGTCCTTGCCACCCATGTGGTAGACTTGGATGGAGTTCCTGGCTCCTTGCTTCTGCCTGGCCCAGCCTTGGGAGTGAACCAGCAGACAGAAGATCTCTCTGTGCCTCTCCTTGTCTGTCACTTTGCCTTTCTAATAAATAAGTAAATCTTTAAAGAAGATTATTTGCTAATCAAATATTGTAAGTAATAAAAGATTACACTTAGATGTTCGGTTTGAAACAATGGATGGTGGTGCTGATAACCGATGGGGATATAACTGAGGGAGGCTCAAATTGGTTGATGATAGAAAAGATGAGTTTTCCTTGGCCATCAGTTTAAGAGACCTTCAGACACCCAAGCAGAAATGTTAAATAGGCAGCATCAGGATACCAAGTATTCTGAACACTGGTAGGAGTCTGGAAAGAGACTATTTAAAATATAACATGAAACCTATGGACTACATAATATCTACATGGCTTATGAACAATCAGTGTGTGGGTAATGATATAATACCATAGAACTCAATGAGATTATCTAGTGAGGATCAAATAAAATGAAGGCAGCCAAGGACTTAACCTTAGAGAATATTGATGTTAAGAGCAGCGGTAGCCAGCAACAGACAGAAAAGCAAATGCCAAGGAATTAAGAAAAAATAAAACAGAAAAGCGCTCTTTACTGGAAGCCAAGTGAGGCAAGTAATTACAGAACAAAGCATTATTCAGTTTGCAGTTTTAAGAGGTTGAGTAATTTAGAGACATGTGGCAAGAAGGAGGCTGTTAATGACCTTGATTTGCGGAGTTTCATGGGAATTGTGCAGAGGGAAGGCTGATTGGAGTTGATTATAGAATGGATGGGATGGTGCAGATACTCTTTCCCTAAGCGGCAGTGGGGAAATGGGGCAGAGGCTGGAGGGAAAAATACGATTAATGGAGTTTCTTTCAATTGTTTGCTTTCCTTCTTTTTTTAAAATTTATTTGACAGGTAGACAGAGAGAGACAGAGGACAGAGAGAAAGGTCTTCCTTCCGTTGGTTCACTCTCCAAATGGCTGCTACAGCTGTGCTGCGGTGATCTGAAGCCAGGAGCCAGGTGCTTCCTCCTGGTCTTCCATGCGGGTGCAGGTGCCCAAGCCCTTGGGCCATCCTCCACTGCCTTCCCAGGCCACAGCAGAGAGTTGGACTGGAAGAGGAGCAACTGGGACTAGAACCCGGTGCTCATATGGGATGCCAGTGCCGCAGGCAGAGGATTAACCAAGTGAGCCACAGCTCTGGGCCCTTTCCTTTTTTTTTTTTTTTTCCTTTTTTTAAGAGATTTAGTTATTTATTTACTTATTTTATTTGAAAGGCAGTTACAGAGAGGCAGAGGCAGAGAGAGGTCTTCCATCCACTGGTTCACTCTCCAAATGGCTGCAATGGCTGGAGCTGGGCTGATTTTGAGCCAGGAGCTTCTTCCAGGTCTCCCACATGGGTGCAGGAGCCCAGGGACCTGGGCCATCTTCTATTGCTTTCCAAAGGCATGGCAGAGAGCTGGATCAGTGCATCTGGGACTTGGAATGGTGCCCATATGGGATGCAGGCACTGCAGGTGGCAGCTTTACCTGCTACACCACAGCGCTGGCCCCCTCCACCCTTTTTTTCTTTTTTAAAATTAGTTAATTTGAAAGGACGATGAAGAAAGAAAATGAAGAGGTAAAGAGAGAGAGAGGGATCTAATGATAAATCTTCCATTTTCTGTTTCTTTCCCCAAATGGCTCACTCCTGGGCCAGACTAAACCCAGGAGCCTGAAACTCCATCTGAGTCGCCCACATAGATGGCAGCGACACAAGCACTGGAGCCATTGCCTTCCCAGGCACATGAGCAGGAAGCTGAATCAGAAGCAGAGCATCTGAGACTCAAATAGGTGCTCGGATATGGGATGATGGCGTCACGAGCAGCAGCTTACCTTGCTGCTCCACAACGTGGGCCCTGATGGTTTGCTTTTCAAGGCAAGAGACTTTTTACAGCATAGTTCCTCCCCAATGGAAATGACCCAGTTGAGACAGGGAACCTGAAGGGGCAGCAGACAAAGTGGCAGAAGAAACTCAGTAGCAAAGTCTGAATCGGTGAGAAGGGATAGGATCCTCTGTGCTGTGAAAGGTGGCTTAGATGGACAAAGGGGATTTCACACGTACCAGGAGCAAAGCAGAGTGGATGAGCCAGATCCAGCTAGATTAAGAGATCTGTTGGTGAGAAAATGAGGACATTTCCTTTCGATTAATTTCTACTCCACTGAAATATTAAAAGCAAAGACTGAAAGAGAGAGAAGAGGCAGTATTGGGGGATTTGAGGTGAGAGAAAAATACGTAAAATAATTTTGGTGTGGAGTGGGAAAATGAATTTACTGTAAAAACAGAAAGGTGCTGGCTGGTAATGAGGCCTTAAGACTTGTGGTCATAAACTTAGGAAAGATGTTTCTTAAAAATGTATATGAGATCAGAGAAGTGAATGTTTCTTTAGCCACTTTCAACTGCTGGGGTGCAAGTGGGAAACAGATACAAAGCAAGGTTCTAACAGTTACAGTTTGATAGGGGAGCATCAGTTTTTGGAACTGTCCACAAATGCATTAGGGCAAGGTATACTGGAGTTCCTAAGAATATGTCCCGGAGTAGTGGTAGGGAGGTAGACAGCACACCAGTTGCTAAACCCTAAATGAAATTCAAGAGAGTGACTGGGAAGATTGTAGGCCCTTTAATTGTGAAAGTCTCATAGCAAATAGAACTGTGCTTGGCAAAGCCACCTAGATCTGCAACTTAGTGAAAATTATGTCTGGTTAACATAGTTCACAGCCTACCCCTAGGGAGACTGAAACAACATTATCATAACCGTCACTTAGCTTAAAGTTTTATTTTTTATGTGTCGTCCCCTGTGCAAAGCCAGGCATCATCTGGAACAAAGAGAAAGCAGAGCCTGTGTCCTTGGGGATACGACATTCTACCAGAGACCTGGGAGAAAAGATAATTAGATGTAGACAATGATCCACAATTGTTTCCTTGGGTAGGATCTGTTTAAGTGGGAAAGTGGCTGGCACATCAAGTTGTTTCTCTGCACTTGTAGAGCGGAATGTAAATATTTATGGAATACAGACCTCTTTTAATCAGTAGCACAGTTGGATCCCTGCAAAGACAGAGTTCTTTTAGAAACTCCAAATTAGAGGTAAATATCAGGCAAAATCACTGACAGTGAAATTCTAATTTATTGGGTGTGCATAGAAATTGCCAAGAATTCACATATGATTTGTGATCAGCACAAAGTGAATAGTGATTTCTCTATTTCTTGTCCTTCTTGTCAACGCCCCTCTTTCATCCTTTCCTTCTTCTGTTGTAACAGCTGGCTAACTAGGAAAGTGTTACCTGGACAAATCAATGGTCTCTTCCCTTCCTACTCTCCTTCTTCATGCCTTCCTTATTCTTTCTTTTCATAGTGAGAATGACTGCATTGGTTTTGTCAAAGTACTATACACTTACTGTTCATTATAAATGCACAATAGAGAAAAATACCAAGAAAAATATTATAACACCTCAAATTCTACCACCTAGAAATAATCATTATAAATGTAACAGTGATTGTTCTGGAAATTGTTCTGTGTTCATATGAATGGATAGCAAGAACTCATAACTACCTTATTTTTCTTCATTTCTGAAATTGAGGGGGGGGTACATAACCAGAGCTCTTTCGTGCAGATAATCTTTTTTTAACCAAATTTTCCTGGAATTTCATGTGTCCCTTCAAAGAGTTATTTTCTTTCTTTCTTTCTTTTTTTTTTTTTTTGACAGGCAGAGTTAGACAGTGAGAGAGACAGAAAGGTCTGCCTTCCGTTGGTTCACCCCTAAATAGCCACTATGGCTGGCGTGCTGTGCTGATCTGAAGGCAGGAGCCAGGTGCTTCCTCCTGGTCTCCCATGCAGTTGCAGGGCACAAGCCCTTGTGCCATCCTCCACTGCCTTCCCAGGCCACAGCAGAGAGCTGGACTGGAAGAGGAGCAACCGGGAAAGAATCCGGTTTCCCAACCGGGACTAGAACCCAGGGTGCTGGTGCCGCAGGCAGAGGATTAGCCTAGTGAGCTGCGGCGCTGGCCAAAAGAATTATTTTCTTCCCTCCCTCATTACCACAGAAATGTTGTTGTGCCATGTCTTTTAATACTCTTCTGACCTATTGTATTATGTCTTTTCTTTCATCTGTTGCTTTGTAATAATTGTTTTGTTTCTATATTTTTAAAGTAATATATTTTATTACACAGTATACCTAAGCTGTCACGTCAACGTGTAATCATTATTTTTTAAAGGATTTATTTCCTTGAAAGGCTGACTGACAGAGAAGGAGAGACAGTGAGATATCATCTATCCATTGGTTCACTCACCAAATGCCTGCAAGCGCTCAGGCTGAAGCCAGGAGTCAGGAACTCCATCCAGGTCTCCCATGTGGATGCAGGGGCTCAAGTACTTGGGCCGTCTGCTGCTGTCTTCCCAGGTGCATTAGCAGGGAGCTGGATTAGAAGTGGCACTTCATTTTAGGATGCCTGCAACCAGCTTAACCCACTATGTCACAACACTGCCCCATCTGTATTTTTAATGATTAATGAGTTATTTTGCACTCTTTCTTCTCATCCTAAGTCTTTAGAACTCAGTATTTTATATCCACAGCAATTTCAACTCTGGCAGATTTCTATCAGAAACACTTGGTCTACATTTAAAGTTCATGAAATTCACAGTTGCAAAAGAAAAGTCATATACTCAAGCTGTTCGAAACATCTGTAAATTTTCCAGTAACTAGATTGTGGTCCAGTTTCTAAATATTACAACTTTTCATTTTAGGACTATTCTCTGAGCAGTGATTCTTTAAGTTATAATTTCTTTGGGAAAAAATAATATATTGAAGGTTTCTTCTCATCCTTGTGCTCCATCTACCCATTTTTCCACTTTGCCAGTAACCATATTTATTTGTTTCTTAAGTTTTAGTAAGAATTAGGATTAAGTGAGATGGGATTGGGTAAAACTACAGTTTCACTTCCCCTGTTGCCCTGGCCACACTGGAAATGCTCACCGCTCGCCTGCGACTGGTGGGCACAGTATCAGAAGCTGAAGATCAAGCACACTTCTGTCACGACGGATTCCCCTTGGACAGCTCTCTGATAGTGCACAGCAGGCGCCACTGTGACCTGAGGTATTTGGGGCCCAAGTCCGTACCTAGCACTGATCCTGAAATAGCAAGTGGGACAGGCACACATATCATCCCGTCTTACAAGCAGGGACATTGAGGGCGAGAGAGCGGGGTCACCTGCAGAGGGTGCATAGCCAGGAGGGGGGGACTGGAGGCCAGCCCCTCGCCCTCTCCTCAGGGTGGAGGCAATGCCAGAACCCAGCACCTGAGACACCTCGACACCCCCACCCCCATGGTGTACAGATCCCTTGCCCCTGTGAAACTATGCATAATTCATTCTTTTCTCCCCATCCTGGCCTCCTGGGTCCTGGGGCCAGTGGTGTGGCAATGCTGGGACCTACATGTGAGACAGAACAAGCCCAGTGCCCCCAGAAGACACGGGATTCAGAGAACTTCTGGATGGGACAACTGAGGCCCTAATGGAGTAGCCCAGACAGCCAGGCCATCCCAGCAGGCACGGAGCCAGGCTGGGCCATCAGCGAGGCTCTCTGGGGCCGCAGGACACTGGGGCCATCACAAGGAAGATTTTTCAGGAGGCATGGGTGGAGGGGTGGGGAGGACATCCAGGCAGGGGACACAGCTGAAGCAAAGGGCGAGGTGTCCAGTAAGTGGGACACTCAGCAGATTGGTGCAGCCCACACACCTCAAAGCCATTCCTTTAGCCACCATTAGCTCTCACAGGCAAGATTACTGTCTTCAGAGGGGATTGCTGAGGCCCAGAAAGAGCCACAGGAGGCCAGGGTTTGCCCTGGTCAGGAAGAGGCCAACCAGGCAGGCACAGATGTCTAAGCCAAGAGAGCACTGAAGAAGGGCCTGGCGGGTCTGGTAGCCCCCTGCAGGCTGCCACGTGTCCTGCAGCCTTCAACGGCTTAATGGCGAAGGTAGAGGTTAGGGTAGGAGGTCTGGTGTGTGCCTGTGCTTCTCACAAACAGGGCAGACTGATCGAGGAGAGTGGATTAGCAGCATGCCTCTCTTTACACACACACACACACATATTCATTAAAATTTAATTTACTTGAGTGGCAGAGCTACAGAGAGAGAGGGAGTAACAGAAAGGTCTTCCATTGGCTGGTTCACTACCCAAATGGCTGCAAGTGGTGGAGCTCAGCCAATCAGAAGCCAGGAGCTTCTTCTAGGTCTCCCACCTGGATGCAGGGGCCAAAGGATTTGGGCCATCTACTGCTTTCCTGGGCCATAGCAGAAGGCTGGATCAGAAGAGGAGCAGCTAGGACTCAAACCAGCACCCATATGGGATGCTGATGCTACAGATGGAGGCTTAGCCTACAATGCCACAGTGCTGGCCTCTCTCTTCCCCCCATATATATATATATATATAGAGAGAGAGAGAGAGAGAGAGAGAGATCTCTCTATAGATATCTCTATATAGAGAGGTATAGATACATATTTATAAACAAATATATATATATATATATATATATACATATATATATATTTGAGAGAGAGAGAGAGAAAGATTTGTTTGTTTGAAAGGAGAGTTACAGAGAGGCAGAGGTAGAGAGAGGTCTTCCATCAGCTGGTTCTCTTCCCCAAAGGCCACAATGGCCGAGGCTGGGTTGTTCTGAAGCCAGAGGGTGCAGGGGCCCAAGCACTTGGGCCATCTTCCGCTGCTTTCCCTGGCCATAGCAGGGAGCTGGAATGGAAGTAGAACAGCAGGGACTTGAAGCAGCATGCACATGGGATGCCAGCACTGCAGGTGGCAGCCTTACCCACTACACCAAAGTGGTGGCCCTATTGTTCTATATATTTTAAAAATCTGCATTAACTTGGATTTTTCAATTTTTTCTAGCAGGTAGTTTACTTTTCAACTTGTTTTTCAGTTCTTTGGTCTTTTTTTTCCTTTTTTAAGGTTTAAAATATTTTTATCTTTATTTTTTAAAGATTTATTTATTTGAAAGGCAGAGAAAGGAGGAGGGAGGAGAAAGAGGGAGGAAGAAAGAGAGAGAGATGTATCTTCTCATTGGTTCATATCCCAAATGGCCACAATGGTTAGGTTCAGGTAGAAGCCAGGAACTCCAACTCCAACTTGGTCTCCCTCATGAGTGGCAAGGGCTCAAGTGTTTGGGCCACCTTCTGCTTTTTCAGGCACATTAACAATGAGCTGGATCAGAAGTGGAACAGCCAGGACTTAAACTGGTGCCCATATGGGATGCTGGCATTACAGGCAGTGGCTTAACCTACTTGCCACAATGCTGGCTGCTGTTTACATTTTTTATTGAAAGGCAGAGAGGAAAGGAAGGTGGGGAAGAGAGAGAGACAGAGACAGAGAGCTCTTCTATCTGCTGGTTTAATCCTTAAATGCCCATGGTAATCAGGGCTGGGCCAGGCTAAAGTCAGAAGCCTGGAATTCCATCCTGGTCTCCCATGTGGGTGGCAGGGACTTGGGTATTTGAGCTGTTGTCTGCTGCCTCTAAAGGTGTACATTAGCAGAAACCTGGATTTAGAAATGGATTTAGGACGAGATTTCAGACACACCCATATGGCCGTGCTCATGTCCAGAGTGGTGACTTAACCCTGGGATCAAATGACCCACTCTATTCTATTAATGGTGTTCTTTGGCTTTTGTTGCCTCCTGCAGTCTTTGTTTATGCTTCATTTTGTTATATCATCTGGTTCTTGAGCTGTTTAATTGAATTCATAGCTGCAGAATTTTTTTTAAAAAGATTTACTTATTTATTTGAAAGGCAGAGTAACAGAGAGGCAGAGGCAGAGAGAAAGAGAGGTCTTCCATCTGATGGTTCACTCCCCAGGTAGCCACAATGGCCAGAGCTGCAGCAATCCAAAGCCAGGAGCCAGGAGCTTCTTCTGGGTCTCCCACACAGGTGCAGGGGCCCAAGGACTTGTACCATCTTCCAGTGCTTTCCCACACCACAGCAGAGAACTGGGTCAGAAGTGGGAGAGCCTGAACTCGAACTGGTGCCCATAGGGGATGCCAGTACTGCAGGTGATGGTTTTACCAGCTATGCCACAGTGCCAGCCCCAGAATTTTTTTTTAATAAGTTAAATCACTCACAGTAAATTTTTCTTAAGAAAATCATTCTTAAAAGCTAAGAATCCTTAGTAAAAAGAGATGCTCTTAAATGATCATAATTGTAATTGTTGATTGGAATCACCTAGTTTGAAGACTTTTTGTCCTTAATGCATGCAGTTTTAAAGTTTTTAACAGGATTGACTGAGGGGCTGCACCCAGAAAAAAAATGAACTATTTAAAGTGAACCACATAGTTTGTAAACTTAGGCACATGTAAATAAAGATTTGTAAGTAAATTGATGCAGGTATACGTAGACATTGTTCTGGGTTGAACTGTCAAGGCATTAGTGAAGCTGCTAGGAGAGTATCTTGGGTTGATTGTACTTGGATTTCTCTATTTTATTGTCCCTGTTCTCTTCTGTATCTTGTGTTGACCCATGCTGGCTCATGTTGATTTACTCATTTTCAAGATCAAAAGCAGATAAAATTGTGGAAAATAGTCTGCCTACCATTGTTCAAAGTTTAAATTTGGACATATTACTCCTCCATCAACTCAATTTCTGTAGTTTAGTTATCTGTTCTGTTCGACACTATTCCAAATCATTGCAGTACTGAGTGTCCAAATTACAAACTTTCTTGGCAAAAAAAGTACTCCTTTTCTTCTGCTGTTGTGGAAGAGGTTTTATAGACTTTTTTCTTGTGGGTGGAAAGGGACTAATTTTCCATCTGGATGCCACCTGTAAGAGTTCACACCTTTTCTCAGAAGAAATTCAATCTATGGCAGCGGTGGTTTTAAGCAATCTTTATTACAGTTCTGTAGGAGATAAAGGTAAATATTCTTTGTGGGTTGTTTTCCTAAGATTGTTTTTATCTAATGAATATCACTTGTATTTAAATTTTGTTTGCAAAAGCAAAAGTTGGTCATCACTTAGATATTGCCCTAGGCAAACATAATCTTACTGTGTCTTCATGAGAATAATCATGGTACGTCTTCATGAGGGCTAATTTGTAGACAGTGTGGAGTGATTCATTTGATTTTGACTGCATTTACTGATTATCTAGCCTGTCAATCAACTCATTCCAACCTAATGAATGACTAAAACGTTAAGTGTCTCTGGCAGAGCAATGCAACAGTGAACAACACATTAGAGCAATGGGTTGGAAAACTGTACTGTTATCATCAGGAAGGTGTTAAAATGGAGATCCTAAGACTCTGATTGCAGTCTCTTCATAGATCTCTGGGGATTTGATTTAACATGCAGTCTGCAAGAACTATAATATTGCCATTCATATCAATGTTTGCATTAATATTAGAAGTTGCCTATAAGATCATCAGAGAAAATGGACTTTATTAGGAAATTTAGAAAGGCCTCAGGAAGGGAACAGGCATTTAGATAGCAGTTAAGACATTTTTTCCCATGTAGGAGTGGTCAGGTTTGATTCCTGGCTCTGGCTCCTGCCTTCAGCTTGCTGCTAATGCAGAACCTAGGAGGCAGTAGTGTTGGCTCAAGTCATTGGGTTCTTGCCACCCATCGGGGAGACCTGGATTGAATTCTCCATTCCTGGTTTCAGCTTGGCCCAGTCTTAGCTGTTGAATGCATTTGGAGAGTGAACCAGAGGATGGGTATGTGTGCCTGCTCGCTCGCACTCGCTCTCCCCGCCCTCCCCCCCCACCAACTCCCGTCTACAATAACAGTAAAATGCCAGCGAATCTACACAAAGAAGACTACCTGGGCCACCACCTTGATTGTAATTCCACTGTTTTAAAAATGATCTCTTTCAAACCTAGACATCTTGAGCAGATTCCTAAGGCACCTTGGGGATGGGTGGCTGTCTTGGTTAGGCAGGCAACAGAAGTAGCAGAAGTACTCCAACATGTTATGAAGTGGTTTCTAAAGAATATACTCGATGGCTGGCTCTGGCAGAAGTTTCCAAAGTCCTGTCTCAGGAGCCCACTTGCCAAGAGCTGTTGTCTTCTTTCAGCAGAAGGATGCTGCATAGTCATTCTCCTGGCTTTTGAGGATAACCTGGGTGATGCACACTTCCGGTGGGAAAGAATGTAGACATTGCCCAGCTGGGGATGAGGAAGCAGTTTGGCCTGGTGCTGCCAGGTACCTGAAATTCTGCTTATTCTCAAGCTTAATTTAAGCCACACTTCAGCTTACTTGTGGGTGAGCTTGGCTGCATTGCTTTGATGATTCATTTTGCTTCAGCAAGTACATAATGTGGATTCTGTAATGGGTGTGGGTATTTGTTTCCACTCCTAAAGCCTCCATTGAGGCATGATTTACATTAAATAAAATGCACCCACTCTAAATACACAATTTGATGAAAGTTGACAAATGTATATACCTATGTAACACCATCAAGATGGAGAGTATCACTCAAAAATATTCTCCCTTCTACTTGTAAGATTTATTTATTTGAAAGTCAGAGTTACATAGAGAAGGAGAGGCAGAGAGAGAGAGAGAAAGAGAGAGAGGGGGGTCTTCCATCTGCTGACTCACTCCCAATTTGGTCACAATGGTCAGAGCTGCACTGATCCAAAGCCAGGAGCCAGGAACTTCCTCGATCCAGGTCTTTCCATGCGGGTGCAGGAGCCCAAGGACTTGGGCCATCGTCCATTGCTTTCCCAGTTCATAGCCGAGAGCTGGATTGGAAGTGGAGCAACCGGGACTTGACCCGGAACCCAACATGGAATGCTGGCACTGCAGGCAGCGGCTTTACCCACCATGTCACAGCGCCAGCCCCTCTCACTTCCACTTTATATAGTCACCTCTCTCCTAAGAGCCATAAACCCAGGTCCAGGCAATCACTGATGTGTGTTCTGTTGTTACAGATTAGTTTTTACCTCTTTTTGAATTTCATATGAATAGTGATACTTTGGGTGTTTCTTCTTTTTATCAGCAAAATGTTTTTGGAATTCATCCATTTCATTGAATATAACAGTACCAGCAATACTCTATTCCTTTGTATTGTTGTAGTATTTCATTATTATTATTATGATTGCTGGGCCTATATAACAGAAGTCTGGATGTTTCTTTTTTTTTTAAAGCTTATTTATTTCTTTGAGAAACAGGAGTCAGGAGCTTTTTCTGGGTCTCCTGTGTAGGGGAAGGGGCCCAAGCACTTGGGCCATCTTCCACTGCTTTCTCAGGCCATAGCAGGGAGCTGGTCACAGGTGAAGCAGCTGGGACTCGAACCAGCGCCCAAATGGGATACTGGCACTGCAGGCAGCAGCTTTACCCACTATGCCACAGTGCCGGCCCCAGCCACTGTCATTTAATAGGTTTTTCTAAGCCCTTCGTCTCCTTGCCTTCAGGATTCTTACAATAAAATGTTTTTCCCTTTAACTGTGTCCAAAATGTCTCAGAGGCTGTGTTCATTTCCTTTACCTTGTGTTTTTTTTTTTCTTGGTCTGATTGGGCTATTTCAAAAGACTGTCTTCAAGTTCAGATATTTTCTTCTGATTGATCTAATCCATGATTGAGGCTCTCCAATATATTTTCTGTTTGACTTACTGAGTTTTCCATTTCCAAGATTTATTTTTTATAAAATAATATATTTTTTATAAAATAATATATTTTGTCACCACTTATTTTTTTTTAAAATTTTTTGACAGGCAGAGTTAGTGACAGAGACAGAGAGAAAGGTCTTTTCTGTTGGTTCACCCCCCAAGTGGCTGCTACGGCTGGCGTGTTGTGGCCAGTGTGCTGCACTGATCCGAAGCCAAGAGCCAGGTGCTTCCTCCTGGTCTCCCATGCGGGTGCAGGGTCCAGGGATCTGGGCCATTCTCCACTGCCTTCCCGGGCCACAGCAGAGAGCTGGACTGGAAGAGGAGCAACGGGACAGATTCCGGTGCCCCAACCGGGACTAGAACCCGGGCTGCGGGCACTGCAGGCAGAGGATTAGCCTAGTGAGCCGCGGCGCCATCCAAGATTTCTGTTTCTTTTTCAACCTCTGCCTCTTTGCCAGATCTCTCACTCATATCATGCATCGTTTTTTGGATTTTTTTCACAGTCTATATTCTCTCATTTCTCTTTAAGAATGTTAATTTTTCATTCTTTTGAGTACTTGATCAGGCATTCCATCAATCTGCTTCTCTTTGTTACTAAACCAATGTTGTGTTTCTTTGAGGCGTAATATTGCCCTGCTTTTCCTACTTCTGGTGTTTCTGTTTTGATATCTACTGTTGCGCAGTGTTTCCCTCACTTTAAATGAGCAGGCTTCATGCAGAAGGCGTTTTCCTGTAGAAGAGTCCTTGGATATTTTTTTGGTAGGCTATTGCAGCTTTATTTCCACTCCATGCAGTGTAGCCTCCAGGTATCTTCTTCCACCAGAATTAATGGCAGCAGCAGTGGGGGCTTGGAGTGCTGTGGTCAGACCCAGCAGGGGTGTGGAAAATGTGGTAGCAGCCTTTGGACAGGGTCTCGAGTCAGCCCTCAGTCCACTATGGCCAGGGTTATGGGATCACCCGCTGAGGGTCCTGGAGAGATCACTTGGGTACCGGTGTCAAGAGAAGCACAGTGAGGCCGTGGTGCTGCTATCCCCAAACCCACCAAGTATAAGCAAGCACACAATTCCACTCATTGCCAGCACCAGGATTCTATGCAGTGTATTAGCCACCAATCAGCCTTTTCTTCCCCCAAGCAGTTAATCACTGTCTCTGCATTGTGCTGCCTGGGATTGAAAGAGGAATGGAGTGGGCAATGCTGTGGCCACCTGTGCTGCAATGGTGAATCACACCCAGAGCCCACAGTCCCTTCACACCAGGGCAGCACCAAGAGGACGGTGAAGGTCTACTGCCTGGTGCTTAGGTGAACTTGTAGTTGAGACTGCTGCCATTAGCGCCAGGTGATGCTGGCCAGGATGCAAGTCCAGTTGACTGGGGCCATGTCTCTACTTTGGGACTGTGTGAGGTCTAGGGGCTCCATCCATAGGCACTGACCTGGGGACAGCAACCTTTAATATCTGATGATTTAACCAGATCCAAAACACAGCTGTGTGCTCACTTTGGTTCCCTATCTTCAAGTAGCTGGAACCTTGCTCCTTGCTGTCTACTCACAGCTGGGAAGAATGGTGAAGATAGGCTACTCAGGCTGACACTAATATGGGTTACATGTGAATCTTGCAGCTACAAGACCCTCTGATGCCTTGTGCATACCAGTCCCATGAAAGCCTGGGGGTGATGCAGATTAAAACATGCTTCCATTTCACCTGGGTGTAGGTCTCAAAAGGCCAGATGCTAGAGCTGATCTAGACTACATTTGTGTGAGAACTGGCTTAGGGATGGAGGCCTTTGACTTAATTTGATGCTAGATGTCACCAAGGCAGGCCTGACCCTGAGCTTCAAGGCAAAGTCCTAAGCTCACTTCACTGTTGTGTTTTCCAAGAGCTGGATCTTGCATCACTTGCTGCTGGATGCTGGAGGAGGAGGAACGGAGATTGTTCCTTTGGCCGCCTACTCTGACATTAGTCTGGGTCACACCTGAGTCCTACAGTCTTCCATCTGCTGGTCCACTTCCCAAGTGGCTGCAATGGCTAGAACTGAGCTGATCTGAAGCTAGGGACGAGGAGCTTCTTCTGGGTCTCCCATGTGGGTAGAGCAGCCCAAAGAATTGGGCGGCCATCTACTGCTTTCCCAGCTGTAGCAGAGAGATAGATCAGAAGAAGAGTAGCTGGGACTTAAACTGGTACCCATATGGGATGCTGGTGCTGCAGGTGGTTGCTTTCCTGCTTTACCACAGGCTGGCCCCCTATTTTAACCATTTTTAAGTATAAAATCTGGAGGTAAGGATTACATTTGTAGTGTCACATGACTATCAACATTACTTCCAAAACCCCAAATTCTCCACCCTCAAGTAATAGCTGTGCATTCTCTCTAGCACCTAAAAATTTATAATATATTTTGTCACCACTTATTTTCCTACTGTAGATATTTCATGTAGTTTTCCTTCTGTGTCTGTTTTCAGTTAGCAAAATGCTTTCAAGACTTACTTCTTTTAGCATATATCAGAACTTAATTTTTATGATTGTATGATGTTTTGGTGAATATATATACCACATATTGTTTATTCATTCATCTGTTGATAATAAACTCCCAATTTTTGGCTATTATAAATAATGCTGTAGTGATACAAATTTCTATTTGTAACCCCGATTTTAGTTAGTCTGGACATAAAGCTAGAAGTAGAATTCTTGGTCACATAGATCTGCTGGAATTTTAATTGGGGTTATGCTGAATGTCTAGGACAATTTGGAGTGAATTGATTTTTTTAAAAAAAGATTTATTTTATTTGAAAGGCAGAGTTACAGAGAGAAAGGCCTTCCATCTGCTGGTTCACTCCTCAAAAGGCTGCGATGACTGGAGCTATGCCAATCTGAAGCCAGGACCCAGGAGGTTCTTCAGGTTTCCCTCATGAGTTCAGGGGTCCAAACACCTGGGCCATATTCCACTGCTTTCCTGCTATGCCACAGTGCTGGCCTTGATATCTTAAATCTTAACAATCTTCAATTGCTGATCCATGAATATGGTATATCTCTCTTATTCAGCTTGGGCTGCTATAGCAATAATCTGCTATACCACAGAGTGACTTGAAGAAATTTATTTTCTCACAGTTCTGGAGCCAAGGAAGTCCAAGACCAGAGTGCTGGTAGGGTAATTTCATTCAGAAGCCTCTTCTCTTGCCTTGCAGGTGGCCGCCATCTAACTGTATGCTCATGTCCTCTTTACACACCTGTACACCACACACACACACACACACACACAGAAGGAAGGACAGCAGTCTTGTGTTTCTTCTTACAAGGAAACTAATCCCATCATGTGAGCCCCATCCAAATGGCCTCATCTAAGCCTAATTATCCAACTGCCCATCTCTAATACCATCATATTGAGTGTTAGGGCTTCAACGTATTGCACTGGGAATGGGCAGAACTCAGTCCATAGCAATGTCCTCATCTACATATTTTTTTTTGACAGGCAGAGTGGACAGTGAAAGAGAGAGAGAAAGGTCTTCCTTTTGCCATTGGTGCACCCTCCAACGGCTGCCGCGCCGGCGCACTGCAGCCGGGGCATCACGCTGATCCGAAGCCAGGAGCCAGGTGCTTCTCCTGGTCTCCCATGCAGGTGCAGGGTCCAAGCACTTGGGCCATCCTCCACTGCACTCCCGGGCCATAGCAGAGGGCTGGCCTGGAAGAGGGGCAACTGGAACAGAACCCGGAGCCCCGACTGGGACTAGAACCCGGTGTGCTGGCACCTCAGGTGGAGGATTAGCCTATTGATCTGCAGCGCCGGCCCTCTACATATTCTTTAATCTTTTTCAATAATCTGTAGTTTTTCAGGGCACTGCCTATGCACACTTTGTTAAATTTATTCTGTAGCATTTCACCCCTGTGGAGATTATTGTGAATGTATTTTGTTTCACTTCCAATTGTGTGCTGTTAGTATATAGAAATTCAAGTGATTGTTTGTTAATCTTGAATGCTTTAACCTTGCTCAGTTAGTCTATTAGTCCTAGTACCTTTTTTCTTTCTCTTCATGGATTCTTAAGATTTTCTACATGCTCGATCATGATGTCTGTGAAAAAATAGTTTTACTTCTCTTCCCTTCTGTATGCCTTAAATTTCCTTTTCCCCTTTGCTTTCTGGCATTGGCTGGACCTCCAGTACAATGCTCAGTGGAAGTGGGGATGGTAGATATCATTGCCTCATTCTGAATATTATGAGGAAGAAGATGGAAGAGTTGTAGGACATTTTATTTTCATTTATGTATTTTTAAGCCAAGCAATTTGATCAGTTTATTGGCTACAAAGTTCTTTTCCCTACCCAGATTCTATAATCACTAATTATGGTAGCTTTAGGCTCTTGAACTCTGTTTCTATTAGAGAAGTTCCTGTTTATCTATTTTATATACTGAACTGTGGCAATAAATTTTTCCTAGGCTTCAAAGCTAGAAATAATTTAAAAATTACTGGCATAATATCATGCTATTGACTTTTATTGAAGTTCAAAGCAGCCACTGATGAAAACACCATTTTAGGAAAAATAATTTTCCCTGAAGAAGGGTCATGAGATAAATTTCTATTGCAATTTGGTACTATACCAGAACCACATTTAGTATTAGTATATAAAAGTATTATATATTTTGTATAAAATAACGAACATTGCTTATTTATTTCCATTTTTCCTTAGTCTGAGATAAGCTTGAAGCTAAATTTTTTCACATAATCATGACCATGATGATTTTTTGTATCCTCATTTGTAGTACTGTGCTGTTTTAACAGTCTTAATCTGTGTCTTTTGTTGTGAGCCAACTCAAACCCTTTTAAAAAGGTTTTAGAAATATAAATTATAATCTCTTTTTGAATTAATAGAGAAGATATTTCATAAAAGAGCCTACCTTTTAAATATTTAATTGGTATGAATACATACCTTTAAGAGGCTTAATGGAAAGCTATAAATGGAAAGTCTCTAGGCTTAAAAATGTAGTCCTTTACTGGCCTTGTAAGATAAGCTTCCAAAGAAAAACGGAATGATGATCTTGTTGAAGAGAAGCTAAAATGTTCTGACTAAAGCAAAACAAAAAATAGAGATCTGCTGCTTTCAGTGACCTGTGACACTTGGTTGAATGTCCTGAAAATAACCCAATAAATGAAATGCTAAAGATTCACAGTGCCTCAGGATTCTGGGTGAATTGGTACCAGAGTTGTGGGGTTGAGCTGGAGGAAGGAGTTCATTTTCATTTTCATTTTTTTATAAAGATTTATTCATTTGAAAGACACAGTTGCAGAGGGGCGGGAGGGAGGAGGGGTGGGAGGGAGGAGAGGGCTTCCATCTGTTGGTTTACTCCCCAAATGGCTGCAATGGCTGGAGTTTGGCTGATCTGAAGCCAGGAGCCAGGATCTTTCTCTGGGTCTCCCACATGGGTGCAGGGGCCCAAGGACTTAAGCCATGTTTTACTGCTTTCCCAGCCCATAGCAGAGAGCTGGATTGGAAGTAGAGCAGGTGGGACTTGAACAGTGGCCATATGGGATGGTGACAGCTTTGCCTGCTACACCATAGCACTGGCCCTGGAAGTACTTCATTTTCTATGACAATAATTAAAACAATTTAAATTTAAACTAGTATCATTGACACTTGTATACTCTAATCACAAATATATCCCTATATTTGTACATTTCAGTGCTAATTGTATATTGAATTGACCTAGATAAACATACATAATGATAATTCATAGTTTTATAAAATGAATTCTTTACCACCTTAATTTTTTGTATAGAATTATTTGGGAGGGGGAAAGAAGCAATATTTACTTTAAATATAAATATTTACTTTAAATATAAAGAACATTTATATTTACTTTAAATATAAAGAATACAGTACACAGGGTAGTATGATTGGAGGTGTATGTATTTTTTTTTAAGATTTATTTATTTGAAAGGCAGAGTTAGAGACAAAGACGCAAAGAGAGAAAGGTCTTTCATCCCCTGATTCATTCCCCAAATGGCCACAAGGGCGGGAGCTGGGCTGATCTGAAGCCAGAAGCCTGGAGCTTCTTCTGGGTCTCCGATGTGGGTGCAGGTGCCCAAGGACTTGGGCCAACTTCTGCTGCTTTCCCTGGCCATAGCAGACAGCTAGATCAGAAGTACCATGGCCAAAACTCAAACTGTGCTCATATGGGATGCCGACACTGCAGGTGGTGGCTTTACCTGCTACCACTACATCGACCCTGGTGTACATATCCTTTTATTCTAAGTTTCATAAAAAGCTAAGCTTGAATAATTGTGCATTGTTAATAAACTTAGGATGGTAGTCTTTGAATCAGATTTGTGGTTTATTATCTCATTAACCTCTAACTTACTAAAAAATCAGAATAATCTTTAAACAAAAATATTATCAGTCACAAAAGATTAAGGGAATTAAGAAAATCTGACTGAAATTAATAGCTTTTAATGAATTTACTGCTTGTATCGGTTAGTAAATCTAGTTAATTTACGTTCTCATTATTTTACCTCAAGAGCCTCAATATGATCTCTGTAGTTAAGAAGGGGTTAATATAACGGTGTTCCTAGTCCATTTTGAGTTACTATGACAAAATACCTGAAGCTGGATAGTTTGCAAAGAAGAATTTTATTTTGTTTCACGGTTCTGGAGGCGAGATGGGGTGACAAAATTTGGAGAAGACCTCATGCCATGTCATAGCATGATGAATTGCATCACATGACAGAAAGCTACAACTGTGGAGAGCCCTGTCTATGAGGGCAATCAAGAGAGTGGGGGAGGAGCCAGCCCCCTATTTTTATAATAACCTCTATTTGGAATTAATCCACTTTTGTAAGACCTTGTCCCCCACCAAAGACCAGCACTATTCATGTCTTGATGATGGTAATTGTGACACACTCACTTCCTACTAGGCCCACCTCTTAACACTAGTTAGAACCATTATGTTGGGGATCAACATTCATTGTGAGCTTTGGTGGGAACACTACAGTCAAGGAATAGCAAAGGCAGTAACCAAATGTCCATCTTTAAGTCTGGTACTGTTATACCATTTCATAGATGGGATATAATTCTAGGTGTTTGGCAGAGATTAGGTATGGTCAGTTACTTGTTCAAACAACATATTCTAATGCAATTTGAACCAAGAAGTGCCATCAAGCCCCGGGGCCATAGAAGTCATGGTTCTTGTTTGCAGGCTAGGAGGGAGTTGGTCTTCCAGTACCTTTAAGCTTTCTCATTTTATATATCTGTAAGCCCATCTGGATACCAAAGTCAATTTGATTGTTTGAACTGACTGGTCAAATTCAGCAGAAATGCAAAGTGAGCATTGCTGTGGTTTTGTTCAAATATGGTCTGCCCCTCCTAACCCACCTCTAATGTTAAGGCACTGAGATGATAGAAAACACAAACGTGGTGAGGCCTTTGGGAAATGATTAGTCTGGGACTGATCATTAAGGTAGTGCCCCAGGATTGAATCCCAGTGGCTGTATGACAGGCCACATAGACACATGTACTCCCTGTCTCGTCATGAGATGCCCTCTACCACCTCAGAACCATGACAGCAAGAATGCTGTCACAGAGGCTAAACCAATGGGGACCCGTCCAGTCTTGGACTATGAACCTCTGGAGCTGTGGGCCAAAGCAAATTTCTTTTCTTTATAAAGTTAGGCTACCTCATGTATTTTGCTATACCAATCAAATCTAATATAAAAGTTAATAACTCTCAGACTGTATATAAGTTGATATAAATGTGTGTCTGTGTGTGTATGTGTGTTTCTGCCTCCAAGATGAAATGTAGAATTATGTCAGTTACAATTCGTCTCTTCCTGTGTGTACTGAGAAATCACTATTTAGTGCCATAGATTTGCCAAAAATCCTGGAATTACTAACCTAATTAGAAAACATGGCTTTGCTGGCAGACAAATGATTGATACAAGTACACCCAGTAGAGTACCTAGCACATAATGGGTACATAATTAACAATTTGACAAGCGAATGTTGCTGAAAGAAAGCAAATAAATCATCATTTCCCAGTAGAATTTCCTTTCAAAGAGTGCGAAGGACTTTTACAACTACTTCTTCTACTTGTAAACATAGGGGACATTTTAGAAAAGTTATGGTTGGCTTTGGTTAATCAGTCTAGTTAGGTTAAAATGTTGTCGTCTTACGAGTTTCTATAGCATTTTTCCTAGAAATACTTCGTGTGGTCCATGAAGGTTTCTCATAGTATATGCAAATCCTTTATTAAAGTGACAAGTTGTCTTGATGTCCTTTGCGAAAAATGACATCATGTCATTTCTTGGGAAGAGCAACGTGCTCCCTGGCAATCGCTTGCTTGCTGGGAGGTCTGACAGCAGTGTTTTGTTATAGTCACTTGGTATATATTCCTTGACTTGTAGATTGAAGCACTCAGAGCAGCTGTGTGGGCACTTCTTCAAATGTGGGCCTTTAGTGTGTTTAATTTCAAAATCCTCCAAATTTTGAAAGCTCTATGCCAAAATAAGGCTTCACTAAAGTATTTTCTGCAGTATTGCCCTCTTTAAATCACAAAGTTACTTTCACATACTTTCTAATTTAAAAACTGGAATGGCTGACTACTCATGGATGAACAGAAAAATCTATTTTCATTTTTTAAAAGATTTATTTATTTGTTTGAGAGGCAGAGTTGCAGAGGAAGAGAGGTATTCCATTGGCTGGTTCACTTCCCAAATGGTTATAATGGCTGAAACTGGGCCAATCTGAAGCCAGGAGCTTATTCTGGATCTCCCATGTGGATGCAGGGGCCTAAGCACTTGGGCCATCTCCCACTGCTTTGCTAGGCCTTAAGCAGAGAGCTGGATCAGAAAAGGAGCAGCCATATGGGATTCCAGGGCCACAGGCAGAGTCTTTACCTACTACACCACAATTAAACTCCTTTATTTTTATGTTTTTTTTTTAAAGATTTTATTTGAAAGGCAGAGTTAGAGAGTGAGGGGGAGAGAGACGCAGAGTCAGAGAAAGAAATCTTACATCAACTGGGCCAGCTGAAGCCAGGAGTTTCTTCTGAGTCTCCTACATGGGCTCAGGGGTCCAAAGACTTATATCATCTTACGCTGCTTTCTCAGGTTCATTAGCAGGGGGCTGATTTGGAAGTGGAATAGCTCATACGAGATGCCAGCACTGCAGGCAGCTGCTTAACCAGAGAAACCTATTTGTTATATAGTATTACTTTATTCTTTGGATAATTTTTAACCATGCTTCATCCACTCAGGTACATGTATTATATATGTAAGCACATGTATTGTACATGTAAGTACACGTATTGGAGGTGCACCCGTGAACAAGATACGCCTCCTGCCCTTAAAGAACTTGACATTTAACATGCAAAAATCATAGTCAATGTTGCTCTCGGGGAAAGCAGAGTTGGGTGCATGAGCCAATGGGATGAGTGTCAGGGAGACCTTGGGTATCCGTGTGGGAGCAGCTCCAAAGGGATTTCAGGCTTCAGAAGAGAAATGTTTCATATATGATGGAAAGCTCTAACTCCCTCAGATTAGATTCCAGATATGGGAATATTTTTGGGTATTGAGAGGTAGCCTAATAGAGCTCTTAAGAGCTCAGGCTCTAGAGCTGTACTCACGGGTTTGCATTACGACTCTGCCATTTACTGATTCTAGGGACTTGGGTATCACACTTCTGTAGGCTGTACTTTGTTCATTTGTAAAATGGGGATAATGATGCCACCTAATGCATATTGTTATGAGGATTGAATAAATTAATATTTATAAAAGGCTTAGAACAATGCATGACAGAGCAAGTGCTATATTGGTGTTAAGTAAATATTGCCATACAAATTCAAAAACATTTAAAGACACATATTTCCCTGTGACTTGTAATATAATGTGTCTTCTGTACATATAAGTCAGTGAAGATAGTTGCAGTGACCTGAAGCTCCTGTAGAATGATATTGAGAAATTAGTTAAACTTTGATAGACTATAATCTGGTCTCATCTACTGGGGGAAAGTAATTTATGTATATTAACATATGCATATGTATTAATATGAATAGTTTTTTAAGGAATATGAGTAACAAATACAAAACTAAGTATAGTTTTTCAGAATCTGGTACATTTATGATAATAGAAATAGTAATTCTTATGAGAAAAAGAAAAGTAGGAATGGATGTTTCACAAAGCAGTTTCGAAGCCAGTTAGAATGTCCATGTTCCATATTAGAGTTCCTGGGTTTGATTCCTGGCTCTGGCTCCTGACTCTAGCTTCCTGCTGAGGTGCATCTAGGAGGCAATGGTTAATAGCTAAAGTAGTTGCGTTCCTACCAACCATGTGGGAGGAATGCACACGTAAGTTCCTAGCTCCCAACTTGAGCCCCTGTCTGGCCCTGGCAATTGCAGGCATTGGGGAAGGTTCTAGCAGGTGGGAGTGTTTGCTCTTCTGTCTCCCAACCCCCTCCCTGTGCCTCTCAAATAAATAAATAAATAGAAATTTTAGAAAAAAAAAAGTAGAGGTAACTTGGAATTTAGTAACTTCAAATGTCAGATAATTTCTGTAATAGTATTTAAGACATACTATAACTACAAGAATGAATTCAACTGTGTAATACAATGTTACAGGAGGTTCAAAGGGATATTCTTCTTGATTTTAGAGCTGGTTATCATAATAAAAAAAAAGACATGAATTTTCAAAATACACTTAACTCTCATGAAAAGGGAGTTAAATATTTTCTAAAAGGTGATTAGAACTTCCTGAAAGTTCTTCCTGAAAGAACTTTTCAATAGTTCTGCTTCAATTCAAAAAACTCATTGTCATTTTGCTTTTCAGATATTTAAAATACACAGGAGAAAAGCATGTAGTTTGAGATCAGGATAAATTAATGTGTTTTGTCTTTTATTTGTTGTCATATGGTTGATAGTAAAATTACTGAGAATCAGATTGCTGGTTAAAAGCTAAATTGGTTTTAGTTTGTGGATGTTGAACCAAAGTTGTCAACAGAAAAGCTGGTGACTTCAAGAATGAGTGAAGCCATGATTCCGTCAAGCTGTTGAGCTTGGGACCTTGTGGAAAAAATGTCTCATGGGCTTTGTATGGATGAATGGATGGCAGAGAAATGGGAAAGTTATATAAAACGTAGTGATTTGCTTGAGCTTCTTAAAACTCCCATTTGCATGAGTGAATCCAGAGTGGTGGTGTTAAGAGCTTTTTTTCTGGGGGGGGGGGGTTCTTTTTAGTGTGTGTTGTAGAAACTATTGAATGAAAATGATTATGGAAGTTTTTTTTGACTTTTTTAAACTTTTATTTAATAAATATGAATTTCCAAAGTACAGCTTTTGGATTATAGTGGCTTCCCCCCCCGCCCCCATAACTTCCTTCCCACCCACAACCCTCCCGTCTCCCACTCACTCTTCCATTCCATTCACATCAAGATTCATTTTAAATTATCTTTGTATACAGAAGATCAATTTAGTATATATTAAGTAAAGATTTCAACAGTTTGCACCCACACAGAAACAAAGTGTAAAATACTGTTTGAGTACTAGTTATAGCATTAATTCACATTGTATGACACATTAAGCTGAAATAAGCTTTTAATTAGTTTTCCATTTTTTTGAAATACTGTGAATTTATTGCTAGATGGGGCCTTATGGAAGTTTTAACCAGATAGAATTGGGAGACATTTGCAAGTATATGGTACCTTGTAGGAGCCGAGTGGCACCAACCTGCAAAGTCTAAAATCATTTTCAGAAACAGGTTACAGTTCTTACTCCTCAAGGAAATGGCTTGTTTCATAACAGAATTACTCAATTCTAGATTTAACATTCAAAGCAAATAGGTTCATGAAAAAGGTATTTGATTTCATGGATCACTAGCAGCCATGGAGGACTCTTGGAGAGAGTGATGACAGATTTTTTTGCTCTTCTTGTTAGTATAGTGTGTGTGTGACTTCCAAACTGTGAGCCAGCCACTTACCTCAGAAACTATTGGTGTAGATGAGATGCGGGGAAAAGAACTATGAGAGAGGGAGATGGCTCTTTGACATGAGGAAGAGGATGAGAGAGGCCACAGTCAGGCAGAGGAGCCCTGTAGCTTCTAAGAGGGCAAAGTCAAGACTGGCACAGGAGAAAAGAAGTTGCTTCGGAGACCCCTACTGAAAAGAGTGCAAACCATAACCATTCCGAGGATCTCAGACACAATGCAAAGCCAGCCTCAGAGCCAGCCACACTGGCCATGGCAGCCTGAGTCCCAGTGACCTTGCACTGGATTGGAAGCTGTCACAGGACAAGTGAGCTCAGGGAAGAGGGGCTGTTAACTGCTGAGGCTCCCATCCATGAACGTTCCTGATTGCTCTAGTCCAGGCAATGGTGGGCTCAGCACTTGAGAGGGGCACCTGTCTAGGGAGGGGCTTGAGATGAACTTGGCACATGGTTACATTTTCAGGGGTGATGAATTGTGGCAGGATGGCTGTTCTGGTAGAGACATCAGAGGGTCACTGGCAGGCTCTTTTAGATTATTTATGATTTAATTTGCATGATTCATTGTGAGGAAGAAATTGAGATATCAAAGTTTATTGTGTTTTTGTTAAATTTTATTTAAGGTATATGCATTTCATGTATTTCCTACATAGAGACTCAGGAACATAGTGATACTTTCCACCTAAAATGACAGCCTAGGTTGTATGGTTGACTGGGGTGGGAAAAAGAAAAGTTAAAGAGGGAGTCTGAAGATCCGAAGGTAACGCTAAGGAGCTGGGGTGGGATATTCCGTGAGGAAATGTCTAGTAGTTTTATTTGGGAATACAGTCAGTTGAAAATACTTAAAATTGAGATGATTTCAGTTGTTGTGGCATAGCAGGTAAAGCCGCAGTCTGCCATGCCAGCATCCCATAAGGGAGCCAGTTTGTGTCCAGGATGCTCCACTTCTTATCCAGCTCTCTGCTAATGGCTTGGGAAAAGCATCAGAAGATGGCCCAAACACCTAGGCCCTTGACAGCCACTTGGGAGAGCTTGATGAAGCTCCTAGCTGTGGCCTTGCCCAGCCCTGGCCATCTGGGGAGTGAGCCCGCAGATGGAAGATCTCTCCGTCTCACCCTTTCAAATAAATACATCTATTTATTTATTTATTTGAAAGACAGTTAAACACACAGAGAGAGGTCTTCCATCCGCTGGTTCACTCCCAAATTGACTGCAATGGCTGGAGCTGTGCCAATAGGCGGCCAGGAGCCAGGAGCTTCTTCCAGGTCTCCCACATGAGTGCAGTTGGGCCATCTTCCACTGCTTTCTCAGGCCATAGCAGAGAGGTGGATTGGAAGTGGAGCAGCCAAGACTCGAACCATTGCCTATATGGGATGCTGGCACTGAAGATGGTGGCTTTATGCCACAACACTGGACCCAATTAATAAATCTTTTTTTAAAAAAAATTGTGACAGTCCAGACTTTAGAATGGACTTTTGAATGGAAGTCAAGATCAGAATCAAGAATCAAAATGTGGGTGAAAGTTCCAAAGATACAGGGGCTGAGAAAATACTACACTCAGGCAAATCTCACAGCCATCAGTGGCTGTTGTCTGAAGAGCGGGAGAAAGCACACAGGTGCCTTGGGGTTGGACTGATTTGGATGGCACAGAAACAGTTGTTACTATGAAGCTAAAGGGGAGAAAGAATTATTTCATAACTGAGATAATCTTTTCCATAACTGTTTTTTCTACTTGCATGTGAACTCCTTGAGGAGAGCTACCAACCATGTCTGTATTGCTCAGACATGATTTGCTCTGTTTTGGTTTTATGTTCAGTAGCTAGAAAAGGAATTGATGAATATTTGTTGGATGAATAAATGAACAGCTGTAAACTGTTCATTTTTAACAGGAGACTAAGTCTGTATAGCTCTGAGAACAAGATTTGCCGTAGTCAAGAACAAATGGAATCTAAACACATCCTGGCCCACCGGAGGTTGATGAAATGTTCGGTGTCTGGGCCACTGGTCCCACGTGAAGTGTGACTCGTACAATTGAGGAACTGAACTTCCAACTTCATTTAATTTTAATTAACTTGCATTTAAATAGCAACACTGGACTTGTGACTACTTTAGGGGGTGGTGCAAATATACAGAATGACTTCACCAGTTAGGAAAATGTGCCCCTTCTGTGCAGGTATATCACGGGCCAGGATTAGAGTAGGGTTTGGGGAAACAAAGGATTCACTATTGGGGTTATTTTTATCAATCCTTAGTGCAAAGAACAGGAGCCTTCTGCCAGGCTCATGTGGGGTCCAGGTCACCTCACTGGAGGAGGAGCCCGGGAGTGTTTGAATCCAAAGCCCTAGTTAGCAATAAAGTTGTTCATCCTGAGGGTCATTGAGAACATTTCTATCAGGAAGCTAGCAGCACATGGTAGATGCCTCTGTAAAAGTTTAAGAGGAACTCAGGACTTAGGGATTCTGGTTACCTTTCCTTGTGCAATTAATGATTGCTATCTACTATGCGCATCTAAACAGAAACCCCAGTTAGAAAAAGCAACAGCTTTGAATATTAGTAGGAGAGCAGACATTAAAAAATTTATATTCAAATATTCTTTAAATTAAATACTTACACTTACCATGTTTCTTATATTAAATTTTGGTGTGCTATACAGTGGGTTTTTTGTTTTAGCAGATTTGCCTGGTTAGTTATAGCTTGCTTAGGCAAATATTAGAATTACTCTGATTCCCTTTAGTTCCCTGTAGCTTGGCCATGTGGGAAGGAGGGAATTGTTGAAGAGTGTTTAATTGGCCTTGTATTGAATTCACTGAGCAATAATACATATCAATATCATGCATTGAGCTGTGTGTAAGAGCAGATGTTTGGCATGTTTCATGCTACTTTGGGGAATAGTCTCTATTGAAGAAAGGAAAGCATGCTTCCTAGCCATTCACATAATTTATGAGAGTGAATAGGGCTTTCTCACAAAGGAAGAATGCTGGACAGACTATTATATTTAGCAAGATAAAGCATGCCATGTGCAAATTCCCAAAGTCCACAGTCTTGCAGAGGACAAAGAGATATTGATACATTCCTGGGGAAGGAGATTAGTTCTCTAAAGCGCAAACAAGCCAGAAAATAGAAGAGTCTCTGGGGTTTCCTGAGGACTTGGTTCACCTCCCTGAGGCAAACCGTTTGTTTTCCTTGTTTTATAAGAGAAAATACTGTGTAAGAATCTAATTTCCACTGCAAGGAAATGTTTGACTATTAGAGTCTCGAGATTTGGAGGAACTTTCAAAGATCTACTAGTCCTATCACTTTTCTTTAGCTTCAGTGAATTTCGACAAAGTCTTGCCAAGGATCATCGGATGGAGGTTTCATTGTCTCCTGGAGAGAGTGAGCAGTAGCTCCCAAGCTGAGCCATTCCATCCTGGGAGAGCTTTGTCATTGAAATGCTCTCATTGAGACTAATTCTGCTGTCTTGATGACTTCCATTCATCTTTTTTGGGGTCAAACACAGCACCTCCAGCTCTTGAGATACTGGAATATGAGTATCATCTCTCCTGGAAACTAGCTCAGTCACTTAAAAAGTTCTTGGGTGTGATTGATTTGGCTATGTCACATGTCACATCTAAGTGCACCCTGGTGGTCCTTACTTGCACTGCAGTACTTGAAGGGTAACCTGGGCTGCCCAGAGACAAGTGGTTCTTGAGCTTTCTTTTATGCAGATACTCGTCCTTCCCCCTCCCCTGTCCCCTCTTCTCCATTGCCCCCCCCTCCTTTCTCTTCCCATCCCCTCCCCCATTTCCTCTGCTCTCCTGTTGAGGCATTCATTCATGCAGTCAAATATTCTGTCTGCTGTTAATTCACATTAGCCTTGCTGTTTTCTAAAATCTCTAAGCCTCAGGAGCCTGTATTGCTGTGAAGCCACATGTGTTCCATTCTGTATAAAACAACTATCCTTTTGAACTTAATGACCTTATTTTAAATTTATTTCTGTGACTTTCCATATTAGATTTAACCTGTGATTTCAAACCATCAGCTTCTGTTTTGAACCCAATTCAGTCATTTTAGCCAATCTCCCTTCTATATGTGGTATGATGTCCTATTCATATTCTCATCCAGGACATTGAGCAAAATGTTGAAGCAACTGAAATCCAGGAAAGAATTCTTACAATGCTGGAAATCTAGAGGTGAGGTGCTGTTGATCCACTATATTCCTCTGGGTTTGGCTGAAACTGCTCCTACTAACCTGCCTCACCTTCCATCCAGTTGAAAGGCCCTCCAAACTTGTTTTTGGAAGGTGACATGTGCCAAGTCCTGTTCATTCTTTGTAGCCTTAGGAATTATACAAAAGAGGAGAGGACATTTGACTTTTATTTTCTCTGTAAATTCTTATTTCATCCTCCTTGTTTTTATTTTTTTTATTTTTATTTGAAAGGCAGAGAGAGAAACACAGATCTTCCATCCATAGGTTCACTCGTTAAATGTTTGTGAAAGCCAGGGCTGGGTTGAGCAGAACTCAGAAGTCTGAAACTCCATCAAAGGTCTCCCTGTGTGGCTGGCCATGACCCTAGGACTTGAACCATCCTCCGCTGCTTCCCAAAGTGTGCATTGGCAGGAAGCTGGATTGGAGGCAGAGAAGCTGGGACTTGAACCAGCTACTCCAGTAGGGGATATGGGTGTCCCAAGTGGTGACTTAACTGCTGTGCCAAATAGGCTGCCTCTCATCCTTTCTTAGGCAAACAACATTCTTTGTTTGCCTAACAGACATATGTGGCTGACAGTAGAATATTGGAGACCAACTGAATGTTCAGATAATTGTTAGAGACAGTGATGGCAATTTTGGAAACCCAGAACATACTAGCAAATTGCTTTGATACACCAAGTGAAATCCACTACTTTTTAATCAGCAGAGAACTTGAAATAATTGGTGTTTTTGTTTAAACAAATCAGAACCTCTGAACTGCTGTTAATGCTGTAATTCTTAAGGTTTCTCTTACACTTCTCATAGAACAGAAAATATTTAAAATTATCACCATCAATGTCTTAAAATTTCAGGCACTTTATATATAATTAGGCCCAAATAGAAAACACACACACACACACACACAAAGAACTGCTTAGAAAAGATGAAACCCTGTGGAAAAGTGTTTGCTAATGAGTCTGTTGAATCTTGCAGTAATGGGTAGAACTGAAAAATTTGAAGATCAGAGTCTGTCTTCTTCTGTGGAAAATAGGCATTGTATTACTGTGCAGCTAATCCTCTTCAGATGGAATTTAAAAAAAAACACTAAAATTCCTGTCACTTCTATAGTAAAAAGAGAACAACTTTCTGTATAGATGTGAATGGTTCCTCCTCACAGAAGCTGATAGCTACACTAGACATCAGAGAAGACCCCTAAATTTTACCCTGAAATGTGGCCCCTTAAAGTTCCCTAGAAATGCTATCCGGGGTGCCACATGTACAACCAGAATTTGGGGGGGTTTGATTTCACCATGGGCTTATTACTAAATCCCCGATATTAATAAGCCCAAGAGGGTTCTTGCCTAATATTTAGAGAAGAATTCTAAATACCGGCACAAATAAACGAGGCAACATGGTACGTTTTAAGCTTTTATTTAGTGAGAAAGATGCATAGGAGAATGAGAGCTTTATTTGAGAGGGAGAGGTAAATAGGGGTTCATACCAAGCACTAGGAACCAGCCACGTGGATGAGCATCTAGGCCAGGAAGCCTAGAGCACATGGCCCGAAGGCCATGCACCCTGGAGGCGCAGGGCTACAGCAAGCCCCCTTCTTAGCAAGGGGCCAGGGAAAAAGAGCAGGGCCAGGCACACTGTGCCCTAGGCTTTTAACCCACTTCCAAAGGGGAGTGGTTAATTAACCTGATTGGCTGATGGGCACCCAGGTGTGGCCAGGTAGGGGCATGAGGCCACACAGGGGCGTGGTGAAGGCATGGTTTTCCAGTTCACAAAGTTGATCAGTTTTAACCTGTATGCCTGCCTACTTCACACTGACCAGTGTGACTGTTCCTAGATGTCATTATTCAGGTGCTGAGTTTTATATTAAATTATGTTCTACATGTACAGACATATGGACATTTTATAAAATAGTGTCACATTTTTTTTGGAAAATGAGGTCATTTCTTACTCAGTTTCATAATATCTTGTAGTATTTCATATATCTTGTATAATATCCTGTTATTAGAAACATGAACATTTAAAAACATTGTAGTTTTAAAAATAGTGTTATGATAAATCTTCAATATGTAGTTACAAATGGAGTTTAGTATGAACTAGGACCAAAAGTAGTTCTAATGTAAAAATTAAGATGGAAGGACAGGTATGTAGCAGAGTAGTTTGGATACCTGCATCCCACATACGAGTACCTGGGTTCACTTGTGGGTATGATGCTCTTTCCAACTTCCTGCTAATGCAGACCCTGGGAGGCAGCAGTGATGGCTAAAGTACTTGGGTTCCTGCTACCCATGTGGGTGACCTGGACTGAGTTCCTGGTTCCCAGCTTCTGCCTGGCCAGCCATGGACATTGCTGGTATTTTACGGAGTAAAGCACTGGGTGGGGAGTCTCTCTCTTTCTCTCTCCTTTCTGTGTCTCCAATAAAGGAATAAAATAAATTTAGAAATCAAGATGGAAAATAAAATCCTTTCTAGGGCCAAGTCCCAGTACTGTGTGTGACCATTCATATCCTCCCCTCTGCTTTGAAAATCTCCTCCAATAACTCTCAGATCTTAAAATTGGATTTTATATTCATGAAGGAAAAAGTCTTGGCCCAGTAACACCTTTTGCTGACTGTACTGTCCTTTCTTCTGATCTGATGGGTTGTGTCGAATGACTGAGATGTTCTCATCTTGTAGGTAACTACTATTTGGTAGATGGAGTGTTTTTCCAAGTTTAGAAGGCAGATGCCATTATTTTATGAACAAGTATCTTTGTTTCATTAGTAGCCTATAGAACTATGTGGCGAGTTAGGATATTGGGCTGTATTATCCACATGGTTCTAAGACTGAAGCTTCTGACCCTCTCCTCATTTCAAGGTATCTGGCCTGTGAATTCCCCTTGCAGCTCCAACATGGGCTGGATTAGTACTTTTTTTTTTTTTTTAAATCAGAATTGCACATTACAGTAATTTGGGAAGCAAATTTACAACTGTATTGCAGGATGTACTTTTTTTTCTACTTTCTTATTTATGAAATCTGGATGTGCTTTCTATTGGTTTAGTCAGTTTTTTTCTTAATTTTTTATACTTAAGATTGGCAACATGTTAGAGGATACAAAAACGATAATGTGATTACTAAAGTGAAGCAAATTAACATATCTATCACTCTGCATAGTTACTTTTCTGTGACAAGGGCAGCTAAAATCTATTTAGTTAAAAATACCCAATATAATTTCTAATAAATTTTATTAGCTGTATAATCCTGTATTACTCTATAATCTGTATAATCCTGATGTACATTAGATTAAAAAAAAAGATTTATTTATTTGAGAGGCAGAGTTAGAGAGGGAGAGACACAGAGAAGGTCTTCATTTGCTAGCTCACTCCTCAGATGACCACAACGGCTGGAGCTGCACCAATCCGAAGTCAGGAGCTTCTTCAGTCTCCCCCATGGGTGCAGGGCCCCAAGTAGTTGGACCATCTTCTGCTGCCTTCCCATAAACCACTGTTTTATTCTTACTCTCTGTCTTTGTATATTTGACCTTTTTAGGAAAGACTATGCAGGTGGGATCATGTGATGTTTTTGCTTTCTGTGCCTGATTTATTGCACATAGCATAACCATGGTTTAATGGAAGCATTTTCTGTTTTAGTGGTGTATTAAATAATGGCATATATTACAATCAATGGCTTCTTAGAATCAACCAAATATCAGTTACATCAAAGTTCTGAGGGAAGAGGGAGAATAATTGTGTGAATTCTAGAGAAGCTCTGAGTGAGTTTGCATGTCATTGGTTATAAATATACAACTAAATCTTGGCAAATTTCTCCAAGTAACAGTAATAGTAAGCTAATTACTGTCATTTTTATAAGATTTTTTAAAAAAGATTTATTTATTTGAAGGCAGAGTTTACAGAGAGGCAGAGAGAGAGAGAGAGGTCTTCCATCCGCCAGATCACTCCCCAGATGGCCTCAATGGCCAGAGATTTGCTGATCCACAGCCAGGAGCCAGAAGCTCCCTCCAGGTCTCTCACATGGGTTCAGGGGCCCAAGGACTTGGGCCATCTTCTACTGCTTTCCCAGGCCATAGCAGAGAGCTGGGTTGGATGTAGAGCAGCCGGGACTGGAACTGGTGCCAACAGGGATGCCGGCACCACAGGTGGCAGCCTCACCCACTACACCATAGCGCCGGACCCTAATTACTGTCATTTACTGAATGCTTTCCCTTGCTAGTAACTGAGTTAAACACTTATAATTTTATTACACTTATTTATTTCTTACAACAAATTTACTGAGTAGATAGTTATCCCTGCTATATGGAACAAAAAAACCCGAGGCTCAGAGAGATGAGATAACCTGTTCAAGTACATGCAAATGTTGGTGAGAGAACCAGGATATCAACGCAAGTGGATCTGACTCCAAAGCTGTCACTCGTGTTTTACATGCCAGTGATTCTCAGGGTGTGGTCTGCAACTCAGTAGGATCAGCATACCCTGGGGATGTTAGAAATACAAATTTTAGGGCCTTTTCCCAGACCTAAGACATGGGAAACTCTGGGTATGGGGCTCAGTAATGTAAGTTAGCAAAGTTTCCAGATGATTCTGATGCATCCTAAAGTTTGAGGACCATTGTTGTATTGCATTCATTTTTTTCTACAACAAGAATAGAAGGCATGGCTAATAAAGATAGGACCTAATAAAGTTTATTGGATAGCTGGCTGGCTCATATTGTAATCTTAAGATAATGCCATATTTGCAAGGTTGACTAAGCTTTTAGTTGCTTAATAACAAATAAAATTGCATTTGCTCAAAAGTGCTTTAATTATAGTTCCCAGTAGGGAGAACTATGGTAACAAAATATACTAGGCTCTAATGTTTTTTTGCATAATGAGCATAGTTGGAGCATTCAGCCCAAATGGATTACAATTCCCTCTACTAGACAGGAAAGCTTTAGAAGGACCACATGCCTTTCTTTGGTCTGACATCCTCTTGTCCTCAGACTTAGTCTAATCCTATTATTTCTTTGCTTCAAAAGTGCAAAATATAGTATCTTTGTTCCCAAGAGGAAGGGGCATACTGACAAGATTCAGCCTTATACTATCCTGGGTTGATACATTGGTTAAATCTAGCATTTGTAATGCAGATAGAAGTAAACAACTTCTGAACAAAAACTGATTAAAGAACTTAGTTCAAAACACACACAAAAAAAACCTGCTTGCTTAGAGGGAAAAAAATTGATTGACATTAAGGAATTAAACATTTTGAAAGAATAAATGTGATTCCAAGAAGAAAAGGCAGTTTAAAAAATAATATAGGAAAGTATAGAGATGCCTGGTGAATATGATTATGTGTACCCAATATCAGTACAAGTATTTGAAAAGCACAACATTCAAATAGTAATTTTTTTGCTCTGCATGATGCAAAATAAGCAATTTGATTTTTCTTTTTCCACTAAATTGACTGGCTCTTGAATGCATTATTTGACCCACAGGACTGTATTATCCACGGCATTTCCCAGATGACTGAACTAAGTAGATGTCTTATTGTTGTTTTTTTCTAATAGACATGTATGGGGATGGAGATAGTGATAATTGGAAAAGAGGAAAGCATAGCATTTGGAACTTGGGAGTGGAGATTTTAGATGCTTGAGTACTTCTAAGCTGCGAAGCCTGGTGTTCAGCTGCAGTGAGCTGCAGACCCTGCCTCCACCCCCTCCTCCCGTGCACACTTACTGGCGCAGATTGGGAGCTTATAAACAGGTCAGAGGGGTTCAGGGTTTTGTTGCACATCCTGAGATACTGCTGCTTTGATCCTTATTTCTGCCTTTTCCCTGATGTGTGACTTGATCCTTAAATGCCACCTGATTTATACAATAGAGCTGTTGGGTCTGGAATGACTCGCTGGGTTTTTCTGGCCTGTAGGATACTCTGTTCCAGTTGCTGCCTGTGCCCTTCCCAGCCTGTGTCCCAGAACTGGGAGGCTGAATCACCTAGCCAACCCTCAAATTTTGACTGCAAGCTTCAGCTTGACTGGCCTCTTGGAAATGAATATTAAGCCTCCTAGTAGACTCATGGGGGGAGGGTGTTGCATTGTACTGTTTAAGAATATTCTAAAAGACTGGTCCATAATTGAGACCAATTCAGTAAATATGACATCTGGAGTAACTTGTTGTGTCATCTGCTTTATATCCTCTATGTCTACAAACACACACACACACACACACGTATAAATAATGAATGAAATGCTGATGAGAATAATGTTTAAGGCACTTAACAAAATCCAACACATAGACTAAGTACTTACAAGTGTTTACCATTGTCTCCTCCTTATTCTTTGGTTATTTGACTGCTTTAAGCATTGTCACAATTCAGTTCTTGTCTAGTCAAACTGGTCTCTGGCCATGATCTCTAGCCTGTTGGTTAGTCTTAATTTTTTAATTGACAGGGAAAATTGTATTCATTTATGGTATGCACCATGATCTGATTTGTGTATACACTTTGGACTGGCTAAATTAAGCTACCTAATACACGTATAATCTCACATACTTACCCTCTCCTGTTGCTGAGTCTTCATACCTCCATCCCTCTATTTTTCATATCCTGCCATTAAGTCACAAACATCTTTAGCATGGATCAAATAATGTATTTAGAGAAATTTGTTGTTGGCTACTGCAGGTTATCAGCATTGAGCATTGGAATCAAATGGTTTCTTTGTTTTTAAAATTTTATTTGACGTATACAAGTTTCACATATTTCATATATACAGATTTAGGAACTTAGTGATACTTCCCACCCTACCCTTGCTCCTGTCCACGTTCTAACCCTTCTTCTACCTCCCTCTTCTGTTCCCACTCTTAACCTTTTTTTTAAAAAAGATTTATGTATTTATTTGAAAGGCAGAGTTGCAGAGATGGAGAGAGAGCGAGGTGTCTTCCATCTGCTGGTCTACTCCCCAAATGACTGCAGTGGCTGGGATTGGACCAATCAGAAGCCAGGAGCCTGAAGCTTCTTCCAGGTCTCCCACATCGGTCAAGGACCCAAGGACTTGGGTCATCTTCCACTGCTTTCCCAGGCACATTAACAGTGAGTTTGATTGAAAGTGGAGCAACCAGGACTAGAACTAGTGCCCATCTGGGATGCCAGCACTGCAGGTAGTGATTTTACCTGATATACCACAGTGCCAGGTCCATCCCACTCTTAATTTTTTAACAAATAAAGAAATTATAATACACACACACACACACACTATGGAGTACCACTCAGCTTTAAAAAAAAAATGAAATCCTGTCTTTTGCAACAAAATGGATGCAGCTGGAAACCATTATATTTAATGAAAAAAGCCAGTCCCCAAATGACAGCATGTTTTCCCTTATCTGGGGTAACTGATAGAGTACCCATAATGTAATGTATTAGAGTGAAATGGACATTTTGAGATTTTATGATTGTTCACAGCCCTTGTCTCCAGTGTTGAGGAACAGTGTTATTTTCTTTATACTCTTTGTTGAACTCTTTACATAGTATAGGGTTAACTTTGAGTATAAATTAAACTGAAAATAGATATTTGTCAAATGGTTTCTTTAATTTGTGCAATAAGAGAAATGTGAGTTTTCCCTAAAATTCTGTTGAAATTCTTTGTGTGTGGTGTGGTGTGGAACTGCTGTACACTACAAATGTTCACTATTATGGTTCTGAGGAATAAGCAAAACAGAAAATACTGAAGCTTAATTGTTTAATGCTTTGGCTTGGCTGCTTGTTAATTAGGGCCACTCTGTAGATAGCCATGGGTTTTACTTTTGAAACTTGACTTTTGCTTGGATTTGCAGCTTCAGTTCACCAATATAAGTAGTTTGTCATTCTTGCAACAAGGATACAGAGGCAGACCCAAAAATGTTTGGAAATCATTGAAGTTAAAGCTTGATGGAGCTGATGGAGTTGAAAGATTATATTATGATTCAAACAGGAATGTTTCATGGATCATGCTAATGATGCATTAGCTTTTTAAATGATTTTATTTGTTTGAGAGGCAGTTACACACACAGAAAGAGGGAGAGAAATACAGAAAAATCCTCCATCTGCTGCTGGTTCACTCCCAAAATGACCACAATGTTCGGAGCTGGGCCAATCCAAAGCCAGGAGCCAGAAGTCTCCTTTGGGTCTTGCCAGTGGGTGCATGGGCACACGCACTTGGACCATTCTCCACTGCCTTCCCAGGCACATCAGTATGGAGCTGGATAGGAAGTAGAGCAGCTGGGACACAAACTGGCAGCCATATGGGATGCTGGTGCTGCAGGCAGAGGCTTAGCCTACTGCCCTACAGTGCTGGCCCCAGCTTTGTTAGTAGAGTTAATTTCTAAAGAGAAAAGGATTTTTTTAGCTCACAGATTTGGAGGTTCGAAGTTCAAACAGCATGACGCAGGCTTTGATGAAAGTTCCGTGGTGGGTGGTGGAGTGAGAAGGGAGGAAGAAAGGTCACAAAACCAAGAAGCAGAAAGAGAGGGTAGGTAGGAGGGGGAAAGAGACAGAGAGGGATTATAGAGAGGACAGAGAGAGAGGGAGGGAGGAGGATAGACACAAAGATTCTCAATTTCAGGTTTCTATAACAACCCCCTTGAGAGAATTACCTTCCAAAATCAAGCCTCCAGTGACCTAAGGACTTCCCACTGTCCCCCTTCTCCCAAAGTTTACAACACCTCCCAACAGTATTGCCGTGGACCCTAAGCCTTTTTTTTTTTTTTTTTTTTTGGACAGGCAGAGTGGACAGTGAGAGAGAGAGAAAGGTCTTCCTTTTCCGTTGGTTCACCCCCCAATAGCCACTGCGGCCAGCACTCTATGGCCGGCGCACCGTGCTGATCAGAAGCCAGGAGCCAGGTGCTTCTCCTGGTCTCCTATGTGGGTGCAGGGCTCAAGGACTTGGGCCATCCTCCACTGCACTCCTGGGCCATAGCAGAGAGCTAGACTGGAAGAGGAGCAACTGGGACAGAATCCAGTGCCCTGAATGGGACTAGAACCTGGAGTGCTGGCGCCGCAGGCAGAGGATTAGCCTAGTGAGCCGCAGCGCCAGCCATTCCTAAGCCTTTGACACATGGGTCTTTGGGGGATATTCTACATTCAGACTAATATCCAAACCATAACACATTTCTGTTTCTGTTTCTATAGCAGGTATATACTTCTGAGTTGTATAATAGATAAATCTCAGACAAGGGCATTATAATATGATGATACAATGGTAAACTCATGTATTACATCTAATGGATATCAAAGTGGTAGTTTACCCAAGACCAATATATGTCTATAGGAAATTTCCATAAGCTGAAGTCATAAAACACGTTTACATCTGCATATGTATGATGTACACCTGTAAGTGCACATTTAACTCTGCATGAATATTTATATAGTCACACATATGAATTGTGATTTATTATGAGTGCTGAATATGGAATTGTAAAGTCTTGGAGGTTTAAGGCCATTTTGTCAAGACCTACTTTTGCTTGATTATGATGTATTAAACTTCCATAGTTGCATATTAATAGTACTGTTCTCTTTGAAAAGAGAACTGTTATTTTCAAAGCTTATTAGGGCTAGATATAATTTTTGGACCCCTTTTAGACCTGATGAATTGAACTAAAGAAATAGCATGTGAAATATTGTAAGTTTCTAAACATAAAGACTGCTTTCTGCTCCATATGATTGTGTGTATTAAAATGCTTTTGAAGAATCGTTTATAATCGGGGGGAAAAGGAACAGTTGGTTTTCAAATGAAAGACAAAATGAAGAAGCGAGATCCATATAATGCATCTGAGAGTGCTTTATTTTTTTTGCCTAATGAGGGTAGGTTCAGAGTTTTGCAGATAATCTAATCTTGTAAAGTTATTATTGTGGCAGAGATTACTAGTATCTGTTGTACATTACAGAAGTGTCTAGTTTATTTTCTCTTGGATGATGTGATCCGTAAGAGGAAACCTTAATAATTCAGTGCCATCTGTGAATTGACATGAACAAAAAAAGAAAAATCCTGTTGTCTTCTACTGCTAATAAGATTCTTAATTAAGTCAAGCTTGTAAGTTTATTAAATCTTCCCTAACCTAACCATATATTTGATTGAATTGAATAATCTTTATGTGATATACAAGGAAAGAAAGTCAATACACAAATACACAATACACAAAATACAGATATACACACACCCATCTGTCATCCAGGGCCTCAATATAAGATCGACTATGGTCCAGGTATTCTGGAAACAAGTATAGCAATAAATGCAGTGTTGAGAGTTACATGGTGCACATCGCTTTCTGATATGAGTCCCTATATTTTCTGCCCTGCGATGATTGGGTAAGGTAGGGTTGGGTCTGAGTGTGATATTAAAACATTATAATACGGGCCTGCGCCGCGGCTCACTAGGCTAATCCTCCGCCTTGCGGCGCCGGCACACCGGGTTCTAGTCCCGGTCGGGGCACCGATCCTGTCCCGGTTGCCCCTCTTCCAGGCCAGCTCTCTGCTGTGGCCAGGGAGTGCAGTGGAGGATGGCCCAAGTCCTTGGGTCCTGCACCCCATGGGAGACCAGGAGAAGCACCTGGCTCCTGCCATCGGAACAGCGCGGTGCGCCAGCCGCAGCGCGCTACCGCAGCGGCCATTGGAGGGTGAACCAACGGCAAAAGGAAGACCTTTCTCTCTGTCTCTCTCTCTCACTGTCCACTCTGCCTGTCAAAAAAAAACACAAAAAAACAAAAAAAAACAAAACAAAAATTATAATACGAACCCAGAAGCCTTAGTCTGTGAACAGTGGGTGCTCACTTGCTCCCTCCCCAATCCTGTCCCAGCCTCTACGCCTTGATTCTTGTCCATCACAACAAAATGTAGCCATACTGGGCTCTTTCCAAAGGTGGTTCTGTGTTTAATTAATTAATTTATTTTTCTGAAGATCTAGGAAGAACTTTGGATAGCAGATTATTTCTGTTGGCCCACTTGCTTAGTTTTACTAAGAAGGCAAGCCTAGTAAATCAAGTCTTCTGAGTAGGTCATACTGACCCTACAACAGTATTTCCAAGTATTTTGTTATTAGAACAAAACATGCTCACTCCCTAACCCCCAAGTATAGAAAGCATGTTATATATATCTTTCTCTCTGCCATAGGGAGGTAATCATAATATTATTTAGTAGGAAAAATTCCAGTGTACAAACTGAGGGCCTATTTTCCTTTCCTTTTAAGGCAAAATAATTATAAGTAGCTTTAGGAAATATCTGTACATCCTTTTCAGTACATAAATGCTTTATTTTATCCCCATGGAAAAATATTTTGACTCTTACTTTGGTTTTTGCAAGTGTCATTTTCTTTGTTTTCATCTCACTTGAATGACATTTTTGAGTATTTACTATGGGCCACATATTATGCTGGGGACTAGAAATAAGAGGATGAAAAGACATAAACTTCACTTCAAGATGCTCAGTTTTGCAGCAAAAAATGGTTCAGTTTTTTGTTCACTTGTGTATCTGCATAAATGTAGTGAGAAGCTTGTCTACAGTGTGCCTGGTGACACAGAGGCTCCTTGGGAGCATTCGGAATGTATTTTTGAGAAAACATGAACTAATAAGTATATATTAGTAACAAAAATAGCCTTCAGATAGGAAGGGTAGGGGAAGCATGCTCTTATTGAGTAATCATAGTTGACAATAATTTTATATTCATGACAAAGAAAAACAGTAATGCTTCAGATATTTTGGGTCCAATAAAATTAGTTTGATTATATTATTTTAATGAATAATAAACTTTTTTAATTTTAAAAATATTACTAAAATTTTAAAATTACATATGTGTTTTGTGTGATATTTGAGGAATGCCAACCTAGATGATTTTCAGAATGGAAGGGACAGAGATGTTTAATTGACAAAATAAATGCTTTCTGATAATTTATACAGTACTTGGTACAGATGGCTCCTCTTTCTAGCTACCTATATGTCAAATAATCAATTAATACTTATTATGTAAGTTATAGAAATTATAGCACTAAGAAGCATAATTCTTTTTTTATTTTAAAGGTTTGTTTATTTTTTTTTTGAGAAGCACAGTTAGAGAGTGGGAGAGACAGAGATCTCTTCCATCCACTGGTTCACTCCCCAAATGGCCACAATGGCTGTGGCTGTGCCTGGGCCAGGGTGAAGCTGGGAAGCAGGAGCTTTATCTGGGTTTCCCACATGAGTGGCAGGACCGCAAACATGTGAGCCATCTGCTGCTACTGTCCCAGGTACATCAGCAAGGGAGCTGGATCAGAAGTGCAGTAGCCAGGATTTGAACTGACACCCAAATTGGATGCTGGCATTGTGGGTGGTGGATTAACTCAATGTGCCACAATGCCATCCCTGAAGAGGTATAATTGTTATTTGCAAACAGAAATAAACCAGTGATTGTATGCTATCAGTTATGTGAAAATAGCAAATATTTTTGAAAATGAGTGATCTAATGAAACAGACCAAAGCAAGGAAAAGTTGATAATATAGTTATTTCTGTCGTTACAATTATATAAGACAATTGAAATATTCTTCCTAAGCTAGAGTCTACCTTGTTTAAAAAATGAAAACTCATGATCTATTTATGTTCAGAATAGATTGATCTATCCACTTATAAGGATGTGTAAATAGACACACACACACATGTGTTGTAAAAGTGAAGGTTGAAAGTGATATATAGAAACAGAAGTAAAGGTCAAAGATATCTAAGGTTTTCATAAGCTGAGAGATGAATGAAAAAAAATATATAATGAAAGACTTCAGAGGACCTCACTGCCTTGAATACTGAGCACAGAAGTTAGTTGGGAGTACACAGGAACAATCTGAACTATAGCACAAGCCACTGAGCAGAGCAAATATGTGGGTGGTGGTACTAAAACATTTATAGCAGACTTAGCTGATCGGGTTATCATGGTGGGCAACATTTGCTCTAACCACAGGTATTCAAAGAAAATGATGTTAAAGTGTTTTGAGCCAGCTCTTATTGAAAGGGATTGGTTAAAATTGGAAATTGCTAACTGTGAGTTATTAAGAGACACAGTATTCATAAATCAATTAAGGTGCATTATATTCTATTCCATTGCCAGTACTCATTTAAACAAAGTATTGTCTGTTCTCACAGTACTACATTCTAAAAGTTTAAGCTACATTTACTTATTCTCCAGGGCTTGTCTTTTTATGAAGTAAAATAAAATACTTCTTTTTGATAAGCTTGAAGGGAAACAAATTTGTATTCAACAAATTCCTGGTGTTATAATCTTATTTTTGCTTTGCTTCTCACATCTTGACCTTATGAAGCAGTGTGTGGGCATTGTGCAAAGCTGGGCTTTGGCATCTGAACAGACCTGGATTGAATATTGTCTCTATTACTCCACTTTGTTTGACCTTGGCCAAGTCACTTAATCTACCCAAGCCTCAATTTGCTTAACCGTCTTATCTACCTTGCAGGGCTGTTTAGGGGAAGAAATGTAGAATATATTGCTTAGCATAAAATGTCCATAACTATTAGTGTTGTTGCACTTACTTTTACATGATTGAAAAGCATTCTGAGTAGGATGGTTTTCTGTAATAAAATTGTAATTAAAATGAATATTTTATATGTGAACCGTATTATTGCTACTTCTGTCTCTCAGGATTTAGAAGGAACCATGAAGGGGAGAAGGGATGGAGAATGAGGAGGGCAAATAGTGTCAGTAAAGAAAGCTGCCCCACCTCTAGCTGGAGCAGGACAAAGCCAAATCTCCTCCATGGAGGGTGCAGAGCAATACTTCAAACCAGAACAGATGCGTGAAGAGGTTGAGTGGACCAAATGGTCCTCTGAGTGGGAAGCAGTGCTCAGCTCTGTCTGACCAGCAGATGTCCAAGTACAAAGTCCATGTAGAGGGAAGTCCGTCTTTCCCTCCTCTCTCCAGCCTCATGTTGGGAAAAATGCTTTGCTTCAGGCTACTGGGACTTTGCTCATGTGGGGCCTGATGATTGATGAGCAGAACGCAAAAGCATCCTGGGATTTGCTGAGTCTGAGACATGTCTGTGAATGCTTGCTCTGCTCTGTGGCATTCAGGGGCAGATGCTAAGCCAGAACCTGCCACATAGTAGGGATACATGGCATTGGTGAGATCTGAATGAATGCACACATCCTATGGTTTACAGGCCCCATGAGTATCTGGAGCATGAAAAATACAAGCTTTTTTCTTGACAAATCAGAATTTTGTTATATTCCCTTATATGTACTGATGGTGTAAGAGAAGAAATGAGAATGGAAATCAATGATAAATTAAGTAAAGGGTATTAACTACCAAAAGACAAGTGCTTCAGTTCTGCATTCAACTTGTTTTACAAAATACTTTGATCAATGAAATGCAGTAGGTGAGGACTTTCACACTTCGACATTCTTTCTCCAAAGCCTGTTTAGAATGAACCAGAAAATCTTTCACTTTTTTTTTCCCCCTAAGCTTAACCTTTTTACGCAGAGGAGGGATTTCTGTTATCTTCATTTAAAGTAAGGCTTCAATAACTCAGATCAATTGAGTTTTGAGAGCTATCTGCTTTGTCCTGTAGCTATGATAATATGGTCAGAACTGTCTTTATGAAAATGAGCAGAGAGAGTTGTTTGATGTGTGAGTATTTGCAAGAGCAGAAGTGGCTCCAGTTCTGGGTATCACATTTGTTTATATGTCAGTCATCCATAATGATGGAGATGCATCTCCTGGAGGTGGGAATGCTTTTTGCTGAATTCTAAGTATTGCTAAACCATTTAGCATGGGGATTTGGGATCTTACTAAGTTTATATAGAAAGCAGGAGTAGCAGGGAAAGAACAAAATTAAATGGCGCCTTTTTAAAGTAGGAGTAGTTTTTATTTTAAAATTTTATCTGCTTGGAGTTGACATTGTCCAATGCCATTTGCATGGTGGTATTCAATTCTTTGTATGTATGCGGAAAATAGCAAGAAAAGAATTTCTCTGGGTCTAGAACAAAGCCAAATATAAGTATCAGTCTAAAGCTTCAGTATTTTCTTGAGACTTGCCCTGCCCAAATTAAGATGATTGCCTGTCTTTCTCCCCTAATGGCATCTTCTCTGAATATGTACCTTTCTATACTATAAAATAATTTTTCAACTACCAACTATCTAAGAATGGTATAACCATTGATCTATGATGTTACTTATCTCATTATTATTGTTTCATTCTTGTTCTAATAAAACCTTACCTACCTTGTGATAACTAAAGAAATTTTTCTATTTCCTACATTTCTTCAAAAGCGAAACAACTGAATTGTTTATGATGGGGTATATTTTGTTAGTGTTTCATCCATTTGTTTGTTCGGGTCTTGGAAGTCTGAATGAAATGGCACAGTGTTAGTCAGTCTTCATCATTTATAAAGACTTCTGCTAATTGCAATATCACCTGACTCCATCTTGATGGCCAAGATGATACATCTTTGCAGCAGATTTCTTTTCTGCCACTCACCACGAGTTGCCAAGATCTTGTCAGAGTGGAAAAATGGGAAGATGGATTGGTGTCCTTTTCGTTTTCATTGATTTATTTGGGTTTCTGGCTGGCTGATGAATGTGTAGCATCAGGTACCATGGATTATGTGTGTGAGAAGAAAAAATAAAGAGCTCAATAATGAAAACACAGACCGTCATTTGTTAATGTTTATAATTTGCCAAGCGTTCATACACATTTGTTCATTTAATCTTTGTAGCCACTGGATTTTATGGACGAGGAAGCTGAGTTTAGAAAAGATAATTAATTTATTCAGTGCCACGAAGCTAATAAGGGATGGAGCTGATTTCACCCTGGTTTATCTGACTTCAGACCCAGACCAGATGGCCTCTGATCAAATTAAGCCTTATGATCAAATTTAATTCAAAATATTTGAGCCAACCATTTTATTAGGCATTACCAAGGGTGCAAAGACCACAAGGAATTGAGAGTTCCTTAGAGGAATAAAGGCCTGGAAACAAATGGTTAAAAAATAATTACAAACAGGTTTTACAGGTGAGCTTTAGATTTTCTTCTTGAAATTAGTCCTAAGAAATCCCTGCATTTTTCAATTCCAGAAAGCATAAGCTTCCCCTATAAAACTTGAATCCCATACTCATTGGTTCAGACTGAGTAGATAACACAGATATCAGATACTGTGATTTTGTCTCAATTCCAGTATGATGTTAGCATCTTTCAAACAAGGAATAAAAATAAAACTCTAACTAAAACATTTCCCTCATTTCTCAAGTTCACTTTGGCTGAGTTTTCCCTCCAGGCTCTCCTCATTCCCCTCTTCCAGTCTCCGACAGGACGGCAGCCCAGGGACTTCCCACCTCTGGTTTAGTCAAAGGTAGTTTTCTTTGTGCCCACATCTGGTACCACTCTCTACACTGTTCTTCCTGCCTCTTCTCTCTGTTTTTCTCTCACTTAAAGATTGTAGGAGGCTGTCCCTTGAACCTCTGGATTTGCGAGACCCTGTGAATTTGAGTGCACAGGCTCCTCTTTGGGCTCCAAAGTCGTCTTCCCAGCTTTCCTCTTACAAGCTCACTGGCTTCCTTCTTTCTACTGCCCACAGTAAGATTCACTGTGTTTCTGAGACTGCTTAGAGGGTCATTAAAGTAGATTTTGTGTCTCAGTGCCTCTGCCATGCTGGTTACTCCATCCCAGTGTCGATGACATCGGACAAAGTTACTGAATGTACTTGCTGACTTCCACTGGGCTAAATGGTATTTGTTGTTACAGCACAGGGAACTGAGGGTAGGGAGCAGGCAGCCCACTCTTTGCCGTGTGGATTCTTCTTAAGGACAGACCATATTTATAGGAGGTGGAAGTGACTCTTTGTGTTACAGGTTTTCTAGTTGTTCTCAGCGAATATTTTTCTTCCTGGCTTTCCAGACACAAGCTTCTTTGACATCAGTGAAGTGATCGTGTGTGTCAGGCTCCAGAATTGTCTGTGGAGCTTTTTAAATGTTTTCACACACTGACCCCACCCCTCAGCTTCTGAGTCTGTGATTTTTTTTTTTTTTTTTTTTTTTTTTTTGGACAGGCAGAGTAGACAGAGAGACAGAGAGAAAGGTCTTCCTTTTCCACTGGTTCACCCCCCAGTGGCTGCTGTGGCCGGCGCATCTCGCTGATCTGAAGCCAGGAGTCAGGTGCTTCTCCTGGTCTCCCATGGGGTGCAGGGCTCAAGGACTTGGGCCATCCTCCACTGCACTCCCAGGCCATAGCAGAGAGCTGGCCTGGAAGCGGGGTAACTGGGACAGAATCCGGCGCCCCGACCGGGACTGGAACCCGGTGTGCCAGCGCCGCAAGGCGGAGGATTAGCCTATTTAGCCACGGCACCGGCCAAGAGTCTGATTTCCTAGGCAGGCTGGAGTTGTACTCATTGGAAGGTCTTCCATTGCAAAGATTAGCTTTCATGTTGTAGATCTGTCTTCATGATTCATTTTTACAGTGATCATAGGCTGTGTCTTGGGTGAAGAATTCCATTAAGAGAAAGAAGTTGAAAGGATAATTTTGCTCCTTGTAAATTCTCTGGTGAATTCTGTTAAGATTCATCTCTGCTCATCATGTTATTGATACCTTCCTATCACGTGCTTGCTGTTTCTTCCCTGTTAGTATTCCTGTCAGGTTAATGACAAAGTATTAGGAAATAACGAAGAAATGAAGTTGTGGCCTATTCAGTTATATATTTATTTGAAAAGGGAATACAAAAGAAGAATGCACTAGAAATTAGCATTCATTGAACACCTACTAACATTCACATACTGTTCTTGGTGTTATTTACAGCGTTATGTTGACTCATCATCTCAAGGATGGCCCTGAATACTTATTTTCTTCTTCTTCTTCTTAAAATAAAACCAGCACTACCCCAATTTAGGGTGATAAGCTTCAATTTTCTAAAATATTTTCACATGTACAATTTTTTCCCAAAAGTGTCTTATTTTTAAGTAGTATATAATTATTCAAAATTGACTAAACTCATCTCTGCTGAGCATGTCTAACACATGTGCAAAAGTTGCTATTTAATTTACTCAGCTCTGTACTTGACCACCTAAGTTTCTTCCTTAATTGTTAATAAAAGTGGGAACATGGGGTTGGCACTGTGGTGCAGCAGGTTAAGCTGCTATGATACCAGATCCCACACTGGAGTGTTGATTCAAGTCCTGGCTGCTCCGCTTCTCATGGAGCTTCCTGCTAATGCACTGGGAAGACAGCAGAGCGTGGCCCTGGTGTTGGGAGATCCAGATGGAGTTCCTGGCTTCTGTCTTTGGTCTGGCCCAGACCCAGCTATTGCTGCCCTTTGGGGAGTGAGCCAGCAGATGGAAGATCTTTCTCCCTCTCTATCTACTGCTCTGCCTTTCAAATAAAGAAAGAAATAAATCTTTTAAAAGTGGGAATGTGATGTCTGGAACAAAATTGTATAATCATTGGGATAGTCTCCTATCATTGTGCAGTCATGGAGTTGACAAAGCTTTCTGATCATTCTTAGTAAATGATGGGTGTGGGGTGGGGGATAAAGGAAAAGTCCAGTAGGGAGCCTCATATTCATTGGAGGCTGCACAGTGAAATAGCGATGTAATGTAGTAAAGATTTTCATTAAAATGTTGGAATCTGGAATTGATCTGATTGAGTGGGGAACAAGACCCCTTGGGATTCGTTAACAGGAAGACAGACTTGAATTGACAAGAATAAGTAATCTCTTGAGGCCAGATAAGGGAAAAGAGCTCATTTGGATCTATGGCACACTCTCAAGTACCTATGAATATGAGTTATAAAGAAAATGAATCTTTTATGTCACTCCTAGCTCCTGGGTAAGAGGGAGTGGTCTTTGGAAACTGCTAGTGTAACTGGAGACCTGCAGCCTTATTTATTTATTTATTTATTTGTTGGTTTTAACTATCTAGTCAGCAGAAAGAATGAGCTAACAGGGATTCAAACAATTTTCATTGAGAACATTTCTGCAGTTCTGGCTTTTGTATCCAGCCAAGAGGAAAATGTTATTTTACAGCCTTTGTGTTGGTGTTGATGGGTTCTTAGGAGGCGTCTGGGGAAAGTGAAGGTGGGCGAGATAGATAGGATGCCTCTAAGAGGAGAGCTTAGGCCTTGGCTGTTGTCCAGGAATATGTAATCTCGGACAGGGGCTCTGGACCAGCCTCTGGACAGAGATAGCTTCCTGGAGGTCACTGTCAAGTCTCTTTTCTGAGGGCTGGTGGTAAGTGTGTTAATTTGCATACGTACCTTTTCCTGCTTTTTGTTTGGGCTTATCTTGGTTGTTTCACTCCAATTCTTTTGCCTTTTATTCTGAACTAAAATGAAAAATGAAATGTGCAAAACATTCAAGAAAATTCTGTAAGCTGTCCTCATTTTGCAGCCTGACAGTAATTATTATTAAGGTATTACAGGAAAATCTTATAGTATAATTTAGGAATTCTCAATTTATTCAGATTCTTCTTTTCTACCTTGCTTGGCTAAGACACTTTCTTTGCGCCTGATAAAATCTAAACTTTGATTATTAACTTATTTGTTCTTCTACCAAGTATTCAATGCAGACAGTAATAATGAAGTAATTTAATAAGAAGAAGCATTTACTGAATTTATACAGTGTATGCAAGGTTCTGTGAGAAGCACCCCATATATTATTTACTCCTATAATAATACTGTGAGGAAGTCACTATTGTTCCACTTGACAGATGAGAAAATAGAGAATAAGAAACATTTATAAATTGCTTCAGCAGCACAGATAAGAGTAATGGATGCATATAAATACCAGGTCTAGAAATTAAATTGTACTTTTACTCATCTACTTCTCAGAGGGGCAGGGCAATGCTGCCTAAAGTAAGACACCCAGTTAAATTTGAATTTTACATAGAGAAGAAATAACTTTTAGTATAAATATGTCCCAAATTTTGCATTGGACATGGATATCCTGTGTTGTTTGTGAGATCTCCAAGCCTAGAAATAACTTGATTCTTGAGCTAGAAAGTTCTTTTGGGGCCATCTGTCTCCACTGGTCCGATCCAGGTGAAGGAAGGTTCAAGCATCTTCAGCTTTCCGCGTTCCCGTAACTGGCCATGAGCTGCAGTCTAGGGCTTCCTCTCTAATTCCTCTGGAGATTTTCATCTGACTCCCATGTGAATCGGCTCCTGTTACGTCTGAGGGTGTTGACCTCCTGCTTATTTTCTCAATTGTCTGCGGAGCCGATCTTGGCAGAGGCTTTATCAGCTACCAGGAGAGGTGATGTGGGGAAGGAGGCAGCAACAAGTCAGTGCTACTGACTGCTGTGTCCGGGGAGCACTCAGCATCCGTTCCTCCTGGTGTCTCAGGTGGTAGAAGCAAGAGACAAGAGTATAGTGGCACGTATTTAATAGCTCCTTGTAGTCAAGTTTCTTTTAGACCTTAGCGGGGGGTCTAATTTCAGTGACTGCTGGTGTTATCAGAGAACGAGTAAATGGGAATGCATTTTATAAAGTAGTCATCCTTTTAGCACATAGTAAATTATAATGTTGTGTAATCCACTGGAGTTCAATACTGGGTCATCTTCTCCAGAGGAAGGAGAGGTATTAATTAGTCTGTTGTTTGCTGGCTTCATTCCCCTTGCTGTTCTAACAGTCCCTGGGCACTGCGGCCCTGACTGACTGACTTGATGGCTCTCCTTCTGACAGCCTGTTAAACAGGAAAGAAGCAGGTGGAGAAGAAGAAAAAAGAAAAAATCACCAGCTATTTCCACTGTTGTGAGAACAGATAAATGTAACACCTCGGCATGAAAGTGAAATACACTTTCCATCTCAGGAATGGGGTTTCTGTGGGCTCCAAATCGGATATTTCACAGGC